>NC_082650.1:25894114-28394114 GCF_028023285.1 Balaenoptera ricei
TCTTCCTGGTGGGACTACTTACGGTCTCCTCACATGGTGGAAGAGGCAAGGAGCTTTCCCTGGTCTCTTATAAGGGCGCTAATGCCATTTGTGAATGGTCTGCCCTCATGACTTAATCACCTCCCAAAGGCCCCATCTCAATGCCATCACATTGGGCATCAGGATTTCAACATATGAATCTTGGAGGACACAAACATAGCATATAGAACGTGGTCTTTTATGACTAGCTACTTTTGCTTAGCAAAATGTTTTCAAGGTTCATCCATGTTGTGGCATGTATCAGTACTTCATACCTTTTAATGGCTGAAAAACATTCAGTTGGATAAACATTTTGTTATTCATTCATCAGCTGATAAACATTTGAATTGTTTCAAACTTTTGACTATTATGAGTAGCAGTACTGTTATACACACTTGTATACAGGTTTCTATATGGGTATATGTTTTCTTTCTCTTGGGTAAATACCTAGGAATGGAATTGCTAGGTTAAATGCTAACTCTATATTTAACTTCTTGAGGAACTGCCAAACTGGGTTTTAAAGGGGCTGCACCATGGGAATTCCCTGGCAGTCCAGTGGTTAGGACTCCACTCTTCCACTGCCGGGGCCCAGGTTGGGGAACTAAGATCCCACAAGCCACATGGTGCAGCCAGAAAATAAAATTTTAAAAATAAAAAATAATTAAAAATAAATAAATAAAGTGGCCGCACCATTTTAGATTTTCACCAATGGGGTATGGGCAGTTTCTCCACATCCTTACCAACACTTCTTATTATCTGGCTTTATTATTATAGCCATCTTAGTGGGTGTGCCTAGTGCTTTACATTTTTTTGTTTTGATATATAATTCACATAACATAAAAGTCACCATTTTAAAGTATACAATTCATTGTTTTTCAATATATTCACTATGTTATACAGGCATCATCACTAATTCCAGAGCATTCTGTCACTCCAGGAAGAAGCCCTGTACAATTTAGCAGTCACTCCCAACCTCCTGGCCTCTGGCAATCACTAATCTACTTTCTGTCTCTATGGATTTGCCAATTCTGGACATTTCATATAAATGAAATTATATATAATATGTGATCTTTGGTGACTGGCTTCTTTCACTTAGTGTAATGTTTTCAAGGGCCATCCATGTTGTAGCATGTATCAGTACTTCATTCCTTTTTATTGCTGAATAATATCCTGTTGTATGGGCCTCCTGCTTTTAAAGCTATTGATGTCTTTACCTTTCCTTCCCCTTCCTGGCCCAAACAGGTATGCAGTGGCCTGCGGATACCTGACACTTTCCAGTGTTATAGCAAATCTATTATTATGCTGAGCTAAATTTGAATTATTTAGTGAAGGCTTAATAATGAATTTTGACTTATTTTTTTAAATAGCCTTATTATTTTAACTTATGTAACAGATGTGATCCATTGTGTAGGTAACTTTGCAAAGCTAAGAACACAATTTTACTTTACAGAAAGGTTTTTTTTTTTAAGAGGAAAAGGAAGTAATTTACACTGCTGCTTAAGAAATCTGTTTTTCTTTTTCATCTGCACCATACCTTTTACAGTTATTGATGCTTTTTGAAGGCAAGAGCATTTTATTTGTAGAAAAACAGGCTAAATTTGGAGACATTCATTTTATAGGGTGTGGAATATACAATTAATGGAGATAACAGCAGGTGACTAAGCTGAATTATCTATATTTACAAGGTGATAATTAGTCATATAAAAGAAGGAAGGAAAGAAAAGGATTTATTTTAAACTAATATAATTTCAGTTAGAATAAACAATGAAATTCAGAAGGCTCAAGTTTTATACTCATGTGTCAAATTATCTAGCTAGTTTTCTTGTTGATTAATTAAGGTAAAATTTTTCTTTCTATCAGCTCATATTAATTGATGTTTATGTGACATTATGAAGATATTTTAAGATTTACAGCACATGTGGCACCTTTATATCACCAGGGGCCTCCAAGTTCATGCCAGCAGGGAGCAAGCACGGGAGAATCCTGCAGCAGGAATTCCAGCTGGTTCTTATTATTCACGGCAGGTATATATGTTCTATAAGGTCACCATGGACATTGAACTAGTCAATACTGAACCAGAGCTTCTAGGAGAAATACAGACTTAGGTTCCTGTGAGCCTCTGGTTACAACATTTTCATCAACAGATCAATATATAACCTCGTTTTATGTGTGTTATTGTATGAAGATAACTCATTTAATATATACTGTTAATTCATTAACATTGAACTCACAAAAAACAACACTGTAACTTACACCTTAATGAAGTGTGTATAACATATATCTTCTCTGAAAGGCACATCCCAGCCTTCTTGTACTTAGGAGCACTAGATGGCACTTCAGCACTGCTTGGGGGGCATTTAAAATAGCAAAATCACCAGCAAGAAGCACAAAAATGTGAAAAATGTGGCACTAAATACACTGTGAAAAGGACACTTGTTTACTATATAAGACCTCAAAGTAGAAGGCAGAGCTTAGCCTTGCTCGACCTCAGCTGGGAATGTGCAGCCAGTGGCTCAGCTTTTTCACCACTCTACGCTCGTACATATCCACCTGCGATCCAGAAAGTGCTGTATTGATCTGGGGGTTACAAATATATATCAGCAAGTAGGTGAATTTGTAAATATGGAATCTGTGATTAATGAGAGTTGACTGTAAATGCTTCCTGCACTAAGTTATATTAGTCACTTCCATTCATATTTCATTGATCAAAGCAAGTCATCAGGCCTTAACTGACTTCAAGAGGGTGTGAAAGCGCAATCACACCGTGTCGTCAAAGAAGATTTCAAATATTTGAGAGAAGTACTAATGCCAATTGCTGATGATATCGTTTGGTCATTCATTGATTATTCCATACTTGTGGCAGATTTTATTTCCCAAAGATAGTTGCAGCATTATCTCCCATCCAACATGCTGTTCTTATTATGTGACTTTGACGCACCTCCCATTGAGAGATTGAGGTCTCTGCTCCCTTTCCTTGAAACTGGGCAGACTGTGTGACTTCTGAGGCTAGGTCATTAAAGACCTCCACCAAGTGCTAAGGACACCTACTCTTAGAAATACAACAAGCATGCTGAAGGGAAGCCCAAGCACCTCCACAGATAGCTACGTATAGGTTCCTAGCTGATGTCCTGACTGACAGGTGGCGTCAACCACCACACGTGTGAGTGACCAAGGGTTCAGATGGCTCCAACTCCCTGTCCTCCAGACAGCCTCCGTTCTTCCAAGCTGAGGCCTCAGAGGTCATGGAGCAGACACAAGCAGTATCCGCAGAATCTGCGAGAGTAATAAAATGGTTATTTTTTATGCCACTCTGTTTGAGGTGACTTTTTTTCAGGAATAATAACTGGAAGAGTTATTATATGTATCGTCTATGTATAGTGCTGTAGTAGGTGTTGGTGGGTTTTAGAAGTGTATAAAATTTGGTCCTAGTCTCCACATATTTTACATTCAGGTCATTGTTTAAACTGAGGCCATTCTTGTACCCACAAAGTAATTAAATAGTTGGTCTTTTTATAGTTACCACGATCTCAAATATGATAACTGTAAAATGGGTAGCAGCTTGGTATTCTAACAGAAAATGTAATCTTTTCTTTTGCTTGGCTTCTCCTTTAGCTTTGGTGAGAATTTTAATACTCATCCATTATTTAGACACAAAACAACCCACGAAGCTCCATTTACACTAAGCACTTTGCTCAGTGCCTGACACATAATTGCTTGATAAATGTTGAATGAATGCCAGTCCGAATTTATCAGACACAGACTGTGATCGAGTGTCTTTAGAAGCACTTGTGAACCACCTTTCTCATGGGCCACAGAAAATGAAGAGACATTTATTGAATGTGGGGTTGAGGATAAGAAAGCTAAGGTCTAAAGCTGGGAATGTCTTTAAAAATTAAAACATCAATTCTAATCAATATGAGGCTGATATAACTTCTGAGACTGTGGTGAGTGTTTGTAAAAACAGAGAGGGATATCCACACTGACTTTAAAAGGTTCATGCTTTGAAGTAAAAGTAGACAACCAAATACACCACAACTAGGTAGCCAATGTTCTCAAAAAGCTCTTAAAAGAAATTAATATAAATTCATATTTAAATATATTACATACATTTTTTGTTTTAGTTTGGTTTTTATTATTTATTTAATGTTTAGAAACATGGGGATTTTTCCAGGTTCATATTTATTGTACAAATGGAATATCATTTGATGAGTTGACATTAGCTTCTCTAGGTCTGAGAACTTAATGGATGCAGTAGAGACAGGTTGGACTCCATTAATGTTGCTTTCACATCTGGAACTCTTTTGGACCTGCACTTGAAATACAGGATAAGCAAAGCAAAGCCTGTATATGTGGTCTGTACGTGGTTCAGTCTACTTGTGAGAGTGTAAGTGTTGAAAAATTTTTTTTAATACCAGTGAACTGGAATTGGGTATCAGTTTCTGGGCCTACAATGGCTTCAATCCTGCCATAGTCACGAATTCTATAGCTTGCGCCCTTCAACATATAAAGCCATCCCTCCACCAGATCAGAAGACGGTGCCTCCTTCAAGGTTTAAGAGTCTGGCTTTCCATCCCAACTCTCCTACTTCCTGGTATGTGACCTTGGGCATGTGGTTCAGCCTTATTGAATCTGTTTCTTCATTTGTACAAATGGATGGTATTCACCTCATATGATTTTTGAGGATTCCAAGAGACAATGCCTGTTTATCTCTTAGCCCAATGTTTTGCATGCTGTATCCTGATAAATAGTAGTTATTAGCATGGTCTTTTGTGAGTAAAAACTCTGGACCTGTTCATTAAGAACTGAAATTGGTTCTTTGAACTCACCTGATCCCTTGCTTATTGAACACACATATTGCATTCTTATACATTCTGCCTATAGGAGAAAACTTATTGAGATCACTTACTTGTTTATTTTTATGATGACATTAACAAAATGAGGAGAGAGGGAGGGAAAGTGTGGCTAGAACCATTGGGTTTGTGTAGGGAGGAGAGAGAGAATACAGGTATTTCCTCTGAAAAAATTCAGATTTCTCTTGTTTCCTTGCCTGAAGCTGGCTTGCTTTGAACTGGGATAGCCTCCCTCCCAGGGCTGCATTATAACTGTGATGGGCCCAAGGTACTTTTGCCTTGGTGGGGCCCTTCCTCTGTAGAAAAATACAAAAATTATATTTTATGACTCTGCTGGTATAAAGATGAATATAATCTTTGACCCCCAAAGTTAACTTTTAAAATTCTGATTGTAAAAGAAATTAAAACATTTTTATGAGCCCCTAAAAATAATGTGAGCTCTAAGCATGGTGCCTGGTGAGGCTAATGGACAGACGGGCCCTGATGTCTTAGTTTCCCTACAAGAGATTAAGAACACATGACGTATTATACGGGCTGATAAATACAGAAAGGCACTAGTACTTACTCTGCCTTTTTGGCAGATGTGTGTTTTAACATTGTATCCTTCTAACAACCCTCTGAGACAGGTCTTATGAATGTGATAAAGGAGTAACTAATGAATAATTTAGAACCAAGAAGATTCAGTGTTTGAAGTGAGAAAATTTAACTTCGGCCTCACCTTGTTCCGAATCCAGATGGAGAAGATGAATGCTAATGCTGGCCCTTCAAAACATCTAACTATGTGTATTGTCTGAAAACGCTGGGGAATTGGAGAAGGAGAAGGTAAGTTTTAACTCTATATTGAGAGTCCTGCACTGCACTAAGAATATGTTGGGGCTTAAGAGTTTGTTGATGCTTATGATACCTTATTCTAACATCAGAAGATGGTGATCTCAGTTCCTTTACCAGGGGCTGATTTGGTCTTTGGGACCACATGGTTTCTGAGAAGCAGTTGTGTGTAATTCTCATCTTTCCTCTTCTATAGGTAAGGCTCTCTCCCCCAACCCCCTGCCAGCTTCTTTCAAGATTTTTTCTTTATTTTTGATTTTCTGCAGTGTGAATATGATGTGCCTAGGTGTAGTTTTTGTTTGTTTTGTTTTGTTTTGTTTTTGGCATTATTCCTCCTTGATATTCTCCGAGTTTCCTGGATCTGTGGTCTGACATTAATGTAGGGAAATTTGCCACCATTGTTGCTTCAGATATTTCTCCTGTTCTTTTCTCTTTCTCTTCTCTTTCTGGGATTCCCATTAGTCGTATGTAACACCTTTTGTAGTTGTCTCACAGTTCTTGGATATTCTGCTTTGATTTTTTTTTTTCAGTTTTTTTTTCTCTTTGCTTTTCCATTTTGGAAGTGTTCTATTAACATTTCCTTAAGCTCAGAGATTCTTTCCTCAGCTATGTCCAGTCTACTGATAAGCCCATCAAAGGCATTCTTCATTTCTGTTACAGTGTTTTTGGTTTATAGCATTTCCTTTTGGTTCATTCTTAGAATTTCCAACTCTCTGCAGACATTGCCCATCTGTTCTTGCATGTTGTCTATTTTTTTTCCACTAGAGCCCTTTGCATATTAATCATATTTATTTTACATTCCTGGTCTGATAATTCCAACAACATTCCTGCCATCTCTGAATCTGTTTCTGATGTTTGCTCTGTCTCTTCAAACTGTGTTTTTTGCTTTTTAGTATGACTTACAATTTTTTCTTGAAAGGTAAACTCAATGTACCAGGTGAAAGGGACTGCAGTACATAGGCCTTTAATAATGTGGTGGCTGGTGGTTAGGTGTGGGGCAAGGGAAAACGTTTTATAGTTTTATGATTAGGTCTCAGTTTTGTAGTGAGCCTATGCCGCTGGGCTGTGAACTTCACAAGCGCTTCTCTGTTGCTTCTTCTTTTCCCCCATTAATTGGAACAAGATAACTCGCAGGGCTGGAGTTGGGTATTTCCCATCCGCAGAGTAAGACTAGAACCAGCTGGGGCTGGGAATTTCCCTCCCCCCAGGTGAGTTAGGCTCTGATAAAACCCCAGCAGGTTAGGCTCTGGTGAAGTAGTTTCTCCTGAGGGCAGACCTTGTTAAGAAGATCAGCACGTTCTGGCGTATTTCAAGATGGTTCCTCTTCTCCTTCTGCTGGAAGCACGAGAAGGTTTTCTTCCCCAGAGCTCCACTGTGAGAATCTGGTAGGGCTCCTAGAGGCGAGACTGAGTTTGGGCCCCTCTGGAGTTTTTAATTCTCAGGTTTGTGTACTCTGAGCCTCCAGCAATCCTTCAATTACAGTTCAGCTTTCCCCACCCTGGCGCTGGTTCCTGAGGGGGTTTCTGCTTGCGGATTTCTGCTCAGGTAAGTTGTGATTCTTTGTATCTGCCTGTCTGCCTCTCTAATCTGGGGGCCAGCAGTTTGTGACCTCAGTTCTCTGAGGGATTTAAGAAGAGTTGTTGATTTTTCAGTTTGTTCAGCTTTTTCTTGTTGTTAGGATGGAGGAATGACTTTCAAGCTCTTTTCATGCCGGACCGGAAACTGGACTCCTTTTCCTTTGTATAAAATGTTGCCTGAGTGATATTTTCTCGCCCCGCGTAGAACTTAGTGAAAATGTTCACATTCTGGTCACCGTTCCTCGTATCCTCCCTCCCATTCTTAATCTTTTCTGGCTACAATGATTGCTTCCCCAAATACTTTTTAGCTGTTAAAGGTCTAGTTCTTTCATCCCTGAATTTTTTAAAAATTCCACTCTCTGTCTCGGAGTGCTGACAGCTAGTACTACCCATGTGTGCCAGTTGTGTCAACATTTAAACAAGGATGCACTGTTGTTTCTAATATTCTGCTGGCAAATCCTGCTTTGTGAATTGAATTGGTGGCAGACGCACATTAGGCTGATGGCTTCAGGAAGGGGTTTACAGAGAATGCTGGGTTATAAATGATGGTTCAAAGCTAGATTTACAGATCTAGTTTTCTCTAAACCTGTTACCGTACATCTGTCCACACTGAAGCTCGCCTGTAGTTCGTACCCGCCCACATTACCTAGAGAGAGGACTTTCAGCCTTGCCTTCTATTAGAATCACTGGCTCTATTTCTGTTTAATTGGTCTAGATGGGTCTTGGTATCAGTATTTCTAGCAGTTCCTCGAGTAATTCTACCATGGAACTAGGGTTGAAGTCCACTGGTGTGCAGCAGGTTTCAGCAGACTTCTTCGCTAAAGGAACGGATAGTAAATATTTTAGGCTTTGAAGGTCATATGGTCTCTGTTGTAACTACCCAACTCTTGATGTAGCAGCCATAGGCAAGTGGGCGTGGCTGGGTTCCAATAACTTTATTTCTAGCCACCAAAATTCTAATTCATATAGTTTTCATGTGTCATGAAATATTTTTCTTTTGTTTTTTTTTAACTATTAAAAACTGTAAAAATCAGTCTTGTCTCACAGGATGTACAATTAACAGGTTGCAAGTGGGATTTGGCCTAGGGGCTGTAATTTGGCAATAGTTTAGCTGTAGTTTATTTTCTTCAATTCTTCAGTTTGGTTCCATAAGAGAAAATGTTTCCTTAGCTACATCATTGGCAACATCTTCAATGAGTCCTAACATTGACTACTTATTTCAAGTAAGTCTACCAGAACATTTTTAAACACGGCAACGCATTTCCTTATTAGCCTTTGAAATTGTGGCAATTGGGATGCTTTTGTCTACAAGTAACAAGCATGGCTTAAATGGCTTTAAGCAGTAGGAAAGGTATTCTCTCATTAAAATATAGACAGTTGCAGGGTTATTCAGCTGCTTGACAATCATCAACCCAGGTGTTTTCCATCTTTCTACTCTACTATCCTCAATACTAGTCCTGGCCGATGTCTTGCCTTATGGTTGCAGGATGGCTGTTGCAGCTCTAAGCATCACATGCAGATACATAACATCCAGCAGAGAGGAAGAGTATCTCCTTCCATGCATTTATTTTTAATATGAGGCAATCTTTTTTAGACCAAGCCTCTCCTCCTGTGTAGATCTCTCCTTCATTCCTAAAGACCAAATCAGCCACCGGTGAAGGAATTGAGATCAGCATAATTAATTATCATGATGCATCCCCTGTCATCGGGCGGGATCTGGTCTGCCTCTCACAGGTGGTTCCAGGATCCCAGAACCAAATCAGGGTTCTGTTAGCAAGGGAAGAGGAAGAAATGGCAGCTGGGAAGGACTCAACAGAGTCTCACAAGAGAACTAGATTCTTAGGATTAAAAACAGAAGGCTGTCTGCTGAGCTTCTCATTTCCATTTGTTTATTTACTTCCCTTAAAGATCATTAGAGAATTGTCCAGTACAATTTTCCTGAAAGAAATATTATTGATTTTTCACTCAAATAGATTATATTTTGCTTCAGCCCTCAAAGAAATTACTTTATTTCTTTCAGATTACATTTGAAAAGTAACGCATCCTACTTTATTTTTCTAAAACTGTACCATGTTGCATATCTAGCATAAAAATGTTCATGTCAAAAAAGCTTTAAAGAGTCATTTTTTGTTCATTTTGAACCATCAAAAGGTTGTTTGGTTTTGCAGTTTGTACCGTGAAAACACTAAAAATATTTTTTCCCCCGAAATTACAGCAATGAGTACGAGTTTAAGAACCATGTATGGTTCTTATCCTGATACCCACCCCCATGGGTATCCTGATACAGCCCCCAAGTGGTACATGACCCACCTCTACCTCCCCATTTGAAAATCATGGAGGGAGATTTGTATCCCATTCCAAATTCAGAGCTATGTCCATCCTGTTGTGAGCCCTGACCCCCAGTCAGGAGCAGGGACTGAAATTCCACATCTGCAATTTCTTGGGAGACCAGCTGGCACCGTGGAAGCTGCTCTGGCCCAGGATGGAGAGGCCAGGCTTCTGGTCCCAGCTCTGCCTCTTAGGTGGTATTTAACACTGGAAAAGTTACTTAACCTCTCTGAGCTCTAGTTTTGACATCGGCAAAGCAAGAGTTTGAACTATGTGATGTATAAGATTCCTGTTAGAGCTTATCTGTGTTTCTCTTTACCATGTGATCCAAGATTTCGACTTTTCCCTTCCAATGTTAAACTGATTTCTATTCTTGTTCCTGCTGCTTGGTGAAGGCACACACTGTCACTGTGTCCCCCAAGATCATGTGTGAGAGCAGCTACCCTTTGTTCTGCCACTGCACGGTCAGACAACCCGCAGTATTCTAGTGTGAGACATTCGCATGTAACAGCCAAATCCTCTCATTCTAGGAAGCAAATCAGAATGTAAGCAAGAGCAAAACTACAAAGGAGAGAATTTTGGAGAGCTTTATTTTTTTTTTAAACTAAAATGTTTGCAAATGTCTGTTCTTTGTTATTAATATTGAGACATTTCACCATTATTTACTACTACAGCTCTAGAGGTGTTTCTCTCACCTTCTAGAACTCTCCATGCATCTTCACACAGAAGTGAAATGATGAGGCCCTGAAAAACTTGTATAGGAAGAAAAGTTTTATTTTGGTGGCAAAAGCAAGTTATCTTTGGCTTATCAACATTTTTCTGTTTTTCTTTCTTTTCAGAGCTATTTCCTATGTTCACTAGTAATTCTTTTTCTTCCTCAACTCGCATAGAACTTTCTTGTTTTTCTCAGGGCCGTTATACGTTATAAAAGAGCCCGGTCATCATTAGAACAACCTGGGGAGATTTTTCCCTAAGGAACTTGAAAATGCGTTAACAAGATTGACGTTTGTCAAGCTCCCCCCATCCCCATTCATCCAGGTGTCGGCCAGTGAATTGCAGCTTCTTAGGTCCAGAGGCCCTTGCCTCCCTGCTCAGGCGGGCTCAGTGAAGGGTGGAGAGCTGTGTTTTAATGGTTACAAGAGCAGTTTATAGCGGCACGTCCAGCCCAGGTGAACCCGCTTTATACTGAAGGCCCTCATCCAGAGCCTCTCCTCCAGGGGCGTTCCTGGTGGCCTCTTCATAGGAGGGTGGTGAACACGAGAGAAGGGCTGCCTCCCCGGGCAGTGGGGAGTAAGGGAAGGCCTGCTCGCTGCTCCAGGGTAAGCCCGGCAGGAAGTCGGTCACCTCTGCAGGCGGGTGCTCTGGAAGGTCGAGGCCGGAAACCTGCCCCTGGGGCCGAGAGGCCTGGCAGTGGCGATACAGGAAAAGCAGCAGAAAGGCCAGGAAGAGCAGGACGGTGGCTGGAAGAAGGATGTACAGGAAGGGCTCCACATCTGCCTGGGTGGAACTTACCTTCCGGGTGCCCTGGAGTTAGGGAACGGAACTGAGTTAGGAGATGGGGAAAGAAGACCCCTGCATTTCTTAGGCTGATCTTTGTCTTCATCTTGTATTCTCCTTATCATTTACTCACTCTAAAAATCACTCTAATCATTCATTTATGCCAATGAGCTCGAGCCTGCATGAAGTAAAGTGCACTTCCGTGATAAAGTATGAATTCAGAATGTCAAAAGTACACAAGGGTACCCTACAGTATTTCCACTGAAGCAAAAATATTAGGATAAGTTTTAGTTGGCAGGTCCATCACTCATTCTTTGAATGAGAACTCTTACTATTTATGTGCTTGTTTTGTTTAGAATTAGACCAATAATGTTTTATTGCCACAGAAGGATTATATGGAACTGACTTCTTTAATTCTAGAGTAAAATCTGACATTGTTATGTGCTCATATCTCATATAATCAACATTTGAAATCCGATTGGATAGCTGATGCTTATGATGATTGAAATTATGATTTTGAAATTTCCTCAATACGTTTTTGCAATATTTGTAAGATAAATATGGAAATTTGGAATTCTCTTAAGAAAAAGAATTGCAGACAAATTTATTTATTTTATTTTTGGCTGTGTTGGGTCTTTGTTGCTGTGCGTGGCTCTTCTCTGGTTGCGGTGAGTGGGGGGCTACTCTTCATTGCGGTGCACGGGCTTCTCATTGAGGTGGCTTCTCTTGTTGTGGAACACGGGCTCTAGGTGCATGGGCTTCAGTAGTTGTGGCACACAGGCTCAGTAGTTGTGGCTCACGGGCTCTAGAGCACAGCCTCAGTAGTTGTGGCACATGGGCTGAGTTGCTCCGCGGCATGTGGGATCTTCCCGGGCCAGGGCTTGAACCCGTGTCCCCTGCATTGACAGGCGGATTCTTTTTTTTTAAAATTTATTTATTTATCTATCTATTTTTGGCTGTGTTGGGTCCTTGTTGCTGCACGCAGGCTTTCTTTAGTTGCAGCGAGCGGGGGTAATCTTCATTGCAGTGCGCGGACTTCTCATTGCGGTGGCTTCTCCTGTTGCGGAGCACAGGCTCTAGGCGCTGGGGCTTCAGTAGTTCTGGCTCACGGGCTCTAGAGCGCAGGCTCAGTAGTTGTGGCGCCTGGGCTTAGTTGCTCTGCGGCATGTGGGATCTTCGTGGGCCGGGGCTCGAACCCGTGTCCCCTGCATTGGCAGGCGGATTCTTAACCACTGCGCCACCAGGGAAGCCCAAGAATTGCAGATAAATTCATTCTTAAGCAACCTAAAAGGTATTGATTTTATTGTATCTGTTCACAAGAATAATGATGGTTCTTGATGGAGTAAATAATAGGCATGAAATGATACTCCAACAGCAAGGTAGAAAAGCCATATGAAAAATTAAGTCCTGTTCCAAATTGCATAGACATCGCTTTACACAAAGCTACTAAGAAATAATGAAGTATTAAAAAGCTTCTCTGTTCATTCACAACACATGTGAATGTTAATATATACTACTACAGAGGAAAAGAAAACAGTGTAAAGCCTTATAATTGTGTTTAAAGAAACAACATATTAAGATCTTTATCTACTGATTTAAGATAAAACTTATAGTAATAAAACTATGAAAGCTGAGGTTTTTGCCTTGATTTTGGTGGAAAGAACAAATGTTTTGCTCGTCTTGACCTCTTAAGAGACTGACTTATCTAGTGTTGTTCGTATAATCTTTTTTAATTCCTAAAGAATTTACAACTGTGTTGTTCTCACTCAAAATTAGATGGTTTATTTAATATTTACACTGCTAAATATTTTGTTTTCTCTGAGATATGAGTTAAGATATTTTAAGTTAAAGTGCGTACAATTAACGGTCTTCTTGGGAAGAAGAACATCGTCTTTGGGCTTTGACAGCTGTGGTCTTGAATTCCAATATGACCTTCTGATACCTGCGTGACCATGAACCATTCATTTGCCCCCTCTGTGTCTACTTTTTCTTCTCTATGAAATGAGAATAAGAACATCTTTTTTGGAGGGCTGGCATGAGAATTTAATGAATCAGTGAACTATGAATTCTTTCTGTTTTCTCACACATAATCTAGTTTATCAGAACTGTTAACTTAAAATCTGTTGTGCCGTAACAAGGACTTTGATTATAAAAGCTATAAGAACTCAAATAAATTTCCTACAGTTATTAAAAAATCAAGTTGGACTGAAAAAGCAATTTAACTACGTTTATTTTCTTCCACTAGATGAATCACTTAAAATGTTAAAGCTATTATCTCTTAATACTTAATCACTCTTCAACCTTGATAAACAAGAGCCATTTTGCATAACTGATTTCTCCTTCATTCTCCTTCAGTAACGTGGATGATAATAGTTTCTAAACAGTTGTGGGCATCAAATTTTAAATACTCTATTAAACCCTCTAACTTCAGTATGCATAGAATATGAAAATACTTAATATTCTATTTAAAAGTTTTTCTGTAATAGACCCTCTTGCTTACCATTATGCTATTAATGCTATTAGTTGCAAAAATTTGTGAAAAGAGAGATGCTACAGTCCCCTTCTGTAATTGGTACGTCCATTGGTTATTTTGTCCAAATATTGAGTGGCACTGAAAGATTTATCTAATACCGCAGATTAGGACAGTTTCTTAAGATAAAGAACTCTTCTTTCTTCTTAGTTAAGAGATCACAGAGCTATGAACAAATTTATGACGGTATCCTTAATTTGTTTATTTAATGATTCATGGTATATTGGTTCAAATTGTTGTGGATTTTGTTAATGCAGAAAGGATGTCTTTTTCTTTTTTAACATCTTTATTGGAGTATAATTGCTTTACAATGGTGTGTTAGTTTCTGCTTTATAACAAAGTGAATCAGCTATACATATACATATATCCCCATATCTCTTCCCTCTTGCATCTCCCTCCCTCCCACCCTCCCTACCCCACCCCTCTAGGTGGTCACAAAGCACCGAGCTGATCTCCCTGTGCTATGTGGCTGCTTCCCACTAGCTATCGGTTTTACATTTGGTAGTGTATATATGTATATGTCACTCTCTCACTTTGTCCCAGCTTACCCTTCCAAGATGTCTTTTTTTAGTCAAATATTCTAATTGTTTCACTACCCTCAACGTGGTTTTTTAACTTTTAATATTTCTCAAGGACTTTGCTGTTCAGGGAATACTTTAAAGAAATAACCAATAGAAAGTGTAACTGCTGCAGGATATATCATATATACGTGTATAATTTATTTCTGTTAAAAGTGGTTTTAGAGAATTTAAATACCAATCTCACCACTCGATTTTCCAGAAAACAAGAAAATAGGTTTGTTTCCCCCTTTCTGGTGGGACAGTAGTATCACTCATTTCCCTGCTGATTGTAAAATTAATTCTGAGTTTTTATGTTTCTACAAGTATTTTTCCTTAATGACGCCTCAGATTGAGACTTCTTCGGGGATTTCCCAGGTAAAGCAAAACAGCTGCTGCATTTCTTAGTGAGAGGCAAAGCCTCCTTAACCCTCTGCTGCCCTTCCTGAAGTAAGATCCTTCGCTTCTGCTAACTCTTAGAAACAGCTGGAGAGCCAAAGGGAGTCTCTCTCTCTCTCTTTTTTTTTTTAATGTAGACTGAGCAAAGAACAAAGTTGTCATACCAAGGCATAAAAATTTGTTGACTTCTAGCTTCGGTGTTCTTTGATATATTTGGTATATCAAGTGTTCTTAGAATATATTTGTGACAAGTTTTACTTGAGTTTATCATTGTCAAAAGATACCAACTTTCAAGGTAGTTCCTTAGACCAAGCCAGTCAGTGAATTCATATTTTTGTCACACATGTAATACAAAATGTTGCCAATAAGTTTTCCTAAAAATGTAGGCATTGTTGCTTTTAAAGCTAACAAAGATACTTTGGGGAAGAAAAGGCATAAGTCATAGGTACAAACCTGCAGATGGGTTTCTGGAAGAGGTAGGCTCGGTTCACTGGTTAACCACTCGTATGTCCCCCTGCCAGCGTGGCCGAACTTCCAGCTGCTGCCCATCAGTTCCCGCATGTTTTCACCCGACTGATGTGCCAGTCACCCTTCCCCCTCGCCGCCCAGATTTCAACAATACTGCTGCTTCTTGGCCTGCATCCAGCTTGGATGAATTCAGCTGATGGCTGTTGGTAAATTTCTTCTGAGTGTCAACAGGGAAAAGAAACCAACCAGAGAGACCTCTCAGGACTAAATTCAGTGCCTCTAGGTTTGCTTTTGTGACCTTTATCACGGTAAGGATTGGCATCAGATATCGGATATGGAATAGATTTCAGACAGAGGAGTTCTTCACATTCGTGTTATTATAGTGTCGCGAATGGTCTCAGTGAATAAAGAGCTGTTTGTATTTAGATGTAAATACGACCCTCTCCCTTCCCTTACCATATCCCTCTCCAGACATATAGCTGAGCAAGAACTACCCAAGCTGAATTTCCTTTAATTATTTCTGGATTCTGTGGTACAGAGAGAAGGAGTATTCGGTAGTGAAGCAAGACTCATTAATATCACTTTTGTGAATTATTTAGATGAAAGACACTAAATGATAAAATTGTACAGAAGCCAGAGAGACAATAGCTCCGACTGTTTGGATGGAATGTTTGCTGTTTTCGTAGTCTTAGTTCTGATTACCTTGTGAACTTTATAAAATTATTTATATCAAGCAATAAGAAACTTTCAGTTTACACATTCACTGAGGTAACTTTGGGATGTTTAATTCTACTGGACATTTAAGACATGGCAGTTGGATCCTTTCTTTTAGTAGAGTAAACTCTAGCTTCAAATATTTACTCAAAATGTTACAGCTCAGAATTGCAACTACCCATGTTTTTATCCAGGCATCCTTTTCTTTCAAGTGATTGTTATGATGCTGAAATAATATTTAAGTGGGATTCTTTTCTCTTAATTAGGATTCTCAATCTTTGGCCCATGGTAGTCTATGGATAGGTTTTGGGGAGGGTGGTAAACTCTCTAAACTTTTAGGTACATCTAATTTTCGTAGGAGGATCCATAGTTTTCATTACCTTTTCAAAGACAGCTGCCCTCCCCGATACACTTTGGCACTTTGTCAAACTTATTTGTGATAAAAAAATTTCACTGTGTCCCAGTGCCTCAATCAGTATCCTCGTGTGGAACACCTTTGTCATTTCATCCTTTCCATTCTTCACGTGGAATGAATTGATTTTGTGCTTTCGGTTAACATGTTGCTTTGTTCCATGGATGTGTTCCTATTTTAAGTCAATCCTGTATCCCCACTTTGGAACATCAGGAGCACCTGGAGACCAGTGCACTATTTTGCTTTTTTGCATGTCAGTGGTTTTGCCAGTACTATGCCCTCAACTCCTTCTCCATCTTTTTTTTTTTTTTAATAAATTTATTTATTTATCTTTGGCTGCATTGGGTCTTCGTTCCTGCACGCAGGTCTTTCTCTAGTTGTGGTGAGCGGGGGCTACTCTTTATTGCGGTGCACGGGCTTCTCACTGTGGTGGCTTCTCTTGTTGCAGAGCACAGGCTCTAGGCATGTGACCTTCAGTAATTGTGGCACGCGGGCTCAGTAGTTGTGGCTCGCGGGCTCTAGAGCACAGCCTCAGTAGTTGTGGCACACGGACTTAGCTGCTCTGCGGTATGTGGGATCTTCCTGGACCACGGCTCGAACCCGTGTCCCCTGCATTGGCAGGCAGATTCTCAACCACTGCGCCACCAGGGAAGCCCCTCCTTCTCCATCTTATCTACTTATTTAAATACTTTCCTTTCTTGAGAAGCAAGTTGGAAATCTGGATCAAAAGCATAAAATGTGAATCTGTAACGTTGACCCTCCTCCAGTACTGAATGAATCAGAAAAAAATTACTGCTTTTATGGATACATTTTTGGGGGGACCAAGAAAAATAAACATATTACATAAATAACATATGTAATACATCAGAAGGTGATAAATGCTGTGGAGAAAAAGCAGAGAAGGAGCAGAGTAAACGCTGAAAGGGGGAGGCATTTTTAAAGTGGGAAGTCAATTAGGATCTCACAGGGAAAGTGATATTTGTGTAAAAACTGAAGGATTCAAGGGACTGAGCCATGAAGGTATCAGAAGGAAGAGCACTGCAGACAAAGGAAATAGCCAGTGCAAAGGCCCTGAAGCAGTCATGTGCCTGATAAGTTCTCAGAATTGCTAGTAGGTCAGGGGGGCTGGAGCAGTGAGCCAGGAAAAAAGTAGAAGGTAGAAGACAAGGTCGGGGAGGATACATGGGTGGGAGGTGGTCAGGCACCACAGAGTGCAGGATTTATAGAGCATTGTAGGAATTTGGCTTTTATTCTGAGTCAAAGGGAGAAGGAGAGGAGTGACAAGATCTGACTTCCATTTTAAAAGAATCACTCGGTCCTCTGCGTTGGAAATAGTTACAGGGATTAAGGGCAAAAGCAGAGAGACCAGTTGGGGCTCTTTAAGTCAGGGGAGAAATAATGGACCAGACTAGCAGAAGTGGAGGTGGTGAGGTTCTAGATATATTTTAGACTTAGAGTCAATAAGATTTCATGAACTAAAGGTGGTATAAGATTGAAAAAAGATCAAGGAGGAAGGAGGATTCTGTTTTAGACTTGAGTAATAAGAAGGATGATCATTGAAGGGGAAAGACTGGATGGGGCAGGTTGTTTTGTTTTTTAAGCAAGATGAATAAAGATCAGGAGTTGAGTTTTGGGCATGGTAAGTTTGCAATGTGTGTGAGTTTGTGTATTTGACTTTGGAGTTTAGGAGTGAGAACTAGACCACAGATAATAGCTGGAATCCATTGACAGGGAGATGGTATTTAAAACTATGAGACGTAATGAGATCACCAAGAGAATGAGGGTCAGTAGGATGGGGGGACAGAGTGAGTGGCCAGTGAGGGAGAAGAGAAACCAAGAGCGTGTGGTGTCCTGGATCTAAGGGAAGAAAACGTTTCTATAAGGAGGGAATGATTATCTATCTCAGAAGCCACTGTGTGATCAAATAAGATGATGAATGAGATTTATTCTGGGATTTAACAAAATGGAGGGAAGGAGTGTCATTGGTTGTTTGGATAAGAGCAGTTTTGGTGGAGTGGTTGGGGAAAAGCCTGATTGGAATGGTTATGAGAGAGGAAAAGAAGAAGAATTGGATGTAGTGCATATCAACAACTCTTGAGTTATGTTGCTTGAAAGGGGATCAAAGAAATGATCCAGTAGTTGGACAGAGAAGTAAGATCAAGAGGGTTACATAGTAAAACAGAGCAAGTTAATAGATTATAGAGAAAAGAACACATCAGTATATGTCAGCAATTCCACTTCTAGGAATTTTTCCTAAAGAAAGAATTTGATGACTACTCAAAGATGTATATACTGTTGAAAAATGTTTTAACAAATCTTAGTTGTCTATAGTAACAAACGACTAGAAATTTTAAAAATTCTACAAAATGATAATTGGTTAATAAATTAAGGTAAACACATTTTATCACCCGAAACTAAATACTAGAAAGATATAAACATGCTTACCATGCATTAAGAGAAACTTGTCAGAAAACTGCATGTTTATTATAAATTTCCATGTCTCTGCTTATAGAAAAAAGTCAGTGTTAACAATGGTAATTTTTCTAATTAGTGGGATTATGAGTTGTCTCTTATGGGACTAGGGTTCTTCTTTTTGCTGATCCACATTTTGTAATTTTTCATAAATGTGTTATACAAGCAAGACAAAATAGTTTCAAGATCTGTCCATCTTTGGAGGCCCACATGAAAGCCACCCTGTTGTAATATCCTGCAGTTTCCTGCCCTCCACCTGAATTAGGAATGAATTACAATGTTCTCTGAATTCCCACAGTTATTCCAATATTATAACACTTATTTAAGTCAGCTTTGTATTTCAAAAATAAGTTAGGAAATTGTTAGTTGACTCAGAAAGGGGCTCACTGAAGAGTTGTATAAAATAATGTTCTCTGGTGTGACTTCAATTTATTGGGATATGCTTAGCCTAGAGAGCCAATAGCCTGAATTTGCTATAACTGCTTACAGAAATGCTATAGTATTTAACTCTAGAAAGTTATACCTGTGTGGATTTTAGCAATCAAAGTCTTTTTTTTAGGCCTCCATAGTAGATGATCTTTTTCTTTTCTTTTTTTCTCCACACTAAAAGGCAGAACACTTCCTGTTATTTCAATAGGCTTTTAGCTAAGATTTTTCTGTTTAGGACTTTTATAGCTTGATGTTAATTATAAACGCTGACACAATTAGTCTGAAAGTTTGATTAGCTATTTCTAAAACTTCTCTAAGTATTTTAGAACTGAGGAGAGAAGAGTTTTTCCATGTTCTACTTAATTCTCTTCCTTCTCCCTCTCTCTCTTTCTCTCTCTTTTGAAATTGACTTGTCTTCACCCATTTGATTGATCTATTTTTTCTTAATTCCCTTGAACTCAGCATTATAAATTTCCCATTTTTATTTTCAGGAACTACCAAGACTTCTTGGTTTTCTCCTGGTTTGTGGAACTTACGGGAGTTTGACTTTGTTGTGTTACACATTTCATCTTCTGGGTCAGTAATGGAGAAAAAGTCCTTGAAAACTCAAGGTCAGGGAAGATTGAAATAAATGAAAGATGCCTGTAAAATGGTAGGGTTTTTTTTTTTTTTACATTTAATTTCTAAGCTAGTAAATACATTTGAATTTTAGCCAACTGGTCAGTGCACTTTCTCAAGATGCTATTATAAGAATTAAATAACCATATTGGATTAGGATGACTGAAAAACGAATCAGCAGATGGCAGGCAGTACTGTGACAAATCACTGCCTGCATCAGAGCCGGTGGAGGCCCAGGGGTTCACCTAAGGGTCAGCAGATCTCGCCTTGGTTTTTGTTCAGCTTTGGCCCTGATAATCTGGAAGGAAAGACATAAACAGTTTGACTAAATCCACTAACAATATGGACTGAAAAAAGAAGCTACCACAGAATGATTTTTTTAAACCAACAAGTATGACAATAAAAAAAGAAATGATTGGTATGAAGTTTACTTTGGAAGAATATGAGCACTTACGGAAAGGGAGGTTTGAATAGAAGATTTAAAAAAAAACTTTTTATGAGGGAATAATATAAAACAGAACACAAAGATCTTCTGTGTTCAGTTTGATTAATTTTGACAGTTTTATTCACTCCTGTAATCACCACCTAAAACAAGATATAAAACATTTCCATCATCCCAGAAATTTCCCTCCTTCTGCAGTCAACTATTTTAAAATTTCTATCTACAATGGAAGAGTATTTTTTAAAATCTCAATTCTTCAGAAAAATCAGGGAGCAGGATATGAAATGTATAAGCTTACTGTGTTCTCTTGTTATGAACTTGAGTATTTTCAAACATTTGGCCTTTGGTTTTCTATACTTGGAATCATGGAAAATCTAAGCATATTTAAAATAGAATAATGATCACAAATTTATGGAAATCAAATTGATGAATTTAAAACAGGAACTAGTAGGTAGATACATTTAGATTAAAATTTCTCATGTAATTTACATATTTTTTTATTCATATATACGACAGGGAGTGGGTTAGACGGGGTGGAAAAACCTCATTTATTTGATACTTAAATTGTCATATATTATCATATTACATATTTTTCTTACAATAACTCTTGTTATAAGAATTTCTCCTAGTTTTGCAGATTAGGAAGTTAAGGCTTGAATTAAGCAATCTTGGGGAAAAAATTTCCAAGGTTTTCCAAGATGATACAGTTCCAGGAGCCAGGTCTGGATATATCTAATGCCTCACTGTCGGTGAAGCAAAGGTAGTTTATATGACAAAGAAGGCTGTTCCTCTTTTAACAGGTGTAGCAGCCTTATATTTAGGGTACAATCCTAGAGATGGCAAATGTGGTATGACCATAAATACGAGACTCATAGAAAAAATTAGAACTTCTATTCTTTCTTTAGCATCAGTTATTTTTTGACGGCTCCCTGTTTTGACACCTCCCTGATTTGCCTCTATCACCAGGCACAGTCAACTACCAACTCCTCTGGACTGCTTCTGTGCCACGTACATGCTTTCATTAGTTCACATGCTATATTTTGTGTTGAAATTGTGTGACTGTCTTTCTTTACTTCACTGGTAGAAGACAAAGAATTATCTTTTAAGTTACATTCTCCTAAAGCTCAGTCGAGGCCTGACATCTCATAGGCACGTGAATGCTTCGGAAAGAATGAAATGCTGGTGTCTCATTTTATGTGTGATCTCTAATACTCTTTGGAATGCTGTCAGGAAGAAGACCTCACCAGAGAGAGGCTCTTAGTGGATTGCATGCACCTGCAGTATGTGAGGGGACCCTGGGGTTGTCCTGTCAGCTGCTGAAACTACGTCTAGCCTCTGGGCCAGTGCCTTCCTCTGTGGTCTCTGCTTATTCAAACTCAACTGTTGGTGGAACTTAATTAGTGGGCCTATGTACTGTCCTGCTATTTACTTGAGCTTGTCAGAATCCCCCCAAAGATGTTGCTAATAAAATAAGTTTAAGCAATTGTCACTTAAACTATCCAAAAATGTTCTCAGGAAAATTTTAATCTGAACAAGGAATTTAGCAAGTAGTTTGGAATAGAACAAATACCATAACTGGCGTATGTTAGGTCGAGTACAGTTTATGAATAAGCAGGAGCTAATCTTAGACATAGAAAAGAACAATTAGAACATTCATAACTCTGATTTAAGTACGTATTTTGAAGTCCTTTTTTACATTAAACTCTTCTCATCAGTTTAGAAATATTATCATATGAAAATGCTTGATGGATTTGACTTCAAGATTCAAAATCAAAGAGAAATGAATTCCAAATACATCTTGACTATATGCAGCCCGATAATTGACATAAAATTTCTTCCTTCAACAAACATTTCAACATTTTGAAATAGTTATATTATTAAAGTCACAATGTATAGGTTCCTGATATTATTTCCCCTATAGACATCAGTCAATAGTTATGTGAGTTTGTCCAAATAAGAACAAAAGCTAAACACCCCATCCATGCCCCTGCAAACACACACACTTATGCTAACAGAATAAAATCTTTGTTGGATTTGTGATTACAGACAGAATTATGGAAGTTCCATTCTATAAAAATTAGGTGGAGGGACCTTTTGGATTGTTGTCTAAAATGTTGTCCTGTTTATTCTAAATAATATTATATAGAAAGATTTAAGCAATTTGAAGATGTTTTTTCTTTGGGCAATAAATTAATCAGGTGTCAAGCTAACCAGAAATGAGAAGCTTCTGTTTACGTAGGCCACAACTGCCTGCTCCAAGACATTTACCTCTGCTTCTTTTCTTTTACTCTAGTTTATCACAATTAATTTTAATCTATCCTTTATAATCAAAATATAAGCACAAATAATGCATTGAGAGACTCATTCTCAATCAAAATATAAACATAGGGAAATAAAGCAATAATTTTCACTAGAATCTCTTTAATATCAGAAATGGATGTAAATGACACGTAACCTGTTACCTTTGCATGGCCAGCGTACTATTCCACTTAGAGTTCTAATGAGGCAACAGTTTCCCAGGAGAGCTTATACATGGCCCAATTACATTTCATTTCCTGATCATGCTCTCTCTTTTGAGATTTTAACCAAGAGGAAAAATAAAAATTTAAAGGATAATAAAGGCTATAAAGGATTCAAAATCTGGATAATCAGCTTTTGAATAACAATTGAAAACTCATTCTCTTTTTGGAATTTTATGAGAAAATATAGGATCTGAAACAACATAAATGCCCATATACAGGAGAACATTTGAATAAACTGATATGTCCCTTCAAAAGCACACTCTGCAGCTATAAAAAAGAATAAGGAGCATCTCTATGGATGGAGGAATGAGAACGTGGCAATAGGGATAAGAGGGAGCAATACTTCTCTGATTATACCTTTTTGTATCTCTCCGACTCTTAGAATCTTGGTAATGTCTCACATATTCAGAAATTTTTATTTTTCTCTAAGTTGACCGATTTTATGTTTTCAAATGTATTGTCGTCATTGATATTATTTGAAAATCACACCTGTATCTATGGTTAAGTTCTTTTTTTTCATCCCCAGTTTTATTTGTGCCTTGTAATTTTTTTCATCTTTGAACAAGACTATACAGATTTGTCAATTTTATTAATCTTTTCTAAAGACAATATTGGGCTTCTTGATTCTATCTTTGTTTTCTATTTTACTAATTTCCACTCTAAAATTTTTTTTCTACTTTCTTTTAATTTATTTGCTGCTCTGATTATTCTAATTTTCTTGATGAATGCTTAACCCTGGAAATTTTTAGTCTTTTTTTCTAATATGAGCATTTTAGGGCTATAAATAACCCTCTAAGTATTGCTTTAGCTGCGTCCACCAAGTTTTTATATGTATAACTTTCATTATTTAGTTCTGAGTATTTATAGATTTCAAATATTTTTGTTTGATCTAAGACTTATTTAGATATGCATTTAATTCCTACCTGTCAGAGGATTTTTCATTTACACTTGTTTTTGATTTATAAATAAGCTTGATTGTTTTCAGAGAACATATTTGTATGAAACCAGTTCTTTAAAATTTTATAGCAAAATAAAAATATGTGGTTGGTTTTTCTTAAGTGTTCCATGTGTGGTTGAAAACCATGACTGTTCTCTAAGTGTTGACTTTAAGGTTCTGAATATTTTAATCAGATCTTAATCATTTTTTTCAAATAATACAAAGAACTTGGATCACCTTAGCCCTACCCCCACCCCCAACTTGAATGATCTGATATTTTAGTTCTGTTTTTTTTTTTTTTTAATTTATTAATTTTTGGGGGGTGGATAATTTTAGGCTTACAGAAAATACTGAGCAAAATATACAGAGTTCCCATATTCCTTTTTACCCCACCCCCAATTAACCATATTTTTAACCTTACGTTAGTGAGGTAGATTTGTTATAATCAATGAACCAATATTAATGCATTATTATTAGCTAAAGTTCATAGTTTAATATTAGGGTTCATTCTGTTGTACTACGGTTCTTGACAAATGTATAATAACATGTTTTCATCATTATAGTATCATACAAAATAATAGTTTCGCTGCCTTAAAAATCCCCTGCCATTCACCTATTTATTCCTTCCCTCCTCCCCACAAATCCTTGGCAACCACTGATCTTTTTACTGTTCATAGTTTTGCCTCTTCCAGAATGTCATACAGTTGGAATCATACAGTGTGTGGCCTTTTCAGATTGCCTTCTTTCACTTAGCAACATGCAGTTAAGTTTCCTCCATGTCTTTTCATGGCTCCATAGCTCATTTCAATTCTGGGTGTTTTTTTGTTTGGTTTTTTGAGTCCGAAAATAAGACACTCTTAGGTAATTCTTGTTTAGATTTACCTACATATTTACAAATTTCTTGGCTTACTATCTTTCTTGCATCAGATTTTCCTTTAGCAATCATTATTCATCTTCCTTTCATGAAGGAATAAAAGCACTCTTAAAAACACAAAATACATTTATTTTACTCTCATTGTTGAGATAGCTTTTCTGAGCAAATATTTCCAGATTGACCGATTTTTATCAGCATTTTGAAGATGATATGCTGCTATCTTCAATATCTGTTGTTGAAGAGTTAGTTATAACTGTAATGTCTATACCCTTGTAACTAACTGATCTAACTCTTCTACCTGGCTGCATTTAAAGAGTTTCTTTTTGTTTTTGGTCTTTTAATATCATTATGAAATTAAAAGTGAAGATAACATTTTATTTAAATCTTATTATCATAAGTTGTGTTTTATATATCTTTGGGTTCTTGTCTTTCATTAGCTGTTGGAAAATTTGGAATTACTATCCTATTGCCTTTCTTTCATTCCCTTTGAGATTGTTACTAAATGTATTTGACCTTTTTATTGTCCTCAGTGTCTCTTAACTTCTCTTTTCATGTTGCATGTCTTCAAATCTGTGCTGTGTTTTGCATTTATCAACTGATTAGTTAATTCTCTCCTCCACCAAGTCTAATCAGCTGCGAAACACATTCATTCTTGAGTTTTACATTTTAACAATAATTTTCATTTCTAGGTGCTTTAGGTTTTTTTTCCCCTCAAAATTGGTTGGCAAGTTTTCATAGTCTTATTCCTAGAATCCTTTATTTTTTGGTAACCTACTATTTATTTCTTTAAATATTTCTTAAAACTTCATTTCTTTATCTCATCATTTAAATGTCTATGTCCTTTAAGGTTAAAGTCTGTTTATTTTTGCTTAATCTCTCTCAGGAGACTGAGAATGGATTTTTCCCTGTGTGTTTGGTAACTTTTAAAATTGTGAGCTCATATTTGGCTGAACCTGATCTGTGGGAATCCTGAGATACTAAATTGAGGATGCTTTCCCTAGAGATGATTTGCATTTAGTACTGATGCGGCCAACACCACCCTGGGATAACACTTTAGCCACACTTAAGAATTCAGGATTAAATGTGGGAGTTGCAGATTCAGCTTTTGTCCACCTTGTTGGAAGCCCCAGGTTCAGTCATTTAATTCCATGGTGATAGAGGCAAGTCTACCTTGCTGCTCTTTGCTCTGGTTTCAGCTTCACCTCACCCTGCCTGTCAGATTCTTGAGTATCCTTCTGCGCATTGCTATAGGATAGAGAATTTCTTTTTTAAAGTTCTTTAACAAAATTTTTATTGAAGTACAGTTGATTTAAAATGTTGTTAATTTCTGCTGTACATCAGAGTGACTCAGTTTTACACCTATATACATTTCTTTTTTAAATAATTTTTTCCATTATGGTTTATCACAGGAAATTGAATATAGTTCCCTGTGCTATACAGTAGGACCTTGTTTTCTTTTTTTTTTTTTTAAGATATTTTTCCTAGGTGCTTGTTTTCTCTAATAGTAAGCTACACACCAGTGTTGTCTTTTTTTTTTTTAATTTTTATTTATTTATTCATTTTTGGCTGTGTTAGGTCTTCGTTTCTGTGAGAGGGCTTTCTCTAGTTGCAGCGAGTGGGGGTCACTCTTCATCGCGGTGCACGGGCCTCTCACTATCGTGGCCTCTTTTGTTGCGGAGCACAGGCTCCAGACGCGCAGGCTCAGTAGTTGTGGCTCACGGGCCCAGTTGCTCCGCGGCATGTGGGATCTTCCCAGACCAGGGCTCGAACCCGTGTCCCCTGCATTGGCAGGCAGATTCTCAACCACTGCGCCACCAGGGAAGCCCGGACCTTGTTGTTTATTCATTTTATATGTAACAGTTTGCATCTACTAACCCCAAATTCCCAGTCCGTTCCTCTCCCACCCCCCCTTCCCCTTGGCAACCACAAGTCTGTTCTCTGTATCTGTGAGTCTGTGAGTCTGTTTCTGTTTTGTAGATAGGTTCATTTGTGCCATGTTTTATATTCCACATATAAATGATATCATATGGTATTTCTCTTTCTGACTTACTTCACTTAGTATGAAAATATCCAGGTCCACCCATATTGCTGCAAATGGCATTATTTTTCTTTTTTTATGGCTGAGTAGTATTCCATTGTATATTTTATTCATTCATCTGTTGATGGACATTTAGGTTGTTTCCATGTCTTGGCTATTTTGAATAGTGCTGCTATGAACATAGGGGTGCGTGTATCTTTTTGAAATATAGTTTTGTCTGGATATATGCCTGGAGTGGGATTGCTGTATCATATGGTAATTCTATTTTTAGTTTTCTGAGGACCCTCCATACTGTTCTCCGTAGTGGCTGCACCAACTTACATTCCCACCAACAGTGTAGGAGGGTTCTGTTTTCTCCACACCCTCTCCATCATTTGTTATTTGTAGACTTTTTAATGATGGCTATTCTGACTGGCGTGAGGTGGTACCTCATTGTAGTTTTTGCATTTCTCTAATCATTAGCAATGTTGAACATCTTTTCATCTGCCTGTTGGCCATCTGTATGTCTTCTTTGGAGAAATGTCTATTTAGGTCTTCTGCCCATTTTTTGATTGGGTTGTTTGTTTTTTTGTTGTTGAGGCTAGAGCATTTTTTAATATTATTTGATCATGGAGTTTTTTTTTGGGGGGGTGGGGGGACTTATTTTCAGATCTAGTTTTCCAATGAACATTCCTTGAGCAATGCTGTTCTAGTTCAACACCTTCATTTTATAGGTGAGGAAACTGAAGCTAAGTGACTTATCCAGTGTTTCACAAAGAATCGGCGTTAGAACCAGGGGAAAATCCTTTACGTCATAAAACTAGTGTGCTTTCTAACCCTGGAAAATTCCATAAGTAGAATGTGTGTGACATGTCTCACCATTAGACATGTTTCTAAGAATGACTATCTTGGGGTGGATATTTGTTAAAATATATAAGTAAAATCTTAGATTTTTTTTGGAGAGAGGATTTTTTTGGGGGTGGGGGGGTGATGTTATGATAGGTATTGTGCTTGGTTGGAGAATACACTATGTAGTTTCCCAATAATTAGGCTAGGTGTTTTAGAAAGATATTTATATACTCTAGGGTATTGCTGTTGAAATACAGAGGGGCAAGGCATTAATAAGTAAGTTCATGGACCAATTTATCCAGATGAAAGCCTTTGAATTGAAATGTGCATTATTTAACAGTCCTATTCTTTGATATACAATTGGGATACTGGTGATTTAATTTTGGGACATCAGATTTGAAATGCCAACTTTAATCTGTATTCCCATTTTAAGTCTCATGCCTTAAAAATAGTATTTGTAACTAAAAAGTTTGCTGAATCTTATATTTCAATTTCTTACCATTATATATTTTGCTTATACTTTACACATATTTTTAATACCCCTACTGGTAGTTCTCCCTGCAGATAGATATTTGTTACCATTGTTTTAATAAGCAGTTAGTACTGAATTGAAATTTGAAACTCTTTATCTGTCACTCACTGAATTATAGAATACTGGAGTTTGAAGGATTCTTAGGTGGTAGAGTCTAAGTTCAGGGCCTCAGATTCTGAATTAACCACCAAGCAAATGGTATAGATCTTTTACTACTTGGAAATATTTTTATCATTTATTGAGCAAGTATTTCTGTTGGGTATCTATTAAATTCTAGGCATTATGATGTGTACATATAAAACAGCCCCTGCCCAAACTTGTAACTGTGTGTAAGACAGACAAGCAAATGAACATTTAGAGGTCAATGTGAAGCATTTGGGCATCTGCATACCCAAAAAGCAATTGGAAACCTTGAGGGCAACTAAACCTAGTAGGGATGTGAGGACCAGTCTTCTGGGATAAATATGCAATTAACTCTTTTCTTGCTCCTTCCAAACATTCACCACTCTCTTTAAACCCTATGCCAACCTCCCCTCTTTTCTCCTGGGCTCATTTTTTTTCTCTCTGAAATAACTATTAAGCAAGACTCTGTCCATTCTCACTTTCGTTAACTTTCCTCATCTTTTCTCATCCACCATGTTGGGGGGTGGCTGTGGAAGAGCTGTCCTTTTCATCCAAAGCAGCTTCTGTCTGCCCAGGTCCATCTCCAACCCATCATCCAACCCAGCCTCCTCCCTCCTGGGATCCTGTTTGCTTTCTCCAACTCACTCACTCTCGTGCTCACTCTTTGTTGCTCTCTCTTCCCCTTCCTCTGTCTCTCTCTTCCTCTCCCTCTCTATCCTGTCCCCTTCTCTCAAACCACAGGATACCACATCCACCCCTCCCCTCATCCCTAGCAGATAGTGACTGTCTAGGCTCTCTCTTTCGAATGATTTCCCCTCAGTCCATAAGCATTAGATTATCTCCCATCTTGAAATAAACAAAACAAAAACTGTTTCCCTTGGCCCTTGTTCCTTCTTGCCCTCCTTACCGCCACAATTTAAAATGGTCATTGTTCATGTCTTACTTTCTCCAATTGCTCTTCTCTCTACAGTGTGGCTTCTGCCCTCACCTTTGCCCTGTGATTGGTCTAATGAAAGTTATCACAGTCTTCAAATAGACTGTGGACTATTTCCAGTCTTCATCCCACTTCATATTCTTGCTGAAAGCTCTCTTCTTGAAGTGCTCATTTAGTCGACTTGGTAACACTCTGTTCTCCACTAGTCTGACTGGTTGTTGTTTCTCAGGCTCCTCTGTAAGCAACTCTGCCACAGGCTTGTTTTTGCCCAATTGATTGGTCCCATGGTAAGCTTTCTCCAAAAAATCAACTTTAAATATAAGGATCCAAATATATTGGATGGAAAAGAATAGAAAAAATATACTGTGCAGTCATTAACCAGATGATTAATATCATTAATATTAATATCAGATAAATTGATATCAACATAAGGAATATTAACAGGGGTCAATTTGTTAAGATGATATAATAGTCCAAATGATAACAACAGAGCTTTGATATATGAAGCAAAACAGAAGAAATTTAAAAAAGAAATAGACAAATGCACAATTATAGTTGGAGATTTTAACATTCCCTTTCAGTATAATTGACTTAGTTAATATTTATAGAACGTTCCACCCAACAACAGTAGAATATGCATTCCTTAGGTATACATAGAACACATGACCATGTTATATGGTCAATAAGACAAACCATATTTTGGGCCATAAAAGTCCTTAATAAATTGAAAAGTGTTGAAATCATGTTCTCTGGGATTTAAATTGGAAATCAATGGAAACATATCTGAAAAATATCTAAATATTTGGAAAATAAACAGCACACTTTTCAATAAAACAAGATAAAAGAAAAAAATCACAAGGCAAATTAAATATTTTGAACTGAATGCCACCTTAACAAACTTAGAAAAAAAGGAGTAAATTAAACACAAAGGTAAGCAATGAGAAGAAAAATAATAAAGATAGTAGCAGAATTTTAAAAAATAAAATGGACAAAATTAGGGAAAATTAATGAAATTAAAAGGTCGTTGTTTGAAAGGAATCAATAAAAGCAATTAACATTTAACCAGATTGCTCAAGAAACAAAAAGAAAAGGCAAAAATTGCTAATTTCAGGAATGAGTGGAGTGTTACAACAGATATTTAAAAAATAAGGAAGTATTATGAACACCTTCAGACCAATAAATTTGACAACTTATAAATTCCTACCAAAGCACACTCAAGAAGAAATATATACCATGTGATCTAGCCATTACGTTCCTAGGTATCTATGCAAAAGAAATGAAAATCTATATATACATGTTTATAGCGGCATTATTCATAATCACCAAAAGGTAGAAACAACCCAAATGTCCATCAACTGATGAATGGTAAACAAAATGTGATATATCCCTACAATGGATTATTATTCAGCAATAAATAAAGTACTGATACATGCTGTAATATAGATCAATCTTGAAAACATAATAAGTGAAAGAAATCAGTTATAAAAGACAACATATTATATGTATTCCATTTTTGTGAAGTGTCCAGAATAGGCAATTCTAGAGAGACAGAAAATAGATAGTGGTTGCTTAAGGCAGTTTGAGGGGAGTGACTGCTAAAGGTTATAGCGTTTCTTTTTGGGGTGATGCAGTGTCCTGAAATTTACTGTAGTGATAGTTATACGACTACTTGAATCTAAAAATTCCTTTGAATTGTACACTTTAAATAGGTGAATGGGGACTTCCCTGGTGGTGCAGTGGTTGAGAACCCGCCTGCCAGTGCAGGGGACACGGGTTTGAACCCTGGTCCAGGAAGATCCCACATGCCACGGAGCAACTAAGCCCACGCACCTAGAGCCTGTGCTCTGCACCTAGAGCCTGTGCTCTGCAACAAGAGAAGCCACTGCAATGAGAAGCCTGTGTACTGCAACGAAGAGTAGCCCCCGCTCGCCGCAACTAGAGAAAGCCCGCGCAGCAGTGAAGACCCAACGCAGCCAAAAATGAATGAATGAATGAATAAATAATTAAATAGGTGAATGATAGGGTATGTGAAGCTCAATAAAGCTGTTATATAAAAGAAGAAAAATATAACCTGAATAGCCTCTATCTCTTAAAGAAACTAAATTCATAGTTTAAAACTTTACCCAAAAGAAAACCACAGTCCCAGATGTATTCATTGGTGAATTCTACTAAGCATTTAAGGAAAAGAAACAATACCAAATCTACAAAAACGCTTACAGAAAATAGAAGAGGAAGAAACACTTCATAATTCATTCTATGAGGCATCACTCCAATACCAAAATCAAAGGCATTAAAAAAAACCTGTATACTAATATTGCTTATGAATATAAATGCAACAATCCTTTAAAAAATTAACAAATTAAATACAGCAGTATATGATAAGAATAATACATCATGACTGTTATGGACTGAATTCTGTCCCCACTGCCCCTGCCCACCAAATTCATAGGTTGAAGCCCTAACCCCCCAATGTAACTGTAATTGGAGATAAGGCCTTTAAAGCAATAACTAAGGTTAAATGAGGTCATAAAGATGAGGCCCTAATCCTACAGGACTAATGTCCTTTTAAAAAGAGGGAGAGATACCAGAGGTCTCTTTCTCTCTCTCTCTCTATGCACATGCACAGAGTAAAGACCATGTGAGGACTCAGTAAGAAGGGCCATCTGCAAGCCAGGAAGAGAGGTCTCATCAGAAACCAACCCTACTAGCACCTTGATCTTGGCATATAGCCTCCAAAATGTAAGAAAATAAATTTCTGTTGTTTAAGACATCCAGTCTGTGGTATTCTGTTATGGCAGCCCTAGAAGACAAATACGATAACCAGAAAGTTTCTCCCAGAAATGTAAGGTTGGATTAACATTAGAAAACTAAGCATGTTTTTAACTATATTAACTGACTTAAAAAAAGAAAAATCGTATGATATCCTCAACAGATGCAGAAAAACCATTTGACAATTTGCAAAAATAACTCATAAGAAAAAAACGTTTCAACAAACTAGGAGTGGAAGAGAACTTTCTCAACCTGCTAAAGAAGAGCTAACATTATAATTAATGGTGAAAGACTGCTTTCCTTTTGAGGTCAGAAATGAGGCAAAGTTGTTCACTCTCATCACTCCTGTTTAACATCTTGCTGGAAGCTAAATCCAGTAAAATAAGGCCAGTAAAAAATAGAAGATATGTAGATAGGCAGAGAGGAATAAAATTATTTTAATTCTTAGATGACAAGATTGTCCACATAGAATATGGTATTATTCTTACTACTAGAAATAGTGACTTTAACAGGATCACAGTACATAAAGTCAATATAGAAAAATCAGTTGTATTTCTAGCAAAAGCTGTTGGAAGTTAAAAAATGATACAAATTATAATAGCATAAAAACAGAAGAGTAAATATTGTAAGATGTCAATTATCCCCCAATTAATCTACAAATTCAATGTAATCTCAATTCAAATTCCAACAGATGTTTTGAGGAAATTGATAAGATTTTCTAAAGTTTATATGGAAATGAAAAAGTCTTACAATAGCCAAAGCAAATTGAGGGGAAAAAAGTTGGATGCTTTACTCTAAAGGCTTACTTACACTAAAGTCTTTCTCTAAGACTTACTCTAAAAATACAGTAACCATGTTGGTGAGGTACAGTATAAGCATATAGATCACTTGAAAAAAATGGGGAGTCCAGAAATAAACCCACAATATAGGGTCTCCTGATTTTTTGAAATGGTGCCAAGGTGAATTCAGAGGGAAAGGATAATCTTTTCACCAAATGGTGCTGGAACATTTTGATATCCATATGCAATGAAATAAAACTCAGTGCTTGCTTTATACTATATAGAAAAACTAGGAAACTGAAAATGGATCACTGACTTAAACTAAGAGTGATAGCAAAACAAAACAAAACAAAAACAAAAAAACTGCTAGAAGAAAACACAGGACAATTTTTTTTTAATGAACTTAAGCAAAGATTTCTTAGATGAGATGCAAAAATCATGACCTACCAAAAATTAAAAGTGATAAATGTGATTTCATCAAAATTAAAACTTTTGCTTTTCAAAATTTACTGTTAAGAAAATGAAAAGACAAGACACAGTCTGTGATTTACAAGAACTATATCTGATAAAGGACTGTATCCATAATATAAAAAGAACATTTATGACACAGTAAGAAAACCAATAATTTTTAAATGAGTAAAACAGAGATATAAAAGTGGAAAATAAGCACATGAAAAGATCCTCAACATCATAGTCAATAGGGGAATGCAAATTAAAACTGTTGATACAATGAGCTGTCACCAAATATCTCCCTAGAATGGATGAGATTAACAAGATGTTAATCTCCCTGACAATACAGATGTTGACAGGAATATGGAGAAACTAGAATTCTCATACTAGCTGCTGGGCATGCTGAATAGTATCACCACTTTGGAAAAAAGTTTCACCGGTTTTTAAAAAAGGAAAACCTACATTTGCCCTAAGATCCAGCAATGCCACTACTAGGCATTTATCCAAGCAATAAGAACATATGTTCACACAAAGACATATATGTCTCAATCCTGTGACAGAAAATGGAATAAACATTAAATGACAGAAGAGAAAGATGACAACAGCATATGGAACAAAGTGGATCAACAGTTTTCAAAGGAGGGGGTTGATATGAGTCAGAACAATAGTTTGGAAGCAGATGGTGGGGAGCCTAGAGTCGTCTTATACTTCTTCCAGCCTGACTTTTAGAAATGTGGAATTGAGACTTCCCTGGTGGTTAAGAATCTGCCTGCCAATACAGTGAGCATGGGTTCAATCCCTGGTCCAGGAAGATCCCACGTGCTGCAGAGCAACTAAGCCTGTGCGCCACAACTACTGAGCCTGCATGCCACAACTACTGAAGCCCGCGTGCCTAGAGCCCATGCTCTGCAACAAGAGAAGCCACCACAATGAGAAGCCTGTGCACCGCAACAAAGAGTAGCCCCCGCTTGCCGCAACTAGAGAAAGCCCGTGTGCAGCAATGAAGACCCAATGCAGCCATAAATAAATAAATATATTTAAAAAAAAAAAAGAAATGTGGAATTATCAAGGAAAAACTGTTTTGTTTGAGGTGAGGGAGTTGTCTAGAAAAGAATTGGCAAGGAAGGGGAGTTTACTGATAAGAGAGCAATTATAGATTACCTCCATAACTGGATCAAAAGCAATATAAGTACAACTGTAGAAGATAACTGTCTGTTCAGGCGGCTATAACAAAATACCATAGGCTGGATGGCTCATAAGCAACAGAAACTGTTTCTCACTGTCTGGAGACTAAGAGGTCCAAGATCAAGGCACTGACCGATTCACTCCTCGTTCGTAGACCGCCATCTTCTTGTTGTGTCTTCACATGGTAGAAAGGGTAAGGGAGTGTTCTGGCACCTCTTTTATAAGGTTTCTAATCCCATTCATGAGAGCCCCACCCCATAATCTAATTACCTCCCCCAAACCTCACCTCCAAACACTATAACGTTGGGAATAAGTTTTTTTTTTTTTTTAACATCTTTATTGGAGTATAATTGCTTTACAGTGTTGTGTTAGTTTCTGCTGTACAACAAAGTGAATCAACTATATGTGTACATATATCCCCATATCCCCGCCCTCTTGCATCTCCCTCCCACCCTCCCTATCCCACTCCTCTAGGCGGTCACAAAGCATCTAGCTGATCTCCCTGTGCTATGCAGCAGCTTCCCACTATGGAAATAGGTTTCAACACAAGAATTTTGTTGGGACACAAACATACAGTATATAGGGATAACAAGTTTTTTTTTTTTTAATTAGATTTTGGATCTATGCATAAAATAGACTATTTAATAGAAAACTTTAATTTGTTGCTGATTTGGAAAGTCTTAAGACCAGCCAGTGCCATTATGAGAATTAAATATTCAATTACTATATCCCACTGAATTTTACCTATTCTAGATTAACGTAAATTTTAAAAATTTATGCATAAATACTACTTGGATACAGTTGTTTGATAAACTTTATACGTTTTCAGGTTATTCTACTCTGTAGGTTTATGAATAGGCCTATAGGCCAGTAGTAAAAGGCACAGGCTCTGGGGAAGACTGGTTTGAATCCTACATCCACGGTTTAAACATGAATGGCGAATTAGGTAATTTCTTTAAACCTCAGGTTCTCCTTCTGTAAAATAGGGATAATGCCTAGCTCAGAGCTGTCATGAGGATTATATGAAAAAATTAATATAAAATGCTTCATACTTAGTAAGTGCTCAATGTCAGCTACTGTGATGATAGGAAATGCTATTTCTATTGTTAAAGGAGAATTAGAAAATTTAACAGAAATTTAACCCTGAGAGCTCTTGGGTCACAATACTCTTCTTGTTTTTGGTCTCAACTCTTTCGACAAGTATGTGTTCTAAAAAGAGACTGGAAACCTCATAGACCTTCCCTCCTCCCAGTGGTGCTGATGGACCCATGTGGGATTGAGCCACACCTGCTTTAGACTCTGTGGGTTGTGACACTGAATGGTATCTGGCTAGTATGGACCAGAAACTTGGGTGTCTGGTGTGACCCTCATATTAAGAGGATCTGTAGGTATGTATGCTAGTTATGTTACAAACCAGGTTTGTTTTCCAGATGCACAGCAAGTCAAACACCGAGACACTGAGATCTGCAGCAGAGAAAGGGTTTATTCATAAGGCAGCCAAGTGAGGCGACTGGAGAAATCTCAGATTTGCTGCCCCGAAGGTGAGGGGCTTGATATGTTTATGCAATAAAGAAGCAGGGTAGACTTTGGTGTGGGGAAAGGTGATTACAGGTAGGGAAAGATGAGGTAATCACTGTTCTGCCCAAGTGTATCTGTGTTACATGCTTCTTAATGGGATGCATGTTCAAAAATGGAGATGTTTAGCATGATCTGAGGGTGGAGTATTTGGCCCTCTGACATCAAAATGTCATTCAGTGGATGCCTACACAGGCCCAGTTTTAGGGCTAGTGGTTCCAACCAGTCTTAGCTGGCCCAAACTGGACAAGAGCTGACTCCAAGTTTCTGGAAAACAGCTTAAGTCCCCATTACTATACAACCCCATACATCAGAGGTGTCATCTGTAGCGAGTGGTTAAGGACACAAAAAAATAATTAAGGTGAGCTTGGTCAGTGAAGACAGATTACAAGTGGAGGATTTTTTTTTCATGTTTAAGTATAAATTTATATAAATACAGATTATCCAAATAAATAACATACATACTCTTATCACATAGAGAAAAATTGCTAACAGTTTGTTGGTTTTTCATATATATGGCAGACTTTAAAAACAAGATAACTAACATTATATACTTTTCATTATCTCTCTCTCTCTGTCTCTCTCTCTATGTTGTCATTGTTATTACCAAAGGCTGCATGCCAGTTGGTTAACCAGGGCCATGTTGGTGACACCTAGACTATTTTGGTATTTCCAGCATTTTTGATTCATGTTAAGTTTATTAGCTTCACTGAAGCCCCTCACATCTCTTAGGTCAGTTTGTAGGAACACTCTTAAACCAATCACTGACATGAAGAATAAAATGATGGTGATTAGCTTGAACTAAGAAATGTTTCTAGGAGGCTTCTATACATAATTTTCCCTCATTCTCTTAAAACCTCTTCCATCTGTTTAATTATACAGATACAAAACCTGAGACTCAGAAGTAGTAAGCAACATGCCTAAGCCATAAAGCTTGTCAATGACAAAGTCAAAAACAAAATCTCCCAAGCCCAGCTGTTAATTTAGTGTTCTTTGCCTACTTCAAAGTCTATCCATAGGGACAGTCTGTGACTTCATTCTGTGTTGTCCTATGGTAGGTGCTTAATAAGTACTGGTTAATTGTGAAGATGAATGCCACCAGCCCCGATATTTTTATGGCATGGAGTTTAATATATTTTTCTATAAAAATATGTCCAGTGAGGGCCATGTCTTTGGGATAGAAATTATTATGGGAGAAAAATATGTTTTTCTCTATAGTTGTAAACCCCCAAAATTAATTTCTTTAAATTATACCATATTTTTATTGCTCACAGCTCCGCATAACAGATTTGAAAGATAAGACCAGAAAGATAAACTACACTGGAATTTGGGCCAAGACAGGATGAGATCTGCCTATAGGAAATGACCATTTGTGTATTATAGATCTCTGCCTTTTTTGTTGTTGTTATAAAAGATTTATTTATTTATTTATTTATTTGCTATACAGTAGGTCCTTTTTAGAAAAATATTTATTTTATATTGGAGTATAGTTAGTTTCAGGTGTACAGCAAAGTGATTCAGTTATACATATACATATATATATATATCCATTCTTTTTAAGATTCTTTTCCCATATAGGTTATTACAGAATATTGAATAGAGTTCCCTGTGCTATACAGTAGGTCCTTGTTGATTATCTGTTTTATATATAGTAGTGTGTATATGTTAATCCTGAACTCCTAATTTATCCCTCCCCACCACCTTTCCCCTTTGGTAACCATAAGTTTGTTTTTGAAGTCTGTGAGTCTGTTTCTATTTTGTAAATAAGTTCATTTGTATCATTTTTTTCAGATTCCACATGTAAGCGATATGATATTTGTTGTTCTTTCTCTGACTTACTTCACTTAGTATGATAATCTCCAGTTCCATCCATGTTGCTGCAAATGGCATTATTTCATTCTTTTTTATGGCTGAGTAATATTCCATTGTATGTATGTACCACATCTTCTTTATCCATTCATCTGTCAATGAACATTTAGGTTGCTTCCATGTCTGGGCTATTGTAAATAGTTATGCAATGAACATTGGGGTTCATGTATCTTTTTGAATTAGAGTTTTCTCCAGAGTGGGATTGCAGGATCATATGGTAACTATAGTTTTAGTTTTTTTAAGGAACCTCCATACTGTTCTCCATAGTGGCTATACAAATTTACATTCCCACCAACAGTGTAGGAGGGTTCCCTTTTCTCTATACCCTCTCCAGCATTAATTATTTGTAGACTTTTTGATGATGACCATTCTGACTGGTGTGAGGTGATGCCTCATTGTAGTTTTGATTTGCATTTCTCTAATAATTAGTGATGTTGAGCATCTTTTCATGTGCTTTTTGGCCACCTATATGTCTTTTTTGGAGAAATGTCTACTTAGATCTGCTGCCCATTTTTTGATTGGGTTGGGTTTTTTTTTTTTTTTTGATATTGAGGTGCATCAGCTGTTTGTATATTTTGGAGATTAATCCCTTGTCGGTTGCATCATTTGCAAATATTTTTTCCCATTCTGTGGGTTGTCTTTTCACTTTGTTTATGGTTTCCTTTGCTGTGCAAAAGATCTTAAGTTTACTTAGGTCCCATTTGTTTATTTTTGTTTTTATTTTCATTACTCTAAGAGGTGGATTCAAAAAGATATTTCTGCAATTTATGTCAAAAGGTGTTATGCCTATGTTTTCCTCTAGGAGTTTTACAGTATCTGATCTTACATTTAGGTCTTTAATCCATTTTGAGTTTATTTTTGTGTATAGTGTTAGGGAGTGTTCTAATTTCATTCTTTTACATGTAGCTGTCCAGTTTTTCCAGCACCACTTATTGAAGAGACTGTCTTTTCTCCATTGTATAATCTTGCCTCCTTGTTGTAGATTAATTGACTGTAGGTGTGTGGTTTTATTGCTGGGCTTTCTATCCTGTTCCATTGATCTATATTTCTGTTTTTGTACCAGTACCATACTGTCTTGATTACTGTAGCTTTGTAGTATAGACTTAAGTCAGAGAGCCTGATTTCTCCAGCTCTGATATTCTTTCTCAAGACTGTGTTGGCTATTCAGTCTCTTGTGTTTTCATACAAATTTAAGTGTTTTTGTTCTAGTTCTGTGAAGAATGTCATTGGTAATTTGATAGGAATTGCATTGAATCTGTAGCTTGCCTTGGGTAGTGTAGTCATTTTGACACTATTGATTCTTCCAATCCAAGAACATGGTACATCTTTCCATTTGTTTGTGTCATCTTCATTTTCTTTCATCAACCTCTCATAGTTTTTGGAATACTACAGGTCCTTTGCCTCCTTAGGTAGGTTTATTCCTAGGTATTTTATTCTTTTTGATGTGATGGTAAATGGGATTGTTTCTTTAATTTCTCTTTCTGAACTTTTGTTGTTAGTGTATAGAAATGCAACAGATTTCTGTGTACTAATTTGTATCCTGCAACTTTACCGAATTCATTGATGAGCTCTAGTAGTTTTCTGGTATCGTCTTTAGGATTTTCTATGTATAGTATCATGTCATCTGCAAACAGTGACAGTTTTACTTCTTCTTTTCTGCTTTAGATTCCCTTTATTTCTTTTTCTTCTCTGATTGCTGTGGCTAGGACTTCCAAAACTATGTTGAATAAAAGTGGTGAAAATAAAAGTAGTGACATCCTTGTGTTGTTCCTGATCTTAGAGGAAATGCTTTCAGCTTTTCACTGTTGAGTATAATGTTAGGTGTGGGTTTGTCATATATGGCCTTTATTATGTTGAGGTATGTTCCCTCTATGCCCACTTCCTGGAGAGTTTTTATAAATAAATGTTGAATTTTATCAAAAGCTTTTTCTGCATCTACTGAGATGATCATGTGGTTTTTATTCTTCAATTTGTTAATGTGGTGTGTCACACTGATTGATTTGCATATATTGAAAAATCCTTGCATCCCTGGGATAAATCCCACTTGATCATGGTGTATGGTCCTTTTAATGTATTGTTGGATTCAGTTTGCTAGTATTTTGTTGAGGATTTTTGGATCTATGTTCATCAGTGATATTGGCCTTTAATTTCCTTTTTTTGGTGGTATCTTTGTCTGGTTTTGGTATCAGGGTGATGGTGGCCTCATAGAATGAATTAGGAAGCATTCCTTCCTTTTCAATTTTTTGAAATAGTTTCAGAAGGATAGGTGTTAACTCTTCTCTAAATGTTTGATAGAATTCTCCTGTGAAACCATCTAGTACTGGACTTCTGTTTGTTGGGAGTTTTTAAATCACAGATTCAATCTCAGTACTTGTGACTGGTCTGTTCATATTTTCTATTTCTTCCTGGTTCAGTTTTGGGAGATTGTATCTTTCTAAGAATTTGTCCATTTCTTCTTGGTTGTCCATTTTATTGGCATATAGTTGCTTATAGTAGTCTCTTATGGTCCTTTGTATTTCTGTGGTGTCAGTTGTAACTTCTCCTTTTTCATTGTACTTTTATTGATTTGGGCCCTCTCCCTTTTTTTCTTTATGAGTCTGGCTAAGGGTTTATCAGTTTTGTTTATGTTTTTAAAGAACCAGCTTTTAGTTTCATTGTTCTTTTCTATTGTTTTCTTTGTCTGTATTTCATTTATTTCTGCTCTGATCTTTATGACTTCCTTCCTTCTCCTAACTTTAGGTTTTGTTTGTTCTTTCTCTAGTTGCTTTATGTGTAAGGTTAAGTTGTTTGAGACTTTTCTTGTTTCCTAAGGTAAGATTGTTTCTCTATAAACTTCCCTCTTACAACTGCTTTTGCTGCATCCCATAGGTTTTAGATCAGCATGTTTTCATTTTCATTTGTCTCTAGGTATTTTTTAATTTCCTCTTTGAATTCTAAAGTGATCCATTGGTTGTTTAGTAGCATATTGTTTAGCCTTCACGTGTTTGTGTTTTTTTGCAGTTTCTTGCTTGTAGTTGGTTTCTAATCTCATAGCATTGCGGTTGGAAAAGATGCTTGATACAATTTCAGTTTTCTTAAATGTACTGAGGCTTGCTTTGTGGCCCAGCATGTGATCTATCCTGGAGAATGTTCCATGTGTACTTGAAAAGAATGTGTATTCTGCTTCTTTCGAATGGAATGCTCTCTCTATTTTAAGTCCATCTGGTGTAATGTGTCATTTAAGGCCTGTGTTTCCTTATTGATTTTCTGTCTGGATGATCTGTCCATTGATGTAAGTGAGATGTAATGTTCCCACTATTATTGTGCTACCGTCGATTTCTCCTTTTATGTCTGTTAACATTTGTCTTATATATTGAGGTGTTCCTATGTTGGGTGCATATATATTTACAGTTGTTGTATCTTCTTCTCAGATTGATCCCTTGATCATTATGTAGTGTCCTTTTTGTCTCTTGTAACAGTCTTTATTTTGAAGTCTATTTTGTCTGATACCAGTATTGCTACTCCAGCTTTCTTTTTTTTTTTAATTTTTTTAAATTTTTTTAAATTTTTTATTATTTTTTTTTTCCAGCTTTCTTTTGATTTCCATTTGTGTGGAATACCTTTCTCCACCTCATCACTTTCAGTCTGTATGTGTGTCTAGATTTGAGGTGGATCTCTTGTAGACAGCATAGTATATGGGTCTTGTTTTTGTATCCATACAACCAGTCTATCTCTTTCGGTTGGAGCATTTAATCTGTTTACATTTAAGGTAATTATCGATATGTATATTCTTATTGCCATTTTGTTAATTGTTTTGGATTTGTGTTTTTAGGTCTTTTTTCTTCCTTTCCTCTTTTGTTCTCTTGTGATTTGATGACTTTCTTTAGTGTTGTGTTTGGATTCCTTTTTCTTTTTTTTTCTGTTATAGATTTTTGGTGTGCAGTTACCATGAGGTTTTGATATAGCAGTTTCTGTATATACATGAATGTTTTAAGTTTCTGGTTTCTTAATTTCTTTTTTTAAAATTAATTTTATTGGAGTATAGTTGCTTTACAATGTTGTGTTTCTGCTGTACAGCAAGGTGAATCACTTATATGTATACATATATCCCCTCTTTTTTAGATTTCCTTTCCATTTAGGTCACCACAGAGCATTGAGTAGAGTTCCCTGTGCTATACAGTAGGTTCTCATTAGTTATCTATTTTATACATAGTAGTGTATATATGTCAATCCCAATCTCCCAGTTCATCCCACCCCCCTTCACCCCTTGGTATCCATAAGTTCTCTACATCTGTGTCTCTGTTTCTGCTTTGCAAAACATTCATCTGTACAGTTTTTCTAGATTCATGCTGGTCTCTTAATGCAAATGCATTTCAAATATCCTGCATTTGTACTCTCCTCCTCTCATGATTACTGGTTTAGATATCATGTTTGTGTGCAGATGATTTCCTACCTTTACTGAATGTTTGCCTTTTCGGGTGAGATTTCCCATTTTGTAATTTTCTTGTTTCTAGTTGTGGCCTTTTCTCTTCCACCTAGAGAAGTTCCTTTAGTATTTGTTGTAAAGCTGGTTTGATGGTGCTGAATTCTTTTAGCTTTTGCTTGTTTGTAAAACTTTTAATTTCTCCATCTAATCTGAACAAGAGCCTTGCTGGGTTGAGTATTCTTGGTTGTAGGTTTTTCCCTTTCATCACCTTAAATATATCATGCCACTCCCTTCTGTCCTGCAGCCGGTGGGGTTTCTTGTTTTTTTTTTTTTTTTATAATTTTACATTGTCCTAGATGAATTCTTTTTTTAAAAAAATTAATTAATTAATTTATTTTTGGCTGTGTTGGGTCTTCGTTTCTATGCGTGGGCTTCCTCTAGTTGCGGCGAGCGGGGGCCACTCTTCATTGCAGTGCACGGGCCTCTCACTATTGTGGCCTCTCTTGTTGCGGAGCACAGGCTCCAGACGTGCAGGCTCAGTAGTTGTGGCTCACGGGCCCAGTTGCTCCATGGCATGTGGGATCTTCCCAGACCAGGGCTCGAACCCGTGTTCTCTGCATTGGCAGGAGGATTCTCAACCACTGCACCACCAGGGAAGCCCAGCCGGTGGGTTTTTAACAAGCTATTCCCTTACCCACTGTTCTGTAAGACAAGCTCAAGTATTTCTCATAGTCACCAGTTTCTGTTAAGCCTATGGGGCACAGTTTCAGGATGGGCTCTTTAACCCTATGGGGCATGGTTTCAGTTATATCATAGAGTTAGCTAGATCACATGTTTCTTGGGAAAATATTTTATTTACATGTGATTTATATATTACTTGCTTACAAAAAGGCTTTAAGGTTGTTCATAAATAAAAACAATATAAAACTAAAGGGCAGTGCTTCCCTGGTGGCGCAGTGGTTAAGAATCCGCCTGCCAATGCAGGGCACACAGGTTCAAGTCCTGGTTCGGGAAGATCCCACATGCCGCAGAGCAACTGAGCCCGTACACCACAGCTACTGAGCCTGCGCTCTAGAACCCACGAGGCACAACTGCTGAGCCCGTGTGCCTGGAGCCTGTGCTCCACAACAAGAGAAGCCATTGCAATGAGAAGCCCATGCACCACAGTGAAGAGTAGCCCCCGCTCACTGCAACTAGAGAAAGCCCACGTGCAGCAACGAAGACCGAACACAGCCAAAAACAAAAAACAAAAAAACCCTAAAGGGCAGGGAAACGGGTACTTCCAGAGGATAAGAGTGAAATAATTCTTTCCACATGGCTGGAAGAAATGAACTTTGAATCAGACCTGGTCTTGAATTCTGACTATTTTCTAGCTGGGCAGGCTTAGGAAAGTTATCTCAGTATACTTTCCTTGCAATAAAGTGACATGAATTGAAAGGACTTTGTTGAATTGTTGTAAAGAGTAAATAAGCTGAGTTAAGATACGCAGTAAGTAACATGGGGCTGGTGGGTTGTTCTTCCATTACTCCTTAGCACACTTCTCTGCATGAGCCTGAATTTAGCTCTGAAGTTAAGGTAAAAACTAAAACAAGTAAGCACCCATTTTTTCTGGAAAAGTCAATAGTTAATGCACGATCAGATAATTGTTATCAAAGACTCTGGTTTTGAATTCTGGAAAAATGGGCCTCATGGTTCTTTATATAAGAAAACAAATGAGTAATGTAATGGGCACCTGCTATTAATATAGATTTATGGAAGACAAATTTGGCGATTTCTCATATCGACCCTTTTTGAAAGCTGCGGGCATGACATTAAATCTTAATTCAGTGAAGGCATTTCTAAAGGAAGCTGAGATAATTTGGTCTAAATACATTGCTTCTCAGTAGCATAACCTAATGCAGGAATAAAATTAGAAATTCTAAAAGTTGTGGATATTTAAAATGACCTTTTAGTTTGTCTTCAGTATTAGCTCCCTCAAGTTTTCCTTTAGCAAATTCTAGATTGTTGGGTTGAATACAACCATCAGTTGAATTTCATGATGCTTATTTTTATAGCAGATGGGTTTATTCTGTATTTCCCATGATCATGACACCAGGTCAGCTCTCATCGTGAGGACTAGTGTAACACAACTATTTTGAGAGTACAGGTTTTAAGAAAAGGTTTGAAATTTAGGTCTGTGGGTGATTTCAACTGATTGAGGTTGGAGATGCTGCACTGGACAGGGTTTTATCCAGATTGTTAATTTCATTTTCATTTTTACCCCAAGCTATCATGTGATGGAGAGAGCATGGCTTTGTGGTTAGACTGATCTGGGTTCGATTCTGGCTCTACCAGTTGCTAGCCCTGTGACCTTCAGCAACTTATGCCCCCTTCTATTTTTTGGAGCCTTAACTTTCCACCTGTAAAATGTGATCTGAGAAACTTACCTTGCAGCGTTTGGTGAAATGAGAGGACATATTGTAAGTACGTTGTCTAGCACAGTCTGGGTATTGAGATAGTGAGGATGTGGTTTTGGGGGCTTGTTTGGGTTCCTTGCCATCTGATGCTCCATTCAGACAGGAAATATTCTTTCTATGACAAGCTTAAACATGGAGTAGCAGAGACTCCTGTTCCTCTGGAAAGTTCTGTCCTCTTAGTCTCACCTTTCTTAAGAAAATGCTTACTTCAGTGGTCTATAAATTCATTTTAAAAATGAAAATAACAACAAAAAATGAAGAAATGATTAAATAGTCAACACTGGCTGCCCATTATTGGTGTTGTAGGTAAAATTCTCCTAGATTTTTTGCATAGTCTGTTGACTAATAGTATGAGACTGTGATAATAAATGAGTTTGACCATTTATCTACCAGGTTTCCCTAGTAAAGTCATTGCCAATATTAGTTATTGAATATTTTAGAATGAATATTAGCTTAGTAATTAGCAGTCAGATAGGTTCCAGACATCTAAGGGTTGGTATATTCATTTATAGGGTGCCAAATCTGGATAAGAATTTAAAATTCATTCTTTTGATTTATATGTTACCCATTTCATCTTTAAACATTGTTAGGTCTATTTTTATTTTTGAAGTGTTCCTAATTCAAAGCAATTTTAAAATTTATTACATGAGACTAGTATTTTTTTTTAATTTAATGGGCCAATCCCGACATTAAAACATTGAATTTTTCTGTTGTTAAATGTTAAATATTTTTTCTTACAGTGCTTTAAAAACCCAGACCAAGTGGAATTTTTTAAAAAATGTATGAAATTCATGACTACATACAGAACTGTATGTAAACTTTATAGTAGGGAGATACTTCTTAGTAGGAAAAAATCTGTGCACTGTTCCTCATTTGAATATCTTCAAAGCAGGAGCCTTTGTGAGAATTTACAGGAGCTGCCTTTCAGAATTCTGGTCAGGGAAACCGAGTTGTTTATATTTTACCGGATGTTGGCAATCACTTCACGAGCCATGTCACGTAGGAGATGAGGGAATGAGACTTGGAGAGGTAATTCGCTTACAAACACACTGTGTTGATCTAAGACTGGGAGTTAGGGCTCCTGATTCCCAGGTGATCACAATAGAATATAAGGTGACATGAGAGAAAATGCATCTGTCCCAAACATAACTTGATGAGTTTACCCTAGATTTACAGCCATCCTTCATTATGATAATCCTAGGACAGAATTTCTTTCACTGACTATTGTGCCACAGATTCCTTTGCAGTTTGGGGAGGTCTATGAATCCCTTTTGAGAGTAATGTTAAAGATTTGAAATAACTTTAAATGCATAGACTAAAATACATTTTATTACAAAGGAAACCAATGTAGCTGTCAAAATACTCAATTTTTGAAACAGTAATGTATAGGTATTCTTCCCCATTAACACATTAAATGACAAGATCTAGCAGTGGTTCTGACAGCAACTCTAGTGCTTCCGAAATATGAGAATTTTGAGGGATCTGCAATAGGAAAAGATCTGTGACTTCATGGGTAACAAGTCACTGGGCCTGCCATCATCACTGTGGTTTGTTGCTTACATTACAAATTGAAAGACATGTTAAATTTCAGTTAGAAGTAAGTAAAAATAAGGCTATACTTTTTCCCTTTCTTGTTCAAGAATCCCCTAATTCTTTGCACACCCCAGGTCACAAATCTCTGCTTTAAAGTGAATCTACCTGGGGGGTTAAATGCTTGAAAAACTGCTACTCACTTCTGGGCCTCTACCTACACTATTCTTTTGAGGGACCGAACTTACAGCCTTTTAATTTTAGGTCAGGTTATACATCAGATTCTTAGAACTAGATTCTTAGAATAAGACTAAACATAGAATAATTTTTGAAGAGTGATCCATAGGAATCCTGTTGAAAGCTTGTCAAAATGCAGATCCCTGAGGCCTGCATCATTCTTACTGTGAGCATTTCTATGGTAAGGCCTGGACACCTGCAAGTTCAACAATCAATCAAATGGTCCTTATTTACATTACAATTTGAGACTGTCCAGGGTAGCTGAGCTGGTGCAGGTGTATAAGTCAGAGGTACGGGGAGGCATGTTTTTCATAGAGATTGAGTCACTCAGTAAGCTTTTGTCCTGTTATGTTCCTTATGGAGATTATATAAAGAAATAATATACAGTTCTAAGACTGAATTTGGCTACAATCCACATGGAGTGGGCGATGTCTTTTGCCGGTTAGCTAAAACATGAAGTGGGACTAATGCAGCCACTGGCAGAAGGGAGGTGAGATGCCCAAGTTTACCTGGAAGCAACTAGAAGGGAGGCTAGGGAATCAGGTGGAGGACACATTTGATTTACTTACAGCATCTGGGGCCCCCAGATGGGAGGAACCAAACTCTACTCTGTCAAACTAGCTCACACATCTCAGGGGAGAGAAATTGGGACCTCAGTGGAAGATGATCTGATGAGGCAGCCTTATTCCCAAAGAGGCAGAAACCTTTCTGATGCTGCCAAGGGCCAAGGGCATTGGACTTGGGAGGGCTCGTCAAGTGCCAACTCTGTCGGCATTTCCTTGGAAATAAATTTGCATTTGTAGGGGCATCTGCCTCCCCACCCCCCAATTCCAATTGCCTTGCAAAACTAGACATACCGTGATTTTAGATTATTCACTGCAAAAGCTGGTGTAAATCTCAGTCCACAAAGTTCATGTATCACATTTCAATTTTCTTTATTTTCTTCTAACTCACCTAAAAAGTGTTCTGAGCCTCCATTCTGCCAGGGTGGCTGATCACTGTGTTACTTCTACACCATGAATTGGTGTGTGGAGGTCCTTCTGCTACTCTGTGACATACCTCGGGATTGGGACGTTTTTCCCAGGCTGTCTGGCCTGACTGCAGCCAGGGAGTACCATGCAGGAATGCTTTTTCTTATAGTTTTGCCAGTGCAGGGGTCCTCCCTGACCTGCAGCCTTTCTGCTGTTCAACCTCTTCTTCCTCTTCCTTCCAGCCCTGGGAATTCAGGTGTAATCAAAGAGGAAGGATTTTTTTCCCCTCACGTTTCTACCCTAGAGAGTTTGTCTTCATTCTCCCTTTCCATGACACCCTTCCCTCAAAACCCACAATTAAACTCTCTCTCTCTCCCCCTCCCCCTCCCCCTCCCTCCCCCTCCCCCTCCCTCTCCCCCTCCCCCTCCCTCTCCCCCTCCCTCTCCCTCTCTCTCTCTTTCAGAATATAAGAGCCAGAGAATCTCACAGGCAACTTTGTGTCATTCCGCCCCATCATATCCCTATCCCTCTCCTGGAACAGTGAACCCCAAGCCAATCATCTACTTGAATAGATACTGAACAGATGTCAGCTATGCTCAGTTTTCCAAGAAATCTATTTCTAAATGGTTTTGATCTGAGAGGGATTTGTAATAATATATATTCCTTCTACTTCAAAAATGAATCTATTTTAGGGTTTGAGAAGAATGTTATTTTTGTAATTTATTATTAATTAGAAAATTCATTAATACTTACTGATTTGATGGCCATCTTAGGAGCAGATGAAAACAAACCGTAGAATATTGAACTTTTAACTCTAATATAGCTAACAGTATCTTTTCCTTTATACTTGGTAAATTAACTTCAATACTCACTTTTTCGAGTTGAATTATAATGGAGTCTTCTGCTTCACAACATTTAACATCTAATTTATTTTCTTTAAGATTATTCTCTGCTGGAGAGACAAATAATATAGCAAATAATATATTGATATAAAGAAGACTAGGAAACCATATTAAAATCAATTAAAGTTCAATATTTGAGTTCTCTGCTCTAAACTGTTGTAAATCTGATCCCTTCATCTTGAAATGATACTTTTTTTGTGATTCAGAAACTGCTTATACATTTTTCTGGGATTTTATTATGTTGGTACCATCTCTGAGTTTGGATGAGACCATTAAACTAAATAGTTTGTTTCTCTGACAACAAAACATTTTGTGCAACCAGATTAAGTTAGCAGGGCAGACTCAGGGCACAAATGACTTGATGTTGTAACTAGGAATCTATAAATAAAAACAAACAAGGAAGAGCTTAGAGTGCTCTTCCAAAAAGGCTTGAGATAATAGGAATGTTGGTCAATATGTGAAAGCCACAATATTGCATTATACTTCAATTTTATTTTCACTTAGGTATTGAACCTATCTTTAAGCTGGATGGGAAAGTGAATTTTCTAATGAGTGATATAAAATATTTATCAAAGCTAAATCATAATAGAAGTTTTGATCATAAGCCAAATAGTTGAAGCATATCAAGTCTCTAAAGAAATACATATAGATTTATGTACATATTGTATTTATTGGTGGATATTAATAATGGAAGAATTGGTATTGACCTAGAATTTATTTCCAAAGTGTTCGGCTAAGGAGATCTGCATCTGAGCTGCTGACCTCCTCTTATAAGATTGGCAAAAGATGCTAAGCTTTCTGTGTTGTAGTGCACTCACGGATGTGAATGTCAAGGATATGTACACATTAGATCTCAAGTATAAATCATCTTGCAGAATAGTGGGGCTAGTTATGAAATGGGTTATTCTCTAACACAAAGTAGTTAGCACCTATTAGGCATTGGCATTTACAAAGCACTGCAACATTGGGGCTTTCACATTATCTTTCACATTACAGAGCAGGAGCCTTGAGCTCTGTATGCAAGTGTTGTCTGGTCTTCCTACTCCCAGGAAGGGGCAAAGCGTAGGATGTGAAGTCAGCTTTTCTGGCTAAGGTCCAAGGCCCTCTCTACGCTGCCACAGCTGTCTCTATGAACATGGCTGGTCCCTTGTTGGTGATTTCCTTATGCAAAGTATGTTAGTGTCTATTTTAGATTTATTTTGTTCATACAATGGAAGGGGCTGAGTCTTAGCAGTACAACTGTGAGATTACCAGAGCGTATGACAGAATGATAGAATCATGATTTAAGGTCATATACACAAATTCCATCCATTTTGTACGGCTTTTATCCCTCTAGTGGCCAAATAGCAGTTTTCCACAATTTGGGTATGATGATTCCTAGGCTTATACTATTAATAGGCTTTTGAAAGAGTCAATTTAAAAACTGCAATCCAATAAGATAATGAAGTTAAAAGCGGTTGTATTTTTCTTTTTAATATTACTTTTAATAACAATATTCCTATTTAGGGATTTGGTTGTTTATGAACAATCAAGGTAATACATTCGTTTAGCTCTTTTAAATGAATAAACTACATCAATATCTACTGATAACATGAATTTGATATCCATTATGAAGAAAAACATCAAAATAATATTGTAAAATAAGCCCTCTCTTTAAAAAGGAAACAATGGTATATATGTAGTAGATATATATAGTAAATATTATATATAATGTAGTATAATACTGTATATAATATATAATACTATGTTATATATATTTTTTTCTTCAAATGTATTTTCTAGGCATTCACCAAATTGTCAAGTGACTATCTCTGTATTATAGAATTGGAAGGGGGAGTTTCTTCAGAGTTATGAAACGCCAAGGAAAGGAACCTAGTTCATTTAGCAGAATTCTGTAAACAGGATATTTACATAGATTATTTTGATATATTTATTCAGTGAAGAAAATGGTTTCACATATCAGATTTTTTTGATGCATTTGAATCTTTATTCTACAACACAAGCAACATAAATACAATATCTTTTAAAATATTTTCTCTTTAGAATTTTCATTTTCACCTCAGATAAAATGTACACAAAATACACTTGCAAGCTTGCTTACAGGAACCTGTTAAACAACACAGATTATATCAAATCAAATAGTTGTATCAACATATAAAGGATGGTGGTTTTCATTTTTTTTTTTTAAAATAAATGTGACCAAACTGACTGACTAAGAAGGCAAAACAAAAACTGTACTTCCTTGACAAGTCCTTTGGAGTAAACAAAATGCTTCAAGGCTCCTGGTGAATAGGGTTGCGGGGATGAGTTTTGCATTCTATGGATAAAATGGTATACGGACTCAAATCATTATGGCTGTACCAAGCTTCATTTATTTATAATTTTCAGTGAAAACAAGTCTAGTCTTTGGCATAATACAAGAAAGGATAAAAGGACCCTTACCACCCATTGGCTTTACTTAGAGTGGGAGATGGTATCAGGGGAACCAATTATAATGTAATTTATCTAAGTCTATTCCTCTTAGAACAGCAGGAAAATCATCTTGAATCAGTCTTTTGGCATGATTAGGGCAATAAACTTCTTATTCTTGCCCCCATCCCCACCCATCCACTAAAAACAAATTAAGAAACAAAACCAAACAAAACCAGCCTTTCCCTCTAGGCACCTGCTCCTGCCCCATTCATGCCATACCTGGAAATTCTACCACATGGTTTCAATTGAAGTGAAACCAAAAATATCAAAAAGCATTAATCTTTGTCCAGTTTTACCTATTGTGTGGGAAACCAAGTTTTATTAGAGAGAACCACTTCCAACAAAAATTGGATGAAAGAAGAGAGAGGGAGGAACACAAAGTTGCCTGTACCTAGTCACGAGGCAGCCGTGGTGGCCACTGGTGCCTGGTAGAGCCAGGGCCGTGAGCTTCCCAACTTTAAGAGAAAACAAACTTTACATGTTAGTTTAAAAGACTGGCTTTTGGATTCCTCCCTCCCCTTTTTGGCACCAGCTGGTAAAACAAAAATAAATTATTACTAGAGATTAATTTTTAAAATTTAGTTCAACATCCGTTATTATTTAAAAAACTAAACGCACACATAATTTCCAAAAATGATTAGGGGAAATGAAACTGCAATAGAAAAGCTTCAATTATTCCTGTCTACAGAGGCAAGGACTTGAATCCTTGACATCATTAACACTGATGTGCTTTCTCATCTCACTAATTCTAGTAAATATAGTCATTACTTTCTACTTACATAACAGTTTAAATAATGTCAGGATACTTAAACAGAAGTCTTTAGAGAAACTTACTGAATCAATAAAAATTTTGTGTAATTAGTATAGTTTATAGAAGGGAGGTGATTTTGAGATACTCAATTTTTTTTCTCTTGAATTATTACCTCTATGGTCCTTATTTTGTTTAATGGAAAAAGAATTTCCAAAACTAATTAACTGAATAAAGAGTTAAGAGATAAACTAAGGCCCCATCTACATTTAACATGATTTCACTGTATTCCCAAAACATACTGATGCGCTTTTACATTTTTCTCCTCATTTGGAAGATGAGATAATGAATATGGTCTTGATTGTGTAGATATGTGCACAACACAACATATGTAATGAAAAGTCCTTAAAACAGGCACATGTGCTGCTCAAAGGGAGTTGGTTCCACTTGCAAATTCCTGTGAAGCCATTTGGTAGACTCTTTACAGATATGTAGGAAATTAAAATATTAATTTACACCAGACAGTTAAGTGAAAGATGAAGGCACATCAAGTAGTATAATATCATCTTGATGTGCTGATATTCTGGTGACTAATGAGGGATATAAAACTACTGGCAAGCGAGCAACTACTCAAAAATTTCTGGAAGCCAGGAGCCAAGGTTGTGATGGAATCAACATGGAAACATCTCATCAAAACTGTATGGACAGAAGAAATTAAAACACTACATACTTTAAAATCACCTTCAGTACAAGTCAAAAAGTCAACATTATACAAAAGGTCATCCATAGAGTTAATGTTTCTAAATACAAAGATGAGAAGCTTACATTGATCTCACGGTTCCATAGAACTTATACATTCATTGTCTTCTACCTTGTAAAAATCAATTGTTGGCATAATAGACCTGGAAACTGGGAAGACTGAACAGCAATGCTGTAGAGAATCCAATTCCAAGTTGTCTGCCCAAGGTGAAGTTCAGTTTTTCTCTAGTGCTTGATAAGTCAGGCTGACCTTAAAGGGAGTAGTTAGAAATTTTTTCCAGGTATTGGTCCTCAAAGTGTGGTCCCCAGACCAGCAGCACTGGCCTCATCTGGGAACTTGTTAGAAATGCAGATTTCTAGGCCTACTGAATCAGATACTCTGGGCTCCGGACCAGCAATCTGTGCCTTAACAAGACCTCCAGGTGACTCTGATATGTGCTGAAGTTTGACAACTACTGTTCTAACGTCAAAAGATACTAGACGACCACTACTTGAACTTCCAGGATAGGAATTAACAGTACAAACACTTTTTGGTAGTTGAAAAGGCTAGAAGGACTGTAATTGGATGGAATTCAGCAGAAGTTGACTGCAGTTGTGTCACTAAGATGGCCAGCTAGCTAGTCTCTCCTCCCTAGACCCCCCTTGCATTATCACACAAAGATAGAGGGGAAAGGTTTTGGATGGTGCTAGCAGTGTGGTAGTGGGTTGTTCTTCAATTGATAAGTACTTCCCCTCTTTACAAGGAAATTAGGCATTGTTCTTAAGTAAGTTTCTCCTACATTATCCCAGGGGATGATTTTTTTTTTTAGTCTATCTTCCCTGAAGTAATAATTGTATTTTGGAAATCTAAATGGTGTTTTAATCCAAAACCTTAATTAAGTTATTAGTTACTTCCACATCAAATACAAATATTACAATACAGCCAGAGGAAAGGGATCTCACGAAAGACAGAGACAAAGTTTTCTAGATTGCTGAACTCGTGAAGGAGAACACATTTTTTTTGGATGAGGCATAATTATAAATGACTTCTTTACCCAATTTCATAATTCTTGCCATAAACAAGCTCATATATTCAATAAAAAGTGCTTAAAAATATTCTTTTGCTTTTTTAAGGCCACACTAAATCTTCCTAAATGGTACCCAAGCAGATGTAAGTTCTGTCATTCACTTAATGCATTATGTTGGATTTTTCCTTCTGCCTGTTTCCTTGTCTACAAGGCAAGTAGAAATATTTAGGTGTCATGGCACATGGTTACTATAGATATTGACCTGATGCCCTCAGTACCTGAATCTTTAAGCAATCTTGTCTGACCAGTTGCTTCTTCTTCAGAGAATGTGCATTTTGAAAAATGGTCATTTATTTTGCATATTCCCAAAGTTTGATGATGACCTACAATTTAGTCCTATATACTTCCAGGGGAAGCAAGTAAAGAGGCACTGTTGGCTGCAGGGCACTTTATTCTGAGTGATTAAATGGTAATTGGTAAAGGTCAACAAATTGTTCCTGTCATTCCAGACACAGACTGTCATGTTTTTCCACATAATAGCTGGCCATGGACAATATTATTCCATCATTTCCACCTAATTTGGTAAGTTTCCTAAATTACCACTGAGGATCTGCTTTAAGACTAAAGTTTAGATTTTGTTTTCTTTATTTTCAAACATAATATTTTTATGTTATATATGACCTTACTATGCCTAAACACTATCTTTTTCTTTTAACCCTACTGTAAAATCCCCATAACATTATAGACAGGGACATCAATGTAATATCTTCAACTCATTTTAACTGTTTAATTCCTTGAAACACTGAAGTGTTTACACTGTGCACTTAGACATGGTATGGTAGAGAGAGCCTGGCCTTTGAATTCAGGAACATCTCTTTTGCAACCAACTTTGCCATTTATGGGTTATCTTGGGCAAGTTTCTGAACCTCTCTGGGTCTGCAGCCTCATCTGAAAAAATGAGGACAACAATACCTGTTTCACAATGTTATTGTGGGAATTAAATATGGTAAGTAGGTAAAGGTCCACATTCTCAGAGGCACTCAGTGATGTCACCTTCCCCCCCTGCTGTTTGTAACCTCTTGCTATTGTTATCAGCTCCAAACAGAGGTCTTCATTTTGCTTAGTTTGATAGGACTGACACAAATGGATTTTTCTTTCTGAGAAAGAAAACTTTCCTACATAAGCAATACTATGATGTATTTGGGGAAGTCAAAAATATCTATTATATAATTGCATTACCTTCTTATAGTTAAGGCTATTTGACTCTCTCAACTGACTCTGTATAAGCCCTCTCCTTGGAACAACAAGAACAGCAACAACAAAGCCTAGTGATCGCTGTACCAAGAAGTTTCAATTTAAAGGTACTTTGGAATTATGATAACATTTTGTCATGTTTGATTAGTCTGAGCTGTTTTATATGTTAGCATCTGCCTTGGTCAGTCATTAAATGGCCTAAAAGTGGTAAAAGTTGCCCTAGTTTTGTATTGATGGAGAAGGCAGGAAAATAATCATAAGGGGAGAGATGACAAGAGGGTGTAAAGAGACAGCCTGAGCATCTGTCAAAGCTGATCAGGAGATGCAAGAGGTGAGAGATCCTATGAACAATTTATTAGCCCTCCATCAAATCTAAGTCCTCCTATGGCAAGGAGAAATCTGTTGCAGAGCGTGGTGTACTTGGCTGGGCTATTCAGTCAGGAATTCTTTTGCACTTTGAGTTTTCTAGGGTGCTTCCTCACTTTGGAAAAGATGAACACTTTACCAAAATATTAGAAAAAGAATAAATCTCAACCAGAGGGTAACACACTTTTGGCAGTAAATACAGGCAACTAAAAGCAATAAAAATCTTATTCTGCTTAGATCTGAAAATATATGGTAATAGCTATTGTAACTACAAAGGCTTGTCTTGACCTTGGTCTTTCAGAGACCATGGGAGGGAATGAAAGAAGAGATGCGGAAAGGCAGAAATGGACACACCAGGAAGAGTGAGGGACTGATGGGGCAGTGTGGGGAGGGACCACTCATCTACTAAGGGTTTTTACATATGTCCCTTTCTTCTCCACCCCTGGGAAGATTTGACTGACTTCGCTGTGACCTGAAGTGTACTATTCCTCGGAGATTATTTGCATCAAGCAATGTCCTTTTTGAAAACTGCAAATACCTCTGAGAAGTATTACTGTGACTTAGCTAATTTTCCAGCTGAAATCTGACATGGATGTGATGCACAGAGTGTGTTGGGAATGGAGGTGGGTTGAAGACTGCTGTGGGCCGGAGGGGTGGTCTACAGAAAAGATGACGGGAAGGGACCAAAACCCTCTGACAAAATTGTAGGTAAAGAACGATGTACATCCTCTTATCTTTTATTCTTGGGATCCATAATTAGGCTGGTACTAGAGCAGTGTTTGAATACAGAATGGGGTAAACTTGTTTTCATAAGCTAGCCATGAATCCCACAATAGAGAATCTGTCAAGACAATGAATTCTGACTTCTAAACAGTTAACAACTTCCAGGACATGACCTTCATAAATTGAGACTGGCTTCCTTTGAATTTTTATACTTTATAAAAAGTTGCTAGATATAAACATTTTGTAATTACTCTGATTTGATAATACTCTGCTTTGCTGAAGCTCCCCCCACCCCCGTAAATTGTGGAATACTCAAGCCTCAAAAGGAAATGAACCTTAGATGAACTACAAAAAGAAACAAAACAACAATGGTGTACTGCTTTTGTTTAAAAAAAAAAAAAAAAGGATCTACCCAACTTTCAATTCTACTTACAAAATATAAAGAATCTAAAGTATAGAACCAACTCATTGCTATCCCAATGATTCATTGCTTGTTAACATCAAATTGTTGATCTGTTTCTAAACTTGCATTATTGTCTAATGAGCAAAAACCGAAGGCAAAGAGTGTTTTGTGGAACTGGAAAAACATCTTCTGAATTCTGTGGTGCTCCAGATGGCATAGCGAATGATAAGGTTCTTTCTTTTAGATTGCCTAAATAAATCAGGGAACCCTGTCTTCCTCTTAACCTTGTAGATAGTTATATATTCCCAAGGAAGACAAAGTTTACAAATACCAGCACTGAATAAAGCTGTCAGTTTTAAATCCTTACTTCCACACTTAAGAGTTGATGTTTCAGGGATAATATTTTCAATTACGAATAATTTTAAGGAGCTGGGAAAATTAAAATGTATGTCTTAGCAACTGACTCTTTAGAATGTGTATGAGTGGGCTTGACTGAGGAGTTTCAGTCACTATTATAATTTAATAAATATTAAATATACTGTAAATAATAAGATAAAGATTCCAAATTAATTTTCTAGGAATAATTAGGAAAATAAATATCTGCTTAAAATATGCCTGAATTAAAAGACCTCAAACAGACGGCAAATCTACTTGCCAGAGAGGAGAAATATTTTAAACTGAAAAGCTTCATTTCCTAAACTTCATTCTGTGTCCTTTTCTCCTATAGTTTTATTTTCTTCTGAGACTAGAGTGTGTATGAACGACACCATAATTTCATACGATTGTTGTCTAATATTTTCAGATTTAAAATGATTTCACCATCACCTCCTTTCCCACCCCTTCCAGCTGTCTCCCTAACCCCACACTTCCTGCTCCCTTCCCTGAGAAGTCTGTTTATTGGACGGTGAATTCTTGAGTTCCTTTCTTCCAAGGGTGTTGATATAAAATGAGTTGTTTTATTTTCTTAAAGACAAAATGTTATACCTTATGTTCAGATAATTGTGGAGCATAGAAATGTGTGTGCAACAAGGAACTAAGGCACCATTTTTTCTTTCCCTTTTCATTTTTGCGTTGGGAACAAAAGCAAAGACTATTGGGACAGTCAGGGTGGCGGTCTTAAGTCATTTGGCACTATCTGTATCAGCCAATACCACTGAGTACTATGTGGCAAAGGCTGCCATGCCACAGACTTAAAATCCTGCCATGAAAGAATTTCCTTCCTTTAGAAGTAGGGAAGTGAAGGCACAATAGTACCTTACATGAGGAAGTTGGCAAATACCAACCAGAAAATCTTGACAACTTAGGAACAATTTTGAAATGTTCTGGAATATTTTACAGAGTTACAGAGGAAGTAAGTCATCCCTTTCTTGATTATGACACCCAAGAATACATTTCTCCAACTGTTTTCTTCCCTGTCGAACTCATAATCATAATATAAATCTTCCTCCAATTAATCATGTCTGGTACTAGATGTCTATGTGTACATCAGCTTGACTTAACCAGCAGATATTTCTTTAGCTACTGCATTTTTTAAAATGATGGATCAATGTAATGTTTTCAAAGGAGTGGCCCTTAAAAGTGACTCATTTGGGGATAATATTGCAGGCAAAAGCAATGGGAAATAAGATTTAGAAATGTGTCAAGGAATGTAGAGTCTTCTGAAATTATGTGCAAATTTAGAGTTTCACTTGTGTCATCCAGATACAACCTTAGTATCCAGAATGGCCCCGATGCTGATTAGTTAGGGAGCAACTGGGTGTTCTCTGAGTCACTGGGGCTGGTGGGGGGGAAAATGCTATCAGCTGGATTGGCAGACATACTCTAAACCCTCCTAGTGTATTTCCTTGGGAATGAAATGTGAGTCTTCTACACAATGATGTCATAGACACGGCCCACTCTGCCGAGCCATTCTCTCACAGCCTGGCGAACTCTGATGTCAGTCACGTGACAGGTCAGCTGGCTGATGCATGGGAACACTGCTGGCTGGAGTGCTGTGAAGGTCTGGTCTGGAAGGATCTGAATCTGATTGAGAACTGTTAGCACCATGTTGGTCCATGCCTAAGAGAAAGGAATTAAGAGAATTAGCAGTTTTCTCCAGTGGTTTCATTTGTACTCTTAAGTGTGGCTAATATGCAAATGAGTTTTCTCAGGCTTTAGGCTTCAATAAATGTAGTCTTTACTAATTTAATGCACTTATAATAAAACATCAGTTTAAGTTCATATATATATATATATATATATATATATATATATAAAAGGACTAGCAGAGACTCATTTCACATTAGGAATACATTATTTCCAACTTTTACAAAATACAAATATCTTACTCCTCAGATTTTTAAAAACTCTCTTGCCTTCTCATGATGAGATTTTCACAGGCCATATGACATTTTTAATCAGCAGTCTCTCTAATGTCTAGAAAACTTGGAATAGTTCTACCTTAATTTAGGGTAACTTTTGAAATCATAAGCAAATCTCCAAGACATGAAAAAGCAATTAAGATTTGTTATTTGTCAAGAAGGTCATCTGTTAAAGAATAACCTTACATCTCAGTTTGACTGGATACTTTTACAAATACAGTCTAAGATGATTTTTGTGGATTCTGAACTATGAAGTTTAGTTCTATGTTCAAGATACATCAGAGGAAAAAAGTATCTTGCAAGATTCATACTAATTCCAAATTTATGTTCATTCTAAGAATACATTCCTGTATAGGTCCATAGAATCCTAGGGCCCAAGAGCTCCTATGTTACTATGCCTGCAACAGGAATCTACAACTTAAAATAAACATCCAAACTTTTAAAGGGCTCTCCACGAGTTTAGATCCCTCTATCTTTCTTTTCCCATCTCATCTTTTCTTAAATTGAATGAAACAGTGCCCCTCTTCTTTACTTCTCAAGCTCATTTTTGGGAGGTACCATAGAATTGCAAATATTAATTATATAAAAGAATAGGAACACTCTGAAATTGAGAATTTTTATGTGCTCAGGATGGGCTAGAAAAACAATTCATTGGAATAACCACATAACATGCACTTTGCCTTTTCCCTTTACCTAATTCTTCATAACTACAGAATTGCTTCAGGGCTATCTTCAAATGATTAACTGGCATTGAGTCCTGGGTTTAAGTCCATCCATTTTCTAAGCTTTGGCATCATCTTATTTACACAGGTGGGTTCCTAATTCTCAGTAGTATCTGTTATAACCCATAAAAACAATTCCTGAAATTATATGAGAATACAATTTCAGTTTCACAAGGATATGCTGATGGATCCTATGTCTTAGGGGCAGGCAGTCCCCTGACTTTGGAGGCTCATAACGTGTCTGAGTGCTCCCTGAGGGGCACAGGTGCGTCACTGATACCCAGCTTCCCTCCTGCATGGCCGGCTGTGGACCTTTGCATCCTCAGGCGGGGGGCGGGGGGGGGCGGGGGGGGGCGGGTACCCACCTGGATCTGGGCTTCGGCGTCCCTTGCGGAGACACTGCGGGAGCTGCCAGTGGAGCCCGAGCGGGGCCTCTTCTCCTGGCGCAGCAGCTCGGGGCCAGCGCTGAAGGAGTGCCTCATCTGCCCCTGGTCCATCAGGTGCTGGGGCCGCTGGAGCAGCGGGGAGCCTTGGCCCCTGGGCCCCAGTGGCTCTCCCTTCTTCTCCACCTTGACCTCTTTGGGGAAGGCGGGCAGGTTATGCTGTTGTTTCCTCTTCTTGTACTCGGTCATCAGCTTTGAGATGGTCTTGTCGGCCGCCATGGTGTAGATTTTGTTGCCGGCGTTCTCCCACCACTCCTTCTTGCGGCTGGGGTCCTTCTTCTCCACCCTGGGGCTCGGGGGCAGCAGTAGCATTTCCCCGCTGGTCCCCCTCAGGCTCAGCGGCTCGCCCGCGTGATCCCGGCTCTGACTGCGGTCATCCTCGGAAGGCGTGTCTTTCCCCGAGAAGCCCCCAGTGGACGGGGTGGATGACTCAGATTGGAAGGAGGGAAGGATGAAGAAAGGGTCGCTCTTGAAGATCGGTGCCTCCTCCATACTGTTTTCCAGGTCCAAGTGCATCTGGATGTAGTTATTACACAGCTCCATGCACAGCTTGTGAAGCCTCTTGACCAGCCACACCCAGTCGGCGTTGCTGACGGGCTGGACACTGAGTGAGGGCATCCGAGCCCTCCACTGCCTCTTCTCCTTGCCTCTAGGGGGGCTCACCTGGGCGGTCTCCTCAAAAATGTCTTCATCTTCTGATGAACACTGCTGGGAGGAATCTGTGCTCCTCTCATCGTCCTCAAAAAGGACCTTCTTCACTTGCTCAGCAGTGATGGTTTCTTGGTTGCTGAGAACAGCACAGACCAGCGCATGGAAATAAATGTTAAAACTCATGGCAGACTGGCGGTAGAGGTTGGCAGCGCCCCCGATGCCAGACACTTTCTTCAGCAGGCACTTCAGCCCAGGGCTGGTGTCAAACTCTCTGGCCGTCCTGTAGGAGTCCAACAGCAGGTCAAAGATGACGGCCAAGTTCTGCATGGAGATGTATCTGAGGAAGCCAGCCAGCTTGGTTTCTGGTACTTGGATCTTCTCCTCCCCAGGAGAGGGGCCTTTGACAAACTCTTCTAACAAGATATCATATAAGTTCTGGAGTAACACTTGATGGGATAGTAGACTCACCACAATTTCCCTGAAGGAAACACTTCAAATGAAAAGAAAGGCATTGATTAGTAGCCAGTTGCCTTATATGAGTTACCTTAAAGCAATTCAGACCTTACACAAACAGAATGACTAGGCAAAATTACAAACTAAACTACTTGTATTTTAATGTCTTTCTTCAAAAAGGACAAATTTCTTGGGGCATTACAAGATGACAATTTTAATCATGATTAATGGAATTCCTTACACTTTTAAAATCTGGGAGCTATAGAATTAATATTATGATATTGAGTTAACGATTCCCAACAAGACTTAGGAAACAAATAGAACAATTTTATAAAAAAACTTTTAACGTAGGCACAATTATGGTATATGACCTGTTTTCTTTCATAGTTATGAGTAATAAAACAAATCAAGAAAGTAACAATTTCTGTTGAGTTATAGTAATTTTAATTGGCCTTTTTCCTACCCTTTGCCATTTTTCCTTAAACCCAAAGCTTTTACTATTTTTTTTAAGTGATGGCTGAGGAATTTTTAATAAACGGAAAAATTAAAATATAATAATTAACATTATGCTTGGACATTTGAGTTCATTTTGTTTCCCCAGTTTCACTTTTTCCTGCATATCTAGGAATGAAGTCTTTATTTCACTAAGATAGGCTTAAGAGCTTAAAATCTCTCTTCTGCTAGTTATCTAGGGAATCCAAGAAATAGCTAATTGCAAGATTCCACGTTATTCTTTTCTCTAACTGGTTGCATCATTTTATCTTGTGCAAGGATAACCTCTGAAAGTACAAAGTCAGGATGTGACAGCACGTTGTATAACATACCCAGACAAAGGCAATATTCCATATAGGCTTGGGGGAAGAGAGAGGAAGAAGGAAGTATTTACTGGTCTGCACATTCCAGATATAGGAATTCTGACTACAACTGTCAAGTGTGTCAACTCTGCTAAGACACCTAGCTATGAGAATACCTGGAGAGATTTTTTTAAAATTTAGAGTATAGTTGATTAACAATGTTGTGTTAGTTTCAGGTGTACAGAGAGTGATTCAGTTATACATATACATGTATCTATTCTTTTTCAAATTCTTTTCCCATTTAGGTTATTACAGAGTATTGAGCAGAGTTCCTTCCCTGTGTTACACAGTAGGTCCTTGTTGGTTATCTATTTTAAATATAGCAGTGTGTACCAGTCAATCCCAAATTCCCAATCTATCCCTCCCCTCCATACTTCCCCTCTGGTAACCGTAAGTTTGTTCACTAAATCTGTGAATCTGTCTCTGCTTTGTAAATAAGTTTGTTTGTATCATTTTTTCTGGATTCCGCATATAAGCGATATCATATGATATTTGTCTTTGTCTGACTTACTCCACTTAGCATGATAATCTCCAGGTCCATCCATGTTGCTGCAAATGGCATTATTTCATTCTTTTTAATGGCTGAGTAATATTCCCTTGTATATATGTACCACATCTTCTTTATCCATTCATCTGTCAATGCACAGATGAATGTTTCCATGTCTTGGCTATTGTAAACAGCGCTGCAATGAACAATGGGGTGCATGTATCCTTTCGAACCATTTTTCCCTGGATATATGCCCAGGAGTGGGATTGCTGGATCATATGGTAGCTCTGTTTTCAGTTTCTTAAAGAACATCCATACTGTTCTCCATAGTGTCTGTACCAATTTACATTCCCACCAACAGTGTAGGAGGGTTCCCTTTTCTCCACACCCTCTCCACCATTTATCGTTTGTAGACTTTTTGATAATGGCCATTCTGACGGGTGTGAGGTGATATCTCATTGTAGTCTTGATTTGCATTTCTCTAATAATTAGAGATCTTGAGCCTCTTTTCATGTGCTTCCTGGCCATCTGTATGTCTTCTTTGGAGAAATGTCTATTTAGGTGTTCTGCCCATTTTATGATTGGGTTGTTTGTTTTTTTCAATATTGACCCGCATGAGCTGTTTGTAAATTTTGGAGATTAATCCCTTGTTGGTCGCATTGTTTGCAAATATTTTCTCCCATTCTGTGGGTTGTCCTTTTGTTTATGGTTTCCTTTGCTGTGCAAAATCTTTTGAGTTTAATTAGGTCCCAGTTGTTTATTTTTGATTTCATTTCCATTATTGTAGGAGACGGAATGAAAAAGATATTGCTGCAATTTATGTCAAAGAGTGTTCTGCCTGTATCTTCCTCTAAGAGTTTTATAATATCTGGTCTTAGATTTAGGTCTTTAATCCATTTTGAGTTTATCTTTGTGTATGGTGTTAAAGAATGTTCTAATTTCATTTTTTTACATGTAGCTGTCCAGTTTCCCCAGCACCATTTTTTGAAGAGATTGTCTTTTCTTAATTATATAGTCTTGCCTCCTTTGTTGTAGATTAATTGACTATAGTTGTGTGGGTCTGTTTCTGGGCTTTCTATCCTGTTCCGTTGATCTATATTTCTGTTTTTGTGCCAGTACCATACTGTTTTGATGACTGTAGCTTTGTAGTATAGTCTGAAACCTGGGAGCCTGATTCCTCCAGCTCTGTTTATCTTTCTCAAGATTGCTTTGGGGCTTCCCTGGTGGTGCAGTGGTTAAGAATCTGCCTGCCAATGCAGGGGACACAGGTTCGAGCCCTGGTCCGGAAAGATCCCACATGCCGTGGAGCAACTAAGCCCGTGCGCCACAACTACTGAAGTCCACGTGCCTAGAGCCCGTGCTCTGCAACAAGAGGAGCCACCGCAGTGAGAAGCCTGCGCACTGCAACGAAGAGTAGTCCCCGCTCTCAGCAACTAGAGGAAACCCGCGTGCAGCAGTGAAGACCCAATGCAGCCAAAAATTAAATAAATGAATAAATAAATAAATTTAAAAAAAAGATTGCTTTGGCTATTCAGGGTCTGTTGTGTGTCTATACAAATTTTAAATGTTTTTGTTCTAGTCCTATGAAAAATGCCATTGGTAATCTGATAGGGATTGCACTGAATCTGTAGATTGCCTTGGGTAGTATAGTCATTTTGACACTTGATTCTTCCAATCCAAGAACATGGTATATCTTTCCATCTGTTTGTGTCATCTTCAATTTCTTTCATCAGTGTCACAGTTTTCAGAGTACAGATCCTTTGCCTTCTTAGGTAGGTTTATTCCTAGGTATTTTATTCTTTTTGATGTGATGGTAAGTGGGATTGTTTCTTTAATTTCTCTTTCTGACCTTTCGTTGTTAGTGTACAGAAATGCAACAGATTTCTCTGTATTTATTTTGTATCCTGCAACTTTACCAATTTCATTGATGAGCTCTAGTAGTTTTCTGGTATCATCTTTAGGATTTTCTATGTATAGTATCATGTTATCTGCAATCAGTGGCAGTTTTACTTCTTTTTTCCAATTTGGATTCCCTTTATTTCTTTTTCTTCTCTGATTGCTGTGGCTAGGACTTCCAAAATTATGTTGAATAAAAGTGATGAGAGTGGACATCCTTGTCCTGATCTTACAGGAAATGCTTTCAGTTTTTCACTGTTGGGAATGATTTTAGCTGTAGGTTCGTCATATATGGCCTTTATTATGTTGAGGTATGTTCCCTCTGTGCCCACTTTCTGGAGATTTTAAAAATCATAGATGGGTGTTGAACTTTGTCAAAAGCTTTTTCTGCATCTATTGAGATGATCATATAGTTTTTTTTTTGTTTTGTTTTTTTAATTTATTTTTGTTTATTTATGGCTGTGTTGGGTCTTCGTTTCTGTGCGAGGGCTTTCTCTAGTTGTGGCAAGTAGGGGCCGCTCTTCATTGTGGTGCGCGGGCCTCTCACTATCGCGGCCTCTCTTGTTGTGGAGCACAGGCTCCAGACGCGCAGGCTCAGTAGTTGTGGCTCACGGGCCCAGTTGCTCCGCGGCATGTGGGATCTTCCCAAACCAGGGCTCGAACCCGTGTCCCTTGCATTGGCAGGCAGGCTCTCAACCACTGTGCCACCAGGGATGCCCAGATCATATAGTTTTTATTCTTCAATTTGTTGATGCGGTGTATCACACTGATTGATTTGCGGATACTGAAAAACCCTTGTATCCCTGGGATAAATCCCACTTGATCATGGTGTATGATCCTTTTAATGTATTGTTGGATTTGGTGTGCTAGTATTTTGTGGAGGATTTTTGCATCTACGTTCATCAGTGATATTGGCCTTTAATTTTCTTTCTTTTTTTTTTTTGTTGTATCTTTGTCTGGTTTTCATATCAGGGTGATGGTGGCCTCATAGAATGAGTTTGGGAGTGTTCCTTCCTCTGCAATTTTTTGGAAGAGTTTGAGAACGATGGGTGTTAGCTCTTCTCTAAATGTTTGGTAGAATTCACCTGTGAAGCCATCTGGTCCCGGTATTTTGTTGGGAGTTCTTTAATCACAGTTTTTTTTTTTTTTTTTTTTTTTTTTTTTAGAGCCACATGTGTAATTTTTAATTTTCTAGTAGCCACATTTTTTTTTTTTTAATGTCTGAAACATTTATATTAACATATTTCCATACAAATACAAATATAAGATTTTTAGAAATTTCATGTAATGTCTGAAACATTTATATTAACATATTTCCATACATATATCCATACAAATACAAATATAAGATTTTTAGAAATTTCATGTAATGTCTGAAACATTTATATTAACATATTTCCATACAAATAACCCAATGAAAGTTTAGCATTACTTGTTTTGTTTATGTTTTTTTATACTGCAGATTCTTATTAGGCATCAATTTTATACACATCAGTGTATACATGTCAATCCCAATCGCCCAATTCAGCACACCACCATCCCCACCTCACCGCAGTTTTCCCCCCTTGGTGTCCATATGTCCATTCTCTACATCTGTGTCTCAACTTCTGCCCTGCAAACTGGCTCATCTGTACCATTTTTTTAGGTTCCACATACATGCATTAATATACGATATTTGTTTCTCTCTTTCTGACTTACTTCACTCTGTATGACAGTCTCTAGATCCATCCACGTCTCAACAAATGACTCAATTTCGTTCCTTTTTATGGCTGAGTAATATTCCATTGTATATATGTACCACATCTTCTTTATCCATTCGTCTGTCGATGGGCATTTAGGTTGCTTCCATGACCTGGCTATTGTAAATAGTGCTGCAATGAACATTCGGGTGCATGTGTCTTTTTTTTTTTTTTTTTTTTTTTTTATATATTTTATTTATTTATTTATGTATTTATGGCTGTGTTGGGTCTTCGTTTCTGTGTGAGGGCTTTCTCCAGTTGCAGCAAGTGGGGGCCATTCTTCATCGCAGTGCGCGGGCCTCTCACTATCGCGGCCTCTCTTGTTGTGGAGCACAGGCTCCAGACGCGCAGGCTCAGTAATTGTGGCTCACGGGCCCAGTCGCTCCGCGGCATGTGGGATCTTCCCAGACCAGGGCTCGAACCCGTGTCCCCTGCATTGGCAGGCAGATTCTCAACCACTGCGCCACCAGGGAAGCCCGCATGTGTCTTTTTGAATTACGGTTTTCTCTGGGTATATGCCCAGTAGTGGGATTGCTGGGTCATATGGTAATTCTATTTTTAGTTTTTTAAGGAACCTCCATATTGTTCTCCATAGTGGCTGTATCAATTTACATTCCCACCAACAGTGCAAGAGGGTTCCCTTTTCTCCACACCCTCTCCAGCATTTGTTGTTTGTAGATTTTCTGATGATGCCCATTCTAACAGGAGTGAGGTGATACCTCATTGTAGTTTTGATTTGCATTTCTCTAATAATTAGTGATGTTGAGCATCTTTTCATGTGCTTCGTGGCCGTCTGTATGTCTTCTTTGGAGAAATGTCTATTTAGGTCTTCTGCCCATTTTTGGATTGGGGTGTTTGTTTCTTTGATATTGAGCTGAATGAGCTGTTTATATATTTTGGAGATTAATCCTTTGTCCGTTGATTCATTTGCAAATATTCTCTCCCATTCTGAGGGTTGTCTTTTCGTCTTGTTTATGGTTTCCTTTGCTGTGCAAAAGCTTTGAAGTTTCATTAGGTCCCACTTGTTTATTTTTGTTTTTATTTCCATTACTCTAGGAGGTGGATCAAAAAAGATCTTGCTGTGATTTATGTCAAAGAGTGTTCTTCCTATGTTTTCCTCTAAGAGTTTTATAGTGTCCAGTCTTATATTTAGGTCTCTAATCCATTTTGAGTTTATTTTTGTGTATGGTGTTAGGGAGTATTCTAATTTCATTCTTTTACATGTAGCTGTCCAGTTTTCCCAGCACCACTTATTGAAGAGACTGTCTTTTCTCCATTGTATATCTTTGCCTCCTTTGTCATAGATTAGTTGACCATAGGTGCGTGGGTTAATCTCTGGGCTTTCTATCTTGTTCCATTGATCTATGTTTCTGTTTTTGTGCCAGTACCATATTGTCTTGATTACTGTAGCTTTGTAGTATAGTCTGAAGTCAGGGAGTCTGATTCCTCCAGCTCCATTTTTTTGCCTCAAGACTGCTTTGGCTATTCGGGGTCTTTTGTGTCTCCATACAAATTTTAAGATGATTTGTTCTAGCTCCGTAAAAAATGCCATTGGTAATTTGATAGGGATTGCATTGAATCTGTAGATTGCTTTGGGTAGTATAGTCATTTTCACAATGTTGATTCTTCCAATCCAAGAACATGGTATATCTCTCCATCTGTTGGTATCATCTTTAATTTCTTTCATCAGTGTCTTATAGTTTTCTGCATACAGGTCTTTTGTCTCCCTAGGTAGGTTTATTCCTAGGTATTTTATTCTTTTTGTTGCAATGGTAAATGGGAGTGTTTCCAAAATTTCTCTTTCAGATTTTTCATCATTAGTGTATAGGAATGCAAGAGATTTCTGTGCATTAATTTTGTATCCTGCAACTTTACCATATTCATTAATTAGCTCTAGCAGTTTTCTGGTGGCAGTTTTAGGATTCTCTATGTATAGTATCATGTCATCCGCAAACAGTGACAGTTTTACTTCTTCTTTTCCAATTTGTATTCCTTTTATTTCTTTTTCTTCTCTGATTGCCGTGGCTAGGACTTCCAGAACTATGTTGAATAATAGTGGTGAGAGTGGACATCCTTGTCTCGTTCCTGATCTTAGAGGAAATGCTTTCAGTTTTTCACCATTGAGGACAATGTTGGCTGTGGGTTTGTCATATATGGCCTTTATTATGTTGAGGTAGGTTCCCTCTATGCCCACTTTCTGGAGAGTTTTTATCAGAAATGGGTGTTGAATTTTGTCAAAAGCTTTTTCTGCATCTATTGAGATGATCATATGGTTTTTATTCTTCAATTTGTTAATATGGTGTATCACATTGATTGATTTGCGTATATTGAAGAATCCTTGCATCCCTGGGATAAATCCCACTTGATCGTGGTGTATGATCCTTTTAATGTGTTGTTGGATTCTGTTTGCTAGTATTTTGTTGAGGATTTTTGCATCTATATTCATCAGTGATATTGGTCTGTAATTTTCTTTTTTTGTAGTGTCTTTGTCTGGTTTTGGTATCAGGGTGATGGTGGCCTCATAGAATGAGTTTGGGAGTGTTCCTTCCTCTGCAATTTTTTGGAAGAGTTTGAGAAGGATGGGTGTTAGCTCTTCTCTAAATGTTTGATAGAATTCACCTGTGAAGCCATCTGGTCCTGGACTTTTGTTTGTTGGAAGATTTTTAATCACAGTTTCAATTTCATTACTTGTGATTGGTCTGTTCATATTTTCTGTTTCTTCCTGATTCAGTCTTGGAAGGTTATACCTTTCTAAGAATTTGTCCATTTCTTCCAGGTTGTCCATTTTATTGGCATAAAGTTGCTTGTAGTAGTCTCTTAGGATGCTTTGTATTTCTGCGGTGTCTGTTGTAACTTCTCCTTGTTCATTTCTGATTTTATTGATTTGAGTCCTCTCCCTCTTTTTCTTGATGAGTCTGGCTAATGGCTTATCAATTTTGTTTATCTTCTCAAAGAACCAACTTTTAGTTTTATTGATCTTTGCTATTGTTTTCTTTGTTTCTATTTCATTTATTCCTGCTCTGATCTTTATGATTTCTTTCCTTCTGCTAACTTTGGGTTTTGTTTGTTCTTCTTTCTCTAGTAAAGAAACTATTTAGGTGTAAGGTTAGATTGTTTACTTGAGCTTTTTCTTGTTTCTTTAGGTAGGCTTGTATAGCTATAAACTTCCCTCTTAGAACTGCTTTTGCTGCATCCCATAGGTTTTGGGTCGTCGTGTTTTCATTGTCATTTGTCTCTAGGTATTTTTTTATTTCCTGTTTGATTTCTTCAGTGATCTCTTGGTTATTTAGTAACGTATTGTTTAGCCTCCATGTGTTTGTCTTTTTTACGTTTTTTTCCCTGTAATTCATTTCTAATCTCATAGCGTTGTGGTCAGAAAAGATGCTTGATATGATTTCAATTTTCTTAAATTTACTGAGGCTTGATTTGTGACCCAAGATGTGATCTATCCTGGAGAATGTTCCGTGCGCACTTGAGAAGAACGTGTAATCTGCTGTTTTTGGATGGAATGTCCTATATATATCAATTAAATCTAACTGGTCTATTGTGTCATTTAAAGCTTCTGTTTCCTTATTTATTTTCATTTTGGATGATCTGTCCATTGGTGTAAGTGAAGTGTTAAAGTCCCCCACTATTATTGTGTTACTGTCGATTTCCTCTTTTATAGCTGTTAGCAGTTGCCTTATGTATTGAGGTGCTCCTATGTTGGGTGCATATATATTTATAATTGTTATATCTTCTTCTTGGATTGATCCCTGGATCATTATGTAGTGTCCTTCCTTGTCTCTTGTAACATTCTTTATTTTAAAGTCTATTTTATCTGATATGAGTATAGCTACTCCAGCTTTCTTTTGATTTCCATTTGCATGGAATATGTTTTTCCATCCCCTCACTTTCAATCTGTGTGTGTCCCTAGGTCTAAAGTGGGTCTCTTGTAGACAGCATATATATGGGTCTTGTTGTTGTATCCATTCAGCCAGTCTATGGCTTTTGGTTGGGGCATTTAATCCATTCACGTTTAAGGTAATTATCGATATGTATGTTCCTATGACCATTTTCTTAATTGTTTTGGGTTTGTTTCTGTAGGTCCTTTTCTTCTCTTCTGTTTCCCACTTAGAGAAGTTCCTTTAGCATTTGTTGTAGAGCTGGTTTGGTGGTGCTGAATTCTCTTAGCTTTTGCTTGTCTGTAAAGCTTTTGATTTCTCCATCAAATCTAAATGAGATCCTTGCCGGGTAGAGTAATCTTGGTTGTAGGTTCTTCCCTTTCATCACTTTAAGTATATCATGCCACTCCCTTCTGGCTTGCAGAGTTTCTGCTGAGAAATCAGTTGTTAACCTTATGGGAGTTCCCTTGTATGTTATTTGTCGTTTTTCCCTTGCTGCTTTCAATAATTTTTCTTTGTCTTTAATTTTTGCCACTTTGATTACTATGTGTGTCGGCGTGTTTCTCCTTGGGTTTATTCTGTATGGGACTCTCTGCGCTTCCTGGACTTGGGTGGCTATTTCCTTTCCTATGTTAGGGAAGTTTTCGACTATAATCTCTTCAAATATTTTCTCTGGTCCTTTCTCTCTCTCTTCTCCTTCCGGGACCCCTATAATGCGAATGTTGTTGCGTTTAATGTTGTCCCAGAGGTCTCTTAGGCTGTCTTCATTTCTTTTCATTCTTTTTTCTTTAGTCTGTTCCGCAGCAGTGAATTCCACCATTCTGTCTTCCAGGTCACTTATCCGTTCTTCTGCCTCAGTTATTCTGCTATTGATTCCTTCTAGTGTAGTTTTCATTTCAGTTATTGTATTGGTCATCTCTGTTTGTTTGTTCTTTAATTCTTCTAGGTCTTTGTTAATCATTTCTTGAATCTTCTCAATCTTTGCCTCCATTCTTATTCCGAGGTCCTGGATCATCTTCACTATCATTATTCTGAATTCTTTTTCTGGAAGGTTGCCTATCTCCACTTCATTTAGTTGTTTTTCTGGGGTTTTTTCTTGTTCCTTCATCTGGTACATAGCCCTCTGCCTTTTCATCTTCTCTATCTTTCTGTAACTGTGGTTTTTCTAATCACAGTTTTAATTTCAGTACTTGTGATTGGTCTTTTCATATTTTCTATTTCCTCCTGGTTCAGTCTTGGGAGATTGTACCTTTATAAGAATTTGTCCATTTCTTCCAGGTTGTCCATTTTATTGGCATATAGTTGCTTATAATAGTCTCTTATGGTCCTTTGTATTTCTGTGGTATCCGTTGTAAGTTCTCCTTTTTCATTTCTAATTTTATTGACTTGAGCTCTCTTCCCTCTTTTTCTTGATGAGTCTGGCTAAAGGTTTATCACATTTTTTTATCTTCTCAAAGAATCAGCTTTTAGTTTCATTGATCTTTTTATTGTTTTCTTTGTCTGTATCTCATTTATTCCTGCTCTGATGTTTATGATGTCTTTCCTTCTACTAACTTTGGGGTTTTTTTGTTCTTGTTTCTCTAGTTGCTTTAGGTGTAAGGTTAGGTTGTTTATTTGAGATTGTTCTTGTTTCCTGAGGTAAGATTGTATTGCTATAAACTTCCCTGTTAGAACTTGTTTTGCTGTGTCCCATAGGTTTTAGATTATCATGCTTTCATTTTCATTCATCTCTAGGTCTTTTTTGATTTCCTCTTTGATTTCTTCAGTGATCCATTCGTTGTTTAGTAGCATATTGTTTAGCCTCTATGTGTTTGTGTTTTTTACAGTTTTTTTCTTGTAGTTGATTTCTAATCTCATAGCATTGTGGTCGGAAAAGATGCTTGATATGATTTCAATTTTCTTAAATTTACCAAGGCTCACTTTGTGGCCCAGCATGTGATCAATCCTGGAGAATGTTCCATGTGCACTTGAAAAGAATGGGTATTCTGCTGCTTTTGGATGGCATGCTCTATAAATATCAGTTAAATCCTTGTGGTTTAATGTGTCATTTAAAGCCTGTGTTCCCTTATTTATTTTCTGTCTGGATGATCTGTCCATTGATGTAAGTGGGATGTTAAAGTCCCCCCCTATTATTATGTTACTGTTGATTTCTCTTTTATGGCTGTTAGGAGCACCTCAATATATAAGGCAGATATTATGTTGGGTGCATATATATTTGCCATTGTTATATCTTCTTCTTGGATTGATCCCTTGATCATTATGTAGTGTCCTTCTTTGTTTCTTGTAACAATCTTTAAAGTCTATTTTGTCTGATATGAGTATTGCTACTCCAGCTTTCTTTTGATTTCCATTTGCATGGAATATCTTTTTCCATCCCCTCACTTTCAGTCTGTATGTGTCCCTAGGTCTGAAGTGGGTCTCTTGTAGACAGCATATATACAGGTGTTGTTTTTGTATCCATTCAGCCAGTCTGTGTCTTTTGGTTGGAGCATTTAATCCATTTACATTTAAAGTAATTATCGATATATATATTCTTATTGCCATTTTAATTGTTTTGAATTTGTTTTTGTAGGTGCTTTTTATTCCCTTCCTCCTTTGTTCTCTTCTCTTGTGATTTGATGACTAACTTTAGTGTTGTGTTTGGATTACTTTTTCTTTTTTGTGTATCTATTGTAGATTTTTGGTTTGCAGTTACCATGAGGTTTTTGATATAGAAGTCTATATAAAAGCAAGATTGTTTTAAGTTGCCGTTCTTTTAATTTCAAATGCATTTCCAGTATCCTGCATTTGTGATCTCCTCTTCTCACAACTGCTGGTTTTCATATCATATTTGTGTGCAGATTATTTCCTATTTTTACTGTATGTTTGCCTTTACCAGTGAACGTTTCCATTCATAATTTTCTTGTTTCTAGTTGTGGCTTTTTCTTTTCTGCTTAGAGAAGTTCCTTTAGCATTTGTTGCAAGGCTGGTCTGGTGGTGCTGAATTCTCTTAGCTTTTGCTTGTCTGTAAAGTTTTTGATTTCTCTGCCAAATCTGAATGACAGCCTTGCTGGGTAGAATATTCTTGGTTGTAGGTTATTCCCTTCCATCACTTTAAATATATAATCCCACTCCTTCTGGCCTGCAGAGTTTCTGCTGAGAAATCAGCTGACAACCTTATGGGAATTCCCTTGTAGGTTGTTTCTTTTCCCTTGTTGCTTTTAATATTTTTTCGTTATCTTTAATTTTTGTCAGTTTGATTACTATGTGTCTCAGTGTGTTCCTCCTTGGGTTTATCCTGCCTGGTACTCTGCACTTTCTGGACTTGGGTGACTGTTTCTTTTCCCATGTTAGGGAAGTTTTTAGCTTATCTCTTCAAATATTTTCCTAGGTCCTTTCTCTTCTCCTTCTGGGGCCCCTATAATGTGAATGTTGGTGCATTTAATGTTGACCCAGAAGTCCCTTAGGCTGTCCTCCTTTCTTTTCATTCTTTTTTCTTTATTTTGTTCCACAGCAGTGATTTCCATCATTCTGTATTCCAGCTCACTTACCTGTTCTTCTGCCTCAGTTATTCTACTATTGATTCCTTCTAGTGTATTTTTCATTTCAGTTATTATATTGTTTGTTTGTTCTTTAGTTCTTCTAGGTCTTTGTTTCTTGTATCTACTCGATCTGTGCCTCTATTCTTTTTTCAAGATCTTGGATCATCTTTACTATCATTACTCTGAATTCTTTTTTAGACAGATTGACTAGCTCCACTTCACTTAGTTGTTCTTCTGGGGTTTTATCTTGTTCTTTCATCTGGGACATATTCCTCTGCCGTATCATTTTGTCTGACTTTCTGTGATTGCAGTTTCCATTCCACAGGCTGCAGGGTTGTAGTCCTTCTTGCTTCTGCAGTCTGCCCCCTGGTGGATGAGGCTGTCTAAGAGACCTGTGCAGGCTTCCTGGTGGGAGGGACTGGTACCTGTCCACTGGTGGGTGGAGCTGGATCTTTTCCCTCTGGTGGGCAGGGCCATGTCAGGGGGTGTGTTTATCAGGCAGCTATTTATTCAGGAAGACTTTAAGCAGCCTGCCTGCTGATGGGTGGGGCTGTGTTCCTTCCCTGTTGGTTGTTTGGCCTGAGGCATCCCAGCACTGGAGCCTACAGGCTGTTGGGTGGGGCCAGGTTTTGGTGAGAAAATGGCAGCCTCCAAGAGTGCTCACGCCAATGAATATTCACCAGAACTGCCGCCACCAGTGTCCTTGTCCCTGCAGTGAGCCACAGCCATCCCCCCCCCCGCCACAACCTCTGCAGGAGACCCTCCGATACTAGCAGGTAAGTCTGGCCAGTCTCTTATGAGGTCTCTGCTTTTTTCCCTGGGTACTGTGCATGAGACCCTGTGTGCGCCCTCCAAGAGTGGAGTTTCTGTCTCCCCCAGTCCTGTGGAATTCCTGTGATCAAACCCTGCTGGCCTTCAAAGCCAGATTCTCTGGGGGCTCCTCCTCCTGTTGCCAGACCCCCAGGCTGGGGAGCCTGATGTGGGCCTCAGACCTTTTACTCCTATGGGAGAACTTCTGTGGTATAATTGTTTTTCAGTTTGTGGGCTGCCCACCCAGTGTGTATGGGATTTGATTTTATCACGATTGTGGCCCTCCTACTGTCTCACTGTGGCTTCTTCTTTGTCTTTGGATGTAGGGTGTCTTTTTTGGTAGGTTCCAGCATTTGTTTGTCAGTGGTTGTTCAGCAGTTAGTTGTGATTTTGGTTTTTCCATAAGAAGCGGTGAGCTCATGTCCTTCTACTCCACCATCTTCAAACCCAAAGCTTTTAGAATCTTATTGAAGTTGGTTTATAGGCACCAAACCAGTTTTCCAGGATTAAAAATGTTAATGCTTTAGGTACATATGTATAAAAGCTTTAGTGCTTCCAGTGTGTGAGATGGAGAAGGTCTAAACACTGAAAAGTTTTTTAACTTTAGAGGTATTATGGGGCTAATATTTTCAAAGAAAGAAATTAAAGAAATTGATAATTTAATTTGCAGCCTTCTAAAACAAACCTAGGAGAGAAAACAGCATTCACTCAGCACAGGCTAATTCCTTTCTGCATCCTTTTCTGCCAGCACAGGCGTGGGACTTGTTTGTGGGCCTTGGATGCGCATTTGGGGGAGGTGGGAGAGGGTGAATGCTCCCTAGACATCTGGCCAGATCTCCTGGTTGAGAAGCAGGTGCAACCCACCAGTCATGACAACTTCCTAATCAGGGCACAGCCCCGATAAGGCAACATTAGAAGTGAATGCTCACATTTTGGTGATTCGGCCCCTTTTGTTTGGCTGGATTCCTGTACTAAGAAAACATTCTCAATTCCAATTTCAACAATTTTAATCCACCAATGTGGTTTTGGGTTTATGGTTTCCCATTCTTTTCACTGCTCTTAGAATTTCATGAAAATAGCTTATGCCATGATGTTGCAAACTAATTCCCATAACTGGATAATGACAAAATTACAACTCATTCATACTACTGATTTCAGAAGTCCAACTGTTACATTAATACTTAAAAAAAATTTTTTTATCGGAGTATAGTTGATTTACAATGTCATGTTAGTTTCAGGTGTGCAGCAAAGTGCATCAGTTACTATATCTCATACATATTACATATATACTTATATCTCCTTTTAAGATTCTTTTCCCATATAGGTCATTACAGAGTATTGAGTTCCCTGTGCTATACAGTAGGTTCTTAATAGTTAGTTATCTATTTTATAATATATAGTATAGTGTGTATATGTCAATCCCAATCTCCCAATTTCTCTCTCCCCCTCCCTTTCCCCCCTGGTAACCATTAGTTTGTTTTCTACATCTGTGACTCTATTTCTGTTTTGTAAATAAGTTCATTTGTACCATTTTTTAAGATCATGAATTTAAAAATTACTTTTATAACTAGCAGGAAAAATATTTTAACTAGCAAAAAAGAACAAAAATCCTCCCATACATTTTTTTAAAGGTTGACCTTGACCTTTGTGTAGTGGTATCTCAAAGAAAACATCGTACTTTCAGCAAAAATGGAATAGGTACAAAGGTACAAACAGTAACCCCTTCTAACATATCACTTAAGCAACTTTTTTGTGGTAAATTATATATAACCTGATGTTACCATTTTAATCATTTTTAAAAGTTCAATTCAGTAGCATTAAGTACATGCACAATGTTGTGTAACCATCACCACTATCTATTTCTAGAACTTTTTCATCAGCACAAACAGAAACTCTGAACCCATTAAATGGTAACTCCCCAACCCCTCCCAATTCCCCCACCATAGAAGTAACTTTTGATAAGTTACTTGAGGTATTAGGAGACCTAACTATGCACTCTTTTGAAGAAGCAGGCTGTGAAAGCCACCCATTTGGTCTAGCGCTTCACGTCCACAACTACAGGACCCTAACTAAGAAGGGAACTCCTGTCACTTATCACTGGGCTGGCCTCCCCACTATACCATAAACCTTCAAGGGACAGGGCAGTGCTTTACTCATCTTCTTGTCCCAGGGCAAATGTATGCTGAGAGAAGCATTCAAAACAAACCAAAATAACAAAAACCAGATTAGTTCTGAGTGCAGGTGCCTGGAAGAAATGGTCTCCTTGAGCAGTGCCTCTGACACTTCAACCCCATCCTGCTGGCAGCCTGGACTCCTAAAGTAGGAAGCACAACCAGGGGGTGACTTCTGAAGGTTTAAGCAGCCTAGCCCAGGAGGATTTTTTCTATTACCTCCCCTGAGAAATGGGAAGCCTTTTACCAGCAAACACCTAAAGAGAGGGCCAATCAAAGCATCTTGTCAACCAAGGTTATTCCCTTTGATGTTTTAAGATATAAAATTGCTAACTGAGCATGTAAAAAAGGACAGAAAATCCCCTTTAGGTTCAAGCCAAATAATGCAGCAATAAGAAAACATAGGGAAAGAAGCAGCAATACTGAGGAGATCAAACTTTCAGAAATATATTGAAAAAGTGAAATAACTGCTTATAGATCTGCAACTCTTCACCATAATCTGACAGGAGACGAGAAAGATCTGGAGCAAACAAAAATCAACAGATAATTTGATGTACCCTTTTCAATTTGTTGTACCCTTTTCTCAGCACACCCTTTAAGATGGGGACCTTGAAGTGGAGAAACTTACACCTTCCCTTCCTGCTTCCAATGCAAAGTGCATAGGCAAGCAAGCCTCCAGACGGGATGATTGAGTTAATTGCTTAACAACTGGCTGACTTAAAACATGCTAATGTCGGTATCAGAGGTAAACAGATTCATAGTTTAAAGTACATCGTAAAGCTCTAATTAAGATTATGTGGCTTGCTTGGGCTGTCAATGTCAAAGTGACCTAAAAACAAACCCAGTCCATTCTCTAGTAAGTCTGTGTCTTTATTCCTGTCTTGCCCCTAGGTTCTTCATGACCTTTTTTTTTTTTTCTTAGATTCCATATATATGTGTTAGCATACGGTATTTGTTTTTCTCTTTCTGACTTACTTCACTCTGTATGACAGACTCTAGGTCCATCCACCTCACTACAAATAACTCAATTTCGTTTCTTTTTATGGCTGAGTAATATTCCATTGTATATATGTGCCACATCTTCTTTATCCATTCATCTGTTGATGGACACTTAGGTTGCTTCCATGTCCTGGCTACTGTAAATAGAGCTGCAATGAACATTTTGGTACATGACTCTTTTTGAATGATGGTTTTCTCAAGGTATATGCACAGTAGTGGGATTGCTGGGTCGTATGGTAGTTCTATTTTTAGTTTTTTAAGGAAACTCCATACTGTTCTCCATAGTGGCTGTACCAATTTACATTCCCACCAATAATGCAAGAGGGTTCCCTTTTCTCCACACCCTCTCCAGCATTTATTGTTCGTAGATTTTTTGATGATGGCCATTCTGACTGGTGTGAGGTGATACCTCATTGTAGTTTTGATTTGCATTTCTCTAATGATTAATGATGTTGAGCATTCTTTCATGTGTTTGTTGGCAATCTGTATATCTTCTTTGGAGAAATGCCTATTTAGGTCTTCTGCCCATTTTTGAATTGGGTTGTTTGTTTTTTTGATATTGAGCTGCTTGTAAATTTTGGAGATTAATCCTTTGTCAGTTGCTTCATTTGCAAATATTTTCTCCCATTCTGAGGGTTGCCTTTTGGTCTTGTTTATGGTTTCCTTTGCTGTGCAAAAGCTTTTAAGTTTCATTAGGATATGGGGAGGGAGAAGGGTAAGCTGTGACAAAGTGAGAGAGTGGCATGGACATATATACACTACCAAACGTAAAATAGCTAGTGGGAAGCAGCCACATAGCACAGGGAGATCAGCTCGGTGCTTTGTGACCACCTAGAGGGGTGGGATAGGGAGGGTGGGAGGGAGGTAGACGCAAGAGGGAAGAGACATGGGGACATATGTATATGTATAGCTGATTCACTTTGTTATAAAGCTGAAACTAACACACCACTGTAAAGCAATTATACTCCAATAAAGATGTTAAAACAAACAAACAAACAAACCAACCCAGATTTCTCTTTACTTAAATGTTGCAATCTGGTTTTAGTTCCAGTCTTTTTAATGCGGACCTCTGAGGACGCACCTGACCAGCAGATGCACAAACTTTTCTTATGTCTAACTCATCTTCTCCTACCTTCTGTGCTAAGAATTGCCCCTGAGAATGAGTCAAATCCAACAATGCAAAATACTTAAAGAATTTTAGAGGATGTTTTAAGGCATAGTGGCTTCTACTAAAGAATTTGTGCTTTTCCTGTTTTACTGAATTTCATTGAGGGGGTAATTGTCTATTAAAAGTACTAAGTAAACTGAGGAACCATGGTGATAAATTTTTAAATCTTAATCTTTTAAAACCGTTAAACCAGTAACATAGGAATATTATTAGGTCATCCTATTTTTCCTGTGTTTTATTTATAATGTGAATTCAGCTTATTATTCCTTTCCCCCCTTTTCTCCTTTTACTTCAAAAATTGTTTTAGTAGGAATAATTGGCTGAAGGGACTAGAAATATATAAAAAAAGGGAAAACAGGTAAGAACTGAAATTTGAAAGTAGATCAACGCTTAAAGCTGTGGAAAGGAGTGCACAATCATTTGTATGCAGAATAGATAAAAATGCCCAACACTTTTTTTTTTTTTTTTTTTTTTTTATTATTTATTTCTGGCTGTGTTGGGTCTTCGTTTCTGTGCGAGGGCTTTCTCCAGTTGCGGCAAGCGGGGGCCACTCTTCATCGCGGTGCGCGGGCCTCTCACTATCGCGGCCTCTCTTGTTGCGGAGCACAGGCTCCAGACGCGCAGGCTCAGTAGTTGTGGCTCACGGGCCCAGTTGCTCCGCGGCATGTGGGATCTTCCCGGACCAGGGCTCGAACCCGTGTCCCCTGCATTGGCAGGCAGATTCTCAACTACTGCGCCACCAGGGAAGCCCTGCCCAACACTTTTGAGTGATCGGCAGTGGGGGGAAGCAGGGCACAGAATTGGGAGGAATACATGGGATATTGGTAAAGTTCTACTTCTGAAGTGCAGTGGCAGGTTCATAGTTATTTCACTTTTTATTCATGCTTGATAACCTTTGAACCTTCCACATAGTCTTCTGTATGTACCACACACACTTGACTAAAAAAAATTAGTACCTGGAAATTTCACCCAAATGGGTATATTAATCAAACTGCTATGCTACCTGGTAACTTTTGGAAAAATCACACTCTCTCCCTAAAATGGAAATGGTAAAGGACACAGGCATTGTGCTCAGCTAGACCTGGTTTTGATTCCATCTCCTCTGATTCGCAGTCTCCCTGAATGTTTCCTCATGCACCAGTGGAAGTGGATTACCTACTCCCTGTACTTCATCTATTGCACTCAAATACTTATCATCATTACTATTAGTGTGTCAGAAGTTTTAAAATGGGAACTTTCAGTCACTGGCTTCATCTTCAACTCTAGGAACAATGTTTTTTTGGTAGGATGATAGTACTCAAAAAGAGCAAGTTTCCTGTGGCATGCACTGAGCTTTCTGTATCCTAACAGCTGTACTGCTCATGAGAAGTTAATGATGTATTTCTCACTGAAACAATATGAATCACGCCTCACATTATTTTTTTAAAAAGGATTATGATATGTATGATGCTATAGATACAGTGAGTTGTGTCCCCCCCAAATTCATACATGGAAGTCCTAATCCATAGTATCACAGAATGTATACTTGGAAAAAGGGTCTTTCTTTAAAGAAATAATTGGGTTAAGGAGGGCATTAGGATGGGCCTTAATCCAGTATGACTGGTGTCCTCCTAAGAGAAAGAAATTTGCACAAAGACATATACAGAGGAAAGACCATGCAAAGACACAGGGAACAGACATTCATCTAGAAGCCAAGGAGGGAGGCCTCAGAAGAAACCAACATGGCTGACACCCTGATCTTGGACTTCTAGGCTCCGGAACTGTGAGAAATTAAATTCCTGTTGTTTAAGCCACCCAGTCTGTGTACTTTGTTATGGCAGTCCTAGCAAACGAACACATGTGAAATGTGGGAAATTTGGTTAAAATGCTAACAACTTTTTGCTAAGTGACTCCACAACTGTTTTCAGTGTTCTTGGCTGAAGCTTGAGTTACAATGAGCAAGAGCTGGGAATAAATGAACTTTCCTATTTATAAGCGCTTGGCTGCTTACCTTTTCTTGATGTGTCCGTTTGGCTTCTCATCAGGAGGCAGTTCAATAATGAGCTGACAGGACTGAGCATGATCAAAGTTGTTTGGAGTCTTTGGGGAGCTCTGGGTGTCCAACATAAACACCTGCATGTATATACAAAGTTACAGGTCAGAGCGCCACCGTCCTCGACCTGCCTCCGCCAGGGATCAGCTGGGTGGCCTTCGGCAAGTGGCTCACTCTTTCTACTCATTTTTTCACCTTTAAAATGAGGTTGGTAATGATTTCCTACTGGTATGTTTGTTGAGAGAATTAAATGAATTAATATGTGTGTATTGACATATGCAAAGCATTAGAACAGAAGAGTAAATACTCAATAAAAGTTAGCTGCTGGCACGAATAGTAATGACACTACTGCTTCTGCCACGTGACAAGTCATTACACTCCAAATAGCAAGGACTGACATTTAATGTTAAGAGTAAATAAAAAGGGGCTATGTTTGTAAGAGGTCTCCTCTGCTTTAGACGTCTGTTTGGTACATATTCTAAACCATGCAGGAACAGGAAACTAATTGGGACTTCTCCTGTCAGGGCTGCTGCTGTGGCCATACTGCTCTATTAACAGACAATGGGAGAGGTGACTTCGAAAACAGTAGCCACTTCTCGGATTCCGATCCAAATGATTTCATTTGACATTATTTAATATACCTTCACTACTTCCCTTTGGAAACCTGAGTATTCTTAAGGAATTTTTTCTTTCCAAATCTTGTTAAATTATCAGATAATTGAATACTGGGTTATCTGAAGAGGAAATATGGGAGAAGGTTTGGGACTGAAGAAGAAAGTAATATGAAGAAATGAAAGATTCACTGTTTTCTGCTGTTCTTCTCCATTAACTATTTCAGAACAGGATTCCATTTTCATATTCTTGCTGTGGGTGGGAAGACTGCTGGATGCACATGGAAAAATGCCTCATCTAGTCAGCTGTGAAGGCTTGCTACTTAGAGAAGCCACCCCTTCAGAGGAGGACCGCCCTCTTGCCTTCTCTGTTATGGTTCCTGGCCAGAACCCGTGTCCTGGGATGTTAGGAATGTGCTCAGCAGATGTGAGTAGTTGAAGGTGGGAGGTTCTTGTCCCACTCTCTGAGGAGAGCTGGGGAAAGCGCTTCAGAAGCCAGACCTGGCAGGAAACTTCTCAACTAATACGGTGAACGTGACTGAGTTCTTTTTGTTGATAGGGCATCCTGGGTTATCAGTGTGCTAAGGGGAAATTCTATTAAGAATTTAAATAGATTTTGTAGAGAAAGGGAGCCTTTGAAGATAAACCCCAACTCACTTCATTTTCCTGTGCATATACATTTATAAAAATTGTTTAATATTTTAAACACACACACATGTATATGCAAACATCTTCTGCATATGAAACACAATTCAACTATGTCTGTCTGTTGCTGTTAAATGAGAGTGTTTAGCCAGCTAATCAGTGGTGGTTGGGAATTTAGTCCATTTTTGTTTTTCCCCTATTATGAATAGCACTGTTATGAATATATGTGAATTAAGGGACAGTGCTGATAAAAGCCCCATGCAGGGTTTCTTAGAGACAGATTGACAGGTCACTTAAGTGTCTGAGGACATAGCTGTAGCTCAAGCTAAAGCTGTAAGGACTTCTGTAATTTAGTGATTCACTGACTCAACAAATATTTAATAAGTGCCTTCTATGTGCCCTGCTCTAGGACTACCAATATACAGAATATGTTCTCTGCTCCTGACTCATCAACTTACAACCAACTTTTGTGACTTCTGCCATGTGTCAGAAGAAAAAGTAATCTGTAAAATTAAGATGTACTTAACATTCAACTCAAATTTATTACACAACTTGTAAATGTTAAGCTCTTTGCTGTGTATGGGAGATATAGGAAAAAAAATAAGTTTACCATTTTTAGGCACTCATAGTCTAGCATTAACAATAGTATTTCAGTAACTATTTATAACATAAGTAAGTAGCGCAAGTCAAGCTATGTATGGAGTGCAGTGGCTGGGTGGAAAAGGACCCTATTTGATCAGGGTACTGGAGGATGCAACAAGCTAGAAATGGTGAGAGGACCATAACGCTGTTGACTAGGTTCAAGTGATTTCTGGAAAAGAACAGCACAGGCCAGAGCTCAGAGCCAGGACGTCTATGTCCCTAAAGGAATGAAAGGCAGTGTGGTGATGCACGGCCTTCAGAAATGACCCCTAGCAATATCTCAAGCTTCCAGAGCCCCTGGGATCAAAAACCCCACCCTTACCTGCTGAGCCATGGCTCGGATGCGCCAGTACTCGGCCTCAGCACTGGGGGAGGAGGAGGGGGCCGCCACCCTCACCTGGCAGCCTTCCCCGCTGAAGCTCTCGGTGCCGCTGTGGAAGCAGCCCAGCAGATCCTGGGGAGAAACACAGCAGTCGTTCGCTGGGTGCAGCTGAGCTCATGGCTCCAGGCCCTGTCTTTGATCTGACGTTGTCACTGTGTCTGGGACAAAGTGCTGATCCAGCTACCTTGTTCCCACCAAGTGACACCGCCTGCTACAAGGAGGGAGGCGGAATCCAGGCGACCCAACTTGAGGAGCACCAGGGAGCTGAGGAAGGCTGGAGGTGCCCTGGTCTCTCCTCCGAGTGACTTACCTTCACCGGCTTGAGCGTGGCCGAGAAGGCGTCCTGCAGGGCACAGCAAGCCAGCCTCCACATCTCCTCCGTGAACACGGGGCCCGCTGTCACGAGGACGTACCTGCCAGGAGAAAAAAGGAAGGAAGTCTTGAATTCGTATATTTTATTGTCACAAAAGGTAGGTAGGTCCTTCCGGACGCGTGCCTAGATTTAGTCTATAGTTCCCTTACAAGTCTTGCTGTCTTTTGTCACAAAATGTCCTAACCCACTTAATGTAAAAAAAATATCAATGGATTCCCACTACAAATAGGCCGATGTTTAAACTTAGGCTTGCATGTATATATTCTATACTAATTTTTCCCATTCCAGCCCAATTTGCCACTACTCCTCTACACATAACAAGATAAAACCCTCTTGTCACTTGTAACTCTTATCTCCATGTATGTGTTCATGCTGTTCTCCTGCTTACAAAGTCGCCACCTATCGGAAGCTAACCCACCTTGGGAGATCTGACCAAGTATCGTTACTACAGAAGGTCTTGCTGACTGCTCTACTCCCCAGGCGTCTCGTCCTTTCGTGGCATTTATAGTTCCTCCTGCCTATTATCACTTTTCCCATGACTCTCTTTGTTCTGTCCTTTAGAACAGGTTGTACGCTCCGTGCGGGTCGGGACCTTGGTCACATCACTTTCTGGGCAGCAGAGCACCCTGTATAATGACTTACACAGTAAATATTTGCTGACTGGATGAAATGAAGAGTTAGTAGCACAGTCATTTTTATTTATAAGAAGTAGATTGCTACCATCAAAGAATTTAATTCCCCTGGATTTCATCATAAAAACTCCAGTTTTGTGGAGAGCCAGGGAACCTTTATGTCACCTGATACAGGAGCAGCCCACTCGGGAGATGGTTTCTGTGGGCTTGGCCACACACGCCACCAGCAACTCAAAGAGGTCCTTCAGCATGGTGTTGATCATGCTCTCATACCTGATGTCTGCAGGAAAATCAAAGCAAGATGGCACTCAGTGGTATCGCAAAGGAACGGGCTGGGTGGCATCTATACTACAGCAAAAGAGGCAAGGCTAAATGATACAAAAAATATACAAGTATCTGGGAAATAGAACAGTGAGAAAAATGGCCATAACAATAACAACAAAAATAAAACACTCATTACAACAAAAATTATCTTGGTTTTACCTAATTTTAGCTTGTCTCATCCATTTCTAGATATATCAAGATGAAATGCATGTGGCTCACCTTAATGTGTTGATGTACACTTTTCAAAGTATATAATTCATCTGCTTAAGCAAAATAGAACATATACTATTATATAGCCTGAATACTAGCTAGTAAAAAAATTTAATTCTTAAAGGGAAAGATAAAACAAACATTCCTTATGGCTGATCGTTGAATTAGATTGAATTAAATGCTCTTAGTAAACAAAAAACCTTCTCATACCAACTATCACTTCTTGAACCTTTTCAGTTTGGCTTCAGTCTGCATGCTGTCCCCAGACTAAAGAAAATAAGATCTCCCAAAATCACATTCTGTTTGCCCAGTTCAAGGAATACGCCAGTATTCTTTTCCACAAAGTTCTTGTGATGCCACAGAACCAATTCTCAGTGGAATCCTCAAGGGTCCTGAGCTGTGCAAAGCCAGGACCTGGGCAGAAACTCCACCACTAGGGATGCAGTTAGCGCCTGCACATGGAAATACCCATTTTTCTTCTTTCTCGATCGGTGTGGTTTTTGCAGGACAAATTGTCCTTACTAAGCTTAGTGGAGACCCCCATTTCTTAACTTTGCTTTTTGACTCTTCCTTGGGGTCAGGTTCTCATGAGTTTCTCTAACCTCGCCAACAAGGGAGCCTCTGACCTCACCTCTTCCTTTAAAATTCTGTACGTCTTTCCCTTTTCTTTATAACCTTTAGGGCTAGCAGCAAGATTCCTCCTGCTCCCAAATTTCCAGATCTTTCCATGGCAAGAATCTATTTCACAAATGCTGCTCCACTGGCACCACAGCTGACATACAGCTCCCTCTCTGTCTGCTGACTTCAGCATACTATCCACCCCACACTTCCAAATCTTTTTCAAAGTGCCACAGATATTAAGACCCCCTCTCTTCCCCCCTAATCTGTTAAGTAACCTCTTGACCATAATTTGAGCCTTTTCTAAAACCCTGCCTCTTCCATTTAGCCTCCCCAGATGCAGCAGGACAATAGGATACACTCTCTCCCTTACCCCCAGCCTAGAGGGGTATTTCTTCTTTTTTTATTTATTATATACTTGAACTTGCCTCCCCTCTCCTAATGCACAGATATCCTAGACCTCATTAGGTGTTTTATTTTTAGTCACACATGTATTTTAAGCATTCTGTTTGATAATTTTGTAGAGGACACAGGGGTACCAATTTTCTTCTTGACAACCTACTATTAGAAGGCTGGCACTAACCATGTAATTCTATTTTAATAATTCCCAGGACAAAAATCATGCACTGGTATTTACTAAGCACTTCTAGACAACGATGCTGTCTACTAAACAACTACTCAGCATGAGCTGCTCTGGCACCTTAGATACCTGAGTGGATGAAGCTCTGAATGTGCTCCACCACCAGCTCACAGGACAGACCGATGGCATGCTTGAAGTTAGCAGACGCCACGTCCCAGTAAGAATGGTCGTTATGGCTACGGCGAAGCCAAAGGGACATCACGGGAAGGAGAAGGTGAACAACTGCATAGATGCCAAACCCTGGTCCTGAAAAAGAAAGGTCAGCATCAGAATTGTGATCTTAGCACCTCCCCTGCAACAAAAGGGCAGCGCCGAGTGACGGCAGAGAGCTTCCCATCTCTTTCACGGGAGCTCCCCATTCTGAGAAGGAACAAAGAAAAAGAATTTACCACTGATTGGGAAATATATGGTCTTTGGTGACATTTTTCTTTTTAAATTCTGCATGATTTTAATTACGTAAGTAATACATAAATATACTCATTAAAAATTCAAACAATACTGATAAAGCTAAAGTATCACTTGATCACTTCCTTAGTCCCCATAAACATACAAATACATATACACATATAAGAAAAAGTTCACCCTTTGAACTGTAAGTATATTTATTTATATGAAACTAAGAGTACATATATTTATATGAAACAAAGAGAAATATATATATGTATTTTATTACTTTTTTATATAAATGGGATAAGGTAAACCTTGGTCTGCATGTTGATTTTTTGCCCATAACAGTTACAAGTTAGAGATCTTTCTGTGTCAGCAAATTTAGATATTCCTCATTTTTATTACCACATACTATTCCAAACTATTCAAACTGTATATGCATTAGTTTGTACTTATCCATGTACTTATCCATTCCCTTACTGATGGAAATTTAAGATGTTTCTATATTTTGCTTTATGAACAACGCTGTAATAAAAATATTTGTGGAAATGTTGATGGATTTTTAAAATACTGATTACAAAAGCAAGGTATCCCTTTCATAAAACACATGAGAATATGAAGAAGAAGAAAATAATATTTTGATGTATTTCCTTCTAGTACTTTTTGAATGTATTATGTTTGGGTGTATGTGTATATTTATAAATGCTTCTCAAAAAGTTGAGATTGTACTCCACGCTATATATATTTTAACATAATGCCCTATAAACAATTATTGATGTCATTAAATATTATTCACAGATATTCATTTTAATGCTTGTAGACATTTACATGCTTTTACCATAACTTATTTAACCCATTTAGGGTGTTCATAATTATTTTGGTATTCAAGATGCTTCATCAAACATCATTATACATAGAATGTTATCTTCATTACTGTTAATTTCCTTTGATTTCTAGGAGTAGAATTATTGGGCTAAAACGCTCTTCATACACACTTAGTAGTAGAAAATGATACTGACCAATAAAACAGATTTAGAAATAGTGGCATATAAAATTCTATAAGATACCTGCTTATTCTTGGATAGAAAGTCTTTAAATTTTTAATGTGTAGGAGTAGCTATAATGGTGTTCCTGAAAAAAATTCTGATATAAACTTTGCTATGGATCTTAAAACAGTATCACTTATCAAGTCTTCATCAGTTTATATTGAATACAAAACTCCTCTTATTACTCGAGAATTAAACTAGTGGTTTCATTTGTGGTTCTGATTCTGTTAGTGAAAACTAAAATTTCTATAAAAAATTTCTTAGATCTTGGGAAAATTTGGATGAGTAAGTGTGCATGCTAACCTTGACTAATTCAGAACAAGAAATAAATTCCCAAGGGCCATTTCCTGTACTATCAGGAACTCACTAGATGTCTTCCCAAATAGAATCACCTATGACCCTTATACAAGTAAGATGTTGCTGTCTTCATACATTTGAGTGGTTGGTTCATGTCAGTGGTAGACCTGTTAAGCCCTACTGACAGCCCTGGGGCCAAGAGTATATGAGACCCAGCCACAGAGGAAGGCTGTAACCACAGAACAGAGCAAAGCCAACTGGTTCAAGGGGACATTGATACCACAGCCTTGGCCTGAATATAGTGGGGTTCTACACATTCACCTACCTGGCCACCACCCATTATTTATAAATGGGCTGGTGGGAAACCCATAAACAATACAAGGACATGTCTTAAATGTTCAACAAATATATATATAGAGAGCATCTATTATGCTCTCTGGGGTTACATCAGTGAAATAGACACTCATACAGATACCTTCCTGAAAAAAGTTATATGTATAACAAACTCCCTCGAAAGACAGACATAGAAATATTTACCAGGTGTTTTGGTAACATCTCTCAACAGCTCAAAGAGCAAATCTAAGGTCGGGGGTTGGTGCTGACGTGGACAGTTAGACACAGCTGCTGTGAGCTGCTCCAGCAGGATGATCCAGACTTCTATCAGACCTGGAAACCGAAGGCAGACCTCTGTGAAATTCGGTCAAACATAATACAGAATCATCACAAGACCAAACTAAACACTATATATAAAAGGCTTCTGAAAACTACCAAGCGCTATATGGATGTAAGGCATCACCCTGTAAGGTAGCCCTCAGTGCCTATAAGCATGGATAAATTATGATTTACATGTTCTGACAAAGTCAAAGAAAAAAAAATACTGTTCAAGTGTCTTCCTTATTCCCCTTCAGGAAGAAGGTGATGTGGTATGTAAATTCTACCATATGAAATAATTGTTAGATTCATTGGGAGTTGATGATAGCAAAGTAATAATATCCTTTTAGTTCCATCACTTTAATCCTTTTCAAAAAAATTATTATAAATATATATAACAAAAATTTGCCATTTTAACCATGTCTACATGTGTAATTCAGTGGTATTAATTACACATATGATGTTGTGGAACCATCATTACTATTAATTTCCAAAACTTTTTCATTACCTCAAAGAGAAACTATAACCAGTAAGCAACAACTCTGCATTCTCCCCATCACTCCAGCACCTGGTAACCTGTGTCTGGCTTATTTCGCTTAGCATAATGTTTTCAAGGTACATCCATGTTGTAGCATGTATCATAACTTCATTCCTTTTTATGGATGAATTATATTCCATTGTATGTATATACCACAGTTTGTTTATTGAGGTACAAAAGTATCTGGAGTAGAATATACAAAATAGCTCACTCTATATCTTATTTTAATACTTCTAATTTTCCAGCAAAAGAAAACTGTATGAGAAGATGCAATGTTGAAATATTCCCATTTAAAAAAACCTACTTCCCCAATTTTGAATATCCCCATTAATAGGAGCCAAAACCAAAGTCATGGACAATAAATATAAGAAAACCAGGTGACAAGAAATTCTCATGAACCTCAAAATATAAGTGGGGGTGGACAAGCTAATTAATAGTATATGCAGGGGAACGAAAAACATGTTATACGCTACTGTAAGGGGAGCAACCAATAAAATCCAAGTGGAAAACTCTACGTGACAAAGAACCTCACCACTTCAACAAATAGATTGCAAAGACGTAAAAGAGAGTTGGAGAGGAAAATCTATAGATTGACAAGGACTTAAGAGATGGAGCAGCCAAACATGTAGGGTAGATCTTACATGAATCTTGAAAATTAACTGATATGTATAAGAAAACTGGCAAATTGGCTATAAGGTAAAAATAGCTGAAGCGGCCTTGGACGTGAATCCGGGCCTGTCAAGCCCAGGTGGAGTCCCAAGCACTCTGGGCAGTACGGGCGGTGCAAATGGCCTGGCTCTGACCCGGAGGACACCAAGCTGTCCTGTGCACCTGAGGCCACTGCCCTGCCCCTCCGGCGGCTCCAGGTCCCCATTGCCGCGCACCAGCCAGGCAGTTCCAGGGATTTCGATGTCCATGTCTTTGGGTGACCATTACTTCGCCTGCCACATGCTTGCGGGATATTGGTTCCCAGGCCGGAGGTCAGGCCCGAGCTCCTGTGGTGGGAGCTCCAAGTCCAAACCGCTGGACTAACAGAGAACCTCAGACCCCAGGGAATATCAATTGGAGTAAGGCTTTGCAGAGGTCCTCATCTCAGCACCAAGACCCAGCTCTATCCAACTGCCTGCAAACTCCAGTGCTGGATGTCTCAGGCCAAACAACCAATAAGACAGGAATACAGAAGCACCTATCAAAAAAAAAAAAATTAAATGACAAAAAAATATGTTACAGATGAAGAAGCAAGGTAAAAACCTACAAGACCAAATAAATGAAGATGAAATAGGCAACCTACCTGAAAAAGAATTCAGAGTAATGATAGTAAAGATGATCCAAAATCTCAGAAACAGATGGAGAAAATACAAGAAAAATTTACAAGGATCTAGAAGAACTAAAGAGCAAACAAGCAGTGGTGAACAACACAATTACTGAAATTAAAAATAATCTAGAAGGAATCAATAACAGAATAACTGGGGCAGAAGAACAGATAAGTAAGCTGGAAGATAAAATGGTGGAAATAAGTGCCAGGGAGCAGAATAAAGAAAAAAGAATGAAAAGAATTGAGGACAGTCTCAGAGACCTCTGGGACAATATTAAATGCACCAACATCCAAATTATACGGGTTCCAGAAGAAGAAGAGAAAAAGAAAGGGTCTGAGAAAATACTTGAAGAGATTACAGTTGAAAACTTCCCTAACATGGGAAAGGGAATAGTCAATCAAGTCCAGGAAGCACAGAGAGTACCATACAGGATAAACCCAAAGAGAAACATGCCGAGACACATATTAATCAAACTATCAAGAATTAAATACAAAGAAAAATATTAAAAGCAGCAAGGGAAAAGCAACAAATAACATACAAGGGAATCCCCATAAGGTTAACAGCTGATCTTTCAGCAGAAACTCTGCAAGCCAAAGGGAGTGACAGGACGTATTTAAAGTGATGAAAGGGAAAAACCTACAACCAAGATTACTCTACCCAGCAAGGATCTCATTCAGATTCAATGGAGAAATTAAAACCTTTACAGACAAGCAAAAGTTAAGAGAATTCAGCACCACCAAAGCACCTTTACAACAAATGCTAGAGGAACTTCTCTAGGCAGGAAACACAAGAGAAGGAAAAGACCTACAATAACAAACCCAAAACAATTAAGGAAATGGTAATAGAAACATACATATCAATAACTACCTTAAATGTAAATGGATTAAATGCTCCAACCAAAAGACTGGTTGAATGGATACTAAAACAAGACCCGTATATATGCTGTCTACAGGAGACCCACTTCAAACCTAGGGACACATACAGACTTAAAGTGAGGGGATGGAAAATGATATTCCATGCAAATGGAAATCAAAAGAAAGGTGGAGTAGCAATTCTCATATCAGACAAGCTAGACTTTAAAATAAAGACTATTACAAGAGACAAAGAAGGACACTACATAATGATCAAGGGATCAATCCAAGAAGAAGATATAACAATTGTAGATATTTATGCACCCAAAATAGGAGCACCTCAATACATAAGGCAAATGCTAACAGCCATAAAAGGGGAAATCGAAAGTAACACAATCACAGTAGGGGACTTTAACACCCCACTTTCACCAATGGACAGATCATCCAAAATGAAAATAAATAGGGAAACACAAGCTTTAAATGACACATTAAACAAGATGGACTTAATTGATATTTATAGGACATTCCATCCAAAAACAACAGAATACACTTTCTTCTCAAGTGCTCATGGAACATTCTCCAGGATAGACCATATCTTGGGTTACAGATCAAGCCTTGGTAAATTTAAGAAAATTGAAATCATATCAAGTATCTTTTCCAACCACAATGCTATGAGAGTAGATATCAAATACAGGAAAAAATCTGTAAAAAATACAAACACATGGAGGCTAAACAATACACTACTAATAACCAAGAGATCACTGAATAAATCAAAGAGGTAATCAAAAAATACCTAGAAACAAATGACAATGAAAACACGATGACCCAAAACCTATGGGATGCAGCAAAAGCCGTCCTAAGAGGGAAGTTTACAGCAATACAATCCTACCTCAAGAAACAATAAAAATCTCAAAGAACCTAACCTTACACCTAAAGCAATTAGAGAAAGAAGAACAACAACAAAAAAAAAACCCCAAAGTTAGCAGAAGGAAAGAAATCATAAACATCAGATCAGAAATAAATGAAAAAGAAATGAAGGAAACAATAGCAAAGATCAATAAAACTAAAAGCTGGTTCTTTGAGAAGATAAACAAAATTGATAAACCATTAACCAGACTCATCAAGAACAAAAGTGAGAAGACTCAAATCAACAGAATTAGAAATGAAAAAGGAGAGGTAACAACTGACACTGCAGAAATACAAAGGATCATGAGAGATTACTACAAGCAACTCTATGCCAATAAAATGGACAACCTGGAAGAAATGGACAAATTCTCAGAAAAGCACAACCTTCCAAGACTGAACCAGGAAGAAATAGAAAATATAAACCAATCACAAGCACTGAAATTGAAACTGTGATTAAAAATCTTCCAACAAACAAAAGTCCAGGACCAGATGGCTTCACAGATGAATTCTATCAAACATTTAGAGAAGAGCTAACACCTATCCTTTTCAAACTCTTCCAAAATATAGCAGAGGGAAGAACACTCCCAAACTCATTCTATGAGGCCACCATGACCCTGATACTAAAACCAGACAAAGATGTCACAAAAAAAGAAAACTACAGGCTGATATCTCTTGGTGAACACTGATGCAAAAATCCTCAGCAAAATACTAGCAAACAGAATCCAACAGCGCATTAAAAGGATCATACACCATGATCAAGTGGGGTTTATCCCAGGGATGCAAGGATTCTTCAATATACGTAAATCAATCAATGTGATACACCATATTAACAAATTGAAGGATAAAAACTATGATAATCTCAATAGATGCAGAAAAAGCTTTTGACAAAATTCAACACCCATTTATGATTAAAAACTCTCCAGAGAGTAGACATAGAGGGAAGCTACCTCAACATGTTAAAGGCCATATATGACAAACCCACAGCCAACATCGTTCTCAGTGGTGAAAAACTGAAACCATTTCCTCTAAGATCAGGAACAAGACAAAGTTGCCCACTCTCACCACTATTCAACATAGTTTTGGAAGCTTTAGCCACAGCAATCAGAGAAGAAAAAGAAATAAAAGGAATCCAAATAGGAAAAGAAGTAAAACTGTCACTGTTTGCAGATGACATGACACTTTACATAGAGAATCCTAAAGATGCTACCAGAAAACTACTAGAGCTAATCAATGAATTTGGTAGAGTAGAAGGATACAAAATTAATGCACAGAAATCTCTTGCATTCCTATATACTAATGACGAAAAATCTGAAAGAGAAATTAAGGAAACACTCCCATTTACCATTGCAACAAAAAGAATAAAATACCTAGGTATAAACCTATCTAATGAGACAAAAGACCTGTATGCAGAAAACTATAAGACACTGATGAAAGAAATTAAAGATGATACAAACAGATAGAGAGATATACTATGTTCTTGGATTGGAAGAATCAACATTGTGAAAATGACTATACTACCCAAAGCAATGTACAGATTCAATGCAATCCCTATCAAACGACCAATGGCATTTTTCACAGAACTAGAAAAAAAATTTCACAATTTGTATGGAAACACAAAAGACCCCGAATAGCCAAAGCAGTCTTGAGAAAGAAAAAAGGAGCTGGAGGAATCAGGCTCCCTGACTTCAGACTATACTACAGAGCTACAGTAATCAAGACAGTATGGTACTGGCACAAAAACAGAAATATAGATCAATGGAACAGGATAGATAGCTCAAAGATACACACATGCACATATGGTCACCTTATCTTTGATAAAGGAGGCAAGAGTATACAATGGAGAAAAGACAGCCTCTTTAATAAGTGGTGTTGGGAAAAATGGACAGCTACATGTAAAAGAATGAAATTAGAACACTTCCTAATATCATACACAAAAATACACTCAAAATGGATTAAAGACCTAAATGTAAGGCCAGACACTATCAAACTCTTAGAGGAAAACATAGGCAGAACACTCTATGACATAAATCACAGCAGGATCCTTTGTGACCCACCTCCTAGAGAAATGGAAATAAAAACAAAAATAAACAAATGGGACCTAATGAAACTTAAAAGCTTTTGCACAGCAAAGGAAACTACAAACAAGACGAAAAGACAGCCCTCAGAATGAGAGAAAATATTTGCAAACAAAGCAACTGACAAAGCATTAATCTCCAAAATATACAAGCAGGTCATGCAGATTAATATTAAAAAAACAAACCACCCAATCCAAAAATGGGCAGAAGGCCTAGACATTTCTCCAAAGAAGATATACAGACTGCCAACAAACACATGAAAGGATGCTCAACATCACTAATCATTAGAAAAATGCAAATCAGAACTACAATGAGATGTCACCTCACACTGGTCAGAGTGGCCATCATCAAAAAATCTACAAACAATAATGCTGGAGAGAGTGTGGAGAAAAGGGAACCCTCTTGCACTGTTGGTGGGAATGCAATTTGATACAGCCACTATGGAGAACAGTATGGAGGCTCCTTAAAAAACTAAAAATAGAACTAACATATGACCCAGCAATCCCACTATTGGGCACATACCCTGAAAACCATAATTCAAAAAGAGTCATGTACCACAGTGTTCATTGCAGCACTATTTACAATAGCCAGGATATGGAAGCAACCTAAGTGTCCATTGAGAGATGAATGGATAAAGAAGATGTGGCACATATATACAATGGAATATTACTCAGCCATAAAAAGAAACGAAATTGAGTTATTTGTAGTGAGGTAGATGGACCTAGAGACTGTCATACAGAGTGAAGTAAGTCAGAAGGAGAAAAAACAAATACCATATGCTAACACATATATATGGAATCTAAAAAAAAAAATGGTTCTGAAGAACCTAGGGGCAGGACAGGAATAAAGATGCAAATGTAGAGAATGGACATGAGGACACGGGGAGGGGGAAGGGTAAGCTGGGCTGAAGTGAGAGAGTATCACTGACATATATACACTACCAAATGTAAAATAGATAGCTAGTGGCAAGCAGCTGCACAGCACAGGGAGATCAGCTCAGTGTTTTGCAACCACCTAGAGGGGTGGGATAGGGAGGGTGGGAGGGAGATGCAAGAGGGAGAGGATATGGTGATATACATATGCATATAGCTGATTCACTTTGTTATACAGCAGAAACTAACACAACACTGTAAAGCAATTATACTCCAATAAAGATGTTAAAAAAAAAAAAGCTGAAGCTGGGTGATAGGTACATGAAGGTTCATTATACCATTCTGTCTAGTTTTATATGTGTTTGAAATTTCCATAAGAAAATGGAAAAGCAATTATTTGCCTTCAGAAACCAGAGGAATAATATCTAAGTATATTAATGATGAGAAGTAATTTTTAATACTAACTTAAAGCTTTTACTTTTATTCTTTTCTCTGATCTAGCTATGTTTCATATATAATTATAACTTTAAAGCCCTCAATGAATTTATACTGTGGGAAACCTTAGATGGGCTGCCTAGAAAAAAAATGGATTAACGATTTGCACAAATGGGCAGGGAATGCTCACTGTTACATATACAAACTGTTTACAACTGTTTTAAAGAGTGTATTATAGACAAGCAACATTAGCTTCTGCTTTTAGCTGTCTGGGTTGGAGGTTTAAGATGCTATGTAAAAATTCCTATCTAATCATTAAAAATGAAACCTCTATTAGGCAACATCTAGCCAATTTCCAATATTTAATCGTTCTCTACAGTAGATATTTATTCTTTCCTATATTTTTTCCTAAAAACGAATCTGAATTTGTAAGGTTTTACTGTTTATAATCCCTATGGAAAACTGGAAAATTTCTAGATATCCCCGTGAGTTTGTGTCTGAAAAATAAAATAGAAGAATAATTAAAAACAAACAAAAAAGCAAATTAAAAAACCTTCCCCAGAAAGTCCTTTTGCAAGGGTTTGAAACACCTATGCTCAGACATTAGACTTCTTTCAGGATATCATTTCCATTTTTCGGTCTAGAAACAGGACAGGGTCATCTGAATTAGAAGACAGCAAATGTGAACATGAGTGAACCAATCTGAAAATTATCTGAAGTTACTAGATTGAAGTCGAATTCACAGGAAATTACACAGGAACTAATTTGAAACACATTCTTTTAATGAGCCTTCAGCTTCACCAGTCACAGATTCTCTCTTCAGTAATGGCTTAATTTCCCCAGTCTCTTACCAGATAGTCCTACAGGAAGTAATTATATAATGATTGTGTTTCCTAGACGGTATTAAAGACAATTACCAGCCAATTTAAGTATCAATGCACCAAAAGCAACCACAGTCCAATTTGGTACATACAAAAGAATTCGGAGTTAAAAACTATATTTAGTGGAATCTGAAAATCTACACTGGTTTTAGATGGAGGTATCCATCTAAAAAGGATTGGTTTGGAGACATTGATGTAAAATGTTTTCGGAGAGTCCATGGAAACTTTAGGTAGGCTTGTTCTGTTAGAATTATAAATAATAACAACATAAATGGATGATCATTCATGATCTGTAAACTACTGAATTCATGGCTTAGGCTTTTGGGAATACAAACATAGCAAATAACCTGGTTAGGCCCAATCAATTAACTTACCAGTGTCATCATCAAAGTCAGACAAGACTGACTCAATTCCATCCTCACTGCTTGCCGACTGCTCCTGAAGTCTTCGGGGCAAGCTAGCGAGTCGCCCACTAAGGAATATTGGCTTCAAGGGCATTTTGTAGATTTTGGCCAACAACTAAATTAAAAATACCAAATTGCAATTATATATTGGAAAAAGCCGCACTCTATTAAATGACAACAAAACTATATACCGGAAGAGAAGGTGGAGAGAAAACCAGAAAAGCTCCCACTGTAGCAAAGTTTTAAATTTGCTTGTGATTTGGATTCATAAGGCAGTTCACAAGAGGCATTTATCCCATGAAGCAGCTGAAACAGCATTCATTGGCAACAAAAAGGTAGAGGAAAAGATTCTGTGGATACCTTTTCAGCATCTTAATTGCATAGGAGTTTTATAGACTTTTATAAACCTGTGAAGGGAACCATAAACATGTCAAGAATTTTTGCCTAAGAGAGAGTGTTCTATGGGGATCATTGGGAAGAGAGTCTGTAGGCAAATGAGATACCAGACTCTGATTTCCCTTCCCCTGACTCAACATCAAGGAAATGGGTTTGGGGGTAGGGCACACGGGGGATGGAGGAATCCGAGGGCAGGGTGGGTGCCATGAAGGCATGAGAAGCAGAGCTAACAGGCTGCTCGGGCTCTTAACTCCCCTCTCACTGCTACGGCCCAGCCCGCCGGGATCTGTTACTGGGACAGACGCCCAAGGAGCCTTGTACCTTCACGAATTACAATTGTGCCTGCTGTGCCCCTACTGTTTCAGAAATTAGGGAAACAGCTGGGAGCGAGACAGACAGAAATCCTGCCCTGTGCGTCTTACAGACATACTCCTTGCACAAATAATAAATAAAATTTCTGACAGAAACGTTACAGGAAAAATTAGACAGGCGGTCCTAGAAAGAGCGACCTAGGTGTGTGGGGAGTGCTGGCAGGGAGTTGGTAGATACCTAAGCCCTGGTCTCTCTGAGGAGATGATGTCTCAGATGAGATCTGGACCATAAGGCGTGTCGTACAGAGATCTGAGGAGAGAAACTTCCAGGCCGAGGGAACAGCAACAGCCCTGAGCAGTAACAAGTAGGGTGTGTTTGAGGGACAGAAAGGGAGCGCGGCGAACACAGTGAGTGAGGGGGGAAAGGTGGCGGGGTCCGGTCATGTGGGCCTTGTGGAAGCGGCTGGAGGAGGAAATCAGGGCTGTGCATCCTTTCTAAAGCCCTGGGGCTTAACGCTGTCAGTGCTATCACCAAGGGAGAGTGAGGAACAGACAGACAACAGGACGCCAGGGACACAACCTTAGAAGACAGGAGAAGAGCTATGGAGAGGGGGTGTCGCTGAAGCCCAGGGAGAAAGGGCTTTGAGAAGGAACCATCATCTTGTTCCACGGGCGTGTGACACGGTAACGACAGAGAGTCACTGGACTTCGCATAAGGAAGGTCACTGTTCACACTGATAAACGATGTTTCATTGGATTTTTTTTTTTTTTTTTTACTAGATCTTGACTGCATACGACCCTCTTACTTTTTCTAATGTCTCTTTTCACTGTGTGCAGCCCACTGTCCATGTTTTCATACCATTGGGAGGATTTCCTGTGACCTCTTAGCCTGACACAGATATAGAGATTATGGTAGTTCATGTATCGCGGAGTATGAATGAGACGTTTCAGAGATCTCAAAACCCAATTGTGTGTTTTAGTACATTTTCATTACTTTCTTTCTCTCCTTTGTAGAAGCGGGGGGACAAAAATTTATACTCCAAATCTAAGCCCCAATCTCCTCAGAGACAGCAGAAAGTACTTCTCCTGGGCGTCCACAAAATACCTCCATGCATGTTTTGTAAGCATCTTCTGAGGTGGGTTTCGGGGCCTGCGTACCTGAGAACAGCGCCTGAGGTAATCCAGGGCAGGGAGGCACAGGTCTGGGGACGTGGCTCCGGGTCCTGGGACACAGTCTCCGATTTCTTTACAGTCCACCTCCCCTGGGGGCAGCAGGGGAGACAGAGACAAATATTGTTTATCCCCTTATAACAGAAGACCTACTTAGTCATACAGCATGCGTTCCCCAAACGTCTACTAACATAGAAAAGGAAAAATTACTCCAAATTGTACAACCCTTTCACTCAAATTTCCCCCTACATGTGTACATGTTAAACACATTTGGGATCACGCTGTACATCTTACCTTGTTGAAATTATTCTGTTCTGTAACTCCCCTTTTCACTAAACAATGACCACTTTTTCCATATCCTGCGACAGTACTTTCAGTGGCTGGATGGTGGTTTTTGTATCTGGACACAATGCAATTTTTCTAATTCACTTCCCTGGGCCCTGCTGTTGATGGTGTGACTCTGAAGCTTTGATGACAGGATGATCCTCGAGACCAGCCATGTGATGGGCAGAAAGGAAGCACTAGGGCCCTCTCTGTTTGGAAAAGGACCTCCTTCGTTGCCAGGACTCAGCACTAAACAGTGATGATAAAGGAAGACTCTGGGAAGATCTGAAACATCTGGGGTTTGGGGATGGAGATTACTAAATTGAACTGAAATGACTTCTATTTTGTGTGTATATATCTAGAAATTTAACAGATCTCTAGAGGGCATCTAGATAGTCTATAGGCATACAGTAGTTGGAAATTATCATTTTTCTTCTCATGTAAGAATCTACTTCTATACTTTTAATAAAATTATTCCACAGTACTGTAATTGTTTCTAACTGTCTACAATTGTAGCAACCGGCACCCTTACCTGTGGGTAAACAGACATAATTACTAGGTATTAGTTAAAATTTAGGAGACAAAGAGGCATGTTTCTCCTTAAGAAAGAAAAGATAACCATTTGTATATTTTAGATCAGGGACTGGTAAACTTTTTTTTATACAGGGTCAGACAGTAAATATTTTAGGCTTTGCAGGTCACACTCTCTTTGTTGCAACTTCTCAACTCTGTCACGATAGCACAAAAACAACCACAGACAAATGACCAGGGCTGTGTTCCAATAAAACTTTACTTCTAAAAACTCTGAGTGGGGGGCATTGGCCTGTGGGCCATAGTTTGCCAACCCCTGGTTTAGATTAACACACCTTAGAGTATAAAAACACAGAGCAGTTCAAATTCATGTTGACATAACCAAGTGGGAATAAAAAATAAATCCATTTCCTATCCTGTTAATCACAGTGTTCGAAGTTTTTTACGGAGGCTGCTGTCACACATCAAAGTCTGTGCACGGGGCGGCCCCTGGAGGCGGGCAGGACACAGCCAGCGTGGCTGTGCCCACTGACCCCAAGCCACAGACAAGTAACTCCACCTTATAATTCACAGAAAAAAATGGAATCTTTCTGTTTTAAATATCCTCAGGTGCGCACTGATAATTCTGCATCTCCATTTTCAGGCCCCAGCTCCCTCGCTGAGATAAGATCTCAAATTTCTAACATTTCTACCGTGAAAGTTTCTAACATCTCCACTTGAATATTTCATAGAAACTCAACATGTCCCAGTGTCCAAAGATAGAATTCATTATTGTTCCTCTCCTCCACTCCTTTTGGATATCCTAATTCTGGGAAACATCAGTCCTGGCAAGGAACTTGGGGAGTCAACCTCAGTTCCACCCTCTCTTAGGCCCCACATCAGAGCAGTCCAAGCCCTCCGGATCCCACCTCTACAATATCCTGAGCTCCATCCTCTCTGCTCTCTCCCAAACTCCTGCACACTGGTCTCTGCCCGTAGCCTCTTGTCCTTACCCACAGGGGCACATGCCTGCTAGTTTAGTTTCTAAGGTCACATGTGATACACCACTCGGTGGCTTCAAAACCTTCCCTGCACATTCTCAATTTCCCAGTGTGGCATGCAGGGCCCTTTAGAGCCTGGCCCCTTCCTCCCTTTCCAACTCATCACCCGGGATCCCTCCTTTGTGGTACCTCCAACATACCCTGCTCTTAGAAAAGTAAACCTACAGGAGCTCACACCGCAAAGTTCAAATGTCACTTTCCCTTTGAAGTCTGCATGGCCCTACTACCAAGCACCCCATCTCAGCTGCTTGTTCATTTCAGCTTAAATGGCTTTTTTTTTTTCCCTAGCCTCTATGAAAATATCCATCTTCCTGAACTGTGACTATTGATTTGTGTGTCTGTTTCCCAGAAGAGGCTGTGAGCCTCTCACAGGCAGGAAGCATGTTATATTCATCTGTGTATCCCCATAGCATGTACAGGTCACCATGCCCCCGTAGCAGGCCCTCGACTGTTCACCAAACAACAGAATACCAATAATAATGGTTCTTAAATAAAATATAGGGTTGTGGAATAATGGAAAATATATATGTTGGTCTCCGCCTCTGGCTCCTGGCACAGAGCTCCTAAAACCCTAATTTCCCAAATGATAAGACTACTAGGAGCATCTTTGGTTCTAATATTTGATCTTCAACTCTAGTTCCTGATGCAGAGCTCCTAAATCCCTTGGAATTTCCTGGGTGATAGAGTCTTTTGTTCTAGTGAGGCAAAGCTTGGTAAACTCCTGGACGGGGGCTGGTCACCAGAAAGACCATAGGAAGAAGAGGGGGGTTGGAAATTGAGTTAATGATTGATCATGGCCACATGATGAAGCCTCCATAAGAAATCCCCAGAGTATGGCGTTCAGAGAGCTTCTGGGTTGGTGAACACATCTACATGCTGGGAGGAGGGTGTACCCCAACTCCATGAGGGCAGAAGCTCCTGAGCTTGGGACCCTCCTGGACCTCAACTTATATAATCTCTTGATCTGGCTGTTTATCTGTATCCTTTATCATATCTATTATTATATAATAAGCTGATAAATGTAAGCATTTCCCTGAGTTCTGTGAGCTGTTCTAACGAATCACTGAATCCAAAGGATGGGGGGTCATGGGAACCTCTGATTTGTAGCCAAGTCAAACAGAAGTTGTGGGTAACTTGGGGACCTTCTACTTGTAATTGTCATTTGAAATGGCGGGGGGCAGTCTCATAGGACTGAGCCCTTCACCTGTGGGGTCTGCTGGTCTAACTCTGGTTGGGGTCAGAATTGAATTGACAATAGGACACCCAGCTGGTATCACAGAGAACTGCTTGGTGTGGGAACAAAGCCCACACATCTGGTGTCGGAACTCTTGTGCGTGAGGTAGTAGTTGAGAGAGTAAAGGAGAAATACAGGAGGAAAGTTTTTTCTAAACAAGGACTGGATTTTTTACTATCTAAGGCAGAGATTCATTACTTTAAGGTATTCTTATGATTAAGATACTAAACTGTTTGGCTTCTATTTAACGTAGAGCAGAGTTTAAAAAGAATAAAATCTTACTCTGTCTTTCAAAAGAAACCTTCCTCTGAAGCCCAGTATGTAAAGTGGATAAGTGAGGGGCTTTCATGGTTGCCCCTCAGCTCAGCCCTCTATTTCCCAGGGTATACAGAAGCATAGAATGGGTGTAGGTAAGAATAGAATATAACAAGGATGGTCTGTGGATCAGACTTGTGGCCTCCAGCCTCTGTCTTGAAACTTGCATTTTATTCCTGCTCCAAAATAAGGGGAACATGAATGAAGTCACCTAGCTTCTCTGTGTCCTATTTTCTTTTACAAAGAAATTGTCAGTTATTTTGCAAGAATACAAAAGAATATTATGGACCTTATATTTTCTTTTTTTAAAAGGTTCTCAAGGCTCCAGGTCTCAGAGCACACCACGGTGAAACTCAAAACTTGAAGGCTTAAGTTCCTTCTAAACTTTGGGTTTAACTAACTGCCACTCCCTTCCACTTCACCCCAGATAAACACGTGTTATACAAACATCTGATCAGGCAGGTTATGCTGTATAGCAAGACTCTACTGTGTTAAAGTATTTCTAAATTAAGCATAAAATCAGCTAGGTAGTTCCTAAAACACACGAAGTCTCAAAGAAGGGTGACTTCTACACCTTCAAAATACGTTTTGTAATCAGTAAGGTCTGGGGGAAGGCATTCTTAATTTTTGCTTAAGAGCTGGGAACTCAAACTCTAATTAGGCTAATAGACTAATTAATAGACTTCTAATTATGTGACACCGAGGACAGTAGTTTCCTGTGTGAGGGTAATTATTGAACATAATATTGAATATTTTAAGATTCAAAAAGAAGTTGGAGTAAAATAATATATGAAGACATGTTTCATTATAAAATTATTCCATGAACACAATGGAAAGTATCAACCCTGGACAGAGTCAAAGCCGCGTTTACAGTAAGCTTTGTGCGTCTGAGCGCACAGCATAGCGCCATCTGCCCCTATACCAGGATGCCTGCTTGCCTGCTGCAGCCCGATCACACAGAGCCATCCAGGAGAGGGTCCCCAGCTGTCAGGAGGCAGTAAAGGAGGGCTCCACTTACCCAGTCCTTTGACAAACTTCATAAGGCACATGATGTAACTAGTGGCCGCATTAGCAAAGACCTGGATGTTGTCGGTATTGAGAAAAGCTTCAAATACATCAAACACCGGAGCCTGGCCTTTTCCTGAGGGAGGAAGATTATAGAGTTTTAAGAAGGTTAAGGCTCTACCCTTCAGGTTGCCCATACTCCCAGCACCTTCCACAGAACCTTAAAAAAGGTCTGTTAGCTCTATTTACAATAGCCAGGACATGGAAGCAACCTAAGTGTCCATCATCGGATGAATGGATAAAGAAGATGTGGCACATATATACAATGGAATATTATTCAGCCATAAAAAGAAATGAAATGGAGGTATTTGTAATGAGGTGGATGGAGTTAGAGTCTGTCATACAGAGTGAAGTAAGTCAGAAAGAGAAAAACAAATACAGTCTGCTAACACATATATATGGAATCTAAGAAAAAAAAAAAAAAAGGTCATGAAGAACCTAGTGGCAAGACGGGAATAAAGACACAGACCTACTAGAGAATGGACTTGAGGATATGGGGAGGGGGAGGGGTGAGATGTGACAGGGTGAGAGAGTGGCATGGACATATATACACTACCAAATGTAAAATAGATAGCTAGTGGAAAGCAGCCGCATAGCACAGGGAGATCAGCTCGGTGCTTTGTGACCACCTAGAGGGGTGGGATGGGGAGGGTGGGAGGGAGGGAGATGCAAGAGGGAAGAGATATGGGAACATATGTATATGTATAACTGATTCACTTTGTTATAAAGCAGAAACTAACACACCATTGTAAAGCAATTATACTTCAATAAAGATGTTTAAAAAAAAGGTCTGTTGGAGAAAAGCCTGGGCCTTTTGACTGGATAACTGGCTTGGTTCCCATGCTGTCCTTCTCAGCTTTGCCTGCAGAGGGAACTGTAGGAAGGCTATGAAGAGAGCTCGGTAGAGGGACCAGGGCAAAGCCGGCTGAACACAGGGCTGAGGCAATGTGTAGGTCTACATCGGGCGATTAAATATGTGGTCTTTTGGAATTCTCCTCCACACATAATTATAGGGAAGGGAAGGTTTAGATAAATCCCTGATGGCATATACTAATTTATTCATACCTGAGCCGAAAAGAGTTAACATAGAAGGCTTAAGGCTGCTATCCTTAGAAAGGCCTGCTTGTACAGTGGGCCCTGGGCTGGAGTCTGGGAAGCTGGCTCTCAGAATATTCCCAAACAACAGTTAACTGGATGGTTCACTGTGACTGGATGGTTGGTGCAAACAATGTGGTTTAATCTGAACCTCTGCTTTTTTTCAGGCAGTATGGATTTTGGAATATGCTAGGCAGAGGGTACCTAAGTGACCAGCCCTTAGCTGGGTCTCTAGTGGGCTTCCCTGGGCAGAAAGACCTACACACTGCCCTATGGTCATACATGTTGCTGCATTTTCCCTGCTGGAGGAAGACTGTGCCCTGTGGGAGCCCCTCATGGGACGGTGAGGGCTCAGGGAAGCCTGTGCAGGGATTCTGTGTTTTCCCCTTAGGATCTGGCTTGTCCTTACTATGTTGCCATAATAAATCTTGGCTGTTAGCCATGTAATAAATCTGAGCTATGTAATAAATCTTGGCATAACTACATGCTGAGTCCCAGGAGTCCTTCTGATGGGTCTCTAAGTGCAGGGGTAGTCTTGGGGACCCCTGACACAACAACTCTGGTCACTGGGCCTGCTGTATGGCTGCCCATCTATTTCCAGCCAGACCTGATCTCCCTAATTCGAATTCCCTGTTATTTGGATACTTTTTTGCTTCTTCCTAGCCAAGTGGATAACATTTTTCTTTTGGCTTTACAAAAGAACTCAACACAGATACATATAAGTGAAACAACAGAAGTCTCTCTGCCTTTTGTCCAATCTGTCACTGAGAGCTGGGCCTGATAACGCTCAGTGTTCTTGGTTTGCTGGCAGAACTCAGAACTTGTGTTCCTGATACACCAGCTCATTTCTTGCTGCTAAAACAGCTGAATGCCAGTCTTCCCTATTATCCAACTTCTTTTTTTTAAAATTTATTTATTTTTGGCTGTGTTGGGTCTTCGTTGCTGCACGGGGGCTTTCTCCAGTCGTGGTGAGCAGGGGCTGCTCTTCGCTGAGGTGTGTGGGCTTCTCATTGCCGTGGCTTCTCTTGTTGTGGAGCACGGGCTCTAGGCGCGGGCTTCAGTAGTTGTGGCTCACGGGCTTCAGTAGTTATGGCACACGGGCTTAGTTGCTCCGCGGCATGTGGGATCTTCCCAGAACAGGGCTTGAAGCCGTGTCCCCTGCATTAGCAGGCGGATTCTTTTTTTTTTTTTTTAATAAATTTATTTATTTATTTATTTTTGGCTGTGTTGGGTCTTCGTTTCTGTGCGAGGGCTTTCTCTAGTTGCGGCAAGTGGGGGCCACTCTTCATCACGGTGCGCGGGCCTCTCATTATCGCGGCCTCTCTTGTTGCGGAGCACAGGCTCCAGACGCGCAGGCTCAGTAGTTGTGGCTCACGGGCCTAGTTGCTCCGCGGCATATGGGATCCTCCCAGGCCAGGGCTCGAACCCGTGTCGCCTGCATTAGCAGGCAGATTCTCAACCACTGCGCCACCAGGGAAGCCCAGCAGGCGGATTCTTAACCACTGCACCACCAGGGAAGCCCTATCTGACTTCTTTTGATAGCATGAAGCTTGGCATAAAGAACTAATGCTCCATAGCCAGAATCATCCACACGTTCTTCCCACTATCACTACTCCTATTCAACATAGTACCGGAAGTCCTAGCTGGAACAATTAGGCAAGAGTAGAAATAAAATACATCCAAATGGGAAAGGAAGAAGTGACATTGCCTCTTTTTGACAATGATGTGATCGTGTATACAGAAAATCTTAAAGATTCCACCAAAAAGATTCCACTCAAAAACCTTAGAGCTATAATAATTACGGTTTAGAACTACTAAACAAGTTTCAGGGTACGAAATCAACACACGGTCTTACCCATGGAGTAGTCACTGACCAGGTACTCCTTCCCCTCAGACTTGTCCCCACTGCGCACTGTTTCCAGGGCACTGAACAAGGGCCTCCATCCCGACTGGATTTGGGTGGAACACACTTCAACCAGCTCACCGATGGATGTGACGACCTGCAGAGGCAAAGGAGGTGGCATTTAACACCTTTTCCTTCTGAGAAGCAGGCGAATTTCTGGGAAGAATGAGGTGCTTCTCTGCTCCCTATTTCTGGGTTAATTTTAGTGAAGGATAAAAATCAGAACCTAGAAAGACTCACTGAGAAGTCTTCTAAATAAGCAGCCGTATCACGTTAATTTGCATTTTACTAATGACTAATGTTGCTAAAAGTTTTCACAAGCCATTTTTAAATATTTTGGTGTTTTTGAAGTTAGGTTTTTGCCTTCTCATTATTGTCTTTTTTTATTGAGTTATTAAGAGTTCTTTGTGCATTCTAAATGTAAGCCCTTCCTGAGATACATGATTTGCAAATTTTTTTTTCACAGCTTTGGGCTTCTTCTTTTATTTTTATATGGTGTCTTTTGAAGAGCAAAAGTTTTAAATTTTCATGAAGTCCAAAGCATCAATTTTTTTCTTTTTATGGATCCTGTTGGTGTCATTTCTAAAGAATCTTTGCATAACTGAAGGCCTCAAAGATGGTCTCCTATGCTTTCTTGTAGAAACATTTATAGTTTTTGCTCTTATTTAAGCCTATGACCCATTTTGAGTTATTTTTTGTGCATGGTAAGAGGAAGGATGTAAGTTCATTTTTATTGTATATGTTCAAGCACCATTTGCTAAAAGTAATATCCTCTCTACTGAATTGCAATGACATCTTTGTCAAAAATTGACCATACATGGTGAGAATTTATTTCTATACTTTCTATTCAGTTCCACTGATCTATAGGTCTACCCGTACACCAATACCACACTGGATTGATGACTGAAGTTTTAAAATCGGGTGGTGTAAATTCTCCAAATTCGTTGTTCTTTTTCAAATGTGTTTTCTCTATTCTAGATCCTTTGAACTTGCATATAAATTTGAGAATCTTCCCAATTTCTTCAAAAAAGTCTGCTGATATTTTGATAGGAATTGCACTGGATCTATATATCAACTTGTGGAAATCTGCCATTTAAAAAATACTGTCTTTCAAGCCATGAACGTAGCATATCTCATAATTTATTGGAATATTCTTTATTTTTTTCTCAGCAATGTTTTGTAGCTTTCAGTGTACAGGTATTTCACGTCTTTTACTAAATTTATTCCTAAATATTTTGTTTTCAATGCTCTTGTGAATGGAATTGTTCTCTTAATTTCAATTTTTGATAGCTTACATCTTGAATATAGGAATTCAATTGATTTTAATACATTGTTTTTGTGTCCGGCAGCCTTGCTAAACTCACTATTTTTTTTTTTGGCTGCGCCGCATGGCATGTGGGATCCTAGTTCCCTGGCCAGGGATTGAACCTGCACCCTCTACATTGGAAGCGCGGAGTCTTAACCACTGGCCTGCCAGGGAAGTCTCGAAACACACTATTAATTCTAGTAACTTTTAAAATAAATTCCTTAGGATTTTCTACATATAAGACCATGTTGTCTAGGAACTAAGACAGTTTTGCTTTTCAAAATTGGATGCCTTTAATTTTTCGGTACAGTGAGTAAAAGTCATAATGTTGAATAGAACTGGTAAAGATGGAAATCTTTGCCTTGCTCCTAATTATTGGGAAAAAGCATTCAGTCCTTGACCATTGTGTAGTGTTTGATGTAAGATTCTCAAATACTCCCTTTATCCAATTAGGGAACTCCCTTCTATTCCTCATTTCTTGAAAGTTTTTTATTTAAAATGAGTGATGGATTTTGTAAAATGTTTTCTCTGTGTCTGTTAAGATGACCATAGGGTTTCAATCCTTTATTCTACTAATAAGATACATGACATTAATTGATTTTTGAGCTGTTAAACCAATCTTACACTGATTCTTTCTTCTGCCATCTCAAATCTTGTTGGTAAGCCCATCTAGTGGATTTTTCATTTGTTATTGTCCTTTTCAACTCTAGAATTTGCATTCTTTCAGTTTCCATTTCTCTACTTAGATGCCCTATTTTTGAGTCATTGTCATCATATTTTCCTTTAATTCTTTGAACCTATTTATGATAGCTGCTTAAAGTCTCTGTCCCCTAATCCAACATCCCAAGCCAGAGCCAGGACCCAGTGAATAGAACCCTCTTCCCACCATATGCACCAGACTTCTTTGGCTAAATACTTTGTAATTTCTACCACGAGGGCATCATTGGTAGAGGTCACCAGCTCTTCTAGATCCTGTGTCTGCTTGTCTTCCCCACTCCAAATCTGCATTTTGGATATATATAATCCTGGTTTTAGCTTAATCCAACATCTGGTCTCACTCTAAGTCAGTTTCTATTTATTGTTTTTCCCCCAAGTATACATGACTGTTTCTTATTTCTTTGCATATCTCATTTTTTTTTTTTTTTTTTTTTGCTGAACATTGGACATTTTAGATAATATATTGTAGCAATGCTGGATTTATTTTTGAGTATTTATTTAACTAAGTTGCTTGGACTTACACTGTAGAATCTGTCTCTACTCTTCCCATGGCATGAGGCACCAATAATGTCTCTACTAAATTTCTTTATTTTTATTTTTCAGCCTGACTTCCTAGTGCTGTCGCCATGTCTGCATAGGTTAGTTGTCACTTGATGAAGTAGGCAGAGATTCTGCTCAAATACCTTGAGCCTTTAAGGCTTCCAATCTGTGTGTGCAGGCTGGGGAGAATATACAAAGTTCAGCCAGTTCCTAAGTCTCTCTGGTCTTTTACTTTCTAATGGGATCTGTACGGTCTATCCTATATATGCCCACATTTCAGTCAGCTAGAGATGCATGACGGACGTACCTAGTCCTTCTATGAAATCTCTGGCTTCCAGAGTCCCACGTTACATTTCTTACCGGTTCACCACTGCAGCCTTAGGCTAGCAAAGTTGTAGTATTATTCTATTGCTCATTTCCTAATGAATTCACCACTTTTAGTTGACAGACCAGTGGTCTTTTTTCCTCTTCTTCAAACCAAGTCTGTCTCTTAGCACAGAAAAGCTGATTTTCCCAGTCAGCCCCACACTGGTCAAATTACTATTCTTGCCAACAGCTTGTGAGTAAGTGATGACTTCCATCTTCAGCAAGAAGGTCACAGACTCCCACTGTTCTTAACCAAAGTTCTGGCAAGAACTATTTTTCACCATAAATGCGACTCAATTTGTTGTCTGCCCTTGGTCAATTGCAAGAGTCCTGAAATGGCTGCTTTTGACAATTTTTTTCTTTTCGTATACTTGATTTTTGTGGAGAGGATTCACTAACTTCTTCATGCCACCACAGCCAAAATTCCTCCTGTCCTAAATCTTTCTGAACATTGTTCAGAACTTAATAAGCATAGTTATTTTAAAGTCAGTCTCTGATAACTCCAATATCTGGATTCCTGGTGGGGAGTTAGGGACAGTGTGTGTCTATTTTTATTATTTTATTTCTGTATTCATGACATTCTATTTCCTAATGAGCCAATTATTTTAGATTGAATGCAGACATTCAGCTTCACCTGATGGCCAATTCCCTCATGGCCAATCCAGTCTCAGAGCTCTGCTTACTTCTTTGGGCTTCCCATTGTTACTTAGTTTTGGGCATCTTACTATTCCTTACTTTCTTGCCAGTGTGTACATGATATTTAAAATAAAAATTTTAACCCTTGTTTAACATTTTTAGTAGATTTCAGAGACAGAGAATCTGTCTGTGTTCCTAGCCCACCATCATGCTACGTAAATATGAAGTCTCTAGCTAGTCTCTTTACCATCTGTCTCTCCGTAGAGAATATGATAGTGGTTACGGGTATAGGCTAGGTATGAGAGTATAGACTATTACAGCTAGATTGCCTGGTTCAAATCCCAGTTCCACCAATCACTCATCACGAATCCTCAGCTAAATTGCTTAACCTCTTCTTGTCACAGATTCCATATAGGCTTATTGGAAAGACTAAATATGCAGCACTCACAGAACAGTCCTGCCAGTGCCCTCAACAAGAGCCAGCAGGCTATGGCAATGATGGCAGCACTGCTACCGTGACACACTGACCTGGTCTTGGACATCCTCGTCACACAACTCCAGCTGCATGATACGCTCAAAAGGTCGGAAGAGTGCTTCATTAAAGTGAAAATGAGGTGGCTCACTCCAGTCAGTGAGAACCTCCGTCAGTATATCATGGATGAAGGAAACTGCCTTCTGAGACACATGTCTTTCCTTATGGCAGGCAGCCTGCAAAATTCAGAGAGTCAAACACCCTCAGGACTTCAAGCAACTAAGAATCTGGTTTCTGAAGGTCTTCCTAACACACCTTACTGTAGGGAGGTGGAAGCAGCAATTCTGCTAAAGTAAAAGATTTCAAGGGATAAATATCAATGAACAGCACACTAAATTGCATTTTAAATAATTTAACCAACTGATCAGACACATCTCCAATTTCACTTTGAAGTTTCTGGAAAAATAAGAGTTTCTAATAATTTCTTCTTCTTTTTTCCTGTAACGTGACAGTTTTCTTGGGTGGTATAGAACATGCTGACTAAAGACACCGGAACCTAGTCTGGAAACCACCCATGGTCTCATTGTTAGCCATGCCCCAAACATATGAAGATCAGATGCGACATTTGTCCCTCAGGGATGTGGGATGATGGCACCAATACAGCTTTAATTGGCTCACATCTTTGTATCCGTGTCCTTTAGCGGTCCTCTCCCACACTGACCCTGGGCTTGGGTGTGTGACTTGCTTTGGATAATGGAACAACAGCAGATATTACGTAAGTAGAGAATTGTAAAGCAATTCTGATTTGGGGTTTGCCCTCTTGCTTTCCTTTGGAATCCTAAGAATGCCATGTGACTGAGCCAGGGCTAGTCTGCTGGAGGAGGAGAGACCACGTAGAGAGGACCATCATCTGCCCAGGTTTACCAGTCATGAACCAGCTGGCCCCAGTCTTTGCAGAGGCTGACCACAAGTGAACACATTAAGGCCAGCTGAGATTAGTCAAGCCTGGCCCAGACTAGAAGAGCCGCACAGCTCAGCTCGAATTTCTGACCCAGAGAATCATGAGCTAAATAAACAGTTATTGTTTTAAGTCACTAGGCTTTGGGGGTGGTTTATTATAGTATCATACATAACTGATATACTGTTTCTCCATAACTATTTTTTACCCCCTTTCCTTACTAGAATGTTCTCAGATTAGTAAATTTATTTCCCCAAAATACTTTTTTATGACATAGCTCGACCAAGTAAGCGCTAAAGGACTATTTGGAATAGTTATCACTGTGAAACAGGGCAACAATTTCCCCGTCATCTTAGAAGTAGCCAGTCATCATGTATTGAGGTGCTTAGATGGAGTTACCATATAATTTATCATATGGACTGCTTTCTTTTGGAGAGTCAAAGGGGTCCTAGTTAATTTTGTTGGGAAAACCAGGATTTATGCTTCCCCTACTTAGAAGGCACTGCCCAGAATACGTTTAGCTATTAGAAAAGAGAGCCTGGCAGGAACAAAAGACATTGTTATATTCATGTATAAAAATGAAACTCCAGACTTAGGTTGATAGCAGACCATGAAGTATAAGAAACCGGCAGTGTGAGGTGTTTAGGTGAGTCACATAGTTTTAAAGAAAGAGGGTCAGAGTGATACCAGGGCAGTGCTGCCCTTGGGGCAATTCTTCAGGTGCCATAAGGTATAATCAGAGAACAAAGATGCTTACGACCAGGTGATGGGAACCTTACTGCTGTGGCCACAGTGCCCTTTGTCCCATGCTGACTGGAGACCCCTGTGCTGGCTCTGCTGCAGGAGGCCCCTGGGCTTCCCACTTTCCAGGTGCTCACCTCCACCAGGTGCGGCGCCACAAGACTCCAGCAGCGCATCACGTGGAGCAGGGGCCTCGATTTGCTCCGCATGATCCTCAGCATGGCGTCCCCGAGGCGGAACAGGTGGAGGGCGCTTTTTCTGTCTTGGGTGGATTTCACTTCTCCTACAGGAAGGTAAGACCATGAAAGCCATCAATCCAAAACTCAGAAATAGTTTGACCTGTTCAAGCATGGAGAGAGGATGAAAATCAAAGAGCTGTACTCGGATCAGTGGGATTATTCGGTATGAATTTGCCAAGACAGGAAAGGAGCGTGGATTCAAGAAAGAACAGGTGATTCACTTAACAAAGCCAGGGCCCACCTCTCCTGTTCACTGTAGCATCCCTGACATTTACACTTGTCAGGCAAACAATGCCTGTTGATAAGGAGGAATGATGTCGTGGTTAAGTAGAAGGGCCAGGGAATCGGCTGCCTAGGCCCAAATCCTGGCTCCATCATGTAGTAGTTGGGTTACGATGGACCAGAAGTTTACCTCTCTAATCCACACTTTCTCATTGTAAAAGTGGGGATGATAGTACCTACTTCTTAAAGTTACTTCAAGGATGAAATGTGATAATGCTCATAAAGTACTTAGCACAGGGCCTGGCATAGACTGCCTACCACACACACTTAGTTATATTGTTACTGTTGTTATCGTTCCCATCCTTTACGGCCACCATCCACTTGGTCAATGCTTAATGGTACCTCTGAAGCCCTTGCCAAGCAGGTCAGGCCCCTTTGCACCCAGTAACATGTGATCTAACCTCTGTCTTGCTTCCGTACAATCCTTGCCTACTCGGATCTCTTGCTACTTCTCTGCCACTGTCACCTTCGTCTTCTCACTCTCTTTTTGCTCATGTGCTCCTGCTTCTCCCATACACCTACAAAATACTGATCACGATCAGCCTCTTCCAACCAGAATGTGCCTTTCTAAGTAGTCTTGCCGTATCAAATAAACTTCAAAATGACAGCAACAAAAATCATTGACATTTACTGATTGTTTACTCTGCATCAGACATTGTTGGTTCTTCGTGTCTTTAATCATTTTTATTTTTATTGAAGTATAGTTGATACACAATGTGTTAATTCCTGCTGTACAGCAAAGTGATTGAGTTATACACATATATACATTCTTTGTTATAGTCTTTTCCATTATGGATTATCATAGGATATTGAATATAGTTCCCTGTGCTATACAGTAGGACTTTGCTCTTTATCCATCCTATATATAATAGTTTGCATCTGCTAATCCCAAACTCCCACTCCATCCCTCTCCCACCCCCCACCTTGGCAACCACAAGTCTGTTCTTTATGTCTGTAATCACTTTAATTTTAAAAGCAACCCTTAAGAAGTAAATGTAACTACTGCCATGTACGGATTAGAAAACTGAAGATCAGAAAGGTGAACCAACTTGCCTAAACTGACGCAGCTGGTAAGTAGTGAAGGCAGCATTTTAACTTGGATCTGATTGATTCCAAAGCCAATGCTTCTTCCCCCTAGGTCTGCTGCCTCTTCCTGACCCTCACTGCTCGTGGTTTTTTGTAAGCTCAGAGTCTGCTGATTTCTCCATGCAGAAGACTTTGAAAGTGGTCCCTGGGCTCAGAGATGCTCTGGCAGTTGGCTGGATCTGGGAAGTTGGCTTTATACAGCTAAGGTTTTAAAGTCTATTAAAAACTCACGGGAAGGGACTATGGTTCTCAAATTAGAATCTGCAGTAAGAATCAAAATTCCTGATGATGGAAGGACCTCAGAGGTTGTGCACTTCAACCTGCCACCAGTGTGATCCTGGCACACGGCTCTGTGACTCTGCCCTGGGGACAGGGTACTCACTGTTACGGCACAACAACCCTGGCTGCTGATGGACAGCTGCGTTTGTGAGCAACCTGCCACCCACTTGGGACGCTTGGGTGATTCAGTACAACTCTACCCCCTCTTCCACGTGTTGGCCTTCAAGAGGGCCTTCATCTGGCCTCATCCGTGAAGACAGCGATACTGACCCGCTGTTAAAGGGATATGCCCGGAGAGCAGTTTTTCTAAGAGTGGCCTGAGGCTTCTGTCAAGCCTTCCATTTTTCTCTCCCAGGCCCTTCTGAAATTAGAAGCTGCTTCTGCAAGTAGGCTGGACTAAGGCGGGTGTGTGCTTTGTGATATGGAGAGGAGGTCCTACCCTCATGTGAAGCTATCTGCACCCTGAGTAGCCACACCATTTCTACATCACAAGATTTAGCAGAACACAGTCCAGCTCCGGCGGTAATACCCGCAACAACGGTGGCAGCAACATTTCCATTCACAAAGAATGATACCCCGCCCAAACCGCCAACCCCCATCCACCACGATCATGCCTCAACACCAGATGACAAATTTTCACTCGAGCCAAGGTGACTGTGTACGAAGGGAATGTGGGTTCAAGTCTTCAGGCAGGCTGTTGGTATCAGAGATCTGGGCTGTTTCCTGCTAACCTCATGGCACGGTTTCTGCTGGGAAAGAATTACCTGGCATTGCCAGTGAGTAATCAACCGTTTCTGTGACGGAATGGAAAAGCTGGAACTGTGATGCTTTCTTCAGCTGGTAAAGAAAACCTCCCAGAGCCATGAGGTTCAACTTATCTGTAGCATCTTCAAAGAGCCTGGATGAAACAAAAAGACTTGTTATTTAGAAACAATTCAGCAAAGTCTTTATGGCAGAATGATTATGGTAATTTTCTTAGATGTGATTAATGAAAATGTGTAAACACTGTAAAGAAATGTACAGTACTATTATATCTCTTATTACTGAGTACAAGTCTACTCTAACTTATAAGATTCTAATCTGAAGGGCACAGACCATATTTAAAAAAATAATCTTTGTAGTCCCATGGCCTAGCTCAGCTGAGATGGGCACTCATAAAACATTTGGCAAGAAGTCGAAAGATGGCAAAGCATCGCTCCCAGAAACTGAAACGCTGGGAATGGAATTCTTACAATTAGCTTCAATTTCATAAGCTATGTTAAAGAAAAAACTCAGCAAATTAATCAAGGCTTTTGTTGGGCTACAATTGGCGAGTTTAGTGCTGGGCTTGGCTCTCAGGAGGATTTAGAAGCAGAGTAAACCTGATCTGTAAGCCCCCCAGGGGCAGGGACTGACCTTCTTACCCTTCTGACTCATACACCCAGAGCCCTGGACGTGGTGAAGCTCAAGTATGTACTGGAATAACGAATATTCCCTAACATAAAGGACTTTGCAGGTTCTTTCTGTTTTCCACTCTGTTGGGCACAGACATTTCTAGAAGGAGTTAAGGAGAAGGAGGTAAGCACAGGTAGCAGGGCTTAGAGGAGGGTCAGAGGCTCACTGGAACTTGGAATGTTGGGATCAAACACCGGTTTATGTGGCACATGAGGAATGAGGCGAGCCAGCCTCCCTCTGCTCCGGGGTCATCCTGATGCCTGCCCTCCAAATCCGTGGTGACCCCAGAAGAGCAAGCAGCCCTATGGGGTGCCATGTTCTGGGTAAGGGAGAGTGTCTCCAATAGGAACTGAATAACAAAGCCCTCGTGAAGGGATAATACAAGGCACACAAGTTTTAAGATGGGAATCAGTAGATTAATCATTCACAAATTATCTAAACAAATATATTTTTCTTGTGTTTTCTAATTTCAATTTCAACACCATTTGGTTTCTGGATCCCATCAATCATTTCTTCTTCCTCTTTCCTAGTAGGAAAAGAGTGGTGAATATTATATCCCATCTGACACCTGTATGCCACTTTCCAGCTTCCCAAACACTTTCACAGCCACCTTGTTGGATAGACAGGAAAAAAGAATTATTGTACCAGGTTGGTAGCTGAAGAAACTGAATCTCAGTGCAACTATTCACACAGACTCAACCCTGCAGCTGGCTGGTGTCAAAGCCAGGAGTGAACTCGAGTCTTCTGAGCCCAGCCAGTGACGCTCCTCCCACATCTCTACGCCCTTGCTGTCCGTCCTCCCACGTGAACTTCACTGCGCCTGTGCTGGGTCGGCTGGGGCACAGCCGCCAGGTGTGGAAGAGTGAAGTGGGATGGTCTCCAGGTGAAGGTGACCAAAGCACTTTCCACATCAAGAAGGGCCACCTCAATTCAGAAAAGCAGATAACAGGAAAGAGGGGGCTCATTCTTGTCTAGTTTCATGTGCAGCCACAGGAACAAGTAGCCAAATAATCACAATATATTATCATTTGTACATAGCTCACAAATATTAGTACATTATTGTAATTTTGCACAGGTGGAAAGAAAAGCCTTTTTGAAGACAAATTGGGACAACTGTTGACTTTAGCCTTATTATACTAGGGGAACAAATGGTATACATTAGTCTTGCAATAAATTCTTAAATGTTTTAAGATTACATTTTCTCTAATAAATATGCATTTTTTTTTTTTTTTTAAAAAGAAGGAGAACCACCTAACAGTTGGAATTACTGCTGATTCCTCCCTCTACATCTTAATGTGACTTCTGGGCATCAATTTAGATCACACTCCTGGGTGCAGGATTTTAAAATATTATCATAAAAATAGTAAATGTTTACTATTTGCCAAGCTCTGTCCTAACTACTTCCAGCGAACTAATTAATTTAACCTTATGGCTAGCCTGTGAGAGTTATGATACTTTATGGCCCTATTCTACGATGAGAAAGCAGGGCCTGTGGAAGTTGCCTGTGGTCATAGAGTAAGTGCAGAGCCTTCGCCCCGGGCTGCCTGACCCCGACCCCGAGCCTCCAGCCTCAGTCACTAGACAAAAGAGTTCATTGTGAGTGTTCAGTGTGATGGCAGACAGAGACGTACTTGAAAAAAATTACAAGAGGCTGCAATGACTGGCTAACAAATCAAGTTGTCCTGGGGAGGATTTTGAGAGCAGAAGAGAAGCGTGTGGTGTGGCCAGCAGACGATGGGTGCTCTTTGGGGGGCAGCCCCCCGGGGCATGGCGGGAACAGCGCGCACCTGTCGGCCTGGGTGGAGAGCGTGAGCACGACCTTGGCGGCACTGCTGCCCGTCATGAGGCTGCCCCCACGGAAGTCGGAGGCTCGGCCTCGGCTGCCTTCCCGGACGAGTTCCTGGATGGAGAGGGGCTGGATGACGGGGGCCGCGCTCAGGGAGCTCCCCTGCTCCAGGCTCTGCTCTTGGGGTGAGCCCTCGCTCTCCGGGTCCCCGAGGAGTCCGCCTCTGGGGGCCTTCTGAGGCTGGCTGATGGTCAGCGGGGGCTGAGAGGCGCCGTCACTGAAGTGGGTATGCTCCAACGTGCCCACATACTCGCACACCCTGGAGAGAGTCACACACAGCAGCCGTTGAAAGTTGCAGCTCAGCCGGGCCCGCTCTGGCGACCCCACAGTGAGATACAAAGGAGCTCAGATGGCCTTACAGTCCTCCTGAATTGTCCCCCTTCCTCTGGCGATAGCCACCTCTCTCCCCCTCGCTCTCCACTCCCACTCCCTCTCTTCCCGCTATACAGACTTTTGTTTGAGTTGGACCAGACGGCCTGGAGGTGGGGTAAGGATTCCTCGGTGAAAGTCTGGGAACAGAGCTCTGTTTATCCAGGTACGTCCTGTCCAGCGCGCTGGCTTATCAGGACTTTGGCTGTTTGCGTGAGTTTTCCCAAAGGGTCCTCTTCCCTCTCTCTCGTGCTCTAGTCAGGACTCGGGAAACACCTCCTTACTTTGAGATCGCAGAATGAGTGCGCACGTGGCGGACTGGCCCTCTGGCCACAGCGGGCCCTCACTCAGGGGTCCCATGCAGCCATGTCCCCTGGGACCTGAGAGCTCCACGTAACCACTACTGGGGCAGGGGGTGGGGCGGTCACCTAATCACGGTAAACTCAGAGAAGAGTCACAACACATGGTACAGCTGCCAGCTTCCAAACTGTGCCCAATAGGACCTGGGACTACAGACCCCCTCATCCCAGAATAAGTCCAGTTCCTAGGAAAGACTATCCTGGATAATCCACTCTGATGTTCCATAATCAGGCCATTTTTTGACTCCATAGAAATTACCTGGGTGCAATTTAAGTCTTTCTCTTTTTCTCTTTTTGCCTGTGAAAGCAATGGAGAGTAGCGGGTCACCAGCCTCCACATTAAAACCCATTGTGCTCCAGGCCGATTCATGCTGGCCCTTTCACATGTTCCTCTCAAGATGAGTTTTTCAACCCTAGAATGATCTTTGAAAGTCGACCAACACTCACTCAAGGCTGTATTTGCTCTGAGGATGATAAACAGAACCGAGATCTGGCCAGTGCTCTGGGCAAGATCTGGATGCCTGAGCCCCGCTGCGGCCACCATCCTGCTCCCGATCGTCCCTCCACCGCTCGGCCAGAACTGAGCTTGTAGAGGATGGGGTGTGTGCTGACGAGATGGGTAAGAAAGCCACAGCCTCCCTGTGCCTGCTGCGGGTGGACAGTGGTCCTTCCTTTGTCCGAGGTCCACCCGACCGCCAGTGCCAGGGAAGGCAGGCTTTTCTTCTAGATCGTGGGAGGACTGTGGAGCTCTCGCTTTGTTTTTATTTTACAGGTGCTGTGAACCGTGTAACTGATTGGGAGGTTCTTTTTACTTTGATACTACAAAGCCAAGAGCCAAACTTTTGGCTGTCTTTGACACAAGCTACTATTCTATTTTTTCCTTTGTCTCGCTAAATTAAAAGTAGGCAAACTGTACTTATTATGTGTCCATGTAAGCTAACAAAAATCCTTCTTTCAATAAAAAGGACATTAATAAACATGCAGCCATGTTATGTTGCTGACACGTGACCAGCTTTCAGATCTGCCTGGTATTCACCTAACTGACGTGGCCTTTTACCAGCCTCTAGTTAAGAATCAGTTTTCCTTCCCTGGGATAATGTTATCTGCCTCTCACAGACAATGTCAATGATAGTTCACACTTTCCTAAATTCAGTTCCGTCACTCTGTTCTCTGAGACATACGTTCAGTTGGGCCCTTATTCCCTCTTGTCTTTTTAACCTCTCATTTGGGGCTTTTCCAAACTCCGTGAATTACTGTGATCTGTTTACGTGCTGGCAGGTGCAGGGTTCTACCCCCTCCCCACGGCAGGTCCCCTCCCCCCACCCCACCCCCTCCCCCCCCAGCAGGCGGTGCCAGGCCCGCGGGAGTGGGGATCCGGTCACACACCTGAACACGTGCGGCCAGCAGTCCGGGTTGTGACTGCCCATCTCCAGGCCGACACTGAGGATGGCGTCCATGCACAGGACGTGGGCTGCGTGCAGCCATACCCCCTGCAGCTTCCCGATCTGCTCCAGTTTCTGCTCCACTTTTAGCTTCACTGCGTCAGAAAGACATTCGCTAGAATAACAGTCCAAGTAAGGGAGACAGAAGGCGAGGGAGAAAGGAGGGAAAGGAAAGAATGTGCTCTTGGGCAAGGGCAAGAGGAAACAGGAGATGTCACTGGATGTCACTGGCAGCGAGCTCTTCAATGGCAGGTCCCCGAGGCTCATCATGCAAACTACCCAGCCCACAGGCCCACAGACATTGGTGACCCCAGCCCCGGGGTTTCAGAAGTCCATGGATTCTGAGCTGGTAGGTACAGTTCCTCTGGGCCCATCCCTGGGATCTGGGTCAGTCACAGCAGTGAGGGTGGGCTTCAAGGGCCAATCCCAGCTAAAGCCATCTGTGCCCAGACCCATCCTCTGCCCCTGTGTACTCATATTGATAATAAGAAAGAATTCCTGGCCTTCCCAAGTCCTCTCTGAGGTTTATTTAATGTTAGGTGTTCATGATGATCGTGTAAAACAACATATGTATGTACACACTCAGCACCATGATGACCGCTTTATAACTGAAAATTCCCATATCATTTCACTCCCTGAGTTTACGTTTATACTTGTGATCTTCAAATAATACTTTTTAAATTGTAGATAATGAATGAGAAAGGATGCAGAAGGTGACTTAAGATGTCAATTACGCAAAACGCCAAGGCAAGGCCAAACGACAGCATCCTGCATGAATTGAGGTGTCCGGTCACTGGAAGATGGGTCTAGTGGGGAAACTGAGCAATGGTCCAGAACCCAGAAACACAGCACGCTCACTACAGAGGAAGCCGAACCATGCTCCTACTGTGAAGGGCAAACTGATGTTTAGCAAAGCATCATTTGTCTCACGGATGGGATATTGATTTTATTTTTTATTTGTCTATAATTCAAATACTAGCTCTGGTTTAATAGTTTTTGAAGAACTTTAAATTTAAGTATTTTTATGTAACTTATAGTTGTACATTTTAAGTAAAAGTGTGATACCCTTTTGCAGTTAACACTGGGGATGTGTAAGAGTTGCTTTGTTTTCATATGATTCTCTCTATTACTCAAGTTTAAGGAACACCAACCTAACCTGTTTTTCTCAGCTAAAAATGTGCTGACTCTTTCTGTGACTACCTATTTTATATACCTGATACATTGTTAGCACAAGTTGGACCAAGCTTCCAATTTTTCCTTGTTTGCTGTCTGCCATTTATCTTCCATTGCTATTAGAAAGGCCATTCTCTTTCCTTATATCTAGATAACCATCCACTTCACTGACTAATTTTAACAAGTTAAAAATCAACCCTTTCCCAAGTTCACAAAGCTCAGGTTTTTCTCTGACAAGAGCAAAGTCTTCCTGAGCCTCCTCTCAGGGATTCCTCCATCCATTTGATTCCCCCCTTCAGAACCCTGGCCATTCTATCTTTCCCACTGTAGCCTGAGGGGGTCCTCAAATGTGCACCCTGGGAAGCTTCAAAGCCAGTGGCCAGAGGACGCCACAGGTGTGAATAGCTGAGCCAGGTGGGCCTCTGGCTAGCAGCCAAGTGCACTTTCCTAGTCGCCAGGAGCCAGTATGTCTCTTGTGTCCAGAGGGACCTATTGTGAGCAGCCTGGAGGGTCAGCCATGTAAAACTGACCCAAGCCTGTTATCCAGCGGGATCTCATCACCAGTGGTATACAATACGCCGTGTATCACACATGCAACAGGGACAAGTGTGTTTGCTCGTGTGTGCGGGCACGTGCAGACTTCACATAGGCACCAGGTGGATTCTAGACCTTCTGCTGTTACCTTGTGCTATGGCATCACCGGGTTCCTGGATTTCCCTTTCCTCTTTCTCTTCCTGGACACAGGAGGCAGCTGCCATCTGGGCGAGGGCTGACGCACAGTTGGCTGCAACTCCTTTAGAGGAAACAAACAATTACCCCTTAACTGAGTCTATTCTCTAACCACTCATCTGGCAGAAGCACTTCTAAAAGACTTGGTGTCCACTAGGGCCGTTCCTAATGTGTTCCTCGGGAACACCCCTTGGGCCACGGGTCAGGGATACCACGTCCGCCATACCTAGAGCACAGCTCAGCCGCGCTGCTTTCCGCAGCCCATCGAGGCTCATGCAGATGGCATCGCGTTCTTTTTGGTTCTGTTCTTTGATGCCTTCAGCTCCCAGAATGAAGGCCAGCCCTTTGGAGCTCCCCGCCATTCGGCCGGTCAGGGGGGTTGATAAAGTGTCGATCAAGTTCTTCCAGCAGCCAACCAGAATGTAGCGAGCGAACGCCACACCTAGAACGTGAAGGGCTGTGGGTCACCTTCCGGAGATAAAACAACCTGGCAATGAATGGCCTGGGATTCTCTGACCATCACATTAGCATTATCAAGCCGTGTGCAATTCTACTACAGGAAATACAATGGAAAGGGTTATATCGGATTGTGTTTCACTTTGTGCTTATAAATAATGAATGTTGCATCAGCAGCTGGATGATGCTAGTAACTTCCATCAGGTATTTTTCTGCCAAGATGAAATCTTAATTCATTTACGTCAGTACAGAAAGCTGCCACATAATAATTTAATTGCTGGTAACACATGTGATGGATGTATATTCATAAACTCAAGACCCAAGTCATTACCTGCCACCGTGGAGTCATCAATTCTCCTGCCCTGGGTGAAAGGAGACTCCGTAGAAGCTGAGGTCATCAGCTGCCCTCCAATTGCACTGCTCTCTAAGCCATCGATATCTGTCAAGGAAAAAGGGCAAGGTTTTTTCTTTCTTTTTAAACAACACTCCAGTCAAAAACAAACGGCTACCACAATATTCATTTTCTTCCCAACAGATAGTCATGGGATCTGTTATGTACCAAGTATGTAGCAACCTTTTATCAGAATATTAAAATTTTTGTTTTATCCATTCAGTACAGTTTTCTTTCATTGCTAGAGCATTCTTCTGTTAGGCTGATGCATTTTTTTATTTGAGAAAATAAATTCTGATACCTCTGTTGCTAGAAAATCTATTGATTTAGAATATTTTGATCTTTGCATACTTGCTTTTATTCAAAATCGTGGCATTATTCCCACATTTTATATGTACAGGTTACTCCAACATGGATCTGTTTTTCAGAGCTTCCTCAAAAGAATTAAGAGGAGGATAAGCCTCTTTGGTCAGATAATCATATAATCTGATTGGAAAGCACAATACCTTACTAATAATACCTTACAATTTTCAAAGCGTTTTCACGTAACATTTTTTTCATTAGATCTTCCCAACAACTCCAAGTACGTAGGCAGGGTAGGTATTATTTTTCCTTATTTCACAGAGAAAGAAATAAGTATTCAAAGTAGGTAAATCGCCCAAGTCATGACGCTGGCAAAGGAAGGAATTAGACTTAGTATTCACGTCTTCTGACACCCATCCAGGCCTCCTTCCATGACACCAAACTTCAGCTCAATATGGGATTCTAATTCACCTTGTTTAAATTTTTGTTAAAATATACTCTCATCTACAGAATTAGTTCAATGAACCATTCCTTAACATGCTGGTAAGAAGAGACTGGCCTGGCTTGAGAGGCCTGGGCTTCGATTCAGCCTTGCCTCTGAATTAAGTAGTCTTGTAGCCTTGGGCCAGGTACGCCATTCTCTGGGCCCCAAATTCCTCAGTAAAAAGGAAGTAACCATTGGAGGAGTGACCATGGAGTAGAAGCATATGCATTTGAATGCAACTAACATAGGTGAATGCACCACACAGAGGGGACGGGAGAAGAGGGTAACATAAGCTTATTCCCTGACTTTAGAACTTCACCTTCACCCCAATAGGGTGAGACTTGCATGGGGTTTGAAAATTATTTCATTATATCTTTGATTCTTACAGTAACTCCAGGAAGTCTAGAGACTTCTGGTAACACATCTCTTTGAAAGTTGCTCAGAGAATGGATCGTAAAAGTTCTCACCTCAGTGAGAAAAAAATCTGTAACTATGAGAGGTGATTGATGTTAACTAAACTTACTGTGATGGTCATTTTACAATATATGCATATATCAAATCATTATGTTGTACACCTGGGATTAATATGTCAATTACCGCTCAGTAAAACTGGGTGTGGGAGGGAAGGCAGGGAGAAATCTATATGACTACTACAGTGGGAACAGAGCAGTTTCACTGAAATTAATTTGACTTATGGTCAAATGGTCTAATGACATTTGCCAGAAATTGCCATGTATCAAAGTTTTGTTTCCTATGTGCTAGGTAAAGGACTGACGAATTCAAGTAACACAAAGCTTATCTAAGTGCTAAAATTCCACAATCTATAGAATACTTTGACATGACATGAGGAATGGCCACAGGTAGTAGTACAGTGTTGATGACCAGGTAACTGCTATTGCTTTTCCTTGCACATAATGAAAAGATTAGATGGACGTTTCCAAGCTCTAGGTTAACTGCTGCTCAAATTCACTTGTCACTTCACACCTGAAATTTGCTACAAAGAATCACAGAATGTAATTCTGTCGAATTCTTATGAAAAGTCTCTGTTTTTCTATCATTAATCTAAAGTTAGATAACTTCCCTATGGATGAAGCAATTGAACTTACTGTTCCATTATAAAAGAGATGGCTGATTAACAGTGATGACTGATGAATATGGCTCCTGTGAATAGCCTGTTATTTGTTCAATTTTTAAAATTAATTAATTAATTAATTAATTAATTTATGGCTGCATTGGGTCTTCATTGCTGTGCGTGGGCTTTCTCTAGTTGCCGCGAGCGGGCTTCTCATTGCAGTGGCTTCTCTTGTTGCGGGGCATGGGATCTAGGTGCATGGGCTTCAGTAGTTGTGGCTCGTGGGCTCTAGAGCACAGGCTCAGTAGTTGTGGCACACGGGCTTAGTTGCTCCGCGGCACGTGGGATCTTCCCAGACCAGGGCTCGAACCCAGGTCCGCTGCATTGGCAGGTGGATTCTTAACTACTGCGCCACCAGGGAAGTCCCTATTTGTTCATTTTTACATCTACTGTATGACTCCTTGTATTAAGATTCAGGGAAGAAATTCAGAGATTAATTTTGGCAGAAACTATGGTATTGAAATTAAAGTTGGCATGTTTAAGATCTTCATCTAAATTCCAAGGCACTTAGAAGCTCTGGACAGTACCTTTAATCTCAATCTGAAGCCAGTTTGTGCAGAGAGATGGAAATCAAGCAGTGCTTATAGGTAGACTGAATAAATGTCTCATAAATGTCTTCATAAATATGAATTCCTATTTTTCAAATGGATGTAAATATTATCATGATTAATAAAATACTAATTGGTCACTTGTCTGGTGATGATGGTCTGCAAGGCTTGGGACCCAGTCTTGCTTCCCCCAATTCCATCCTAGTTCTGGAACCAACACTCCAAATGCCAGACAATGACCAAGACGCTGTCTGCTATGGATAGACCTCACTGTATGTCTTGACTCCCTGCCTGATTTCTAAATAGTGCCTTCTCCCAAATTCCTCAGTGTTGATCTCCACCTGCCAGTAGTTCACTCTGCCACCTTTGTAAGAGTGGCAACCACAGGCAATATAACATATCCTTTGGGACAACAGATTCTGCCTCCCAGCTGGACTGCCCCAGGTTCCTGCCAGTGTGCCCCGTCCGGTGCAAAGCCGTGTGGAGCTGTGTGAGGACATACACACCACAGAGAGGGCAGGGCATATAGGGCCATGCTCTACTTATCACATCAGTGGAAGCCATGAAAAGATCACTCAGACAGATACCAGTCTGGGAACTCAGATCAAATTTATTAAGGCTCCTGATGACCAGTCCAAACTTTTGAGCACTCCCCGATCTTGACCTGACATTGTAGTTATGCCATGCAAAGCCATATGAGTGGCTGCTTTTGCCACAATGTTGCCTTAGGACCACACCCCATACTTCTCTTTATGTTCTCGTATGATATTTCCAATAGTTAAATAGGATTTTTAAAACTCGAGACACTAAAGAAAAGATGCTGGGCAAGCTATTTTACATTCTTTCTTTTTTTTTTTTGGCCATGTTGCGTGGCTGGTGGGATCTTATTCCCCCGACCAGGGATTGAACCCGGGCCCCCCTGCAGTGGAACTGCAGAGTCCTAACGCCAGGCAATTCCCTTGCATTCTTTTTCACTCTGGTACAGCTGGGAAGGGAAGGGAGGACCTCTGATATGGACAAGAAATGGGGATGAAGCCAAGTTTAAAATCAATCATTTTACATTACTGGCAAATTCTCAGAAGCACTGAACGATACAGGGTATCTATGAGCATGTGAGAGTTTCCAGGAATAATTCTGGGCTTTGCGCCCAGACCGTACTTCATATCCCCAGAAGAGGTCTACAGTTTTATCCCAACAGACATAGGTGCTAAATAATTCCTAATCTAATGGGGCACAGTGAGCCTGCAGAGTCCCACGTGGAAAAAGGACAGAAAGTTCTTATGAGGTGAACTCATGACACTTCTCTGGAACTGTCATCAACTGCCAGGGAGGCTTTGTGGGTGCTGTTTCAAAGTCTGCCTGAAACACTACTGCTTCCCCGAAAGGGGCTTTGAAGCGCCGGCCCTCCCCACCCCACCGAGTGCCACGGAGCCGTGCAGGGAGCCACTGACCGGTCAGCATGGTGATGAGGGGAAGGCTGTTGTCCTCGGGGCTGCCCCAGTAGCCGGCTTCTCCGAGCATGTTTCTGTCGAGAACCTGGTGGTAAAGCTCCTCGATCCAGGCCTGGGAGAAGACCATCAGCACCCCGCTGGTCTGCACCTGCTTCATGAACTCTTTCTGCAGAGAAGATCACACGAGAAGGTGACCAAATACGATCCCTTGCAAACAAACAGGCTCTCATGTTCCTCTGCCGCCTCTTCACGTCCCGAGTCACTGAGTCACCGCTTATGGGAAAAACACAACCTTGTCGATTGGGGGACAGAGGGTGGCGAGGGAAGCGGGAAACTGCAATGGAAAAGTCCCCAACTTCATGAAGGTCCTTTCATTTATGTGATCTTTTGAAGAAACCCTGTAGGAGGAGTAGGGATACTACATTTTATATTTGTGCTCTCTGACATGTGGGAGGATTAGAAAATGCACAGAAATGTTTCACAGAGCACCTCCTTCTTAGTGTCCCATCAGCAGCAGAGGGGGCATGTCCTCCCCGAAGGACATATGTGTCTCAAGAGATACTTGACTTACACTCATGAAGGCACCGCTTACCCTCGGAAACATAAAATTTGTCAATCATTTATCAAACAAATGACTGCGGATCCCTTAATGTCGCTCCGTGGATTTAGGCTCTCGACCTGGTCCCAGGGTCCGCCACGGAGGGGTCTGCTCACGCCAGCGAGCCAACCACAGAAGAATACTCATCACTGTCATCACCTCACAGGAGGTGTTCTGTTATCGACATTAGTGAGCTTAGCTCTGGGTCCGAGTGGGTCTCGGTATATTTTGGAACTCAGTGAAGGGTTTTTGTAACAGCACGCCTGCATTTTCTGCAAAGGGGACCATTCTCTGCACATCTCCTGCTGTTACTTAACATGCTGATTACGTTTTTGAATATGTCTTACACACGTGTGTTTAATGCCACTGGATGAACTTACTGGGCCAGTGGCAGGCAGCCCTTTGCAGGCACACGGAGTTCTTTACTCCTGGAGCTAGGTGGGTAGCTCTGCGGCTCACCGCGCGTGCAAATTGCACAACGGTTCCTGGGCGTCGCGTCCGTCCACCCTCCACAGCCCCGCGGGCATCACCCATTCCAGATCAGTGTGAGATAGAACACACCGGCCATCCCTCTCGTGGCAATGACGCTCGGGTGCCAGCCCAGAGGCCGCCGCTGGTCCTCAGCGTGGCGGGGTGGAGACGCACACTCACCATGGTGCCTGGCGCCAGGGCGGGCCGCTTCCGGTAGTAGTCGCCGTGGGAGAGCTTCAGGTTGAGCAGCAGGGCGCAGTGCGCGGCCGAGTACAGGCTGTCCGCGTTCATCAGCATCTGCAAGCCCAGGCTGCTGTTCCCGTCGAATCCCGGGGAGTGCATCATGCCTGCGGAGAGAATCCAGAGACCTCAAACATCACGCCTGGCAAGACCCGCTTAACGTCTGGCTTACCGCTTACAGAGAGCCACGAACCAATCCCAGGGAAGGAGCACCTCGTAGGGTACCTCTGTAAAGCAACGACAGCCAGCAAGGAATAGTGTTAGGGCAGAGATGCGCCCTAGACTGGTGGGGAAGAGCATGCACTCCGGAGTGAACCTACTTGGGAAAATTTTCTTTGTTACTCACCGGGTGCTTTGGTAAAATCACTTAAAGCCTTCTCTACCTAGAAATAGGCAGAATAATTGATTGCCTCTGTCTCCTGCTCAAACTCTCCAAATGCCTTCCCATCACAATATAAAAAAACCCCACCCCACCCCTCCCCTCAGCCACCCCAACCTATCTGTTGTTCCTTGACCTCACCAAGCCTGGACGTGCCTCAGGGCCTTTGCATTTTTGCCTCTCCCCAGAATGGTCTCCCAAGATCTCTGGATGACTAGCTGCCTCGATTCTTTTCTTAAAATTAATTTATTTTATTTTTGGCTGTGTTGGGTCTTTGTTGCTGTGCGCGGGCTTTCTCTAGTAGTGGCGAGATGGGGCTACTCTTCGTTGCGGTGCGCAGGCTTCAGTAGTTGTGGCACGCAGGCTCAGTAGGTGTGGCTTGTGGGCTCCAGAGCACAGGCTCAGTACTTGTGGCGCTGCTCCATGGCATGTGGGATCTTCCCAGACCAGGGCTCGAACCCAGGTCCCCTGCATTGGCAGGCGGAGTCCTAACCACTGCACCACCAGGGAAGCCCTGCCTCGATTCTTTTAGGGTTCTACTCAGGTGTCAGCTTTTCACAGACATTCCCCTTTAATTCCATCTAAAATAGCATCCCTCGTACCTACAACCATCCTCTGCAATATTCCTCCTCACCATGCATTTTTCTTCATTGCCTTAATGGCATTTATTAATATATATATATTTGTTTATTGTCTGCCATTACTACTATTATGTAAGACCTACAAGAGAGTGGAACTTTGTTATTTGTTCACTAGAGAACCTCAGTGCCTAGAACAGTGCCTGGTACATAGTAGATCCTTTAAAATTACTTGCTGAATGAATGAATAAGAATAAATGAAAAAGTTTGCTATGGCAACTAGATGCAATACACATTTAAGATGCTTAGTGCAGTAACTCATAAGTACAAACTTTTCTAAAAGTAATAATGTTCCTCAAAAAGCTGAACATGGAATTACCATATGACCCAGCAATTTTGCACTCTTAGGAGTGTACCCAGAAGAACTGAAAACCGGAATTTGAACAGATACTTGTATGCCAGTGTTCACTGCAGCAACTAAAACAACAGTGTAATAAAAAACAAAAACAAAAAACCTTTGAATTGGGCAGTTTAAATGGGTGCATTGCATGGTATGTGAATTATATCTCCATAAAAGCTGTTAATAACCAGAGGGCAGACAGCAGAAGCAAGAAAAACTACAGTCCTGCAGCCTGTGGAACAAAAACCACATTCACAGAAAGATAGACAAGATGAAAAGGCAGAGGGCTATGTATCAGATGAAGGAACAAGATAAAACCCCAGAAAAACAATTAAATGAAGTGGAGATAGGCAACCTTCCAGAAAAAGATTTCAGAATAATGATAGTGAAGATGATCCAGGACCTCGGAATAAGAATGGAGGCAAAGATTAAGAAGATGCAAGAAATGATTAACAAAGACCTAGAAGAATTAAAGAACAAACAAACAGAGATGAACAATACAATAACTGAAATGAAAACTACACAAGAAGGAATCAATACCAGAATAACTGAGGCAGAAGAATGGATAAGTGACCTGGAAGACAGAATGGTGGAATTCACTGCTGTGGAACACATTAAAGAAAAAAGAATAAAAGAAATGAAGACAGCCTAAGAGACCTCTGGGACAACATTAAATGCAACAACATTCTCATTATAGGTGTCCCAGAAGGAGAAGAGAGGGAGAAAGGACCAGAGAAAATATTTGAAGAGATTATAGTTGAAAACTTCCTTAACATGGGAAAGGAAATAGCCACCCAAGTCCAGGAAGCGCAGAGAGACCCATACAGAATAAACCCAAGGAGAAACATGCTGAGACACATAGTAATCAAAGTAGCAAAAATTAAAGACAAAGAAAAATTATTGAAAGCAGCAAGGGGAAAATGACAAATAACATACAAGGGAACTCCCATAAGGTTAACAGCTGATTTCTCAGCAGAAACTCTACAAGCCAGAAGGGAGTGGCATGATATACTTAAAATGATGAAAGGGAAGAACCTACAACCAAGATTACTCTACCCAGCAAGGATCTCATTTAGATTTGATGGAGAAATCCAAAGCTTTACAGACAAGCAAAAGCTAAGAGAATTCAGCACCACCAAACAAGCTCTACAACAAATGCTAAAGGAAATTCTCTAAATGGGAAACAGAAGAGAAGAAAAGGACCTACAAAAACAAACCCAAAACAATTAACAAAATGGTCATACGAACATACATATCGATAATTACCTTAAACGTGAATGGATTAAATGCTCCAACCAAAAGACACAGGCTCGCTGAATGGATACAAAAACAAGACCCATATATATGCTGTCTACAAGAGACCCACTTTAGACCTAGGGACACATACAGACTGAAAGTGAGGGGATGGAAAAAGATATTCCATGCAAATGGAAATCAAAAGAAAGCTGGAGTAGCTATACTCATATCAGATAAAATAGACTTTAAAATAAAGAATGTTACAAGAGACAAGGAAGGACACTACATAATGATCAAGGGATCACTCCAAGAAGAAGATATAACAATTATAAATATATATGCACCCAACATAGGAGCACCTCAATACATAAGGCAACTGCTAACAGCTATAAAAGAGGAAATCGACAGTAACACAGTAATAGTGGGGGACTTTGACACCTCACTTACACCAATGGACAGATCATCCAAAATGAAAATAAATAAGGAAACAGAAGCTTTAAATGACACAATAGACCAAATAGATTTAATTGATATTTATAAGACATTCCATCCAAGAACAGCAGATTACACTTTCTTCTCAAGTGCGCACGGAACATTCTCCAGGATAGATCACCTCTTGGGTCACAAATCAAGCCTCAGTAAATTTAAGAAAATTGAAATCATATTAGGCATGTTTTCTGACCACAACGCTATGAGATTAGAAATGAATTACAGGGAAAAAAATGTAAAAAACACAAACACATGGAGGCTAAACAATACGTTACTAAATAACCAAGAGATCACTGAAGAAATCAAAGAGGAAAACAAAAAAACCTAGAGACAAATGACAATGGAAACACGATGATACAAAACCTATCGGATGCAGCAAAAGCAGTTCTAAGAGGGAAGTTTATAGCTATACAAGCTTACCTAAAGAAACAAGAAAAATCTCAAGTAAACAATCTAACCTTACACCTAAAGAAACTAGAGAAAGAAGAACAAACAAAACCCAAAGTTGGGAGAAGGAAAGAAATCAGAAAGATCAGAGCAGAAATAAATGAAATAGAAACCAAGAAAACAATAGCAAAGATCAATAAAACTAAAAGCTGGTTCTTTGAGAAGATAAACAAAATTGATAAGTCATTAGCCAGACTCCTCAAGAAAAAGAGGGAGAGGACTCAAATCAATAAAATCAGAAACGAAAAAGGAGAAGTTACAACAGACACGGCAGAAATACAAAGCATCCTAAGAGACTACTACAAGCAACTATATGCCAGTAAAATGGAAAACCTGGAAGAAATGGACAAATTCTTAGAAAGGTATAACCTTCCAAGACTGAACCAGGAAGAAACAGAAAATAAGAGCAGACCAATCACAAGTATGAAATTGAAACTGTGATTAAAAATAGTCCAACAAACAGAAGTGCAGGACCAGATGGCTTCACAGGTGAATTCCATCAAACATTTAGAGAAGAGCTAACACCCATCCTTCTCAAACTCTTCCAAAAAATTACAGAGGAAGGAACACCCCCAAACTCATTCTATGAGGCCACCATCACCCTGATACCAAAACCAGACAAAGATACTACAAAAAAAGAAAATTACAGACCAATATCACTGAGGAATATAGAGGCGAAAAATCCTCAACAAAATACTAGCAGACAGAATCCAACAACACATTAAAAGGATCATACACCACGATCAAGTAGGATTTATCCCAGGGATGCAAGGATTCTTCAATATACGCAAATCAATCAATGTGATACACCATATTAACAAATTGAAGAAGAAAAACCATATGATCATCTCAATTGATGCAGAAAAAGCTTTTGACAAAATTCAACACCCATTTCTGATAAAAACTCTCCAGAAAGTGGGCATAGAGGGAAACTACCTTAACATAATAAAGGCCATATATGACAAACCCACAGCAAACATCCTTCTCAACGGTGAAAAACTGAAAGCATTTCCTCTAAGATCAGGAATGAGACAAGGATGTCCACTCTCACCACTATTATTCAACATAGTCTTGGAAGTCCTAGCCACGGCAATCAGAGAAGAAAAAGAAATAAAAGGAATACAAATTGGAAAAGAAGAAGTAGAACTGTCACTGTTTGCAGATGACATGATACTTTACATAGAGAATCCTAAAACTGCCACCAGAAAACTACTAGAGCTAATTAATGAATTTGGTAAAGTTGCAGGATACAAAATTAATGCACAGAAATCTCTTGCATTCCTATACACTAATGATGAAAAATCTGAAAGAGAAATTATGGAAACACTCTCATTTACCATTGCAACAAAAAGAATAAAATATCTAGGAATAAACCTACCTAGGGAGACAAAAGACCTATATGCAGAAAACTATAAGACACTGATGAAAGAAATTAAAGATGATACCAACAGATGGAGCGATATACCATGTTCTTGGATTGGAAGAATCAATATTGTGAAAATGAATATACTACCCAAAGCAATGTACAGATTCAATGCAATCCCTATCAAATTACCAATGGCATTTTTTATGGAACTAAAACAAGTCATCTTAAAATTTGTATGGAGACACAAAAGACCCCAAATAGCCAAAGCAGTCTTGAGGGAAAAAAACGGAGGTGGAGGAATCAGACTCCCTGACTTCAGACTATACTACAAAGCTACAGTAATCGAGACAATATGGTACTGGCACAAAAACAGAAACATAGATCAATGGAACAAGATAGAAAGCCCAGAGATAAACCCACACACCTATGGTCAACTAATCTATGACAAAGGAGGCAAAGATATACCATGGAGAAAAGACAGTCTCTTCAATAAGTGGTGCTGGGAAAACTGGACAGCTACATGTAAAAGAATGAAATAAGAATACTCCCTAACACCATACACAAAAATAAACTCAAAATGGATTAGAGACCTAAATGTAAGACTGGACACTCTAAACCTCTTAGAGGAAAACATAGGAAAAACACTCTTTGACATAAATCACAGCAAGATCTTTTTTGATCCACCTCCTAGAGTAATGGAAATAAAAACAAAAATAAACAAATGGGACCTAATGAAACTTCAAAGCTCTTGCACAGCAAAGGAAACCATAAAGAAGACGAAAAGACAACCCTCAGAATGGGAGAAAATATTTGCAAATGAATCAACGGACAAAGGATTAATCTCCAAAATATATAAACAGCTCACTGAGCTCAATATTAAAGAAACAAACAACCCAATCCAAAAATGGGCAGAAGACCTAAATAGACATTTCTCCAAAGAAGACATACAGATGGCCAAGAAGCACATGAAAAGATGCTCAACATCACTAATTATTAGAGAAATGCAAATCAAAACTACAATGAGGTATCACCTCACACCAGTTGGAATGGGCATCATCAGAAAATCTACAAACAACAAATGCTGGAGAGGGTGTGGAGAAAAGGGAACCCTCTTGCACTGTTGGTGGGAATGTAAATTGATACAGCCACTATGGAGAACAGTATGGAGGTTCCTGAAAAAACTAAAAACAGAATTACCATATGACCCAGCAATCCCACTACTGGGCATATACCCAGAGAAAACCGTAATTCAAAAAGAGACATGCACCCCAATGTTCATTGCAACATTATTTACAATAGCCAGGTCATGGAAGCAACCTAAATGACCAGCGACAGACGAATGGATAAAGAAGTTGTGGTACATAGATACAATGGAATATTACTCAGCCATAAAAAGGAACGAAATTGAGTCATTTGTTGAGACGTGGATGGATCTAGAGACTGTCATACAGAGTGAAGTAAGTCAGAAAGAGAAAAACAAATATCGTATATTAACGCATGTATGTGGAACCTAGAAAAATGGTACAGATGAACCAGGTTGCAGGGCAGAAGTTCAGACACAGATGTAGAGAACAGACATATGGACACCAAGGGGGGAAAACTGTGGTGGGGTGGGGATGGTGGTGTGCTGAATTGGGCGATTGGGATTGACATGTATACACTGATGTGTATAAAATTGATGACTGATTAAATAAATAAATAAAATAAATAAATAAATAAATAAATAAATAAATAAAAGCTGTTAATGAGGAAACAGTTTCAAAATATACATAAAAAAATAGTTATTGGTTTCCCCCCAGCTATTGTTTTGAAACATTCTTTTATATTTCATAGTATGGTTTTCACTTTGAAAGTCTCCTGTGTTTTTCATAAATTAACTAAAAACAAAAAACAGTGATACCTCATACTCTAAAGATGGCCTCATTCAGCCAGAGAGAGTTGATGCCTAGTTCAAACTTTCACAGACAGTTTGGGGTGACAAAAATTACCCAAGCCTGCTTCTCCTCATCTGGTCCTATGTCCGCCCCAGTGCTACACTTGTTCCTACAAACACTCTGAGGCTGGATGTAGGGATGTTGGTGAAACAGCCCATCCTGAATATGTGCATGCAAACGACACGCACCTATATACTCTTCAGAGCATGTCTAAAATTATCCTTTAATCAAAAATGTGCCTCTTACATGAAGTGCAAAAATTCTCAAAAATTATCGGTCAAATAAGTAGGAAATACAAATGTCTAACTGGAATGGTTACTTATATATCTGTGAACTTCTTAATGAATATGCTGGTAAGAAGATAAGAATCAGAAGAAGCTTTCAAAGCTGAGAAAACGTTAAGACCTCTGCTCTATTTGAGAACAGTGTAAACATTTTTTGGTGGGAGTAAGTATGTCTATTATCCCAACGAAACCACCAAGGCAGGCAAAGATTAGGCATTCCCTTTGCCTTCCGTATAGAGTTCGGTGAGAACTTTGCAGCTGCCTTACGAGATTCTTTTACTGAGAGTACTTTGGAATCATGGGCTGAGGGGCATTTATAAAAGGAAGGTCGAGTTGAGAGTGGGTTTTTAAATGAAATCCTTGGTCAGGACACGGGCAGTGTGTCTTGGCCCTGATGGTCCATAGGAATACTCCACCCTCTTAAGGTCCTGGTGGGTTGGTTCCAGTTCTCTGGAGTAGATGAAGCACAAGAGCAGTCTCCTTCCACAGTACACAGAAAGCAGCACGCAGTGTTGCTGGGTATTTAACGACCCTGGATCACAGGTGAAAGGAATATTTGAGTCTATGAACCAGGGGGAAAAAAAAAAGAATCTGCAAGTGGCTTTGATCTTAGACATCAGTAATAATTTCTTTTAAAATTTGAAACCAACTATTTACCTTGGAATATGTTTTGGAACCTGAGCACATGCTCAGATACTGAAAGTGAAAAAAGCTAATGTATCTGCTGACATGAAGACCCAAATCATTAGCAGAGGTGTGACAAAGCCCTGGAAGTCACCGCTGGTGGCTATGCCGAGTTCTGAAATAATTTGTTAAACGTGTTAGGGGCAATCTGTTGGTGCTGGCGTATATCTCTATGCAGATTAATTTCTTACAAAGAACTGGCAAATTTGACAATAAAACAAAAGAAGGTATAATCTATTAATTTAAGGAAGATAATTTTCTTGATTTACCAGATATAGTTCACTGGTGATATTAATAATGCAAATAACATGATAGGTGCAATTTATTAAATGCTTTATATTTTCCAGGACCAATCTCTTCTCATACATTATTTCATTTGATATATAATATATATCAATATATATATATATAAATTTGGTATATTATATATCAGATGCCCCACTTTATTTTACCAGTGAGGAAAGTAACTTGAAAATGTTAAGTAGGGCTTCCCTGGTGGCGCAGTGGTTGAGAATCTGCCTGCCAATGCAGGGGACACGGGTTCGAGCCCTGGTCTGGGAAGATCCCACATGCCACGGAGCAACTAGGCCCGTGAGCCACAACTACTGAGCCTGCGCGTCTGGAGCCTGTGCTCTGCAATAAGAGAGGCCGCGACAGTGAGAGGCCCATGCACCGCGATGAAGAGTGGCCCCCGCTTGCCACAGCTAGAGAAAGCCCTTGCACAGAAGACCCAGCACAGCCAAAAATAAATATAAAAATAAATTAATTAATTAAAAAAAAAAAAAAAAGAAAATGTTAAGTAATTTGCCCGAAGTTATAGAGCTAGAAATTGGCAAAGGTCTTTTGGGCCCAAACTCCAGGCTTTTTGTACTCTGCCACACTGTACTCGCTTCTAATGTTGGGAAAAGATCCCAATCTATCATGTTCCTAACAGATCCTCTATTTTCATTCATCCTTCTGATTGGTCTCATTGAAGTGTTATTGAATTTGGGGTGACAAATTATAGTAACTATGACCTTTAACATATTCTGGCTATTTGGTTTTTTTTCTACTTATTTGTAACTCAAGTTCATTCTCTGTCTATGATTAAGATGTCCTTTACTGTCAGCAACAGGAGGATGGATCACTTGCTTGACTGGTTACCAGTGCAAGACTGGATACAAGATTAGCATAAAATGACCTTGAAAAGTACCTTCCATGTCTAAGATAATTTGATGTTTCTTTTTAAAGTAAACATTAAATACTTGATGTAAAACATTTAACAGTACTGAAGAGTATAAACAATATAAACAATAGCCCTGCTTCTCCCAAGCCCCAATGAGGCCCCTCCCAAAAAGACCCACTTCCTTCTATTATGTGGAAATGCAATCACAAACGAGATCATATGACATACATTATACTGCAACTAGCTGTTTTCTAAACAATATACCTTAGACATCTCTTGATATTGGCACTTACAGATCTGCCTCATTCTTTTTTAATAACTGTGCATATACCACTGCATGATTGTATTGTGATTTATTTAATTAATGTTTTATTGGTAGACACTGATATTTTTTCAATTATGAAAAAGGATGAAATGATGAAATAACACTTCTGTAAGAATATCTGTGGGATATGTTCCTAAAAGCAGAATAAATACATATATTAAGTTTGATAGATGTAGCCAAAATATCTTCCAAAGACAAGACGGGCCCGAGTCCCAGAACATCACAGAGCACTGGACGGCCTACCTGAGACTCAATGTAGGGGAAAGTCAATGAATCTTTCTTTCTTAAGTAATCAGTTGAGTTTCCTACTCTATGCAAACAAACCTAATCCTAACTGGTAGAGGCGAGGTTTTCTACCTGTATTTTACCTTCTGTTTTCCACAAAGGTACTGAGATAAATCTGCATTATCACCTTTTGGGGTGTTTAAATCATAGGGCCAAAACCTGAAGCTGGCAACAACATACTTGCCTTCTGGTTCTATATTCACAAAGTCAGAGCTTCTTCCAGAGGCTATGGTCCATTTCCGGAAGGTGATGGGAGGAGGAAGCAATGAGGAAGAGAAGGGAGATGCCCTGGCTGGGCAGGGGATGGAGGTCTGCGGCTCCCTGCTACCTGGCAGCACCTGGAGGGTTGGCAGGACCCCGGAGGAGGACACAGGATGTGCATGGGGGCCCCCAGCCTTGCCAGAACATTCCAGGCCCCACCCTGGCAGGGAGGTAGAAAAATCACGGGACCTCCCAGAAAGGCTGTGAAGTGGGACAACGGGGGCACACTGGTGACGTGAGAGGTGAGGGGCCTCCCTATCCAGATCCCACATAAGCTCCCACTTCTAGTTTTACCCTGGCATGGGGACCTGAGGGCTAGCAAAGATCAAATGTCTGACCAGTTAGGCAGGCTGGAGGTCTGGAGGCAGATTTGTTTTAATTTAAATAAATAGATATTTCTTGCACAATTGAGATTCATACTAGCTCTACTACCTTTTACGAAATTTGGTACTTCATAAATATCAGGTTGCTTGCAATAAGCCTCACACTTGGTCACAGTCTCAAGATCCTCACCAAACACCACCAGTCTAAGGAACAGCAATCCCAAAGCCACATGCCCGTGCCCCTCTGTCAATGGCTGCGGGAGGTTGGCTCTTGCTTTCTGGTCCCCAAGGAGCACCTTACACAGATGCCACTTTGCTCTATGCAGAATCAGACGCATTGCGGCAGCTATCACAGCTCACATCCAATACCATCTCTATAAAACCCATGTTTGTCTGAAGGTTTTCAAACTTCCCCACCAGAAGAAACTTTAATTGCTTTCGAAGAAAAAGCTCCCCTGAATCATGTGGAATTCAGGAGGCTCATTTCAACTGTATGTTAGCTGTTGGGAGGACAGGAGCCCCTGAGAAATACCAAGTGAGGCTGACCTTAGCCAGGAGGGCAGACCCCGCTAACAAGTCAGGGACAAATGCTCGATGGGAGTTTTGGGGAAAATAAGGTTTGAAGCTTTTGACACAGAAGTTAATAATGAGTAAAATATCTGGGTTATGACTCCGGGAGACTCTTTCTCTTCTCCCCTTCTCCTGTTTTGGCTTTCATAACTTTCTCTTGGGTGAACAAAGGAAATCTGCCATCCCCTTGTCTCACAGGTACAGATGTTTCTCTTTCACTCATCTTTCATCTTGGAGGTGACATGTGCAAGGGAGGGAGACCTCTGCCTCAGGCCAGACGTGGACCCAGCATCCAGTCGCTTCGGCTGACCCACAGCGACAGTCAGTGTGAGCCACTAAACCACTAAACCATAGTGGTAACTGAAGAGAATCAGCTCATTGGCAGCAGGACCACAGAGTGACGGGTCTGTAATTCAGATACAGAGACCAACTCCTAACTGGTAAAAGCGCTGTGGAGGTCACCAGAATCAAAAAGACAAATGACTAACAATTTGGTTAGAGACAATCACTAAAAACTGCATTTGGAAACAACCGAAAGATTCTGAAGTCTCTTTTCAATGTATTGATTTCTACATGTAAAAATTAGTGTCACAGCATGTTGGGTCTGACGGGACATTTTATAGACCTCTAAAAGTTGAGCAGTTTGCAACATTGATGGGGCCACATTCTGGTCACATAAAACATTCACAAAAGTGCTGTTGTGCACGTGCTACAAATAAGTATTGATTTGAAAGACACAAAAACACAAATGTGAAGCTTTGCTTCAAATTTTGTAAAAAGACTTTGCTAGGATTATGTTTCCTAATTCTCACAGGAAATGAGGCAGGCCCTTTGGAAGTCATTCTTTACCACTGTGACAACTCATTTAATCTGGAATTACTAGGGGATGTTGTTTGTAAACATGAATTTATCTGAGAGCTGAATCTTACATACTTAAATGCTGAAACTTCTGCAGCCGAGTTATTTTGTATGGATAATTTTAACTTTAAATAGAAGGCCCTAAATATAATTTTACCATTTCTTGATGACTCAAGGCCATCATTACTGCAACCAGGGGCAGTGCTGTGATCTGATACACAGCTGTTTTGGGGGATCACTGATGGGTGCCAGACTCTCTGCCTTGGCACCAGGCACATCAAGCTGGTCAGAGCAGGCTGCCAAGCTCCTCTCTGCAAGAATGCTTCCAGCTGGGAAGAGGCACAGGATCAGAGGCCCTACCAAACTCCTTCCAACTCAGGCTTTACCCTTGATTCTTTCAGCATATGAACTATTCATAGCTTTAGGAACCAAAAAGCAAGTTCATCAATCTACAGTCAATAAATATTTATTGAGGATAAATCATGCATATCTTGCACCCTTAGGACATAGCACAGTGAAGTTTCTCTATAAATGTTGACTGAAGAAGCACTTGCGTGTGTGTGTGTGTGTGTGTGTGTGAGAGAGAGAGAGAGAGAGAGAGAGAGAGAGAGAGAGAGAGAGAGAAACAAAAAAGACATACACAAAATACATACACTGGGAATGTTCAATAAAAGATTATAAAATCTAATGATGGTGGTATAAAAGATATTAGGGAGAAATATAATTTTTAAGAAGAGTATTTATACATTTTTCTAATTTTTCAATGAAACATGATTTTTTGGTGTGTGTGTATATTCCCTCACACAAATCAAATATCCAAACTCTATTTTTTGTATCTAATTCCAAAAAGAAAAATATTGAGAAAAAATGTTGGGTAGCCTTAAAAATTGGTATTTTCATGCCTTAAAAAGAATCACAGTGCAGTTAGGAAAGTTGAGAAATTATATGCATCTCTTCTAACCACTAGGTAGGTCAGAGAGTTACTGAGCAGTCAGGATTAGAAGTGCTGTATCTCTGCTGGTGCTTGCTGCTACAGTATTGGATCATTCTCATATTAAAAAATGTTCTTCCTTAAATATACCTGGATCAAAGTGGGTTTTTTTGTCCTTTTGACAAAGAACAATCTGATCAGCTTCTTAAAGATACCTAAGCTCCCTTTTAACAACACAGCAGTCCCTTCTACCAAGTTCCAGGAACTGGGCTAGAATTTTTTTTTGTATTTGTGTGTGATGTGTTATTTGTTAGAAGATCAAAAATGGGGTAGACAAATGTAGGAAGTATCACGACAAACACATGTTCAAAGCTCAGTGGTGGGGGGCTTCCCTGGTGGCGCAGTGGTTGAGAATCCGCCTGCCAATGCAGGGGACACGGGTTCGAGCCCTGGTCTGGGAAGATCTCACATGCCGCGGAGCAACTAAGCCCGTGTGCCACAACTACTGAGCTTGCGCGTCTGGAGCCTGTGCTACACAACAAGAGAGGCTGCGATAGTGAGAGGCCCGCGCACCGCGATGAAGAGTGGGCCCCGCTTGCCGCAACTAGAGAAAGCCCTCGCACAGAAACGAAGACCCAACACAGCCAAAAAATAAATAAATAAATAAGTGAAATTATTAAAAAAAAAAAACTCAGTGGTGGAAGAGCAAGCGGTGATCTTGGCTTTTGACGGTTCTATGTTGGTCCTCAGGGTCAGTCCTTTCTAGTCCTGAGCACAGGCCCAGGGAGGTCCATGCACCTCAATATCCTGTGGTCAAGAGACCCTTGAATTTCAGGGGAAGGCACAGTTGATCACCCTGGGGTCAGGCAATCAATTATTCCTGCCATAAAGTTTTTGCACCCATTAATTGCTTTCTTTCTGTAGCGCTGTGAGATAATAGAAAATATATACATTGGTCTCTGCCCCCAGTTCCTGGCACAGAGCTCCTAAAACCCTTGTGGTTTCCTAAGTGATAAGAACACTAGGAGTATCTCTTGTTCTAATATGTGTCTTTGATCTCATCCATGACCCAGGACTCCTAAAACTCTTGTAAATTCCTAAGCAATAAGAACACGAAGAGCACCTTTTGTTTTAAAGATGTTTTGGTTTTAAAGTTTTGAGGCGACTCTGGGTGGGCTCCTGGATGACTCCTCGATGGGAGTAAAGAATTTTTGGTTCCACCCTCATCACCCCATCGTCGAGAAAGGGGCGAGGTGCTGAAAATGGAGTTAATAACTGATCATGCCTGCATGAGGAAGCCTCCATAAAATCCCAATAGTAGGGGGTTCGGGAAGATTCCAGGTTGCTGGACACATCCACACCGGGAGGGTGACACACCCCAACTCTATGGGGACAGAAGCTCTTGCGCTCAGGACCCTCCCAGACCTCACCCTACGTATCTCTTCATCTGGCCGTTCATCTGTATCCTTTATCATATCCTTTTGTAAACTGGTAAATAAAAGTGAGTGTTTCCCTGAGTTCTGTGAGCTATTCTAGCACATTAAGCAAACCTAAGGAGGGGGTCATGGGAACCTCTGATTTATAGCCAGTCTGTCAGAAGCACAGGTAACTTGTGTTACCTGGGCTTGCAGCTGGTGTCTGTAGTGGGGGTAGCAGGTAGGTAGCGTCAGAACTGAGTTAAATTGTAGGACACCCAGCTGGTGTCAGAGGCTTGCTTGTTGTTTTGGGGGAAAACTTCCACACATTTGATGACCAGAAGCATCAGAAGTACAGTGTTCTGTGCGACCCATAAAAGAGGGAAGAAACACAACAGGAAAGAACTGGGGTTTTCCCTACATAGAAAGGAAAAAGCTGGGTTCTCCCTTTATGAGTACCTTTCAAGAAAACAATCTTTAAATTAATTATTCCCTGTGTGAAATGCTGCTACCCTGTATTCTTTATCTCCTTCCTCCACCAAAATCCTAGGTGACGATCTTCTGCCCTTCAATAAAACTAGTATAACTCTTTGGTATACTTTGGCCAAGATGCCCACGGCACTCCTGTTTAAATTACGGTCTGGGTCACAATGTTGACATTTGACAGACAGGAAGGGTCTGAGATTGGAGAATGTGATGTTGCCATAGTACACTGGAGTATCACACACACACCGTTTGAAGTTCAAGGACAGCCTGCATCTGCTCCAAGACCTCATTTGAAATAATTTACATGTCAATAAACCAAAAGTGCAGTGCTCTATGATTTGTAGACATCAAGGCGTAGAAGCGTAGGAAGAATTCAGTGTTTTGAGAATCACAGATTGTCATTTTGTTTCAGTCAGCAGCAGCTTTCTAGAATGCAGTTAACTCTTACCCTTTACTCTGCACCATACAACTTTATCAACCTCACAGTGTATTCCAGCCATCAACTGCTGTGCACTTCAAACAAACCACCACCAGTAAGTTACGTTCCTTTGCTCTCTTTAAATATAAGAAACCCAAAGACTCATTAAGATGCTCTGAGCACTTCAAACTTCACGCACGCTGGTAACGGCCCCTTAAGCAAGATGTTCTGAATATTCTTGTTGACTATGTAGCAAAAAATGATTTACACACCTGAGCAGAAGGTGGAGGCAAAGTTCTGGAGGGCCGCGTCCACCTCTTCCACGCTGGGCAGGGCCAGGAGGCGCGGCAGGAGGCTCTCCAGGGACTGCACGAACAGCCGGGCGCTGTGCTGATCGGCTTCCTGGTTCTTCAGTAGCTTGAGAGAGAGAGCCGCAGCCCGCAGGGACCTGTGGCCCAGGCAGTCCCGGGGGGTCTGCTCCTCGTCAACTAGAGAACAGTTGTCGGACCCGATGTCCGACACGTCAGACCTCCCCGAGTCCTTTTCTGCTGCCATCGAGTACTGATCACAGGAATCAAATTCTGTCCGAGAGAGGTCTTGGTCGTCTACGCTGAAATTGCTCTCACTGTACCTGGATCCGTAGGACCTCATCCTGCAGTCAACGGACAGGAAGTTAGTTATATCGGGGTAGGCAACCATGTGGCTCCTTTGAACCACATCTGGCTGGTCCACGGCTTCTGGTTCTGACACTTTACTCAGAGTCTCCTTGCCCTCCTGGACGGCTGGCGACTTGAGGCCATTCTTGTGGTTTTCGGGGTGGTCCTCGGGTGTGGTCTGACCCAACTCTCCCTCCAAAGTGGTTTGACCCGTGTCCGTGGTAACGCTGATGCTGATGTCAGGGCTCCGCTCGTTCCCCGACTCCCAGGGCGTGTGTTCCGAGGACAGGACTCGCCGCTGCCAGCGGAAGTCAGCCTCGTTGATCTCCATGGAGTCTCGGCTCGACTCGGCCCCGTCCTTCAGCTCCTCCAGGCGCAGAAGCAGCAGCTGGACCTGACTTTCGCTCAAGCCCTTGCCCTGGCTGAGCTCGTCTAAGGCCCCAAGCAAGGTGCAGACGCAGGACACGGCAGCATAGCAGGCTTCGATGCCACCCTTGATGCACGCCTCGGTCATGCCATCCATGATGCTGAAAGCGTTCAAAGGAGAAGACGGCATCAATACACGAAACATAGAAAAATGCTCCAAAATGAATAAGAATTGTTAGACTGGTGAACAGTCTAGTATTCAAAACAGATACTGTAATTTACATGAAATCTGGGCAAAAAAAATAAAATGAACAATAAGTGAAACAAACATGCTAAGGCTGGAAAGTGGCCCACCTTGAATCACACTCTCTGTTGGCTGGTTTATTTGAGTACAAATAAAGATTGTGGATGGGAATTTATAATCTTCACAAGGACAGGCACAGAATCATCTCACTTTTGTATTATGTTCAGTTTTCCAAAGAGAAGACATTTATAATGGCTATAGGATAATATGGACCTTCCTCTATAAAAGAACTGTATTTCTGAAGAGATGCATGTGACTACAACTATTACAAATCAGATAAGATTCCATTTCCTAGAGGGGCTATATGTAAAGGAATCATATAGCTACAGTACTGTAAATCAAACAGTTTTTCCCTAAAATAACCCCTTGAAGAATTTTTGGACATTTCATTTGGTACACTTTTTTCTTGAAGTCAATATGAAAATATGGGAAGTTATATGATTCTAATAAATTGAGATGAGACTTCTCCTATGGCCTGCAGGTACATTATTAGTCTCATTTCATATAATATAGATTCAAACAATTTCAGGGATTTGGAAACAACGTTAAGAATATTCAGAGAAGCAGTCTTCACCAATCAATACAGACCCAAAATGAGAAAGCATCTTACAGTTTGAGAAGATCCAGATGAGACTTTCTTTTTGAAATTGATCTTTTTTTGGATTCGGGTTCAGTGGAGCTGGGTCCTGCCAAATCACAGAGACGCTGAGGGCTCCCAAGTAGCTTTAAGAATAAGGAAAAAAGAATAACAGAAAAGTGAATATCATTAAAAAAAAGCGAAAGAACCATGAGATCAAAATAAACATGTACATTCTCTATTGCATGATACAGTCTAAGGAGAAACACAACTATTTGGAATTCAAATCTTAATAAATCTGACCTAGGTGTTCTTGACTTGGAATGTACATTGGGTTCCTGGCTCCCCAGTTCAGGACTGGCTTAGACAAAGGGTATCCCCTGAGGGATTGTTTCAAAATTTTTTATAGCACAGAACCAAAAAGCACCTGCATCTATGTTCTTTAGTAAGACTGGCCTGTAATTTAACTTTCTGATCCTCTCCCTGTCTTATTTTGCTATCAAATCGGCTAGCTTCAAAAACTGGGTTGAGAAACCAGTTCCCTTTCTATTCCCTGGAAAAGTTCATGTATTATTAGAACTAACCCATTCTTCGAATGTTGGTATAACTTGTTTCTAAAGCTGTATGGGGCCACTAATTTTTTTTTTCTTAATGGAAAGATTTTAACTACTGATTCAATTTCTTTAAAGATGATAGGACTACTTAGGTCCTCAATTTCTTTTTGAACCAATTTTTTAAAGGTTGTGTTATTTCCTAGGGATTTATCTATTTTACCTAAGTTTTCCAATTTACTGGCCTAAAGGTGCCTTACAAGATATCTTCCTTAATTTCTTTAATATTTGCAACATCTATGGTTATATGCTTTTTTTTTTTTTTTTTTTAACCATTCTTACTTCTATTTATTTGTTTTTACCTATTCTAGAATTTTCAATTGCTTTTGCCAGGAGTTCTTCGATTTCCTTAGTCTTTTCAGAGTCCTGGTGTTTTTCACTTTATTAATTCACTATATTACATTTGTTTTTTATCACATCAGTACTTACTGCTTTTATGCTTATTTTTCCTCCTTTCTACTTTTTTGAATTTAATCTTCTCTTCCTTTCCAAACTACCTAAGTTGGAGAATTAGAACATTAACTTTAGGCTTTCTGTTTTTTGATGTAAGTCATCGAAACTATAAATATCCTTCTATGCACTGTTTTGGCTGTATCTCACAAGTCTTCATGTATAGAATTTTCATAATTTTTCAGTTCAAACTAATTTTTATTTCCATATGATAGGCGTCTGTACAGAAAATTTCAATTTGAGACTAAGAAAGACTGATTAATTAAGTATATTGAAGCAGACATCCTACTGCTATGTCCATTATTTTCAAAGTGACTTACACTTGCAAGAAAATGTATATCAAGTAGAAAAAGTTACATGTTTTTCTCTTTCCATATTTCTTTCTTCTGCCAGAAACTGGGAACCTCTGCTCTCTTGGAGGCACAAAGATGAAGCTTCCACTTTTTTTCTTTGACATCAAAAAAGGAGTGATAATGCCAGAGGTCAAGGCAGTCTCTCTGTTTCTCTCCCCCTCTCTCCCTCTGCCTGCCTGCCAGGCCTGCAGCCAAGTGAAGTGGCTACGCCTCTGGGCCTCTAGCTGTCCCATCTCTTGTTAGAAGGACAAGTGCATTTCAGGGCCACAGGAGTGGGAAATCTCACTTTCTCTTGGGATCCCATTACATTCCCTAATCCAACTTTACCAGTAATAAATTAGATGACATATTTTAATTCTCACATTAATCTTGTGTTTATTTCTCAGGTGCTTCAGAACCTGGAGCAAAAGGAGACTGAGTGGTCAGGCTTCTGAGTACTCTCAACAAATACTTAAAGAAAAGCAAGACATGTTTAACCTTAGCTTCTTCCGGTGGGAATGAGGAACGTGGTGTCAGGGGCTAGGGTGTCACAGGTCTGATAAAGACTAGGGCTTCCTTCTAAAGCCGAAACGTGGGAGAAAGAAAAGGAAGCAAGGTGTTCTTTTTGATGATGGAATGTTTTGGGGGGGAAAGTAGAAGCAAAAAAGAAAATGTACTTTGAAAAGCAAAATGTCCTGTATGCCTTTGATTAATAGGCACAGGACACACATGGCGGAGTGACAAATTAGAGAGAGAACAGGGAAATAACACACCAGGCGTTCAAACTCCAAAAGGGTAAACAAACATGCTGGGCGCCAGTGGTTTTCTCTGTGTGCATAAGCCCTGCACATCTTGGTTTCTAGGTTACCAACCTTCCCAAACTATTGGTATCGCCACAGTAAGTGGAGGCAATGCTTCTGAGAACAACGTGGCCCACGTGAGTCTGCCATGCTCCGTGGGGCAGCACGGCCTGGACGTGCTCCCCTGGTGTCACTTCCAGCCTCGCCCTGCAAGCTGACCTTGGGAAGCTAGCAAATCTATGAAAAGGGGAAACCACAACTAATTTCCTTTGCAGTACTGAAGAAGTTGTTATTGAAAGTACACTGAGAACTACACACCTTGTAGGCAAAGTATTTACTTGGCATTTGGCTATCAAGTGGCTCTACTGTGGGCAATAATCACTCCAGTGCCTATCAGCTCTGAGGGAGAAAGAAGGGATGCTGCTGCTTCAAAACACCCTCTTGGCAGATATTCTGTCTTCGGGTTTCTCCGTCATTCAGTCAAAATGTACACTTACTCTCATTCAAGCACTGTAGTGTTAGGTACCAGGGGAAACACACAAAAACAATGTACACAAAACTATACTTAGGGAGACAAGAAGCTTGTTCCACATTGTACTGTGAAGCAGTCAGTGTGATGAGACATATAACCAATTGCTAAACGGTGGGATGGTATTTACAAAAGAGCGAAATCAATGGCCTGAGGAAGCAGAGCCATAAAGAAAGAGGATTTTAACAGAGAGGCAGCTATAATTAGAACATCTGGGTTTATGTTTTAGTCATACTGCTCACAAGGACTCTGGACAAGTAAACCTCTCCTCATGTAGCCTCAGTTTCCCAATCTGGAAAATGGGCATAATATTATATCCCTAAAGGAGTTTGTAAACAAGCTAATATGAAGTGCCAGCAGTGTCTGCCTAGCTTATTGTGATCAACCACGTAAATGGGTGAAGTGGAAGTGTGGCCAATGGGCATAGAACAGGAGGAGCTAGAATAGAAGCAGGAAAGTAGAAATTGAACAAAGCAGGGTCAGTTAGATGGAATGAGGGTCTATCCTGGGAAATGACGGGACATGAGAATGATGACAGATCTGGAAACTGGGCAGTATTTCAGACTTGATGGGAGAGGCAATAGGCACCATTAAAGAGTGGGAAATTAACAGTGGCGATTTACGAACATAAGTCCAGGAAAATAAAAGGAAGAAACAAAGACAGGCAGAAGACAAGGAAACCAGGTCGAATGGTGCACTGCTTCAGGCAGGAGGTGATGAGGACCAGCTGTTTTCAGCCTCTGTATGTTTTTCTCTTCCTCAGGGTAGCAATAAGTTTACCAGATATTTGTTTATCACTTTAGAGACTCACAAAGTACTTATACAAACTTTACTGCACTTTGAACTGGCAATCTTTGGAATACTGCCACTATGTACAGAAAATAAAATGGTAAGTTCAGAGTTAAAGGATTTAGCTACTACAACCTAGCTGATAAGTGAAAGAGAGAGGATTCATACCTTGACTCAGACCCAGGTTCATTAAAGGGGTAGCTGAACAGTGCTAGGAAAGGAGTCGCTAGAATCATCTGCATTGTAATATGAAAATCAAGGCCAGTGAGAAGTGTGTGTAGGGAAGACCATAGGCTTAGGGTCAGATGGAGATCTGCACTCTTTCTCTTTCTTTTGACCCTGGGCAAATCATTTGACCCCTTGAAGTCTTAGTTTCTTTGTGGAAGGGTAAACTCCTTTTCCCTGGCTTCATGTTTCTATGTGCTGGAAAATCCAGTGGAATAAAATTCTGGGTATTCTCCCTTTCACTTCTTCCCAGTGGAGGGAGAGTGGCTGATCTGACTGGTGAATTTAGAAGAGATGAGCATGTGTGGTGGCCCCTCCCACTCTCCTCTTCCTGGAGATCCGCCTATTCCAAGAAAGCCCACCCCTGCTCCTCCAGGCTACAAGTTTCATAGGGGCGGGGCAGGTCCCTGGGGGAGGGCTGTCTGGGTGGTGCCAAAGTCATCCAGTCTCTTTGGACTCCAAAGCTGTATTGTGTTCACCAACCTAGCAGTGATCAGATATCAAAACTGACCCTTTGATCTCATTGCCTGAAGCTCTGTTGGGGAAAAGTAATGTTTGTCATTGGTATACCACCAGACAAAGTTATTCGGAATATTAAAGATAATGTATGTGAAATGCCTGGCATTAAGTAGGTAAGAAAAGATGGTTATTATTACTGTGGGCTCATAGATTTTTAAGTAATTAATTAAACCTGGATTGCTCCTTCATTTCTGGAAATGCTGGGCAAGAACTTTCCATTATTGATTAGAGTCAAATATCATGAAAACAACATCAACAAGCAATTCAAATTAAGCTTTTTAGAAACTGGTGAGTAGCAAATATTGCTCAAGGGAATTTGGGGGATTTTTTTGGTGTTAGGTACCAAAAACCAGTGTGATTTGACCTTCATGAACAAGTTCACAGGTACAAAAATGTTGATCACTTTCCTCTTTGGTTGAGAAGAAAGCAGAGAAATCCTTGTTTGAAGTATCTTCAAAATAACTCCAATTCCTCCTCAAAACCATGGGACAGCTATTTAGGCTGGATGACTTTTGCCTCATGATGTATGGGAGAAATAAGGCGTAAGAATAAATGGGGAACAGGATCCCTTTTAGCAATCAGAGATGGGTAAAGCTCTTTTTGGGATAATGTACAACCTGAGTATAAAATCATTTTGAAATCCAATTCTGGCAAAAGTGAATAAACATATACATCTGTGGGGGTGTCCGGAGTTTGGAGAAAAAGCTACAAAGATAAAGTACACCAGCAATGGTATACTGATGCCCTATAATCAAAGTCTACATTTTTGTCAGCACTTAAAAAATTTACAAGAATGAATACACTGATTGGTTCAAGATGGCAGAGTAGAAGGACGTGCTCTCACGCCCTCTTGCGACAACACTGGAATCACAACTAAATGCTGAACAATAATCGACAGGAAGACACTGGAACTCACCAAAAATGATACCCCACATCCAAAGACAAAGGAGAAGCCACAATGAGACGGCAGGAGGCCCGCAATCACAATAAAATCAAATCCCATAACTGCTGGGTGGGTGACTCACAAACTGGAGAACAATTATACCACAGAAGTCCACCCACTGGAGTGAAGGTTCTAAGCCCCACATAAGGCTTCCGAACCTGGGGGTCTGGCAATGGGAGGAGGAACTCCTAGAGAATCAGACTTTGAAGGCTAGCGGGATTTGACTGCAGGACTTCCACAGGACTGGGAGAAACAGAGACTCCACTCTTGGAGGGCACACACAAAGTAGTCTGTGCATCGGGACCCGGGAGAAGGAGCAGTAACCCCATAGGAGACTGAACCAGACCTACCTGCTAGTGTTGGAGGGTCTCCTGCAGAGGCGGGGGGTGGCTGTGTCTCACCGTGAGGACAAGGACACTGGCAGCAGAAGTTCTGGGAAGTACTCCTTGGCGAGAGCCTTCCCAGAGTCCGCCATTAGCCCCACCAAAGAGCCCAGTAGGCTCCAGTGTTCGGTTGCCTCAGGCCAAACAACCAACAGGGAGGGAACCCAGCCCCACCCATCAGCAGACAAGCAGATTAAAGTTCTACTGAGCTCTGTCCACCAGAGCAACAGCCAGCTCTACCCACCACCAGTCCCTCCCATCAGGAAACTTGCACAAGCCTCTTAGATAGCCTCATCCACCAGAGGGCAAACAGCAGAAGCAAGAAGAACTACAATCCTGCAGCCTGTGGGAAAAAAACCACATTCACAGAAAGACAGACAAAATGAAAAGGCACAGGGCTACATACCATATGAAGGAACAAGATAAAACCCCAGAAAAACAACTAAATGAAATGGAGATAGGCAACCTTCCAGAAAAAGAATTCAGAACAATGATAGTGAAGATGATCCAGGACCTCGGAAAAAGAATGGAGGCAAAGATTGAGAAGATGCAAACATGTTTAACAAAGACCTAGAAGAATTAAAGAACAAACAAACAGAGATGAACAATACAATAACTGAAATGAAAACTACACTAGAAGGAATCAATACCAGAATAACTGAGGCAGAAGAACGGATAAGTGACCTGGAAGACAGAACGGTGGAATTCACTGCTGCGGAATACATTAAAGAAAAAAGAATAAAAGAAATGAAGACAGCCTAAGAGACCTCTGGGACAACATTAAACGCAACAACATTCGCATTATAGGGGTCCCAGAAGGAGAAGAGAGAGAGAAAGGACCCGAGAAAACATTTGAAGAGATTATAGTCAAAAACTTCCCTAACATGGGAAAGGAAAGAGCCACCCAAGTCCAGGAAGCGCAGAGAGTCCCATACAGAATAAACCCAAGGAGAAACACACCGAGATACACAGTAATCAAATTGGCAAAAATTAAAGACAAAGAAAAATTATTGAAAGCAGCAAGGGAAAAACGATAAATAACATACAAGGGAATGCCCATAAGATTAACAGCTGATTTCTCAGCAGAAACTCTACAAGCCAGAAGGGAGAGGCATGATTTACATAAAGTGATGAAAGGGAAGAACCTAGAACCAAGATTACTCTACCTGGCAAGGATCTCATTGGATCCTTGAGAGATCCTCAAGGATCTCTCATTCAATGGAGAAATCCAAAGCTTTACAGACAAGCAAAAGCTAAGAGAATTCAGCCCCACCAAACCAGCCCTACAACAAATGCTAAAGGAACTTCTCTAAGTGGGAAACACAAGAGAAGAAAAGGACCTACAGAAACAAACCCAAAACAATTAACAAAATAGTCACAGGAACATACATATGGATAATTACTGTAAACATGAATGGATTAAATGCTCCAACCAAAAGACTCAGGCTTGCTGAATGGATACAAAAACAAGACCCATATATATGCTGTCTACAAGAGACCCACTTCAGACCTAGGGACACATACAGACTGAAAGTGAGGGGATGGAAAAAGAGATTCCATGCAAATGGAAATCAAAAGACAGCTGGAGTAGCAATTCTCATATCAGATAAAATAGACTTTAAAATAAAGAATGTTACAAGAGACAAGGAAGGACACTACATAATGATCAAGGGATCAATCCAAGAATAAGCTATAACAATTATAAATATATATGCACCCAACACAGGAGCACCTCAATACATAAGGCAACCGCTAACAGCTATAAAAGAGGAAATCGATGGTAACACAATAGTAGTGGGGGACTTTAACACCTCACTTACACCAATGGACAGATCCTCCAGACAGAAAATTAATAAGGAAACACAAGCTTTAAATGACACAATAGACCAGATAGATTTAACTGATATTTATAGGACATTCCATCCAAAGACAGCAGATTACAATTTCTTCTCAAGTACGCAAGGAACATTCTCCAGGATGGATCACATCTTGGGTCACAAATCAAGCCTCAGTAAATTTAAGAAAATTAAAATCATATCAGGCATCTTTTCTGACCACAACACTATGTCTTTTTCCACAGCGAAAAAAACGTAAAAAATACAAACACATGGAGGCTAAATAATATGTTACTAAATAACCAAGAGATCACTGAAGAAATCAAAGAGGAAATCAAAAAAACCTAGAGACAACTGACAATGAAAACACGATGATACAAAACCTATGGGATGCTCAAAAGCAGTTCTAAGAGGAAAGTTTATAGCTATACAAGCCTACCTCAAGAAACAAGAAAAATCTCAAATAAACAATCTAACGTTACACCTAAAGGAACTACAGAAAGAAGAACAAACAAAACCCAAAGTTGGGAGAAGGAAAGAAATCAGAAAGATCAGAGCAGAAATAAATGAAATAGAAACAAAGAAAACAATAGCAAATATCAATACAAATAAGAGATGGTTCTTTGAGAAGATAAACAAAATTGATAAACCATTAGCCAGACTCATCAAGAAAAAGAGGGAGAGGACTCAAATCAATAATATGAGAAATGAAAAAGGAGAAGTTACAACAGACACGGCAGAAATACAAAGCATCCTAAGAGACTACTACAAGCAACTCTATGCCAATAAAATGGACAACCTGGAAGAAATGGAAAAATTCTTAGAAAGGTATAACCTTCCAAGACTGAACCAGGAAGAAACAGAAAATAAGAACAGACCAATCACAAGTATGAAATTGAAACTGTGATGAAAAATAGTCCAACAAACAAAAGTCCAGGACCAGATGGCTTCACAGGTGAATTCTATCAAACATTTAGAGAAGAGCTAACACCCATCCTTCTCAAACTCTTCCAAAAAACTGCAGAGGAAGGAACACCCCCAAACTCATTCTATGAGGCCACCATCACCCTGATACCAAAACCAGACAAAGATACTACAAAAAAAGAAAATTACAGACCAATATCACTGAGGAATATAGAGGCAAAAATCCTCAACCAAATACTGGCAAACAGAATCCAACAACACATTAAAAGGATCATATACCATGATCGAGTGGGATTTATTCCAGGGATGCAAGGATTCTTTAATATATGCAAATCAATCAATGTGATACACCATATTAACAAATTGAAGAAGAAAAACCATATGATCATTTCAATAGATGCAGAAAAAGCTTTTGACAAAATTCAACACCCATTTATGATAAAAACTCTCCAGAAAGTGGGCATACAGGGAACCTACCTCAACATAATAAAGGCCATATACGACAAACCCACAGCAAACATCCTTCTCAATGGTGAAAAACTGAAACCATTTCCTCTAAGATCAGGAACAAGACAAGGATTTCCACTCTCACCACTATTATTCAACATAGTTTTGTAAGTCCTAGCCACAGCAATCAGAGAAGAAAAAGAAATAAAAGGAACACAAATTGGAAAAGAAGAAGTAAAACTGTCACTGTTTGCAGATGACATGATACTATACATAGAGAATCCAAAAGATGCCACTAGAAAACTACTAGAGCTAATCAATGAATTTGGTAAAGTTGCAGGATACAAAATTAATGCACAGAAATCTCTTGCATTCCTATATACTAATGATGAAAAATCCGAAAGAGAAATTAAGGAAACACTCCCATTTACCATTGCAACAAAAAGAATAAAATACCTAGGAATAAACCTACCTAGGGAGACAAAAGACCTATATGCAGAAAACTATAAGACACTGATGAAAGAAATTAAAGATGATACAAACAGATGGAGAGATATACCATGTTCTTGGATTGGAAGACTCAATATTGTGAAAATGACTATACTACCCAAAGCAATCTACAGATTCAATGCAATCCCTATCAAATTACCAAAGGCATTTGTTACAGAACTAGAACAAAAAATCTTAAAATTTGTATGGAGACACAAAAGACCCCAAATAGCCAAAGCAGTCTTAACGGAAAAAAGCAGAGCTGGAGGAATCAGACTCCCTGACTTCAGACTATACTACAAAGCTACAGTAATCAACGCAATATCGTACTGGCACAAAAACAGAAATATAGATCAATGGAACAGGATAGAAAGCCCAGAGATAAACCCACGCACCTGTGGTCAACTAATCTATGACAAAGGAGGCAAGGATACACAATGGAGAAAAGACAGTCTCTTCAATAAGTGGTGCTGGGAAAACTGGACAGCTACATGTAAAAGATTGAAATTAGAACATTCCCTAACACCATACACAAAAATAAACTCAAAATGGATTAGAGACCTAAATGTAAGACCAGACACTATAAAACTCTTAGAGGAAAACATAGGAAGATCACTCTTTGACATAAATCACAGCAAGATCTTTTTTGATCCACCTCCTAGAGTAATGGAAATAAAAGAAAAATAAACAAATGGGACCTAATGAAACTTCAAAGCTTTTGCACAGCAAAGGAAACCATAAACAAGACGAAAAGACAACCCTCAGAATGGGAGAAAATATTCACAAATGAAGCAACGGACAAAGGATTAATCTCCAAAATATATAAACAGCTCATGCAGCTCAGTATTAAAAAAACATACAACCCAATCCAAAAATGCACAGAAGACCTAAATAGACATTTCTCCAAAGAATACATACAGATGGCCAAGAAGCATATGAAAAGCTGCTCAACATCACTAATTATTAGAGAAATGCAAATCAAAACTACAATGAGGTATTACCTCACACCAGTCAGAATGGGCATCATCAGAAAATCTACAAACAACAAATGCTGGAGAGGATGTGGAGAAAAGGGAACCCTCTTGCACTGTTGGTGGGAATGTAAATTGATACAGCCACTATGGAGAACAGTAAGGAGGTTCCTTAAAAAACTACAAATAGAACTACCATATGACCCAGCAACCCCACTACTGGGCATATACCCAGAGAAAACCATAATTCAAAAAGACACATGCACCCCAATGTTCATTGCAGCACTATTTACAATAGCCAGGTCATGGAAGCAACCTAAATGCCCATCAACAGATGAATGGATAAAGAAGATGTGGTACATAGATACAATGGAATATTACTCAGCCATAGAAAGGAACGAAATTGGGTCATTTGTAGAGACGTGTATGGAGCTAGAGACTGTCATACAGAGTGAAGTAAGTCAGAAAGAGAAAAACAAATATCGTATATTAACGCATATATGTGGAACCTAGAAAAATGGTACAGATGAACCGGTTTGCAGGGCAGAAATAGAGGCACAGATGTAGAGAACAAATGTATGGACACCAAGGGGGGTAAGCGGCGGGGGGTGTGGGTGGTGGTGGGATGAATTGGGAGATTGGGATTGACATGTATACAGTGATGTGTATAAAATGGATGACTAATAAGAACCTGCTGTATAAAAAAATAAATAAAATTCAAAAAAACCCAAAAAACAAATAATATATAATCTGCACAGACAGTACCTGAGGGAGCAAAATGAAAGCTCAGCCTGGGGTCCAGTCAGATGCACGTAGTTAAAATTATCAAATGGCTTTGCTTCAGTGAGCACTGATCAACACCCCCTTATCCCAACTCCCAACACATGCACACACCGCCCCCAGTGCTAAAGATACCATTTGTTACTGGATACTGTACAGAAGCAATTAAGTTCCAGCAGGCGATTGGCAAACATTTTCTAAGTACTTCCTTTGTGCAAGACACGGTGCTCAGCCCCTGTTGGCAGACCTGGTGGCATCCTTCACTGCCTCCCTACCTCTTTCATTATTTTGATGGCTTCCACCCGGTGCTGGGGTGGGGGATAAAGCAGCACGCGGTGATAGAGCGACTGCAGCACGGGCTTCATGGAGTCCACTGACCCCACCAGCCGGACCAGCTCAGCTGCGATGTAATAGATGGTCCGAGCCACGGGCCCACTGAGGGCGGGTGCGGTGGAGGAGCAGCCTGACCCCCGGCCGTGGTCAGAAACCCCTGGGGACGCAGAGTCCGATTCGATGCTGGTACTCGCGTTGCTGCTATGAGCAGAGGTGATGGTTTTGTCATGAATTGGATTCCCCAGGATCACGATGAGAGCAGGGCAAAGATTTTTCCTGAGAAGAGACGAGAAGAAAGAAAAGTTTCCCTACAAGCCGAATGATAAAATATGAATACTATCCGGAGGGTAAATACCAGGTGCCTTAAAAATGACACATAAGAGTTGGGCTCTTTACTGCTCCTTCTTCTGGCTACCTTCTGCCCCAGCGTTCCCTGACTCTCCATCACTCCTGCGGATATCAACAGAATAATTCAAGCCTTATAATTCAAGCTGGGGTTAACTACATAAAATATCAAGAGAAGCATGAGAAATCATCTTATGTGAGGAAAATGGACTCAAAATGCTAACTGACTTAGTTATAAAGTTTCATTTTACTATAAATAACAAAGTTATTTATACTCCTCATTTGGGAAGTTAATTTAAAATTCTGACACATATCATATACATAGCATTCGACTTTCTCCCTGTCAATAAGCCCAGGAACCCAGAGCAGCTAGCTGGCTGCCTGAGGGCCCTGTCACTTGTGTGAATCTCTGACTGTGATTAAGAGACTAGTATTCAGGTTGAGATGGAGAAAGTACCAGGGTGAGGCTGAGAATAAGGTCCAATTTTGGCGAAGGTGAATTGCCTCGCCTGTGCAACTCTCTGGTGCCTTTATATGATTTAGAACATAGGCTCTCATGATCCTATGACGTAAACAAAATGCAAGAGCGCCTTGGGAGGCATAGTTTGTTACAATAATTATCGCTTTCTCTCCCCTTTCTCTCTGTAGCTTCGTCTGGTGCATATAAGCAAAGCGATCTCCTTACTTTCCCTCTAATCCGTTTACACATAGATGAAATGACCGGTGAGGCACGGATGCCCTGGGAAGGGACCCGCAGACCCAGCTAGAGGGAGCGAGTCCCGCAGGTCGGTGTGGAGCAGGGGTCGGCATCACGATGAGCACTCACCAGATGAGGTCCGTGAAGCCTCTGTGCAGCTGCATGGAGGAGGAGGAGCTGCTGAGCACGGACAGAACGCACTCCAGGTACAGAAGCTGCAGCTGCTGACCGTCACTGCAGAGGGGCAGAACCAACATACACATGCACACAAAGTAAAGGTAAAATTAAAGAGGTGACGTGTGGAAAACACTTGGGAAAATGTTAGGTATCATACATAGGGTGTTAATTTTTGGGTAGGGGGCGTTGGTAGTGTTATGGGTTGACTTGTGCCCCCCCCCTTTCATATGCTGAGGTCCTAACCTCTGGCACCTCAGAAATGGTCTTATTTGGAGTTGGGACCTTACACAGGTAACCAAGTTAAAGTGAAGTTATATGGGTAGATCCTAATCCAATACGACTGGTGTCCTTATAAAACAGGGAAATTAGGACACAGAGATACACATGGAAGGAAGACAATGTGAAGAGACATGCAGAGAAGACGGTCGCCTACAAGCCAAAGAGTGAGGCCTCCCAGCCCTGAGAAGGAACCAACTCTGCTGACATCATGATCTCCAATCTCCAGCCTCCAGAAGCGCGAGACAATACATTTCTGTTGTTAAAGCCGTTCAGTTTGTGGTACTTTGTTATGGCGGCCCCAACAAACTAATACAGTTAGGATGATTTTTCTGTAATAAACTTTACTTTTTAGAACAGTTTTAGATTTACAGAAAAACTGAATATGGTATGGAAAGTGACCATATTTTACCCACCCCTGCACGTTGTTTATCCGGGTAAAGATGTTATTAACATCTTACCATTAATGAACAAATTAACAGCTACCCTTAATGAACAAATATTGATATATTGACTAAAGTCCAGTTTATTCCAGAAATATTAATTTTTAAGGTTTAATTGTCTAAATATGTTTCATATGTTTTATTGTACCATGATATCTTTTAGATGATTAATGCTTTACTAACTTGCATTTGGCTTTTCTTCTTTATTTTTTTGAAAACAGCATGTTTTTTCAACAGACAAATTATTTTTCTCATAATTATTACTATGGGGTTCCTCAATAGAACCAGATGAAAAAAAAACAGATAAGTTGATGGGATGCACATTTTTATACCTGGATTAAGTTTTCTGCCTAATCCACCAGAAAGTATTAAAATCCAGGTGGGTGGTCTTTCTGACCAATCACTTGACTCATTATTAAGAAAAATAATTATTAAATGCCCTTATTGAAAAATGTCTCTATCTTTCAAACTGTCAGTCGAACGTCACAAAACTAAAATAACTATAAACAATAAAGAGTCTCAGTTTCTGAAATCACTGGAAATAAACCCAGAGAAAAGCTACAAGCAGTCAAGTTTCCTATGAGTACATATCAGCAAAGCGTGCTGCAGCAATATGGCAACCCAAAGGCATCAGGCTTGGTGACAGAGAGAGCTCATTGCCAAGGAAACTGGCCTGGGAGTCTCCTTGGAGACTGAATGCGGCAGCTTTTCTGTGGGCTGCTGCAGTCTGGAAAGATGAGTACTCGTGGCCTGGCACGAGTCATGTCATTAGAGGAGCACGTTCCAGGCATGCCCCTCACTAGATACACACGTGTGTGTGCACCGTGTGTACATTTCGTATTTGTCTGACTACAGACAGACGAATCTGTGAGATGCACAGGGCAGAAAGGAGCCTAGAAACTAGCCAACTCTTTCAACACACACTAGGGAACATCTGCCTACTTAGGAGGGCTGTGAGTCGCTTTGTCTGGCCTTTTGCTGGAACAGGTTGAGCATCTGCTGGTCTCCCTCTCCGCTCGTCTCTGGACTTCCTCCCGGGCCCACGATCCACACAGAACAACTCTGGTGGGCGGCCCAGTGGTCCGTGAAGGAGCAGCAGTGTAGCCCTGGCAGGGTTACTGTGACAGCAACCCGGCAGCACATCCTCCATTTCTGGAGTTCTTAAAATTTTGTTTCGCTTTGAACTATTTTGATTTTGCCTCCCTTAGAAACAGATGCAAATTTAGTTAGAAAAAGGAGGGAGGGAGTTAACTGCATAAAGAGTGGAATGGAATTAGAATACACAGTATGAAGGCTCAGCCTCGCCTCATTGATTCCAAGATGCCTCAGTATAGATTCCTCTCCGACATTCTGTACTGAGAAGAGAGGGAAGTGGGGAGAGGGTGGTGGGAAACCAACAGGCAGAGAATGAAAAAATATCTTTCTAATCCCAATTATCCTTCCAAAAATTCTTGGATTTAAACAGCATCATGTAACTCAACTTGCCTAATATAGAGCTCTATTAATACCGCATCTCCGAGGCATGTGAGTTAACCTGTGTGCCTGAATGCATTTTCTGATTTCTCCTGAGAGACTGAACATATCATGAGTACATACCCCTACAGAGCTAAAGACCTGTGAGGTATATCGGCATTGATTTTGGGAATGGATGTTGGGTGGGAAGTGATGATCGCGGTGTGATTTCAGAGGAAGAACCTACTTAGAAGGTAGGAGAGGTGTCAAGTTTAGCCAATGGAAACAAAAGGAGTTAAAGTAGTAAAATCAGAAGAAACTATATAGATGTGAAAATTTAAGGAGAATTAACAGAACCACCAGAGCGAGAGCAGCCAAGGGCATGGTATTATCTGACCAGGGGGTGTTAAACGTCTCCCAGTGAAGCTGCACTAAGCCTGCTGCACCCCAGCTTCTGCAGTAATAGAACCCCCATCTTAGGGCAATGGAACCATGATGGGAAAGGCCATAATCAAACAAGGAGAAGAGTCTCCAGAGGCAGAATTATGATAAGGAAATTGCTTTGAAAAAACAAGCAAGACTATGAGAATCCTATAAAAATCATTAAGCTCTATAGCAATATGCCTAAAGCCATCTTTGATCCAATGTCCAATGAGAAATCCTAGAAAACCATATGCATGTCACATGAGTTATTTTTTTTTTCCATTTAAAGCCTATCCCTGAGTCATATGGTTTAGAAACATTTTCATTTTTTCAGTGACTGATAGAAATGTATGACCTTTAGCTTCTAATACACATATGTGAGCATTTGTAATGTATGTTTGTGCATTGTATTTTCCCAACAACCTTCAGTCAAATTTCTAATGTAAGAAACTCAGTGTTCCTAAATGTATCACAAACTAGAATTAGCACTGATAATTCTGAAAGCAAACAAGCTATTTTAGAGCTAATATTTATCAAATATTGATTATGTGCTGTGCAGTAAAAGAAAAAAAAATTCCACTTATACCGGTACTTCCTAGAAGATATCGATATGAGTGTCTTTAATAATAATTATACAATAAGCGTAACTTTGGGCTGTTTAAGGTAAGCCAAGTTATATGGTTGTCCTATAGGTAGGGGTCCCTGTAGGTGACATTAGAGCCATCCAGGTTTTAAAGAACCATGAACTGAATGAACCCCAGATGCCAGGCAGGTCCTTACTAGACTTTGCTAAAGGCTCTTTCTGGACCAATGAACAGTGGTATCATTTATAGACCTACAGACTTGTTCTAACTTCTCCTGATGGCTATTTTTAAATTATTAATGGCATAATTACCATGAACTATTATTAGCACTTTTGTAGCACTTAAAAATTTTAGATTTTTCCCTTAGCAAACTACTCAGGAAAAAAGAGTTTAATTTATTAGTTTTCCCTTGTCAGCACAGTAATGAACATAGCCTTTATGTTTTTCAAAATTTCGGTCGTCTTTGTTTTATTCCCCGACAAGGCTAAGACCTGAAGGGGTGGGCCAAGAAGAAGAATCCTTGACAGCTGGCAATAGCCAGCTTGCTAGTTGCTACCAGCCAGCTGTGTGTTCCCCTGGGGAACAGAAACAACTGCACAGAATGTTAACATCAGATGAGGACTCTCCACAATGATGATGTAACAAGATGAAAGCCAATCGACAATCACATCTGAACAGAAATTTTTTAAAAAATCTGTACAATTACAGAAATGACCAAATATTATCCTCCCCTGTAAGTGACTCCTCCTGCTTCTCCAGTGACAACTCTGGCTCCCATCTGGCCCTCTTGTCAGCTAGATGAAAACTAGGATGCTCAATGCTAGAATTGCCCCTTGCTTTCTGACAGTACCCAGTCCTTGAACAGAACCCCCCAATTCCTTTAATCCGCACCAAATTACCTAACTCAGGTTCAAATCCTATAACAATTCCTAACATCCACCCTTTTACTGGATGTCCTATCGTTCCCATAGTGTACACGCTCCCCTACTGCAGCAAGTTAATAACCCTAATTCTGTTAACCTCAGATGTTCCTGGTGATCTTGGGGTGGTGGGCACTGACAGTCTTTTAGGTTAATTTTCTCATTCAATCCTTACAAAAACCCTAACATACTTTATATTACTAATATTATATATATTACTATATTATAATGATTATAATGCAAATTTAAAATATTTTGAATAATCATTAAGTATATTAATATTAAAATTATATTATGAATATAACATTATAGTGTTATTTTATTATAAATATTATTATAATATATATTAATATAAAATAATATAATGTGATAATAAGAATTAATGATAGGATCAATAAGCTTAGGGTGGTTGAGCTCTTTGCCCAAAGTCAAGAGCTAGTAAGGGGCCTAACAGGGGTTTTAACCCAGGTAATCCAACAAAGATAATGCAGTTGAGCCAATAGTAATTAAACTATGATTGTCTCTCAGGAGAAAACAAGCCAATGAGAAATATATTCCAGCTCTGATCTAACAGCTGGCTCTGCCAAGATGGAGAGGAGCTGGGCAGGGGTGGTGAGAAGTTAGCACTGGAAGAGATCTAAACCCCGGGCATGGATGGGGAGAGTGAATATATAACCTATCCCAGCCTGGACACTGTTGAGAGTAAAGGAGGGTGATTGTAATCATACACAACAGGCATAGCCTGGGACTGTCCCAAGGAAATCAGGTAGCACGGGGTCCCTAGAGATGGGGTCACCGTGGCTGGTGTTGGAGCCTGCAGGTTAGGATGATCATCTGAACCCCAGCCCTACTGCTCCGACTCTCCATGGTCAGGAAGGCGGGACCTGAGTGGGGCACGGGAGCAGCCAGGTACATTCCATGTACATTGCCCCCGAGGGAAAAATAATGCCCATACCTGCAGCCTGCCTAGGGTCCTGGGGTGGGAGAAACTTGAGGGTGGGGTGTGGAAGAAGTTAAGTGCTATTTTGTTTTGGTTTGTACTACCTATGTATTAAATAAGTCTCTTCATTTATTTATTTATTTTCTTCTTCATTTTTTAAGTGCCTGATATAAATTGAGCTTAATTTGGTCAAAATATGCAGGTGACCTGGAGGAATGATAGATAAATTGAAGTAGAGACTATTGGGCAACAACTTTTAAGAGTAGTTTTAAGCCTAGCTTAAAAATAATCCTGAATTTATGAAAAAACAAAAACAACAACAACAAATTTCTGCAATGTTTCCAGCAAACTGAGAGAGCTCATTCATGTCTGCAACTGGACTGTTTCTCGCAGCTCATTACCATATATAAAATTCTACAAGCAAAAGTTTTCTGAATTATCAATTACTCTAGTTACCAGTAAACAATAGTTTAATGTGTCTTTCCCAACTCAGAGGGCACTTCAGAATCCTACCATGTTGTAGAATGTTGCAGTTAATTATAATATGTAGCTGTTAGAGACTTTCAGCTCACCTTGGCAGGTCTGGCCTTTTTATGATTTGGCTTTACTACAGATGCAGAAGTTATCAACTTACTGCATGGAGAGTTGGAGCAGTGGACATCACAAATGAACTAATATCACTGATTAAACTGTCATGCAAATAAATGAAAAGTATATAAAAATCAGAATAACACGTTCTTTTTAAAGATAGGTGTGTGAGCTCACAGGCTCAGGAGATGTTAGAAGAAATAGAAAAGATCACACAGCCCAACCTGGCCATTTAGCAGAGGAGGAAGGTGCAATAGCTGGATGAGAAGGCTCATCTGGAGCCACAGACCAGGGACACGCCAGGTTAGGACTAGCCCTCGTATCAACTAGCTCTTAGCCAACATTTTTTCCACTCACCTCCATGCTCAAGGGATTAACTCTTCTGCAAGGTATTGTTTTCCCTTTTTCTCATCAGAAAATTACATCCTTCAGTAATCATATTTGGTCATGTGGGCTTGCCCAAGATCACTGAACACATGTCTCAGGAAAGACAGTGAACTGCTCAGTGAATACCAACGGGGTGGCGGGAACCACTGTCCCTATGCTCTGCAACTTTAAGTGATGCTGCAGGCAAAAGTTACTTCAGAAACATTCCGTTAACGAATCAGAGCACCAGTGTTGAAGGCACTTACTTGATGGCAGCTTGGAGCTTCTCACACAGAACAGTGAGCACAGAGACAAGGTCATCACAGAGGGACTCTACTGTTGACCCTTCAAACAAAGGAGGTGACAGGCATTAGACATCGGCAGGGGGCACTACAGGCTTCCTCAACAGTCCTTCCCATCTTCTGCTTTTGATACTTTCAGGACTGGAAAGATGATTTTCAGATGCTGAGCCTTCCTCAGGTCACCAAAAGGGTCACAGAAAAGAATTAAAGGACCGATTATCCCATCAGTCCTTTCCAAAGTAAAACACTCAAGACAGTCCAGGAAGGAAATAATAGACTATTTATTATAAGTAAAATTCATTCACACTTAACAAAAAAGATTTGGTTAATTTAAGGAACAACACAACTGATAACAATTTTCTCAATATTTAGGCCAGCAGACTATACATGTATCCCTTATTCTGACCTCTTGAATTTCTGGGTCTCCTGAGCCGACTTGAGCTGTATCCCAGAGAGATAAAATATGGTGGCATGGAAGAAAGATGGGCTTTTCATACTAGGAAACTAGGGAAAGGAGGCAAAATAAGTTAGTCTCCATCTTCACCTATTTTAGCTACTTGTCCAGCATCCTCAGGGTACATGGCCTTCATTGTTAAAGGAGCAACAGCCAAGGTCAGAAAAAATTTTCCTTTCAAACATGTTTGTGTCCAGAATCTAGCAACAAAACTCCCACAGAAGCACTGAAGTGTATTGGAAAAAGGCTGAAATTTGGAATCTGTTCAAGTACTGGTCCACAGTTTGCTGACTGTGTGAGCTTGGGTAAGCTTCAGTTTGGCCTTCGGCAAGATGCGATAAATAATAACGAAGTCCCAGCACTGCTGGGCCAAGTGAAGTAACAAGTGGAAGCATTTGCTTTTTTTTTTTTTAAATAAAAACCTGTGGAGAGCTATACAAATGTGCCCAAGTGTTTGATGGATGTATATAATGAATGAATGAATGACCATGAGGTCAGAGAATATGGAGAAAATAATGGCAAGAGTGTAAGAAGGAAAATAAAAATAAAATTGGAGGAGGGCAAGGGAATGAGAAATGGCTGATCCTCAGAATTTAATATTTTAAATGCAGGAACAAAATGAGAAATGATAAAGTACAATGATAAAAGATAGTTTAAAATAAATAAAACCCATAAGTAGTATTGAAACTCAATTTTAGGTAAATTTCAAATGAGTCTATCAATTTTTTTACTGATATAGATTTTAAAGATGCATCCTTAACCGAGAGGACTTTGACCTCTTTTTTTAGTTTATAAAATCATCCTACATTAAAGGAAGACATTATGGGAACTGCAATAGCCAAAAGAGGAAGAGACTGGTGGAAAATCTTGGAGCATACCACTGAGAGCTTCAAAAGGTGAAAGGATGTTGCAGCCCAAGAATGCAGGAAGATGTGACTAAAACAACATGCTCATGTGATGCTTTAGAAAATGACTTAAAGTAGTCATTTTTCTTTCATTTATTCTTTTTCTCCTAACTGTGGCTGTTTAGCTACTTCTTTCTCTCCATTTCATTCCCTGTCTTTTTCATCTTCTCTCTGCCCCGCCCCCCCCTTTCCCCATTCTTAACCGGCAAAAATATCAAAGAAAAGCAGATTTTTTTCAACATTTTAAAAATTACTGAATAAAATTCAAAATAAAAATTATATTTCAATCAGATAATTTGAATTTTTCATATCTCTTTCAGAAAACAATACCATCAAACATTTTTAAGAAGTCAAAGTGCTTGTCTACTGTACGTGGACCTTTATTTTTTCCTGTCCTGTGGGTCAGAATGAAAGTTCCTTACCTTGATTTCACCTGCTACTGAAATTGGGCTGTCTGTCCTTCCCTTGAGGTGACTCATTTTTCATATCAAAAACTCGGTGTTTCACAAATATCCTTCAGGTGAAATAATGAACCTGATTTCATGAAGAGTGACATAACTACAAAAACTAGCTTCCAGCAGGAAGGTGTGTGAAGAGTTAATTTCCCTGACACAGCTGGAGCAGGGACAAGTATGGTTGGCAGAGGGTGTAGGAACAGAAGGAAACAACGGCTGACTAAAGCTAAGCAGAGCCTCCAAGGAGAATGGGGAACTAACCCGAGAGCTTTTACTCAGTGTTACATCCCCACGCCAAGCACGCAGTAGGTGTTCTTACACCGGCTTTTTAAACTGAATGTGCAAAAATCAAATCCAATACCTTGACTCCTGAATTCCTGCGGGACATCCGGGTTTTCAATTATCTAGTAAGGGAGACACACACAGGACAATTAGGAGATTCAGGCAAGAAAAATCCCGACTGTTCAACAACGGAAAGTTCTAGGAAACAAAGTGTCATCTGAGTGCTCTGGGCTCTGCTAACTTACCTAGGCGCACCCTCCGGCTCTTGATAGCGTTTCATTACTCATGGTACTTATGAAGAGGCTATGATGTCTGAACTGAGTTATCAGTTCCAAAAATAATTCATTCAAGAGTCCACAACCCCCTGGAAGTTTAAGCCCCACGGTGCACTTGATCATTCCAGGATGCTGCAGGGCTATGACCTGAGGCAATACCTGCCTAAACAGGTGCGTTCTCTTTGCACAAAAAACAATTTGTCCCCAGGTCACAGACTGCACTCTGACTGGCACCTAATGAATACAGATTCTTAATCGTAAGAAGAATCAGGTTCCTGGACTTCAACATACAGGTCCAAGATGACTGTGGGTCAGAAGCACCAGATTCCTAATTGATGGGGGAGTGTATTAACTTCTGACTGTCTGACCAGACTGACCCTCTAGGCCATCTCTAGGTAGATCTAGAACTATCAGGGTAGAGACAGAACCTGGAGGGAAGAGAGAATAGGAAGGAGAAGACATTTACTGGTAGTAAGATTATTTCCCGTGGTAGGGATAATTCAGTGACTACTGAGCTGCGAGCAGGAAGGCAACCCTTCAGTCTCCCCACCTCTTAGCATTGGGAGATAAACAGAAGGCATTTCCATGCCAATTAACTATCAGATATAAATACCATAGCACTGATCATTTTTAAACTTGTTACAGCCATGTATTTCTACTCTTCTCTGTTCATAAATTTGCAAGCTCAGCAACTTCTACAGTGTTTTGGGAAATGCTATGTTAGTGCCTACAGCTCAGCACATGGATAAATATTAAGTTCAGAACAACATTTTCTGGAGGAAATCCATCTGAATCATTTTTATGGATAGGAGAACCACTACCACCTACCCCCCAAATATTTACATGTGGAATTTTTTTCTTTTTAAAATGAGTAACAACAATTTAACAATGGCTTTTGTCATCGAAATAATTCAATAATAAAGCTCGATAATAACTCAGGGTTTCTGAGGCTACAAAATCAAACTGAGTAATCTGCCTTGGGAGTAGGGGTGGGGAGGGGCTAGACATTAAGTTGAAGATAGATTTTGTGCTAAGCTTTTGGCATTCTAGATTTATTTTCTTTCCACTGTATTTAAGTCTTTCTAATTCTGAGATGGCCCGTGATGTCTTTCCAGTGATGGGTCATGCTAAGCACTATACACATCTTCTGCAAGTAATGCTAAGTGCCCCATGGGAGAACATGCAGCCTACTTAGCGTGAGTCTCACCAATCCTAGGGACCACTCCCCTTTAATAGCTTTTTAAAAAATAACCATTCTTAGGTGGCAAAACTTATGTCTCCCTCTACTAAACATCGTAAGTGCTTCAAATATTAGCATCCTGAGAATCATGTTTTTCTGGGACACAAAAACATCTCCAGGGATCTCATGAGTAATAGAAAGGAAATTAACAGGAAACACTAATTTTCTATCTCGTTTGGGATCTTGCCTCCGGATGGGGTGAGTCCAGATGGTCAGTGATGAGGGGGACCAGAAGGTTGACTAGCCACACAGTACTTAGGACAGAGGCAGACAACCCTCTAGTTTTATCCAGACCTCTACAACTATACCTGTCACCACTGTTACAGAAGAGCAAGATAAGCTAAAAAGCTGAGTCGTTTTACTTAAAACCCCAAATTCCCCTACTTAAAAATTTAAAAATATAACGAAATAAACTATCATAATTGAAATCACTTTGAAACTACAAAGTTTCATTTAAATGCTTCATCTTAAAACATTAGTGTTATAGTATTTCCCATCGTGTTGCCATTTAGCAAGGATGGAACATGATCATATACTAGTATCAGGACTCTCAACATCTTAGCTTTGTTTCCATTAAGAAACTTTTTTCTCTTAATGCTTTCTGCTTATAGATTTGAATTTCTTTTAAACTAATATATCTATACCATCATATGCAACACCTTAGTATAAATGAAATAGTTTTTTAACAAAGAGTAAGCTAATATAATAAAAATATCTCAAGTTTAAATGATTTTTAATAAAAACTTGGGCTTTAGATATAGCAAACAGAGAAGAAAATCAGTATTTGTTTTTTCAGATTAGTGGATTTAAAAAAAACAAAAAACAAAAAAACACTGGCTGCCAGACTGCATATTAATAACCTGGATTGGGAGTCAGTGAGGAGACTAGGGCTTTTGTTCTGGCTCTTTCACTGATATGCTCATTAATTTTAGATTTCAATTTCATCTCTCTGGGCTTCATCTTCCCCAGCTGTTTTTCTGAGGAATAAAAGAACTTGACCAGATAATCTCTAAGGTTTCACTCAATGCCATGATTTTCTAAAAATTAGAAAAGAATTGAAGTTAAAAATTAGAAATGAACTCTTCATTTCTGTAAAATTAATTTCTGAGATATTTTGGATTGCCATTGAGATTTCCTATTCTAAAAAATAATAAAGTGTTCATTTCAGAATACTTCTTGCAGATTTTAAAAGAAGTTTAATCTGAATTATTAGAGGCATTTTTTTTTTTAAAAAAACACCAATTTTGAAGAGGAATCATCTCCTCAATTAACATTCCCAGGAGATAACATATACAAGAAGCTGATTACATTTACATTTTTCCCAGGAATGCTCATTTTAGACAATCTGCTCAAGTTTAGAGCAAAAAGCTTGAGTGGGCTTTGATGACAGAGAGAAGACAAATTCAGCTTTTCCCTGATGGCACCAGCAGGTGAAGGAAACCTCCTGCCCCAGCCTTTTATTTCACAAACAGAAACATATGCACCAAGCCTCAAAGCATGTAATTAATTAACTGCTAGTAATTTTTCTTAATTCTGAATTTACTTCTGTTTGTTAATACATCACAATATTTTTATATAAAATTGTTCAATCTGAGATGTTTAAAACATGATTTTAAAAGAAAAGTGAATTTTAAATTAATGACTAAAAAAATGACCGAAACCATAAGGAAAAATAACTCTCCAAGCTTTGGAGTGAAACAGGCAAAGATACATTTAAAGAGTTTAATTTATATAAATAAATGTTCTTCTAAACCAAACCAGCCCTTCCTAATGTTTCAGTAGGAAGCAGCCCTGGCAGGGGGAGGGGAAGGCATATAGGTCGTGGGACACTTAGCATGCGGTTACACAGAGACACTGGCAAGACCGGAATGAACGTGTGGGTACCGAGAGGCTCACCGTATTCTCCTGCCTTTGTCGTAACTGTAAAGTCAAGTCACTCAGCATTTGACTGAGAGTTGCCCGCACAGCAGTGTTTATACTACGCTGGTGACAGCTACATATGTATGTTTCAATGCACACCTGGTAAAGAAATAAGACAGCAACATACACGATCTGTAGATATCAGTTCATTACCAACATGCTTTGGAGTTAATTGGAGAGGATGTTAAATCTCTCTTAAATAGAAAGTCAGCCTGATTTAAGACTAGTTGTCAATGAGTACTACTAAATATGTATTTTAAATCCCTGGGAATTTGTTTTTAATCATATAGGAAAAGTAATCTTTCCCTAAAGATTATCACTCTTAGAAGCTTATTATTCTGAGCATCACAAAAGAATGCAAATTAGTGATTTTTAGATATGCCAAATAATCCTACCTAGAACAAACTCAGGTGGCTAGAAATTAATCAGGAAAACTTCTCTCCATGGCAAAACAGGAACAGAATTTAACTCCTGAGTTATGAAGTGTGGGGAAAGGGTTAATGAAACCCTTTCTCCTCTATAAACAAGTTTGACCTTGGATTAAGTCTCCAGCTGTGTTCTTTTGGAAACCTGATAAAAGTGGGACAGTTAGCTGTGTTACTAGGCAGCATGGCTTAGCGTAAAAATGTCCCCCGATTACTAAACTGCATCTGAATTCGGAGAACTGTGAACGAACTATAAAAACCTGGTGAGAAGTTTCCCTGGGTGACTGTTGTCATTGATCACACCCTCTGGGACCTCTGCCAGCTGAGCTCATGCAGTTGTTACAGATTATTGGTTCCTACATAGTTGAAACCTGGGGATGCTAAGCCAAGGTGACTCTGTACCCACAAAGGTGGCTCTCATCTTCTTGCTCCTAAGCTGACATCTGAGAGCCAGCAACTAGCCTCTGGACTGCAGCAAGGACTCCTGTGAAAGATAAATGCCTGCCGTTGCCCTACTTCTGTTTCCTGTCCTATATCCTGCTAAGTGAACATAACGCCAGTTGTGGTCTAGTTGGGTCTTGTGAGTCTGAATGTCTAGCTGAACATGAGAAGACTCCCTGATGGCTGCTGCATGGAGAAGTCCCAATTTGGAAAAAAAAAAAAAAAATCTCTCATTTGATGGTGATGTTGATGTTAAATGGCATGACTTTTCAGATTTTACTGCCTCTAGTTCTTTTGGAAGCTATAGGAATGGGCATTGACGATAAATGCATGCTTTAAATTTGCCCACTTTTTCCTCTCCATAAGATATGTTATCCTTTCCATTTTCCAAGCATATTTAGTCCCACAAAAAGAAAAAAAGGGGGATTTAATGTACCTAAATTATTTTTCTAGGAGTAACTCCAAGGCTATCTACAATGAAAATACAGGGTTCTCACCCAAATGGCAAATTTAATTTGATGATTGATAACTGAAACAAGAGAGAAACTAAATGTTAATCTTTGTTGCTGCTACTGCTTAAGCTAGACCTTTCTGCCGGGCCTCATTATAATAACCTTTTTGGTAAAATTAACTAGGTAAAAGTAAATAGTTTCTAACAGTTTAATTTATCTCCTATTGAATGCTTAATATTCCAAATGAGCATTGAAAACTCAACAGTGTATTTGGAAGTTGGCTTAGATTAATTCATTTTAAGTTAAAAAATAAGAGCAAGTTCCAAAATATTTGTTTTTCAAACTACCATTTAGGGCATATCAGTTTTAAATTCATTTTCTTAAACAATCATGGATTATAATGGACCTGAAGGTACAATTTATACATACTTAGAAAAAAACATGTTTTAATCTTGAAAGGCTTTTACTTTTGCATGTGATGAAATAGTTTAAAAACTGTGAAAATACATCTGAGTGAGGTATTTCACTTTGATGAAATCAAATTCTCCACAGTGTAATTAGGCACACTCGTACTATTTATACCTTAGGATTTAACAGTTTTCTTTAAATCTTATACTCTCCCAAGAAATCTTTATAACTGTTGATCTTTAAGATCTCTAAGCTCTGACATTATAAATTTAAGGGGGAATTTTAAGCCTTAGACGCACTACAGATGAAGAGTAGCTATCTGGAGAGCTGAACTATACACTTAACATAAACATGATTTTCCTGAATACTGAGAGCCATCTATCTCCTCCCTTAAAAAACTCTATCAGTCCCTTTAGACCCAAGAAGGAAAGCACACATGAAGAACTGGATTTGAAGCAACACAAACAGTGCTGTAAACAGATGAACTTCACAAGTAACAAATGTATTTCTTTGAGTTTTAATGTTACCACCATTTTTAATGTTTAGGTGCTATTACTACACGTACAACACTGGAAATGACTTATTGCAAGAGGCGTTTTATTAAGGGAAAAGACAGGCATGTTTAGTCTGCTTAAAAAAAAAAGATTAATCTAAGGAGCTCGTTCTACTAAAGTTGGGAGTATAAATACTGAATATGACAAAAGGGTATCCTTTCAAATATAAAAATGATCATGTATCTGATAATATCACTTTCTTTAGGTACTCAGAAAGAAATGCTTTACCAGTTATCCTGACATCTTCTAAAGAAAAGTTTCTTTAACTTGCTATATTAATAATAAATTGATAAATCTGAAAAGTTTGCAGAACTATGTTTCCCCTTATAAACCTGACCATTGTAATTCGAGACCAGTCATTTTTCACTTTGTGAATGTTTTTCTTCCTATACCTCAGGGCAGTGCTAAGATGAGCACATTGAATCAGAGAAGCTCAGAGAACACCATGTCCAAAGTCAGGCTGAGTTTCTGGAAAAGGAGCTCATCAATTTCTTCTTTTCATATATCCTGTATCAGTTCTGTCTCCCCATGCCCTTTGCTTTCGGTGGTGCAGAACTGACACTTAAAAAGCCTCAGTCCTGCACCTCTGCCAGAGGCTCAAAGGGCAAGTCAAATACCTTGTGAAAAGCCACAGGCCCCTGATCGCCAGGGAATGCACGAAGACACAGGGCAGTGAGGAGTTTCGTAAGGGACATTTTGATCATTTCATGCATTTGTGGACATCTAGCTTTATGGCATGCTAGACACAACTGAGGGCAAAAACATACATCGTTAATGAAGCAAAACAGACCCCAAAAGCAGAAGGAACAAGAACAAGAAAACACAAGTTTGCAAGCCATATATAAGCAATACAAGTTTAGTATCACGGAGTCAGTAGACTGATAAATAACAGTACTAGGTTACAACCACGGTGTAATCACTATTATTAAATATGAAGCAGCATAGTGGAATGTAGCAGATATTCAATATACACTAACCAAAGTGATAATAAATTTTAAAGAAGCTGCCACAGTAGAAGTTTGCTTAGCTTTACGAAGTATGTATGACCTTCACTTTGTTGAACTGTGCATTTACCTTCTCTTCCCTATCTGAATGGGGTTAGTGGCATAGCTTTGTTAAAACAGTGCATGGTACTGACTAATGAGTTCTGTAAAGAGAAGAGCTAGTATGTTTCCAACTGGAAAATTTTTACAGAGATGACAATTTATGGTGATAAAAATAGAAAGGATCAGAGATTAAGTAAGCTACAAGGAAGCAGAAATGTCTCTTATATGAATGTTTGCTGATCACATTAGAACCAAAGGAAATTTTGATGATCACTGTAAGTCTGAACTCTGTTATATCATGACGACAGCTCAATGGCTCTGCCGTTCCCAGGGAAACAGCAGTAACAGGTGGGTATGTGACAGGAGGCACCTCATCAAATGGGTCCTGTTGATGCAAACACACAGGCACACACACATACATACACACAGACAGAGTGAACTAAAGTTGTTTTATTATTCCTAAGAAATACCTGTGTAAGTAAATCTGATCCCATGCTTGGGTAGGGAAATTTGCTGGTTTTCCTTTTGGATCTCAACTTACAAGGAAATTCTTAAAGTGCCCAGGCATTTACGGAAAACTGATTGTGACTTCCTTCTTCCTCCTCCATGTTCTTCCTGGCTTCAGCTGACATATTAAAATGGCTTAAGACCCCTCAACCCATCAATGCCTGCACCTTCTCAGGCAGAGCCTTCTGCTTTGTCTACACAGGGTCTACCAAACTCTAGCCTCTGTCCAGTGAACCAACCCAAAATGAAGTAGAGGGGATCTCTGCATTGCTCAATGTGTCTTCTAACTCCAAATAAGTTCTTCAAGAGCCATGCAAGTCAGAGGTTAAAGGAAAGTGGAGAATGTCTTGCAAAGGACCAGTTCGCTCAAAGCCTATCTGGCAGTAAGTAGCCAAAGAACAGACACCTTAGAGGAGTCAAACCAGAGTCAGTAAAGAGACTGGCCCACGAGGAAGGAGGGAAAGAAAGAGTTTCTGGAAGGAAAAGTGGAGAAGCTCCTTAGAATGGCGTTTCCTCAATCCAGTAGCCTCAGCTGGTTTAATGGGCCAGCTTCCTTGCTCGGTTTTCTTGCCAGGAGGTGGCGCTACCCCTCCCAGTCTTAAAGAGAAAAAGACAAATAAGATGCTTCCAGGATAAATGGACCAAGTAAGTCATCTGTGTACTTTTTTTCCGGGTTATATCTGGAGACTATCTGCTCCTTAATTGTAAAATATTTTATTTGAGGTATGGCTCAGAAATAATGCTTCCACATTAGAGTAAAAAAAAAAAAAAAAAGATCACTGAATATTTAAAGAGAAGTCAGCCCAATTAAAATAATACTTTAGTGACACCTAGAACCATTACATCAGAATCTTTGGCAGCAGGTCTTGAGCTTCAGTGTTTTTTAAGTTCCCTGGCGTATCAAGTGGAACTATTGCTAAACTCCATATCCTCTGATGATAACGTAATGTTCAGAAAAGATAAACTGAGTATCAATATGTAAAGATAGCCAAGAAAGTGGCATATGCCTGATGGTCACTTGAATCTACGGTCACAAAAAAAGTAAAATGCATCAATACTTCTGCTTTACATGTAAAACCACCATACGGCCATTCTCTAACTAAATGCCTTGGTAAAGGTCCAAAGTGGATAAGAATCCAAAGAATTTCAGTCAGTTGCTATATTAATATGGCAAGATTTCACTAACATTTTCTAAGACTGAGGGTAGCCAGGAAGCAATAGTATAGCATAGTGGTTAACAGCACATATTTGAAATATAAAAAGCCTAGATTTGAATATCTAAAAAAATTTTTTTCAATATTGTTTTTTATTTATAAACAAATCAATATAAAATAAGTCTAGATGGCAGTGGGGGGAGCTTACTTACCAAGGAAGCATGTGGAAAGTGGAGTGGGTGCAATCAGACTCCAGCCTGGAGATCCCTCCCTCCCATCCACCTTAGGGCTTTCCTGGCCTAAAATCACTGGGCAAGCAAATTAACCTCCCTTTCTCTGGGATTCTTTATATAGCTTGGTTATGGTAAAGATTAAAAGAGAATGTGTGGAAAATACAATACTTGTTGACATGCCCTAGGAACTCAACCATCAGTAGCTACCATTATTAACCACTGTTTTGGAATTAAGGGATGGAGGATGGATCGAGTAAAAAAGGGAGGCTCCTGAATGTAAAAATCTTAAAGAAAAAAAAAATGGTCTTTGAGAGAGACTCTGCTTGAACTTGATAACATGCTACAGGATCAAAGACTGGAAGTTTCCCATGACTAAGATCAAACCAGCAAATACACATTTACAAACAAGGCTTTCTCACTTAGAAAAATCCCATAGAGCAGCCTTCAGCAGGCATGAGAATATGCTCCAAATCTTACCAATGAAACAATATCATTAATCATCTTCAAATCAGCTTCACAGAGCTTCTTGTTATGGCACTACCTCTTCCTTTAACCCCAAGGCCTTGGTGATTTTTACTTCGACAGCTTTTTCCTACGTTAAGGTAACTATCCTCGGAACACTCAACACATCTGCTAATTTGTGCATAATAGTAGGAGAAATACTAAGGGTCCAGCTTTCAACCAATGAAGAGAATTTTGTATCCATACAGAGTTTTAGTAATGATAATTCATGAAATTAAACAGAAACACATGTTGGATATTTCATAACTGTCCAATTCTAAATTCGGTTGATATTTCTTATTCCTCCTGCATCATAGAAGACCCTATTCTGAAAAACTGTCATTATTGCAGTTTAATTAAGCAAGTTAAAGTTGGACACACAAATGAAGGCTGCCCTCTTAGTTACATTTTCAGTGCTTAATGATCCTTTTATCCTTTTATAGTTTCAGCAGTACCTTGGGAAAACAGACTCATTTTTCATAGTTAAGCACGCATCCCATTTCCTGATCAACAGGTTCCAGGGTAAACACTATTCTTGAGTAACTGTCAATGCAGACAGAGTAAGAAAGAAGAGAGTGTGTGGATTCTCTCCCAACATTTCCACAGGGGTTTTAAATGATTTACTTTAAGGTATTTTTATAAATTATTTCCCTAGCTATATCAAAAGTGACAATAGGAAAAAAGATTTTTTTTCTTGAAGTTAAAGACTTATTTTTATGAGAAATTCAGCTACAACCAAGAAAGCTTCCAGGAGCTAAGTGGTAGTTTTAGGCTGAAATGTCCTGGTTTAAAAATAGAGATGCAGATTTTTCAAAGGCTAAATTAGCAGGTGGAAAGCACTTGAGAACATGCAAAAACCTGCAAAATCATTGGGTTTCACTATGTCTACAGAATACCATTATTTTTGTGGCAGTATAACTCTCTTTTGTAGTTAATGCTTCCTGTTGATGAAAAAGTATTTCTTAAGCAACTTCTGTGGTGAAAAACCAAAAAGTTCTAAGCTATTTTGCAAATTTGAGGAAATATAAAATGTAGGGCAATGTAAGAAAAATACTTACACCTATCATGTGTATCTGAAGTAAACAATGATTTCAAATAAGTCTACTACTATCCTTCCTTAAATTACCCATACGTAATGCACTTAATAATCTAATAGCTGTAACTACTGACCCATAAGCTTCTATTTATAAATTGTTCTTATGCTTTTCATATAAATAGATCTACTCCATGCTCGTCTTATGCCAGATTACATAAATATGGATTCGGGGAGGAGGTATATATATATTTTTTCAATTCTTGTACATTTTATTTATTTATTTATTTTTTTAAAACATCTTTAGTGGAGTATAATTGCTTTACAATGGTGTGTTAGTTTCTGCTTTATAACAAAGTGAGCCAGTTATACATATACATACGTCTCCATATCTCTTCCCTCTTGCATCTCCCTCCCTCCCACCCTTCCTATCCCACCCCTCTAGGTGGTCACAAAGCACCGAGCTGATCTCCCTGTGCTATGCTATGCGGCTGCTTCCCACTAGCTATCTATTTTACATTTGGTAGTGTATATATGTCCATGCCACTCTCTCACCCTGTCATATCTTACCCCTCCCCCTCCCCATATCCTCAAGTCCATTCTCTAGTAGGTCTGTGTCTTTATTCCCGTCTTGCCACTAGGTTCTTCATGACCTTTTTTTTTTTTTTTCCCTTAGATTCCATATATATGTGTTAGCAGACTGTATTTGTTTTTCTCTTTCTGACTTACTTCACTCTGTATGACAGACTCTAACTCCATCCACCTCATTACAAATACCTCCATTTCATTTCTTTTTATGGCTGAGTAATATTCCATTGTATATATGTGCCACATATTTTCAAAGGTTGACAGTGGGCCTTATTGGCGGAAACACATACTCAGAAGGAACAGTGGGATAGCTCTGTGGCAGTTTAAACTGTTAAAGCGTTTTAAGAAACATGTTTGCTATATATCAAGCAATGACAAATGGGAAGGAGAAAACGTGGAGACGATTGGGCAGGAGAAGATGATGAAAGACAAGGGAAATTAGAAGAATCAAAATCTAGCACTTCTTAGGGGCCACCATTGAGAGGATTCTGCTGCTGTGTGGGCGTCCCTGCTTCGTGGAGGGGGCTCGATTAGCCATGGCAAAGAGGCACAGCAGACCTTGCCTGGGATTTAGGTCTATAAACCCAGCAGAACACTATCTTTAGATCTCATTTTAATGAGATTATACCAATATTCACTTGTGGCAGCGCTTCTCAAACTTTAATACGCTTATGCATCCCACGGGGTATCTTATTACAAGGCAGATTCTTATTCAGAGGTCTGGGTTGGGGCCCGAGGACCTGCATTTCTAACAAGCTCCCAGGTGCGGCCATGCATCTGCCGAGTGGACCACACTTGAGGCTTTAGAGCATCAGAGCTCCTTTCAATATGGTTTTACAACACAGCTTGTTGGAGAGAACAGTAACTATCAGAGCAGTGATGTTCAACTTGACTTCTGCTGTGGAATCAACCGGAGGCCTTTACAAAATTTGTTTGCCCAGGTCCCTCCAAGACCAAAAACCTCAGAATTTCTAGGGCAACCCTAAGCATCTTATTTTTGCTAATACTTCCCCGGTGATTTGAATATGCAGCCTTTGAAGAGAACCACCAACATAAAAGTAGGGCCTCCGATGCTTTGCAACTGTAAGTATCCCATACGTAAGAGAGTTCGTTTCAGGAGGGTAAAGAGAAGTCAAAGTTTAATCGAGTAACTACTGAAAACAGTCAGCCTTATACAGGAACCTGTGCAAACTTGTATAAGCCTGTCTCTAGTTCTGATCTTTAATCATTGTTGGTAGTGAACTGAGGCATGCTATTCTCTTAAGAAAAAGATCTATTTTAAAGATAAAAGGCAAGATCAGTTCAACTTCAACACCGTGTCTGCAGGGTGCTCACGCCTGGGAATGGTCTAGATGAGGGGAAGGGTAGCCCCTTTGAGAATTACCACTGATTTCCACGGGGCAAGTGTAAGGGCCCCTGTGAGTGTCCCTTCCACAACCAAACTACGACAGCACGTGCTACAGGGTATAAAGACCAAAAGCTCAGTCATACCGAGCAGGCTTGCTTCCTGGTTCTATCACTTCCTAGCTGTGTGGCTAGTACAACAGTACTGTCGTGCAGGTTATATGATCTAATACAGGGAAAGTTCTGAGAACGGTGCCTGGCAGAGAGCTAAATTCGTACTAAAGGTAGCCATGTAACGTTGTCCTAGCCATGTAATATGTACTTATCTCTTGCCACCCAGAGGGACGTTATGTTTTCAAGCCTCCTCAGGATGATCAACTCTGAGAGGGAATGGCCACAGAGAGCCCAGAGCTCTAGCTAATGCCTGGTGGAAGTACTCTGTGTTGCAGCCAAGCCTGATGGATAAAAGATCCACTATTCTCAGCAGGAGAGCACTTTCCAGGGTGTTTTTATCACTGGCTTTTTGATCGGTGCCACTGGATAGAGTGAGCCCCTGGTGCTGGCCTCTGCATGCTCGTCCTGCTCCTGGATCACTCTGCTTCTCTCAGCAGACTGGCGTGTAGATGTCCTCACCCATGGACTGGCCAGCTGCAAGAGTTGAAGTCTTACTCCCCTGAACCTGGTGTCCACGCCAGGTCCAGGCTAGCACAGAGGAGCGATTCTGCACACTGCCAATTATCAAAAGCACTTTGAAGTGGTGACCATCGTGGTCCTTACAAAGCAGTCTCCATCCCCCCTGCTCTGCTGGAGAATCTGATGTTTCCAGTCACCAGAAAAGAGTGGGGCATCTAAGTGAGGGCTGGGGGAACCTGCAGCCTCAACTGTTAAGTTCCACCACGGACAGGGAGGTGGTAGGACCTTCTTGTGGATCTATAGGAGAGGCGGGGCCTAAAAACATCTTCTGGGAGCCTGCGCACTGTCAAGGGAAGGCTCCCGCTACCAAATACAGGATGAAAAGTTTATTTTTAAGATCTTTGCCAAGTCCTTCCTTCAGAGGAATGCAGTCCGAAGCCTCCATCCTGAACAATAAGTCAAAGCTAGCATTGGAAGTAACGCATCTTTCCGTGATGGTCTGACCCCTGCTTCATGACCTTCATGCTGACATTCTGCTGGGAACTCTTCCAACTAGGGGATCTCAGTGGGCTGCAGGAGGGGCAAGAAGGGGAAGTAAGCTTGCTACTGTTGTCTCAGGAAGCTAGCCCAGTTGATGACCCGTCCCTTCAGGGTCCTGGCCGTGTCAACATTATCTAGTGGAAGCCTGGACGTCGTCATCAATCTGCCGCTCCAGGAGAGCAGCAGGTAACCTTGACCCAGCATTTACTATGCGGCTGCCTGCACTGAAAGCTTTTTACATGGATTCTCTTTCTTGTCTAATCAGCACAACCACACTAAGAGATAGCGAGATAGGTGCTGTTAGCACTGCTTTTACACAGAGAACAAACACAAGCCCAGGGAGGTATCTAAGGCAACACCGCTGGGAGGTGGTAAAGCCAGGATTTACACCCAACCAGTGCAACTCAAGAGCCCACGCTGTCACCACCAAGCTCAAACGCCTTTATCTTTATATCACTCTTGGGCTGAGATTTAAAAAAAAAAAAAAAAAAAAAAGTTTTTTTTCCTTTATAGGTTCTGGTAGAGACCACTGTGTTTTGATGTTTCATCCTATCTAGACAGGTCTGCCAACTCTCTACTCTGGCTTCCAGATCCCCTCTGAAATCACCCTTGACTTGGGTGGTCCATGGCAGTGTGTATCTGCTGTTCGGGAATTACAACTCGAATCTTTCAGATTCTCATTCAAAAACTCATCCCTGTGAGATGATAAAGACCTCCCCCTCTCAAAGGGAGCTTGGGGATCCCTGGTGGTCTCCCCAGTCCTGAGGGTCCTACAACAACCCATCCCCTTCCCCATACCCCTCCTGGGCAGGGGTCGAGCTAGGCAGTGGCTGGGCAGTGACACGCTGCATTTCCCTTCTCGTCCCTTCACATGGCAAAGAAATAACAAGCCTCTTACATGCCAGTCCTGTTTCTTGCTCTGATCAAAACTACATTTGTCACTTTGAAAGCAAACTGGCATGAGGTATCTAAAATAGTCAAACTCATAGAAACAAAGAGTAGAATGGTGGGGGGAGGAGGAGGGGGAAATGGAGAGTTAATATTCAATGGGTATAAAGTTTCAGTTATGCAAGATGAATAAGTTCTAGAGATCTGCTATACAACACTGCACTATGGTTAACACTACTGAATTGCATACTTAAAAAGTTTGTTAAGATCTCATGTTGTGTTCTTACCAGTTAATAAAAAAAAAAAAAAAGCAAACCTACAAATGATAAGATCACTCACAAATATCTCTTAAAACTCAACTAAAAATACTGTTAGCTATTCTATTTCTTTACTTATATAGAGTGAAACATACAAATGTGGTAAAGAAAAGTGTTCTTTCTACCTACATAAATATGCATTTGAGAACTGATTTATGTTGTAGTGAGGGGTCAGCTGTCTGTTCTTCTTTTGACTGACACATAAAAATGTTCTATGTGCTCAAAAATAATTTCCTCTCAATTTTCACTCTTCAATGCCACATAATACCATAAAAGCACACGTATCAGCCAATATAAATACTACTCATGATAATGTTAACTATGTATGATGACGGATATGTTAATTAGCTTGACTGTGGTGACTATTTCACAGTGTATATGCATATCGAAACATCGAACATTTTATTTGTTGGTTATACCTCAAAAATGATGAGAAAAAGAAGAAAAAAGAAAACATGCCCAAAGTGCTAAGCATCTACCTGGTATACTCAATAAATGGTAATCATTAGAGTTAAAAAAAAAAAAAAAACCATGACTGCTGATAGTTAGGCTTTCTTTCTCTCTATAATTTCAGAATTCAGAATATCATTGGCTCCTTGAGGTCTACATGTGTACTCTTGTCAAAACATACAAATCCCGAAGATAACTCTTTTCAAGAAGTGGAAGGAAATTCACTCTAAGCGTAGTAAAGTACAGCTTTGGAATGATGCTGTTTCCAGAATGTCTGAATGCCAGACATTCAGGAAAGCAAGTTTTCTGTTGGACATACTCCTGGGAGTGCTGAAGGTACACATTACTCTAGGCGGCAATACAGATGGAAAAGAGAAGGCTTTCCAATGATCGTTACAAAATGCATTCATCAGGGTTTAGGAGACGGGGATGCAATTTAATCAATAAACATCTCCCCTAAATCTCACACTTGGTTTCTTAAAAACCATTAAAAAAAAAAAAAATCAAATTCTCTTCAATCAGTCTTAGGAAAAATAGTAAGTGCAATACCTAGGTGTAGCAGCGTCGGGAGAACCGGTACTGTTATTTCCATGGTTAAAGCCTCAAGTCAAGCAAACCAAAGCATGCAGAGCACCGACTAAGGATGGTGGCCCACATAGCCTGCTTCCCACAGATCAACTCCATAGTGGAAATTCCCCGCAGTAATGATCAGAGAAGGGCTCACCCCACTGCTGCGGCTTGGCTCCACCCCAGCGTTTATCCCAGGTGGGGGTAAAGCAGCTGTGAGCAGACAGCACACACAAGCAGCACTCGAGGGTCCGGGGAAAACGGGTACTCACCTCCGCGATCTTCAGCACTGCGCTCCCATTCAGGTCAAAGGTTGGGGTGTAGGTTATGCAGAGTAAAACCTTTAACAACCAGGAGGCAGAGGAGGAAGGAAGAGAGAAGGAAGTAAAAATTTAGAAATAAATTTCCATTTTACATGTTATTAGTGCAGTCCTGTTTTTTATGACTCTTTCGCTCTTTGCTTTTCATATGTTTCTTTCCATCCCACCCACTGCTCTCTAATTAGTGACCACACGTTGCCCAATAAAATAGAGACTAATACTTGTAAAAGGAAGAAGCATTGTAAGCCTGGCCAGAGATGGCTTTCTTCAACAACTCCAGGTCTGTCCAGTAATAAAGAAAACCAAATGGCCAGGCTCACTGCTAGGTCCTGTACATGAATTACCTAGACTGATATTTTTAGTAAGTGTCATTATTACTGTCCTCATTTTACTGATAAGGAAACTGAAGCTCTGAACGATTAAATAAGCTGCCAAAGTCACACAGGTACCAGTTGTGGAGCTGAGATCTGAACCCAAGTAATCTGGCTCCATGCCCTGACTGACCATGCAATACTGTCTCTACATCTTCCTAGACCCGAGAGTCACTGTATTTTTCTGTTTCTGTCGCCTTCCCAGATCCACATGGGATTAGACATTCTTTTATGGGCACTTTCTTCTTTCCTTCTTTATTTCCCCCAGAACCCTGCCTGGGGCTTATTTATTAGTTCCAGGTTCCCCTTATTCTCCAAGTTACATAGACAGTGAGTCGATGACATTTACAAGATCTTTAAAGACCACTAAAAATTCCACTTTCTACTTGTAGAGCTATTAGGGAATAGATCAATAAAAGCCCAGGGCATTTTAAGAATTGCTTCTAATTTTATAGATAAAAGGCTAGATGCTCCCCTGTCCATTTGGCTTCTGATGCTGCAAATTATCTCGCCGGTGGTCCCAGACATGAAATTGCTGATGTCTGCTCCTTGATCCCCAAACCCAACAGCCATGTCCTGCCTGCAGCTTGGCCTGTCAGTGGCAGCCTTGGAGGATGTTTCTCACCTGGTTCTGCCTAACTCGTGAAAGAGCGCTGAAGCCTAGCAAATTTACCTAATACAGGATATACACCTGATCAGCACACCAAAAAGTGTAACTGTCCCATGGAACAAGGAACCTCTCTTAATCTCTCAGTCTTAGTTACCAGCAAGGCCAGCCCTAGGAACAGTCACGCCTTTAGCAAAAGCAAACAGGTAGGTAATTAAAGAAGGAAAAAAGGATTCTTGCCAATTTTAGGCACGAGGTTAGGTAAATTCACTGTGGGTCTGCTCCTCAATTTTTTGCTCCTTAAGGCACCTGAGAGCCAAGCGTTGACTCCAGATAAAAATCGTCTGAATGCCACGCTGGCCGAGAGGGGGGATTGTGGGAACTACTGCCCCATGGCTTCATGGGAAAAGGCTTTCTTTTGTTTGATGACTATCTTTGGGGGTCGGAGTCTGGTATGCAAGGAGGGATGAGAGCTGAGGACAACAGTGTTGCCAGGTCCTAATTTCGCCTGGGGAGGGGCCATGTCTTCTAATGCCTCTGTACTTGATGGTACCTCTGCCTGACACCCTCCTACCCTGGGATCCTCCCAGGCTTGTTCCTCACGTGGCTCATCTGTTGGCTTCTTGGTGGTCTCAACTCAAATGTCGCCCCTCAGAGAGGCCTGCGGCCCTCCCTGAACACTCTCTCTGAAATGGCCTCACAGCTCCTTGTTTCACTTGCTTCAGAGCAAGCACCAGTCTCATAAATTCCTGGTTTGTTTATTTACTTATTTATAATCTTCTCATTAGACTATAACATCTACTGAGCATCTGAAAGGCCCTCAGGCTTTCCCACATGAGGCTTTCTTACTTTGATTTCTTGCTACCTTGCACAGCTTCTCTTTCTTATTTATTTTTTCTATGTCGTGTTTCATGGCAGGTGGGTGGAGGGTATGAGACAGTGGCTGGTGGAGGTGGTGGTCTGGGGAGGTGAGGTGGCCCATCTTGGCTCTTGGTTTTTTAAGTCATTACAATAAAGGCTGGCAACTGGCAAGACCTTACAATATGAAACTAATGATGGCAAATTTTTGTCTGAACTGGCTAATTAATAATGTTACTTATAGGACCAATGATCGACTTCCTGCCTTCCATCGCTCCATGCATTCATACAAGGTGTGCAAGGGTAAGAAAGAAGTTTTCAAAAGCCAACCCAGTTTTCTGTGAGCAAGAGCTGCTTATGCAACAGAGGCTGGAGGAAGTGGGAGCCGTGTCTATGGTGAGGTCTTCGGGAAGGGCATTGAGTTGGCATATTTGCTAATCAAACTTCTCAGGGGAACAGAGGAGGCTGAACTCTCTCTGCCACAGAGAAGCCAGCAAGTGTAGAGGGAGGCCTCTTAGCAACAGTCTGAAGGAAACTGAAGATCCCTGCACCCAACTGATGCTGATCCTATTCAAAACATCATTGAAAAAAGGCTCTCCACACCGAATGTCTGGCCACTAATATCCAAAGACTCACTGAGCTCTATGCAAAAACTAAAAACAAGAAAAAATAGTGAAAGTGAAGCATAATAATGAAGCTGGCTCCTTAAGCTCACACAGCTTGTTTTTCTGGAAGCAGAGCAGGTTTTAACTCCAGAGCTGATGGTGCCCATGGCCCCCCCATGACTCCCAAGACATATAAAGGGCCCCCAGTTTCTAGCAAGGATGGTGCAGCAGACAGAAATGACTTATTGAAAATGATACATGGATGGGAGGAGGGGCAAGATGGCGGAAAAGTAAGACGCGGAGATCACCTTGCTTCCCACAGATACAGTAGAAATACATCTACACGTGGAACTGCTCCTACAGAACACCCACAGAACGCTGGCAGAAGACGTCAGACCTCCCAAAAGGCAAGAAACTCCCCACATACTTGGGTAGGGCAAAAGAAAAAAGAAAAAACAGAGACAAAAGAATAGGAACGGGACATGCACCAGTGGGAGGGAGCTGTGAAGGAGGAAAGGTTTCCACACACTAGGAAGCCCCTTCGTGGGCAGAGACTGCAGGTGGCAGAGGGGGGAACCTTCGGAGCCACGGAGGAGAGCGCAGCAACAGGGGTGCGGAGAGCAAAGCGGAGAGATTCCCGCACGGAGGATTGGTGCTGAGTAGCACTCACCGGCCCGAGAGGCTTGTCTGCTCAGCCGCCGGGGCGGGCGGGGCTGGGAGCTGAGGCTCGGGATTCGGTGATAGCCGGGAGGGAGTCTGGGAAAAAGTCTGCAGCTGCCGAAGAGGCAAGAGACTTTTTCTTGCCTCTTTGTTTCATGGCACGCAAGGAGAGGGGATTCAGGGCGCCGCCTAAACGAGCTCCAGAGACGGGCGCGAGCCGCGGCTATCAGCGTGGACCCCCGAGACGGGCAGGAGACGCTAGGGCTGCTGCTGCCGCCACCAGGAAGCCTGTGTGCGAGCACAGGTCACTCTCCACACCACCCCTCCTGGGAGCCTGTGCAGCTCGCCACTGCCAGGCTCCCGTGATCCGGGGACAACTTCGCTGGGAGAACGCACGGCGCGCCTCAGGCTGCTGCAACGTCACGCCGGCCTCTGCCGCTGCAGGCTCGCCCCGCCTCCTCCGTACCCCTCCCTCCCCCCGGCCTGAGTGAGCCAGAGCCCCCGAAGCAGTTGCTCCTTTAACCCCGTTCTGTCTGGGAGGGGAACAGACGCCCTCAGGCAACCTACATGCAGAGGCGGGTCCAAATCCAAAGCTGAACCCCAGGAGCTGTACGAACAAAGAAGAGAAAGGGAAATCTCTCCCAGCAGCCTCAGAAGCAGCGGATTAAAGCTCCACAAACAACTTGATGTGCCTGCATCTGTTGAATACCTGAATAGACAACGAATCATCCCAAATTCAAGAGGTGGACTTTGGGAGCAGGATATATTAATTTTTCCCCTTTTCCTTTTTTTGTGAGTGTATATGTGTATGCTTCTGGGTGAGATTTTGTCTGTATAGCTTTGCTTTCACCATTAGTCCTAGGGTTAGGTCCGTCCGTGTTTTCTTTTTTTTTTTTTTTTTTTAACTTAAAAAATTTTTTTTTCCTAATAAATGTTTTCTTAATAATTTTTTCCTTATTTTCTCTTTTTAGAAATTAAAAAAAATTTTTTAATAAGTTTTTTCATATTTTTTATTTTAAAAAATTAAAAAAATTTTTTTCTTAATTAATTTTTTCTTATTTTTTACTATAAAAAATTAATAAATCTATTTTTAAAAATTAAAAAAAAAATTTTCTGAATACATTTATTCTTAATTTTTTTTATTTTTTATTATAATAGTTTTATTTTATTTTATTTTATCCTCTTTCTTTTTTTCTTTCTATTTTTTTCTCCCTTTTATTCTGAGCCGTGTGGATGAAAGGCTCTTGGTGCTCCAGCCAGGCATCAGGGCTGTGCCTCTGAGGTGGGAGAGCCAACTTCAGGACACTGGTCCACAAGAGACCTCCCAGCTCCACATAATACCAAACGGCGAAAATCTCTCAGAGATCTCCATCTCAACATCAAGACCCAGCTTCACTCAACGACCAGCAAGCTACAGTGCTGGACACCCTATGCCAAACAACTAGCAAGACAGGAACACAGCCCCATCCATTAGCAGAGAGGCTGCCTAAAAACATAATAAGGCCACAGACACCCCAAAACACACCACCAGACGTGGACGTGCCCACCAGAAAGACAAGATCCAACCTCATCCACCAGAACACAGGCACTAGTCCCCTCCACCAGGAAGCCTACACAACACACTGAACCAACCTTAGCCACTGGGGACAGATACCAAAAACAATGGGAACTACGAACCTGCAGCCTGTGAAAAGGAGACCCCAAACACAGTAAGATAAGCAAAATGAGAAGACAAAAAACCACACAGCAGGTGAAGGAGCAGGGTCAAAACACACCAGACCTAACAAATGAAGAGGAAATAGGCAGTCTACCTGAAAAAGAATTCAGAATAATGATAGTAAAGATGATCCAAAATCTTGGAAATAGAATAGACAAAATGCAAGAAACATTTAACAAGGATGTAGAAGAACTAAAGAGGAACCAAGCAACAATGAAAAACACAATAAATGAAATTAAAAATACTCTAGACGGGATCAATAGCAGAATAACTGAGGCAGAAGAACGGATAAGTGACCTGGAAGACAGAATGGTGGAATTCACTGCTGTGGAACAGAATAAAGAAAAAAGAATGAAAAGAACTGAGGACAGTCTCAGAGACCTCTGGGACAACATTAAATGCACCAACATTCGAATTATAGGGGTCCCAGAAGAAGAAGAGAAAAAGAAAGGGACTGAGAAAATATTTAAAGAGATTATAGTTGAAAACTTCCCTAATATGGGAAAGGAAATAGTTAATCAAGTACTGGAAGCACAGAGAGTCCCATACAGGATAAATCCAAGGAGAAACACGCCAAGACACATATTAATCAAACTATCAAAAATTAAATATAAAGAAAACATATTAAAAGCAGCAAGGGAAAAACAACAAATAACACACAAGGGAATCCCCATAAGGTTAACAGCTGATCTTTCAGCAGAAACTCTGCAAGCCACAAGGGACTGGCAGGACATACTTAAAGTCATGAAGGAGAAAAACCTACAACCAAGGTTACTCTACCCAGCAAGGATCTCATTCAGATTTAATGGAGAAATTAAAACCTTTACAGACAAGCAAAAGCTGAGAGAGTTCACCACCAAACCAGCTTTACAACAAATGCTAAAGGAACTTCTCTAGGCAAGAAACACAAGAGAAGGAAAACACCTACAATAACAAACACAAAATATTTAAGAAAATGGGAATAGGAACATACATATTGATAATTACCTTAAATGTAAATGGATTAAATGCTCCCACCAAAAGACACAGACTGGCTGAATGGATACAAAAGCAAGACCCATATATATGCTGTCTACAAGAGACCCACTTCAGACCTAGAGACACATACAGACTGAAAGTGAGGGGATGGAAAAAGATATTCCATGCAAATGGAAATCAAAAGAAAGCTGGAGTAGCAATTCTCATATCAGACAAAATAGACTTTAAAATAAAGACTATTACAAGAGAAAAAGGACACTATATAATGATCAAGGAATCGATCCAAGAGGAAGGTATAACAATTGTAAATATTTATGCACCCAACATAGGAGCACCTCAATACATAAGGCAAATACTAACAGCCATAAAAGGGGAAATTGACAGTAACACAATCATAGTAGGGGACTTTAACAACCCACTTTCACCAATGGACAGATCATCCAAAATGAAAATAAATAAGGAAACACAAGCTTTAAATGATACATTAAACAAGATGGACTTAATTGATATTTATAGGACATTCCACCCAAAAACAACAGAATACACATTTTTCTCAAGTGCTCATGGAACATTCTCCAGGATAGATCATATCTTGGGTCACAAATCAAGCCTTGGTAAATTTAAGAAAACTGAAATCATATCAAGTATCTTTTCCGACCACAACGCTATGAGACTAGATATCAATTACAGGAAAAGATCTGTAAAAAATACAAACACATGGAGGCTACACAATACACTACATAATAACGAAGTGATCACTGAAGAAATCAAAGGGGAAATCAAAAAATACCTAGAAACAAATGACAATGGAGACACGACGACCCAAAACCTATGGGATGCAGCAAAAGCAGTGCTAAGAGGGAAGTTTATAGCAATACAAGCCTACATCAAGAAACAGGAAACATCTCGAATAAACAACCTAACCTTGCACCTAAAGCAATTAGAGAAAGAAGAGCAAAAAAACCCCAAAGCTAGCAGAAGGAAAGAAATCATAAAGATCAGATCAGAAATAAATGAAAAAGAAATGAAGGAAACAATAGCAAAAATCAATGAAACTAAAAGCTGGTTCTTCGAGAAGATAAACAAAATTGATAAACCATTAGCCAGACTCATCAAGAGAAAAAGGGAGAAGACTCAAATCAATAGAATTAGAAATGAAAAAGGAGAAGTAACCACTGACACTGCAGAAATACAAAGGATCATGAGAGATTACTACAAGCAACTCTATGCCAATAAAATGGACAACCTGGAAGAAATGGACAGATTCTTAGAAATGCACAACCTACCAAGACTGAACCAGGAAGAAATAGAAAATATGAACAGACCAATCACAAGCACTGAAATTGAAACTGTGATTAAAAATCTTCCAACAAACAAAAGCCCAGGACCAGATGGCTTCACAGGCGAATTCTATCAAACATTTAGAGAAGAGCTAACACCTATCCTTCTCAAACTCTTCCAAAATATTGCAGAGGGAGGAACACTCCCCAACTCATTCTACGAGGCCACCATCACCCTGATACCAAAACCAGACAAAGATGTCACAAAGAAAGAAAACTACAGGCCAATATCACTGATGAACATAGATGCAAAAATCCTCAACAAAATACTAGCAAACAGAATCCAACAGCACATTAAAAGGATCATACACCATGATCAAGTGGGGTTTATCCCAGGAATGCAAGGATTCTTCAATATACGCAAATCAATCAACGTGATACACCATATTAACAAATTGAAGGAGAAAAACCATATGATCATCTCAGTAGATGCAGAGAAAGCTTTCAACAAAATTCAACACCCATTTATGATAAAAGCCCTGCAGAAAGTAGGCATAGAGGGAACTTTCCTCAACATAATAAAGGCCATATAGGACAAACCCACAGCCAACATTGTCCTCAATGGTGAAAAAATGAAACCATTTCCACTAAGATCAGGAACAAGACAAGGTTGCCCACTCTCACCACTATTATTCAACATAGTTTTGGAAGTGTTAGCCACAGCAATCAGTGAAGAAAAAGAAATAAAAAGAATCCAAATCGGAAAAGAAGAAGTAAAGCTGTCACTCTTTGCAGATGACATGATACTATACATAGAGAATCCTAAAACTGCTACCAGAAAACTACTAGAGCTAATCAATGAATTTGGTAAAGTAGCAGGATACAAAATTAATGCACAGAAATCTCTTGCATTCCTATATACTAATGATGAAAATTCTGAAAGAGAAGTTAAGGAAACACTCCCATTTACCACTGCAACAAAAAGAATAAAATACCTAGGAATCTAGGAATAAACCTACTAAGGAGACAAAAGACCTGTATGCAGAAAACTATAATACACTGATGAAAGTAATTAAAGATGATACAAATAGATGGAGAGATATACCATGTTCTTGGATTGGAAGAATCAACATTGTGAAAATGACTCTACTACCCAAAGCAATCTACAGATTCAATGCAATCCCTATCAAACTACCACTGGCATTTTTCACAGAACTAGAACAAAAAATTTCACAATTTGTATGGAGACACAAAAGACCCTGAATAGCCAAAGCAATCTTGAGAACGAAAAATGGAGCTGGAGGAATCAGGCTCCCTGACTTCAGACTATATTACAAAGCTACAGTAATCAAGACAGTTTGGTACTGGCACAAAAACAGAAATATAGATCAATGGAACAGGATAGAAAGCCCAGAGATAAACCCACGCACATATGGTCACCTTATCTTTGATAAAGGAGGCAAGCATATACAGTGGAGAAAAGACAGCCTCTTCAATAAGTGGTGCTGGGAAAATTGGACAGGTACATGTAAAAGTATGAAATTAGAACACTCCCTGACACCATGCACAAAAATAAACTCTAAATGGATTAAAGACCTAAGTGTAAAGCCAGACACTATCAAACTCTTCGAGGAAAACATAGGCAGAACACTCTATGACATACATCACAGCAAGATCCTTTTTGACCCAGCTCCTAGAGAAATGGAAATAAAAACACAAATAAACAAATGGGACCTAATGAAACTTAAGAGCTTTTGCACAGCAAAGGAAACCATAAACAAGACCAAAAGACAACCCTCAGAATGGGAGAAAATATTTGCAAATGAAGCAACTGACAAAGGATTAATCTCCAAGATTTACAAGCAGCTCATGCAGCTCAATAACAAAAAAACGAACAACCCAATCCAAAAATGGGCAGAAGACCTAAATACATTTCTCCAGAGAAGATATACAGATGGCCAACAGACACATGAAAGAATGCTCAACATCATTAATCATTAGAGAAATGCAATTCAAAACTACAATGAGGTATCATCTCACACCGGTCAGAATGGCCATCATCAAAAAATCTACAAACAATAAATGCTGGAGAGGGTGTGGAGAAAAGGGAACACTCTTGCACTGTTGGTGGGTATGTAAATTGGTACAGCCACTATGGAGAACAGTATGGAGGTTCCTTAAAAAACTACAAATAGAACTACCATACGACCCAGCAATCCCACTACTGGGCATATACCCTGAGAAAACCATAATTCAGAAAGAGTCATGTACCAAAATGTTCATTGCAGCTCTATTTACAATAGCCAGGACATGGAAGCAACCTAAGTGTCCATCATCAGATGAATGGATAAAGAAGATGTGGCACATATATACAATGGAATATTACTCAGCCATAAAAAGAAATGAAATGGAGGTATTTGTAATGAGGTGGATGGAGTTAGAGTCTGTCATACAGAGTGAAGTAAGTCAGAAAGAGAAAAACAAATACAGTATGCTAACACATATATATGGAATCTAAGGGAAAAAAGAAAAATGTCATGAAGAACCTAGTGGCAAGACGGGAATAAAGACACAGACCTACTAGAGAATGGACTTGAGGATATGGGGAGGGGGAGAGGTGAGATGTGACAGGGTGAGAGAGTGTCATGGACATATATACACTACCAAATGTAAAATAGATAGCTAGTGGGAAGCAGCCACATAGCACAGGGAGATCAGCTAGGTGCTTTGTGACCGCCTGGGGGGGTGGGATGGGGAGGGTGGGAGGGAGGGAGATGCGGGAGGGAGGAGATATGGGAACGTGTGTATATGTGTAGCTGATTCACTTTGTTATAAAGCAGAAACTAACACACCATTGTGAAGCAATTATACTTCAATAAAGATGTTTAAAAAAAAAAAAAATGATACATGGAAAAATGGTGCCCAAAGCCTGGCAAGCACTAATTCACTGGATTCAAACACAGACCGGCTGTAGGAAACTTACGGTGACAGCAAATTAATTCCAAGTGTCTGACTTCCACTGCATAATGAAAGAGTAAGAAGTTTAGACTGGTATTCTGAGCACGTTGGCCTCAAGGAAAACAGGAGCACCTAAATATTGAGGATAATTCCATTAAAAATACATCCCTCACAGGGTCATTAAAGCATACTGACTACATTATCACTGAACAGCAAGAACTTGAGTAACAGGCAGCGTCTTGCAATCTAGATGGTTGGTGCTGCCTCCATAAATAAGCCAAGAGGATGGGGAAAGTAGGTGCAAAACCTTCCACAAAAAGGGCACGATCATTACAGAGGCTAATAAAAATCGCAATTATGAAAAAACAATAACTGAATAGCTACTATATACAAGAAACAACCCTACAATTAAAAATGTACATGGAAACACTGGATAAAACAGATTAGACTGGAAAGGAGAAAGAGAAGCTGATTTATTGCAAGCATTGGGCCCAAGTGATAAGAATCTGAAAAATGTAGCCACATTAGGAACACAGAGAGACAGATGTGTATAGATAATGATGACAAGTGCAAGATCACAGGTATGCGCTTCTGATCAGGAAAACCCCGGATGAATCCTCTCCCAAGGCAAGGGCATCTTATCGTCATGATTGGGGTTTCTCCATCAGGCTCATTCTGTCCTGTGATCGCAATCACGACAGAGCAGGGGCTGTGATGTCAGGGCTAAAACACAAGTGTTTCAGTAACGTGACTGTGGCATGTGATTTAGTATTTAATTGCTGTGACTTTGCCTACATCCTCTAGCCCCTTATCTTTAAAATTCCCATCCCACCTCACAAGGATATTTAGAGGAAAAATTAATTAAATGACTTTAAAAAAAAAAAAAAAAGAGGGGCTTCCCTGGTGGCGCTGTGGTTAAGAATCCGCCTGCCAATGCAGGGGACACAGGTTCGAGCCCTGGTCTGGGAAGATCCCACATGCTGCGGAGCAACTAAGCCCGTGCACCACAACTACTGAGCCCGCGAGCCACAACTACTGAGCCCACGTGCCACAACTACTGAAGCCCATGCGTCTAGAGCCTGTGCTCTGCAACAAAAGAAGCCACCGCAATGAGAAGCCCACACACCACAACAAAGAGTAGCCCTCACTCGTCACAACTAGAGAAAGCCCACGCACAGCAACAAAGACCCAGTGCAGCCAAAAATAAATAAATTAATTAATAAATTAATTTTTTAAAAAAAGAGTACACACAGTACATATATCTCTAGGCTATCTTCTCATAGAGATTAAACAAGTCTCCATTTGATGTAACTCATGGCAGCCACTCCAGTGTAAATAATTAGATGCATTTTAAGTAAAAAAAAAAAAAAAAAAAATCAATCAGGTCATCTGCATTCAAAAGCATAACTCTTTCCAAGTCTTCATCCTACTATGTATCACTGCCCCCAATTCCTACTGTCTAAAGCCCTCGTCATTCTGACCCAGCTCCACTTCCTCTCTCCTTGGTGTTCTCCCTTTCAGGCCCCAAATCAATTCAAGGCATTATTCGCCAAGGTTCTAATTGCTGTGGGGTCACAAATACAAAGCAAGCACCATCTTTACCATTACAAACTCACCATCTATTGGAGAAATGAATACTTGTACAACTATACTTCACGGCTAACTATAGTGAGTGCTACTGCAACCGTGAGGTATATAATAATTTTTAAGGTCAGAAGACATCTCAACTTCGGAGAGCAGAGAATTCACAGATCAGATAATGTGTGAGCAAAGCACTGATACAGGAGAGAAAAGGGAGGGACAGATGTACCAAGCAAAGGAAATGTTGTGAGTAAAGGCATGAAGGGTGAAGGCAGAGGCTGGAGATGATGCTAAAAAGGTTGGCTGGAACCTTATTACACATCACCGTAAATGCCCCATGTTAAGTCTTTTGCACAGATTAGTTTAGGGCTGGTTAGGGCAACAAATCACAACTAAAACTAGATGTAGGGCCTTCCCTGGTGGTCCAGTGGTTAAGACTCCAAGCTCCCAAAGCAGGGGGCACGGGTTTGACCCCTGGTCAGGGAACCAAGACCTTGCATTCCACACGGCACAGCCTAAACAAACAGACAAACAAATAAAAACTAGATGTACCGAGGCAAACTGGAAATCAGAGCAATAAAGCAGACAATATGTTGTAGATGAATTAAAGACAGAGCCTACTCATTCCAGTGGCAATGAACTGACTGGGGTGCATTTGGTGAAGGGATGAAGGGAATTCACAAATAGAAGGCAATGGTCACCCATATATGAAATCTGGGTGTCATCAACCACTGTTCTCTCCCCACCTACGCCCTACCATTCTAGTCAACCTGGTTGAAATCTCTCATATACCCCTCCCTATTCCCATATATTTCATAAAGCTTTGTATTAGATAATAAAGTAACATGTTTTAGAGAACCAAGATATACCTTGTTCAAAATCCGTCACATAAAATATTACTCTACAGATGTGAATTAATCCCAGAATGGGCAGAAAACGCAAAAGGCTTATTCCATAGCATTTACTTGGAGCAGTTTAGATATACTACTTAAGTCTGTGTGCCCTCTCCACCGCCCACTAGATTTATGAGCTCCTTGGTAGTAAGGTCTAACTTTTTGATGCCCACCATGCTTATAGTGCCTTGCCAGGCTCTGGGAGGTGTGGTGAGTCCCAGCCCACGCTCAGTCCCCGCTATGCATTGTCCACATGAGTAATCAACTACACAGAGTTTCAGTGGGACTGTGCGTCTGTGTTCCTAGTCATTATTGAAAAAGGTGTAGACAATGTGATAAGACAGGCCGGTGACACAGAAGGAAATTGTCCTGGGAATCTGAATGTCAGATCCAGGTGGTGTGACTGACTAAAGGCAGTTTTTGCAGCCTTATGGGTAATACTACTAGAGTTCCAGATGAGCTGGTTAGGGTAATCAGAATTTAGTGAGCCCCCATTCAGGATGCCCAGCTATTTGGCAGGACCTCAGGCAGGACAGGGAGAAAAACATCTCTACCAACCAGAGGGCATCTCCCGTGAGACTTATAGAACATCTGTTACTCTCTGCTGAGAACCTACTTTTTTTGCAGTCAACACAGTAACTGGTAACTTATGTAAGATTTCTGAGTCAAGGAGCTCATTTCTGCTAAAGTTCCAAATGAGTCCTCTACAGGACCCTTTGCAGGGGATGAAGGAGTAAAGAAATGATTCCTAAGCTTACTGGATAGCAACTGCACTCCCACTTTACCTCTCCTTTGTGCTGCATTACTCAGGTTGCCATTCATTCATTCATTCCACAAATACTTACTGAGGTGTGATGAGGGGTCAGGCCTAGTGCTAGGTGTTGGGCATACAGGAGGAATGAAAAAAGATACCCTGATCCCTGCGCTCTGTAAAGCTAACATCTGGTTTTGAAGACAGTCACAAAACAAGGGATTACAGTAAGTTCTGATGAGCATATGACTGGGAAAATGCACTGGACTCTGAAAGCATATCAGGGTCTAACACACAGTACACTTGTAACGTTATACTCATCCTTTTTTTTCTTTTTTGGCTGCACCTCACGGCCTGTGGGATCTCAGTTCCCCAACCAGGGTGTGAACCTGTGCCCCCTGCATTGGAAGGTGGAGTCTTAACCACTGGACCACCAGGGAAGTCCCTATACTCATCTTTAATGGAACTCTAAATTTATGCTGTAACACATATAATTAAGGAGTGAAAAACCCAGGGAGGAAGACGAGGGGACCATCAAGAAGTGAGCTAATCTGTGGCAGTCAACCTACCCTAATGCACACTGGGGACACGGAGGCATGCTGAATGAACAGGAATCTTCTTTTCCTTAAACTATTAAAATATACATTAGTGCTTAGTTTACACATAAGTGCTTCCTGAGGTCATTGGAGTTTCATTTTTCCAAATATCAGATGCTATTTATAAATCAAACCAAATAATCTACTATAGCTCAAAAAAGTAACTCAAAATTTGAGTACAGCCCACAGGGGCTTTGTCTTGCCCTTATTGGAAGAGGAGCAAACTCTCTGGAAATCCTTGATGCCAGGCGCCATTTCAAACCCCAGCTCTGGTTCTGGCTGAAATTTTCGCTTTGTTACTTAATGCACATTCCCTTCTGGCCTCTCATGTATATTGGCTTGAAGATTCATAAACTTAAATGTATTTGCATAATTCCTTTTCTTGAGAAACAGCCCAGTTCTTTTTTTTTTTTTTTTACGCCGTTAAATTCGGCAAAAACAAGGATGGAAAATTCAGTGACAAGGACAGGAATACTGAGACACCAAATGCCTTTCTCTTGGGTACAGGGCTTGCCTCCCTCCTGGGAGTGCAGCCTTATGAGTGTGAACTGCTGAAATGTACCTCGGCCGTGAAATAGAAATAGATGCTTCCCCTCATGGTCCACCTATAAACAACAAAGCAGGCTCAGTCTTCTGCAGACAGCAGAAGGACAGAATACACATCTTTAGAGTTTGGGGGGTGCAGTATCACAAAGTCAACAGAGAATTTCAGAGGCCATCTTCCTTTGGTCTAAATTTAAAATGTGGATGGCCAAAGATAAGTATTTTTTTCTTGTCTTGATCAAAGTTGCTCAACCTCAGAAATACCAACATTTTTGGGCCAAATAATTCTCTTCGTGGGAGACTGTCCTGTGTATTATAGGATGTTTAGCAGCGTCCCTGGCCCCTATACCCTCTAGATGACAGTGGCTCTCCCTCCACCAGCTGTGACAACCAAAAACGTCTCTAGACATTGTCAAATATTCCCTGGGGGACAAAATGCTCACCTGTTGAGAACCACTCTTAGGTCATTTATACCCCATGGCTTGTGGATATAACTGAGAATCTCTACATCACCCTGCTTCCAAAAGCCTCAGAGCTAGAATGCAGGACTTCCAGAGGGGACCTGGGGTGAGCCACTGATCCTTCACCGGGCTTCAGAGATCCTGAATTGAAGGTAACAACAAAGTTGTTGTTGAGCCACACCCCAATCTTTATTTTGATCCAAAGAAAATGAATCAAATTATTTTAGTGCATGAAACGTCTACCACTTGTGACTTAAATTGATTTACATTAGGCTGAGGTGACAGGTAATTACAGAAATCACTTTCTGGCTCAATTTGCCCAAATTCTGGCAAATAGCTATTCTGAGAGGTTTTTTTAGTCAGTAGACGATTTTTCTAGAGCTTATGAGTCCCCAGTTTGGAAAACATTGCAAATTACTTATTGGTTTATGGTCATGTCTCAGGTTCTTTCCTGGCCTTTATTTGTTGCCACTAGTAATAAGTTTAATATTCAACATATACATCAGATGTGCCCTTAGCACCTAATTCTAGGAAATATTACATCAGTGATATCCGTAGAAAAAATATGTAAATATTAAATTATAATGAACTTGAACTTAGCTAATTCGCTTGAACAAATAATCCAATCGTTCTTATTCTTCTTATCTTCTCCCTCTAAACTCTCTTCCTTGGCAAACTCTCATAACTCTTACCTCTAACTAGAAGCCTCACAAATGCATTTCTAGAGCCAATATTTCTCCCAAGTTTCAAACCTTAATTTCAGCTTATAAACATCAGAATGATATATGCAATTTCATGAAAATCACATAAACCACACTATGTCTCCAACATGGTAAACAGCTAACGCTTCTTCCTGCTCTAAAATTCTTAATTATGCAACCATTAAAATTATCTGTGAGGGGATAAATATAGCCGTGTGGGAAATGCTTATAATCTAAAGTTAAATGAAAAGCAAAAAATAAAATCGTATATACACAGTGAATATAACTGTAAACACAAATCGATATGATTAGAAACACATATACAGAAGTCAGTCACGGTGACGAAATCTACAATGAACGTTTTCTATTTTGGAAAGCCTGTGATGTGAAACTCCTTGTATTTATTCTTTTAAAATATTGTTAATTCTTTGATATCTGACAATATGAACTCACCATCTCTCTCCTAAGTTAGCCCCTTAAAATCCATCATTCAGCCAGAAACTCCAGCTCCAAGTCTTAAAATCATCTTGGATTTCCCCCTTCTCACCTACTCACCGCCTGTGCCACCGCCAATCACCAGCTACTGCAAATCCCCTCAGCGTGCTCAGCTGCACTTCTCTGCACTCAGCTGCGGGGCACCCCTCCTGTCCCCTCCAACCTGGCTCTCACAATAAGCCATCTCGCCAGTGCCTCTGACTTGGCTCTGCTGATTCTCCAAGCATCCTGCAAAACCCTTTCCCCTTCCCCCCACCTTCAACATCTAACACCCGGCTCTGAACATGTCACTTTCTTGCTACTCTGAAGACCCCCCAATGTCTACAGACTCCCGGCTACTTACTTACTCTGACCAGGCCCTCTAGAATCTGCTTCAACCTCCCCTTCAGGCTCATCGACCATTATCCCTCACTAATCCGGGTTTCCACCCTGTGCTTTTCCATCTCCAAGACGTTTCCTCTACCAAGAATGCCCAGCCTCCCTCCCAATATATATATAATGAACTGAATTCCAAACACCTTTCAAAGTCCAACTCAAACAGTATCCCCTCCTTGAAATGCTGATCTGCCCAGTTGAATGTGGGTTTTCCTTCTGAATTTTCCCATTGAACTTTTTTTTTGCTACAACATATACAACTATCTTGAATTATGGTAATTGTGCACATCTTTATCTTTTTCCTATTAGATTATAAATCCTTGTCTTGGTTTTGCTTTTAATACTATAAAGTTTTATGTATTGTTGGTAATGTAAATATATTCACAGACAATGAAATAAAGTAAAAAAAAAAAAATTAAAAAGTCCAATGAATTATCTTTTCTAGTTTAACTGTAACAAAGTTATTTTGACCTAATCTCACAGTTAGATTTTTAAGAAGTTGATTTCATCAGTGTGTTCCGGATAACACACTTACACCTCCTTCTCTCTTTCCCTCTGAGAGTCTCCACAGAATGGGTGCCTCATCTCAGATCGTCTGCCTATATACGCATGAGGCTTTTGATAGTTTTATACTCAATGCTTAGAGAAATGACCAACAAAGCCCCTTGAGACAGTTTATAAAGGGCTAAAGACAACTTGATTCTCTATATGTTAAATATTTAATAATTATAAAACTCTTCTAGAATATCCAAATCATATGAACTCTGCCTAGTAGGACAAAATAGGAACTTATTTGCACAGATAAATGGTGGGATGTTTTCTGTAGACCATGGGATCACGGCTATTGGTTAGGACCCTAAATATATCTAGGTGGATAACAGATATATAATAATTTACAAAATTCTTCTTTTAAGCAAGGAAGCTACAATTCAATAATAGTAAATATGATGAGGTCTCTTTTCAGGAATCAGAAATATATATGGTTTCTTTTCTTTACTCCCTTCCTTTACTATAGAAGAAAATTACCCTGTTGTAGGCTGTATAGGAAGAGGCTATAGAGGAAGAAAAGAGACAAGAAACACATAAAGCAATGGTACTTGTAATGTTCTGGTTCATAATTTGAGTGAGTTCAGAGGTGTTCATTTTATTATCATGCTACACATATTCTTTTCTAATAACTAACAAAAATGAAAGCTAACACCAACCCTATGCCATGCACTGTTCTAGACACTTCTTTTATATTAACTCATTTAAGAGTCACTGTAACAATAATATTAATATTATTTGCATTTTACAGATCAGAAAATTGAGGCAGATAAATAGCTTTCCCAAGGTCGCCAGGCATTCTAGCTTGAGAAGCTGTGCTCTTACCACTCTGCTACCAGGTATTTTGAAAAGAAGAAAAGTAACAAGAAGTTTAAAAACAATAGAGTCCAAAGACTGTTTCATAGGACAGTTACACAAAACCATTCTTTCTCCCAGACACACTTGGCCACTTAAAAGGTTCCTCAATGAATTCCTATCTACTCTAAGAGATTTCTAGTCTCTCATTATGTTTCACTCTTTTTCAGAAGCCATATTACTCACATTTGCCTTGCAGTTAAACAAGGATGCACAGTTTTCTTTTAAAACCACACATCCAAAAAGCAGATCAGCTCCCAGCCTTGTTACAATGCCTTTCTAGAAAAACACAAATGATTGAAAAAGCAACTCTGCTACCAACAACTGTGTAAGCCCAGCCAAGTAACTGAACCACTCCAGCTTCAATTTACCTATAAAAAGAAGGATCTGATTATGTATGAGGTTACTTTAATTCTAAAGTGTGAATACATGTTGATCTTTCTCATCTTTGAACTCAGATTATTATTTATAATCACAACTTTGGCTTCTTTTGTCAATTATCCTGGTGGGCCACTGGAAACCACCACATGTGTTTCCTTCTCTCCATTCGTCAGTAACTAAATTAGCAAGCAATTAGTAAGCCATACGCCAGATGCTCTGTTAGGCACCAAAGGGATAAAAACAATACTAACAATATGTAACTAGTTTTCACTTACTAACTAGTGAAATTTTCCACTATGCCTGAGTTGAGTTTAGGACTAACTAGTTGGAGAAATTATGATATGCCGTTTCCCTGAATAAGCCACAGCAGGCAGTCCTCGGCCTTAGCTAACCTCATACCTCTCTGAATGCATCATCAGCCCTTCCCTCTGAGGAAAGTGCAGTAAAAAAAAAAAAAAAGCAGCAGGTGGTGGAGGGAATGATGCACCAGCTGCCTCTAACTGAGGGAAAGAAACCAGACTATGATTCTCACATGATAAGTGACGGTAGCTGACCGCCAGCTCTCTCTCAGCACTATCCCCGTCTTTTTCAAGAATAGAATTCTGGGCACATGGCTGCCCAAAATAAAGACTACACTTTCCAGCCTTCCTTACAACTGTTGCCATATGACTGAGTCTTGGCCAATGGGAGAGAGGCAGAAGTGTCCTGCATCACCTTCCTCCTGCCAGTTGGCTGGAATGTAGACATTTTGGCAGGAAACGGGGAGCCCTTGTGTTTCACAAACTGGAGAAACATAATCCAAGATACAAGAGTCTCTGATAATGGGGTTCAGCCAATACTGGCCTAAGGTAGTGCAAAAGAAAAACAAATTTCTGCCTTGTTTCAGCTGAAATGAATCCTAACTAATACAGCCTTCCTTTCTTCCCTTTCTCCAACCCTATCCTTGCCTACCTGATTCTTCCTTAAGCTTTCGATCTTATTTGTTTTAAAAATGTCACTTCTTAAGAGTAGCCTTCTCTGTCCTCTTCATCTGCCCTCCAGCAGGGTCTATTATAAATACACTTTTCTAAATTTTTCTTTCTTTATATTTATCACAGTTTATGTGTATTTATCTATTTCATTGACTTCTATCTCCATCACTAGCCTCCAAACAAAGATTCTTTTTTTGTTTGTTTTTGTTTTCTTCACCATAGGATCTTCTGTGCCTAGCACAGTGCCTGACAGGAAGAGATCAAGTATTTGCAGAGTAAATGATTGAAAAAATTGGAGGATCTCCCCACTCTAGGAATTCTAGAATATCCACAGTAAATACTGCAGGACTCTGCATTTATACTTGCTTTAACAAAAATCATGGGGAAAAGTTTAAAAATACTTAGCAGAGTTGCTCTCAAATGTATTCAAAGGGCATGGCATTGAAAATGTTGGTGCTTGCTTTAAAAAAAGGGAAATTAATAGATAAGATGAAAATAGCTTCATCTAAACAAATAATGCATAAAGTATTTAATGGAAAATCACTTTTCTTAGTTTTCAATTGTTTGCTTCTGACTTTTTCATATATTTTTATTGTCTGTCTAATGCAGCCATACCAAAGGGTAAAGAAGCCTGGGAGGAAAACTTAGAATTTTCTCTGTATGTGTACAAAGGAAAAAGATGATCAACATTTGATCTTCGCAGCAGGAAGAGGGAGGGCTATTTGAGAACCATTTAGTTCACAGAACCACGTTTTAGATACTTCCCCGCATTAAGTATGGAAATAATATGTAAGCATGCAGCTAACCTCCAATAATGGTACCTTCTAAATTAAAAATTTTTCATCAAACACTAGATTTTTTGTTCATACCAGAGATTGCTGCAAATCTTCTAAGTTGGTAGCTTTAGACTAAGAAGGGATTTCTCCTGCTTATGAGAAGGCAGGACAATTCAACCATTTCCCCTTCAAATTTTACTAATGATCATTCCTTCCATAAGGCACTCTAGAAGATCAAATGCCCAGAATTAGGGATATAAAAACTAACCATTTGAGTAAATGGTCCAAATATAAGACTCTGCTATTAAAACTTTACTGAGAGGAGATTTAGAAATGGTCCTTCCATTTGGCCTGTTTCTTACTCTCAGACCGAGGCAGTGACTGCCATGCTGGTACCCTGTAGGACCAGGTTCTAAATGGAAATTCTGAAGCTTAGGTCTAGCAGCCCTACAGATAGTAAGCTCTTTCTCCACTAGTCTCTCCCCTTTACATTTTCTATAGATGTTTGGTTGGCTTTTGTTATAAAATATAAAAATACCTCAGTGATATTCTCTTCCTTCCCCCAACTCTATCACACACACACACACACACACACACACGCACACACCCCAGAGCCATGAGCTAATTTGACAGGAAAGAGACTTGGATTCTTTCTTTATATTTGAATCTAGCTCACAGAACTAGTGAGCGAATACACTGTCATGGAGGATACAGAAAACACACAGGACTTTGAGCCACTCCTAGCTTTGCCCCTTATTAGCCTGTAACTGATCTTTTCTATTCAATCATCTGTAAAATGTGGATAGTAATGACAGCCATCTACGTCTTTCAGGATAGACTTAGAAGACAAGGTAACCTACTGTTTAAGAAAACAGGTTTGAGCCTAGGCTGAATTACAATTCAAATACTGGTCCTGCCATTTCACTAGCTGTGTGATCTTAGTGTGAATGTATTTAACAGAGTGTCTAATGAATAATAAATGTTAAATAACCGGTCTCTGTCATTTCTCCTTTGAAAATGTAAAGCATTTCACCAATATTCAATTCTATTATCTAAAGACTCACATAAAATAGGACGTCCAATAACAGAACGCTCATCAAATGCTTGCTCAGTATCCAGCGTCATATTCTTTCTTACCAACAAAGCCGGCTGCGCTCCCCAGACAGGATGCTCACATCTCTAACACGCTTACAGAGGCAGAAGGCCAGCCGCAATTCCCTCCTTTCTTTGAAGAGTCAGCCAGCTGTATCAGTTAATAACCTCACTAAAGATTATCCATCAGAAAGAAGGGGAAAAATGTCCTAATTGCTCTAGTCAGAGGTGTCATTAGTTATGTACCTGGCTCCTGTGAAGTCTGCATGGCATTTACGGAAATGGCACACACCATGGGAAAAATGTTACCAAAGCGAACAAGTATTTAACCTAAATATTAAGTGGCTCCCTGCCGTCTACTAATCCATTTCAAAGGTAATGCATCTTCAGAGAAACCTTCTTCCTCATTATCTACAGTTCTGACACTCTACTTGCTCATCGGTAAAATTTTTATTTGGGTTCCACAGACGTTTCATTAAATCAAAGTTGCCTTTTCTCCCCCTCCCGTTAGATAGCATAACTAAGTGATCTAACCTCATCCTTATTTAATTTGTCAGACACAAGTATCATTGACATTTTTTAACCCTCCAATTGAAATTCTAGGGACTTCTTTCTTAATGAGAACACTACCATCAGAATCTTGGGTTTCATTATTAGCTACTTTCTGTTTAATCTCAGGGAAATCTCTAAAAGAGGAAACCATATTATTTTCTCCCCAGGAATTTAATGCAATTGCTACAACACTTCTAAGAATATGACATGGCTCAATTTCTCATGTTTATAAACACTAGCAGATAGCTATATGTGAGTAAAATGGACAATACAGCTTTTTGAAAAACAGTACTTAGGATTTGTCATAAAAATGTACTATGCCATGGTTGGAGAGACATAAATAAAAACTGCAGGGTGTGGCTTTATCTCTCATGAATAGTATACTCAGACCAACATTTGAAAATGCCTACCATATAACATTTTAAAAGATTTTCCTACAATATATTTCTATAAAATGACTAGAGAATTTTTACAAGAAATATCTAGTTTAGATAATTTATTATCAGAATGAGTTACATAGAAGCACCAAGAATAAATTAATATACCCTTCGTATATAATGGGAGTCCAGTCTTTCTCTCTGAGGACTCATCCAATTCATATTCTCTCTGTCTCTCTCTCTCTATATATATATTATGCGTGTGTGTGTGTGTGTGTGTGTGTGTGTGTGTGTAATTTCTGGGAGAAAGAGTGGTAAAAGCATTTTAATGTGGTAGTGATATTATTAGCAAAACAAGGACTTATTTTAAAGTTTTTACTTCAATCATGACAAGCATTACAAAATTACAAGATAAAAGGGTGCACACATCTGAAGATGACTAAAGTTGGTATACAAATTCCTCATGCATGGAGAAAGGGTATAAAACTTATTTCTAAGCCCCATATGCTATACGTTGTGTATATCTTTATACCCAAATGAGTAATTTAAATCTCAGAAATTGGAAATAATCATGGAGCCCTCACTTGTGGGCTATCACAGTCAGACCACAATCTCCAAAGTTTCATCTGATGTTAATAATAATATTACTGGAGAGAGAGCTTGAAGATGGCGGAAGAGTAAGACGCGGAGATCACCTTCCTCCCCACAAATAATGAGAAATACATCCACATGTGGAACAACTCCTACAGAACACCTACTGAACGCTGGCAGAAGACCTCAGACCTCCCAAAAGGCAAGAAACTCCCCACGTACTTGGGTAGGGCAAAAGAAAAAAGAAATAACAGAGACAAAGAATAGGGACGGGACCTGCACCAGCGGGAGGGAGCTGTGAAGGAGGAAAGGTTTCCACACACTAGGAAGCCCCTTCGCGGGCAGAGACTGCGGGTGGCAGAGGGGGGAAGCTTCAGAGCCACGGAGGAGAGCGCAGCCACAGGGGTGCAGAGGGCAAAGCAGAGAGATTCCAGCACAGAGGCTCGGCGCCGAGCAGCACTCACCAGCCCAAGAGGCTTGTCTGCTCACCCGCCGGGGGCGGGCGGGGGCTGGGAGCTGAGGCTCGGGCTTTGGTGGGATGCAGGAAGAGGACTGGGGTTGGCAGCGTGAACACAGCCTGAAGGGGTTAGTGCACCACAGCTACCTGGGAGGGAGTCTGGGAAAAGGTCTAGACCTGCCGAAGAGGCAAGAGACTTTTTCTTCCCTCTTTGTTTCCTGGTGCGCGAGGAGAGGGGATTCAGAGCACCGCCTAAATGAGCTCGAGACGGGCGCGAGCCGCGGCGATCAGCGCGGGCCCCAGAGACGGGCATGAAACGCTAAGGCTGCTGCCGCCGTCACCAAGAAGCCTGTGTGCGAGCACAGGTCACTCTCCACACCGCCCCTCCTGGGAGCCTGTGCAGCCCGCCACTGCCAGGGTCCCGTGATCCAGGCACAACTTCCCCGGGAGAACGCACGGCACGCCTCAGGCTGGGGCAACGTCACGCCGGCCTCTGACGGTGCAGGCTCGCCCCGCCTCCGTATCCTTCCCTCCCCCCCACCTGAGTGAGCCAGAGCCCCCGAAGCAGCTGCTCCTTTAACCCCGTCCTGTCTGAGCGAAGAACAGATGCCCTCAGGCAACCTACATGCAGAGGCGGGTCCAAATCCAATGCTGAACCCCAGGAGCTGTGCGAACAAAGAAGAGAAAGGGAAATCTCTCCCAGCAGCCTCAGGAGCAGAGGATTAAATCTCCACAATCAACTTGATGTACCCTGCATCTGTGGAATACCTGAATCGACAACAAATCATCCCAAATTGAGGAGGTGGACTTTGGGAGCAACGATATATATATATTTTCTCTTTTTGTGAGTGTGTATGTGTATGCTTCTGTGTGTGATTTTGCCTGTATAGCTTTGTTTTTACCATTTGTCCTAGGGTTCTGTCTTTTTTTTATTACTTAAAAAATTTTCTTTCTTAATAATTATTTTTTATTTTAATAACTTTATTTTATTTTATTTTACTTTATTTTATCTTCTTCTTTCTTTCTTTCTTTTTTTCCTCCCTTTTATTCTGAGCCATGTGGAGGACAGGCTCTTGGTGCTCCAGCCAGGCGTCAGGGCTGTACCACTGAGGTGGGAGAGCCAAGTTCAGGACACTGGTCCATAAGAGACCTCCCAGCTCCACGTATTATCAAACGGCAAAAATCTCCCAGAGATCTCCATCTCAACGCCAAGATCCAGCTCCACTCACCGACCAGCAAGCTACAGTGCTGGACACCCTATGCCAAACAACTAGCAAGACAGGAACACAACCCCACTCATTAGTACAGAGGCTGCCTAAAATCATAATAAGGCCACAGACACCCCAAAACACACCACCAGATGTGGACCTGCCCACCAAAAAGGCAAGATCCAGCCTCATCCACCAGAACACAGGCACTAATCCCCTCCACCAGGAAGCCTACACAACCCACTGAACCAACCTTAGCCACCGGGGACAGACACCAAAAACAACGGGAACTACGAACATGCAGCCTGAGAAAAGGACACCCCAAACACAGTAAGTTAAGCAAAATGAGAAGACAGAGAAACACACAGCAGATGAAGGAGTGAGGCAAAAACCCACCAGACCTAACAAATGAGGAGGAAACAGGCAGCCTACCTGAAAAAGAATTCAGAATAATGATAGCAAAGATGATCCAAAATCTTGGAAATAGAATGGAGAAAATACAAGAAACATTTAACAAGGACCTAGAAGAACTAAAGAGCAAACAAACAATCATGAACAACACAACAAATGAAATTAAAAATTCTCTAGAAGTGATCAATAGCAGAATAACTGAGGCAGAAGAACAGATAAGTGACCTGGAAGATAAAATAGTGGAAATAACTACTGCAGAGCAGAATAAAGAAAAAAGAATGAAAAGAACTGAGGACAGTCTCAGAGACCTCTGGGACAACATTAAACGCACCAACATTCGAATTATAGGGGTCCCAGAAGAAGAGAAAAAGGGACTGAGAAAATATATGGAGAGATTATAGTTGAAAACTTCCCTAATATGGGAAAGGAAATAGTTAATCAAGTCCTGGTAGCACAGAGTCCCCCATACAGGATAAATCCAAGCAGAAACACGCCAAGACACATATTAATCAAACTATCAAAAACTAAATACAAAGAACAAATATTAAAAGCAGCAAGTGAAAAACAACAAATAACACATAAGGGAATCCCCATAAGGTTAACAGCTGATCTTTCAGCAGAAACTCTGCAAGCCAGAAGGGAGTGGCAGGACATACTTAAGGTCATGAAGGAGAAAAACCTACAACCAAGGTTACTCTACCCAGCAAGGATCTCATTCAGATTTGACGGAGAAATTAAAACCTTTACAGACAAGTAAAAGCTAAGAGAATTCAGCACCACCAAACCAGATTTACAACAAATGCTAAAGGAACTTCTCTAGGCAGGAAACACAAGAGAAGGAAAAGACCTACAATAATAAACCCAAAACAATTAAGAAAATGGTAATAGGAACATACATATTGATAATTACCTTAAATGTAAATGGATTAAATGCTCCAACCAAAAGACATAGATTGGCTGAATGGATACAAAAACAAAACCTGTATATACGCTGTCTCCAGGAGACCCAGTTCAGACCTAGGGAGACATACAGACTGAAAGTGAGGGGATGGAAAAAGATATTCCATGCAAATGGAAATCAAAAGAAAGCTGGAGTAGCAATTCTCATATCAGACAAAATAGACTTTAAAACAAAGACTATTACAAGAGACAAAGAAGGACACTACATAATCATCAAGGGATCAATCCAAGAAGAAGATATAATAAATGTAAATATTTATGCACCCAACATAGGAGCACCTCAATACATAAGGCAAATACTAATAGCCATAAAAGGAGAAATCGACAGTAACACAATCATAGTAGGGGACTTTAACACCCCACTTTCACCAATGAACAGATCATCCAAAATGAAAATAAATAGGGAAACACAAGCTCTAAATGATACATTAAACAAGATGGACTTAACTGATATTTATAGGACATTCCATCCAAAAACAGAATACACATTTTTCTCAAGTGCTCATGGAACATTCTCCAGGATACATCATATCTTGGGTAACAAATCAAGCCTTGGTAAATTTAAGAAAATTGAAATCGTATCAAGTATCTTTTCTGATCACAACGCTAGGAGAGTAGATATCAATTACAGGAAAAAATCTGTAAGAAATACAAACACATGGAGGCTAAACAACACACTACTTAATAACCAAGAGACCACTGAAGAAATCAAAGAGGAAATCAAAAAATACCTAGAAACAAATGACAATGAACACACGACGACACAAAACCTACGGGATGCAGCAAAAGCACTTCTAAGAGGGAAATTTATAGCAGTACAATCCTACATTAAGAAACAAGAGGGCTTCCCTGGTGGCACAGTGGTTGAGAATCTGCCTGCCAATGCAGGGGACATGGGTTCGTGCCCTGGTCTGGGAAGATCCCACATGCCGCGGAGCAGCTGGGCCCGTGAACCGCAATTACTGAGCCTGCGCGTCTGGAGCCTGTGCTCCGCAACAAGAGAGGCTGCGATAGTGAGAGGCCCGTGCACCGCGATGAAGAGTGGCCCCACTTGCCACAACTGGAGAAAGTCCTCGCACAGAAACGAAGACCCAACACAGCCATAAATAAATAAATAAAATAAATTAAAAAAAAAAAAAAAGAAACAAGAAACATCTCAAATAAACAACCTAACCTTACACCTAAAGCAATTAGAGAAAGAAGAACAAAAAAACCCCAAAGTTAGCAGAAGGAAAGAAATCATAGAGATCAGATCAGAAATAAATGAAAAAGAAATGAAGGAAACGATAGCAAAGATCAATAAAACTAAAAGCTGGTTCTTTGAGAAGATAAACAAAATTGATAAACCATTAGCCAGACTCATCAAGAAAAAAAGGGAGAAGACTCAAATCAATAGAATTAGAAATGAAAAAGGAGAAGTAACAACTGACACTGCAGAAATACAAAGGATCATGAGAGATTACTACAAGCAACTATATGCCAATAAAATGGACAACCTGGAAGAAATGGACAAATTCTTAGAAACGCACAACCTTCCGAGACTGAACCAGGAAGAAACAGAAAATATGAACAGACCAATCACAAGCACTGAAATTGAAACTGTGATTAAAAATCTTGCAACAAACAAAAGCCCAGGACCAGATGGCTTCACAGATGAATTCTATCAAACATTTAGAGAAGGGCTAACACCTATCCTTCTCAAACTCTTCCAAAATATTGCAGAGGGAGGAACACTCCCCAACTCATTCTACACGGCCACCATCACTCTGATACCAAAACCACACAAAGATGTCACAAAGAAAGAAAACTACAGGCCAATATCACTGATGAACATAGATGCAAAAATCCTCAACAAAATACTAGCAAACAGAATTCAACAGCACGTTAAAAGGATCATACACTATGATCAAGTGGGGTTTATCCCAGGAATGCAAGGATTCTTCAGTATATGCAAATCAATCAACGTGATACACCATATTAACAAACTGAAGGAGAAAAACCATACGATCATCTCAATAGATGCAGAGAAAGCTTTCAACAAAATTCAACACCAATTTATGATAAAAACCCTCCAGAAAGTAGGCACAGTGGGAACTTTCCTGAACATAATAAAGGCCATATATTACAAACCCACAGCCAACATCGTCCTCAATGGTGAAAAACCGAAACCATTTCCCCTAAGATAAGGAACAAGACAAGGTTGCCCACTCTCACCACTATTATTCAACATAGTTTTGGAAGTGTTAGCCACAGCACCACAGCAATCTGAGAAGGAAAAGAAAAAGGAATCCAAATTGGAAAAGAAAAAATAAAGCTGTCACTGTTTGCAGATGACATGATACTATTCATAGAGAATCCTAAAGATGCTACCAGAAAACTACTAGAGCTAATCAATGAATTTGGTAAAGTAGCAGGATACAAAATTAATGCACAGAAATCTCTTGCATTCCTATACACTAATGATGAAAAATCTGAAAGTGAAATTAAGAAAACACTCCCATTTACCAATGCAATAAAAAGAATAAAATATCTAGGAATAAACTTACCTAAGGAGACAAAAGACCTATATGCAGAAAATTATAAGACACGGATGAAAGAAAATTGATGATGATACAAATAGATGGAGAGATACACCATGTTCTTGGATTGGAAGAATCAACATTGTGAAAATGACTCTACTACCCAAAGCAATCTACAGATTCAGTGCAATCCCTATCAAACTACCACTGGCATTTTTCACAGAACTAGAACAAAACATTTCACAATTTGTATGGAAACACAAAAGATCCCAAATAGCCAAAGCAATCTTGAGAAAGAAAAATGGAGCTGGAGGAATCAGGCTCCCTGGCTTCAGACTATACTACAAAGCTACAGTAATCAAGACAGTATGGTGCTGGCACAGAAACAGAAATATAGATCAATGGAACAGGATAGAAAGCCCAGAGATAAACCCATGCACATATGGTCACCTTATCTTTGATAAAGAAGGCAAGAATATACAATGGAGAAAAGACAGCCTCTTCAATAAGTGGTGCTGGGAAAACTGGACAGCTACATGTAAAAGAATGAAATTAGAACACTCCCTAACACCATACACAAAAATAAACTCAAAATGGATTAAAGACCTAAATGTAAGGCCAGACACCATCAAACTCTTAGAGGAAAACAGAGGCAGAACACTCTATGACATAAATTACAGCAAGATCCTTTTTGACCCACCTCTAGAGAAATGGAAATAAAAACAAAAATAAACAAATGGGACCTAATGAAACTTAAAAGCTTCTGCACAGCAAAGGAAACCATAAAAAAGATGAAATGACAACCCTCAGAATGGGAGAAAATATTTGCAAATGAAGCAACTGACAAAGGATTAATCTCCAAAATTTACAAGCAGCTCATGTAGCTCAATATTAAAAAAAAACAAACAACCCAATCCAAAAATGGTCAGAAGACCTAAATCGACATTTCTCCAAGGAAGATATACAGATCGCCAACAGACACATGAAACAATGCTCAACATCATTAATCATTAGAGAAATGCAAATCAAAACCACAATGAGATATCACCTCACACCGGTCAGAGTGGCCATCATCAAAAAATCTACAAACAATAAATGCTGGAGAGGGTGTGGAGGAAAGGGAACCCTCTTGCACTGTTGGTGGGAATGTAAATTGATACAGCCACTATGGAGAACAGTATGGAGGTTCCTTAAAAAACTAAAAATAGAACTACCATATGACCCAGCAATCCCACTACAGGGCATATACTCTGAGAAAACCATAATTCAAAAAGAGTCATGTACCAAAATGTTCACTGCAGCTCTATTTACAATAGCCAGGACATGGAAGCAACCTAAGTGTCCATCATTGGACGAATGGATAAAGAAGATGTGGCACATATATACAATGGAATATTACTCAGCCATAAAAAGAAACGAAACTGAGTTATTTGTAGTGAGGTGGATGGACCTAGAGACTGTCATACAGAATGAAGTAAGTCAGAAAGAGAAAAACAAATACCGTATGATAACACATATATATGGAATCAAAAAAAAAAAATGGTCTTGAAGAACCTAGGGGCAAGATGGGAATAAAGACGCAGACCTACTAGAGAATGGACTTGAGGATACAGGGGGGGGAAGGGTAAGCTGGGACAAAGTGAGAGAATGGCATGGACATACATACACTACCAAATGTAAAATAGATAGCTATTGGGAAGCAGCCGCATAGCACAGGGAGATCAGCTCGGTGCTTTGTGACCACATAGAGGGGTGGGATAGGGAGGGTGGGAGGGAGGGAGATGCAAGAGGGAAGAGATATGGGGACATATGTATATGTATAACTGATTCACTTTGTTATAAAGCAGAAACAAACACACCACTGTAAAGCAATTATACTCCAATGAAGATGTTAAAAATAATAATAATATTACTGTAAAGTACAGTTATCGCATCATTAATTTTCTAGCTGCTTGGCCAAAAATGCTTGTCTAAAATAGAAGTATACTACAAAAAAACTAGCTTAAGGCTAGGTTTATTGTGAATTGAAATATGTTCTCCCAATACCAACAACGTTTAAATTTTTAAAAACAATAGTATGTACCAAAGGCCCTTATCTTTTAAAAAATTTTTGGATATCTAATTATGAAGAATGGCAGCCCAGATTATTGTTTTTCTTTTTTTCTGACAATGTCTGATCTATTCCCAGACATTAACTACAAGTACCACAGTCTAGTATGGTATCATTAGAAAGTCCATTAAGACAGGCTTTCCAGGATTTCCAGCAGAGCTAACATGTGTCAACTGCTGTCCTCAGCAAGGCTAGCAGAAGACACCACTGGGCTGGAATTAGAAAGCAAGTATAAGTTTTTAAAACAGGTGTTTCTGTTGACATAACCATTAAACATCCTGTTCCTCCATAGCTCCTAGAAGAATAGGTACTTTCTCATTTTAATTTTTAATACAAATTCCTGTTTTCCATGAAAAGCTGTATTCCTGGGAGAATTTCCAGAATAATATGAAATCTGTAAGATGTGTCTCTTAGTATGACATCAACGCTCACCCTCCAGTATTTGGAGACCTTTTAGTGGAAGAAGGATCAACAGGCTAGACTTGAAAGTCATAAAAGCGATGAACATGGCAGTTGGCCTTGCCTCTCTCAATGGTGGCACAGAGGTAGTAGAAAAGTAAAACAAATCTAAGAGGCAGTTACTCTTTGGTTCCTAGGAATGCACAGCTGCCCAATGTTTGTCAAAGGATAAGGCAAAACTGGACATTCCAGAATCAAAGAGAGTTAAAGTCCATGAGAGCTTAAAGATCAGCTAGTTCAGAGATTCTCAGTGTTTACTGTGTATAACAATATTCCTAGACCCACCCACTGAGATTATGACTCTGCAGCAGTACACAGTGGTAGCAGAAGTAGTAGGAATAGAAGTAGTAATGTACAACACTTCTAAAGCACTTGCTTTGGGCCAGATACTGTGCTAAATTCCTTACAACTATCACCTTACTTAATCCTCACAATAGTCCTATTGGGTAGGTGCTTCTATTTCCCCCATTCTCCAGATGAGGAGACCAAAGCATAGAGTGGTTCAGGAATCTGTCCAAGGAAATCCAACTAGGAAGTGAGTAAGTATTCAAACCCAGACAGGCTGGCTTCAAAGTCTGAGCTCTTAATCACTACAGTAATCACTTAATCACTACACTTAATCACTTAATCACTACACTATCTTCCAACAGGGCTAGGGGGAGACCCAGGGCATTAAGACAATGTCATGATTGAAGTTGATCTTTTCTCTTCTCAATGGAGAAACTGAAAGCCGGAAAAGTGACATCTCTTATCTAAGATAAAAATCCTTCAGTGCATTTCCAGGAAGAAATCAACCATTATATGACACCAACTACTCTTACACATTTCTCTACACACACTCCTCTAGGGGGGAAATGGACGGATGACGTGATCAAAAGCCACCTCATGGGTTCCAGCTGTGTTACTCTGACCAAGGTGCTGTTCTGGGATAGAGATTTCCATCCTTTTCTGCCCAACTCACTGTCCACTCACAGGAGGGAAAAAAGGGGGGAAAGGGATGGGAGAGACGCCATCCCATGTGGGAGATAAGGTTCACATAATTTGAGGATGGAAATAAAGCTTTGATTCTGATATGGCTCCCAAGGATGGTCTCCCTTCCCTTAAACTGACTATTCTAAAACCTTAGTATATGTCAAAACATCATTAGGTCTTTGCTTTGTTTTACCGTATACAGGCAGGCAGGATACCTAGAATGATCAGATCTACCCCAAGCTGCAACTACTCACATACATTCTCTCAAAGGGTCACAAAAACATTTCCTAACAACATTTGATAGGCAAGATCAGGCCAAAAATCTTACGGATTTATTGAAATCGTACCTTTTTACTTACGTTGAACAGAAATGATTGTTGTCATTTCTGTTCAATGATCAAGGTTATTCTAGGGCACCCTAAGCAAGGATAATAACCATATATTCTAAATGACCACCACGCAGAGGCATTTTCAGGATGACAGTGAGGGCGGGAGCATCAGCGTTTGTTCCCGTCCCAGTGACGCAAACTGGGAGCTGCGTCCAACCCACCTTCATCACTTCCACCTGCAGGTCTTCGTGGAGGGAAGGCGTCACTTTCACGGTGTTCAGGATCTGATTGAGCAGCTGCTTCTCATCAGAGTCCGTTTCCATGGATACAAACCTCTCTTCCGCCAGAAGCTTCTGTAAAGAGGCACAAGGCAGTGATCACAGATAGGCTTTCCCCTGCAGCCTTATTCTGTTCTAGCTTAGCATGTACTGAGGATAACGTTTCTTACTCTAGCTGGAGGCCATTAGGAGAAGAGGCTGCTATGTGCCATTAAAAAGAAAAATGCACCAAGCCTTTGGTAAACGGTTTTTGGCAAAGGCTTTTTCTTGCTATTAGATAATTCACTCTAAATTTTATGAAGTGCAGTTCTAACGTGGTAGCCAAATAGGTCATTTGGTTGGTGGGGACGGAGGACGAATGTGCCAAGGGGAATGTAGCCCCTCACAACATTCACGTTTACACTTGCTTTTTTTTTTTTTTTTTTTTAATTTTTTAATCTGTTTATTTTTGGCTGTGTTGGGTCTTCGTTGCTGTGTGCGGGCTTTCTCTAGTTGTGGTGAGCGGGGGCTACTCTTCATTGCAGTGCTCGGGCTTCTCACTGCGGTAGCTTCTCTTGTTGTGGAGCACGGGCTCTAGGCACATGGGCTCAGTAGTTGTGGCTCGTGGGCTCTAGAGCACAGGCTCAGGAGTTGTGGCACATGGGCTTAGTTGCTCCGCCGCATGTGGGATCTTCCCAGACCAGGGCTTGAACCCGTGTCCCCTGCAATGGCAGGCGGATTCTTAACCACTGCACCACCAGGGAAGCCCAACACTTGCCCGTTCTGAATGTAGCTTTGTCACAGGAAAGGAGAAGGTCCTGGAGATGAGTTAATTTTTCAAATATTTACCTTTGTACTTCCTCATGTGAGCTGTCATTTACCCAGGAATTATTCATGAATCTACAAATCTTAATACCATTCCATCAGAAAATCAATCCCACAAAAACCTACACAAGAAGACAGTCACTTTCATGAGGTTTCCCAGAAGTCATTACATCTCGCAGGATAGCTCTCCTCTATTTGAGAACAGTTCTTACTTTTCATAAAATTCTTTCTGAGGTTGTACCAAAACCCCACTGCCTAGCACCTCTATGCCTTCATCTGTCCCTGGAGTCACGCAGATTAAGCTTTTAAAACATCTCAAGTCAGCGATGAAGTCCACCTAAATCTCTTCTTCTCCACACTAAACCTCCTCGGGCGCCATCGGATGTTCTCTGCGTGATATGGCTTCACAGACACTCTCCTCCTTAACATGTGGCCTCCAGTGTGCACGTAACACTTCAAGGGTGGTCTGCTGGTACAGACAGGAGCACCCAAGAGTGCATATGAAGGCAAATGTATGGACTTTGGGTGATTATGATGAGTCAGTGTAGGTTCATCCTTGGTTAAAAAAAAAGTACCATTCTGGGAGTGATGTTGATGCTGTGGGAGGCTATGCATGTGTTGGGGGAGGGAGTATATGGGAAATTTCTGCACCTTCCTCTCAATTTTACTCTAAATCTAAAACTGCTCTAAAATAAGTCTTTGAAAAATAATAATAATAAAAAGATGGCAGAGGGGAAAGAAAGAAGTGCGGTCTTTGGTGGCACCATTGCTCTCCTATTCCAAACCTGGAATTGCTTACCTCTATAATTCTAGTTGTGTAAGATAATTAAATCTGTTTATTGCCTAAAACCAAACAAAAAACAGTAATGCAGAAGTTTAATCACATTCTCAGATCCAATTAGCTTAGTTCTAAGTCACAGCACATTCTGTGCTGACTCACCCAGAAACTTCTCATTCACAAAGGCTGCAATTAAGCTGTTCTTCCCTATTCTGTCCTGGGGCAATTGATTTTTGAGACCCTAGTGTAGGATGGATTTTATATTTATCCCTATTAAATTTGTCCTTGTCCGATGCAGCATAGGGTTGCAGCCATGAAGAATTTCTGGAATTCTGATTCATCCAGGGTAATGACTCCCTCTTCTAGCTGAATGTCACTGCAGATCCAGAAAACAAGTATTTTAAACCTTCTTCTTAGGACTCCCTGAATTTGTCTATACAGCTATACCTCATTTTATTGCACTTAGCTTTACTCCACTTCACAGGTATTGTGTTTTTTATAAATTGAAGGTTTGTGGCAACCGTGTGTCAATCGAGTCTACTGGCCCCATTTTTTCAATAGCATTTGCCCACATCGTGTCTCTATGTCACATTTTGGTAATTCTGGTAATTCTAATATTTTAAACCTTTTCATTATTACTGTATTTGTTACGATGATCTGTGATCAGTGATCTTTGATGTTACTGCTACAGCTGACTGAAGGCTCAAATGATGCTGGCATTCTTTATCCATAAGGTATTTTTTAATTAAGGTATGTACATTTTTTTAGACATAATGCTATTGCACACTTAAGAGACTACAGTATAGTGTAAACATAACTTCTATATGCACTGGAAAATCAAAACCTTCATGTGGCTCACTCTAATATTTGCTTTATTATGGTGGTCTGGAACTGAACCCACAATATCTCTGAGGTATTCTCTCAAAAGAGATTTTTGACTCTCGTGTAATGTATGTAGGGCAGCCCAGAGTTAGCTTATATACAAACCTGGTTTTACTTAAAGTGATAAAGACTAGAAAGCTCTTAAAAAATGCCTTAAGTTAATGGGAGGTCACAAGGGATGCTGAGAGGAAGACTCCCTGCCCCCCAGATCAGTGAAGTTCCCACGATTATTGAAAACATGATACTGTAATGTAAGAGTGTTCGAGGGTTAAAAAAAAAAAAGTAACTAAATGGAAAATCTATATACTACTAAAGAAAAGGGAACATAAGTGGCAGGTCAAAACAAACTCCCATTCATTTTTTTTTAAATTAATTAATTTAGTTTTGGCTGCATTGGGTCTTCGTCGCTGCGCAAGGGCATTCTCTAGTTGCAGCAAGCAGGGGCTATTCTTCATTGCGGTGCATGGGCTTCTCATTGCAGTGGCTTCTCTTGTTGCGGAGCATGGGCTCTAGGCGAGTGGGCTCAGTAGTTGTGGCTCGTGGGCTCTAGAGCGCGGGCTCAGTAGTTGTGGCGCACGGGCTTAGCTGTTCCGTGGCATGTGGGATTTTCCCAGACCAGGGCTCGAACTTGTGTTCCCTGCATTGGCAGGCGGATTCTTAACCACTGCGCCCCCAGGGAAGTCCCCCATTCATTTTTAAAGTTGGCCCAATTACTTTGGAGAAAAGAAGAGTTTTTAATAACATTGTTTAAAATTTTTTTAAATGTTTAAGAATTTCTAATGCTATTGCATATTGAGATATACATCCTCTAATTCCAATCTTCTAGGGAAAAAAAGAGTTGTAATTTTCTTACTCTTTCATATTTATTTCTCTAAAGGTATTAGAGACCTCTCTGAACTTAAAGAGTTAACGATGAAACAGTAATGTGAGAAGACATCCAACAAATGCCACCAATACCCGGTCATGATGAAAGAATACCCCGTAGGCTTGAACTCCACAGTGCTTGTCATTCACATACCAAACCACTTAAGAAGTCAATGTATCTATACAGCCAACAACTTTGCACCTTTGGAATTAGACCTATTATGTACGGTGTAAAACAAAATGAACAAATGTTCAGAGCAGGAAATGCATTTGTGCAATTTGACTTTTCTGACTAGACAAAATTTCTTTTTTCTTCCCAATCTTGTTCTGGAAACAAAACACATTAATCCATTCACCAACTTAACTGTAGAACAGAAAACAAAACAAACTCTTTCCAGCTTACCATCATTGCTCCTGACACAGACCCAGAGAACTTGAATGCATATAAGATTTGAGTTGGTATAGAACTGGAAGCATCTCTCTTGGGAGCCCTTACTCTGTTAAAAGTTTGGTGTCACAAAAAATATTTCATTTCTGTGTGGGCTTAGCTGAGTCTCCATGAGTCAGTGTCTGAACAACAAATGCTTAGCAAGATAATACTGTACACAGAGAAATGCTGGTAAATACAAGAAAATCCTGTTATCCTCTCTGGTTATTACCCAGTTCAATCAAATTTTTGTCTGGGTCTTTAAACAGCTAGTATTTAGAACGTTAACTATTTGCTCTTTCAATGCCAAAGTGGTCTGTCAATTTCTGTCATCCTGTTGCACTCAGAGCCATACCTGTATCCCTGCCAAGGCATGTTGGGCCAGCTTCACATTCTTGGATTCCAAAGCCAATTGGAGAGGCAGCAGGCATTTCTCCCTGGCAAACACATAAATAAGGACAACACATGAGCTCAGAGATGCTGGCAGTCAAGTAATCCAAGCCTTATGTACACCCACCCCCAAATGCCGCCACACACGTACACAAAACTATGACCAATAATGAAACTGCACATGGATGTTAAAAAAAACACAGCAAAAAAAAAAAAAAGCTGTGCAGAAATCATAGCATATCCTGGGAATTTCCTGGAGGTCCAGTGGTTAGGACTCCATACTTCCACTGCAGGGGGTTCAATCCCTGGTCGGGGAACTAAGATTCCTCAAGCCGCGCTGTGCGACCAAAGGAAAAAAAAGAAAATCATAGCACATCAGTAGCTCACCTTCTTAGGATGGCTACAGAGAAAACATACACAAGGACTCTCAAACAATTGTTTTGGTGAACTAATCATCACATGGAAGTCCTTTACCAGTCCATGAACACGCCTTGCTCTTTCTAGAAGTAATATAATTGCCTGTATTCAGTACACCTGGGGTGTATAACTCTAGAAAACACTGTTTATTTAGATTTCTATCCCTTGCTCATTCCTCTCCCCCACCTGGCAAGTGAGGGCATCACCACCACTACTCTGCCTCATGGATATAAACTGAAATTTGATGTACTTGTCAATTTCTCCCCCAATTCAAATTGTTCAATAATCACTTATAATTTATGAATTTGCCCTTTAGTCTCCATCAGGGAGACCTAAATTTTGTGATGGATTCTTTTTATTTTTTAATTTATTTTATTTTTGGGTGCGTTGGGCCTTCGTTACTGTGCAGGCTTTCTCTAGTTGTGGCGAGAGGGGGCTACTCTTCATTATGGTGCACGGGCTTCTCATTGCAGTGGCTTCTCTTGTCACGGAGCACAGGCCCTAGGTGGGAGGGCTCCAGTAGCTGCAGCACGCAGGCTCAGCAGTTTCCACACGCAGGCCCTAGAGCACGCGGGCTTCAGTAGTTGTGGCACATGGGCTCAGTAGTTGTGGCTCACGGGCTCTAGAGCGCAGGCTCAGTAGTGTGGCACACGGGCTTAGTCGCTCCACAGCATGTGGAATCTTCCTGGACCAGGGATCGAACCCATTTCCCCTGCATTGGCAGGCGGATTCTTAACCACTGCGCCACCAGGGAAGTCCCTGTGATGGATTTTTTTTTTTTAACATCTTTATTGGAGTATAATTGTTTTACAATGGTGTGTTAGTTTCTGCTGTAGAATAAAGTGAATCAGCCATACATATACATATATCCCCATATCTCCTCCCTCTTGCATCTCCCTCCCACTCTCCCTATCCCACCCCTCTAGGTGGTCACAAAGCACCGAGCTGATCTCCCTGTGCTATGCGGCTGCTTCCCGCTAGCTATCTATTTTACATTTGGTAGTGTATATAAGTCCATGCCACTCTCTCACTTCGTCCCAGCTTACCCTTCCCCCTCCCTGTGCCTCAAATCCATTCTCTATGTCTGTGTCTTTATTCCTGTCCTGCCCCCAGGTTCTTCAGAACCTTTTTTTTTTTTTTTAGATTCCATATAAACATGTTTCCAAGACAGAAATACAAACTATCAACAGCTTTGATCCATGAGAAGCACCTGGCGTCAAGTGAAAGACGAAAAAAATGGCTTGAGAACTACTTGCATATTTTGAAGCTTAAGAAAAAAATAACTGGGTCCTAAAATATGTTAGGAATAAACCAAAAGGGCTACAAAGAGAAATCTATTTTTCTGTACGAAGCATTCACTCTAAATAATTAAACAATAGATCAAGAATTTTAATCAACCCATTATTTCCCCACAGAGTTACACTGGCACAACAAATGAAATGTTACTTAGTTTTACCAGGTTCCTCCACCCTGACTTAAACCAGAGCAGCCCCATTTTTATCTGTTTTATACTTTCAGCATAAACTGAAAGATTCATTGACTTCAGAGAGTATGAAAGCCACAGGGTAAGACTACGGGATTTCGTCACTGGAGGAATAAGGGTCACTGTTGCAGAACACAGTGAAACAGAAAGTTAATTATAGCTCTGATTCCTTCCTGCCCACCCTGCAGCTTTTCCATGGAATCCTCCATCAGCAGCTCCATGACAGATTGAGAGAGAGTTCCAGACACTCCCCCTAACGCCGGCCACAAAGAAAAAAACCAGACTATCAGAAAGAGCATTAAGCCCTCCTAATCCTTCTCACTATCCCCAAGTTACAATACCCCACTTTTATATGAAAATTGATTCACACTACGGCCATTTTTCATTAGTACATCCTTTGACAGGTGGATAAATTACCCAACTGTGTTACTTCCAGTTGGGTGGCTATAATTTTGTCGCTGTTACGGTTATCGTCAGCTTCTCTCAGTTATAAGGCAAAACACTGCTATGCAGTCAGTTAAAGCAGGAATAGCTAATTTTCCCAATTTTGTTTCTTTTATTTAATCATAACCAGTTTACAAGCTTGGAAAAATTAATTGGAAGGGTGAAAGTCAAGTGAGAATGAGCAATAATGGGCTGATGGAGGAATTAACAGAAGAGCCATAGAACTTCATCTGGAAACCGTTGAAACAATCAAATTTCCACCAGGCTTAATTCACTGTGAAAGAACTTTCATCTCCAGTTTTTGGAGTCAGATCTGCCAATGAGGGCATGGTAGCAGTGGGCAAGTGTGGAGGTCCCAAACTCTTAACAGTCTCATAGCCTGGGCCAGTGAAAGTCTCTGTCGAGTGGTTGTGTGCTGAAAATGCACAAGTATTACACATTTCTCATCAAAGGCACCAAACAAGAGTGGATGCCACATTCAGCAGCAACAAGGACCTTCCTGGAATGCTGAACCCCCTGACCCTTAGGGAGCAGCATTATGTTTGCAGATAAACAACAGCACGCCCATATTGCTCTGCCATCGACAGTATCAGTCCTTGAGATCCTCATTCCACTCTCTTACCTACTTCTACATTCACACAATTTCTATTGCAGACCGGAAACAGATTGCTGACAAATGCCAGGACTACCAGGTCCCACCACGATTCCAGGGGACATCATTGAACTGTTCCCCGTGCCAGGCGTAGTCACCAGGAAGGACTGGAAGATGTAATTGGTTCAGCTGGGTTTTGGTTCAATTGCAAGGTATCACCATTTAGTGGAAGGACTATGGGCTGTGGAATCACACAGACCTGGATTCAAACCCTAACAATTATAAATTGTTCAATCTCAGTTAATATACTTAACTCTGTTGAATCTTAGCTTCCTGGACTTCCCTGGTGGCGCAGTGGTTAAGAATCTGCCTGCCAATGCAGGGGACACGGGTTTGATCCCTGGGCTGGGAAGATCCCACATGCCGCGGAGCAACTAAGCCCGTGTGCCACAACTACTGAGCCTGCGCTCTAGAGCCCGCAAGCCACAACTACTGAGCCCGTGTGCCACAACTACTGAAGCCTGTGTGCCTACAGCCCATGCTCCGCAACAAGAGAAGCCACCGCACCGCAACGAAGAGTAGCCCCAGCTCGCCACAACTAGAGAAAGCCTGCGCGCAGCAACGAAGACCCAACGCAGCCAAATAAATAAATATTAAAAAAAAAAAATCTTAGCTTCCCAATCCACAGCAAGAGCATCTTAAGACCAATCCTGCAGGGTTATAGTAAAGAGTACAGAAAATATATATCAGGGATTGGAAAACTTTTTCCATAAAGAGGTAGATAAAAAATATTTTAGGCTTTGAAGACCATACGGTCTCTGTGCTCAACGCTGCTATAGCACAAAAGCAGTCAGAGACAACATGTAAATCAATAACCATGGCTACATTCCAATAAAACTTTATTTACAGGACTTCCCTGGTGGCACAGTGGTTAAGAATCCGCCTGCCAGTACAGCAGACACAAGTTCAAGCCCTGGTCCAAGAAGATCCCTCATGCCGTGGAGCAACTAAGCCCATGCGCCACAACTACTGAGCCGGCGCTCTAGAGCCCATGAGCCACAACTACTGAGCCCAAGTGCCACAACTACTGAAGCCCGCGTGCCTAGAGCCTGTGCTCCGCAACAAGAGAAGCCACCGCAATGAGAAGCCCGCGCTCAGCAACAAAGACCCAACACAGCCAAAACTAAATACATGAATAAATAAATTTATTAAAAAACAACAGAAAACTTTATTTACAAAAACAGGCAACAGGCCAGATTTGGCCTACAGGCTAGTTGCCCAGCCCTGATATAGACAAAGGCCCAGCAAAGACCATGATTTTCAGTATAGAATAAGAAGGTCTATCTCATCTTGTCATAGTATCCAGAAAGATTTTGCAAAGGACATAGAGCACATGTCCTGGGAGGGTCTTAGCAAGACAGATTTCTCTCGGAAAATCAGTGCTTTGAGGAAGCAGACTGACAGACTTCATCTGGGTACTAAACCAAGGCACTCCATCCATCCAACTATCCATCCAACCAACATTTGAGTGCCTGCTGTGTGCAAGGCACCGTCATGGATGCTTGTAAAGACCCGACAAGGAACAAGACAGAACAGATACTTGCTTTCATTTTATTCATGGGATGAAAAGTCTACCAGTCACTGTAACCTTAAAATAGGCATTCTTACCCTCGTTCTACATTTGAGAAAATGGAGATTCAGAGAGGGTTCACAGCCTGCCCAACGTTACATGGCTAAAATCTATCGGAGACAATTCAAACGGAAATCTGTCTCACTCCCAAGACCAAGTTTCTTCCAACACCCTTTGGTGTCAAAAGATCAGAGCAAAGCTAGGATAGTTCTGTTTCTTAAGCTTTTTTGGATCATGAACACAAAAAGATCCTCTTCCTAGAGAAGCATGCAAGTAATTTCAGGGGATTCACAGGCCCCCCCAAGCCCTAACTCCACATAGATCCCAAGTTAAGAGCCCCTGCTTTCTGGAGAAGGGACCTGCCCAACACGGCAGAAACTTCCGTGTCTGTGTAAGAGAAGTGGGCCATGTTCCCTGGCTGAGCTCAGGGTTCCACTAGGATGAAAAGCTTTGAAGTGATGTTACACTGAGCCCTAAAGCAGAGAGGTGGGTGGGTGGATGGGTGGGTGTGGGTGTGTGGGGGTGTGTGTGTGTGTGCGCGTGTGTGTGTGTAGGAGGTGAGAGGGAGGACTAACCGTCCTCAGGATCCAAGGCCTCGCAGCGCCTCAGTCCCAGCAGTCCCCGAGATGAGTGTCATGAGCCTCAGATCACGACTTCGACAGGAAACGAACACACGCGGGGCACACTGATTTCACTGCTTGCTCTGTGGTACCATAAAAACCCTGCTGCCTTAATTTTTTAAAGTGATTTTAATAAAAGAGAATAACAGGCCTGTTAATTGAGTCTCAGGATGAAATTTATAATGAAGATGCAACGTGGCACACACTCAGTCCCCTCTGCACAGACCATCTTGGAATAAATCACCTTTTGATCTTGCTAGATGATGCCTAATTGGGGAAAGGGCATACCAAAACCAACATTCAGTTACATGAAGTGATTATTTTTTATGCACGAGCATGTGCGAGATCACTCTTGCCTAATTAAATATGGACAGTGGCCCCAGGTTTCATGCCCTGGCATGTCATTATTTCTTAAAGAAGAATAATTAGCAGCTCTGCACATGCACAAGGAAGACATTATCCCATGACAGTGTCTGGTTGTGTCAAGGAGACTGAGTCTCTCTCCTTAACTGTGTTGTCATGGTTCACAGACCAGCTTTATTGGGCTGGAAGATAACAATGGACAAAGGGAAATTAAAGTGGGTGAATAGGGGAACAGATAGGATTTACCAAAAATTACCTTTCAATAATGAGCACAAAAATGAACTTCATGTAAAACCAAATCTGTTTCTGAATTTTAGGTTGCTTCCTCTTTGATGCACTACATGGGATGGAGCACAAAGATACCTTAGATTTCTGAGGTCTGCTTATACTGTATACTTCTAGGATTCTATGATCTAAGCCATTTTTTCAGTTACTGTCTGGATTCCTTCACATAATAACCATGGCTCTGATTGAATATCAGTGGCCTGTATGTCCCAAGTACCATGTTCACACCGTCATATTTACTATTTTATTATGTAGAGATTTAACTGTTGACAAAACAAACTAAGGGAGACTAGATTACCTGTCCAAGGCCACATGTTTGTAAATGACAGAGCTGTGATTTAAATTTAGACCATCTGTCTTTAAAACCCCTGTTCTCTGGCCTCCGCCAGCCGACAGCTCCCCACCAACTGTGGCATATGGCACCCTGCTTTACAAACAGCAATCCAGATGTCCACCCGTTTAAAAGAATGGGGACAGACATCAAATAAGTAATGTAAATTATCTTACTGTGAGGGTCATTCATGAAGCAATGTGTTACATTTGACAGTTGGAATGTAGTTATGAATGCAGTTATGGAAAGGTATATACAGTTTGGATGAGTGGGATAAATGTGGCTTTGGATCTAGCTGCTGGGTTCAGCCATCACTTTTCCTAGTAATCATGACCTTTCCTAGTTTGAGTACAGAAGGTTTTTCAGCCTCTTGTTGTGACACTTGGGATATTATTTGTGTTTATAAATACCGATGCTTTAAACAGTTTGCATCAACACTGATGAATTTTCATTGACTAAGCTTTCGCCAGAGCCAATTCACTGAGCCAATTGGAACTGAATTGTTTCCTTAATTGATTTTCTCTGCAGTGCAGTTAAAATGTTTCCATTTTATTTCTATTTTCACTCCTATTTTTATGAAATTATCTTCATCAGTAACCTCTATATTTCGCAACAAAGATTAGATTCATCCTTCAGGAACTGTTCTAGGTCCTAGGGATACAACTGTGAACAACATAAAATCCCATTTCTCCTGCAGGATTTCGAGATGCCTTAGCAAGCCTATTGCGATTATTAAGTAGAACATACGAAACTTCCATTTTCTGTACATCGGAAAGGGTTGAATATCCATAATTTTACATGATTCACTCTGTTAAAAAGAATCCTAAATAGATAACCAACAAGGTCCTACTGTACAGCACAGGGAACTATACTCAATATCTTGTAATAACCTGTAAGGAAAAAGAATCTGAGAAAGGATATACGTATATATGTATAACTGAATCACTTTGCTGTGTACCTGAAACTAACACGACATTGTAAATCAACTATATTTCAATAAAAATTTTTTAGAAAAGAATCCTAAATAATATAATATGGTTATGATCATATTTTCCCTCAAAATATACTTTTATTATATTTCATTATAAAAGGCATACATGTACATTACAAAATCCAAACAATACAGAGAGACACACAACAATGAAAATTAATTAGGGCACTACCTAAGAAAAGAGCTGGGGGCTTCCCTGGTGGCGCAGTGATTGAGAGTCTGCCTGCCAATGCAGGGGACACGGGTTCGAGCCCTGGTCTGGGAAGATCCCACATGCCGCGGAGCAACTGGGCCCGTGAGCCACAGCTGCTGAGCCTGCGCGTCTGGAGCCTGTGCTCCGCAACAAGAGAGGCCGCGACAGTGAGAGGCCCGCGCACCGCGATGAAGAGTGGCCCCCGCTTGCCACAACTAGAGAAAGCCCTCGCATAGAAACGAAGACCCAACACAGCCATAAATAAATAAAATAAATTAAAAAAAAAAAAAAAAAAAGAAAAGAGCTGGGCTGAATGCTGACCATGGGTATGTCCAGAGAGTGGCATGGGGGATCTTTCATTTTCTTTCTATCTGTATTAATTTTCATATAATAACTCTAGAGTATACTGATATAATCTGAAGAAAATATTCATAAAGCCACAAAGTCACTGGACTCCTCACAAGTTAACATCACAGCATTTTCTTCTCCTGTTCAGCTCAAATATGTGAGTGAATCTGCACATACACAGAGAAAATATTAAACATGGAACTCATTTTCTTCCTGGCACTTACATCAACAGTCCAAGTGTTCTTTTTAGCAATTATATGTACACTTCTTGTTTATAAAGTAAACCTCCATTTACCTGATGGGCCTCACTATGCTAATAGGTTTTTGTAATGAGAGGACAACTGCAGACAATTTAGTAGGTTATCAATCACCTGAAAAATTTTAAATACTATCTAGATTTTTATCTTTGCTATTTGACATGTCTAATTAAAAAATAAGCTGTAAAAGAATAGAAAGCAACAAAAATATGAAAACATTTTGGTATATTATTGTAATAGGGAAATGGGTTTATCTTCTTCATTTTAATATTCTTGCAATATTTAAAAAATATAAAACATAATAGGTCAAGAAGATAATTTATAAGAGTAAATTTTTATTCATTTTGAAAAAAATTTTTTTCCAATGACTTATTGAGGCACGTAAGTTACATATAACATTGTAGAAGTTTAAAGTGTACAACAAAATGATTTGATATATGTACATATTGCAAAATAACGACCCCAATAAGTTTAGTTAACAAGAATCACCTCACAGAGTTACAATTTTTTTTCTTGTGATGAGAACTTTGAAGATCTATTCTCTTAGCAACTTTCAAATATATAATGTAGTATTGTTATAGTCACCATGGTGTATATTATATCCCCATAGCTTATATATCTTTGAAAAAAATTAAAGGTGGCTTGGTATTTTCACCTGCAATCTAGAATTATCAATACTACTACTTCTACCAAAAGATATAAATTCTATGTAATTGGGGGAAAAACACTAAAGATTTTCTTTTTTTCCCCCTAGAGGAAAAAAAGGAGAAAATAAAGTCCACATTAATCATAAGGAGGTTGTTCTTGATTTTTTTTAACAACTACTGAGCATCTATTATGTCTGGGGCCCTGCACATGGCACTGAGTAAAGAACAGAGGAAAACAGATATCATTCCTTTTCAAGATAGGGGCAAGTGTAAATGTGTACATTCACCTTCTGAATGGATGAATGAGTAAACAAACGAACAAAGAAATAAGCGGAAAATGCCTAAGAAGTGTAACATAAAGGCCATTTAAAGATTGGTTGAGCTTATAAATATAAACAAGTCTGGTAAAAGGGCTTCCCTGGTGGCGCAGTGGTTGAGAATCTGCCTGCCAATTCAGGGGACACGGGTTCGAGCCCTGGTCTGGGAAGATCCCACATGCTGCGGAGCAACTGGGCCCGTGAGCCACAACTACTGAGCCTGCGCGTCTGGAGCCTGTGCTCCGCAACAAGAGAGGCCGCGATAGTGAGAGGCCCACGCACCGTGATGAAGAGTGGCCCCCGCTCGCCGCAACTAGAGAAAGCCCTCGCACAGAAACGAAGACCTAACACAGCCAAAAATAAATAAATAAATTTATTTAAAAAAAAAAAAAAAACAAGTCTGGTAAAAAAAAAAAAAAAAAGACCAAATCAAGTGACATTCCCATTCCATTGGATACAACACTCTGTGTTGGACACAACATACTGGCTTTTCTCTTTGGATGGAGTGTTCTGTCACTTTCAACCAGAGGATTACTAACTGATACAAGGGAGAGCAACAGTGGATGTCACAGAAGTGTCAATTGTTAAAGCCTTAGTGTGCCACACACCAGGCTAAGGGCCTAGGCACACAATTTCATCTAAGCTGCACACCAACCCAACGAGGAAGGACGAATGTTACCGACATTTACTGATGAGGGAAGTGAAAGGGAGAGAGGACCAGTCACTCCTGGACAAGGGCTGGAGCAGCGCTGGACCCCTGAACTCAAGCTCCTTAACAGCATGTGACGTGAATGGTTACCATTTGTCAATCTCACACCTGTTCCAAGACCTGGTTAAGCATTTCACACACAGCAAGCCTGTGAAGCACCCTTCACAAAGAAACTCCTTTCTGTCCATGGTCAATCCATCCTTATACTTCCTCACTTTATCTCCCGCATCAATCATTCACACGTGAACTTTTACATTTTTCCACTTATAAACCCCTCCTCACCTCCATCAACACACTTATCAGTTCCTCATATAACCACTTCCTGTGGCACCATGGAAAGATTTTACTCTTTAATTCTGTCATCAAAAACAATTTGTCAATGTATCTCAAGAGCTTAAAAATATTAGTATGCTCTGACCTAGGATTTTCTATTGTATGAACCTTTTCTAAAGAAATCATCAGAGATACAGCAAAGTTTCAGGTGCAGAGATTTATCTGTAGTTTCATTTATAATGTAAATAATGTTAAATAAATTCTGGTACATCTCTGAAATGGAATAATGTACAATAATTTAAAGTATCTTGAAAAGTTTTTATTAACACAGGAAAATGCTTTGAAAATGTTATGTCGAAGAAATTTAAAATGAGAATACAATGTAGAAAATATACCATACCATGGTCCTACACTTGAATTAAAAAGTTATATACACACACAAGTGAGTGGAGGAGAAAGGGACTGAGGCTGGAAAGAAATTCCTCAAAACCCCTCTGGAATATATCTCAGTCTTTTGGGAACATGGATGGTTTTGGTTTTATTATTTACATGTTTCAACATTTAAAAATCTTTCAATAATAAAATATATTACCTTTAGAAATAGAGAAGAAGTGACGCTAGCCTGTATGTGCATAAACACACGCCCCCTTTCCTTCAAAGCTCTGGCCTAGCATCCTCAAGGGCTGTGTTTCCAGTAACGGCTTCAATCTAATCCTTCCTGAATTTCCTCTGTGCTAACTTCATCTCTTCATCAAGTCACTACCCTTCCCACTTTATCAAAAGCTGGGCAATATTCCTGGAATAGTTTCTCTTTCCCCAAAGACATTTCCTTAGCATCTTTCAAACACTTACTGAATTCTTTCTTCTCCCCAAAACCTTTGTGGCTGAAAATAGGCTTGCTTATGACCCTCAAGTATTGATATAATTACCATAGTCACAAGTATCTAAAATCAGTATGCTTAAATTAATTTTGCTTCTTTCTATGGCATGTTTTCTTCCAATCAAGCTTTCAGGTTTACAGTGTGAATATGCTAACAGAATGAAACATGCCGATGGGAATTGCCCTGCCCTGCCCTGGAACATGGAACCACAGGCATTTTGTTAATTAATGATTTTTTTCATGATGAAAATGCTCTGAAAGGCAATCTAGAGGCAAGACTCTGCCCAGAATCTCTGTCGCGGAGGGGCAAGTAGGGAGAAACCACTAGAACAAATAAGACTTCTAACTCGAATACTCAAATCTTAGGGAAGAAGAGAAAATGAGCCATACCACAACATCATCTTTTTTATGTGCCGATAACTTTATGCAAATGGTAGTTACCTCTTGAAAAACAGTAAGTCTATGCAATAAACATCATTCAGAAACGCCTATATAACCAAAAACAGGTAACTTAAAAAACAAAAACTAGGGGGCTTCCCTGGTGGCGCAGTGGTTGAGAATCTGCCTGCTAATGCAGGGGACACGGGTTCGAGCCCTGGTCTGGGGAGATCCCACATGCCGCGGAGCAACTAGGCCCGTGAGCCACAACTACTGAGCCTGCGCGTCTGGAGCCTGTGCTCCGCAACAAGAGAGGCCGCGACAGTGAGATGCCCGTGCACCGCGATGAAGAGTGGCCCCCGCTCGCCGCAACTAGAGAAAGCCCTCGCACAGAAACGAAGACCCAACACAGCCAAAAATAAATAAATAAGTAAATTAATTAATTAAAAAAAAACAAAAAAAAACCAAAAAAAACAAAAACTAATCCCTTTGAGACAAAACTGTGATTTCTTTACATTCTATTCAGAACTCACTGGCCTATTAAAGCTCACCAATAATGTGTATACATTTATTATAATGACTCCTCACCACTTAAATGTCACGACAGCAAAACGGTAGGGTTAAATGTCAAGTTACATTTTTCTGTGAGATAGAAATTTCCAGTTATGATGTCAAAGCGCCTGTAAAACCAGTCTATTAGCAAATCAACACAAATGTCAGAACCAAAATTTGTATTCCTCAATGGCGAATAATCTTTGAGAAGTCTGTAAGATGTTCAGTAATAAAAGGATTTTTTATTTTAATATTTATGTAGCCTACTAGACATCCAGGCTCTGTATGAAGCATTGGGCATAATGATGAATGAGACAAAGTTCCTGCCCACAAGGAACCCACTGTCTAAGGGAGATAACACAGGTACAAAGTAATAGGCACCTGTATTAAGGTATACACAACCACAGAAGTATATAATAGGGGCAGGAGAGATCCTATCTAGAAAAATTCAAATGTCTTCATGCACGAGGTGATACTCATTTGGCCCTGAAAAAGGAGGGGACAGTATGGGACTTGGTCAGCCAGGTGAGGAAGAGGGAAAGGACATACCCAGCTGAGACTGTGAGTGCAAAGGCAGAGTGGATTCATGGAACAGCTCAAGTACAATTATGACCCAATAAGTCATGGTGGGAAGACTGGTGAGAAATGAGTTTGACAAAGTAGATTTGAACCAGGTTTTGAAGGGTCTCGCATGCGACGCCAGAGAGACTGGTCTTTAGCCAATTGAAAATAAAGAGCTAATAAAAGATTTTTAATCAAGGGAATAAGGTGATCTCAGACATTTTCTATACAAAATGGAACTCTGGCTACAATGTGGAAAATGGATAAAAATATCATGGAAAAAATTTTGGAGTCAAACTAATCTGGTTCAAATTTAGGCTCTGCCAATTACAACTTGTGCACTAAGTTTTCAACCTCTTCAAGTCTCATTTTATTCATCTCAAAATACAGAAGTAACATTACCTACCTTGAGAAGCACTGTGATGATTAGATAAGAAGCTACATTAGAAACATTGCTGATTGCCAGCCTAACCTTCTCAGCACTCCTGAAGACGCCTGGGCCAACCCCCTTCTCTTCGAACCCCTGGCTCTGTCCTGCCCCAGGAGAGGTCTCGTGGGCACAGGTATGGACATCCCAGACTGCAGGCAAATCTCAGACCACAACCCATGCAAACAGCTGCCCTGTGGCCAGGCCTCAAGCCTAGAGATGCACATTCCCAAAGATAGAGGTGGGGAAAGGGCCCACATGCTGTTTCTAGAATGAGGCTCAGCATAACCTAAGTAGGGAACTCTTAAGTCTCAAGTACTCAGAGCATGAGCTGAGGGTGCAGGGTGGGCTCTGGGTGGGAATGTTCCCTTCGCCCCGAGGAGTACATACTGTACTGTATGTATACTTGAATCTTGTATACTTGAATCTTGCTAAGAGAGTAGATCTTAAGTGTTCTCACGATACACACACACACCAACTATGTGAGGTGTTGGATGTGTTGATTAACTTGATTATGGTAATCATTTCACAATGTATACATATATCAAATCAATACACTGTACACCTTAAATATATACAATCTTATTTGTCAATTACACCTCAATAAAGCTGGCGGGGGCAGAATGAAACCTTTTATATTTTGAAGTTACAGTCTCTATCCCCTGTTTAAAGCGCTGCAGCTCTTTTCTCCACAGGCATCGGAAATCACTTTCAGCCATCCACGTACACAGATGACTCCCTTTAAGCAATTCATTTTGACAATAAGCATCAGGCAGAGAACAGTGATGTTAAATTTTATTTTCCCATAAGCAGCAACTTCTCCCAGCAATAATATGTTTGTGGTATTTCAACAACTGAATATCCCAACACATTCAGCCCTGCAAGCACTTTTTAAAAAATAGGTCTTGGGTGAACACCAAAAAAGGTTAGTTTGGTTCCTTATTAGCTGCCTGCTTTAAACACATTATAGACTCTATACTTTCCCTCTCCCAGCCTGTACAGTCAGCTGAATAAGACCTACATTAATCAGCCACTCAACGGGTATGTCTGGCCTCACCTGATGTGAAGACAAGACTGGGACTAAATTTATTTTTAAAGGTTGGGTTTGTTATTGGCATTATAGTGCCAAATTGAAAGTTGCAGTTTTCAGACTGTGGCAAGGTGTCTTTCAGCCTGTTTTAAACTGCCTTAAACATGCTCACCCTGTAGGCAGTTTTATTTACCATACATCAGCCATGGGCTACTTTATTCCTCTCAAGGTAATATCTATTCTATAACTGCATGACCTTCCTAAATGCAACATGCACTGGAAGAAAAACAAATGCCCAGTATTTTTTTATGCACTGAAGGGAAGAAACAGTAGCAGACTGTCCTCTTAGTGAAATTTTTAAAGACCAGAAGACAGGAAACCAAGACAGTAAGAGCAGTCTGACACCAATCCCAATCCAGGGCATGACAATGGGACTGCAAAGGACTGAGCTGTGACTAAACAGGAGGGCCGTCCAGATCCTCCTTCCCATGGGCGTTCACATAAGTCTTCCTGGTGTTATTATTCTTGGCACGCTTATCCATCAGAGGTCACAAAGAACAAATGCAACACAGCCATTCACAACAGTCTTGGCTGTAAATGCCCTAAATCCAAATAGAGACTTAGTGAGTTTGCAAAACTACATATCCCACAAAATCAGTGGAAACAAGCTAAGGTCCTCAAGGCTGATAAAGATGTTCATATGGCAGAAAGGGAAATTTGTCAATGAATTTATCAAGTATTCACATATTTTAAACACTATAACTATGATTCTGCTATAATTACTATTTTTATCGGTAAAAATCCCACTATATAGATTCTTCTAGCTAAAGAAAAGAATCTCTCCTTTTCCGAGGTAATGAAAGGACCCCCATTCAGAAAACGGAGAGTAACTGACTCGACCACATAAACACACTTCCAGCTGCACAAGATGCCCTGTTACTAGGGTGACCTGACCCACTGTCTATATCACAGCAGGAACATGCTGAACAGGATCAAAATGACCAGGAACCCTGCAGCTGAAAGACAGGGTCAAATCAACCGGGGAAATAAACATTCAGACTCAAGTTTATGGGCCCTTACTCATCACCACTCTCACAGCCACAGTGGGTGGCTGTCCTCTCTCCCTGGGGACAAAGAAGGACCCAATGTCCCTATGCAGGCTGAGCGCCACCCAGTCATCCCCGGAGGCATTTCTGCTGGCATGCCAAGGCAGCCGGACCTGCCCAAATGAAAGCTCAGGGTGTCTGAGCAGGGAGCGCCCCTGCTCTGGTGTAAGTGTGAAGGCCGTAGGGAAGATCACAGTATCGTGGGGGGCAATGAAGTCTGTTAACTCTGGCCCAACCTGGAGATTTATGATTTCGTTTTGGCCAACAAACACAGGGTATAATCCTGGGCATGTTGCTGAGCTCTCTCTGGGACGTCGCTTCTACTCACAAGAAACTGGGAAGGGTCTGCCCTTCCCAGCCCCCTTCAAAAGGATGAGAAGGATAAACTGAGTAGGAGATATGAAACGGCTTTGAAAGCAAACACTTTATAGAAGTATCAGGGAGGTGTACTGGGAGAGGTGTACTGGGGAGAGTAAACTCTAAGGAAACCCTCTTTCGTCCTGGCTCAGATACCTGCCTTCTTTTCAAGTCTCAGCTGTCTTATCTGCAAGATGGGGATCTCTCTATCACCTCTTCAAATTCTAAAAGCCTCTACTTCTCTGAAATGTGTGGTTGGCAGTGTTAGCAGCCTTAGCAACTAGATTCCAACTTTGTTTTGACTGACAGCATGGTCAGCCTCAACTGGTAGATCAAGATTCATCTAAGCCTTTCCGGAGAATCCTGTTTCCAACTTTTCAGCCTCCCCTGTGGCTCTGAACAACCTTTTGCTTTCCTGATATAAAGGACTAAACCTGTTTAGCTGGCACTGCCCTTCTGCCTTCAGTTTTTTTGCCTTCTGTCTTGGATTAGGATGTGATGACTGGAGCTGCAACAGCCTTTTTGTGGTACGAAGAGCCAACTATAATGGAAGGCCAACAGAATCCTGGACATACCAGTGCTGAAAGCCTAACTCCAGACTGCATAGTATATGAGGGAAATAAGCCCTATCTCGTTTAACTTCTGTTAGACTTTCCACTACTTACCACTGAAGGCATTCATAACCTATACACTGTGATAAAGCCTATTCCTAGAGAAGAGCCAGTATTCAAATAATTGCATATATGCCTTCTCTCTCGACACATTTTTCCAAAGGGGAAAGGGGAAATGAAGGAATAGATAGGGACAACGTTCATTCCTATTCTAACACATCTAAATGACAGGTATTCAGCAAACATGCATCAAAGACATAGAATATGTTAGTTAAATGAACAATTTTCAAGTCAGACCTGTATTTGAACCTCTATCACATATTAGCTGTGCGACTTCAAGCAAATGGTTTTATCACTCCAATCTGTTTTATCACTAAAAAATAGGTTATATTAGAACCTATTGTACTTGTTGTAAAATTTAATAAAGACAATGCATAAAGTCATTAGTACAATTCCTGGCATAGATCAATTCTCCATAATTGGTAGCCTTCAGTATTGTGGGGGGCAGGCACATTATATAGACCAGGGTCCCTGAGTATAAAGACGACGGAGTTTGGGGTCTAACTCGCGGAGCACACGAGTAAATCAGTTATTTGTGGCAGTGGGACAAGGCTATGATATCCACCTGTGTGCCCAGGGTGTGGGAGAGAAGCTTGGCCCCATCTCCAAGGCCCCAGGCCTTGTAAATGCCACAGATGTTTCAGCTCTCCTATTCCACCAGTTACCAAATACTCAATTTAGAATTTCAACTTGACCTGCAGAAGAAATAAAAAGGACAACAAAATGGCCAAACGACAGCCAGAAAAGAGGAAAATGATCCCATCAATAGATCTTCAGGTTACAGCTGCCACATTCACCTGGGCTATCCTCCTACCCCTGTGTCCCTGAGGGTCACGGGATTCCTTTAGGGAGAGTGTATTGGGGAGGGTGCTTTCAGCTGCAAGTGATAGGAAATCCAACTCCCTAAGAGGCTTAAACAAGGAGGCAGGCTGGCTCCAGGCTGAGGTAAGTCCATGCTCTCAAGGCACAGCCAAGAACCCAGGTTCTTTCCATCCTTCTACTAATCCACCCTCGATTTGTCAGCTTTATCCCCTGGCTGGGTGGGATAAAGAGACAGAGACACAGAGACAAAGCAGCTGTAGTTGCTACAAGCATCATTCAAATGTGACAAGTTTCAGAGGAAGAAAGAACTTCACCTTGACAGGACTGAGACAGCATCCGTCTCACACTCCATTCTGATACACGGGATGTGGGGCAAGCCCATGGCCACACCAGACAGCCCAGCCTGCAATGGGGCAGCCCCCTCTGAAGCACACGGCTGATAACAGAGGCAGTTCCTGATACCCAAGCAGGCCTGCTGGGGGTAGGGGGTGGTTAGGCAACCAAAGGTTTCTGATCCGCAGAAAAATGATGGTTCCAGTTCCCTATTTCAGATGCCAGAATTTATTTTAAAGAACATTTACAAGGGCCACAGTGCAGTTTTCCAGATCTTGCCAACTTGGGCTGATTTGTTTGTAATTCCCAAGGGCCAATTAGGCCTCTTTGTATTCTTGGAAACCAGAAATAACACTTAAATCCGGATTCTTATCTGCTCCTTTGTTCCCAGAACTTTGTTTTCCACTCTAAAATCACACTTTGAAACTCAGGACCGGAAAAAACAAAACAAAACAAAAAACCCTTAATCCTGCTACAAACTGCCAAAACACCGAGAGCCTATTTCATCAGAGGGAAGTTTCTCTTGTGATTTGTTGTATATTCTGCAAAGTACTGTCTTATTTGATATCTTATGTAATCTTCATAAGACCTCAATAAGGAGGACATTGTTTGCAGGACTGTGATGGGGCAATTTCCACGGCTAGTGGCTCTAAAAAGAATCCGGGGGCAGTTCCACAGGCCTGTGAGGCAGGAGAACAGAGAGCCACCTCCCTCCAAAGCATAACCGCATGCTTGCTGTGCAAGCCTAAAGCTTTGGGGGCCAAGGCAAGGTCCTGAGAAGGTAGGGCTGAGAGCAGCTTCTGTTCTCAGGTACGAGGAAGAGTTGGTGACTCCGAAGAATGAATGATTTGAGATTCTGGCTTCTGAAATGGGGAGAAATGGTTCTCAAAGTATAGCCTAGACACCTGAGATCTTGTCAGAAGGTCCATAAGTTCAAAACTTTTCATTCTCAATCTCTTAGGAGTATACAGTGGAGTTTATCAAAAAAGAATTTTCACAATTATCTGAAAAGGTGATTAAAATTACTCTCCTGTTTTAAACCATTTACCTGTTGAAGCTGGATTTGCTTTATCTACGTCAACCAAAGCAACAGATTGTAACAGACTGAATGGAGAAGCAGAGCTGAGGATCCAGCTGTTTTCTATTTAGCCAGATAGTAAAGAGACTGGCAAAATGTAAAATTTGTCTGTTTTGAAAGCAGTGGTTAAGAATCTGCCTGCCAGTGTAAGGGACACGGGTTCAAGCCCTGGTCTGGGAAGATCCCACATGCCTCAGAGCAACTAAGCCTGTGCGCCACAACTACTGAGCCTGAGCTCTGGAGCCCACGAGCCACAACTACTGAGCCCACGTGCGGCAACTACCGAAGCCCGGGTGCCTAGAGCCCGTGCTCCGCAACTAGAGAAGCCACCGCAATGAGAAGCCCGCGCACTGCAACGAAGAGTAGCCCCCGCTCACTGCAACTAGAGAAAGCCAGCGCACAGCAATGAAGACACAATGCAGCCAAAAATAAAATAAAATGAAAAAAAAATTTTTAAGTCTTTATATTAATATGTAATGGGCTTATTTTTAATGAATTATTTTAAAATTTCTATTTTAATGTCTAATATGGTAAATATAATCCAAAAAATTCTTAAAAAGTTCTTTGAGGTTCTCAGTAGTTTTTAAAAGCGTCAAAGGCCTTGAGACCAAAATGTCTGAGAACTGCTGCATTAATGTAACGAATGAATTGAAACCGAGCAGGACCCCGTGGGGCTCCTGGGCATGGAAGCCTTTCTGTCCCCCATTTCTTGTTTGTAGGCAAAAGACTCCAGCCTCCATGACCTTCCAAGAGTTTCAAAGGGGTGATTCCAACAGTTGCTAATCAGGGAAGGGAGGGGATGCAGAGACAAGGGAGGAGCAGCCAAGAAACAACAGTGCAGCCTGGGGGCAGGTCCTGGTGCCGCCCCAAGGGATACACATAACACTATCTCTGAATTCTCTACAGAACTAAAACCCTCAACACATGGAAGGTGTTAGCATTCTTCATTCCAGAGAAGACCACCTGAGGCCAGATTAAAGGAACTAGAGAAGTTTATCAAGAGACCACTTGAGACCAGATTAAAGGAACCGGAGAAGCTCACTAGGAGAGACCACCTGAGGCCAGATTAAAGGAGTGCAGACCCTGCACACACCCTAATATTATCAGCAACCCCGCCCTTGAACCTTTGCTATAAAACTCCTCACCAAATCCAAGTTGGGACAGACAGTTTTTGAGGGGCACGAGCCCACTGTGTCCCCCTTTGCCTGGCAAAGCAATAAAGCTATTCTTTCCTACTTCACCCAAAATTCTGTCTCCGAGATTTCGATTCAGCACCAGCCCACAGAGGCCGAGTTTTCAGCAGAACAGGTAAAGAAAATGTGCGATTTTCTGCACCCAATTCCAACGGGGGAGTCCCCACCACCACCAAGCAACTCTCCAACATCAGTGGGGTGTCCTACAGTTCAACTCAAAACACTGTCTACCTGGAGACAGCATCAAATTCCACAGTTAAGTCCCACAAGACTCACCCGCCCCACCCCCGCTTCAGATGCCAATCACGAGTTTAGGTTGTCACCTGTGCTTCAGACCGACCTGTCACAGAGTGGACGTTCTCAGCACACCCTCCCTAGATTGGATTAATTTGCTAGAGCGGCTCGGAGAATTCAGAGAAACATTTTACTTACTAGATTAGCGATTTATTATATAAGGACATAACCCAGGAACAGCCAGATGGAAGAGATGCAGAGGGCAAGGTGTGTGGGAAGGAGCTTCCCTGCTCTCTCCAAAATGCTCCACTCTCTGCAAATCTCCACAAGGAAGCTCTCAGAATTCTGGAGGCTTCATGACGTAGGCACGATCGATTAAATCATTGGCTCTAGGCTACTGAACTCAATCTCCAGCCCCTCTCCCCTCCGCAGAGGTCCAGGAGTGGGGCTGAAAGTGCCAACCCTCCAATCATGTGGTTGGCTCCACCCGCAACCAGCCCCCACCCTTAGGTGCTTTCCAAAGTCACCTCATTAACCTCGTTAATGTAACAAAAAACACCTCTATCGCTCTAGTCACTTAAGAAATTCCAAGAGTTTTAGGAGTTCTGGTGCCAGAAATGGGATGAAGACCAAATACCGTTGACCCTTGAACACCTCGGGGGTCAGGGGTGGCGACCACCTGCAGTAGCAAATCCAAGTATAACTTTACAGGTGGCCCTCCTCATCCTTGGTTCTGCATCTGTGGATTCAACCAACCTCGGATCATGTGGTACTGTAGTATGCATTAAGTGAAAAAAAATCTGTGTATGAGGACAGGACCCTCACAGTTCAAACGTGTTTCGTTCAAGGGCCAACCATATATGTATTCAATATTTATTATAAATCACAATATCACAGTGATTTACATGTGTGTGTGTGTATATATATATATACATACACATACACAAACACACACACACAATGGAAAATTACTCAGCTCTAAAAGGAAGGAAATCCTACCATTTACAATAACATGGATGAGCCTTGAGGGCATTATGCTAAGTGAAATAAGTCAGAAAAAGACAGATACTGTACGATCTTATATGTGGAATCTAAAAAACCAAACACGTAAAAATGGAGTAGACGGATTGGTGGTTGCCACAGACACGGGCTGGGGGGATGGGTGAAAGAGGTCAAAGGGTACAAACTTCCAGTTATAAGATGAATAAGTTCTGGCCATCTAATGTACAGAATGGTGACTCTAGTTAATAATAATGTTATTGTATACCTGAAAATTGCTAAGAGAGTAAATCTTAAAAGTTCTCACCACGCACAAACTATGTGAGGTAATGGATGCGTTAACTAACCTTATTGTGGTGATCATTTCACAATATATACTTAAATCATCACATTTTATACCTTAAATTTACACGTTATATGTCAATTATATCTCAATAAAGCTGAAAAAAAAATGTATATATATATGCCAGTGACACAGAGGGTCCTGAGACAAACCCTGTGGGCTAGAAGCTGCTTTCTCACTAGGATGCTGAGGAAATATGTGGATGTGGGAGGGAAAACAGAGGCTCTTCCACTGCCCAGGAGGCAGCAGGCAGGCATGGTGAGCCCTTGCTAGGGAGAGCTGGTCTGCACCTGTGGCCTGCAATGTGGTCCCTGCAGATCTGTCTCCTTTACATCTACTGCTCGGTCAGTGATCACACGGGGAAAACAGAGGCACCTACCTTCACCAGTACCCATCCTTCCGTGTCCATATCCACTCACAGAAGCGGACAGGCAAAATGACTAGCTCAGGGTCCCAATGGCCCCTCGTGGGAGAACCAGGACTTGCACCCAGGACCTAATGTATTACGATTATGTTTACCTTCCCCTCAGCAAGCGGTGGGCTCTTAAGAGATTTTCTGTTTTGTTTCCCACTGTGTTCCCAGCACATAGAACTTTGCTTGCTCGGCCCTGACTCCAAACCCAGGACACCTGCTCACCCCAGCCGCTGCCTCTTCCCCCAGAGCCCAGATTCCCCTCGCACTGTCCTCCTACTACCGATCAGGGCTCCAGATGCCGCCAACAGAGATGTGGACATTCAGGACCCAGAGCTGCAAGGCAATCAGCGCGAACAAATATTTATAAAGGCGTCCACTGTACTGAATGCTTGGGCGCGCACACCTTAAACTAACAATCGCTTTCTTTCTTAATCAAATACCCTACTGACTTCAAATTACATCTATATTTTTACTATCTCTGAAACACATGCATGCTCCCCTCCCCCGTTTCAGCAAATATCATGTTACTGGCCTTATCGTCCACATCCAGCTTTATTTCAGAGACAGAGATGGAGTGAAAATCCTGTAGGGTCCACAGCCCTCCGTGGCCCAAGCTGGGCGGCCTCTGTGCTCAGGCCCCTCCCTCTCCCCACGACTCAGCTCCTGCACAGCTGGACCCAGTTTCCGGGCTTCTCTACCAACCTCTCTGAAATAAGCACACAAAACCCCTTTTGTTTTTGAAGGACTTTCCTCCCAGCTGGTAAATACAGAAAAACAAAATGGGGCTTACAAAACAAAGCCAGCAATGGGGAGAGGAAAAAAAAAAATCTTTGAAATGCAACAGTTCTCTGGATGTCACTAAATTAAAAATGAGCCTAGGTCTGCCCCCATTCAAAATACAACCTATTCTAGATATATTCCTTTAGGCCTAAAAATGAGTTCTGCCCTAAGTCTTCTCTTGGTAATTCTGCAGGTTTCCTCATCTTAACCACCCCTAAAGAAAGCACCTTAGTTGCTACTTAGATTCTTCCCTCCATCACGTAAGCAGAAACCTGGAGCGGTAAGGGTTCGTTTTTGAATCACATAATTACCCAGGCTTCCCAGTGTGTATTCACATCAATCCCAGACTAACATCTCTTTCATCTGAAGTCTCCTTTTGCCTTTCAGACAGGAGAAGTCAATTTAGGTCATTTCCTGGCCAAGTCACATCTACACATTAATCTCGAAAGCTCTAATAATTCGTGGCTCGCCCCTCATCTGCATATAGGACACTCCCTCTTTTAAAAGCTCTAGCTCATTGGAGATTGCACTTAAAGTTGTTTTCAATACAAAGTGGTCTCATTGATATTCCCACATTGGTAAGTTGTACTCATGAGTGAGCAGTGACTAACTATAGCCAATTTCCCAAGAGTTCTTTACAATCATGGTGCTTCGTCAAATAATTTGTTGCATGAAGTTTAGTTTTATATATCTCAGCTTTTCACATAAATTACAAATCAGAAAACAGAAACTTCTGTGTTAAGTCAATAATGGGAGAGGTAATACTCTGTAATGGGTTAAAAAGGTGAACTTTGACTCCAAGTCCTGACTGTCCCAGACTGGTTCAAGGAGTCTTTCCATCTCAGGGCTTCCCCCCACCTCACAGGAGAGCAGGCAGGATGGAGAGCAGCATGTGTAACACCTAAGAGTCCCTGGCACATGATAAAGGTTGAAAAATGTTGACTTAGTAGAACGTCCCAAATTTAGTTGGGAACGTGTGAATCACAGGCAATTAAGCATACCAAGAAGCATCATAGTAACAGCACTGAACTATAAAGCAGATAAAGGGAGAGCTCCTGTGTCAAATTAATTGGACTTAGCTTGAAAAATATATATCAGGGCATTATGTAATTACATAATCCTACTGAGTTATAAACAGTCCAACTACACATAAATGTGCAGTAAAATACAAATATAAATATGAAATAGTTAATAAACAAAGATGTCCAAAGAAACTAAATACGATTCTAGTCTTTGTACCATCCCCAGGAGAAAGGTTCTAGCAGGTGAAAAAGAGAGATTCAAATACCTCACTGAGCCATTTACATCACTGAATCGATAAGCTCAGGTCCCTACCCATCTCTTGGAATCCATTTTTATAACCCGTCAATGTAAACAATTTCTCAGAGTCATACTTTGAAATTAAAGCAGGAAATCTGGACCTAAATTGCCTGTAAGACACCATTTAATTATAAAAAGCACGCACAGACTAACCCACACAGCAAAAATCCTACCTTCATTCCACTCAAAAGGAATGAAAACCCAAGAAAGAAAACTCATGATTGGACTGTTAGACTTTTTCAAAATTGCGTATGTTTCCTTCTAACACTTCCCTTTAGAGCTAAGTGCCAAAAAATAAGGACACCAACTACTTGTTACAAAGGAAGGATGAGTGGTCATGGCTGGTTTTGAACATTAATATGTTGCTCACATCCCAAAATATCACTCAAGCCCAATAACCTCTACATCCCAGCTTGGGTAGGTTATGCACGTCTCTAACTGACTGCATCATTTAAAGTGCTTTTAGGTCCAGGGCTATTAACAAGGAGAAGCTTTATAATTGAGAGTTAATTGTAAGTCTTCCTTATCAAAGGGGTTAGAACACAAAAACCATTAGAATTGGCTTTACAGGCTGGCAGATACACAGAAGCGGCTGTTTGTAAGTTAGGAAACAGTATATAGTATTGTCACTTATACTATGTTAAAAGGTGAGAGGAATACTCTTTGTTTCCATAGCAATAGGGAAAGGAAAAAGAGAAACTAGATCTTTGGGGCACCTTGATTTCTAACATGGATTTCAGCAACCCCACTGCTAAAGGGTGGGCTTACAGGCTATTCCACATGCCACTTTCTCCCTGCTGACTGGTTTTGTGGCTAACACAGAAATGTCATTCTGCTTCAGGGGAAGCCGGATCTCAGGGAGCTGGAACAGTTCAGGTCGACTTCGTGGCAGGCCCGTGGTCACTCAAATGATTCCCACTGACCCCGGGCAAGATTGACAGCTCCCTCCATTTTTCCTTTCATGGCTCCATGGGATAAAGACTTCTCTAAGACTGGGCCAGGCTTAGACTAACCAAAGTGTCTAAAGCCTTCTATATGTATATTTTTCTCTGGTGCAGAACCAGAAAAAGATCAGGAGAGCCAAAACTTACTTACATTTGCATGCCTCTGCAAATAGAAGTCAGCCGTGCTATGGAGGAAAGCTGGAAACCGCCAAGAGAGGAGGCCTCAAGATGAGTTTAAATCCAGGAGAAGCACAGATGTTTGCAATTTACCTGGAATAATGTGGAAGCCTCATCAGAAGCACCTGTCCTGCATTTATGCTAACATCTTCCCTTCAGTTAGCATAAGCTGAAGGACCTGGGAATTCTGCACTGGCATCCTTTGCCTCCTCCTCTCGACAGCAGGAGGTAGCAAGGGGAGCCCAGCACTTCTCATGACATAAGAAAAGTGGAAACAACAAATGATGACATCCAAACTGCCTGCCAAAACCCACTGATCCATTTTAAATCACACACAGTCCTTCCCAGTGGATGTGGAGACACTTATTTCTTCAATTAAAAAACAAACAAAAGGACTTCCCTGGTGGGGCAGTCGCCTGCCCATGCAGGGTACACGGGTTCGAACCCTGGTCCGGGAAGATCCCACATGCTGAGGAGTAACTAAGCCCGTGTGCCACAACTAAGTGTGCCTGTACTCTAGAGCCCACGAGCCACAACTACTGAGCCCGCGAGTCACAACTACTGAGCCCACGTGCCAAAACTACTGAAGCCCGCGTGCCTAGAGCCTGTGCTCCGCAACAAGAGAAGCCACCGCAATGAGAAGCCCGCCCACTGCAAGGAAGAGTAGCCCCCGCTCACCGCAACTAGAGAAAGCCCACGTGCAGCAACAAAGAGCTAACGCAGCCGAAAGTAAAAAATAAATTAAAAAAATATATATTTGCACAACCTGTAGAAGTTGCCCCAGGGTTCAAAGCACAGAACTAAAGCACTAAAATAGATAAAAGCAGCAGAAAAGCAATTAAAACCATACAAAGAATAGGAAGCTATTATGGATGGTTCTCTCCAAGTATAAATGCTACTGAATGTGTCCTCACCCTACATGAAAGCTCAGCAGGTCCCCAGATGAAAATAAGGAGGAACATGTCAACACCTGGGCTGAAAAAAGTGTCTGGACCAGGAAGGCAAAATGAAGCTGGGTAGAGGCTCAGCCAGGGTGGGGATGGGAAGGGGCGGGGGACATATAAGGACAAATGGGAAGGAGGCTGTTAGAGTCTTTCTGGGAACTGCAACTGGCAGAAGAAAAGTAATTAGGCTGAGGATGACTCTGAAGAATCATGGAGAAGGCAAGAAAAATGGCAGCTGAGCCATGGCTGGAGTAGTATGTGGGATTGTTCCCAAAGGGCACTGAGAAATGCCAACAAGAGGTTTGCTGCCAATGGCTGCCTTTTAACAAAATTGCTCAAGGATTCCCTTGACGGTTTTATCTCATCTGGACCAGTCCTGCTGTAAGTTACTTGGGCTTAGAGAAAGGGAAAATCCTGGATTGGAGAGGGATGGAGGTGGAGATTCTTGAGTTCTTTAGAACAGAAATACTCCAAGTCAAATTCATGCTGGGGGCGGTGTACAGGAGGCTGCGTGCTTCTTCCAGGTGGGCCAAGGACTCTTCACGGGAACCCAATGAGAGCTGAACCTCTTGTATATTCAATGTCCTTTGATACAGAATAGTAATCAGGGTCTTGATAACTATCACCAACCCTCAACCTCAATCTAAGAATACACATTAGACTAGTCAGGGCTTTGGTTGAGTAGAGAGTAAGGGGTTTAAGACTATGTTAGCTGAGGTCAATGGATTGGGTGTTGGGTTTCCGGTCTACTCTTTGGGACCTACCATTTCGGCCAGTGAGATATTAGAGGTTCTGTTGCCAAAGTTGAGATTCCCATTCTGGCACAGATTCTTCCAAACGGTATGTTTTCCAAGAATCTAGGTGATGAGGACACAGGTTCCCTGAGATGCACAGTGCAGAGTCCGGAGAGGCACTGAACTTGTGGGTGAAAAGATGAATAATTTATATATATGAACTCCTTGAGGATAGGGTCTCAGAACAGACTCCCTAAACAACTGCCAACCTGACTGATAAATGCCATGACAGAGTCATGTGAAGAGTACAGTGAGGGTATGAAGGAGAGAAGGATCACTTTCACCAACCGTAGCTCAGTCTTCAAGGATAAGTAGGAAGAGGGAATGAGAAAGACTGCATGCTATGAGACACACAGTGGACAATTTTGATGAAGAGAGCAGCTCAGAAAACATCCCCCTATTATTTTAGTGTCCCATATATAGGGGAGCATTGGATTGCTAACTATAGACCTCCAGACCTGCTGTCTTGGTCTTGGCATGAAAAAGGAAGAGGAATTGTAACAAGTATGCTCTACTTCAACGTATGAGATGGCCCCCAAAGGAGGAGGGGCAGAGATTGGGAAATGCCCTCTGTAAAACCCTACTACATGTGCAAGAGGGTATCCTGGAGTGGGGGTCTTACTAAACATGTCCTTGGTCATGGGAAAGAGCTTGTTTCTCTGATGGTGCATGCCACTGAGGTGCCATTCAAAGCAGGACAGGACCACAGTCTGTAGAACCCGGAGGAGGCAGAATAGAGCTTGACTTGAATGTGGCTGGCCTCAGCAGCTGTGAGAACTTTCTGACAGAATGGGGAGTGCAGGGCCAGAACTAGGGTGAGGGAGTTGGCCTTGGGTACAAAATTTAAGGGAGCACTAAAAACTCAGTCCTCAAGATAAATAACATTTTAAGGTCACATTTTAAAAACTCAAAATTCATGCAAAAATTCTATGATAAGCAAAACATAAAAATTTTGAGACAGGATCTGGCATGTACTTGCACAACTCAGCCTCACTCACCTCACCCTGGTCCCAGTCCGGGGAAAGTGAGCCTCTTGGAAATCTGGCAGGAAAGATGGAGCAGTACATACAAGAGCAGGCAGCTCAGCCATGATGTCCAAGTGGTCGAAGCCGAACGTCTGTGGGCCTTGGCACGGGCTGAAAAGCACCCTCCTTGCAGATCTACACAGAGCCATGTGAGGGTGTCCAGACCCAATGCTCCAGGATTTCGAGTTTCTTTTTTTTTTTTTCTTAACATCTTTATTGGAGTGTAATTGCTTTACAATGGTGTGTTAGTTTCTGCTGTATAACAAAGTGAATCAGCTATACGTATACATATATCCTCATATCTCCTCCCTCTTGCGTCTCCCTCCCACCCTCCCTTATCCCACCCCTCTAGGTGGACACAAAGCACCGAGCTGAGCTCCCTGTGCTATGCTGCTGCTTCCCACTAGCTATCGATTTTACATTTGGTAGTGTATATATGTCCATGCCACTCTCTCACTTCGTCCCAGCTTACCCTTCCCCCTCCCCATGTCCTCAAGTCCATTCTCTACGTCTGTGTCTTTATTCCTGTCCTGTCCCTAGGTTCTTCACAACCTTTTTTTTTTTTTCAGATTCCATACATATCTTTTAGCATACGGTATTTGTTTTCCTCTTTCTGACTTACTTCACTCTGTATGACAATCTCTAGGCAGGATTTCGAGTTTCAAATCCACTAGAAAAGACAGCAGGCAGGGCATTCTGGCCCAGATGCCAGCAGAGAAGCTGACCACTTCCAACCAAGACTCAGAAGCAGAAGAACACTGCAGGAGTCCATTAGAAAGGGAAGAACATTCCCTGGGAATGCAACAGCAGGTCAAGAATGATCTAAAAGAGCCAATGACTGCAAACAACAACGGTACTGAACGGTCCACGGAAATGGCATAAGCCCTTTTCCTACTAACATATACGGTTAGATAAAAATATAAGCTTTTCAACACTTCAGAGAGAAAAATGATCAGACAGATGTAGGTATCATCATAATCAAGCCATCACAAAGACAGTGGGGCACGGAGGGGGAAGACCAATGCATGAACTTGCATGAAGCTAAACATTACAGAAGTTATGGTACCTCCAGGTGGGCTTAAGCCTGGTGATGGCCTCACAAAACAGACATCAGCCCTAAATATTCATAACAAAAACCAGAGCAGCCCTGAAAATTCCATAAATGATCAGGTTATTTTGGTTATATTTACTTGATTCTCAAAACCACAGGGAAAAAGCAAGAGGTGTAGGGGGTGAGAGGAAGTAGAAAAACGGGAAGAGAAAACATTTAATATTGTTAACTACTAACAGTTCTTGATCAGCAGCTTCCAGGACTTATTTCTTACTTGGTTGAGAGACCAGCAGCCAAAAACAATAGAGTCAGTAACTATTAGCAGTACCTTGACTTGGGCAGAGACATTTTACCAAGTGTGTCACTGTGAGTGATCAACCTAAGCTGCCTTTTGCTAGTCACACAAGGAGGCCAAGGAGATGGTAACCCCAACCTGAGTGACAGCCTGAGCTCTAGAAGGCCTCTTTCTTGAGTGTGGGCACACCGCGATGGCCCACCAACTCACAGGTTTTATTCAACCCCGTGAAGTTGTGTAAGATCTGAAGTCTAAGAAGAGGGGAAAGGGGAGCAAAGACAGTGAGGGTCCAGTCTCCACATGGAGGAAGATAAGGATGCTTAAATCTCACCCCCAAGATCAAAAGCAAGACTATGGGCAGAAAGGTGGAAAGATTTTCATATAACTCTCTACTAACAAACTCAGGAAATATTCCACAGGGCGGGTTCCCTGGCCCTTCCTCCGTCCCTGACATTGCATCTCACTGGGCACTCTGCGTGAATCCCCATCCTGGTTGCTAAGGCTGCTCACCGTACCAACAACGAGAGTGGGCATTTGCTCAGTGAAAGAGCCCGGGGCAGAAATAAGCAATGCCTCTGACCACTCCTTCATTCCAGCTAAACCTTTTTTCTGTGGGTTTCTCCCCTTCAGTGCCCTATGCACGACCAACTCCAGTCACCAGAGTCACTAAAATCATTCACGTGACATCTAGACTTTTGTTTTCACAAGAAGTCCTCAGAGCAATCAATGGCAAAAAATAAAAATAAAAGATAATACAACCATAGTTCTTTCAAGGTTTCAACTTTCTTCTGGTTTGAGCTATCACTACTAATGTACACAATTGATCAGAACAGTATTAGTAATTATCTATCAGAATGTTAACATATTTAACTTGAAAAGCAGTCAATTAATGGCAAAAGAAAAAATAAGAAAATCAGCACAGCAAAAGTATTTGATGCACAGCAAAGGAAACCATAAACAAAACGAAAAGCCAGAATGGGAGAAAATATTTGCAAACAAAGCAACCAACAAGGGATTAATTTCCAAAATATGCAAATAGCTCATGCAGCTCAATATAAAAAAAATAAATAAATAAAGACAACCCAATCAAAAAATGGGTAGAAGATCTAAACAGACATTTCTCCAAAGAAGACACACAGATGGCCAGAGACACATGAAAAGATGGTCAACATCACTAATTATTAGAAAAATGCAAATCAAAACTATAATGAGGTATCATCACCTCACACTGGACAGAATGGCCATCATCAAAAAATCTACAAATAGTAAACTCTGGAGAGGGTGTGGAGAAAGGAAACCCTCCTACACTGTTGGTGGGAATGTAAATTGGTACAGCCACTATGGAGAACAGTATGGAAGTTCCTTAAAAAACTAAAAATAGAGCTACCATATGATCCTGCAATCCCATTCCTGGGCATATACCTGGAGAAAAACATAATTCAAAAAGATATTATACTTGTACCCCAATGTTCATTGCAGCACTATTTACAATAGCCAGGACATGGAAGCAACCTAAATGTCCATCAACAGATGAATGGATAAAGAAGATGTGGTACATATATACTATGGAATATTATTCAGCCATAAAAAAAGAACAAAATAATGCCATTTGCAGCGACATGGATGAACCTAGAGATTGTCATATTGAATGAAGTTAAGTCAGGCAGAGAAAGACAAATATCATATGATATCACTTATGGAGTCTAAAAAAAGGGTATAAATGAACTTATTTACAAAACAGAAATAGAGTCACAGATATAGAGAAAAAATTTATGGTTACTAAGGGGGAAAGGGGGAAGAGAAGGATAAATTGTGAGATTGGGATTGACATATACACACTACTATATATAAAATAGATAACTAATAAGAACCTACTGTATAGCACAGGGAACTCTACTCAATACTCTGTAATGACCTATATGGGAAAATAATCTAAAAAAGAGTGGATATATGTATACGTATAACTGATTCACTTTGCTGTACAGCAGAAACTAACACACCATTGTGAATCAGCTATACTCCAATAAAAATCAGTAAAAAAAAATTTTTTTAACATCTTTATTGGAGTATAATTGCTTTACAATGGTGTGTTAGTTTCTGCTTTATAACAAAGTGAATCAGCTATACGTATACATATATCCCCATATCTCTTCCCTCTTGCGTCTCCCTCCCTCCCACCAAAAAAATTTTTTTTTTAATTTTTAAAAAGTATTTGAGATTTGATTTAGTCCTCATAGCTCTTTTCAAAACCTGAAGCAACAAAAAAATCTGCAAATAATCACTTCTACGTGATTATGTAACAGAAATGGAAACAATCTGAATACGAAATCAGAATGCCAAGAAATAGTTTATGAACCTGGCTTCTTTCTCGTATACTAAATATCACTGAAGAGAAAACTCATTAAAATGGAAATATAACTGAAGAAAAAACAATGAACATATCCAAGTTCTTTCTTATAAGCAAATATTTAGAGTGCCTAATTAAAAATTTTTTTTTAGATTTATTGTGCTCAAACAATAGAAAGATGCCATGTTAAACATAATACTGGACAGAGTAAGTGCCCTGTGGGTTTAAAAATGCCTGGAAGATGAATCAAAGGATTAAAGGAAAACTGATTCACAACAGAGGGGGAAAGTCCACTATGGAGTATGTTCTCATTATATCACTTCCCTGATATCAAATGAAATAGACAATCAGACTTGATTCAATAGCTTGTTTTTGTTCTAATTATGGCTTATTCCTATACCCTAAAAAAGGCTTTGAAGGGCTCCCAACTGTTACAAATCACAGTCAGACTGAAACCTTCGGATATGCATAAAATTCTACAATAAATTTATAATTTGTGCCTCTTAACAGTGTTTTCCAGCTACGTTTGTCTTCATTCTTCTCCCTCGGAATATAAAACTGAGCGGAAGGCTTAAATCTGCTATGTCTCATTCATACATTCAGTTCTCTGTATAAGAATGCCTGACAGACTTTGTTGCACATCTGGAATACAATAACGCACATTCCTCTGTATACAGGATGACATCATCAGCTTTTTATCATTCGGACAAATACTCTGAATCATATTTCTAATAATGGTGAAGATATGTAAACACACCCACATATATATATATATATATTCTTATTCATCCACGGTTCCTCATCCAGCATCTTTCCCACCAATTTTGTCATTACCTCCTATGGTTGAACAAGATGGCCAGCTGGCTCTGGGGTAAAGCTCAAGACCATGGACAAAAGTAACGCTCAGTGGCTAAACGGGATCAAACATGGCCCATTAACACTGTATTTTCTCCAACTCATTTGGTCACACACACACCTAGAGTTGGAAAATGCCAGTTGTCTTTTGATGAACATTCCCAGGCACTGTAGGAGCCTCTTCTGGTATCATCATCACCTTCTTGCCCCTAACCCTGAAGGCAAACCTTATCACAGACCCAAAGCCATAGAAAGTCTCACTGTAGTTTCAACAACCCTTTGGATAGAGAAACAACCTTTAGAGCAGTGTCATCAAATGCTTTCACTCAGGGCTTCCCTGGTGGCGCAGTGGTTGAGAATCTGCCTGCCAATGCAGGGGACACGGGTTCGAGCCCTGATCTGGGAAGATCCCACATGCCGCGGAGCAACTAGGCCCGTGAGCCACAACTACTGAGCCTGCGCGTCTGGAGCCTGTGCTCTGCAACAAGAGAGGCCGCGATAGTGAGAGGCCCGCGCACCGCGATGAAGAGTGGCCCCCGCTTGCCGCAACTAGAGAAAGCCCTCGCACAGAAACGAAGACCCAACACAGCCATAAATAAAAATAAAATAAATAAATAAAATTTAAAAAAAATGTTTTCACTCTTACAGCCACTAAGAAAATTTTAAAATTCCATTTTTCACACATTTTAAGTTGACATTTAAATTTCTCAACCATAATTTTAATTAACTGCAAAGGCTGTAATTCTGGCATATTGGAATTAGTAAAATTTTAATTAAAACATATCACTCATTTCAAGGTATCTAATGAAATCCAAATACCACACCAATTTGAAAACCACCTTCATCCATCAAAAAATACGTGAACAAACTCTTCTTTTAGAGTAAAAAAGGCTGTATTGTTCTCTTGTCTCCTGGAACTTGTGTTTCCACTTTACCCCCACCCCCAACCAGGGAATTTTCTCTTGATATAACATGCTTTAACACTTGATTTTATTAATCTCCCTATTACATTTCTCTGTAACAAAAATGTGTATAAAGTGATTTTTAAAAATTTCCTGTGGCTATAAGGCTTAAAAGTGTTCCATTTTCTTCTGATGCAAATGACTGATCCAAACAACATTAATAATTATAAGAATGTTAATATAGTTAACATGGAAATTACAATTTTATTGGAAATGTATTTCTAAAGAAATGGACAGGGCTTGTTTATTTTTCTCAACTAGTTCATATATCTATAGATGAATATTCTCTATTGCTATAAGAAGGTGGGGTTTAACATCAATTCCATACCTTTTTTCCCACGTTTAAAGACGTAAGCAATAAGAAACCTTTTTTATATAAGAAAGGAATGAAGGAGATTTATCATCAAAAAATCTTTTTGTCTATTATCTCATAACTAGATTAGGTCCGCCTTCAATTTTGTTGAAAGCCAAGAAGTAAAAACTAACCTGCAAAAAGATGTGTGCCCTGATCACTTTATTCATCCCCTTTATCAACACAGACACTAATATTTTCACAGTCCTTTGCTGGTAGGAAGAGGGTTTTGCACCCCAGGAAAACACACCACAGTCAGATTCAGGATGGGATGGGTAACAGCTGTCCTTTGTCAGGCAGGAGAAGGTTAAGAAGTGAAATGGAAAAGGAGACGTGGCAAAATCAGTTCTGAAGCAAATAATTTTAAGACAGGGGTACCTACAGAAATTGGGAAATCGTCTCCTTTAAACCATCCATGCCTTCGTATCTCTTGGAGTGTTTTCACATGGATACCCCAGCTGGAATATACCTCCTCCGGGCAAGAATGTTGCTGCCAGACATTCTACCCATTTAGAAGCTTTATACCCACAAAAGTACACTTGGTTTGATTAACACATGAATTATCTTACAATATATTAGCCTGTAGCAGACACTACAGGAGAAGTAATACATTTTTAAAAAAGACAGAAACATAATTCTTGTTCAATCTACTTGAAAAGACAGAAAATACCTAATAAATCAGTGTCCTGACAATATAGAAACTATATGCAACAAAAGATTGTTTTTAATAATCTCAAAGAAATATCTGGAAACGATCCAAATGTCTAACAATAAGAAAACTGTGAAATAATTCATGTTGCAGCAGCCATACAATGGACATATATGCAATATTTTAATTTGAAGAACATATATTGACATTAGAAAATGTTCTTCATGTGGTGCTGACCGAAAACACAAGCAAGAAACAAACTTGTAAATAAAACTTCATATTAATTTGTATGTGTGCTGGGGGGAAAGTCTATTAAGAACCTCTATTAAACCGTTTTCAGTGGTTACCCTTAGGTGGTGTAATTATGGGTAAGTTTCTTATTTGCTCTTTCCCAGTTTCCACAAAAAGCATGTATTTCTCTCATGATGGTGGAGGGGGGTGGGGAGTGGGAAGAGTTGAGGAAGTGGGGAGATAGATTCACTGTCTCAGGGCTGCTGCTGATGCCTATAGAGTTTGTGAGATGGTGTCCAACCAAGGGGCCAGTGAGAGCTTAAATCCAACCCACATGGTGCAGGGCTGCTCTCCCACTAAGGGGGCGCCATTTCCCAACTCACAGTGGAAGATTCTGTCCACCGTCCACATCCTCACTTAGATTTCGGTCATTTCTCTCCTTGACCAATTTTATCCTTTCATCCCTGACTTCCACAGCTGGTTCCTTTGGATTACTGACTTCACTCACTCCAGGACAGGTAGAAATCAGTGCAATCAGCTTCCCATCATGCTAACCTCATGAAATATCCCAGTTCACTGATGCAAAAAAGCCACCAGTCAGCAAGTAAAATGCTATAAACCAGTGAGGTTTTCTGGCCCTTCAGGAAAGCACAGCGGGTAATTTTTACTTCCACTATATTATACAACTCCAGTCTCCTTACCTCAGCAAGTGTGGAGGGATCTTGACAATGGTATCCACACTATCCAGGGTTTCTGCAAAGGGAAAATTACAAAGTTAAAAATAAATATGTAAAGACTGAGAATTTAAATTGTATACAAATTTCACTGTTAGTTTCTTTTTTCCCCCCTGGAAATTCCTATAATTATAAATTAGTCAATTCTCAATTATCTGCATGCAAATCATCCATACTTAAAAATCCTTTTCCTTTGCTAGCCCACAAGACTTCCTCTCAGAGCTTAAAGATTAGGACGCATTTCGCTTAGAGACAGAATAAATAGTTAAATTCCTAACCGGAAACAGAGTGCCAATTTAATCTAGTTACAACTGGCTAAAAATGCTATATTCTTGCAATAACAATAGAGAAAGGAAAGCTATTTCCTTGAAAAAATACCGTTTTAATACCCTTAAATAATAACTTATACTTGTGAGAGACTTTCAAGTTCACAAAGCACTTTATGCAACAGTTCATCTCACACACATTTATGACACGGCAGATGAAACTTTCTAAAAATCATACTATAGTTAAGGATTCTGACTGAGAGGCTCACCCCCAAGTCTCATAACTCTGACCTGGATGTCCAGTACTTTACCATTGTTGAGGATTATTCATTCACCCTCTTGCTGCCTCCAGTTGTTGAGATAATGAAACATTCACTATTCTCTTCAGAAATAAAAACCGTTCTATTTCAATAGCTCCAACAATCCTGCACCCAATTCCAATGTGTGTGTGTGTATGTGTGTGTGTGTGTACGCGTGCACACGTGTCAGGGTTGGGGGGGGGGATGGTTTTCCCACACCAACAAGCAATTCCCTGACAGCAGCTGGGTGTCCTCCAATTTAACTCAACTCTGACACGAACTGGAGAGAGCATCAGATCCCACAGATTTGGGCTCAATCCTACAAGCCTGTAACACCCCCCCCCCCCGCAACCCCACCTTCAGATGCCAATCTCAAGTCCGGTTGTCACATGGGCTTCTGACCGACTGGCCAGAAATTAAAGTTTCCAACAACCCCCTCCTTGGGTTTAATTAATTTGCTAGAATGGCTCACAGAACTCAGAGGAACTTTCACCTAGTAGATTACTGGTATGTTACAGAAGGATATAACTCAGGAACAGCCAGATGCTAGAGATGCATGTGGCAAGCTGTGGAGAAAGGGCAGAGAGAGTCCGTGCTCTCTGGGTGTACCACTCTCGCCAAATGTTCCTGTGTTCATCCGCCGGGAAGTGCTCCAAACCCCATCCTTTTGGGGGTTTTACGGAGGCTTCATTACATAGGCATGATTGATTGGCCATTGGTGTATGAACTCAGTCTTCAGCTCCTCTCCCCTCTGTGGAGGTCAGGGGGGCCCTCTGTGGAGGTCAGGGGGGGTGGGACTGAAAAGGATGGTTTTCCTGGCAGCCAGCCCCCATCCGTAGGTGTGGTCCAACAATCACTTCATTACCCTAACAAATGACTCTATAGCTCTCTTCACTTGGGAAATTCCAAGGGTTTTAGGAGCTCTGAGCCAGAAACAGGGACCAAGACCAATATATATATTTCTTATTATAAATCACAACATCACACACTCCAACCGGTCTCCAGTTTTTCTGTTCAAACTCTTGCCTTCTCTCTTCATTGTTTAGAGTCAACAAGCCCTGTCGATCTGAACTATTTTTATTGGGGAAGGAGAAACATCTCTCCCCACCCTGCTAACAGATCAGAGGGAACAGTGGACACCAAATGTATCCCTGAGACTCAGGACTAAGAACAGGCCAAAACATGACGATAGCATCTGGGCCCGCTGTGGTCCATGGGGCAGAACAGTGGGTGTAAGCCAGACAGTTAGCAGAATAGAAAGACGGATGAGGAGGGTCGGTGATGCTGCGGCCACAAGGCCAAGGGAGGAAGTAGAAGGACTGAAGTCAGTTCTTAAGATGAGACAGGATAATGAGAAAACAAAACCCTGAGATGCAGATGCAGGGAGTGAGCCTGCATCTCATGGCTGAGCCCAGGCCAGCAGTCAGCAGGGCAGAGCCAGCGCCCAGGACAACTTGACGCTGCTTCCCAAGAAGAGGGTCTGACGCTGACCAACAATATCGCTGTGGTTTTCCCCATCACACAGAAGAGTTTATATTCAACTCAGGATGTGCAACAGTGCCCAACTCTACAAGCACTAGCAGAGAGCTAGAGGAAAGGGAAAAGAGAAAGGCAGTCACAGAGCAGCCATAATGAGCCCATCCTGTTCCAGAAGGGACGCCGGGTAGGAAGCTGCATCGGGGGTTGCATGTCAGAGCACAGGTGAAGCCCAGGGATGTAAATGTGGGCATCGCATTCTCAGAAACTGAACTGAAGCTGTGGCTCTGAAAGTGTTCAACTCCAGTCGGGCTGCGAGTCAGAGACGAGAGCTCATGGCTCATTCTTGTGAAACGCAAACTTTTAGGCTGGGGAGGAGCTGGAGCTGCAAAGGAGACGGAGCAGCGCAAGAGGTACGATCGAAACAGGCGGGGTGCGGGCATGAGGCCAAGGTCAAGTGGGGGCCCAATGTGGCTGAGAGGACTGGTAAGAGGGATGTGAGAATGGTCTGCTAGACTGAGGTCTGGGTACCTTATTCTTCAGTTGGTGGAAGAACAGAGGAGAAAGTCAGATCGCAGTGAGTTGAAAAGTGAGCAGGAAGTGAGGATGTGGACACAATCACCACATTCACTTTTTTTTTATTATTAATTTTTATTGGAGTATAGTTGCTTTACAATGTTGTGTTAGTTTCTACTGTATGGCAAAATGAATCAGCTATACATGTACATATGTCCCCTCTTTTTTGGATTTCCTTCCCATTTAGGTCACCACAGTGCATTAAGTAGAGTTCCCTGTGCTATACAGTATGTTTAGTTACATTCACTTTTTAAGAAGTTTAGCTGTGAAGGTAACAGATGCTGTGGCTGGAAGGAAAAGCGGATGGAAAGATAGACGGAAGCATGGTGGTTAGATAGACCATCCTTCTTCTCTTACTTGGTATTCAGGCCTCTAATTTTCTTTCTCTTCTCCGTTTTCCAAATCCATTCTACAGCAGCTCCCTGATATGTGCAAACACCTAAAGTTTCTAAAAGGGACATGGTCCAGTTCTAATGTTCTGCCATTCTAGTTCATCCTGCCATTCCCAGCTCCCAAGACTCCAGGATTGCCAGTGCTTGAAGGAGAATGCTATTCTTTCAGGCTCTCCACACGCTGACCCAGTCCCTTGTTCTTTTCTATTCTTTAGTCAGACCATTTCCTCACTGACAAGAAAAGTATCTAACCTAGATAGCTTAAAATAGAGAAAAAGTACATACATGTTCCTTGCCCGTTATTATGCAGCCATTAAGAAAACTGATTTTCAGAGACATATTAATAATAAAGTAGAAGAAAAGCTGAAGTTAAAAAACAAGTAACAATCTGCCATATATGTATAACCCTTTGCAGAAGGGAAATACTCCAAAATGTGATTAGTGTTTTCTCTGGGTGGTGACATTATGGGTGATTTTAATTTTTTCTTTATAGTGTTCGAAAATTTTTCAATATTCTAAAATGAGCATATATAACTAGAAAACAAGACGAATATCACTTAAAACCCAAATAAGACATTAACATGTTGATTTATTTATGTACTGAACATGTGCCTCTCATATTGTAGGTGCAGAAGCCACAGACAAGCATAAGCAACAGTCCCTATGCTCAAGAAGCTCACGTCTACACTGTAGACATTTGTTGCTTTGGTTGACTGGCGTCCACTCCGCTGCCTCTGAAGCAGCAAACCCTAATTTTGTTTTGAGGAAGCCATCCTTCCCTGACTCTGGGATTTCACTGGGCCTTGTAGCCAGCTAGCCCAGAGGACTGGTTCAAGGATACATACTCAACCCATCAGGACAAAGAGAGAACTGTGACACCAAGGACTGGGTGGGAGTGACTGGAAGAGCCCCACTCTCTTGAGATGATCTCATGATAGGCCTAGTGGGAAATGACCCCTTTCTCCTGTAAAGGCCTAAATGTGGAGATGCTCTCTCTCTTTCTTCTGTGACAGTTTTAATGGGAGATGATTCCTCTCTCCTGTGATGGTCTAAATGTCTTTCTCCTATAATAGTCCAAGTGGGAGATGAGCTCTTTCTTCTGAGATGGAATAAGTGTGAAGATGACCCCTCTCTCCAATGGTACTTTTGATAAGACATGACTCTTTCCCAGGATGGTCTAAATGTCATGGTGACCCCTCTTCCCTATAATGGCCCAAGTGTGAGATGACCCGTCTCTCCCATGATGGTCTAAGTCAGAGACGATCCCTCTCTCCTGAGATGGTCTAAGTGTGCTGATTCATGAACCCAAAGCTGTGGAGACTCATGCTGGGTGCTCAAAATCCCAAAAGAGCAGAGCGAGGTCCTTGAAACAGCATCTAATTCCTGAACCAAACTCAACTCACAGCTAGCCTTCCAAGGGGTATTTAGTTCATAGAGTGAATACATGCTATTTTGCTTCAGTCTGCTTGAATCAGTTTTTTTGGTCTCCTGAATCCAGTATATTTCTCAGTCATCCTGCCCCTAAAAGAGGAGCTTTGTGCATAACCCACTATAATCCCCAGCAGCAGGTGCTATAAGAGGGTCCTGAGAGCAGGGCTCAGAGCCCAGAGGAGCAACTGATTCGACGGCAGAGCTCCGGGGAGGCTTCGTATGTGAGCTGGGCCTTGGGATTCTGGAAAGGGAAGCTGTGGCAGAAGGATTAGCACGAGCCCAGGCAGAGAAGTGGGCAGCACACGGCATGTACAAGAAAGTACGTGGCTTACTGGGGACCGACGAACACTTGCTATGGGGGCGATGGGGAAGAAGGCTGGGGCTAGATTCCAAAGAGCATTCTAAGGAATTCACACTTTACTCTAAAAAAAAAAAAGTATGGGGGTTGAGGAGCGAAAAGCGTTTTATAGCAAAAAAAAAAAAAAAAAGATGGACCAGTGGAAAATGGATTGGAGTGGGAAAGAGAACAGGAAACCATACCTTCATGTCTTTGTTTCTGCCTCATGCACCCTCCAACATACCCTTCCAACAAACTAATTATAGGGAGAGAGCATTTTATTCATCTTTCTATCCCCACTGCTCAGTACAGAGGAGGATAGAAGAAGAAGAGAAGAAACCCACAGCTTACCCATTCTCCAAGTCCAATTTACTTCAAAAGCCCCACCAGCTCACACCAATCCCCCCAACACACCCCTGACCCCACATTCATCCCCTCTTCCTTGATCTCTTTTCCTGGTTTACTCATTCCAACCTGCACAATGAATTCCCCGCACCGTTATTTAAGTGTTTCATGAGCTCCCATCTCCTCTTGCTCACTAAGAACAGCCACTGGGAAAAGAATCACATCTACTCTTCCAGGCAGGCTGGACTCCAGGCTCTGCTCAGATCATCTACCTGCCTCAGCTCTGGGCTTCCCAGTCACTTCAAGGACCTAAACAATGCAACACTGCACTTTAACTTAACAAGATGTTGAGTATCAAAATTAAAATTAAAAATACTAGATTCCTCTCCTCCTCCCTGTTATCTAAATCTGCTTAACTTACAGCAAAATAATAACGAGTACAAGGAATAGCATGTTTAGAGTGCAGTCAGCCCTGCTTTATTATGTTACCCAGCCATCTGTGACCCTTCATTAGAGGCATTTGAGAATCTACCCTGATCACTCTGCTGAATGACAATGGCAATGCAAAAATAGTACTGTGGCTTTAAGAGCCTTGCTTCTCACTTATGTACCTGGTCCATTTTTTTTTCTCTCTAACAGTAAACAAATGGTCAAGTTCTGATTCTGCCTATAAGATAAACTTCCTAGACAACATTCTAGGGAATTTTGTGATGACAGGCAGACATGAAAAAAACGATGTGGCTGTGATTGTTTGTACACACACGCTCAAACATACGTGAATTCAGACCTTCTAAATATTAACCGAGTCACCACCTAAAGCACCATCAGAATTCTCCATTTAGTGGAAAACCTGCTAATAGCCCTTCTCTATCTCTTTTCAGGCTGTACCACAGTACAGTGTCATGACAAGCGCTGATGGCTCTTTGGTTGAGAGAGAAAGGGATTCAATTTTATGTTTTAATTAAGTGGCGACTGAGGAATCACATGCAGGCTTGGGCAAGGCCAGAGGCCAAGAGAGCTGCCCTGGTTTCTCCTTCGCCTTTCCTTTTTCTTCTCCTAAAGCATCACTGTCACCTAAGTATGCTCCTGATCTCTCTGCATTCCCACTCAGACAATTTTGATTGCCCACGTTCTTGCCTAATTGGAATGTCATTCAGTTTTCTCCGAGGTTGAGTTCTACAACCTGAGTCTGATGGGAAACACAAATTTGCTACCTGGAACTTCTTTCAATGCTTGCACAGCTCACAAATCTAAAATCCCACCTGTCCGAAGGGCAGACGACAACAGAATTGCAGAGGTAACACCATCCCACCCGTATGTTATTCTTCATGTAGAATAACCATGAAAGCTAATACTTAACAAGCTGGCCTCTATCAGGAAAATCAAATTAAATAAGCTATTCCTTCCCGGTTACACTCGCCAAGGTTTTGAGATCGGGGTTGATGGTTCAACTTCCCTCTTGCCCACAGGCGCTTAGGAATCAGGCCCCTGGATTCCCACCGGCTTGCGGTCCTGACTCGGCGGAGATGGGTGACCACCGTCCGCCGTGCTGGGGATCTGAAGAAAGGGGCCGCCCGGAGGGGAGGACGGCGTTTCCCCGATAAGGTTTGGAAGAAGATAGAGACCAGAGGGGAGGCGGATGGATGTCAACGCCCGAACCCAAATTCGCATATCACACATCAGTTTACCGAGGCAACTCTGGCAATTGCGCGAAATGCTTCGGTCACAGATGCTCAGCGAAACCCCCCCACGCAGAGGGGCCATTGCACCCAGCCCGCGCGACCCTCCGGCGGCGGCGAGAAGGACCCACCGGCAGGTGCCCTACGCCCCGCGCCCCGCTCGGCGCGCTTACCCAGGGCCCAGGTGCAGCTCTCTTTGATGGCTTTGTACTTGCTCCCGGACGCTTCCTTCTGCAGCTTCCTTAGGATCTCTTCCATCTTGACCTTCGCCGGGGGCCGGCCGCAGACAGCAAGGGGAGCGCACGCGAGGCCCGGTGGGGACGCCGCCGCCACCGCAACCCGGCCCTGGGCGCCTAGGCGGCCACTGCGCTCGCCCCGCTCCGACCCCGCGCGGCGGCTGATGAATCACGCCCGCTCCATGCCGCCGCCACGTCAGGCCCGGAGCCCCGCCCGCCGCCCCGCCCGCCCGGTCAGGTGCGCCCCGCGCGCGGCGACGGCCACGGCGACGGTGGGCTGGGGATCGGAGGCCGCGACTCGGCCCCGGCCCCCGAGGCGGTCCCGGGGGCACGGAGGCCCGCGGAAAGGTGGAGGTGGACGTCCTGGGCTGGCTGGCCGGCTGGGCGTTGGCCGAGCTCGGCCCGAGGGAGCGTCTGGCGGCGGCCGGCAGCGGGCGGGGAGGGGCCTCGTCGCTGCTCCCGCCACACCCCCATCCGGGGCGGGCGGAGTTGGGGCGGCCCGGCCCCGGCTCGCGGAGCTCCCGGCGCCGCGGCGTGGCGCCCTCTGCGTCCCGCGGTCCAGGCGCTGCTCCCTCGTTAGTGATGAGCAGCTCTTCTGGGCCGCCCTCTGTGCCAGGCTCGGTGCAAGGCCCGGGCGCTACCGGGGAATAGACTGTGATTCTGCCCAACCATGGATTCCACACCATCTCACGTGTGTATATGTGTGTATGTGTGTGTGTGTGTGTGTGTGTGTGTGTGATGAACATCCTCATTATACACAGGTTAAGGTACTTCCCAAAGCAACAAGATTTGGACTCGAAACACACTCTTGCATCCAAAACCCCTTTTAAAAATCTCTCTTTCTTCCCTTTCCCTTCCTCTGTTGACCTGAATTGTTTTCCTCTGAAGAAAAATAAAGGCGGGGGCGGGCGGGGGTGTGGCGCACAAGGGCTACCTGACTTGGGTAGGGGTGGGAGAGGTGGAAAGAGAAAGCTTCCGCAGTGAAGAACCTTCAGGCTGAACTTGGGGGCCGGGCGGGGGTGTGGCGCACAAGGGCTACCTGACTTGGGTAGGGGTGGGAGAGGTGGAAAGAGAAAGCTTCCGCAGTGAAGAACCTTCAGGCTGAACTTGGGAGGCGGACGTGGGGGGCCAGATGGGGAAGGCAGTGTGAGGCAGGGCCTCTACTCTTGGGAGAGCACCTGTGTTTCAGGAACTTCAAGTCGGGTTTAGCGATGGGAGCCCTAGGATGGTTGCTGCAGGAAGGAGGGAGAGGAAAGCAGGAGTCTTATTTGGAGTCTCATTTTTTTCCCTGTTGTGAAAGCTGTGGTTGGGAACTAAGAAAGGATTTTAAGCATTTTTGTTGTTCTTTAGAAATGTAACTGTAGTGGTAGTGAGGAAGTTAAATTTCAGAGGAGTAGACTGGCAGCTGGGAAAAGAGTAAGAAGATTCTGCAGTAATCTAGAAATAAGTTAAGCCAATGATAGATGGAAAGGAACAGAGGAAAATATAGCAAGAGATATTTAAGGTGTCAAAGCAGTAGGATTTACTGACTGATTGGGGTAGTAACGTATGGGATAACTTCCAGGTTTCTTGTTTGGGAAAATGGGAGGATGGTGGCCCCATCCTCCAAGTTAAAGAAGAGAGGAAGAGAAAGGTTTGGAATCCAGGGGTTATATGAGTTCAGTTTTGAACACGTTTGGGGTGAAATGGTAATGAGATACCATAGGGTGTTTTATTTATGGGCAGGAACTCAGGACAGGGCTCTGTGATAGAAATGAGGATCTGAAACCATCAAGTATTGAGAATTGTTGATGCCTAGGATTTGGCAAAGGTTGCTGGGAGGCAGTGGATCAAACGGGAAGAGCAGGAGGCCAGAGAGGAAGTTGGGGGCATCTTACCCTCAAATGATGGGCAGAGGAGCAAGTGCCCACAGAGGAGGTTGAGAAGGAGCAGTTAGAAACCCGCAGTGCGGGAGGGCAGCCAGGAGAGGGAGTGTCACAGGAGGGTGTCCAACAGATGGGGGTGTTAAGACTGCTGCTTAAGCCCTCTTGGTAGTGAGGAGGCAAAACTTGCAAAGTCTAGCCCCCTAGGGACCCTTCTACTCACATCCACACACCTTATGAAACCATCATTTGAAGAAAGGTTTCCAGTGCTAAAAAAAAAAAAAAAAAGAGTTAAGGGGCTTCCCTGGTGGCGCAGTGGTTGAGAATCTGCCTGCCAATGCAGGGCACACGGGTTCGAGCCCTGGTCTGGGAAGATCCCACATGCCACGGAGCAACTGGGCCCGTGAGCCACAACTACTGAGCCTGCGCGTCTGGAGCCTGTGCTCCGCAACAAGAGAGGCCTCGATAGCGAGAGGCCCGCGCACGGCGATGAAGAGTGGCCTCCGCTTGCTGCAACTAGAGAAAGCCCTCGCACAGAAACGAAGACCCAACACAGCCATAAATAAATAAATAAATGAATAAAATTTAAAAAAAAAAAGCTTTTACAAAGTATTAAAAAAAACAGATGCACACTTTAAAACAATAGGCAATACTATGAAGTCAGTTCACAGAGGAATAAATACAAATGACACAACCTATGAAAAGTGTTCAAGCAACTACTAATCAAAAGAGCACAAAATCTTTCAATAAAAGGTGATTTTCTTTTTAATAAAATTGGCTAAGATATTTAAAATACTATTGCCTGGTGTTAGTAAGGAGCTGGCCAATTAGGTCCTCTCATGTTATGGGTGCTGGTGGAAGGGTAACTTGGTACCCATTCCTGGAGGGATTCTGAATGTGTATGTAGCAGAGGTATGGCTCCAACCCAGCAATCCCACTTTTAGAAATTCATCTTAAGCAAGTGATTATGGAAGCGGATAAAGGTTTTGTGATTTTTTTTCCACAAGGATTTTAGTGTGTCATTCAATTATCTTTAAAAATTGAAAACTATCTAAATGTCCAGCAACAGAGAAATGGATGAATAATTTATGATGTATGTATCCATAAAGCAGCAAAGTATATAGCCTTTAAGAATAATGCAGGAGAGGAATATTGAATGACATGAAAAGCAGTTTCTACTGTATAGTTAAATGAAATAGAAGGTTGTAAAATGATATGTACTTCTTTGCACTAAATGAGCCCCATTTTATTATTTAAATATTTGATATGGATGTACGTATGTTTTAAAATACGTACATATATATAAATGGAAAATAAACATAAACTATTAACAGTGTTTATCTCTGATGGGGTTATAGGTGAGTTTATTTTTCCTTGAACATTTTTACTTTTATGATTGCAAATTATTTTTTTTAAGTGGTGGGAAAATGAAATAAAAGTAGTATCCGGGCAACAAGGGCAATGGCCACAGAGAGGACAAAGATAAACACAGCAAAGGATTAAATGGATGTGAGAGTTTAGTCAGGAAGCCTGCCCCAGAAGAATAATGAGGGCAGAATCTGGTTGCAGTGGATTAAGAGCAGGTAGAAACACATGTCTAAATAACCCACTCAAGATGTTGGCTGTGAAGGAAAGTAACAGTAGAATAGTTAAAAGACCTTTTTTTTAAAAATGTCAACTCACGGCAGAAAATGTCCTGAGTCCACCCAGTATACACATAGGTACATGTATAGCTAGATTAAAAAACTGAAACAAAAATTTTATTTCTAAAACAATACTTACTGTTAAATAAAATAGACTTACTATTAAATATGATTTTTAGGCATTGTTGCAGGCACGCTTACCCGTTTGGAAATTCAATCCAGGTTGGAGACATGAACACAATGCTACATGCATGACACAGGTGCTTTGTGCTTTGATGTCTATTTCTTTCCACTGTTTTTAGTTATGTTGGTTAAAAACTCTGGTTCACACACAAATAAGTGGTGTGGATGCTATTAATAATGATATACTCTACTTAGTGACTGAAATTGCAAATTTCAGTGAAGTCTTCTTTAATCTTAATCTAAAATGGTGATAAATTTATAATCATTCTTCAAGATATTTGAATAACAAAGTATTAGTAATTAGTTTCCTTCTTTGGGCATCAACTTTAACTCAAATATGCATCCGGGATTTTAAAAAACAAATGGATCTTTTATTTAAATGCTTTTCCTTGATATTTCAAATTTCTTTTTTGGAAACGTTTGAAGTTTCAAACAAATAATTGCAATATTATTAGTATCTTTCATTTTATTCCATTCAAAATGTTTTCATTAATAATGTTCTCTTCCTGTGTTGCAAAATGTTGAGGACATATAGTAACCACAGTGATTACTTAAAATGTATTTTGTAACTGTTGGATATAGTCAAGATCTTGAAATATATTTTTACTTTTTCCCTATAGATCCAAATTCAGTTAATTTAAAATGTCAAAAAAATCTAGTTATATGTGCCAATTTTGTTACTGAAACATCATCTCCAAAAATGTTAGCCAAAGGAGATTGCTTTTAAACAGAAAAATGTGAATCCCGTTTTTTTAGTTCATATAACTTAATCAGTATTTTCCTCATAACAATCAATTACTCCAGTATGATATAACATATGCACATATTAGTTAATGGAAAGGCTAACAAAGATCCAACAATACAGTGGTTTACAGAACACAGACTTTTATTTCTTGCTTAAATTAAGTCCTGAGTTGGTGGTGCAGGTTGATACAGAAGCTCCAGGAGATCATTCAAGGACCATGTACCTTACATTTTACTCCTCTACCATCCCAGAGCAAGTTGTTCTCATCTGTGTGACCAAGGGTGGGTCCTAGGCAGGTTGTGTTCTAGTTCACAGGAAGAGGAAGAGAGAGTAAATGAGTCCAGGTCTCAGATGTAGATGTCACACAAATCCATTTTCCTATATTCCATTGGTGAAGACAGTTGCAGAGACACACCTGGGTACAATATAGTCTATCTGGGCCCCCAGGACCCCTGCCACAGTTCTGTTCCTGTGACAAGAGAGAGGAGGATTTGGTGGGTGACAGCTAATCTCAGCCACACCTTGCATTTCTGAAGAAAGCACATCAAAAGTGCTTTCTCTTAATGAAATCAAACAACTATGATTTGTTTTCAAGAGATTCAGTAGAGACTCAGTAGAATTCTTAAGATGCCAAATCTTTACAATGTGTGAAACGGTAATTCCAAATAGTAAAGTAGATGGTAATTTCTAATAATATTTTAAATTACTTTGTTATGTTTCCTGGTCATATTTACTTCTGAATCACTTGCAATTCTATTACAATTTACCAGTTTAATTTATGTTTTCCAAATAATATATTTTTCTAATTTTATCAAGTTACTTAAAACAGTTATGGGTTAAGTTAAATTTAAACAACACAATAAATCCTTTATAAAAATTGTCTTGTCATATATATTTGGCATAAACTGAAAGTATATTAGTGCTCTCATTAAGTAGAATCACATAACCTATGTCTGCTCACATTGGCCTAATAAGTATTAATTCTATTCTGTATGTTCTATAGAACCACAAATGTGTTTAGGAGAATGTGTTATCACTTAGAAGTATATTTTTAAATTTCTCAGCTGATTTATCATCAAGAATCATATTCACCATGTCCATGTATGCCGAGAATAGTTTTTTCAGTAACTATGTGAGTAATTTTCTCTCTCACCACACATATGCAACTAAATATGATAGTAATACTTTTTCATTAACTGACCTGAAATAGTGTTGACAAATTTATGTCTTTTTTTCTTTCTTTGAAAATATTTGAGGGCCTTACCAACCAGTTTGGCTTGTATTTCCAAGTTTATATGTGTGTGTACAAATTTAAGCTTTCATTTGCAAAAATATTACAAATAATAAAGTTTCAGTGGTGTTGAGCATTTGACAAACTATATTTAATCTTTATTAAGAAGGCTTGAATTTATTTTTTTGATTAAGCTCAAATTTTAAAATTTATTGATTAAAAGAAACATTTTTCCCAATGTTTTTTCACTGTTTGTTGGTCCAAATCTGGCAGTTCAACCAGAACATCCTTCTGTGCTTTTTACATCATCATTCTCATTTCTTCTAATAGTAAAATAAACTATTTTAAGAATAGCTTATACAGGTTTGATTAAAGTGTACAATTATTGCAAAGCCAAAAAATGCCTAACAATTACACCTAATCCAAAAAAACGCATAACCAAAACTTGATGGGAAGTCTTGCCAATAGTGGATAAATTCTTCTAAACTTCATTTCATGATTAACTGTAAATTACACTGACACACATTAAACTATAAAACATTAACTTCCTGATACCATTATGGTCAAATCCAGAAAATCAAATGAGATACCAGTGAACAGAAGAGTGAATGCCTGGCTGACTCCCAGCCAATGTGTATAGTCATTACATCCCTTCTACCAGCTGTCACTCAACTCAGGTTTCCCCAGTACTTGCTGCAATGTGGACAGCACCACTTAAAATATACAAACACATGGCATTCTGATATTGAAGGTGCCACATTACTTTGCTTCTGAAAAGAATATTATCTGATGAAACAGACTAATTGATTTCACAATCCACTAATGGGTAGAGAACTGAAATTTGAAAAATGCCAGACCAGCAAGAGATTTGATGGAAAGCATATTATACAGAAAAAAGACATGAAGGCAGAAGTTGAAGAGGTTGGAGGCAGCCAGCCTAATGGGTGAAACAAGTGTTCTAAGAATATAGGGAAGATGGTATTTACAGTACAGACAGAGTCGTTGGTCCAGTTAGGGGATGAAGGGCAATCTTCAGACAAGGAGGGGAAGCCAGGAGACTGAGTTTTGATAGTGTTTAGTTTGTTGATGTGGGGACAGGAATTCGTGGGAGCTACACCTGATATCTTCTGCTTTTCTTGTGAATTAGGAAGACATTTATTGAGTGTAGGAGGAGAAGTGAATAGACAGAGGACCAAAAGTTTGGAAAAGGGAAAGAGAGATGAGCATAGAAGACTTCCTTGAAGTATTGAGAGCCTTAGTAGCTCCCTGTCTATGAACATTTAGGAAGCAGTCCCAATTCAGCAAAATTTCCAAGTGTGGTAATACCTAGTGAATTTGGTATTGCCTCAGATGCTGATCACAAAGGTTGATGGTGCTAAATCCATATTTCCAGCTCAAATCTCCCTTCCAAACTTATTTTACCTGATATTCAAATCATTGATCTTTTCACTTACTCTGATGCCTAACTCACAGTATATTAATGAGACTTGTTTGCAACATCATTTAACCCAAATATGCACTGGTATAATCTAAAAGTAAAATAACCTTATTTTTGGGTTAAATTCAATTTTGTATTAAATTCAGCCTAGGAAAATAGCATTTAATTTGAAGATGGTTTATAAAATCATTTGTGATCTTGAGCATTTAAAAAAGTAAATGATTTTTTACTAGAGTAATGCAAAACTACAATGAGGTATCACCTCACACTGGTCAGAATGGCCATCATCAAAAAATCTACAAACAATAAATGCTGGAGAGGGTATGGAGAAAAGGGAACCCTCTTGCACTGTTGGTGGGAATGTAAATTGATACAGCCACTGTGAAGAACAGTATGGAGGTTCCTTAAAAAACTAAAAATAGAACTACCATACGACCCAGCAATCCCACTACTGGGCATATACCCTGAGAAAACCATAATTCAAAAAGAGTCATGTACCACAATGTTCATTGCAGCTCTATTTACAATAGCCAGGACATGGAAGCAACTTAAGTGTCCATCGACAGATGAATGGATAAAGAAGATGTGGCACATATACACAGTGGAATGTTACTCAACCATAAAAGGAAACAAAATTGAGTTATTTGTAGTGAGGTGGATGGACCTAGAGACTGTCATACAGAGTGAAGTAAGTCAGAAAGAGAAAAACAAATACCGTATGCTAACACATATATATGGAATCTAAAAAAAAAAAAAAAAAATGTTCTGAAGAACCTAGGGGCAGGACACGAATAAAGACACAGGCATAGAGAATGGACTTGAGGACACAGGGAGGGGGAAGGGTAAGCTGGGACGAAGTGAGGGAGTGGCATGGACATATATACACTACCAAATGTAAAATAGATAGCTAGTGGGAAGCAGCCAGATAGCACAGGGAGATCAGCTCGGTGCTTTGTGACCATCTAGAGGGATGGGATAGGGAGGGTGGGAGGGAGATGCAAGAGGGAGGAGATATGGAGATATATGTATATGTATAGCTGATTCACTTTGTTATAAAGCAGAAACTAACACACCATTGTAAAGCAATTATACTCCAATAAAGATGTTTAAAAAAAGTAAATGATTTTTTAATACATTTTAAGTAATTTGTATAATATATAGTGTACCCTTGTATAAGGATAAAAATTAAATACCCAAAATAGATAATATTAATAATTATTAACATCGAAAAATGATTCCTTTATTTGCAAAACAGTTTTCTATTTTAGTAATAATTAGTATGTACTTCAATGTGATACATTTGGACTTTTGCTTCTGGCTATGATAACAGCAGCTTATATTGGAACAAACTTACTGTTGAAAGCAATTGTAAAACTGTATTTAAAAAATTAAAAGCATCGTTTGAAGGCATCAAAAGGAACCAAGACTGCCAGGACTTGAAGGGCCAAGATCCTAGAGTGAAGGGGAATGCACAAAAGTGAGCCAGATGTTTACAGTTACTTTTTCCCCTTGGAGCACTTGCTAGTTCACATCATAGCACATAGAGGCCAAGCTGAAAATGGTAATCTAGAGATGTGAGAGTTCTCAAGGTATGGGATGACGAAAATTGTAGTTCTGGGTTATTAAGGCAATTAGAACTTGAGGAACAAAGGTGGTAGGGAAAGGGGAATCACACAAACTTAAGGCTACATAAAATTATACATAACGTTATAAACAATAAAGTAAATAACCCCAAAAAGCTTGACATCTGCTCATTAATAAAATTTTAAAGAACAGCCTTTCTCATAGTCGTGATAAATCTGTGTGTGTAGATGTGTATATGTATGTGCAAATATTGGTATATTTTATGCAAATGAGGTAACATTATACATGTTCTTATACATTCTGCTTCTTTTCACTCAATGTTTTGTCACAGACAAGTCTTCCTTTTTAATGGCTGCTTATTATTCCTGTTGTATGACTCAATCTATATTGTTGGCTCCAGCTTTTACTATTATAAAGATGACTTCAATGAACATTTAGTTATTACATTACTTCCCTACCTCCCTACATACCTTCCTAGAGTAAACTCCTAGAAGTGAAAGTGCTGAGTCAAAAAGTATACACAGTAAAAGGGTCTGACAACTTATTGCCAGAATATGATCAAGGTACACAGATATTTGCTTCCACAAACAGTGCAGGAAAGAACCAGTATTGCTATTCTTCAGCATCACAATGTATTGAAAATTCCTCAGAAGGTTAGAGAAAGAGCCCTACATCATATTATGGAAGCATTTATTATTCCTCAACAATGTGTCCATTTGAGATTCTGATTCCGAAGCAAGCACCAAAAAGAAGGACGGGACATAGACCCGAGATAAGAATGCTCCAGTCACCACTTCTATTCAACTGTATACTGACTAAAGATCTCAGGCAGCACAATGAAACAGGAAAAAAGTACAAGAGTTAGAAAAGGAATAAATGAAAACGTCATTATTTGTAGGTGATATAATTATTTACAAGGAGAATCTAAAAGAATCTACAGATAAATTTTCAGAATTAATAAGGGTTTAGCAAGATTTCTAGATGTAGTATTAATATAAAAAGACAATTGCATTTCTATTCACGAGCAAAAACCAAAAAAAAAAAAAATTTAGTAGCATAAAATAATATAAAGCATCTAGGAATAAATATAAGATAATGTGTGCAAGTCCTTTGTTCAGAATACTCCAAGTCTTTACTGAAGAATTTTAAGGAGATCCAAGAAAATAGAGAGATATACCTCATTTGTATAAAGAAGATGAAATATTGGGTAATAAGCAATTCCAGTGAAATTCCCAACAGGTGTTTTCATGGAGCAGAAATGGATGACTTTAAAATTCATTTGGCCCCTCTGTCATAAATTAATTGAGCATACATGTGTTGGTTTATTTCTGGGCTCTTTACTGTGTTCCATTGATCTATGTGTCTGTTTTTATGCCAATACCATACTGTTTTAATTACTATAGCTTTCAATATAGCTAAAGTAATATAGCCAAGAATGTACAATGGGGTACGTATGGTCTCTTCAATAAATGGGTTGGGAAAACTGAACAGTGACATGCAAAAGAATGAAACTCGACCACTATCTTACACCATACACAAAAATTAACTAAAAACGAATTAGAGATTTGACATAAGACCTGAAGCCATAAAACTCCTAGAAGAAAACATAGGCAATAAGCTCCTTAATGTAGGTCTTGGCAATGATTTTTTGAATGTGACACCAAAAGCAAAAGCAACAATAAACAAGTAGGACTACATCAAACTAAAAAGCTTCTACCCAGCAAAGGAAACTATCTACAAAGTGAAAAGGCAACCTACTGAATGGGAGAAAATATTTGCAAATTATACATCTGTTAAGGGGTTAACATTAAAAATATACAAAAGCTCATACAACTCAATTGCAAAAAAATTCAATTAAAAAGTTGGCAGAAGACCTGAATAAACGTTTTTCCAAAGAAAACACACAGATGGCTAAAAGGTACATGAAAAGATGCTGAACATCATTGATCATCAGGAAAATGCAAATCAAAACCACAATGAGGTATCACTTTACACCTTTTAGAATGGCTATTATCAAAAAGACAAGAAATAATAAGTGTTGATGAGGATGTGGAGAAAAGGGAATGCTTATGCACTGTTGGTGGGAATGTAAATTGGTGCAGCCACTATGGAAAACATTTTGGACATTCCTCAAAAATTAAAAAATAAAACTACCATACAGTGCAGCAATTCCACTTCTTGGTAGTTGTCTGAAGAAAATAAAAACACTAACTCAAAAAGATATATGAACCGCCATGTTCACTGCAGCATTATTTACAATAGGCAAGATATGGAAACAACTTAAGTGTCCACTAGTGGGTGAATGGATAAAGAAGACGTGGTATATATACATAATGGAATATTTTTCAGCCATAAAAAAGAATGAAACTTGCCATCTGTGACAATACAGATGGACCTCAAGGGCATTACACTAAGTAAAATAAGTCAGACAGAGAAAGACAAATACCATATGATCTCACTCACATATATGTGCAATCTAAAAAAAATACCCCAAAACAAAAACTACCAAGCTCATAGATACAGAGAACAGATTGGTGGTTGCCAGAGGTGGGGGGTGGGGGTGGGGTGGGAGAAATGTGTGCAAATTTTTAAAAAATAAAAATAAGTTTAAAAAAGAAAGTAAAGGGACTTTGTAAGATCTTATGATCAAATTAAAGGAAAAGGTTTTAAGTTTAATTAGCTATGCATATTGCTATAAAAACCAATATCAAAAAGAAATCAGTCTTGAGATTAGGAACCAAGATGGTGGAGTAGAAGCATGTGCTCTCACTCCCTCTTGCGAGAACACCAGAATCACAACTAGCTGCTGGACAATCATCGACAGGAAGACACTGGAACTCACCAAAAAAAGATACCCCACATCCAAAGACAAAGGAGAAACCACAATGAGATGGTAGGAGGGGTGCAATCACAGTAAAATCAAATCCCATAACTGCTGGGTGGATGACTCACAGACTGGAGAACACTTATACCACAGAAGTCCACCCACTGGAGTGAAGGTTCTGAGCCCCACGTCAGGTTCCCAACCTGGGGGTCCGGCAACGGGAGGAGGAAATCCTAGAGAATCAGACTTTGAAGGCTAGTGGGATTTGACTGCAGGACTTCAACAGGACTGAGGGAAAGAGAGGCTCCACTCTTGGAGGGCACACACAAAGCACTGTGCGCATCAGGACGCAGGGGAAGGAGCAGTGACCCCAGGAGAGACTGAACCAGACCTACCTGCTAGTGTTGGAGGGTCTCCTGCAGAGGTGGGCGGTGGCTGTGGCTCACTGTGAGGACAAGGACACTGGAAACAGAAGTTCTGGGAAGTAGTCCTTGGCATGAGCCCTCCCAGAGTCCGCCATTAGCCCCACCAAAGAACCCAGGTAGGCTCCAGTGTTGGGTCGCCTCAGGCCAAACAACCAACAGGGAGGGAACCCAGCCCCACAAATTAGAAGTCAAGTGGATTAAAGTTTTACTGAACTCTGCCCACCAGAGCAACATTCAGCTCTACCCACAACCAGTTCCTCCCATCAGGAAACTTACACAAGCCTCTTAGATAACATCAGCCACCAGAGGGCAGACAGCAGAAGCAAGAAGAACTACAATCCTGCAGCCTGTGGAACAAAAACCACATTCACAGAAAGATAGAGAAGATAAAAAGGCAGAGGGCTATGTACCAGATGAAGGAACAAGATAGAACCCCAGAAAAACAACTAAATGAAGTGGAGATATGCAACCTTCCAGAAAAAGAATTCAGAACAATGATAGTGAAGATGATCCAGGACCTCAGAAAAAGAATGGAGGCAAAGATCGAGAAGATGCAAGAAATGATTAACAAAGACCTAGAAGAATTAAAGAACAAACAAACAGAGAGGAACAATACAATAACTGAAGTGAAAACTACACTAGAAGGAATCAATAGCAGAATAACTGAGGCAGAAGAACAGATAAGTGACCTGGAAGACAGAATGGTGGAATTCACTGCTGTGGAACAGAATAAAGAAAAAAGAATGAAAAGAAATGAAGACAGTCTGAGACCTCTGGGACAACATTAAACGCAACAACATTCGCATTATAGGGGGCCCAGAAGGAGAAGAGAGAGAGAAAGGACCTGAGAAAATATTTGAAGAGATTATAGTCGAAAACTTCCCTAACATGGGAAAGGAAATAGCCACCCAAGTCCAGGAAGCTCAGAGAGTCCCTTACAGGATAAACCCAAGGAGAAACATGCCGAGACACATAGTAATCAAATTGGCAAAAATTAAAGACAAAGAAAAATTATTCAAAGCAGCAAGGGAAAAACGACAAGTAACATACAAGGGAACTCCCATAAGGTGAACAGCTGACTTCTCAGCAGAAACTTTGCAAGCCTGAAGGGAGTGGCATGATATACTTAAAGTGATGAAAGGGAAGAACCTACAACCAAGATTACTCTACCCGGCAAGGATCTCATTCAGATTCGATTGAGAAATCAAAAGCTTTACAGACAAGCAAAAGCTAAGAGAATTCAGCACCACCAAACCAGCTCTACAGCAAATGCTAAAGGAACTTCTCTAAGTGAGAAAAACAAGAGAAGAAAGGGACCTACAAAAACAAACCCAAAACAATTAAGAAAATGGTCATAGGAACATACATATCGATAATTACCTTAAACGTGAATGGATTAAATGCTCCAACCAAAAGACACAGGCTCACTGAATGGATACAAAAACAAACCCATATATATGCTGTCTAGAAGAGACCCACTTCAGACCTAGGGACACATACAGACTGAAAGTGAGAGGATGGAAAAAGATATTCCATGCAAATGGAAATCAAAAGAAAGCTGGAGTAGCAATACTCATATCAGATAAAATAGACTTTAAAATGAAGAATGTTACAAGAGAGAAGGAAGGGCACTACATAATGATCAAGGGATCAATCCAAGAAGAAGATATAACAATTATAAATATATATGCACCCAACATAGGAGCACCTCAATACCTAAGGCAACTGCTAACAGCTATAAAAGAGGAAATCGACAGTAACACAATAATAGTGGGGAACTTTAACACCTCACTTACACCAATGGACAGATCATTGAAAATGAAAATAAATAGGGAAACAGAAGCTTTAAGTGACACAATAGACCAGATAGATTTAATTGATATTTATAAGACATTCCATCCAAAAACAGCAGATAACACTTTCTAATCAAGTGTGCATGGAACATTCTCCAGGAGAGATCACATCTTGGGTCACAAATCAAGCCTCAGTACATTTAAGAAAATTGAAATCATACCAAGCATCTTTTCTGACCACAATGCTATGAGATTAGAAATGAATTACAGGGAAAAAACGTAAAAAACACAAACACATGGAGGCTAAACAATATGTTACTAAATAACCAAGAGATCACCGAAGAAATCAAAGAGGAAATCAAAAAATACCTAAAGACAAATGACAATGAAAACACGACAATCCAAAACCTATGGGATGCAGCAAAAGCAGTTCTAAGAGGGAATTTTATAGCTCTACAAGCCTACCTCAAGAAACAAGAAAAATCTCAAACAAACAATCTAACCCTACACTTAAAAGAACTAAAGAAGGAAGAACAAACAAAACCCAAAGTTAGCAGAAGGAAAGAAATCATAAAGATCAGAGCAGGAATAAATGAAATAGAAACAAAGAAAACAATAGCAAAGATCAATAAAACTAAAAGATGGTTCTTTGAGAATATAAACAAAATTAATAAGCCATTAGCCAGACTCATCAAGAAAAAGAGGGAGAGGACTCAAATCAATAAAATTAGAAATGAAAATGGAGAAGTTACAATAGACACCACAGAAATACAAAGCATCCTAAGAGACTACTACAAGCAACTATATGCCAATAAAATGGACAACCTGGAAGAAATGGACAAATTCTTAGAAAGGTATAACCTTCCAAGACTGAACCAGGAAGAAACAGAAAATATGAACAGACCAATCACAAGTAATGAAATTGAAACTTTGATTTAAAATCTTCCAACACACAGAAGTCCAGGACCAGATGGCTTCACAGGTGAATTCTATCAAACATTTAGAGAAGAGCTAACACCCATCCTTCTCAAACTCTTCTATAAACTTGCGGAGGGAGGAACACTCCCAAACTCATTCTATGAGGCCATCATCACCCTGATACCCAAACCAGACAAAGATACTACAAAAAAAGAAAATTACAGACCAATATCACTGATGAATATAGATGCAAAAATCCTCAACAAAATACTAGCAAACAGAATCCAACAACACATTAAAAGGATCATACACCACGATCAAGTGGGATTTATTCCAGGGATGCAAGGATTCTTCAATATACGTAAATCAATCAATGTGATAAATCATATTTACAAATTGAAATAAAAAACATATTATCATCTCAATAGATGCAGAAAAAGCTTTTGACAAAATTCAACACCCATTTATGATAAAAACTCTCCAGAAAGTGGGCATAGAGGGAACCTACCTTAACATAATAAAGGCCATATACGACAAACCCACAGCAAACATCATTCTCAATGGTGAAAAACTGAAAGCATTTCCTCTAAGATCAGGAACGAGACAAGGATGTCCACTCTCACCACTACTATTCAACATAGTTTTGGAGGTCCTGGCCATGGCAATCAGAGAAGAAAAAGAAATTAAAGGAATACAAATTGGAAAAGAAGAAGTAAAACTGTCACTGTTTGCAGATGACATGATACTATACATAGAGAATCCTAAAGATGCCACCAGAAAACTACTAGAGCTAATCACTGAATTTGGTAAAGCAGCAGGATACAAAATTAATGCACAGAAATCTCTTGCATTCCTATACACTAATGATGAAAAATCTGAAAGAGAAACTAAGGAAACACTCCCATTTACCATTGCAACAAAAAGAATAAAATACCTAGGAATAAACCTACCTAGGGAGACAAAAGACCTTTATGCAGAAAACTATAAGACACTGATGAAAGAAATTAAAGATGATACCAACAGATGGAGAGATATACCATGTTCTTGGATTGGAAGAATCAATATTGTGAAAATGACTGTACTACCCAAAGCAATCTACAGATTCAGTGCAATCACTATCAAATTACCAATGGCATTTTTTACGGAACTAGAACAAAAAATCTTAAAATTTGTATGGAGACACAAAAGACCCCAAATAGCCAAAGCAATCCTGATGGGGAAAAAACGGAGCTGGAGGCATCAGACTCCCAGACTTCAGACTATACTACAAAGCTACAGTAATCAAGACAATATGGTACTGGCACAAAAACAGAAACATAGATCAATGGAACAAGATAGAAAGCCCAGAGATAAACCCATGTACCTATGGTTAACTAATCTATGACAAAGGAGTCAAGGATATACAGTGGAGAAAAGACAGTCTCTTCAATAAGTGGTGCTGGGAAAACTGGACAGCTACATGTAAAAAATGAAATTAGAACACTTCCTAACACCATACACAAAAATAAACTCAAAATGGATTAGAGACCTAAATGTAAGACTGGACACTATAAAACTCTTAGAGGAAAACACAGCAAGAACACTCTTTGACATAAATCACAGCAAGATCTTTTTTGATCCACCTCCTAGAGTAATGGAAATAAAAACAAAAATAAACAAATGGAACCTAATGAAACTTCAAAGCTTTTGCACAGCCAAGGAAACCATAAACAAGACGAAAATACAGCCCTCAGAATGGGAGAAAATATTTGCAAATGAATCAACGGACAAAGGATTAATCTCCAAAATATATAAACAGCTCATGCAGCTCAATATTAATGAAACAAACAACCCAATCCAAAAATGGGTGGAAAACCTAAATAGACATTTCTCCAAAGAAGACATACAGATGGCCAAGAAGCACATGAAAAGCTGCTCAACATCACTAATTATTAGAGAAATGCAAATCAAAACTACAATGAGTTATCACCTCACACCGGTTAGAATGGGCATCATCAGAAAATCTACAAACAACAAATGAGGGTGTGGAGAAAAGGGAACCCTCTTGCACTGTTGGTGGGAATGTAAATTGATACAGCCACTATGGAGAACAGTATGGAGGTTCCTTAAAAAACTAAAAATAGAATTACCATATGACCCAGCAATCCCACTACTGGGCATATTCCCAGAGAAAACCATAGTTCAAAAAGACACAAGCACCCGAATGTTCATTGCAGCACTATTTACAATAGCCAGGTCATGGAAGCAACCTAAATGCCCATCAACAGACGAATGGATAAAGAAGATGTGGTACATATATACAATGGAGTATTATTCAGCCATAAAAAGGAACGGAATTGGGTCATTTGTAGAGACGTGGATGGAGCTAGAGACTGTCATACAGAGTGAAGTAAGTCAGAAAGAGAAAAAACAAATATCGTATATTAACCCATCTATGTGGAACCTAGAAAAATAGTACAGATGAACTGGTTTGCAGGGCAGAAATAGAGACATAGATGTAGAGAACAAATGTATGGACCCAAAGGGGGGATAGTGGCAGGCGTGTGGGGGTGGTGGTGTGATGAATTGGGTGATTGTGATTGACATGTATACACTGATGTGTATAAAGTTGCTGACTAATAAGGACCTGCTGTATAAAAAAATAAGTAAAATAAAATTAAAAAAATATTAAATCTACAAAAAACCGTTCTGTGATTTTGATAGACATTGTATTAAACCTGTAGATCAGTTTAGAGAGAATTGACATCTTTATTATGTTGAGTCTTTCCGTCCATGAAGACAGTGTATCTCTGCACTTATTGATTTCTTTCATCAGCAGTTTATATTTTTTTAGGATATAGATCCTGAACATGTAAATTTTAAAATTTCTTTGAAGGAATTATAAATGGTATTATGTTTTTATTGTCAGTTTTCACTTGTTCATTGTTAGTGTATAGAAATGAGGTTGATTTTTCTGTGTTGATTTTGTCCTGTGCCTTTGCTGACTCATTCATTAGTACTAGGTTTTTGGTTTTTTTTTTAGTAGATCTCTTGAATTTTCTATGTAGACAACCATGTTATCTGCAAATAGAATTTTACTTTTTTCTTTCTAATATATATGCCTTTAATTCATTTTTCTTGCCTTATTGCAGTGGCTAGAACTTCTAGTATGATGCTAAATAAGAGTGGTAGGAGTGGACTTCCTTGTCTTGGAGTATAATGTGGAATTACCACTTCTGTTTGGGCCAGTTTACTTTTCTGCTTTTCAATATCATTGCCTTGATTATCAGCTGGTGTTATAATCTTTGCTTTAATCATCAAATATAATTTAGAAAATTTATATAAAAGGATAGTCTATTGTAATTTCCCATATTTCTGCTCTTTGTATTCTACATTCTTCCTTCTGATGTTCCAAAGTTCCTTCTTCTATCATTTCCTTTCTGTTTGAAGAGCTTCCTTTAGCTAGTCGTTAAGATGAGGGCTGTTGGTAACAGATTCTTTTAGTTTTCCTTATCTGAAAATGTTTTTATTTTCCTTTTTTTCCTAAAGGGTAGTTTTTCTGTATATAGAATTTTCAATTGACAGTTCTTTTAACAACTGAAGTATATTGTGCCACTTCTTTCTGGTCTCCATGGTTTCAGATGATTAATCCAGTTATTCAAATTGTTGTTCTTTCTTACATAATGTGTTATTCTGGCTGTTTTCAAGATATTTTCCCTTGTCTTTTGTTTTCAAGAGTTTAATTGGGTGTGTCTTGGAATGGATTTCTTTGGGCTTACTCTTTTTGGGGTTAGCTCAGCTTCTTGAACCTGTAGATTCATATCTTCCACCAAATTTGAGAAGTTTTTAGATATTATTTCTTAAAATACTCTTTCAGCTCCACTTTCTTTCTCCCTTTCTTCTGGAATTCTGAGAAATGACCTTACCTGGGATGTCTTCTGATTCTAGGTGAGGAGTCAGGAAACACTGGATCTGAGTGTCTTCCTTCTGTTGGTGAAGGAACACAAGATACCCTTCCTGCGGCATTGTTCCTCCAGTCCTAGGGTCCCAAACTAGTTTTCTTTCTTTTTTACCACCTTTATGAGTTCTCCTTTGGTGTCTCATTATTTTCATAGTCTGTAGTTGTGCTTAGCAGAGGAGTAGGGAAAAATGGGTCAAAGCCATTTTGTCCAAGCTGGAAGTTCCTTGTATATGTTTATCTTTTATATTTCTTTATACAAAAATTCACTTTGAGTTTTAGTTACCAGAATTTATTTTTAAAGCCTTATATACATGATGAACAAGATAAGCTTATGTTATTTTGGTAAGTTTTGATAAATTTAGATATTTTAATATGTGGACACAAGTCCAAGATGAACACTTGTATATCAGAGTATATAATGATTATCCAACAAAGTATATTCTTTATCATGTGTTTAAAAAAAACATGCGCTCAAGTTCATTTTTAGGCCCATTTTCTTCTCATATAATGTAAATCTTTCATAGCTACAGTGATAGAATTTAAAACCGCTTTCTTAAGAGCTGAGTGATAACAATTTGACATCCTTTTTGATAACAAGGGAGTATGCAAGTGTCCATACACAAAATGGATAATTGTGTTAAGTTACTATATTTTTCACATTTGTATTTTAAACATGGGTGTCAATGCTCTGAAAAATAAGTTACTAATAATTGAAATGATTAGTGATGATTCAGAAGAAAATGTTTCCTGACAAAGCCATACTCTTAAAATTCTGTGTACATGTGAGAAAGGCATTGTACAAAGAAACTTATTAGCAAACACATTTTTTAAAATGGAAACTAATATTTGTACACTAATATAAAAACAAACACAGAGAGATCTAATTTATAGTTTCTAGTTTCTATTTCCTTCCCTTATGATACAGTTCATGCGCTAAAAATTTACAAGCTATTATAGTTTCTGAAAAGAAAGAAACCTAAATGATATTGAAAACACGAATCACTTTTTCCTAATCCCTTCATTTTCGCAATATGGCTGCATTTCATATAAAGGAGAATCATCTTGTTATTAATTATACTGCAGTTAATTAAAGAAACTGGAATATTGGCACTGCTGGGAGACATAGCATTCAATTGTTTAAAAAAAATTTTTTTTTTAAAATTTATTTATTTATTTATGGCTGTGTTGGGTCTTCATTTCTGTGCGAGGGCTTTCTCCAGTTGCGGCGAGCGGGGGCCCCTCTTCATCGCTGTGCGCGGGCCTCTCACTATCGTGGCCTCTCTTGTTGCGGAGCACAGGCTCCAGACGCGCAGGCTCAGTAGTTGTGGCTCACGGGCCTAGTCGCTCCGCGGCATGTGGGATCTTCCCAGACCAGGGCTCGAACCCGTGTGCCCTGCATTGGCAGGCAGATTCTCAACCACTGCGCCACCAGGGAAACCCTAAAAAATATTTTTTTAAGCACAAAACTTTCTCTACAAATAAACTCAGATTATAACTCAGAAAGAAGAAAGCAGTCATTTACCCTGTTGCAGACCTCCAGACACCTCCTTAGAACTTCTGGGACACCAGGGATTTTTGGAGCCCATTTTTCAGACGAGGAAAAATGAGACTCAAAACAAGGGACTTTATTGAAATCTCATAGCTAACCACAAGGCATCATCGGTTGAAACATAATGTCAATACACATGCTACCTCTGGGTCTTTTTTAGTGATTTCCTTTTGGTGGGATCTTTCTTTTAAACCTTACATCTATCTCCAATAAAAAAGAACAGCCAAAAATTTATGGTAACTCCATGAATATTTAATATAATTCTGTGTTACAAGATTTTATAAATAAATTATCTTCATTCATTCATTCAAAAAAAAGAAAAAGAAAAGAAATCAGTCTTAAAACCCGTAACACTTTTGATGATTCTTGTTTCCCCTTTATGTTGCTACCATTCTCTTAGCCTGATTCTGTTGTTATTTGTGATGAATGTAGGAAAGACCCCTGGAGTTAAAGGGAGCTTTGGTAAATGTGCAGGCAAAAGAGACTTTAAATGTTCCACTGGAAAGTTATTCTCACCTCATAACAAAACTTAAAAAGTATTATTTTCTGAGACTCTAAGTTGTTTATTCAAGAATCACAGTTTAACTTTTGTGGGAGATGAGAGAAGAAAGACCAAAAATGTACTGAGCAACTCCTAGGTATTAGGAATTTTTACAAATATTTCTTTTAAAAAATTGGTTGTGCATAAAAACTAAAAAAGTAAAATAAAATTCATTTGAAAAAGCAAAGGTCAAGAAGAGATAAACCGTTGTTGAGGAAGAAGAAATAAGCAGGGGACATGACTTACCAGAAATCAAGACTTATCCAGCTATAAGAAATGGCCGGGGAGGGGGGGCGGGGTGCTTCCCTGGTGGCGCAGTGGTTAAGAATCTGCCTGCCAATGCAGGGGACATGGGTTAGAGCCCTCGTCTGGGAAGATCTCACATGCTGCAGAGCAACTAAGCCCGTGCACCACAACTACTGAGCCTGCACTCTAGGGTCCACGAGCAACAACTACCTGAGCCCGTGGGCCACAATTACTGAAGCCCGCGCTGCTAGAGCTGGTGCTCCGCAACAAGAGAAGCCACCGCAATGAGAAGCCCGCGCACCGCAACGAAGAGTAGCCCACGTTTGCCGCAATTAGAGAAAGCCCGCGCGCAGCAGCAAAGACCCAATGCATCCAAAAACAAACAAATAAATAAATTTTATAAAAAAGAAAAAAAAAAGAAATGAGGGGGAAATCTCAGAAGAGTGCTCAAGAGGTTTCAAAATCGTGACTCAGCAGTAGCTACAGAAGTGTTCACGCTATTATTCTTTGAACTGTACATGTTATATTCCCTCTTTTATATGTAAGTTCCCCCTCTTAATAAAGTGAAGGGGCAGCGAAGAGTTTAGAATTCATTCCTGCAGTGATATGATGGCAGTGGCACCCAGCATCTGGTGGCAATAGTGGCGATGGAACCAGGTAGGGCGTGGCTGGCTAGCCTACCCCTCACCTGGAGACTTGACCTTGCCACTGTATCCCACATTGCTTGGTCTCCTTTAGAGCTGTCCTGTTTTCTGAGCTTCATTCTGCAGCCTTTCCCTGAAAATTCTGTGAACTACCAAATATCCTTTCAAAAAACTGTTTTTCTGCTTAAGTTTATCAGAGTTGTTTGTTGCTGTTGACAGTCAAGGAAGAAATATGGTCATTGCCATATGGGAAGTAAACAGTGCTTATAGAAGCATATAGCAGGGGCACCTAATCAAGACTTGGGGTTGGGAGCCTTCCCACAGGTAGCACCATCTAAGCTTTGACCTGAACGTGAGTAGAAGAGAACCAGGTGACCAGAGGGGAGATCAAGGGTTCCAGGTTCCTCATGTTCTGCCTCTCCCGACGCCTCCTCTTCCAAGTGGTTTGTTTTAGTGATGGCTCCTGCCTCACTGCTCCTGCCAGGTCTCTTCTTTAAATACTTTAAGCAAGCTCCATTTTATTGTATCTCTTTATTTGATATCATTGATTACTTTGTCCTTGAAACACACTCCTTTGCTGGATTCTGTGAAACCACGTTTCCCTTGTTGTCTTTTTATTATTCTAATTGCACTTTCTAACTGTACTTGCGTTTTCTCTACTGGTTCTCATTACAGAGAAGCAGTTCTCAACCCTAGCTCTCTTTTTCTCATGGTTCTTTCTCTCTGTCTCTCTCTTTCTCCCTCCCTCTTTTCTGCCTCTCCTATCTCTCCCTCCCACCCTCCACAGGCTCTCACACCCACTCTTGGAGCTTTTGACACTATCACTGTGCTGATCTCGCTCCAGCTCAGCCATCTCTTCCAAGTGCGAGTAATTTAAGAGCCAAGAAGGAAGTAACCATGCCTGTTTTGCTCACTGTTGAATGCCAATGCCTAACTTGGTGCCTGGCACATAGCTGTTATTCGATAACAATACATGAGTGTTTGAGTGAACAGTTTTACTTACATTACTCCAGATGTCTGGAAACACCTATCTTTATGTTTCTATTCGACGTTCTGGCTTACATTTAAACCTTAACTGTCCATTTACTAAGGGAACAAATAAACTATTTCAAATCTTTTTGGAAGTAGGTATACTTTTAGATAAAGGATTGCATTTTGTTAGCAAGCTCTGAGAGACTCACCAAGTCAATAATTTAGCAGCTGGAAGAGAAGTAATTTTCTCTTGAGACTTAGGAGCGGATTCAAGAACCAAACAAAATGGACTTCACCGCTCTAATCTCAAATGGTCTCATCTACGGCTGGGTATAGAAGTCAGGGGAACTGGGAAAGAGAATTAGAATCAACCAGGTATATCTGACCTGTGGGAGCTTGGGTAGCAATGTTCTACTCCTTGACTACAACTCTGTGGGGCGTGGTTTAGAGTCTAGGAGTCCAGGACACACAGGGAGATGGTGGCTGGTGGAGCTGTCTGCCTGGCAGGGTGGGATAGATGCTGAAAGTGAAGAACCCTCCTCCTGGGCCTGCTTTTTTGGAGAAGAAACTTTTGGTCCCAGAAGTAGAAAGACATGAAAATTGCCTTTTGGGCGTAAAACTACACAGGGATCTTCTCTAGAGCTCTACTGTGATCTGCCTTTGTCACAGCTGGAAGTTTATACTGCAAAAATGTTCTGTATTTTTTTTTTTTTCTTTATTTTGTGGCTGCCCCACACGGCTTGCAGGGATCTTAGTTCCCAGACCAGGGATGGAACCTGGGCCACGGCAGTGAAAGCGCCAAGTCCTAACCATTAGACCTAACCTAACCAGGTTAATTCCTAACCAGGGAATTCCCAAAAATGTTCTGTTTTAACAAACCCTGAAGAGATTTTTGATGAAATTCAGAAGTGAGGAAGGCTGAATGTTTCTTCTCCGCAATTCAGGTTATTTACTTATCTTTGATTTAGGGGGAACAATATGTATATGTTTTACAAGCACAGATCATGCCCCTCTCAGAAGCTTAGGGGTTTTGACACACAAACAAATGTAGAAGGGAATTGACAAGCCATGTATTTGAAGGGGAAAGAAATTCTGCTTGCCTTTATGGCTGGTAGATCTGTTCAGTTAGCTGCAGGCATGCCCAGAAAGGAGCACTTCCCTTTTTATCTTTACAGTTGGACTGGGCTTTAATATTAAAGATAAAATGTGCATTTGATTTAATATTTTATCATTTAGATAATATTTTATCATTTTAAAAGATGAACTTTTAATGTTCATCTTACAGGTAATCCCAACTTATGAAAGGTATATAACCTGAAAATTATTTTGTTAAGCCTATGATTATAAATGGTGGCTACATTCTTAGCCAAACTCACAAAATCTTATTTAATCCATCATAGGGATCTCATATTCCTGGGTGTAGTTCTTAGTATTCCCAGAAAAAGAGACTGGACCACCACCTCACACTCTAAATTCTAAGCCCTGACACTGTTGAGTCTTGAGACGCTGAAGCCCTGATGATTTTGTCAATGGGAAGAATGGGTGGAGGTGCCACTGTCTGGAGAGGCCCCAAACAAGGGCTCCTACTGGTCTCCACAGAAACGGGAGGAAAGGGCTCCATGAATCAGGTGTCACCAACAGGGGAAGGTTCTTGGAGAAGAGGATATCAGTGATAGGAGAGGAACTGTGGGCACGTGGGAGTGGTCATTCAGTTGTATTATTGAGCCAAGTGTTTATAAGTCAGGGGATATTTGTACATATAATAGTTTCTAGACATTTCATTCTAGTTATTCTAATTGGAAATGTTAATTCATTCAACAAGTACTATATTAAGTCTACAGATGCAAAGATAAAAAGGCATGGGTGATCTTCAAAACCACCTGTGGTATATATACCACTTCCCTCAAATATTAGCATTTGATAGGTGTTGTAGAGCAGATAATTTGACTCTAAGGACTTTGGTAAAGACTTGATCTGGAAAAATGGGAGAGCCCTAGATTGTTTATTGGAAAGTGATCCATGTGTATTGAATACATGAAAAAAACGACAAAGTTGACATTTGTCCTGAAAATTCAATTTCTTGACCTTCTTATACAAAGTTATCCATATCTTCACCGAAGTCAACTCTTTTTTTCCACCTTTACAGAGAAGATTTAAAAAATATGGATTCCTGAGATGAAGATCTGATTGACTGGTAACTACAATGAAATCTTCTGTGATGTCCATAGCTTAATTTCAAAAATTAAAAGGCAATAAACAGATTGATAATGTTTAGACTTCATAAAAATGTCAACTTCTATAGAAAATAATAAACAAAATTAAAATGTAAATGCCCAAAAATAGTACAATGAATTGAGAAAAATATTTGCAATGTATATGAGAAAGATTTAATATCCCTAGTAAGGGGGTGTTATATGGTAAGAGTAACATTAGAGAAAATTGGGCAATAGGAGGTCATATAAGATGAAATACAAATGACCAATAAACCTATGGAAAGGTATTCAAGCTACATACATATTCATAAATGAACGCATAAAATGGTAAGACCTGACATCCTTGCCTTTTTCTTCCTCTTAGGGGTAATACATTCAGTGTTTCACCATTACTTATGATGTTAGGTGAAGGGTTTTTGTAGATGCCCTTTGTTGGGTTGAGGAAGTTCCCTTCTGTTCCTAATATTCTTAAAGGTTTTATCATAAATGATTATTCTATTTTTTTCCAATTCTTTTTTCATTTAATGAAATAATCATATATATATATTTTCTTTTTAGCTTTTAATATGGGAAATTACATTGACTGCTCTTCAAATGTTAATCCAAACTTGCATTCTTGGGATAAACCTGATTTGATCATGATGTATCATCCTATTTATGTATTGTCCAATTCAATTTGTTAATATTTTGTTTAAGGTTTTTGTGTATCTATACCTAAAAGATATTGGTCTGTAGTTTTCTCTTCTTATAATGTCTTCTCTGGCTTTGGTATCAGAGTAATGCTGGCCTCATAAAATGAGTTGGAAAGCATTCCTTCTTTCTAGAAAAGTTTATATAGAATTGATATTATTTCTTCTTTGGTTGAATTCACCATTAACTTTTTCTGGGCCTGGTCTTCTTTTTGTGGGAGAATTTGTAACTATAATTTCTTTAATAAATATGGGGGCTATTCAGATGATTTCTTCTTGAGTGAACTTTAGTAACTTATGTTTTTCAATGAATTCCATTTAAATCAATTCATATAAATTGATTATATTCTTTATATCACTGATTTTTTGTAACAGCTTTATCGAGATTCATGTACCATGCACTTCATTCATTTAATGTGTAAAATTTATTGATTTTTCATTTATTCAGAGAGTTATGCAATTGTCAACTACAATCATTTTTAAAAATATTTATTCCACTGTCTAGGAGGCAGAAATATGGGTGGAACTGCTCAGCTCTTCTCTACTTTCTCCCTCCTCCCCGTGGCAAGAGGATGACCTAAGTGGTTGGTACATTTTTGAAAAGGGACTGAATGTTTTGGCTTAGCCTCTTCTGGGCTTCTGTTCCCTTTGGACCCAGTCCCTCTGCAGCACACATGCATTCTCAGTGCATCTGTGTGGCAAGGCCTGAGGTGGCCCAGGTGGGCCACTGACTTAAGTGACAGATATACAAGGAGGCCCATTGTTACAGCACTTGCAAGTTACCTTCACTAGCCCATCTTCTATCAGTAATCAAACCCAATGCTTTCCATCTATCTGATTCCAGCATAGATCACTCACTTACTTCCAAACTCAGAAAGGGATAAAAGTTGGGTTGTTTATTGGTCTTTTGCAATTTCCAGCTAGAATGAGTGAGAAAAGTCAGAAGGAAAATTCAGCTGGGGTTTGGGGGCAAGGAGGCATACTTTGAAAATGACTAACTTTGTTGAATAAACTTATTTTACAGAAAAGACTTCTAAGGCACAATGATGTTAGAGAAGTTTTAGTTTACATGGTTAGTTACTGGAGAGTCTGAGTGAGAACCCAGGAATCCTGACTTTTTGAATCAAAGCTTTTACCCTGGGAAGCTCTGTTATTGTCATCTCTCAAATATTAATATGCTTGGGATTCAAAGTTTATATAAATTCACCTGTGCGCAGCTGTGTTTCCTTCAAAAAATTTTGGAGAAGAAATTATAGCCACACATAATAAAACAGGAAAGGCCTTATGAAATGACATGGTGTCTTTTTTCTTAGGTATCTTTGAAACTGTCTTAACATAATCCTCTACAAACTTAATTCTGAAAACCAGGACTTAGTCCATATATAGAAAAAAATGATTAGAAGTTCCTCAAACCTGATCTGTTTTTCCTGGAGTCACATAAATATGTGTCAGAATAAGCTATTACAATGACCTTACAAGAAGTTAAATCAACTGTGGTTTTGTGAACGCTTTCATTCCATACATTAAAGAAAATATCTTTTGCAATCTGGGATAAAATACAGAGAAACCATTTCAAAGGTTGAAGGAAAGTACACTCTACTTCATTCAGTAAGCTGTGCAAAGTGCAACGTTCTGTAAAGACACACGCTGTTGAGTACAAAATTATTGTACTATTTCAGATGGTGACTGCTACTGTTCTTGCCCTTTGGGAGCCAGGCAAGGGTGGAAATCCCTGCTTCTGCAGTCTGTAGCAGCTGAGAGCTGCCACCCCATCGCAGAGCAAAGGAACTCTTCCCAGGAGCTGCGCGGCTCCTTGCTCCCCAGCTGTACTTTTGACAGCCCCTTTCTCAGGCGCATGCGCGCAGTGCAGACGCCCCCTAGCGCTGGCTCTTTAATTTGCCCTACTGTGGTCCTGCATCTCCCTCTCAATTCGTTCTCCAGTGCCCTCTCCCCTCCTTAGCCCCTACACCCCATCTTCGCACCTCTCTGGTCACACACTTGGTCCCTCTGACTTCTCTCTGAATCCCCATCAGTGGTCTGGGTATGTATTTCCCCCAACGCATTCCTGGACCCCGGCCTTCCAGGGGCCCCTATTAAAGAGGCGATTTTCCCTGCCTCCCTCAATAAGGACTTCCAATAGTATGAGATCCCTTGAACCTCAGGCTCTCTTTCTCTTCCGCTCTGTATTAGGCCGTGAGGGCTTTCTCCTTCTAAGTGAGATAAACTTTCTCCTTCTAAGTGAGATAAACTTTCTTCTAAGTGAGATAAAGTGCCCAAGCAGATAGTAACCAATCCCAGCTGACCTCTGAGGAGGTCTTGGGATGAAATGAATTCATGAGAACTGAAGCCCCTCTTCTATTAAAACAACCTTGAGTAGGGAGACCAGCGGGAGGCTGGACCTACTATTTCACACACTTTTCCTTCTATTGGCTTCTCCCATTCGGAAGTCTCTGGAAAAGCTACTTTGCCTGGTTCTCCATGGTAGGCGATAAGGTCCCCATTTGCCCAAGACTTGGTTTTAGCATTGAAAGTCCCCTTTCCCTGGGGATCCAGGTGAGCCAGGATGTTTGCACCCTCTCCCTGTAAGATGCCCTTCCTTGTGACAGAGCAGATGGTTCCCTCCGGGTAGAAACTCTTCCTAGAAGTGCTCTAGGTCCCCAGAGACAGAGGGAGACGATTAATTCCCTCAGGGGCATTCCCATTCTCTTTCCACAAGAATCACATGGAATTCTTGGTAAGTATACACCCAGACCTACTGTTAGTGACCATATGGTCTGGTTTGCCAAGGCCATTTCCTGTTGGCCCAGCATAACATTTGGAAGATAAATTTGACACACTCTCCCTTCCTACAGAAACATTTTCTATAGGCATGAAGCCTAGAAAGTTGTGATTTTAATAAGCACCCAACTGATTCTTATTATTACCAAAGTCTATGGTTAGTATAGAATCTACTGTATCAGAATTTGGCTTACCAGGGCAGAGTGATAATTTTTTGAAAAACAAGGGACCCACACTTGCCTAAACAGGAGCAATGTGAATATCATGAGACTGTGGCTTTAGTTAGAGCTTAAATGTATTGTTCGCAGTAGGTTTTATTCTACTACAGCAGGATTTATTATAATTCTGATTGTGCAAATCTGCAGAGCATATAGATACAGGTATAGATATGTCCTCACATCTTGTTTTCTTTTTCTCTAATAACCCCTTTCATTTCAAAACACAGATTCCCACAAAATGAATACAGTTGAAATTATTTATCTCTGTGTCATCACCCTACCATAAGCATCATCCCTTAAATAATTCACTTTCTGTTGTGCCTTAATGCTGAAGAAGCTATGAACTTTCCAATATAGTCATACTCCAGCATCATATTAGCTTTAGGAAATCATTAGTCCAGGAAACAAATTGTCCTGTCATGTATGACCAGTTCACTCATGGTTCATGCCTGAATCCTGAGTAATCATAAATGTCTTCTTAGCAGCATTTTTAAATGAAAGAAACAGATACAGGGATTTTAAATCATTTTTATCTGTTACATGTTTGTGAGTTCTCCCATCATTTATAATTAGTGGGCAGAGCAGACAGCAAAAACTATGCATCAGGGGATGTAATCATAAAACACCGCTCCCCCTAAAGCAGAAATGTTCTAAATTGGAAACTTATTTGTTAAAGGATTTTTTTACTCTGCTGGAATACATTGCAAGAAATTAATACATTAGATAAAAAGATATTTCCACATCAGGAAGTTCAAAAGATTAAGATGCTACTGAAATGTAAGTTAAAGGAATTCATAAATGTTTCAGAAAACATTACAGTAGAATTATTACTGTAATTTGAGAAAGGCAGGCTCTGCAATAAAGTGAGATTCATTACAAAGCCAAAATTATTTTTTAAACCCCTGACATATTTAGACAGGATTTTCACGCCAAGTCAAATAATTATGAAATTAAAACATTGCTTGAAGGAATGCTTGGAATTTTATGCTAATGAGGACTTAACTTTAGAGGCTTATTTTTCTTTGTGAAGATGTTATGTTTTATGACTTTCTTCCAAGCTCTCAATGTGTATAAGTGTGACAAAATTCCTATAAGAAGCTGAGGTAAGAGGAACTTGTAAATACTTATTCAAATGTTCCATTTACTCATCTATTTATTCATTTAGCAAGTATCTATTGAGTGACTGTCTGTGCCAGATGCTGGGCTGTGCAGCATAGGGGGACACAGACAAGGTCTTTCTGTCTTCATGGAACCATCTTCTAATGGGGAAGATAGTCAACAAGCAATGAATAAATGAACAAGGACATTTCAGACTGCACAGTAAGAGGTTAGCTTAACAGGCCCAGGTTGTTCAAACCCTGCATGTTCCAAAGAAAGTCCTGTTTTCAGGGGGAGTGGCCTTTGACCATCTCCCGGGAGATAACCTCTGAGTCCTTGCAATGTCCTGCCTGATAAGAGTGTTTTCAGATGCTTGAGGCCTTGGCCATGCTGTGTCAGTTTGCCCTCTGCAGAGAGGTGAGCTGGAAACTGAGTAGTAAGTCAGCCACGTGGGCACTGCAAGTCTATGTGACTGACACTCAATAAAAACCCTAGACACAAAGGCTCAGGAGCACTTCCCTAATTGGCAACAGTGCACCCGTGTTGTCACACATTGTTACTGGGAGAATGAAGGGCATCTTCATGTGACTCTGCTGGAAGCGGAGCTGGAAACATGCATCCAGTTTCTCCTGGACTTCACCCATGCACCTTTTTCCTTTGCTGATTTTGTTCTGTATCCTTTCACTTTAATAAGCCACAACCCTGAGTATAATAGCTATTCTGAGCCCTGTGATTCCTTGTAGTGAATCACTGAGTCTGAGCCTGGTCTCGGGGACCCTCTACACACAAACCATATTAAATGAAATAAACAGGGTGATGTGTTAGATTAATGGGGTGGGCGTGGGGTGCCTAGTTAAGATGGGAAATGAATTAAAGCCTGAGGGATAAGAGGGTGGTGAGCATGGGAAGAGCTTAAGGAGGTGTGCTCCAGGCGGAGGGAAGAGTAACTGCAAAGGCTTTGGGACAGTGACGTGCTGGGCATGTTGGAGGGACAGCAAGGACGCCAAGAGCCTGGGGAGCAGAGGCAACGTGGCAGCAGATGGGGTTGGTAAGGGTAGCAAGGGCCAGATCATGCAAGGCTTTTAGGTCTCAGAAAGGAGTTTGGATTTTGTTGGAAGCAAATGAGTCTTGACTGGGTGAGGTTACACCCAGTTCTTCTGTTGCTTTTTTTTTTTACTACATCAGTAACTTGAGGCAAGCGAAGTCATTTTATGAAGGGGCTCAGTCAGGTTGCAGCCTCACTTACAGCCACCCCTGTGTATCCCTGGGTTCTACATCTGCAGATACGGGGGGCTGATTTCACTGCACCACTTTACACAAGGGACTTGAGCATCCGCGGGTTTTGGCATCTGTGGGGTTCCTGGAACCAAGTCTCCGTGGATAATGAGGGACGACTGTAAATCTTACAAGAAACAACCAGCAAACAACACTGAAAGGGCAGGGGTCTTCGGGCACTGAATACGAATTCAGATAAGGGAGAGGTTACTCGTTCTCCATAGCTTCTGCTCTGAGTAGCACTTACCCTAATTTCAGTGCTATGCAGAATCTTAATTTTAAATCACTAAGAAATACAAATGTCCAATATACATGTTCCAACTCACTTAAAATAAGCTGAAAATCAAATCAAAGAGATGCCTATTTTTTCCCTTATCGGACTGGCAAAAATGACGACATTTATAAAACACGATGTTGGCAAGCATTTGTCAGAACTCCATGTGCTTTTAGTGGAAATAAAAATGGGTGCCACCATTTGGGAGGGCAATTTGTTAATATCAGTTAGTTTTCAATGTCATCTTTGATCCATTATTTCCACTGATAGAGATTTATCCCAAGGAAATATTTGCAGAAATATACAACGGGATGTTTGTTGTGGCAGAAAGCTGGTAACAACCTAAATACCCATCAATAGGAGAATGGTTGACTTAACTGTGGTTACTTTATACCATGGAATTATGATGCATAATGAAAAGCGAATAAGGTAAAACAATGTCTGCAAGTATCGAAAAAATTGTTGCGCAAGCCAAACTTTATGACCATGTCACACCATTTCCCATTTTTATCTCTATCCATATGATGATCCAATTTATTTGGTGGCTATATTTCCTGAAATCAAGAGTGATGGAGGGCTCCCCTGGTGGTGCAGTGGTTAAGAATCCACCTGTGAATGCAGGGGACACGGGTTCAAGCCCTGGTCCGGGAAGATCCCACATGCCGCGGAGCAACTAAGCCCGTGCGCCACAACTACTGAGGCCACATGCCACAACTACGGAAGCCCACGCACCTAGAGCCTGTGCTCTGCAACAAGAGAAGCCACCATAATGAGAAGTCTGTGCACTACAAGGAAGAATAGTCCCCGCTTGTCACAACTAGAGAAAGCCCGCGCGCAGCAACGAAGACCCAACGCAGCCAAAAATTAAAAAAAAAAAAAAGAGAGTAATGGAGGCTGGTAGATTAAGTAGTCATTGTAGGAATACAGAACAGTATAAACCTTCCCTTGGAGGTTCTTAAGGTCGGTTTAGGAGATGACATGGACACCCGTGTAGAGGCAGCAAGCAAGACCAAGCGGGCTCTGAAAAGTCATTATGGGCTGGGCTGAGGTGACCTCACCTAGTGGGTCAAACGTTAAGCAGGAAAGAACTCACAGAAAACTCCAAATAAAACAAAATGTCCATTTCAGAAACAGAGTGAAATGTGGAAATTTTAAATATAAAAAGTCTTCTAAACGTTGATGGTCGCTTCAATTTGTTAAAGTAACAAGTCTGTGAATTTTTAATACAACTCTGATATGCCTTCAGTTTGCTAAAGAAGCAAGTCTGTGTAATTTTTAATAAAACCTTACTCAGCCTAGGTCTGTGCTTTCTCATCCTCTTCCCTATCTTGCAAGTGTATTTTTTAAAGTGCATTTTGAGAGCATGTATTACACATTTAGGTCTTAGCTGAATATTTATAGGAAATTTTCGAGGCTGACTTGCATTTTAGTGATCTCCCAGGAGCACAATAATCTCCTTTGTACTGGGGGGGGGGGTCGGGGGGAGGAGGGGGAGGGAGAGGGAGGGGGAGAGAGAGAGAGAGAGCGTGAGAGCAAGCATACTCTCGAACTGGTTTGGAGAGAGAACTAGAGTCTTAAAATATATACTGACAACTGGCTATGCTCTACAGATTTCAAATGTGCGCCAATAAATTTAAGAATATGCACGCTAAAACTGCTTTTCAGGAGTTAATTGTGCAGGCTCTGCAGCGAAATGTCTGGGCTTGACGCCCAGCTCTGCCACTTACTGTGTTATCTGGGGAAAGTCATTAACCTCTCTGTGCCTCAGTTTCCTCATCTGTAGAAGAAGTGATAGTTGTACATTGCTCATGATATTGTGAGGATAAGAGAAATGAATGGGTCTTTAAAACGGGGACTGGCACATAGTAAGTGCTAGAGAAGGGTTAGGTGCTATTATTATTATTTGCACAGTGGTGCTGAGGTCTTAGACTAAGGAGGTTGGTCTGGCCTTGTGCTAGCTCTAACAGCAAGTTGCCGAGCAATCTTTTTTCTTTTTAATTTATTTATTTAATTAATTTATTTTTGGCTGCGTTGGGTCTTCGTTGCTGTGCGCGGGCTTTCTCTAGTTGTGGTGAGCGGGGGCTACTCTTCGTTGCAGTGCGCGGGATTCTTATTGTGGTGGCTTCTCTTGTTGCGGAGCATGGGCTCTAGGCGCCCGGGCTTCAGGAGTTGTGGCTCACGGGCTCTGGAGCGCAGGCTCAGTAGTTGTGGCGCACGGGCTTAGTTGCTCCGTGGCATGTGGGATCTTCCCGGACCAGGGCTCGAACCCGTGTCCCCTGCATTGGCAGGCGGATTCTTAACCTCTGTGCCACCAGGGAAGTCCCAAATGGGCATAACAGCTTTTAACTCATAGAGCGTTGTGAGAATTTAAAGAGATATTACTTGTATGATAACTTGGTGGAGCTCTTGGAACGTAGCAATTTTAAGCGAATGTTAGTTGTTCCAACTCAGTGGAAGGCTGTCAACAAGTCCCTTTTGGAATGTTGGTACACTAGTCCCAGGGAAGGGCTTAGCATAGGAATTGAGTTATAATCAGGCACAGAGAACAAACAGACCTGAAACAAGCCTTATGTCCCACTCTTAATAATTGTGCTGGGACTTCCTTGGTGGCGCAGTGGTTAAGAATCCACCTGCGAATGCAGGGGACACGGGTTCAAGCCCTGGTCCGGGAAGATCCCACATGCCGCGGAGCAACTAAGCCCGTGCGCCACAACTACTGAGCCTGCACTCTAGAGCCAGCAAGCCACAACTACTGAGCCTGTGTGCCACAACTACTGAGGCCCGCCTGCCTAGAGCTCGTGCTCCGCAACAAGAGAAGCCACCGCAATGAGAAGCATGCGCACCGCAACGGAGAGTAGCCCCCGCTCGCCACAACTAGAGAAGGCCCGTGCGTAGCAACGAAGACCCAACGCAGCCAAATATAAATAAATAAAATAAAAAAAACACACACATCCATTAAAAAAATAATAATAATAATTGTGCTGACTGCTCCAGGGCCATCGGTGATTCCCACTGCACTCTGCTCTACAGCCCCAGGCACAGTCCTGCCCTAGGACAGCACCCAGTGCTGGATTCAGCAGCATCACTTGGTGCAAGTATCTTCTGCAAAGCCCAAGTACCGAGTGGGTGGCTATGGGGCCATGGCCTCTCCGCATCTCTAGACTATTTCCTGGCACAGTGCAGTGTGTATGAGTGGAACTCAACGGATATTTCCTGGAGGAATAAATATAATATTCAGTATTATAGAGAAATGTAAAGATCCAAACAGAGAAAATAATCAAAGGTAGCGGAGGTAGAACAAATCAGGAGGTTATGGAAATTGTAAACAGAAAAGCCACTTGGCAAGGTGTATCAAGAACTTCCAAATATTCATATTTTTACCTAGCAAATAAAAAAACAGGACACCAAGTTATATTTAGAGTTTGATCCTCATTTTGTAAAAACCAAAAAATATGTAATCCATATAATGTATATGTGTGATATATGTGTGTCCATACAGAAAAAAAGAAATAGAAAGAAGAGATATATCAAAATATTTTGAGGTAAGGGAGGAGCCAGGATATATAAGAGTTTTTGCAAGCAAGCAAACAAACAAAAGAACCAAACAATCAGGTAATTAAACATCAAAAGATTACTGCTAATTAAAGAAAAACCAGACATCTCAAGTTAATGAATTCAGTGCTTTTTTCTGTGTATGGGAAGAGTCTAGGCCTAATGAAATCATTCCTTTGATGTGCACCTTAACTATCTAGGGCCATTATCCTGTTTTTCTCTATCTTGAATCCTCTCAGGGTGCACTTTGGGTGAGGGTGGCTTCAGTGGCTGATGGGGTGATGGCAGCAACATCCTTTGTTTACTGTTGCGACTCCTCCCTTACCTCTGTCTAACAGTCCCTCAGAGCGATCTTAGAGGCTGCACCTCAGGCTTACGTCCTCAGTAATGCCCCAAGTAAAACATAACTCTCAGCTTTTAGGTTGTGCATTTTTTTTTTTTAGTTGACACTGGATACCTAAAAACATTTTTAAAATTTGAGGAATAATTATTGATTTTAGGGTTTTCATATTTAATTTTATATGAGGAAAATGATTGATATTGGAATTTTCATTTTCTTAGGAGGAAAACTATTTACCAAGCAATATAGAGGTATTGAAAAATCTAAAGTATTTTTGGAACAGTTTCAGATTTACAGAAAAATTGCAACAGTACAGATTTCCCATAAACTCCTACCGATTTCCTCTGTCATTAACATTTTACATCAGTATGGTACGCGTGTTACATTTAATGAATCAATATGGATATAGTGTATTAACTGAAGTTATAGAATCATCCTGAAAATCATACTATGTGACTATTAGTTTCTCTATGGTCATTTAGTCAATTTTGTCTTGCAAATGCTATACTGAATAACAATGTTCTACTGCCATCTACTGTTCTGAATAATTTTTTTTTCAATTTGATTCTTAGCATTTTTTCATTTATCTATACTTTCATAGCCTTTTAGAGCTATAAGTTTCCCTACAGTTCATTTTTTTAACCACCTCAATAAATAAGTGAATATATTGAGGCTCAGAGAGACCAAGGCTCACAGGTAGCTATTGACATAGCCATTCATCCATTTATGTATTCATCAAACAATCACTTAACACTTGTATTAGAAGAGGTGCTGGGGATACAAGGCAAATAGGAGAATGGTCACTTTCCTCAAGAATCTCACCGTCTAATGGGGACAAGAAAAAGATGATTATAAAACAGTGTGATTACTACATATGCTTCAAGTCTTCTGGAAGCACAGGGAAAGAACACACAGTTACCTTAGATCGGAGGTGGGAAGATAGGGAATATGCCAAGATTCAGGGCCATCTTGTTGGAAGACATGTGGTCTGAAGCAGATCTTAAAAGAGCAGCAGGAACTAAATGGGTGAATAGGGTGGGGATTGGGAAGACAGGTATTCCAGAAATAACATCAGAAAGGCAAAAATAGTCTACTGTACGTGAGAAATTTAAAAAAAGAGCAGAAAGTGTAAAAGAAGCAGAGGTGACAGATGAAGCTGGAGAGGCTCACAGGGGTCAGACCATGGAGGAATTTGTGCGTCACTTTTGGAAATCTCCTTCTTGATCACAGAGGTGATGGAGTAGCAGTGAAGGGGGCCTGGAGGAGAGTGTCAGGGTCAGGTTCATGTGTAGCTGCATCATGTTAGTAGTCCTGTGGAAGATGGATTAGGGAGGGTGGGGCATGTCCAGAGCTGGAAACAGGGAGAGCAGTGAGGAGGCAGCGTGGCAGTAAAGACAAATGAAGCAGAGCAGGAGGGGCAGGGATGGAGCAGAGAGTCTGCATTGCAGAAATATTTGGGAGGTAAAGTAGGTGGCAAAGCTTTCAATACTGCATATATACTGGATAAACAAGAAAGAGTCAAGGATGATCTTGGAGTTTTAATTTTGGTGACCAAGGTGATGGGGGTGCTACAGAAGGAAGCTAATGGTTTAGGGAAGAGAGGGCCATTTGAACTCTGCACGGGTTGAGGTTAAATCGTCTGAGGGAGAATCCAGGTGGTGCCATCTTGCTGGAAGTTGGTCTAAAGGTTTGAAGCACAGAGGAAAAGTATGGACTGGAGATATGTATTTTCAAGTCATGAGTATGTAGGTAGGGGTTGAAATCATGAAAGTGGATGATGTAACTCAAAGCAAATGTACAGAAGGAACAGAAGAGTGGTGCAAGGAAAGAAGCCCAGAGAACCCAACCCTGGATGAAGGCAGGGGCCACAGGAAGACTAGCACATTAAGGAGACAGGGAAGGGGTGGATGGAAAGATGCAATGGAGAACTAGCATGAAAGAAAAAAAATCTCTGACAGCTAGTAGTTGGCCTGGCAACCAATAGCTAGGCTATGACAATCCAATGCCGAGCATAACTAATTTCACAGACTATTAACACCAGACAAGGTTACTCTGTAATTGTGGTAGAACAAGACAAAATCAAGACCACTCCATAATTAGATTTGAATGCAGAAAAAACAAAAACACCATGCAATTCTTCCTGACATAATGTAACTCAGAACAAAACACCCACTTCCTTGAATCCTCTTCAAAATCACCCAATGTAAGCCTAAATCTTATTACTAGCCCCCCAACACCCTCTCACTGAGACATGCTCATGGTGTACAACCTCCCTAGCTGCAGTGAGTCAGTAAATCTAACTTTATTTGAATATCAGTGTGTTCCTGGTGGTCTTTGGCACTGGAATTTAACACCTTTATAGAAGCCAAGAGAGTAGAAAGCTTCATGGAGGGAGATATTAAAGTATCTAGTGCCACAAAGAGGCCAATGATATCCATTGAATTTGACAAATAGCTTACTGGTGACCTTTGTGAGAGCAGTTTTAGTAGGATATTGGGAGTAGATGCAGTGGTGTGCTCTTACTAGCTTGAGATAGGTGATTATATGTATTCTTCCTAACTCTGTGTTCACATCAAATTGGTAGCTGGAAATCAGCCATGGGAGAGTAGCTACCCCATAGAAATTGGCAACTACTATATATCAAGGATTTTTTTTTTCTTCAGAGAGTTGCTTGTTAAACTTTGGCCATCACATCACTAGGTAGAAGGGAAATTACAGTTTGCTGAGGAAGGAAAATGGAGAGAGAGAGTAGCGATAATTAAAAGGTTGCATAAACCAGGGAGAAGAGATTGGATGAGGATTAGAGGGGAAATACAGGGTCAGCAAGAACCAGAACTCAGACTACCTGATTTTCTGTTCAGTGCTTGTTTTACTATCACCTCTTTACCGCACTGCTGTCAATTTGGTTTACTAGTGAGAACGTGACAACTTACACGAGGGTCATTTCACTACAGCTTGGGAGAGAACTGGCAGTGGTTTGGATGTTTTTGAGGGCAAGGAGAGGAGAGAAAGAAGGAAACTTCTGGAGGAATATCTCCCAAACTCTAATGTGTGGCTGTTATAAACAGTACTGTCTCTGGTGTCAAACTGGGTGGCGTGAGGCTTTGCCACTCAGGGACTGTGTGGGCTTGAGCAAGCTGCTCAACTTCTTTGTGCCCCAGTCTTCTCATCTATATGCAGGCGATAGTGGTACACACCTCATAGGGTGGGTGTGAAACACTTACTGGCACATAGCAAACTCCCAGCAAATGGGAGTTAGCTATTATTATTACTGTTACTTTTTCTGGACAGGAGGGTAAACCAACTAAAAATTTTCACTTTAAAATGATATATTTATGTATTTTTGTTTATAACACTCATTGCTTTTATAACCATAAAACCCCCAGATTTATAAAAATAGAAACGTTTTTCAGGAACAATTTACGTTGTTGAGTGTTCTGCAATCCATATGTTATCCAATAGGGGGTGCTATTTAACCATCTACTATCCACCGTAATCCATCATTTCAGGAATATGGCTGGATGAATGATTGCACTGTCTATGGTAATGATTTACTGTTAATATTCACATATAGAATTTGCCCCTTACAAACATGAAAAGCCCCATTTCCAACCTTATTAAAATGGAAAACCTATGTGAAAATCATCATCATCATAATCATCATCATCACCAACACTTCTGTTGCAGCTTACTATGTGTGGGCATTATCCTGAGCATTTTACATATATTAGCTCTTTTGATACTTATTACAATGCTGTGGGGTGGGCACCATCCATTCTACAGATGAGGAGACTGAGGCACAGAGAAGTTAAGTGGCCCAACGTCACACAACTAGTATGAGAAAGGATCTGAACCTGAGCTATCTGGTTCCACAGCCTGGGAATCATGTGTGAGGTACGTTATTGTTGGAACCCAACCACCGTCAATTTGGGGCTCTTCCAGAAATTCTGAAGAGTTACTTTCCTTGCTTTCACTTCAGCATTAATGAGCTCTATTCCTCAAATCTACTGAAACAAGACAAAGAAATCATGTCTAGTCCAAAATTATCTGAAGATGTTAAGACACCAATGAAACTCTCAGTTTGTTTGAAATCACTTTGCCCGTGATCAGTACTTTATTTGATTTGTAAGAATATGATTTTTCCTCACAAATATATTATACAGCTAATAAAACAAATATTTTCATTACTTGTGAAAACTGAGAGCATTTTCTTCACACAGTCTACACCGTATGCAGTTAACTCTCGGCAGAATACCCCCTAGTGCTACTTTTTAAAAAAATAATTAATTAATTAATTAATTAATTTTTGGGGCTGTGTTGGGTCTTCGTTGCTGCACGCAGGTTTTCTTTAGTTGCGGGCAGCAGGGGCTACTCTTCGCTGCGGTGTGTGGGCTTCTCACTGCGGTGGCTTCTCTTGTGGCGGAGAATGGGCTCTAGGCACGCAGGCTTCCGGAGTTGCAGCACGTGAGCTCAGTAGTCGTGGCTCACGGGCTCTGGAGCGCAGGTTCAGTAGTTGTGACGCACGGGCTTAGTTGCTCTGCGGCATGTGGGATCTTCCCGGACCAGGGATTGAACCCGTATCCCCTGCATTGGCAAGCGGATTCTTAACCCCTGCACCACCAGGGAAGCCCCTTTGTGCTACTTTTGAAAGTGAAAATTTTTGCCTTTAATGAAAATATGTGCAGCTGGTTTATGTAAAATGAAGGCTAGGGAAATTATTTCAGGTGGTTTCAGACACTAACTTTCTCAGTAATTTTATTTTATTCGTCCTCAAAAATTGCCAGAGAACAGCATAACACAAAATACAGTATTTTGTTTCTATTGAGAATACCAAACTGAAATACAGGAGACTAAATTTTAAACACTGCTAAATATTTCCCACTTCTTTCATTTTAAATTAATGGAAAAAGTAAGGGATTCACATCTGAGAAATGCAAATCAAACCCACAGTGAGATATTTCCTCATACGTGTCAGAATGGCTATCAACAAAAAGACCACAGATAACAAATGTTTGTGAGGATGTGCAGAAAAGGGAACCCTCCTACACTGTTGGTGGAAAAGTAAATTGGTGCAGCCATTATGGAAAACAGTATGGAGGTTCCTCAAAAAACTAAAAATAGAACTATCATATGAGCCAGCAATTCCACTCCTGGGAATATATCTGAAGAAAAGGAAAACACTAATTCAAAAAGATACATGCACCCCAATGTTCACTGCAGCATTATTTACAATATCCAAGATATGAAAGCAACATAGTGTCCATCAACAGATGAATGAATAAAGATGTGGTGTGTGTGTGTGTGTGTGTGTGTGTGTGTGTGTGTATATATATATGAATATTAATAAAGAATGAAATTTTGCCATTTGTAACAACATGGATGAACTTGGAGGGTATTATGCTTAGTGAAATAGGTCAGAGAAAGACAAAGACTATATAACTTATATGTGGAATCTAAAAAGATAAAACGAATGAATAAAACAAAACAGAAAGACTCACAGATATAGAGAACAAACTAGCGGTTACCAGTGGGAAGAGGGAAAGGGGAGGGGCAAGATAGGGGTAGTGGATTAAGAGGTACAAACTTCTATGTATAAAATAAATAAGCTACAAGGATATATTGTACAGCACAGGGAATATAGCCAATATTTCATAATAATTTTAAATGGAATATAATCTATAAAAATACTGAATCACTATGCTGTACACCTGAAACTAACAGAATATTGTAAATCTTCAATTAAATAAAAAGGAAAAGTGATTCAGAATAAATCTTTGGAAGTACAAGGTAAGATATGACCCTCATTGGGTATTCTTCATGATTTGCCCAAGGCCATGGCGGTGCGGACACTGAGAACTTGTTTCTCCTCAGTACCACTCCCAGCTGCCACCTCACCCTCCATCCACACCTGAGGAGTCATGGTGGTGACAGAAGTAGGGCCAGGACACAGGAGGTGGGGCTTTAGGTGCTGGTTGCATGCTGACATGACATATGGTTTTTATTTGGAGAAACCTCAAAATAGGAAATGAAAAAGGTAGATGCAGCGGGGTCTAAATAGGTAAGAGATTTGTGGTAGGGAGTGGCCTGTGGCAAAGAGGACCTGAATTTACCTGGAGAAGCCGGGTGAAGCGCTCCTAGGACGGAAATGAGCATTTGTTAATCTCAGTGTGTTCACGCATAAAATGTTTATTGTGTCCCCCTTAAGACCCAGACACAGTGCTGGGCACCGGGGATACACAGATTAATAAAACATGGTCTCTCTGTCAAAGAGTTGGCACCCGAGTGGGGAAGGCGGGGATGTAAGCAGTGAAGAGTCTGAAGCAGCCATGGTACAAGGTACAAAGGTGGAGCCCAGCAGGAATCGCCCAGCCCTGCCGGGGAGGGTCAGGGACCGGCTCCTGGGCTCGCTACATGCGCTCAGAGTGCGGCAATGACCCCTGTCCAATGTGTGCACTCGTCTCAAATGGCTCGAAACTTAAATATCGTATTGTTGAAAATCAGACCTTGATCCGACTTCAGGGGTTAAATATTCAACTGGTGATGCGCAGATTAAAATGTGTACACGTTGAAGCACTGAGAAGAAAAGCATTGGATGCGAGAGGACCAAGTGAGAGGCAAACGAGGCAGTGGGTCCCCGCGGCTCCAGGTCTCTCCGGGCAGAGTAAGCTCACACACACCCAGTGTAACCCGAGCCCGGCCCCTCCTCCCCCGCGCGCGCCCCGGCCGGCCGGGCAGGTCAGGGCGGTGCGCTCTGAGTCACCGGAATCTAGGTGGGGCGGGCGTCTCGCGCCCGCGGCCAGCCCCGAGCCGCGTCCTCCAGGAGCCGCCTCCCCGCGGCCTCCTCCCTTTTGTCGCGCTGCCGCCGCTCGAGGGTCACTCTCCGCCGGCGTCCGAGCCCCGCGCGCTCCTCTCCTCTCCGCCACCACCGTCGAGATGCTGGGCTGCGGCCTGGCCTGCGGGCGCTGCAGGTGGATCCTGCCCTTGCTCCTGTTCTGCGCCATCGTTTTCGACATCATCGCGTTGGCCGGCCGCGGATGGCTGAAGTCGGACAATGACAGCCAGGAGTCCTCGCTGTGGTTGCGGTGTACCTCACAGGGCCCCTGCGACAGCCTCATGGAGTATGGTGAGTGCCGCCTCCGTGAAGTCCTCCGGGCGGCTGCTGGGCGAGCGCCGGCGCCCTGGGAGTGCGGAAGTCGCCCTATGAGAATGGACTAAACAGGGTCGAGAAGGGACTGAACAGGGTCGGGGGTAATGGGTGATTCAACAAAAATCTCTTTAGAGCCTAGGTTCATACATCCGAGCCGAACAAAATAAAGCAGTAGCAGCTTTCAGTGGCCAAAACCAGGCTCGACACTGGAAGAAAATGGCCCTAGTTCAAACTACATTTATTCGTAGGGTCTGTCGGTACAGCCAAAGATGATTTCAGCCATTTGAAAAGGGTTTGATGAGTAAATATAATGAACAAAGTATATTTTCTTGGAGACCTACTGAAATTTCTTCCCATTTCGCCACCTATTTTATATTTTAAAATATGAAATATGCCTTATATTTTAAAATGTAAGTATTTAAAATGCGTACTTTCCCTAATGTTGCTGTATTATTCGTTTAACTTGAACTAAGTGAAAGCATCCCTTCTTCCTTTAAAAAAGCCCTTTAAGTCAAAGTTTCAGCAGTGACGATTTCAGTAGGTACTGCAGTGTTTAATGCTTCAGGCTAGTTCTTGTTGGTGTGTCTTTTTGGCTTAGGCCAGGCATTGTTTAGAAAACTTTATTTTAATCTGATTTGAAATCTAAAAAGCAAACACATCTTCTACACCAGCGAAATGAAGCAGAGTTGACAATTTAATATATCGCAGATAGAGTATTTTATTTTTCCAGCATGCAGGAAGCCTCAGGGACTACCTGTTATTATTACGCGGGACTGGAGAGGAGCTCGCTCTGGGCTGGTACCACCCCCTGCTTTCTCGTAGACGGGAAGAACAGCCAGGGTCTATCGTCATTAGGATTGTGTGAGGGGTCCGGGAGAGGAGGGTTTAAGTATGAGAATAATCAGAAGCTTAAAGACAACTACTACTGAATGGAGCCTTACCAACTGAGTTTAATAGTTTAAAACTGAGAAAGAAGGCTACCCTGCTTTTTTTTCCCATTCTCTGCTAGGATCTCTGACTTGCCCCGCACCTCCAGAGTGGCCCAGGGCTTCAAACCAAACTCTGTTTATTTCTGGGACCCTGTATCAGGGGCTTGGTGCTTTATCTTATCTACTGCGGAATTATTTGGAAGTTCTCCCCAAGAATTTACCCCCCAAAGGAGGCATGGTTCTCCTTAGCAGGTAATAAAATGTAAAGACTAAATGGAATTCTTACTTTCCTTGAAGTCTGTGTTTTTCCTCTCTTAAAGCACAAACAACACACCTGCCAGGGTTTGTATTACCCCAAGTCTTTAAGGTTTTCGAAGGGAATTAATTTCTTTGAAATAATATGTCTCTATCTTCAGGTTAAAATGCAACAGAGTTCAATATCTTGTAGGGGATTTAATAGACTTGCTTAAAACAGATGTGTTTTTAAACAGACTTTGATAATCGTATCTCACTGCAAAGACTAATACAGACCCAAAGAATATTCAGCGATCCTGGGCATATGAATTAAGAAGGTTAGTGTGCCGGCGGGGAGAAGGGTGCAGGCAGAGCCTAGATCAGCACTATTGCTGGGACATGATCTAGCCTGCACAGCTCTGGCTGTGACCACAGCCCTCTTGTGAAAAACGCACAACGCAGTTTTTATTTTTCTTGATTTGCAGGATGAACTCACCTTCCTAGGGTGTGGCTCTTCTAACCTCAGGCTGATAGAGTGCTTTGATATAGAAGGGAGTAAGCAGGTTTTGTTTGTTTTCTAATTTTTCTAATTTTTTAATTAGACAGGAGTCTAAAGCATTAACTTCTTTTAATTGTAGAGAAAAGACGGATCCAGTGTACAGTTGATGTTTCAATTTGATATAGAAATTGGTCTTTAGAAAAGTTCGGTTTTCCAAGTGAGTCTTGAGGAATCTAGTACTGCCTTTGTGATGCAGCAAGACTGATTTTCATAAGTGGTCGGTGGCTTTCACATTCCAATTTGGTTATTCCGGTGACCTTTGCAAAGATAATCAAGTGCCAAGAACGTGTTAGACGCGGCTTTTGCTCAAGCCCTAGAATCAAATCATGAATCTAGCACCCACTGTCATTAGGTGACCTTGGAAGAAGAAAACAGCTATGAATTCACCAGGAGAGGTCCATCCCAGGCTATTGAAGTCAAAAGTGAGTTGGAGTGATTATTATACTTCCACTCCGTCTCCTGCCATGGACAGTTGGCTAGTTTTGCCTCACAGGTGTAGACATTGTGTATTCCTATCCCGTAGGTTGATTATCTAGGCGTCTCTGAACTTTTGAGATTTTCAGATAGCTGCAGTTAGGCCTTGCCAAAAACAATACTTTCACATGAGGTCATATTGTATCTAAAATACAGTAAGCAGTTTACACATACTCCCACGTATGTACAAACACAACAAGGAGTAAGGTTGATGGCTCTAATTAAAATGATATATCAATATTGAGAATTAACTGTGTATATCCACTTTTTAAAAAATTCTTGCTATGTGCTAGAAAATAAACCTTGTGATTTACCACTGTAAACTACAGTATTAAGAAAGTATACCTGTTTATTACAAAGTGCTTCACTATCTCTTTTATTTGCTAACATTTGTAACAATATGTTCATTTTGCTGGCAGGTATCAGCAATAATACTAAATAATAGAGACTTTTTTTTATAAAGGTAAATAGTTCCATAGAATTATGTAAAAAGCAGAATGTTATATCCTTCACTGTCATTAACTTTTTTTTAAAGAATTTCAGATTACCATATCACCTCATTTTTCCTCATCAATGAATCAAATTAAACACTGAATATTTTCTTTTACATAATAGTAACAACTAAATAAATACAAATTCTTGTTTGAATTTTTAAAACAGTCATGGTTTCTAGTCCTCAAAATTGGAAAAGAAAAATCTAGATTTAAACATTGAAATGATCATTCAAATTTCATATATAAAGAAAATGCAAAGTTAGGACTTCCCTGGTGGCACAGTGGTTAAGAATCCACCTGCCAATGCAGGGGACACGGGTTTGAGCCCTGGTCTGGGAAGATTCCACATGCCGCGGAGCAACTAAGCCCGTGGGCCACAGCTACTGAAGCCTGCGTGCCTAGAGCCGGTGCTCCGCAACAAAAGAAGCCACAGCAACGAGAAGCCCGCGTACTGCAACTAGAGAGAAAGCCTGCGCACAGCAACGAAGACCCAACGCAGCCAAAAATAAATAAATAAATAAAAGAAAATGCTAAATTAAATTTGAATCCATGTTCACAGATAGTATTTTTGCACTCCTGGCACCTTCTTTTACAGTTTTAAGAAAGAGTACATCAGGAGGATATTTTCAGCATCAGAGTTGTAGATTTCAAGTCCTAAGCAAGCTCCGACTTGTCAGGGTAGAGACTAATGAAGATAAGTTTATGCATAAATTACAGGGACAGCCGAGATGAATTTATGCTCCAAGAATGACGGCGGGGAGTCAAGTGTGGCAGCATTGGAGAGCCTTTGCCTTGAATTTGAACTCAGAAGTGCAGAGCCTCATTTTTACCAAAGATACCACATTGATTGTTTTTTACATGAAATCAGCCTTGGATAAGTCAAAGAATCAGGTTAATATAGGAAATATTTTTAGATCATCTAGTCCTATGGTTCTTAAATGTACGAGAAATGAGAAAAATATCAATAAGTGTGAAGTTAATAGTTTTACATTAGCCTAAATTCAACTTAAAGGATTTCATTTTGAGATTATGTTCTTGTGGCTTTTTTGCAGAGGGGCAGGGGCAGGTATTCAAATGCTCTTATTTTATGAAATTAGGCATTAGTAGATAGATTAATCTTTGCGGGCATGTGTTCACATTCACTCATAGTAAAACAAAAAGTTGGACACTCTCAATTGATTTTCATAATTAAAAAAATATATATGTTGATTTATAAAATCTAGACGTCTAGGAACCAGTGATCTTGACCATTTTACTCCACATTTGCCGCGCTTAGCACTACCAGAGAGCCTCAATTCCTGATTTGTCTTTTCTCCTTGTAAATGGCCAGAGACTCCTAGACTATTAGAACTAGGAGGGATGAATAGTGCACCTACTCAAGCTTTCTCCAAAGCCCACCTATCAGCATCGCCCTTGGTTGATCTGAACTTCTTCCCTTTGTTCAGCAACTTAACTCAATTTTCTCCGCGATGCTATTTGTTTAAAAGTACCTCTCTTACACTGACAAGAGGTGAAATGTGCTTCTCTGTAAATTCTTCTTTCCAGCCTTCTTCCAACGGACAGATTTTCAAACATTTGAGGGTAGATTCCAAATTTGCTGCTAGTTATCTTGTCTGAGTTCACACAGAATTTCCTGTATTTTCCCATCTTCCCGTGTAGGATGGTTTCCCCACTCAGACTTTAAAGAAGGCCATAAAGGGGTAAAGTTCCATAAAAACCAATGGGAAAGGGTTATCATCTGGCTCAGTTTCAGGGGAAAATGTAGAGCATGTAAAGAATCTCACACCTACTGTGGAATTTCTCCCCAGAGACCCCGGCATCATTCTTCCTTTAAGCCATTCCTTTCCTGCCTTCCAAACCATCTGCAGAATCATTCTTCCTGTGTCGATTTTTTTGGAGGCTTTTCCTGAGTCATCCTCCAGATTTTTGCTACTCGTGTGTTACAGACCAGCAGTATCAGCATTATCTGGGAGGTTACTGGCTACTCAGCATCTCAGGTCCCACCTACTGAATTGGAATCTGTATTTTAACAAGGTCCCCAGGTGATTTGTAAGCACTTTTTTTTTTTTTTTATAAAGAGGCTCCAAATTTCACTCTGTATTGGTAAGGAATATTTAAAGGTCAATTTTTTTTTTAAATTTATTTATTTTATTTATTTATTTTTGGCTGTGCTGGGTCTTCGTTTCTGTGCAAGGGCTTTCTCTAGTTGTGGCGAACGGGGGCCACTCTTCATCGCGGTGCGCAGGCCTCTCACTGTCGCGGCCTCTCTTGTTGTGGAGCACAGGCTCCAGACGCGCAGGCTCAGTAGTTGTGGCTCACGGGCCTAGTTGCTCCGCGGCATGTGGGATCTTCCCAGACCAGGGCTCGAACCCGTGTCCCCTGCATTGGCAGGCAGACTCTCAACCACTGCGCCACCAGGGAAGCCCTGTAAGCACTTTTAAGTTTCAGAAGCACTGGCCTGTATTACTGCAGATCTCATTGAATTGAATATGCAACAGTCTTTTTGAATATATCATCCCCGCATGTTTATATTTATTTGTAGATAACATCTTTTTTTTTTTGAACGTGGAGTATATATATATATATATTTTTTTTTTTTTTTATTGGAGTATAATTGCTTTACAATGGTGTGTTAGTTTCTGCTTTATAACAAAGTGAATCAGCTATACATATACATATATCCCCATATCTCCTCCCTCTTGTATCTCCCTCCCACCCTCCCTATCCCACCCTTCTAGGTGGTCACAAGATAGCATCTTTTTTATTTTTTCAATTATGGTCTTGTCCCATTTTCAGTTCTGCTTGTGTATGACATAAAGAACTTTATAGAAACAATAGGAAGGAATCTGACAAAATCTTGTATTCACTGGGTAGGGCTTTCTGTATTGTTCATAGATGAATCCTTTGTTCTGGAAAGGAACCATCCTCTAGTTGGGTGACAATTTGGAATCTGCAGGGCACTGAGTAAGGGGCTAGGCCACAGACTGTTTTGGTCAATGTTTGGTGCCCACATGTAAAACTACTGAAGAATGCAGCAAATCCATTAAAAGAAATACTAATTTGGGATGAAAAAGTAATGACAGTCTCCAAAATATCACCCACGATATAGCAGTAGTGCTCTCCTTGTCTTAAAATAAAAGTTTATTTATTTTTTCTTTTCACAAACTTAACTTTGATTTATGGTTTCTAGCTTGATATTCAAGGTATTTATTTATTTTTACTTTTATTGCTCTTTTCTTATCAGTTGATTTTGCTGGTCTTTTCCCAGCTGTATTTGCCTTGTAACATCATGTTTTAGTATATAATCTCTGGAAAAACGTATAGCATTATCCCTCATACAAAAAACTTAAAAACATTTTTTAGAAAAAACTCAGAATTTCATTAGTAACCAGTGAATGGTTTCCATGTTGTTGACTTATGTTGAATCTTTGCAAGCAATAGCAAAATCTGATAAGCCATTCATTACCTAAATGGATCTTTAATGAATCTTATCTAAAAGTGGATTTATAACGTTGCTGGTTTCTTTGATAACATAAATTTCTTCAAGTGGTACTTAGAAAATAAACTTAGGACAGAATAAATTATATATATATATATGAAACACCAAATTTATCTTCCCTTAAGGAAACAAAACAAACAAACAACATTCCTGCACAGAAACTCTGTTTACCTGGAGTGCAGCATGCATTTGTGGTCTCAATTCAGAGAAAGATAATTGACAATGAGAATCCTTCCCCAATCCCCTACACACACACACACACACACACACACACACACACACACATTCTGCTTATTTGAATTTAATGATAGTATTTAATTGAATTTAATGATTGGCAGTAACCATGAAAAAAATCTATAGAAATGAGACTATAATTGACAGTAGGTCACATACTGAAAGTTACATGCTCCTTTTTGGCAGTGCTGCAATCTGTTTTTAAAAGGAGATTAATCATCTATCTTAGTTGTTCTCAGATTTTAGTATGGATGTAAGAAATACCAGTAAAATGCAGATTAGGAAAGGCAGAAATTTAGTGTATAAAATATTAATGAAGGACAGACTTGTCTTCAGAATAGATGAAGATGGACTCTCTTCAAAGAACTGAGGACCATCTGTTGATGTTGAATCATGAAAGAAGTAGCTTCAAGATAAGTTTTAAAAATTGATGTTTTTCCATTGGGGCTGGTAAATAGAGTACAATTTAGACCAAGGTATAATATAAAAATATAAATATATAGTTCCCAAAGGGTTGGGTAAATTTATAGATATTAGACTCATTCTGGGTGATTAAGAGAGACCAAAGCACTTAGCCTACAGATTTCTCTTTTTTTTTTTTTTTTTTTTTTTTTAAGATGAAAATTTTAACCTGTGAGCCTTTTTTTTTTTTTTTTTTAATACTTTATTTATTTATTTATTTATTTATTTATGGCTGTGTTGGGTCTCTTAGTTTTCGTGTGAGGGCTTTCTCTAGTTGCGGCAAGTGGGGGCCACTCTTCATCGCGGTGCGGAGGCCGCTCTTCATCGCGGTGCGCGGGCCTTTCACTATCGCGGCCCCTCCCGTTGCGGGGCACAGGCTCCAGACGCGCAGGCTCAGTAGCTGTGGCTCACGGGCCCAGTTGCTCCGTGGCATGTGGGATCTTCCCAGACCAGGGCTCGAACCCGTGTCCCCTGCATTAGCAGGCAGATTCTCAACCACTGCGCCACCAGGGAAGCCCCCAGATTTCTCTTAAGTTTTCAAAATGTATGTCATGGAGAATTGCCATTTTGTTAGTCTACATGGCTGTTGGTTCCCTTCTCAGGCAGAATATTGGGCTGGGAGGACCCTGCTCAGACCTGGCAGGATCCATCTCATCATCTTACAACAAAATAGTCATGGACATGAGACAGCAGATTGCCTTCCTTGTTATCCATCAGTCAGGACCTTCAAAACCATGTCAAGATTTGTATCTTAAATGATAGTTAAGTGAATCAATGTGCGTGTTTCCACTCTCAAGGAGCAGGTTTTACACGTTCTACTTCCAAGGCAGCCTTTCTCCAGACAGACTGTTGCTTAACTTTCCATTTTGATTTTCTTTAGACTCAGCATTTTAAATAAGGAAGACGCTAATCAAGTTGATTTAACGTAACATAGGAAAAGTTCTTGAAATGATCTGTTTATATTTACTTTCACCTGTTGGTTTTAGGTTAGGTGAATTGGCTTACTATTTCTTTTATTTAATTCCGTTCAAGTACCTGCAACTAAATGTAAATTACACCTCAGCGGTAATGTCAGCGGAAGCAGTAATAGCAATAATCTAACTTTGTATTAATCTTCCTCAAATAAACAGGTAAAATGATTGATGTTACTCTTTATAGCAACATCATACATCATTTATTTAGCTATACTTTAAAAACCTGAATCTGTGATTGTTAAAGTTTGAATACTAAATATGTTCCCTGTTAGGATGTTTCTCCTGTTTTTATTGAAAACTCACATTCTGCTATACAATTGATCTTCACTGTCTGCATTCCTCTGTATGCTTATATAGCTGTGTTGCCTTTTCATTGAACAGTTTCCAACATGTGAACTCACCTTAAAAGGAAAACTCAGTGTCTGCTTATTGGAATTTAATGATTGTATTTAATTGAATTTAATGATTGGCAGTAGCCATGCAAAAATCTACAGATATGAGACTGTAATTGACAGTGGGTCACATACTGAAAGTTACATGCTCCTTTTTGGCAATGTTGCAGCTACTTTTATAAGAAGATTAATCATCTCTCTTAGTTGTTCTCAAACTTTAGTATAAATGTAAGAAATACCAGTAAAATGCAGATTCCTTTCCAACTCTGATTCAGTATATCTGGAGGGATGCATAGGAATCCATACTTTTTATAAACACCACTGATGATTTTGAGTCAGTGCTTTATGGGCTAGACTTTGAGATGGTCTGATTAGTTAATGTTCTTTCCAAAGCATGGTCCCTTTTCTCTGGAAAGTTACCTTACTCGAAGGACAAGACAAAAATGAGAAAAAAAATGAGACTTGCTCAATCTCACATTTTGGCTTTATCCATGTCTATTTTAAAATAAAACATTTCTATTTTACCTTGGTCTTACTGATCTCACAGGAAGACCAAGACATGGAGGAAAGTAATAAAAATTCTAAACATAAAACTAGGCCCGCTAAGGTTACTGTCATGCCGCCATCCTGACCAGTGCCACTAAGGGGTAATTTGTGTGAAAACATGGTATTTGAGCATGTAAAAAACATTGAGCATGTGTCGTTTCCTTAATTACCTATTATACCCCAGTCATCCCTGAATCTAGATGAAGATTTGGACGGAGTGTGGAGGCTAGAGAAGGGAACAGGGGAGCTCAGCCCAGGTTTGTCTCTAACAGTTGAAGATGTAAACATGCAGTGGAGAACTGAGGAAGAGTCTTCATGTGACAGTGTAGAACCTTGAAAAGGTCGAATAAAGTGAAAACTTGAGGTACTGGAGAAAGCCACAGGAATACATGAGGACATTTTTGAACAGAGAGGGCTGGAGAATTAATAGCTCCGTGACTTTTCACACAAGAGCTCTCAACCTCACAGTAATCTTGAAAGAAGGCATTTTAGCCTTGGTTAACAGATGAGCAGCCCGACAGTGGCTAATAGGTAATAGAGGCAGGGTATAAATGAGGGCGAGCTGGCTCCCAAGCCTTTGTTCTTTCTGCTGGTCCTTATCTTTGTCTAACATTGACCAGTCCAATGACCCAAAATTAAGTGAGGATATGTTTGCCAGCCAAGCTCGGTTAAAGCTGGAGTAAAACCAGTGCCGAGGTACACGCAGCTCTCCTTTTCAAATGCAATAAAGAGAAATAGGTTAAGGTTGCATGTTCATCCATTAATGAATGAGTGGGTAAACATAATGTGGGCTATCCATACAATAGAATAATTATTGGTCATAAAAAGGAATGCAGTCCTAATCCATGCTGCTCCAACATGGGTGAACCTTGAAAACATTATGCTAAGTGAAAGCGTAAGACAGTCACAAAGGCCACATAGTATATAATTCCGTTTATATGAAATGTCCAGAATAAGCAAATTTATAGAGACAGAAAGTAGACCAGAAGCTGAAGGAAGAGGGGAGGAGGAGGAGACTGCTAACGGACATGGGGTTTCTGTTTGGGGGGATGAAAATTTTGGAATTGTAAGTGGTGATGGTTGCACAACCCTGTGAATAGAGTGAAAACTACTGAATTGTACACTTTAAATGGATGAATTTTCTAGTATGTAAATTATATCTTAAAAAAAAAAAAAAAAGAGTCCTGTTCTGGATTCAAACAGTCTGGAAATCAAACTTGGCTGCCAGCTGTGTGGCTATGGGCAGGTTATCTGGACTCTCAAAGGCTTAGTATAATCTCACTTCTAAAATAGAATTGATAACAGAGTGTGAACCTTAAAAAGTTATTGTGAGGATTCAGGTTGCTAAGGCATGGCGGGTTCTTAGCCTAGTGCCTGGCACAGAGCGATTACTTCCTACATGTCAGTTACTACCTCTAGAGAGAAGGTTGTGTGGGAAGAGATTTTACAAATCAGTGCAGTTTGAACAATATGAACTATTGGCTGGAATCCTTAGCTTGGGAGTCATGACTCTTCTCTTCTCACAGGGGCGGAGCAGAATGACCCAGGGCTAGAGCTGCTCACGTAGATCTTCAAACCTAGAACTCAATTTCCACCTCATTCTTATTGTTCTTAGGGCCCATGTCAATAATTGAGAATTATTGTGCAATAAATTCTGAATACTTCGCAAGTTAAAATTTAGGCAAAAATTTAGAAATGTTGTTTGCACCTAAACTTGTTATAAAAAGCACAGCTACTTTACAATTAAATTGTTTTATTTTATATCTCTGCCTAGTCATAAGTACTATGAGTTTTCAATAATTATTTTTGCATGGGACCAAACCTTAATATGGAACAAAGATCCTTTTAAAGGTATTTGAAACAGTTCCTGAAAAGATTGTAATTTGGATTGTTCCATAGTAAAAATGTTGTTTATTGTGGTCATGTTATCGTAGAACTTGAGTGACTCTAAATTTTAAATATACCTGTTTATATGCCAGTTTATTAAATGAGATACAGTTTAATGTAGTTTACTTTTCATTTCGGAGGTATGAACATTTGCCCCAAAACCGAGGGGATAAGGCATTACTGCATATCAGTCTGTTAATGTCCTACCTATGAATTGCCTATTCTTCCCTTAAAATATGGAGATGCTTAAGTATTGTCTAAAGAAAAACTGTTCTTCCACCCAAATACAATTAGTAGAAAGAAAAAAAAAAACCCCATTGATGCTTTGATAAGTAATTTTTCAGTTTGGCTTGTCTGTCTTACTAATTGGCTGTTTCTTTCTCGCAGAGTGGGGAAAGGCAGCTGCCGCCATGCTCTTCTGTGGCTTCATCATCCTGGTGATCTGTTTCATCCTCTCTTTCTTTGCCCTCTGCGGATCCCAAATGCTTGTCTTCCTGAGAATGATTGGAGGCCTCCTGGCCCTGGCTGGTAAGACTGTGCGCCAGCAATCCTTTCTTCCTATCTGCAGTGGACATCAATATAATAATGTCCACGCCACAAAGAAGATCTCTGACAATACAGTTCCTGCTCTGTTCTCGGAAGATGTGTCACCAAAGGCAGAAGTAACAGAGGAGAGATGTATTTTAAGAGCTGGATCCCTTTTATCCTCTGCCTGAGACAGTGTTCCATGCCCCCCATCCAAGTGAGGAAGGTTGTCACTCTACCTGCTGCTATCTCTTGTAGATGACCCCATGTCCTTGACAGCCCTGCCCCGAGGGACCAGGGCTGGAAGTGCAGTGTCTCCCTAGTGGTCCCAGGCTGGCCTCCCATGAGCCCCATGCCGGAGGGGACTGGAATGTCCCTGAACCATTGCACTTGTTGAAGGCGTTCTGCAGTCTTAGGATGTGGTGGGTCACAGAAGGGTTTTCTGCAGTGGGATGGGGGATCTGGGCGGGGCCAGATCTGGAACTGCCTCTTTGCAGCTTACAGCCAGGGTTGGGGGATGGGAAACTTAGTGATGCAGCTGGGTGGGGCTCGGAGAGAACATTTATTAAGGGAATATAAGAACTAGGAATCTAGGAGCAAGAATCTAGAGGCAAGAATTATTTGAAATTTTAGGTGGGCACCTGGCAGTAGGGAAGTCTGCCAAAGGAGCAGGACCCCAGCCACAGAGCTGGATTTAGATGCACATCTGGATTTCCTGAGGCGGGGAAAGAAGAAGAAGATGCTGATAAGGGCAAAGCGAGGCGGCCATAGGCCATTTCTCAAGCTACCAACTTAGGCTCATGGAACCAAAGCCGAAATCCAGCCACAGACCTGGGGTATAAATACAAAGTGAGCATTTGGTTTTGGAAACAAGTAAGAAGCCTTGTAACTAGAGGGGTCCGTAGGATCAAGCCTGAGTCTGAGCGGGACCACCGTGCGCAGGGTTCCCTGAGTACAAAGAAGGTGATGGCAGGCTCTAGGGCAGGATAAGTGAGGACCAAAAAGGCCCTGGCTGGGAGGAAGGAGGCAGCCTCCGAGAACTGGTCAGTGAAGGTCTAACCGTCCCCTGTACATTTAAACATGTCTTTTGATTCAAAATAAAGTTTACTCGAGTGTTCCTCATGTTTCAAACTTTGCTTCTGGAATAATATTTTAGAATCAGAAATGGCTAGGAATCACAAAACATATGAGGAATCTTGTTGAATCCCACCTCCACTTTTATTTGGTGTTTTGTAGTTCAAATTTACAAGACCTTATCAAAGAAACAATTTGATGTAGCTTCCTATCACATGTCTTAGAAGACTAGGTAGATGCCTATACAAATCACCATTAGAAATAACACTATGACATTAACGTTCATTGAAAAATCCTTTAGGACCCATCAATTCCACTTCTAAGTATATATCCAAAAGAACCAAAAGCAGGGATTTGAATAGGTACTTGTACGTCCACGTTCATAGCAGCATTATTCGCAGTAGCCAAAAGGTGGAAACAACCCAAGTGTTCATCAGCAGATAAATATATAAACAAAATGTAGTCTATACATACAATGGAATATCATTCAGCCATAAAAAGGAATGAAATTTTGATGTGAGCTACAACATGGACGGACCTTGAAAACATTATGCTGAAAGAAATAAGGTAGATACAGAAGGACGAATATTTTATGATTTCACTTGTATGAAGTACCTGGAATAGGCAAATTCAGAGAGACAGAAAGTCGATTAGAGGTTACCAGCAGCTGAGGGGAGGGGGTAATGGGTACATATTGTGGATGTTGAAAATGTTTTAGGTATGGATAGTGGTGATGATTACACAACATTGTGAATGTATTTAATGCCACTGAATCGAACACTTAGCAAATGGTTAAAATGATAAATATTATGTTGAGTATATTTTGCCAAAATTAAAAGAAATCCTAGTAAAACTCTTCTGTCCACCTTAACATTAAAACATTAAGATCTAGTAATTGCCATCTGTAGCTAACAGGGTTGCAGGAGTTATTGTAAAAAAAACTCGTTCTGTTGAGTTTCGATAGATAAACAGCTGAACTGTCCTGCTTAATCCTGTGTTCTCATTTTACAATTTAATTCTCCTCTTCTCCTTCAGAGTTGGACAAGTGGAATGGGAAATGTTTAATAGAAAAATAAAAAGCCTAGAAATCTCAATATATTTTTAGCGGTAATAATGTTGAATAAGCCCTACTTGATTTTTAAGATATATTTCATAACAATTATTTTTAATTTGATGTATATTATTGGGTTAAAATCAGAATAATTGAACACCAATACAATTTAGATTTTGTAAAAATTGATCCAGACCATTACAAGAACTTTATGTGATGAACCAAAATGGGTAAATAACAATGTTTAACATTTATTACTAGGCATATTAGAGAAAAATGCAGAGAAGTGTTCCTTTTGTGTCACACACAATGATTTGCAGAAAATGACAAACTTAACTAGTGAGAGCTTGTTACTTAAACTAGACAGGAAGCGGGACTTCCCTCGTGGTCCAGTGGGTAAGACTCTGCACTCCCAGTGCAGGGGGCCCGGGTTTGATCCTTGGTGGGGGAACTAGATCCCACATGCATGCCGCAACTAAGAGTTCGCATGTTGCAACTAAGAAGTCCACATGCCACAACTAAGAGTCCGCATGCCACCACAACTGAAAGATCCTGCATGCTGCAACTAAGACCTGGTGCAGCCAAAATAAATGAATAAATAAATATTTAAAAATAAAGTAGACAGGAACCAGAGAAATATTTAAGATCTGCACCAAGATTGCCCTTCATAAGTTGCCAAAGAACAACATTTTAAGTTGGGAAATAGAAGCAACAAATCAAGATGTGGAAACATCTACAGCCTTTCTAGTAATTAAAAAAAAAAAAAAAAGAAAACTAGTTAAGGGTATATCTGTGGAGCTAGTAGAAAAAAATTAAGGTGAAAGAAAAGTGGTGATAAGGACTATTCACTCCCTGACATACTCCTGGGAGCACAGCCAGCTCATCCCTCTTTGTGAAGAGTAGCGTCTGAGTGTCACAGAGCTAAAATCTGCTTATACCCAAAGTCATGGCAATGCACATACTAAATACTAGGTAAAAAATGCATAGCATAGCATAGCATGTATATACTCATTAGAGCTTTATATAATTATGCATGTTCATTGAAAAAGACTACAAAGTAGATTTAATAAATTCCTTTTATTTTTAAGCAATGTAAATTGTTAATACATGATTAATAATGATTGTAATAATGTGACTCATATCAAAGAGTTTAGAAATTTTTTTGACATATGTTTTCCTTCCCATATCTTCCCTTTCACTTTTTAAAGCACTGTGGTTATTCCCCTCTTTTACTTCTATTCCCCCAGGCTGGAATGCTCTTCTTCCTGCCCTCCATCTCTTCATTTCTATTTATTCTTCAGATTCCCCCTTCCTCTGCAGGCTTTTCTGCTGATTCTCCCATTGATCATTCGCATCATTGATTCATTGTTTTATTTAGTCATTTATTCACTGAATGAATATTCCTCTGTGTCTGTGTGTGCATACACACAGACATATGTATATGTACATATATGTTTTATTTTGCTAACACTGATAATATTAACTTATGTTTGGCACAGGAAAAGCAAAGATGAAAAAGTAGGCTCTCCTCTACCCTCTTGCTTTCTATTGCACACCACAATTCAGCACGTTTTACTTTAGTATATATAATGCTTACATAGGTACATGAATCTCTAATTTTCTGTCTGTATTTCATATACTCAGTATTCTACTCAGTGCCAGGTATCTCTGACACACAATACTCAGTCATCTTTTTTTGGCTTATGATTAACTAGACTCCCCCAGCCCCTTTTATCAGCATTATTTAGGTGGATTTAATACTTATTTTAAGGCAAAAATGTTGTGGAAGAGGAAATAATCTGTTGTTACCGTGCATTCATTCATTCATACATTCATACTTTGTATTTTTTTTTTTTCCTTCCTTTTAGCTGTGTTCCAGATCATCTGCCTGATAATTTACCCTGTGAAGTACAACCAGACCTTTCAGCTTTCTGAAAACACTGGTGTCACTTACATCTATACCTGGGCCTACGGCTTTGGGTGGGCGGCCACGATTATCCTGACTGGCTGTGCCTTCTTCTTCTGTTGCCTCCCCAACTATGCAGATGACCTGCTGGGCAATGCCAAGCCCAGGTACTTCTACACATCTCCTTAAGGTGGGGAATGAGCTGAAGAACATCACTGCTGCTGAGATGGATTCCAGAGAAAGAAACTGTTTCCCCCGGAATACTTTGAATCTATGTTTGGGGCAGTGTTCATATCATTAAACTATAGTCAAAATGCTAAAATACTTTGGGAGAGAATATTTCTTAACTAGTTTTAGAGTTTCATATTCATCTTTTATCTATGATTTGTAGAGTTAAACAAGACTTACTTCTTTTAACTAATTACCTAATTACTAATATGCCAGTGTTTCCTTATATCTAGCCATACCATTTATATTGCATTTGTAAAAGAATATGAGAATGAAACTAACCACATAATTTATAAGGTAAAAATGAGAAGGCTTCAGAGATTTGAGTTATCTGATCAGGTTTCTGTTTTTCCCAGATGGAATGAACTGGGTCTATTAAGGACTAAGGAGAAGAGGAAGATATTGGTAAAAATTGCCAGTGACCAAATATTCTAAAAGAAATGCAAAAAGTAAATATTTTTTCAAGCCTTCAGCTATTTAAAGAAGCAAAATCGTTTCCTAAATGCATATCATTTGTGAGAATTTCTAATTAACATCGTGAATAATTGATTTGCGGCTAAGCTTCCCGTTAACTTGATATGGCATCTAGGGAAGTATTCTTTCATGGCCAAAGCCTGTTGCAGTAGTAAGGCCTCCTTAAGTAGTGAAATCTTAAGATGAAATTTTCTCTTTTAAAGTGGTTTGTAGGGTTGGGGTGTGGTAAAGTGCTACTAATAATTCTGCGCTGTTTGGTGTCTATATGTTCTAGACTAGGGTAGACTGGATTAAAAGATGGACTGGTCTAACTCGTCGTAACCTCTAGGTAGGATTAGGTTGTTCAGTAAACCATTAGGAGGGCCATTCCCATCACAAAAGTAACATTAAAACAGCCTAAAGAGAAGAAATGGCTTGAATTTTTCATCTTAGACTTGACCAGGCTCTAATCATGTAGACACAGCTTCTGATAGATTGCAGCTGTAAGCAAAAACTCAAATACGGTTAAAAACCTGGTTTCCCTTGGTAAACAGATTAAAAATATCTGAGGTAAAACATGCAACAGGAGCATTCAGGGATGTGGGATTTCTCTGAATGGCAAATATGATATATCATATGGATTTTTAAAAAAAATATTTGTACTTAAGTAAAGAAAACCAATTCATTTTATGTATCAAATTATTATCTTGTAAGTTGTAAAAATAAGCAGTTGCAGTTTTCATTATGAATTTTTCCCAATAAACCAGGTGTTCTAATCTTGTTTCTAGTTTGCAGTTTATTTGGTTTTGCTTCTTAGCCCCCGCTCCCCCCACCTCCACCACCAATCTGAGGAAGGGGATTTTTTTTTTAACATCTTTATTGGAGTATAATTGCTTTACAATGTTCTGTTGGTTTCTGCTGTATAACAAAGTGAATCAGCTATACATATACATATATCTCCATATCCCCTCCCTTATAGTGTCTGGCCTTACATTTAGGTCTTTAATCCATTTTGAGTTTATTTTTGTGTATGGTGTTAGGGAGTGTTCTAATTTCATTCTTTTACATGTAGCTGTCCAGTTTTCCCAGCACCACTTATTGAAGAGGCTATCTTTTCTCCATCGCATATTCTTGCCTCCTTTATCAAAAATAAGGTGACCAGATGTGCGTGGGTTTATCTCTGGGCTTTCTATCCTGTTCCATTGATCTATATATCTGTTTTTGTGCCAGTACCATACTGTCTTGAATACTGTAGCTTTGTAGTAGTCTGAAGTCCGGGAGCCTGATTCCTCCAGCTCTGTTTTTCTGTCTCAAGATTGCTTTGGCTATTCGGGGTCTTTTATGTTTCCATACAAATTGTGAAATTTTTTGTTCTAGTTCTGTGAAAAATGTCATTGGTAGTTTGATAGGGATTGCATTGACTCTGTAGATTGCTTTGGGTAATATAGTCATTTTCACAATGTTGATTCGGGCAGGGGATTTTTAAAAGATGTTTTGAGTGGGGTAGTAAGAACAGTGGATAAAATGAAAAGTTGCTTTTATCATTTTCAAGTTTTAAGGGTCCTGCTCATTTTAGGTGAGCATAAAAAAAACAATTTTTGAATGAACTTGAATGGATTCTAGGAGTCTACTCCCTGAACTTCTTCCTCAATGACCAATACTCAGGACACAGATATCAAACAGTATTTATCCAGTGCTGCCACCAGAGGGAATGGACCAAGAGCTTTCTGGTAGGTCCAGACACCCGGGAACATGAGTGTGGTTTAGTTGGTGGTTCTCCTACCTTCCGCAGCACAGCTTCCTGCTTGAGATGGGATCTTCTTCCATTCAGGTCATGGGACTGCAAGCAGTCTCTTTACTTCTTTTCCTCACGTCCATCTTCCATTTGCCGGTTGATAGGTTTTTTTTCCACGATGGCTCGTAAGTGAATTCTCCTCTGGTGTATATAAATGTGAAGAAGGGTTGCAGAGTAGCATGGTGGGAGAAAGAGGATATTTCCTCTTAGTGCTTCTGTTGGCCAGTTGGTCCTTGGCAGTGACTTTTTCTTCTGTGCGTTTCAAAATTTGAGGTGAACGTTTCTCATCATAAATCCACAAGGATCTGGTCTGGGTGATTGTTTCCACCAAAATTAAAACAGGGTTTGAAGTGATCATTAACAATGTTTAAAATGCCATCTTTTAAAATAATTGCATAGCTAATTCAAGAAGATAATGGATATCTAGAGATTCAGAAACTGGGTCTCCCATTAGACATGAAAATGACTCTCAAATACAGGTCCTCTAAAGCAAGCACTTTTGTCTTTGGATATTTTTCCCTTCCAACTTTCTTCTTCTCCTCCTAAACAAGTAACACACTAGATCCTAATGATGCACATTTAGGAAAAAATACAGCTTCCTGGAATCCATGGTCTGTACTAACAGAAACATTTCTACTGGAATGTTTGTGACAAAGACAGAGGAGGCATCATTACTTTGGTTAAAATGTTCCGCTTCTTTCAGCCTTGTTCCAGAATAGAGATCCTCCATTCCTTGTTAGTTCATGTTCATTAGAACAGAAACCTTTCTGTCATAAACAGAGCAGGAGAATTCCAGGGAATTCTGGAAAGTAATGGAGAATTTGACTGAGAAGCCATCTGAGGACTAACAATGCACTGCATGAGATTTCCCATGATTAAGCCAAGCTGGTTTCTAGCTCTGTAATTATATTGAGTCCCCAACCTTTAAACAAGCAGTTCTAGGTTCCCAAACAATTATCTCACGCTCCCACTGTAAGTAGTCAGATATGCCAAGTGCCATTTAATGTGTCTAGGACTTTGAGGTCTCACACAAAGTAACTATGAAGTGTAATTACTTTTAGCTTCAAAACCATACATTGCAGGGCTGACATTAAGGTTTGATAGGCTTTCCTTTCTTAAGAGAATCAAAACAATGGAAAAATATAGTCATAATAACCTCATTAGGTTGATTTTTGCTACAAACTCCTGCTGTCAGTCCTATTAATATAATAAACAAATGCTGAATCGACTTCTTTTGTTTTCCTAGGAAGACCTGAAAAGGGCATATTTGAATCTCATCCCATTGTTGGCTCTTGCTAGCTATGCAGGAGTTTATAGCGTGAGTGGTTTACCACCCCATGTGTTTCATAACCTCATCTGTAAAATGATTGCAATGATCCTTTTTCCTTCAAAATTCTCTGATTCAGTATGTTTGTATGTGTAGCTGCTCATTTATTAATTTACTCAAATATTGTTGGGCAAAGGAAAAATGGTAAAGTGATGCTATTTTTTGGTGTGTTTTTTCAAGTTGATTTTCATAACTAGAGACAATGATTAACATCTTTTTAATACTGTGATGGAATTTTTTTCTTTAATTGAAAATTAAAGAATATTCCTTTCATTGGAAGATCTACTAAATAAGTGTATATAGACTCTATCATGAGCATAAGGAACCCTGAAGCCTAGAAGAAAATCTTTATATTCCACGGAGCTTCTGATTCAAGATGGTGGAACGGACTCTTTTAATAATCACTTCTGACCAGGATAGAAAAAAGTGTAGAATAGTAAACAAGTGCCAGAGGAAATAAATCCATAACCAAAGAGGGATGTATCAGCTGACCATAGATTCTGTAAAATTTCTGGAAGATGAAAAATGAGCGACATTGTCAACATAGCACTGGAGCTGCCACCCAGAATAAACTCAAGCTGGCCATCAGGCAAGTAACAGCTGTGCTGCTTGTTAAGTGCCAAAGAAGTGCCAAGCTTGACGTTGGCAGGGAAAAGTAGGACTGGGAAAGGATGAGGGTGTAAATCAGGGGGATTAGTTAGAGGTCTGCCCCATGAGGAGTTTGCCAGTTGGCCTGGCCTTCCATGCCCCCACCAGGCTGCCACCTGAAACTTACAGAGTGAAAGAACCCAAAGATGATGGTCATTCTTCCTAAATAGCATGCTCTAAGTGCTTCCCATGCACTAACCCACGTAAACCTGGCCTAGACCCTCTGATATGAACTTAATGATCTTAATTGTTCAGAGAAGAAATGGAAGCACAGGAATGTGAAGTAATTTTCTCAAGGTCAGACAGCTAGTAAATAACAACGGTAATTATATATACAAAACACACCGTGTTGTGGTACTGTTTGGTGCAGTAGGGCACAGTCCAGTAGGTATTGATACCATATGAGGATTCCAGGCTTCCCTCTCCTTCCATCGTGTCTGTATGGGTCTCTCAACCCCTTCTACTTCTCCATACTCCAGGGAGGGTTCTGCCTTGCCTGTGTGTTCTGGGGGCATTTTATTGTATAATGGAGAAGCATGGGGGGCCAGAGTGTAAAGGACTAGGCCTGGGTGAGGGCTGGTTCTTCAGAGAGAATTGGGGGTGAGAGAGGAAGATGAAGGAAATTAATGGGAAAGAGAAAAAGGGAATTAAAAAAATCTTCTAGGATCTCTGCATCTCACTGCACCACGTGTGAGAAACACAGTTCACAATGTGTTGAGTTTTCATGGTTCGACTATCTTCTTTTGGGCACTTCTCTGTGCTTGGACCCTTACTTCCTGAGTCATGACTTCATGAACATCACAGGTAGGAGCCATTTTCCAAATCATCCCAGGAGTGTGGCTGATTTTAGAGGGGCCAGTCTTTTTTTTTTTTTTTTTAGGAACTTACTATATTACTGATAGTTTTAGGCTCTTAAATTCTCAAGTCCTATGAACAAATTATAAGACGGATATTATCATCACATTTTTAGATACAAAGACAAACATATTAACAAGTAATAGTAAAATTAGCATACAAAAGTGGGCCTATTTTGACTCTCAAGGTAAGACTTTCCTAGAGGGGCCAGTCTTGATGGAGAGGGCATTGTAAAGAAAAACCCTTTCATCTTCTTTCCGAAGCACTAATTTTTAGACTTTCTAAAATGTGCTGCTTTTGATATTACAGATTACTGGTCCTAAGTGAAGTACAATTTTTAAAAAACAATAGAGTCATCCATACACTGTATAGAATGCTGTGCATCTTCACTGTTGTAAAAAGGATATTTTGAAATACTTATTACAGAAGAAAACACAGTGAACACATGATATTCACATAGATCATAGAGTATATCAGTATAGATACACATCTCATCCTTTTGGCTTTTGTTACACTGTGAATATTCCTGATCAGAAAAAGAAATGCATGGAAGAAGGGCTCCTTTTCACTTTCCTACATCATCATCCAAGTACTGCCAGGAGAGGAAAGTGAATACATAACCCCCAGTTTTACCTTAAGTTTTTTTTTTTTTTTAATTTATTTTTGGTTGCATTGGGTCTTTGTTGCTGCACGCGGGCTTTCTCTAGTTGCGGCGAGGGTGGCTACTCTTCGTTGCGGTACGTGGGCTTCTCACTGCAGTGGCTTCTCTTGTTGCAGAGCACGGGCTCTAGGTGCACGGACTTCAGTAGTTGTGGCACTCAGACTCAGTAGTTGTGGCTCATGGGCTCTAGAGCGTAGGCTCAGTAGTTGTGGCGCACGGGCTTAGTTGCTCCGTGGCATGTGGGATCTTCCTGGACCGGGGCTCGAACCCATGTCCCCTGCGTTGGCAGGCAGATTCTTAACCACTGCACCACCAGGGAAGCCCTACCTTAAATTTTTGTACAAATGTTTAATCTGAAATATACATTAAAATATATATTAAAAACATATAATTTTTTTAACCATAAAAATGTTTCAAATCACAAATCAATTAATTACTTAACCCTCCACCTTCAGTCCACAAACTTTCAAATAAAATAGAATGACGTGAGTGAAGCTTGTCCCATTTGGGGAAGACATTGTTTCCTTAGAGGCAATTATCTAAACTCCAACTCCTTGACTTTAATTTAGGTGGAAGATACAAATAAACGTTTTTAATAGTCCTCTAAGACTTCATTCCCTTCTGTAGAAAGAATTCAAAGTATTACCAGTAAAGGGCTTCCCTGGTGGCGCAGTGGTTAAGAATCCACCTGCCAATGCAGGGGACACGGGTTCGAGCCCTGGTCCGGGAAGATCCCACGTGCCGTGGAGCAACTAAGCCCGTGCACCACAACTACTGAGCCTGTGCTCTAGAGCCCGTGAGCCACAACTACTGAAGCCCGCGCGCCTAGAGCCCATGCTCCACAACAGAAGAAGCCACCGCAATAAGAAGCCGGCGCACCGCGATGAAGAGTAGCCCCCGCTCGCCACAACTAGAGAAAAGCCCGTGCGCAGCAACAAAGACCCAATGCAGCCAAAAATAAAATAAATAAATTTACAAAGTATTACCAGTAAAACCATGATAGGAATTCAAACAATTTTGACATCTAAATTGGTCTGAAAAAGCGATGACTTTGAACGAGAATATTCCTACAATTATGCAGTAAGGATGTAATTGAAACTGTGGCCAATGTTTCTGCCAGGGGCAGGAGCAGGTTGCTTAAGAAGCTGGGGTGAAGAGATTCAGTGCCAGCTCTCTCTTTTGAAATCCCTTCTCTTTTCCTTGATCTTTCTGCAACAGTTATTTTTGCAACAGAGCTTTAAAAACAGGTTTCTTGGGGGCAAAAGATGGCTTTATCTTATCTCTGTAGAGTGGTTTCAGATTTTAAAATTCCTGAAGACAGACCGGGCTTGGGACCCACTGGTGGATGATCAGAGCCCTTGGCTTTTGGAGATTATTCTTCAGTGAGCTTGGCTTGCCCTGTCATTCTTCCAGTGCATTGTTCCTGGATTTCTCAATTCTGGTAAGTATCTGGGTGTGTTTTCCGGGTGTGGCAGAAATGAGTATAACACACCTGAAGTGTGGGAAGAGAAAGCCAAAAAGGGAAATTAAAAGAGGTTCAGATTCTGTCCCACTAATGATGTTCCACTTGTACTATTCTGTGTTTTGCTGTAAATTTTAACAACGTACTCTCTCCAGCTACAGAAATAAAGGAAAACTCAGAAGTGTGTGTGTGTGTGTGTGTGTGTGTGTGTGTTTAAAGATAGTTCTCTGGTGAAAAAATGGAATCCTGTTGATTTAAATGGCTTAAGGTTGTCTTAGTGATAATAAGTCATCAAATAATCATAATAGACAGTTGTATAATGGTTTGCTCAGCTAGTTTTTCCCATACAAAGATTCAAGTGAACTAACCTGCTAGTATCAACTGTTTTTGAATAAGTTACTTTCAAGAGGGTACTCACTTGGAAACTCTGAATTTAATCATTAAAAGTAAATTGCTGAGTGAGACTTTGAAAGCACGTTTCATGTGCAAATCCTCTGTTTCCCTGTTCTATGCTTTCTCTTCAGCGGATATTTTTAAATTGAAATGCTTCTGTGAAAATTCATATTTTCAAATTACACCTCACTCAATTCCTGGTCAAGCAACATCTCAATACCTAAACCTTTTTTTAGTAACAACAACAAAAAGAAAAACTGGTTTCAGTGCAGATGTAGAAGGTTAATAAACTGAAGTGTGTATAGGAAGCCGGCATTTGCCATGATTAATTTCATGTTGACAGAATTTACCATTGGAATAATTTCCTCTTCTGAAGATGTCTAGTGGGTCAGAAATTGGGTCTCAAGACTCGAGATATCAGTGTGATAAAATGAATTCCCGGCTGACACCAAACAAAACACAAACTGCTTTTGTAAATCAGCCTCCCGGCCCTCACTCTGGAGGGATCTTCCCAGTAGGGCTGTTACAACTTAGGAAAAGAACAGATGCAGCCTCCCACCAGGAGCAACCTGGGCTGGGTGCCCTCGTGCAGGACACAGCTGCACAGCCCCACCAGGGGCAGCCCTGGCTGTGGGATCAAGGCATCCCAACACCACAGTGGAATAGCCCTCACTCCAAAGAGGAGCCCTGGTACGGATGAAAATTACTACCAGAATAGTTTTAAGAAGTCAGCCATGCCTCCTTCCATCCTCTCTGCACACCTCCCTCCCCAGATGTATCAATAACTTCTATAAGGCTCAGAAACACGGAGGCATCAGGGACTTAGTACCAGGTGAACACACTAAAGGGTAAATTCAACATCTGGAAACATCACCAGTTAAGTTGAAACTGAGTCAAACGATTAGTCTTATTCTATCCACATGTGCTGCAAACACAGGGACCTCAAGGGAAACTATGCCATATTAAAAAAAAAACGAAAAGAAAAGAAAGAAATACTGCATTGAAGTTCCTCAGCTCAGAATGCTACTTCTGAACCCCCTGACTGAGCAGATTAACAATAAGCTTCTGGCTCTAACTGGCTAATTCCTAGCCTAATTGTCCTGGTGGGGCTCTCTGAGAATCACTGGAAGAGCCGCGACTTTCACACTTGCGTAGATTGGCACTGTCCTTGTCCCACGGCAAAGGTGAGTTGTTATGGGAAAGCCATTTCAAGCAGACAGCCTGCCTTTGGGCTTCCACCGGAGTTGTCTCAATTCAGCCTGTTTGGTACTAAGGGATTTGTGTATAAAACATGCCTAGTTGTTCATGTTCTTTTACTTGACAGTTTTTTGTTCTGAGATTAGAAAACTTTTCAGAATTTATAGCTGTGTAATCTTAGGGCTGCTTTTGGAAATGAACGAAGAATGGGGTGATGTTAAGCACGAGGCAGCCTGTCTTCTGTAGTTTTTCTTTGCACAGGTCATCCATGAGGAGAGCACTGTGTGGGGCCCTATGTTTTGGTAACAGAGCAGCCCAATCTTTTCCTCAACCTGCGCAGTGAGTCATCACAGAATGAGTTAGGACTGGCAGACCCGGTGTAGACAACTTCTACACGTTAAAACACAAAACTTTCAAATTAGGAGTTTGGGATTAACATACACACATTACTAAATATAAAATAGATAATCAACAAGGACCTACTGTATAGCACAGGGAAGTATACTCAATATTCTGTAATAGCCTATATGGGAAAAGAATCTGAAAAAGAATGGTTATATGTATGTGTATAACTGAATCACTTTGCTGTACACCTGAAACTAACACATTGTTAATCAACTATACTCTAATATAAAATAAAAATTAAATTAAAAAAAACACAGAGCTTTCTCCTGAAACACCTTTTTCACTGAACAAAGAAGTTTGGAAACGTGGACAAAATGAGAATCGTCAAAGAAGCTTCCAAGGCTTATATTCCATGCCAAGCTTACCTGTTCAACACAGGCTTCTCCTTTGCAGGAATTAACTGATACAAATGCTTTTTTTCTTTTGAGTTCTACAAATGCCTTTAAAACTTTCGTAGAAGAAAAGTCACCATATAGAATCATGATTTAATATTCTTAGCACAAGATGAGAGGTTGATTTTCCCTAGAGAAATACATACAAAAAGCTCCAAAAAATATTTGTGTTCCAGATGTTAATAGCTGTTACTAAAAAAGATGCTATAGTCACATAACTGCAATAACATCTACGTTTTATCACTTTCTTACTACGTACCAGGCATTTGTTTGACCTTAACAACAATCCATTTAGGCAGTTACATTATTACCTCAATTTTAGAGTTTGAGATCCAAAGGCTTAGGAGAGGTGAGTGACTCCAAAGTAAATAATGGAGCCGTCATTCAAACCAGGTTGGTTTGATTCCAAAGTCCATTCTTTCAACCATACACAAATATGCTGGGGAAATACAGTGGTAAATGCAGTGTAAAGAATTTTGTCTTGTTTTTTATTACAATACAAATTTCAGAACTATTAAGGTGCTAAAATGAATTCTAAGTCATCAAGAGGAGCTTCTGACAACAGAACACTTTGTCACGGCACACTGCCTTAGTTTGGATTCCTGAGACAAGGACTGGGGGTAAGTAGTTTATTTGGGAGGTGATCTCAGGAAGTACCAATGAAGGAATGAGCAGAGTAGAAGAGCTTAGGATAAACGACAATCAAGCATGTGTTTATAGTCAGATCACCGACTTGGGGCTCAAGATCGCTGAGGATCTGTGAAGAATGCACCTCAACGTAGTTCTACTGCAGGACAGGGCAGCTGGGCTATTTATCCAATGGCTGCTGTCCTTTATTGTTGATATTTGCTCTGGGGTTGAAATCCCAGCACATTTGAGCTCTCCTGTGTGCAGGCTAAGCAAATTCCCATGGCGCCAGGCAAAGTTCTCAGGCCAAGGGGCGGAGAGACAGACATTTGGGCTGGGAAGCTGTCAGTGAGCAAGGCCACTGTCCTGTAGCTGCGGGGCCAGATGAGTGCCAAGGAGACACGGTGGGACACTCCTGGCTTTGCTCAGGGTATCCCTGCCCCACACTGAGCAGCTCCGATACTGATGCCTCAAGGTATTGAAGGCCATGGTCTCTAAGTAGACTTATAAATGGGAAGATGAGTGAAATGAATTACAGTCCCCATAGCTGCAGCCTTTGCTGAGGCTTTAATCGATATTTTGTAACAACAACTGTTCCCTTCTGTGATGATCAAGGTCAATTAACACCAGTACAGTAACTGATTATTGGCCCGTTGGTCCACCTACATGAGGAGCCCAAAATAACCCTTGGCAGTAGCTTTAGGTTCAGTGGAACGCTTATTATGTCCCCTGGTCGAAGCACATCCCCACAAAGACGTAGACCTCGAATTCTGCCGACCCTAAAATTCCTATTACAGGTGGCATAAATTCCCCCAAATTGGACACTGGGAGTGAAGGTACAAGGGCCTGACCCCAGCTCTGAAAGGTCTGTGAGTTGCTACCTTAGCTGAGACTATAAAAGGCCGTTTTAATATCTCATCAATCTGGCAGCTTCTGGGAGATGCAGTAAATCGAAAGACCAGTGGATCTCATGGTCATGTGCCCATTGTCACACCTTGGCTCCCTTAGTTTAAGGAAATGTTATACAGGATCTCATGTCAATATCTCAAAAACTCCATAAATCCTTGGATGTTGGGCTTGCAAGGGAACTGCTCGCAGGGAAGAGAAACTGAAATAAACGTCAACCCTGGTAGGACGAACTACTGCCCCCTTTGGGATGGAAGGGCCTGATGTAATCAACTTGCCTCTAAGTGGGTGGTCTATTTTTTTTAGGGGTGGTTCATTCCACCAACCAGTCTCTCAATCCAATATCCCCAAAGTCCATTCTTATACATGTTCCCTCAGTACCGACTGGGACGTATCAGCCAGGTCCTGCAGCTCTTTTGGTGGATAAGCCATTTCTTCCTGTAGCTTTACTTTCCTTTTCAGGATATTCTAAGACCTTAGCCTAGTCACTGGTGTAGAATCAATGAGGGAAGGAACAATGAGGAGGACACTAGCATCGTGTGAGGGGCATCTGCCTCAAGAGAGGCCTTTGTATGGTTCCAGGACGTGGGAGGTTGCTTGCCTCTGCTAAGGGGAAGGGGTCCATTCTGCCAGTCTGGAGCTTTCCACCCAATGTCCGAATCCCAGGTCTTAGAGTCCAACTCTTGTCCTATCAGAGCCTGATTTTTAACATGGAAGACCTCCTAGGACTGTGCTTGCGGCTTCTGTTGTAGGTCTGTTATCCTTAGAGCAAACCCTAGACCTGATTTTCAACACAGTGTTGCCCTACAGATGCAGGAGATAAAGACCTCATCAGATGCTTCCATCGAGGACCTCTGGCTTTCACAATGTGCCACCATGAGTTGATGGTTGGTTGACCCGAGCTTTTTATTCACTTTCTTCAGTTAACAATTCCATGGTCCTTGTCACTGCCATTGCCCCCATAGGTTATCTTTCAAGTGCTACAGAGATCATACAAGCTAGTGCTTCCTCTTCCGTTCCAACCCCTCACAGGTAGCATTTCAGTAACTGTGCTCCTCAGGCTGTCAGGAGCTATCACAGCTGCAAACACCACCAACGATGCCGTTCTCGTTATGGTCTGGCTGGAGGGAGCCAATTGTACGCTCCATCCCGAGACCACTTCCCGAACCACTTGTCTTAGTTTGGTTTTCCCAGAAGGTGAACTTGAAACATTCATCCCATTTACTTCCATTGCTTCTCACAGCCTATAGGATTAAACTGCAACTCAATAGCATGGCTTAGAAAACCCTGCATTATCGGGCTCTGTCTGCTTTCCTAGGCTCATGTTTTGAAAGTCATTCCTCTCCCAGCCACTGCCTTTCCCCATACACACACACACACACACAAACACACACACACACACACACACACACACACACACACAGACACTATCACTGCAGTCTACGTTTTGGCCATAGCCAATTTCTTGCATTTCCCTGATATTTCATTTCTCTCTGAGAGCCTCCTCATTTCCTCTGCCAAGAATGACCTTTCACATACTGACTTTGCCTATCAGAGACATTCCAGGATAACGGAGGTGGTTGTAAGACATTGTGAATGTACTTAATGCCACTGGGTGAGACACTTAAAATGATTAAAATTATAAATAAATTATCACCATAAAAATGTATTTACAAAATACAAAGTATGCTGGACCCCTACTCTACCAAAAAATTCCCTTGTGTCATTATTTAGCTAAAGTAGCACAGCTCCTAGGAGACCACCTCCCACAACTGAATTGGCCCTTCTTCTTTCTGGACCTTGTATTTGAGCCGATATCATCTGCTGCTTTCCTATCTGTGATGGTTAATTTTGTGTATCAGCTTGACTGAGCCATGGGGTGACCAAGTCTTTAGCTAAACATGACTCTGGCTGTGTGCGCATTCCTGGATGAGATTAACATCTGAATCAGTGGACTGAGTAAAGCAGGTTGTGTTCTCCAAAGTGGATGGGCCTCATCCAATGTGCTGAAGGCCTGAATAGAACAAAAGGGCTCAGCTGGAGAAAATTTACTATCTTTGCCTGACTGTCTTTAATCTGGGACCCTGATCTTCTCTTGCCTTTGGGCTTGGACTCAGACTAGAACTTATACTGTTGGCTCTCTTAATTCTAGGCCTTCAGACTCAGACAGAAACTATACCATTGGCTCTCCTGGGCCTCCAGTTTGCCAGCTGCAGATCTCAGCCTCCATAACTATATGGGCCAATTCCTTATAATAAATTATACACAACTCCTGGTGGTTCTTTTTCTCTGGAGAACCCAAAATAATATACCATCCCTTGCATTCTAGGAAGAATTCTCTTAAAGAAGACACATTCAAAGGCTGGAGAAAGCTCAAAGTAATCCTCCCCCAGGTTTCATCAAACTCCCTTGGACGTAATTCTTTCTATTTCCCCTCTGCCTCCACAGCAACCTGACTCCTATTTTGTCCCCATGCCCACCTGGGTGCAGAACTAAACAGTTTTTAATGTTTCTACAAAGCCTTGAAGAGCACCAAGAATTTCATTGATGTTCATGACCTTCCCTGATGATTCGGGGGAGAGCTGGGGATGTGGTCACAGTGAAGAGCATTCAGTCATCTTAACCATTTATCCTTCCCTATCCTCTCTCTTTTGGATTCTCCCCAAAGATCCAAATTCTTCTTTCATATTATCCAGAATTGTATCCCCCTTTCCGTGAAGCCCTGACACTAGCTAGCAGCCAAGCCCTGGACCATGTAGGCTCACCACATCATTCTTACTCCATCTCATTGCTTGTCTATGAAGCAAAACAGCACAGTGATTGTGAGTAGTGATGTCAGACATCTTTGCTCATTATTTGCTGTGTGTCATTCAACAAATATTGAATATCTTTAAGACTCAGTTTATTTATCCGTAAATTGGGGATGATTATAATGTTTGTGATGATTAATTGAAAGAATATATGAAAAGAGCCCAGGGCTTCCCTGGTGGCGCAGTGGTTAAGAATCCGCCTGCCAATGCAGGGAACACGGGTTCGAGCCCTCGTCCGGGAAGATCCCACATGCCACAGAGCAACTAAGCCCATGCGCCACAACTACTGAGCCTGTGTTCTACAGCCCACGAGCCACAACTACTGAAGCCTGCATGCTTAGACCCCGTGCTCCGCAATGAGCAGCCCGCGCACTGCAACGAAGGGTAGCCCCCGCTCGCCGCAACTGGAGAAAGCCCAAGTGCAGCAACAAAGACCCAACTCAGCCATAAATAAGCAAACAAACAAACAAATAAATGAGCCAGCACAGTGTCTGACACATACCAAGTGTTCAAGAAATTAGAGCTCCTGCCATTTGTAGATAGTGGGGATAGTGTTTTGAAAATTTTTCTAGCATTGTTTTCTCCCATAAACCTTGTTTTACTGGGGCTTTTCCTTAGGTTGAGAATAGGAATCAAGGAGGGGTGGAAATCACAGAGAAATAAAGAGGCTGTGTATAGCACTCACCTCTTCACAGACAGGATATAAAACACCAAAATAAAGAGGTGATTGGTCAGCTCTGAATCTGAGAGCTGACTTTCTTGAGTCTCCTGAGTTGTGAAATCCACCTAATTGGAAGAAAAAAGGAATTTCTATATTCTAAGAGTTCCCCTTACATATCAAGAGCAAAGCAGGAAGGTCTTATTACAAAGTTCTACTTTAAGCCTTAGACAGGGAGAACTTAGTATGTGATTTATGTTAAGTTCCCACTAAACAGAAAGAACAAGAAAGCCTTTTGCTAGAAAAGAGGAATTGTGGGTGGAAGTAGAGGGTAGACAGAGGCAAGTGGTCAGGTTTAAAAGTCCTACTTACCCTCTTAGGATAAAGATCTGGGTTGAGAAGAGGCATCAGGAGGGATAGAAATTGCAGAGAAGTAGAGAGGGAAGCTCAGAGTGAGGATCTCTGTGTGTGCGTGTGTGTACGTGTGTGTGTGCGTGTGCATGTGTGTGTGTGTGCGCGTGTGCGTGTGTGTGTGTGCGTGTTTGTGTGTGTGTGTGTGTGTGTGTGTGTGTGGCATTTATCACGTGCCTCACTTTCCACTGAAAACTTCAGAAGGAAGCCATCTCTCTTAGCTTGCCAGGTGGCATGGAAGGGACCCAAATCCTCTCCACCACGCCCCACAAGGTTACCAGGCAGTGCTGAGGGTAGATAAAGGGGCCATCTAATTATCTGGTGTCTTCTGGGGCTAGAAAAATGGCTCACTTTTATTAAGCATGTATTATATTGCAGATACTGTTCTCTGTGACTTTATATGCATTATCTCCTTTCAGCTTCCTGACCACCCAACAAGGTAGACAATGGTTTTTCTTGTACCCATTTTATGGATGAAGGAATCAAGGCATATAGAAGTTAAGTAACTTGCCTAGAATCACAGAGCTAGTAAGTGGCAGGGTTGGGACTCAACCTCAGGCTGTCCTATGCTTTCAGCCTCTCTACCACATTGCCATTTAAGGGTATAGGTATTTACAGCACAAGCTAAAGACAAGAAGGGCCATGTCAGCAGCAACTGATGGCCAAGGTCCCTGAGAAACTGCATCCAAGCCTGGCTAGAACCAAGAAGACAGACTACCACTCCAAGGATGGGCCTTTGTTAAGGGAGATAGAAGCACATGGGGATCAATTAGGGAGATCATGATTCAGCAATTATGAAGACCACTCCTCCCCACAAGCAGGTAAATGCTCCCTGCACCCTGTTGTCTTCCTGGGAAGGGGGAGATGGATGGGAGAGCCTTGAGGAAAGGATGAAACAAAGAAGTGTGAACTTTGGATAACTAAGTATTTGCCTGTAGAGGATTAAGTTCCCCTAAGAGAGACTATTAAACTAGAACAGGCTACTTTACCTTTCACTGTCAAGTTTAATTTCACCTTCCCTCACTCTCCTGCCATTACCAAAACGCAAGCTGAGATCAGTTATGGAAAATACAAGAGCTACATTTGTTTGTGAGGCACACTTGCCTCACTCACTCACAGTGTGTTAATTGATTTTTCTGCATTACGTGTCTGTTGCACATGGTAATCTGCCAACTCCCCAAAGGCGCTGTGCATGTCTTATTTGTTTTTTATTTCGTGGTGCATACAGGTGCAGCTCTGGTGCATACAGGTGTTCATTATTGCCTCCTGAACAAATGAATGAATGAATCCCTTAGAGTATTTGCCTCTGTAGTCCCACAAAAAGTCACTTTAGTCAACTACTGAGTCATTTGTCATCATTGTGGATTGTCTTCATTCACTAAAGAACTGTTTTTTTGTTACCCAGGAACAGCTGTAGCAGGGAATTCCTTGAGAAGTCATGGTTGTTAATTTTTCTGTTGCCTGCGTTATCAGGGGTGTCTTAGTAAATTACTCCCTTATGTTGGGGACTTAGGTTTTTATACAATACCTTTGCTATTATCAATACATGTTATAATAAATATTTTTGTGTATTTGCATTTATCCACTAGATTTCTTTCTTTGAGAACAGATTCTTGGGAGTGGAACTGGTAGGTTATATTTTAATGAGAGCTAGTGTGGTGCTGTAAAAAAACACAGACTTTGTTATCAAATGCAGGTAACTCTTGAACATCGCAGGGTAGATGGTGGTTAGGGGCACCCACCCTCTTCAGTCAAAAATCTGCGTATAATTTATACTCAGCCCTTTGTAACCACGTTCCTCTGTATCTGTAGTTCTGCATCCCGGATTCAACCAACATCAGATTGTGTAGTACTGCAGTATTTACTATTGAAACAAGTCCCCCTATAAGTGGACCCACACAGTTCAAATCCCTGTTGTTGAAGGGTCCTACCTTTTTCACTGGTTACTGGCATGGCCCAAGCAATGGGTTTGACTTCACCGACTTTCAGTTTACTTACACACAAAAGGGAAAAATATGTCACTCTCACAGGTTTGCTAAAATGATAAAATGAGGTATTCCAGTACCTGCCATAAAATAAATGCTTGATAAGTGCTTCCCTTCATCCTATAGTTTTGAAATATACTGCCGTATCGCTTCTAAGGTCTTTATGGTGCTAGCAATTCTAGGTGTTATTAAAATTTCCTCTTTGTCATACAGTCATTAAAAAACATATATATATATATACACACACACACGCACATGTGCATGTTTGTATAAAATAATTAGTATGTAATGATTAAAAGATTTCTATAAATGAATTAGAAAAAGAAAATACATAAGAAAAATAGGCAAAGAACATGAATAGGTAATTGAGAATCTGAATGGCAGAAACAGGAAAGATAGTTAACTTCATTAATTTTTAGATAAATGATAACCAAACAATGATATGCTATTTCACACCCACTAGACTGGCAAAATCAGAAATTTTAAGTTGAAAATACTTAACTTACTTCAGAGGGTTACTAACACTGCTCATAAACTGCTGGTAAGAGTGGGAATTACCTCAATGATTTGGAAGAACAATGTTGCAATATTAAGAAAAGTTGAAGATATGCATATCCTATGACCAGAAAGTCAATTTCTGGGCTTATTCCCCAGAGAAATACTCAGATATGCACAATAGGAGACAGGTAAAGACACCTCCTTTGAAGGAATTTTTATAATAGCAAAAAAATGGAAACAACCTAGATAACCATCAACTGGGGAATTAACACATTTTAAATAAATAAATGTTAAATGATGGAATATTATACAGCAGTTAAAACTAATGAACTAGATCTACGGGTATCACAGAGGTGAATTTAAAGAGTTTTATGTGAAAAATGCAGTTGCAGACTAATTCATGCATTATGAAAATATTTACAAAAGATTAAAAACCCACCAAGCATATACTACATTGTTTATGGATACTTTTGCATGTAACAAAAGCATAAAACATTGACTAGACATATACTCAACAAATTTATGATATAGCTGCCTTTAGGGAGGGTGAAAGGGAATGAAACTGGAGGAGAATGAAAGAGACTTCAATTTGTCTATAGTACTCTATTTCTTTTATATATATATATATATATAAAGAAAAAAACCTGAAGCCAAAATGACAGAATGTTAGGTTTTTTTAAAAATTATGGTTGATGGACACAGAAATATATGTATTATGTTCTTTGTATGTCTCTACATACTTAAAATGTTTCCAAATAAGATATGTGTTTCTATAATAGACAAAACTGAAATTTTGTTAAGCAGTTTGCAAACATTCTGCAGCTTTCACCATTTAAAAAATTGAGAGCCCTTCCATGACAGCACTGTAAATGCAAGAATATTGGTATCATTTTTTTTTAAACTTAATGTCTATTAACTCATTCCCAGAAACATTGCAAATGTTTTCCCAAGTTTTTTTATGTCCTTCTAAAACACAAGTCAAAATGATACATATGCCGAGTTAAAAAGTCATGTAACACAGAAAGTTTATCATGAAACCAGTAGGCTCCGCCAATTCACTCCTCATTCTTTGTGTCCAGGCTTATGAAGCAACCATGGGAAACTGTTTTAGCTATTTCTTCTGATATTTATCTCCATCCTTCAAAGTAATATGCCATTTTTCCTTACGTTTTTAATTTTATATTGACTTCTTACTGTGGAAGATATGGATATAACTCTTTTATATCCATCCTAGTCACCCCTGCACACACAGATACACACACATGCACAGGTACATATGCACACATACAGATAATTTCTCTTCCCAGTTTCCCAATGGTCTTATGTCACTATTTTGGTTATATCAATATCCATATTTTATATTATTATGACTATGTAAGGGTAATCCTCAGCTGAGCCTCACAGTAAATGATTTTATTCCCTTCTTTTACAACCTTTTGTTTTTATTGGAATAAATTCTTGCCTCATTTTTCATTTGCTTATAATTTTAGGTTGGAAATAATTTCTCTCAGAATTTGAATGTTATTTTTCTCAGAATTTTGAAAGCATTCCTTCTAGATTCCAGATTGTTCTTGAGAAGTCAGATGCCATTTTGATTTCCAATCCTTTGCTCGTATCTCATTTTTTCACCTCTAGAAGATTTTAGTATTTTCTCTTTATTTCCACCTTCTGAAATTTATGACGTGTCTTAATGTCAATTTTTTAAAAATAAATTTTATTTATTTATTTATTTATTATTTTTGGCTGCATTGGGTCTTTGTTGCTGTGCATGGGCTTTTCTCTAGTTGCAGCAAGCGGGGGCTACTCTTCATTGCGGTGCGTGGGTTTCTCATTCGGTGGCTTCTCTTGTTACACAGCACAGGCTCTAGGCGCGTAGGCTTCAGTAGTTGTGGTATTCAGACTCAGTAGTTGTGGCTCATGGGCTCTAGAGCGCAGGCTCAGTAGTTGTGGCGCACGGGCTTAGTTGCTCCACGGCATGTGGGTCTTCCCGGACCAGGGCTCGAACCCGTGTCCCCTGCATTGGCAGGTGGACTCTTAACCACTGTGCCACCAGGGAAGCCCCTTAGTGTCAATTTTATCCCCTTGTAGTGCCCCACTTCTTTGTTCTCTCTTTCTGTAACTCCTATTTGCCATATGTTGGATCTCCTAGTTACATCTTCTAATTCTCTGTGTCTTTCTCTCCATTTTCAGATCTCTTTTCTTTTTGTACTTTCTCTTCCATTTTCTATCTCTTTGTCTTTTTATGTTTCCTCTGCAGTGATTTTCTCAATACTAGTCTTTCAATCTTTTTGTTGAATCTAAAAGTTTCTCTTCTATCAAATATTTAATTTCCAAGAGCTTTTTCTTATTCTCTAATTATTCCTCTTTTTAAAAAGGTTATCATCCTGTCTTATTTTGTGGAAGCAAAATCTCTCATTTTTCCATAAGACATTAATAATAAGTTTTTGATGTTTACTTCCGGTCCTAACCATGTCTCTTTTTTCCTTGAATTCCATTTTTTGGTACTTTATGTTTGTATTTTGGTCCCTATTTTTAAATTTTGAGGCTTTTCTTGGATGTTTGATGATCCTTGGTTATTCATTTATATTTCAGAGTAAGACACAAAAAATTCTAGTTTGGAAGCTCCATGTATGTTGATTGGGTTCAACTATGGTCCTCATCATAGGTTAAGGAGGTAAACCTGGTTGTTGCCTAGGAGGACTCCAACTTGCTATTATACTTAAGTCTTTTCTCTTGGGCTGATCAGTTTTCCTGGAGCAGGATTTTCCTATCTCTTGCCTAGAAGGTAGAGCCTGGTTCCTATTATTCTAGAAGCCAGTCGGGGAATTGGCTGGGACTTTCACCATTGAATATGTAGCCTTTAACATAATCTACCTGTTTTCAGCATGTGCCTTATTTTGCCTTTAGCCATGATTTATCCTCAGTACCTCTGGGCCAAAGCTGAGGAGAAGTCACTTAACTAACTGTAGGGGAGAAGCAAAACTGGGCTTCTATATGCTTCTTGTAAAGACTTTAAATCTATCCTCCTGTGTTCAACCCCACCCTGAGTCCTTGCCTTCAGAGATACAGTCTGTCTTTAATTCCTAAACTTCTCTTAAGCAGGAATCAGCTTGCTTTTTGTTGGCTTACTTCTCTCCCTACCCTGTAGGCATTTTAAAGACTAAAAAGCTCTTAAAAATTTCATCATGTTCTGATGGGAAAATATCAATATATTCTGAAATTTAAAAAGGCAAGCTTAATTTCTGTGATCTTATTTCCCCATGTATATGTATATATACACATATATAGTAACACATACATATATATATATATGTTATATATATCTTATATATGTGTGTGTGTATATGTATGTGTGTGTGTGTATGTGTGTATGTGTGTGTGTGTGTGTGTTTATATAGACAAAGGAAAAGCCATGGAATAATATATATCAATCTTAACAGTAGTTACTTCTGGGAACCAGATTGAGTGGGGTATGACTTTCATTATTTACTTTTTACTCTTTTATTTTTTAAAAAAGCATATTTAAACTTTATGATAATTATTATTGATATAGGTAGATGTTCAATAGCTATTGCCAGGAGATAAAAGCAGGCTATAAAATAGAATGTACATTACATATATTTTATCATACACATGCACACACAGCTAGAGAGATAGAGCGAGAGTGAGAGAGAGACAGAGAGAGAAAGGAGAGAGGTTAAAAGAACACATCTGAAAATATATAAAGAGTGGCTACCTGTAGATAATGAGGTTAAACATGATTTTTAATGATCTTCCATGTTTTACAAGTTTTCTGTATTTTCCCATTTTGCCATTTATTCTCCCAGCACATATTTATTGCATACTTACTTTGTAACAGGTACTGGAGATGCAGAGGTGAAAAAGACAGGCAAATTTCCTACCCTCATGAAACTGACATTCTGATGGGTGGAGACGTCAGCAAACAAATAAAATAAATGATTTTAGGCAACATACTTCTTACTCATTCATGAATCAAATGGCAGTCATTGCTCCTATTTATGTACTTTGCTATAAAGTGGTAATACCTTGGAGGTGGCCAAGATGGTGGAGAAGGAAAACCTTGAACTTACCTCCTCCCATGGATACACCAAAATTACAACTACTTACAGAGCAAGTATCTCTGTATCTACGAGAACAACATGAAGACCAGCAGAAAAGATTTCCTACAACTAAAGACATACAACACGAAGTTAATGGAAGACAATAGAGAGCCCAGAAATAAGCCCATGATCATAAGGTCAATTAACCTATGACATAGGAGGCAAGGATATACAACAAGGAAAAGACAGCCTCTTCAATAAGTGGTGCTGGGAAAAATGGAAAGCTACATGCAAAAGGATCAAACTGGACTACTTTCTCACACTGTATAAACAAATAAACTCAAAATGGATTAAGGACTTAAACGTAAGACCTGAAACCATAAAACTCTTAGAAGAAAACATAGGCAGTACACTCTTTGACATCAGTCCTAGCAATATGTTTTTGATCTGTCTCCTCAGGCAAGGGAAACAAAATATAAAATAAGCAAATGGGACTACATCAAACTAAAAAGCTTTTGCATAATGAAAAAAACTGTCAACAAAATGAAAAGGCAGCCTACTGAATGGGAGAAAATATCTGCAAATGATATGTCCATTAAGAGTTTAATATCCAAAATATATAAACAGCTCATACAATTCAATATTAATAAAAACAAACAACCCAATTAAAAAAATGAGTAAAAGACCTGAATAGATATTTTTCCAGAGAAGACATACAGATGGCCAAGAGGTACATGAAAAGATGCTCAACATTACTAATAATCAAGGAAATCAAAACCACAATGAGATACCACCTCACATCTGCCAGAGTGGTTTTCATTGAAAAGATAACAAATAACAAGTGTTGGTGAGGATGTGGAGAAAAGGGGACCCTTGTGCACTGTTGGTGGGATTGTAAATTGGTACAACCACTATGGAAAAGAGTAAGGAGCTTCCTCAAAAAAATTAAAAATAGAAGTGCCATATGATCCAGTAATTTCACTTCTGGGTATTTACCTGAAGGAAATAATACTAATTCAAAGACATATGCACACCAATGTTCACGGCAGCATTATTTACAATAGCCAAGATATGGAAGCAATATAAATGTCAAATGGATACAGAAGGTGTGGTATATACACACAGTGGAATACTACTCAACCATAAAAAAGAAATCTCACCAATTATAACAACATGGATGGATCTAGAGAGTATTATACTAAGTGAAATAAGTCAGACAGAGAAAGACAAATACTGTATGATCTCACTATATGTGGAATCTAAAACACAAAACAAATAAATGAAACAAAACCATACTCATAGATACAGAGAATAAATGGATGGTTGAAAGGAGGGGAATAGGAGGGGTTGAAATAGGTGAAGGTGATTAAAATCTACAAACTTCCATTTATAAAATAAAGAAGTCACAGGCATGTAATATACAGCATAGGGAATATGGTCAATAATATTGTAATAACTTTGCATGTAGACAGATGATTGCTAGACATCATAGTGATCATTTCATAATGCATGCAAATGTCAAATCACTTCGTGGTACATCTGAAACTAACTTAATATTGTATGTCAACTATATTTTAATTTTAAAAAGACAAAAATAAATACATAATATGTTTATGTTTTCCACAGTAGTCAGAAAATTTAATCTTTCTGAGTAAATTCATGTAATTATTCAGCTTAGTAAGGATGGACAAAATATGCTTAGGGTTCCAAGAAATACCTTCCCTGAGAGACTACACTATAGCATTGTGGTACTCAACTGGTATGCTGAGGCGCATTGATGGACCACAATTCTGTCATTGGCTTGCAACCAAATTTTGATTAATGCGTAAGTTGCTGTGTGTGTGTGTGTGTGTTTTTTTTTTTTTTTGCTATAATTAATGACATTGGACATACCAAAAAGGTAAAGGAATAACAACGCACTTTACATCAGAGAAAGATCTCATCTGCTAAAACATGTGTGAGCTTTAATCCTAAGTTTTGAAGGGAGACTTGCTGAGGCAGTGAGCACTTTCAACAAGGGTGCCAAGACCACTCCAACAAATGGTACTGAGAAAACTGGATATTCACAGGCAGAAGAATGAAACTGACCCCTTAGCTTATACCATATGCAAAAATTAATACAAACTAGATTAAAAACCTAAATGTAAGACCTAAAACCACACAGCTCCTAGAAGAAAACATAGGGGAAAAGCTTCATGACATTGGATTTGGCAATGATTTCTGGATATGACACCAAAAGCAAAGGCAAGAAAAACAAAAATAGATAAATGGGACTACATCAAACTTCAAAACTTCTGTGCATCAAAGGTCACAATCAAAAGAGTGAAAAGGCAACCCACAGAATGGTAGAAAATATTTGCAAACCATATATCTGATAAGGGGTTAATATCCAGAATATATAAACAGCTACAAATCAACAAAAAACTCAAATAAATCAGTTAAAAAATTGACAAAGGACTTGATGGACATTTCACCTAAGATGATAGGTAAATGACCAACAAGCTTGTTAAAAGATGCTCAACATCACTTATCATTAAGGAAATGCAAGTCAAACCACAATGAAATGTCATCTCAATGGATAAAGATGTGGCACATATATACAATGGAATATTACTCAGCCATAAAAAGAAATGAAATTGAGTTATTTGTAGTGAGGTGGATGGACCTAGAGACTGTCATACAGAGTGAAGTAAGTCAGAAAGAGAAAAACAAATACCATATGCTAACACATATATATGCAATCTAAAAAAAAAAAAAGAAAAAGGTTCTGAAGAACCTAGGGGCAGGACAGGAATAAAGACGCAGACATAGAGAATGGACTTGAGGACTTGGGGAGGGGGAAGGGTAAGCTGAGACGAAGTGAGAGAGTGGCATGGACATATATATACTACCAAATGTAAAATAGATAGCTAGTGGGAAGCAGCCACATAGCACAGGGAGATCAGCTTGGTGCTTTGTGACCGCCTAGAGGGGTGGGATAGGGAGGGTGGGAAGGAGATGCAAGAGGGAGGAGATATGGGGATATATGTATATGTATAGCTGATTCACTTTGTTATACAGCAGCAACTAACACAACAATGTAAAGCAATTATACTTGAATAAAGATGTTAAAAAAAAAATGTCATCTCACACCCATTAGGATGGCAACTATCAAAAAAATAGAACATGGCAAGTGTTGACAAGGATGTAGAGAAATTGGGACTCTTTTGCACTGTTGGTGTGAATTTAAAATAGTGCAGCCATTAAGGTAAACAGTTCTTCTGAAAGTTCAAAATAGAATTACAATACGGTTTAGCGATTCCACTTATGGGTATATACCCAAAAGAATTAAAAGCAGGATTTTGGAGAGATATTTGCATTTCCACATTAATTGCAACATTATTCACAATAGCCAAGAGCTGGAAGCAATTCTAGTGTCCATCGACAGATGACTAGATAAACAAAACATAATATATACACCCAGTAGAATATTATTCAGCCTTAAAAAGGAAGGAAATCCTGTCACATACTACGACAGGGAAGAACCTTAAAGACATCATGCTAAGTGAAATAAGCCATTTAAATAAAGACAAATACTGTACAATTCCACTTGTATGAGGCATCTAATGTAGTCAAATTCATAGAAACAGAAAATAGAATGGGGGTTGCCAGGGGATGGGAGGATGGGAAAATGGGGAGTTATTTAATGAGTATAGAGTTTTAGTATTGCAAGGTGAAAAATTTTGGAGATCTGTTGCACAACAATGTGAATATATGAACATTATTGAACTATATACTTAAAAATGGTTAAGATGGCAATTTTTCATTATGTATTTTACAACAATTTTAAAAAGATTTAAAGAAGTGTGCTATATTCCCCAAAGTTTGGAAATCGGTGATGTGAAACACTAAGTGGTATGATTCTCACTTCTTACAGCACCACTTGCAGCTCTGTTGTTTTGGGTAAAGAAACTCAATGTACCTTGGCCTCAGTTATTTCTTCTGTAAGATGGGGATATTATCTCTGTAGGATATGCAACTTTACTTAATAAGGAGAAAAAATGCCAAACCTCTTAATTAGGTTGTTTCCTTGAAAGAAGCATTTCCTGATGGGGAGGTAGAGCTGGGCCATACTACTTTTGTTTTGTATCCTGAAATTTGCTCTCCCCCTCAAGCTTCAACTTACCACAGACCCTGCCTCTAAAGGAGTCCTTCCTCTCTGACCCATCAGGGTAATGTGGACCTATGACTCTTCCCTCAAGTCTGGGAAGCATTGCTGAGACAGGCTGGAACATTCAAATAAGGCTTTACCTACACTAGGGGATAACACATGGAAAATAAACACAGATGGGCCTATGGGCCTACGTAACCTGGTTTATAAAACAAACCTACCTCTGGTTTGAAAACATGCCCTTTCTTGTGGAATGAAGAGGAAAGACTCCAGGATTATACCTTTGCTTTTCAAGCTCCCAGCCTGAGTACATATGGCTGATGCCATCTTATTACCCAAGCTCTTAGGAATTCAATCCTTGATTTTTGATCCAATTAAGAGATGTCCACTGTAGGGTTAACTTCATGATGGCGGCTGGAGGGATGATGCAGAAACACTGTTCTAGAAACCTCTTTTTCTGAATTAAAGTAATCTGAACCAAATTTCTTAACAGATATCAGAAACTGGATTAATGAAACATACTATCACTAAAATTCAATAATCAAATAAACTAATAAAATGCATTTCTTTATTTAGTATCTCTCCATGGAGTAAGGGAAATCACGTTTTGGTCAAGTGTTTTTTTGAAGGTATTGAGCACTGCCTGTGTCTCCTGAGTCTGATGTGAGACCAGGATCACCACTGAGGAGATAGTAGAACAGACAAAGAAGAGGAAATTCAGCACTTGACATTTGCTTGTCTGTGATGTATTCCACCTTGCCGTTCCCCACAAAATTTCTGGCTTCTGAGGGAAAGCAGTGAATGGGGGAGCAGTATATTATGATGCCTCTGAGAAAGTTTAAGCTACTTTCATCTTGCTTTCTTATTTATAGCACGTGTCAAATTTATCAGTCCCTTACCTGTTGGGATAACCGGGAAGGCGATGGCTCTGAGGTTCTGGTCAGTGTGCGAAGTTTCTCCTAGGTGGTACTCTTCTGTTTCATTTTGAGAGAAAACACAGGTAGGAAGTAAAAGAGTCAATTTTGCAATCTTAAACTCTCATTAATACATGCTCCATGATAGTTGTTCATCTTTTACAAACATTAATCCTTGGAAAAATTACATTTTGATAGTAGGTCTAGAACTAATGGAAAATAACTGCAGCACAGAGGGCTTTCCGGAATATATTATTTTTACAATAGAACTCTAGTCTATGCTGATCATGGAAATTAGCTAGAAAACTTTAAAAAAATATCCCAGGTACCTGCCTCTCTGACCTGGGGCGGGGAAGGGGGGGGGGATACTTTTTTTCCATCTTGTAACAAACATTTATTTGGCAAACTATTTTATAGAAATAGACCCTAAAATCAAAACCTGGGTGTGGCTTAGGAATTATTTTTAATTTCTTTAGTTCTTCAGGCGACTCTGAAGTATGGTAATTAACTACTGGTCTAAACTAAAAGGGAGACTGACCGTTCCCCCTCAATTCCTGAATACATTATTCTTAGTTTCAGCTTCCCGTCTGAGGCCCTCTTCTCTACCTGAATATTGACACAAATGAGCTTCTTAGAGCAAAAATAGTTTGAGTTACACTATTTATGAGAAGCTTCTAAAACCAGCTTCAAAGATAATGACTAATATGATGCTCAGAAAGAAGGCCCAATGTGCTTCTGGCAAAATACCTCTGTCAAATGACATGAGGGACATTGCACACAGGAAATGGCTTTCGACATGGAAGAACAATTAGCATTGGGCATTTGTGGGCAGATATTTTGCTGTAAGTTTAGGGAAAATACTAATAGAATCTGTATGATGCAGTTCTTACTAATGTGTGATTGATGTATGGAGAATTGCTTAATGGTGTTTTGGCCAGTGTCTGACTATAAATCTGTGCAGTTTTAATTTAGTTGCTATTATTCTGTGAGCTCTTCCTCGGTGCCTACTGAGCCCAGTGACTTGGGCAGCAGGAGGGCTCTGGCCCCCGCAGCAGAAAGAAGGAATACCTCTGAATGCCAACCTGGCGCACAGCTGGTGCTTCTCAGGATGCCTCTTGATGGCGATTCAGTGATGGAAAAATGCTACAAGCTTTGCCCCAGCCAGTCACCTCAACTGAATGGAGTCATATTTTGTTGGGGGTTAGTGTCTAAACTCAACATTTGAAGGAAAAGCCCGGATAATCAAATTACGAAATCAAATTACGAAATTATGAAATCAAATCGAAAATTCTATCCTCACACTGAAATCCCAAAGCAAGTTATTTTGGTTTCTGCTTGTATTTTAACTGTGGCCTCCATCTCCCCATGGGAGTGAGGTCAGCATCAGATTTAAATGGAGAGAACTACAGAGTTGATAAAAGGATAGTTTTGTTCCTCTGATTTCTTTTTTGTTCTGTTTTCTACCCCCAGTTCAGATAGTTTAATTCATGTTGGTTTTCTATGCCATTCACATATCATTCTTCCCTTTCTCTCAGTTTTTTTTTTTTTTTGTTTGTTTTTTGATGTTGGAGTAACATAGCACTTAGGTATATAGGTCTTGGAGTCAGGCTTCCTGAGCTCAAACCCAGGTCCTACAATTTATTAACAACACCCCTGGGCAAATTACTTAATCTGGGCGAGCCTCAGTGTCCTTGTGTGTCAAAGGGGGGTACTAAGTGTGCATACATCATAAGGTTGTGAGGATTAAACCAGTCAACACGTGGAAGCCCTAAGGACAGTCTCTGCTAAGAGTAAGGAAGGGCTCAAAAGGCAAAGTTATTAATATTTAGTGGTGACTGTGGGGGGATTGGTTGACAAGGCAGTGTTCAATCTTGAGAGACCCACCACAGAGCTGTGAGGATCCCAGGTGCTTTATGAACATAGGTGTTCTCTTCAGGCGAGACAGTGCAAATATTCTTATATGACTCCAGTGATAATTTTTTGAATATTACCCCACTGCAGCCTAAATAGCCATGATATCAGCCTCTGGCTAAAGGAAAACCCACCATGAGCAACTGTTCTCTCTTTGAACTCAGTTGATAAGAGTCCTAGAGCCCCCTTCAGGGCATCTCAAGACCTCCTGTCATTCCTCCTCCTGGGTGATAGACAGGCTGGCACATTCTCATTAGAGGGAGTAAGTAGCACTTATTGTCCTTGTTTCCAGGAAAATAACGTGTTCTAAGACATAACATGTGTAAGTATTGCTTGAGCTTCTTACATGATGGTGACATGGCCTAGAAAGTACGTAAATACTCATTCGTGGAAACGGCACTCAGAAATCAGCTGGTGAGAGATCAGATCAACTGGCTTTTGAAATAGAGGCTACCTCGTCTTTGGTTAGAAGACAGGGTAAGTGACTAACAACCTCAGCAACAAATGGGTGGCTCATTCAGTTATAAGATCAGGGTCTTGTCTTTCAGCGTCCCTGCTTGTATGGTTCATGGAAATTTTATTACTTGGGACCAATCTACATGGCCTCCCGATTGGCGAGTGAGGTCAACTTCTGAAGGCGTCTCTTTGACGTTGGGAATCTGTTGGCTAGCTAAGTGGGGTCAGGCTGAGGAGGCCCTCAAAAGCCAGGTAAAGGAATAGGATGCATCAAAGCAGGGATGCATCAGAGCAGGGCCAAGTGTAAGCTATTTTTGTTTGGTTGGTTTTTGTTTTTTTTAAGTGTAAGTTATTGTGTCGGGTTGGTCATCCTGCAACTCTTGTACCTTTAATGCCTCATCTGGAGCCCCCTCCATTTCTCAGGAAGTAGATAGCTCTCATGCCCAGCCTCTAGTCTAGGGGAATAATTGTGAGAACTAAATCAGCATGCACACAGAAGCTGAAATGGCTCCTCCCTTCTCTACCCAACCCAGGTTTTGACAGCGTTCCCACCTCCACCTGGGGCCCTCTACGTGAGCCCTTCCCGTGAGCTGACTCAGGAAGGCTGGCCTCCACACTCCCTGGAGGCCCGGGAGGATGGCAGCCCCTCTGCCCATGGCTCTGTGCCCTCTGCTCAAACAAGCAAGGCAGCAAAACATAATTCCCTGGCTTGGTAACTCTCTTGAGATGATTTCTCACAAGGTGTGAAGAAGATTTTTCAGATGATAGTTTCCAATTTCTTAGGGAGACTGGTTTATACAAGGATATCTTGCATAAACCAAGGATATCTTGCATAAAACTAGCAAGGTAGAGTTGTTCTCAGGATAGCTGCAGTCATTTACCAATTCACCATATGTTTGCTGAGCACTATCTGTGTGCCAGGCAGACACTGTGTCAAACAAAGGCTGAACAAAGATGAATAAAATGTGGTCTTTGTTGTCAAGGAGGCCTATGCTAAATAGCGGAGGCTCACGCTACTCAGATGTCAGCTGCCCACCCTCCTACCCTCCACACATCTCTGACATCTAGATGGGCGTGGCTGGACCTCCAATTCATGGCTGGGAAGTTCTAAGCCTCCCCAAGAGATAACTATATCTATCTATCTATCTATCTATCTATCTATCTATCTATCTATCTATCTACCTCGACATATAAAAATATAAAAGGATTTATCTATATACACAATTAATTCCAAAGGGTTTGCAATCCCACAATTCTTCTGTCTCTGGGTCTGTGTCTACACATGTTGCTTCTGATTCCTTTCAAATAAACCTGGATGCCAAATCCCAACTCATTTCTGCTTTCTAACAACAATTTATTTATTGTAAGGCTGGTTGGCTTTTCCAGGGGAAAGGATCTCATCCTAGAGTGTGAGGTTTTTTGTATCTTGGTGGCTCCACTCTTCCTTTCCCTGCCCATATGTTTCTCCTTCCTTTATTCTCTCCCCTTGCTCTGAGGATCAAGTAGATAGCTCTCCTTGTCTGACGCGATCTTGACCTTTTCTCTGAGGTCTAAGCACCAGATGATATTTCTTGCAGGAACTCACTAAACCCAAGCAATCTTAAGAAAATTTTCCCAACAAAAATGCTTCCTGCCCTAAGAGAAATCTCATGCCTGCTACAAAGGAAGAGAATATTCTCTACCCTGTTACATATATTACACATTAAATATTATTATAGTGACAGGTGTCTTCATAGAGACCTATCCAGGGAACTCCAAGTTTACCAAGGAAGATGGCCAACTTGGCCTGGGGAATTTAGGAAAGCCCGCATAGAGGATGTGACACAGCTCTATGCGGGGTGGAGGACAAAGGTGCTGCCGTGCTGATCTCAGCGTGGGGTCAAGCTTTCATTCTAGGCAGCATCACAGCTGAGGGGTCAGCTCTCAGGAGGTGGCTGGTCCACCTGTCTGGGGACCAGGCATACCCATCCCAGGGGCTCAGGGCAGAGGCTGGGAACAAACACAGCTGCAAGCAGTGGGGAGTCCCGGCACGTGGAGCATGGTATGTGAAAAGGATGGAACTAACGCCAAGTGGCAGGTCAGGGAGGTCTACCCAGGCAGCTCAGAGCTCTGGGAGGGGAGCAGACCGTGGGGATATAGTAGTTGAATGAAGACAATCTGTGGAGATGTGGTCAGGTGGATGGTCTGACAGAAGCCAACAGGATGTAACTGCAAAAGGGGCTTCAAGATCAAAGCTCTCATCCTGGGAGGGAGAGAAGGGACAGGCAGAAGCTAAGAAGGTTATGAGCTCAGAGGAACTGGGAGGCAGCTTGGGGTTACTTGGAGCACAGAGTCGGGAGAAACCTGACATTAAGGCTGCCATCTAAGTGGCTGAGTGGCTTGAGGCAGGGCCCCTCCAGTTCTGTCTGATGAGGTTCAGATGCATAGCTGGACACCGGGGGTGGGCCCTGAGCAGGAGGAGACTCTGCTGACAGTTAAGGATGAAGGTGCAGGAAGCTGGGTAGGGTGCCAGGCAAAGCATTGCTGTCTGATCCTAACCTACTCGTCTGTCACCTCGCAGCATCAAAGACTCCTCTAGGTCTTCCAGAACTTGGGGATGTTTCAACTCTTCTCTTTTCTGGACCTGCATCTTTATCACAATTTCAGGGCTTAATTCTAGGCCAAGAGGTACTATTCTTATTTTCTGTTTTTAGTTGTATTTCTCACTGGTGCTGAGTGAGACGTAGCAGCATTGGACCCTGGCATATGGTCTTCCCTGGGGAAAAAGGCCCCACCCATGTGTAAGCTACCAGGCTCTGAGGCAGGACAGCGTGGGTTTGAATCCTGGCTCTACTACTGACTAGCTGGGTGACCTTGGACAAGTTACTTAACTTTTCTTTGTCTCGTTGTCCTCCTCTGTAAAATGGGGATAATAATAGTGCCCACTTCATAATGTGGTTGAGGATTAATTAATGGGGATATTATAAGCATTTAGAACAGTTCTTGGCACCTAATAAACAACTAATAAATGTCAGTTATTTCTCCAATAAGGAGGGAGCCTGAGAACGGTCCTAGGCTGATCTGAGGGTGTTATTCACTCAATAAATATATTTTGAGTGCCTTCCATGTGCCAAATATTGCTCTAAGGTTTTGGGGTATATCAGTCAATAAACAGACAAAACCCCCTGCCCTATGATGTCATCTTTTTCTGTTGACTCTGAAACACAAAGTAGGATTTTCAGAACTGCTCCCTAGGGGAGCTGCAAGAATTCCTTTTCATATTTTTTTTCCTGTATAATCATTTACAAGGATTGAAGTAGCAAATACTAAGGCCAATCTGAAACACAAAGTGGGATTTCCAGAACTGCTCCCTAGGGGAGCTGCAAGAATTCCTTTTCATATTTTTTTTTTTTTTTTTTCTGTAAAATCATTTGCAAGGATTGAAGTAGCAAATGCTAAGGTCAATCCAAGGGCCTCAGCCAGGACAGACCTGACCCACCATGACTGCTTCCCTCCTGTTGGGAAGCACTGTTACTCGTGACAAACCTCCTTAGAGGAAACCCAGGACAATGCTCTGCTTTCTCTTTTATTTTTTGGCCATGCCATGTGGCATGCAGGATCTTAGTTCCCCGACCAGGGATCGAACCTGTGCTCCCTGCAGTGGAAGGGCAGAGTCTTAACCACTGGACTGCCAGGGAAGCCCCAGCGCTGTGCTTTCTTAAGAGCCAGGGATCACTTTGTGGATCTCCTCTCCCTGCTTTTCCTCAATGTAGGATTGGTGACATACTCTCTCTGGATCAGGGCTTCTCAGCCTTGGCTCTATTGACATTTTGTGCCAGATAACTCTTTGTTGAGGGGAGGCTGTCCTGTGTGTTGTAGGATGTTTAACAGCATCCCTGGCCTCTACCTGCTAGATTCCAGGAGCATCCTTCCAGCTGTGACAACCAAAAATGTCTCCAGACTTTGCCACGTGTCCCCTGGGGGTAAAATCATCCCTGGTCAAGAGCCACTGCTGACAGTTCCGCAGTGGATGAGGCTGCTTGTCACAGCCTCAGTGCCCACATGGCTCTAGTCTCCATTGTCAGTGAAGCTTCTTTGGTACCCAGAATCTGAGCACCTCTCCTGGCCCAGGATACCCTGTGCTGACGGCTCACGGCTTCTACACTCTTATCACGCAAAGGGGCAACCCTAGAAGCTCTCTGACTCCGGTTCACTCAGAATGGGTGGTTTGTGGATGGGGGAGTAGACAGAGGAAGAGGCAGCTGTTCCCTCCTTTGCATTTTTACGGGTCTCAGACCATACTTACAGATGGAAACCAGGCCAAGAGTAGCATCCAGCTCTTTCCCAGACAGAAACTGGGCTCACCGCACTTGGGCAGAGTCAGGGATGAACAGTGGCACATTTGTTTCCTGTATGTTGTTCCTCCTCCATGTCACAATACTGTCTAAGCTGGAGTCAGCTCATCTGCGTGTGTTCTGAACTGGTTTGATCTAGCTCGGGGGACCTAATAGCTAGTTTTGAAGTTCCTAAAAACGCTGGCAGAGAGTGGTCATCCCAGGGAGCTGTGGCTCAGGCAGGGCTCACAGGTGAGTGCTGGCTCTGAGAGGAGCTGAAAGGCCCATGGTGCCCTGCATCCCCCAGCACGTCAGCAAGGATATTCACTGGCCCTTCTGTGTAAGTGCCTCGTTCAGTGTGCAGCTCTGGAATGGTATCTATTCTCGCAAGGGGACTGCCACATGACTGAATTATTTTAGAGTTAGAATTAAATCTAGAATATATGTTGGGATATTGATTTTGAGGGCACACCTTGTCCTTTAAAAACATTTTTTTTTAAATTCAAATCTCGTTTCTTTGTAAATTGCCTTTTGAAAGACGTAGGCGTGCAAAGCTTGAGGGACTCCATTCTTGCAAGTTTGTAAAATGATTTTCCAGCTCAGTTGGACTTTGCTCTAGTGCTGCCCTTGACAGCACAGTTCTTTACCCCGTTGCTGATGCTTCTGGTTCTTTCTCCAGCTCAGACTTTTTAAGGGGGTCCACCATAAACCATTACCATAGGGTGTTTTTTTAAAAATATATGGTTCGGGCTTCCCTGGTGGCGCAGTGGTTGAGAGTCTGCCTGCCAATGCAGGGGACACGGGTTCGAGCCCTGGTCTGGGAAGATCCCACATGCCGCGGAGCAACTAGGCCCGTGAGCCACAACTACTGAGCCTGCGCATCTGGAGCCTGTGCTCCGCAACAAGAGAGGCCGCGATAGTGAGAGGCCCGCGCACCGCGATGAAGAGTGGCCCCCGCTCGCCGCAACTAGAGGAAGCCCTCGCACAGAAATGAAGACCCAACACAGCCATAAATTAATTAATTAATTAATTTAAAAAACCCCAATCTGTTAAAAAAAAAAAGAAGTGAAAAGATTAAAAAATATATATATATATATGGTTCTAACGTTATGGGCAAGAAAAGAACGAGCGAAACAAAAGAAGCAGCCACACTGAAAAGGTACACTGAGGAAGAGAGGTAGCGGAGAGTTTTGAAATGATACGTGTCTTAGAGGCAGGGCCTGCTGGGAAGCCGGGCGCGGCCTGCTGTCTGGCCGAGGCCCTCTCCTCCCACAGGGTCCCAGCCACAGAGGCCTCAGAGGAACAACTTCATACCGAAACTTCTTTCCTCCTGAAAACTTCACTCAGTTATCTTTCAGTTTAGTTCACTCTGAGTCGGACAGCTCAGAAATGTGAAGAAACCCTGAGGATGCGCTTTGCTCCAGGTGACTCAAATCAGTGGCTCATAATACACGAGAAGTTTCTATCCTGGGAATTGTTCTTTGTCAAGTCACCTGACTGGGGCTTCCTGTCACGGCTTTACAAAGCCTTTCTCCAGCCCTTGCTACACTTGACAGAGAATCAAGTAGATTTTTTCGTCCTTTCTCATAGAATGTGCTGGTTTAGCTTCTCTGTTCTCTGGTATTAGCACAGCCCAAAGCCTAGAGAGCTTAGGGAATGGGACATTTTAGACAGTTGTAGAGAGACTTTTTTTTCCCACTTTCTCAAAATAGCACTGCTCGTAGCTATCTTTCTCAAGAGCATCCACCTTCTCCTGGGAACTTTCTGTTCCTAATGGTAAATGGTCTGTAGGAACCTGCCCAATCTTGCTTCACAGTATGTCTACATCACTTAGGAATTCAAAACGAGTGCACCATAGGCAAGGGTCACGTTCTAATTATTTCACAAATGTCAGACCAAGTACAGAGTTGGGTTCTAGGAAATACTTTCCAGCTCAGTTTTTCCTCCTTCAACATGAAACTTACAGGAAGAGCTACTTTCAAAACCCATTTTTTTCAGACTTCTGGATTGTATACTGGTGAGTGACTAGATTGCAAAACAACCAGGTACAAAAAGGAGCCAATAAATTCAACGGAAATGAACCGTTCAGCTGAGAAAATCACCACTTGGTGATAATACAGAAAGAATAGAAAAATGGTCTCAGAATTGTCCTCTAGAATAAGAATACTACTTGCTAATGATTGCAGACATTTGAAAAAGTAAAAGGTTTCCAGATAACTCTGCCTGAGGGCAAGGTCAGTCAGTTGTCCGGCTGATAGATGCATTGCAGTGACCGTGGCCTTGCAGCCCAGCTCTGCCTTGCTTCACCTGCACAGCCCCTTTCCATCCTATTGATACATCATCTCACGTAATCCCAGCCAGGCTGGCCTGAGCCTTCCAAACACCCAGCCAAAACTGGACATGGCTCTTCACTGCTTTTTTCCTTTTTTCTTGTACTTTTGAAATTAATTTTCCCACGGAAGTAGCTCCTGGAGATTTTCTATGGAAAGAAAATATATAAGATGCCATATGCAACAGGCAATTTCGTCCCTCTCCAGCCCCTCTCCTTATCCTGTATCTATTGTCATCCAGGTACACATGTGAGGTTTCATTTTGCAACTCAAGTTGGAGGGAAAAGATTTTGGGGAATAGGATTTGGTTGGAGGGTATAAGAGTGAGGTCTGCTTTTTCTCCAATCTGAGTGGAAACAAAAATGATAATACTTTTCTCACGTGAGACTTCAAATTCTGGCAAGGGGCAATGGCTAGAACCAAAGGTTTGGGAGAGCCGGGCACAAGCAGAGAGCAGCCCTGGGGGCCAGGTAAGCCGTGTGGCGTGGAGTGAGGGCTGCAATGTGGGGCAGGGCTTCCTGAACTGCAGTGAGTTGTGCTTGATGACTTTTAGGGGCTCTTCCAATTCTAAGAGTTGCCTGTGATACTGAAGTCTCTTAGTAATTTGATAGTCTATGCTGTTAAAAACACATTGCCATAAGGTAATACTTCATTATATTTTTCTTCTTGCAACATTGTCCTATAGATTTTCAATAATAGATTTAAAATAGGGATTGCTTAAGGGAGAATAAAAAAGAATCCATTTTACTTGGCCTAGCAACAGAAAACGATCTGTATCCCAAGCTGCTGGCATACTTTACACGGCACAGCTGCGTTCAGATTCCAAATGGCTGCAGTCTCCATCCTAATTGAAAGACAGCCTCTCATTGCTCATGGTCAGAGGGCTGGGGCAGGTCTCCAGCACAGGTCACGGAGAAGCTAGTAATATCCTGATACCCACTGTAGCGGTTCCTACCGCTGCACAGGAAGCTCTGTGCAAATTCGTGGTTGAGTTATGCTACAGAGGAATGGTTCCCAAACTCTGAATGTGGACTCCTGCAGGTCTGTTCTGACCAATTGACATTTATCTGGAGTGAACTGAGGAAAAGAACAAGGCAGTAATTTTTTTTTTCTTGATGTTAATTTAGTCAAAGGCTCTCCTTTATTTGAATCATGTTCTTCCCATCTTTAGATGTTAAAATTTCCTTTCATTTAAGATACAACGGTGAGAATAAATGGCAGGGTCTTTTGTTTGCTTGTAATGCCTATACATGACAAAATAAAATTCTGCCATTCTCTAAAATTTTGTTTTGTCTTTGAAATTTCCCTAGCCTGGGAATCCCTGTTATAGATTCAGTTGCCAACTAGACTTCCGAGGAGCGAGTCTTATAGTTCATGTTTCTATTGATCCCTGGGCTATGAGCTGGTCACTGACAACCTTGGCAAGGCCTTCTGATGCCTTTAGTACTTTGTTAAAAATAAAAATGATAATTAAGTTATGATCACATCTCTCGTCCCTCCAAAGCATTATTTTCACTTAACTGCATTTTTTAGTGTTTTTCATTCTGGAGGAAAAAATGGTGGGGTGAGGGGGCTCCTCTAGGGCTCATGTAGGGAGGAAAGCTGATGAGAAATGTGGAGTCCAGAACTGCATTCACACGGTCCACGTGAGATAAATTACGAGGAGGAGAAGTGCCTGGCACTCATTCCAGATGAAACAAGGAATGGCTCCTAGGGAGTGGGACCTGTGGCATCATTTGATGGGCGGGACCCGCTGGATGGGATTGGGTCACTCGCCCCAATGCTGTGAAGCACCTCTCACCAAGGTACAGGCTTTACCTGTCTGGTGGCTCAGGGAGCCTGGGGCACTGGCTGAGGATCCCTATCTAACCATCAGCACCCAGTCTACCATGAGAAAACCCGAAATAAGATCAAGCAAAGCCAGAGCAGGAAGAATCCGAATAAACTTTGTTACCCATCCTACGGGAGACTCACAGAAGATTCACATTGCCTTTCTGGGGGAGAGCCTATTGGACACGCCCTGCAACTGGAAAGGACTTGAACACTAAGTTCTTTTGCTTGAGCCTGCTTTGCCTGGGGGGCTTTGGTGTGTGGGGAATATTGGAGTCTGTTAAGTACCTTTGTGTTCTGATGTAATTACTGTAATTACTTGGGGGTCAGAGACAAACTACTGAGGCTGTGTTGGGTGGTGACGAGTTTGGGGGGAGGTGATCTGGGATTTCCCCTTGAGTGAGTGGCATTGTCGATATGGATTGTTGGGTTGGGAGGAGTGGGAGATGGATTGAGAAATATTTATTCGCTCAGCTCCCTTTCCCATTGGCTACATATTGGTCCCATGGGACATGAATTCTGAATTTCTGGGTGGTGATTGCATGAACCCCGAGAAGTTCTCCTGGTGCTTGATTCCTTAGCATCAATAGGAAAGCCAGGGGAGGAGGTAAAGAGTATGTGGCACTGGCATGAGACAATTGCTATTGGGTAGTGGCTGCTTGAAGTTCAGTGCATACGTGGAGATGTGGAAACTATGCCCAAAGACCTCAGAGACAGGGGAGGCTGATGTGGCACCTCAGTGTTTTACACGTTGCACCACTCAGATTCAGTTGTGCTATGTGTCTAGCACCCAGAACTAAAATGTGGAGACTCCATTTTTGTGAGAACAAGATTTTCTCACTTATTCCTCAGGAGAGAAAGTGTAAGTTCAGTTGGTCTTGGTGTTCAGACCAAGAACACCAAGAACGTGGGTGTTCAGTACACTGCTATGCTCCTTTATCCACTAGCTTTCAAGGGGTCACATTCCTGAAATTTGGCTTTGTAGGTTTTAATAAATCATGTGAGTAGTTGTAAGATAAATAGCTCTTTTCTGTTTTATTGTTTCCAAGCATAAAATTCAATCATGTTTTCTAATAAAAACTTTCTTCTACTCACTCTCAAGGGTCAAGCTATCACATATGGCCCTAGCTTTGCTGCTATTTGTTTCCATAACCATAAATAGACAGGCAATAAACAGATAATAGTTGTCTATCAAAAAAAATTGTTTCATGCCATTTCAGTAAAAACTGTATAAAATTGTAATAATTCAGAAGTTACAATAATAGATAAGTAATATTTGTATAATGTTTTTTAATTTATAAAACACTTGTATAAATGCTTTTCCCGCTCTCTCATATCAACCTTGTGAAGAAGACAATATTTCTGCCCCCATTTTATTGACAAAACATGCTTTAAAAAGTTGAGATACTTCTTGCTCCTTACTTAGTGTTCTTTTACTGCATTTAAACATTTCAAGACTTTTTTTTGGTTTTTGAAAGTGGTTTTTTTTTTTTATATGTTAGGTTGAACATTTTCCTATAAAGATAACCATAAAATATTTACATTCAGACCTCAAAAGAAAAATGAAAATAGACAATATTTTAATTATAGTTTTTACAGTTGAAAAGAACCACTGAGTTTACCTGATAAAAATCTTTACTTCAGCAGCATCCCAAGAACTAGCCAAGGAGCTTTCACTTAATACTCCATTAATGGTAAATTCATTATTTTACTAGGTAGCCCATTCCCTCTTGTACCAACTATATATTATTGATGGAGCACAAACCATTTCTCTTTCACTTTGACCACTTGACTCTCATTTTGCCTTCCAAAGTTACACCATGTTAAATCAAATCTCTATACCATGTGTCCAATACTGTAATTTTTGTGTAGACGTAGTTTTGGAAAGAACACTGAACTAGGAATCAAGAGACTTGGGTTACTGTTGCATCTCTACTATGAACTAGCTTTTTATCCTCAACATCCCTGTATTTCTTTTTTTTTCTCTGACATCTAAAATTGCAGGGTGCTGGTAGTCAACTAAACTGAACCTCTATGCATCTCTTTTTTCTGTGGTTTTAGTTCTGCTAAGCAGTCTGGGAAAGGTTGAGGAGAGTTTTTTATGTGTCTTGACTGTGACCTTGTGGCATAGAAAGTTGTTGCTCACCAATATTTGTGTTTCTAAACACACTGAAAGACTATCTTTCCCAGCCCCTTATAGTTAATGGGGCTTTGCAACAGAATTCTGGCCAAGGAGATGTAGATGAAAAAGGAGAGGTACCACTTCCAGACCTGGCCTCCAAACCTCACGTGTTCTGTGCTCTCTCTCTGTCTCTCTCTGTATTTCTCTCTCTGTCTCTCTCTCTCTCTCTCTCACACACACACACACACACACGGTATGTTTCTGTTTTATATTAGCATGTATATAAACACTAGGGGAGAGAAATACAAATGAAACAACAGTGATATAAGATTTGGGGCCATAAATAAAAATTATTAAACAGACTGGCAATACAAAATGTTGGGAAAGTGTGTGGGCAAAAGGCTCTCTCATATACTGCTAGTGGGAATGTAATAGAAAAGGTATTTTAGGGGCCAATTTGTCAATATTCATTAAAATCAAAAGCGAATATACTTTTTCCAACATTTGCTCTTTCTTGATTCTACCACAGAGAAAACTCTCACTTGCCATAATAAGACATAGGAAGGCAAGTTTATTCACAGCAGTACTTTCTGTTTCAGAGAATTGGGAACTGTCTTTATGGCAGGCAATGGCAAAATGATTAAGTAAAATCTTATATTATTATACTACGTAGCAGTTTAAGAGAAGAGGTATATCTATGGCAAATCCCCAAGTCAAAACGCTAAGTGAAAAATAGGTAAGTTGCTGAATAATAGATAAAATGTTACATAGATAGATATAGATATAAATGTAGATATAGCTACATCTTCCTGTCCATATATATCTATGTACATAGATTGGCTATAATTGTACAGAAATATAGATTTGGAAGAATATTCACACTACTGAAAACAATGGTTAAATCTATAAAGGAGAACGGAATTAGGAAAGTTCATTAAGAGAACATTTTTTTTTTCTTTTTCATATTCTTTTCCATTATGGTTTATTAGAGGATATCGAATTTAGTTTCCTGTGCTATACAGTAGGACTTGTTAGTTATCTGTTTTATGTATAGTAGTTAGTATCTGCTAATCCCAAATGCCTAGTTTACCCCTCCCCCCCTTCTCCCTTTGGTAACCATAAGTTTGTTTTCTATGTCTGTGAGTCTCATAAATAAGTTCATTTGTGTCATGTTTTAGATTCCACATATAAGTGATATCATACGGTATTTGTCTTTCTCTTTCTGATTTAATTCACTTAGTATGATCTCTAGGTCCATCCCTGTTGTTGGAAATGGCATTATTTCATTCTTTTTTTATGGCTGAGTCGTATTCCATTGTATATATATATACCACATCTTCTTTATCCATTCATCTATTGATGGACATTTAGGTTGCTTCCATGTCTTGGCTATTGTAAATAGTGCTGCTATGAACATTGGGTGCAGGTATCTCTTCAAATTATAGTTTTCTCCTGATACATGTCTAGGAGTGGGATTGCTGGATCATATGGCAGCTCTATCTTTAGTTTTTTAAGTAAACTCCATACTGTTTTCCATAGTGGCTGCACCAATTTACATTCCCACAAACAGTGCAGGAGGGTTCCCATTAAGAGAATATTTTTTATATTTATATATTTTTTATAATTTTGCATTGATATTTTTAAAATGATTGATACAGTCACACGTTTTATAAGGATTCATACTTATATAACACTTGTGAGCTTAAATATTTTTTATAATTTTGTATTGATATTTTAAAAATGATTGATATATTCAGACTCTTTATAATGATTCATACTCATATAATACTTGTGAGCTTAAAATTATAATGAGAAATACCAGGTGATTTCTCCTCATTTGTTTGAGAACGGAGAGGAGTGACTACTTGTGCTGTCCCTTGGTAATCCTAGTACATCCTGGTTCTACTGTTGTCAGGTCACCTTGGTTGACCTGGGCATGTCACACTGGTTTTCTTGAGTGCCAGCCTCACATGACACTGTCCCCACAAGCTTAAGCTGAGTGGCAGGAAGCCAGCTTGGTCCCACTCCATACTTCTCAGGAAAGACTAACTTTTGTGGTAAAAATAAACAAGGTGCAGAGTACCTCCAGCACACATTCTGGTTTATCTTGTAAAATCTCTGGGCGTCCGTTCATGCAAGTCTGGAAACGTCAGTCCTCCCAACAGAATTGACACCTGTTACTGAATAATGCCAGGTCTCAGCCACTCCCCCTCAGCCCTCTCATTTGGATCAGCTTTACCTGTTTGTCCACCACATTTTCAGCCTCACTGGCTGCATGAGAATAGGGATGCGTGACTGGGATAATTGGGCCAAGGCTCTAATCCAAATTTTCTTAAATTCAACTACAGACTCACCCTCAGAAATGATAGTAACAGGGCTGCCTTGTGAATGGCCAGTTCAAAGCTGTGGTTTTTAATGGCAGAGTTTTGATAATACAGAAACATGTCGAAACATTCTTGGGACTACAGACCCATCAATTTTTTTCACAGAGTTAATCTTATAAAAACCATATTAATCCTTGAATAATGATGTTTTGTCACTTTCAATGAAAACAATATCAGGTCCCCAGAGTTTTCTAAACAATTATTTTTTGTGGATGATGTCCAAGTGTATTATTGTTCAATGAACTCATCTGTATGTAGTTGTCAAAATAATATAATGGCTACCTTCTCTGATTCTTTTTTTTTATTAAAGGTATCCTTTACAAATGGATAATTCATATTAATGGCTTGGTTTTTTAAAAATTTTATTGGAGTATAGTTGATTTATAGTTAGTTTCAGGTGTATAGCAAAGTAAATCAGTTATACATATTTAATGGCTTGTTAATGACTTGGATTCCTCAGGCAGTTTCTCTAATTATTATTTAAGCACTTAGGCACTGGTCAGTCTGGGACCATATACAAATAATAATATTCAAAACTTCTAGCGGAGGCGGGGCAATGAATTCTTGCTTATAATGTAACCAATGGCTCAGTACATCAGCATCCAACATTATTCTTCCTGGATCATAGTCTACTCTGCACTTAGCAAAAGAATCTCTCATCCCTTGTGTGGTAATTGAGTCAATGAGAGGGTTTGCAAATCCACTGCATGCTACTTGCCACTCCACCAGCTGGCGTCCACCACAGTCATTGCTAGTTGATCCTAGTGTTCTTTCCAACTGAGCCCAGATATGTCTTCAGAATCCTTCCCAAAAGATGCTCTGACACAGCCCCCAACCAGCAGAGCTGGCTCACGAGATTCATTTTGTAATAGGTTTATCCTATTATGTTATGGGCTGAATTGTCTCCCTGAAAAATTCATATGTTGAAGTCCTAACCCCCAGTCCCTCAGAATGTAACTGTATTTGAAGAGGGGGTCTTTAATGAGGCAATTAAGCTAAAACAAGTTCATTGGGGAGGCCTTAATCCAATGATTGGTGTCCTTATAAGAGGGAATTTAGACACAGACATGTACAGAGGGAAGATGATGGGAAGCCACAGAGATAAGACAGACATCTACCAGCCAAGGGGAGAGACTTGGACACAGCTTTCCCTATGGCCTCAGAAGAAACCAACTATTGTCCACACCTTGATCTCAGACTTCTGGCCTCCAGAACTGTGAGAAAATAGATTTCTGTTGTTTAAGCCACCTAGTCTGTGGTACTTTGTTACTGAAGCCCTAGCAAATGAATACAAGTCTCATAAAAAAGGACAAAATAGAAGTAAAATGGTGGAAGTGATTAAGAAACTTCTTGACTTCTATAATAATAGAAAGGAATCCTTTGCAATTTTTTTAAATATTCACACTCAAGTTAACATTATCCCTCTGGGTTGGACTATAAGATATGGATACCCCACTGTTATCTGGCTTGTGGTAGTTAGTTCCAATACCATAAAGTCTCTGTAAAAAGGAACAAGGTTTTATGTACATTATAAAATTCTAGAACAGACTTGGAATTCAGAAGTTGAATTTGTAACATGATGAGTCTAAAAATATGAAATGGCTCTATGGTAAATGGAATAATGGTTCCCAAAGATGACCATGTCCTCATTGCCAGAACCTGTGACTATATATTATATTACATGGCAAATGAGAATGAAGGTTGTAGTTGGAATTTTGGTTGCTAATTGAGTGACCTTATAATGGGGGAGATTATTGGGGATTATCTGGGTGGGTCCAACATAATCACAAGGTCCTTAAAAGTGGAAAAGGGAGGCAGAAGAGGAAGTCAGAGTGACACAATATGAAAAAACTGGACTCACCATTGCTGGCCTTGAAAATGGAGGGAGGGGGTCCACGAGCCCAGGTATACAGGCGGCCTCTAGAAGCTAGAAAACACAAGGAAATGGATTCTCTCTCAGACCTTACAGATAGGAGTGTAGCCCTGCCAACACCTTAATTTTAGCCCAGTGAGACCCATGTCAGACATCTAACTTACAAAACTGTAGGATAATACAGTTGCATTGCTTTTAAGCTACTAAATTGGAGGTAATTTGTTATGGCAGCAATGGGAGACTAATAAAAGCTCCAATAACTGATTAAATATACCTGCAATGCTAAGTTTAGAAAGATGTTGCTGAAAACGATTTGCTCCTAAAATAGTGGCAGCTCTTGTTTTATTTCTGAAGTAGGAGCATCATGGACTATCTGCTCCTTATCTTTATCTTCAACTTTGCTCTCTAACCTTTCCCCCAGTCCTCTACTTTTCATTCCTCCACATCAAGATCACCAGCAGAAGCATCTGATTTCCTTATGTATTTTAACGCATTACCTTTATCCAGTCACCCACACTTAAAACTCTGAGGACGCCTTCAACTCCTGCCCCTCCTTCCCCACCCTCCATCTCATTAGATTTCACATCCTGTCTATCTGTCATCTTGTTTTTCTCACTTACTCCTTCCTTTAATTATACTAGCCCAATTCTGCACTCGACCCTTGATTCCTCTTGCCTTTCTAAGTTTTCTAACTGACCTCATGACCCTCAGTGCCTACACATACCAATCTTCCACCCCCACTTTTGCCAGGATAACCTCCCCATGCGGATCTAAAAATCGGCTTCCCTCAAGGTTGTTTTTCAAAGCCATCTACAGGGAGGCCCCAGCCCCTCTCTCTAGCATCACCTGCACCACCACTCATTAATCCACCTACGCCTGCCTTAGGTGCCAGGTCAGGGGTTCTCAACTGTGATGCACAGGAGAGTCACATGAGTAGCTTTCAAAAACACTGATTCCCTGGCCAATTAATCAGAATCTCTAAGCCTGGGGTGTAGGAAATGGATACCTTTTAAATTTCCACAGGTGAGAATAATATCCAGCTCAGACTGAGCTGCCCTGGTCTAGCGAGGTGGTCCTCAAACATGAGTGTGCATCAGAATCACCCAGAGAGCCGGATAGAACACAGGGTGCTGAGTCCCATCCCAGGGTTTATGATTCAATAGGACTGGAGTGAGACCTGATAATTTTTTTTTTCTTTGAGATATAATTCATATATTATAATAGTCACCCTTTAAAAGTACACAATTCAGTGGTTTTTAGTATATTCACAAGGTTGTGCAACCTTTAATACTATCTAATTCCAGAACATTTTCATTACCTTAAAAGAAACCCATTATCAGCCACTCATTATTCCCCCCTTTTCCCCAGTCTCTGGAAACCACCAACCTACTTTCTGTCTCTGTAAATTTGCCTATTCTGGACATTTCATATAAATGGAATCATATAATATGTGGTCCTTTGTGACTGGCTTCTTTCACTTAACACAAGGTTTTCAAGGTTCATCCATGTTGTAACATGGACCAGTATTTCAGTTCTTTTTATGGCTGAATAACATTTCACTGTATGGATATAGCACATTTTATTTATCCATTAGTCAACTGATAGAAATTTAGGTTGTTTCCACTTTTTGCCTATTATGAATAATGCTGCTTTAAACATTCCTATATACATTTTTGTGTTTTCAATGATCTTGGAATATAGATCTAGGTGTGGAATTGCTGGGTCATATGGTGACTCTATATTAAGACCTGAGAATCTGTATTTCTAACAAGTTCCCAAGTGATGCTGAAGTTGATGGTCCAGGAACCACATTCCAAAAACCACTGCTCTATACAAACTGGACTACTAAGTCTTTCCTCAAATACCCTGCATCTTTGACATCTGTATCTTGTTGGTCACTTGGTCTGATGTTCTTTCCTTCTTATCTTTACCTTGTGAAATCCTACTCATTTTTTAGGCCTAGCCCGAGGCTGTGTCCACCATAAAGCCTATGAAACCATTATCTGTGTGTGTGTTTTTCTTCCTCTGACTGATTGTAAACTCCTTATGGCCATTGAGTTCATTTGAATCATCTTGATACGGAAGCCCTGAAGCTAAGCCTAATGCTCATATGTTGCTGTTCAGTTGAACAGAATTACAAGTCTTCTGATGTGGTAGTCTAAAGACAGGACACTAAAAGGTGTGACTTTACATTTTTCCCTTTCTCTAACACCTGATATCTGATAAATTTCAATAATTTAGTACTCCTGAAGGCCTTTGACAAGTTCCTCTCCAGCTGGTCTCATGATCAGGAACCAGAAGATTAAATTATAAAGATCCTTACAACTTAAAATTCATTTTTATGAAGGCTTCTTGGACATTAATATAATTGTAATCCTAAAAGTCAGGGTCTCTATGGAATGCTAGGAAATGACCAGGGAAGCAAAATTTGCCTATCGATAGATTACTTCAGATGTAGAATAGCACATCTATTTGTACACCTTTTCATGTAACTTTCATTGGTATTCAGTGGAATATTGCATTTCCCAAGTTTTCAGCAATGCTGGGAAATAGCTAAGACACCAAACAAGCCCTCTATTGGCAAACTTATATTTAAGGGTTAATCATACTTCAGAAGGCTGTGATGGGGGCTCAATAAGAAAGTGAATATAAAGGAGCTGGCCCCCCTTCAGTTCCCAATATACGGATTTGCTATTAGTAGTAGCAGTAGTTCCCATCTCCTCGACTCTTAGTGCCAGCAGATTTTGCTTATAATTTACTATGAAAACAGAACCATGAATGAGAACTCTGTCTTGTCCTGTTCCACATCTACAAATGTGTCTGCACCTGCCCCCAATCCTTTCAACTTTCTCTTCCAGAAGGTGAACTATGCCCTCCTATGCCCCAGAGTCCCACCCCTTCTCCTTACTCAGGAACTAGACTCCATTTATCATCCATTCCTGTCCCTCCTAGCAGGGGAGCCAAGCTTGGCATTAAGCATACCCTTCCCTTCCCCCATATAGAACCTAAGGAGAATCTCACCCAAGTCTGAGTTCTTTTTAAGTATCTCATCTCAAAATTTCTCTAGTGTAACTAAGGGATTATAACATTGTGTCTTATTGAATCCAAGCAGAGAGGATTCTGGAAACTTATGAAAGAGTTAACAATGTATTTTATTCCCCTCTGTAAGTCTATCCTTTGAGAGTTAATGTTTGTTTTGGGAGACATGTGAATAGGTGCCAACAGATGTGGGGAACCCCAGAGGGGATCTGACTTGGAAGGCCCACACCCAATCCTGGCCACACCTGCTTTTCTTCTTCCTAAACCACATTTTTGAGCACAGCTTTCAGTTTCCTCCTACACAATATAATCCCCACTTCATTTCTCCAGTCCTTTAGAAGAGAATGACATATACACCCCTATAGTCAGATGTGGAACAGCTGGGAAGACCTAAGAGGTAGGGTATAAGTTGGAAGAGGGGTGGTTCTCTTCTAGTCTTGAAGGAAGAGGAGCCTGGGCAGAAAAGGCTGCATCCAGCCTCACGCGGGCGCTCTCAATGGACTTGGGAGAATTGGGAGGAGCCCAGAACACAGAGGAGCAGATCTGTGTGGATACTCAGCTGGAACCCAAGAGAGTTAAACTTTCCCACCTTATGTTAAAAAGGGTAAAGACCAATGGGTGGCCTCCATAATGGGCTCCATTAATTCCTGACTCTACATCCCCTCACATCTTCTTCTTGGGGGCGTTCCTCTGCCTCTCTCTTCTCTACATCCCCTCACATCTTCTTCTTGGGGGCGTTCCTCTGCCTCTCTCTTCTCTACATCCCCTCACATCTTCTTCTTGGGGGCGTTCCTCTGCCTCTCTCTTCTCCACATCCCCTCACATCTTCTTCTTGGGGGCGTTCCTCTGCCTCTCTCTTCTCTACATCCCCTCACATCTTCTTCTTGGGGGCGTTCCTCTGCCTCTCTCTTCTCCACATCCCCTCACATCTTCTTCTTGGGGGCGTTCCTCTGCCTCTCTCTTCTCTACATCCCCTCACATCTTCTTCTTGGGGGCGTTCCTCTGCCTCTCTCTTCTCTACATCCCCTCACATCTTCTTCTTGGGGGCGTTCCTCTGCCTCTCTCTTCCTTGTTAGAGTCTAGCTTACCGAATGCATAATTCATGCTTACTGTTTGATCCTCAGCTCATTAGTCTCTTCGCGGTTTTCTCACTAAGCCCTCTCATCTAGGTCACCAGGAACTTCTATATTACAAATATAATGGGCATCTTTCAGTCCATATCTTTCTCAACTTGTCTGTGGCATTTGCACTGTTGATTATGTCCTCCTGCTTGAAATGATCTACCACTCTTTAGCATCCGTGACATATTCATCTCCTGGTTCTCCTACTAATGGATCACTCATATGTGGCCCCCTTCCTGGAAACCTCATTCTCTGCCTCCCCTTAAGTATTGCCCAGAGTTCTGTTCTCAGCCTTCTTTTCATTGTAAAAGCCATAGATCCAACTCTATGCTTAAGTTGTGATCTCTTTCCACGGCTGCATATTAGATACCCAGACCTGGATGTCCTTAAACTCAATGTTCATTATTCTAGAACTCCTTATTTTAGAGAACAACACTGTCATTCTCTCAATGACCCAGGCAGAGACCTGAAACGTAATTTAAAATATCTCTTCTGCCTTTTCCTTATACTTTCCTTCATCCATACCCCATATTCAATCATATCCATCTATCCTCTATATCTCTCAAATTTATGATCTATCACCACCATGAGGCCCATACAGAATAATCATTAAGGACAAGTATCGAATCACATATCTTCTTGTCCCTAGCGCATAGAATACTGGCACAAGTTTAATATATTGTGTAGAATATATGAAAGATTTAACAAGTGGATACACAATTCAATAAATAAGTAAATGGATCAATCGCAATTCAAATTTAACCCTTCTGATTTTAAGAAATGCAGACTTCCATAACATAAGTCTAAGTATAAAGGAAGATGGGGCAGTAGGGTGGGTTTATTATTATAAGGAAACACATGGAACCTAGGGAGATGAACCAAAGTAAAAAAATAAGAAACACCATATCAGCCAGCATCTGGTAAGGCAGCAACGTTTAAGAGCCTCGACAGCTGGAGTGTCTGAACCTTCGCTCTGACTCTCTTCCATGCTATTTTCTGAGGGTTTGCTCTGTTCACCTCTCACTACAACTCATCTTTCCCCTCTACTCTGCATACCTTTTCCCTGCATCATTGACTCTGCCTGCTCATAGTTTCTGCTATCTCATGACTGGTTGGCCATGGTTCATCATGACCGCAACCTTCCCTCCTGGCTTTCTCTATGTGTCCCATCAACTTTAGCTCCTGCTGCCAATTGCCTGCTACTCTCTGTCCTTCCCAATTCACGTCCCCAAGCGAAGAGCCTGATGGGCCTGGCTTAATTTCAAAATGCCAGCCCACTGACGAACTGCCCTTGAGTAGGTGCCCAAGCTAGTCCACCATAGTCCAATTACTACCATCCATTGGTAGGTTAAGAGTCTCATGGTATGAACCGTGGCTGCCCTGTGTTGCATTTGGCAAAAGCTGTGGTCAGAGCAAAAACTCTAAGGCATCAACACAGACGTGTGATCACATTGTTCTTCCTGGGGATATTAAAAAACTATAAGAATTCTTATCCCCAAAGAGAATGGAGGCTCACCCAGTACTGTGGAAAAGCTGGAACTCCAGAAGTTAGCAAAGTCCAAAATCACTGAGGTGTATTGAGAGTGCAGATGACAGGAAGAGATTCCAGAGATTCAAGAAATCTTGAAGGGGACCATAGGAGGCGATTGGGAAGGAATCAAGGTCCAGAGAATTTCTAAGGATACTGTTTTCCACCTCTGGCTTGCCATGTACAAAGACTCAGAAACTGAATGAACTGTAAATACCAACAAACTGATTTTTCTGCTTCTAGTCTGGTTCCTCCAGCTGACATTTTTATGTTCTAGGTAATGTATTTTCCCCCTGATTATAAAAATGTTTATTTAGAAAATTTGGAAAATAAATATTATAAAAGAAGAAAATAAAAATCTGTGATATTTTTACTGCCTAGCAAGAACTGTAATTACTATTTTATAATTTCTTTTGCTAGTCTTTTTCTCCATGTTTTTTCCTGAAAAATTGTGATTTTCATGGTACATAGTTATATATTGTGCATTTTCCTTTATTTATAATGTCACTAGTAAATAATACATTCCCTAAAAATATGGTTGCAAAGATACTGTCATAGGGTGGTATAATTTATTCTACCATGTCCTACTGGTGACGTTTAGACTTTTTCTGATTTTTCCCCATTATAAATTAAGGAGTTGAATAAAAAATTCCTAGAAGTAATATCCTGTATTAAAGGGCAGTATTATCTTATAAAAACACAAATTTGATCATGTACCTTCTCAGCCTAACATTCTTCAAAAGTCAACCTTTGTCTTTAGGATAAATTTTTAATTCCAGCAGTTACCATGAGAGATGCCGCATGATCTGGCATTTTCTTGCCTCTCCAGCTTCACCTCCTCCAAGTCCTCAGATGTACCCTTGCTGTCCTGTCATCCTCTGCTACTTGTGGTTTGACGAAATGTGCCATGCTCTTGTGTGCCTGTAGGTATCAGCTCATACTGTTCTGCTTAGAACCCGTTTCTCCTCATTCTTCCCCCATTAATAATTTGTCCCAGCCTCTAAGACTGAGCTCCATTGTTACGGATTCTAGGAAGCATCCCCATCTTCCAGTGTGGGTGTGAACCTGTACAAATTTGCAGTTCAGATTGCAGTCAGCTGCTAGTCAGAGAAAACATGACTTATGAGCATATATACAGATAAAGGAAGCTTCTGTTATTTGTTTAATACTAGAGGCTAGAGCTAGTCTATCTATGATTCTCTTGGATTTTACTTCATGGTTACAAAATGATTGTAGCAGCTTCTGGCAGCTGCCTTGGGCTCCAGATAGAAATAAGACAGGCTGTACCAGTCATATATATATATATATATATATATATATATATATATATATACACATATATATATGTATATATATATATTATGTGTATACATATATATATGTGTGTGTGTGTGTATATATATATATTTTTTTTTTTTTTTTTTTAACAGAAAAAGCAAAAGCCTTTTTGGAAGCTCCCAGTTGATTTTGGCTTATATCTCTCATGGGTAGAACTGTCTCATTACCACTCATAGCTTCAGGGAGGCCGGGGAAAAGAGTGTCTAGTTTTCTGGTCACTATACTGGATGCAGCAAGGGGTTTGGAAAAGCTTGCTGGATTAGCCCATAATCAGTGTCTGCACCCATCCCCCTTCTCTGCGCTCCTCCCTGATGCCGCTGTCTGACTCCTTTCCTTCCCCCTCCAGACTCTAAGCCTCTTGAAGTTAAGCGTGTTTTTCAACCTTGTTTCCTGAGGGCCAAGCATGTGCCTTGAACACATTACTTAGTACATGTTTTTGAATAAATGAACTACTTTTAGAGACAATCTCCCCCCACAACACACACACGCCAGGGAGGAACTTGGAATGGGACAGCAGAAGGAGAAGCTTCCCCAAAACACACTATCCAAAAATGGCAACATCATTCTAAAAGGAATGTACTGACCTGACAGCCGTAGAGCAGATGATGGAACTGTGAGGGCAGGAGTGCCTGAGAGATAGCTACCTGGATGGGGGTCGGTGGTGCTCAAACATGGCCGCACATCAGAATCACCTGGGGTTGATTTTCAACGTCCCTCCTGCTCAGGCTTCACCCCTGACCATTGAAAAACAGAATCTCCAATGAGGCCCTGTCACCTCACTGGGGCGCTGGGGCTGGCTCATCCTGCCTGTGTTTCTCTGTCCCCAGCTCTGTTCAGGGACATCAGCTTGGTGGCTTAAAATCGGCCACCGCGTGGTATTTCTACCATAGCAATTGGCAAATACTACAAATCACAGATCTGCCCTCCTCGCCCTCCCCTAAGAGCTGGTTCACCAGCACCGTGTTGGTAGTTTAAAAAACTTCCCAGGTGTTTCCAATGGGCAGCCATGCTTAAGACCGACTGGTCAAAAGCAAGCTCTTCTTGTGGCCTGTAGCTTCCTACCAAATGGTGTCTTGGGGCCCCTCCTCTGGCCCTAGGCCTGCCTTAGGTTAGACTCCTTACGTGGTGCAGCCTGGCTTTGCCTCCGGGGGACCCGAGTGAAGTACAGAAGAGAGAGGAGAATCGTGGTTGCATTTTTAGTTGTTACTGAGTTTCTTTGCATACTCCTTGATTTCTTTTAAATCTAGCCAAATCTCTTTCAGGCTACCTTTAGGGCTGGGTCTACAGAGGCATGTTGATTCCTTAAAGGAGGTGGGGAACCTCTGAATAATGTTGTGCAATCAGGAACTTTAATTACCGCCTCCTGAGGTTGTTAAGTCCTCTCTTGGAGGCATAATTGCCGTGTGATTTGCAAGATCTGACTACCCTGGCTGAATCTGATTTGAGTAAAGTGAGTCCCACCCAATCCTAGGGTAGTCTCACTATAGCTGCCACACATCACAATGACTTTTAAAAAATTTTTTAACATCTTTATTGGACTTTAATTGCTTTACAATGGTGTGTTAGTTTCTGCTTTATAACAAAGTGGATCAGCCATACATCAGGATACATATATCCCCATATCTCCTTCCTCTTGCGTCTCCCTCCCACCCTCCCTATCCCACACACTGACTTTTAAAATTTTATATGTATATATAGTATGTATGGTATGTACATACCTCAGTTTATAGATAGGACACTAGACATAGGGAGAGGTTTGTAGCTTTCCTAATATTATACAGTAAGTAAATGGCTGAACTGGATTTAAACCCCAGTGGTCTATCTCCAGGATCTGTGCTTCTAAGCACACTACCTCCTATCCCAGTAGAAGTATTAACACAACACAGACTGACTTTCCTGCACCATAAAGACACACCACAAAATACCCAATCCATTCCTCTCCCACAGGACCCCTTAGTCATCTTTTGCAGCGTTAACTCGAATGAAACTACCACCACTCTGTGATGTACAGGTCTGGCTGGAAAGATTTTGATTCAGCAAACTTGCAAGGTGTCATGGGTACCTGGAGATCCCAGTGACAGAGAGGACCCTTGCAGAGCTGGGAGCCACTTGCTTCAAAAAGTGATGCAGGGACTGTAGAGAAACTCAGAGCTAGTAGGCATCATTGGTCTCGGTCCAAGGAAGCATAAAGATGCTGGAGGGCGGTTCTCAACCGCGACCGAGGTGGGAGTCCTATGGGGATTTCTTCCTGGGACCGGGGCAGCTGAACAGTCCTGCTAAGCGTACACACCTTGGGGCTCTCTGGGGAGATGGGCTGCGAGGAAGACTGTTTCAAATGCTCTAACTTGATTTCTCTCAAAACGTTGTTGCTCAAACATCACCCTGAATAACTTAACAAGAAATTCCTCTTAACATGTTTTTCTTATCTGAAAACTTTCTTGTGATAAGGGAGAATGGAAAATTATAAATTTAAGAATTAAAATATACTGTTCAGGAAAAAAAAATTAAGTAGAGACTTCTGAAGAAGGTTTCCGTGACAACAAATAGGATAGAGCTAGACACTGACTGAATTATAGAAGTGAGGGAAATTTCTAATATGAGGTCTGAACTCTAATGAATGGTTTCTAGTGCCTTATAAATGTCATCATATCCCTCTCATCTGCACCCAGAAGGAGGGCTGAGAACCACCCGAATAAGTCAGCCTGCTGCAAGAAGGGCAAACATGGCCTTTCTATTCTGTTTACCTGCCATCAAAAGACCAGTAATTTATGATTGTATTTCTCTATTGTTTCTGGGCTTTTGTTCCTATTTTCTTTTCTCCAACCTTTCTGCTCTCCATAACACAATGAAAACATCGTTAGAGCTATTATCTCTTCGTGTATTTTAGCATGTCATTTTATAGTGTGATGGTCTTCATTGAATCTCTCTAAGAGTATATCTTACATTGGTTAAATATCATGAGCCTAATTTCTCTATAGTCAGTTATATAGGGGAGAAAAAAAATCTACCCATGTGAGGTTCTCCAGTTGGGGCCTTGCAAATCAGACAACAAAAGACAGATTAACGAGGGAAAAACAAATCCACAAATCCGAGTTTATGAACCTGCGCGGTGTGCACGGGGAACTCAGAGATGAGTAATTCAAAGAGGTGGTTAGAACTTGGGGCTTATATAGCATCTAAACAAAAGAAAAATAAATTTGTAAAGAAGGGTCAAGACAAAGGAAAAGGACTTTGAGCTTCTAGAGCAGCAAATTTTGGGAAGGTAAGCATATGGGGGAACCAATGGAAGGTAAGTGTTGTTAAAGTTTGTTACATAGGTCCTGAGGTATTGTGTCTGAGCTGATAAGGGTCTAGGGTTGTCTCTGGTGATTAACTTGTCCTTCCTGGTAAAGAGGGGCTGGGGGCAATCGGGGACACAGATTTATGTCCTGCTTTTAGGCAAATGGGGGAGGGCAGAGAGCTTCCCTGTAGCTACTTCTTCTCAATTGCCTTTAGCTCAAAATAATCAATATGCTAAAGTGGCATAGTCTGCTACCCTTAAATGGATAAATCATTCATTTCTTCTTGCTCTAATCTGCTGGCTAGAGTTGCTGAAATAGAATCGTGAGAAGAAAATAGTACAAATAAAATAAAGATTACTATTTTATTTCTTTTTTTGGTTACTTAAAAGTCTCCTTCCCGGGCTTCCCTGGTGGCGCAGTGGTCGAGAATCTGCCTGCCAATGCAGGGGACATGGGTTCAAGCCCTGGTCTGGGAATATCCCACATGCCGCGGAGCAACTAGGCCCGTGAGCCACAATTACTGAGCCTGCGCATCTGGAGCCTGTGCTCTGCAACAAGAGAGGCCACGATAGTGAGAGGCCCGCGCACAGCGATGAAGAGTGGCCCCCGCTTGCCACAACTAGAGAAAGCCCTCGCACAGAAACGAAGACCCAACACAGCCATAAATTAAAAAAAAAAAAAAAAAAAAAAAAAAAAATTCTCCTTTCCTGGCAGTGATGTGTCTGAATCCTTTCATCCCTTGATCCACTGTAGGTCTAGGCAGAACCTAGAAGCTTTGTTTCTGAGACCACTTTTCTCCTTTCTCACCTCCCAACCTTGAACATCCATGTAAAACATAAATTATATTTGAACAACGTTTCTTTTCATATGGGTGTTTCACCATCAATACCTTTTTTTTTTTTTTACCAACCCTTGTCCTCTTCCTTAGTCTCTGACAGCAGCAGGAGTCAAAATCTGTTTACTCCCCGTCTTTCTGAAGATGTTCAAAGTAGCCATTTATCATGGATGTAGCTTTGTTGTTCAATGGGCTCGTGAGGAGAAAGTCAGCCTAGACAAGACTATAAATCTGGGACTTTCCTCGTGGCGTAGTGGTTAAGAATCCGCCTGTCAATGCAGGGCACACGGGTTTGATCCCTGGTCCAGGAAGATTCCACATGCCGCGGAGCAACTAAGCTCATGTGCCACAACTACTGAGCCTGTGCTCTAGAGCCGGCAAGCCACAACTACTGAGCCCGCGTGCTACAGCTACTGAAGCCCATGCGCCTAGAGCCTGTGCTCTGCAACAAGAGAAGCCACCACAATGAGAAGCCCACGCACCGCAACGAAGAGTAGCCCCCGCTCACTGCAACTAGAGAAAGCCCGCGTGCAGCAACCAAGACCCAACGCAGCAAATAAATAAATTAAATAAAGTAAATAAATAAATAAAATTAATCAGGGGTTTCCTGGGCACTTATATATTAAGTATATTAAGTTTCCTGGGCACTTATATATTAAGTATATTAAGTATATTTAGCTAGGAGCTGGGGAAATATACAAAGAGGAATGGAACCTGCCCTCAAGGAGTCTGCATTTGAGCTTGGACTGTAAGACATATGTATGTGAACAGCCAGTACTGAAAGAAGTTATTGTCAGGAAAACATCACAATTCACAATTCCTTACTCTTAAAATTTCATGAAAGAGCCAAAGTACTGAATATATAAAATGAAAATTTTAAGGATGATAAAAATAATGTAGAGATGAATAAACCACAATTTACATCTCTATGTAGGTTACTGCACTTTACACACAGCACTTTTGTCAGGAAAACCCAATCTTTTTCTCCCCAATATTTTATTATAAAAATTTCAAACATACAGAAAAGTTAAAAATTGTACAGTGAACACCCACATACCTATCACCTAGATTCTACAGTTAGTATTTTGCTATATATGTGTTATCACGGACCATTTTGATTCAACTTGCTGCTCACGTTGGTAGATATCTTCTGTACTCTGGTGCCACCTGGAGACAGGCTGGCGCCAGGCAGAGGACAAAAAACAAATGAGAGTCTATAACTGGAGAAACCACTACAGCAGAGTCTGTAACTGAAGCAACAACTCCAGATGCACTCTGCTTTAAATCTAGGAATTTTTTTTTTTAATTTTTAAATTTTATTTTATTTATTTTTTTATACAGCAGGTTCTTATTAGTCATCAGTTTTATACACATCAGTGTATACATGTCAATCCCAATCTCCCAATTCATCCCCACCCCACCCCACCCCCCACCGCTTTCCCCCCTTGGTGTCCATACGTTTGTTCTTTACATCTGTGCCTCAGTTTCTGCCCTGCAAACCGGTTGATCTGTACCATTTTTCTAGGTTCCACATATATGCGTTAATATACGATATTTGTTTTTCTCTTTCTGACTTACTTCACTCTGCATGACAGTCTCTAGATCCATCCATGTCTCTACAAATGACCCAATTTCGTTCCTTTTTATGGCTAGTAATATTTCATCGTATATATGTACCACATCTTCTTTATCCATTCGTCTGTCGATGGGCATTTAGGTTGCTTCCATGATCTGGCTATTGTAAATAGTGCTGCAATGAACATTGGGGTGCATGTGTCTTTTTGAATTATGGTTTTCTCTGGGTATATGTCCAGTAGTGGGATTGCTGGATCATATGGTAATTCTATTTTTAGTTTTTTCAGGAACCTCCATACTGTTCTCCATAGTGGCTGTAACAATTTACATTCCCACCAACAGTGCAAGAGGGTTCCCTTTTCTCCACACCCTCTCCAGCATTTGTTGTTTGTAGATTTTCTGATGATGCCCATTCTAACTGGTCTGAGGTGATACCTCATTGTAGTTTTGATTTGCATTTCTCTAATAATTAGTGATGTTGAGCATCTTTTCATGTGCTTCTTGGCCATCTGTATGTCTTCTTTGGAGAAATGTCTATTTAGGTCTTCTGCCCATTTTTGGATTGGGTTGTTTGTTTCTTTAATATTGAGCTGCATGAGCTATTTATATATTTTGGAGAATAATCCTTTGTCCATTGATTTGTTTGCAAATATTTTCTCCATTTCTGAGGGTTGTCTTTTCATCTTGTTTATGGTTTCCTTGGCTGTGCAAAAGCTTTGAAGTTTCATTAGGTCCCATTTGTTTATTTTTGTTTTTATTTCCATTACTCTAGGAGGTGGATCAAAAAAGATCTTGCTGTGATTTATGTCAAGGAGTGTTCTTCCTATGTTTTCCTCTAAGAGTTTTATAGTGTCCGGTCTTCCATTTAGGTCTCTAATCAATTTTGAGTTTATTTTTGTGTATGGTGTTAGGGAGTGTTCAAATTTCATTCTTTTACATGTAGCTGTCCAGTTTTCCCAGCACCACTTATTGAAGACACTATTTTTTCTCCATTGTATATCCTTGCTTCCTTTGTCATAGATTAGTTGACCATAGGTGCGTGGGCTTATCTCTGGGCTTTCTATCCTGTTCCATTGATCTATGTTTCTGTTTTTGTGCCAGTACCATATTGTCTTGATTACAGTAGCTTTGTAGTATAGTCTGAAGTCAGGGAGTCTGATTCCTCCAGCTCCGTTTTTTTCCCTCAAGATTGCTTTGGCTATTTGGGGTCTTTTGTGTCTCCATACAAATTTTAAGATTTTTCGTTCTAGTTCTGTAAAAAATGCCATTGGTAATTTGATAGGGATTGCATTGAATCTGTAGATTGCTTTGGGTAGTACAGTCATTTTCACAATATTGATTCTTCCAATCCAAGAACATGGTATATCTCTCCATCTGTTGGTATCATCTTTAATTTCTTTCATCAGTGTCTTATAGTTTTCTGCATACAGGTCTTTTGTCTCCCTAGGTAGGTTTATTCCTAGGTATTTTATTCTTTTTATTGCAATGGTACATGGGAGTGTTTCCTTAATTTCTCTTTCAGATTTTTCATCATTAGTGTATAGGAATGCAAGAGATTTCTGTGCATTAATTTTGTATCCTGCAACTTTACCAAATTCATTGATTAGCTCTAGTAGTTTTCTGGTGGCATCTTTAGGATTCTCTATGTATAGTATCATGTCATCTGCAAACAGTGACAGTTCTACTTCTTCTTTTCCAATTTGTATTCCTTTTATTTCTTTTTCTTCTCTGATTGCCGTGGCTAGGACTTCCAGAACTATGTTGAATAATAGTGGTGAGAGTGGACATCCTTGTCTTGTTCCTGATCTTAGAGGAAATGCTTTCAGATTTTCACCATTGAGAATGATGTTTGCTGTGGGTTTGTCATATATGGCCTTTATTATGTTGAGGTAGGTTCCCTCTATGTCCACTTTCTGGAGAGTTTTTATCATAAATGGGTGTTGAATTTTGTCAAAAGCTCTTTCTGCATCTATTGAGATGATCATATGGTTTTTATTCTTCAATTTGTTAATATGGTTTATCACATTAATTGATTTGCATATATTGAAGAATCCTTGCATCCCTGGAATAAATCCCACTTGATCATGGTGTATGATCCTTTTAATGTGTTGTTGGATTCTGTTTGCTAGTATTTTGTTGAGGATTTTTGCATCTATATTCATCAGTGATATTGCTCTGTAATTTTCTTTTTTTGTAGTATCTTTTCTGGTTTTGGTATCAGAGTGATGGTGGCCTCATAGAATGAGTTTGGGCGTGTTTCTTCCTCCGCCGTTTTTTGGAAGAGTTTGAGAACGATGGGTGTTAGCTCTTCTCTAAATGTTTGGTAGAATTTACCTGTGAAGCCATCTGGTCCTGGACTTTTGTTTGTTGGAAGATTCAGTTTCTATTTCATTGCTTGTGATTGGTCTGTTCATATGTTCTATTTCTTCCTGGTTCAGTCTTGGAAGGTTATGCCTTTTTAAGAATTTGTCCATTTCTTCCAGGTTGTCCATTTTATAGGCATAGAGTTGCTTGTAGTAGTCTCTTAGGATGCTTTGTATTTCTGCAGTGTCTGTTGTAACTTCTCCATTTTCATTTCTCATTTTATTGATTTGAGTCCTCTCCTTCTTTCTCTTGATGAGTCTGGCTAATGGTTTATCAATTTTGTTTATCTTCTCAAAGAACCAGCTTTTAGTTTTCTTGATCTTTGCTATTGTTTTCTTGGTTTCTATTTCATTTATTTCTGCTCTGATCTTTATGATTTCTTTCCTTCTGCTAACTTTGGGTCTTGTTTGTTCTTCTTTCTCTAGTTCTTTTAGGTGTAGGGTTAGATTGTTTATTTGAGATTTTTCTTGTTTCTTGAGGTAGGCTTATATAGCTATAAACTTCTCTCTTAGAACTGCTTTTGCTGCATCCCATAGGTTTTGGATCGTCGTGTTTTCATTGTCATTTGTTTCTAGGTATTTTTTGATTTCCTCTTTGATTTCTTCAGTGATCTCTTGGTTATTTAGTAACGTATTGTTTAGCCTCTGTGTGTTTGTGTTTTTTACGTTTTTTTCCGTGTAATTCATTTCTAATCTCATAGCACTGTGGTCAGAAAAGATGCTGGATATGATTTCAATTTTCTTAAATTTACTGAGGCTTGATTTGTGACCCAAGATGTGATGTCTCCTGGAGAATGTTCCATGTGCACTTGAGAAGAAAGTGTAATCTGCTGTTTTTGGATGGAATGTCTTATAAATATCAATTAAAGCTATCTGGTCTATTGTGTCATTTAAAGCTTCTGTTTCCTTATTTATTTTCATTTTGGATGATCTGTCCATTGGTGTAAATGAGGTGTTAAAGTTTCCCACTACTACTGTGTTACTGTCGATTTCCTCTTTTATAGCTGTTAGCAGTTGACTTATGTATTGAGGTGCTCCTATGGTGGGTGCATATATATTTATAATTGTTATATCTTCTTCTTGGATTGATCCCTTGATCATTATGTAGTGTCCTTCCTTGTCTCTTGTAACATTCTTTATTTTAAAGTCTATTTGATCTGATATGAGTATAGCTACTCCAGCTTTCTTTTGATTTCCATTTGCATGGAATATCCTTTTCCATCCCCTCACTTTCACTCTGTATGTGTCCCTAGGTCTGAAGTGGGTCTCTTGTAGACAGCATATATATGGGTCTTGTTTTTGTATCCATTCAGCAAGCCTGTGTCTTTTGGTTGGAGCATTTAATCCATTCACGTTTAAGGTAATTATCGATATGTATGTTCCTATGACCATTTTCTTAATTGTTTTGGGTTTGTTTTTGTAGGTCCTTTTCTTCTCTTGTGTTTCCCACTTAGAGAAGTTCCTTTAGCATTTGTTGTAGAGCTGGTTTGGTGGTGCTGAATTCTCTTAGCTTTTGCTTGTCTGTAAACCTTTGGATTTCTCCATCGAGTCTGAATGAGATCCTTGCTGGGTAGAGTAATCTTGGTTGTAGGTTCTTCCCTTTCATCACTTTAAGTATATCATGCCACTCCCTTCTGGCTTGTAGAGTTTCTGCTGAGAAATCAGCTGTTAACCTTATGGGAGTTCCCTTGTATGTTACTTGTCGTTTTTCCCTTGCTGCTTTCAATAATTTTTCTTTGTCTTTAATTTTTGCCAATTTGATTACTATGTGTCTCGGCATGTTTCTCCTTGGGTTTATCCTGTAAGGGACTCTCTGTGCTTCCTGGATTTGGGTGGCTATTTCCTTCCCCATGTTAGGGAAGTTTTTGACTATAATCTCTTCAAATATTTTATCAGGTCCTTTCTCTCTCTCTTCTCCTTCCGGGACCCCTATAATGCGAATGTTTTTGCATTTAATGTTGTCCCAGAGGTCTCTTAGGCTGTCTTCATTTCTTTTCATTCTTTTTTCTTTAATGTGTTCTGCAGCAGTGAATTCCACCATTCTGTCTTCCAGGTCACTTATCCGTTCTTCTGCCTCAGTTATTCTGCTATTGATTCCTTCTAGTGTAGTTTTCATTTTGGCTACTGTATTATTCATCTCTGTTTGTTTGTTCTTTAATTCTTCTAGGTCTTTGTTAAACATTTGTTGCATCTTCTTGGTCTTTGCCTCCATTCTTTTTCTGAGGTCCTGGATCATCTTCACTATCATTATTCTGAATTCTTTTTCTGGAAGGTTGCGTATCTCCACTTCATTTAGTTGTTTTTCTGGGGTTTTATCTTGTTCCTTCATCTGGTACGTAGCCCTCTGCCTTTTCATCTTGTCTATCTTTCTGTGAATGTGGTTTTTGTTCCACAGGCTGCAGGATTGTAGTTCTTCTTGCTTCTGCTGTCTGCCCTCTGGTGGATGAGGCTATCTGAGAGGCTTGTGCAAGTTTCCTGATGGGAGGGACTGGTGGTGGGTAGAGCTAGCTGTTGCTCTGGTGGGCAGAGCTCAGTAAAAGTTTAATCCGCTTGACTGCTGATGGGTGGGGCTGGGTTCCCTCCCTCTTGGTTGTTTGGCCTGAGGCAACCCAACACTGGAGCCTACCTGGGCTCTTTGGTGGGGCTAATGGCAGATGCTGGCAGGGCTCACACCAAGGAGTACTTCCCAGAACTTCTGCTGCCAGTGTCCTTGTCCCCACAGTGAGCCACAGCCACCCCCCGCCTCTGCAGGAGACCGTCCAACACTAGCAGGTAGGTCTGGTTCAGTCTCCCCTGGGGTCACTGCTCCTTCCCCTGGGTCCTGATGCACACACTACTTTGTGTGTGCCCTCCAAGAGTGGAGTCTCTGTTTCCCACAGTCCTGTCGAAGTCCTGCAATCAAATCCCACTAGCCTTCAATGTCTGATTCTCTAGGATTTCCTCCTCCCGTTGCCGGACCCCCAGGTTGGGAAGCCTGACGTGGGAGTCAGAACCTTCACTCCAGTGGGTGGACTTCTGTGGTATAAGTGTTCTCCAGCCTGTGAGTCACCCACCCAGCAGTTATGGGATTTGATTTTACTGTGATTGCGCCCCTCCTACCATCTCATTGTGGCTTCTCCTTTGTCTTTGGATGTGGGGTATCTTTTTTGGTGAGTTCCAGTGTCTTCCTGTCAATGATTGTCCAGTAGTTAGTTGTGATTCTGGTGTTCTCACAAGAGGGAGTGAGAGCACATCCTTCTACTCCGCCATTTTGGTTCAGGGCCAATCTCTAGGAAATTCTTGATCCTCCTTTATTGACAGAAAGTGGGACTCACCACTATCTATGACATTATAATGTCATCATCTTCTACTTTATTATGCATTAGAGACATTAAACATGATTTTCTAATATGATAGAAAAATCAGTATTTTGGTTACTAAATATACCGATTAATAAAAATTTATCATGTCAAACACATATGGTATACCAAGTTTCAAAGAATCAGGATACAGCAAATATAATTGATGGTATATTAAGTGTAATGGAATCTTTTCCTGATGACTAGAAGTCACCTTTGCATTGTTACTGCCTTGGTAATCACTGTGAACATTAAAATACAAGTCTAGAAGATGTACTGAAGGCTCAGCTGGTAGTGATAGCTTGAGATTTAGCAATTGAGCTATTATAGAAAAGGAAGCGTGTCAATAAGGATATTTATAAGAATTATTATTATATTAACTATAATTTTTACTAGAAGTCTAAACTGAAGAAATATTTTAAATGAGAAAGATATTTCTCACTCCTCCCTAATGTAATTATGTATATGTTAGTTTGAAGATGTATCTAAATTTGATGATAAATGCCCAGCCCTGGGAAGATGGAGGGCAACATTTTTTTTTTTTTCTTTAAAAAGAAGGACATTCCATACAACCCAGCAATGGCACATCTTAGTATTTACCCAAATGAGTTGTAAGTTTATGTCCACTCAAAAACCTGCACCTGGCATCTATAGCCGCTTTGTTCATGATTGCCAAAATTTGGAAGCGACCAAGATGTCCTTCAATAGGTGAATGAATAAATAAACTGTGGTATATCAAGCAATGGACTATTCTTCAGTGCTAAAAAGAAATGAGCTATCAAGCCATGAAAAGATATGGAGGAACCTTAAATGTATATTACTAAGTGAAAGAAGCCAATCTGAAAGGGCTACATGCTGTATGATTCCAACTGTATGACATTCTGTAAATAACAAAACTAAGGAAACAGTAAAAAAAAAAAAAAAAAAGTCCCCCAAAGCGGGTGGGGGAGGGAGGGATGGGCAGAGGCATGAACAGGCAGAGCACAGAGGACTTTTAGGGCAGTAAAGTTACTCTATTTGATACCATAATGATGGATACATGTCATTATACACTTGTCAAAACCCATAAAATGTACAACATCAAGTCCCGACAAAACCTATCCTCAAAGTCATGTTCACGTTGCAATTATGACCACATTATTTGTGAAACAAAAATTGGTGTACTTTATCTGACAGATATGGGAACAATGGGAGAACATATTTGAAATCTGTGCTACTTATATGGATCCTTGACCTGAACTAAAATGTAAGGTGGATTTTTCCAGGACAGACTACCTTAACTGAAAAAAATGAGCACGCAGAATTTCTAGCATCAGCACCTGCTACCTACGTAAAGCCGGATCTCCCTAGATTGGCAACTTACCCATTGCAGTCATTTCCGGATCCTTTAACACTCTCAGTTACCAGCTCCGTTTTGATAGCTATTTAAAATTCTGTGTGCAAAGTCATTCTCAAGGAATGTCTATTTTCCTCCAGTCTTTTCATTGACTTGTTTCTTCTCTTGTTTTGGATACTCAATGCTTGGAAATCAACTTGCAACTAAGAAGACACTTGGGCACAGGAATTAAATTGTGTAAGTGTTTGAACACTCGTTCATTTATTCATTCATATAGTAAAAATTTCCTGAGCACAGTCATGGACCCTGCAGAGTTCCAGGTACTGGGGACTAAACAATGAATAAAGCAGCTCAAGTCCCTCCCCGTCTAGGTCTGACATTCTAGTGGAGAAGAGTGACCATAAGAAAATAATCAAGTATATAGTATGTCTGATGGTGATAAGTGCTGTGCAGAAAAATAAAGCAGGAGGAAGTGAATCAGAAGTGTCAGGGGCTGAGCACAGATCTTAAGAGGTGAGGGATCCTCTACGTTTGTTTTGAGGAAGGAGGCTCTGGAGGAGTGAGCAGCCAGAATGAAAACAGAGGCAGGAATGTGCCTGGTGTGTCTGAGGAACAGCACGGGCTGCAGCAGAGTGAACAAGAGGAGATGAGGTCAGAGAGTAAAGTGGGGAGAGGTCATGCAGGGGCTATAGGCCACCCAAAGCCTTTGGCTTTTACTCAGAATAATATGGGAGCCACTGCAAGTCTTTGAACACAGATGTGACGCGTTGGGACTTATGTTTTTAAAGGATCATTAAAGGATCATCTTCTTATGCTGAGAAGAGATAGGGGAGGACAAGAAACAGGATCTGCTAGGACCAGGTGAAGTTGCCTTTGATTCATTACTCAAAACACTGTATTCTAGGATTAACCAAGATGGCGGAGTAGAAGGACGTGCTCTCACTCACTCTTGCGAGAGCACCAGAATCACAACTGGCTGCTGGACAATCATTGACAAGAAGACCCTGGACTTCACCAAGGAGGATACCCCACGTCCAAGGACAGAGGAGAAGCCACAGTGAGACGGTAGGAGGGGTGCAATCAGAGTAAAATCAAATCCCATAATTGCTGGGTGGGTGACCCACAGACTGGCGAACACTTATACCACAGAAGTCCACCCACTGGAGTGAAGGTTCTGAGCCCCACGTCAGGCTTCCCAACCTGGGGGTCCCGCAACAGGAGGATGAATTCCTAGAGAATCAGACTTTGAAGCCTAGTGGGAATTGATTGCAGGACTTCGACAGGACTGGGGGAAACAGAGACCCCACTCTTGGAGGGCACACACAAAGTAGTGTGCGCATCAGGACCCAGGGGAAGGAGCAGTGACCCTGGGGGAGACTGAACCAGACCTACCTGCTGGTGTTGGGGGGTCTCCTGCAGAGGCGGGGGGTGGCTCTGTTTCACCGTGGGGACAAGGACACTGGCAGCGGAGGTTCTGGGAAGTGCTCCTTGGCGTGAGCCCTCCCAGAGTCTGCCATTAACCCCACCAAAGAGCCCAGGTAGGCTCCAGTGTTGGGTTGCCTCAGGCAAAACAACCAACAGGGAGGGAACCCAGCCCCACCCATCAACAGTCAAGTGGATTAAAGTTTTACTGAGCTCTGACCGCCACAGCAACAGTCAGCTCTACCTACCACCAGAGCCTCCCATCAAGCCTCTTAGATAGCCTCAACCACCAGAGGGCAGACAGCAGAAGCAAGAAAAACTATAATCCTGCAGTCTGTGGACCAAAAACCACAGTTACAGAAAGATAGACAAGATGAAAAGGCAGAGGGCTATGTACCAGATGAAGGAACAAGAAAAAACACCAGAAAAACAACTAAATGAAGTGAAGATAGGCAACCTTCCAGAAAAAGAATTCAGAATAATGATAGTGAAGATGATCCAGGACCTCGGAATAAGAATGGAGGCAAAAATTGACAAGATGCAAGAAATGATTAACAAAGACCTAGAAGAATTAAAGAACAAACAAACAGAGATGACCAATACAATAACTGAAATGAAAACTACACAAGAAGGAATCAATAGCAGAATAACTGAGGCAGAAGAACGGATAAGTGACCTGGAAGACAGAATGGTGGAATTCACTGCTGCGGAACAGACTAAAGAAAAAAGAATGAAAAGAAATGAAGAGAGCCTAAGAGACCTCTGGGACAACATTAAACGCAACAACATTCGCATTATAGGGGTCCCAGAAGGAGAAGAGAGAGAGAATGGACCAGAGAAAATATTTGAAGAGATTATAGTCGAAAACTTCCCTAACATGGGAAAGGAAATAGCCACCGAAGACCAGGAAGCGCAGAGAGTCCCATACAGGATAAACCCAAGGAGAAACACACCGAGACACATAGTAATCAAAGTGGCAAAAATTAAAGACAAAGAAAAATTATTGAAAGCAGCAAGGGAAAAACGACAAGTAACATACAAGGGAACTCCCATAAGGTTAACAGCTGATTTCTCAGCAGAAACTCTACAAGCCAGAAGGGAGTGGCATGATATACTTAAAGTGATGAAAGGGAAGAACCTACAACCAAGATTACTCTACCCAGCAAGGATCTCATTCAGACTCGATGGAGAAATCCAAAGGTTTACAGACAAGCAAAAGCTAAGAGAATTCAGCACCACCAAACCAGCTCTACAACAAATGCTAAAGGAACTTCTCTAAGTGGGAAACACAAGAGAAGAAAAGGACCTACAAAAACAAACCCAAAACAATTAAGAAAATGGTCATAGGAACATACATATCGATAATTACCTTAAACGTGAATGGATTAAATGCCCCAACCAAAAGACATAGACTGGCTGAATGGATACAAAAACAAGACCCATATATATGCTGTCTACAAGAGACCCACTTTAGACCTAGGGACACATACAGACTGAAAGTGAGGGGATGGAAAAGGATATTCCATGCAAATGGAAATCAAAAGAAAGCTGGAGTAGCTATACTCATATCAGATCAAATAGACTTTAAAATAAAGAATGTTACAAGAGACAAGGAAGGACACTACATAATGATCAAGGGATCAATCCAAGAAGAAGATATAACAATTATAAATATATATGCACCCAACATAGGAGCACCTCAATACATAAGGCAACTGCTAACAGCTATAAAAGAGGAAATTGACAGTAACACAATCATAGTGGGGGACTTTAACACCTCACTTACACCAATGGACAGATCATCCAAAATGAAAATAAATAAGGAAACAGAAGCTTTAAATGACACAATAGACCAGATAGATTTAATTGATATATATAGGACATTCCATCCAAAAACAGCAGATTACACGTTCTTCTCAAGTGCGCACAGAACATTCTCCAGGATAGATCACCTCTTGGGTCACAAATCAAGCCTCAGTAAATTTAAGAAAATTGAAATCATATCAAGCATCTTTTCTGACTACAACGCTATGAGATTAGAAATGAATTACAGGGAAAAAAACGTATAAAAGACAAACACATGGAGGCTAAACAATATGTTACTAAATAACCAAGAGATCACTGAAGAAATCAAAGAGGAAATCAAAAAATACCTAGAAACAAATGACAATGAAAACACGACGACCCAAAACCTATGGGATGCAGCAAAAGCAGTTCTAAGAGGGAAGTTTATAGCTATACAAGCCTACCTAAAGAAACAAGAAAAATCTCAAGTAAACAATCTAACCTTACACCTGAAGAAACTAGAGAAAGAACAAACAAAACCCAAAGTTAGCAGAAGGAAAGAAATCATAAAGATCAGAGCAGAAATAAATGAAATAGAAACAAAGAAAACAATAGCAAAGATCAATAAAACTAAAAGTTGGTTCTTTGAGAAGATAAACAAAATTGATAAGCCATTAGCCAGACTCATGAAGAAAAAGAGGGAGAGGACTCAAATCAATAAAATCTGAAGTGAAGAAGGAGAAGTTACAACAGACACTGCAGAAATACAAAGCATCCTAAGAGACTACTACAAGCAACTTTATGCCAATAAAATGGACAACCTGTAAGAAATGGACAAATTTTTAGAAAGGTATAACCTTCCAAGACTGAACCAGGAAGAAACAGAACATATGAACAGACTAATCACAAGTAATGAAATTGAAACTGTGATTAAAAATCTTCCAACAAACAAAAGTCCAGGACCAGATGGCTTCACAGGTGAATTCTATCAAACATTTAGAGAAGAGCTAACATCTATCCTTCCCAAACTCTTCCAAAAAATTGCAGAGGAAGGAACACTCCCAAACTCATTCTATGAGGCCACCATCACCCTGATACCAAAACCAGACAAAGACACTACAAAAAAAGAAAATTACAGACCAATATCACTGATGAATATAGATGCAAAAATCCTCAACAAAATACTAGCAAACAGAATCCAACAACACATTAAAAGGATCATACACCACGATCAAGTGGGATTTATCCCAGGGATGCAAGGATTCTTCAATATACGCAAATCAATCAATGTGATACACCATATTAACAAATTGGAGAAGAAAAACCATATGATCATCTCAATAGATGCAGAAAAAGCTTTTGACAAAATTCAACACCCATTTATGACAAAAACTCTCCAGAAAGTGGGCATAGAGGGAACCTACCTCAACATAATAAAGGCCATATATGACAAACCCACAGCAAACATCATTCTCAATGGTGAAAAAATGAAAGCATTTCCTCTAAGATCAGGAACGAGGCAAGGATGTCCACTCTCACCACTATTATTCAACATAGTTCTGGAAGTCCTAGCCACGGCAATCAGAGAAGAAAAAGAAATAAAAGGAATACAAATTGGAAAAGAAGAAGTAAAAGCGTCACTGTTTGCGGATGACATGATACTATACATAGAGAATCCTAAAACTGCCACCAGAAAACTGCTAGAGCTAATTAATGAATATGGTAAAGTGTCAGGATACAAAATTAATGCACAGAAATCTCTTGCATTCCTATACACTAATGATGAAAAATTTGAAAGAGAAACTAAGGAAACACTCCCATTTACCATTGCAACAAAAAGAATAAAATACCTAGGAATAAACCTACCTAGGGAGACAAAAGACCTGTATGCAGAAAACTATAAGACACTGATGAAAGAAATTAAAGATGATACCAACAGATGGAGAGATATACCATGTTCTTGGATTGGAAGAATCAACATTGTGAAAATGACTATACTACCCAAAGCAATCTTCAGATTCAATGCAATCCCTATCAAATTACCAATGGTATTTTTTACGGAGCTAGAACAAATCATCTTAAAATTTGTATGGAGACACAAAAGACCCCGAATAGCCAAAGCAGTCTTGAGGGAAAAAATTGGAGCTGGAGGAATCAGACTCCCTGACTTCAGATTATACTACAAAGCTACAGTAATCAAGACAATATGGTACTGGCACAAAAACAGAAACATAGATCAATGGAACAAGATAGAAAGCCCAGATATTAACCCACGCACCTATTGTCAACTAATCTATGACAAAGGAGGCAAAGATACACCATGGAGAAAAGACAGTCTCTTCAATAAGTGGTGCTGGGAATACTGGACAGCTACATGTAAAAGAATGAAATTAGAATACTCCCTAACACCATACACAAAAATAAACTCAAAATGGATTAGAGACCTAAATATAAGACTGGACACTATAAAACTCTTAGAGGAAAACATAAGAAGAATACTCTTTGACATAAATCACAGCAAGATCTTTTTTGATCCACCTCCTAGAGTAATGGAAATAAAAACAAAAATAAACAAATGGGACCTAATGAAACTTCAAAGCTTTTGCACAGCCAAGGAAACCATAAACAAGATGAAAAGACAACCCTCAGAAATGGAGAAAATATTTGCAAACGAATCAACGGACAAAGGATTAATCTCCAAAATATATAAACAGGTCATTCAGCTCAGTATTAAAGAAACAAACAACCCAATCCAAAAATGGGCAGAAGACCTAAATAGACATTTCTCCAAAGAAGACATGCAGATGGCCACGAAGCACATGAAAAGATGCTCAACATCACTAATTATTAGAGAAATGCAAATCAAAACTACAATGAGGTATCACCTCACTCCTGTTAGAATGGGCATCATCAGAAAATGTACAAACAACAAATGCTGGAGAGGGTGTGGAGAAAAGGGAACCCTCTTGCACTGTTGGTGGGAATGTAAATTGATACAGCCACTATGGAGAACAATATGGAGGTTCCTTAAAAAACTAAAAATATAATTACCATATGATCCAGCAATCCCACTACTGGACATATACCCAGAGAAAACCATAATTCAAAAAGACACATGCACCCGAATGTTCATTGCAGCACTATTTACAATAGCCAGGTCATGGAAGTAACCTAAATGCCCATCAACAGACGAATGGATAAAGAAGTTGTGGTACATATATACAATGGAATATTACTCAGCCATAAAAAGGAACGAAATTGAGTCATTTGTTGAGACGTGGATGGATCTAGAGACTGTCATAGTGAAGTAAGTCAGAAAGAGAAAAACAAATATCGTATATTAATGCATGTATGTGGAACCTAGAAAAATGGTACAGATGAGCCGTTTTGCAGGGCAGAAGTTGAGACACTGATGTAGAAAACAGACATATGGACACCAAGGGGGGAAAACTGCGGTGGGGTGGGGATGGTGATGTGCTGAATTGGGCGATTGGGATTGACATGTATACACTGATGTGTATAAAATTGATGCCTAATAAGAACCTGCAGTATAAAACAACAAACAAACAAAACAACTAATACTAAACTTTCATTGGGTTATTTGTATGGAAATATGTTAATATAAATGTTTCAGACATTACATGAAATTTCTAAAAATCTTATATTTGTATTTGTATGGAAATATGTATGGAAATATGTTAATATAAATGTTTCAGACATTACATGAAATTTCTAAAAATCTTATATATTCTGGTATAATGTTATAAGTAATAATCCTAGTTATTACTTTAAAATGTATATCTCAGAAATAACTAATTTTCTTGTCAACTGCATTATTATGAACTTTCATCAAATCTTTAACTGGTCATTTTTAAGTCTTTTGTCATTTACAGACAGTTCTGGGTGTACTCTGATGCTTTTGCAAATATGTTCCTATAAAAGGGTTTCATCTTCAAGAAATTCATGGAAAAGACTCTGACAAGTACAGGTTTCTGGTAACTGACTGTACTGCTGAACTGAATGAATAAGCATTTTCAGAACTCTAATGAAAAACTGATGAACTCATAAAAGTGCTAACAAAAGATCAAGATGAAAAAAAAATTAATTACATGGGACTGAGTGAACTGATGAGGATGAGTATAATTTTTGTGACTTTCTGTCTGATTAAAAAAAAAAAATCCCACAAGGACTCAGAGGCAAAGAATATACAAATCAATTTTCACTGCAAAGTAAAGGAGCTGTTACAGTGGAGGATTACTGGACTGAATGTCAATATTATGACATAGTATGAGTGTGTTTCATGTTTGGTAATTGCAATCATTGTTGCTTTTGTTGTGGTCAAAAATAAATAAATAAATAAATGATGTCTATCTAATCTTAAAAAAAATAATAATAAAAAAAATAAAAGCTGTTTCGTTGAGAAGATAAACAAAATTGATAAACCTCTAGCCAGACTCATCAAGAAGGACAGGGAGAGGACTCAAATCAATAAAATTAGAAATGAAAAAGGAGAAGTTACAACAGACACCACAGAAATACAACACAACAGAAGAGATTACTACAAGCAACTCTATGCCAATAAAATGGACAACCTGGAAGAAATGGATAAATTCTTAGAAAGGTATAAACTTCCAAGACTGAACCAGGAAGAAACAGAAAATATGAACAGACTAATCACAAGTAATGAAATTGAAACTGTGATTAAAAATCTTCCAACAAACAAAAGTCCAGGACCAGATGGATTACAGGTGAATTCTATCAAACATTTAGAGAAGAGCTAACACCCATCCTTCTCAAACTCTTCCAAAACATTGTAGAGGAAGGAACACTCCTAAACTCATTCTATGAGGCCACCATCACCCTGATACCAAAACCAGACAAAGATACTACAAAAAAAGAAAATTACAGACCAATATCACAGATGAATATAGATGCAAAAATCCTCAACAAAATACTAGCAAACAGAATCCAACAACACATTAAAAGGATCATAACACCATGATCAAGTGGGATTTATCCCAGGGATTCAAGGATTCTTCAATATATGCAAATCAATCAATGTGGTACACTATATTAACAAACTGAAGAAGAAAAACCGTATGATCATCTCAATAGATGCAGAAAAAGCTTTTGACAAAATTCAACACTTATTTATGATAATAACTCTCCAGAAAGTGGGCATAAAGGGAATCTACCTCAACATAATAAAGGCCATATATGACAAACCCACAGGAAACATCATTCTCAGTGGTGAAAAACTGAAACCATTTCCTCTAAGATCAGGAACAAGACAAGGATGTCCACTATCACCACTCTTATTCAACATAGATTTGGAAGTCCTAGCCACGGCAATCAGAGAAGAAAAGGAAATAAAAGGAATACAAATTGGAAAAGAAGAAGTAAAACTGTCACTGTTTGCAGATGACATGATACTATACATAGAGAATCCTAAAGATGCCACCAGAAAACTACTAGAGCTAATCAATGAATTTGGTAAAGTTGCAGGATACAAAATTAATGCACAGAAATCTCTTGCATTCCTATACACTAAGAACGAAAGATCAGAAAGAGAAATCAAGGAAACAATCCCATTCACCATTGCAACAAAAAGAGTAAAATACCTAGGAATAAACCTACCTAAGGAGGTCAAAGACCTGTACTCAGAAAACTATGACACTGATGAAAGAAATCAAAGATGTCACAAACAGATGGAGAAATATACCATCTTCTTGGATTGGAAGAATAAACATTGTGAAATGACTATAATACCCAAAGCAATATACAGATTCAATGAAATCCCTATCAAATTACCAATGGCAATTTTTACAGAACTAGAATAAAAAATCTTAACATTTGTATGGAGACACAAAAGACCCTGAATAGCCAAAGCAGTCTTGAGAGAAAAAAACGGAACTGGAGGAATCAGACTCCCTGACTTCAGATTATACTAGAAAGCTACAGTAATGAAGACAATATGGTACTGGCACAAAAACAGAAATATAGATCAATGGAACAGGATAGAGAGCTCAGAGATAAACCCAAACACCTGTGGTCAACTAATCAACTAATCTATGACAAAGGAGGCAAGGATACACAATGGAGAAAAGACAGTCTCTTCAATAAGTGGTGCTGGGAAAACTGGACAGTTACATGTAAAAGAATGAAATTAGAACACTCCTTAACACCATACACAAAAATAAACTCAAAATGGATTAAAGACGTAAATATAAGACTGGACACTATAAAACTCTTAGAGGAAAACATAGGAAGAACACTCTTTGACATAAATCACAGCAAGATCTTTTTTGACCCACCTCCTAGAGTAATGGAAATAAAAACAAAAATAAACAAATGGGACCTAATGAAACTTAAAAGCTTTTGCACAGCAAAGGAAACTATAAACAAGATGAAAAGACAACCCTCCAAACGGGAGAAAATATTTACAAATGAATCAACAGACAAAGGATTAATCTCCAAAATATATAAATGGCTTATGTAGCTCAATATTAAAAAAACAAACAACCCAATCAAAAAATGGGCAGAAGATCTAAATAGACATTTCTCCAAAGAAGACATACAGATGGCCAAGAGGCACATGAAAAGCTGCTTGACATCACTAATTAGAGAAATGCAAGTCAAAACTACAATGAAGTGTCACCCCACACTGGTTAGAATGGGCATCATCAGAAAATCTACAAACAACAAATGCTAGAGACGGTGTGGAGAAAAGCAAACCCTCTTGCAATGTTGGTGGGAATGTAAATTGTTACAACCACTATGGAGAACAATATGGAGGTTCGTTAAAAAACTAAAAATAGAATTACCATATGACCCAGCCTTCCCAGTACTGGGCATATTCCCAGAGAAAAACATAATTCAGTAGCCAGGTCATGGAAGCAACGTAAATGTCCATCGACAGACAAATGGATAAAGAAGATGTGGTACATATATACAATGGAATATTACTCAGTCATAAAAATGAACGAAATTGGGTCATTTGTAGGGACATGGATGGACCTAGAGACTGTAATACAGAGTGAAGTAATTCAGAAAGAGAAAAATAAATATCGTATATTAACGCATATGTGTGGAATCTAGAAAAATGGTACAGATGAACCGGTTTGCAAGGCAGAAATAGAGACACAGATGTAGAGAGCAAACGTATGGACACCAAGGGGGGAAAGCGGGGGTGGGGGGGGCTGTGCTGGTGGTGGTGGTATGAATTGGGAGATTGGGATTGACATATACACAGTAATATATATAAAATAGATAACTAATAAGAACCTGCTGTATGAAAAAAATAAAATTCAAAAAAAATATTTAAAAAAATAAAATAAATTTTATGCATTTAAAAAAAAAACAAAAAAAACAAACAAAAAACCCCACTGTATTCTAAACTCAAACCTCAGTGGCGTCTTGCTTCTCAAGATAACTGTCCTGTTCTGTAAACAGGTGGTCCGCTGGTTGGGTGGTGCCTACCCTCCTCTCCTCACCTCGCAGGCGTCCCCTACTGGCCGCAATCAGAACTGAAGGGCTCTGGCACGCTGATTTCAGAGCCCAGGTTCCCTGCACCAAGCCACCTGTCTTACATGAGGAGGAGAAAGAGGGAAGCGAGAGTAAAAGGAGTGTCATAGGCTGGGATCCTTATTTTAGAGGCATGAACAAATGACCATATTCACAGGGCTTCCCTGGTGAATTCCCTTTTTGAGTCTGGTTGGGCTGTACTAGTAGGTTTCCCAATCACAGAAGGGTGTCAAGGAGAGAGAAGTCACAGAGTGAACAGTCTCAGAGAAGTAAGCCGAGGGGCCATGTAGATTGTGACATGCCTGGTCCTGGCCGAGAAGGTGAGAGAGCCCTGGAGAAAGACTTGGGAGAGATAATGCGAGGAGTGCCAAGTGCACACTTAATCAGGATTAATGAGCCCCACTGCCCTGACGTGTGTGTGTGGGGGGGTATGTGGGTGTGTGAAATGAGCTCTGTCTAGAATTTCCTGCAGTCTGGAGGAAGCTGTGTGGTGTCTGATGGGCAGCCCCTCTGTTGCTCCCATTGCTAAGTGGCAAGGTCAGTGATGGTCACTGTCTGAAATACTAAATGATGTTTCTTAGCAACATTGTACCTTTATAGAGCTCTGCAGAGAAGCTTCACAATGCTTAGTGAGAGAAACTGAAGGCTCCGTTGTGAACGTGTAACCTTTTAAACAGCTATCTCTGAGCTTTGTCCATAGCACAAGGCCCTCCAAGATAAAAATGTTCAATAAATCTTAGTCAAATGTCTTGCAATTATATTCTAACAGATTGAATTTGTCATATGTATTTATGTGACTATTCAAGGAAACAAACTGACTGATGAACTTCTAATCACTTTTTCTCTACAGGTAACCTAATACATGGTTTACAGAATTGTATTATTCCAGATAGGTATTTAAATATAGAGTCCCAAGTAACTTAAATGTTTGAGACGTGACAAGAGTATAATGTTCACAGTAAAACCAAAAAATCAGGGATATTCAGGTTCTTACCCTGGCTCCTTTATTATCTAACTGTACATTCTTAGTAACTTATGTTTGAGATAACATAATATTTATTGGGTATTTACCATGAGCCAGGCACTGTTCTAAGTTTTTCACATTTATTAACCCATTTAATCCTCACAACAGCCCTATGAGTTGGATGCCATTATTATTCCCACTTTACAGATGAGGAAACCAAAGCACAGAAAGTTGAAGTGACTTGTTCAGAGATATATGTGTGTCGTGCATCCCTGAGACCCCCCAGGTTGAGTGATTTGCTAGGACGACTTACAGGACTCAGCATGCAGTCATCTTCATGGTTGTGATTTATTACAGTGAAAAGATACAAAGCAAAACGAGCGAAGGGAAAAGGCACATGGGACAAAGTTGAGGGGAAACCAGGCACAAGCTTCCAAGAGTCCTCTCCCGGTACAGTCACCCAGGATGCACTTAATTTCCCCAGAAATGAGTGGTGACAACACATGTGAAAAGTGATTCCCAGGGAAGCTTATTAGTGTCTCAATGCCTGGGGTTTTTATTGGAGGTTGGCCACGTAGGCAACCTCTGCCCAGCATGTATCAAAATTCCAGACTCCCAGAAGGAAAGCAGGTATTCAGCATGAATCGTATTGTTTGCCCAGTTCAGACACAGGGAGTTACTCTTATCAATTTGGGAAATGGAGTGAATGCTCTTGAAAACCAAGTTCCCGGATGCCAACCAAAGACCAACCTTGCAAGGAGGCCTTTTTAAGACCAGCAGTCACACTTGATATGTCAATACTTTTCTGCACATGCATCTGCTAAGTAGAAGAGCTATGCTTCCATCACAAATAGATTCTGGAGGCCAAATGCTGAACCACTGTGATCTATGGGTTATCAGAGATGTCCAGCAGATAGATTCAGGATCTATTCAGGGGAGAGGTCTGGTTAAAGATGTCGTTATGGGAGTTGCTGGCCTGTAGTGACATTGAAAACTAAGTTCACTTAGGAGGGGAATGTAGTTTGAGCATCAAAAAGGTCAGAGGACTGTACCCTGGGGCACTCCAACATCCAGAGGTCAGGTGAGGATGAAGTTCAGTGGACATTTAGAAGAGGCCAATGAATTCAGAGGAAAACCACGAGGAAGTCATGCCCTACGAGCCAAATGAAGTTAGTGTTTCAAGAAGGCAGAGAGGAACAATAGATACTGCTAATAGACCAGACAAAAAGAGTGTGGAGTGACCATTGAGCTTGACCACATGCAGGTTGCTGGCTTTGACCAGAACCGTTGCAGTGGAATGTCAGGCAGAAGCCCAGTTGGAGTGGGTTCCAGAGAGCATGGGAAGAGAGGAAGTGGAGATCACAAAGGATTAAAAACTCCTTAAGGCATTTTGCTATAAAAGAAAGAGGACAAATGGGAAAATAGCTATAGAGGAAAGTGGATTTCAAAAGATGTGGTGTGTAACATGGGAGCTATTACAGCATGATGAGACTGGTCCAGTAGAGGAGGGCAACGAATGATGCATGAGATCAAGGGGATAATGGTTTCTTTGAGTAGATGAAAAGGGATGGGACACAGTGTACAAGTTGGTCTTAGATTAGATCATGGGCTGTTTATCCAGAGTTACAGGAGGGAAGGCAAATTATTTTTACAGAGGCAGGTGGGGTGGGTGGGTGAACGTGGAGGTGGCAGGGTGTAGAATTTTTCTTCTGGTTGCTTCAACTTTCATCATGAAATGGGAAGCAAATGTTTAGCTGAGAGTCAGGAAGCGGGGGGATGTGATGGGAAGTTGGAGAGGAGGAGTTGCATGACAGTCATCTACAAGGTCACAGGAGTGAGCTGCCTGGGGAAGTATGGCAGAACTGCTTGGGCTACTATGGGCCTAGGAGAATCTTAGACATTTGCTGCCATGAGTTTAAAATAAGACCAGCTGCCATGGTGGGGTGGGATTTCCAGCCATGCGCAGTGGTAGGGTTTCAGGCACAGAGTGATAGAAGGTTGGACTTAACCAGGATGGGGTTCGGCCAGGCAAGTGTAAGGAAGGGCAGAAGCGGTGTGGGCATGGAGGGTGGACGCAGGGGAGTTTATCTACAGATGGAGGCAGAGTGCTGTGGGACCAGCCCTCACTCTTTCCTGCAGGTTGGAACTGGAGGGCCTCCAAAGTCATTTCTCTTAAAGGTACAGTGTATGGTGCAATAAACACACAAAGAGTGCAAGACTAATCTCTGAAATAAAGTCTAGTGCTTTTGTTGACTGTGACTCACCTTCGAACTAGTTGCCCAGGTTGGTAATCACTAATCCACCGAGAACCAGTGACAGGTGGCTATAACTTTCTCAGATGTCACTGTCCCTGGGGGCCTTGAAACAAGCACGCTCTCTATGAGCCTGACTGTCACCCTTTACAGTCAGTACACACCATTCACAGAGCCAGCCTGGAAGCACCAGTCCCCCCTTTATGGGAAACAGGTTTCAACAGGTTGATTAGTTGTTCCCACCCAGGTGTGAGGCCCAGTTCCTCCCTCTCCAGCCCTGAAACTGTCAGAGGACTTTGTCTGGTTCTCTACTTCTTAGTCAGCTTATGGCCTCTTGTCAAGCACACACCTCTGGGGTCTTTCGATTTGTTCTTCCTTTACTGCAGGCTGCGGTGACTCAGCCTGCTTTCCGGACCCTTCCTGTCCCCTGAGGGCCAGGCCCGTTACCCCACTCCCCTGCTCCCTCCCTGCCTAGTCATCTCTGAAGATAAGTCCCCAGGCCCTTTTGATTTTAAAAGATTTCTTGCATATCACCAATATATAAGACAACAAATAGATCACAGATAACTAAAATTGGCGTAATACAGAGTTTCTAGAATCCCAACACAGTTGGTATAACTATGGTTCAATTTATGGTGTGGGCTCTGGTCTGGGAGAGTGACTTAGAAAACCATCAAGTCTTCCCTCCTTTGGCTCTCCTTTACTCTCACATGACTACCATGCTGACAGCACTTCTGATGCTTTTCTTCGTCAAATGTTTGTGGGGTTTTCCCACACTGAGTGATTTTCTGTGACACCGGGTGGGTGTCCTACAACGTAACTCAATTCTGCCACTATCTACCTGGAGTCAGCATCAGATCCCACAGGGTAAGGGTGCGGTCCCAGGAGCCTGCCCCTCTCCTACATCAGATGCCAAATGCAAGTAGAGGGAAGGTCCGCAGCTTACCTACAACCTCTGTCAGACATGGCTACACACATGATCTTCTCCCCCTTGGATTCGATTATTTGCTAGAGCAGCTCAGAACACTCAGAGAAACACGTAACTTATGTTTACTAGTTTATTAAAGGATACAGATGAACAGCCTGATAAAGAGATACCTAAGGTGAGTTCTGGAAGGGTCCTGGATGCAGGAGCTTCTGTCCCTGTGGAGTTAGGATGCATCACCAGCCTGGTACAGGGATGTGTTCACCAACCTGGAAGTTCTCTGAACCCCCTACTATTGGGATTTTATGGAGGCTTCATCACGTAGGCGTGATGGATCCTTAAGTCCATCTCCAGTCCCTCTCCTCTCTCTAGAGTGGTGGTGGTTGGGGGAGTGAGGCTGCAAGTTCCAAGCATCTAATCATGATTTGGTCTTTCTGGTGACCAGGCCCCGTCCAGGAGCCCCACCAGAGTTGCCTCATTAGAACAAAAGATGCTCCCAGTACCCCTAGCACTTAGGGATTTACGGGGGTTTCGGGAGCTCTGTGTCAGGAACCAGGACGAAGCCCAAATACGTATTTCGCATTATATAATAAATCACAATATCACAGCTGCGGGGTGGAAACTTCTGCCTTTAGCTAGTTCCCAAGGCTGAATTCCCCATCAACAACAGGAATGTCTTCCGCCTCCCCGGTATCTCCTAAGAGCCCCTCCTTCCAACTCTGAGGGCGGGCGCACCCCCTCCCTGGAGACCGAGACTGGCATTGCTGAGGACCTCAGTGATCAGAGCTCATTTCCCCACAGGCCCCCTTGCTTAACCTCTCTGAACCTAAACTTCCTCATTTTGAATTGGGGAGAGTAAAAGATGATTTATAGAGTGGGTGTAAAAGCTGGAAACATAAAGGTTAGTTTTCTTTCCCTTTTCCTTTCTTCAGAGCACACCAAGATCCCTCTGAATGGCCTTCCCCAAACCACAAAGTCATAGAGTTGAGCATTTAAAGCTTCTGAACAAAGAGAACCACAGAACTCAGGGTAAACTCCCAAAGCACAGGGAGAAAGCAGATGTTTTCACTAAGGGAAGCATCAGGGACCAGACTCACACTCATCCCCCAAACCCTTATCGCATCCAATGTTTATGCCAAAGGAAGCATCCATCCTTTCATCTCTCCTCCCAGAGAATCCTTGGAATTGTTTGTCGGATTAACAGGATTCTGATTCCAGGGCTGCCTTTAGACAAGCCAGAGGGTCACCCCGGCTTGCCGGGCCTGTTTCTTATCTGGAAACCATGGCAGGGGCCCTAGAGTCTTCTTCACTCTAAAATCTTATCTTATCTCACTGTTACTGAGAAGCATGTTCAGAGGCAGGTTAAATCAATATTTCTGAGCATTCACTATGTAGCAAGGAAAATGCACCAGAGCCCCTACCCTCTTGTAACAGGAAAAATAGAGATGAAAAAATGAATTATCAGCAGGAGGTTTGTTACAAAAGGAGAAGTACAGGTGCGTGTAGACAGGGAAACCCACCTAGTGAGAGAACGCACAGTGCTTGAATCAGAAGAAGGCAAATACAGATGGAACACAGGGGACTAGGGAAGTGGGCAGGGAATCGGATCTGCATTGGGGATTTCAGACTTTAATCTGAGGACAAGGGGGACGAACGAAGGACATTAAGGATAGTTATATGATCAGATAAGAATTTTAAAGAGATACAGTATGGCTGTAGTATGGAGACCGTGTGTGTGTGTGTGTGTGTGTGTGTGTGTGTGTGTGTGTGTGATGGGTGTGGGAAGGCTGTGGGAAAGAGATGAGTGAATTTCATTTTGGATCTGCTCAGTTTGAGGTCCTAGCATGACCTGAGGGACCCAGACTCTTTAGAGCTTTCATTAAATATCAACTTTGTATTTTGGGTAGCAACTTTGTCTATTGCTACAACAAGGCAACAAACATTTGTATTGTTTCATTGAACAAATTCTATTTTGACATTTAAAAATCTCTCACTAACTTTTTTGTGTTGTTTTCTGCCTGTCCCAAAGTATTTGACTTTTGGTTACTTATCTAGGTTAACATCAATGTTATGACTTCGGGCAATTCCCCTATGTTAATATTGTAGATCTTGAATCTACATGGATGACTTGAGACAAAAGAATTCTGAATGCTCAAAACCTGAGAAGTTCCTTCTAAAGTGCTAAAATGTGCTACAGGCCTATGTAAAAGGTTTTTTCTATCTCAAGCGTTTTCAAGACTCAATTTGGTAACAATAAGTTTGCCTCCTTTCCTGGGAGAAATCACAGGTTTTGGGAAGAGGGAGGATTGTAGAGCTTGAGGGGGTCTTAGCTTTGGGCCCTGGATCTTAAATCATAAGGTGAGATGACATTGATTCTTAGTTAACTAGGGTTGTGCATTTTCAGGTATTTCAATAATTCAGAACTCTGCATTTGACTGGCTGAATATCTCAATTCACCACAAGATGGCAGCACGAAGTTAATTTTTAAAAGTAGGTGACTTTCTAGCGCTCCCATAGAAAGGACTTAGAAAAGAAACCATAACTGAGAACTCTTCTTCTTGTTCCTATGGCTGGAAAGAAAGGAAGAAAGAAATATGGAAGGAAGTAACATAGGTAAAAAGAAAAGAAAGTGGGGTGCAGGAGGGAGAGGCGACAATGAAAAAGCAAAGTAAAAGAACGGAGAAAAAACATTTCACAAACATTCAGCTAGATTATATTTAACGAAAGAAAAGAACCAAGCCACCAATGTAGGAAATTTCCGAGAGAGGAAACCAGTGTTATAACCACATTTACTCACAGCCTCGATGTGTGAGTAGAAGAGACATTTGACCTTCTTATAAAAGCAGTTGTGACTTTGGGAAACTATGAGAATGAATTTACATTTACAAAGTGTTCTGGTCCAGTTAAGTCAGTCTTACATTAGCATAATGATCAGCTTGGATTCAAGACTTATTTTATCTAGTACCCTTCATAGAGGTCTTTCATGTTGGTTTCCATGTTAATTGTGTGGGGAAATAGGATACATTATTCAAGAAGAGAATAATTAGACACACATTGGCAGCAATGCCTTGATATGTTGGAAATAGAAAGGGTGCCACCAGTTCAGTGGTCCTGGAAGCCCCTGAGCTGAGAAGAATTCTTTCAGCGTTGGCTCTTTGATTCTCCATTGACCACCCACCACTTACTTGACCTACTGTTGTTGATCTCTTCCGGCTACTTGCTCTGTCCCCTGTCTCATGAATTTGGAATAGCAGAAAGTTCAAGAAAGGGAGAGATCTTAAGAATGGTGATTGCTTCATCTTGAGATTGAGGTTTTTTAACCTTGGCACTAATGACATTTGGGGCCAGACAATTCTTTTTCTGGTGCGGGGGTGGTGAAGGGCTGTCCTTCCCATGGTAGGATATTTAGCAGAATCTTTGGCACATACCGCCAAATGCCTGGAACACCTCCACCCCAAGCTGTGACATCCAAATTGTCTCCAGTCATTGCCAAGGGTCTCCTAGGGAACAAACTTATGTCCACCTCCCCATTTGAGAACCACTGCTTTAGATAAACTCTAACTAACTGAAGAAAATCCTGAAAGTTTTATCTTGCTGTCCTGTTCATGGGCAAAACTCATATTGAGTCCACAGAGAAATGTGTGTTCTTCAAATATCTGTTTTCCAAGTATGAAATTGGACATAAATGCCTTTGTTAGAGTCAGAATAATGTTCTCTATATGAAACAAATCAACAAATATTTATTATGAATGTTCTGTTGAGCAAAGACCTATGCCAGGCACTGTAGGGCATACAAAACAGTAAAAGAATTTTTATAGAAATGAAAACAATTAATGCTGGTCGAATCCTTACTACGTGCCAGACACTTTTTCTGTCCATTGTGAATATCCATTTTCTATTCATCGTCTTTCAACTTTGCAAGCTCTCTATGAAGAAATATTATTTGCATTTTATAGGTGAAGGAACTGAGGTTGAGAAAAGTTCAGTCACTAGCTCAATGCCACATTAATGGTAGGTGACAAAGGCCAGTCTTCCTAACACCAAGGACTGTGTATGCTCTAGTCCCAAACACTAACCCTTGAGGAGATTACAGTCTGGTTAGGGGGACAATGCATGTACACAGGAAAGGTGTCTAATGTCATAATGTCTAATGTCATATCTATTCCAAGAAAAATTACAGGACACATTGCTATAGACTAGAGTGATCTGAGAAATAGAGTGTGATGGGTCTTGATCTGTGTGTCCTTAAAGAATAGAAGATTAGAGAGATAGATTAGAAAGATGGGCAAGTGTAGCTTCCATTCTATAAAAGGGCAATCTTCTGAGAAGTGGTAAAACTGTGTAAGGGTGTTGAGAGCATAGGGTACAGATGGCTAGATGGGGTGGAAGGTCTGTGCTGAGAAGGAGAGGTAATACAGGTTGGAAAGGGTGACTGGCAAAAAGTGACAGAGGGCCTTGAGTGTAATCCAGAAATAATAAACTGGCAGGCCAAGATAATAACTTTTGTTCAGTTCACAGTTCTGAAAATTGAGAAATTTGGGAAAAGCTGGATTTCTAACATTCTTGAATGTGGTGACATTGAGTCTACATTCCTGTATCTCAACACTTGGCTGAAGCCAAGGAGGGGTTGCTGTCTTTAATGGGCTCTGGGCTCTCCAGTTCAGCAAAATCCACACCACGCCCTAATCTATTACCCTCCTCTTGCTTCACTTAATTATCTGCTTAGCCCCTATAAGCAGTGGAATTTGCACCTAAATTTAGAAAAGGGTGTTCTCAAAATTTAATCTGATAAAACCAATTAAAATTGACTTTTTCTTCTAACAGTCCAGTAGAAATGGGAGACAAGAGCTAATCCTCCATTTGACATCTTTCCATATATCTAAAGACTATTATTAGAGTGTCCTTTCCTTCCTGTCTTCCCCACTGTGATCAGCCCTAGTTGTGTAGCTTTCTCTGGGAGCTGTGCCCTATAAACCTTCCACCGTTGCTGCTGCTCAGTGCTGGAGCTGATGTGGACTTTCACATCTTCGTAAACTGTGAGCACCAACCTGTGTGCCCCAGCACTGATGCCACTTCTTCTACTTGTGCCTGGTCTGTGACAACTCAACCCAGCAACTAATATTTTCACTATGTTCCAGGCACTGTGTTAATGAATGTGGAATATCACTAACAGACAAAGAGCAAGAGGATTTCTATTCTAGTGGCAGAGACAGACAGTAAGCAACGAACAGAATAAATAAGTAGATTATATGTGTTTGAAAATGGTATCTGTTAAGGAAAAAAACCGATAGAGTGGAGTTAGGGGGCTGGCAATGGGGATTGCAATTTTCAGTAGAGTGTTCAGGGTAGGCCTCATTGAGAAGGTGGCATTTAAACAAAGACTTGAAAGGGGTTGTTGTGGGAAATGACCTTGATGCAGTACGAACATCCAAGAACCAGGCAAGCTCTTCTGTTATGGAACAGAAAGGCGCACAGGCCAAATTAAGATACTCAAATCATGCAGATTATTGAATCAACCTAACACATAACACATGGAGAGTAGCAAGAGGAAAGAGATGGTATAGGTTAACATACTTAGGATGTTGTATAAGCAGGTAGAAGGCTCACACTAGATGAATCCTGAGTTGTGCAATGTTAATATACTCTCTCTCACATACACACATACACACACACACACACACACACACACCAGCCTTCTCACTGATAGTAAAGTCATAGGACCAGACTTGAACTTAACCCAGAAGCTCAGCAGAGAGAAGACGCCTGGGGGCCAACACACATTTGCTCTATCAGAGAGACTCAAAGCCAAGCACTCTTGGTCTATAGCTGTAGCTCATATAATAAGCCTGTTGAAGAGCCATGAGCTTTTCCTGGTCCTCTTGGGCAGAAAACACGTGGAGTCAGAGTGGGGTCCATAATACATATTCCCAGGGGGTGGTCAATTTGAGATAACATAGCTGTCAACCTGGAGGTGGCACGATCAGGACCTTACTGCTTAGTCCTTCCATCCCTTTCTTTATAGAAATAACACTCTTGATTGTTCCATGCTTTTAAAATCATATATTTCACTCATTATGTCTAGCTTTAGCATATCTCATAGGATATTTACTTACCGTATTTAACATATCTTAGGAGTTTTATCCATCCCACTGTTTTTCACATCTTTGAGAGCAGAACTGAATACTCTCAAATGTAGTAATCACACGTTACAGAGGTGAAGGAGTTAGCCAGGAGGACACCAAAGGGAAGAACACCCTGGGGAGAGTAGTGGCGAAGGTGAGCTCTGCCTGGTGTGTTTTTGGAACGGCAGGAACAGGGTTGCTGGGGTGGAGTGAGTGGGTGAGTGGAGATGAGCAGGAGGGGAGGGCAAATTTTGCTGGGCCTGATGACCATTGTGAGAACTTTGTCTGTAATACTAACAAAAATCCATCCTTCACCGAATTACACTGTCAACTCTATTTTTTCCATTCTCTAGGAATTACCCTTTACTCACACGGGGGGGAAATCAATGTAGTGCAGTGTCATGGAAGCCGGAGAGAGTTTCAAAAAGAGGTCAACTGTGTCAGCCGTCACTGAAAGGACTTTGATAAACAATAGACTCTGGGGGATGACGAGAACAAGGTGGAAGAAAAGGCCACTTGAATCAGCAATAAAGATGTCATTGGTGACCTTCAGGGACAGGTTTCAATGAAGCAGCCAGGGCAGAGGCTGAGTGTAGTGTTACAGAGGAAATTGTGGGGAGGAAATGGACGTACTGCTTCCGAGGGCCTGGTGACCTTTGTGCCTCATGGTTGCTGATATGAGAAAGCACTCCCCCTCTCCTCTGCGGACTGTGGCCCAGGCTTCGAGCACTTCCCAGCAGAGCCCCACAAACCCAGGTCCCATGTATCAGGCTGCTGATTAAAATATTTCCAGCAAAATCGACCAGATTCTTTGAAAGGCCTTTGAGGTTGCTCACTCAAGTAAATCCTTTTACTCACTATTTTTGTTTGAATATGTGTGGAAGGAAAGATGAGATTAATAATCCTCTCTGCTAATTGATCATTTCTAGTACTTAAAAATCTGTCATTCTGGTTCCAAAGTTTATGTGCACTTCTATCCCTCCACCCATCCCTCCATGCATTCGTCCTCTTTTGATAGCTATCTCTAGGAAAGACAGGCTTTCCTTATCTACAAATTTTACTTTGCCCACCTGACTCTGGACTCCAGTCCTCCCCACCCCACAAAACCCTTCTCTCGTCCTCCTCACTCTCCCCAGACAACTTGCAGACCAGTGAATCCCTTTTTATTTCTGATCTCTAATCTCTCCCTTTCTTGAATAAACCCAAATTGTTTCTATCTTCAAAAATAACACCTCTCCCCGCCCCTGTCCATCTGTTGTTATCACCCTAGGTCTCTTATCTGCTGAGAACCAAGTCCCTTGAATGCCACATCTGCACAATCTTGCATCTGTCTTTGTCTCTCCACTGAAAGTGATGTCTCTAAGGCCCAGACGCATCCAAGTCACCTCATAACACCCTCACTTATTTATTATATTTGATGTTGTAATTGTCTGTTTTCTTTTCTGTCTTACTCAATACACTAAGTTCCCTGCGAGCAAGATGGTTTCATAGCTACCTCTGTCCCCAGCATCTAGACCCATCTATGGCACAGATTAGACATTCAATATCTGTTGAATGAATGAATCAGTGAATGAATGAATGAGTCCTATCTGTGACCTCTTTTACATGCGACTCAGTTAACCATGTCCTCCTTTAAAAAAAAAAATTCTTCCATTAGTTGCTCAGATAACATTCTCTCTGGTTTTCATTCTAACCCTCTGTCAGTTGTTTTGTGGCTTCTTATCTTTAAATGATGCAATTTCCTAAGGCTCTGCCATTGTTCTTCTTTTCTTAACATTGTTTATTTTACCTGGGCAAGCTCATCAGTAGCCAGCAGCTTTAATTACAACCTTGTCTATACCTCCAGCCCTGATCTCACTTTGGTCTTCAGACCCATATACCTAGCTGCCTACTGACCATCTCCATTTAACCATCTCACGGGGACCTCAAGTTTAGAAGTTAAAACCCTGAACTCATAACTCCTATCTCAGTGAATGGTATAGCCATCCAGTTAGTCACGGAAGCTAGAGGTATGGGAATTTTCCTAGATATCTCTTTTTCCCTCACCTGTCTCAGTTAATCAGATAGTCGTTCCTTTAGATAAGTTATATAAGATGTATTTGAAATGTATTCTCTATCTCTCCATTTTTTTGTGTCATAGTCTAGGGGTCATGGGTGAGACATAAGGTTTTTTGGGTAGAAGTAATGAGTTCTGTCCCCTTTCCTCCTGCAACCCCTCCTGACACACACACACACACACACACACACACACACACACACACACACACACACCCCTGCATCTGAGGGTATACATACAGAGCTGTGATCACAGTCAGAACATTGCAAATGCTAGTTTCCAGGCCTTCTAGCCATTGGAGACACAAAGCTGCCAGCCTCCTCCCTGCCAGCAGAGACAAGACATCGGGGAGGGAGCGCTGAAAACTAGGATACAACCCATGATACTGGCCCCCCTCCCAAGCCTCCCACTCCCATCCGAGAAACTTCTCCTTCAAACAGTATAAAATAAAATAGAAAAAAAAGTGATAAAAAGGAACTAAAAGATATTTAGGTTGGGGCAATTCCCACCACATATTTCAAAATCACTGGTTAACTTCCCTCTCTCAATTTCACTGTCCTGAGCATCCCTGCACAAAGGCTCGGCGTTTCAGAATTGGAGTGTGTTGCCTCTTCTCTGCATCATTTTAATATAGGCTCATCAGATATTTGACACCCTGAGGCACTAACCACACTGTAAAGCATGAGCTAGAACAGTAGAGAGGTGGTGGGGACAGAGCTGGGACAGCAAGGTGAAGGTGGGGGACAGAGCTGGGACAGCAGGGTGATGGTGGGGGACAGAGCTGGGACAGCAGAGAGATGGTGGGGTCAGAGCTGGGACAGCAGAGAGATGGTGGAGGACAGAGTTGGGACAGCAGAGTGATGGTGGGGGACAGAGTTGGGACAGCAGAGAGATGGTGGGGGACAGAGCTGGGACAGCAGGGTGATGGTGGGGGACAGAGCTGGGACAGCAGAGAGATGGTGGGGGTCAGAGCTGGGACAGCAGAGAGATGGTGGGGTCAGAGCTGGGACAGCAGAGAGATGATGGGGTCAGAGCTGGGACAGCAGAGAGATGATGGGGGACAGAGCTGGGACAGCAGAGAGACGGTGGGGGACAGAGCTGGGACAGCAGAGAGATGGTGGGGTCAGAGATGGGACAGCAGAGAGATGGTGGGGGACAGAGCTGGGACAGCAGGGAGATGGTGGGGGACAGAGCTGGGACAGCAGGGTGATGGTGGGGGACAGAGGTGGGACAGCAGGGAGATGGTGGGGTCAGAGCTGGGACAGCAGAGAGATGGTGAGGGACAGAGCTGGGACAGCAGGGAGATGATGGGGGACAGAGCTGGGACAGCAGAGAGATGGTGGGGGACAGAGCTGGGACAGCAGAGAGATGCTGGGGGACAGAGCTGGGACAGCAGGGAGATGCTGGGGGACAGAGCTGGGACAGCAGAGAGATGCTGGGGGACAGAGCTCGGACAGCAGGGTGATGGTGGGGGACAGACTGGCGACAGCAGAGTGATGGTGGGGGACAGAGTTGGGACAGCAGAGAGATGGTGGGGGACAGAGCTGGGAAAGCAGGGTGATGGTGGGGGACAGAGCTGGGACAGCAGAGAGATGGTGGGGGACAGAGCTGGCACAGCAGAGAGATGGTGGGGGACAGAGCTGGGACAGCTGGGTGATGGTGGGGGACAGAGCTGGCACAGCAGAGAGATGGTGGGGGACAGAGCTGGGACAGCTGGGTGATGGTGGGGGACAGAGCTGGGACAGCAGGGTGATGGTGGGGGACAGAGCTGGGACAGCAGGGTGATGGTGGGGGACAGAGCTGGGACAGCAGAGAGATGGTGGGGGACAGAGCTGGCACAGCAGAGGGATGGTGGGGGCAGAGATGGGACAGCAGAGAGATGGTGGGGGACAGAGCTGGGACAGCAGAGAGATGGTGGTGGACAGAGGTGGGACAGCAGAGAGATGGTGGGGGATAGAGCTGGGACAGCAGAGAGATGGTGGGGTCAGAGCTGGGACAGCAGAGAGATGGTCGGGGACAGAGCTGGACAGCAGAGAGATGGTGGGGGACAGAGGTGGGATAGCAGGGTGATGGTCGGGGACAGAACTGGATAGCAGAGAGATGGTGGGGGACAGAGTTGGGACAGCAAAGAGATGGTGGGGGACAGAGCTGGGACAGCAGGGAGATGGAAAGGAAATTCATAAAAAGGTATTGCTAGGGTAGGTTTTTTTTACCTTATGTGAATCCCCACCATCCTTCCGAGTCTCATTTTTTTACCACTTGCCTATGTTGAAACTGCATGACAGTCATATCCAAATACGCCAGGCTCTCTCCTGTCTTTGAGACTTGGCACATACTGGTCCCTCTCCCACCCTCCCCAGCAAGTTCTTCCCCTCTCTACTATGGTGACCACCCTTACTCCTAGCCCTTCAAGACTTCCTACCCACCACCTCCTCCAGCCCATCCCCTGACTACTCCTCCCCATTCCCTGGCCCAGTCCTGGGGGTTCACATAGGTATTCATCCTCTTACAGCATTGATCTTCAAACATCTTTACTTTGATCCCTTAAAATTACTTGAAAAACTAACTACTGCCATGCATATTTTCAGCTTGACATTCTGAAATTTGTCATCACAAGCTTAAACAGTGGCAAGGGATGTAATTTCTTACATATTGTAAACAATAGATTTTTAAAACATCGCTTTTTAAAATCTATCCAGTGAAAAGCAAGTACCATATCATTTGACATCCATCATCACCCTCTTTCAGACTATGTTATTTTAAACACCTAGGTCAGGCCCATCCAACAAGGAAACATAAGAGAAATTTTACATGAATAGAAATAGTTTACTTGCTCACCTATAGGAGAGAAGGAAAGAAAATATGGCCCAGGCTGTGCTTTCAGAGTCTGGAAGCTCCAGGGGCAAAGGAGGTCTCCATCTAGCATAGGTGCACAGATGTGGAAAAATGAACTTGTAAAGTATTCTGATGCAGGACAGGCAGGTATGTCCATTCTCTCTGTTCATTCTAGAGCAGTGCGTGCTATAAGAATTGGGTACGATTTTTATAATAAAGTGTTAAATTAATTGGATGAGCATGGCCCACTTTAAAGAAGTGCCTATGTTATTAAATTCTATTTTTGAGGTGGTGAAAGAGCCTCAATACTTCTCAGTGGTGGCTAAAACCATCTTTTTCAAGAGGTAGTGTGTGTAGTAGACAGAGAAGGGGCTTTGGAGTCTAAGAGATTTGAATTTGAATTCAAGACTTACCACTTTACTACCTGTTGAAACTTGAGCAGATACTTAATTTTTCTGAGTTTTGGTTTCCTCATCTCTGGAATGTCCATACCTGGGATTACCATCAAAGCTCAAATTCCTGGAAGAAAGCCCAGCTTGGATTAGGTGTTCTTATGTCTAGAACGCCAAGAGTTGATCGCAGAGGGAAGCTGTCTCCTCTTCACATCCCAGATCTTGGCTCCCTTCCAGGGCCTGCATCCTCGGGATGGGACATGATGCTGGGGAGAAAAGCATGGGTGAGATAACGATGGAGCTCGTGATTCAGGTCAGGGAGGCTTGGTGAAGTGTCATTAGCAACTGTGTGAGGATGAGTGTTTGTTTCCAGATCTCTTCCCTAGCTGCCCTAACCAGAACAAATGCCCAAGTATTCCTTTAGCAATTATCCTAGACTCATTTTATTTATAGACAACAGATAAACACTGTGAATTGGAAGAGTGCCAAATGGTCCCTTGCCCTAACATCTCTTCCTTAGCTGACTGCCCCAGTGCCTGCAGTTCCCAGATTGATTAGAATGATTGCTCTGGGCAAGGCATTACATGTCCAAAGACCCCATTAGAATGCAAAGAGGTAACATCCTCAGACACTAATATGTTAGCAAGGACTAGCTCATCTATCACATTGGCTGGCTTTCAATTAGCTGAGAGTTGGATCCCCAGCGAATTGAGTGGCAGGGCAAGTACAGTTTGCTGGAAATGAGGGGTGAGGAAACGCTGAGGCTTGAAACAGTAAGCACTTCACAGGTAGATCCAGACCACAGAAGGAAAAAGAGTGAGAGGTGAGAGATGTAAGGGAGGTGAGGAGAAAGGAGGAGAGGCAGGACCTGAAGGCAGACAGACTCTTTGTACTAATGCCTTAAGGTCGGGCAGTGTCTCTGACAAGGTACCCTCTGGTCATAGAAATTTGAGAAATGGTAAACAAAGAAAAATTTTCTATTCCTAAAATTCTTCTCAGATTCTTAATTATGCTCACAGGCCTGTAAATCTTAACCAAAATATCAATAATCATATCAACTATAATATTGATAAAACTAGCTAATACCTTTAGAGGACTTGCTTCGTGTCAAGTACTATAGTTTGTGTTTACATGTGGTAGGTAGTTCACGGAATCCTTACAACCCCACGAGCCGGTGCTGTTCTTACAGATATCGTTCTACAGATAAAGAAGCTGAAGTTTAGAAGAAGTTAAGAAACTTGGCTAAGAGCACAACCAACAAAGCTGTGGCACTGAATTCTCATTGGAATTCTTGCTTTGACTCCAGCATAAAATCCTTAACCACTAGAGTGGGCTTATGTCTTGCAGGGGGTGAAGTTCTAAAGCAGGGGTTGGTCAACTTTTTTGGGTGAAGGGCCAGATAATAAATATTTTTGGCTTTGTGAGCCATAGCGTGTCTGTCCCAATTACTCAACTGTATTGTTGTACCACGAAAGCAGCCGTAGACGATGTGTTTATATATAGGTGATATATAAACAATAAAACCATACAGGAGAATGGCTTGTTCTAAAGAGACTTGAAAAAGGCAAAAACAATATACAGTCACAATGACACTTCAAATAACAGTAGTTGCTTGTAAGGAGGAAAACTACCTTTAACAATATTGCTGGGCTTATGGAATCACAGCAGTAGAGAATTAATGTCTTTGTTTCTCTATTCTCTCTATTCTTTTGATGGTGGAGACCAAGTCTAGTTTGAAATGGAGGAAGAGAAATAGAGGATATAAAGGATTCTCCCACCACTCCTTCCTTTTTTTGTGTGTGAGGTAAGTGTAGTTTAACTCCAGTGAGAAAAAATGCATGTGTGGTGCAGGTCCATCGTTCCCAAACGACTTAACTCACACTTTGGGGAGGGGAAAAAGCATCTTATGGACTTAAAGTTCCCTGGAACATTCTTGAGAAAATGCTTGCCTGGGAATGCGTTTCCGCCTTCCCTCTCTGACTAAGGGAAAATTACACTTAGAGCTGCAAGAAAGGGTTTGGGGCTGAAAAATTAGAGTAACTGGCCCTGGAAGCTGCCGACTGGCCAGATGTTGTAGGGATGCAACTTGTTGAGTTGTGGATGTGATTTCTTTGGAGGCATATACCACGAATCCCTTGAGACCTAAGGAGAAACATAGTCTTATTTTGATTCACTATAAAAACTCAGCTTGGGTTGATTTCAGGGGGGCCAAGACTAGCCTACAGAGGAAGTATGCATATCTGAAAGACCTGGGAAAGTCCTTAAGAAGGCTTCTTCATGTATCAAGTATCTCCCAGCTGGAGATTAGGAGGTCACTATTTCAGATTTATTTCTCGTGATTAAATCTGTGCTTCAGCCAAGACTGTTTTCTTCAGTTACAAGTGTCTTTGGAGGGATGAATGAGAGAGGCAGACCTGTGCGATAGCCAAGCACCCAGTTTCAAAATGTCCTATCTGGTCCCATCCAGGCTCTGCCACTTCTTAACAATAATCTGGGAACGTCCCTGTCCTCTAAGCCTAAATGTCTTCACCTGTAAAATGAAGGTAATAGTAATGCCTACTTCTTAAAAATCCAGTAAAGATTATAATGTTGCATAAATAAAGCATTTTGCTCAGTGACTAACTAGCCCACAGTAAGTGCTCAATAAACCTTAGCTATTATGTATGACAGGCTATTATTAACCCTTATTAGCCCTTATCATTAGAGTACATTTAATTTATCAGATTGATTTCCACAGCGATAGCTCCCTAGGAATATTGGACAGGACAGAGAGAGAGCGAGAGAAATCTTCCTTGCTCCATTAGGAAGATACAGGGATAGTATGTATACGGCAAGAGAGGTAAGTTTAGGCATGAGATATACCTAGATTCCAGTCCTGATTTTGCTACTTGAAGTTCTTGGGATAATGGGAATTTACTTAGTTCTCTGGGCCTCAGGTTCTATTTCCATAAAAAAATGGAAAGTAATCCTACCATCTTTCTAAAGCACTAGCTGGGATAAGGTAGGGAGAGAATAAATGAGTACATGATAAATAACAGCTACCTTATGTGGGGCCCAACACATTGGAGCTCTTCTTCATGGGAAGGCGCTGGGTACCAGGTGGGAGCTGAGCATCCCAGGGAAGAAGACAGCGCAGCGTGGCAGGTGGTCCTTAGAATGGGAGAGAGAAGTGAATCAAGGGCAATCCTCACTTCACAATTTTATTCTAAGTCATTGTCAAAGTATTTTGGTTACACTGAAGCTTTCTTTTCTTTTTTATCATATCATGGACATATATGGGAGTGATGGCTTTTAATGCTTTGGATTCAGCTTGCTGCAAACTGAACACAAATCTGATGGAGTGAACACAGCTGGCATCAGAGGCTGGGAGGTGAAGGCCCTCATCGATTGAGTGGGGACACGGTGGGCAGGAGGCGAGACTGGTGGGGATACAGTGTGAGTGTGTGAGTGTGCAGGGAGGGGGATATTTTGAGATTAAGTGTAATTATCTACCATGACTCTTGCCATAAAGAAAATGCAGCTGAAAAGTCATGCTGTAAAGTATGGAAACTAAAGAACTGTCTCATTTGCAATGAAAAACCCTCTTGTTTCAAATAACACTCTATTTTTTTCCAAGTTGGTAATACATTTAGACTGTTCAAAATCAAAATGATATAAAAGGTACCCACAAAGAAGTCCACTTCACATCTGTTCCTTCCCATCTGTCCTATCCTCTCTCACTTCCTACTCTTTGTACTACTTTTGGTTTGTTGGCTTATTTACCTTTCCAATATGTCTTTTTGCATACGCAGATAGAACAAAATATACTGTTACCCACCCTCCTCATTTTATTACACAAAAATGCAGCCCCCATTGTATTGAGTTTTGCATGTTGTTTTCTCTGCTTAACAGGACAGCCCAAATGCCTCTGTACAGCAGTGCAGAAAAGGTGCTCATTATTTTTTTACAACTGCATAGGATTAATTTTGTAAATATGCCATGTTTTATTTGGGTCCTATCCAAACTCCGTCACAATAAGCAGTCTTGCACATTTTCATTTACTATGTGTGCAGATGTAACTGTAAGAAAGATGCTCAGATGTGGGATTGCCAGGTCTAAGGATCACAGAACCTGTAATTGTGGCAAGTAGTGCCAGATTCCCCTGCACAGGGCCTGAACCATTTTTCTCTTCATGGTAAAGTAATGCCATTTTTATTTGTATTTCTCATATTAATTTGTATTCCATTTGGCTATGAATATTTTTCTATGAAATGTCTGTTCATGTGCTTTGCCTGTTTTTCTGTTGGGTTCTTCCTAATCTTCTTTATTCCTGGGAGCTCCTTAGGAGTTCATTATCTATTCAGGAGAACAGTATTAGTCATTTATAGGATTTGCAATTTTTTTCCAGCTTACCATTTTGTCATTTACTTTGCTTATGGTGTATCTGTCATGCTAATGGATTTTAAAATACATATGTAGTTTATCTTCTTTGATTTTATGACATGAATTTTCAGTCATATAAGGGACTTCCCTACTCCAGGGTTAGCAAGGAATTCACTTATGTTGTCTTCTGTGATTTTTAGAAACTTAATTATACTTTTAAATACTTGCTATAATTGAAGGTTTATCCTTATGTATAATGTGAGGTATAGATCCAATTTTATTTTATCTTTTCTTTAGGCGGACAAGTTGTCCCAATAATCTAAAGATCCATTTTTATTCTATTGATATAGATGTCATCTTTATCATACACTATATTACTGAATGTGTTTGTGTCTATTTTTGAAATTTTCTTCAAATCCACGGGTCTTTCTATTTATGTACCAACCTGACATGTAGTTATTAAGACTCTGTGGTGAGTTTTAATATCTGGTAAACTGAATCTCCCACATTCTTTTTTCTTTTAGTTTTTCTAGTTATTTAAATTTATTTTTCCACATGAACTTTATGGTGTTATTTTGGGCAGATAATACCATATTTAGAAGTTAACTTTGGGAAAACTGGCACCTTTTCCTTATTGAGTCTTTCTAGCCATGATATCTAAGATATGTCTTTATATACATTGAAGTTATAGGGGAAGAAAAACTTTTCCCCTCTAACCATCAGGTTCTTCAGCTGGGGCCCTGCAATGAGACTGACAAAAGACTAACGAGAAAAAACACTTTATTAACACATGCTGTACTCATCAGTGATGAATAACTCAAAGGGGTGGTTAGAACTGGGGCTTACATAGCATCTTAGCAAAAGGACAATGCATTTGTTAAGAAGTGACAAGACAAAGGATAAGGGGTTTAGGCTTTTAAGGGCTTGTAAACTGTGGGAAGGTAGATATACGTGTGAAACTAATGGAAGATGAGGACTAGTTAGTAAGGTTTGTTATGTAGATTTCTCTGGGCTGATAAGAGTCTAAAGTTGTCTCTGGTGATTAAGAATTGTCCTGCCCTTCTTGGTAGAGGAAGGGAGGGCAGAAAGGTTTTGTGTGTGTGTGTGTGTGTGTGTGTGTGTCTGCTTCTTTTCAATTGCCTTTAGCTCCGAATAATCCTTACATCAGAGTGGCATATTTTAGGGTGGTATGCTCTGAACCCCTGCAAAGTCTATTGTTAGGTTCTTCAGGAGGGCTTTAAAATTTTCCTCACATGAAGTTGCACATTTAAAACATCTCTTTCTAGGTATTTTATCTTTTTAGATGCTACTGTAAATATGGTCTTCTTTTCCATCTTACCTTCAGACTAGTTGTCTTAAGAAATTAGGAAGCACCATGAGACAAACTATATATTGCAGTTAAGTAATTTATAAGGTCAGTCAAGGAAAGCCACAATGAATCAGCTTCAGAACCAGTTCAGTTAACAAAATTTGTACAGACGCTTGTCAGTACCATGAAGTTACTGTAATACATGCTGGTTATGTAGCTTCTAAAACCTGAACAACACATACAACACACAACACAAAACAGCTGTTATTGAAAATGGTAGAATGCCAAATCACAATAGGAGACAGAATTTAAAGGGGTTTTGGTCTCATTTATAACTTGTCACTGTCTTTTTTTGTTTGTTTTTTTACCACACCACGTGGTATGCAGGATCCTAGTTCCCCAACCAGGGATCAAACCCACAGCCCTTGCAGTGGAAGCAGAGTCTTAACCACTGGACCACCAGGGAAGTCTTTGTCATTGCCTTCTAATGGGTGGCCTTAGTATCTGATGGGGCCATCTCTTTTGCTGAGGTCTCGATGTGAGCCTAGGAGTTAAGAGGATGTTGGATAGGGTGGATATAAATTGTTCTGGTAAGAAATAGAAGAGATATAGATGCCTGGGGAAATATCCTGGAATGTAAAAGCCTAGAGCTACCTGGGATGGAAATTGGAGGGGGGAAGGATGGAGAAGGAACCCCCCCCCCCCCCGGTTGGATGAAAAGTTTGGGGTGGAAGAAACATGCTGAATTGGGATGTTTGAATTTGTGTGTTGAGAGCTGGGCTGTAGTTACCCTTCTGACTCCCCTGTGAAATGGTGGTTATTGGCTGAGAAGTCTATCCTTATGGATATCTGAACGTATTTCTCCCCACTCTCTCCAAGAAAACAATCCATAAACATTTTTTTCCAAAATTAGCCTTCCTGCAAAAAGATGACTTCTCCCTGTTGCATGTCTCATCATGAGAGAAGAGTGTAACACTCAATCCTGTTTGTGCGATGAGTTTTGTGATGAACAGGCCTGTGGAACAGTTTCTCTCATTTCTAGCTGTCCACGCTAATAAGCCTGATTCTTGTTGCATTTTGGATAAAGAAGAGAAGGGCGTTGTTGGGTTCATATGCATTTGCTGTGGCTCCACCCAGATGTTCCAGGTGACCTCCATGTGGATGGGTGTCTGCTTCTTATCAGGTAAGTTATTGGCTCATATGCTATCATGTTTTATCTTTTTCCTGGGAAATACCTGTATTAAAATTACCTTATTTATTTATCTGTTTATTTCTTTATCATAGCCTCTCTCACTCAGAAGCTCCATTCGACTGCGGATCTAGTCTACCCTGTTAACTGCTGTATTCCCAGTGTTCAGAACAGTGTCACGTGTTAGGCCTTTAACATTTGTTGAACAAGTGAACAAAATATAGTTCAGCTTCTATATTTCTTTTGCTTTCTTAAGTTGCAGTTTGTATCTGCTGCACTGGCTGAAAATATAGGTTCTGTATAAATTAGTTTATCCTCATTGCAATAATTAAAAAATTGTATGATAATAATGAACTGACAAAATGACTTTCAATTTCCCTTTCTAATCTTACTGTTTCCATATCAAATGATTTCAAGTGTTCCCACAAATCACCATCGTCATACAAACAAGTAAAGTAAAATCAACACCTCAAAACCATCCCAAGTTTTAAAATTTAACAGCTGAGAGAAAGAAATTAAGATAGGAAGGAATGGCCGGGCTTGGTTTGTACTTGCAGTTTCTTTTCACTTGCTAATGGATACCCTACTTTTCCTCTTTATGACATGCAGACTGCGATTTCCAGTAATATATTTATTTTAGTCCAGCTATAATAAAATATACCTTTTTTGTGAATGCACCTAACATCTACAAAGTAGTGGATGGGAAATAGCTCAAAGCAGAAAAATATTTTGGTTAAAGATTGAAGCAAAATACATTAAAAATTTACTTGAAAATTTGTCAAGTTCAAAAACATCTCTCACCAAAGGAATATTAACTAATATTCACTGATTAAATTAAAAAAACTGAAAGATGAAAATTATGTAGACATTTAGCTCAAGATACTCGAGAAAAAAGACAGAGTAAACAAAAAATGAGGGGAAGGAAGAAATGAAAATTAATGTAGAAATTAGTGAGTTAGAAAGCAAGTACTCATACTCTAAGGTAAAAAGTTAATGAGCTTGACTATGTCAAAATTAAAGACTTCTGCTAAATAAAAGGCAACATAGAAAAGTTGAGATGCATAGTATATTAAGAGAAGGTATTTGCAATATTTATAACTGACAAGTAATAAATCTAGAAAATACAAGGAATTCCTGCAAATGGATAAAAACAGCGACATCAACCACCACCTCAAATGAAATACCCTGGAAATACCCTGGAAGAAAATGAGCGAAGATTCCTAGAAATAGAAAGCAGAATGGATAACAAGCATATCAACAGATGGTCAACCTCACTATAGGAACTTGATGAAAATAATGAGAAAACATTAACTCCCATAAGAAGAGTAAATAATTAGAAAATCAGGTTGTTGGGCCGCACCCCGCAGGCTTGCACGCCTTATAGTTGCCCAGCCTTGAGACTGAAGAAAGAGACCAGAGGCGGCGACGGAGACATTAACAGTTCATTGGACAGGGGATCTTACCCGCCTGAAGCAGAAGGGTCCTGGAGCGACATCCCACTGCGAACGGCAGACAACCAGGCGGGACATGGCAGCCATCTGCGCTACTTGGGGGAGAAGGAGGTTACCATTTATAGGCGGAATTGACAACTGATTGGCCCATCAGTTACCAGGGAAACCAGCGGCTGGGGCAGGGGCAAGCATGTAGGCAGTGACTAATTAAGCCCTGTAATTAAGCGTATTGGCGGTCCGGTGGTTAAGACTCTGCGCTTCCAATGCAGGGGGTGCGGGTTCGTTCCCTGGTTGGGGAGCTAAGATCCCGCATGTTGCATGGCACGGACAGGAAAAAAAAAAAAAAAAAAAGTATTGGATAGTCATGTGTGTGAAGCAGGGCCGGTTGAGCAGGAGATATACAGAGAGCAAGAGAACAGCCATCTTGAATGGCCTGACCATATGCAGGTATTACCAAGTGTTAGCAGGGATGTGTGGGAAATAAGAACCTCCTTGCACTGCAGGTGGAGAGCAACCTAGACATATTGGAGAAATGGCCTGTCTACATACTGCAATTAGCAACACTTCTGGGTGTAACTCAGGGCTATGGCATGGAATTTTGGCCCTTTAGGGAAAATTGTTTTCAGGTCTCCTATCAAGGGTGGACTTCCGCAAACATCTTCACATGGGATTTGTACTGATATCCGTCTAGGCCCTTGTACCCCTCCAAATGGTTGGTGATTTGTATCAGCTCCTCCCACCCCTCATTGTCGCCCTATATAGCATTGAGAAAGTCTCACACAGATTCTTAAGGGGATGTGTTAGAGGATATTCATTGAAGAGATGTCTGTGGCAGCAGGTGTCCATCCTTAGGGGCATGGATAAGTTAAGGACGGTGCATATATGCCATGGAATACTACACACCTGTTAGAAGAGATGAATTAGATGAGTACTGTTGTAGGCTGAATAATGGTCCTCTAAGGATGGCCACATTCTAATCCCCAGAACCTGTGCAGCTGTGATTAAGTAATGTTAAGGGTCTTGAGGTGGGGGAAGAGTATCCTGGATTATCCAGGTGGGCCCAGTGCAATAACAGGAGTCCTTATCAGAGGAAGGCAGTGGATCACAGGAGTAGGAGATGTAATGAAGGAAGCAAGAAGCTGGCGTGAAGTAAGGAAGGGGTCATGAGGCTAGGAATGCAGGTGGCCTCTAGAAGCTGAAAAAGTCAAGGAAACAAGATTCTTCTCTCAGAGCCTTTGAAAAAACCAACCCTGGCAACGCCTTGACTTTAGCCCAGTGACTTTAGGTGGTAGTTGATATTAACTTTGAACTTCTGATCTCCAGAACCATAAGATAATAACTTTTGTTGTTTTAAGCTTCTGAATTTGAGATAATTTGTTATGGCAGCAATAAGAAACCAATATAAGCATACAATATGGATAGGTTTTAAAATTACAGAGTGAAATAAATAAAAAAGTTATTATATTTTTCTAGAAAACACACTGATCCAAGAACTGGAAGAAGTCTATTTAGGAGAAAGGAATGGGGGTAGGGATTACAGTAAAGTAAAAAAAAAAAAATAAAAGAATTGAAATAGAGAGTCTTGTACAGAATAATTGTAAAAGTGAGTCATAAAGAAGGAAGTATGATTAACTCTTATCTCTGCACCTGAGATTCCCTGTAACACTCCTCCTATCAAATTAAAAAAGAAAGAAAGAAAGAAAGCAAGAAAGCAATGGAATAGAATGGCATGGAAAATATAGAGGTGGTTCTATGAAAAGATCCCTGGCATCCGTGACCATGAAGAAAAGGAGGAAAACAATAACACCATTTGATGTGGGAAATGGGCTTTAACCACAGATATAGAGGATACTTAGACATTAAATACTATTTACAACATTAAGCAAAGAAATTGAATATTTAGATAAAATCAGTACTCTTTTGCAGGAATTTTAAATTAACAAAATTGACTCAAGGAATGGCTTTAAAAAAAAAACCAAAAAGCAAAAAAAATAACAAACGAAACCAATTAGGTGGGAAACCAAAGAGGAATTTAAAATATTTCCTAAAATGTAATCCTCCTAAAGCCAGATTTGGATATTTTGAAAGACTAATTCCATAAATACTTTCCAAAAAAAGATGATTTCTATGCTGTTTAATCTGTTCCAGAGCATTGGAAATAATGGAAACCTTCTATTCTGCTCCTAATAGTAAGCTCTGATAGTATTAGCAGTGTGATAAAGAGGAACCTATTTAGGAGTCAGAGGACCTGTTTTCCAATCATCCATGTTACGCTTGTAAACTGAGTGCTCTCCAGCAGTTCACTTGGTACCCCCTGCTTTATAGCCTCACCTGTCAAACAGGTGCTTGATAAATGCTGGTGTCATCTGCCCTTCGTTTCCCGGGGCCGATCTCAGATCTTCACTATTGAGTTTGCTGTTGCCTCTCCTGTCCTACCTGCATGTTCCATCCCAGTCCAGGATCTGAACCCATCCTGGCCGAGAATAGGCTCAGTTCCCTTCTCCCCACCCCTTCAATCCAAGACAGATTTCGTCTTTGTCATATTCGTAGATTCTCAATAAAGAAGAGCAGGCAAGGCTGACCACAAGCATCAGCATGGTTCCCTAACACTCCAAGTTCCCCCACCCCCTGCCCCAGGCCGTGCATCTCGTTCCCTGAACAGCTCCATTTCCATGTCAGGGATTCTGCTTTTGTTCCTGCCAATCTGTCCAGTTCTAGCCCAGGGTTTCCCAACCTGGTGACTGTGGATACCTGGAAGATTTCAGGTAGCAGTTGCAAGAAAGTTAACTCTTTTATATTCCAACCATTGTCTGTAGATGGACTATCTCATACAAGTTTGTGTTGTTACTTTTCCAAATGAACTTGTATCAATCTTGGTTCAATCAAGACACAAGAACCACACAGTAATGTAAAACAGGGGGCATTTAACATAAAGAGTTATCAAACTATGATAGAAGAGTAACTATAAAGATGTAAAAAGAACTTTAAAGGGCATCCTAGGATGGAGGAAGAGTGGTGCCCATGAGAGAACAACTTGGAAGGAGGGGTTCAGGTCTTGCTGGAGAAGGTGTGTTTGTAGCCCACTGGAGGTCAGAGAAGACGACTGTTTGCTGGGACCAGAGCTGGTCCATAGTTCCTGGGCAAGCAGGATCAGGATCGGAGGATCAGGGCCTGGGAACAGGCTGGGGGGGAGGGCTTGCAAAGGAGTGGGGAAGGTGCATGCTGTGAACTGAATATTTATCCCCCACCCCATTCATATGTTGAAGCCCAAACGTGATGGTATTTGGAGGTGAGGGCTTTGGGAGGTAATTAGGTCATGAGGGTGGAGCCCCATGATGGGATTAGCACCCTTAAAGAGGAGGACAGCTAGTTCTTTTTCCCTCTCTTTCTCTTCTCTGCCAGAAGACTAGACACCCATAAACTAGGAGGAAGTACTTCAGTAAGAATCTGACCACGTGGGCACCCTGATCTCAGACTTCCAGCCTCCAGAGCTGGGAAAAATAAATGTTTGTTGTTTAAGGCACCCAGTCTGTGTATTCTGTTATAGCAGCCTGAACTGACTAAGACAGTGTAAGACCTGGAGCGCTTGGTGCATGTGTCGGGAAGACGGTGGGAGCAATCCTCTAGCGCACAGGCAAGCTGGGGCTGGTTGGCAGGTGTATGGAGGGAACCAGGCTGCCTCTGTGGACGTGTGAGGCCCAGAGCACGCAGTGCCCACGTTGGAGGGCTGTGCGAAGGGGGTCACAGCCCAGGCTGGGGCTGAACAGTGGCTGGGGAACTGTATCTCTGAGCATGTGGCAGGGGCACACATGGCACCACAGACCAATCAGGCAACAGCAACAAGAAGAAGCAGAACAGAGCACACCAGAGCCAGGACGGGAAGCCCCTCCTCTAGCAATGCCATTCCAGCGCAAGCCCTCACTAACAAAGCTTAACGTTGTGCTCACTGTCGAGGAGAAACGCGTAAAGGTTACAGCCCACGTACGCAGAGCAGTTACGGAAGGAATTTGGAACTGAGAGGCAGTACATTGAAAACTGGCATAGTACTGCTGGAATCAGTGACGTATAAATTCATTTCAACGCTTTAGTGATTCCTAGTTGATTTTTATCATTATGTATTTCTCAATTAACAGGTACAAAGAGGACAACTATTAGCATGGGGGGAGGGAGTCCCCAAGATATTTTGCTGTTGAGCATGAATACTTTTCCTTGACAAGGTGAGAATCTGCTGCTCCAGCAAGCTGTCAATCATGCATCCCAGTGATGCCCACCTGGTGGCTTGGGTCTAAAACAGCATCCTCCCTGCCCAGCTGTCAGGTTTCTGTAAATCTTGTGCTGTTCACTCTAGTGCGAATCATTTGCATAAATCATGATAGAAACTCCTGAGTGCCTTGCATGTCACTTCTTGACCTCTGAGTCCCAAGATGCAATCAGCCTCTGTAAATACCTGGCCTTTCCTCAAATTCCCCGTCCATTTGGCTCAAAGGGGCTGTTTGGACTTTTGCCCCTCTCACGAGATAGGACGGTTGACTTGAAAGAAAGAATGAATGAATGAATGTTCAACCACCTCCTGCACAGTTCTGAGGATTACTAGGAAGAACATATACTAAATGTATGTGGAAGTGTACTGAATAGTATGAATCGTCATGATGGTTACTGTTAGTAATAGTGTAACTTTTAAATAAGGTTTTCTTTGCATTTCTGTAGATTTCATTTGCAAATTGGTGTGATGGAGATATGCATGTATATATATATATGTATGTATGTGTGTGTGTGTATAGATATACACACATATATATATTCTACTTTTATATACAAGCTCACTGGTAACTAAGCAACTCAAAATTTCTGTAGAGTCTGCATTAAATAGAAGATTCTGTCATTAGACTCTTCTCCCTCACACCCCTGTGTCTAAACATTACAGTCACCTTACTGTGTAGTCCCAAATGCTTCGGCACCTGGTTTGGAAGATAAGAACCATCTCATGTTGCATGTGAGAACTCTGGCCTGAATGACAGTTCCAGGAAGTAGATGAGAGTAAGGGAGAGGAGAGAAGGAGGCAGTATTAAGAGCAAAAGTGAGTTTCATTTCAAATGAAACAAGCAAGTCAGCTGAGAGAGGGCTAAATAGCCCTGCTCACTTTGCAGGTTGAAGTTTTACCTTAAACTCAACTTTTCAGTAAAAGAAAAAAGGAAGAAGAAAACTCTAGGGTACAAATTGTGAAACTGGTAATGATGATGTGATACTGGAATTTGGTTAAAATTCAGGACAATATAAGTCAGTACAACTTTTGGCTGACACAAATAAGGAGTTATACTTAAGTGCACAAAAGCTTTCTCATGAGCCATTTGTTTTTGATTTTAATAAGGCTCCACCTCTTTAAACGGATTACCGGTAAATTCTTTTGCTAGTTTAATGCTAGAAAACAAATGGGAACCTTGAGGTTTTTCCCCTTAAGATGCCCATTTCTAATATCAAGATTGCTACAGCCATTTCGGGGATGGGAGTATGGAGGAGAGAGAAGACATAAAAAAAATGTTCGAGGTAGGGGAAGTCACAGGAAGAAACTCATGGTAAGGAAAGATATTTTTATAGGTGTGTGATGTGTGTAGCTAAGCAACCTGACAAGCTGATGTAGTGATTCAGGTATACAAGTTCTGAGAATTTATCTCAGCAAGCCTCTTCCTAGTGTACACTGAGCCCTGAAGATGGACAGAGGGACTGGTTGTTGGCAGAGCTCTGTCTAATGATTGATCTGAGAATTTGTGTCTACTGTTCATTTCAGCAAACTTCCTTGAACTTTAGAGGTCACATGATACTTGCATTTTTAATATTTTTAATGTGCCCTAAGAGTTATAGATCCTGAAGGATTATTTTCCAACTGGGATCTCAGTTGTGAATGCTCCCTTCTCTATCCACAACCTTACTGGTCTTCTCTCCCACTCTCCAAATCTACTCAACTTGTTTCCTAACCAACCACAGCCCAACACTGGATTCCATCGTCAACTGACTTCCTCTTCTTTTGACCTTCCTGAGCCCCTGGATCACCCTCCATCAACTTTCTGTACATCTCCATCAGTCTGTGAAGGCCATCTTTAAGAGGACCAATCCGTGTGAAGTCCTGGCTCAACCAAGACCCAGGCACAACTACATCATCACTATCCCATATTGTCTATCATTCCTTTGCTACGGGAGCCTCTTCTGTGTTCCCCTCATAGTGGCTATTTGAGGAGCCTCTGTCTGCAAACTTCCTTCTTCCCTCTCCACAGATGATCAAACCACCTGTTTAATTTTTTTTTTTTTTTTTTTTACTAAGATGATCCAAGTCAACATGTGTGAGTTTCATCAATTAAACTTGTCTTCAATTCAGTTGATCTATCTTTACATCGTTTTCTTGGTTCTTATTTTCAGATTCAAAGAAGAGATAGTCTCTGCGTCCTGGATCAGCAATTCCCAAACTTGACTGCCTGTTAGAATCAATTAGGAAATATTACATGTTTTGATGCCCAGACACCCCCAGACCAATTAAATCAGAAGCTCTGGAGGTGGGATCCAGGCATTGATTGTTTTTAAGGCTCCCAAATGACTCCTTTAGGCATCCCAGCTTAAAAACCACTTTTTTAGCTCTATTTGGTCTCAGCACAACTTCGAAGGGTGTTTGCACCTGTCATTTTTCTCTCCCTTCCCACATCTTCACTCTCCTCCCACCCCTTTTGCTTCCTGTATTCTACCTTTCAATATTTATAGGTCTCCCAAATTAAGCAAATGTTTCCCTTCACCTTGCTGTCTTCTCCAGCAACCATGCTACTTGCCTACTTCTGTTTGCTGTCAAATGTGTGAAAGAGACTGTCTGTACCTTCAGCTTATACTTCTTCCCTCATTTTGCTAGTAATCTGCCTCTAAGTTCTCTATTAAAACACTTTTCTGAAGTTAAGTATGAACCTAATTTTCTTCCCCCAATTTAAGAGACTTGATTCTGTGTACTATCTCCTCCTTGAAGTGCTTGACTTCTAAAACACTACCTCATCCATCTTCTCCTTTATTCATCAGCCTTATATCCTTTGTTCTCTTTCCTCTATTCATCACCCTTCTTCTCCTTATTCCCTAATATAAACATTTTCAGGCCCTTTCCTCAACTGCCAGGTTTTCTCTTCCCATTTTCACCTTCTCTTTTCAGGGATGTATGCATAACATTTATATTTTTGTGGCAGATAGCTGTTCCTCTAACTCTCTTCTTTCTCCTCCTCACCTCTGATGGGGAATGCATCTTTGGGAAGATGGGGTGGAGAGACAGAGCCCACCCTGTGAGAATGTGTAGGTCAGTGGTTTAGAACAATGATGCTGAAAGCCTACTGCACTGGTTAGAACCCCAGCTCTCCTAGGTAGCCTTGTGATATTAGCCACTCTGCCTCAATGTCCACTGTAAAAAAAAAGAAAATGATAACACCTACCTTAGAAGGTTGTTATAAGGAACAAATTAGTTAATTTATGTAAAGTGCTCAGAATAGTTCCTGGCATATGATAAGTGCTAGATCACTTTTAGCTATTTTTAGAGACATCAATATAAGAAGAGGAGTTTTTGATGTCCTACTTTGTTCTGTTGTTCCATTCCGAAAAATTCACATCACCCAAGCATGATACTACATCAGACCCCAAAGACCTGCTTCAGAGTCCTGAAGTTAATGCTTGAGGTCCTCATAGTGAGTCTCCAAAATGGATATGGGATGCTGTGAGGAAGGATCTAGGAATAGAAAACACAGAAGGGAATTCCAGTAGGGGGCGGGGGAGGTAAGAGGGGGGGTAGATTAGAGAGAGGGAGAGGCCCCTCTGAGGAGCAGGCACTGTCTTTTGGCCTCAAGGAGTGTGTGTGTGTGTGTGTGTGTGTGTGTGTGTGTGTGTGTGTGTATGTCTGCTAACAGACTCTAACTGAACAGCTTTCTAGATATGGTATTGTGATCACATTGGAGAGGTTATATTTTTGGATGCACAAATTTCAAATTCCTGACCTCTCACCTGAGTAAGGGTTCTATCTCCAAGAGCTTATTATGCATCAAACCTTGGATATCCAGCTATCCGCTCAGCATAACACATCTTCCCTTTAGAGCCATCTCTGTCCAAAACTTATTTATGCCATTGGAAACACCTTTCCTCCAATCGCACAGAATTGAGCTCTGTAGTTATTTCCAACTCCTCACTCTTAAAATTCAAGCTCTAATGTGTGCTAAGTGACCTTACATAGGCTATTTGCATTTCTGATCTTCATTTCTTTATCTGTAAATTGTAGTTAATTTTAACTACCTCATATGGGTTGTTGAAAGAATAGTGGTACTACTATTATGACTACTACTAGAAGTAGTATTAATATTAGTAGTAATACAGAAGAATAGTATTAGTAATAATAATTGTGACTAATATTTATTGATCTCTTAGTATTTTCTCATTTAATCCTTATAACAACTCTATGAAGCAGGGTTGTATGTTTTATCTTTGGGTCACAGAATAAGAAAATGAGACCTACAGAAGCTCATCCATTCATTCAGCAAACGTTTACTGAATGCCTGGTCTGTACCAGTCACTTTTCTAAGAGCTTGAGATTCTCCAGTACATAAGACAGCATCCTTGATCTTATGGAACTTACATCCTAATTAGGGATAACTAAGTCAACAAATAAAATAATTACAGACTGTGAAGAGTCCTGAGAAGTAAAAGGTAGAGTCTTGTGAGAGTGAGTAATAGGTGGGTTGGCCTACTTTGGGTTGAGTAATTTAAAAAGGCATATATTTAAAATGGATAACCAACAAGGACCTACTGCACAGCACAGCGAACTCTGCTTAATATTATGTAACAACCTAAATGGGAAAAGAATTTGAAAAAGAATAGATACATGTATATGTATAACTGAATCACTTCGCTGTACACCTGAAACTAATACAGCATTGTTAATCAACTATACTCCAAAATAAAATTAAAAGTTTAAAAAAAGACCTAATGAGTTTAAAAAACAAAAAAGAAAAATTTCCTTTAAAGAAAAAAAGGCATCTCTAACTAGGTGACATTTAAGCTGAGATGTAAGGGATGAGAAAGGATTTAACCAAGAAAGGACAGAGGGGAGAGTCCAGAGGCCTCAAAACCAGCAGGAACTGGCATGTTTAAGAGACTTAGAGACAGGCAAGCCTGGAGCAAAGTGGGGCTGGCAGTGTTGAGGGAAGTGAGGCGGGAGAGGCCTGGGGATGGAGAACTCTGTGCACCGTGACAAGGAGTTTGGAGCTTATTCTATGCCCTGGGAAGACTGGATAGAGTGAGAGCAGTGCAAAGACTAATCTGAATTAGAATTTAAAATATCCCTCTGGCTTCAGTGTGGTGTAAGGCTGATGAGGGTGCAAGACGTAAACCTGGGAGACCAGCAGGGCGGCTACTCCAAGAGCCACGGCAGGAGATGATGGAGCTTGGGTTCAAGGAACAAGTGGAGATGGACACAAGTGAAGAGATGAGGGGTCTATTTTTTTTAATATAAATTTATTTATTTTTTATTTTAATTTTATTTTTGGCTGCGTTGGGTCTTCGTTGCTGCGCGCGGGCTCTCTCTAGCTGCAGCGAGTGTGGGCTACTCTTTGTTGCAGTGCACAGGCTTCTCATTGCGGTGGCTTCTCTTGTTGCGGAGCATGGGCTCTAGGCGCGCAGGTTCAGTGGTTGTGTCTCGCGGGCTCTAGAGCGCAGGCTCAGCAGTTGTGGTGCACGGACTTAGCTGCTCTGTGGCATGTGGGATCTTCCTGGACCAGGGCTCGAATCCGTGTCCCCTGCATTGGCAGGTGGATTCTCAACCACTGCGCCACCAGGGAAGTCCCGAGGGGCCTATTTTTAGGCAGAGGCTTCGTGATGTGCTGGTGGATGTGGAGGGAGGTGAGGAAAAGGGAGGATTTAAAAAGAGGTTTCTAGCTTAAGCCACTGGGTGAATGGCAGGGCCAGGAACTGAGTTGGGAGGACTGGAGTAAAAGCAGGTTTTGACAAAAAGAAATGGACGTGAAATCAAGTTTGGCTGTGTAAAAATAAGAGAGAGGAGCCATCCAAATGAAGAGGTCAGTTAGACAGTTGAATACATGAATGTGGATGAGAGATAAAAAATATGGGTTTATCTGCATATACATGGTGCTTAGGGCCACTGGGTTGGAGGAGAAAATATACATAGAGGAGAGAAGGCCCCCCAGGTCTGAGCACCCCAACACTGATAATTTATAGGTCTGGCAAAGGAGAAGAATCCACAGATGAGAGAAGAGAATCTTGTCCCAAGTCATCCAGTTAGTAAGGAGCTGAGCTGTAATGAATGATGTAGGATTTGTGAAGAGTCCCACAGAGTCTGGCACAGAGAAACCCTCCTCCCCAGAACCAGAATTACTGCAACATCTTATTCCACCTCAAAACTCCTCGTCTGGCCTTCAGGGCCAACTTTAATGGACTCATTTCTACTTCCGCAAACTATTTCTGGCACCACAGATGTTCCTAAATATTTGTTGACTAAGACACACTCTACAACTTACAAAGTTCTAGGTACTTGTAGGGCACAGTTTTAGGTAACAGTAACCACCACAACAATAATATTCATTCATTCAACAAATACTGGGCGTTTGCTGCATGTCAGACCCTCTTCAAGCTCCTGAGGAGACTTCAGACAACAAACAGGTGAAGTCCCCGCTCTTGTGGAGCTGACATTGGAGAGAGGGGTCTGCCGGTTCTAGTCTTCTCAGGGGCCTGCCCATGGGTCATATCCATTCCAACCTCTTCAAATGTTCATTCTTCCCCCTTACCTTCTTTCCTCCCCTCCCTGTATTCAAATCCTCCATTTCATAGAAGCCAGACAGTCTAAAAATAGCATCAGTTACATTCCCACCTGTGAGTGCTGATGTATCTAAACATCAACATCCCCTGCCCACCTCCGCTCCTGCCTACAGAGATCCTGCTCCAGTGAGAGACATCAACATAGAAAGCTCTGCAGAGACAATCAGAGCTCCATGTGTCAGCTGATACCAAGAGAGAAATCGAGAGAAACAGACTCTCAGAGGAAGGGGTGTGAAAGCATGAGCTTTGGTGACTAAAATGGAAGAGGGACTTTAGGGAGAGATGGGTGGTGAGGAGAAAATGAATGGGGAGAGAGGAGATGGCTGAGAAGGTAAATGAGAGGTCAGCAAAACAACTTCAGGCCACCCAGATGGAATGCTAAACCCAGAAGGCCCATTAACAAGTTTCCAGTGGTCATCTGTGCTCCATGCCTATTGCCAAGATCGAGAGGCAGTGATCGCCACCCTGGGGCTTTTCTCAGCAGCTTGGGCTTAGAGGAAGGCGCTTGCAAGGAAGGTCAATTCTTCATCACTAGCAAGCGCAGGCTTTATTAGGGAAGTTTCACTGGGGTTAACCTATTTACACTAAAGCCTTCTCAACCACGCAGATTAGTCTAACGCTCTCCGATGGGGTTACACAGATAATTCTCTCACACCTTACCTACAGCTAACAAACAAATAACTTCCATTAGCACAACTGGCACAGTCAGTGCATTATGATTTAATATACACGAAGGATCATCTATATTAAACACCAGTGGGACACTGGTTAATTTCCCCGTATTCCAGCAGATGGAGCTACAGCCTGGAGGGGCTCAATGCGCTTCAATGGCTGATGCTCACCCCTCAGAAAAATCAATAAGAAGAAGAAGTGTGGGGAAAGAGGAGAATTACCAGTAATAATAATAACAACAACAACAACAACGTTAGTTGGTATAGAACAATTCTGTGATTGTACACGTGCCTGAATCAGTGTCTGATACATAGTAAGCACTCAAATAATGAACGAATACATTTGACATAATCCGGTGACCAGACTGTAGCTTGAACATTCTTAGAATAGTGATTTTCTCCTCCTCATTCGGCTTTGCTTTTCTCTCCCGTTCCTTTGAGTATTTGGTTATATACACCCTTTGGACACTCACTTCCCATCAAAGTGTCATGGAAAAATTCTGTGAAACTTGACTGCAGGTTCAAACTGATGTCAAAGGGAGGTGTCAGGAGAGGCATGCGATAAAAATAGCCTAACTGAGGTTCCCACCTGTTTCCCATGTCCGAACTCTGCTCCAGGCATGTTTCTTTCCCCCTTACCCACCACCATCTGCATCACTATCAGCTGGGTTGTTTGTCAAAAATTCCAATTCCCAGGCCACAACCCAAAGAATCTGATTCAATGCTTCTGGGCTGGGGCACCTCAAATAGTTCCTCCGCACAACCAAGCTTGAGAATCTCTCTTCTAGAGGAGGAGAGCCGACAATCCTTTATCCTCAGTCCTGAAACCCAGAGAGTACTAAAAACTCTGAAAACTGAAAAATTTGCATAACTTACTGGGGTGGCCAAATCTGACCCATGAAGTGCCATGAACCTACGTATGTTTCTTATTTATTGCACATAATGCAAACATTCACACACTTCCCTAGGAAATATTAATGTGTTTGATTAGAAGGTGCCATCCCAACCCCACTGGGGATATTATGAGATATATGGTGTGTGCGCTGAACTGCCTTTCTGAAGTCCAAACACCTTTCGAATTAACAAACATGTATCGCCTCAAGGGTTTCAGATAAAAGACACCTGTACTGTGTTCTCGCATCCCAACTGTAGGTGGTGTTTGAAGCAGTTATATTTGGGTTTGACAATGATAAGAAAGCCTAATAAAAAGATGACTGGGGCTTCCCTGGTGGCGCAGCGGTTGAGAATCTGCCTGCCAATGCAGGGGACACGGGTTTGAGCCCTGGTCTGGGAAGATCCCACATGCCGCGGAGCAACTAGGCCCGTGAGCCACAACTAGTGAGCCTGCGCGTCTGGAGCCTGTGCTCCGTAACAAGACAGGCTGAGATAATGAGAGGCCGCACACCACGATGAAGGGTGGCCCCCACTTGCCGCAACTGGAGAGGGCCCTCGCACAGAAACGAAGACCCAACACAGCCATAAATAAAATATAAAAATAAATAAATAAATTTAAAATATGGAAAAAAAAAAAAAGATGACTGCACTGGGAGCTGAGAGACTTCATCTTTCTGGGCTTCTGTTTTTTCTCCTGAAAATGAAGGAGGAGATGACAGTTAAGGCCTTCTGGCTCTAAAATTCTGATTTTCACTCCTTCTTGCTCTCTTAGGAAATGTTGAGGCATTAATGCCACAAAGAGTAGATTGTGGTGTCATTATTTTCACTAAGAAAATTTTAAAAGGTAAAAACCTCTCTCTGTCTTCTGGGTTTTCAGACAAATTCTTGACTGACATTTCTCTTGGTGGTGCGAAAGAGCATTTACCCCAACTTCACAGATCTTTGGATACATTATTGCACTCAGCAATACTGCTGGGAAACTACTAGAATAGAGAAGTAGTCATGAACTCCAGAGAGTACTATAGAACACTATGGAAGAAAGTATTATTTATGTTAGTTATAAGAGATACAGATCTGAAAAAGGCTCCATTACCAGCTGCTCTCAGAGCTTAATTCATCCAAGGGCAGCAAGCTGCCTCTTAGAGAATCCCAGTGATCCCTTAGCCCATGAGATTCAGGGCTCTCTCTAGCCCTCTATGCAGTAACTGATGTTTAAATGCTTATCCTAAGACCCTGTGAAATTCCAAAGCAAGATATTGAGAAATTTTTTAAAAACTCATAAAACACAAAATAAAGCAAAACAACAAGGTCTGAATTTGTTCTATCAGAAGCAATGTGTTACAGGTTGAATTGTGTCCCCCTAAAATATATAGGTTGAAGTCCTAACCCCCCACTAAACAAGGACTGTGCACTTCTTTGGAAACAGGGCCTTCACAGAGGCAATCAAGTCAAAGTGAGGTCCTTAGGGGATGGCTCCATTATTGGGTGACTTTTTTTTTTTTTTAATTTTTTAACATCTTTATTGGAGTATAATTGCTTTACAATGGTGTGTTAGTTTCTGCTTTATAACAAAGTGAATCAGCTATACATATACATATGTCCCCATATCTCTTCCCTCTTGTGTCTCCCTCCCTCCCACCCTCCCTATCCCACCCCTCTAGGTGGTCACAAAGCACCGAGCTGATCCCCCTGTGCTATGCAGCTGCTTCCCACTAGCTATCTATTTTACATTTGGCAGTGTATATATGTCCATGCCACTCTCTCACTTTGTCCCAGCTTACCCTTCCCCCTCCTATTGGGTGACTTCTAATCCAATATGACTGGTGTCCTTATAAGAAAGTGAAATTTGCACACACACACACACACACACACACACACACACACACACACATACGGAGAACACTGTGTGAGCAAGAAGATGATCAAGGAGATAACCAAGGAGAGAGGCCTTGCAAAATAATATACAATGTTTAGTCCAACGACAGAGGGAGGTGCCTGTGAGCTCTGGTGTGAGCATTTGAGCACTGATTGCACTCCTGGCTTCATTTATGCCCCATTCTTCGTTTTCCATTGTTTTATTTTTCTAATTTTGTCTTCTGTTTTTTTAGCTTGCTGTCCTAGATGTATCTTTGTAAGCTGCCTGAAATTCTTTTTAGCTTTAGAAATGATATACGTTGGTAAGTAACTATTATCTTGCCTGGGCACATTTTGCTCACTTACAGTAGGTACAAAACAATTAAATGGCCAAGTCCAGCTCTCCTATAACTATTGGGGAAGGAACTGTGAGAGATGATAAGGTTTAGTTTCACAGGACACATGCGTTCTGCACTCTGGGAAAGAATTCTTCAGGCAATATGCTACTTTAAAGTGGGGCTTGAGTCACCCCAAAGTCAGGACTCTCTTCAACTCTTCATGACACAGAGCAGAGAGAGGGGGAGATCATTTCCAGATGAATGGCTGTGGTAGGAATTTTATAAAGTGTATTAAGAATTAGAGGAAAAAGGATGACTGTTTACTGCACATCTGCTATGTGCTAGACAATGCTATGCAACAGATGATTTAATCTTTACAATGACTTTGCAAGGAGGTATTCCCAGTGCCCCACTTAAAACCGAAAAATATGTAGCTCAGAAAGGTAAAGTAATTTGTCTAAGAGCAGATAATTAGTGAACAGTTGAGCTGAGATTTGATACAGAGAGATCTGACTCAACTTCACAATATTTCCATCCCTCCAAATTGCCTCCTTAAAATTCACACAATTTTTGGCTCTTTGACATACAAATCAGGAACATCAATAACTGTAGAAATATAGTTGATGAAAAATCTTACCTTAAATTGAACATTTAGAAATGTTAGACCAAGACACTCAAAAGGATCTGTATTTGGTATAAAAGTATATGGCGTGAAAACATGTGGACCACAGAAGAGGATCAGGAAAAATATTTGGAGTCATAGCAATGAAAACAGGGTAACTCTAGACTAGGTTTTTCACCAAGTTTTCAGTGAGAAGGGATTGGAAGTTAATATCAGAGCCACTCTATCGATTGTAGATGTTATATTCTGATCCTTGGAAAGTAGGCTGTGACAGAAATTAGTAGTTGTCCTGTAGAATCCATTCTCTTCTTTTAAAAATGGCACGTGGTTACCCAGTTCAAGTTTTTATTTATTTCACAGCTTTCCTTGCAGACAGGTGTGGCCATGAACTTGGTTCTGGCCAATGGAATATGAGTGGAGCTGCTGTGTGCCACGGCTTGCTGTGCTCTTAGAGGGCAGGGGGTGCCCTCCCGTGCCCTCTACTCCTTCCTCTGGCTGGGAGGAAGGTGTGGTGGTGGGAGCTGAATCAGCCATTGTACACCTTCAGATGGAAACCAGTTGAGGATGAAAGAGTAAAAAAAAAAAAAGAGCCTCAAGATTGTGGGGTCATCTCAACAGGCTGTATTGCCAACTTGCCCTTTTATACTGGAGAGACATAAACGGTCTATGTCTTAAAAGTCACTGTTATTTTGAGTCTCATTGTTACTGCAGTCAAACCAGTATTCCAGTTAATAAGTTATATCTAACTAATAACTAAATAGAACACCTCATTTCCAAATCTTCTGAATGCAAATGTATGTGAAAGTTTTCTCTGTAGCCTTATCTACTCCTTTTCAGTTTTCCCTTTGTGACCTAGTTGCTACCAACAAGGAGAGATCTTTAGATATTGGGGGTGCTTCATTTCCTTGGTTCCTGTACTCTCATCAGGAAAAAATCTACCCAGGGGATCCTGGCTTCTCACGTTCCCTTAGGAGCATCTGAGCTGAGTCTGGAAACTCTGGCTGATTTCTTTTGAGCGTAGGACATGAGCAGTTGTGAAAGAGAAGGCATCTGAGGATGATCTGATATTTATTAGTGATTTTGTTTAAGCACAAACAGTCCAAAAAGTGACTGGAAATTTCTGCCAAGATCTGACCTAAGAAAGCCCTTTGAAAGCTGGGCAGGGTGTTGGATCAGGGGTTTCTCAGACTTGCCTGAGGTTTCTAGAGACAGTACATTGGCAGCTTCCGGAAGAGATGGGGGAGGGGGTGTTAGAACCAGAATTCCCCTATAGTCCCCTTTTCTAAAATAGAGTTTAGAGTAGATGTGGGAGGAGTCCCCCTAAACCACTGAGAAGTCTCAGTTGTAAAACCAATGACACTGATGAGCACATGGGGTCAACTGCAAGTTCTATAATCCATTTCAATGAAGAGGAAAAGTGAAAGCGCATTTACCCAACCTCAGTCTCTATTCTAACAGGCAATGGCACTCGGCGAAACTGCTAGGAAAGTTATTAGAGAGTTTAAAGCAGAGTTAGTTTCAGGTGGGATCAGGAATTGCATGTAAGTCTCTTGAATTCTTTGTCTTCATGTTTGCCAGAGCAGAACACAAGGGGCCAGCCTGACATAACAGATGCTCGAGTTAGGGTGGGTGGGATGGGGGAGGCGGGGAGACCACCTAGACATATCAGCTAGTGCCAGGAAGATGGGCCTGATTATGGGCAAAAATCCTCCCTGGAAATGGAGATATTAGAATTATGCATGTTTTTTTGTTTGTTTGTTTTGCATAAGGTAAGAAAGAAAAGTGAGAGGAAGAGGAAAATCATAGGGCCCATTAAATAAAAAAACAAAAGATCAATAATGAATATTGGGAGGGAATTATGTTGTAAGGAGAGATAAAAGTATAAATTCCATTATTTTTTTTGCCTAACACAAGAAGTTTGTTCATCAAATTGAAAAAGCACAAGGCCCTATGGTAATTATTCAAATAATGTCATAACATCATATTTCTAAGTCCTGGGCAGATCTAGGTGAAGAAAACTAAACAAATATGATAGTCCCTGTCTGGAAAATAAAATCCTAGACAGATAACAGTGACCTAGATTGAGGAAAGCTACAATGCTACAAGCTTTCATTTTCAACATTCTTGTTTTGCTATCTCCCCAAAGAAATTTCTGCCTCTCTGGACTCGTATTGAGTTAAGCTAAAATTTAGAAACATATGGGTTAATGAATTTTCTCTAGTAGTAGAAAAACAAGTTATGCGAGAAGAAGGCTATCTTAATAACAAGTAACTGCTGGCATCCTAAGAAACCTCTACTACCTTTCTTTTTATTTAGTTGGTAGGACGTTACTGGTAGAAAAATGGATATTCCGGAACAAATCAGTGTGAGCCGTTCCCACAGGTGGTTTCAAGCCAAAAGCCCCATCTTCACTTATGGCACAAGAAAAATACCATAATTCTCTGAACATTTCCTTCTCAGGCTGCCCAAAGTCCTTTGTTTATTGTCATGAGGCGATGCTGATATGAGTTGGTCTCCAGACTGAGGCTGATACACAGTCTTGCTGGCCAGCTTTCTTTAGGCTGAACAAGGTCTTCTCATGTCTCAGGCCAAATATTAAGGAAGTGCCCAAGGTGAGAATTATTTGAAATAAGGGGAGAGTTGGTGCCTCTACTGAGTTTATGCCTCAAAGTAATGAAACCAATCTCTGAAACACAAATTCTGACACACAGCAATCACAAACTGAGAAGCAAATATAGGGGCTGTTGAATGAAGGGGTAACTCAGCCAGGCCTTAACAAAAACAGTGTTTGGAAACAGATGACATAAAAGATTAAAAATCTCTGGCACAAACAGGATTATTAAGAATGGCAGGGGCCAGCTGAGTATGGAACATGTGCCCGGATGTGGACTCAGGCTTAGTTTATAAAGCTAAGGAAGTCCCGTGTTTCGGAGACTATGTGGATCCCTGTGTGTATGGACACCTCACCAGGGATATTTGTAAATGTGACTTTAACAGACTGTCCCTTATTTAACTTCATTATGGTCTTTACTATGACTTCTCTAAGAAGAAAATAAAAGTATATAAAATAGGAATGCCATATATTTGAATATGATTCAAGAGCTGTTGGATACGTAGGTGTCACTTTGTGATCTTATACACTTTTAAAATAAAAATGCATTGATTATTATCTAAAAGTTGTTGCTGTTCTTTTGGATCTTTAAAAAAATGTCTTCAACCTATGAATCCAAGAAGAATGTATTATGGAGAAAGGAGGTCCTCAAAATTTAAGAGACTGTAAAATATCAGAGTAAGATTTGCCAGAAGTCTTTTTCTCTTGACGCTGTTGACTGGTATTCTGTGAATCATACATACTGACCCAGGGCGAGAATAGGCATTAGGTAGATATCAGTGTGTTTTGAAAGACAGGAGGAGATACACAAGAACTTTTATTAGAACAAAAAGGAGAAATAATCTATTTTTAGGTTCAACCTGTTCAACTTCATATTCTAATATCATTTTCTTTAATATTTTAATTTATTAAAATTCTAAATCTTTCATTTGACTAGGAAATCCTCCTCGGAGCCGTGGGGTCTGGCTCTGACATAGAATCAACATGGGATACTGGTTGCCAGAATTCTCTTTCTGTAAAATGCTTTTGTTTTTGAGGATCAAATCAGATAATATTTATGAAAGTACATTGAAACTATAAATCATTATACAAACAGAATGCACTATTTTATAAAATTATTATCCTTTGCTCATAGAATCATGGCTTGGTTATCCTGAGAACTAATTGGGTTTTCTGTTTTATCAAAAAACAAAGGAAAAATCAACAGTAACACACTTTGTCTCTTCTCACTGACTTACAAAGCGTTCTGCTATAGGTCAAGTGATTTAAAGCTAGCCTAGCAATTATCTTTCTTTTTTCCCTTTTCCTGAAAGGCAAGACTTTGTGCAAAGTCATCTGCTGACAGTTTCCTGTCCTTGCTGCTAACTACGACCGCAATTTGGTTAAGAGCCTTGATCCCTGAAAATAAGTCTTTCTTGCAAAAAGACATCATAAAGTTGAGCTATAAAATAAACATCTTTTGTTTCGTATAGATAATAAAAAAGAACGTTCGTATTCTTACATTTCTTTGAACAGAAAAATAGCTAGTCAAATTCATGTCAAATGTTTAAAAGACAAAGAGAGAATGGAATTAAATATTTAGACTATATCTGATAGATAAAGGATTAAGTTAATTTATAAAAGAGCCCATTAAGTTAGAAAAAGACAATTCAAAATAAGTGACAAAATAACATAAACATGCAATTCCTAGAAGTGAAATAAGTGATTAATAAACATAGAAATTAAAAAATCAATTAACTATAATTGCATAGTCTAAAATTAAAAAGACTGATAACATGCAATGCTAATAAAAATATGGGGAAATAAGCATACTCATATATTACTAGTTGGGAGTACAAATAACTGAATCTTTTTGGAAAGAATCTATGAACCACAGTAATTCTAAATACAATTGTCAGAAAGGATGATTGCCCATCTTCATTCACTTATTCATGAGAAAAATATTTCTTGCATGACTACCTTCTGTTAGGGATGCAGAGGTGAACAAGATAGAAACACATCTCCTCTCTCGTGGAGTTCATAGTTTATTGGGAGAAAGACAGACAATAGGCATAATAAATAAGTAAATTTCATAGTATATAAGAAAGTGATATGTACAATGGAAAGAAAAAACAGCAGAGTAAGGAAAATCTATAATACTGAGATGGGAGTAGGGGTTGCAGTTTTATATAAGGGGGTCTGTGTAGCTCTGGACTGAGAAAGTTAAATTTGAGCAAAGACTTGAAGGAAGTGAGGGAGTGGCTATTTGGATGTAGAGTGGAAGAAAATTCCAGGCATAGGAAACAGCTAGTGTAAACATAAATACATATAAATAGAAACATAAATAAAGAATATAAAAAGCTGAACTCATAAAAACAGAGAGTAAAATGGTGTTACCAAGGGCAGGTAGTTTGGGGAGTAAGAGAGATGTTGTGTAAGAGTACAAGCTTGCAACTAGTAGATAAATGAATCCTGGAGATCAGAGGTACAGTATAGTGATTATAAATAATACTGTGTTATAAACCCCAAACTTGCTAAGAGACTGGATATTAATTATTCCCACCCCCCCAAAAAAGGATAATTACATAATGTGATAGAGATGCTAGCTCATGCTAAACGGCGATCTTACTGTAATATATAAATGGATCAGATCAACATGCTGTATGCTTTAAACATACACAATGGTGTATGTCAAATACATTTCAGTTAAAAAAATATGAAAGACTCCTACAAGAAAACATAGGCAGAACACTCTTTGACATAAATCATAGCAATATTTTTTGGATCTGTCTCCGAAAGCAAAGGAAACAAAAGCAAAAATAAACAAATGGGACATAATTAGAATTAAAAGATTTTGCATAGCAAAGGAAACAGTCCACGAAGTGAAAAGACAGCTTACTGAATGGGAGAAAATATTTGCTAATGATATGACCGATAAGGGATTAATACCCAATATACATAAATAGCTCATTAGCAAAAATACAAACAATCCAATTAAAAATGGGCAGAAGATCTGAATAGACATTTTTCTGACGAAGACATACAGATGGCCAACAGGCACATGAAAAGATGCTCAACATCGTTAATCATCAGAAAAATGTAAATTAAAACCACAATGAGCTATCACCTCACACCTGTCAGAATGGCCATCATCAAAAAGACTACAAATAACAAATGTTGGCGAGGATGTGGAGAAAAAGGAACCCTAGTACACTGTTGTCGGGAATGTATATTGGTGCAGCCACTGTGGAAAACCATGTGGAGGTTTCTCAAAAAACTGAAAATAGAGCTACCATATGACCCAGCAATTCCACCCCTGGGTACATACTCGACAAAAACAAAAACACTAATTTGAAAAGAAGCATGCACCCCAATGTTCATAGCAACTTTATTTACAATTGCCAAGATATGAAAGCAACCTAAGTGTCCATCAACAGATGAATGGATAAAGAAGATGTGGTATAGATATACAATGAAATACTATTCAACTATAAAAAATAATGAAATTTTGCCATTTGCAACAATGTGGATGGACTTGGAGAGCATTATGCTAAGTGAAATAAGCCGGACAGAGAAAGACAAATACTGTATGATATCACTTATATGTGGAATCTAAAAAATACAACAAACTAGTGAATATAACAAAAAGGAAACAGACTCACAGATATGGAGAACAAATTAGTGGTTACCAGTGTGGAGAGGGAAGGGGAGAGGAACAGGGACAATATATGGGTAGGGGATTAAGAGGTACAAACTATTATGTAGAAAATAAATAAGCTACAAGGATATATTGTACAACTCAGGGAATACAGTCAATATTTTATAATAACTATAAATGGAGCATAACCTTTAAAAATTGTGAATCACTATGTTGTATACCTGTAACTTATATAATATTGTACATCAACTATACCTCAATAAAAAAAAAAGCTGAACCTGAAAAAAATATGAAAGAAGAATGGATGGAGATTACGTATAGTAACTACATATCACTAATGCCTCTATCTCTTGCAAAGGAATAGCAATGATCCCTCAATTTGTGCTTTTCTGCTCTTTTAATTTGATGGGGGAGAAGGGCACTGTTTGTTCTGTGCCTCGTTTTCCTGATCTGTAAAATGGGACTAATAACTGCCTTAGCTATTTCTCTGGCCTTTTATAATGACAAACAAAACAACAGATGAATAAATTTAATGATAGGAAAATGATTACAGCATAGCAAGTGAAAAAATTATGTTATGAAATAGTATATCTAGCATGATCCTAATAAGAGGGTTGAGGGTGGCAATATGTGCTTATAGGCATAGAAAAAAATGCCAGAAAACTATTTCCCAAAATGTTTAGAGTGACAATGTGGGGGAGATGATCCATACTGGTAATCCAATTTCCTTCTTGATGTTTTACAATCTTTTCCAACATTTCCAAAGTAAACATGAATTACCTACATCATTAGAAAAAAAAGTTAATTTTTAAAAGTACACAGGGTGGGGGCTTCCCTGGTGGCGCAGTGGTTGAGACTCTGCCTGCCAATGCAGGGGACACGGGTTCGAGCCCTGGTCTGGGAAGATCCCACATGCCGCGGAGCAACTAGGCCCGTGCGCCACAACTACTGAGCCTGCGCGTCTGGAGCCTGTGCTCCGCAACGGGAGAGGCCGCGATAGTGAGAGGCCCGCGCACCGCGATGAAGAGTGGCCCCCGCTTGCCGCAACTAGAGAGAGCCCTCGCACAGAAACGAAGACCCAACACAGCCATAAATAAATAAATAAATATAAATAAAAGTACACAGGGTGGTCTGAGAGGCTGTCTCTGGTCCCTGCTGTGGGGTCACCTCACTTCTACTGTTTCCCATCCTTGGCTGAAAAAAATCAGAAACTCAGTCTAACAGCAACAGAAGTAAACAGCACATTAAGAAGCAAGGAATTACAGTGATGAACATTACTAAGCCATGAGACGCCTGTCTTCAGTTATGTAAAATGTGATTTTAATTATTTTCTCTTAACACTTAGGGGCTTTTGAGATATCATTATATTGTGTCAGGGTTTAAGAGTGAAAATAAATGAAGAAAAAGCTGTCTCAACGTTGTCTGGAAGGCGTATGGGAAATCGCTGTAAATGCCTCTCAATTTTGTTGTAAACCTACCACTGCTCTAAAAAAACAAAGTCTTTGAAAGAATTTGCCTGGAAGTAGGTGACAGAAGCAGTTTGCTCTGATGGGGGTCCGGGGCTCATCCTCTGTCCCCTGAGGCCAGACAGGGGAGGAAGGTGTGAGGAGCTTTGCTGTACGTGGCAGGGGCCTGTCTTAAAACCAGTTTCTGGTGAGGATGTAGCCCTGAACATCAAGAATGTAGAAGTGTCTGGGGCAGGCTAATTGGCACCTTAAATATAGCCCAATTCAAGTTGAACATGGAAATGAACTTGAGGGAGTGTCCCCACGTGGACCAGCTTGACTTTCTTTTTAAAGTGACTGCTATCTCTCTCCTACATTTAAAATTTGCAAAAAGAAACTGCCACATTTCTCCGTCAGTTCTTTAAAAGTTAGAGAGGTATACGAAGTATATTTTCCAAAATATAAGCCTCTTTTTAAAAAAAAAAAATTTAATGCTAATACAAACTGTTTCAAGGAGAAGTGTTGGCAGAAGTCCAGAAACTAGTACAGAACTAAAATGAGGGTTAAAATGAAATGCTTGAAAGGGAATATCTGTTTAAGTGGGAACCGCACTGACACGTGGGATTCAGCTCCCTGGGCACCAGGTATCACGTTTAATTGATAGCGCTTGTTAGTGACCCTGTGGGCGGCAGGAAGGAAGAGGAGTGACCGTGGCATTCACCGAAGGACGCTGTGTCCTATCGGCAGCACAGAAATTCAATTCTTAGACGGCTCGACCACTGACTTGTGTGGTGAAGGAGGGGATTTCCACTTTCAAAAATAGTACGACTTCAGTTAGGTTTGATTGCCTTTTTGGGAAGTTTGTTATATTTAGAAGCTTTCTCCTCCCCACGCCCCATCATGGCTTTTAAAGTCCATCTGCAACATGGCACGAGTCTGCAAATTTTTCTGGCCTGATTTACCCCGGGGTTCTGTTTGGAATCAAGATGTTTTCTGAAAACATAGGAAAGAGCTGTTGCATTGACAAACACATATTTTAATTAAAATGCTGAAAGTGGTTAAATGATAAGGGACTTTTTTTTTCTTCCTCAGGCTTCTCTGTACTTTTCAAATTTTCTATATTGTGGTTTTCACCAAGGAGATGTCCCAGATCTGGGCAGCAGTTTCTCGGTGCCTTGGTGAGGGTCTCTCCCTCATCGAGCTGTTCTCTGCTTACACCACCCTGGGAGCCATGAAGACTTGGTCTGGAGCCAGCAAGCCTCAGGAATCTCCATGTAACATGGAAGGAACATCAGTTACACATCATGCAAAAATAGAATCAGGAAAAAAATAAATTCTATTACTAGCAGTTTTGCTCACAAAGTAAAAATAAACTTATTTTTAAAAGGCAAAAAAAAAAAAAAAAAAAAACCCCAAAAAACAATCCCTTTAAAATGCAATAGCCCCATAAGGAAAGGTTTGTTTTCACAGATGGGCTTTATGTGGAATCACAGGTGATCTCTCACATATAGTGTAGCAGGACTTACTTGGTGTGTTCTGGTTACCCAGTAAGGGGAAGGTTAGAGAGATTATGTATCGATGTGGATTTAGTTTTGGATTTAGAGAGGTGTATGGTCAGTCCAATCCAGTTTCTATTTTATTTCCTATCCTTCCTGCAAAGGACTTTCTGTGCAACCGTAACGTGCTATGCCTCTCAGTAGCCCCAGAGTGGAGCTGATGGGACAAAACCAGGACGAGGGAGGACGCTCTTTTTGCCGTACCCTAAAGGACTCATAGAGGATGATTCTTTGCTTCCATTTAAAAAGTGGAAGAAAGAGCCAGAAGTCCTAGTCACTTCCTGTCCCTTCCCTTGAGCAGTGATGCCAAATTCACAGGTTGGTGGTTAGAGTTTTCCATCAAATATTTAAAAATGTCTCCTTTACCTGAACACCATCCACTTGAAGTGACTAATACCTTCTGTCTTGGTGCATTTATGCCCCCAAGTTTTATAGAATGTTTTAGAATGTTCTGGTTCTTTTTCCCTAACTTACTAATCATTGGCAGAATAAGCGGGAACATTCCAAGAGGGCAGCCTTTCTGGGTAAAGCTCCCCTGTGGATGGAATTTGGGAACCATTGGTACCAGTGCGACATACGAGCCTGCCTGTTTCTGATGGGGGCTTGGGCCATTTCAGGATTCTAAGGCACTAGATTCCTCCCATCTCATGGAAAGTTTCCTTTCATCTATCCTATCCGTCCCAAGGTGCATTCCAAGAGGTTGACCAGCTGGTCTATTAATGAGCTTCTGGGAGTGAGAGAAAGGGGATTTAGGTGCATTTTAATGAAACCTTGTAAGTCCTCCCTTCTCTGCTGACTCTAAGGGCTGTCACTGCAGCTCCCACAGCAAAGGGGAACTGCCAGGTCCAGATAAAGAGCGGTTTGGGATGTTGGAGGGCTTCTCCACGGCAGAGCTGCGTCTAGTCTAGAGATGGCGATCGGCACCCAGAACTGAACGTGGAAGCAAACTAGGACCATAAATTCCGGAGACGATTTTCTCTTTGAAGATGGGATCCCATCCCACCCACCACCCAATCCCCCCCTTTTTGTTTTTCAGGCCCCAAAGCTTTATTCTGAGCCAGACATTTATTTATTTGTTTTTCAGAGGGCCGCCTAAAATATCAGCAAGACCCCTTGTACGTAGGAAGCCATCAATGGCCATTTCTGGGGAGTAGGGAGCAAGTGGGTTTGAAGAGGAGAAAACGAGAGCAGTCTGCGGAACAAAGCCCACAACCTGGAAACTGGTGGAAAAACTTCCAGTGAACTGACCGGGGCGGGAGGACCCAGGACAGGACAGTAGGACACAGAGCCTTCGTTTGGTGGGAAGAGGAAAGGCAGAGCCGCAGAGCAGGTTCTCTTGGGGTTACCAGAACGCCAACTTGGCAAGTCACATGGCCCTTCCAGGACTCAGTTTCCTATTTTGCAAATTGAGGGAATTGAATGCTTTGGATTAAATGCTTTCTCTCTAACGCCCTTTCCACCTTTCCATTTTGGCAAGATAAATTTCAGCAAAGCTTCTAATTCAACATAAAGCTTCTAAAGAGACAAGTCAGGAAGTCTTGGAAAGGGAATCCTGACTGCAGTTGATGAATGACAAGTAGAAGAAAAGACAAGACGGAGCACTTAATCTGTGAGCAGCAGTATAGAGGGTGGGTGAGTACGGTTTCTGCTCTGCTGTGTACTGGCTGTGTCACCTGTGGCTGTGATACCACACCTCTGAAGCTTTTTCAGCTGTAAAACATAAAATTTGGGTAACACCAGGACCTGCTTTACTAGTACCTGCGCAGGTGGTGAGGGTCACCTGACATCATGAATGCCAGATCTTGGCTCGTTGCCTAGCACGTGGCTGAGAAATGTTGGCTGCTGGTGTGAAGCACGTGAGGATGGATTCACAGGTGAAGGAAGGAGAGGAGAACATGGGAGACTTTTGAGGATGCTGTGGTTTAGGAAAATCCACCCTGGAGGTGGGCTCCCATACAAGGAAGCAGTCAGCACAAATCGGTAGCAGAAAGAGATCCCTTAGGCCAGTGGCCTGTATTCAATAATACTGACCCTAGTTTAGTGTAAAACTTTCTTATTTGTTCATCTTGGATTTTTTCCATTGCTTTTTATTTCTTAAAATACAGCATTGAAATATTACCTATCTTGATGATAGTGTTTTGCCCCCTCTACCCCACCTAAATTTTGCAGTCAAGGCCAGTGTTCACTCGTCTCACCTGCCAACTAAAAATTGTCACCTGCCATCTGGTTCACAAGAATGAAGTCATTTGCCACTGCAGTCGCTGACCCTCAACAACACCCCCTGAAAGGAATTTGGGGCTGAGATAGGAATGAGGCACTCCGTGCTCTGGGGAAAACTGGCAGAACAGGCCTTCAGAGAGTTAGATATTTTCAGGACAAGATTTTATGAGCCCATTTTCTCACATCTTCTCATATCTAGAAAAGCACTAAAATCATTAATGGTGACATCTGCTCCTCGTGACTGGCAGCAACCTTCTGCCAAAATGCGCGCTTGATTGCACGTACCCCCTTTGCCAAATCATAGATATAAACTGACCTCCCCCCCTACCTCTTCAGACCAGTTCCTCAGAGCTCTCTGAGAGGTTGTCTCCAGGACTCTAGTCCTCATTTGGCCCCAAATAAAACTTAACTCACAACTCTCATGTGGTACATTTTTTTTTTCAGTCAATGCACCCTAGCCCCAGCCCTGCCCAAAGCAAGGTTGAAGACTTGTTTAGTCCTCAAAGTCAATCCCATAACACGACGTGTAGTAATTTGGTCTAGAAAGTTGAAGGGAAGCAGGATGTTCCACCCCCCAGATGTGCCACTTTGACATAAGAATTCTTTTGACATGAAAACATCTGAGTTCCTGAGATCCCTTATCTGCCTAAAAGCAGAGTCTCTCAAAAGAACTCAATGGTCATACATTCTTTCCCTGGGAGCAACACTGATGTTCTCTTTTGGGAGCAGAGAAGACCATACCACATCCAGACAGACATCTACAGGTAATCATATCTCCCATCTGTTCTCTTAAGCGCTCAGTTATCTTTCCAAAAAGTAATTTGCTTTTCCATAAGTGCCCTCTCTCCTCCTCCCTTTGCCCAGCTAAGTTAAGATATATAGACCACGAGTTCTAACCACCCCTTTCAGTCACACGTCCCCGAGTGTTCCCATGTGAGGTGCGATGCCCGTGTTAATAAACTTGTTTTCCTCTTGTTAATCTGTCTTTTGTCATCCAATTTACAGTGTCCCAGCTGGAGAACCTAAGATGGGTAGAAGAAAAAGATTTTTTTTTTCTCCCCAACAAGGCTCAGCCCCATCTAAATGATGACAACAGCAAGAAGAGAAGGAAAGATGCCTTTGCTCTACTGACTATGGAAGGAAGTCAGAAAATAAGAACTACCATGTCTCACCCATGCTGGCACCCACTTGCCGTAAAGGCAGAATGTAGACCTCCTAGAGCAGAGGAAGAAAACGAGCAAGAATGCCATTAACATAAGCCTTCACTTAGAATGCCAGGTGTCAGACTCTCTAACTTGGAGAAGGACGGTGGACTATTTTATGGGGCCTTAGCAGGAGGGAGTAGGCAGAAGTCCAGCTAGCTTCACGGCTGGTTGGTCAAAGATGGTTCTCTGAAGAAGGGGGAGTTGTTCTTGTGGATTAGCAGCTATTGGGCAATTTGGATTTTTTTTTTTAATTTTTATTTTATTTATTTATTTATGGCTGTGTTGGGTCTTCGTTTCTGTGCGAGGGCTCTCTCTAGTTGCGGCAAGCGGGGGCCACTCATCGCGGTGCGCGGGCCTATCACTGTCGCGGCCTCTCTTGTTGCGGAGCACAGGCTCCAGACGCGCAGGCTCAGTAGTTGTGGCTCACGGGCCCAGCTGCTCCGCGGCATGTGGGATCTTCCCAGACCAGGGCTCGAACCCGTGTCCCCTGCATTGGCAGGCAGATTCTCAACAACTGCACCACCAGGGAAGCCCGGCAATTTGGATTTTTATCAAGAGGGATAAAGAGGAACAGTTGCAAAAGTGGGTGTGGAGGAAGAACTGCAGAAAACAAGGATGGGGAGGCCACTGTGGGTGACGCTCAGTTCTTTAGGGCCCCTCGCAGCTCTGTCCCTCCATCCACAGGTAGAAGGTCTAGCAGGCCTAGGCAGCTAATTTAACATTTTCAAAGAGGCTCTAATTATTACCTTACAGCTGGGGAGTAAGGGCGGCAGGTAAGGGCGGCAATGGAGAGCTTGAAGTATTCTGGAAAGTTTGTATTTCCCTTGGGCTCTTGTCTGTTCTCAGGGGAGACAATAGCACCATTCACAGCTCAAATGACAGGCCACATGGGCAACAGCTTGGCCACACTTAATGCCCAGGCCCTGTGTTGAACCGAGGGGCCACTCATATGAGGGCCTTGCCCATGGAGCTCATGCAGCAAAGCCCCGGGGAACCTAAGTTACTGACGTGGTATGAGCAGTGCTTTGCTAACTCTATCACACTTCGCATAGCACCTAAAGAGTTTCACTGTAAAGAGGTTTTACACGTAGTACCTAGTTTTTGTTTTCACTACCACACTGTAAGGCAACAACTTTTAGCCATTTCTTTTATGGATGAAAAGACTCCCCCATAGAACATTTAAGTGGCTTACTCAATATCACTCAGCTGGTTAATAACAAGACGGGAGACTGAATTTCCCAATTCTCATTCTCCGGTTATTTCTGGGAGACCACATGGTGGAAGAATTTGCAGCTAGGAATACCTCTGACCCCAACAAGCTCTCCTTTCATCGTGGTGCTTTTGTTGCCAAGGTTGGCTGACCTCCCCAAAGCAGGCTGGGAAAATCCAGTAACCTGAGCCCACCAGCCAGTTCTTAGGTGCCCACCAAAGATTTCTTCCACTCCTTTCCTTTTATCTTTGTCCCAGGAAAGTATAAACCTCTTAAGTTATCCGACCGCTCATCACAGAGTACATTTCTGGTTGACCTCTGTGGTTTACTCCTGGTTCTTTCTCTATCAGAAGGGAAATGCAGTGAGAAAAATCCCCACTGTGTCCCAGACAGTATAAAAATGTATTCATTATATGATAAAATATGGTTTCAATGCCAGGGACTTCATCATCATTATCATCATCACCATCAATAGGTGTTAGAATTACAAGGAAAATACGAATTCTCTATTTTCAGGGAACTTTGCGTAAAGGGAGGAGACAGACTTACAAACAGACCATCTTTGCAGTCTGTGATGGCCGTGGGATGAGGACGAGGTTCAAGGGGCCGTGGGAGCAGAGAGAGAAGGATGCTTCAGTCTTCCCGGGGGTGTGATGAAAAGAAATTCCCTGAATACAGACCTCTCATGAGATCGAGGTCACATTTTGTGTGAGTGTGTGGGGAGAGGGGCATTTCAGAAGGAGGTTAATTATAGGTAAACAAATCCTACTTAATATTTAGAATTATGCTTGAGGCTACAGGGTCACCCACAGTTCTGTGGCCAGGATTGACCAGAGAATTAAGTAACTGAATAAGAATTTCAGTAGCAATTTTGACTTTGTTTGTATCCCTGGGGAAGTGCTCTGCTCTGCTTTATAATCCAGATACTGCCAAACACAACTTATTGAGTGCCCACTATGTGTCAGATATTCTGGGTACTAGGGTAATTTTGGTGAACAAAACAAGGAAATGAGGCTTATATTCTAGTGGCGTATATTGAATAAGCTTCTCAAACGACATTGACATCTGTTTTCCTTGAGCAATGATTCCCAAACTCCGCTCATTAGAATCACTGGGGGACCTTTTAAAAAATTCCAAAGCTTAGCCCAACCTAGACCAAATGCAGGTAATTCTCGTGTACAAGGAGGGTTGAAAACCACTGCCCTGGAAATTCTGATGTACTTCCCTAGGGAGGCACACCATCCCTTTCCCGCCTCTCACCAAACTTCTGAAGGTTGTTTCTATAATTCACAGATGAGAAAACCCAGACTCAAAGGCTCAGAGTGGCATGTCCAAGGTAAAGGGCACATTTAGAGAGTCTCAGGGCCAGAACTTGAACCCGGTATTCTGATTTTAAGTCTAGCATGTTTTTCACTATGTTGAAAGAGTGAAAAAATACAGTGAGTATTGTTACTGCTGACTGCAAAGGTCCCAGGGGCTCCCCCGAGGGGACTGAGGTGATTGTCTGCAAGCCTCCTGATCACTTGTCCTCATTCATTGAAGACTTTGGCACCTAGACTAGTCTTCATCCTAAAAAACATAAATAACCTAGAGATCCATTTGACGTAGAGCCCATCCTACAGGCCCTTTCCTACAACCTCCTCATTACGGGACATTTCTCTTGCACTCCACCTCAGCCATATCCCATTGCCATGTCCTGGACACCACCTCTATTACTAGTTCATAGGAGAACTTCTCCAAGGAGAAAATCACATCCTTTTAGCGTGTAGGCTAGACTTCCATCACTCCAACAGTTTGCCATCTCATCAGCCTTGAGCCTGACCCAATGCACTCACTCTCTCTTTTCTTTCAGCACGTCCTTCTTTCTTTTTCCTTCATGTCTGCTTTAGAATCCTTGGGCTGTCATTTTCATCATTGTGAGGCAAAGATTTGTAACTCCCATGGCTGCTTCTCCAAACACTCTTTCCCTTGAACACCAGCCTTCACCCCTGTCAATGTCTGGTACCCTCTTCCCATACATTTTGGTCTGAGTCCTAATTATCCTTTAGGTTTCAGTTTAATGACCCTGAGAAGTCCTACCCCTCAGCCTAACAGAGGGGTCGCCTTGTTACACCATTCCTTCCCAATCCTTATCATAAGTTCTAATTCTACATGTATCTGTGTGATGCTTTATGTCTGTTTCCCCACCAGGCAAGGGCATGAGGCTTTCTGTTTTGATTATTGTTGTGTCCCCAGTTATTGACATATCTTTTGGCACGTAACAGGTACTTTATAAGGACATGAATAAACAAACTAATAAATGAAAGAATGAGTGAACTGATTAACATCCTCAAAGTCACAGAGGGTCATTTAGTGGCAGAACCACAACTTACCCATCTGATCATGGTTTGACCTTTGAGATAATTTTCAGTCACAATTAAATTTTGCAGCTGAACTCTCAAGGTGCCCATCTTCATGAGCCCTGTTGCACAGGACTCCACCAGAGGCAGGGTTTGCCCAGTAGTGAATCCAAATGCCCCACCGTTGGAGACCATATCTTTTACGAGATAGCATCAAGAAGTCGTCCACGCAATATGGGGTTATGAACCCCAGAGGTCATCATGCATCACGGGGCAGGGCTGAGAGTCACTGTTTTGGCTGGTGCTACTGTCAGCCCTGAGAGATGGCCCCTCCAGCTCTCCCCTGACCAGGCCAAAGGGATCTTGCTTATTATACAATTTCTCTAATTCAATTTTAAATAAGTCTTTTAAATGTAAATTTAAAACTTTCTTCACACAGGATGTTTGTCTACATAAAAGGACCTTTTACTTTCTGAACGTGCTCAACTTCTCCCTAAAAATGTCACCTTCTGGCAGGGCTTCTCCAGGTTTCAGACACATGAGCTATTATAAGAACTATTTTTTCCCATGGGAGATTATTCCAGATCCCTTAGGAATCTCAAACATTTATTGCTTCTTTTAATATTTACATAGGTACCTATTGATAAGACAGAACTAGGGACCTGGGGAATGGAATCAGACAGCTGCTTCCTTAATTCGTTAATTTATTAAGCACAAACAGGAGGCTGGCTGTGATAATAGTTTTATGGAGAGTAAGATATATGTGCAGAAGGTTTGAGGCCATGGCCATCCAAGGTGAACTACGGAATAAAGGCACCATTTGTCCTCCGCTTCATATCGTCACCAGAGACAGGGCATGGCATGAGCTACTGATACTCGTCAACCATCCAGATGGAACACATGGTCGGTGACCTTCTGTAACTACTGTTTTTACATAGCCTATGTAAACTTGGCTTCCAACCTTAAACTAATGTTGATGCTTGAACTTTACCCCAGGTATATCATTAAGAAGAGCTGGAGCAGAAGTTGGGTGTCTGTAGTATTAAAAAATTCCACACGTTGATTCTTTATTTTTATTTTTTATTTATTTACTTATTTATTTTTGGCTGTGTTGGGTCTTCGTTTCTGTGCTAGGGCTTTCTCTAGTTGCAGCAAGCGGGGGCCACTCTTCATCGCGGTGCGCGGGCCTCTCACTATCGCGGCCTCTCCCGTTGCGGAGCACAGGCTCCAGACGCGCAGGCTCAGTAGTTGTGGCTCACGGGCCCTGTTGCTCCGCGGCATGTGGGATCTTCCCAGACCAGGGCTCGAACCCGTGTCCCCTGCATTGGCAGGCAGACTCTCAACCACTGCGCCACCAGGGAAGCCCCACACGTTGATTCTCATACTTGGCCAGAATTAACTGTGTGCCCCCTTTACTGAGATCTCTGAGTAGGAGTCTTTTGACGATTTAGATGACTGATGTTATGTGTTTATTTACTGCAAGAATCATCTAGCTCCTGTGTGTTAGAGAGCCCAGTGTTTCACACACACATAAAAAATAAATTTGTTGAAGAATAACATATGGGTGGCTCTGTGTCTTGTGATCTGATGCCACATGCTGGCCTAGCGTACAACCCATAACCCTAAACACTCTTAACTAACCGTTCAAGCCCCACGGAAGCTCTGCAGTGTTAGAAGTGGGCCTGCCAGGCAGCACAGTAACCGAGGGGTCTTCTCTGAGGATGGAGCCAACTGAGCCCCCATCTCACACATGTTCCTACTTATCCTCTGCCCACCCTCCCCCTCCTCCTTCCCCATCTAACTAGAGTATCTTTTGGCTATACTAAGGAGTTTTGGTGAGAAGGAATTATTCATCTGAAGCTCTTTCTTAGGAGGCCTCTTTTCCTTTGATAGGGAATCCTGAGAAACTCAGCGGGGAAAGCACTAGCCCTGTCTGAGCTGTTAGTCTTTATTGAACCATGAATTCCCCTGGACTGGGGCCTAGTGCCGAATTCCCTCACTCTTCACATAAATAAACAAATAAATACAATCTTTTGGCTGATACCTAATAAAAACTCATACAGGCAAATCAAGATTAGCATATCTCCTGGAAACTCCCAGCTTTCAAACTTCAAGAAGGTAGTCATAGGGTATTCGACCCAATTAATGTGCCCACATAAAATCCCCTTTTAACATAACAAATAACAAACAGGCTCTTTTGCTTTTCTCCAGACCCTTTGATTGAGGTTTAGGGGCTAAGGCTGAGATTAGTGATGAAAAATATTACTAATCTGAAAACTCTTTTTCTTGGGAGGAAAATGCCACGATGTATCAAAATGTCCTAAATAATTGTTTAAACAAAACAAAACAGGGAATTCCCCATTGGTGCAATGGTTAGGACTCTGCGCTCTCACTGCTGAGGGCAGGGGTTCAATCCCTGGTCGGGGAACTAACATCCCGTAAGCTGTGTGGTGCAGCCCAAAACAAAACAAAACAAAACAGGTTGAAAATGTCCTTTCAGCAAAGATATTTGCCACTCTTGGCTCCTGTGCTTATATCGAAAGGACAAGGGTAAAAAAGGTAAGTATCACACCCCTGCTCTAGACATACGCTTTTAGTTTCATTTGGATCACTTTGGACAGAAACTTCCAAAAGCAGAGACTGAATAGCTTCTCAGCTTTCAAGTAATGCCAAACCAGGATAGGTCCCCAGCTATCTTGGTCCCAAGGCCAAAATCATGAAATGAAAAATCCCCAGCAGGTAGAATTTATTTCTAGTGGCATACGTTTTATATTTAGAGTTTGGAAACTCTCATCTAACGTGACAGAGGTACAGGTTAAGATCTTTGGAGCCCTTTTATTTTTCTTCGAAAGCGCTTAATGCAGTGGTTTTCAACTGGGGGTGACTTTGTTTCCCCCAGGGGGCATTGGACAGTCTGGAGACATTTTCTGTTGTCACGGAATGAAGATGGGGGTTGGTGGGGAGCAGGTTCTCTCTAGTGAGGGGAGAATAGATGCTGCTAAAATCCTACAGTGCTCAGGACAGCCCTTCACAATAAAACGTTATCTAGTCTAAATGCCAGTGGTGTACCAAGGTTGAGAAACTCTAACATAATGGGTACCCTTAGCCAGCTATGGAAGTTACTGTGTCATGGATGTACTCACCAGGGAGATGGTGAATAATAATAGCTATTATTTATTGAGTGTTCCCTGTATTTAATTTATTTTTTAAAAAAATATTTATTTATTTGGCTGCGCCAGGTCTTAGTTTCGTCACTCGGGATCTTTTAGTTGTGGCATGTGGGATCTTTAGCTGTGGCACGAGAATTCTTAGTTGCGGCATGTGGGATCTAGTTCCCTGACCAGGGATCGAACCCGGGCCCCCTGCATTGGGAGCTCAGAGTCTTAGCCACTGGACCACCAGGGAAGTCCCTTCCCTGTGTTTTAGACATTTAATGCACATTAGTTTTTTAAAAAATTAATAGACTTTATTTTTTAGACCAGTTTTAGGTTTACAGAGAAATTGAAATGAAATTACAGAGTTCTCATATGCTCTCTCACCTGCTCCTTCATTTCCCCTATTAGTAACATCTTGCATTAGTGTGGTATATTTTTTTTACAACTGATGAGCCCATATTGATACATTATTATTAACTAAAATCCAGGGTTTACATTAGGGTTCACTCTTTGTGTTGTACAATCTATGGGTTTTGACAAATGTATAATGACACGTATCCACCATTATGGTATCATCTTTCATCATGATCCAAAAAGCATGAGAACAAAAGGGCAGCCAACTAAAAATGATGGAACTCAAAGCTAGAGAGAGCCAGCGTTGTTGATTTTGCCGCCAGCCTGATTCCTTGTCTCCAGTCTCCTGTGATGTGACATGATTTAAAGTATGTTTTTTATTGAAAAGTGTCTCACTTGCAACTTTTTCGAGGGTCAGCACTGATCTTTGTAGTGCCCTTTTCACTCATTTAATTGCAAATATAGTAGCCTGGTTGCAAAAGTCCAGCCCTGTTAGAATATCTAACAGGCAGTTAGGACTGCTCAGCATTTACAATATGTGGATCATCATATGAGTTCGCTAAGAATACAAATGACTTTATACTGAACCGAGTGTCTTACAGCTCAGAATTTGTCTTTGACAGGGGCAGGTTAAATCCATCACACATAACAATAGAATGATGAGCACATTAGCAGGTGGAACAATATTGTCAAGTAGAAGGATTTTAAAACGTGATAGAACACAACACAGTCCTTTTCTCAAGAAGCCTACTTTCTAACTGGGGATAACATTCACTCACAATAAATAAGAAATTGAAGGAGACGTTGGGAATATAAATGCTAAGGCGGTACATTGAAGGGTGATCATAAAGTTAGATGAGATTAATGAACTAAGTCTTTCACCAAGAAGTTCTTTTTTTGGATGTGAGGGCGATCTGGCTGCGACATCTGTCACCCCATTGATCGCCAGGCTTGACTCGGCTGATCTGGTTGGCTAGGCAGGTGTCCCCTTCTTCCCTCACCATGTGTGTCCCTCCCAAAGCTGAGTGCTCCTTTCAAGATGATGACCTTCCCCATAGAGGAGGACCGTTCTTTGGTCAGGGGTATAAGAGTAGCTGCAATCCCCTGCTAGAACCTCCAAACAAGCTCTCAAGAAGTACATTTTTTTTCTTTTTAATATTTATTTATTGTTGGCTGTGTTGGGTCTTCGTTGCTGCGCGTGGGCTTTCTCTAGTTGCGGCAAGGGGGCGCTACTCTTTGTGGCGGTGTGCAGGCTTCTCATTATGGTGGCTTCTCTTTGTTGCAGAGCATGGGCTCTAGACATGCGGGCTTCAGTAGTTGTGGCTCACGGTCTCTAGAGTGCAGGCTCAGTAGTTGTGGCACACGGGCTTAGTTGCTCTGCGGCATGTGGGATCTTCCTGGACCAGGGGTTGAACCCATGTCCCCTGCATTGGCAGGTGGATTCTTAGCCACTGTGCCATCAGGGAAGTCCCCAAGAAGTACATTTTTCAATTGTACTGATAGACAAGACTGCTTTTGGATATAGTCCAATTAGATTTCAAAGACTTGGATTAAGAGAGAGTTAAAAATGATGGCGGATCTTGTAGGCTGACAAAAAAGGAAGCCACTGTCCTTGCTGGACTAATTCATTAGGATGCCCTCAGGGCCTGCCCAAGAAGACTCTCTAAATAGGAAATGAATTTAAATGAAAAGAATGGCCGCCAAAAAGAAGAGCTTAAGGGGCAGGAGAAAGGCAATTTGGCTCCAGAATTCTGTTGTTTCCCTAACATATTTCCTGCCTGTCCTCCTGCCAATGGAACTGTTTTGTAGCATAAAAGTGCTTCCCCAGCACAAATGAGCAGCGAAGATGCCAAAAAGGAGTGTGGCTTTAGCTATCAATCCTCACTTCCATTCATTGCCTAAATCTGCTTATTTTTCTGTTTGACTTGATGGGAGGGGAGTTTTTTGATGAAGAACACCCTGGTGAGAGATTGTGGCCGAAGGAAGCTCCAGAGGGACTTGCTCTACAAGTCTGGGTGAATCAGCTGCAACCAGCTGACTGTCATGTGGCCAAATGGGGCATTTCAGATCCTTTCCCTTCATTTCAGTTCAATCAGCATTTGCCCAGTGTCTGTGAAAAGGGACCACTCTAATCTGGAGGTTAAGCTGGGCTCAGGGGGTTGCTGAAGTGAATACAGCATGCTCACATGCGCTGCGGGGTTCACGGAGGTGTCTATAATATACATGACGTGGAAACTATGAGAACACAGCCCAGTTTCCAACGGTTTCAAGTCTTGACACCCTTGGAGGGTCAGGGAAGATTTCTTAGTGGGCAGTAAGCGTTGAATGTCCATAAGGAACACTCTTTGAGAATAAAAACAACTGAGATTTATTTATAGGAAAATAAAATAGGAACAATTTTCTGTTGCTAAAAAGAATAAGATTATTGGGGTGGAGGGAGATTTTAAAGACGTTGGAGAATTTGTGGATACATGGCTTAACTGATGAAAGCAATAATTAACCCTCAAATGATTGGTTCATAGCTCTTGCAAGACCAGCTGTAGTCATGTTATATTTGAAGTCAGGAGTTTTAAAGGTGGTAGATGCCAAGGAAGAGGCAAGGGACCTAGATAACCTATTAGGTAAGTAATGCCCCCAGGAAAACATAGTGTTGTTAGTATTATAAAAATAATACTTAAAAAAATACATGTCGATGTTCTGGGTTTTATTTTAATAGGTGGTAATTCCGTAGGCTTGTGTTTCTATAAAAGGAATAGACTTTGGGAATGGTGCTTGAAGGCATGAAGCAGGAGAGGAGGACAGAAAGGGACCCCAGCCAAAGGACGGGTGAGAGATGGAAGTCCCTGTGGTTGGGTTTCCTCAAAGCCACCCTCAGCCCCCTTCTCCCATCCCTCTTCCCATTATGGCAGCTGAACAGCCACAGAATTTCTTTCTCACACTCTCTTGGAACTGAGGGTGGCCATTGGGCCCATTTCTGGTGAAGAAAGCATTGAGTAGATTTGTGGAGGGACTTTTGGGAAAGATATTTTGTTTTCTGATTAACAGGACAGAAACTTTCCCTTTGTCCCCCATACCTGCTTGAGATGCTGAGTTGAGGACAAAATCTTACAACAATGAAGCAAAACCACAAGGACAAAGACAACACCTTGAGGCTGGCTGAGCAGAAAGATGCATCGCTTGGGAACCTAACAGTTATTGAGACACTTAGTGAACCCTGGAAGTACCTACCTCCAGGCTTCTTATAAACAATGCAACTGAAATCATGGGTGTTTCTGTATGTGCCGTTACAAGCATTCTTAATTCCTATAGAAGAATTAAGAAAGGTACCTGGTACCTTTACAAAACAAAATTTTCTCACCTCGACCCTGCCCCTAAACACAGACCTTCTCTTTTACCACTTGAATGAAGGTAGATAGATGGAAGTTATAGGAAAGATACTTAAATATACATTAATGTTTTATAGAAGGAGAATAATAACTAATGTTTATTTCTAATTTGTAAATGCCCAGACATTATTAAAGAAAAGAATTGAGGAAAATTTAATTGTAAGATAAACAGTCACTGAGGAAAATTATAGCATCTCCATCCATGATGTCTTGAGTAATTGCTGTCTTGTTTAAGAATTAGGGGCTGAATTATCTTTCTAGAGCCACTTGCACTATAAGACTAGGAGCATATGAGGAAATGGGAAGGTCGATTCTTGGGGTCCTATATTTTGCCTTGTCTTTCTGTCTGAGGTGAGCCGCAAGCACTGGTGTTGCATGTTTCCCTCTTCCTTTCCTGTCATTCTTCCCCAACTTTGACCTCCTTCTTTTCCATTGAATTTTTTCACTTGACAAGTGTTTAATGAGCCTCCCTGCCTGCCCCTCACAGGGGTCTCTTATCCTCCATTGATCTGCTATTCCCTTGCTTGTACTCTTCTGCTCTCTTGCCTGGTTTTACTCATACTTTCTCTCCTGTCCCTTATTTTTACCCTTCACAATTTTTGTGTCCTCTCTCCTGCCCTTTCCTCCATCCCCATCCCTATACTTTCCTTCTTCCCTCCTCTTTGAAAGGAAATGAGAAGTAATAAACTGTAAAATTACACTTTTGGAAGACACTCATGATTTATCAAGCAGATCACCGAGATGAAATGGATGTTCCAAACACGATGATGAAATGATGAAATTCTTACATTATCTAATTTTCTTAAACCGACACGATTTAACCTTCTTCTACTTTAACATCTTGCTTGGCTATAAAAAGAGAAAGTCTTTCACTTCTGCTTCGTGAGTATCCTCTCTTCAGCTCCTTGCTTTCCCTTTTCTAAGCCCATTCTTCTTTGGAGAGATCATTTTGATGATGACAGTGGTAGAGGACAGAATCCACATTAGAACACCAATGACCGGGGCTGACGCCTCAGAAAAATTCAATATGAATCTCGAGGTAGGGCTTAGAGATGGGTATTTTAAAAACTCCCTAAGTGATTTTAATGTGTCTCCAGGGGTGAGAACTAATATTGTAGAACAAGCATTCTCAATATAGTACTACCTGTTAAAAAACTGAGTAAGTTAAAGTTGGGCTGGGGATAGAAGAAAACCCCTCTTTGAGTTGAGAGTGGTAAAAAAGAAAAAAAGCAGAAAAAAAAAAAACCCTCCCCATAAGGGTATCAGGATTTCCCAAAAGGGTAAGAGGAGGCTGAGATGAGAGCGCGTGGGCGCTGCCCACGTTCAGGGGTATGCCCGAAGCTAAAATTGTTTCCAAAAACCCCCGCAGAACCACAGACAGAGACGAGCTTGTCATACTTATATTTAGAAACAAAGCAATAAATACATGAAGGAATTCCATCAGATGTGATCAAATTAAAATAAAAAGCTTCTCTCAACCTTAGAAAGAAAAATAAAGTTTTATATTCTACTCATCTTGGTGAAAACTGCCCGGAGAAAATTCCTTTTTTTTTCCCTTAAACTCAGTGGGAGCAAGTATAACAATTTCTAGGGTGGGTAATTTTGCAAAAAGTTTTCCCAGGTAGTTTTAGTGAAAATTTTAGGAAGTTTTTTGGTTCCATTTAATGATTCAAGTTTAGAGTCTTGAGACGTGTGTGTGTGTGTGTGTGTGTGTGTGTGTGTGTGAGAGAGAGAGAGAGAGGATTACAGAACAGATCAGACGCACTGTTGGTGGACGTTCATATTAGAACATAATCTCTGGAAGGCAATTCGACAATATGATTTTTTAAAAAACTTAGAATTTTGCATTCCACTTCCAGAAATTTTTCTGAGGAAATCATCACAGAACGGTGCAAAGTTATAACTATGTATAGTAGCAAAAAATTGAACACAGTATGTATGCAACAAAATAATTAATTATAACACAAATATGCACATAATTCCATGTACAATGGAATATAATATAATATACATGGAATATAATTCCATGTATAATGGAATATAATATGCATTCATCAAAAATAATATTGCAGAAGAATTTTCAGTGATGTGAAGAAAGCTACATATATTATTTATGAAATATATCAAGTTACATACTTACATGTACAATATTACCTCATTTGTGTTAAACATATGAATTTATCATTAGAAAAAGGACCAAATGAGTAGAACATCAAAAAGTTTACAGTAGTTATTCACTAGAAAGCAAAATCTTTGAAAATAGGAAATAAATAGCTGTATTTGGATACATAGTAGGTTATTAAAATATATATTGTTGAATTTTATTAAATTGTGTGGTAGAATTATGGGTGATTTTGATTTTCTTGTTATGCCTATTTTCTAAGTTTTCTCATCTAATAGATATTATTTAAAAATGAGAAAACATATCAAAATATATGCTATAGAAAGTTTATGTATATGGACAAATGATGCAATAAATATACAAAAGGACTTCAATTTTTCAGTGGTAAAATAATAGAATAATGGATATATTTTAGTCTTTAATGTATCCTTATACATGTGCGCATACACACATACACATACAACTTGAAAATCATACTTTTTTATTGAAGTATAGTTGATTTACAATATTGTGTTAGTTTCAGGTATACAGCAGAGTGATTCAGTTATACAAATATATATGTATATGTATTTACACATATATATATATATATATACATATATATACTTTTTTAGATTCTTTTCCATTGTAGGTTATTACAAGATACTGACTGTAGTTCCCTGTGCTCTACAGTAGGGTCCTTGTTGTTTATCTGTTTTACATAGAAAATCACACTTCTGATGATGTAATTGTTTTCATAGAGAACACAGAAGAATCTATAGAATTTATTGAAACAGAAAATTTACACATATATATTTTTATATAAGAGCAAACAAGTTAGAAAAAGTAACCAAATTTTTAAAAAAGTCAGTAGTCATAAAAGCAATAAAAACCATAAGGTACATGGAAATACCATTTTTCAAAAGAGGAGCACGAATGCATTGGAGAATGCTGTAACATTTTAATTATTGAATCCAGGTGGTCTTGCTTCAGACTATGTGGCTCCCTCGAATTCATGGGAAAAAAAAATTCCTCACTATTCTTTACTATATCCCTAAAACAAATTCAGAGATATTAATTATTTAAATATGGGGGAAAAAAGCTTAAAAATGTTTAGGTGAAAATATAGGATAACATTTTTATGACCTCTGGAAAGGAAAAGATTTTGCAGGTAAGATTTTTGCTTACAAAGGGAAAAAAATTAAATTTGCCAACATTAAAACTGACTTTCTCTTTGTGAAAATCCAGCCAAAAATTTAGAGAAGGTATTTGCAACATATATGTCTAATGAGAAAATAGTAATAAGAATATAAAAAGGCAACCTACAAATTAATAAGAAAATGGCAAACAGAACAACAGAAAAACATTGGGGAAATGAACAAAACATGTGAGCAGACTTGTCACAGAAGAGCAAACTCAAATGATTAGTAAATATATGAAAAGAATTTCAAATTCATTAGTAATTGGGGAAATTAATACCAAATTCAGAATGAGCTATCATTTCACACCTACCAGACAGGCAAAAATCAAAAGCTCTTTTAATGACAGCAAGCATTGATAAGAATGTGGAACAATGCAACATCTAAAATACTATAAGTATAAATGTAAAACTTCTTTTTCAAAATATTAAAAAAATATTTGGCATCATCGTGTAAGATTGAACATTCACATAGCCTTTAACCTGCCAGTTTTACTCCTCTGTATACATATATGGCACATGTGTACCAGGAGATTTAGACAGTAATGTTATTATTATAATTTTTATAACAGCAAAACCCAGAAACAACACATGCAGATAAAGAAGAGATTGGATAAATAAATGGGGTATATTCTTACAGCTGAATACTATGTGGCAGTGAAAATGAGGAACTGCACACCATTCTTATCAGCATAGAGCATTTTGAATGAAGAGAGCTAGTTACAAAAGACATTTTATGAAGTTCAAACCCAAGCAAAATAAAGCAATACATTGTTTGGGGATAAATTCCTATGTGGTAAAACTGGGAAGAAAAACAAAAGAATCATAAACCCATAACAAAAAGCGAAGTGCTTTTCTCAAGAAGCCTACTTTCTAACTGGGGAGATGGCTTGATACCATGAACGAAATCATCAGTCTCTGGAATGATCGAGAAAAATAGGACTGGGGAAGGGTACAAAGGACTTCAAAAGTGTTGCTAATGTCTGATTTCTTCAGCCCAGAGGTGGGTATACAATTACCCATTTTATTATTGTTCTTTAGAACATATACATATGTTGTAAATATGCTTTTTTGTATTAAATGTTTGTTTAGAGTCTTTTGTTAAAGAATACAAACATTGAAAATGAGAGAAAAATATTACACATTCCTCTTAGTGTAGCATTTCTCTTTTGAGATAGATAAGCCACATTTTTAAACTTGGCCGTGTGACATTTCTGAGCATCGGTTTTCTTGTTTGTCAAATGGGAATAATACTTAACTCATAATGTTTTGTTAGAATTAAATGAGATTTTCTTTTTAAGCCCAGCTCAGGGACTGCCATATAATAAGTTTGCAATATGTGTGGTTTTATTTATTTATTTAATTCATTATTAAAATATATTACAAGTTCTGGGACTTCCCTGGTGGTACAGTGGTTAAGAATCTGCCTGCCAATGCAAGGGACACGGGTTCGAGCCCTGGTCCGGGAAGATCCCACATGCTGTGGAGCAACTAAGCTCGGGCACCACAAATACTGAGCCTTCGCTCTAGAGCCTGTGAGCCACAACTACTGAGCTGGTGTGCCAGAACTACTGAAGCCCACGCGCCTATAGCCCATGCTCCACAACAAGGGAAGCCACTGCAATGAGAAGTCCACACACCACAACGAAGAGTAGCCCCCGCTCGCCACAACTAGAGAAAGCCCTCGCGCAGCAGCGAAGGCCCAATGCAGCCAAAAATAAAATAAATAAATAAAATATATTACAAGTTCTTTAAAAATGGAAAAAAGTTCTCAAAAATAAACCGAAATAGAAATTACAATCTTTTGAAATGAAATATACTGAGGTTATATTAAATTAGTGCTGCATTATTTATGATATTGTGCCCAAATTTGAGGAATATGTTTCATCCAAATAACTCAAAATAGTTGCTGCACATCATCTAAACTTTCTCACAGCCTGTTTAGTGAGGGACATTTATTTACATGGCACTTACATTTTGTCCAGTATCTTAGTGACTACTGGTCACTGACTACTTCTTAGTGACTATGGGTCTTCAGAGAGCAGGCATTGAAGATCATTCATATTAATGTTCACTTCTCATCAAAAGAAGATAAAGTAGAAAAGTGAGGTGAAGTTCAAAGAGGAGACTGAAGGCGACAGGTCTGATCAGACTCCCCTGACAAGTGCCACTTTAAATTACACAAGGATTTAGAGGCAGGCTGGGATCTGGCTCCTGCAGGGTTAGGTTTTTCTTAGCAGCTCCATCTGAATGACATCATTTGATAAAGTATTTTTTACAGCCCCAGAGAGGTGGGCTTGTGGTTGCTTCCATCGCCGAAAGTCAAACATTTAAACAACAACAAAAAAGTTAAGTTGCTAAAATTTCTGAACCAAAAGAAGACAGAATTTCCTCCAATCGCGAGGAACCAAGAAAAATGACACATTTCCTGACTGCCCACTCGACTTCCCACACCCCTCCCCCAGCTCCCCTTTAGCAACAGAGAAAGAAATCACAGTAGTGAATTAATAATTCTGTGAGACAGACTTTCCTTCCCCCAGTGTGATTCAGCCCTGCAGCCCGAGGAGGGGTAGGTAGCGAGTTCTTTAACTCTGCGCGCTCTGGACCAGCTTTCAGTATTAGACATCTGGAGTTTTTGAAAATTAACACTGGAACAAAAGTGACTATCATACTCCATGTCCCCTTTACCCGCCCTCGGTCAAAATTTTATTTAAGTTTCTTTAAGGTCGCTTAAAGAGAAGAAAAAAAGAAAAAGAAAGAAAGAAAGAAAAGAATGGGAAACACTATCTAGAAATGTAGAAATCAAACCATCACTGAAAGCATGTTGTAGCAATTACCACCACCTGTGATTGATTTTGCTACAAACTAAAGGAAAAAGGTGTTTTACCATAGATGACACTCCTTCAACTCTGTAATCAGCCTCCTTCCTCTGTCTTTCCAGCATATCTATTTAATCATGCTTGACTGCAGCAAGGTGATGCAATTGTTTCAATGTAATTGCCTTATCTAGGCCTGGAATGAGAAACCTCCTGTGATTGAGGAGATGGCCGTGTGGCCCCTTGGACATTAGAAGAGCAGAGAGAGTTTTTCCACAGTGGCTTTGCAGGGATGTCTGTGGCACCTGAACCTTCTGGGAAGTGCCCCCCAAGAATCCACAGACTAGACGGGAACTCCAGGGTACTGGGCTGATTTTCTTGCCCTACACATTTCTAAGATAAGAGTCTAATAATAAATTCAATTTCCGGTCCCCATGTCTGCTTTCTGGGTTTTCAAAACCTGAAAGACTTACCTAAAGCTACATACCCCCCCAGAGGAAATCCTGTTCTCCTGTAGTGGGGCTGAGGAATCTCAGATGTCCTATTGACTCTAGTTTTTCAGCCTTTCACAGACATTCTTAGGATGGCATCCACTGGTGATACGTTTCTAGTGGGCTAGTTTCCCACTAACAGGCAGTGTGCACTCTTCCAGACCACTAGAGTAAAATCAACACTCTGTGCTAAAACCTCACAGGATGCTCTAACCTCGGTAGGGTGAATTATGGTATTGACAACACAGCTGCGTAGACAATTGTACAGGATGTTTGTCTCCCCGAGCAGAGAATGAGAGAATCCTCAAAACTCAACTTTCTGCGATCACTTGAAATTCACTACTGTTATTCTCCAGCCCATGACAGAACACTCTAGAAAGTGCCCAAAGCTGTTCACTCACAAAGGAATAAAGGAGCCGCAGATATGACTTGGGGCTGAAAGGTGTTTGGACTATGGTCCTCCTCTGAGGAGGAGAGCTTGGGCCTTGGTGCCCAGAGCAGCAGTGAGAGGTCACCTCACCTCCTTCCTACCTTCTCTGGGAAACCTCTGCATTGGATTTTAACATCACAAATCAATATGACCCTATCTATCAAGTGCATTTCACTGAAGCTATGTGTAAATTACTTGGATATAGACTGTTTTCCAGTTACAAGTATGTTCCCATTGTTAAAAGAGAAAATTGGCCCCAACCTTTTCTTGATAACGTTAACATTTATTGAACAATACTTGAAGAAGAAAACTGAGATTTAATCTTTGTGCATTCCATTCTTTCCCAGCCATCCCCGGAACTGGGGTAAATGGACAAAAATGTCTTATGATTTAACATTGCATTTAAAAATACTCTATTGGACTTTGTTGATATTTATAACTTCAATACCTTTTAGGAAGGATGTATGATGGTAACAGAGTGTACTTTTATTCTGTTGAACATACGCACACTCAGAATTATAAACATAGGAGCGTAGCCTATTTATCTACTTCTTTCATTACTTCATTAGCATTTCCCAGGTTTTCTTCAAAAACAGACATTTTAGTGGCTGTATATTAAGATAATTATTAAAACGAATCCATATTAAAGTCCCTGTGGATACCAGAGAGAAATTTTCATTGTTTTTTAGGTGAGTAGCTCATGTTTGAAAAGTCAGTACGACAATACATTAATGTATATCTTTACTTCCTGTTAAGTTTCAGGCACCTGCCAGTTCTTAGCTCCATCCTAGTCCTGACCCGGCTGGCCTGACCAAGCCAGGTGGCTCAAATCTACCCAAAGGTGCCATCTTGAATTTCTGTTGGAGCCAAGCCATTGTGCATGGGATGGGCTCCCACATCTTTAGCCCACTGAACTGCATCCCTTCTCTTCCTTCTGGACAGCATTGAGCTTGATCATCCCATGTCACTGGGCAGCACATCCTGATTAACACTGATATTCCCCATATGGGTCTGGAGCCAGGTTATGAACTGGATTCGGCTTTTCTGGCACCTTGGCAACATGCTTTCCTATTGCCAGATATTTATTCATTTATTCTGTTAGTCAGTTGGTCAAGATGATAAAAATATATTGATTGCCTACTCTGTGCCAAGCTAGTGTGGGTGATACTACTGCCTGGACTTTGTGCTACTGCTGTGATATCATTCCAGAACAGATAGAGCCCAGTCAACCCTGCCAAGCACCTGATTCTGAAAATCACCACTGCTTAGAGTCCTATTTTGCCGCAAATTGGACCTCTTAAATATTGATACCATATCAAGTTTACTATATCCTTTTGGACAGTATAACTTGAAAATCTGGCCCCCCATCTTCGGATCCAGTTCTATAGCCAGGTGAGTCCCCATCAATTCCGGCTTCCTCTCCTGTCTTCATATCCCCTTTGCCAAGGTCCTGGCAGACTTTTCAGTAAGCCTTGTTGGGTTCTGACCTTCACAACATTTATAGTTTACAAAAATATCTTCCCATCCATTTCCCCATTCTAGTTTTAAATCTTAAAATAACTCTATGAGGTAGGATGGGAGGCTTGTAAAATTTCTGTTTCATGAAGAAGAAATTGACTTTAAGAAGTCAAATGACTTCTTTATATTTACATAGTTAATAAATGGCCTCTTTAGGACTTGAACACAGACCTTTTGTCTTTTATTCCAGAGTTCTTTCCACATGACAGGGCTGACAATGACTAACCTCCACTTTGAACTGACCTTACAATTCATCTCAGGAGGCAGCCAACTTTCCACTATGAAAGATTAATATATTAAGCCTTTTAGGACAACACTTTAACCTCCAAATAATTACTCAAAAGATAAAAATGTCAGATACAGTACAGTTAGAAGGATAAAAACCAATGAATGTGAAGGGCCTTTGAGAACCATCCTTTAAATTTCTCCTGCTCTAGGGCCATGTGAAAATATGGCTCCTACTAAACACAGATCTATCAAGCGGAAAGCTCTGTACTGCATTTCTGCAGGTCTAAGATGACTTGGCTATTTCAGAGTAGAGAAGTTATTGCAATACATAGGGTATGGGTAGTGTTAGTTGCTACCATCTTTGCTGGCCCTTCCAAGCTTTCTTTTCTATATAGGGGCTGAAGGCCTAGAAATGACATTTCCCAGCCTATCTTGCCAGCAAGTTTCTTATTTAGAGTGCCCCTGTGAGAGGAACTCAATAAAGATTTAAAAGCAAAAGAAAAGGAGAAATCCTCTGGTGATAGGTGTAAGTAGTAGATACAGGCAGAACGCAAATGCAATTTTTGCATCTTCCCACTTTTTGAAAGTCAACAGCGATTTTTTCTGATCTTCTCTCCCCCAGCTATCCTATTAGTTTTGTTAGCATCACATTTCCTATATTAACTCCCTTCTGGCTTAGAATTTCTAGAGTGGTAATTTTTTCCCCCTAATCAAATGTTGACTGATTACAGCACTTTCTCTATGGTGCTGTAATTTTGGTGTCCCGGTTTGTTTCTTTCTCTGGATGGGAGCTCTTGAAGACATGGATTTGTCTTATTCATCTTTGTAACTCAATGCTTGCAATATGGAAGGCGCCGTATTGTTAAAATGTTGTTAAAAGAGTACACAGAGAATAAATTTGAGTGGGGAGAAGGTGAGATATTTTGGAATAAGCCAAGAAATGTATATCCTGAGTAGGGAAAAAAAAACAAATCTTCAAACTGTTACTCTTTAACTTCAGGCTTGTTTTGTATGGGTCAACTACTTAATTCACACTTAGAGCACTACCTTGATTAAGAAATTCTATGCAATAAAAGTCTCTTTTGAACACAGTTGGACCACTTAAGAAATCACAAAAATATTTGTACATCCCGTAAATTGGCATTGACATCCTTGTTAGGGTTCAACTCAATGGTGATGTGTCTTCTCATGGAGGGTCATTAATGGTGATCATGACAAGCAAAGCTGCATATATTTTATTTTTTTCATTTTTTGGCTTATGATTGAAGGTACAGAGGGCTGGTCCCAGGCAAAATATGAAGTTCTGATCTCTAATAAACAAATTAGACCTCAAATACTGTCTCGATATTTGTTTCTAAGAGAAAGTCCAAACTCTGTGGGACACAGAAAAAGAAAGTTTCTTTACTTTAAGAAATTCACATTGATGATAAGTTAACCAATAAGTACAAAGTAGTGACAGAAAGTGCATAGAGTTTAATGGGAACACCTAGGAAAAGCAGCTAACTCAAACTGGAGACTGCGAGACAGAAGGCATTTCTTTGATTATGGAACTCTAGAGTTGAGTCCTGAGGGCTGCGTAGGAGTTGGCTGGGGAACAAGAGTGGGGTGGGTAGTGGGAATGGCAGGGGCAGGCTGTAGGCTCATGGCACGTGGGATTCTATATGGGTGTGCACGTGTGCAGAGAGCCACGGGCCCAAATCACAAAGGGCCTTGTGGGCCATGCGAAGGAGCTCGGACTTAGCTGAAAGCCCGTGGAGGGCCATATAAAACCAATCCTACAGTTGAGTGAAATTCTGCTGAGAGTTCAGGGACTCCGAGCTTCATTCAAGTCCTTGTCCCTAAAATCCTCCTGGTCTAGGGTGTTGCACAGGCCCCAAGGGGGGAAACATGATTAGATGGACATTTACAAAGACCCCACTGGGTTCACTGTATAGGATGGTTTGCAGGGGCCCTAATTGAAAGCAAGAGGTCCATTTACCAAGCTGGTACAATGGTCCAGGTGAAGAGCAATCTGTTGATGAGCATGGGAGCCTAGAAGAGCTGATAGATTCCAAATGAACAGACTTTAACCCTTCTTCTCCTCTTAAAAAAATTTTTTTTTAATTAAAAAAATTTCTGCTTCATTTTATTGTTATTAAGTAATATTTTAAAATATCATCCTCTATTTACCTAATGGTTTGGAACATATGCCTACCATATTATTATGACATCTTTAGTAAATTCTCTGACAATCAGGTATGATCTTTAAAGTATTTTGGATATGGAAGAGACATGAATGTATTTTCTCAGACATGGAATACAAGTTGTCCTTTCTTCCAAAATACAAAATCCCACATAGATGACAAAAGAAGCATAAAGTCAGTCTAAGTAATATGTTTCCTAGTTTTGTGGTTAAATAATTGTGGTACATTTTCCACAGACCCACAGACTATTCTGCTGCCTCTAAGGGTGTGTAGCTTCTGCTGGGCCAATGGAGCTGATCCTTCTGTAGGTTCAGAAGCCTCTGTGTCAACAATTTCCTTTTGGCTCTTCAAAACAACTCCTATTTTTTTTTCTTTCTTTCTTTCTTTTTTTTTTCCCCTGTGAAAAAGATCATCCCTTTTAAATATCTATTCATTAAATACGTTTTTTTTTACCAGCAATAATTTTGCATGCTTTCTTTTCCAGTCTGTTTATGGGTATTGGAAAGCTGTAGGTCTCAGTCTCAGATAAAAATATCATTCTCCTATTTTGAAAGTATTCTCCATTCTGAATCCTGTGTTTTAAATAAAATGTAACTTCAGGCATGAGTTAGAAAACATAATACTTTGAAAACTGAGGAACAGGTAGCTAGTATTTTTACTTTAAAGTGCCTGCTTTAAAAACCACACACTGATGATATCTTGAAATTCTCAAGAAGATATAAAACAACCACCAGTCTTCTATCTAGCCATTTTTAGTTTGTTTGCTCAAGATAATTATGAAAAGTATGAAGTGCTAGCTACTTCCTATTTTCTGACTCATTATTCTACTGGAAAATCTAACCATAAAACTGGAATTCACAGAGAAACATTATATGCTCGTGAAACTAATTCAACATTCAGCCAACATTTTCATTGATTTCACCTTCATCAGACTGCTGGTGAGAGGGCATGTGGAACCTCCTGGACCTGGAGGATTTCAGGGGCAAGGACTTGAATGAAGTCCAGGTTCCTAAAACCTGAACAGACTTTCACTGAATCATAGGATGGGAAGATGTTAGGATACAGATAAATAGACGAGCACTGTTTTATAGGCAGGAGGCAGGTTGGAGGTGGGGAGAGGATGGTGAGAGAGGGATTTATTCCACCTTTCTCAAATCATTTCAAGGCTCCATGTTTCCTTTTTCTTTTCTTTCTTTTTTTTTTTTAAGATCTTGTTTTGATGTGGACCATTTCTTTCAAAGTCTTTATTGAATTTGTTACAACATTGCCCCCGTTTCATGCTTTGGCCCTTTGGCCGTGAGGCATGTGGGATCCTAGCTCCCTGACCAGGGATTGAACCCGCACCCCCTGCATTGGAAGGTGAAGTCCCAACCACTGGACCATCAGGGAAGTCCCTCCCTGTTTCTTAATATTAGGAAATTCATGCTTCTGTTTGCTATGATTCCTCATGCTATAAATGATATCTTCTCTTACTTTGATTCTTGTGTGGACTGACAGCCAGATGCCATTTTTAATACAGTAAACTATACAATGATATTTGAAAATCTCATTCTAATAAATTCTATGGATTTTCCAAATTACCACCTTTTAACCCAAGATTCCTAGGTAGTGACTGGAGGGGGTTGTATCTTGGAAATGGGATATCCCTCTGTGTGTTAAATAATAAAGCAGTTCAGAAATGTACAGTCACCAGAAGAGACAGACTGTGGCCTAACTGAAGGTGTTGACCTGATTAGAGGAAAGCGAACCAATCAGAAGGCACAGGTGGTGACACAAAGAACAGGCAGGGTCTCAGAAGCAGACATGGTCCATCCCAGCACCATATGCAAGAGACAACATCATGGAGAACACCTGCGGTGCCCAGAATGAAGACTTGACCTGTCAGAGACCTGGAAACAGGAATATCCCAACATTCAACAGAATGCATCATGGCATGACATCAGTCACTAGCTCCCCTGGATCTAATTCCAGCCTCACCAGGACTCCTGGTAAGAATGATTCCCACAGAGTGAGCCTCTGAGCAGGGAATGCCTTGACCAGAGGTGCAAGTGTTTGTATGCCTTTGGTAGCAAATTGTTCTCACGTAAACTATCAGTGCAGTAGCGTATCTCTGATCTTGGTGAACGTGATATTGCCTCTGGAAGATGGAGCTTTTATGCCACTTTGTGCCAAAGAAGACTCACAATGATAAGAAATGCCAAAAAAAAAAAAGAAATGCCACCTAGTAGGGGTTCAGATGACAAGCTGGTCACCTGTGGAAGGCGCCACCTGAAAGAAGGCACCACCCTCTTTAACTGCCTCAGTTGCACACTTAACTGTACTTGTGTGCCCTTCCTCTTATTGTCTCTGTGAAAATCGGACTCTTTGGGCTACTAGTGATTCCAACCCCTGGCTGCATATTAGATTCACCTGAACTTAAAAAAAATGCAAAACTCGAGAGTGCCCTCCCAGGCCAATTAAGGATGGGAATATCTGGGCATTGCCTTGGTTTAAAAACTGTCTGTGCGATTCTAATATATCCCCAGGGTTGAGAGCCATGAGTTTGATTATTGATAGAAAGGGGGAGAAGTTCCGCAATATATTTTTAAAAACATTTAATGAGCATTTTACGGACGAGAAACCTGAGGCTCAGAATCATGAGGCAATTTGCTCAGGTCTGTATCGCTAATAGGCAATAGGGCCAGGGTTTGAACCTAAAATTTCTTTTACAAAATATCAAGTTCTTTCCATGATATCTGGGCTCATGCAGAAGAGAAGGTAAGAGCTTTGCCAGATTCTGGTGAAGGGAGAAGACTGAGGGGAGTGAAGGCAGAAAGGGTTTCTGGAAAGTCTTCCCAAGAAAAGACAGAAAGGTAGAGACCTTTGCAGAATGTTCTCCAGCAGCTGTCTCCAAAGAGTGTGCAGAGGACTCACTGGGGGCGTGAGAGGAAAACGGTAAGATTTCTCTTAATTTGTTTTCATTTCTTGGTTTTTTGCATGTTTTACAAAGCACAGGATACACTGATATGGTAATATATGTCTATAATTTATAAAGAAACATATCCACATACAGTGGGAGTACATGCTCAAAAAAGTTTTATGGTAGGGGCACATAGTCAAAAAAGTAGAGTCCACTGCTTAGAGAAGATCTTCTAAACTAGGGCTGGTGCAACCCAATCTGCCCAGGCCCCTGCCCTGCAATACAGCCGGCCTTCCCTCTGTATTTGTGGGTTCCACATCCGTGGATACAGAGTGCTGACAGTAGGACACACCATTTTATACAAGGGACTTGAGCATCTGGCATTTTGGTATCTTCTGGGGTCCTGGAACCAACCCCCCAAGGATACAGAGGGATGACTAGATGCACTGAACTCCGGGCGGGAGGCAGGGTACAGACGCGGGAATTCTCAAAACATTTCTGCAGGTGTTACAAGTGTCATGAGAACGCTTGGTTAAGAATCATTGTTCTAGAGCAGAGGTTCTGAAAGTGTGATCTGGAGGCCTCTGGGGGTCCTTAAGACTCTGTCAGGGACTACGTGAAGTCAAAAAATATGTTTATAACAATACCAAGTTGTTATATGCCTTTCTTGCCCTTAGTCTCTCATAAGTGTTCAGTGGAATTCTCCAGAGGCTCCATGACATGTACTAATGTTGTCATTCTGGAAGCTAATGGGATGTTTGCTTGTGTATTTTGTGCTTTGAAGTTTCTTCAGTTTCAGTTTCTAAAATGCTAAATATAAATAGGTATAACACACATACACAAAAAATCTCTGGGGTCCTTAATCATCTGTAAGAAGGCAAAGGGGTCCTGACACCAAAAAGGTGTCCTATTCTAGAAAGTATAGAAGGCCAGGAGATATATATAATATAGTGGCAGAAGACAAGAATGAATAGTTAAGTTGGTTCAAATTGTAAACAGCATTGCATAGCGTGTTGGAATTGGACCCCAATGGCTTTTGATCTCATACCATCTTTAAAAACATTTTTGAGCATGCACTCACAGTATGTGTGTTATTTTAAATTAATTAAAATACACTATTATGTTATATAGAACATTAAAAATCAGAAAATACAGGAATTTTAAAACAGATAAAGATGAATCAAGCAATATTTTCAAATAACTATTTTTATTAATGGTAAAAATACCTTCTGCTCTAAACAAGAAATAAAATTTTTAAACATGTTTTATTATTTAAAAAAAAATCATCTATTGCTTTATAACAAAGCCATTCCAAAATCTGATTCTAAATTCACTTTGTTGTGATCCTTGACTGAGCTGGAAAAGATACCTACAGAAGATAGAAAAACAATAGAAGTTGGAGAGAAAGAAAAAAAAAATCGTTGTGCCTCCTTATTCATAATGAATTAAATTTCATTTCCAGCTATCAACTATGCAAAAGTTTTTGTCTAAACTTAGCTAATAAATTTCAATCTTCTTTGATTTCAATTAGTTGGGAAGGTGTAAAGATACATCCATATTTCCAATAAACAGGTTCAAAACCCCGTGTAACTCTTCCTTTGGATACTTTTTAACCAGACTAGAATATTTTGTTTCCAAGTTTAAGTGTGCAGGTAAGAGAGTGTCTAGGTGGCACAGCTATAGCAGTTTCGGTAATAAAATCACATAACAAAGGATAGGTCAAATTTTATTTGTATCAAGATGCAGGAAGTCAGTGAATGAAGGCACTATTGCTACCCCCTCTGAGCTGAGCAACTCACAGTTACTTCAGGACTGCTTGGGTGACAGTGACCCCCCTGATGTTGACAAGGGGAGAACACCAGTAGTAATTCATATATCAAATATCAGCAAAATGAACTCAGAGGTTTCCTGTTTTCTTCCTGCAACTCCTGGTTGCACGCACCCAGCTTTAGGAACAGTAGAAAGCCATGGGGGAATTTTAATTAAAGGAGAAGCATTACCAGGTCTGTGATTTACAAGCATAGGTAACTAGTAAGAGATTGTCTAGAAAGGAGAGAGACCAGAGGCAAAAAAAGACGGCAGGAGGCTGGGGTCCAAGCTGGAGCAGCAGGAGGAAAGGGGGGGAAGAATGGATTTGCGAGACATTTTGGAGACACACTTCACAGAAGTTTGGATGTGGGAGGATGGGGAAAAAGTCTAGAGGTGGCAAGGAAGCTGATAATGCCCTTCCCTGTGCATGGAAGGAAGAGGGCAGGAATAAACATTACGTGTTCGGTTTCGGATGATCTGAACTTCCACCCATGTGTGGTATGAAGGTGATATTCCACAGTGTTAGAAGTAAAGATCTGGGCAAGCTGAAGCAAAGTCCGTTCCTTCCAAGTCTTATTTTTCAGCCCTCCACGCCTGGGTCCTTTGCCTTTTTGGAAAGTCGTCAATTTCTTTGAGACTTTGAAGAAAGCCACTGGCCCCACTTCAGAAAGATAATGTACACATCCCAATATAAAATTGTACATATGCTTTATAGGGTCCCCAGCCCTGAGGTCCATCCACCACTCCAGATTGGAGATGTGCCCTAAGTGGCTCCCTTGCCGCCCTCCAAACCTGCCCTATTTCATTGTATGTGCCATTTCTCTGAGTCAGAGATAGTTTGCTAATTATAAGTCACTTCCTATTTTAGAAATCCTGATGACTTATGGTCAAATGCTTATGTTCATCATGCTGATTGAAGGACTGTAATTTTTAATGTCGGGTGAGAGACAGAGGAAGAATGGAGAAAAAGAGAAGAGGTCAATTCAAGGCTCTGTGATTTCTCTGGGTAAGCATTCATACAGCTCAGATAGGATGGGGTGTCATGGGACACACACAGCGTCACCTGTGAATGATTCTTGCCTGATTAAAATGAATCTAATAAGAAGTCTAGAAAGACAAGTGAAATGACACCAGAAGAAAGCAATCTGCCAAATCCAGAATGTGAGCTATTCTACAGAACAAATGACCCAATCACCTTAAAAAATAGCATGAAAACTTAAAAAGGGGGAGTGTCACGGAATAAAAGAGCCTTAAGAAATGTTAGCAATCAAAAGCAATAGGACTCTGTATAGTGGAAAATGTGAGAAATTAGAATACAAACTTAGAATTGGATGGTATTAAAAATAATTTAGCTGGGTGTAATAATGGTGGTTATAGAAAAAGAACCTATTCTTTTCTTTTTTTTAGAATAACAAAAAATATTTTACTAAAACATAAGATTTACAGAAGTTTCCAGACAAGCCATACAAAATGGTCACAAGCTTTTTCTTGAAGGCAGGATTCTACACTTGACAGCAAAGTCACAGTGTTATTAGTGAGGGCTGTGATGTTTGTTTAATGTTCCCATTTTGGTTCAAACAATCAAGCTTGTCCATCTACAGTGTCTAAATAAAGTTAGACTTGGCTAGAGAGCATATTCTAAAGAACTGGTCAGCTGCTTTTAACCAATGCAATTAGATCACCATAAAAAGGGGGAAAGGAGCCCATGAAATTAAAATAAAACTACCTTCCCCCCACCACCAAAAAAAAAAAAAAAATAATAAAGAAAAACACCCATGGCCTACAGACACATGAAAGAATGCTCAACATCATTAATCATTAGAGAAATGCAAATCAAAACTACAATGAGATATCATCTCACACCGGTCAGAATGGCCATCATCAAAAAATCTAGAAACAATAAATGCTGGAGAGGGTGTGGAGGAAAGGGAACACTCTTGCACTGTTGGTGGGAATGTAAATTGATACAGCCACCATGGAGAACAGTATGGAGGTTCCTTAAAAAACTACAAATAGAACTACCATACGACCCAGCAATCCCACTACTGGGCATATACCCTGAGAAAACCATAGGTCAAAAAGAGTCATGTACCAAAATGTTCATTGCAGCTCTATTTACAATAGCCAGGACATGGAAGCAACCTAAATGTCCATCGACAGATGAATGGATAAAGAAGATGTGGCACATATATACAATGGAATATTACTCAGCCATAAAAAGAAATGAAATGGAGGTATTTGTAATGAGGTGGATGGAATTAGAGTCTGTCATACAGAGTGAAGTAAGTCAGAAAGAGAAAAACAAATACAGTATGCTAACACATATATACGGAATCTAAGGAAAAAAAAAAAAGGCCATGAAGAACATAGTGGCAAGACGGGAATAAAGACACAGACCTACTAGAGAATGGACTTGAGGATATGGGGAGGGGGTGGGGTGAGATGTGACAGGGTAAGAGAGTGTCATGGACATATATACACTACCAAATGTAAAATAGATAGCTAGTGGGAAGCAGCCGCATAGCACAGGGAGATCAGCTCGGTGCTTTGTGACCACCTAGAGGGGTGGGATGGGGAGGGTGGGAGGGAGGGAGATGCAAGAGGGAAGAGAAATGGGAACATATAGTATATGTATAACTGATTCACTTTGTTATAAAGCAGAAGCTAACACACCATTGTAAGGCAATTATACTTCAATAGAGATGTTTAAAAAAAAAGAAAAAGAAAAACACCCACACCCCTGCAGCTAACCCTGACAACTACCTTCATTCACAGTGCTTTATACTCAAACCATGATGGGGAAATGAATAAAAGCAGAGAAGGGCCACTGCTTTTACACGTTTCGCAACAATCCAGATGACACTTCTAGCCTCTGCTCATGCTTTACAACAGTGAATCAGGACAAGACATAGATTTGCTAATGCGCATTTAATCACCAAAGGACTGAAGATGTCTGGGCTTTTATTCTGTAATGTTTCTAAGACTGTGTCCATTAAATGCAAACGAAAAAGGAAGTCTTGGCAGAACAGGAGAAGTGATGTACACTTGATGATCGGATAGATTTAAACATTATTCATGGCATATAGCCTAGTCCATGCTCTAGCTGTTTCTATGGCTTGGGCTTCGGTGGGCTTCCACTGCTCCGCTACATCATCTGCTAACAGATCATCTGGACTGGGAGCACTTAACAAAGCCTGGATCGATAGCAGAACTGTGCGGATCTGCAGTGCTGGGGACCAGTTATCTTTCAAAACATCTAAACATATTCTTCCCAACTTGTCTACATTAGGATGATAAATTTTGGTCATGAAACGTACTTTAGGGGCTGCCACTGGGTATTCTTCTGGAAGGAATAGTTCAAGTTTAAAAGTCCCTCCCTCAAAGGGGGAATCCTGAGGGCCAGCAGTGACCACATGAACATAACGGGCGTTGCTCTCATCTGGTTCTGCTTTAATGCCGGCACCTGGCTCTGCCAGCAAACGCTGGGTGTCCTTGATAATCCTGCGGAGCAGCCCGGCCATCTTGTCAGATCCCGAGTTCGGCCTCTGGTCTCAAAAGAACCTATTGTTATCAATTAGAGATACACACTGATGTATATGTGAGTGTGAGGACACAATATCTGGAATTTGCTTTAAAATAATCCAGAAAAAAAAAAAGAGGTGACAGATGAAACAAACTTGGCAAGATGTTTCTAACTGTTGAAACTGGATGATGGATATATGGGGGCTCATGATACTCTTATCTGTTTTCTTGTATGTTACAATTTCCCACAGTAAGTTTAGAAATAATTATAAATATTTCTTTAAACGCATGGTTCTAAAATCTGGCTGATGATCAGAATCTCCTGGGCAGCTTTAAAAAAAAAAAAGAGAGACTCCAGGAGCTGCCCAGTCCTTCGGCATTAATCTTCTATAGGTACACTTGTACTGGGTGGAAGAAGGGGCCATTCATAATTTCCCAGGACACTGGTGCCACCGGCGCTCATGGCCAGCACCGTCATAGGTCACCTCTTCTAAGATCTGACCCAGAAGCCTTACACTTCTTCCTCCCCTCTGATTTCTTTCCTTCCTGTCTCTCTCTGCTCCTCCCCCTTGTCTTTTCTCTCTGTACTTCAGTAAGGCTGAGGGCAGGAAACTGCAGAGAAGCACAGGGAACAGGCACCGGCACGTCTTCCCTACTTCCCTCTGGGCCTCCATGCCTTCCCTGTTAAACCAGATGCCTTACCCTTAACAGTCAGTTCTCTTAATATCTATGGGTGGGAGATGTACCCCCAGCCCAGGTGTTCCTTGAAATAAAGTTGTTTGGGAAGTGTGGTCTTAATATTGGGGCCTTTTTCTTTCACCGTTCGTAAACAGAAAACATCAAAATTTGTTCTTAAATAATTTACTTTTTAATCTTGACTTCTGTGAAAAGTTACATTTAAATTTAGGAAAACTTGAAGAAAGCCAATAGAGAGTCAACAGTTTTCTATCAGAGACAACTAAATGTGCAAATTTCAAATGTTTTCTATAATAAGTATAAATAATTCCATTTATTCACATTAAGAATGAAAATGTTGATACATATAAAATATTAAAATAGCAACTTCAAAAGAACTAAATGAAAACACTGAAGTTTATCTGAAATCTTTAGAAAGACATTATAAAGAGATCTGTCACGGAAAAAGGCTTATGGTATCTCAAGGGGAAAACACATCACGTAGGACAAGTAAAGACTATGGAGAGTTAGTTATGGATTGCCAAAATTTTCAGGTCTTAAGTCCAGACCCTCGAAAAAAAAAAAATAGCAGCCTTTACCTCTGGGGACAATGTGTTTCCCTTCTTTTTTCTTCTAGAACAAGTATGAAAGCAACACAAAACACACAGAGAAACTGCAGGCCAAGGACAGAAAGAAATTTCCTCGTACTCATGGTTACAAGGTTGTGCTGTCCCAATGCTAAGGTGGCCACGAGGTCACTGCCCTGCACCCCAGCACAGAGCATGAACACAGCAAACAAAACCATCACCAAACGCTCCATATTTCCCCGTGACCTTCTCCAATCTCATCCCTGCTCCTTCCCAATCGTCTCTCTAAGGAGGTAGGATACGCAGAAGCATCTATACACTGTGGAGAACGGTTTCTCATCGGAGGGCTGGGAAGTGGCTCTGGCCAAAGTTTCACGAGGAAGCGTGAGAGTTTAATGAATTTATTTTCGATGCGACTTCTTCTTTCCAAAATGTGTGGAAAAGGTCGACTCCCCTACTGTGGTCAGGAGTTTGCTGTGTCTATAACATGACTGAGAGCCAGTATGTTATCTCAAGAAGACAGTATAGCAATTTCTGCGGACCAGAAGAAACAGCTTCACTTAAATAACCTGAAAGTTTGCAATAAAATAAATAAAGTGATTACACAGACACAAAAGTCTGCTGGTGGAGTTCACGTGGGCTGTGTCTACGAGTTGTGCTTGCCCCTACAACAACCAGAAAATAGGTTATTATTATCAGTCAGTCTTCTTACTTAAACTTCTGGGGCAGCAGCACAACGTAACAAACAAACAAAATTCCCTCATACATAACACAAGGGGCCATTATGCATGTATACAGGTTTATGCTCACCTCAGTTCAAGTTAACCTTTAGAAGTAAAGACAGTGATCACCAACAGAGTTACACATGTGCCCACTGAGAATACTCTGAGTTTTACAAGGTGCATATCGCAAGGAGCAGCTGGTGTGCTTTTCACCGTGGACTTGTTCAGTCCCAGCAGCCTCGGCATCAGTCTGTGGACGGTTCTGCTTCTGCCGGCTCCGTGGGAAAGGAACGAGGCAGGGAGGGAAAAACCATGAACGACTGGCACTCCGCGTCTGCCCGTTATCCCTGAGCTTCCCGAGCTTCTGGCACAGGGCCTGCGGGCCTCAGCTCGCCATCTCCGAGAACTGCTGATGGAGGGCAGGGGGACTGGCTCCGAGCTTCCCAGCCCGCCTGACCTGCGTCTTTCCCCTTTTCTCGAAAGATGACGCAGCAGTCCTGGCACGCGTTCTGAGTCCATGAGGTTCCTGGCCGCCTGCTTGGAAGGAGAGGAGGAGGAGCTCTGGGCTGAAGCCCGCACCACCTGCGGCCAGTCACACGCTTCAGATGCCAGGCCGGTGACCGAGAGCGTCTTTCCTCCCCTGCTCAGAGACACCCTGGGCCCGCCGTGCAGGGCCGGACCCTCGGGTGGCACCGGGGGCGCAGAGAACACAGCACCGTGCGGGCTAAGGCTCCAGGCCCCTCCGGGCCGGGGCTGGCCCCCTGGGTCAGGTTAGCCGTACATCTGCTTGAACTGAAAGCACTCGTTGCAGTAGCCGTTGCACTTGGCGTTGCCGAAGTGGTCACAGGCGGGGGCCCGGCAGCGCTGCGTGGGGGGCTCCTCAGGGACGGGCTCGGGCCGCCGGGCGCTGGTGCCCACGCGCTGGCCGAGGTGCTGGCACTCCATGCACAGCTCCTGGCTACAGCAGGCCAGCACGTCCCTGCAGGTGGCCCGCGTGCACTTGGGCCAGGAGGTGCTCTGGGTGGCTCGGGGCAAGTCTCGGTGCTGGCTCGCCCTCTGGGTGGAGAAAGCAGAGAGAACCACTGTCACGTTCATTGTTCAGGGACCACACGGTGCCATCTCATCCGACAGTGTGGGTTCTACAAAGGGCTGGGTGTGGTGAAGGGCATCTGCCTGACCAAGGGGACAGGGGGAGCCTCCAAGGACCTCTCCTCCCCATCCCATGAGAACAGACCTGGCCCCAGGGAGGCCCGGTGGAACCACCAACCCTAACACGGAGGCCGGCAAAGGCTGGCCCGGCTCGCTTCCGTCTGGATTAATACTAAGGTGCCCTCATTTAGACTGATTCCCTACCACCCTCCAACCAGTAGGAGAGGCGTCTATCAATGAATGTTTGCTTTTCTTATATGCCAGTAAGTGGAGGCACCCGGGATGTTCTGCCTCTTCCTTCTATCTCATAATAAGAGGATTATTTAAGAAAGTCTGCACTTCTGCTACAAATCCAAGAAGTCTCCGATTGCCATTTGGCTTTTCGGAGGCTTTAACGGGTTTTATTCCACGGCTGGTTTTATTTGCTTCTTAAAATGAATCTAAAGTAAACTTAGGCCATGAAAATCAATAGGAACTGCTGCGCTTCCAGCCCTGGGGGCCAGGCTGACTTTTCCCCTGGTTTTTCCCTGGAACTCAGCAGGGAGGAAAGCCTGCTTATCACTCCGGCAAGGAGGCCGGGCCCACAGGAGAGGGGGATGTCCCTCAAGATGTCTCACCAGGTGCTCTTCAGTCCTTTTCGCTTCATGAAATCTCTGATTCTGAGCTTCGATGAAACACTTCTGACAGTATCCTTCAAACACACTGCTTCCGAGGGCGCCGCATTCCCTGCCCAGGCAGGGGACAGTGTTCTGGAACCTGGAGGCCGTGGGGCTGGCTTTCCCTGAGGCAGGGACAAAATCTACAAGAGAGCAGAGGCTCATCAGCAACACGTACGGTTCACCAAGCGGACAGATGCTGACGTCAGAGAAACAGACAGGTTCCTAATGCAGATTAGACCAGCTGCGCTCTACCTACGAGAGCAACCTTTCAGAAACCTAGCAAAATAACCAAGAGAAATAATACTAAAATAAAAACATCTTTGACTTTACAGATCTCTCCCTTTGGAACATGCCGCACTGGTCGGTCACAGTAACAGAACAAGCAGAGACATAAAGTGCCCGTCCTTCTTTCAAATTTGAGATTTCAAAAACCACAAATGGACTCTTACAACGTCAGTGAAGGCCGCTCTCTTTCCAGCTACCGCTCATCAGGTTTTGCATTTTCCCTAGTATGCCAGAGTTTCAAAAGAAGTCTCGTTTAAATTCTACCTTACAAACACTACACCACATGACCTTATAAAAACAAGTTCTCTGAACTCTACCCACAGGGCTCTTGTGGGTTTTGGAACATGCTGTTCTGTGCTTCTGCTTCCACATGTGCCGGCAGAGCCACTGTGACTGTCCCCCCACGCAAGGCACACTCTACGCCACAGCCCCTTCTTGAAGGGGCTCCCTTCTTGAACTTCAGGGGCAAACTGCCTTCTACGTGGGGTTTTGAAACAGGGGTGAAACCCATCCTCTCACTCACGTTTATTTTCTCTGTACTCGATGAAACACAGCGTGCAAAAGCCTTTGTTCTCTGGAGTCCCAAAGTACATGCAGCCCGCTTTCCTGCACTTGCTGGTCCCCGTCCTGTCCCCTGGAGTCCGTGCGGCCGGGGAGCGGCGGCCAGAGGGAGCCTCGGGCCCGGCTCTGCGGCAGGCGTGCGGGGAGAGGCTCTGTGCGAGCTGTGAGGGGTCAGACTTGGAGCGCTGGTGGCAGGAGAGGGGGCTGCTCGAGCTGAGGTTCGGGGCGGGCTCGGCTGTAGTCCTTTTAAAGCAAGCGCTGCAGATCCCATTAAACGTCCTGGTGACGTCCTGGAGGCAGGCTCGGCACTTGCCGGGGTCGAGATGCTGCGCGGGGTCCGAGCGGTGGCCCGCGGGGAGCTGCCGGGCGTTGTGGCATCGCTCGCAGAAGCCATTGTGCTGCACGTTGAGGGTGAAGGGGCAGCCGGGGCTCCTGCACTTCATGGCCGTGGTCTCGCTGAACAGGAAGAGACTGGGTGCTGTCGGAGGGGCTGAGTGGGGACCCCCGGCGGGCTCCTCGGGGCTCCAGGCCTCCCTCCGGGAGGCCCCGAGCACCAGGCGGGGCAGCGCCTCAGGACCTGGCTTGGAGCTGGGCTTTGGGGCTTTGGTTTGTTTCTTTTGCCGCCTCTCCGAGCACTCGTGGCACAAAGGCTGGGTGTTCACGGACATGAAGAAAGGGCAGTTGGGCGTTTCGCATTTGATGTCCATGAGAGAAAGCTGGGGGACGGAAGGTTCCAAAGGATTCTGGGGGTGCATGTCTCTCCGCCCCTGCTCATTGTTTTCCTGCCACTTCTTGTACTCGTGCTGGACAAGCTCAAAGTAATCATCTACCAGGTTTATTTCTTTGGGTAAGTTAGCTTCATCCAACCTAAAGACCAAAAGGAAAAACATGAGACTACACACATACACACACACACACATGATTTTACACCACTAGATCATAGAGCAAACTTTTAAAATGTGGACTGTGGTGATAATTTCATAACCATTCATTGAAACGCAGCCTATGACGAAGACTTTGCACCCCTAACGTAACACAGTCCAATACTGTTGAGAAGACGTCATTATTTCGAGAATCAGTCTTATTTAATTAATTTTGGTCCACCCCAAATTATAGATAATTCTAAAGAAAGGGCTACTCAGGGGCTGCTTCTACACTTAATTACCCTCTTCCTCTTTGAGAAAGTCACTTTTACTTTCTAACTTCTCAGAGATCAAATTTCTAGTGAAACATTATTCAGGGTATTCATTTGCGATGAGCTTACTTTATAGTACAAACTACCTTGTAATGTGTTCTGTATTTTGCTTTATTAATTTTAAACGTGCACCTGGTCTCTATTGGCGGTAACTGCCACCAGCAGTAACTAAGAGGCATACACACCATCAGGCGCTACCTACTGACTTCTGACTCTGTAATTTGTTCATCTCCACTCTGAGAAACCGATTCTCTTAGGCCTTCTCGGTCTTGTGCATTTCAAGTTCTAGGAAATAGGCATCTCTTTATCATCAAGCCAGTGTTTACAATTTTGATATCTGTACAACCTGCACTCTGGGTCTCTCCTCCCCACCCCATGCGGCAAAGTCACGTGCCTGCCACATAAACACATTCTACAGCTCAGTCTGTGTCTGGTGTGTCTGCCTTACCCAGAAGCCAGGAGAATGAGTGTTTTGTTTCTAAGAATTTTCGCTTGCTAGTCTAGCACTAGGGCAATTAAAAAAAAAACAACCCATCCTTGATGTGAACGTACTTTTTAAAGCCACAGGGCTGACGCTCAGCATCCAGATATGCAGAAAAATCATTTTGGATAAATTACTTGTTCCCATTTGAAACCCAAGTTAGTGCTACCTGAAGTGATTGTCTCTGACTCACACACAAGCCCCTAAACTTGTTTCACGCTGGAGGAAACCAGCTTCAAATAACTCTACTGTTGGTCTTTGGGGTAGCAGCAGCTTAAAGATGACAAAGGATAGAGCAAAAAACAAACTGCTTACTTTGCAGCGTTAATTAAATGGGTGGTGCCATGGTCCCAGCCTTGAACAGGGATTTCTATCACCATCAAGTACTCTTTCAGGAGCTTTTCCTTCATCTCATTTTCAGGATCTGTCAAAAAGTGAACTTTTAAGTCTTCGAATCTTCCTCTCTCTCTGTTAACAAGTGGAACAGCTCGGATTTCTGAGGGAAAAAAATAACACATCAGCAAAATATGATTCTACTAAATGAGATTATGTGTGAGGCCATATATATAATGACTACATTTTGAAAATGCAGAAAGGATACAACTACAGAGTGGAAAAGTATTATCTAGCCACAAAATCAAATGGGGAAACGAACTGTGCTAAACTCTAATAAAAAACACACGGTTGGGACTTCCCTGGTGGTGCAGTGGATGAAAATCCGCCTGCCAATGCAGGGGACACGGGTTCGAGCCCTGGTCCGGGAAGATCCCACATGCCGCGGAGCAACTAAGCCCGTGCGCCACAACTACTGAGCTTGCACTCTAGAGCCTGGGAGCCACAACTACTGAGCCCATGCGCCTACAGCCCGTGCTCCACAACAAGAGAAGCCACCGCAATGAGAAGCCTGCGCACTGCAACGAAGACCCAATGCAGCCAAAAATAAACAAAATTTTAAAAATCCAAAAAAACCAAAAAAACCCTACACGGTTTCCAGGAGGCCCACAGCATATTAAGCAGCCTGGAGACAGTAGGTCTTATTGGTTAAATCCCACACTCAGAACCAGACCGACCTGGGTTCGAGTCCTGACTTTGCTACCATCCATCTCTGTGACATCAGGTAAGTTATTTAACTTCTCTGGGCTTCAAGTGCCTCATCTGTACTATAAGGCTATCGCATCCACAGGGATGCTGTGAAGATGAAGTGAAATGAAATAATGTACCTAAGCCTTTGTAAAGTGCCTTATTAGTTCCTCATTAAGCTACTACAATAATAGCTAACCTGCCAGACATTTACCTGCCCCATGCCAGGCACTGTATTATGGGCTAATTAAGAAATGGTAGCAGTAATATATATTATCTCCTACTTGCCACTAACATGCTGAAAGTACTTCCCAAACTATAGACAAAAAGTTGCGGGCACATTACGATGACTGTTATTGCATCACTGTTGCTAAACAACTGACAGAACACTGTATTTCAATAAAAACTAATACACTTAAATGAGACTTTCAATAAGGAGCAAAAAAGCAAACCCTGACGTTCAGGAGGAACGGGGTGTACCAGTATCTAACAGCAAGTACAAATGTGAATAGATGCTCAGTTTTCTCACCAGGTCCACTGTCCTTCATGGTCACCAGGGGTACAAAGTGTTGGCTGTCGTAGCCGAGAATGATGGGGTATCTGTAGCATTCCTGCGCAGGCCAATGGAGAGGCAAGTAAATTCCGCCCACCTTCAAAGGAGCGAAATTGGAACCCGATTCCAAACTTCTCAGCATTTTGTCTGTTTAAGGAAACAGAAAGAAACAATAAGGCCCTCCGTGGCTTTCATCAGATTCCATTCAACTATGGTCTCCTGTAACTTTGGTAGCATGGGTTTTGCTAAGAGGTAAAGCGCTAAAGCTGAAAAGCACTTAAATACAGGTAAGCCCTCAGCAGGCATCTCACCTGAAATGACAATGATCGGCCTTCTGAGGATGTTGCAAAGGACAAATATGTGTATTTCTTCCAGTGAATTATACTGAAGTCCACTGCGGGCCACTGGTATGTCCGTGGATGCCATTTTGACAAGGCTGTCCCATTCATCAGTCCAATTCTAAGGGGACAGAAAGGAAATCATTGAATGTACTCTGCACTAAAAAACAATTCTGGCTTCACTCTATAATCAATCACTTGTATCACTCAGCTTACTTTTACCCTTTCTTGAAATTATCATTTAAACGATCACCCTTTTGTCCCCACTTTGGTTTTCTTCCCTTACTTTTTTCCACTACAAGGCAAACTCAAAAGTAGGGGAGGATGGGGACAGCACCTGCTTTCAAAAAAATCCCTGATGAGGCATAATGTCAACGCTCCTCATCCAAATGTGCACAAAAATCCCAAACTTGTGACTGAAAATGGGGAGGCACCCGTCTGAATTTGATTGGCTGGCGCTCAGTAAAGCATGAGAAGGGCAATCAAACTGAAAAACAACTAAAACACCACAGGGAAGCCCAAGATCAGAAAGATCATTCTAAAATGACTCCCCAGCTGGGAAGCTGCTGCCCTGGAGCCCCCCAGCAGTGACAAGAGCCTCAGGTCCATCCCACAGGAGGCTTCTGGTGTTTTCCATCGACTCTGCTTTGCCAAGTTCATGTGACCCGGCAAATCACATGCTCCTTGAGAGCAGGGACTGGCCGAAGGTACTGTTTTGCCACCATGGAGCTCTGTCAATAGATGCTTGATGAGGAAACACAACATACCCGGGTATCGTAGCAAAGCCCCGTTTCCACGAATTCCTGAGACTTAAGAGACTCCAGCTGCCAGCGGAATTTAAAGTTGCGGGTGTCCGTCTCCTTGAGGGTGCTGAAGAGCGCCTTCCTCAGGACCAAGTCTGTGTCCTGAACACCCCACATGTACTGGGAAGCAGCGTGCATGAGGCAGTTTCCGTCACCTGAGGACAGAAGGGAAGCAAATTCAAGCAATCTACATCTAAGGCCTAGCAGGGGTTTACAGAATAAACTAGCCTTACGGCTACCATGCGGGGACCCAATAGCGCTTGTGAGAAACGCCAGTGGTTTAATGTCTTAGTCGAAGGGCTAACTGGTAACATTTCACAAGGTGATGACAGCTTTAACGAAAGAAAAATATATCATTCTTTGAACTCTTATTTTTAATGAATGATACTAACAGAGCCAAGGAACCAGGGACCGAGAGTCAGGGGCCCTTGGTTCCAGCCTGGCTCTGCCCTAACTAGTTTAGGTGACCTTGGGGGGAAATTCCTTAACGTCTGAGTATTTTTCCTTTGGAAATGAGGACATTGGATTATGATCTCTGAAGTCCATTCCTTCCTAACATGCCTTGATTTTCTGGCTAAGACGCTGGCACTATTGCTCTCTGACTCTGAGAGAGAACCCCCAGGGTAACATGCTCAAACTAGGAAGCTGGTCTGGCTCCATTTACTAGACAGGGACGGTCTGGCCATGACTCAGCGGTACATGACTTGACCATCCCACCACAGCCTTTGGGGCCTGGGAGCTTCCTCTCCTGGTCTGTAAAGTGGGATTGAGAAGCTGAATTACCTACTGCCTGCCCACCTCACCCCCAGAAATGCCTTGTGTGAACCCGCCTGTTAGCAATTAGAGTCCTTTTTCAGAGTTAAAGAGGGCCTCGATGTCTACATTTGAAAATAATTCAGCGTTTAGGGCTGGCACTTGAAGAATTTTGAGCCTTTTGAGAAAAAGGTAGGTCTAATTTTATTCTATCACTTTGTTACTTTTATAGGTTAAAATCCACAATTCATGAGACTGCATTGCTTTTTGAACTCCAAAGAATAAACATTTTGGAGGTCTGTTTAATATTAAAAAAGTTAACTCCTTAGTCTCTTTTGGGAAGTGCATAATTGTTTTTATAAAGAAAAGTTCAATCGTGTTCTTACTTTGTTCTATGGGGCAATAAAGCTATTTGAAATTTTATCAAATCTTAATTATAGTCAACTGTAAACAACAACAACAACAAACCCTCAAAAATATATCTGCAGCCAGTATCCGTTCAATTTACACACTTAGAAAAACTAGCTAAATAAACAGTCAAACAAATGAACCAAAAAGATCGCTCAAGGCTTGTGTCTTGGCAGAAATGTAGCAACAACTGCATTCTGTTGAAATTTCCCCTTTGCAAAATCTAGAGCAAAGATAAGGCTTTTTTTCTTCTTGTGCTTACTTTCAGTTCTTTATTGAGATGCACCAGCATAAAATTCCCTAAGTAACATCTGGAATTCCCCAGCGCTAAGTTATTTGACTAGCAATTGAGCAACAGCTATTGTACTTTTTGTTCTGGTGTGTAGACATTTAAAGTGCGAAGTGCACCCTGGACTTTCCAAGTGGGTGTGGTCAGGGTGAGCTGGAATAGGGCTACTCATTATACAAGTGAAATCGCTGCAGCCAATAGACGTTGGAATTTTTCACATGAAGTTTCAATTTTATGCCACCTACTCCCTTCCTCATTCACCACAGTCTCATATCCTCAAATGCAAACTTGTGAATCACCCCCTCCCCAAACAGACCATTGACTTTGTAGAGCCCTCCTATAGGGGGAAGGCTTAAAAAAAAAGTGCTAATAAAAATCAGAGAGGAAAAGTCATTTGTTTCCTTCCTTCCCCTAAATATCTTTTCTTCCTTGTCCAGAAATTTAAGGAACTTTTTTGCAAGTGGTGAAATAAAAGGATTCTGAGCCTAAAAATCCTTACTTCTCAGAAAATGATATCAGAATGCACTTGCTTTTGTAGTTTTGTTTGGAGCGTGAATCCTTGATTTAAATGACCTATCTTTGCAAAGCAAGTATTTACTTTTTATATTCCATTTTTTTCTCTTAAGGAACCAGAGCAAGTGAACCCTAAAATCTCAGTTCAGTTCATGATAATATGGTTTTTCTCCTTCTACCACATTTCTAATTTGGCAGAATCTCTTCTTTCCAACTCTCCCACCTCTTTTTGTAACCAAATGGGAGAGAGTTAAAACCACAGACTGTCAGGAACATAAACCCCTTGATGATGACTTAACATAATTACCTACTTCTAAGCATCACTTGACTTAATGCCAAGAACAACGTAAACACTACGTAGCCCCAGTTTTCTTTCTATGTTTCTAAGAATCTATGCTTCAAAAATAAAAGCAAGATGTTGAGGTAATGCTAACTTCCAGAACCAAAGGAAAAAAACATGTCCCTCAATCATGCCAAGTTACCCAAGTCAAAAATGGCCAAAGTGAATGTTCCAATTTATTTAAGTTGATGTTCTTATCATCTCACTGTCAACAAGGATGTACTAATTTTGCCCTTCGACGTATTATTTTGATTGGGATGGTTTAGGGTTGTCACTGATCTGAGGACAGGAGCCTTTTGAGAAAAAGGCCTTACTTAAGACCATAAGCAGTCTACTTGCTTCTTGTAATAATTCGCTACATTTATAAAGTAGAATTTTGTATCTGCATGAAACAGTATGTTCGAACGTTTCTGTGATGTGCATACTCTTGCTCAAAGGAAATAAATAAAAAACAAAACAGTAAAGCTTAGAACAGGAAACACCTACTAGTCATAAAAGGCCATTGGGTAGACAGTCACAGACAGCAAGAAATGCAGTACAGTACTAGGAATCCCTAAAAAAACATGAAGTAGAGGTCTAAAACCTGCACTAAAAATCTCAAGTATCTTTCTAGTTCATATCATGGGATTGTAGGCAACAGAACCCAGGTAAGGGAGGAGCTGACAACAGTCACTGGTTAACCCATAAAATGTCACTGATTCAAGAAGTGTAAGGCCATCATCACAAGCATTTTCTAATGACAGTGGGAAACGCTACCAGTTTTCACACAATGCTTTCCTTTTGAACTTAAAGCCTTTTGATATTTCCATTACTGGCTAAGGAAGGGTATTTCACAGATGATTAAACAGTTGCAAGAATTACATACAGAAGTCATACATACATACCGTACACATATACTTAATAGGTGCATGGTGTCTAGAAATGCATTCTTAAAGCCTCAGTGTGCTCTGCTGTCTAACATACACTAGAAAATATCCTTAATTAAAATATTCACAAAACAAGCTTGCTTTCGTTACGTGCCCCTTATAGAATCTCTCTACTAAGGTACCTACGGCCTTAAGAGATTCGATTTGTCCTGGTGCTATTACCTTCTAAGAAATGGGCACCCAGGCCGGTGGGAGCCACCCCAGCCCCCAGACAAAAGCACGTCTTACCATTTGTTTTCAGCGCCACAAGCTTCCTGACTTCTCGACACCAGTTGAGCTTCTTCTGGCTTTCCAGGGAGGCCTGGATGTTTCTGTCGATGAGAGCATTGTGGATGATCTCCCGAAACTGTGGACAAAACTGGCAAGTTCTGAACATTTCCAGTGTGTACCGGTGCATGGCTTTAAAATGGTGAATGATTCCATTGGTGGGTTTAAAAATATCTTCTGGAGTTCTCTCTCTTATCTTCACAGCTTTCCGCATATTGCTCAAATACAAAGCCAGAGGAAGGAGTTGCTCAGCCATGGTGCTCTCCAACACCTGAAGAGGAGGGAAAGAAAACCCCATGCCGTTAGCTCGGCTTTGATATGACTCCTATATACCTGCCTGCAGGAAACCCCAGTGTTTGATCTTGTCATTACCCTAAGCGGTAGGCAAAAGATCTTAGTCACCTCTACTCCCAGGATACTAGCTGGCCCCAAAGATGAACTCACACCGGACTGTTTTAAGTTACATCACTTTTGAAGATTAGTCTAAACAAGAGAAGGAAGGCGGGGAGTGGGCAACGAGGAGGAGGGGAATAACCCATGTTTTCAGTAACATTTGTCAGGGAGCCAAGCCTGTCTGTCAGCAACAGGTATGGTGCCTCGTAACCGACTGAAAATCCCACTTCATCCTGATGCCGCTCTGGGGCAGCCACTGGATTTTAGGCGCCCTGAATGCCAGTTACAGGCACAATGTAGTCCTGACAAGTCTGGCTCCTTTCCTAACAGCACCACCGAGCAACCCTTGCTCTTAGGCAAAGTCTTGATTGACCTCTTTCAAGCACTCCCTCCCTATACTGGAAAGATAATAAATATTTTGTGAAAAATCCTGCAATTTTATGCTGCCACCTAGGCTATTGATTGGACTCTTCTCTTTAGTCTCCAAAAGAAATATTTATAAAGCATTTACTTGTAAAATGTATTATAATATACAAAGAGTTAAACTGAATGTTTTATAACCAACAAAAAAGCTTATTCCCAGCAAGATGTTTTGCAATTTTAAGAGCAAACAGTCAGCGGTCTTTCAGAACCTCTCCACTGAACTTAACAACATCAGAATAAAAAATAGAATAATAATAACAATAATAGAATAATAAATTCTATACTTCCAAGAGCAGATATTGGAAGTACAGAATTATATTCTATATAATTACAGAATTAACTGTATTACTTCAACTCAACCGTCAACCAAATTTTATTATCGTCCTCCAGGTACCAACACTCAGATGGATTTCGCACCCTGTCTTCACCCTGAAATCTTCAAACACAATGAACTGGTGGAAAGAAATAAAAGTCTGGAAGCAGACAAGGAAAGAAGTTTCAGCCAGAGGGACCACTCAGGACAAATGAAAGAGGAGGGGGGCAAACCCCAGCATCTCCAACCCATGCCAACAGCATGGAATGATGGAATGATGTAACGTGGGATCTTTACAGAGCAGAGCTTTGTGGAGAGCCAGCTCACATGCGCTGGCCCTTAGTAGGGTACCTTGCCATCCATCCTAATTTCCAAAATGAAGACAAAGACACTTTCAGAGCATGAAGAGAGCCCCTAGGAAGTTTCACTGCATTTGTTGATCCCACTCCTGTGTCATACTCTTTACCAGGGCAAGCCTCTAGCTGAGAAAGAAGCTAAACCAATGTAAGAGGGAGAAGAAACTTAGATTACAGAGAAGCCAGTCCTGGTGGGTCTCAGCTCTCTCAAAGCCATTGATTAAATGGTCTAAATTCTCATGGCCCGCTCCAAGGAGAGAGGTAGACTAGAAGACTCTGAGGTTGCTTCTAGAGGTGGTAGATTTAGCTCAGGATTCCTTATCTGATAGCTGGATGGTGCCTGGAAGAAGTCATTCTCTGGGTCAAATGGTAATCAGTGCTTTGATGTCAGATATTCCTTGCAGGTGGATTTGGGCAAAATCATGGCAGGACCACAGACACAACGAAGGGACAAAAATATCACACACACTTCCCCTTGGTGGCATGGCAAATGCCTCTTTCACGATGTCATTCATTTGTCCATCCATCACTCAACAAGCACTGCCTGACCACATACTTCTACTGCCTGACCATCAGCTTGATGCTGAGGCTAAAGATAAAGACAACCTTATTGCCCGGCTTGAAATCACATGACCACCTTAGTCTCCATCCACGGCAACTGCAGTACCGGTCCTGCTCAGGTAGGTCCCACACCATCCAAGGGAAGGGCTTTGCTGAGAAGCCCGGTCTTCCAACACCCGCCCTTTGCTAATCTCAGGACACCACTCCTGAGGTTGCAGTGCCTGCTTCTCTCACAAGGAAACAGACAGACAAGAGGAAGATTTGAAACAAGCTAGTTGTAGCCTCTTTTTGCTTTTTTGACTCTTCTATTATCTTCTTCTTCACCTAAGATCTTTCAGCAAAGTTCTCAAATAGTGAGAGCTGGAACCATAGGCAAGACATGCAAATGTCAACATTTGAAAGCCCGGTGTCACCTCACTCATAGGTTCAGCCTCGCACGGCCTGCAGAACCGCCTCCTTAAAAGAAATCAAAACCCACCGCCCAACTGCCCAGGACTTGGACTTCTCCACACTTAAGATTAAAGAATAATCTGACCAGTGATAAAGAATTTCTGAGCTATGACTGTAATGTCCTTATATGCAAAGACAAACAACATTACCCGTAACGCTTCTTTCATGTTTGTTACGTCATTGGCTTTTTATCAACAAATATCGACTTTTTAGAAAGTACCCCTCCAAAAATTCAAAAATTGTACAAAGAATTGGAAAAAAAAAAAAAAAAAAAGAAGCACTTTAGACCACCGAGACTGAAGCAGTAACTGGCTGTTTAATACTCTGGGACATTAGGGCTGTGGTCCAGAGGACCCTGAAACACTGGTTCTCTCAGAAGGCTGCCCTGAGATATTGACCAGAGCGGCTTTCCAAGGAAAGATCAGAGGCAGGGAGAACTGAAAACAAAGCAGTCTCAACAAGTTCTGAGCTCCTTCCTTACTTAATACCACGGCTTTCCTGAAAGGCCAGGTGGCAGGATGTGGGACGACCCCAGCTGACAAAGACAGTCTGACTGGGGGATAGGGGCCTGCAGATGCTCTAAACTGGAGCCCCCAAAGGCAGGCCGACCACCCACTGCTACACGCATACTTCTCTGACACTGCTTAACTCTCAGTGTCTGCAAGCCGTCCCCGGGAAGTTGAGCTGACCTGGCTCCCCGCCCCCTGGGTTTTGCTGCCCCTGAGACATCCCACACCTTTGGGCTGGTGCTACAACAATCTGGAAAGAGGCCACAGCAGTTTGCAAGGGCTACGTAGCCGTAAGCATGCAGAGCTTGATTCCAAAAAAGACAAGCCAAAGAGCAAAGCACCAATGACCACCCGCGACCAAGCGGCCCCGGGGGCGACTCTCCCCGCAGGCAGCTACCTTTCAAGTTCTCTGCATTATCTGCAAGAAACAGCTGGCTGGATCCTTGAATCCCGGCTGTCACCCCAACATCTGGCGCGGCCCCCTCAACTCTCAGCAGATCAGAACCTACAACGGGTACAAACGGCCAACAAACTCCCCTCTGGAACCGCTGCAAAACCAAGGCCAGGTCGACGGGGCCAGCCCGCGGGTCGCTGCCAAATTCGCACCCGCAGCCCTTGCCCGGGGGAGACGGCACAGGGACGCGGGGGTTACCTCTTCGGGACACGCGATCCTCTGCAGAAACCCCAAGTGCAGGTCAGGACAGGCGTGCGCAGCCGGCTGGGGTCACGGTCGGGGTCGGGGCCAGGTGGAGGCGGCGCCCCATGGACGCTCTGCTCGGGGTTAGTTCGCGGGCCGCGCCGGCCGGAGGTGCGGATCTCTTCTGCCGCCGCCGCTGCCGCCGCAGTTTCCCCGGCGGCCGCTCTTGCTGCTCCGCCCCCGCGGCCCCTAGCTCGTTGCACTTGGCCGCCGCCAAGGCTGCAGACTGCCAGTTCTCTTTTTTCCCTTTCTGTTTTACCGCCCGCGGACAGCCGGGGATTTCCATCCAGGGACTTTCCAGTCACGTGACGCGGCCGGGCGCCCGGAGCCGGTGGTCTCCTGCCGCTAGGCGGCGCAGGAGACGCGGGAGGCCCGATGCGCTCCGCCCCGCCCCGTCCCCGCCCCGTCTCCGCCCCGCCCCGCCTCGCCCGACGCCCGAGAAACTCCTGCGCCCCGCCCCGGGGTGTCCCCGCGTGAGTCACCTGGGCATTTCGGAAGCTGGACTCAACGTCACATCCATGTGGAAATCGCAGTGATGGGAACTGGAAATGAAATAGGTTCTTTTTCTCAGCCGTTTTTCTGCAGAAAATCATCAGCTGTGGAGAACAGAAGGGAAATCATAAAGAAAGAAAACCCTAAAAACCACCACAGGCCTGCGCTGGGTTTGCAAAGCTTGGACTGCGCACGTGATGAGCTCGTAGGGGAGCGCCCAACTCTGGGCCCCCGGGGGGATTTCGAGAAAAAGATGCAGTCACAGCCCTTGGTCCCCATCCGCAGCATTCGTGCCAGCCCCGGACCCCAGGCTGCTGCGATGCCGTTTCGAAGTGACGTCAGATCTCGTGGCCCTGCAGCCTCGAAATTCTCAGGGGCAAAGCCAGTCTTAGATAAAATTAAGAATCAGAACCACTATAACCCCCGTCCTTCACTTGATTGATTTCCCATCTCCATTTCTGCGTACCAGGGGCCCGGGTGGCATCCCATTCAGGTAGCATATCAGTTGAGAAATCACTTCTAGTCCCTTCCTGTCCTTGCCACGTCCCCCTAAGATCTTATTAGGAGTCTTTTCAGCCCCCCTCACGCCCCCTTATTAAATAGCATTCTAAGGGCAGTGTCTTCACCTAGAGGGTGTCCTGTGGAAATAGGAGTCAGCCCCCTTGGCTGTGCAGGAACATGAGTTGTGGAGAGGGGGCACTAGGTCCTTTTACTGTCTTGGTCACCCCCTTGGCTCGGCTCATTTTCTAGAATGACTTGACTAGAACCAGACTGAAGTATTCTGTACCACTGCCCCCTTGTAGACTTAGGTATACTTGTCAGGCCATATATCTCAAGTTTTGAATTATAAAAATATACTCCTCTCTCCAGTAAGAACCTGCAGAGCGTGGGCTGGAGGCTGCGTGGAGTGTGGCACTTAGAAGAGAGAGTCAGTAGTGACCAAGGTCCCAGGGCTGGTGCTGGTCATTTGAAACCGATGGCTGGAGTTTTTTCCAACTCCAAACCTCCTGGTATTTGTCGTCCTCTCATTCACAAATGTTTTCAGCTGCCAACACTCAAACAATGGATAGTCAAGCTAGTAATATAATAATGATAACGGTGATGATACTGCTTATCAAGTCCTTACTATATGCCAGGCTGTAAAGTGTTTGCAATGCATTCTGCCACTGAAGTCTCACAACCCCACTTTGCAGATGAAGAAACTGAAGTTTAAGAAGCTTACGCCATTTGCCCAAAGTCTACACAATCAGTGGCAGAGCCGTGACTGGCGCTGGGCCTGCCTTACTCCAAAGCCCACACTGTTAGGTCCTCTCAGAAAATAATCACTCTCAGAAAAGATCCTACAAAATTTAAAGTCTCAGGGCCTCTGTTTGTGGCCCTGGCCACAGCCTCATAAACTTACAGCACTCACTTGACCAAACGTGGACCCTGGGCAGGGGCAGAATGTGGTCTTGGGACCCAGACAGGGCTTGGGGTCATCCTCAGGAAACTTTCTGAGCTAGTGGAGATGCTAAAAGATGATGTATGAACACCCTCAATCCTCAGACCACTCTCCCTTCGTGCTCCTTTGGAAACAGAATTTGCCTGCTCTTGTGCATCACTGTCTGGCTCTGGCCCCTCAACTCCTCCTGTAGCTTCCATTGCCCCTTTTCTGGTTTACATCTGCTCCCTGGTTAGGGAGGAGTTAGGAATGCAATAGCAGGCGTAACACGCCTGAAAGACCACACTCATATCTGTCACTTCTAGTTGTCCTGAGATCGCTGCTATACCATCTTGCCTGCCAGGATTTGTGACAAGGTAATGGCAGTCAGAGGCAGGAGTGGTCTGTAACCCTCAGTTTAGCTCTACCCCCATTTCCATAGTTCTACCACTGGAATGATGGTCTCTGTGAGGATGCATTCTTAGCCCTGCCCGTCTCTAGTTTTTACTGTTCTTTCTGTCTTCTAAATCAGAGCTCTGGCTGTGCACTTTTCCTTTTCTAATACTTAACACATGGGCGAGACCAATAAGAATTTTCTTGGTAAATCAGAAAGAAAGAGTGGAAGAGGAAGGGAGAGTATAAAAGGAAAAACTCCTTATCAGAAAGGGGATATAAAATTTGGGGAAATCTGTGGAATGAATTGAAACCAGAGAGATATAAAAGCCTTGCAAGGGACTTTAATTTCTGTGATAGACCTTATCAAGATGAACAGAACTCTGCAAAGAGAAAGGAATATTTATAAACATTGAGTGGACACATAGGAGAAAAAAAAATGTCTCCTTATAAAGAGAGAAGAGGAATTCTGGTTATGTGGAGTGTTTTGGTGAGTTCCCAAGTTAGGTGTCATTTTTATTGTGGTGCCAACATTCACATGTCGTGAGCTTCATACAATGAGCACACATGACCTCTTGGAGTGAGTCCGTGGGACTGTGGCCTGTGTGCCTGTACCACATAATGAAAAAAATGTGCATCCCAAGATAGTGGGGTTGGAGTGGAGGCGGGTGGGGAAGGGGGCAGGAGAAACCTGATTAAAGAGAGGCAGATGTGACAGTTGGGAAGAGGACCCGTATCTGGCTCACCTCAAAACTCAGTCCATGGGGGCTTCCCTGGTGGCGCAGTGGTTGAGAGTCTGCCTGCCAATGCAGGGGACACGGGTTCGGGCCCTGGTCTGGGAGGATCCCACATGCCGCGGAGCGACTGGGCCCGTGAGCCACAACTACTGAGCCTGCGCGTCTGGAGCCTGTGCTCCGCAACAAGAGAGGCCGCGATAGTGAGAGGCCCGCGCACCGTGATGAAGAGTGGCCCCCCCTTCACCCCAACTGGAGAAAGCCCTCGCAGAGAAACGAAGACCCAACACAGCCAAAAATAAATAAATAAATAAATAATTTAAAAAACCAAAAACAAAAAAACAAAAACTCAGTCCATGAGTCTTTCTTAAGAAACAGCCACAGTGTATTTCTGAAAGTGTATGGAATTCCATGGCATGGAAATCATGGGTTAAACTAAAATCGAACATTTTGTGTCTGTGGTACAATTGTTCCCCTTTTCCTGGCATTGTGCTCTGTTGAAAAGGAAAATCCATATTAAACGTATTTTGAAATAGCCTTATGTAAGTATGGCAGTTTAGTTATTGCAGGGTAGCTTTAAATCCTGCTTCAAATTTTAATAACCCTGGGCTGAGTTTTGAGATTATTGAAGTGTGATGTTTGTACTTTCAAGGCTGTTATCAGGACTAGTTTTGAGAAGACAATAGAAGTTCTTTGTGGGCTATAACTCCAAGGAGAACTGGGATAATGATGTCACAGGTTTCATCACCCTATGGATGCCAAATTTTCCTGAAATGCTACTTCTTATCTACCTCTACCTGTAGATCCTCTACAGGGATTATCTGGGGTGAATGGAGAAACCAAGACCCACACAGGGAAGGGACTTAACTGAGGTAACCCAGTGAGTCACTAGTAACAGGAACAAAGACCCTCCACTAGAAGGGAGAGAGTTGGTTTAGTGCCAAGTACAACCCCTCTTTATCCTACTTTGCCTGAAAGCATGGGGTACTGAAATCTGAAACTTGTCAGAAAATTCATTCCCCAATGAATTCTGGTTTAACTTTCTGTCAACACTTGGCTGAAACACTTGGCAAAGTAATTTTATTTTACATTATGAATGTAAATATTCCATTCTTGGTTTCATTTCCGTTTCTGTGGAGGCTTCTATTAATGACCCAGTATGAATGATGGCCGAAAGGTCTAAAATGGGTTTTATTAGGAACCAGCTGGTGTGCGGGGTTGGGTTTAGTAGTAAGCTGGATGTTAACTGAAATAAATTAGTTCCTGTTATTTGGAATAGTGCAAGCCATTGTGAAAATTTGCCTTTGATGCGCCGCCTTTTTCTTCATTTGTCTCTCAATTCCCTTTGTCCAGTTTGGGGTGCCCGTAATCCTGCTTCCTTGTCACCCCTGCCTTCTCTCCTCGCCTACTCCCCATCAGCATAAAAAAGGATTTTGGCTTTCATTCTCTCCCAGGGGCCTGTTTTCTGGGACTGGCTAATCTAATAAGGTAATTTGTGTCCATTTTCAAGAACAGATTGCAACGTGTAACTGTGTTATATTTCTTGAGAAACATTCCTATTGACACCAGAACTTCCCAGAGCTTAAAGGTGGAAATTCCAAGCGCCTTAGCAGGCTGGAGGAGAAGCAGCTGTATTTCCGTGATTCTGAGAATCCGTAGTTGCAAGGCACACCCTGGATTTGATATCAACATGGTGGGTGGGGCAAACAACCGCATCCTATTAAATGTACACATGTTCTTTCTTTTACTCACTGATTATAGCCTACATTTATTGACGTAATTACATTCCCCCTTCTTCACTGTGTAAAGGAGGAAAGACTTTAGCTCTGCACTCCTAGGTTCTATAGCTGGGTCTACGAACTGAAAATAAACGGAAAATAGGCAGATTAACAGGAGAAAAGGTCTACAAATTTATTAATTTTTAATATTATGTGCATGGGGCATCGCAAGAAATAAGTGTATGTACCTGAGATGAACCAGCCAGACATTTTCTTCTTTCTTATCTGAATGAGTAAACATCAGCAGGGCAGAGAAGCAAGGACCCTCTGCCGGGTGTGCTTATCACGTATGTTTATGCATGTGTATTATTCTCTTGATTATAGGGAAGTTGACTAGTCTCCCAAATGAATGTTTAGGCGTTTTAAAATGTTTATTCATGCACTTTAGTTTTAAAAATTCATTTGTAAATGAGTTTATCATATGCAAAAATATTAACCTTTTGTTGGTTTTATGTTACTGAAAAAAAACACTCTTGTTTTCCGAACTGGGTCTGTTCTCATAAAGTCTTAAGACTTTAGCTTTAATTGGTTTCTAGTTTTCATTATAGAAGATTTAGAAACGTAGAAGGAAATTTTACAATTGCCATATTTTTAATATATGCTTTGGAGGCTGCCTGGGTTTTACCACACTTGAAATAAATCTGCTGAATCTGTCTTGAGACACATTCAGTTCTCTAGAGAAAATGGCTAGATAGGCATCATGCTTCATCTCAGAATGAAATGTAACTTTTCTCCTGGAACAAGTGACTGTCATGGTATTTTACAGAAGTAACCCCACCCCCCCCCCAAACTCAACTTGTTGCATTTCAGCTCTGAAATAAATTCTTAGGAAGAAATACTTTGATTCTTGAAGCTTTCATCGTTGGTTCTTGGCTTCTCTGGTTGAACCAAATAGTACTTCTTTGGTTGGTTCTCAATGATGTCAAACATTCAAACCTGGGCACATGTGAGATTTGAGATTTAAAAAAAAACATTTTTTTAAATGAAAGAACTTAATTCATATATATGTTCCTGGCTTTGAACTTCAGAAAAATTATTGTACTGCTTGGGTGGCTTGAAAAATTCTTGGCCCTGGGCATTTTAACTATAATCGCTTAGAAACGCACAAGCTGTTATGTCTTATCCCCTGACTACAGTCGTTTGCTTTATGATGACTGAACTATCCATGCAGAACTCTGCATGTGGCTGTGCTTTCAGAGTACCTTTCTAGAGCTAAATCAGATGATGTGAATGGAAAACTCTCTATGAGAAAATATAAATAACCTCCTAAGCTAATGATCATTTATTTTAAGCCTTAAAGCATCTATTTGATATTTTCTGAGTTAGCACTTATTTTACTCTAAATTTTAAGGGGGTAATTTCTGATATGAATCATTTTAGAAACTTTAGGAACTTTAAAACTTTCAGCTGAGCCAAGAGATTATTTTTCGCCTTCTTAAATTGGTCTCATTGTGCTCATTTATAAAATGAAAAATTTGGATGCACTAATCCCTAGGAGTCATTCCAACTCCAGCATTTGATCCTTCTTTGGTTCTATCAAGAAAATTGTATATGAATTAATATTCCAGTGGGTTACATTTAATATGGAAATGTGTGTACAGGGTTTGAATCACACTGCTGGGTTCAAAGCTCAACTCAGCCACTTAGTAGCCGAGTGATCTTGGGCAAGTTACTTCACTTCTTTTCCTTTAGCTCTATATTTGAAAACTGGAGATAATAATAAGACCTAGGGTTATTATGAGCATTAAATAAATGAATACATGTGATGTGCTTAGAACAGTGACTGGCACATAGTAATGTTAATTATTATCAATTGTTCATCTTCTTGACAGAACAATTTGTTTTATTTCAATGTTTGCTTGGAATTAAACATACTAAAAGGTACAACAAGGCGTTTCATGTTTGTTTTCCATATTTTGGGGGAAGAGTATTACCTTTATTTTGCAAGGTAGTTCAAGAATTCCTTTATACATTTACTTTTTTTTCACAAATATAGAATTATAGAACTATTGAATATTTGTGTTTGATGGGACTTTTGAAACCATCAAGACTGATAATTTTCTTTTCTTTCTTTTTTTTGACAATGTTTTAGTTTTTTAATGAACATTTTTTTACCCAGCTTTATTGAGGTATAATTGACCAAAAAAAGCATATATTTAAGGTAAACGGGATGATTTAATATATGTATATAGTGTGAAATGATTACCACACCAAGCTAATTAACACATCCATAATCTCACGTAGTCACCATTTTGTGTGTGTGTGGTGACAACACTTAAGATCTACTCTCTTAGCAAATTTCAAAGTATCCAATGTATAAAATTATTTTTCAATAAGACATTTTAATTTTTTGATTCATTTAAAAAAATAGTACAGTAAACCAATTTTAATTCATATACTCTTATTTTTAATCCACTGAATATATTTTTATCAGGACCAATTATTTTATGTAAATGACTTGATTTCTTGTCCACATCATAATTTACTTCTTTAAAAAATTAAAATTGTATATATTTAAGGTGTACAGCATGATGTTTTGGTATACAGATAACATATGGTTTTCTTGGTGATGAGAGCACCTGACAGCTACTCTCAATCAAGTTTCCAGTATATAATATAGTATTATCAACTATAGTCACCATGCTGTACATTAGATCCTCAGAACTTATTCATCTTATAACTGAAAGTTAATACTCTTTGACCAAGATCTCCCCCTACACAGGAATCTTAGAATTCCTTGGAGATGATTTGAAGGTCATCCTCAAGTCCATGCAGGATGGGTAAGGAAGGGTGGGTCTCCATGGTCACACCTAATTTCCCAGAAAGGCCTTGCTTCCATCTACTTTGTATATTGCAATTCCTGATAAGAATTAATCTTATTTTGCACACATCTTCACTTTACAGATGAAGAAACTGAACCCCAACAAGGTATAGTGATATGCCCAGGGACACATAGCAGGTTAATAGCAGACCAGAAATAAACCCCAGGTTTCCAGGTGCCCAACAGACCACATTCTATACCATGCTGCCATGGAAACTTTCAAACGGATTAAACTAGAAACAAACTCTCACACAACAACCAGAAAACCCCTGAGTATCTCTAGGAAACCAGCACATTTTTGCTAAATAGGGTTTTCCTCCACTTGATAAAAGCAGTAAAGACTAAACCAAGGGAACTAGAATTTAAAAGTGAAAATCTGTAGAAAGATGAATAATTGCTTTTTAAAGGAAGCATCCCAAGGGCCAAATAATTCAAATGTGTCAGGCACCATGGGATTCAGGGATGAAAAATTCCCTACAGTTCTAAAGCAAGCATTATAATTTGAAGTTTCCTGACAGTTTTTGAAAGAAGAGAAATACCTTTCTTTTCCGGGCCAAATGCCAAGTTAGGTAATTACCCCTTGCCCACTTTCTTTCCCCAGGCTGTTTTAATTAGATAAGAATTCTGCCTTCATTTCCTTTCGTAAACTGAATTGTGATGTTGCCACATATCTTTCAAAGACTGTTAATGCCCTTGTTTGCTGAATGCTTTTCCCTTCAGAATGGAAAAGATTTTGCCATAAGTACTTGGCTCACTTCAGGGTACAAAATGCTTTCCAAGGGTTAGGAAATACTAGATCCCTCAGCTTCCAATAGTAGATCTTTCAGCTTCAATTCTGCTCCAGAGACCCAGAGAGAAATCAATGAGCCATACCTTCCCTGCTAGTCCTGGTATGTCTGACAGATGTTAAGGGGAAAGCTTTAATAAATTGCTCAAGAAACAATGTTAACTAGAGCGAAGTCTAACAGTCAATTCCACACTCCACACCCTCTCCCCTCCTCCTTGAAAAACTGCCCAAAGAAACAGTGGATCCATAGAGTCACAGAAGACATGTAATCCATTGACCTCACCATCTTCTCAACAGCATGACTTTTCCACAACAGCAAAACAGCAGTGCACATTTAAGCAGGGCCTCGTACTAAGAAAGAACGGGGTTCTAGTACCAACCACCCTATAATAGCAAGGTTATTTTAGGCAAGTTACTCAATTTCACAAAGCCTCTTTCCTCAGGCTTACATATTTTTTCACTTAAAATATCTTGGAACTGACCCATATCAGCACATGTGATCCACTTTATTATAATTTTTTAAATGGCTACACAGCATTGCATTATATAGCTGGACCATTATTTAACTATTGATGGACATTTAGGCTGCTTTCAATCTTTTGCTCTGGGAGGCAATGCTGCAGTGTGGATGGACCATTGCACACACAGGAATACATCTCTGTAAGATACACTTTTATAAGTAGAGATGGTGGGTAAAAAGATCTCTGTATTTGAAAGTTGGATAGACAGTGCCGAATTGTTCTGCATTGTGGTTGTCCCTTTATATTCTCACCAGCAGTGCCTGCCAGTGGTGTTTCCCATGGAAATCTTTGTGAAACTGTTGGGTAAAAATAGCATCTCATAGTAGTTTTATGTTCTCTTGTCACGACTAAGGGTGAGCAACCTTTCACATTTTAAAGAACCATCTTTATTTCCCTTTCTGTAACCGTCAAGTCCTGTGCATTTTCTCTTCGGTGTTGGATTTCTTCTTATCAAAGTATAAGAACTGTTTATGTGGACTTCCCTGGTGGCACAGTGGTTAGGAATCCGCCTGCCAATGCAGGGGACACAGGTTCGAGCCCTGGTCCGGGAAGACCCCACATACCGTGGAGCAACTAAGCCTGTGTGCCACAACTACTGAGCCTGTGCTCTAGAGCCCGTGAGCCACAACTACTGAGGCCACGTGCCACAACTACTGAAGCCCGTGTGCCTAGTGTCCGTGCTCCACAGCAAGAGAAGCCACTGCGATAAGAAGCCTGCGCACCCCAACAAAGAGTAGCCCCTGCTCACCACAACTAGAGAAAGCCTGCGTGCAGCAACGAAGACCCAACGCAGCCAAAAATAAATAAATAAATAAATTTATTAAAAAAAAAAAAAAAGAACTGTTTATGTACATGAAAAATAGTCTTTTGTCTGTTGTATGAATTGCCAGTATATATATATATATATATATATATATATATAATATATATATAGGATTTTTAAAATATCATATTTAGAAAGTCTTTCTCATTCTGAAATTAAAAAATTAAAATCTCCCAACTTTCTTCAGAATATTTGTGACTTCAATTTTCACATTCAAATATTTGATCCATCTGAAATTTATTTTATTTTAAGCTGTGAAGTGGGACTCTAATTTTATTTTATTTTATTTTTTATTTTATTTTTCTAGGTGGCCACCTTGTTGTTGCAAATCACTTATTAAATAATACATTAATCTCCAACTGAATTTATCATAGTCTAAATTTCTGTACATATTTTAACATATGGTTGGACTTACTATACTGTTTTACTGATTCTTTGTCTTTTGCAAAGAAAACATTGTTTTAACAATTAGAATGTTTAATATCTGATAGAGTATCTAATAATAATATCTTCTAATTTTTCCAAGAATTTTCCTAGCTAATCTTGCTTATTTACTTTCTCATATGAAGAATTCACTTATCTAGTCCCTCCCCTTACAACAAAATTAATTAGTTTTTTAGGGAGGGGAGTGCATTGAATTTATAATTTTTAAAGAAAGACTATATATTTATGATGTTGAAACTTTTAATTCAAGAATATGGTATGTCTTTCCATTTAACTATATTTGTGTCCCTCAGTAGAAGCTGTCAAAAAGTGGAGATAATATGAAGAGGGGTAATAATGGTACCTACCTCAAAGAGTTTTTGTAAGGATTAAATGAAGATAATACACAGTGCCTGGCCCTTCACATGCTCAAAAAATATAATATATGACAAATGCACACTTTATTGCCATACCCTGGAGTGACTAATCTATTAAGATAAATTAGTCTCTCAATAATCTGAAATTTCCATGATTATGACTCATACTTGGCTCCACCCTGAAATAGAAATGATTCCCCTGTCTTTGTCATTCTTCCCTCTGTCCTACTCACCTCTGTGGCAGGTTTTGTAAGGTGACTAGAAGTCCCACTGTGGGCATCTGTGGCATCCTTGTTGGATATGAGTTAACTAAACAGGTTATGGCTGCCGGCTTATCCAAGGAGGTATCAGGTCACCCAAGCAGAGGTGACTGGATAGGACTTGCATTTTACATCTCTCTTGACAACTGTGTGCAGGATGAAGAAAATATTGCCAAATACTATATAGATTTTATTTCTGTTTTGAAGGTACAGAATCTCCCTCCATGGGATAGTAGAGGATTTGATTAAGATTGCTCAGCTGTCAATAAAATGGAGGGTCTTATTATCATCTTCTGATATTTGGTGCTCCATATCCATGTATTTTATACACCTTTATGGCACACTCATTTTATGCTCGATATTGAGCTTAAAGTTTTATTTGTTTTAGCATGTTTAATCTTCACAAGTGGGTATCATCATCCCATTTTCCAGATAAAATAACAGGGTCAAGTTTACAGATCTAGAAACTGACAAAACTGATACTAGAGATTTGTTTATCCGAAGTCTGTGCTATTAACCACAATGCTTAATTTAGCAGAGTTTGAACAAGTTAAACAAAATCAACTGTAAAATAAATTGAAATACCATTTGACTGCATGTCTGAGCATGCTTCTTCATCTGGAACGGAAGCATTGTCATGTTAGGTATTATTAGTGTAGGTATTCTTTTTGTTAATAAAATCACACCTCAACTGAGGGGTACAGTGCCTGGTCCTTCTTGAAAATAAACCTGAAAAAGTCCTGGGGGAAATTAATGATCTTTTCAGCTGCATTTGCTTTCAGGAAACAAGATTTACATTTTCATGTGATCTGAATGTGCCATAGAAACAATACCAAGGAGGACTCTATTCAATTATTTGTCTTCCTTTTTCTAATGCCTTAATTTGATACGAGATTCATTTGTGTCACACCTCCACTTGGCCTTTCCCAGGTAACCTATCCAAAATCTAAGAAATATTTCAGCAAATAAGAAAGATGATCCATCGAATTACTTATTCCCTGGGGGAAAAAGCATGTGACCAGTGAATCAGGGGAAATTGACTGCCCAGGGAAGAGCACACTCAAGGCATTTCAGCATGAGTCACAGGACATAGGACTGTCCCATGATCAAAAAAGGTGAATGAAGAAAGCCAGAGTTCCTTTTATAGTTTCCATCGATGTGATCAGCTTAGGCTTGTTTCTACACAGGCTGCTTAGGCTTGTCATGGCAAAGAATGAGGGATCATCACTAAAGCATACAGAAGAATGCTCTGTCAGAGAGGAGACTCCTTCCAGGTGTGGAGGGCCTAGAGCTGGGGGACCACCATTGAGTGAGAAGGTCAGCATTGATGAAATCCCGCAGGAGGAAAGGCCTAGAGTCCGGGAGCACTGGGAGTGGAGATCCACATGGTCACAGCACTGGCAGGAGATGCTGGCTGGACTAAGTGTCAGAGGACCTCAGTCCTAGAATAACTGGGGTGATCAAGTCTGGGACTTGGTCTTGGAGGAACTGGAGTATTTGGCATTTTAGCAAGGCAGGTTCTCAGGTGAAATTAATACCAACTGGGTTGTAAGGGGAAAACCTGTTCCTAGGAGCTATATGTGAGTCTTCAGGAGGCCCTCTGCTTGGCACATAGGAGCCTTTCAACTATTTGTGGAGTGATTATGAGTCATAAAGCAGAAAACCTGTTTCTGAATGTAGGACACATGGTGCCAGCAGGTCTCTGAGTGGAATTGACCTGATGCTGGGTCACCTGTACAGTGACTAAGGACGTGGTTATCCCAGAGCCTAGGGTGGGACTGAACCTGCAGGTGGTGGTCGAGGGTCCAGGTGGGGGAAATTAGGAGGATGAGGAGTAGGCAGGCAGTTTCTTACCCATTCTTTGACAGCTTTACATTGTTATTAGGTCTTCACTTTTGATCAAATACCCTGTCTTAGCCCTTTTGGGCTGCGATAACAAAAATGCCTCGTAGTTTATAAACAACAGAAGTTTATTTCCCATAGTCCCAGAGGCAGCGAAGTCCAAGATAAAGGCGCTGGCAAATTTGGTGTCTGGTGAGGACTCTCTTCCTGGTTTAGAGATGACCATCTTTTCGTTGTGTCCTCACATGGGGGAGGGGACAAGGGCTCTCTCTGGAGCTTCTTTTATAATATAAGGGCACTAATCTCATCCATGAGAGCTCTTTCCTCATGACTTAATCAACTCCCAAAGGCCCTGCCTCCAATTACCAACATATTAAGGATTAGATTTCAACATATGAATGTGTGTGGAGGGCACATACTGAAATGGTCTGCACTTTTGATCAAATACATCGAAAAATTTTGCCAGTTTCCTCAGTTTCCATGGAGCCAAGGTGGTGGACGCTTTTAGGTAAGTCACATGCCCCAAATACCTGGGGTTCATGATCTTTGGAGTTACCATTCCGTTTCACTTAAATGCTTGCTATGTGACTGTCACTGGGATAGGTCCACCATAGACAGTAGCTCTGCTCCTCTACATAATCCTTAAAGGTAGATGGTCTTGGATCCACTTTACAGCTGCGAAACCTGAGGATTAAGTTGCACGTTATGCCGAAGGCTACATAGACAGGAAATGTTGGAACAGTAGTGTCAGGATCAGAATCCACCATCTTTCCCAAAACCTCTGTGACATGGTCCTTTCCCTAGACCAGTGCTGCTCAAACTTTCATGTGCAGATGGATTACTGAGTTAGAATGAAGATTCTGGTTCAGATTCTGAGATGGAGACCAAGACTCTGCCTTTCTAATGAGCTCCCTTGTGATGCTGGTGCTGTTGGTCTCTGAACCACACAGTGAGGAGCAAAGGTCTAGTGTAGGGGTGGCTGGATAGTAAATATTTTCGGCTCCGTGGCCCACGTGGTCTCTGTCACATCTATGCAGCTCTGCCAGGATACTGTGAAAGCAGCCATCGACAATACGTAAAGAAATGAACGTGGCTGTGTTCCAATAACCTTTATTTATGGAGACTGACACGAATTTCACATAATTTTCATATGTCACAAAGTACTATTTTTCCTTTGATTTGATTTCAACCGTGTAAAAATGTGACAAACATGATCAGCTCATAGGCCACTGTTTCCTGTCTCCCATTCAGTCTAGAAATGTAATGGCTTTGCTCTGACAGAGGTGAAGAACTTACCAAGGAGGATGGTCCAGGGTCTAAGGTTTTCGGAGATTGATGGCAACCGCAAGAGTTGGCAGATGGGCAGCTGAGATGGGAGAGCAAAGGCCTTGGAAGTCAGATCCACCTCTGTCACAGGCCTTGTCACTTTCAGTGAAAAGCCTTTAAATCTTAGTGTCCTAGTTTCCTCATGTGCAAACTGGGACTAAAAAGAGTCGGGTTATTGTGAAGACACAAAGAAATGAACTAACGCACAGAAAGCTTTTGTGATACCCAGCAGAGATGAAACACGATGTTAGAATCCCAATGTTAGCATCAATGACTGAAACAGGATGTGAGGACAAGAACCTACCAGAATCTGACTGGACCTCAGAACCGATCAGCTCAGATTACGTGAGAGAGAATTTGCTGATCACACTGTAGGTATAAATGGCCATCCAATTTTGAGGAAAACACATTGAGGAAGCGAGAACTAAGTACAGTTTTATAAAGTGGGGGTGAGGTCAATGCAGAGCCCGTATGGAGATGTCTATTTAAGACAGACAAGGGAAACCCTCCAGAGAACTGTTGGCATGGTTGGTATTAATTTAATAATAACAATTAATAGCTGATACAGCATTCACCATGTGGTTGGTAATATTCTAGTGTTTTATAAGCAGTAATCTATTTAATCCTCATGATCACTTAATAAAGTAGGCACTATTATTATCCCCATTTGACAGATAAAAAAACTGAGACAAAGAGAGGGTAAGTAACATGCCCAAGGCCACCCTTTGTTTAAGTGGCAGCGCTGTCGGGTTCCAGCATCCTTGCTCTTGATCACCACGCTGGAAGTGTTCACTCCAGGAGTTCTAGGGTCTCTGGATGAAATTAGGTTGGTGGGGCACAGGGATGTGGTGGGGTGGGGAATCTTCTTCCAGGGAGCAAACGGGGTCAGGGGCTTTTACAATTCTTTTATGCCTCGGGGGTGTGACAGATAGCAAATCTGATATGCTCTTTTAAATTTTATATTTATTTATTTATTTATGGCTGTGTTGGGTCTTCGTTTCTGTGCGAGGGCTTTCTCCAGCTGCGGCAAGTGGGGGCCACTCTTCATCGCGGTGCGCGGGCCTCTCACCATCGCGGCCTCTCTTGTTGCGGAGCACAGGCTCCAGACGCGCAGGCTCAGCAGTTGTGGCTCACGGGCCCAGTTGCTCCGCGGCGTGTGGGATCTTCCCAGACCAGGGCTCGAACCCGTGTCCCCTGCATTGGCAGGCAGACCCTCAACCACTGCGCCACCAGGGAAGCCCTGATATACTCTTTTTGTCTTTGTATATCACAATTGCTAACCCCTGAAGCCAGAGTCCTGTGGTAGTTTTAGGCGTACTGTGCAAGTTTAGACTGTTCTGTATCTTGATGTAGATTCATTTTCAGAAGCGGGTGGAGGTGGCACACATATTTTTGCCTCTTTTCTGTGTGTGTGGTGACCCTAACCTCAAATGTGGACTGTGCAGAGGCAACATGAAACAGGAAGATGCCTGCTGTGGATCAGAAGGAAAAGTCACTTGAACCAGGTCTTCCAAAATTAGTGCCTCTGATTACTTGGATCCTATGAGTCTATAGAAAACTGTGGGTGATTACCCACATCGTGACTATTGCTTTTCCCATCAATTACATTCTAACAATTAAACAGATCTTTTTGCATTCAATTTGGAAAAGGAATTTTTAATAAGGGTATTCCCAGCTCCATATACCTCAGAGAATTTGCACTGGAAAATTCTCTCACTCTGTGTGCCCATATTTGGTAGTTTCCTCATCAGTGAGATCAGATTTCCTGGATATTCCAGAATTGCCGTTACCACTTTTATTTTTTAATTTGCGAGAAGAACACTGAACCTAAAAATGTTATGTTACCTTTTCTTAAAGGATAAAGAACTGCATATCTTTATGGTTATAAAAAACTGTATTCATAAGCTTTGACTATGATCTGGTGTCAGCTTTCCCAGCTAAACAAAACATTCTCAAATTCTCTAAATTCTCCAAGAAATCCTTCCAGGTGACTGTATACCTCTGCATTATTTCCAATAGAGTAATAGGTATGTCTTGAATTCTAGCCCTGCACATAATTAACATTTTATTCATAGAAAATTATATATAATGATAATAATATTTTTATTAATATAATGATAATCATGAATATAAGGACTTATACACATAAGTGGCATTTGTGATGCCAGATTAACTTTCAGTTTTCTTTTTTACTGATTTAATTCCTAGATATTTAAAAATGAAATCTGTTTCAGTTTTATTAGAAATATTCCTTCAGCGGGTAAAATGCAGAGCGGGTAAAATACAGAGCTTGCCTGTATTTTATTCCATTTATATTATTTTATTCCATTTCTATGGAATATGCAGCCAGGAAAATCATCGGAAAAAGTTGTTTAGTTAAATGAGAGTCAAAGAGAAAGTCCTGAATTGCTTTAAACATGCTTTGTAGCAATTTCTTAATATGTTTTGAGAGTGCAGTCAATTGTAAAAATACATGGAATACCAGGAGTTCCTAGCCTCAGTCTGGCCTCACTCATAAACACCATATGACCTTTAGTAAGTAACTGGGGACCCATCCTTACAGCAGTAAAGTGTTGATTTTGTGTTCTAGAAAGAGATTGTTCATAATTCAACCCCCAAATACCGCATTAACTAATATTTGCTTACATGAGACTAGAAAAGAAAAACCACAGAAAAAAAAAGGTTGCTGAAATACATTTTCCAAAAATTTTTTAAGCTGAAAAGAAATTCTTGAGGCAAATGATTTTTACAGGTGTTTGGACATTCAGTAAAAAGAAAACCTGACCAACATCACAGTTTGGAGAATACAAAGTAATTTAGGTTATTTTAAGCTTTGGTTCACTTCAGTTAAATGATAAGGAATTTATTAGTATCTATTAGGAGATACTGAGATACGTGTAGCTGCCAAAAATCTATACCGAGCAATCCAGTTCTGTATACAATTAAGTGCTATTTTGTGGTTCCAATAATCAAATTCTATCCAATTCAAAGAGGGAGACAGTAGCAAGGCAAGTAATGACCTCCTCTAGGCGGTCAGGTCTGAAACGGCAGGGATGATGTCAGATGGGTTCTGGAGAAGGGCAAGGGCCTTCCAGCAGAGGCCCTTGTGCCAGAGTTACATGTGCCAAGTCATGGAGGTGAGAAATGAGCCCAGAAGGTTAATGCGAGAGTGAAAAAACTTGCCTGAGTTGAGTAGAAAAAAAACTGGACTCAGTCACATTGTAGGGGCCACCGCAAGTCACCAGAGGACCTCAGCTTTGTTTAGGGAGGGGAAAAGGGAGTCTGAGAAAACTTGAAGCAGGGAAGAGCTGTGATGAAAATGGTATTTAAAGAAGATTGATTTGGCAGTGGTGTACCTCGGCAAAGACTGAAAGGTAGTCCTTTGGGTAGAAGCTTCTTCTATTTTTTTATATAAAACTAGTGTCTTGATTTGGGAGATTAGCTATTTCGACACCCAGTGAATCAATTACCTTCACATTCATTTAGACAGGTGATCCAGTAATTTAAATTTATTTAATGCAATATTGTTTCAGTGTTTTATATCAAAATACTCCATACAATTGTACTGTGTTGTTTCTGGTCCTTTGGACCAAGGGTAGATTAAAAATAAATAAATGGGTACTCTATTAGGAACGGAGCTGTATTGGTAGACAGGGTGTATACACTGTTTGCCCTCAGAAAGCTTGACCATCGAGAGAGATTGGCTGTAAGCAAATCATGACAGAAATAACTAGTTACAATGGTGGTAAGTGCTGAGAAGGGCGGGGTAATATGGGGAAGTCTAAGAGAGGGTTCTAACGCAGACTTATGGCCTGAGGACTTGGGGAAAGTCTCTTGGGGGAAGTGACCTTCAAAATGAGATCTGATTGGAGTGGAGGAAGGGAGAGTAGGAGCTGAAGTGGGTTCGAAATTCTGAGAAGAGGAAATTATATTTGTAGGGGCCCTGGGGTGAAACGGAGTCCAGAGCATTCCAGGAACTGAAAGAAGGCCAGCTGGACCAGAGTGGCAGGGCACAGCCTGGGCAGGATGGAGAGAGACTAGGAGGGGGCTGAGGGCACCGGGCCTCGAAAACCACAAGAAGGGCTCTCAGGGCGCTGCTCTGTCTCCCTCAATATTGCCCCTCCCCTCTCCCACCAGGAGACCCAATTACTTCAGCATCCACATTTCACATCAATTCTTCAAACTTACTGCATCACTTCAGTGCAAGTAAGCTGCAGCTGAATGCGGCCACGCCTTGAACTGAAAGTCAACTAACTGACAGTGCTCCCTCTGTATTATCCTAAATCCTGAAATTCTCTGTGTGGCCATGGCCAGTTATCCCTCTGTCTCCCGCTGAGCTGCTGTTTGACCTCAGAGCGCCTTCCACTCCCCTCACCGTTTCTGACTCTCGTTCACTCACTGGGCTCTTCTCCGACTTCTGCGTCTCATCCTCCAGCACAGAGCTCAAGGGCAACCACTTTCAACCAAACCCTTCTTAGTACCTGTTCGCTATCCTTCTGCTTGGCCTTCTATGATTCTCACATTCCCATCCCTCACTTCAGAGTAAAGATAAGCTCACTTTCCCTGCTCTTCTCTTGAACTTTGCTGGGAAACCTAGGTAATGTCCAGGTGGGTTTATTACTCATTCATGCTTCTACATGACCCTCGTGTTACTTGACAACCATTTTTGGTGTATTGCTTATTTCATTCCTCCTAACAACTTTCAAACTTTATCCTCCTAACCCCAAGCCTGCTTTTCTGTCACATTCGCTTCCCGTTTCTGTGACTGGCAACCCATCCATGAGTCACCCATGCCAGGAATCCAGGGGTTCTCTGGACTCACTTTTCTCACTCTGACTTTCAGACAGTTGGCTAAATCCCATTAATTGTACCAACTTAGTCTCTCTTTTCAGTTTCCTTCCCTCTGTCCCAATAACTGTTTCTCAAATTCAGATGATCACTTTCCTTGCCTTAACTGGTTTCCTTGCCTCTCATCTGGAATTCTTCCAATCCTTTTTCCACATGGCCTCAGACCTAACATCTAACCTTGTCGTTGCTTTGTTTTAAACTGGGACTCGCAATGACTCCCATTACCTACAGGAGGAAAGCCCAACCTTAGGGACAAAACAGGGCCCTCTGTGGCCTGGCCTCTGCCCACCTCTCTGACTTTTCTTTTCAGGTGTGCCACCTCCTTCTCCTGCCTCCTTCCACCCTTGACTCTCATGTTCTGGCCATTCAAATTTGCCCTTCTTACTCTAACCCGCCATGCTGTTGTTGCATGCCTCTGGACAAGGTGCTCTTCGGCCCACAGTGTCTTTTGCCACCCAGCTTACTTCCCAGAGACTTGATATTTTTTGAGATTCAGCTCACAAGTTTCAGGAAGCCTTTCCCGAGCCCCCTTCTCCCCTCCTCCATAGGTGGTCCTGGTCTCTCCTTCCTCCAGGGCCCCGGTCCACCGAGAGCATCTTTCTATCAGAGCACTTATTATACTTAGTTGCAATAATTTGTTTTCAGATCTCTGTTCTTCAAAATGGTTATAAGTTCTGTGTATTACTCAACTTGGCCTGCTTGGTCCCCAGCGCAGTTCCTGACCTACAGTGGTAACTCTTTTTTTTTTTTTTTTTAATTTTATTTATTTATTTATTTATGGCTGTGCTGGGTCTTCGTTTCTGTGCGAGGGCTTTCTCTAGTTGTGGCAAGCGGGGGCCACTCTTCATTGCGGTGCGTGGGCCTCTCACCATCGCGGCCTCTCTTGTTGCGGAGCACAGGCTCCAGACGCGCAGGCTCAGCAATTGTGGCTCACGGGCCCAGCCGCTCTACGGCATGCGGGATCCTCCCAGACCAGGGCTCGAACCCGTGTCCCCTGCATTGGCAGGCAGATTCTCAACCACTGCGCCACGAGGGAAGCCCTACAGTGGTAACTCTAAGACGGTCTCATTTCTCTTGTACTTTGCTCCATAAATTATTGCTACTCTAGCTTCCACTTTTTCTTTTTCTACTTTGATTTTTCCTTCCAGCCTACAAATGGGCTCTGTCTCTCCTATTAAAACCAAAAAACCCACCTCTCTCAACTTTCCCCTGACCACCCTAGGATAGTTTTTCCTACCACACCCACCCCGACCCCACTCTCATTCACTGAATTGTCTTCTTTTTTTGTTTTTTGTTTTCTTTTTTTCTTTGTTTTTTTATTGAAGTATAGTTAATTTACATAGTAATATAGTTCGTATAGTTGTGTTAGTTTCGCGTGTACAGCAAAGTGATTCATTTACACATGTATATATATACTCTTTTTCAGATTCTTTTCCATTATAGGTTATTACAAGATATTGAGTAGAGTTCCCTGTGCTACACAGTAGGTCCTTCTGAATTATCTTCTTAATTGCCCTTATCACAGCACTATTAATTTATTTTTTTGTTAACTCATTTTTTTGTCCACACTAGGAAGTAAGCTCCTTGGGGGCTGAGATCTGTCCCCAGTTTCTGGCTCCCCAGTGCATTGTGCTAAGGCACAAATTAATTTATCTGTTGAATAAATGAATGCATGAGTGGATAAGTGAATGAATAAATGAAACTGCTGCTTTCACTGCCAACCCCCTTTTGAATTCTGCACTTCCCATGCTCTTTCCAACCCATCCTGGATTTTTTCCAACCTACCTTGCTCTACTGAAATTGCTATTTCAAAGTTTGCCAGTGACTCCTTTATTAGCAAACCCAATGGCCTTGCCATTTCTGTGGCATTTGATAAACCTTCCTGGAAAGTCTATTACTGGTTTTTGGGAGAACGTACTAACTTGGTTTTCCTCCCACATTTCTGGTCTCTCCTTCTCTGTCTTTCTCTGGCTCCCCTTCCTTCATTCAACTTCTTATATTTTTTCTGGGAAGTAGTTTTTTTGAATGCTACATGACCCATCCCAGAGATTTCAACTGTGATCTCCAGGTGAATGAGCTGCAAACGTGCATCTCTATCCTTAGCGTCTTCCTGAGTTCCAGGTTGGCCTGCTTCATATTTCCAAATGAGGGCCCTACTGGTAACCCCATATTCACCACAGTACAAAAACAAATCTATAAACGGCACACTTCCTGTGTTCCATTTGTCAGCCAATGAGAGCACAGTCCCGCCACCCTCACTGAGATAGATTTACACCCTGGGAATCAGCTCTGTTCACTCTCTATGGTACCTTCTACTAATCACTCACTGAGTTCTGTCAATTCTCCTGTTGCCAGATCTCTTCCTTTGATCTCCATCCTTTCTTTTCCTTTGTAACCCAGCCTTCACATTACCTCTAAAGCAATCTTTCTGAAATATCAGTTCTGATCACCTCAAGTCTCTGCTCAAAAAACTGTGATTGTATAGAATACTTTTGGAAGAATTAATAAGAAAGCATAGTATTTGAATTTTGTACCATGACCATGACTTAGTATTATAATTTTATCAAAGTCTAATTTGAAATTCTTTTTATTGCCTACCAAATCAGTTTATAAGCTTCTTTACTAAACCTTCATGTCCATCCACAATATAATCCCAATCTAACTTTCCACCTTTTTTCTTCACTTACTCTGTATTCTAGTCAAATGGATTATTCATTGTATATGCTCATGTGTAGTTTTTTGATTCATGGTTGAACTGGTATAGTAGGAAATTTGTGGAATAAAAAGATGCCTTTTAATTTAATTACCTTAAAGCTTTGGTCATTAATGATGTTAATTTGCACATACATAGCTCAGAAAAATAAACCCAAAGTACCTATCCATAGATGTATTCTGTATTGGAAATATCAAATTTACAACTATACCATAGCACAACTGAAGTTCCTTAAGATATACTTAACTTTGAAATGGGAAGACTGGTGTCCCCCCAGGACCTCCATGCATACCATTTTTCAGATGCCTGGGAACCACCACAGCAATGATAACTCCTGTCCAGCCACTTTACTGTTGGGCTACTGTTTTCCCAAGTCAGCTGATTCCGGGGTCCGGGGTCCGTGGTCCAGGATCCAGAGCATGGGGGACGCCTTGCAGTCAATCATTCTATTTTCCCTGCTATAGGTACCAAGTCTCAGGCAGGCAAAGCAAACAGTTTTTTGTGCCAGCCAACCATCTGAAGTGTGGACCCGATCACTTGCTTTCTTTTTTCTCTCTCCACTCTGCTAAACACATGCCCTGCTTTTTCAGGAAGCTAGTTTTCCCAATTAGCCAGAGGCTGACCTCAATCTGTGATTGCTCAGCTTTGCCCCATCACAGGGAGAGCATCCATCTCCAAATCAGAAAAACAAGCTGTACTCCTGCCCTCTTTCACTAGCTCTGGGTTTCCGTTGCTCATACCCCCAGCTGTAATGTTATCAAAGGGAAACAGAACTGCCCGTCCCCCTAGCATTCGGTTGTCGTCTCTCCCTTACCTGGCCATGGGCTATCTATTAAATTCCCATCTCAAGGATGAATGAGCATTTGGAATACATTTTAAAATATTTAAAAATCATTTTATTGTTTTCTTTTTTACTAGAGAAATGTATTAGAAAAACAATATATTTTTCTAATTACTACACAATTTCTCTTCCACTGTACAACCACAATAGTATAGCAGTAGGGTGATGTGTATTACATAGGCTATTCCAGGAAAGCTAACAACCTTTAGTAATTTTGTTTTTATAGGAAAACATATTTTAGGTTTCAAACAGCCAAGTTTTGGAACACACAATTACAGATGCTATGATTTCAACTTTCCAATGTATGTATTCTAGTATATGTATATTATATACACATAAATATAAATATATTTACCTATATATGTTATGTATTCTAATATGTATGTATATTGTATATACATAAAAATATTTATTTACATATAGACAAAAAGACTGGATGGGAACATAGGAAAAGAAAAACTGTTAATGTGCAAAGCGGTGAAAAAATATCCTTCTTAATGTTATATTATTTATACAATTAAAAAATAACCTCAGCAATAGATAACTGCAAAAAAATGTTATCATCTCCTCTCTAAAGGTGACCCCACTCCATACCCACAATATATTTTTCTGTGTTCTCATAGCATCTCACATATATACCTTAATACAATAGTCTTATTGTAGCATAATTACTTGTTTATATGCCTATTTTTCCAATGAACTGTGAGTTAGTTAGAGGTGAAGTCTTCCTCTTACTAGTCTTTGTATACTAGTTCAAATACGAGCATGTGGCACAGAGTACGCATTTGCATTGTGTAAATTATTGAATGAATGAAAAAAATGACTGAATAGGTAAATTTCTTCATGTGGTCCCACATTAGCGGGGAGTAACACATTCACATATCTAGCCAGCTATGATCAGGATACATGAGTATCATCTACAGTGTCTTAAAACTTTGGCCAAAGAAGAAAATAACCTCCTTTGAAGTAGGAATGTGCAAATAATTTACAAGTGAGTCTGGAGGAAGTGTGAACAAGAGATTTTGAGTTGTGTTCCTTTGGTATATTCCCTGACTTCAGGCCTCAGACATTTTCAGTTCCTCAAGTTTATTTTTTTTTTTCTTTAAATTTTCCTAAAGTCTGTTGAAATGATGAAATTGTTTCCTCTCTCCAGAGTTTTAAAAGTTGTTGAAATGAACGCTTATTACTCTGACAGTTAGGATTCTAATGGGAGTGTTATCGATGGTGACTGTTTAAGTGGAAATGGAATAGAGATTCAGGTTAGGGATAAAGATTGAGATAGGGCTTCAGGGCCATCATTTAAGGAAGTAGATGAGACTCAAAGAGAGGAAAATGTGGGGAAGCAAAAGTGGGGACTAAAGAAAGGGTCATTGGGAAAGCCCGTGATAAAAATGAATAAAATAAAACCCTCAGTCAAACAAATAAAATATTATAAACAGAGCAGCTTAAATCAATTAGTTTGGTATTTCCTACACCTGCTTGATAACAAATTTCACCAGGAGCTATTTGTTAACAATAGAGATTTCTAGATTTCTCTCATATCAGAATCTTCAGGACAGAAACCTGGAAATTGATACTTTTAATATATGGTCCCTGGCGATTCTTAGAAGCAGACAAATTTGAAAAGCATTGAATTAGTTCATTACACTATCCTGATGTGGAATTTAAAAGGTAAAATCCACAAGTCCTCACACCTAAATATCCACACATACATCTGTGCCTATGGAGGCACTGACTGATTGATTGATTAATTGATTGTTCCTTTCAAAAGGCATAGTCACTAAATGTGAATGTCTGTGATGGGAGTAAGACTGATCATCACTGTGGGGGAATTAAAGGAAATAGGAAATTCAGTCTCAAACTCTACATGCCACCACTTGATATTCACAAATTTCTAATTCACAAATTTAGAAACTTCCATGGATGATTTGACTATATTACCTAACAACAGAATTAGGCAGGTTGTGTGCGTGTGTGTTTTGTTTTGTTTGTTTGCTTTTGAACACTCATCAAACAAAGTTGGAGAGTCAAGTTGAGTCATTTAGTCCCTTAAAAAAGTCCCTAATCCCTCTTCCACTTGGGAATTTTGAATCTGAAAAGTTCAAGTATTTTATATATGATATAATCTTTCTAGAAAACTATTTGCACAAACTCCTACACTCTTCAATCTGTGCATTCAGTGTATTGACACTAAGCCACATCCGGGAAATCTCTGGCTTGAATTAACTATAACTTTGGTCCTCTGATGATTTTCCCAGCACCCCTTTACTTTTTAGATCAGTTTCTTTTTGATACCAATTAGTGTCTTATTTCTTGAGAATGAAGTTTCTGAGTTGAAAATAAGTATGTTGTATTTTCTGGGATGTACACACTGTACTTATAGTATTATTAACAAATGAATATGACTCCACCTGAAACAGATTAAGAAAAATAAGACCACAGATGGAAGTTTATCGTGAGTACGTATGTTGGACTTTGTGTGAGGCCTTCACATGTCCTTGGGTCCTCTCATGTATTCAGTTTGAGGACAGAGCAAAGCTCTTAGCAGGTAATATTGTCTAATAACTCTGATAATAGATGTTAAAAAGTTTGTGAATATAGTAGGAACTCTTCCACTGGATAGTAAGCTTCTTGAAGGGAAAGACTTTGCATTACTAACTTCCCAATACCTGATAACACAGGGTGGCATTTAGTAGGTATTCATAAATATTGATCAGACCCGAGCTTGATTAAAAAATGTCAAGGAATTATTGCTTTCTCTGTGTCTGATCCCCAAAAGTGGGATAGTCAGCCCTTATATAGGTTATTCCTCTCTGCTATATTTCAGTGGTAAAAAGCAATAACAACAAAAATCTTTGGTTGATAAGCTTTTTCCAAAGTTAATTCAGTTTACCTCTTACAAAGCTTTTGTCTATCTCCTATGCTTCATTTCCTAATATGGCAAATAGTGCATTTCAGAGAGAGTTTTCTTGACTTGGTTTTACTATTAGTTAATACTTCTAAAATGTCCCATTTTCACTACCAGAAGTTGCTCATTTCTTGTTGGGAGTTGTGGTTATTGAGGAAGGGGAGTTCCTTTAAGGCTAGTAACACTTTGGAATCCCCAGGGATGGTCCATGACAAAGGAGCTTAGAATTCTGAAGCGATACCTGATAGCCTTCAAACCACAGCCAGTCAATCATCTGAGTCATAGTCACCAACCAGGTCAGCCCGAACACAGAAAGGGAAAAAAGGATGAAATCCTCATAAAAGTACAGTGTACCCAGTAGAAAATTATTCAGTCATGCTTTAGAATTTTGAGATCCAACCCATTAAAATATTTCAAAACTTAACATTCCAAAGAGGCTGCCATATCAAGTATCTGCCATAAATTTTGCTGCACTATAAGCAATGTTATTTTTAATTTATTTTGTTGAACACATATTCTTTAAATTGGTTCATAACCTCTTCCTTAGTTTTTTTCTTCAAAAGAGATTTTTGCCGACGTCCTAAGCTTCAAATTAATTAAGGTACTTTTAAAAGATGTCTACATGTTCAATGTAATGCAAAAAATGGAATTTATTTGAAAAACATAAGCCATCATATCATTTGTCAGAGGCTATCTGTGTGAGTGATAGGTCTGAATGGACATGGAGATTACTGCCATGCACCTGGGTCATTGAAGAGTTTCTGGATCTCATGTGCTCATAAAGAGCAATAAAAACCAAGGGATAAATAAAATCTTTTTTTTTCCCAGAAATAACTTAGAAATTAGTGCTTATGAAGATAGCTGTGTATTTCTGGCCATTACTGAGGAGGGTCTTCCCCTCACCATCCGGCACTATGGCCCAGTCTCGGGCACACACACAAGTTACCTAACCACGGTTGTCTCGTCCATTTCTAGCTGCTGTCACTGCCACCTGCTCTAAACTTGGCTTTCATTTTTCGTATTGTCTTTTGCTCTCCCAAGCAAAAGGTAAGGAATATAGTGTAATACATAGTGGAATATAGTGTAAAGAATATAGGGTAATACATAGAATTCAGGTTTTGTTAGCTTGGATTTATATGCCAACTCTAGATTCCTGGAGGTGGGATTTGGGGCAAGTTACTTAATAGGTTCCCTCCCTCCCCAGCCCCTCCTCACAAGCTCACCTTGATCTCTAAAATGCAGGTGGTAAGACTTACCTTTCAGAGTTGTACAGTGGAGGTGAGAAAACATAATGTTAATTTTCCAGCACATAATAAACTAATAAATATTAACATCCTGGGAGGAAAAGCAGGTCGGGTGGGGGGGGGGTCTCAAGACCCAGAGGAAAGTCCTGGCTCCAGCACTTACTAGCTGACCCAGTTCTCCTAACCACCCCCATCTCTCTCAGCCTCAGTTTTTTCATTTATAAAATGGGCAGAATATTCCTTAACCTTCCTTACTGAGTTAAGTGGCTTAAGGAAACAATTTTTTGTGAAATTACTTTATAAAAACTATAAGATATTAAAGCATTATGAATATGATTACAAAGTTTTGGAGAGTTAACTTTATTCCTATTGGGAATAGTATATATTTTTAACTGGATCTCAATGGTTCTCTTCTGCTGAAGGTTGTGGCACCTCTTTTTTTTTTTTTTTTTTTTCCCTGAATGACTCATACAGACGGCACTTGCTACGAGCTATCTCCAGGTTGTTGGGGGTTTTTTTCCTTTCTTTCTTTCTCTCTTTCTCTTTCTTTCTTTCTTTCCTTCTCTTCTCTTTCTTTCTTTCTTTCCCTCCCTTTCTTTCTTTCTTTCTTTCTTTCTTTCTTTCTTTCTTTCTCTCTCTCTCTCTCTCTCTTTCTTTCTTTCTTTCTTTCTTTCTTTCTTTCCTTCTTTCTTTCATAGGTTCAACTCTGTTCTAATCTCTTCAAGAACAAGAACTCAGTTTTAAACTGTGGGCTGCTGTGTTCAGAGCTTACAGCAGAGGCTGAGGGGAAACCCTCTCTGGGGCACCACAGTGAGCCTGGGAAATGCCAAGGCTGAGAAGTGAAGTGGACGTGCTCTTCTATGACAAGAGGACAAAAAAACAAGAACCTGATACACTTGGAGAAATTCTGAGATCAAAAGGAACACTGAAGGGCTTCTATTGATTGCCCTGGTCTTAGCAAAGAAGGAAACGGTCATCAGATGAGGGAAATTCAGAGGAAGGGAGCTGGGATCTTCAGAGAGTATATATCAAAAAGTTGTGTCAACTCTAAATTCTACACCTCTTTCTCCCTGCGTGATGAACAAAGACTATGTCTTACTAATTTTTAAAAATCGCAGTGCCTGTCATGATAACTGGCATATAGCTGGCATTAAAAAAAAGTCTCTTGACCCTGAGATGAGTAGAAAATTATACAACTATTATTTTGTCATTTTATTATTTATGTTACATAATAATAACACCATATAATATGTAATAACATATACATAATATAGTAATAACAACAGCATTTATTAGGTACTTATGATATCATGTGTTTATAAGCATATGATCATTATTTTCATTTAATACTCAGAACGGCTTTACTAGGTAGAAGCTATAATTATCCCTGTGTTAGAGATGAGAAAACTGGAGCTTTGGGAGGAAGTTCTGAGACACTGACGTGGGGCATGGCACAGTGAGTTAAGTAAGAAAAAAATAAAATAATTATAGGGAAGAATTGAGGGCCCAGCTGAGGATGGAGCATGTGAGTTTGAGATGAAGCTCTCAGCACAATTATTATGTTTCTCTTAGCAACGCTCGGCAACCTGGAGTGGTTGGTGGAAACCCATGGTTATGTAGATGTTATCCCCTTTGTGCTTCCTTGGAGTTAATGGCTATGAGTCACCTAATAAAGAGAAGTTAACAGATGGAGATAGGAACCGCTGAAATGTGTTCTCCAGCCTGGTGGAGACAAGTAATTGTCATTGGCTCCGGAGGATTTGAGATACTTCAAAGCTTCATCTAAGTGAGCTCCACCCCGCCCTCTCTAGCAAAACTCCTTGGCTCCTGGCCTGTATGACTTTAACTTCATTCAGGAAATTCTGGGTAAGAGGACTCAGAAGGGATCACTTGGAGGCTGGTGAACTTGACATCCTATACAGCCTGTGTTTTGCACAGCTCAGTTGTTTGCTAATAGGTTTGGGGGTAGAGGAGGAGAGAGGAATCCTCACCAAAGAACTGGGCCATTTGGGTGGAGTTGCTTGGGTCATTCATCAAAAGCCATCACACCATCTACCTCTCCTATAACCAAGGCAGGGCAAATATACTAGCTGTGAAGGTGATGGTTGTTCCCTTTCACCAAATCCAAGCCTGCTTAGAGAAAGGTGGGAGGGTTTGTCTGATCTTTCCTGTTCAGGGAAAGGGGAGACAGGTGGGTAGGACTTAATTGGTTGAGTTATGAAGCAATAGACACCTTTTATTTTAATTTCCTTGGGCAAGGAAGCATTTGATATTATATCAACCCCACACTTACAGTTTTTACATTTGGTCTACAGAAACAGCTGATACAAATCATTGTTCTATTATGACTTGTTTGGATCGGACAATGCAGTGCTCTGAAAAGAAAGCAAAGAGGATAGTGAGAAGCTATAAAACGGTGTCAACTAAGGATCAGGTAGAAGAGGTGGTTACGTTTGCCTGGGCAGGGGAGGCTCTGGCACAGGCTCTCATTCTCAGCCAGGGCTGCACATCACATCTACCTGAGACACTTTAAAAAGTCCTACTTTGTTCCACCCGGAGAGATACCGAATTATTGATTTCGAACGCAGTCGGGACATCAGGAGTTTTAAAAGCTCCTCAGGTGAGTCGAGCTGAGAACCCCTGTTTAGGGGGCAGCGGGCTTGATTATGAAATGAGAAAAGTCCTCAAATGGGAAAGGGACTAGGTCTCCTCTCTTCAGCACCAAGAAAATGACTAGTACTAGTGGTAAGGGGTGATAGGAAGGCAGATTTGGGCTCAAAGGAAAGAAGACTATTTGAAAAGCTTTGAGCTATACTGAAAATGGAAGTAGCTTAGTGTTAAAGAAGCTTTGATCCCTACAGGTGATCAAGGCGAAGGTGGACAACCATCACCTGGGAAGGTTGAACTTGTCCAGTGAGGGCCCACCTGTGCCAGGAGGACCAGACGCATTGTCCAGCCCCCTCACCCTTCATCAGAGCAGCTCGGCTTTTTCTCTTTTTCTATATTGGGTTTCCCCATAAGATTTCCTTTGAAAAACGAGATCTGCTCAAAAGAAAAGTTTTAAAATCACTTAACTAGTTGACCTTTATAACTATGACCAACTCCAAAACTCTACAGTATTTAATCCTGTTTGATGTTTTCTAAGAAATCAGGCTACTGATTGATCCATTCTTCCGAAGTCTGAAGCGGGCAAAGAAGGAGCGTGTGAAGGGGATGGAAAGTGGGAGTAGAAGTTGGAGTGCTGCTCTCAACAGAGGGCCAGATGCAGGAGCCCTCAATCCTGTGTAAGCTTGCAGTGAATCAGAGAGCATCTCTGGGGATGCTGTGTGGTGATAGCTATTCATGACATGCAGCGGGATTGAGAGCCACGGGCTCCATGGGTGAGCAGGGAGAAGTGTTCTTCTGTACATGGAACCAAACGTGTCAAGCAGCCTCCGACACAGTGCTTCTTAAACTTCAGGTGCATCAGATTCACCTAGATGACTTGTTCAAACACAGATGGCTGGGACCCGCTCCCGGAGTTGCTGATTCAGTAAGTCTGTAACCGGGCCAAGAATTTACATTTTTAAAAAGTTGCAGGTGATGCTGACATTTCTGATCTGGGGCGCACCCTTTGAGAACGACTGCTCTGACAAAAGGGATTTACTTTAGACCTGCAAAGAACTTCCTCACGGCGGGAACTCGAGTCACAGTATGCAGCCTTGATAGGATGGGATAGCGCAATTCACCATTGCGGTCTTCCTTGCAGAAATATATTAACCTAGTCTAATCACAGGGGGAACATCAGACAAAATACCAATCGAGGGACATTCTACAACATATCTGACCAGTAATCCTCAAAACTGTCAAGGTCATCAAAAACAAGGAAAGTCTGAGAAACTGTCACAGCTGAGGGGAGTCTAAAGAGATATTAGTTAACTAAATGTAATGTGGTGTCCTGGATGGGATCCTGGGACAGAAAAAAAAAAAAAAAGACATTAGGGAAAAATCAAGAGAACGATGCATCAATATTGGTTCATTAGTTGTGACAAGTGTACCATATGTTTGTAATATGATAACAGGGAAAACCGAGAGCTGATCCTCTTATTTTATCACACTGCAGCCGCGCAGTAGGAATATAATCCTGGATAAAAGAGGTGACTTTTGTAACAACTTAAAATTCTTAGTAGAAATTTTCAACCTTTTGACTCTATTCATCTGGAAATCATCACCATGGTGGCCCCTCTTTCTCTTTCCCTGCCTTCTTTTTTGCAGTTCCGAGAGAATCTGCTCAGGGTGGTCGAAGTGAAGGACAGTCAGCGTCCTTTCCCCAGGCAATATTTTGCTGCTGGTTTGTAGTTATGGATGACCTTATTTCACTGGCTTTGAGAGTGAACTTTCTCAAATTCGCCATGTATCATTTAAGTTTTAACGTGTCCTTGGAACACTGTGGGCTCATGGTGTGTGTGTGTCTTGGGGGAGGGTGCATAACGCAACCACTCTCTGGACCTGGATGTTTGGGTTTTTTTTTACTTTATTTATTTTATTTTTAAATTTTTTTGCATTGTAATCAGTATATTAAGGAGACATTCATACATTTCAAGAATTGCTTAAATTCTGATATCCAGATTTAAGCTTGTGAACATATGACTTTAAACATACAATTAAAGCTATTCATAATTTGCTATACTACCAACATTAAATTACAGTTACTTTGGAGCATAAGTTAAATGTTTTAAAGTAAGCCTGTAACATACCTGCCAAACACCTTCCTAACTCATACATGCAAATTACTTCTCCATGTAAAGTTCTCATCACTCTAACCTCTAAGTTACCCTGCTCCAGAAGTCAGTACTCTAAGGCTTACTTTTGTCCAAAGAGAAAGAAAGAAAAAAAAAAAAGTAACCAGGACCAATAGCTAGATATATTAAAAAAAGATGGCACAGCAGAAGGGAATGCAATTCTACAAGTGCAAGCCCTCAAGAAGCAGCATGTTATATGATAAACCCCTTCTTTAGAAAGGTATCATTTCTATCACTGGACCTGTATGTTTGTTAATCACCCAATATTCATGTTGTTTCTCCAACTTGGCTTTAGGTCCCCTCAGTCTTTTGGGTGCTGGTTGTTTACAGTTCCTGCCATAGTATCTGGCAAGGTTCTGGATAATAAGTAGCAATCACACCTGGTAAGGAGATAATAATAATTCAAGGGCAAACTGAATAGCTCATGTACAGTTACAGTGGATAGATTGGTTTGGACCATTTATCTTTTCTTTTCAAGTGACTTAACTATACATTTGCAGAAGTTAGTGAGGAACTCAGAGGCACTCCTGGGGATTAGCAGGGGCTTAACTGACAACTTTAGGGGAAAAGCTTAGATACCTGATTCATCTTCCATCCAGGCAGGGACTCCCAGGGGATAAGACTGCAGGGTTACATGTAACACTCAAAATTTGAAGCAAAAGTCTCTCATCCCCTGGAATTTTCTCTTCCTAATATTGAGCAGCAATACTGGAAATAGTGACAACTAAACTTAAAAGAGCTCTTCTAGGGAACCAGGCACCATTCTAATGAGTTCATTTCATCCTCACAGAGGCACAGAGAAGGTAAGTAACTTGCTCAAGCTCACACAGCTTGAAGTGGAGCCAGGATTCTAATCTGGGTCATCTGGCTCCAGAGCTCATGCTGTAAACTATCAGGCTTGCCTGCCTCTCTTAGAGAGGACACCAGGAGAAGTCCTACTCTTGACTAACCTGATTAGAGGGTCCAGGATCTGGACTGGAACTTCCCAGAGACTACCACATCTGTCTAAGGCTAGAAGGAGAATGTCCCATCACTTAGCTGTACTTCATGCAACCATCGCCACGAGCAACTGGTAAATATTGATTAAGCTTCTGTTCTATGCCAGGTACCATGGACACGAAGATGAAATAGTGACTGTAGTACTGCCCTCAGGAACTGTGGGGGAGATAGACACCCAAGCAGATAAGCCAACAAAAAATCCCAAACAGCTTCTAATAAGGGCCAAAAGAAAGAACTGTCTGAGCCCCGATGGTCAGGGACCCACCTTGCCTTGGGGAAGGATACACAGTAAATGACTCCCTTCCTCTCTCATTTAATTTTCCTCCAGCTTTCTTCTACTTACAACTGACAAGCTTAAATGGCAGAGATTTGAAGTTCTGTACAAGGTGTTGGGATGTTTAGAAGGGAAGTATTCTGTTAATCCGATAAATAGAAGAGAGGCTCCAACTCAGCAGATGCCCATTTGCCTTCTTCCTCCAGGGACCTTTATATCGTCTCTGTTTCTTCTTCCAGGGCAGGAATCTTGTATTCCCTATGCAAGTTCTTCTGGCAGCCTTGCCCTGCTGTACGTCCCTGTCTATCGCCATAACAAACGTTTGTCGCTGGGGTATTGTTGTTGACGCATTGCCCTGGAAAACTCCCTCTGTCACGGGGTCAGCCTCTTTCCGCTGATGGATCGTCATTATCTAGCCCTGTTGCTATGGAGAGCCGATGGAATCAGGTGTGTTTTTGGCCTACATCACTCCCGCCGGGGGTGCGACAAGGACTCTTCTGTACGTGATGCTTGGCAGGCCTGTGGCAGGCTGCGGCCAGGCTTTTCCTCTGGGTGAAACCTAATCAACCGATAAGCTGCAGATCGTATCAAGACCTCTGTTTGATACGTTACTAGCGACACACATGCTTCTACGATTAATAACACAATGCCCTTTGACAATAAAGTTGTTGGGGAGGAAGAAAACACTCCAGGCACCAGACGTGGGATGAGAGGGCTTGTAGTCACATAAACACAATCTCATGTCACTGCCTCTCACCATAAACTGCTTTGTTGTCAGACTGCCTTTGTGCTACTCCTCTGATCTTGGCTTCCTACAGAGCCACGTTCTCGGTGAGTATGCCCCATGGCAAGTGCAGCAAGCACTGTTTCCTGTTTCTAAACTTGTAGACAACCATCCGTACGTCTCACAGTTGTCGAATTTAACCAGATAACAGCAGCACCTTCTTGCTGCTTTTTTATCTTTAGCTTAGATTAAGAGGATCCTGAAAGTAAAGTTTTAGATTTTTTTTGGATAGAGTATTCTTAATTAATTTTGCTAAATTTTCATATGACTCGCAATCTAAAAAAGAAAGTAAGTAGAAATTCATGTCCCCATTCCTCAGGCCTGAAAAATCAGTAGTGACGAGGCTACAGACATGAAGATTTTAAAGCAATAAATGCCTTGTAGTTTTTCTTCTGTGTTTGCTGAGAGCAAAGGAGTAGCATCAGCTTTGTTTTAATTTGACTCCCCCAAACAGGAAAACAATAGCAGGTAAGTCATTGGCCAGAGTCAATGGGGCCCATGCACACTTTGTGGGTCAAAAACATTTGAATAGTTTTCACAATCTGTGTACACTCTTGCAGTGAAGTTGTTTCACTTCATTTATTGATGAATATTATTTATGTAGTACTACTATGGGCTAAGCACTGAACTAGGCTTATTCTCTTAAAATCTTAACATTTTAAAATGATTAAGATATATAACAAACATTTATAGAAATAAAATATGCTTATCCAGTAATTTGGAAATGCATTAAAGCAGAGGAAAAAAATGTCACTCAGAGATAACCACCATTAATAGCCTGGAGTATATTCTTGCATTTTGTTGACTCTGTGTGCATGTGTATGCGTGTGCATGCATGTGTGTGTGTGTGTGTGTGTGTCTGTGTATTTTAAGTAAAGCTGACAATATACTCTATACAATTTGTCATTTTTTTCTTTTGCTTAATTTTAATTTTTACAAACTCTTCATAAATAAATTTATTATTGGTTATGTAATGTTTATCTTATTTGTAACAGAGGATCAACATTCTTTTTTCTCTTTTTTTTTTTCACGATCATGCTGTATGGATCACAGATTTCCTCATTTCTTAGTCAAAAGTCTGTCTTGACCATAGTCACCGAGGTTCTTTCGAAAAGTTAACCTCACTTGTGTTTTGAGATGGTTCTACTGTTCTCTTGAAGATATAAACACACACACACACACACACACACACCCCATCATCATCATCATCATCATCCTGGAGCCTGACACAGGCTAAAACCAGGGATGTGGCCTTCTGGCTTTCAGTCCACTTTGACTGTCTTGCCCTTGCTCCTTGCCATGCCCTAGTGGTGCATTCAGAAGTGGGACTGTCCTCCTGATGGGGAGGTTGTCACATCTTTACTAATGAATTCAAGACCTGGTACCTAATACTTAGCTTCCCTTAGCACCATCACAGCCATTCTCCCATCTGGAAAGACCTCTTCTCCTGGATGGGGGGCACTCCCTCATGTCTGTCTCTTCCTTCTCCAGGAAAGCGATTCCAGTTTGGTTCCTACTAGGTCCTATTGTGCCACATAGAGTCTTGGTACTCCTTCTTGTTACTTAGGAACACAAAGACACTCTTAGTTGAGTTGGGAAGGGAAGGGTGGGAGTTGCCCAAGGAAAGGGTGGTAAGCAAAGCCTGGAACTGGAGACTTCCATGTCCTTGAGGAGGTGAAGGGAGTAAAATTACCTTCTGTATTCTTCTGAGTCTCCTCAGGTGATAGAACAACATGGGAACTATTCTCTTAATAGCTCATATTTTCATGTAATGAATGTGGCATAATTTATCAAACCAGTGCCTTCAGGATAAAATCTAAACTTTTAAACGTGATTTACAGTCTGTCGCCCTTTGGCTTCTGCCCGCCTCTCCTTGCCTGGCTGACCCAGCCCTGCTGAACTTCCAAGCTCTCTAGCCGGTTTTTCCTCCAGGTTTTGCATATGCTGTTTTCTTTTGCTGAAACACTCTTCCCTCTACCATCCCTGTCTTCTGCTGAACTTCACACACTTTTCACATTTTAGTTTAAATGTCACTTCCTCTGGTTAGGTTCTCTCTGCTCTGAGGTCTGGTAGCAAATGTCGTAATTACTCAGTTAACTGCTTATCTCCACCCAGATTGTAAGTTCTGCAAGGATGAGAGCCATGTCTGTTTTGTGTTTGGATTCTGTTCCAGCTCAGCGTTTGACACATATTAGGTGTTCAGTAAGATATTGAAATGAGTAGTGGACATTCTTGGGTGTTTCTGGTTTTTATAAGTAGTGATTATTTGTCCATATCTTGTAATTTTTTAATTACTTTCTGATGATAAGTTCTTGGAAGTAAGATTACTAGGTCAAAGGACACAAACATCTTTGAGCCCTCTTGAGAAAAGACAGATTGCTTTCCAGAAAGTTTTACACTCCTACTAGTAGTGAATGAAATTTCTTGTTTCATTGTATTCTTATCAGCACTATTAGAAAAAGAAATGATTTTTTGCTAACTTGGTAGTAAGAAAGGTTCCCTTCTGCTGTTTCAATTTTGCCTTAAATAGTGAGATGGACATGTTTTCATCTATTTTTAAATTCATTTATATTTGCTCTATTGTGAATTGTCTGGTGTCCTTTGCCCATTTTTATTCTGGAATTTTCATGTTTTTGTAATCTCATTTTATAAAATCTTTGTGTTTTAAAGATGTTAGATTATTATCATGATATTCGTTGAAGAATTTCCCCTCTATTTAGATGTTTGTATTTTCATCTTATGTTCTTTCTTTCTTTTTTATCATCTTACATTCTTCTTAAGTTTAATATCTTCATGTGATCACGTCTGTCATCATTTTCCTTGGGATTTCTTACATGACTCTTAGAGTCCCTTCACCACCAGTGATCAAATATTCAGCTAATTTTTTTTTTTGGCATGTATACAGTTAGATTTCTTTGCCTGTGTGTGTGTGTACTTGTGTGTGTGCATTTATGTGCATGTGTCCTTGGGTGTCAGCCACTGGGAATTTAATGGTAGTTTGGGAGGATCTTCTTTTGCCAAAAGGCTGACCAATGTCTCAACATGATCTGTTGAATAATCTTTCCTTTCCCAATGATTTAAGGTGCCTCTTTTCACAAACGTAAGAACAATATTATTCTAGCTTCAGTGTGTCTTCCTGAAGTGGGCCAGGGGCTTTTTCATCATTTAGGTTTTAGGGAGAGACTTTTGAGAGGGAGGATACCTTCTGTGCTTGTCCTCCCCATCCCTTCTCCCTGGCTCTGCCTGCTGCGTACCGCAGTTCAGCTTCACTGAGGCTAAACTCTGAGGCATCTAGGGAAAGTTGGCGTTGAGATCTGAAACTGGTAATGACACAATGCATTTGCATGAAAACCCACTACGCCAATTTAGTCATGTTTATAATTGTCTTTTTGGCATCGGAGTAGAGCTTTAGTTCATCTGACATTGGATCTAAAAACACACAGCCTACAAACAGATACCCACTAAAAAGTAAGTGCTATGGTGAGAGACAGAGAGACACTGTCGCCCTAACTAGTGTTCAAGAGACCAGAGTCTCTATGGTGATGGTTTCTTCTTTTACACAACACTGCACAGTTGTACAAGGGGGGAATGCCAGTCTTAACTAAGACAAGAGTCGACAAAATGTTTCCTTTACAGGAAGCCACTAGCCACGTACACAGAAAGGTGGGTGGGAACAGACATCTCTACATTAAGGTACTTTTCTCTCTCTTTCTCTCTCTCATTCATTCTTTCTTCCTTGCTTTCTTGCTTCCTTCCTTTCTTGCTTGTTGGCTCTCAGCTTAGTTCTATGATAACGTTTGACTTTATCATAGTTCTTTCAAGTTGGTCCCTGGGGAAATGAATCACAGAATCTAACATCTCAAGTTATGAAGCATTGTGGACATTCATTTGCTGTATTTTCCATAAATCAAAATTGGAAACCGAGACAAGTGGTTATTTTTATATGTCAAGAAGCAGAAACAGTGGGAGTAAAAGAACCTTGCTGCTTTAGGAAAGGATTGTAATTTATATCAAAGTGCTACAGGATTGAAATGGAAGTGTTTCAAGAGTTTCCCCACATCCTGCCCCAAAATGTGGATCTGTGTTTTGAAATCAATTCGTTCAATCTTTATCCTGAATTCAAATACAACTTTTTTCCCTTCCTGAATTCTAAACAAATATAATTAACAATCCTTTTCTTTCTTTGGGGGGGGGGCGTCTATTATAATTTCTGCATCTGGGGGTTTGTTTGGGTGGAGTTGGGGCGTTGCAAGTATTTAAAATGTCCTCAGCTGTTTATTTGCAAGTAATAGACAGCAAGTAACAAAGAGACCCATCTCATTCCGGCTTAAAGCACGGAGACCCTGTCCCCACCGCCCATCCCTCATTCTCCACCCCCTTACCTTGCTCTTCGTTTCCTTTTCCCACAGCGTTTATCACCCTCTAACACACCACCAGTTTACTTGTTATGTTTATTGTCTATTGCTTGTCTCCTGAATAAGGAGAGTGATTCTTGTCTGTTTCATGTATTCTAAGTGCTTGATACCATATCTGGCACGTAAGCAGTCACTCAATAAATTTTTGTTGAACTCAATGTAATCAACTCGCATCCCTGAAAAGTCCAGGTTTCTGGTGGGGTGGGGTCCTTCGTCTCAATGATGTCATCCAGAACCTAGCTCTTCACTCTTTTCTCTGTCTACTTCGTTTTTCTTAGCGGTGACCCTATCCTAAGTCAGGCTCCTCTTGTGGTCCCCAGATGGCTCTAGCTCCAGGGTTTCTAATTCAAATACAGCAGGAGGGACATGGAGGCTTCATCTTGCATTCCTAGCAAAAGTCCTGAGAGTCCCTCTGAATGAACTGGCTCAGTCACGGTCATGGTGACTGGGGGATAGATGTGCTGATGGCTTAGCCCAGCACACATGTTCCCTCCTTCCCACCAAGATGGAATTAGCCTTTTAGGAATCACGTGGATCCCCAAACAGAAACTGCGGGGCTGCTGGAGAGAGGGCTGTGGAGTTTGGACGTCCACACTCTTCAACAAGAAGAAAGAGCACGCTAACCAATAAGGGTTTATCATTACAAGCAAACAGAATTTGGGAAACCCCCTGTCTGTTCTTCCTAGTTTATGTGACTAGAGCTGAGGTTAGACTCAAGCTTATGTGATTAGATTGAGTACATCTTCTCAATTTTTTTGGGGGGGGCGCAATTTGTGTGTTCCTAAGAGGTGGAGGAATCCTCTAAAAGGATCTAGGAGAGCAAGTAAACAAAAAGCTGACCTTAAGGATTAAAAAACAGTTGGCTTTTCATTCTTTCCAGTGATGTAACTTACTGGAGTTTTAAGAAAAGCAGTCACTTCACCCCTTTTCATTCTTATTCTGCACTGGGTGCACCAGACACTGGTACTTCTTCATCTTCAGGACTTATTGACCAAGTTAGGTAGCACAGAGAGAAGATCCACATTGTAGCCCGTGGCCATGAGCAAGGGTGGTACTCAGAGCTGAGCCCATCAAGGCAGAACTCTTGGCTGTCAGCAGAGGACCAGCTCACTCTGACAACTGGCTCCTCTTCTTGCCCTTCCTCATCTCTGTGGTTATTAACTCAGGATTCAGCCCCAAGTAGAATGCTCGTTAATTTGGCCACCCATAGTTCTATACCACAGGGGATGAATTGCTACAGGTAAGCACTGGGAGATGGTACAATTTCCTTAGTTATATATCAGGTCAACATATGTGCCAGAAAAGTGTAATTCATTCTCCGGGATCTTTTTTTTTTTTTTTTCAAATTTGTGTTTTTATTTACTCTGACTACAGGATAGTCTGAGAAACAACAGTAGTGAGACTAGAGGCAGGAAGACATATTAGGATGCTTTTGCAAAACTTCAGTACCTGACAAAAAAAAATAGTGATGCCAACGAGGGAAGAGGTATTTACACATATAATCTAAAGGCAGTAGTGAGTACTTGAGTACACAAAGACAGTGAAGAATCTATACTGATATCAACTTGGTTGATATCCAAGATTTCCAACTTGGTTTAGTAGGACATAGATACTGGTGTCAGTGGCCATGAACAGGAATACAGGGAAGGAAACATAGGGTTTTCAGTTTACTTTGCCCAGATCCATCAGAGGAATCACTATCTGTGGCAGCTATAGCCTTACAAAATGTATTTCTTAAATCATAAGACTTGAAAGTCAAAATTACTCTTTGATCCATGGACTGCAGAATGGATGTGTGTTAGCAGGTATGAAAACAACATGAATCTCGTACATCTCCATCAGAACTCTTGCGTGGCTAGGTGCATTGTCAACGAGAGGTATTATTTTGAAAGGAATCTTCTGAGCAGTAGATCTCAACAGCGGGCTGAAAATATTCAGTAATCTATGTTGTAAGCAGATGTGCTGTCATCCAGGCTTTGCTCTTCCATTTATAGAACACAGCGAGGGTAGGTTTAGCATAATAAGGGTCCTAGAATTTTTATAATGGTAAATGAGCATTGGCTTCAACTTATAGTCACCAGCTGCATTAATCCCTAACAAAAGAGTCAACCTGTCCTTTGAAGCTTTGAAGTCAAGCATTGACTTCTACTCTCTAGCTATGAAAGTCTTAGATGGCTGCTTCTTCCAATATAAGGCTGTTTTATCTTCATTGAAAATCTGTTGTTTAGTGTAGCCACCTTCATTAATTATCTTAACTAGATCTTCAGGATAATTTGGTGTAGCTTCTACATCAGTACTTGCTGCTTCACCTTGCACTTTTGTATTATGAAGATGACTTTTTTCCTTAAACTTCATGAGCCAACCTCTACTAGCTTCAAACTCTTCTCCTGCAGTTTCCTTACCTCTATCAGCCTTCATAGAATTGAGGAGAATGAGGCACTTGCTCTGGATTAGCTTTGGCTTAAGGGAACGTCGTAGCTGGTTTGATCTTCTATCCAGACCACTAAAACTTTCTCTATCTTGGCACTAAGGTTATTTTGCTTTCTTATCATCCAGGTGTTCCCTGGAGTAGCACTTTTAATTTCCTTCAATAACTTTCCTTTGCATTCACAACTTGGCTAACTGTTTGACATAAGAGGCCTAGCTTTCAGCCTATCTTAGATTTCGACACGCCTTCCTCACTAAGCTTAATCATTTCTAGCTTTTGATTTAGAGTAAGATGTGTGACTCTTTCTTTCACTTGAGCACTTAGAGGCCATTGTAGGATCATTCATTGGCCTAATTTCTTTTTTTTTTTAATTTTTGAATTTTATTTAATTAATTTTTTTATACAGCAGGTTCTTATTAGTCATCAATTTTATACACATCAGTGTATACATGTCAATCCCAATCTCCCGATTCATCACACCACCACCACCATCCCCCTGCCGCTTTCCCCCCTTGGTGTCCATACGTTTGTTCTCTACATCTGTGTCTCAATTTCTGCCCTGCAAACCGGTTCATCTGTACCATTTTTCTAGGTTCCACATATATGCATTAATATACGATATTTGTTTTTCTCTTTCTGACTTACTTCACTCTGTATGACAGTCTCTAGATCCAGCCACGTCTCAACAAATGACCCAATTTCGTTCCATTTTTATGGCTGAGTAATATTCCATTGTATCTATGTACCACATCTTCTTTATCCATTCGTCTGTCAATGGGCATTTAGGTTGCTTCCGTGACCTGGCTATTGTAAATAGTGCTGCAATGAACATTGGGGTGCATGTGTCCTTTTGAATTATGGTTTTCTCTGGGTATATGCCCAGTAGTGGGATTGCTGGATCATAATTCTCCAGGATCTTAAGTCTCCTGTCTTATTCACAACAAAAGAGAGTCACTCTCATTTTCTAATACCTCTGCTTACAAAAAGAATATAAGTAATCATTATTTTCATGACTACAGCTGGCTCCTCAGTACAGCACTGTTCCTTTGGAGTCGTGTTAACCATGAATGACTCCAAGGATGAAATACGACTACTTACCCATGCATGGTCTAGTCCCTGCCTGCCTTGCCAACTCCATCGTGTACTGATTTCCCTTTTCTGCTGTCTGCTTCAGCCACAATGGCCTGTAGGTTACTGAAATAACTCAAAGTCTTTCCTTCCTTAGGGTCTTAGGCTGCCTGTGTTCAAGTTCTGCCTTTCCACTTACTTACCCTTTCCCCACTTCATTTGACTCATCTGTGAGGTGGGGCTAATGGTCGTCCTACTTCATAGGATTGTGTTAGGATTAAAGAATATAATATACGTAAAGTTTTTAGAATGTTCCTGATTCCTAATAATTACAAATGTTTGCTCCTCCTCCTCCTTCTGTTCCTATTTCTCCTCTCTCCCCCATCCTCTCACCTCCCTTTTTTCCAAACCAGGCATTTCAATGTCTTAGTTGTTATATAAACCATCACTACTTCTGAGGCCTTTTCCGACCATCCTACTAATATAGTTCCTTCCTTATTTCTCTGTTTCCTTCACTGTACCTGTCTCCAATTGTAGTTTTTATATTTATTTGTTTTTATTTCCCTGTTCATTATCTTTCTCCATGAAGAGAATAAAAATTCCATGCTAGCCAGGTCCTTGACTGTTTTATCCATCATTGTACATATTATACGTGTCTGCACAGAGCAGGCTGTCAATACGTATTTAAGAATGAAAGCCTGAGTCCTTTGAACAGGAGGGGAACTACAAAGGGAAAGTGAAATTCTGAATCACTAATAATTCTATAATATACTGGGGCAGAGGCCACACTGCTGAGTACTGCCACTGGGGCTGGGCATGAGTAGTGGGGGGTGAGAGGAAGCACACCTCCAACCTAAAAGAAAATGCCAAGCAACTTGATCATCTCTGATTTCCAGGGCCTCGGCTGCAAAAGTAGATGGAAGTGCCAAGCAGGGGACAGTGATGGCCATCAAAAGGCCGGAAGAGCCCTTAGACTAGCTTGGTGGAGGGATCTTACTCAGCAGCACATGGAAGATACTTTTTTAGGGACCTTCAGAAATATTTGAAAATTATCTTTCAGGAGGTTGAAGGTCTACTGTCCCCAGGCTACGGAAAGAACCAGGGAAACTTGAGTTGGGGTTGTTCTTGTTATCTGTGCAGTTGGGTAAGCCCGGAGGAAACTTGAATTACAATATTAATATTATCATGGCCAGGACTCATCCCCATGTGCAGGTTCAGAGAAAGAAACACTCCAGCAAAGGTTCATAACCAGTTCATTGATGGAGTCTCACAGTGAGGGAGGAAAGAGCCCGGTTTTATCAAAACTACCATATCATCACCCACATGGCCTCCACAGGCTGTAGGGAATGTTGGTGGGGAAAAAGGATCATTTTCTATCACACTGAATATTTTTGAAAAATCACATTTCTAGCATTAGCCAACAGTAAAGAATGTTGAATACACTTACATTATCTGGATACTGGGAAAGGGGCAAACTGGTAAACACATTTAGTAAGGTGGGAAAATGTTAACACTGATACTTTTAATGAGAGGATGGTCATTTGAGAGTCAGGGAGTCACACCTGTGCTCGTTTTACCCCTTACTAGTTTCATTTAAAAAATGTTTAACAGGAGTATATAAAATAAAATGTGAATGGCCCTCTTCCCCCCCTGCTGGTCAGCCAATCCTATTCCTTAGAGGTAACTGCTGTGGAAACAGGCTCCTGGGCATTCTCTCACTCTTTCTGTGTTTCCTTCACTTATACATACCCCATCACTTTGTATGATCATCTTTTTACTGGTATGCTTCCTCTTATTAATAGGATGAGTGTGCTTGTATATGAATATCTTTGTATATATTTCAGGGTATCTGTAGACTAGATTCCTAGAAGTGTAATTGCTGGGTCAAAGTTAGTTGAATTGAAAATTCCTGGGGTCCAGGTCTGATTGCATTTCTGCTTGTGAGCACTGATATGGGCACCCTCACTCCTTTGAACTGAGTTTGGAGTAGGTGATCTTTAAATGCCTTTCTAGCTCTAACATGGTTTAAGTCTAAGATTCTTAGGCTCCTCTAGATGATGGCTGCTTTAGGCTGACTTCTGTGCTGTGATTTTGAGAATGATTCTCGATTTAGAAGCAATCCAGAGAGATAAGAAGAATTAAAGGAAAATGAGCAGATGCAGCTGAAAATGAACATGTGTTTTCCATAAATACCAAGAAAGGCCAGAATTGAGCCAAAGTGGACTAAATACCCATCGCAAAAACGCTAGAGCTGAAAGTGGTGCTATTACAATGATCAGACAACATAGATGTTTGAACTAAAGGAGTGTCTTGATATCTAAAGAGCTTACAGTTCTTTGTATTGAATGGAAGGCATCTTACCAGGGTTGGCATCAGCCCAATCCATAACCTTTGAGCTATAGTTCTTGTGACTGTGTCATCAGCTGGTTTCGTAAAAGTACATGGCTAAACCTGCCCAATCCTTGTCTGGGGATCCTTTCAGGAAAATCCAGCGTGCTGCTGAAGTGTGGTAGGTGACTCAGGTAGTGGAATTCTGCCTTTGAGTCAGGACAGAATTTTAGCCTTTCCCTGGTTTGGGGATCTAGTCATATTTAAGGACCTATAAAATTTTTCTACAGAAAATGCTATCTTAAAAAGGTAGTTTCATTTTAATTGAAAGAGTGGTAAACTGTTTCCTTAAGGTTCCACTTCAAGTTTAGTTGACGATGTCGTTATTCATTTCCTTTTTAGGAATGACAGGTTCAGCCCTAGAGAATAATCAGCAGGTTTCCATCGGTAATTCAGAAACAACTAAGATGTCCAAACCCCATGACAGAGGTTTTAGGGTATTTCTAAATGAGAGCCAGTGGATAATCTTAGAGCAGTTCACGCTAAATAATTGGTAAAACTTCTTAATAAAATTTTGAACTTTCCAATTCATTTCAGTAGTACTAGCTACCAAATCTATATTACTGAAATTTCTTAACTTTTATGAAATGGACATTTGAGGAGTGCCCATATATCACTAGACCTTATGGGAAGGAATACAGAAAACTGAAATTTTTAATTTAAACAAGATATATAAGCATACATATAAGTACAGATCCGAATTTCTCCAAAACAGGATGCCAAGAATTAACTTCAATGAATGCTCTAAAGATATAACCCTGATCTGCATACATGCTTTTCTCTTTGGGCTTAAAGGTGCTGATCTAAGATGCTGATGGCTACATTTATTTCATCAACATGAATCATTAGTATCATTAATCCCAAAAGGTTGGGATAAAGAAGTGGTTAGATATACACATGATGTTATAGAGCTAATAGATGGCTATGTCTATCTAGAATCCTCAAATGATCTACAAATTGTTGTAATGAGTGTGAATTATTATTTTTGTCTTCAAACTTTTATACCAGTGCTGATGACTTTACTAGCATATTACGTAGAGATATGTAGAACCTAAGTGATATATCATGTCCTTTGGTTCTGTGGCTGAGATAGGAAATTACCTTCAGTAACTAAGTTTCATTGGTGATGGGCTTTTGGCTGGGTCCATGGCTATGCAGAAAGAAACTGCATTTGTTAGCCTCCCTTGCAGCTAGGTGTGTCCAAGTGCCGAACTTCTGACTAATGGGATATAAAGGGTAGTGCCATGTGGGTGGTAGCTTCTGGGAACCCTCTTTACAGACTAATGGCATATGCACCCAAGCCCCTTAGTCTTCATTACCTTCCCTTGCTGCTAATATAGGTCAGATGTAATATAAGTCTTGGACAGGAACTTTAGGACCATAGCTTTGGGACAGCAGAAGAAAAATGCTGGAAGGAACCTGGGTCCCTGACACATTTGGGGATCAAAGCTGCCATACCAGACCCAGGTTTCTACCTTCAGACTTTTATATGAAGAAAATAGACTTCTACCTTTTTTAAACCATTGTAATTTATAGCCAATTTCCATTAATCATCACCTATTCCTTTGATGGGCATTAGCCTGATTTTCCTCGATAAAAAAAACCTGACACATTTTTTTTCTGAAATCAGTGTCAGGCTATATGATCAGATGTATGGTCCAGTAAATGGACAAGAAAGTTTCAGATTGAGATGACATAGAAAAAAACCCAGAATGGAAGCTTGCCATCTGTTTCTATTACACGTATATCAATAGTTGAGCTAGTGGTGCTTTGGTTAGAATGGTTACAGGTAATTTAATCGTTAGTGATACTGAAACGCGTAGAATGCTGATGGAGCATTCTACTGTGAGAGGCATATAGACCTTTTCTCAGCTTTACTATGTCAGGGTCAGTGACCCTCCCTACTTTAAGTCTCAAGAGGGTTTTGGCTGACCAGTTCCTCCCCACCCCCCAACAAACATACCTTTTGCTAGGATCATAAATGAGAGCATAAGTTCACTCTTCTACTCCTACCTTTAATTTACCTGTTTTTTCCCCCAATCATTTTCATGCCAACAATCCCTGGAAAAGGGGGAAAAAACAAAATTTAACAAACACAAATCCAAGGCAATACCCTGACACTGCTAATGAGCCATATCTCTGGATAAATCAGAGGTGATGACAGTGTAACTGGATTGTTGTGTCGCTGGCCTAATAGGGAAAAAAGCATTTTTAATTTATTTACATCTGCTGAGTGCATCACAGTAGTAGTTTGTTGGCTTTTCTCAAAAGCATCAGATGAGATAGGTTAGTGTCACTGCTCCCTTATCATCTTTGAATAAGGACTTTAAACTCCCAAGTAGCTAAATAATATGCAAGATATTTGCAGAAGGCAAAAGTGGACTCCAGACTCCTCCAACTTCCTAGAGTTTGCTTATTCTTGAGCCCCCAACTTCTTCATGATTTTGCTCCAATGGCTTCTCCAATCTAGGACGTTTTCTTTGTATTTCACATCCACCCTATCTATCCTCATAGTTCCTTTCCTGTGATTTTGAAATTTCTTTTAAATTCTACTTACATCACATTGAATCCCAGAACTAGCACTTCTGTCATTGCCATTTACCTCACTGAAGACATCCCTGAAGTGTGGCTCAAAGGAAGGACCCCCTCGGAGAAAGGGGTTGCCCAGATAAATGATTCACTCACTACAGAGATGGATTTTTTAAAAGGTCACTTTCATTCTGGAAAGGACGAAACTGGTTTTCCTGTCTTTTGAAGCATCATCACAAAGTCAGGAGATAGAGGGCAAAGCTTATAACCGTGAGGTTTAAATGAACATGGAAAAAAGCAATCTCCCTGGGACGGGGTGTCTGATAGCTCACGTCCATCCTTCTCTTTCCCTAGTTGCTGAAGATGCAGAAGCAGCCTTGCTAACGTGCAGCAGTGACGTGACTCACGGTCAGCTGACATGGCAGGAAGTCACCTCAAGCTGCACTGACAGACGGGAAAGTCCAGAGTAGATTGAATGTACTTTTTAAGAAAAGGAAACAAAGGAGGCACTTTGTAGCTGATGGGCTGTGTCACAAGGTCAGAAAGCCCAATTACATTTGATAGTTCTGTGCAAGACACAGGAGTACCCTGGGAATGCATTGATTTTATATAAAGACATTACCATAATATTTGCAATCTATGCATATAGGTTTTAGTCATCAAATACAGAACAGCACTCTTGTCGGCAGAATGAAATCACCCAATCTTCACTGCGCTGAATTAAATAAAAATTAATTGCTGGGGTCTCAGCAGGGATGGTCATAAGAAAAATTGTGAAGCAAGACATATTCCCTTTCAGAGTGGTTGCCTGTTTTTTGGAGTTCTTCTCTTGTCCAGGGGTTCAGGGACCTTCTGGGACCCTTTTCCTTTCAAAGGAAAGGAAGTGAACTCTTTCAGCCTATCAACGAATCTGCAAATATATGTGGTCCTGTGGTGTGCCAAGTACTCTGCAAGGGAGTATGAGAAGGCTGGAGAGGAAAAGATCGTTGAGGAGCTCCATCTAGTTGAGGACTACAAGATGTAAACATATTGAAGGGTGAGTACTAGAAAGAGTTCTTTCAAGGGAGAGTATGATAGATTATCAAATGGCTATGTCAAGAGAACAGACATGCTGTGGGCATTGAGAGGAAGGTGAGATCAGTGTGGACAATGTTGGTCAGGGGAGTATTTGTGCAAAGTGAGGATATGGAACTATACTCCACATTAAAGCAGACAGAGTCCACTTTAAATAAGTGGCAAAGATCAAATCAGTTATCCCAGGAATGGTGGTAGCCAAGGTAGATATTTGAGTAGAAGGGTGGTTGCAGATATGAGAGTCTGAAGATCTGGGTTAGTCCTGGTTCGGAAAGACAGTTGAACAGTGAAGCCTGTTTCTTCATCTGTAGAATGGATGTAATAAATGCCCTACCTGCCATGACATTGAGTGAAATAATGTGAATCACAGTGTAAACTATAACCCACATAATAAGCCTAAGTTGTTGTTAATGGTGATATATTATGACTTTAGGAATAATTTTGCTTGTAGAGATACTGCTTAATTTTAAGGACTAAAGTGGTAGTTTAAACATCCATTCATCTGGAATAAGACAAGGATGTCCACTCTCACCAGTTCCATTCAACACTATTGGAAGTCCTAGCCACAACAATCAGACAAGAAAATGGAATAAAAGGTATCCAAATTGGAAGGGAAGAGGTAAAATTGTCATTGTATGCAAATGACACAATACTCTCTGTAAACATCCATTCATAGGTAATGAAGAAGAGTTGGAGGTGGTGGTGCTAACTGCATATGAAGTCACAACATGTTGGTGACCAGTGAGTACATGCATAAGCTTAGTTTGGGGTCTTGTTAGAAGCAAGGTGAAGACATTTGTGTTTTATTATTATAATTAATGCAGGTATCATCTTTCTAAGGATTTTTCCATTTTCTCTGGCAGTGAGGATATTTTGTTCACAAAGTCCCAAATGAACATTACATTTTAAATTTGGACTTACAGAGCTTGCACATTGCATGGTGCATAGTAAGAAACTAGTGTGTATTGAATGAGTTAGTTTTCTAGATTTAAGATGCAATGTGAGGAGTAGGAAGCATTTTTTTTCCTCTTAATCTTGTTGGAAAAATAGTCTCTAAAGAAGTTGGTTTCTACACATTTTGATCAAGTACTCTGATCACAAAATATATGCACTATTGTCAATCTCCATATTAAATACTAGTAAAGTTTGATTTCTTAATTTAGATTAAAAAAAAGATTTCAATAAATATATTGATAGTTTAAAACAAATAATGATGTATTTGTAGTGGGGTCAAAATTCACACACCATGAATCAGATATGCATAAATTAAAAAATGAAGAAATGCATCTTTATTTTCCTTCACTAAGCTCATCTTACTTGGAATCCCTGTTTGCAGTGATGACAATTTCCATTCTTTCCAGGCTAAAAAGTTCTTTGGGGTAAATATTGAGTCCATTCAAAGTTCAAACCCTCATACAGGGTAGTTTCTCCCCTCTCAAGAATTTCCCTCTCTTTCTTTTCTTGTTCTAGACTACAGAACTGTGTGCCAGGTAAAGGGGGGAGGACTTCTGGTCCCTAGGTTGCCCCCTGCAGCCCATAGGCTTCTGTGGAGGAGCCGGTTCCCCAGGCTTTGCTGTTCATAGCGGGGTGATCAGCCCCACGCACCTCAGATATCGTGCTGACGTCCCTTGCTGATGTCCAGTGGCCCACTCACATGGTCTCCATGGGTCTGTGGATTCTGCACTCTGTCTCCAAGCCTCATCCAGTCAGATGGTTCCCTTGGTACCTATATCCTCCCTTCTCCCCAGTCCCATCCTCTCTTTGCCATCTTAGTACCACACTGCAGTGTGTGAGACCCCTGGGGGCTGGGGTGGCCCCAGGTCCATTCCCCCAGGGCAGGATTGCTGGAAATCTATGAGAAGCTGGCTATTTTCCCTGTTCACACTGTGTTCACAGATTCCCCCCAAACCTCTCTGATTCTCCCTACCCCAGGTCTGGCCCTGGCCCTTCTCCCCTACCCCTCAATCAGCTCCTTTCTGCAGCCCAGGAAGGCTGTCATGGGGGCTTAGCGATTAATCCCTTCTTGGGACTAAGAACTGCCTGTCTCTCCCTTCTTCCCTAGAACCAGTCCTCTGGCATCCAGCTCATCAGACCACACACATTTCCTTTTTAACCTTTTTTTTTTTCTCAGCAAGACTCAGCTTTTGCAAAACAGGAGTGTTTGTTTTTAGAGTTTTGTCTAAGTATAATATTTTAAGACGTCATTTTTAAACAAAGTGCAGTGATGGCTCTTGTTCTCATCCAATTCTGGCCCTGGGTCCAATGGGTAGCAACTTCCAGAACAGTTAGGGAAAATGAATCACCAGAAACAAGAAGATATTGACTTAATGCCTCAAAAATTTTATTCCTGTCACAGATATTTAAGGTATTTTAGTAGTTGTGACACTACCCTGAAGTGGGTGATGGTGACATCAGTTCCCTGGCTGGGAGGGGCTTGATCATTCATTCAGCAGCTTAAATGTTCCCGGGTTATGAGTCATTCACAAAATACTTGTTCAGTAGCTACTTCATTCCAAACATAGGAGAAGTAGACTACGTTTTTAACAACTGGTTGCTGAAAACTCTATGGGTAAACCATCCAGTGTAAAGATTGATGGAATAGGAATAAAGGGAGAATTTTAGGGGTCACAAACAGTGGAAAACCTTGGAAAAGGAGTGAAGTAAGGCCTTGTTCAGAACAGGGCACCACAGTTCGAAGCGAAAGGTGGATACTCTGGGAACCAGACAGAAATGCTTTTTACTTTCAGGGACCAGAGCCAAACCTAAAAGGCTCTGGGGCAGCAGCAGGATGGAAACTTTTGGTTGGCCATTTGCAATGAAAGAGCAAGTCCCCGGAGGCCCAGTCCTGAAGGGAAGGGTGGGATGCATTGCAAAGAGGGACCTCATCTACTTTTTTTTTTTAATATATACTTTATTTTATTTACTTATTTTTTAATGGCTACATCAATTTTTTTGCTTCTTATTTTTTATACAGTTTTTAAAGGTTACATTCCATTTACAGTTGTTACAAAATATTGGCTATATTCCCCATGCTGTACAATACATCCTCGAGCCTATCTTATACCCAATAGTTTGTACCTCCCACTCCTTCACTCCTGTGTTGCTCCTCCCCTCCTCCTCATTGGTAACCACCAGTTTATTCTCTATATCTGTGAGTCTGCTTCTTTTTTGTTATATTCACTACTTTGCGGTATTTTTTAGATTCCACATATAAGTGATATCATACAGTATTTGTCTTTCTCTGTCTGACATTTCACTTAGCATAATGCCCTCCAAGTCCATCCATATTCCTGCAAATGGCAAAATATCCTTCCTTTTTATGGCTTAGAATTCCACTGTATATATATACCCCATCTTCTTTATCCATGTATCTGTTGATGGACACAAAAAAGATACACAGATCAATGGAAGAGGATAGAGAGCCCAGAAATAAACCCATCCACTTATGGTCAATTAATCTATGATGAAGGAGGCAAGAATATACAATGGAGAAAAGTCAGTCTCTTCAATAAATGGTGCTGGGAAAACTGGACAGATACATGCAAAAGAATGAAATTAGAACATTCTCTAATATCATATACAAAAAATAAACTCAAAATGGATTAAAGACCTAAATGTAACATCGGATACTAAAAAGCTCCTAGAGGAAAACGTAGTCAGAACACTCTTTGACATAAATTTCAGCAATGTTTTTTTGGATCCGTCTTCTAGAGTAATGGAAACAAAAGCAAAAATAAACAAATGGGACCTAATTAAACTTAAAAGCTTCTGCACAGCAAAGAACCAATGATAAAACAAAAAGACAATCTACTGAATGGGAGAAAATATTTGCAAATGATTTGACCCATAGGAATTAATATCCAACATATATAAACAGCTCATACAACTCAACATCAAAAAACCAAATAACCCACTTAAAAAATGGGCAGAAGAACTGAATAGACATTTTTTCAAAGAGGAAATGCAGATGGCCAACAGGCACATGAAAAGATGCTCAACATTGCTAATCATCAGGGAAATGCAAATCAAAACCACAATGAGGTATCACCTCACACCTGTCAGAATGGCTATCATCAAAAAGACCACAAACAACAAATGTTGGCCAGGATGTAGAGAAAAGGGAACCCTCGTATACTCTTGGTAAGAATGTAAGTTGGTGCAGCCACTGTGGAAAACAGTATGGAGGTTTCTCAAAAAACTAAAAATAGAACTACCATATGACCCAGCAATTCCATTCCTGGCTATATATCAAAAAACCCCCAAAAACACTAATTGGAAAAAATACACGTACCCCAGTGTTCATAGCAGCATTATTTATGACTGCCAAGGTGTGGAAAAGACCTCATTTACATTGAATCAAGACTCTCGGTAACCAGTCCAATTCAGAAAAGTGTATTTTTTCTGCTGACTTCTTGTACTCTCAGTCTTTTGTTTTTTTCACCCTTATTTGGGGTTTTTATGACCTTTGTTTTCTGGAAGCAGTGAAGCTACTGGTGAATATTCAAAGAGAAATAGGAGTCTCTCTCTAGGCCTTCAATATTTCTGGTGTCAGCTACCATTTTTATTAAGGATTTCAGGAAGATTTGGATAGACATGTGGAAGACTTGGGCAGGTTAGAGTTAGGATTCAGTGATGATGGACACTGTTATTCTTCCCACTTGGCATGACCCACTGCAAGCAGGTTTAACATAAATCATGCATGTGCTATTAAGTCTATACATTTTCTTTTTTAGAAATAGCAGCCCATGAGGAAGCTCTTACTGACATTCTACTGGTGGATGTGACTAGTAATTCCATTCTGGTAAAGTGAACCAGATGCTAAACCACAATTATTTTGCTGACAATGGACTAACATAAGGGAAGAAATTTTAGGTTTAAAATTTGGTATTTGAAAGTCTTTGATACTTAATTACAAGGACTTAATCTCTAGACCTGTTCTGTCCATACACTAGCCACTTGCCAGTTAGTAGCCAGTGACTCCTTAAACTTAAACTAATTTTCATTAAAGTAAATTAAAAATTTAGTTCATCAGTTACACTAGCCACATTTTTAAGTGTTCAATAGCCACATGTGACCAGTGGCACAGTATGGCATTGGGCAGTGCAGATATAGAAGATTTACATCATCAGAGAAAATTCTATTGGGCAGTACGAGTGCAGACTTTAGTGCAATGTTATAGCTAGATAGGAAAAATAGTTCAGGATATTTTTTGTTGTTGCTTTTGTTTTTTAATAAAGTTGTTTGGGAGTGGGACTGGAGACCAAAAGAAGAGTAAAACATCATCATTTTTTCAGGAAATGTAGCACAATCGTTCCCTTCACTTCAATTTAAATTATTTTGGGGAGCATTGTGAATTTGGAAGCTGAAACTTGGAGAAATCAGTTAAGTTTAAACACCAGCAGCCATGAGCTGGCTTTTTAAATGCTTGCCTAAGCTATTACACTGTCCACAACGTATAGCATGGTCTTCAGAGCCAGTCACATCTCACGGGTAGTCCCAGCTGGGTTAAAATCTAGTGGCGCCGGTCACTGTCTGTATTATCGTGAGCAAGTTTGTGTTTGACCTTTCTCATCTTGAGTTGTATCATCTTTGAAGGGAAAACAGTAATGTCCGTCTGCAAGCATTTGGGGGTAGAGTAAATGTAGGTGTATATAAAATGTGTGGTACATCATAGAGAGTCAATAAAAAACCAGTTTCCAACTCAGAAATGTACCTTACTTAAAGAGTAATTGTACTCACATTAGATTTTTAACTTCATCTAAATCTTTAGTTATAAGAATATCAGACCATAAACATTGCAAAAATGAAGGTAAATATTTATTGGGTCTTTGAATGTGGAAGGACTTTTCAAGTTTAAAGGCAATGGAAAACAGAAAACCCATCAATGTGATAATATAACATTTGAAACTACCAGAAACCAACTAGATAAATCAAATTAAAAGGTGAACAAATTGGGAAATGTATCTTCAGCTAATATGACAAACAAAATGTTATTGTGCTTAATTTTTAAAAGTAAATGGTCATAAAGATCTATGAGAAAAAAACCCATATAAGGCAATGAATAAAGGATATAACATTGCATGGAAATATAAATAAAAATTGCTAACAAATGAAAAATATTTCAATGATAGAAATTTAAAATGTGCAAATTAACTGAAGATTCTTTTACTTCTTTTCTTCTCTCTCTTTTTTTTCTCTCTCTTTCTCTCTCTGTCTTTCTGGCCTGTAAATGTGGTGATTAAAAAAAATACATAAATACAGGTCAGGAGAGACGTGAGGCAGGCATTCACGCTACACTAAAAATAGTAATTGTAAGACAAAGATAAATTTTTGGATAGTAGAGCAATGTATTTTTGTTTGGGATATTTACCAATTGCTGGTATTGTCTTCTGGTCCCATATCAAGGGCTAAGTCTGGAGGACTCAGACCATAGAGTTCCTTCCATGGCATAGAAGAGATTCCCATTGGTGTCTCTTAGACCATGTGGTTTTACTGCCTTAAGGAAGAGGAGCGCCAGCCGAGAAGAGGAAATGTCAAGTCAAGAGGGAATGTCAAGCTCCTTCTTTCCTGGGGGATAGTGGGAAGGAAAAAAAGAATAGGAAGGTTATGGAAGTACATTGTCAGGGTTCTTAATCTCCTGTCTTCAGTCAAATTTTTGAGGCAGAATTGTGAGAGTAAGAGTGAGATGATAAGGTTGAAATTTCCAGAAAGGAATAGATAAACTGGAGGACAGCCATACCAGCAGCAAGTGTGGTACCATGTCCACTTGGTTCCAAGTATTAGCATTGCTCTGGTAGATGGAATTGGCTAGGCCAGTGGGCCTGAGGTGGTAGCCCTGGTTGCTAATGGTTTGGTAAGGAGATAAAAGAACGCTTTGAGGACCAGCGGACCAGCAGCCTCAGAGACTGGGGCTTTGGGCATAAGCAGATTGCCTGGACTTCAGCCGTAGGTGACGACATGAAGCAATGATTGTGCTGAAGCACAGCGCTCTGGGATCAGGCTGGATAGAGAATGCAAAGTACTGAACACAGTGCTTGGCACACAGTGCATGTTAATTATCACAGTAACAAGAATACGGTCAACTATCGTGTGACCATTAGAATGTTTACAAATAACTTTTTATCTTAGGAAGAAACGCTTGTGTTATTACATTTTTAATGGAAGGGCACAGAGGGTGTATCTTTAATATTACATATGCACAAAAAGGACTTTAAAGAAAAATACCATAGTATTTACAGTTATGAATCTTCCAAAATGTATCTACCTGCTTTACTGTTGACGGACAGTGCTGCTGTGATGAATAATGCTGCTAGGAACATTCTGTTTCCATGTCTTTTCATTCACGAGTGCACACATTTCTGCTGGGGTTGAACCTAGAAGTAGAATACCTGTGTCCTGCAGTGTGGAGAGGGTTAGTTGCTTTAGTAGTAATGCCACAGAGTGTCCCAAAGTGATTGTATGAATTTACACACTCACCAGCAGCTTATGAGAGTTCTCATTGTTGCCCATTTCGGTGAACACGTGGTATCATCTTAGCCCTTTTGGGTGGGTGTGTAGTGGTTTCTCAGGATGGTTAGTTGCATTTCCCTGTTTTCTAATGAGGTCAAGCCCCTTTGCATATGTTAACTAGCCTTTTGTGAATGTCTGTTCAAGTCCCTTGCCCATTTTCTCATGCATTACTTTTATAATCGTAAAAATTCTCACATACACAAAAAGAAAAAGTATTAAATCGCTGTCTGCCTTGCCCTTAATCTTACTTATACAAGCAATCTGACTGAGGAGTAGCATCTTAACTGGCTCTCCAAAAATGGACGACCAACTTGAAGTAGAAGTTGTTTTATCTGTTCCTTTCTAGAGATGCCTATCATTTTATAAATTGTTTGTTATTATTTATGCACTTATGTCTTCTGTTAGACTGTTAGCTCTCAAACAGTGGCAACTTTTCTGATTCCTCTTTGCATAATACACCTAGCACCGTATACCTGCACACAATAAAAGTTTTTTGGATGAACAGAAATGCACAGCCTTGAATAGCATTTATAGAATCTAAGCATTGGAATGCAAAATTCAAATAATCTAGTTTACCCTCTCATTTCAAAGGTGACCAAATTGAGGTGCAGAGTCCTGGGTCCAAGAACAAATGAGTTATGGGATGTGGCAAGGACCATGGTTCCTAGTCCATCCCTGTTGCCGTTACACCCCACTGTCTTCTAAGAGACAAGGAGAAGATAAGCAATGAATTGTTGGTGTAACTGACTCCAAACTAATACCACAGAAGCCCTTTCTACTAAATAATTTATAAACTTAGGATAAAACTCTTCCAGAGAGGAGGCACTTCAACTGTGCCGGCACCAAAAGATACTCTCAAAGGGCATGCACAGTCAGGTTTGCCAGTATATTTTTCTGTCGGATGAGGTTTGGTTGCAAAGATGTTTTAGGATCATTATCTTAGAAGAAATGTGTCACTCTGACAAAAACATAAGTACAGATAATAAATTGAAAATTGTGAGATCATGGCAAGCATTGCAGGCAAAATTGGACGAATTGCTGGACAAATATTTTAAAGGGCAAAGAGTGAATCATGCCACCTGTGAAAAATGATCCATCTGTGCACGCCTCAGTAATCAGTACGAGAGAGAACAAAGGACTGAGGAAATGGAAATAAATATATCGGGTGGGCCAATATAGCAAATGTGGAGGTCAGCCCTTGAGTTCATGCCTAAGATCCAATGCCATTTCCTTCACTAAAACACAGCAAATGAAGCAAGAGGTGGAGGACCTCCCAGCTACACCCAGAGGCCATCCCTGAGAATATCCTGAAAACCACTCAAACATCCAGCCTTACCCCCTGCCGGGGCAAGTAAATGACGATCCAGCAAGAAAATCCTGGAGCCCATTGAAGGGGATCAGGACATGCCACCCTCAAATATGTCACTTTGGCATATTGATTATTTTGAGCTGAAGGCAATTGAAATACAGCAGGTTCAGGAAGGCCTCTCTGCCCTCCTCCTTCTGCCCAAAAGCCAGGCGTAAATTTCCCGTGAGAAAGGTGCCCTCCCAGTACCAGGAAGAAAAACTTCTTATCACTGGAGATGGGGAGTCGATGTTCAGATGAGTCTGCACAAACAGACCTTCTGAAAATAACCTTTCTCTTGTGTTGGGGAGGGGAAATTTCCCCCTACCCATCCTGAGTTCCTGTGACTGCACTAAGGATGAAATTGCACAGGACAGATGAACAGGAGAAAAAGAAACAAACTTTAACTTTCTCATAGAAAAGGGACCTAAGAAGTGGACAAAGCAGACAAATTTTATACTTTTTAGACAAAGAAACAATCAATTGGTAAGGAATTGACAGGACAAAGAAAAGTAGGCTTTGGGTGCTCAATTAGTGAGAATCTAAACAGGGTTTGGGCTTGGGCTAGTAAAGAAGTAACAAGGTTTGTTTTACAGGCTTCTCCGCCTGAATTCCCTCTCTCTGGTGATCAGGGTGTCCTTCTACCTCCAGATGCAGGGACTGCACCTTTCACACGAGAGGTTTAGTTCCTGTTTTCAGTGGGACAGAAAGGAGGTCAAAATATCTATATTGCATTGGACATTTCTTAAGTAACTTTTGTTCTAGATAATCAATATGCCATTGGGGCATATTTTTGGATGGCCCGCCCTGGGTCCCAAAATTCTATTAGTTTCCCTAGTATATTTCCTAGTCACTTCACATAATTTAGCATTCCTAGATGCCTAAACTCCTTTCCTTTGTCTAGTCATTTCTCTTTTTTTTTAATTTATTTATTTATTTATTTTTGGCTGTGTTGGGTCTTCGTTTCTGTGCGAGGGCTTTCTCTAGTTGCGGCAAGAGGGGGCCACTCTTCATCGCGGTGCGCAGGCCTCTCACCGTCGCGGCCTCTCTTGTTGTGGAGCACAGGCTCCAGATGCGCAGGCTCAGCAATCGTGGCTCACGGGCCCAGTTGCTCCGCGGCATGTGGGATCTTCCCAGACCAGGGCTCGAACCCGTGTGCCCTGCATTGGCAGGCAGATTCTCAACCACTGCGCCACCAGGGAAGCCCTGTCTAGTCATTTCTTAACAATTTATTGTCCCTTGTTAAGATGGTACATAAGCTCCCAAGTCTTGGGGTTTTTTTATTTCTTTCCTATAAAGTCTTTCCCCCACCTCTATGTCACATAAAAATGTTAACATCAAATAAATTTGTATGCATTTCTTCTGCAAATCTGTCTTTTGTCTTGTAAGGGAGGTAAAATTCTCCTCTAGTCTGTTGGGTCTCTGACTGAGCCTAAGAATCAAACTGTGATAAGACATATTAGCAGGAGAAAAGCATTCACATTGGGTTAAATTTTTACATGTACATGGAAGCTTTCTCAAGAGAATGAAGCCCCTAAGTGACAAAAGCAGGAAGCTTTTATACTTTTTAGACAAAGAAACAATAAATTTGTGAAGAATTCACACAACACAGGGGTTTGGGTTGGGGGCAGTAAATGGTGAAGAAGTTGCTAGGAAAATAAGGGTTAGTAAAACAAGGTTTGTTTGTATAGATTTCTTAGCCCCCAACTCCCCATCTCTGGTGAGTGATAAGAATGTCTTCCTTTTTTTCTGACACAGGGAGGACACCTTTCACAAGGGAGTTTTATCTTCAGCTTTCAGGAAGAAAAAGGAGGATCAGAGTGTCCTTCTTGTACCAGCTGTTTCTTAACTGCCTATAATTCAAAATAATCAATCAATATGCCCAAGTGGCTTATTTTAGGGTAACATATTTTGGTTTCCTTCAGTCATTTTAATTCACAGCCTGCAGAAAAAGAACCTAAGAGGGTAAGGGAATAGTTTTTCCTCCCCTAGATTATATAATGACCACCAGGGACTTGGGTTTTGAGAGCTAGAGAGGTCAGGAGAGCCTCCTCTTGTGTTATTGTCCATGATGTCATAATCAGTTTAGCAGGGATATTCCCAAGGTTAGAAGTTGCCTTTGATTCCTGTGTTTGAGACTTCGAAGGCAGCCTTTGACCTTGGTAGCACCTAATGGAAAATACTGGAGGGACCTGTGTAAAGACTCAGCGTTAGGCTTGTGGTGGCAGAAATAAAACAGATCCACCCGGCCACCCAGCCAGGAGGCTAGGCACAAAATAGCCCAAGGTAAATTTAGAGAAGTCTAGAATGTGAATTCAATAACTCCAGGCTTCAGCATGGTGAAAATGTGACTGAGGTTTTCATAAATTTAATGCCTGTTAAGATTTGTATAACATCAAAACGTAGTTGTTAAGAGGTTTCATAGAACATTGGAAATATCATCAAGTGAGATACAATTTTCCTCAGTAGATCTTCATTTTAGTTAAAGTTGCTTTATTTTAGAAAAAAGATGCTTAACGCAATGGCAACATATCCAAGTAAAGAGGAAAAGAGTTTATCAAATTCTTTATCGAAACATGAACGAAATCATTCTCCCTTCTATTTGGTGGAAATACATCAAGAAGCAAGACAATATTAACCACCTTTTGGCCTCCTTTTACTTATAAACAAAAGAATAAATGAATAAACTTTTGAAACTTGACCTGCTTGTGAACAGAAGGGCTCCCGGATTGGAAAATTTTGCAAATGCTTTCCCGCCTCAGATACACAACCAGTTTCTCACAGCAGTGCCCTAATTTGAGATTGGAGAGACTAGATCTTTTGATTCTTTGTCTTTCCTAAAGTATGGGCAAGATAGCAGATCTTTGATATGTATTATTTGCTGACTGCTTGAAAGGAATAGTCCTTTATACAGTTTGGAAGGAAATGGCCACGGAACAAAGACAGCAATAGTTCTGAAGTGTATTTAAAGTATAGAGTGTTCAGGCAAAGAGGTGAAAGTGCGTTGGGTTGGTTTTCAATTCATAAGTTATCTTGCTCCAAAAGATATATGTGCGTGTGTGTGTGTGTGTGTGTGTAAGTTTCTTGTTAGTAACAGGAAAGACACAAGATTTTGAACGTAGCAGGAAATAATCTTTTTTAAAAAGTCTTCTATTTAATTCTTCCCAGGCTTTAGGTTGAGAGTGTTCCAGGATGAAGTCACCGTCATGCTGTGGTTTGCAGCTGGATAAAGTCTAAATTGTAGTCTTTGACCCAACTCATGAATCCCCCCACCAACAAAGATCCTTTAGGGCAGCGGTCCCCAACCTTATTGGCACCAGGGACTGGTTTCGTGGAAGACAATTTTTCCACGCACAGGGGAGATGGTGGGATGGTTCAGGTGGTAATGCAAGAGATGGGGAGCGATGGGGAGCGGCAGATGAAGCTTCGATTGCTTGACCGCCGCTCACCTCCTGCTGTGTGGCCTGGTTCCTAACAGGCCACGGCACTGGCACCAGTCCAAGGCCTGGGGGTTGGGGACCCCTGCTTTAGGGGATTTAACAAAACTTTTTCATCAAAGTAGGGAAATACAGGGCAAACTTGAGCTGCCCAAATCTTTGGTAAGGAGAATGATTTTTGTTGTGACTTGCTCTTCTCTGGCACTTCTTCAACCCAACCAGAAAAAAAGAATAGGATGAAAGAATAATGAGGCCAAAGCTAACCCAACCCTGGTCTCTACCTGTTTCTGCAAAATCAAGATTTAGAAAGCTGCAGCTTCAAGTACCAGACACTTGGCCCTCAGCCCTTCTGTGAAAGTCAATGCCTTTCTCCCATCTGTGGTTCCTCTTCTGTCCTTGCTCCCTGCCAAACAATGGTGGTGTGTGTGTGTGTGTGTGTGTGTGTGTGTGTGTGTGTGTGTGTTTTACTTACTTCTTCAACTAAAGGAGTGGTTCTCAACCTGGGGTGATTTTGCCCCATACTTCCTAAATATTTGTCAATGTCTGGAGACATGTTTGATTGTCACAACTGGGTGTGCTACTGGCATCTAGTGGGTAGAGGCCAGAGATGCTGCTAAACATCCTACCATGCACAGGACAACTTCCACATCACAGAGTTACGTGGCCTAAAATGTCAATATTCCTAAGGTTGAGGAACGCTGGTCTAAAGGGTGGGATGTGAGGCCTTACTGGTCATAGAACAGTGCGTGGAGAAGCCTCCATTAAGGAACAGTTAGCAACCATTAGTTGTTTCTGGTAAAACAACAGCAAGATAGTGAGTTGGGTAGATACATGGGCTACTTGAGCTCACAATCTGAACTCTGCCACTCAGCAGCAAGATGTCATTGACAAGTTAGTTACCTTCTCTCTACCTATTGGGAAAACATAATTAAAAACACAATCTCCTCCCAACCCAGAAAACCTTGCTACAAAGGTAGAAGAAAAAGAAAACAATTTTATTATTGATTAAACATTAAACCAGAATGTGATACACATCACAAGCAACCTGCTAAAGGGATTGCTAAGACAGAAAGAAATCTCACTCTTTCATATAGTTAAGGGGATCCAATCTGTTACATTAGGTGGGTTTTGCAATTGACAGTCTGGTGACCAGTAGGCCCATCTCTTCCCAGGACACTGGGACACTGGTCACCGGCTTTCCTGATGGTTACATTTCAAAGAGAGAGCTCCCAGTCATTGTGTTGTGAGACTGGCCAGCAGTTTATTTAGCCATTAAAAAGATTTATGGGGCTTCCCTGGTGGCGCAGTGGTTGAGAATCTGCCTGCTAATGCAGGGGACACGGGTTCGAGCCCTGGTCTGGGAAGATCCCACATGCCGCGGAGCAAATAGGCCCATGAGCCACAACTACTGAGCCTGCGCGTCTGGAGCCTGTGCTCCGCAACAAGAGAGGCCACGATAGTGAGAGGCCCGCGCACCGCGATGAAGAGTGGCCCCCGCTTGCTGCAACTAGAGAAAGCCCTCGCACAGAAACGAAGACCCAACACAGCCAAAAATAAATAAATAAATAATTCATGGGATCTAGAATAATTCACTTAATTTCCCTATAGTTCAGTTTAAAAAAACAAAAAGATTTATGTACATTTGAAGAGGACAAAGAAAGACGTTCTGCAAGAAAGGGCAGAGCTGTGAGTCTCTTCCCTGATTTTTCAGCAGAGAGGATGAAACCTCTAATTTTTAATTTGTATTTGCCTTTATATACCTCAACTTACTTGTATATAAAAAGAGGAGAATAATAGTAATAATAATATTTGCTTCTTAAAGTTGCTGTAAGAATTATATGAGTTAAAACATGTATAAAGTTGTTATACTAATTAAACAAGGAGACCATTAGAATGAGGTAGCTCTCATGCTGCCAGTGGCGTACATAAACAAACCAAAATCCATGCCTGTAAATGCCTCAAGTTTACAAAATCAAAATACTAAGGACAACTAATCACAGCCAACTAGACTTCAAGCTATAGCCAATCAAATAATTTCCTTTCTTTGCTCCTGTACCCTCTCCATAAAGTCTTACCCCTGGCTCCTACTGGTGGAGCACTCCTAACCACTTCCAGTTTGGTGCTGCCCAACTGGAATTGAATTTTGGTCAAATAAACTCTTAAAATGTAAAAGTATGCCTCAGTTTATGTTTAACAAGGTTTAAACCAGTGTTTGGCACTCATTAAATGTCTGCTGCTTTAAGGCCTTGTGATAGTCAGAACTGTAAGGTGGGCCCAACATTCCTGCCCCTGGGGATACACTCATTGTGTAATTCCCTCTCCTTGAATATGGGCAGAACCTTTGGATCAAGGACACATCACTCTTGTAATGAGGTTACTCACCAGTTGACTCTGAGTTCATTTAATGGGAGATTATCTAGTGGGCCTGATGGAATCACACAGGTCCTTTACAACTGGGTCTAGAAGTCAGAGACAGAAAAAACCAGAATGATTGGAAGCAAAAGAGGGCCTATGGGGGCAGCCATGTGGCAGTGAACTGCAGGCGGCCTCTAGGAGCACAGAGTGGCCCTGGCAGACAGCCAGCAAGAGAACAGAGGCCTCAGTCCTACAACCACAAGGAACTGAATTCTGCTAACAACCACATCAACTTGGAAAAGGACCCCGAGCTCCAGAAAGGAATGCAGCCTTGACAACACCTTTATTTCAGTTCTGTGAAACCCTAAGCAGAGGACCTAGCTCACTTGGGCCTGGACTTCTGACTTACAGAAACTGTAGAGATAATAAATGATTGCTGTTTTAAACCTCTAAGTGTGTGGTAATTTGCTATGAGCAATAGGAAACTAATACAGACCTCAAAACAAAACAAAACAAAACAAAAAGGTGACACTTCAATCTTATGTCACCAACTAAGCGTCAGTGGAAGGACTGGACCCAGAGGGTCAACTTCGTCACTACCTATATCTAAGCAACACCTAAAGTCATTATTGAAGCAGGAAAACCTATTGAAAAGTACACTAAACAAACAAACTGTGTGTGAGACTCTGGGCGAGTCCTTTCAGGTGGTTTCCTTTCTACAAAATGAGTAAGTTGAACCAGATGGCAACTAGGCTGCTCTGTTTACTGCTATTCTGAATTTTCTCAACATCCCAAACAGTGAGTGTAGCAGGAATGGGGGTGCCTTTTTAATAGGGACCATTTCGTGACTGAGCAAACTGGACTGTACACTTCAGGTCCCCTTTTTTTTTTTTTTTTCTTTTTTTTTTTTTTCAGGTCCCCTTTAACAGACACATTTTGGATGCTCCTAAGAGTATAGACAGGGATTTACACAGGCAAGCCTCCAAACATTTAGTGGGCTTGGCTCAAAAATATCTTACTTATAGATTCCTTTTTCTTTTAGAAATTTAAATCATTTGAAATACATGTAATTAATCTTTGATTCATCTTAAAGAATAAAAAAGGACTTTATGCAAGGGTTCTGGAAAGCTACTGATGTACCCAAGAACACACTCAGGTGATAGTCAACACCAAGCAGAGGGGAGCCTGGTACAAAGTTCTTTGGTTTCAGTTTGACTATGAAGCTCTTCAGGAGCCGGTTAAAATGAAGGTGTCCTGATCTTCACCAGCTCTCCCAGGGATTCTAATTGGGAAGGTGCTGGAAAGGGCCCCAGGAGTTTGCATTTTTAGCCAGCAACTATGATGATTCTGAAAGCAGGTGGTCTGTGGTCTGAACTAGGAAAAACTCAAGGCTTGAAAGAAGTATCACAAATAGTAAATTGGAGATTACTTGGAGTACCAGGAAGCAGAATCCAACTCCTGTGACTGAATAAAGACATCTCAACGAAGAAATGACAGGGGTGTGGGCAGGTTTAAGGGAAGCAATAGGGGTTGTTAAAGCACTCAGAGCCTGGCAACAGTGGGAAGTCATCACCACCCACAGGACCAAAGGAGCAAGAGGAGGGCAATAGTGTCACTAAATCCCATTGAACAATAGGCCTGATGAGGATGGCTCCCAGCAGAGGCTGTGGTGAAGGAGAGATACAACAAATGCCGGAGACTCTGCGTGAAAGCAGGGAAGGTACAAGGAGGAAGGGAGAGAGAGCCCTCCAAAGTGGAACCCAACTGGAAGCAGGCCAGAAAGAATCCCGAATGCATTCCCCCAAGTGCTTCAAGGGCACCAAACAGGGCAGAGGAGGACAGTAAATGGATGGGAATGGCAGGAGTCACAATGAAAAATAATCAGCACATATTAAATCTCAAGAAAAAAATCAGCATCAACATGAAGAATTGCTGGTCAATTAAAAAAGTGAGCAGACCAAAGGGAAGCAATCACTACTGGAGAGAATCAGTTATATAAGGTGTTCCAGGCCAGATGCCTGGGACTCAGGTTGGAGATGTGGACGTAAGAGAGTGCGTGAGAAGGAGGAAAGAAGATGGTAGGGCAGGGATCAGGTGCTTGTGTACCTGACAGATTACTCTGCTGCAGTCATCACTGAAAACCACGAGAATTACATCCACACGTATTGTAGCAGCCTTCCAGACAGTCAGGCTGGACGGCATCAGTTCTCCCGTGTACCAATCCAATGTCTTTCTTTGCTAACAGTATTGCCAAAGCTCACTGCTGCCCTCTGGATAAAACAAATCAATGTTAACTAACACTTAGAACACTCATCATAAACTGCCTTGTCATTATGATTAATGATGGAGCATCTATTTCCCTCACTGGATTATGACCACTATTCAAAAAAATCACCAACTGAAAAAAAGTTTTTCATGTAACTGGGCGACATAGTTCAGCTCATAGTACAGCTGAGATATACAGAGAAAAAGGAATTTATTGTTTGTTCAACTAAAGTGGCTCTCCTCCCAAGTCCCCACCCACTGGTAAGTAGGAGAAAAGCTAAATGTCCAGTCTGATTGAAAGTTCCAGTGATTTTGATCGTCCCTTAGGCTATCTTAAATCACTATTGGAAAAGCTGCTCAGTGGCCCAGTTAGCCTGGTCTTCCCCTAGCTGAAATGGTGGAGTCTAGAGCATGGCTTACTGATTCCCTGTTGTACTGGGGGAGGAGAGGAGGGTTTGGACAGACCCCTGGCTTCATGAGGGTTCATGGGTTGTACTGGCAGGAATCTGCCCATCTCCAGTAGGCAGCTCCTTGCCCAGGACGCCCGGTTGCATTTCAGGACTAAAATCTGCAGGTGGCAAATTCTGGCTCCAGCAAGGTTCTTGAAAATAACTTGTCATGCCTCTCCTGCTCACTGACTCTGCTGCTCTTCAACACTAATGAACTACAGCCCCTGGGTTTCTGCTGTATTCCTTCAGCTCCTTGGCCTGGCTATCTACCCATGACCTGCTGTGGGGTCACCTTGCCTGTGGCTGGTCCTCTGCATTCAACTCCAGCATCCTGTGGGGCAAAAGAAACAAGAGAGGTTCCAGAATGCCAGTTAGACCTTTCTTATCTGCTCATGTCCTTTCACCCTCTTGAGTACATAGATGACCACATGTTGTCATGGACCTTCTGCACTATAATCATCTCCCTAAGATCCAAATGGGTGGGTTGGGGAGCCCCTTGCTCTGAGTGATTCCTTCAACTTATCTAAAATATATACAGTCAATCCTCATTATTAGCAGATTTCATATTTGTGAATTTGCCCACTTGCTAAAATTTATTTTAACCCCCAAATCAACACTCTTGCACTTTCACCATCATTTGTGGACATGTGCAGAGTGGTGAAAAGTTTGAGTTGCCCTTTGTGTATGTTTCTAGGTGAAGTCCTATAAGGTGACACTCTGCCTTCTTGTTTCAGCGCTCACACTGTAAGCAAGTGTTCTTTTCATGTTCTACTTAGTGCCACATTTTTCATATTTTTGTGTTTTGAATTGGTGATTTTGATGTTTAAAATGGCCCACTAGTGTAGTCCTGAAGTACCATGTAGCCTTCCTAAGAACGAGAAGGCTGTGAAGTGCCTTAAAAGAAAATACATGTTGTATGTACTGAACACATGAGAAAATACATATGGTGTGGACTGAATGCTTGTGTCCTCAAAATTCATATGTTGAATCTTAACCCCCAGTGTCATGTATTTGAAGATGGGACATCTAAGGAGGTATTGAGGGTCAAATGAGATCTTAAGGGTGGAGCCTTGATTAATGTCATAAGAAGAGTTGAGAACTCTCTTTCTGCAATCAGAGGAAAAGCTATGTGAGGACAAAGTGGCCATGTAAAGACCAGGAAGAAAGCTCTCACCAGAAATCTTCTGTAACCTTGGTCTTGGACTTTCCAGACTCCAGAACTGTGAGAAAATAAACTTCTGTTAAGTCACAGAGTCTGTGGTATTTTGTTATGACATCTTGAGCTGACTAAGACAACATATTTTAAATAAGCTTCCTTCATGCATTATAGAGCTGTTGGCTGTGAGTTCAATGTTCTTGAATTAACAATATCTATTAAATAAGGTGTTTTTAAACAGATACACACATTAAACAGGGTTATATATCAACTGGTTAATGAATTAAAAACTTCTACTCCATGAAAGACACTGTCAAAAGAATGAGAAGACAATCCACAGAATGGGAGAAAGTATTTCAAAAGACATATCTGACAAAGGACTCTTATTCCACATATACAAAGAACTCATAAAACTCAACAATAAGAAAAGGAACAACTTGTTTAAATCATGGGTAAAAGACCTGAACACACTTCTCACCAACAATGATATACAGATGGCAAACAAGTGTATGAAAAGATACTCCACATCATGTCATTAGCAAAAGGCAAATTAAAACAGTGATAAGATACCAGCACATGCCTATTAGAATAGCCCAAATCCAGAACAGTGACAACACCAAATACTAGCAAGGATGGGGAGCAAAAGGAACTCTCATTCATCACTGATGGGAAGACAAAATGGTGCAGCAATTTTGGAAGACAGTGTCTTACAAAACTAAACATATTCGTACCATATGATCAAGCAGTCACAGTCCTTTACTCAGCGTATTTACTCAAAGGAGTTGAAAACTTATGTCCACACAAAAACCTGCACATGGATGTTTATAGTAGCTTTATTCATAATTGCCAAAACTTGGAAGCAACTAAGATGTCCTCCAGTACATGAAAAGATCAATAAACTGTGTGCATTAGTCTGTTCCAGCTGCTAAAACAAAATACCACAGACTGTATGACTTAAATAACAGAAACTTATTTTTTGTTTTGCAGTTCTGAAGGGTGGAAGTCCAAGATTAAAGTACTGAAAATTTTGGTCACTGGTGAGAGATTTATTCCTGGCTTTCAGATGGCCACCTCTTATTCTGTCTTTACATGGTGTGTTTCTGTGTGGCATGCTTCGTTTAAGGACACCAGTCCTACTGGATTAGGGCCCTACCTTTGCAACCTCATTTAGCCGTAATTACCTCCGTAAATGCCTTATCTTCAAATATAGTCACATCAGGGGCTAGGGATTCAACATATGAATTTTGGGAGGACACAGTTCAGTCCATAATGATGAGGTACATCCAGACAATGGAATATTATTTAGTATTAAAAAGAAATGAGCTATCAAGCCATGAAAAGACATGGGAGGACCTTAAATGCATATTACTAAGTGAAAGAAGCCAAGCTGAAATGACTCCATAATGATTCCAACTATATGATTGACAATGGAGACAGTGAAAGATCAGTGGTTGCTGGGATTAGGGGAGAGGAAGGGATAAACAGGAAATTTTTAGGTAGTGACGCTATCCGATATGATACTGTAATGGTAGCTACGTGTCATTGTTCGTCAAAACCCATAGAATGTACAATACCAGGGATGAACTCTAATGTAAACTATGGACTTTGGATAATTATGCTGTGTCAGTGTGGTTTCATCCATTGTAACAAATGCACCATTGTGGCGGGGGATATTGACAGTTAGGGAGAATGTGAGTGTGGGGAGAGTGCAGGGGGGACATGGGAGCACACTCTACTATTTGCTCAATTTTGCTGCAAACCTAAAATTGCTCTAAAAATAAAAGCTATTTAAAAGGAAAAAAAAGTGTGACCACAAGCTCACAGGAACCTAACCCCAGAAACAGTGGTCCAGTATTTGCTAATTCAGTCTTTGCAGTGATTTTATAGAACAGACTGCAGTGAATAAGAATTGACTGGATATAGTCCCACTCGCGGCCAAAAGCCAGGAAGGGGCAAATGGGACACTCATCTGCCTACCGGCCTCCCTCTTCCTTTTCTTCTCCTTCCTTACTTTTCTGGGGTCAGAAAAAGACAGCCCCCCTACTCCACCACACACACTGCCCTTCACTAACCCACTTCCTGTTCTTGAAGTACCTCATGTAAAACTCTGTGATCTAGTTGGTCAGGCAGGCTCATGGCTAAGCTAAAGGGGTAAAGACCTGGGGACAATCTCTTCTCAAGGATTTAGGCAAGTTTGTAAAGCTGATGTTACGCTGCAAATTCCTGTTTTGGAATGCCAGAAGGTGGTTATTATCTTCCATCTCCTTGGTTTCCTTCTAGAAATCTCCCTAATCTCCTCCTGCAGTGCCCTGCCTTCCTCTCCTCTAGATATTCCAGGCCAATGAAGAAAAAAATTAAAGTTCTGACAAGGCCAAAAGAGCAAAGTTCATGAATCATTTGTGACAAGTTGTCCTCATTTTCTCTGAAAGCCTAGGAGCGCAGAGCTCTGTACCTTGACGATGAGAGGTGCTCAGTCAGGAACTGCACCTGAGCCAGAAGCAGTCAAGTCAGAATCAAGGTGTGGTTGCCACACCTCCAAACTTCAGGTGTTGATGTGTGTCTTTTCCCCTTCCTTCTTCCTCCTTCAATTGTCGCACCTTGGTGATCCTGTAACCAAATATCTTTAAGGATAAAAACCTCCAGATACACAATCATCTTGGTGACACCTTTTCTATTCTGTTCTTGAAAAGGTGAATGTCCCCTGCCCCTCCGTGAGCTACCAACTCTCAAAGAATCACAGGGTCTTCAGGTTTTCATCCTTTATCTTCACATCCTTTCAAAATGTAGGCACTTGGAGAAGTGCACCTAACAACTTGAAATGAGACTGCACTCTCTACGTTAAATTAAGAAAATCAATTCCAGGCTGGAGAGGGTGAGTTCAAAGGACTACTAGGCTCACCTCCCATCAGCATCGGCCCAACCCAGGCCTGGCACCTGGAGCTACACTGGTCTCCACTGTTTATTTCCTCTCAAATGGATCTTTTTTTTTTTTTTTTCTGAGTCCCAGAGAATGGGGAATTGTTCCTATAAATATATATTTTTAAAGGCGGAAAAAGAAAAGAAATCAGCCCACCAGACCACCATAGCCATAGAGAATGATCCTACTGAATGACTATTGGTAAACTGAAGGGAAAGTCACATAGTTAAAGAAAAAAGGGGTGTCAACCAGAAAAGGAATTCATCAGCAATGGACACAAAGGGAAAGGAGACTCACAAAGACATGTGTGAGAAGAAGGTATTCTATCAGTGACTATGTATTTGGCCTGTGCCCTCTTTACCTTGGTTGTCACCCATGCTCACCAAACACTTTGGTGATAATGTAGCTTGTCTGGAAGGAAAGAGTAGGTTACTCAGGCCATCATGAATGTAAATTTCTAAATTAGCATTCTAGCTTTATACATCATTGACTCTGGACTTTGTTTGAATGAGTCAGCATTTCAAGTCTAGCCAACCCTAGGACACTTACAAGATCATTTCTGCACCTACAAGATTATGAACAAAATTTGGGAAAGTAGTGGGTTCTTCAAGGAAAGTGCTGAGTTGTGGGGTCTCTTTGGGGGCTGGCCAGTCTCCACATCACTCTCTAAAACTTCTGCACTGCTGGGGCTAAACACCAGTTGTTGGGTAATGCACAAGAATGATATTTCCTTTGCTAGATGATTATACTGCTTCTCGTTGCCAGTCTGGATGGAAATACCCTGGGGGCCTTGTTATCCCACAATACCGGGCACTTCTGCTTCTGGTGAGACAGAGCTCTCAAGAGTTTAACATTTGTAAAACATAGAGTAAATTCATAAAAAATTACCAATACTTTGACAACTTCAGACAAAAAGTTTCTGGGAAGTTTGGGTTTAAGAGGAACTTCTACCCCACTCCCACCCCTCCCACCCAATTTCCCGATCTAGATCACATTGGGGGTTGCAGGCATGCTAGCAATGTGAGATTTCTTTTCTAAGAATTGTCTTATTGTCTTGTATAGAACAGAGGTGGCATTAGTCAAAGGAGTGAGTTGAAATTGTTTCACTTCCAGAGTTGGCTGAAGGTACCATTTCTGCCACCAGATTAAACTATAAATGAGTTTAAAATGTGCCTAAGATCTTGATTGACTGCTTTGACCATTTTCTAGCAACTTCTCTTCATTTCTAGACAGGTACCAGTGCCCTGAGTATTTTGTCCTGGCGCCATGAGGACTCTTGTACAGAGAGCAGCCTGACAGTTTCCATTCCTGAAGAATAGTTCCTAATAGCACAGTGGTGGCAAATGTTAACCACACATATCTTAAATAGGATTTGGAATGTGATTCTGACCCTATAATAAATTATCAATCCTATGGGGGAGGGTGTCTTCATTTTATACATAAGTCAGCCTTAGTCTTTATAGTGTAGCTCTGGCTGTGACATTCAAAACTTCTCCCCAGAGATCTTAACTGGCCTGTTTCTTGTTTTTTTTGTTTGTTTGTTTGTTTCTTGTTTTATACTGGAAGTCAGGACCCTACTTCTTGGATTTCCTTTCATCAACTAGATGAAAATCTAATTCCATGAAACTTGTGAAGATCATTGGCAAAGGCAAAATTGTATCTGCCTATCAACCAATGGTAAGCTTTTGCATCCTTATAAACAAAAAAATAGCATTTTCAAGAATATTGTATGATATTTCTTAAGTAGGAAATTTAACACAGTCTGGAACCATTTTAATAATGGGTGTATTAGGTACTAAAACACATTTTTATAGAGGCCAACATTAGCTTCTAGTTAATTCTAAGTTTTACCTTATCAATCTCTTAGTCACCTAAATGAGGAATTGGCACACACAGCAACTTCTTTTTGTTCTGGGCTGATTTGTGTTCTTTTTGTTCTTGCTGCCAATATCCCTATTTCAAATTTCAAGGATGTACAAAAGGTCTACCAGTTGTCTGTGCTTCAAGTGTGATTCCCTTCCCCTCTCCACCTATTCTCCACTCCCATCAGTTACCCCAGCACTAAATCAGAGCTAACTGTCAGGGTAACATTAGATGACTCTTGTTTGGTGCTATCAACGCATACCTTATTTTTAGGAAAATGTTAACATCATTGGGGAAAAAATGGCTGACAATAACCCTATTATATTAAGTTCACAGTTACTGCTGCTTGCAATACCATTAATATTTAGTCTAATAATTTTCTGGGGCAAGAAAACTCACCTGTAATGTACCTAATGTACTATGCAGAGAGGGGAGATTTTTCCTGTCTTATGAAATATGGTATTTACCTCTTATTTTACTTAGCTATAAAAGTTTTTTTTGTAAACTTGAAGGGAATTTATGTGAGCGATGGTACCTGTTTAATCAGATTCTAAAACAACACTAATTTTATCATTTCAAATCTAGGATTCCATATCAGATGTCTCCTAAAGATTAAGTCGTTTTAAGCTTGATTTATTAAAAAAAAAAAAAAACCTTATAAAGGCAGCACAAGGAATTTTTTTTAAGATGTTAATATTTTCAAATACACATGATTTTCATTGGATCTATGGTTGTGACAAATGAAACAACTTACATGTTTTTCAAGATGAAAACTTATCCAGCAATATAAGTGAGCAAAAGAGTACAAGATCTTTTCTTTAACAGGTAGATTCAAAAAATTTGTTTCTGACTTTTGGTTCAGTTCAGAACTTGATTGACATCTTTTGACCAGCACTTCTGGGAGCAAAATGAATTCTGCTACAACAAAGAAAATGAATTTAGGCTTTAGATTAAACTTTAGAGTCTTGAGTTTTTAGACCTAATGTGTAGGTCATTTGTCTGCCTCACTGTATCCAGTCTCAAGAAGGACATGAGGGAGGGAGTTGGAAATGATTAAAATGGGCTCCATTGGATTGGTGAGTCAGAGGTTTCAGAAGTCAAGTTCAGATCCCAGTAGAAAGCTGTACACGGGCACAGGGCAGAGCCTCTTAGCCCAGATCTCTGCATTGTTGATCTGGCTTCTGTGACCAGCAGGCTGTCCACACTTGCTTCAGTCTCCAGCAGGGAAACTAGTGTTTCTCAAATGACACAGTGGTATCCCAAAACTTGGAACTTGAACAAAAAGCAATTCGTAGCTTTTTTGATTTGGGGAACTATTATTGAATATTTAGTATTAGGTGTGATCAGTTTGAATGATACAATTTTTTGGATGAAAGGAGTAGATGTAGTATATCCTAGTCTAGAACTTAATCTCTATGTCATTGGAAGCTTTAGAAACTTTGAGAAAACAAGCTTAAGAAACAAAACTGACTTCTGCCAAGCTCACTGGTGTGTAACATCCCCAAGAAGCAGCCCATGTGATCCAACCTTGAAATAACACATAGAGTCGTCCCTTGGTATCTGCAGGCTATTGGTTCCAGGGTCCCAAGGAAACCAAAACTTGTGGATGCTCAAGTTCCTTATTCAAATGCTGCAGTAAAATCTCTCCTAATCGGCGGGTTCTACACCCATGGATTCAACTAACCCGCAGATATTGAACCTGAGGATACGGAGGGCCAACTATAAAACCACTTTAAAAAATTAGCTTGTGAAGAAGGTGTTTAAGGAGCTGGGTAGGCCGCTTCTGGGCTTTACAAATAGTGCTACATGAAAGAATGAACAGAAGCAAAACAGCAAGGATTGGGTGAGACAGAGCCCAGGACAGTTTCCATAGCACACACGTGTCTGCAGCAGCAGAGAGCATGCACCGACTTCTGGTGCTGGAGGAAGCCCAAGTCCTGGCCACTGGCTTCAGAAAGGATGCCGACGGGCAGATGCTGCCTAGCCTGCTTCTTTGGCATCCGTTTGCAGAGTAGGAGGTTTAGGCCCAGGAAACATGACCCCTGAAATGCAATAAGGCCTGTTACCCTTTGCTCTGGGGCCAAGATTCAAAGAAAGCAGGGCTGTCTTTCAAGGCAGGAAACTGGGCGCCATCTGGGACAGTTTTTGAGGTCCCGCTGCTTTCCATCCTGACTTCTAGCTGCTAGTGGCAGCCCCACATCCTCTTAAGCCGCAGGCTGTGGAGGAACTGCCAGACGTGGTAACTAGTTCAGACTGGGTCTGAATTCCCCCAGGAAGTACAGCACCGAGTGTGTGTGTGTGTGTGTGTGTGTGTGTGTGTGTGTGTGTGTGTGTTATCACCCCTCAACATGCCTGAAAGACCTAGTTCCTGGAAAAAACCCTGAGGAAGTAAGTGGCTTATTGTTTGGGAATTTGGAGAGAGTAATACCTACTTTGTAGTAAAGCATTAGGCTGTAAATTACTCTTGGGCAGAAAAATGTGTTTTCCTTCAGTTCTGGATTTGTCCAGGCATTTAATTCAGAGAACACAGGCTGCAGCTTTCTGTATTGTTGACTGAATTTTTGTGTTATAAATATGTCTATGGTAAAAGTTCTGTCTGCTGGAAAATAAGCGCCTTGAAGAGTAAGTGAAAGCAAAGTGACGGAAGGGGTGCTTCCTTTGGGGCAGAGTGGTGGGAAACGGCAAAATGAACCATTCACCGTCTGTCACCTCCCACACCTCCACATACAAATATAAACACAAACATGCGGCCTTGTAACAGTGTCCACTTCCCCTACACCACCATCAATCATCTTGGTTCACAGAATCCAAAGTTGATGAACATAGCCTTCACACTCACAGTTTAGTATTCCTCACGATTATTATGATTATGATGTATTTTATTTGCAATAAAATACACACATGTTAAACTACATGTCATTTGACAAACAGAGACACCCAATTACTGCCATATGAAGATGTAGACCGTTTGTATCACCCTGAAAAGTTTCCGATCCTCTTCTATAGACCATCTCCCCACTTCACCCCAGGCACCAGGAAAGCACTGATCTACTTTCAGTCAATAATATCAGATTTGCCTGTTATAGATTTTTAAATAAATAGAATTATATACAGGCTGTAACTTTTTGTGGCTGGTCTTTTTTTTACATTGCATAATGCTTTCAAAATATTAAGATTTTGTTGCGTAAGTTAGTTCATTCATTGTTGCATAAGTTAGTAGTTCATTCATTTTTACTGAAAAGTAATATTCCATTAAAATAGACACACCACAATGTATTTATTCATTCACCTCTTGATGAACATTGTGTTATTTTCAGTTTGGGGCTATTATTAATAAGGCTTATACAAACATTAGTGTACCGGTCTTTGGGTGGACATATGTTTTCATTTCTTTTAAATAAATATGTAGGAATAATATTGTTGGGTCATTTGATTTCACTGATTTTTCTCTGTTGTTTATGCATTTTTACTGTATTAATTTCTGCTCTTTATTGTTCTATGGGTGGGTAGGATCGTTATTTAAATTTTGTGATAAGTATCATCAGTTCTGCTCTTTATGATTTCCTTCCTTCTAATTACTTCGAGTTCAATTTGCTCTTCTTTTTCTCGCTTTTAAGGTGAAAATTTAGATAATTGAATTTGAGAATTTTCTCCTTTGCTCCCCTCCCCCAGTTTTATTGAGATATTATTGGCATGTAACATTGTAAGTTTAAGGTGCATAATGTGATGATTAGACACTTGTATATATTGCAAGAATTTTCTTATTTTCTAATGTAAGCATACACAACTACAAAGTCTCCTTTAAGGATCACTTTGACTTCACCTCACAGATTTTGTTATAGAGGCAGTCCTTGCTTTACACAGTAGTGAAACCATAAAAATGACCATGCAAACTAAAATCATGCAAAGCGATCTTAATAAACATGGAAAAAATAACAACTGTTCTGTCACCTTTAAATTTTTTTGTCATGACATTAAAAACTCTGTCTGTTATAAATGTATAGGAAATTTTTTTAAGTGGTAAAATTAATATTTATTTAGCATACTGTAATTAAAAATACTTTAATATTTCTAATGAAGCACTTTGAGAATTAAAGTATTTTACTTCATAAAAACGTAAGAAATGGATACAGAATTTCAGTCTGGGAAAATTTTAAGAAGTTCTGCAGATGGCTGGTGGTGATGGTTGCACAACAATGTGAATATACCTAATGTCACTGAACTGCACATTTTGAAATATTACAGTGGTAAATTTCACATTATGTATGTTAGCACAATTGGAAAAAAAACGAATCAGGAGTAGTTTGAACAGCGCTGCTGCCTCTTCATTGTATAATTTATGATATGGAGTGAGCACTTTTTCTACGCCCCTGTGAATTGTTACACTCAGAACTTTCTAAGTTTGGATCAGCTTCTCACAGTTTATCCTTTGCACATTCAATGGTATGAAAAATCTGAGAGTTCCTTGAATGTTACATTTTTGCCAGTGTCACTTCCTCATTATGTCACCATCACTACATTCCTCTGACTGCAAATCTAGAGTCTCTCAAAAAGCAGTAATGTTAACATTCCCACATTAGCTATTTCTTCGATAATTCCATTTGCGTTCAATTCAAATTGTGCTTCCAAGATGATCAGTCTTCACTTATTTGATACACTTTCATCTTTGTTGATCAGTTCCTTCTTTGGCTCACCCATTTCAGTAAAATGTCATGTGGTTTATTAGTGGCAGACAAGGAGGAAACAGCTTTACTACATATGTGTGAATTGAATAATAAATACACAGCAAGGAATCGCCAACAGATTTTGGGAGAAGTGATGTGATTGGTCACTGATCATGACGCTCATCTGTTATTTGCATAGTGATTTATGGACTGATGACCTCACAATGAAGTTTATACCTTACAGCAGGGGTCCCCAACCCCCGGGCCGTGGACTGGTACTGGTCCGCGGCCTGTTAGGAACCGGGCCACACAGCAGGAGGTGAGCAGCCAGCTAGCAAAGCTTCATCTGCCACTTCCCATCGCTTGCATTACCGCCTGAACCATTCCCCGCCCCACCCCCGGCCCCCCTTCACCCAGTCCGAAACCAGTCCCTGGTGCCAAAAACGTTGAGGACCGCTGCCTTATAGCATTACTTACAGTTAGTATACTGTGGGAACTGAAATTTGAACCATGCTGTTGGGGGACTGGTGTTATTGATGGTAACTGAAATCCGTGCATATTAGAACCTGTGCAAGGCAAGGATTGCTTGTATTGTGTTTTATTTCTTTGTGATTTCTTTTTGACCCATGAGTTATTCAGAAGCGTGCTTGATTTCCAATGTTTGGAGATTTTCCAGATATCATTTTATTATTGTGTTGTATTTTAATTTTATTTTGAGCAGAGGACATACTCTATATGATTTAAGTCCTTTTAAATGTATTGAGATTTATTTTATGGTCTAGAATATGGTCTTAATACAGACCATATTCTAACATTAGCTAATACGCTAATGTTCCATGTGCACTTGAAAAGAATGGGTATCCTGCTGTTACTGAGTGCAGCATTCTATTAAGTCAAGCTGGCTGATTGCTAGGGTCCCCAGGCCTTTACTGATTTTTCTATTGACCTTTTTTTTTTTATTGACCTTTTTTTAATCAAGTATCTTCAACTATAATTGTGGATTTGGTTATTTCTGTCTGCAATTTATCAGTTTTTGTTTTACATAGTTTGAAGCTGTATTATTAAAAAAATGTATATTTAGGATTTTTATGTCCGCTTGATGAATTGACCTTTTTGTTGTTATGAAATGACCTTTCTTTAAAATTTTTATTGGAGTATAGTTGATTTACAATGTTGTGTTAGTTTCAGGTGTACAGCAAAGTGAATCAGTTATACATACACATATATCTACTCTTTTTTAAGATTCTTTTCCCATTTAGGCATTACAGAGTATTGAGTAGAGTTCCATGTTCTATACAGTAGGTTCTTATTCGTTATCTATTTTATGTATAGTAGTATGTATATGTCAATCTCAACCTCCCAATTTATCCCTCCATCCACCCCCTTATCCCCTGGTAACCATAAGTTTGTTTTCTGCATCTGTGATTCTACTTCTGTTTTTGAAATGACCTTCTTGACCCCGATAATTTTCCTTTTCTTGAAGTCCATTTATCTGACATTAACATAGTTATTCTAGCTTTCTTGTGATTGGTGTTGACATAGTATAATTTTTTCTATCCTTTTACTTTTAATCTATCCTTGTCTTTATATTTAAGGGTATTTTCCAAAGCAGCTTGTACTAGGTCTTGCTTTTTATCCAGTCTGGCAATCTCTGCTTTTTAATTGAAGTGTATGCAAATATAAAATGTAAAATCCAAAATGGAGGCTATTTATATTTAGTGTAATTACTGAAAGACTCATTGTGTTTATATTTGCCTTTAAATATGAGAATATATTTAAATAGCTGTTTTAAAATCCTTATATGCAAATTCCATCACCCATGTTGGCTTTATTTCTACAGACTGATTTTCCTCCTGGTTATAGGACTTTTTGCTTTATTTTGCATATCTAGTAATTTTTCATTGAATGCCACATGGTATGAACGTTATGCTCTTGAGTGTTTGGATTTTGTTGTCTTCCTTTAAAGAATGTTGAACATTATTTAGCAGGCAATTACATTACTTGCCATCAGCTTGATTGTGGAGACTAAATTTTCAGCTTTGTTAGTAAGGGTCTAAAATAGTTTTTACTCTAGAGCTAATTTAACCTTACTGCTAAGGCATGATCCTTCACTGGTCTCCACTGAATGCACTGGGTATTCAACAAGGTCTTTTCACTCTTGCTGGTAGGTGCTCAAATTTCTTCCAGATCTATATGAGCTCAGAAAATTGTTCAGCTGTCTTTTGTCAGTTTAATTCTCAGGCCCAGGCACAGAACCTAAGAGGGTAGACGAAAAGTCTTTCCTTCTCTACAGTACTAAACCCAATGCTGTGATTTTTTTCATCCCAATTCACATATATTATCTCAGTCATTGCCCAGCTCAAATATAATTTGGTGAGGAGTAAATATATAGTTACTTAGAGATTCTTCCCCACCTCCCTCTTCACTTGCTCTTTTCTACATTTCTAGGGGAGGGACAAGGATCAGCTCTGTGATTATGTCTTTTGTTTCTGCTAACCCCAGTAGAAGGGAGCTCTTCAAAGGCTGGGAACAAATCTCATTCACCCTTGCATTCCCAGTACTTAGCACAATGGCTGTCAAATAGTAGGTGTTCAATACACATTAGATGGATATATGGATTAAAAATATCCCAACACTCCTGGCCAAACCACAGGTAAGAAGAGGCAAGAAATTGGTGCTTGATTGAGAAGGCCTGAGTACCTTCCTCCAGAAGCTTGTCCCAGGGCCTCAGACTCTTTCACTAGCGACTTGGCATTGGGTCCAATGCAAACTCCTCACTCCTTATTATTCCATTGTTAGGCATCAGCACCTGACCACAAATGAATTCAGCAGAGAGCAGGGTTCTAGAGAAAGGAAGTAAAGGAGAAGGGGGCACTATGGGGCGCTGTAGGAAAGGCGGTTCCACTGGAATAGCCAGAGTGCGGCTTCTTACTAAAGCTTAAGGCGGTGTAAGGAGACCGAGGTTGTTGGTGAGGGGTGGGGAGCATGGATGGTTCGTGGACGTGAGACCAATGCATTTGTACAGGACGCCACACTTAAAAGGGCCCATGCATGGTTTAATACTCTGTTGGCGCCATCCTGAATTTCTTAATAATTTTTGAGCAAAGGACCCTGCATTTTCATTTTACATGAGGCCCTCAAATTATTTACCCGGTCCTGGTTGGGGGGCACCAAATGGAAGGAAGGGGCACAGAGAGAGAGGAGAGAAGAGGCATAAGAAGAGTTATTCCATCTTCATGGTTTTGCATAAGGCCCTGAGGTCAAGCCATAGCCAGCAGCACGGCCAGGAGGACCGAGGCAGCAGAGAACCCTGAGTGGCCACCAACTAATGTTTATGTGTCTCATACTTAGAGGCAGGCTTCTAAGACATCAGGATGCAGGGCCTTTGGGAACCTCCCACCTGCTTCATTTACCAGAGTTTGCAGTCTACTTTTCTGCTGTGGCACACGACTAAATCCATCTGGGTTATGTCATCAATGGCTCAGGCTGCATTTCTTTGAAACGGATGACCAAGAGTTGGAAGTCCTTCGCTAATGCCATATGACGGACAATAATGATATTCCAGGAGGTAGCCAGACACAAGGGTCATCATAGCTGTGCCATCCACGAAGAAACAGTGGCAGGAGAGATGCTGGAGATCATATAATAAATTAATCAAAAAGTTGGACATCTTCAATTTCTTTTTTTTTTTTTGAATAATCGCAGGTTACAGCCTGCTAGGAAACAGTTGCAGTCATTAATATCAGATCTGAAAACCTGTAAAATACCCTCCTGGTTGACACACTATGGTTAGGAGTTTCCCTCAATCCCTTTCGCATGATTTGGAAAAAAAAGATGACAATCCGCTTTACCTAATGCATTTCCTCAGTGAATTCATCATTAGCGTTGTCATCTTCCTTTCCAGATAAGAGTTCTTCACGTACAACTAATCAAACATTTAAGTCTTTACATGTATTTTTTTTTTCTTCAGTACAAACTGGAGTGAGGATGGATGGAACACTTTGTTCTTCATCTGAAACTAGAATAAGACAAAAATGACAAGCATTGCACGAAGGAAAGTCCCCTCTTTGTCATTTTTATGAACATCTTTATAAGCATTTAATATATTTGGCTCTGAGCTAGACTTAAAGAAAATCCAAAGATAATCCTTGTCCTCAGGGAAGTAATAGTATATCTGGAACATGTGGGGGAACACACACAAATACCCCCTCACTGCTGAAGGGGGGCCATCAATTACAGATATAGAATTCCCATGAGTGATGTTACAGAAATCGGTTACACTACAAACGTAATACAGTCAGGATCAGACGAGCTTTTCATTTTAATTTCAAGGAGCAGGACAGAGACTGCGATTTGAAGATTTGCTACTCCTCAAATTAAATAGCAGGACTTTACCAGAGTAACGTAAGTGAAAACAACACAGCCCTAGTGGCCAAAGGGAACTCCTATTCATTGCTTACTGTGCCTTCAAGTGCTATGTCCTTGGCAAACATTCTCTCACTTAGTCTGTACTAGACACTTCACATGGCTGGCACTGGATAAATATTTGTTTAATGATAGAGGATATGAATTTAAATCTTGTGCTCCCAAACAGAAATTTTGTTTGGGCTCTTTTAGTCCTGTGGAAATCAATAAGTGAAGGTCACCAGGATAAAGGATGTCTCCTTTTATCACCCTCCTCCAATTACCACCCGCCTCGCTTCTCCTCGACTTTGGGGGCCCTCTCCTTAGATGGAGAGGGAGAAGGAGGCAGCTGCAGGGTTGATCTCCCTATTGTGGTTACAGCTGCCTCTTCAATGTCCCAGTAGGTAACCAGAAACATCTAGGCTTAGAGGCTACATTTTTTGCCCTCTCTCACCCCAATAGGCTAGTCTTTAGCTTTGGCTTGAACAGTACAGTAAAAAAAAGCTCACCATTTTCTGGAATAGCCCATTCAACTTTAGAAACAAAAATTTTAAGAAAGTTATTCCATGTGTTGAATTAAATAACTGTCTCTCTTGAATTCCCATAGACCGTCTTTGAACTTCCAGAGGGCGTTCTATCTCCTTCTATCTCCATCTCTTAGCACTGGCCTGACAAAGAACAATGTTTATGGAACAATAGAAAGCTGGAAAGGTGTCAGGTTATGAACAAACTGGAATGTTGGGACGCTGTACTGGTCACAAGATGATGCTTAGCATAAGAGGAGCAGATTCTGCGGGGGCAGCAGGGAGTTGATGAGTCTGCGTTTGATAATATGAGCAACTCCAGCTACAGATAAGAAACGAGAAAAATGCAATAGGCAATCAGGAGTTGAGAAGAAAGTGACAAAAATTTAGGAAGAGATGACATCATTCATGACAAGTGTATAGTGAAAGAAGAGATAAATGAGATAATTATAGTCCAAAGCAGTCATGTTAATTAGGTTATCAGTAATTTAACAGAATTATGACATTTTAACATTAGTTATAATAATGTGAAAGATTATATTATGCTAGTAAACCAATCAGAACTGAGATGTAAAATTTGCATGAATGACTGAAGTAAAATAAGAATGTAAGTGGGAGGGAGAGAGTATGGGTTCCCAGCAATTGGCCTAAACCTGAGACCCAGCCACATGGTGGCACCTCAGCAGGTTATGAGGTGGTGAGAATTACACCCTCATATTTTACAGATGTTAATAATTTGTCTGAAAGAAAGAGAGACAGCTAATAAGTTGGGGTTTATTTGACTCTTGCACATTGCCCCTTCCCCCAGACACCATGCTATTTCCCTGAATCAGGAGACAGAACACTATGGAAGGGTATCAGTTGATAAGACATAGGAAACTTCTACTAATTGGTGATAAGCCTAGCCCAGTGTCTGACCTAGTATGAACAACTAGAAGACTGGATAGGTGGATAGATGGATGGGTGGAAGAGTACCACAAACAAGAGTCTTTAAAGATTGTCAAATAAGAGTATGCATCTACAGATCATTTCCTGTACTCAGATGGCCCTTTGGATGGACCTGAAAGATCTTTAGTAGGGAGGGGGGCTCCAAATAAAATCTAAAGGACAGTTCTCTAAGTTGACATGAGCCTGTACAGCATGGTTTTCCATCTCCTCATATAAATGAGGTTGGCCCTCAATTTGCGGAGAAGTGTTTTCCTCACTTCTTCTGAAGTCCCAACCCTGGCAGCACTGGCTTCCTGCTCAGGAACTCTTTGGGTTTTGAGGGGCTTTGGCTCAGTGTGTCACCACTGGTTCTACAGAACATTGATGAGGGATAATTCAAATGGATGTTAGTGGCAGATGGTAGTAATGTCCCTGAAAGGTGATGTCATAGAGAGTTGTAATCTACACATTACTTCTAAAATATACAAAGAATATACAACTTTAATTTCTATAACTGATTTGAGCTTCTGCAAGAGTCCCTACCCCTTAGTAGCAGATATGTAGAAAAATTGTGAAAGACTTTGAAATGGGCAAAAAAGATGACTGTCCTATCTAGTACACCCTTCTAAGTTATCTCTACCTGTCATTGACTTTGAGCTATTTTACAACTCTGTGAGCTGTAGAATACTGATAGTAATGCAAATGTCTCTTGCAAATTGTGTCTGGTGCGGATGCAGTTAATTATTTACCTTTGAGTATTGACCAATTTTGGTATTCATTTCAGTCTTCCTGATGGCCTATATATATATGTGTGTGTGTTTGAATTCTCCTGTGAAATGCTGTAAAATCTTACCAGTTTCCTCATAACTTAAGTTAATAAAATCCCTCACCCATGAGAGTCATGGTTTTATAATTTAGAAAATGTATCCTTTTACCTAGGGGAAAACTGACTTTAAGTTTGACAATTTATGATGTCGTTTTCTCTTCTAGTATAGTTTGTTTCAGGGAACTGCTCCATCATTTTTAGTTCACTTTCTGCCCCCTGCTCCTTTCCAAGGCGGCATCTTGATGTCAGGGGGACGAGGCTCCCGTGGTTTGTGATGGTGGAGGAGAGACAAGATCTGAGAGTCACATGGTGCCTGTGTGGTCATTTGGCCATCATCCTGGTACCTCTCATAGGAGACTGTAGACCCAGACATATACCATGTCTTCATCTTCACCACAGGTCTTGGTGTACCTCAACATGGGCCATGGCAGGTTCTAGTTACAGTGTGTTCTTCGTGGGTCATGGGAAATCTGGAGTGCTGCCTCAGGTGCATCATTTATCCACTGCCCTTCCCAAGTGCTGCTCTGTGGCTCCTTCTCCATGCTGATGTGGCTGCATCCTAAACGTGCTGTTAGCCCAGCATGATCTCAGTCTTTTCTATACCCATATGGGTATTTCCACCATTAAAGTGTTGGCTTGCAATTCTGAAATTTCTGCCCTCCCTCTTTGCCTCTCTTCTCCTACTTATCATCCACCAAGACCCAGTGGGCAGGCATTCCACATTACCTTGCTATCTGATGAAACCTTCTCCTGAACTGTGCCCTTCTGAAGGGTCACTCACTCTCCTCCTTTCTCCTTGGACTATCACAGCAGAATGCCCATTATACACATGCTAGGTGGGAAAGGAAATAAAAAATCCATGGATATAATAGCTTCAAAACATTATCACTATTATATAGGGTATTAGAGTTCTTGAAAGTAGAAATTATCGCTGGAAAACAGAGCCAAGGGAAGAGAGAAAAATTGTGAAAACCAGAAAATAGTTTGAGAAGTTTGCTTAAACAAGGACGGCTAAGACACCCTCTGGGACAGCCCTTGTGAGTTTGAATAATGCAATATCTTTATGAAGGTTCTTGCAGAGAAAGCAATCATTCTGAATCACCATCAAAAAAGTCTATTACTTTATTTTGGGATTTTATGCCTCTAAAAACCCATATTGGCCCCTATGGATAATTACATTTAAAAAAATATGTTCTTAAACCACATGCTTAATAGCAGGTTTAGGAAATTTGTCAAGAATAAACATTAGCTCACTATTCTGTAGAACTTGATTACTGTAGCTTTGTAGTATAGTCTGAAGTCAGGGAGCCTGATTCCTCCAGCTCCGTTTTCCTTTCTCAAGATTGCTTTGGCTATTCGGGGTCTTTTGTGTTTCCATACAAATTGTGAAATACTTTTTCTAGTTCTGTGAAAAATGCCATTGGTTGTTTGATAGGGATTGCATTGAATCTGTAGATTGCTTTGGGTAGTATAGTCATTTTCACAATGTTGATTCTTCCAACCCAAGAACATGCTATATCTCTCCATCTGTTGGTATCATCTTTAATTTCTTTCATCAGTGTCTTATAGTTTTCTGCATATAGGTCTTTTGTCTCCCTAGGTAGGTTTATTCCTAGGTATTTTATTCTTTTTGTTGCAATGGTAAATAGGAGTGTTTCCTTAATTTCTCTTTCAGATTTTTCATCATTAGTGTATAGGAATGCAAGAGATTTCTGTGCATTGATTTTGTATCCTGCTACTCTACCAAATTCATTGATTAGCTCTAGTAGGTTTCTGGTAGCATCTTTAGGATTCTCTATGTATAGTATCATGTCATCTGCAAACAGTGACAGTTTTACTTCTTCTTTTCCATTTTGGATTCCTTTTATTTCTTTTTCTTCTCTGATTGCTGTGGCTAAAACTTCGAAAACTATGTTGAATAATAATGGTGAGAGTGGGCAACCTTGTCTTGTTCTTGATCTTAGAGGAAAGGGTTTCAGTTTTTCACCATTGAGAATGATGTTGGCTGTGGGTTTGTCATATATGACCTTTATTATGTTGAGGTAGGTTCCCTCTATGCATACTTTCTGGAGAGTTTTTAACATAAATGGGTGTTGAATTTTGACAAAAGCTTTTTTTCCATCTACTGAGGTTATCAGGTTTTTATCCTTCAATTTTTTAATATGGTGTATCACATTGATTTATGTATATTGAAGAATCCATGCATTCCTGGGATAAACCCCACTTGATCATGGTGTATGATCCTTTTAATATACTGTTGGATTGTGTTTGCTAGTATTTTGTTGAGGATTTTTGCATCTATGTTCATCAGAGATATTGACCTGTATTTTTCTTTCTTTGTGACATCTTTGTCTGGTTTTGGTATCAGGGTGATGGTGGCCTCATAGAATGAATTTGAGAGTGTACCTCCCTCTGCTATATTTTGGAAGATTTTTGGAAGGATAGGTGTTAGGTCTGCTATATTTTGGAAGATTTTGAGAAGGATAGGTGTTAGCTCTTCTCTAAATGTTTGATAGAATTTGCCTGTGAAGCCATCCGGTCCTGGGCTTCTGTTTGTTGGAAGATTTTAATCACAGTTTCAATTTCAGTGCTTGTGATTGGTCTGTTTATATTTTCTATTTCTTCCTGGTTCAGCCTCGGAAGGTTGTGCTTTTCTAAGAATTTGTCCATTTCTTCCAGGTTGTCCATTTTATTGGCATAGAGTTGCTTGTAGTAATCTCTCATGATCCTTTGTATTTCTTCAGTGTCAGTTGTTACTTCTCCTTTTTCATTTCTAATTCTGTTGATCTGAGTCTTCTCCCTTTTTTTCTTGATGAGTCTGGCTAATGGTTTATCAATTTTGTTTATCTTCTCAAAGAACCAGGTTTTAGTTTTATTGATCTTTGCTATTGTTTCTTTCATTTCTTTTTCATTCATTTCTGATCTAATCTTTATAATTTCTTTCCTTCTGCTAACTTTAGGGTTTTTTATTTTATTCTTCTTTCTCTAATTGCTTTAAGTGTAAGGTTAAGTTGTTTATTTGAGATTTTTTCTTATTTCTTGAGGTAGAGCTGTATTGCTATAAACTTCCCTCTTAGAACTGCTTTTGCTGCATCTCATAGGTTTGGGTCATCATGTTTTCATTGTCATTTGTTTCTAGGTATTTTTTGATTTCCTCTTTGATTTCTTCAGTGATCTCTTGGTTATTTAGTAGCAGATTGTTTAGCCTCCATATGTTTGTATTTTTTACAGTTTTTTTTTCCTGCAGTTGATATCTAGTCTCATAGCGCTGTGGTCGGAAAAGAAATTTGATACTATTTCAATTTTCTTAAATTTACCAAGGCTTGATTTGTGACCCAAGATATGATCTATCCTGGAGAATGTTCCATGGACACTTGAGAAGAAAGTGTATTCTGTTGTTTTTGGATGGAATGTCCTATAAATATCAATTTAGTCCATCTTCTTTAATACGTCATTTAAAGCTTGTGTTTCCTTATTTATTTTCATTTTGGATGATCTGTCCATTGGTGAAGTGGGGTGTTAAAGTCCCGTACTATTATTGTGTTACTGTCGACTTCCCCTTTTATGGATGTTAGCATTTGCCTTATGTATTGAGGTGCTCCTATGTTGGGTACATAAATATTTACCATTGTTATATCTTCTTCTTGGACTGATCCCTTGATCATTATGTAGTGTCCTTCTTTGTCTCTTGTAATAGTCTTTATTTTAAAGTCTATTTTGTCTGATATGAGAATTGCTACTTCAGTTTTGTTTTGATTTCCATTTGCATGGAATATATTTTTCCATCCCCTCACTTTCAGCCTGTATGCGTCCCTAGGTTTGAAGTGGGTCTCTTGTAGACAGCATATGTATGGGTCTTGTTTTTGTATCCATTCAGCCAGTCTATGTCTTTTGGTTGGAGCATTTATTCCATTTACTTTTAAGGTAATTATCAATATGTATGTTCCTATTACCATTTTCTTAATTGTTTTGGTTTTGTTTTTGTAGGTCTTTTCCTTCTCTTGTGTTTCCTGCCTAGAGGAGTTCCTTTAGCATTTGTTGTAAAGCTGGTTTGGTGGTGCTGAATTCTCTTAACTATTGCTTGTCTGTAAAGGTTTTAATTTCTCCATCAAATGTGAATGAGATCCTTGCTGGGTAGAGTAATCTCGGTTGTAGTTTTTTCCCTTTCATCACTTTAAATACGTCCTGCCACTCCCTTCTGGGTTGTAGGGTTTCTGCTGAAAGATCAGCTGTTAACATTATGGGGATTCCGTTGTATGTTATTTGTTGCTTTTCCCTTGCTGCTTTTAATATTTTTTCTTTGTATTTAATTTTTGATAGTTTGATTAATATGTTTCTCAGCATGTTTCTCTTCGGGTTTATCCTGTATGGGACTCTGTGCGCTCCCTGGACTTGATTGACTATTTCCTTTCCCATGTTAGGGAAGTTTTCAACTCTAATCTCTTCAAATATTTTCTCAAACACTTTCTTTTTCTCTTCTTCTGGGATCCCTATAAGTCGAATGTTGGTGCGTTTAATATTGTCCCAGAGGTCTCTGAGACTGTCCTCAATTCTTTTCATTCTTTTTTCTCTTTTCTACTCCCTGGCAGTTATTTCCACCATATTTCCACCATTCCAGCTCACTTATCCATTCTTCTGCCTCAGTTATTCTGCTATTGATTCCTTCTAGAGTATTTTTAATTTCATTTATTGTGTTGTTCATCACTGTTTGTTTGCTCTTTAGATCTTCTAGATCCTTGTTAAATGTATCTTTTATTTTCTCCATTCTGTTTCTGAGATTTTGGATCATCTTTACTATCACTACTCTGAATTTTTTGTCAGGTAGGTTGCCTAATTTGTCTTCATTTATTTGGTCTTTCGTCTTTGGTGTTTGCCTTGCTCCTTCATCTGTAACATATTGTTTTGTCATTTAATTTTTTTTTTTTTTTTTTTTGATGGGTGCTGCTGTTTTCCTGTCTTACTGTTTGTTTGGCTTAAGACATCCAGAACTGGAGTTTGCAGGCAGTTGGATAGAGGTGTGTCTTGGTGCTGAGATGAGGACCTCTGGGAGGCCTCACTCTGATTAATATTCCCTGGGGTCTGAGTTTCTCTGTTAATCCAGTGGTTTGGACTCAGAACTCCCACCACAGAAGCTCGGGCCTGACCTCCGGCCTGGGAACCAAGATCTCACAAGCTGGTCACTGGGGGTTCCTCCCATCCCCTTAAGTGTCCGTGGTCCCCCACTGGTGCTTGGTAGGTGCCCTAGTTGTGCAGAGACGCGAATTCCGCGTCCTCCTAGTCTGCCATCTTGACTCCGCCCCCCTTTTTTCTATTTCTTAATTTTGTAACTATATGAGATGATGGTTGTTCACTAAACTTATTGTGGTCACCATTTCACAATGTATATAAAGCAAATCATTATGCTGTGTACCTTAAACATATACAGTGCTGTATGTCAGTTATATCTCAATAAATCTGGAAGAAAAAAAAAACTACCCCCTTCTTGCTCTCTGCTTAGGAAATTGATGATGTGTTTGGGATCGGATGCTCTCCTTTGCCACCTCTCCCTCCACTGTTCTCTATACACAATTCTGTACTTGCTTGTTTCCATTTTTCCATCCCCCCACTTAGCTCATGACTTAACCCTTACTACATTTTGTGTTCCAGACACCTAGCAGGGCCTGGCACAAAGTGAGCACTGAGGACATGGTTGGTGACATAGGAAGGGATGACAATGACTCATGTGTCGTCCTTCCAGATAACTTTGCATCAACAGTGGTCACACACCCAGTAAGCTAGAAGAATGGCTGAAGGTGAGACTTTCAAACAAAACAGCAGCCCTTGGGACATCTCCAATCCTCCCCTTCCTCAGAGAGTAGTTCTACAGAAGACCAGTCTTAAAGCTTCACTGTGGGGGGCCTAGGGCTGATTTGTCTATGCAAACAGGAGGGGTCTACTAGGGGTTTGGTGTCCCAAAGGCAATGCTGCTACAGCAACTTGTCAGGCAGAACTGTCAACAGCATTCTCCTGCAGTGTGTTCTCCCCACCACCCTCAGTCCTAGTTCTTTTGTAGAAAGAGCATAGGATTAGGAGTCAAGAGATTAAAGTCTCCCCTGTTCACCACTTATGAGCGGTGTGATTTTAGAAGTCACTTTGCTTCCCTAAGCATTCATTCTGTCATCTCTAAAGTAGGAATTATAATAATATATGGCCTGATTACCTCATAGGGTTATGTACATCAAAAAAGATTGTAAAAATGAAAATCCTTTGTAAACCAGAGCACTCTGATTGTCTAAGGTATTATCTTCACCTGCACACTTGGGCAGCCCATGGTGATTTATGTTTATAGATCCCTTTGATACATCTTAGGAAATTCCTGGCAGTCCTGACATGCAGGTGTAGCTTACTTTTCTTTGGGTTGAAACCAAAGAAAGAAAGAAAACCCAAAGATTTTCTTTATAAAATTTCGTATAACATTTTCTGTCTCCCTAGGGTTTCCTTTTTTATTTTTATTTTTGCATCTGTAAAATGAATGTATGATGTGCCTTTAGGCCAGTAAGTAAAAACCACATCCCTCTTATCTGTTCTGAGAAGGAGGTCAAATTACAGATCCTGTGAGAAGGGAACTTCTTAGTTCCTTCCTAGCTGAGGCTAAGCTTCAACTGTCCAACCAACCCCAGAGGTTGGTTACCAAGGGGTCACCCTAGTCTATTAGTGTGAAGGCAGGCAGCTCCATTGTAGTTCAGTAATTTGTGAGTAGAAAAAGCAGTACCTTTGCAACAGTGAAGGGAGAAGGGGCCTGGGACAAAAGGGCCCAGATATATCAGAGAGGACTGGAGAAGCAGCAGGAAGTGAGAGAGAGGCTGAGGAGAGCCTTGATGGAGCAAAGAGGGAGTCTTGGTGGGGGCACAGGCTTGTCTAGGCTGGGGCCCTGAGAGTAGTAAGTGGTTGCGAAGCAAGCTCAGTGGCTTGGGTCCTGCTCTTACCACACCTAATTCCTGTCAGTTATTACTAACAGGAATAACTTTTCTTCATTTTCGTAAGGACCTTATTTACCCAGAGGAGTCTCTGGTGGAATGAGTTGAGGGGAAATATATAATCACTTGTGACTCCTGCTTTATTCTAAGTTGTCCAGCAAAGAGCATCAAATTAGGAGGCACCTTATGTCTGCGTCCCTAACCCCCACTCCCTTATCTTTAGCTCCAGACTTGGTCTTGGTTTGCATGTGTTGTATCGATATGACCACAACATCAGAGAATATTGAGGTTTTCCCAATATACTGAGTTTTCTTACATAATGATGAACGTAATAGTAAGTTACATTTGAATAGTTATTTAGTTTATAAAGTGCCTTCATGTTTATTTATTTCCTTATTTGAGCTTCATAACAACTTAGATTTTAAAAAGCATTATTAGCCCATATTACAAATAGGAAACCAAAGTTCAAAGATTTTCCAGAGGAACGAAGGTAGAGATGATTCTCAACCCAGGGGTTTTGGCTCTTAATTCCATGTTCTTTATACTATATTCTGTATGGGTATCTACATTGATGTGTGTATCTAGCTATATAGATATTTTGAATTTTATTTTGATTGAAAAATGTGATTTTGAAAAGCACTCTGCTGGACACAGTGAGGATTTCCACATGAGTCTTGTCATATTTTCTTGGGTAACATAGGTCCTGTCTGTGGGGATTTATTAGTGACACAGGCTTTGGGATGACTTGGCATGGCTGCCTTCAGGACTCCCTGGGAAATGAATTTTCCCACTCTGTTTGTTGATTTTATGTGCTTATATAATCAGTTCCCAAAACTTTAAGACTCATTATTTTCCACCTCTGGTGGGACCTTTGTGAAATTTCCCCATTTTCTCTTCAAGGAGTTTCAAGTTAGTCACTACCCTTTGCAATGACTTTTGAGATTTTCTATACACTGTTCTCAGTAGCACCAAAAGAAATTCCCACACAGTCAGATGGCAAACAAACGCCCGCAATGTTCAGGCACTCGAGTGACTAAGCCGATCAAGGTGTGTTTAAAATGTAATCTTCAACCAGGAACTTGACATTTCCCTGTAGACTTCCAAATCTGTGCTATTTCTTCATGTCCCCTCCAATTTTCTAGAGTCATTTTCATTAAGGAGTCAGAAAACCCAACATTAGAAAGCATATATATTATTAGGAATGGGAAAGCAAATTTTATTACCTTCCCAGTTAAAATTGTCTTCGTCATTAATTTCCTCTCCCATTCCTCTCAATTTTATGGAATGCTCTTGACTACCTACTTTTCGTCTCGCATCCATCAACACATCACTGAAGAAACAAAAGTGCCATGTAGACCCCTCGTAACTTCATTTCTTCTCAAAGACTTAATTGAGTTGGGGCTCATTTGTACTTCAGTGGAAGATGTCCAAGGTAACTCCCAGAGTACTCAGGAAATGCTGCTTTAGTGACTCAAAAATTATACTAATTTAGTGATATTAAAGTGTTTCTTGCTTGAAGTGATTTCTACTTTATCTAGTCATCCTAAAAGAGCATATTCCTTCTCTGACAGAGAATGCCTCTTTGTGACCCAGCTTAAATTACTTAAGCTATCTTCCTCCAATTTCCTCAGTTGCAGGAAAAAAAAAAAAAAAAGAAAGAAAGAAAAGAAAAATAACGCGGCCAGCCATGTTGAACTGATTACATGATAAAGAAGGTGACTGAGTTCTTGTTTATAACATATCCTGAAGATCAAAAGCCATATATGTACAGCATAATTAGTAATACTCTATAGTGTTTGTTGTAACCTATAGAGTTAATGGCCTTGAGTTACTGTGACTCATACTGTGCATTGTATTCAATAAAGTCATTCTCAAAAAGGAAAGTAGCGTGAAGTAAAACGTTGGCCCAACATTTTGACCACACGTCAAATTGAAAGAGGACCAGAGGAAAAATCTTCTTCAGTGGTGGATGTGGTTTCAGTAGACACAAAACAACCAGTAGGCAACATGCAGGGAAGACAAAAAACATTCCACATGCCTCCGAGACTCCTTGATCTATTACCACTTTCCTGGGGAGCCCCACTTCATGCAATTCATGCAGATCCTGTGAGGTGAGACCATCTATCTGCTCAGGCATGCAGAAATCTCTGAGAAGCCAGGGGTGGGAAATCTTTGGAGGAAAATAAGTGCCAGTGGCCAGGAAAGGAATGACCTTAAGAATTGAATATCCGAGGAGAGGAGCAGATGTCTTGGGGCAAAGCTTTTTTTTTTTTCTCTCTCAAAACTTTCTTGTCCATCACGGACATAGAGAAGGGACTTGTGGTTGCCAAGGGGGAGGGGGTTGGGGGAGGGATGGAGTGGGAGTTTGGGGTTAGCAGATGTAAGTTATTATATATAGAATGGATATGCGACAAGGTCCTACTGTATAGCACAGAGAACTGTATTCAACATCCTATGATAAACCATAATGGAAAAGAATATAAAAAAAGAATGTATATATATGTATAACTAAATCACTTTGCTGTACAGCAGAAATTAACACAATATTGTAAATCAACTGCACTTTAATTAAAAAAAAGTTTTTTTTCTTGTCTAGATGTTCAACTGAATAATGACGGGCAATCCCTGAATTCAGTCATGTGCCCCATGGAACAGAGTACACTGTGAAAGTGCATCTCAGCAAACATCCTTCTTCAAAACATAGCTTTAAAACTGAGGACACATTTAGCCTGGTAAGTGGAAATAAACAAAGCAAAGTGTTCTGTAACAGCCCTGTGACCCATTGTTAAAGGAACCAAAACCCACAGGCAGAAGACACGAGTCATTATGAGGCAAGTGACAGTTCCTTGGTGAGCTCAGAGGCTGTTCTTGTGCAGTCACACATGGGCCGCTGCCCGCTGCTGTGAATGACCCGGTGTGTTCAGTCCCTGTACTTCCTGACCCTCGCTCTTGGCATTCATGGGCTATGCAGGTGGGCGTGCACATGTAAGTTTGTTTTTTGCATCAGTTTCAATTCCCTCCTCATTTTTTAGGGTAAGAATGAGAAATAGTCTATCAAGCTTACTGAAACACACACACACACACGCACATACACACACACACAGAGTAAATCTAGAGAGACATCAAGTGAAAAATGTTATAGGCTTGTTAAAATCCAAGAACATTTAGTAGAGAAGAAATTCATTACCATTTTAAAAAGTCTGATATATTAAACTGATAAATTTATTTTAAAATGACCTTTTAGAAACTAACACACAATTGTAAAGCAATAATACTCCAATAAAGATGTTAAAAAAAAAAACAGGCAATATTCTGTTAAATACTCATACACTTCTTGTCCAAATGATAAATAAAAAATATAATTCCCTAAACTTTCATAAGTTGATTATAAACTTAAACATATCTAAATGTAAATTAAAATCGCAAGTCAAGTATATCAGATTTTCTTAGTAACTCTCTGTATTAGGCTGAATTATGGCTACCTAAAGATATCAGGTCCTAATTCCTAGAACCTATAAATGTTACTTTCTAAGGAACAATGGCCTTTGTTGTGATTAAGTATCTTGATAAGGGGAAATTATCCTGGATTACCTGCCTGGGCCTTAAATCCAATCACAAATGTCCTTATAAGAGAAAGAGGGAGATTAGACAGACACAGGAAGAGGAGGAGCCATGTGACCACAGAGGCAGGGATTGGAATGATGCGGCCACAAGTCAAGGAATGTTGGCAGCCACTGGAAGCTAGAAGAGGCAAGGGATGGGTTCTCCCCCAGAGCTTCTGGAGGCAGTGCAACCTTGATTTTGGACTTCCGCCCTCTTTCAGAACTGGGAGAGAATACATTTCTGTTGTTTTAAGGCACCAAGTTCGTGGTAATTTGTAACAGCCGGCACAGGAAACTAATATAATTTTTAACACCCTAAGAAGCAAACAGAATAACCTAAAATGTCACTATGGTTACAAAACTGTTTAAATATCTTCTCATCATTCCTGCTTAAAAAAATACAATTGTTATGGTTTTGCTTCTTAATCTTATTCTCCAGTCAGCTGAGGTCGCATGTTCTGGGTTGTTGACTCCTTAACTCGGCTGGGGCCTGCAGCTTGGTTATACAGGCCAAGATGATTCAAACCTGAGCCACCAATCATAGGCTGAGGTCCTTCTGTGATAGTGCTCTCTGGTTTTGTCATAGAATTTTAATTGCCTTTCCTATTGACTTCTTTTTTCTTTTCATATTTTTCTTTTGGCCTATAACTATAATATAGTGACATAGTCTGTAGGATAATTATATATTTCTTATGGGTAGTTCATTACACTAGTTAGGAAAATCCAGCAGATTCATTTTCTTGGATGGGCCATTAGCTCTCCTTCAGATTATCTTAGAATGCCCCTGTTAAGATTGCTCCTGAACTGACTATTTATTATACATGCCTCCTTGCCCTCAACTGTTTCTTCCTGGTGGTTATGTGAGACCAGCAGCGGTAATGAATGGCTCTTCCTGTCACTGATACAACTCCAGGATGCCCTGGGATTGTGCTCACCCACAGTTTTCTTCTCATAGTCCTGATTACACTTCTACAAAGTCACTAAATATTTAAACATATTCTACTATGTACGTGTGCCACAAGCAGGGATGAGGGCATTGGACCCATCACTTGATGGCTTTCTCCCACTTTGCATCCTTAATGTGTTGACTCTGTTTCTCTTGCTTCATGGATCACAGGTGACTGTTGCTCCAGGTGTTATGTAGGAAGAAGAGCAAACATGGGCAGCAGCTTGGTGGCTACCCTTCCATCCTGAAGGCAAAAGCTTTCCCAAGATGCCCAGTCCCAACAAAGCAGATTTCCATGCACCTCTCATTGGCCCAAAGTATGTCATGTGACCTCCTGGCTTCAAAGAAGACTGGGCACAGGTGCTTAGAATTTCTAGTCTCTGCTAGTGTGAGGCAAGCAAGGGAGAAAGGTTGGGAAGGGGGATTGATCAGCCAGCCTCCTGCCTGCCCCACAACCTCTCTCTGCGTGTCTGCCTTACACTTTTCTCTCTCTCTAGACCTCTTTCTTCTGCTTCACAATTTAGATGGCCCAAAATGACCACCTTAGCTCTAGAGAACCTCCCAGTCCAGAGGCCTCTTTCTCTATTTGTGATCCATGGCCTTTCTGTTTTAGATTTACTGGGGATACTTGTTAAAAGGATCCTGAGCTCCAAACCTACTGTATCAGACACATCCTGAAGATCAAATATCCTTCAGCTCTAGTCCCGAAGATATGCTGCTGGAGCTTGGGAATCTCGCATGATTCTTATGCACACTAAACTTTGAGGGTCAGTGAACTGGAGTCCTTGGGTCCCAATTCCAAATTCCTGGGAAAGGGCTCCTAATTGGTCTGCTTGGGTCCAGCATGTATAACCCTCAGTCCATTCAACTGAGGGTGCCATTGGAAAGCAGGTAGGCTCAGGGCCCATGGCACTGATCTCCTATCAGGGACGCTAGGAGTAGACTCTCTAAGGAGCAAGACAGGGCAAGAAAGGTAAACCTACTAACTTCTCTGTTACAGGACTTACAATTCCCAACGTGCAATTTCTCATTTCACAGGTGCCCTCTGATGATCCCATATGTCTGTCTCACCCAGCACGTTTCTGCTTATGCAACTTAGGGCACTGCCTCTGACCCAGTGACCTGCCCTTCCCTGTCTGGTTATGCCCAGCCTGCTGTGGAGGTCATCTCATTTCACCTCCTTCCATTACCTGCCCAGGCCTCTCCTCACTCATGTCACTCAGTTTTAAAATGCTATGGGGCTTTTTGTTGCTGCATCACAATTCAGCCAACGCAGCAAGTTCCAAAAATCAGATATGAAGAAATGTCACATTAAAAAATTTTTTTCTGGGAGGATTACTGGACTGAATGTCAATATTACGACGTAGTATGAGTGTGTTTCATGTTTGGTAATTGCAATCATTGTTGCTTTTGTTGTGGTCATCCATTTACAATGTTTGGTGTCAGTTTATTTATCTCTTGTAAAAATAAAGTACAGTCTGTGTGTGTAAAAAAAAAAAATTAGACACTTTAGCCCAATAATAATTCTTTAATATGTACTGGGAAAACAAAACAAAACAAAACAAAATTTTTCTATGGTCAAACTTAGCTCAGCTCCATGTGTAGACTTCATTTTTACTGATAGCCTAAATTTCTTAATCTTTCCATGTTAAGGTAACTCCTTACTTCCAATTTAAGATTTTGCCTCTTTTAGTCAGGTTGCAGTCAAATTCAGTTTTCTTTTTCTCCTTAAGAGTGACCTCAGTAGGCAGGGGGCTTAGGAGTAATCTGTGTTCTCCTGTCATCCTCGGCCTTTGATGGCCACTGTGTTGTCACTCTCCAGGCTTAGGGGAATTGTGGTTGTCACCCATGAGGCATCACCCATCCTGCCTGGTCTTTGACCTAGTGTGCTGGCAGCCATTGCTGCTGACTCTGGTCTCTGCCTTGGTAGTGATCAACCACGAAGCCCACACTTCTGCAAACTTCTGCTCTGCTCCTAGATCTCTTGTGACTCACCAACTCCTGTAGCCCCTCCATACCTCTGCTTGGGGTTTCAAAACTCTCAGTTTTCTATCCTATTATTCTATTATATGCAGGACCCTGCAAGGCTCTTTGAAGATGTTTGCCTAGCTGCTTCCCTCAGTCATTGCCAATTTATGGCCCAAGAGCCATGTTGTTTTAATGCCTTCATAATCAAAGCTTTTCTATGAGACTGGCTGTCCTCTTGGGCTCTGACTTGGAAAGTCATACTGAGTATCTTTACCACACTCCACCTAAGGTTTGGCTGCAGGAGGGAACAGATTTCACCACCAGCTATCTTACTCATTAAGCACCCTGTCTTATTCTCTCTGAATCTCTTTCTCTTGCTCATTGGTAGATCTTCATTTCCTTTTTGGGTAGGAAGACAGATACAGAAACTGACATTTTTCACTATTCTGTGGAAGTTAGTGCAAACTCAGTGCTCAGCCCACCAAAGTAGGTTCTTGATCATTAAAGCCCCGCTCTTAGAATTCCACGCAAGCTATTCATTTCTCTCAACAAAAGCTGGTTCTTGCAAATTAAAAAAAACCAACAAAACCCTTTGGCTTTCAGATTATAGTGTCTACTCTGCATTTAAGAAATCGAGTCACAATTTTCATAGACTTCTTTGTTTTAGGGTCATCTGCTCTCCCCTGACAAAAGCTCATGTAGAAAGTATCACTGGTACTTGAAAAGCCTGAGAAAGTGTAGGATAAAATCAACCAATAACACGTAGATCAATGTAAAACATTCTCATCCCATTCACACTCTCAGTTATGTTCTCTTACCTGTGATTCATGTGTGTTAATCTTGTCTCTCCCTGATGGCAGGGTTCATGTATTTTCAATCTCCCCTCAAACTCCCAGCACTCAACAAATGTCTTTTCCACAATCTATTTAGCGCCATGTTTTAGGGTTTGTTTGTTTGTGGGGTTTTTTTTTCATTTATTGTTTTGGTGATTTCACTGTTTGAAATGGTCCCTAATCAGAGTGCTGAAGTGCTGTCTAGTGTTCCCAAGCACAAGAAGGCTGGGATGTGCCTTATGGAGAAAATATGGGTATTAGGTAAGCTTTGTTCAGACGTGAGTTAGTGTTGTTGGCTGTGAACTCAATGTAAATGAATCAATAATATATATTAAATAGGGTGTCTTTAAATAGAGACACACATAAAACAAGGTTAAGTATTGGTTGGTTGATGGAAGTGTGACCAGAGAGCCTTATGGGAACCTAATACTGTATTTCCCCAGGATCAAAGTGATTCAGTTTTGCTAAATCAGTATTCCCAGTGATTTTATAGAATACACCTACTGGAAATATTGAAAATCAACTGTATGTGTTTGCAGAACCATGTGAAAGTGCAGTCATTGTGACAATTCACCCCCGTATCTTCAGCTTCATGATGCTAATCTTACTGATGGGCACAAAATAATGGAAGTACATTTAGATATAGACACAGCTGTGTAGAAATCCAAGTTCTACCTCTGGGCAAGTAACACTCTCATTGAATCTCTAAAATAAAAACCTTCCAAATTAGTTGTGATGATTAAAATGAGATAATATATCAGTCTGGAATAGAGTAGACATTTAACAAATAGTAAGTATCACTGTAGTTCTCAGTCAATGAATAGTTGATTTCTCAAGACAGATCTAACTGGATGTTTGAGTAGAGGCAGGTAACTCTAGTCACCACCTGATACTCATTTCAACTGGGAGTTTGAGTATGTAGCATAGTGATTGGTTATATTGCCTTAGATCACAACTCTGAGATAGTGGGACTAGGTTAGCCTTAGGACCCTACCAGAGCAGAATAAAAAAATTCAACCCAAATCAGTTTATCGTAATTAATGCCAGGATAGTTTGCATATTATTAGATGTTTCAGGAAAAATATAACTCTGATGGTACCTCTCTTTCTTTTTTTTCCTTACAGAAGAAAGAATTTTAACTACACCTGTCACAAGATATGAACCAGTGAAGCAGCATTTCATCTAGAATGAATGACTATATGTTGTAAGAATTCTGTTGATATGGAAACCATGCTTTTGATACTGTAACTGAATCATCACTTCCTTCTATCAGGTTTTGATGACCACGGAGAAATTATGGTTTTTACTGAACCAACCCTTGTGTGTCAACAAAGGCAGCTTAAGAGTCATTTAAATAGAAGTTTTCAAGAAGACCTAACTTCACAAAAAACAGTGCATATCACCAGTTAATAGAGTTAAATTTTTTGTTTTTCAATTTGGTGAGACTGGATTGGACATTTTACATAATGCAAGTTTACATTACACTTTAAACAAATATTTTCTTCCAGGAGTGGTCCTGATCTCTAGGCTGTATGCTTAGCGTCTTCACTTAGGTGTCTGACAATCCTCACACTAACCATCCCTTCCCTCCTCTTTCAATGGCATTACCAGTCAGACTGTGGCTCAAGTCTAATATCTGGCAATCAGCCCTGATCTCGTTCTTTCCTTCACATCCCATTCTTTGGGGAGTCCTGTCAGCTATACCTCCAAAATATATCCCCAATCCAACCATATCTCATTCCCTCTACTGCTACACGGTTAGTCCAAGAAATCATGTGTCTCACCTGAACTGTTCCAACAGCCTCTTAACTGGTCTGCCTGCTTTCATGCTCTTTCTACCCACAGGTACTCCCCTTTCATTCTTCATTTATCAGACAGAATATTCTTTTTAAAGATTATATTTGATCATATCACTCCCCACTGAAAACCCTCCCATTGTAATTAAATAGAATCTAAAATGTATTAGGGCTCAAGGGCTTACCTGAGCTGTTCTCACCAACATCCTGGACCTAATCTTGTACCCCTCTCCCTGTCACTTATTACATTCCTCTCCCTGCCACTCACTGCTCTTCCCTTTGTCTCTGGAAAATGCAAAATCTGTTCTGGTCTCACAGCCTTTTCTCCTGCCATTTCCTCTCGTTGGAATGGTCTTTCCCTAAGATCTCAACTTACTCTGGCTTCTTTTCTCATCATCCAAGACTCAGAGAAAATGACATTTCTTCAAAGAGTCCTTCCCTGACTACTTAGCTAGAGTAGTTATCCCTTGCTGTAAGACACCCTCTATCCTATTACCTTATTTGTTTCTCTAGGAAACATCATTCTCTGAATCATCCCTCCTCTTCTCCCCTTCTCACTCCCTCTCTTGCTCTCTGTCTTCCTCCCTTCCTTCTTCTTTTCCTACTTGTTTGTTGGCTATTTGCCCCCATCACAGCATAAACATCACTAAGACAAAGATTTCCCTCATTCCCCACTGTAATTCTAGCACTGAGAATAGTATCTGGCTCATCGCAGGTGCTCAATTAATAAATATATACCATTTATTGAGTGATCTCTGTGAGCCAGGTAGCTTCATTAGATATCTATCTCTATTTCTCAAAACAATCTTTCAAAGATTTAAATATGAATAAGTTGAAGCATGGAGAGGTTATGTGACACAGCTAATTGGTGTGAAACTAAATTGAATAGAGAAGGTCTGTTTGATTTCAAATCCCATGATTTTTTTCTGTTATTCAACACTGCTTCACTCTACTTGATTTCCAGCCTCCATGTTTGTGACTAAGCATCCTTGTATTTATCTTTCACATTTGATTTTACCAAATGATTGCCTTTATACAGCTATTGATATCTAGTGTCATTTTTGCTGAGATTGATATTAAGAAATTTACTGGGGCTTCCCTGGTGGCGCAGTGGTTAAGAATCTGCCTGCCAATGCAAGGGACACGGGTTCGAGCCCTGGTCTGGGAAGATCCCGCATGCCGCGGAGCAACTAAGCCCGTGTGCCACAACTACTGAGCCTGCGCGTCTGGAGCCTGTGCTCCGCAACGGGAGAGGCCGCGACAGTGAGAGGCCCGCGCACCGCGATGAAGAGTGGCCCCCTCTTGCCGCAACTAGAGAAAGCCCTCGCACAGAAACGAAGACCCAACACAGCCAAAAATAAATAAATTAATTTAAAAAAAAAAAAGAAATCTACTAATCTTTTGGGTTAGTTTTCTTTATAGGTATAAGACAACTTCTAATCAACTACAATGAAATTGATGGTAATTAGTATCATGGAAATGATTTATTTTCTGAGATATTAGTAGATATAGAAAATAATACTTAGTAGTTTTATCTTCCTCAATTTTTTGTGGCTGGCTCTATTGCAGTAATTATATCAGCTTGTATACTTGCTTCCCCCTTTCTCCACAGAGTTTTTGATTCTCTATTTCAGTTTATATAGGACATAAATTTATAGACCTCAAGTTCTTTTTAATATGGGTGTGGGTAGAGAGGGGAATGGGAAGTAGAAACCATAAAAGAATACATGCATTTGGAACTGTCCTAACGATTGAGTGATGTCATTCTGAACATCTTAAAGACAAATATTGAGAGTGAGGGAAGTGCTTGTGGTGAATCGAAAAGAGAGAGCATAGTTTTGACTGAATTGAGGGCAGATATTCCTGACTAGGGCCTCATGTGCAAGCTGTATTTTTATACCTCTACTTAGTGGGGCAAATCTGAACACTAGCAAGAATTACCCCAGAGCAGTAGAGATAGGACAGATCTCTGACCTCAGCCCTCCTTCCACCCCAGCCTTGTCTTCAAACACCCACACACTCGCCAGCGTCTTCTCAATGTACCCATCCCCACCACAAGCAGGTGGATGATACCCAGAATCCTGCCTCCCAGCTGCCCACTAGTGCCTGAATTAGCTGTTGTATCTCCTGGGCGTAAAGGGGACCAGAGAATATAGAAGAAAGGAAATATGCAAGACCTAAGACTTACTCATCAGTTTGCAAAGAAACTAAGAGGCTACACTATGGGATTCCTAGACACCCCATACTTTAGCTTCCTTGACCTATAACTGACCATTCTTTTGCCTTACTGGCATCAACTCACACACTCCTTTACCAGGACTCCCTGTGGTTCCTGTGCTTTTCCTGTGCCCTGTCTCCGCGCACTTGCCCATCAACCTGTCCTGATCCTCAGGTTCCTGTCGCTGGGGGCCTAGTATCTCTGGCTTTGTCTCTTTCCAGCGGGATGTGAAAGGCGATCTACCTGAGCATCTGCACTTTTTCACTAAAGTCGGCCCTTCCTTTATGCCAGGTCACTCTTATTCCCTCTATTAGTCTTTAAGAAAATCAAAAGCTCATTCTCTATCAACAAGGCTCATGCACTTCCCAATCTCCAAGTTCTGGAGGGCTGCTGAAGTGACATTTTGTGCCTGTAGCCCAAGCAACTTAACTTCATGCATAGGATATCATGCAAAACAAAACAAGAGCATGGGCGGTTCCTTCCCTCTACTTTATGGTTTCAAAGCCTAAGGAAGTAAAAATCTACCTATACTTGGTTGGTTCTCAGTCTATTCTAACAGAAAGTCTGCACCATTCAAAACTGTTCCAAATAATTAAAAATTATGCGCAAAGAGGGTTTTCTTTTTTTCCTTCGGGTAGTTAGATCACATAACAACCTAACAAAAATAGTTAACTACTTTTGTTTATATCTATTAGAAGTAAAGATCAATGTGTATTAATCTGCTCTGTGGAAAAGTTTATGTGAATAATTATAATTTCCATGTAGTAACTTTAAGTTTTATAATTTGTATTTAGTTCCAAAAGGACAAAAAGAAACTAAGTTGCTGAAAGCTAACATAAATGAGGTAACTTCTATCCCAATTAAGTTATTTTCAACATTTCTAGACATTTCGGGTGACAGGCTTTTAAAAAAATAAATTTTATGACAGTGTTATGAAAGTAAGGACATTTTTATATTTCATAAACCTTGACTGTTCCAACAGTATAACAGTACTATCAATATTGTATGAATTTATTATGTAAGACAAAGCTACATTTTTCAGAATCATTTCTTTATTGAGCATAAATATAATTTTCCACAGCGAATCCAGAGCACGTTGTGGTAGGTTAGGCTGTTTTTTGCCATACTCTCATGTTAGAAGCATTTCCTTGGGATAGTCAATATTTCTTTGAAAACATGATTTATGATGACTACGTACTATTTATTTGATCAAGTGCTGCTCCACGCTTTTGCTGATATCTCATGAGATTTTGGTTGTTTCTTATTTTTCCATATTAAAAAACACGGCAGTAAGATTTTTTTATTTCTTGAGCTCAAAACTTATTTTCCCCTGACTGAAAGAGCAAGAATTAGTGCTGAGCTGAGACCGACGTTCAGTGCTGCTATTGGAGTCTTCAGTCCTTCCCTGTTTGTCTTGCAGATGTGTGAGGAGTTTTTAGGTGTGAGGTTTCCTGACAGCCTTGGCCTGCTGCTTCCTCCCCTCCTGACTGATAGCTGGGCCACCCGACCACAACTTGCCAAGATGGGTAGAAACTGGCCCAGCTGGGCTCCAAGTGGCCAGGACCAAGCAGGAGGTGAGGCTCAGTGCATCTCCTTGACTGTTCTCAGCTCTTGGCTTCCTGTTCCCACTAGATAACTGGCCTCCCACTTCTTCCTTAGAACACTCCTCACCTGATACTGTAGTTTTGATGGCTTGGTTTCTGTTGGTTCCAGTTCTCAAATTCCTCTTCTGGTAGCTGCACAAACAACTATGATAATGTGATTTCTAAGAAGAAATATATATATTTGGTCTTTGATCCTGTTTCTGGCACAGATCTCCTAAAATCCTTGGAATTTCCTAAGTGATGAAGGAGGTAAAGGTTATCTTTTGTTAAGTTAATAAGCTGACTTTTGGAAAACACCTAAGGATGGGAGCTGGTTGTGGGGAAAATCAACCACGTGATTAGAGGCTTGGAACACTCAGTCCCACCCCCCTGACCTCTGGAGAGGGGAGAGGGGCTAGAAATTGAGTTCAATCACCAATGGCCAATGAGTTAATCAATCATGCCTATGTAATGAAGCCTCCAGAAAACCTAAAAGGATAGGGTTCAGAGAGCTTCCCTGATGGTGTAGGGATCTGGGGAGACTCGTGTGCCTGGAGAAGGCATGGAAGCTCCCCGACCTTTACTCATACCTCACCCTGTGCATCTCTTCCATCTGGTTATTCCTGAGCTATATCCTTCTATAATCAGCTGGTAATCCAGTAAGTAAGATGTTTCTTTGAGTCCTGTGAACTGCTTGAGTAAATTAGTTGAACTCAAGGAGGGGTCAGAGGAGTCTCCAATCTACAGCAATTCAGGCAGAGGCACAAGTGACAAACCAGACTTGCAATTGGCATCTGAAGTATTGTTTGGTGAGGGAGGGCGAGTCTTGTAGGACTGAGCCCTTAACCTTGGGGGATCTGTTGTTATCTCCAGGCAGGTAGTGTCAGAATGGAGTTGAATTGTAGGACACCCAACTGGTGTCGGAGAATTGCTTGGTGGTGTGGGGAAAAACCCCACAAGCTGGAATTATTTAGAGTCAGAATCTTAATAACCCAGGCTGGTTTCAGTACCAGAGTCCATGTTGGGCTTTCACATTCCATCCCCAGAAACTGGGTCTTGATGTGGCAGTTGGGTCCTGCTCTCTGCTGAAAAGCTCCGTGGTACCCATAGCCCCATCTTATGGATAAGAGGATTGCTATCTCACAGTCTCTCCATCACTGCAGTCAACTCTCTTTGCTAAACTCAATATCCTTGGGTCTTTCTTCAAATATTGTCCTTTCTCTGATAAATGGAGATCACTTCCAGGGTCCACAACTGTACTGTTCTCTGTTCTCTAAGTACCCATCCTACATCAGGTGTCGGGACCAGCTCCTGGGAATCATCCCTTCTGATCCTGGTTCCTCTTTACTCTGTTGGCAGGTGATCCCACCTCTCTCTGCCTCTTCTGCAACTTTATAGGAGATAATAATAGTACTTGCTCATGGAGTTGTGAGGATGCAATAAATTAACATGTGTAAAGAGCTTAGAACATTGCTGCCTAAGTGTTTAATACGTCTTAGCTTTATTATCTTAGAAAATTTCTCTCCAAGCACTATTATCACCAGTGAATTCAGGCAGGTCTTTCCTTGGAGTCCCACCACAGGGAACAGCAAAGGCAGGATGGGAGGAAAGCTGTCGGAGTGTTGCTTCTGTTCCCAGGAAAGCACAAGTGGCATAATAGCCCTCCTGCCAAACTTAGAGCCAGTGATCAATAGTACTTCCCTTTTATCTTATCTGAAACAAGCAAGTAAAAGAAATATGTCCTTCTGAATTGTACACAATAGGATTCTAACTGGTATTTGTTAAAGGGAACATTCTACATGTACCAAGGGCTTGATTTGAGCTGTATCCTCCTCAATCTCATATCCCAGGCTTATGGTGAGATAGGAAGAGGCTGGCAAAAGTATGTGGAAATTCAGTCTATTATGTGACTCTCAAGAGGCGGATCACACAAAAACGTATGCTGACAAACTCATAGAAATAGAAAGTACACACAACCACAATAGAATGGTGGTTCCCAGGGACCTGGGGGGTGGAGGAAATGGGAGGATGCTGGTCAAAGGGACAAACTTCCAGTTTTAAGATGAATAAGTTCTGGGGATCTAATATTCAGTGTGGTGACTATAGTTAACAATACTGTATTACATACCTGAAATTTACTAAGAGAGATGTTAAATGTTTTCACCACACACAAAAAATTATAATCACGTGAGGTGTTGGATGTGTTAACTAACCTTATCGTGGTAATCATTTTGCAGTACATACCTGTATCAAATCATCCCGTTGTATACCTTAAACTTACATGTTATCTGTCAATTGTGTCTCACTAAAGCTGGGACAAAAAAAATGTGATGAGAACCCTTTACAAATGGACCTCCAAATTGCGATCAATTTTTCAACTTTACTGGCAGCAAATCAATTTACTTTTGCAATGTCTATTCGTGAGAACACCAAACCAAGCTCAGCAAATGATTTTCGGTAGAGCAGGTGAATTACCTGTAAGAGATCAGAGTCATAGTTGAAGATGATACCCTCCCAAAATATTAAGGTCTGTTAACTGGGACATGCAAAACCTGTTCCTTGTCACTCTGCAGGAGGATGTCATCAGGGCAGTATACAGGTATCCCCACAAACCCGTGACTATGTTGAAGGCTGACAGAAAGAATGAGGTAGGAACGGTTTTAACAGGCACACAGAGACACTGTTAGGCAGTGTTAGTGGTTGCGTGGTAATCATTCCCAATTTGTTTTGTTCTGTTTAGAGCCTATTAATCCTTTCAATCATGCACCTAAAATTCTTGTGCTGAATTATATATATTAAAAAAAAAAAGTTGCCACTGGAATATTCTAAAAATGGACAGGAGAGATCCTTCCATCACCTATGAAGCACAGCCAGAAGTCACCCAATGCAGGTGACAAGAGTTGGAAATGACAAAGAAGACTGTCAAGTGGAAAACTTCCTGTTTGAACTCGAATCTTCCCATTGTACCAGGTCTGAGGCATCACCAGAAATAGCAGCGGGTCCTGGAAGCTATGGTCACAGCCTGACTGGGACATGGAAACTGGAGGAAACGGGAATGAGGTGGCCGGCTATGCCTCATTCCTTTCAGACACCCTTACGTACACAGGAAGTAACAGCCAGCACTGTCATCCTTTAGGACAAAGGATAATGATGTAAAAAGAGTCTAAAGTACAAAGATCTCAAATAATCATCCCTAAGTCATGGAAACTGCCCATCTGACAGAAAATCAGATTTACTCTTTGAACCCCAACATGTCATGTCATTTCCTTGGCTGTATATCTCCTTCTGTTCCCTGAGGGTGAGACAGACTTTCTTTTCCCCTGTCAGGATCCCAAGATCAGCTTGATGATCCTTCCCTCAGGGACGCAGTAGCAGTTTTTGTAGGGCCTCTTTTGACATGGCTCCACAAAATTTTAGACTGGTCCCAAATCCAGGTTAAACACAGAAAAAAGGAAGTATTGGAAAAGAGCTATTTTTGTTTTGTTTCTTTTTTCCAAAAACAAAGTACAGCAAGGCAGGCTAAACAATGGAATTAAATGTCCCTTTGAGATCATGTTCGCTCTGATAATATCAAAATTGCCCGCTCTTAGACCTTCACTTTGGTGCTGGTGTTTGCACATGTCATACCTTTAAGTTTTCGGTATTCTTGAGCTATTCTTATCCATAATTGTATCAACCACTTTTTTTTAAACTTACATTTCCCTTATGTTTTGGAATATCTTTCACTAAACATCAAATAAGTTCATAATAAATGAAAGGTTTTGAAGCTTTCTTTGTAAATATCAGTAAGTTTTAAAGAAATGCTTTTCTTTTTATGCATCTTTTCAGAATTTTCAGCGTACTATTGTAATAATTACCTTTGATATACATTCCAAGGCAGTAGCATCTGATACATTTTTAATATCTGAATCCTTGCAGAGTAATTTTCTGGACTATTTCCCTTTTGCTCCTTTGAGAACTTATTACAGGCAATCCTTGTTTTGCATGTGCCCAGTTAACTGAAACACATTTGTATCAGAACCATGCAAAGCGAGGGCTGCTGTGTGCTTTTTACTTTAACCTTGTCAAGATTCAAACATCACTTTTAGGAGAATAGAATACTTTTGTGTTATAGCAGTGGCATTTTTCTCTAAAATTATTAATAAGTTGTTTAGATTGCCTTAAACAGACATATAGTTCCTCTGTTAATTCAGCCTCGGGCTACTCACAGAGTGCAGGACAAACACAAAGGGCTTCTGCACAGTTCAAGATGTCACCAGGTGGTTCAGCTACAGTTCTGGTCCTTGGTCAAGTTTTTCCTAGTGTTGGTGAAAAGAGTGAGGAGAGTCCCCTAAGTGGCCTTTTGTGTCCCCCGTGGTCTCATGGGCTCCCAGCCACAGATGTAGCAACCAACTGCTTCCAGACACATAGTAAATATTCAATGTGTGTTAGCAATTCAGTGAGCGTTAGCAATAAGATTTTGCCACAATTTTGCATGTTTATAGGAGATAATTCTGAGGCTTGTAGCCATATTCATATAAGACATTAGTTTTCACTTTTCAAGAGCAATTTGAAGCTTTCATGCTGATTTGATCTAGGTTATTGTATTAGTTTCCTACTGCTGCTGTAACAAATTACCACAAATATAGTGGCTGAAAAGAGCACAGGGCTGCTTTCCTCCGGGAGGCTCAGGGGAGTATCCATCTCCTTGTCTTTTCTAGCTTCTAGAGGCATTCCTTGGTGCATGCCCCCTCCCTCCATCTTCAAAGTCAGGAGTGTAGCATCTTCAAATCTCCCTTCCCTCTTCCAAGGAACCTTGTAATTACATTGGGCCCACCCAAATAATCCATGATAACCTTCCCATCTCTTTGTTTCAAGATCACAAGTTTTGGGGATTAGGATGTGGACAGAACTGAGGGTCCATTATTCCATCTACCCCTGACACTTTTAAGATTGCATTTGATTTCTCATCTGCAGTGAAAACAAAAGACTAGGTGACATTGGAATTTTCAGGTGACTCAGAACTATCGAAGCTATTTATTTCCAGGATTGTTTACATATTATCATGTATCAGAAATATCCAGGCAAAAACTCTGTCAGACATTATGAGTTGGTTGATCCATTATCCATTTCTAACTCTTTTCTCCTTTTGTTGCTTCTGCTCAAAAAGTTCGTGCTTTCTTGGAATGGCCAAGTAATACAGTTCTTGGCCAATGAGATATAAATAAAATCTGTTGGGAATTTTGGGGAAACTTTGCTTGCATCATTAAAAAGGACATATGTCCTTTTCTTTTTCCTTTTTTTTTTTTTTGGATACAGACCTGATAGTTGGAACTTCAGCAGTCATCCTGTAATCATGAGGAAAAGACCAGGCTAGGGAATCATAGAGACACTGACCCTGCCATTGTTAAGTTACTGAAACAACTCTAGCAACCACCTTAGCAACTTCCTGTTATGTAAGAATAAGTAAACTCGTATTTGTTCTAGCCACTGTACTTAGGTTCTCTGTTACTTACAGTTGAACAAATAAAATAACAGTTTAATAAGTTACCTAGTCTAACCATGAATGCCATATCCCACAGAAACCATATAGCAGGACAACAGCAGGAATACACACAGATAATATTTTAATGGATAATGAATTTATGCTATTATTTGATAATTTTTAAACTTATTAATGGAAAATCCCCCTCTTGAGTCAAACCAATAACTTCACAGACCAGAAATAAATTGTTGTCCAATGTAAGCTGGCCGAGGAAACCTTGCCAAGTATTTTTCTCTCTAAAAAATCTCCTATTTTTTATGTTTAGCCTTCATCCCTGCTTGCCCTTAATAGCCTTATTTCTATAATAGAAAATATTTTTCTACCTCTGTTTACACTGGACCTGGTTTACTTATTTTCTCACCATTGTTTTGTCCTGGTGAGGTTCCTTTCAGTTCTGAAATGTCAAGGTTTTGTACCAATGCTGAAGCAAAAACCTTTGTGTTTGAAGCTAAAATACTTTGCTCAGAGGGGATTTCCAAAAGAATTGAATAGCACACTCAGGGGGGCAAATTATAGGGAACCCCCTTAACTTCTCCTGTTCCCCCAACAGCAGCGAGTTTCCATGAAGCATTGGCTGCAACCTGAATAGAGGGATATGCCCACCTTCTGACCCCTGAAGACACTACCATGGGCCAGAAGGCTGAGTGGTCAGCAAACCTTATGTAGAATTACATGGAATGTGCAATGTGGAAGTGAGAACCAGGAAGAAAAAGCAGAGAGAAGGTAAGAGAGAGAGGTTCAGTGGCCAACTAATCTTGACGGAAGTTTTAATCATAAAGGTCTACAATCCCATCTAAAACATGGTAGTTAAATTATGAGAAGTGTTACCAATGTAATTCTTGGAATGTTAGAAACTTATAAAAAAGTTTTGTTATTTCAGGTATTTCAGCTCCATTTGTAGTACAGACACTTCAGAGATATTCATATATATGTTTAATTTTAAGATGGCACAGATTTTAGAAAACACCATCAATTTAAATACAACATTTTTCTTTTTTGTGGAGGAAATAAAGCAAACCACATTAAGTAGACAAACCGATTCTTACACAGCCTAATTTCAGAAAGATATAAAGTATGAAAAGTGAGTATTTTAGACTTGAAGGAAAATTGCGGTTCTGTGGCTCCGTCAGAGAGATCTAAGCTCAGATTCGTCATTTCGAACTTGAGATGTAAGCTATGGTGGTGGAGGGGATTGTGCAGGGTGGAAGGGGGCTGCTTGGAGAAACGCTAAGAGAATTATGAGAAAAGAAAGATCAAATCACAGCTTGGTCAATATTTACGATAAATTTAGCACTCGAGTGTCTTCAGAGAACCACAAGAATTGAGTAGATTTTACTTTTCCTGGTTTATTTGAAGACATATAGGTCCTACCCTTGACAATACTGTGAAAAGATAAAGACCCATTAGAGCTTATGGGAAAACGCCCAGGAAAACCAGGAATGAGAGTTTGGGTTTCAATTTACAGTCAATTTGTGATGTGACAGGGGCATATTATTTAAGCTTGCTGGCCTACAATATCTCCTCTGCAAAATTAGCATGAATAGGCTGTTGATTTCCCTCAAAATACCTGAGCCATTGGGAGCTCAGAGCTGTATTTCTTTGGGATTATCCAGTGAGCTGGGGGCAGGGGTGAGATGGAGGAGTTTTCCTCATTTAAGCAGAGTGGCCTCAGGGCCTTGGCTGGCGTAATGTGCCCTCTGGGGCCAAAGTGAGGAGCAGCGCTGGGGCCAGGAGCTGGTACCTGCCACCCACCAGCAATGTTCAAGATTCTTAATGCCAGCCCTCTGGGCAAAGGGTCTGCAAGAAGAGTGAGGGCAAACCCACCAAAGACCACAAGATCACGTGGAGGCTGAGGGTACAGACTTTTGCTTTCAAATCTGCATGACAGATGGTGAAAGTCAAGTGGTCATTTAGTCTCTGCCATCAGGCCCTAGCTTTCTGTGCATTCCTGTGTTCGTCTGGTATGAGGCCCTCATAAGCACTAATAACCTGATCAAATCTGAGAAGGGATGGAGCAGAGGATAAGAAGAGTTCTAAGGTTACAAAGTGACCAAAATGTGAGAAAACACAACAAATTGAAAGTGGGAACAAAATCTTCTGCAAATGCAAATGCAAATGGAAGGAATCTTAGAACAGTGAAAAGGATTCTCGAGAGTAAAAATTTATCATAAAACAAATTGATAAAGGTCCCTTGCAATGCAATCAACGATGCTCACATGCTTTCTACTTACACTTAGACTTAGGAACAATGTCTTAGAATCTAACTGAATCATAAGAACAGGAGCTTTTGTTCTCATTCTAGAATGGTGCTTTTCAAAATGTGGGTCACAACTCATAAGTGGGTCATAAAATTAATTAGTGGGTCATGACTAGCATCTTTTCTTTCTAATGAAATAAAGTAGAATAGAGGATATCAGATTGAACCACACAAAGTGAGTTTTGTGGAGCTTTTGTTTCAGTTGTGTGTGTGTGCGTGCACGCACACGCGTGTGCTAGGGCATAATGCAGAATATATTATTTACTGTGGGTAGCTGTCCATAAAAGTTTAAAAAACAATCCTGGTGAGACATTAGGTGAGACTTCCAGAAAATCTGGAGCAAACTTTGTGTTATGGATTGAATTGTGTTCCTCAGAAGCATATGTTGAAGTCCTAACCCCAAAGACCTGTGAATGTGACCTTATTGAGATATAACATTTCTGCAGACCTAACACAGGTTGATACATTAGGGAACAATTTAAACATAATGTGAATTTCACATTTGCTTATATGTGATTTATTCTGGAAGAAACACTAAATGAATGCATCCAACCGCACCCAGCTGAACCTAGCTGTATAGGAAAACTGAAAATACTCACAAGCGCACACCTCAAACATCTACCTATGTTCAGCAGGTGTTATGAGCCGTACCCATCTGTTGTTACAACTCCCCTGACCAATTTCAGACCACTCTCCTTCCACCACTTTACACTAGCTCGCAAGCTACAACCCTTCTGGTCTTTGCCAAAGTAACATATTAGTTTTAGTGTTTTTGCATTTCTTATCCATCCAACATGTGTGAAACAAGGCTACTGTTTTTATAAGGTTCTATCTCTTTTTCTTTACATGTCACTGTTGACATTTCTGAGTGTAATGTCCCAATCACATTTTTCATATAAGCCCTGAGGTTGTCACTGTGTGATTTTGCAGGGCACAGTGATTTTTAGGAATGCTATGTCATGTGATAGCAGAAGTGACTGCATGGTATTTAAAACCATGATGCTGGATGAGATGATCCAATGGGTAGATATGGGAGAGGCCATGGCTGAGTCCAGGGGCAATAACTTCACAGACGGAGGAGAGGAGGAGCCAGCAAAAGAACCATCTGGTGAGATCAGAGGAGACTTGGCTTCTCATACCGTGGTTCTGGAAAGTATTTCAAGGAAGGGTTAATCTACTGTGACCAGTGCTACAGAGACATCAAGAAGGAAGAGAACGGAGTGAGCAGTGACCCTGAATTTAGTCACATGGAGGTCCTGAGTGATTCTGATAAGTGCAGTTTGGGTAGAGTAGTGGGTATTAGCTGAATTGGAGAGGGTTTAGTAGCAAAACGGAAGAGAAAAATATATTTTTGAGTAATCATGAAATAATTTTATTTGATTTTGATACAAGTCTTTGATATGCCTTAGTAGGCATATTTGTGTCTTGTATGGTATCTTATAGATCAGATCTACTTACAATTTTCAAAGATTACTAGTTAGTTCCTACTGTGTGCCTGGCAGTGCGAGAGAAGCACTGTGTTTAAGAGAGCAGATGCTAGAATTGAGACAGACTTCCATGTAAACTGTGGTCCCCAACCCTCACTAGTTGTCTGCAGTAAGCCTCACTTTTTAGGCTCCTAAAATGGGGTTAATATCCTATCTCAGTGGGTCATTGTTGGGACTATGTAAGTGAAGTGCTTCAGGATGCTGTCTGACACACAGGATGGCTCATGAAGTTTATTAATTTTTTAACAATGATGACAGTAAAATTTTGGCCTTGAATGTACAATGAAGTTGGGGAGATGAGACAGACACAAAAAATTAAGTAAGTATAAATAAGTAGAGTCAAAGTGATCACAGAAAGTGTGGCTTAAAATGGAACCTAATGGAGGAATAGCTCTGAGAAGAGATTCACTCACTCTTACCAAACACCTGCCACTCTGCAGGATGCTGTAAGCACAGTCACTTGTTCAAACCTCACAGCCATGCTCTGAGGAGGCATTTCTCCCCAGGTCATGGGGGAGAAGATTGAAGCTCCAGCAGGCTCTTTCTCTTGCTCCAGGTCAACAATTAGTGGAGGAGCTGGCGCTGGACCAAAGTCCACGCTTAATGCTGGCAGAACAGCAGAGAGGTGTGGAGGCTTAACTCTCCACTCTTTGCCATATGCAAACACTAACAAACAAAAGCAAAGCAAAAACAAACCAAACCCATGGCGTGCAAAGACGCATTTTAGCCTGATACATCTAAAGAACTACATCTAAGCAACAAACCCAAGAAAAGCTAGCTCTATATTCTTCCTCTTGAGCTTTTCTTCTTCTGGTAGAGTGAATGATGTGTCAAAATGGGGTTCAAGGAAAGGTGAAGGAGAAGGACAAGGGGGTGCTGATCAGCAAGTGCATATCAAGGGGTGATTTGTGCTTCTGGGAAAATGGTTACAACCTACTGTGCTGTCTGTTTCCCAACCCGGCTGATCCTCAAGTTTATTCTTCAGTGGCCTGAGCTGCTGCCGTCCTGGTTCCTGTGTGGTTTTTGTTGGGATAATTAATAGGTAAGCAGGCACTGGGATGTTTAGAATGTCTCCACACCAATTGAGCTTCTCACTAAAGCTGGTAGAGCATGGGCAGCTGGTGTCCTGTGGGGTATGGTCTGAGGAGTGGCCCAAATCCCTCTTCACTAATTGAACATTAAGGGTTCTCAAAGCACTTCCTTGAGCAGACAGGAGTGTTCAACCGGAGGAGATGTGCTGTGTGGCCAGGCACCACGGTAGCTAATTATTAAAGCACTGGCAGAGACACTTGGTCTCCTCACCTCCTTTCAGCTGGTAAAGGCTGTGACCTCAAAGGATAAACCCAGGACAGATAAGTTTTGATGGGTTGTGAGAAAAATGGAACACAAGTCCTTGTAGACAGATTTCTGTGGAAACTTGAAGGAGAGTCTTCATGGGGAGATGTGTTCGTTTCCTAGGGTTCTCCTAACAAATTACCACAAACTGGGTGACCTTAAACCAGGGGTCCCAACCCCTGGGCTGTGGACTGGTACAGGTCCGTGGCCTATTAAGAACCGGGCCGCACAGCAGGAGGTGAGCGGCGGGCGAGCCAGCGAAGCTTCATCTGTATTTACAGCCACTCCCCATGGCTCGCATTACCACCTGAGCTCCGCCTCCTGTCAGATCAGTGACGGCATTAGATTCCCATAGGAGCTCGAACTCTACTGTGAGCTGCGCATGCGAGGGATCTAGGTTGCCCGTTCCTTATGGGAATCTGATGCCTGATGATCTGAGGTGGAGCTGAGGCGGTGATGCTAGCTCTGGGCAGTGGCTGCAAATACAGATTATCATTAGCAGAGAGGTTTGACTGCACAGAGACCATAATAAATCAATTGCTTGCAGACTCATATCAAAACTCTATCAGTGAGGAGAAGATGGCGGAAGAGTAAGACGCGGAGATCACCTTCCTTCCCACAGATACAGTAGAAATACATCTACACGTGGAACTGCTCCTACAGAACTCCCACTGAACGCTGGCAGAAAACGTCAGACCTCCCAAAAGGCAAGAAACTCCCCCCGTACTTGGGTAGGGCAAAAGAAAAAAGAAATAACAGAGACAAAAGAATAGGGACGGCACCTGCACCAGTGGGAGGGAGCTGTGAAGGAGGAAAGATTTCCACGCACTAGGAAGCCCCTTCGCGGGCAGAGACTGCGGGTGGCAGAGGGGGGAAGCTTCGGAGCCACGGAGGAGAGCGCAGCCACAGGGGTGCGGAGGGCAAAGCGGAGAGATTCCCGCACTTCCCGCACGGAGGCTCGGCGCTGACCAGCGCTCACCAGCCCGAGAGGCTTGTCTGCTCAGCCGCCGGGGCGGGCGGGGCTGGGAGCTGAGTCTCGGGCTTCGGTCGCAGGGAGAGGACTGGGGTTGGCGGTGTGAACACAGCCTGAAGGGGTTAGTGCACCACAGCTAGCCGGGAGGGAGTCCGGGAAAAAGTCTGCAGCTGCCGAAGAGGCAAGAGACTTTTTCTTCCCTGTTTCCTGGTGCGCGAGGAGAGGGGATTCAGAGCGCCGCCTAAACGAACTTCAGAGACGGGCGCGAGCCGCAGCTAACAGCGCGGATCCCATAGCAACAGGGGCGCAGAGGGAAAAACGGAGAGACTCCCGCACAGAGGCTCGGCGCCGAGCAGCGCTCACCAGCCCGAGAGGCTTGTTTGCTCCCCCGCCGGGGCGGGCGGGGCTGGGAGCGGAGGCTCGGGCTTCGGTCGGATCGCAGGGAGAGGACTGGGGTTGGCGGCGTGAACACAGCCTGAAGGGGTTAGCGCACCACAGCTGGCTGGGAGGGAGACCGGGAAAAAGTCTGCAGCTGCCGAAGAGGCAAGAGACTTTTTCTTGCCTCTTTGTTTCGCGGCGCGCAAGGAGAGGGGATTCAGAGCGCCGCCTAAACGAACTCCAGAAACTGGCGCGAGCCGCGGCTATCAGCGCGGACCCCAGAGACGGGCGTGAGACGCTGGGGCTGCTGCTGCCGCCTCCAAGAAGCCTGTGTGCGAGCACAGGTCACTCTCCACACTGCCCCTCCCGGGAGCCCGTGCAGCCCGCCACTGCCAGGGTCCCGTGATCCAGGGACAACATCCCCCGGGAGAACGCACTGCGCGCCTCAGGCTGCTGCAACGTCACGCCGGCCTCTGACGCCGCAGGCTCGCCCCGCCTCCTCCGTACCGCTCCCTCCCCGCGGCCTGGGTGAGCCAGAGTCCCCGAAGCAGCTGCTCCTTTAACCCCGTCCTGTCTGGGCGGGGAACAGACGCCCTCAGGCGACCTACACGCAGAGGCGGGTCCAAATCCAAAGCTGATCCCCAGGAGCTGTGCGAACAGAGAAGAGGAGGGGAAATCTGTCCCAGCAGCCTCAGAAGAAGCGGATTAAAACTCCACAAACAACTTGATGTGCCTGCATCTGTTGAATACCTGAATAGACAACGAATCATCCCAAATTCAGGAGGTGGACTTTGGGAGCAGGATATATTAATTTTTCCCCTTTTCCTTTTTTTTTTGTGAGTGTATATGTATATGCTTCTGGGGGAGATTTTGTCTGTATAGCTTTGCTTTACAATAGCTTTATTTTACTTCACTATATTATAGCTTCTTTCTTTCTTTTCTTTCTTTCTTTCTTTCTTTCTTTCTTTCCTTCCTTCCTTCCTTCCTTCCTTTCTTTCTATTTTTTCTCCCTTTTACTCTGAGCCGTGTGGACGAAAGGCTCTTGGTGCTTCAGCCAGGCATCAGGGCCGTACCTCGGAGGTGGGAGAGCCAACTTCAGGACACTGGTCCACAAGAGACCTCCCAGCTCCACGTAATACCAAACGGCAAAAATCTCTCAGAGATCTCCATCTCAACATCAAGACCCAGCATCACTCAATGACCAGCAAGCTACAGTGCTGAACACCCTATGCCAAACAACTAGCAAGACAGGAACACAGCCTCATCCATTAGCAGAGAGGCTGCCTAAAATCATAATAAGGCCACAGACACCCCAAAATACACCACCAGACGTGGACGTGCCCACCAGAAAGACAAGATCCAGCCTCATCCACCAGAGCTCAGGCACTAGTTCCCTCCACCAGGAAGCCTACACAACCCACTGAACCAACCTTAGCCACTGGGGACAGATACCAAAAACAACGGGAACTACAAACCTGCAACCTGTGATAAGGAGACCCCAAACACAGTAAGATAAGCAAAATGAGACGACAGAAAAACACACAGCAGATGAAGGAGCAGGGTCAAAACACACTAGACTTAACAAATGAAGAGGAAATAGGTAGTCTACCTGAAAAAGAATTCAGAATAATGATAGTAAGGATGATCCAAAATCTTGGAAATAGAATAGACAAAATGCAAGAACCATTTAACAAGGACGTAGGAGAACTAAAGAGGAATCAAACAATGATGAAAAACACAATAAATGAAATTAAAAATACTCTAGATGGGATCAATAGCAGAATAACTGAGGCAGAAGAAAGGATAAGTGACCTGGAAGATAAAATGGTGGAAATAACTACTGCAGAGCAGGATAAAGAAAAAAGAATGAAAAGAACTGAGGACAGTCTCAGAGACCTCTGGGACAGCATTAAACGCACCAACATTCGAATTATAGGGGTCCCAGAAGAAGAAGAGAAAAAGAAAGGGACTGAGAAAATATTTGAAGAGATTATAGTTGAAAACTTCCCTAATATGGGAAAGGAAATAGTTAATCAAGTCCTGGAAGCACAGAGAGTCCCATACAGGATAAACCCAAGGAGAAACACGCCAAGACACATATTAATCAAACTGTCAAAAATTAAATATAAGGAAAACATATTAAAGGCAGCAAGGGAAAAAAAACAAATAACACACAAGGGAATCCCCATAAGGTTAACATCTGATCTTTCAGCAGAAACTCTGCAAGCCAGAAGGGAGTGGCAAGATATACTTAAAGTGATGAAGGAGAAGAACCTACAACCAAGATTACTCTACCCGGCAAGGATCTCATTCAAATGTGATGGAGAAATTAAAACCTTTACAGACAAGCAAAAGCTGAGAGAGTTCAGCACTACCAAACCAGCTTTACAACAAATGCTAAAGGAACTTCTCTAGGCAAGAAACACAAGAGAAGGAAAACACCTACAATAACAAACCCAAAACATTTAAGAAAATGGGAATAGGAACATACATATCGATAATTACCTTGAATGTAAATGGATTAAATGCTCCCACCAAAAGACACAGGCTGGCTGAATGGATACAAAAACAAGACCCATATATATGCTGTCTACAAGAGACCCACTTCAGACCTAGAGACACATACAGACTGAAAGTGAGGGGATGGAAAAAGATATTCCATGCAAATGGAAATCAAAAGAAAGCTGGAGTAGCAATTCTCATATCAGACAAAATAGACTTTAAAATAAAGACTATTACAAGAGACAAAGAAGGACACTATATAATGATCAAGGGATCGATCCAAGAGGAAGGTATAACAATTGTAAATATTTATGCACCCAACATAGGAGCACCTCAATACATAAGGCAAGTACTAACAGCCATAAAAGGGGAAATCGACAGCAACACAATCATAGTAGGGGACTTTAACACCCCACTTTCACCAATGGACAGATCATCCAAAATGAAAATAAATAAGGAAACACAAGCTTTAAATGATACATTAAACAAGATGGACTTAATTGATATTTATAGGACATTCCACCCAAAAACAACAGAATACACATTTTTCTCAAGTGCTCATGGAACATTCTCCAGGATAGATCATATCTTGGGTCACAAATCAAACCTTGGTAAATTTAAGAAAATTGAAATCGTATCAAGTATCTTTTCCGACCACAACGCTATGAGACTAGATATCAATTACAGGAAAAGATCTGTAAAAAATACAAACACATGGAGGCTACACAATACATTACTTAATAATGAAGTGATTACTGAAGAAATCAAAGGGGAAATCAAAAAATACCTAGAAATAAATGACAATGGAGATACGACGACCCAAAACCTATGGGACGCAGCAAAAGCAGTGCTAAGAGGGAAGTTTATAGCAATACAAGCCTACCTCAAGAAACAGGAAACATCTCGAATAAACAACCTAACCTTGCACCTAAAGCAATTAGAGAAAGAAGAACAGAAAAACCCCAAAGCCAGCAGAAGGAAAGAAATTATAAAGATCAGGTCAGAAATAAATGAAAAAGAAATGAAGGAAACAATAGCAAAAATCAATAAAACTAAAAGCTGGTTCTTTGAGAAGATAAACAAAATTGATAAACCATTAGCCAGACTCATCAAGAGAAAAAGGGAGAAGACTCAGATCAATAGAATTAGAAATGAAAAAGGAGAAATAACCACTGACACTGCAGAAATACAAAAGATCATGAGAGATTACTACAAGCAACTCTATGCCAATAAAATGGACAACCTGGAAGAAATGGACAGATTCTTAGAAATGCACAAACTGCCGAGACTGAACCAGGAAGAAATAGAAAATATGAACAGACCAATCACAAGCACTGAAATTGAAACTGTGATTAAAAACCTTCCAACAAACAAAAGCCCAGGACCAGATGGCTTCACAGGCGAATTCTATCAAACATTTAGAGAAGAGCTAACACCTATCCTTCTCAAACTCTTCCAAAATATTGCAGAGGGAGGAACACTCCCAAACTCATTCTACGAGGCCACCATCACCCTGATACCAAAACCAGACAAAGATGTCACAAAGAAAGAAAACTACAGGCCAATATCACTGATGAACATAGATGCAAAAATCCTCAACAAAATACTCGCAAACAGAATCCAACAGCACATTAAAAGGATCATACACCATGATCAAGTGGGGTTTATCCCAGGAATGCAAGGATTCTTCAATATACGCAAATCAATCAATGTGATACACCATATTAACAAATTGAAGGAGAAAAACCATATGATCATCTCAATAGATGCAGAGAAAGCTTTCGACAAAATTCAACACCCATTTATGATAAAAGCCCTGCAGAAAGTAGGCATAGAGGGAACTTTCCTCAACATAATAAAGGCCAAATATGACAAACCCACAGCCAACATTGTCCTCAATGGTGAAAAACTGAAACCATTTCCACTAAGATCAGGAACAAGACAAGGTTGCCCACTCTCACCACTATTATTCAACATAGTTTTGGAAGTGTTAGCCACAGCAATCAGAGAAGACAAAGAAATAAAAGGAATCCAAATCGGAAAAGAAGAAGTAAAGCTGTCACTATTTGCAGATGACATGATACTATACATAGAGAATCCTAGAGAGGCTACCAGAAAACTCCTAGAGCTAATCAATGAATTTGGTAAAGTAGCAGGATACAAAATTAATGCACAGAAATCGCTTGCATTTCTATACACTAATGACGAAAAATCTGAAAGTGAAATTAAGAAAACACTCCCGTTTACCATTGCAACAAAAAGAATAAGATATCTAGGAATAAACATACCTAAGGAGACAAAAGACCTGTATGCAGAAAATTATAAGACGCTGATGAAAGAAATTAAAGATGATACAAATAGATGGAGAGATATACCATGTTCCTGGATTGGAAGAATCAACATTGTGAAAATGACTCTACTACCCAAAGCAATCTACAGATTCAATGCAATCCCTATCAAACTACCACTGGCATTTTTCACAGAACTAGAACAAAAAATTTCACAATTTGTATGGAAACACAAAAGACCCCAAATAGCCAAAGCAATCTTGAGAACGAAAAATGGAGCTGGGGGAATCAGGCTCCCTGACTTCAGACTATACTACAAAGCTTTAGTAATCAAGACAGTTTGGTACTGGCACAAAAACAGAAATATAGATCAATGGAACAGGATAGAAAGCCCAGAGATAAACCCACACACATATGGTCACCTTATCTTTGATAAAGGAGGCAAGCATATACAGTGGAGAAAAGACAGCCTCTTCAATAAGTGGTGCTGGGAAAATTGGACAGGTACATGTAAAAGTATGAAATTAGAACACTCCCTGACACCATGCACAAAAATAAACTCCAAATGGATTAAAGACCTAAGTGTAAGGCCAGACACTATCAAACTCTTCGAGGAAAACATAGGCAGAACACTCTATGACATACAACACAGCAAGATTCTTTTTGACCCAGCTCCCAGAGAAATGGAAATAAGAACACAAATAAACAAATGGGACCTAATGAAACTTAAAAGCTTTTGCACAGCTAAGGAAACCATAAACAAGACCAAAAGACAACCCTTAGAATGGGAGAAAATATTTGCAAATGAAGCAACTGACAAAGGATTAATCTCCAAGATTTACAAGCAGCTCATGCAGCTCAATAACAAAAAAACGAACAACCCAATCCAAAAATGGGCAGAAGACCTAAATAGACATTTCTCCAAAGAAGATATACAGATGGCCTACAGACACATGAAAGAATGCTCAACATCATTAATCATTAGAGAAATGCAAATCAAAACTACAATGAGATATCATCTCACACCGGTCAGAATGGCCATCATCAAAAAATCTAGAAACAATAAATGCTGGTGAGGGTGTGGAGGAAAGGGAACACTCTTGCACTGTTGGTGGGAATGTAAATTGATACAGCCACTATGGAGAACAGTATGGAGGTTCCTTAAAAAACTACAAATAGAACTACCATACGACCCAGCAATCCCACTACTGGGCATATACCCTGAGAAAACCATAGGTCAAAAAGTGTCATGTACCACAATGTTCATTGCAGCTCTATTTACAATAGCCAGGACCTGGAAGCAACCTAAATGTCCATCGACAGATGAATGGATAAAGAAGATGTGGCACATATATACAATGGAATATTACTCAGCCATAAAAAGAAATGAAATGGAGGTATTTGTAATGAGGTGGATGGAGTTAGAGTCTGTCATACAGAGTGAAGTAAGTCAGAAAGAGAAAAACAAATACAGTATGCTAACACATATATACGGAATCTAAGGAAAAAAAAAAAAAAAAAAAAAAGGCCATGAAGAACCTAGTGGCAAGACGGGAATAAAGACACAGACCTACTAGAGAATGGACTTGAGGATATGGGGAGGGGGTGGGGTGAGATGTGACAGGGTGAGAGAGTGGCATGGACATATATACACTACCAAATGTAAAATAGATAGCTAGTGGGAAGCAGCCGCATAGCACAGGGAGATCAGCTCGGTGCTTTGTGACCACCTAGAGGGGTGGGATGGGGAGGGTGGGAGGGAGGGAGATGCAAGAGGGAAGAGAAATGGGAACATATTGTATATGTATAACTGATTCACTTTGTTATAAAGCAGAAGCTAACACACTATTGTAAGGCAATTATACCTCAATAAAGATGTTTAAAAAAAAAAAAAAACTCTATCAGTGAGTGGCAAGTGAAAACAAGCTCAGGGTTCCCACTGATTCTGCATTACGGTGAGTTGTATAATTATTTCATTATATATTACAGTGTAATAATAATAGAAATAAAATGCACAGTAAATGTAATGTGCTTGAATCATCTGGAAACCATCCCCCCACTCCAGTCCGTGGAAAACCTGTCTTCCACGAAACTGGTCCCTGTTGCCAAAAAGGTTGGGGACCGCTACCTTAAACAACAGAAACTGATTCTCTTACAGTTCTAGAGGAATGCGTAAGTCTGAGATCAAGGTGTTGGCAGGGGTGGCTCTCTGTGGGCGTTCTGAAGAAGAATCTGTGCTATGCCTTTCCCCTAGCTTCTGTTGGCTGCTGGCAATTCTTCCTTTTCTTTGACTTGTAGACACATCTCTCCAGTCTCTGCTTCCGTCTTCACAGGCTGTTTTCCCTGTGTCTCTTCTTATAAGGATACAAGTCACCCTCCAAGCCTCACCCTACTCCAGTATGACCTCATCTTAATTTTATCTGCAATAACCCTGTTTCCAAATAAGGTCGCGTTCTGTAGTTTTCAAGAAGGACATAAATTTGGGGGGGCTGCTCTCCAACCCAGTACAAGAGGGGGGCATAAAACCATTAGGTGTCATTTTTTGGGGAGAGAGAATGGTGAGGAAGGGAGGGGAAGAGTCTCTGAAGGCAGGCGTGAAAGGATACCAGTGAAGCAGGCAACCTTGTAACAGGAAACAGACGTCCCAAATGAGGCAATTGAGATTTTAAAGAAGGAACTGTATATGATGAGTGGCAGGGTTAAGTAAAAGTAAAGAAACAAACAAAAAAAAAAAACAAGAGGGTAACCGAGAACCCCAGAGCTAGCATAGTAGGTCACCATCTTCACAACCCACCTCCCACCTTCCCCGCCCCGTGGAGACGAGTCTACTCCGCCTCCCACCAGCATCTCCGCTGTCCCCGAGGCCTCTCCAGTCCTATCCCGGCTTCTCTGACGCTCGGACGTGGACTGCCTGTGGGACCGTTCCCAGCATCCAGGCGCACACAACACGGAAACGGGCGGGTTGGTGCTGGTGCGTCATCCTTGAAGCAGGGGGGATGGAAGCCAGTTGACGCCCACTCCCTTATTTCTTCCCCAGCAGAATGTTCTGTGATTTACTTCAGAAGATTCGTCAGCAGATTGAGGGACTGAGTGCCACTTGATGAGAGCGGTGGCCAATTCAATAACTCATCCTTGTTTGGGTTTTTACTTCCTCTCCACTCCCACTGCCTCTCATTCCCGTGCTCTGAGGAATGTTCCCGAATAAATCATGTGCACTCAAGCCTGCATTGCAGTCTCTTCTTTCAGGGAAACCCAGGTTAAGTAACCATTCTAAAACCAGCAAGTGCAAGGAGATGACTGGATTTGAGGGGGTAGTGGGGAGAGAGAGAGGATGCGAGCCAGGGCAGCTGAAGTCAAAGCAAACAAAATGTAGTCTAAGCAGGAGTGAGGCAATCACTGTCAACGCTCAGGCCGGCAGGGGACAGGCAGGGGCAATTCACAGCCCAAACACAATCTCCTCGTCCCCACTGTCCCCTGCCAGGACCTTCTGTGGCTGAACCAGTTCCCAAAGAGTGAGGAGGGGTTAGCGTTGATGCAGTGCATAGAGGTCAGCACAATCGGGCCTATTCACCTATCAGTTTTTTCTCCTGCTGACCTGGAGTCTCACACAATTGACTACAGAATCGCCTTTCTTCTCAGGCCATCTTTTTGTTTTTGGCTTTATTTATAAATTTAATATGATAAACAACTATGAAACTACTGCCCGGTGGAAAAAAATTAGAACGTTACCAACACATTTACGTCTACTTACATGCGACTACTCTGTCTTATCCCCTTACCCCTTTCTTGCTACCAAAGGTAACAACCATTTGTTTTATTTTGTTAAAGTGAAAGATATTTGATTTACAGTACTGTTAGTTTTGGGTATACAGCAAACTGATTTAGTTATATATATGTATATTTTTTCAGATTATTATCCATTACAATACAAGATATTGAATATAGTTCCCTGTGCTACACAGTAAATCCTTGCTGTTATGTAATTTATGTATAGTAGTTTGTATCTGTTAATCTCATACTCCCAAAGAGGTCAGTGCTTCTAAGACAAGGTTACTCTTCCAAGCACACAGGAGCCACTTGTCTGCTACACAGATTATTTTTATTTATTACAGTCGAGCCTACAGGTCATAATAAACTCAGCCATCATCTGGATTAAACAGCCTAGTGTTATTAGACGGATGAACGTGGATTCAGAACATCTCCTGGTTCAAATCCCAGCTTTGCTAGAATTTCACTCATGTGCAAGTTTCGTAATCCCTCCAATTCTCAGCTTTCTCATCTGCAAAATAGGATTAAAATATCAACCCTACCTCACAACATTTTTGTGAGGATTCAGTGAAATAACATGTTGTAAATGGTGGCTACTTTTAAAAATTACTGCTCCTTTTATTACTGCTTACTCATGATTGCCTCAATTTTTTGCTTATAGCCTCAGATATTGATAGACTTTATTAACAAATTGTACAGAATTGGATGCCAGAGTCTCAGAAATCTAAAAATTTATCTAAATATTTGAGGCTTTCTCTTAATGTTAGAGTTGGATAAACTAATATTTTATCACCCCTTCTGTCTCCTTGCTCTTAACTATATAAAACAGCCAGAATTAATCATAAGTGACAAATTAGCTAGCTGTTCTTCAGCTGCATTCAGACTACAATGGTTGTTTTTTTTTTTAAATAAACTTTATTTTTAGAACAGTTTTAGAGTTACAGTAAAATTAACATAGTACCAGGAGTTCCCATATACCTGTACACCTAGTTTCCTCTATTATTAATATGTTATATTAGTATGATATATTTGATATAATTAATGAATAGATATTGATACATTATTAACTGAAGTCCATAGTTTATTCAGATTTCCTTACTTTTTACATAATCTCTTTTTTCTGTTCCAGGATACCATAGTACTTTAGTTGGCATGTCTTTTTAGGCCCTCTTTGCTGGGACAGTTTCTCAGACTTTCCTTGTTGTTGATAATCTTGACACTTTTGAGGTGTTCTGATCAGGTATATTGTAGGATACCCCTTTTTTTGTCTGATATTTTTCTCAAAGATAGACTTTTGGGGAGAAAGGTCACAGAGGTGAAGTGTCATTCTCATCACATCATATCAAGGGTGCATTGTGTCAACATGATTCATGACCATTGATGCTGACCTTGATCACCTGGCTGAAGTAGTGTTTGTCAGGTTTCTCCTCTGAAGTTACTCTTTTCTCCCACCACTTTCCATACTGTACCCTATGAAGAAGTCACTATGCACAGCCCACACTTAAGGAGTGGGGATTTATGCTCCCCCTTCTTCAGGGAAAAGTACTTACATAAGTTATTTGGAATTCTTCTGCATGGAAGATACTTAATTATTCCATTCAAGTATACATGTAGAGTAGAATTAGAATTGTGAACCTGCACCCCCATGAGAAACAACTTCATCCACTAGAGTAAGTGCTCATATACAGTTCCTTTTGCTATTAGTCTTACCAACTCCTCTCATTTCCAAAGTGACTTAGGTCTGCACATCTCCCTTTATCCACTTGGGTGAGATTGTTTAAAACATTTGTAACACTTTCAGGTTCTCTTGTCCCAGTTTGCATCAGACTACAATGGTCTTTAAATGGGCTTTATTTTTTTTTTTAAGGATTTTTTTTTATGTGGACCATTTTTTAAAGTCTTTATTGAATTTGTTACAATACTGCTTCTGTTTTATGTTTTGATTCTTTGGCTGCGGGACATGTGGGATCTTAACTCCCCGACCAGGGATCGAGCCCACACCCCCTGCATTGGAAGGCGAAGTCTTAACCACTGGACTGCCAAGGAAGTCCCTAAATGGGCTTTAAATTAAAATTGACAGTGAGGAAGTAATTTATGCCAGACTCTCAGGGACAGTTTGCCTGATTGCTGACAGGGATGAATCACTGAGGGAAAGGCCTGCATTTCTGTGCTGCTGGACACTTTGACCTCACCTCTGAGTCGGCTGGGCTGCATTCAGGTTCACTGGAAAGTGACCTCTGTCTGGGAGCCTGGTACAAGGGGCCTGGTGTAGTAGGGCTCACCCTCAGCGGTGCTGTGAAGGTTTTGTGTGAGCATCTGACCTCTCTGTGTTCAGGAAAGAGCGTGCTCTGTCTGTTGTAATTCAGCTTCGCATATCGAAGTATTTGTGACTCTGTGAAACACAACATATTTAGTTCTTTTCTTGTCCTTTGAGAAAAATCTACCAATTTCTTTTGAAGTCATGGGGCTATGTAAATAAAATCTCTCCAGCCTCATAAACAATTTCTTCTCCTTATTTTTTTTTTCTCTTTCCCAAATAGGACTTTTTTTTTTTTGAATGTGAATAAAGATATTACAAGAAAAAGAGAATAAAATAAAAAGGAAAACATGGGTACAAATTTATGATAATACTAGCTTCATTTTTCTCAAAAAAAGGAGAATAATGAATTTGAATCAAATTGGATAATGAAGAAGAAGATGGAATAGGTTTTGAAAATAATAATGTCTATGCTTTCTCTCTGGATTATGTAGTTGTTAAACTCTATATTTAATTTGTTGACGATTTTGCGGTTGTCACTCTGTTTATAAAAATGATTGCCAATTTCAAGTCTCACTGAGGGAGAGGGGGCCAGAGGGCATTGTAATAGATATGCACTAACCCTAAAACAGCGTTTGAACACGAGAGCTGGCACTCCTTAGCAGGACTCAGGTGTTACCACCAAGGCTTCAGCCACAACAGAATTTGAAAAATATCCTACATGGAAACTTTTTTTCTCAGAGGCATGTATTTTGAATTTCTGTTTTCAATGAACAGAGGGGAAAGGAGCTGTGAAATGCATTTTCAACTGGGGAGATATGAAGAGGGTTCATGGAAAGAGGTAAGTTAAGAGATGAATCAAATCTTTCCTTTGAAAAAAAGAAATCAGAAAAACCCTATTTTGACTGGGCATTTGGAATACCATTGCCTTTGGGACTCTGTCAATGGAATGTTTAACTGCAGATCCTTGGGATGTTGACCAGGCTTCTCATTGCTCCATACTTCCCTTTGTTTAAGTGTCTACCCGTCATAGTATTGTTGAAGCCCTTCCACCTCCTGGAATTGAAAGCCACTCTGGGGGGAGAGGCAGGGTTTAGGGAAGCCCTCACTCACCTCAGAGAGGTGCCAGGGCAGGGTGAGCACCTGACAGTGGGTACCTCCTTGTATTTTGCATCCTAGATGCCTCACTGGCCTCATCCTAGCCTTGGTCCCCAGAGCCACAAAAAAGTTATCTGAGAGGTTTGAGATTTAGGCAATATAGCAATCTGGGCATCTCCCAGGCACGTGCAGAGGTATGAGAGCACCCGGGCTCTGGTGCTGTGTCAGCTCCAGTAGAAAGAAAGTGCAAGTTGCCACCCCTCAACCTCAACTGTGTGAAATGACAGTTTGATTCTTTGGCCAAAATACACCTAAAAGGACAAAATGTACCTGTGACTGATTAGATCTCCCAGAGTCAGCCCAGCCTGATCTGCCTGCTTGAGCAGCTGAGAATGTGTGTTTTCAGAGCTGTGTAGTTTGACTATTTCTCTAATGGCTTAAGGATGGCTGGCTTGGTCTCCGAGTAGATTCTCTCTGACCCATTCTTTCTAATTCTGACCTTCTGTCCCCACTCTGGGTGGTGATCTGGCAATGACTGTTGACATTCCTATGATCAGAATGCCCGGATGCTGGTTTTCAGCTGGGCTGTGTCTTCCCCATTGCAGGGAATTTAACTTGTTCTTGGAAGAGTCTAGCACCTTAGTGTCTTGACTGCTTGGATTTTGCATATTTAGACAAAGCTTTTCCTTATGATTCCCAGATATGATTCCTTCCTCTCTACTCCCCCAAAGCACCTATCTTATATTTCTATTTATTGCTTCCTCTGCCCTGTATTAACAGTACCTGGCATGCACATCTTGCCCTCACCAGACTGTGGGCTCCATGAGTCCGGGGTCAGTGTCTCATTCAGTTCTGATTCTTCACAGCATTTAATCCAGCGCCTGGGACTTGTCCCAGGAAAAAAATTCTTAAATGAATGAATGAGTGAATGATTGAATTTATAACTAGCAAAGAGAATTCACAGAAATGTTTGCTTCTAATTGGACAGGAATGTATTCTTCTTGGTGCTGAAGCTTCTCTTTGTTAGCCAAAGAACTGCTTTAGGAAGATGTTTTGGTCACTGAGGGATGGCCAGAGGGAGCATGAAAACAGATCCAGGACAGAGACATTGTTATGAGTCAAACTTAGGCACTTATTTAGATAATAAAGGGTAACACCAGAGTTAGTAATAAGGTAGATCAGACAGTTACAAAAGTACAATATGAAGAAGTAATTGTTAGTTGGGATCCTGTTGCTTTAGAGTGTCAGTGAAAATGCTGGCAAATTGTATTTATGTTGGATAAGATCCTTTAGACTCTATTATTCCAAATGTAAATTTTATGATTCAGTACAATGTATCCACGGAGTTAAGTCAGGAGTATCATGATATGATAGAAAAATTCCCCAGTGTACCCCTCAAGCACTATCTGGTTGGTTGTTTCTGAAGGAGGCACTTAAGTTATTGATTAATTTAGAGTAGACTAAGGGATGCCTAAGAGCTTTCCAATCTCTGAAACGTTAGGATTTTATGCTTCTAAATGGTTTTTAAAAACACGATAATTCAAAAACAAAACAAAAACACAATTATTCAGAGTGCTCTTTACGTAAATAAAAGATCCAAACGTACTTCTCCCCATGAATATAATTTAAATATTTAAATGCAATTTGTTATATGTTCAATGATTCATTTGAATATATAGTGAATAAAATGCTAATATTTTAATAAATACTATCTATTAAAAAGGGCTCAAAATGTATGAACTATTTAATTTCTTAACACAATACCTACATTTTTCTCAAACACAAAACAGAAGAATACTTTCTACTAGAAACTCCACACCATAATGGTGTTCTCATCATAATTTGCCGAACGACATTTTGTCAAAGGCTGAGGGGAGGGGATTTCTCCCACAGCCCTGAGAGCCATAGAAGCCTTTATTTAAAACTCCGGTGGAAAGGGTGACAAGCATGGCACAGGGCATAAGTAGGGAAGGGAGGGGAGGGAAGAGTCATCACTCAGATTTGATTCCTTCTCCTGTACTTGTTCTCCTGTCACCACATGCATGGGGCCAGAAGGAAGTACTGAGGAGGCAGAGATGAGTTACCTGTGCATTATACACAGATCAAAACCCACCAGTTCCCCTCTCCTTTCTGTCATCCATTATTTCCCCAGCGCTCCCCATCATGAAACAGGGTGACCTGACATCAGACACAGAAGACAGAAGAGTTTGGCCATGATTTAAAGAAAAGCTCCTGATGAAAATTGAATTCTTTTTGCTCTACAAAAATATATAAATTATGTACACAAAAAATTCTCTATGATCTGACGAGCATGGAATCCCATTGATACACAGCATGCTATGTACTTTGGCCCACCAAAGTGTGTTTAAAAATGAGATTTTGTGGCTTTCTAAGCTGGTTTAATATTGAGGAAGACAGTCAGGCTTGGCTTTTTCCTGTTTTAAGTCAAAACAGGTTCTGATAAAAACAAACCAAACTTCCCCTTTCCTCTGTGTTTCTCCTCTTTCATAGCTTTGGATCCTTCTAAAATGCCTACCATCTCAGATTAGGGTAGGATGCCCTTGAGATCACTCTACGTAGCAGAAATTAACTTTTCGATGGTCTTAATTTATCAGGCATTGTGCTAAAGTCTTTGTATTCACAATCACCATGCAAAGATATTTATGTGGGGTGAGGTCTCCTTGATTGGAACCATAATCTTATACTCTTGTCTATTTCTGCTTAACCATAATCAGTGTCCAGGGAATTGTGCAACTGATCCGGGATTTTATTTCAGAGGGATCCTGGGTTATGCATATGCTCTTTGTGAACAAATTCACCCTGAAATCCCAGAAAGTCCAAAGATGAGTCACCTGGTATACGTTTGCCCTGGTATATGAATCTCTGATCAAACTGACATTATCTGGTGTGTTGATCAGAGTGTAAATGAGGGTGTATAGTGGGTGGCAGATGTAGGAAGAAGGCAATTTGATGAATGGCAGCTATTAAAATGAAACAAGGAAGGAGCAGCAGTAAATTTGTGGCTCAGGATACTCTGCCATGTACAGAGGGACCCTGTGTTGGCAGTGACAAGCTGGTAGAATCAAGGAAATGAATCACTAACTTTGGAAGTGTCAGAGGTGGCCAGAGTCCTCTCTGAATAATAAAAACTTTACTGCACCATCAGCATTGCCTGGAGACAGAAAGGAGACAAATTTGAACCAGTGCCCAGAGAAAAACTGAATCAATTTGTACACGCTTTCCCAGCTCACATAGACCATTCCCGAATACATAGCAAAACTCCTCCTTGAGAAAAAAATCACACATGCTCCTTCATTTCCCTGACTTATCTGTATTTTATATCAACATCATGATAAGTTTTTTTTCCTTCTTCCTTTATTACAATCTATTTTTCCCTTCCTTTCTCTTTTATTCTCTAAAGTGAAATATAGAGAATTAGAAAGGAAAAAAAAAAAGTATATCTTAACTTGTCCTTAAGACACGGAGTCCTAATGTTGCTTTTTGGAAAAAAGGCAACAGCTTGTCAACTCTGTGGGGGAAGAGAGTACCAAATCTGTGCCAGGTTTTTGGGTTTTTTTGTTTTTTTTTTCATTTTGTCTTTCCATATGTGTGTAATAATAGTGAGGTACTTCATATGAGTTTGCAAAGTCACTGGTTTGGTACTGCTCTTCTTAGCTGGCTGAAGTAGGGCAAGGTTAGTTGGAGTGGACACAAGGCACCCATGCCTTCTGTCCATTCTGTGCTCTCACTAGCTACTCATTCAGCTCTGGGTTATCTTTCAAATCTCCTTCAGATATTGCCTCACAGGAAACCTGTTTCAATATACACTCCCTACTCTTCCCCACCTCCACCCCCCATGAATCATTTTCCCTGTACTATTTCTAGATTTTGTGCATATTTCAATATATTGAAACCATCGATTTGCATTGTGTTTACACGTCTGTCTCTCCTACTAGTATGTGAACCCCTACAAAGAATAGATGTTATTTTGCCTGTATCCCTATGCTCAGTAGTGAATGGTGTAGAGTAGGGACCAAACAAATGTATACCTAACTGACCTGGCTGCAGTCATTTGGAGATGGCACATAGGCAGCCCAGGTATTCACTGTTCTCTAAGTGCAGGATCAATCTCACTGATATTTTATTTATTTTCTGGCTCAGTCAGTTTCCCTCCAAGACAGTTCCAGTCTATTGTGAAATGTCTTTCTCACAAGCCACTTCCTCTTCCACCCTGTTAACACGCATACATGCACGGTCCAGGCAGAATGTGTCTTTGTGGATTCTAGACAGTGATGGGGAAATGAAAATACCATATTGCATTGAGTCTAACACACAGATTTTTTTTTCACCTTTTGAATTGAAATTAGGGTATATCTTAATATTCCCTACTGGTATTGGGGAGTACTATACTCCTCATATACTAAATGAACGGTATCTTACAATTATGATTGGCCATGTTTTTTGCCTTCTGAATTGTATTTCAAATAATGCAACTTTCAATGATGGTACCTTAGCTTTGTTGAAATATGATACTTAGGGTAGTAGTCCTACTAGTGGCCAGCCCAGCCCTACCAGGTTATATGGTGAATTCTGGATATGTTCCACTGCTGCATTGAAAATAAACACAAAACAGACTTTATCAGAATAGATTGAGAGGGTCAGACTTAAGGATCAGAGGGCAAGGTTCGTGTGACAGTTATTGTTACGTCTCTGGCATTTGACCTACTATGTGCCTATATACTTAATACATAAAATACATAAAAATAATTGCTAACAGTTTTGGGGTCTTTACTCTGTGGTAGTCACTGTGTTAGGTACTTTTCGTATATAAGGTCATTTAATTCTCAAAACATCACTTCTAGTGGGTTTGAATATGATCCCCATTTTTCAGATGCATAGAGTGAGGCTGAGGGTAGATAGGTAATGTGCCTAAGTCTGTAGATAGTAAGTGGCATGGCTGTGGCTGGACCCCAGGTCCATCTGACTTCAAAGGCCATGCTCTTGTCCTCAATGCAATGCTTTCTTCCCAGCAGATATTAATTTTGGACAAGTGATATTTCTACTGATCTTGATGGCTGTTTGCTTGATCAGAGTTGTCAGTTCTCAACTTTCTTTCCAAATTGTCTGCTTTCCCAGGCACCATAATGTCCACTGGTCATTAAGTGATCACCTTAGATTTCTTATTTGGATGAATATTACTAATTTGTAATAAACAGTGTGTTAGAAAAAATATTTTCTTAGTTTAATGATAATAGGCAAATTCTATCAAAACCAAAAATCCATAAGTGCTGTTTGGGATTATGATGGTATAGTGTTTCATAAGTGCAGTACTGTGGAGGTAAAAGAAAATTTTTTGGAAGCAGAAGAAAGAAAGTAAAATCTCTCTTTGGTAGGACTGTCACCCTTGAGGTCACTGAATATTAAGTTCAATGGCCTTGACCAACCTCCTCTGTTGGGGCTGAGATCTGGTTTTTCCAACACCAAGATCTGTTTTTTCCAACACCAAGCATAAACTTAAGAAGTTACTGAGGAAAATCGCTTCAGGTACAAAAGATTCTGTTAGACCAGTCACCTTTTCTCTTTCTATTCATTACAGAGACCAGAACGAGGGCTGGTGGAGTGCACACCATACTGGGCGATGGGAGACGCTCTGGCTTAGACCAGACTCAAATGAGTGTGCTTCGCAGTCACGTAGAGGGCTTTTTCCAACATGGGTTGTTGGACCCACCCCCAGAGTTTCCAATTTATTAGGTGTGTGATGGATCCTAAGAATTTGTGCGTAAACAAATTCCCAGATGCTGCAGATGCTGCTGGCCCAGATGCCACACTCTGAGAAGCACCGGCCTCGGCATTAGAAGACGTGGGTTTGGATCTGGGATTCCTCACTTGACTAGCCGTGACATAAGGAATTTGGTTTTCTGAGTCTTGTTTCCTTATCTGTAAACTGAACGATAAACTACTTGTTCTATCCATTTTATAAGACATGTGTGAAAAGAAAATAATATATTTGCAAATCATTTAAAAGCCTATTATTGTTATTATTACTAATATTCTTGTGAGAGAACCTGTAGATTTATGGCACCCCAGAGAGGAGCTGGCAGAACTTTTGAGTTACACAAGGCTCAGGGGAACAATTCAGAGAATTCAAAGTGAATGTTGTACCCTGAAGGGTGGAACACAGAGGCCCTGGGGAACAGCATGGCATGTGACTTGAAAGAACATGGGTTCTGTGGTCCTCCAAACTGCACGTGTGTGTTCAGATCCTGGCTCCACAGGACTGGAATCTGTTTCCCATCTGGAAAATGAGAATGAGAGGGCACACCTTGCAGGTTTGCTGTGAGGGCTGTTCAGATAACACATTTAAAGAACTAGCACAGTGCCTGACACACAATAGGCACTCAATAAATATTAGCTCCTCATATAGATTTCAGCTTTGATAATATAGCCATTTCCCACAAGGCAGCCAGCTCCCTAATCCTGAAAGGCCATATTCCAACAATGCTGCTTTGAATGAACAATTGTTCTCACTGACCTCCAACGTTCCTTCCAAATGAGAGTGTAACGTCAACACAAAGCAAACGCATCTGGTCAGTTGCCAGCAGCCAGGACTGTTTCCTTCAGTCTTCCCTTCTGAATGACAGCTGTACCACTCATGTCTTTGTCATGACCTGCCATAGAACTTTTTAGCAACACTTTCTGGAATTCCCTAGCAGGCAGAGCACTAAGAATAGAAAAATTGAAATTACAGGAGGTTCAGTGCGCAGAGCTCTTTATTTTCCCCCTGGATTATGTGACAATCGAATCAAGTCTAAACCAGAAAATGCATGACAGTGCAATGAGCTCTTCACCGACAGATGCTAGATAAGCTTCAGCAATCTGCTCCGGGTAGGTGGAAGTTCCAGGCTTGCAAAACCCAGTAGTTAATAGAAGCAACAACTGGAGCACAATTGCTGACGGAGTCGTGAAACCTTACACCATGTCATGGGTCTGGAATGCAGCTAGCTCATGGTGCCATGTTGGACAGACTTGCTTTTTATACCTCATGCTGATTAGAAGTTATTCACTCAGGCCACATGTCCTCTTGCACATAACATGAACCAACACTCTGTCTTTTCAACTTGACATCACAAGTGATACAGATGGGCAGGGTGTCCTTGAACATGCAAGCCTATTTCAGTGATAGCAAGTGATGGACACAACAAAAATGGGAGAGAATTTGCTCAGCTTCTATTTTTCTCTTCCTTATTAGGTTTACATAGACTTGGTGGGTTGGATGCAGGACAGGTAAGGAAAGGTGAGGGAGGGTAAAGCATTATAATTTGATCTGACAGCATTCGTTGCCTCTCTTGACATTCCTTGCCAGCAAATATGGAAAATGTAATTCTTTACATGAATGTCTAATATTTTATTTCTTTCCTGATTTTAAGTTAGGAGTGAGATGTCTTTTTCTTTTTCTCACGAAAATACTTCCTATGATTGCAGGATAATACACTCTCCAATTTTCAGACAATATTTTCTTCTGACTCATGGTAAATTTCCAACTTTTCTGCCCTCTGCTTTTCTGCTCCTGGATCCCAGTTACCTTTAATTCTGAAGGCTTTTTCTGACTTCCTTCAATGGTCTCATCCTCCAGAGTACTGACTTCTTTCCATGTGATTCATTGCCAGCTTCCATAATGACTTCTAGATTCATAATCTTCCAGTCTCTTCCACTCAGATGAGCTCTGTTTTCATCCTATCTCAGCCACTCCCTCAGCAAGGTCACATCTTACACTTGGTCACAACTCAGATCTGCTCTGCTTCCAGGACAGAAATTCTAAAATCCCTCTACTTTTCTCTCCCTCATTCTTTCTCTCTCTCTCTCTCTGTCTTTCCCTGTGTTTTTCCTTTCATCTTTAGTAAGACCTCTAGCCTGTGATTCTGACTAGGTAACCTACTCCATCACCAGAATTGGTTTCATTGCGTCCGCAGAAGTATGGACGTCGTGATCAATCATTTCAGTTCAGTACCACCTACAATCCCCTCTGCGATGTATCTCAAATCTGTCCTCACTTTCCATTCCTGCTGGCTCTTCTGAGCACACTTGCAAGGATGTCCTATCTGTTCTTCCTTTCTTCTAATCTGTTTTGCTCTTATCTGTATTCATTAACCTTTTCTAAAATGATTATCCTGGTTTTAAAGCTCCATGAGAGCTTGTGCAACTCTTATCCTCCAAACACCTTCTACATTTTCTCATCTCTATCTGAAAAATAGCATCTTTTTCTAAAGTCCATTTCAAATAACACCTCCAGATTTCCCCAACTTTCCTTGATCCCTTCTCAGTGTTATATTTCTGCACTAGCTGTAATAGTTTGTGTATTTGTTTTATCTTCTCTGTAATGACCCTCCATAATGTGGGTGGGTCTCATTTAATCAGTTGAAAGCCTTAAGAGAAAAAGACTGAGATCCTCTGAGGAAGGGGGAATTCCACCTCTAGACTACCATCAGACTTTAGCTGCAGCATCACTTCTTTCCTGGTCAGTATCCTCACATGAGCTTTGGATTTAGAGAGAGATCTGGGAGATGATCCCAGCTCTAATATTTACCAGATAGACGATCTCGGGCAAGTCACTCCATTTTGCAAAGACCAAGATTCTTCCTCTATATAAAGGCGATAATACTCTCTACTTCATGGGATTGTTATGAGGATTAAATGAGATAAAATGACTGACATATAATCGCCATTTAAGAAATATTATTTCTCCCCTCTTCTCCACTCCTTGTGTCCTTGAGGTTGAAGACTATGTCCTACTCATTTTGTATCCCTTGAACGGTCAACAGTGTTTGGCCCTTAGCAGGCCTTCAATAAATATTTACTGAATTCACATGTCTATATCATTTGTCTTTTTTTCTGTTGAAAGTTGAAACTCCAGAGACAGTGCATTTTTAAATTTGCAGTCCATTTTTCTACTTAATTTTGGTAAGTTTAAACTGGAGTATTCTTTATATACTGAGCAAACACTTAATAGATTAGCTTAGTACCAACAATTCTACCTTCTCCATTGAGAAAGACCTGTAGCTGTGTGCTCTGTGTCTGGCCTGGAGTTGAGACAATTTTTTTTTGTGAAAAAAACTCAGTCCTAATAATGACATCTGAGAAGCTTCTCCTTCAGGTTGCTGACTCAGCATGATCCAATAGAGTTGTGACCAATCAGGCCCTTCTCCCAGATGCAGAGCTAGTATGAAATGAGCTGGGAAAACTGATTCACATCCTTGAATGTAGAGCATCCCTCTTATGAAAATCTCATGGTACGACAGAACTTCTGGCAAAATAACTGCTTCTTGGAGGAAAAGCAAGGCTTCAAGTTAGGTGTTTGTTAAAGGTATCATGATGTAGTAGAAAGATCATTGAACTTGGGTTGGAAAGGCTTTACTCAAATCCCAGCTCCTCTACCTATTAGCTGTGGAACCTCATGTAGGTTACTGGGATCTCTTTCACCTTTAAAAGATGATAACAGTACCCATAACACAAGTTGTTATGAGGGTTGAATGTTATATAAGTGGAATCCCCAGTGGAGTAAATGACATATTCAGAGACAGCAATTAACAAATATTAGTTGAAATGTTGACGTCTACAGAGAAATTTCTCATGAAGGAAAGACCTAACTCACTTTACAGACATACAATAGTATACATTGTGCTGTCATTGATTATCTATGTAACTGAAAGATAGTTTTAATGTGTTAGCTCGGCTAGGCTTTGGTGAAAAGATGTTAGGTCAAAACCAGTCTAGATGTTGCTGTGAAGGTATATTTTAGATATGACTAAGATTTAAATCAGCAGTCTTTGGGTAAAGTAGATGACCCTCCATAACGTGAGTGGGTCTCATTTAATCAGTTGAAAGCCTTAAGAGAAAAAGACTGAGGTCCTCTGAAGAAGGGGGAATTCCACCTCTAGACTGCCGTCAGACTTGAACTGCAGCATCACTTCTTTCCTGGTCTCCAGCCTGCTGGTTTGCTTTACAGATTTTGGACTTGCTAGGCCCCACAACTGTATGAGCCAATTCCTGAAAACAAATCTCTCTGTATATAGATACACCTCTATGCGTTCTGTTTCCCTGGAGAACCTTGATTAGTACAGCCTGCCTTGCTCACTAGGTGGCAATTGAATGTCAGGGACTATATCTAACTCATCTTTATGTCCTCACTACCCAGCCCAGTAGCACAGTGCCAGATCCATAGTAAATACTCATGCTTATTGAATTGAAAAAGAAAAGAATAACTCGCGAAACGGAGAACCAAGATGGCAGAGTAGAAGGATGTGCTCTTACTCCCTCTTGCGAGAACACCAGAATCACAACTAACTGCTGAACAATCATCGACAGTAAGACACTGGAACTTATCAATAAAGATACCCCACATCCAAAGACAAAGGAGAAGCCACAATGGGACGGTAGAAGTGGTGCAATCATGATAAAATCAAATCCCATAACTGCTGGGTGGGTGACTCACAAACTGGAGAACACTTATATCACAGAAGTGCACCCACTGGAGTGAAGGTTCTGAGCCTCACATCAGGCTTCCCAACCTGGGGGTCTGGCAACGGGAGGAGGAATTCCTAGAGAATCAGACTTTGAAGGCTAGCGGGATTTGCTGCAGGACTCTGACAGGACTGGGGGAAACAGAGACTCCACTCTTGGAGGGTACACACAAAGTAGTGTGTGCATCAGGACCCAAGGGAAGGAGCAGTGACCGCAGGGGAGACAGAGCCAGACTTACCTGCTAGTGTTGGAGGGTCTCCTGCAGAGGTGGTGGGTGGCTGTGGCCCACCATGGGGACAAGGACACTGGCAGCAGAAGTTCTGGGAAGTACTAATTGGTGTGAGCCCTCTCAGAGTCCACCATTAACCCCACCAAAGAGCCTGGGTAGGCTCCACTTTTGGGTTGCCTCAGGCCAAACAACCAACAGGGAGGGAACTGAGCCCCACCCATCAGCAGACAAGCAGATTAAAGTTTTACTGAGCTCTGCCCACCAGAGCAACACCCAGCTCTACCCACCACCAGTCCCTCCCATCAGGAAACTTGCTGAAGCCTCTTACATAGCCTCATCCACCAGAGGGAAGACAGCAGAAGCAACAAGAACTACAATCCTACAGCCTGTGGAACAAAAACCACATTCACAGAAAGATAGACAAGATGAAAAGGCAGAGGGCTATGTATCACATGAAGGAACAAGATAAAACCCCAGAAAAACAATTAAATGAAGTGGAGATAGGCTACCTTCCAGAAAAAGAATTCAGAATAATGATAGCGAACATAGTCCAGGACCTCAGTAAAAGAATGGAGGCAAAGATCGAGAAGATGCAAGAAATGTTTAACAAAGACCTAGAAGAATTAAAGAACAAACAAACAGAGATGAGCAATACAATAACTGAAAGGAAAACTACACTAGGAGGAATCAATAGCAGAATAACTGAGGCAGAAGAACGGATAAGTGACCTGGAAGACAGAATGGTGGAATTCACTGCTGCAGAACAGAATAAAGAAAAAAGAATGAAAAGAAATGAAGACAGCCTAAGAGACCTCTGGGACAACATTAAACGCAACAACATTCGCATTATAGGGGTCTGAGAAGGGGAAGAGAGAGAGAAAGGACCTGAGAAAATATTTGAAGAGATTATAGTCAAAAACTTCCCTAACATGGGAAAGGAAATAGCCACCCAAGTCCAGGAAGGGCAGATAGTCCCATACAGGATAAACCCAAGGAGAAACACGCCAAGACACATAGTAACCAAATTGGCAAAAATTAAAGACAAAGAAAAATTATTGAAAGCAGCAAGGGAAAAATGATAAATAACATACAAGGGAATCCCCATAAGGTTAACAGCTGATTTCTCAGCAGAAACTCTACAAGCCAGAAGGGAGTGGCATGATATACTTAAAGTGATGAAAGGGAAGAGCCTACAAACAAGATTACTCTACCCAGCAAGGATCTCATTCAGGTTCGATGGAGAAATCAAAAGCTTTACAGACAAGCAAAAGCTAAGAGAATTCAGCACCACCAAACCAGCTCTACAACAAATGCTAAAGGAACTTTTCTAAGTGGGAAACACAAGAGAAGAAAAGGACCTACAGAAACAAACCCAAAACAATTAAGAAAATGGTCATAGGAACATACATATCTATAATTACCTTAAACGTGAATGGATTAAATGCTCCAACCAAAAGACACAGGCTTGCTGAATGGATACAAAAACAAGACCCATATATATGCTGTCTACAAGAGACCCACTTCAGACCTAAGGACACACAGACTGAAAGTGAGGGGATGGAAAAAGATATTCCATGCAAATGGAAATCAAAAGAAAGCTGGAGTAGCAATACTCATAGCAGATAAAATAGACTTCAAAATAAAGAATGTTACAAGAGACAAGGAAGGACACTACATAATGATCAAGGGATCAATCCAAGAAGAAGATATAACATTTATAAATATATATGCACCCAACATAGGAGCACCTCAATACATAAGGCAACTGCTAACAGCTATAAAAGAGGAAATCGACAGTAACACAATAACAATGGGGGACTTTAACTCCTCACTTACACCAATGGACAGATCATCCAAACAGAAAATTAATAAGGAAACACAAGCTTTAAATGACACAACAGTCCAAATAGATTTAGTTGATATTTATAGGACATTCCATCCAAAACCAGCAAGTTACTCTTTCTTCTCAAGTGCGCACGGAACATTCTCCAGTATAGATCACATCTTGGGTCACAAGTCAAGCCTCAGTAAATTCAAGAAAATTGAAATCATATCAAGCATCTTTTCTGACCACAATGCTATGAGATTAGAAATTAATTACAGGCAAAAAAATGTAAAAAACACAAAAACATGGAGGCTAAACAATACATTACTACATAACCAAGAGATCACTGAAGAAATCAAAGAGGAAATCAAAAAATACCTAGACACAAATGACAATGAAAACACAATGATCCAAAACCTATGGGATGCAGCAAAAGCAGTTCTAAGAGGGAAGTTTATAGCTATACAAGCCTACATCAAGAAACAAGAACAGTCTCAAATAGACAATCTAACCTTACACCTAAAGGAACTAGAGAAAGAAGAACAAACAAAACCCAAAGTTAGCAGAAGGAAAGAAATCATGAAGATCAGAGCAGAAATAAATGAAATAGAAACAAAGAAAACAATAGCAAAGATCAATAAAACTAAAAGCTGGTTCTTTGAGAAGATAAACAAAATGGATAAACCATTAGCCAGACTCCTCAAGAAAAAGAGGGAGAGGACTCAAATCAATAAAATTAGAAATGAAAAAGGAGAAGTTACAACAGATATCGCAGAAATACAAAACATCCTAAGAGACTACGACAAGCAACTGTGTGTCAATAAAATGGACAACCTGGAAGAAATGGACAAATTCTTAGAAAGATATAACCTTCCAAGACTGAACCAGGAAGAAAGAGAAAATATGAACAGACCAATCACAAGTAATGAAATTGAAACTGTGATTAAAAATCTTTGAACAAACAAAAGTCCAGGACCAAAGGGCTTCACAGGTGAATTCTATCAAACGTTTAGAGAAGAGCTAACACCCATCCTTCTCAAACTCTTCCAAAAAATTACAGAGGAAGGAACACTTCCAAACTCATTCTATGAGGCCACCATCACCCTGATACCAAAACCAGACAAAGATACTACAAAAAAAGAAAATTACAGACCAATATCACTGATGAATATAGATGCAAAAATCCTCAACAAAATACTAGCAAACAGAATCCAACAACACATTAAAAGGATCATACACCATGATCAAGTGGGATTTATCCCAGGGATGCAAGGATTCTTTAATATACGCAAATCAATCAATGTGATACACCATATTAACAAATTGAAGAATAAAAACCATATGATCATCTCAATAGATGCAGAAAGAGCTTTTGACAAAATTCAAAATTCAGGAACAAGACAAGGATGTCCACTGTCACCACTATTAGTGGCTATTAGTCCTAGCCACGGCAATCAGAGAAGAAAAAGAAATAAAAGGAATACAAATTGGAAAAGCAGAAGTAAAACTGTCACTGTTTGCAGATGACATGATACTATACATAGAGAATCCTAAAGATGCCACCAGAAAACTACTAGAGCTGATCAATGAATTTGGTAAATCTGCAGGATACAAAATTAATGCACAGAAATCTCTTGCATGCCTATACACTAATGATGAAAAATCTGAAAGAGAAATTAAGGAAACATTCCCATTTACCATTGCAACAAAAAGAATAAAATACCTAGGAATAAACCTACTTAGGGAGACAAAAGGCCTGTATGCAGAAAACTATAAGACACTGATGAAAGAAATTAAAGATGATACCAACAGATGGAGAGATATACCATGTTCTTGGATTGGAAGAATTAATATTGTGAAAATGACTGTACAACCCAAAGCAATCTACAGATTCAATGCAATCCCTATCAAATTACCAATGGCATTTTTATGGAACTAGAACAAAAAAATCTTAAAATTTGTATCGGGACACAAAAGACCCTGAAGAGCCAAAGCAGTCTTGAGGGAAAAAAACAGAACTGGAGGAATCAGCCTCCCTGACTTCAGACTATACTACAAAGCTACAGTAATCAAGACAACATGGTACTGGCACAAAAACAGAGACATAGATTAATGGAACAAGATAGAAAACCCAGAGATAAACCCACACACCTATGGTCAACTAATCTATGACAAAGGAGGCAAGGATACACAATGGAGAAAAGACAGTCTCTTCAATAAGTGGTGCTGGGAAAACTGGACAGCTACATGTCAAAGAATGAAATTAGAACACTCCCTAACATCATACACAAAAAAAAACTCAAAATGGATTAGAGACCTGCTTAATCCCTTGCTTGGAAGACCAGACACTATAAAACTCTTAGAGGAAAACATAGGAAGAACACTCTTTGATATAAATCACAGCAAGATCTTTTTTGATCCACCTCCTAGAGTAATGGAAATAAAAACAAAAATAAACAAATGGGACCTAATGAAACTTCAAAGCTTTTGCACAGCAAAGGAAACCATAAACAAGGTGAAAAGACAACCCTCAGAATGGGAGAAAATATTTACAAATGAATCAACGGACAAAGGATTAATCTCCAAAATATATAAACAGCTCATGCAGCTCAATATTTAAAAAACAAACAACCCAATCCAAAAATGGACAGAAGACCTAAATAGACATTTCTCCAAAGAAGACATACAGATGGCCAAGAAGCACATGAAAAGATGCTCAACATCACTAATTATTAGAGAAATGCAAATCAAAACTACAGTGAGGTACCACCTCACACCAGTTAGAATGGGCATCATCAGAAAATCTACAAACAACAAATGCTGGAGAGGGTGTGGAGAAAAGGGAACCCTCTTGCACTGTTGTTGGGAATGTAAATTGATACAGCCACTATGGGGAACAGTATGGAGGTTCCTTAAAAAACTAAAAATAGAATTACCATATGATCCAGCAATCCCACTACTGGGCATATACCCGGAGAAAACCATAATTCCAAAAGACACATGCACCCCAATGTTCATTGCAACACTATTTACAGTAGCCAGGTCATGGAAGCAACCTAAATGCCCATCGACAGATGAATGGATAGAGAAGATGTGACATATATACAATGGAATATTACTCAGCCATAAAAAGGAACGAAATTGGGTCATTTGTTGAGACATGGATGCATCTAGAGACTGTCATACAGAGTGAAGTAAGTCAGAAAGAGAAAAACAAATATCGTATATTAACGCATATATGTGGAACCTAGAAAAATGGTACAGATGAACTAGTTTGCAGGACAGAAATTGAGACACAGATGTAGAGAACAAACGTATGGACACCAAGGGGGAAAAGCAGCAGGGGGGTGGGGATGGTGGTGTGATGAATTGGGCAATTGCGACTGACATGTATACACTGATGTGTATAAAATGGATGACTAGGGCTTCCCTGGTGGCGCAATGGTTGAGAATCTGCCTGCCAATTCAGGGGACACGGGTTCGAGCCCTGGTCTGGGAAGATCCTGCATGCCGCGGAGCAACTAGGCCTGTGAGCCACAATTACTGAGCCTGCGCGTCTGGAGCCTGTGCTCTGCAACAAGAGGGGCCGCGATAGTGAGAGGCCCACGCACCATGATGAAGAGCGGCCCCTGCTTGCCGCAACTAGAGAAAGCCCTCGCACAGAAAACGAAGACCCAACACAGCCAAAAAAAAAAAAAAAAAAAGATGACTAATAAGAACCTGCTGTATAAAAAAAAAAAGAAAAGAATAACTCGCATTCATATACTATCTTGTAAAAAAAGCTGTTTGCACATATGTCCAATTAATTCATTCCACTACTTAGTCATTTATTTCTCAGACATTCTGTGGGGCGCTTATTCCATATTACTGTGCCTGACCCTGATGAGGCAGAGAGAAAAGACGGAATGCCTCCTCCTTAGAAGCTGTTTAATGGTTGATGGGAGTGGATGAGGCTGATGCGTAAATGGAAGGTGAATGTGGACACCAGGTACCAGTGTATCCATGTGGGAGAGCACGCGAGCATAACTTTAGGTAAGAGCAATAGGCAGAAAAAGGACGGGATGAATCCAAGAGAGATTTAGGGGGCGGAAATAGTAGGAGGTGAGAAACAAGGGAGCAAGGTGTCTCCTTGACTCCCTGGTTTCTGGCTGAGGGGTATGGGAATCTGGGGGAGGACCAGGATTTTTCATCATCTTATCTGATCCCTATCTGATCCTCAGCATCATAAAGCACAACCCCCTCATTTTAGAGATGCAGACAGGGAGGCTGAGAGAGAGCAGATCTGTCCCCCCAAGCCTCATAAATCAGGAGCTGGCAGAGCTGGTATTAGAACCTAAAACCCACCCTGTTTTGGTTACCATGTCCCCTCTGCAGCCCCGCCTCCCGCCACGCGCCATACTCCTTGGGCAATGAGGAGTGAGGAGGGGACCTCAAGGCACCCCTGTTATTTCTTTGTGGTGCCAGCCATGCTCTCTGAATGTACAGCTGCACCTCATAAACGACTCTGTAGTCCTTCACTTCCTTTCCCTCTAACTACAAAGAGTCTAGCAGACTTGCTCTGCTGTCAGTTGCCTGTCCCGGATGGGAAAGGAAGAGACATTTATTTGAAGTTGGGGAGGCAGAATGTTCATTGATGAAAATGAAAGTACATTTTCTCCAAAAGCACGAGGTAATTCTAATTTTTCCTCAGAAATGCCTGAGTCTTGCATGGGAATCGGTGTTCCCTCTCCGGTAAATGACAGCCTTTGACTGTGTTGCCCTTTACAACCTGCCCATCTCATCTCCTTCCTGCTTTCTCCGCTGACCACAGTTGCTAACCCCAAGAATCATGGATCAAGAAGCATTTAAGCAGCCCGAGCCCTCTTTCCAGGCTGGCAGGCGTGTAGCAGCTGGTAAAGAGAGAGTTGTTCTCTCTCTCTCTCTCTCTCTCTCTCATAGACCTGGAAGCTGGAACCTGGAACCCAAACGCACCTCTGGCTTCCCCATCATTTCCCAAGCCCCTCTTCATCCTCCTCTCTGCTCTCCAGTGTCTCGATTCTCTTAACACGGCCCCTGAGTTGGGGTGACCCCGACAGACTGCTAACCTCTCTTTGAGGACACTGGTTCACACAGCTGGGACCTTTCCCCTGGTCTCAGTTTCTGAATTCTTATCTAAGCCCTCCAAGTACACGTATTTTTCTAGCTCTTCACTCCCTGCCCTGCAGGACTGCCCTCACGTTAACCACTTAGCATCATGGTTATCAGGTAGTTCAAGTGGAACTTAGAACTCTGCTAGACCCAGAGTAAGGGCTCAACAGACGGCAGGTCTTTTCACTACTGCCTGGACTCCCAGCCTGACCCATCCTCAAATGCCTGGAGGTTTGCTTCACGCATCACTTGGGACATCTTCAAGTTGTGGTTAGGGGTGGCCTCTGCCATCGCAGAGTGAGCCACAGGTGTGAGGGGCTGGATCTGAGGTCAGTTGGGCCCTGACCCGGCACCTGACTCATTCCAGTGGGAGGAAAGTCTTCACACCAGGCCTCAGTTCCCATGTCCACTCCACCCCAGCCATGCTCAGCTGTGATTTGACAATCGTGACTTCCTGAATCTCAAGGCATGGCAATCAGATCCTTGTCAAATGGCTAGGCATCTGAACGCTATTTTTACATAAAATCGCTGCAAACCCTTATGATGATTAAAGCCACCATTTTCACGGAGACCGGCTCAGTCTTGCTAACTAAGCAAATTTGGAGCACCTCCAGTCCTTCATCCAGTTGAAGTCGGTGTTCTCCAACTGTACTACGTCATTTTGAGTCCAAATTCATGGTTTACTCTCCACTGGTGGTTTCCTGAGAATTGTCATCCTGAAAACTGGGGAAGGGCACGGGAAGTATCTGCAGTCACCCCTTCATCATCAGATGACTTTTGCAGAACTAACGTTTCTGGCCAGAAAATAGTTTGGAGACATTAAAACTGCCCCTTAGGCAACATTCTTTTGCAATTTAAAACCAGTGATATAATTGGACTTCCATTTCTTCCTGCTTAATCCCTTGCTTAGAAGTTTTCAATTATTCATTTCACCCTGGGTTTCCAGTTTGGCCACGGAGAGTTACCACCTTGCATATGAGACTCGCGACGTGGTCCCTGATGGAAGGTCACATTGATGCCTCATAGCCTAGGCTGAGACCTGCTCTGTTCGCTTCCAGAGCTCTGCTTGTCCTGGGGTGTTTGTTTGCCGCCTGCCGGGCTGTATATTCCATAAGGTCAGAACCTGAGGCTGCCATGTCCACCGCTCTGTCCCCAGCACTGACTCAGGCCTGGTGCACAGAAATGTAGAATAAATATTTATGGAGTGAATGCCTTGAGACCAATCATCAGCTGTGTGATGGCGTTTTTGGTTCTTTTCTACAACAAATGATTCTCAAAGGTCAGGAATGAGAGGATGACAACAGAACCGAATCAGATTAAACCGAGATACAATATCATCTCTCAAGCTTCCTGGACATCTGCGGTCATGTTTCTGCTCAAATCTCAGGTCCTTTGCACAGCATCTTTCTCTCTGCTCTTAAAAAATACCTGGAGAATCCTGTGCAGTTTGCGAAGTAGAGTGAAAAAAAAAAAAAAAAAGCAGGACAGCGGGGAGGGGAGTTCAGAAGGAAAAGTCTAAATATCCTCTTCCATATGGAAATAAAGATAATAGTAAAAATAATAAGACTAAACTGTATTAAGCACTTTCGGTGTGGTGACCACTGTCCTTTATCTTTATTATTTAATTAATCCTCACCACAAGCCTAGGAGGCAGATATTATTATTATCATGACCATTTGTGGAGAAAAAGACAGGAACTTAGAAGAATTGAAATAACTTGTTTAGGCTGATCGGTGGAGAAGCTGAAATTCCACCCCAGGTCTGTCTAAGTCCAGACCTTAACCACCAGCCCTGTAATTGTGTTCTTTGTCCTTTGCTGGTTTGAATATTGAAGGACAAGGTCCAAGTCTCATTCAACGTTAACTCATAGCACCTGGCCCAAGGTCATGCATGCCATGTGGAGACAGTAAATATTTGTTGATTTGAAAGTACAGACAGTCAAAAGGCACTGGGCTAGGGTTATTTTACTCGAAAACAGAGCATACAGGAGAGGATATTCCACAGCCAATGGAGGGAAAGCAGAGCTTTCACAAGTGATCTTGTAGCCTACAAAGGACAGAAGGTATCATTAAAGGTGTTTGGAATTCATAGTGTCCAGTTAAAAGAGTATTTTGAAGAGGCTACATTATCAGCAACGATGAATCTTAGGGAACAGCTAGAAGGATCTTTTGCTCTGACTTGTTCTTTTTCCAATGATTAAACTAAAGAAGGCAGACTGGGGTGAAAACTCACCCTGGTGCATGAGGATATGGTCTTCACAGGTAAAGCAAGCATGAGACACAGTTACTGTAGCTTTGTGTGGTATTTGCACCCCAGTCTTCAGACTGCTTCTTAGAGAGCTTGCTCCTACTGGGCAGAGCTGTCAAATCATCTTCCAGAAATACCACCACATGGCTGGTCTCCTCTTCCAGCCTCCTCTAGAACTTCCATGTGATATACCTAGATCCTTCTCAGAATGCTACCTCATTTTCTGACAGTTAAAGAAAACTGATGAAAGTCAAAGTTTAGATGAGAAAATGAATAAGCACTTCTACAACAGAACTATTAAGCTCACTCCAACTCAGCCTAGAGTTAGCTCCTTTTTAGATAAATATCTTTAAACCCCTACTGCCTAGAACTGTATCTTGTGATCAGTTGATATTTACTATATGTTTATCACTTTTATGCATACATAAATGAATATCCACTAAATATTTCTTAGAGGTTACTGTAACATGTTGGGGTGATAGAATCATCCCCACCAATCAGATTAAGAGAACTGGTGTGGTTGGTTAGATAATGAAGAACCTGACAATCTTCTCACAAATGAGTAAAGGGGTCTCAAGGGGTGAGTGTGATGACTTTCCAAAAAAAACTCATTATCAACAACTTCTTGATAAAAGGTGCTTTCGGCAGCATTTGGTTAAGGGAAGAGTACTTAAATCGTCCTCCAAGTACATATAGATAACCCCATAGTACCTCAGATTGAATAGATCCCAAACTGTCATATTTGCCCAAAGAAGCTTGTGCTCCCACATCTTCATTTTCCTGTTAACCGTGGCTCTACTCCCTAATCCCCAGGCTTTAAATGAAGCTGTCAGAGTTTTTCCTTGAATTCATGGTTACCAAGACCTACTGATGTAAATATATATTTTTAACCACCTTTCTCTTGCCACTCCTTGCTTCCTTTCCACCCTTACGGTCCACAGCTCTGAGTCAGGCGGTGGTAGTTTCAGCTTCTAACATTTCATGGGTGGTTCTACCTACCTCCTTGCCAAAACTTCCCTTTCCATCAGCTGTTAGGGATGGAATTGTGACTCTCCAAAATTCACGTGTTGAAGCCCTAACCCGCAAGGTAACTGTATTTGGAAATGGGTATTTAAGGGAGGTAGTTAAGATTAACTAGTGTCATAAAGGTAGGTAGAACCCTAATCCAGTAAGAAGAGGAAGAAATATCAGATCTCTCTCTCTCTCTCTCTCTGTTTATGCACAGAGAAGAGGACATGTGAGGACACAGTGAGAAGGTAGCTCTGTCTACAAACCAGGAAAAAAGCCCTCACCTGGAACTGGATTTTCCAATACCTGAATCTTGGACTTCTAGTCTCTAGAACTGTGAGAAAATACATATCTGTTGTTTAAGGCACTCACTCTATGGTATTTTGTTAGGGCAGCCTGAGCAGACTAATACAGGCCATTCTACGACTGCTATCAGAATTTCATAAATACTGTAATAAGACAATGTAAAACATATAAACATAGAAAACAATATAAAACATATAAAGCATAAAACAATAATCTGATCCCATGCTTTAAATTCCTTCAAGGCCCCTCACTGACTTTTAAATTCAAACTCTTTAGCTTGGAACCTGAGGTCATCCTCCATGTCACTCCCCTAACAACCTGTCCTGGCTCTAAGTCTTTTTACATTGTTTTGGGCAAACACTCTATGCCAGTGATCTTCTCACTGTCCTCAAAGCATCCTTGGCATTTTCTGAAGCCACACTGACGCTCCATGCCTTTGGGGAACTGCCAGTCGTGTGCCAAGGCTGGAAGATGGGTGGCACGTTGGGGGACATGATGGCAAGATGTGAGGGGGAGGAGCCACATTGCGGGCATGGTTACGTCCTGACTTTCTTCCTCAGCAGAGTCCTCACTGCGTTTGGGAGAGGTGCTGGACCCAGGTCCATCCAGAGTGAATAATAATGTCTAAGCCAGGAGGGAGCAAACTTGTTTCATAAAGGTCCGGGTGATGGTCAATGTTTTAGGCTTTAAGGGCCATGTGGTCTTTGCCACAACTCTGCCATTCTAGCATAAGAGCAGCCACAGGCAATACATTAAAAAAATGAACAAGGCTGTGTTCTAATAAAATTTTATTTACAAAAATAGTCAGTGGGCTAGATTTGACCCATGGGTCATAGTTTGCCAATTCCTGACATGCCAATCCCAGAGCACTAACTTTGTTGATCTGAACCAAATCTACTTTCAAATTTCTTGTTTTGTGAAAGAGGGACAAGTCCACTCTTTGAAGGTCTTGCTATTCAAATTGTAGGCCATAGACCAACAGAATCAGCATCACCTCAGAGCTTGTTAGAAATGCAGAATCTCAGGTCCCACCCCAGACTTCCTAAATCAGAATGTGCATTTTAATAAGAAGCTCCAGTGATTGGAAGGTACATTAGAACTTGAGAAGCACTGGTTGAAGCTGTTGTTGATTGAAGGTTCCAATACTTTCAGCTGAAAGCATCCCTAATGTATACTGACAGGTAGGGGCCAAGTCATGAAAAATCCTATATGCTTTCTAAGGACTTTGGTTTTGTGCTGAAGGTCATTGAGGTATTTTAAGCAGGGAGTGAAATGATAAGTTTTTGGCATATGTCTTATCTCTCTTATGAAACAATAAGTTCCTAAAAATCAGACTGTGCGCCAAAGAAATACCCCTATCCATCCTTCTCTCCAAGACCAGCCAGGTAGACCCTCCCCGGCTGCCACACCTTTGGAGCTTCTTCTGTTAAAACCTGCTCCCTGGCCTATAACATACTGCCCCAGGCCTCAGGAAGAGTCTCCACTTCTGGCATATTTTTGGGGCTCCAGCATTCTGAGTTATAGCTGGAGTCTGGAAAGCTTTAATTTTAGTTACACTCAACACTGCCACCACCCAGCTTGGTTTATTTTCTATTATACGCACGTCTTCCATAGGACTATAAGCTGCTTGGGTAGAAGCAATCATATTTCAGGCTTTTTGCATTCCTTCCACAAGTGCTTTGCATGTGATAGATTCCTGATAAATATTAAATTAATTTAAAAAATATGAGCTATCATTTATTGCTCGTCCAAATTTCTGAAATAATGTTTAAATTGGATAAGCATCTTGAATGTGGATGTCACCCATCAGCTAAGTTATAAATTAGAATCAAAAGGATCTAAGTATTATCAATTACTTTGCAAGATAGGTCTTTTCATATTCTTTATGTTTAGGTTCTAACACAACCCAGGAAAGCTTTTATAAAGAATTAGGTACAAACATTTGCTCTTAGGGCTGCCCCATTTATCAAGTCACCACATCCTCCTGCAGTTCACTCATGAAGAGCTAAAAACCCAAACAAACACCACCTCTAGTGCAGTTACCCAGAGTGTGTGTGTTTGTGCTAACACTAAAGTAGTACGTCAGAGGAAGCCTTTCATAAATAGTATCTCATTTAAACCAGACACATTATAGGTAAAGTATTATTTTCATATTATTGATGAGGAAACTGAGGCTCAAAAGTATTGGTGTACCTAGTTTAAGATCTCACAGCTAGAAATTTGGTGTGAGTAAGAGGGGAACTGGAATTCAAACCCAGATGGTCTGGTTCTGAGTCTATCCTCTGAACCATTAAGCAGCCTCTCCATAAATGGAGCTCCAATATGTCAAAGGCCAACTTCTCACCATCCTGTTATGTTTTCACCTGCAGGCACCTTCAGCTAGGATGTCACGTGACAGATAATTTATACTAAGCCCAGATACATTGAAAATAAAGTCTTACAGTCAGAATGGCCATCATCAAAAAATCTACAAACAATAAATGCTGGAGAGGGTGTGAAGAAAATGGAACCCTCTTGCACTGTTGGTGGGAATGTAAATTGATACAACCACTATGGAGAACAGTATGGAGGTTCCTTAGAAAACTAAAAATAGAACTACCATACGACCCAACAATCCCGCTACTGGGCATATACCTTGAGAAAACCATAATTCAAAAAGAGACATGTACCAAAATATTCATTGCAGCTCTATTTACAATAGCTAGGACATTGAAGCAACCTAAGTGTCCATCGACAGATGAATGGATAAAGAAGATGTGACACATATATACAATGGAATATTATTCAGCCATAAAAGAAACGAAATTGAGTTATTTGTAGTGAGGTGGATGGACCTAGAGTCTGTCATACAGAGTGAAGTAAGTCAGAAAGAGAAAAACAAATACCGTATGCTAACACATATATGTGGAATCTAAAAAAAAAAAAAGAAATGGTTCTGATAAACCTAGGGGCAGGACAGGAATAAAGATGCAGACGTCAAGAATGGACTTGAGGACACAGGGAGGGGGAAGGGTAAGCTGGGACGAAGTGAGAGAGTGTCATGGACATATATACACTACCAAATGTAAAATAGATAGCTAGTGGGAAGCAGCTGCATAGCACAGGGAGATCAGCTCGGTGTTTTGTGACCACCTAGAGGGGTGGGATAGGGAGGCTGGGAGGGAGACACAAGAGGGAGGAGATATGGGGATATATGTATATGTATAGCTGATTCACTTTGTTATAAAGCAGAAACTACCACACCATTGTAAAGCAATTATACTCCAGTAAAGATGTTAAAAAAATAAATAAATAAAAATAAAATGTTAGAAACCACCATTCTATGATTAATTTCAGCATGTGACATTTTCTACATTTAAAGCCTTTTCCCAGTAGGAGCTAATGATTTAATCTATCATTATTAATACTGGGGAAATGCCTTTAAAATCAAGTTAGGAGAGATTATTTTTTCTACGTAGTTAGTTATAGTAGAAAGTTTTTCTTCATCATTTCAGAGTCTACGGGAAAGACTGTTGAAATGCTGTAATTATAATCTTTTTAATCTGTCTAAATTCCAAAGACTTTATTTCAAAACCTATGGCCACATCCAAACAGTTCAAGTAAAGCATATGAAACAATACTTCAGTGACCTTGGGAGAACAGAAAGCCAGGTGGAATTATTGAAGCTGAAAGGTGATAGTTTGGATTATTCTGATCATTACTGTCTTAATTGGTATAAGAATTCATCTCTTATTTTCCCAAGGTTTTCAATCCTGGCTCTGCCATTTTCTGAATCAGTAAGATCTCTGAAAAGGCACAGATCATCTCTAACAAAGGTTCTTTCTTCTCCAAGAGACTATAGCTATGACGTTGTGCTGAGCAAGTTGACACCAGAGGACTGGCTTGTGTAGACCTTAAGATTTTGTATTTGTTCCTAGAGAATTTTTTTTTTACTACTTCTAAAACCAGGAGGCATTAACTATTTTAAATGGCAGTGAATTAACCTAGGTAAGTTTGTACAGAAAAACTCATGGCCCTACTTCAAGTTTTTGCCAGCAGAAATTTCTATTTTTAATAAAGACATCCTGTCTTCCATGAGTCGGTCTGTTATTTACCACTAATTTCTGGTGTGTGAGTTTTTTGTGTGTGAGAGTGTTGTACCATATAGTGATTGGTTGTACAATGCCCTTCACTCTTGACATCTTTTGTGGCCTCCTCTTCATTCTTTCTCTTGTCACAGGGTCCTTTCTTCTAGGAACTCCCTCTTCCTCCGTCACGCAGTTGCTCAAGCCAGGAAACCAGAATTATCCTGCTCAAAATGCAATAAGAAACAAAGTCTTGCAGATTATAGCTTCAAAATAGATCTCAAATCGAGTTCCTTTCTCTTCACCACTCTCCCCCTGTCCAAGCCATCATCATTTCTCTATGTGAATGTCAACACCTGGTGACACTACTTGGACCACTGCAGTACCCTTTTAACCTCCTCCTTCCATTCCTGCCCAGTTACCCATTCTTCATTAAAAAGTCAGCGGTATATTTCACTCCATTGTTTAAATTCTCCGAAAGCTTCCAGTTGACCTTAGAATTTAATCCAAACCCATGCAGGATCTGACTTTTCCCCAGCCTCACAGAGACCTCTCATTGTGCTCTAGCCATACTGTTTCTCCAGTGAGTCAAGTTCTTTCCCATTCTGCAGCCTTCTCTTCTATTTTTGACTCTGCTGAGAAATCCTTCCACCCACCCACCCATCACTTGACTTTTTAAAGCATTCTTTAGGTTTTAGTTCAAATATTACTTCCTCAAGAAAGCTTTCTAAACTTAGGTTCCTATGCTCCTGCCCCTGTTCTTATAGAATTCTTCCTCATAGAATACCTTGTGTTTGTATGTTTATATATTTATCTCTTGCTTCTCATGAAATTGTGACTTCCATGATGTCAATGACCGTAACTTTTTGGTTGGTCACTTAGCATTGGGTTGGGTCCCTGATAAGTCCTCAGTTATTTATTTGTCAAATAAGCAAATCAATATAATATGTAACATGTTCACATCTCATGAAATACAAAATGGATGTCTCTTTGGGAAATAAAAGAAAAAAGCTCATGGGTTCTCAAAAATAAATGACACAATTTAGCAGCAAGATCTTATGGGCCAACCTACACATTAATACAGGATTTGTTTCTGTGAAATGTATCCATGGAAATGGAAATATTAATATGTTTGAGAGGGCTACTTAGTGACTCACGGGAGGGGTACGCCAGACAAAGGGATGATTCACATCTCAGGCTGGAGGGGGGGGGGAATGGCACGAGATTTCAGCACACTTCTTAGAACGGAGTGCAATTTAAAACTTATGAATTGTTTATTTCTGGAATTTTCCATTTAATATTTTCGACCATGGTTGACTGAGGGTAACAAACCGAGGAAAGAGAAACGGAGGAAAAGTAGAACTACTGTAATTCCAGAAAACTGTCTGATTCATTTGAAGATAGGATCAGACTGCAGCAATTTTTCACTATGTATTAAGCAAGTATCTAATCTGATTATTGCTAGAAATGGGAGTAAAATGTTTTCATTCTGTGTTTACTACTATGCGAGTACAGTAAGTCCCCTACATAGGAACACGTTCCCTTCCGAGAATGCGTTCGTAAGTCTGATGTGTTCGTAAGACCAACAAAGTTAGCCTAGGTACCCAACTAATGCAATCAGCTATATAGTACTGTACTGTAATATGTTTATAATACTTTTCACACAAATAATACATAAAAAATAAACACAAAAAATAAAGAAAACATTTTTAATCTTACAGTACAGTACCTTGAAAAGTACAGTAGTACTAGCTACGTCACTGCTCCTTTTACGCTTGCTTCCGGACATCCTGGGTTTGAAATAAAGATATTGTACTACTGTACTCTATACAGAACTGTACAGTAAAGTACACAAAAGCATAAGCACTTGTAGAGGATGCTCGCACGTGACAATAGATGCCAGACACGTGAACTAATTTACGTGATCGGTCAAGCAAACCCACGTTCACATCTTTGAAAGTTCGCGAGTTGAAAGTTCATATGTAGGGGACTTACTGTATGTGCAAAGATGGGATCTGGACTGCCCATCCTCTTGTCATGGACAATGGAACTGGCTGCCCAAAAACCAAACCTCGGAACTCAGTCTGCCTCTTTCACTGTGAGCTGGGAAGTACCTAAAATCTCCCACCACTTTTCTTTTTTTTTATTATTCTTTTTTTATTTTTGGTTGCGTTGGGTTTTCGTTGCTGCACGCGGGCTTTCTCTAGTTGCAGAGTGCAGGGGCTACTCTTCATTGCAGTGCATGGGCTTCTCATTGTGGTGGCTTCTCATTGCAGTGGCTTCTCTTATTAGGGAGCATGGGCTCTAGGTGCGCGGGCTCAGTAGTTGTGGCGCATGGGCTTAGTTGCTCCGCGGCATGTGGGATCTTCCTGGACCAGGGATCGAACCCATGTCCCCTGCATTGGCAGGAGGATTCTTAACCACTGTGCCACCAGGGAAGCCCACCCACCACTTTTCTACTAAAACTACTAAAAGATTTTCTTCCTTCAGCACACAGGTGCACATGAAGGCATTGAAATAGCATGGCAGTCCTCAGTTACAAAGTGGTTATCCAGATGATCCAAGGTGAACTGATAATAACCTGGAGTTAAGGTGAAGATTTAAAAAACATTTTCTGTCCTTTCGGAAATATGTCCACATACCTCTAAGTGTCTGTGAGTCCCCTTGTAATCTATTAAATGCCTGTGTCCTACTTACCGTGTTAGCACTGTCTCAGCACTTTGCAACGCAACTCAGTTAATCCTCAAAACAATGGCATGAGGTAGGTACCACTCGTATCTTCATTTTCAGAGATGAGGAAACTGAGGCACAGTGAGGGTAAGTTACTTTCCAAGGTCCACAGCTACAGGGGGTAGAGCTGGATTGCAACCCTGGAAGTCTGGCTCCCCAGCCCATGCCTGTAACTGCTGGTCTGTGCTGAGAATCAGTCGCCACTCTGATGAGATGATGACTCTGAAATTCAGTTTACAGCCCACAGTTGCATAGCTAACAGGTGGCAGGAGCCATGGAGCTGTAGATTTTCTTCCCTGCAGTGATAGCAGAAGACAAAACAAGATAGAAGAAGAGGCAACATGGATCCCCCCATCATTTAGTAGGTAACTGACAGTGTAACCGAAGCTGTCAGCTCCGTACACTGACACTGCCAGCAGTCACCCAGGTGTGCTGCGCTGGGGCTCATAACTGCCCCAACATCGTTTTACATACTTAAATTCTTCCTCTCATGATCTCATCCGCTGCTACACAAACATGTCCCAAATACCTGTGGGAAATTTCTCAAAGAACACCTGGCTAGATAACAAGTTTCTCCACCTCTAATTACTGCTCACTTCATTTTTACATGGTTTTTCCCTTTGTAGCATTCCAAGTCTGGGAGGGACGCCCATCACAAAGGTCACAGGGGTCATCCATGCTCAGGTCAGTGTCAAACTCTCCCTCTGCTCTGTGTGGTCAAAATCCAGCTGGATTCATGGCTCATTCTGCTCCGGGGGGGTGGGAGGGAGGCAAATATTCTGTAATATCTTCCTCTTCAATTTTGTCTTTTTCTCCTCAAGTTCTTGATAGCTGAAGATGTCCTTCTGATTTCCCTGAGTTTATATTTTCTAGCTTCACTAACTAAACTTGATACCTTTCCTTTCTTCAAAATAAGAAATTAACATCTGAACAACGCTATTTACTTAACATCCAGGCTTAGACTTCAAATGTCCTGATTTCTAGGCCTTTTCCTTATGTGACCCTGACTTTGGTGCCCTTTACAAAGGGCTGGGGCCTTGCTCCTCAGAAGTGGTCCACAGAACAGCAGCACCAGTATCACTGGGGAGTTTGATAGAAGTGAAGACTTTCAGGTCTGGCCCTGTTTCAGACTCGTTGAATCGGAATTGGCGCTGCATGATTCTCGTGCACTTTAAGAACTGAGAAGTGCTGCGTTGAGGACTATCAGACTGTCTTCATGTTTACAAATAATTTCAGTGGCTGACCTGGGATATCCACTTGCCCTTGGCTGAGAAGGCTCCACCCAGCATGAGTTATCTGTCTCTAATTGCTGGTGTCAGACAAGCAGCACCAGGAAGCAAAATCTGTTCGAAAGGCTCCCTCTCACCTGGAAAATAAAATCTCCCTCTTCCTTGATCCCTGCATAATGCTCTAGGCCCATATGGAAGAGAAATTGAGGTCAGAAGATATTTAAGCCAAATTTTGAGTTAAAGTAAAATGGTTGAAATGGTATAACCTAAACTTCGAATGTGCTGACTTTGTGATTCTCTGAATTTTCCCTACACTCTCTCCACCTCAGTCCTGTTCATGCGAGTTTCTCTCTGGAGTCCCCTCTCCAGACCTGGTCACCCTTAAAGGCCAAGCTGTAAGTTTTCCTCTGTGAAATCTTTGATTCCCCCATCACAGTCAGAATTAGTTGCTCTCTCTGTTCTACTCGCATTGCTCTTTGTATACAGGTATGCCCCACTTTTCGAAAGTTCATTTTACGCCACTTTGCTTTTATGAAAGACCTACATTGGTACCTGTCTTTGCTAACTGAAAGAAATTCAATGAGGATTTTTCTTTTAAGAAAAAGGACGAAAAGTGAACATTGCATTCAGTGTTTGTTTTGCAGTGAGCCTTATGGAGGCAGCAGGCATTGCAGGCGGTGAGAGTGGCACCACTAAGCTCCTTCCCTGGGCACTACCCTCGGCATCTCAGCATCAAGCCGCCATAGCTGTGAACTGTGTCTGTGAACATCTGCGCTTTATCTCAATTTATTCTGTGCATCCATCAGCAACATGTGTCCTAAGGTAACTGCTTCTCTGCTTTATGCCATTTTGGGTCGTGAAAGTTTTCATAGGAGCATGGCTCTCAGATGGGGGGGAGCCCTGTACCCTTCTCTGTGTACTCCTCTCTGTAGTCCTCTCCTTAAATAATCTTCTCAGGGGGCTGAGAGACAGAAAAAGCATTAACTTGGAAGCATGACCTAACTTGCATTGATTCTTGACTTGAACAGCTCACTTCCTATGTGAGTTTGGGTAAGTTATTTAAGCTTCAGTTCCTTCTTCAATAAAATGATGCTAACGTTTCCCAATTTTCTCCTCCTCCAGTTAAGGGTGTCTCCATCTCCAGTGGCTAAGGTCTAAATTATTGGATTAATCAATGACTCCTCCCCTTCTCACTCCCCACCTCTAATCTGATAGCCAACCCAGTTGGCTCTGCTTCCAAAACATATGCAGAATCTCATCACCTCTCAACACCATTAGTGCCACCATCTCGGTCTGAGCCACCATCGCCTTTTGCCTGGATCATTGCAATCATCTCCTAACTGACCTCCCTGCTCTGCCCCCGCTCCTTTCCAGTACACAGCAGCCAGACGGATAGTGTTAAAATGCCAATTCAACCACTCTCCTGTCCAAAACCTTCCAATGGCAGTCATTTTAGAGTAAAAGCCAAAGTTCTCACAAGGACCTAAAGGGCCCATATGGACGGGCCCTGTGCTACCTCTCACTTGGTCTCCCACAGGCCTCTTTGCTGTTCCTGGAGCTTGCCAGAAAAGCTCACGGCTGGGACTCTTTGTACATATGGTTCCCTCGTCTGGGCTGATCTTCCTGAGGATATCTGCCTGTCTTGTTCCCTCAACCCCTTCAAGATTTTGCTCAAATGGTACCTCCTCAATCAGACCTCTCCTGACCACTCCATTTAAAATACTCCCCATCTCCCTTCTGTACTCTATTTTTGATGCTAAAGCACTTTTCATTTTGGTCACATGGGAAATTATTTCATTGCTATGACAGCCTCTAAGTCTACAACCAGGCAAGCTCTCCCAGAAAGGCTCACAAATTGAATTAAAATGATTGAATCACATGGTTTATTAAATTAATTAAAACTCACTCTAGGGGAATGATGGGGTAAGTTAACATGCTTAATATAGCGAGCAGGTGGGTAAAGTAGTACCTGGGTCCACAGCTACATCAATGTTCGGATGTTGGTTTCTTTCTCTCCCACACCAGCCTTCCCTGATCATTACCAAGATCAAAGTTCAACATGATCATGGGGTCTCAGTGGACAGAGAAGGTGTCTGGAAACAGCACATGGCCATGGCTGTTGCTTGCCAGCTAACCTGCTGAGCGGCTAGGAATTTTTTGTGTTTTGGGGGCAAAGATCACTTGGGGCCAGAATGAATTTCCCAAATGGGTGGCCAAGTAAAGAACTCATGAATATGGAATGTCTCCATATATTTTAGTGTCATGAATATCAGACATCCGGGCCCTGACATTTCTTCCTATCTATGTTCATGCACATATGCTCTACTTTATCTTTCTGACACGTCTCACATGTTATGAACTGACTTACCGTTGCTTAAATGTGTTTCATCCATCCCAATTGTTTCCTTCTGGAGCAGAAGTGAGCATTCTCAAACAGTACTGCAAATGTACCTTACGGCCTTCTAGCATATCACATGTTTTACTTATTTATTTTGTTGATTGTCTGTCTCACCCAACTAGGAGAGAAATGCCGTGAACATAAGAATTTTCATCTGTTTTCTTTACAGATGTATCTCAGCACCTAGAGGTGTGCTTAACACAAAGTTAATACTTTTTAAGTATACTCACAGGCAAACTAGTTTTAATCATATACTCTTGAAATATTTTTTCAACGAATAAATATCCGTTTAATATTACTGTGCTGTGACAGCACAGTTGTACTGAGACTTCAAAGCCATTGTGAGGATTGACACTTAAAATGACTTCAGATACTTACCCTGATGAGGCTGTGCATCATTCAATCTGAAGTATAACTGGGGCAGAGGTTGCAACCTCAAGAACCATGGGCATATCCTGAGGCCTTGTATTAGAATGTTCTAGCTGCTGTAACAAAATATCACAGACTGGGTGGCTTAAACAATAGAAATGTATTTCTCACAGTTCTGGAGGCTAGAAGTCCAAGATCAGGTGCTGGCTGATATGATTCCTGGTGAGGGCTCTCTTCCTGGCTTGTAGACAGCCGTCTTCTTGCCATGTGCTTACATGGCCTTTCCTTGGTGTGTGCATAGGGAGATCTCTCTCTTCCTCTTCCTGTAAGGCCACTGGTCCTATTGGATTAGGGCCCTATCCTTATGATCTCACTTAACCTTAATTACCTCCTAAAGACCCTATCTCCAAATACAGTCACATTGAGAGTTAGAGCTTCAACATATAAATTCATGGGGGGGGGGGGGGGGGATACAATTTAGTCAACAGCAGGGCTGGTTTCTGCCCAGCACAATATCTTTTTCCTTTTTTAATGTTACTTGTCAACTTTAAAAAAATTACATATTTCCTGTAAAATCCAAATTCAATCCTTTGCTACTCCTGGCCTGCTTCACTCATTTAGTCTATCTGACTATCTCCTTTAGATATTTAAGTGTTGACCCCTGGCCTATCAGTTAATCAGTGGCTAGATTTTTCTAAACTGAAAGTTAGGACATATAAATTCATGAGTATAAATGTGTTTACAGAAGAGTAAAACAAAATGCCTGAAAATAGGATCGTTTTGGAAAATCATGAATATATGCATAATGATAATGAGAAACGGCCTAATTCTCCATATTTGTATACCAGGGGTTGCGGAGACCCTCAGTTTAGCTTGCTGTTTGATGCCACTTAACACTGACCTAAAATTCTATTTGTTAAATCAGATGTTTTGAGAGTGAGGAGCTTATTGGTGTTGGACTATAGAAAATGCACATGTTGAAAGCAGGCACAGCCCTCCATGGCAGAGTTTTGCAAGTTTTCTTTGGCCATGACCCAGATACAACCCTATACACAAGGATGCACTATTGTATTATAGCATATTGTATTGTATTGTATTGCTATAGCATATTGAATCATAATGTAATGTATTCTACAATGCTTGTTATGGCCTACATAGTTGATTTCCAAAACACGAATCAATTGCAACCTGTAGTTTAAAAACAGTGTTCTAGTTGGCCAGTCCACTGGGTTTTGATTTTCTTTCTGTTAAATATTTTGGTTTACCCAAAGGGTTTTTGTTCGATTTGGGTTTTTGTTTGTTTGTTTGTTTTTTAAATACTAGCCAAGGCTAGTATTTTATAGGGAAATATTTTCTAGGGAAAATAATTTTATTCTATTGGAAACACCCTTTGGAACTTTTTTGGTCGCAGATCAGAAATGCTTGGAACTGGAAGGAATTGCAGTGGTCAACTCAGGATACACCATCCAAATATTAGCGTTCATGTTAAAGCTCTCTGTGTTTGGATATAGCCATCCTAAAAAGGCAAATCACAAAAATTTCCCCCCCGTGCCTTTTGACTCTTCTGAACATAACTAGTTTCCAATTTATTTTGCTAACTGCCTGCTTGCCATGATCTCATTCTCCCTTGAAAAGCTCACATTATGGTTTTTGTTTTGTTTTTCATTTCCTCACTGTTTTTTCCAGGTCACAGTACCACCATTGACTTGGTGATTATGGTTTGAAGTCACCAAGAGGCTTAATCTAGACAGGGAGAGGGGAAAAAAACCCAAGATTTTATTGCGTACCTAAATTGCTGCTTGGTGACAAGGACAGCTTCAGAGGAGCTGAAGAACCGAGCAGCTCGGTGCTTTGTGACCACCTAGAGGGGTGGGATGGGGAGGGTGGGAGGGAGGGAGATGCAAGAGGGAAGAGATATGGGAACATATGTATATGTATAACTGATTCACTTTGTTATAAAGCAGAAACTAACACACCATTGTAAAGCAATTATACTTCAATAAAGATGTTAAAAAAAAAAAAAAAAAGAACCGAGCAGCGGACCTCCCCGGGGAAAGGTAGCTTTGAATCCACTTATTGATGAAGAAAGATGGATCATGTGCTGCCATCTATCGGTGACACTATGAAACAGCAGTGTCTAAGGGTCGGCAATTTTTAATGCCACTTGTTTGTATAAAAATTCTGTTTTGGAGGGAACTAAAGTTAGTTTCACTTATTCTCCAATATTTATTTCCCAGGCAGTCTTGGCTTCAAGTTAAAGCGTCTGAGGATGGGAATGACCCATCTTTCACCCTCACGAAGCTTGTCTGTAAAGTAGACCAAAAGGAAGGGGGAATTCCCACCCTGTCTCATTACTGTCCAAGCCGACAAACTCCCCCTTCAGGATGGGTTGAGGGAAGGAGGGACAGTCTGCTCCTGTCAGAGGGATTTCAAAGAACATACTGTTCCCAGCCTTTAGATCTCCCTGATTGCCTCATTGGTCTCCTGAGATTACCATATGTTATGTGCAAAGGGCAGCTTTAAAACAAAACAAAATAGTCCCACACTGTTTGGAAGCGTGTTGATTCCAAATGCCGCACCATTGTGAATAGTCCCCTTGTCTTATTTATTAAGTGAGGGAAACTGGACATCGAGGCTCTGCCGCTTCCATTCTTAAAGGGTCCCTGTTCATTAAAAAAAAAAAAAAAAAAAAGGCATGTCCAAAGAGAGTTAACAAAATTGTATACCTAAAATGTTTACACTGAAAAAAGTAATTATTTTTTAATGGACAAATTCAATGCAGTTTGTATTATTCATTATATAATTGTAAGATTTATTTAAAATATTAATTCATAAAGCACACTAGCAATGGAATGAATAGCTGTGGCACACAAATTTAAAGCACAGTGTGTGTATATATAGGTATGTATGCCAAGTACTCAGCTCAGTTCTAGGATTTATCACTGAACAATGCACACTAAAATCTCTGACCCTCAAGCATACATTCAGATGGGGGGAGATAAACAATGAATAAACTGATTAAGGCAATTATATATAGCATTGGAAATAGTGATGAATGCTGTAGAAGAAAGGATGCAGGGAATGAGGGTGGGGATGTGTGTGGAAGAGTGAGTTGTAATTTTGAGTTGGTGGTTAGGGTATGCCTATGGAGAAGCTGGCATCTGAGCAGAGACTTGCGGTGTGTGAAGGAGTTAGCTATGTGGGTATGGGGAGAAGAATTCCAGGCAAGGGGTGTAAGCAGCTTGTGCAAAGGCCCTGAGGCAGGAGTGTTCCTGGATTAATGCAGGAGGTGAGTGTGGTTGGAATGAGGAAGGGGGCAGTGGGGACAAGGAGCAAATGAACTTGGGAGAAAAATCCACTGGGACTGCCAGCTACCCTGGGTTTATTTAACTACCCAGAATGTTTTAGGTCAGGGATTTTATGTGCCAAATCCAGACAGCAGCAAAGTGACCCTGTTCTAACAGACTCAGCTACTCAAGGCAGGAAAGCACAGGGCCTCGGTCCGTACACTTAGAGGGAGCAAATCTGCTCTGCCCACCTCACCTCCGTGCCTGGTGACGTCACCCCTCAGCCTTGCTCTCATTCCTCCTCCTTCAGAGCAGGTTTCAGCCCAGCACGTCCACCAGGCAGAGGAGGAAAGGCAGTAGCTGCCTCTGCTGCCCACCCCCTCGCCACGTTCCGCTGGCTGGGCAGCGACAGACCCAGCGACAGACCTAAGACTGATTTTGGAGCCTAAGAAAGGATGAAGGTGGACAGATTTCAGTTAAGGAGTGCACCTCCTCTCTCTCCTTCTCCATCTCAAAGTTAACACCGTCCTTGTGTTTCACGCCTGTGCTAAATATCCTCTGGCTCTTCATCTCATCCTCACTTCCAAGTTTTCTCTAACTCAGGGTTTTTCAGCTTCGATGCTAATGACATTTTGGGCTGAATAATTCTTTTCTTTTTTTTTTTTCCACATCTTTAGGGCTGGATAATTCTTTATTGTTGGGGGCCGCCCTGTGCATTGCAGGGCCGTCGTGTATTGTAGGACAGAGAGCAGCGTCTCTGGCCTCTAAACTCGAGATGTCAATAGCACCCTAGGTTGTGATGACCAAAAATGTCTCCCGGCATTGATAGGTGTCACCTGAGGTACCATATCGTCCCCGGTGGAGAGAACCAGTCTAATGTGTGGCTATATTTTGTGGGACGATTTTTGACATCCTGCCCTGTGAAGTCTCCCTTTTCCTTCCTTCCCCTACTCCGTCTTCTTAAGTAATCTTGTTCTCTCAATGATGCTTTCTGGACTGATTAGAAGAGAGGTGCTGGCCTCTCTCTCCACTAACTACTACTACAATATGTCACCCTCAGAGCTGCTGTTTTAATCCCATAGTTTGCGTCCCAGCTCCCTGATGTGTTTTTATGTTGTTTGGACAGTGCGGCTCTTTCATATACGGTCTGCACTTTTACCCATGAAATAATCATGTCTTTATTCAGTAATTTTCCTTGTTAACTTAAGAAATGTTTTTTGTTGATGATAATACTGATGACAGAAAACTCCCAAAAGTTGTTAGACGCCAAAATAATCTTTGGCAGAAAATCCTGGGAAACTCCCGGACTAGTGGGAAAATTACTGGGTTTTGTATAATATAACAAGCCTTTACGGATCCTAGGAAGGGAGTTGTTAGCTGGGTTGCAGGTGGGGAAACTGATGAAACAACATCTGCTATGAAATGTTACATAAAACGTGTGGTTGAGAAGTGATAGAAACACATCTCAGCCTTCTACGTTGTCATCAGAGATATAGCAGCTCAAAGAAAGTTAGAGCCTGAGAGGCCCTTGAGAAATCAACTAACATAATCCCCTCATTTAGGAAAAAAACAAAACAGAGGGCAGAGAATAAGTGCTTTGCCCAAGAGACATAAAGAGCTTCAGAGTCTGGATTTGAACTCAGATCTCCTGATACTCTGTTCTGATTTGTGATGAAGTTTCCTCAATCCACAGCAAAATTTAAAAAATAAAGATAATTTAGAAAGGCTGTCTTAAATGAGAATTAATTACTTTTTAAAAACTGTCCTTTATCCTGAGATTTATGCCCTTCTGGCCCTTCTACCTTTTTTTTTTTTTTTTGAGAAAAAATATTGTCTCTATTAATAAATAATGACTGTAGATGTATCTGGAGTTTTGGGGGTTTTCTTAATGCTTGTATTTTAGCAATGCCAAAGCAATTTACCACTACCACCACTTCAAAAAAACCCAAAAACAAAAACAAAAATCTGGGAACCACTGATGTAGACTCTTTATATCCAAAGAACGATGGAGATTTTCTTTTCTCTAGAGAGCAAGGCAGGACACACAGGTCTATTGGGTGATAGAAGATGGAGACCCCCAGCTGAGCAATTCCTATAAACAATGATCACCCAACGACCCAGATTTTGGCATCTCTGGGATCACCCTTCTTCCTTCCCTTCACTCCTTCTCAGTGAATGAGAACTTCCTGGAGTCCTCGGGCTTGACTTCTGACATGGGGTCCATCTGGATCACCAAGGTGGCTTTATCTGGTCTGAACCAGACTCCTAGGTGTATCTGGTTGGAGCAGGTGGGGTTGGATTCTGAGCCACTCATTGTTCTTGCAGGATGGGGCTTACTCTAGGATGCAAACGCATTAGAATATTAGTTCTCCAATTGTCTTAAGCCCTCTGCTTGAGAGAAGAATACCAAGATCCAAAGAAAGTCTTTTCCATCATTATAGAAACTGGACTGACACTGCTACTCCTTTGTACCATTAGCCCCTAGCTCACTCCTGCCCCTGGGAAACGGGAAGCCCAAGTTACTAGAAAAGTTTCATCAGGCTTGAGTCCCCACCAAAATGTCCTGGTGTACCAGTTTGACCAGGCTATTCAGATTCCACATTTATATCTCAACAGAGTCTTCTGAAGACACCAAAAAATTAATCAGAGGAAGTTTGTGAAATCGCGACCCCTCATAGTTAGAGGTTGCCATGCCTTATGCCTATGAGTGCCCTCCAAATCATGAAGCTCACAGTTGCCAACCAACATAGAAAGAAGGATATGAAGCATTTTAAAAGAGGAACGTGACAGCGGGATGTCTCAGAGGGCTGCAAGAAATTTCAAAGGAAAAGGAAACCAAGAAAGGAAAGATATGTGGTCAACATTTATCTGTATACCCTCATCTTCTCATTGAATTTCTTTTTATCCAGTTGCCACAGCGTGTCAGAGGCCAGATAAAGCTTTCCTGGGATAGACTATTCTAGTAAGTTTACAGCTGGCCGAGGATGAAGTTGCCTTTACATTTTGACTATTTCTTGGACTGTTTTAGATGGTCTCACATGACACATTTGTGATTCCAGGAAGCACAGCCGCAGAGAGGAGAGAAGAGAACCAGCAATGTCAAGGGTTTTTGAGAGACTATGCTCAGAAGCTCGGCATGTGCTTTCTCTTTTAATCTTCACAACCAGCCCATGTGGGAAATATTATTATCCTCACTTTACAGAGAAGGAAACAGCTTCTCAGAGGAGTTAGGTAACTTGCTCCAGGTCACAGGGCTAAAAGAGGACAGAACTCATATTCAAATCCAGATCTTCCTGTCTCTAAAGTCAGCTTTTCACAAGACTGCAGGGCTGTAGGGCATCTGGCCATCCAATGTGTTTGGGAAATGGGGAAGGGCAGTGTGCTTTCTGAGCTGTGATATGATGTGACACAGAGAGAATCTAAGGGACAGAGGCAAAAAAAAATTATAGATACAGTCAGCATCAACACACAGCGCGGGATTAATCTGCTTGTACCAGGCTTCCTGTGGTCCTCGGTGTCTGAAGTACTCTATAGAGAACTGTGCCGGGTAGCAGAGGCACTTCAAGCAAAGGAAGGACAGGAATTTGTACTCAATACAAAATAGACTCAGGATTGCAATGTTCCATCTGAGCCAATATGAAGATGGACATTTGATGAGCTTGTATTTCTAACAGTTTCTGGAGTCAAGAAACTTGTAAAATTGTTTGTGTGACATCTTTACTACAGACCTATTATTCAGTTGACTCACCCTTTCATTTCAGATAATTAATATTAACTGATGTCAGGCATATTATAGGTTTAGAGCTAGAAAAAAATTATACTTAAGGAGGCAAAAAAAATCTCAAAATTTTTTTAGGAAGTATCAAATCCTTGGGATCCAACATGTGTGATTTTGTGACAGCTCAGGAAATCCGCTGGCTTCTGCCTCGGATCTGAAGATTGTTTACATTCCAGTGGAATTCCTGGGAAAGTCCAAAGCTCTCTGTGCTTTGAAAACAATGACTTATGGAGATCAACTTCCCAACTGCAGCAACCTGACAGGAGGGAAGGCCCGAGAGGGTCTTTTTCAGGCGGGATGGGTCCAGAGCAGCATTCCTCAAGAACCCTGCCTGTTTGCTCCCTTGAGCTGAAACCAGAACTGGTTTGCAGGTAGGCAAGCTCCTGCCTGCTGAGGCATGGCTGGGCTTGGAAAAAGATGGCTGCTACCCTTCTTATCATTAGTAGCAGTCATTGCTGACAGTTTCTGCAAGTTTCCAGAGTCATGGCCATTCCCTGGACAGGCTAGGTACTCATCAGGTGTGGCTACCTTTTTCATTGGCTAAGGAGTCATGGAAATAGAACTAGCAATATTTCTTTTTAAGCTACACTAAATCCCTCCTTTTGCAGAAGAGGAAACTGAGGCTCTGAGAAGTTCAATCAGTTTTTTAAAACTACACAGTTGGTTAGTGGCAGGGTCAAGCCAAGGAGCCAAGACTCACTGGTTTATTCAACACATATTAGTCAAGCTCTATACTATGTGCAGGGAAAGAGCAGCATCTAAACTAACAGTTTCTGGTAGTGAAAGAGGGATGGATTTGGGTGTTGGCCTATCCTTCAATTTTGTTCAGTTATCAACCTCTTTAGAAAGGGAACCTGATTCTCAGTTTAATGTTAAGTCTAAGAAGCCAAACATGGAAATATCATTCTTCTTGCCTGGGGTTGACTTAAGGATGGACATGTGATCCAGTTCTGGTCAAGCAGATGTGAAGGGAAATTTGCTGTGGGGCTTGGAAATATTGCTGGGAACGCTTTTTCTTTCCCAAGGGTTGTCATCTCTGGATGTAATGCCTGGAACTGGGACTAGCCTGTTGAAAGGCTAAGGCTAGCTGAGAAGCGAGGTGGGAGGAAGGCTGAGAACTTGATGACATCACCGAACTTGACAAACCAAAGTCGGAGGCCCAGCAACAGCACTTGTTGATATGTGAGTTGATAAAATTATCTCACTGATGGTAACTAGTTGAGTTTTCCAATCCTTGCAACTGAAAGCATCCTTCTAAAAAATCTGAAGTTTTAGTGGTAGGTCATTACTAGGGTTTGCATCTAACGGCTTCTATTTTCTCTTAAGGAAGTAGAGGGATGAGAGATTTGAAGAAAGTGGAGAATTGGAAAGCAGCTCCATAGGGAAATTCAGGAGTGCTGAGGGCCTGAGAGATTATAGCAGGACCAATCTATTGACTTAGTTACCTTTCTCCGGCTGCGCTCAGCAGCCCCAGGACAGCGATGGAGAAGATGGATAATTACATTCAGCAAGAGTTGAGGTTTTTCCAGGTCGACACTTCCCCTTTCCTCTCTCTGCCTCATCAGTTCAGCTCAATATTGAGACGTCAGTTCAGCTCAGTACTGAGAATGTCTACCACATACGAGGCACTCCTGAGTTCTTGTAAGAATACAAATATTTTTGTGACTTCCAGGTTGGCCCAGATCAATTCAGAGGCTCTCCAGGTGGGTCCATGGCTTCGTGGCATTAAATGATCTTCAAATGTGAGATTATATATTGTCAAAGTGGACAAAATATAACCAAATAGAGAGTAATAATATAATCACATTAAAGTATGCTTTCTTTTAAAATTGTAACGTAAAATTATCATTATGTTATCAGCCATTTGTAACTTTTTTTTATTCTGTGGAAGACATATTTCTCCCAGTTGCCCACTTCTGTATCATTTAATAGCTTTACATTGTCTTATTTTGATTTTCATTAATGATGTTGTTATGAACAGAATTCCCCCCCCCCAAATTTATATGTTGAAGTTCTAGTTCCCAGCACAATATTTGGAGATAAGGTCTTTTAAAAGGTGATTAAGTTAAAATGAAGCCATTAGTGTGGTCCTTAATCCAATATGATTGACGTTCTTTTAAGGAGAGGATATCGGGACACAGACATGAGCAGAGGTAAAAGCACGTGAAGACAGAGGAAAAAGATGAACACCTACAAGCCAAAGAGAAAGGCCTCAGAAGAAACCAACCCTGAAAACACCTTGATTTTTGGATTTCCATCCTCCAGAATTGTTAGAAAATAAATTTCTGTTGTTTAAGCCAAAAAAAAAAAAAAAAAAGTCGACAAAATAATTCACATGAAAAAGAAAATAAGTCTCTGCAGACCACTTTTGCCTTTGGGTTAAAAGCAATGAGAAATGGAGATCAGATGCTCCAGGTTTACTTTAAAAACACTGATTTTAAAGTAAACCTGGAGCATCTGCAGCACGATGTTGATGCATGTATTCATTTGTTTATTACCCACTCCATCACTAAGGGTCCCCCACGAGATGAGTTCATGTGCTGTGAAGTGCAGACTTGTTCTCTGGAAGGAGAATGGAGGAATCGGATAAAAGCTAATGTTTACAGCAAAATTCAGAACTTACAGAGAGAAAAGAAAACCACAAGGGGAAGTGCTGTCTCCTCTTTGGACTAGAGGTGGGCAATGGGTGGTCGGCTAGGGAGGTTTCCGTGGGAGTCCTTGTAGAAATTCTCTAACTGGGAAGGAGGGGGAACACATTTCAAACACTAGCAGAAGACTGCTAGAAGGCCCGGGGCCTGGAGCAGCCTGGCCTGTCTGGGGCACTGCTGGTGGTGTTCTGGGGCTCGAGCAGGGTCGGGAGCTTCAGGAGGGTTGGTGGTAGGAGGTCAGAACAATTTGAGAAGCTTGAATTTAAAACTGCTGAAGAGAGGAAGCCATGGAGGAGCTAAGGAAGGCAAGTAATGCCATCAGGTTTATTTCTCGGAAAAACAGCCTGTGATAGTGCAGAGGCTGAGCTGGAAGGGGAAGGGTAAAGAGGGAATGGAAATGGAGAGGCATTTCTGTCTGTGAGAGAAACATTCTAACAGGCATGGAATTCAAATTTTAAAAAAGAAGAGGCCTCGGTATTTGGGGAACAGAGAATCTATAGACCATCACATTTGGATTTACAAGTCAAAAGCTTATTTCTGAACCATTCATCATGTTGAAGTCCTCCTTGTGCTTTCCTAGACTGCTGATGTCTTGCAGAAATATAGTCCGATGGCCAAAAGAAACTTTTGAAGGATTACATTAATCCTTGACTTGAGTGGTTAAAAACAAACAAGCAAACAAAAAAAAGTGAAAGGAATTCAAATATACAACTGCAACTACTTTTACAACAAAGAAAAAGTGTTTCCTCTGAAACCCTCCTTCTACACATGCTGCCTCTCTCCACGATGCATTAAACCTTCTCTCCATCCTCAGCCTCAAGTGGCTCGCCTCTCCTGCCCATCCCACACTCTCCCTCTGCATCTCCATCTACCAAGTCTCCCAGTCAGAAAGATCCCATCTTCACCAGAGGGGAAAATGGCACTCGTGGTGAGTGACCAACTTTGGTGGGTGGGAGAAGGGGAGGAGGCTGGGATTACTCCCAGGTTAATGATACTTCATCCCATCATAGGACTTTCTCTCTTTAAACTTGTGTTGATTTGACAGGATGCAATCATCAATATGAAATAAAAATTGAGACAGTTAATCTGAGTGATTTTGAAAAGGGGAAGAGATTTCTGCTTCAATCATTCATCTATGTTACTTTTTCCTTTTTTAAAAATAGACTTTATTTTCTAGAGCCATTTTAAGTTCATAGCACGTTTGTTGTAACAGAGGACCAATGACCACTCAATGCTTAAGGAAAGTTCTGACTTAAGCAGAACCTGGCTACAAAAGATTTTACAGGTTAGGAAATTTCCTAGAAAACAAACTATGAAAAAACGACCTTGATGCTGCTATATAGGCTTTCGTGGATTAACTGATATGATGATTAATGTGTAGTTTGAAGCTAAATTTTATTGAGCTTTAAATCTTTGCCAGGCTTATTTCAAGGACCCTACTTGTATTAATTCACTTAATCCTCATAACCACCCAATTATTATCATCATTTGGTATCTGAAAACCTGTGGAACTCAGCTAGTAAGTGGTGGAATTAGCAAGGGCACAAATCCAGACTATTGGGCTCCAAAACCCGATTTTATCACTAACCTTTGATAGTCTTGTGCAGAAATGTTGAACTTATATCTCTCTCTGGGATATGCTCCCTTGGGGAGAAGTGTAGGGGACATGGGGTCTGGATGCTGAGATGAGGTCTAGCTCATGGAGACAAGCCATGAGGTAGGATGGGAAGAAGCCCAGAGGGCCCAGATGCTAAGTGCATCTTGTAAATCACGTTATCTAGATTCAGAGCGTTTCTGTCTTTCACTGCTTCTGTTGAATGCTCTTTGGGGAGAGGTGAAGGCACGAGGCCCTGTTTTCTGCCTGGGCAAGGATCCTATAGGAGGGACCAGTGCTGCCAGAGGCTATCATGGTGGCAGCAGTGAGGATTAGAAGAAACTTCCCAAGAAGAAGAAGGAACAAGTCAGAGTTACAAGGCCCGATTGCCTCTTCTGACATAAGATTCTTATTCCATTGTTAATATTGGAAAATCTGGATGTATTATATCATGATTGGAGGAGGTAGCAGTTTTCTTTCAAAGGGCACAATACAGCAATTAGAAACTAAAAGCATTCTTGAAAATGGAGAAGAGGAAAGCTACTAAGTTATGAGGCTTTCTATTCCTCCCCTCCCCCTCCCACCCCTCTTGAATATCCTGTGTCGATATTAAGATTCGTGCTAATACTATTGATTTCTTCTCTTAATCTTTGCCTCCCTGAGTCTTTGGTCCCATAAATCCCCAGTTTATTGGTCCTTGGGTACCCATGGCTGATCATAAGCTTCCCATGAGCCTGGCCCAAAGCGAATACTCAATAAATGTTAGTGATTCATGAGCAACATCCAAACTAAATGAGGAGGAAATAATGAACATTGACCAATCAGCTCAAAATGACTTTCTCAAAGTTTTTCTAAGTATCCTAAAATTATCAGGAGGGGAAAATTTGTTCCTGTCTTTTTCATTGCCAAAGGATGTTCTCTCATAAGCAGTTCATTAGCAGTACCTTTCTCAACTTTCTGAAATCAAATAGCGAGAGTAAACCAGAAAGCATAAGCTAACAGTAAGGGACAACTTCACTCAGGCTCAGGGAGTCTCAAGAGTCCACACGCCACTGGGGTCAAGGCACCAAAAACGTCTCCCTTTGGATTCCAAGACATTCCCCCTTTGCCTTCATATTTCTTGGAGTGGAGTTTCTCAGACATATTTTCACCCACACAGAGATGCGGACTTTTTTTTTCTCCTGACCTTTCTACTCCAGTTCTTTCCAAATCAGTTTCCACATTTCCATTGCTGTGAGATACTGAGCTTATCATGCTGCTCGCATCTGTTCTGGTCACCACTTGGCATGAGATGGTGGGGAGTTCCATGCCCATTTCCTCCAAGCCTCTGTGTGCTTCCACCTAAGTATAACTGATGCAGCCTGGGAACAAAACATCCCATCCAGCTTTGACCTTTGATTGTTCACTGATGCAACTCGCCTCCCTCTACCTTCCAAAATCTGAGCATATAAATACTTCCTTGTTTTGTAGACATTCTGGCCACCAGAAATGAAAGGTCTGTCTCGGGGCTTGGTCTGCCAAATAAAACAAGGCATACATTATGTTCTACCATTGTTGATGTTCCCAGACAACCCATGAGCTTTAGCAGCCTATTGTCGTGGAAAACAAACAAACAAACAAACTTTAAATTGACATGAAGAGGAGAGATTGAAGAGTGAATGGAAATGGGGAGTCATTCTGACATGTGAGATGGGCCCTTGAATAGGAATGGAATTCCGAGTTTTAAAACAGAACAGATCCTGGTATTTGGGGAACAGAGGACATATAGACCATGGCATTTACATTGATAAGTTCAAGAACTTATCTCTGAATCCTTCATCAAATAGGAGTCCACCTTGTGTTTTGTTGGAATGGTGACATCATCCCAGAAATACAGTCAGTAACCAAAAGAAATTTTTGAAAGTTTGCTAAAAACTGTAAATTGAGTAGGGGTGGGTGTGGGGTTTTGTCTTCAAGATGTTTAACAGAGAATCTGCAAACAAAACAAGTTCATTAAAAATTTCAGCTTTCTTTAAGGGCTACTTTTGATTGTCACTTAAACATGTAGCACTAAGCATAAGTCCTCTTGAAATAATCAGGAAGAATGTATATATATGTTATGACATGATGGATGTTAAAAATCCAGCTGTGGGTTAGGCCTGACCTAAAAGAAAAATCCAGAGAAACAAACTCAGTCAGTAGGTGAGGTTTAAGTGTGGCCTAATTTCAATAGGCTGTCCCTTAAGACTGAACAAATCCACCAGTGATGGAAGCATATTCTCCCCTCCTCCATTTCCTGCTTCCTTCCCTGTCACCTGGGTGATGCACACTTGGTCCAGAGGCTGATAAGTATATTTTTGCCCAAGAGGGAGGTTTAGTTCCAGTCATCGCAGGAAAGGTGGTCTGTGCTGTCCAGATCAGGTCCACCCTGAAGAAGACAGAGCAGCAGGGGGAAAGTGAACCAGAAATAGTGAAGAGAAAATGGAAAATGTAGGAATGAATGTTTAATGTAAATGGTTATCCCCATTCAAACCTAAAAGGGTGGGTATTTTAACTGGAGGAAGTAAGGAAAGTCAAAGAAGCATTTGAGGAAGCACAACATTTCAGCTTAGCCCTGAATCTGGAAATGAAGGAAGGCTAGTGATGATGAGGGTCCCAACTCAAAACGTCCAAGCTCAAATTCATCCCTCAGCATTCCAGACATTGTTCAGGGAACTCTGTTTTGGCTTTTCCATTAGTGTTTTCCAGCCAGGTTCCTCAGAATTGAATTATGTATAGAGTGAGAAAAAAATATCCCCATGACGTAAAAGATGGAACATTTTGGAACAGAAAGCTAAACACAAGAAGAACGAAGAGCAAAGAGCTGAAAATGTTTTCAGTGTTTTCTAAATATTTTTTAGAGTTAACACCTGACCAGATGGAGGAAATGACCCAGATTGCAAAAGCAGCAGGGAAGCGAGATGTGGCAACGATGGGGGATTTCTACTGAACTGACAGCTGGATTCATCCCCTCTAAAGGCAGGAGCTTGGTAAATTCTTACTTGCCTCGCTGGATATGGAGTCTCCCCAAAGGAACAAAAAACTATGAGAGGAACGTCTATGCTGAATGAATTATGAAAAGGAAGTGAGAACAGGTTGGTGGACTGGAGAGGGAAAGGCAAAGAGGAAAGGAACAAACATTTCCTGAATACCCACCATGTAGCAGATATCACTCAAGGCACTTAATATATATGTCATCTCATTTATTTATCTCATGACTGTGAGATGTGAGATTACCTCTGTGAGGTAATGCGTGTTTATCTCCACTTAGCCTCAGAGAGATTAAGGGAACTGGCCTAAGGTCAGCCAGCTAATTTGAGCAGGTCCAGGCTTTAATCAAAGTCCTGACTCAGAATTCAGACCTCTTCCACTACCACGTTGCTTCCTTGAGAAACTTGAGAAAAACTATCCACGTCCCCTGAAGAGTATCAGACATTTAAACTAGACCTGGGAAGTCATTTCAGAAAGAGTTCCGTTAAAGGTTGGTGTAAGTCTGTGACTTCAACTATAAAATAGAGATGACTTAAAAGGTTTGAGTAGGGCTTCCCTGGTGGCACAGTGGTTAAGAATCCACCTGCCAATGCAGGGGACACGGGTTCGAGCCCTGGTCCGGGAAGATCCTACATGCTGTGGAGCAACTAAGCCCATGCACCACAACTACTGAGCCTGTGCTCTGGAGCCTGCGAGCCGCAAGTACTGAGCCCATGAGCCACAACTACTGAAGCCTGTGTGCCTAGAGCCCTTGCTCTGCAACAAGAGAAGCCACTGCAATGAGAAGCCCAGGCACCACAACAAAGAGTAGCCCCTGCTCACCGCAACTAGAAGAAAGCCCGCACGCAGCAACGAAGACCCAACGCAGCCAAAAATAAATAAAATAAAATAAAATAAAACATTAAAAAAAAAAAAGAATCCAAAACCATTTAGAACCCAGTCAAATTGAATATATACTTAAAAAAAAAAAAGTTTGAGGAGCTACTGATCTTTGCAAATAACCCAACCTAAGAAAAGCTGCAGTGGTGAGCAAAGATGCTGATGTGACTCTCACGGAACTCAGCTCAGATTTGAGAAAGACACACAAAAAAGGTGGACAAGCTCATAATTAAGAAGAAATGTGCACGTGAGGATATATCCAGAGTCTGGAATGCTAAAACATTTTGTAGGAAGTAAGGCTTGTGAAAAGTGCCAAAGTGCACAGTGAGGAGATGTGGGGTGTGCTCAAAGCAGGAAGCAGAACAAGGAAGGCAAAGACCTGCTGCAGGGCCAGATGGCCAATGTCAATAGAAAACAGGGAGAAAAAGCACATTGTTCTACTCCTACTCAACTTTCCATTATCTTCATCAACAAGAATAACTTTCAGACCTGCAAAGTTGGATCAAGCTCTGGTGAAAGACTCTTGAAACCCAGTGCCTTAAGTGAGTTTGTCTTTTGGCCTGGAATAACGAACAGCCTGAGAGAAGTTGCTAGAAAGGTCACATTGCTGTGTTAATCTACGATGGCGAAAGATGGCACAGGTTCCAAAAAGCTGGAGTTTGGCATATGTGATCTTGATTTTCAAAGGGGAGGGAGGTGAAGTCTCTGGACCACAATCTGGTGAGCTTGTTCAGGAGAGCTTAGGAATCAGCATAGATTCCCTACAAACAAGCATTGCTGGACTCACTTCATTTATCCGTAGAGTCCTTATTTGGATAGACCAACGGAAGGCTGTTGGCAGAGAATATTAATGATCCTTAACATCCTTGGAGGTGAGAAGGAAAATTGGGGGCTAGAATATAATCAATTAAGTGCATTGTAACTAGTAAGGGACCACATCCAAAGAAATGCTGTTCAGAAACTGTGTCATCTTGGACAGGGATTTCCAGGAGTTTTCATCCACAGCTGTACCCTATTTAACATTTCTGTTTCAGTTAACATGGGCTGAGTTGGCTTTTTAATTAAAGTTTCAGATGATTTATGATTGAGAAGAATGACTGAAACACCTGATGTCAAATTTAAGGTTCAAAAAGGACTTGATGGATTAGAGCAATGGCCTGAGTCCAAAGAGGAAACATGCAATATGGTTAATACAAAGTTTTATACTTGGATTCCAAAGTGAGTTTCAGAGGTATACATGTTCAAACAGTAGCGCATGCAAAGAATACCTTTGGGAATTTTGTTGACTCAAAGTGAGTGAAGAGTTTAAGGAGCTGCTGCGACCTTGACTGTCATCTTTGGTTATGTTAATGAAATGCAGTACCTGGAACAATGGAATTCACAGACTCTCTGTTCTGTTCAGGTTGGACTGCCCCTCATAATGGGTGTGCAGTTCTGGGCGCAAGCTCCAAAAAGGGCAGTAACAATTGGGAGCCTGTTAGAAAAGAGGAATGAAGATGGGAAATGAGACACAGTTAAAGGAACTAAAAAGGTTTGGCCCAGAGAAGAGAAGATGATGAGGAATGGGGTTTCTTCTATGTAGTCCTAGAAGGTAGAACCAAAGCCAACTAAGTAGATTTCGGGCTAATTGCCAGGAGACACATTCTAATAACTACAGATGCTGAGCCCCAAATTGGGCTGCCTCACAGAGCTGTGTGTTTCCTCTCACACTTACTCTTCAAATGCAGGTTGAACAATTACCTGTTGAGGATGAGGAGGAAAGACCAAGAGAATCTTGCCTTAAGGTTACATCATCCCCAGTGGCTGGTCATCTAGCTCTTTCTTGAACACTTCTTGGGAGAGATCACCATCTAATAATACTGTCTAAACATTTGAATAAAACCTTATTAAATATTACTCTCACTTTTTAGGTTACTACAGATCTTACGTAATGGCTGTAATACTCTTCAGAATTTGGAACTATCCCTTGGATTGGATCTAAGATGAATTCCTCCCTCCATTCCCTGTTCCAACTACCTAATTCAGACCACCATCATCTCTTGCCCAGAATACAGCAATCTTTCCTTAATGTACTCTCCCAGACTTTAGTATTATATTTCTTTCAATATAGTCATCGCTCTGGCCACAGTATTCCTTCTTAAACACATTTTATCAAGTCAGTACCATCCGATAGACCTTTAATTTCTTTAATAATCCATGGCATAATAAGGTGGGATAGGAGGGAAGGAAGGTGATGGGCTGCCGTGTGATCAAAAGCTTAACCACAAAATGCAGTTTGGACCTTGATTGGATACTGATTCGTACAAACCAATTCCAAATGTTTTTATACATCACAACAGAAATATTTTGGTTCGTTTCTTTGGCTTTTCCTGCAAGAAACCATCCTCTCCTCGAAAACAACCTGAAGCAAATGTTCTCCATTTTTATAAGCAAAGATGCAGACTAAACACACTAATTTAACTCATCCATCTGATTGATCACTTGAGAGGATGTGGAAGATGCTAGTGTCTTGCTCTATAGTGCTCTATCCTGATTGATGACACAGCCTTTTAGCAGAGAAGTAGTACAGTCAATTCTCGATTACCTGCTAATAGGTGGAAGCAGATGCAAATGTAATTAATTGATGGATATTTTACCTAGTGTGTTTCACATAACAATGTCTCAAAACCTGGCTACAAAAAAGTCTAAGAAAACAGGGAGATAAGAAGCAGTCTTTGAGAAATATTTGGGAGAAGATTAGGTGGTGAGCTGAGAACCTTAAGTTCTTTTTCTTTTGACAATTGTTTCTAAAATGCATCTTTTAAATTATTTATCCTGAACTAACAAGCTTCACCACCACCACCTCCCAAGACATTTTAATTTGGGATTCTCTCTCTGCAGGTGGCTGAAAGTATGACCTGTAAATTCTGGAGCTGTGGGATTACCTCTCCAGGGAACAAAGTAACAGAAGAGAGTGTAAAACAGGTGACCAGAAAAGCGAAGGTAGTTATGGAAGAGGAAGAATTGAGACTTTCCAAAACCTTGTCAAGGCTGTTTTCAGAGCCCTGGCTGCCTTTCTCTTCTTGGAGTTCTTAAGACACTCCTCTATTCTTATAATAAATCCACATTCGGTGACAACAGAAAGAGAAAGTAAAAGAGATGCCAAAATGAGACCTGATCATTATCTGAACATCCTTTTAGCTCCTACTTCTATGAAAACGTCCCTGATCACATCAGCCCAAGCAATGGTATCTTCTCAATTCCTATAAATGTCTATCTATCTCCTCCACTCACCTGACTCTTATCATAGACTGCTCGCATGTAAGTTATATGTATATATCCCCAAGTAGATTACATGTTATTTGAGAGCGAGAAGTAATGTCTTTTCCTCCTTTGTTATTCCCCACTGCACCTTCCAAAGCATATGGTAGACAGACCTTAAATAAATATTTGCTGATTTGATGAGACTGATCCATGCTCGGCAGTTCAGACTCCCTTAGTTGTCAAGTAACTGAAGTTTCCTTTACTTGTGATAAAGCAATAGAGACTCACCATGTAGAAAATGAAAAATGGGGCACTTGATAAAATACCTCTGGGAGAACCCTAGATTGTGTACCAGTGTAGAAACAGTTTAAAAAGACTCTCAAAGAGTGTGCAAGCCGGGATTAGCCACTCCAGGAAGTTAGAATGTTTGACCAGCTTAGCAAATGTAATTTAGTTAGTGCCTCACTGGTGCATGCTATATAATTTGCCTATGCAGTCACCTAATTTTCATGTGTTGACAATTATCTATACTAAGGCTTTCCCCCTTTACATCACCAAGAAAAAAAAAGAACTTGCTGTACATGTACAAGTTTGAGGAAGTCTGACTTGGCAGGCATGCTTGTGAAAAAGACCTGTGGATTTTAGTTGATCTCAAGATTAGTATGAGTTAAGGGCTTGTTTTAATTTCCTAAAAAGGCTAATGCAATCTTAGGCTAAACTAAGCAAAGAATCACATTAACTAGAGTTGAGTGTTTGGGTTATCTAGAGGTCCAATCTCTTGCATGGTGTTGGACTTTGCGTGCTGTCATCCAGAGTCTCCTTTGACCCCATTAGGGACCCCTTACACAGCCCCTTCCACGTCACACAGCTAAGTTGGTAGGAAATCCTTTAGTATCTTAAGGCTTTATCTGCTATCTGCTTCCTGGCACTTCCACCTATGGAATTCTACCCATTGAGCCACAGAAACCAAATCGCACTCTCTTCCTTCATCACAATGGAAGGCAGCCCCCTAAGTCTGCATTTAACATCTCCCCAGTTCTCTCTCCCTTTTTTAAGACTTTAGTTTTTAGATCAGTTTTAGGTTTACAACAAAATGGAGAAGAAGCTACAGAGATTTCCCATATACCCCTGACCCCGCCCCACATGCATAGCCTCCCCCCACGATTCACATCCCCCACCAGGATGGTACATTTGTCACAATTGATGAACCTACATTGACACATCACAATCATCCAAGGTCCATAGTTTACCTTATGGGTTTGGACAAATGTTTAATGACATGTATCTACCAGATAATGAATATCATAATATCATACTGACTTTTTTCACTACTCTAAAAATTCTCTGTGTTCTGTCTATTCATCTCTTCCACAGACCTCATCCCCAAACCCTGACAACCACTGATCCTTTTACTGTCTCCATAATTTTGCCTTTTCCAGAATGTCATATAGTTGGGATCATGTAGTATGCAGCCTTTTCAGATTGGCTCTCTTCGCTTAGTAATATGCATTTAAGGTTCTTCCATGTCTTTTTAGGGCTTAATAGCTCATTTCTTTGTAGCACTGAATAATACTCCATTGTCCGGATGTGCTGTAGTTTATTTGTCCATTCACCTTCAGAAGGACATCTTGGTTGCTTCCAAATTTTGGCAATTATGAATAAGGCTGCTATAAACATTCATGGGCAGGTTTTTTGTGAGTTTCTTCAACTCCTTAGGGTAAATATCAAGGAGCATGATGTCTGGATTTTATGGTAAAAATGTGTTTAGTTTTGTAAGAAACTGCCAAACTGTTTTCCAAGGTGGCTGTACCATTTTGCGTTCCCATTAGCAGTGGATGAGTTCCTGTTGCTCCACATCTTCACTGACAGTTTGGTGCTGTCAGTGTTCTGGATTTTGGCCATCCTAATGTGTGTGTAGTGGTATCCCAGTTCTTTTAACCATTTTGTAAATCATATGGTCTCCAGATGCCTCCCTGTTCTCTGCCCTTCTCAGAAGCTCTATTTTATGTAGAAACAGAGGCTCAAAGAAATACATTACTTGTTCAAAATCATACAGTCAACAACATCAGAACTGAAGTTTGTATTCATTATTATTTGCAATGAATTGACTCTTAATGTAGCTACTTCTTTTACTGTGAATAATGGTGTACAATAAAACATCAGGGAGGCTCTGAGAAGAGGGCCAGCCAACTTCTAAGATTTCTGTATCTTTCAAATGAAAGCATACCTGCCTTTTTAGACCAAAAGGATTGAACAAGTTTGAAGGAAATCAGTGTTGTTTGTATTTCTTAGTTAATAATAATGATAGCTTTTGAAGAATATGCTAAGCTTGTGCTAAGCGTAAGAGTAGAATATGCTAAGCTTAGGCTAAGAATATACTAAGCTTTTCCAGAGCTAAAAAAATCCAAGGCAGGTAATGATGATACTAGAGTTTTAATGTCTGATACATTTAAGATGATCATACACATTCCCTTTATACTTGATAAGTTGTTTCTCTATCTGAACTTATCTTTCTTAAGAATATATAAACAACATACATAGTCCTGAGAAATAGCTTGGTACTATACTGCATATCTGTCTGAGAGAATGAAATGTAGGTAGTGATTTTGCTTGTGTTTATAGTAAATGGTAAGCTTTACAAATTGCTGAGTTAACCTTACAGAGAATCCTGGAAATGAAGGATCCTGATCTGACTGTGATTTCTCCCTGAGGTCAGTTCTAGGTCACCGTATTCTGAGTCTTTATGCCACTTAGTCATGATGGGAATTATAATTGACCTGGATTTCCCCATTGACATTTCCACTTGATTAGCTCTGAAATATAAAGTGTATGAGTTCTGTTTTATTCTAGACTTAAGTAGCAGGAAACTTCTGCTTTTCTTCCCAAACATACTCCTTCAAATTTATAAAAGGCAGAAGTCCCAGTAGAATCACACAACAAATGTTTCTGGCTAGTGATTCACCCATAGGGACAATGTGAACACCAGTATAGGAATTTTTCACAGGCCCCCCAGGGTGTTACTTAACAAATTAGAGCCATTTCTTACTAATTCAAACTAATTGAACAAAGAACATTCTGAATTAATAAAATCTTTAATTATATAAGAAAACTTTTTAATTGTAATAATTTCAAACTTATAGAAAAATTACAAGAATAATATATGAAATGCCCATATATCTTTTACCCAGATTTCCGATATTTTTTAACACTTTTATCATATTTGTTTTATCATTCTATTTGTACATGTCTGTACTCTTTATTTTTTCTGAACCATTTGAGGGGTTATACGTATATACTTCCCATTACCTCTTATTACTTCCTAAGTATTTCCTAAGAGAAAGGGCTTTTTCTTACATAACCATAATACAGTCAATGAATTTGAAACACTTAACATTGATGCAGTAGTTTTATCTAATCTACTATTTATATTTCTTGCAATTACCTTGATAATGTCCTTTATAGCATTTCCCCCCCGGGATTCAGTACAGGACCATGTATTGCACTCAGCTGTCTTTTTAGTCTCTTTAAATCTAGAACAGTTCCTTAGTATTTTCTTTACCTTCCATGACGAAGGAAAATTAATAATTTTATAGAATGCTTCTCCATTTGTGTTTGCTGATATTTCCTCATGATTAGATTCAGTTTATGCATCCCCAGCTAGAAAACTACATATGTGATGATGTGTCTTTCTCAGATAACCCAAGTATAGTATATCCAACTGCTCCTCATTCATGACATTAATTTTGATCATCTAAGTAAACTGTTATCCATTTTGATCATCTAATTAATTAAACTATACCACTGTAGTTTCTATTTTCTCCCTTGCAACTAGTAAGTAGTCTGTGGGGAGACTCTTTCGCCCATCCGAATATCCTGCTCTTCATTGTACTTTTCTTCTTAAACTTGATGATTCTTGCCATAACCAGTCTTTGCTATGATGGTTGTAAAATGTTAATTTTCCATGTCCACCCATTCTCTCCACATGTAGGTGTCCTTTTCTTCTATAAGAAATGTCTTTTCACTCCCTCCCTTTCATCTTCCCTCTTCCCTATCTGGCTATTAATATGATGGATCTACAGATTCCAAATCCATGGATTATAATCCATTCCTGTATTTATTAATGCTAATGCTAAAATTGTACCAGATTTGACAATTTGGTGTCCATTTAAGCTGGCTCTTGTATGTTTTGTATATGTTCCCATAATTATTTTTAAAGCACTTTCTTGTTTTCTAGTTCAACAAGATGTTCCAGACTCATCATGTGCCTTCTCTGCCCCAGTACCAGAACTGGCCATTTCTCCAAGAACCTCTGTTTCCATTTAATGGGGGACAGTATTTAGAAACCAAAATCTAAGAATTAAATATGCCCATTGCTACTAGGATGTCTTTGCATCTAGGCCCTTCTAGAGAACAGAGGTAGGAAGATGCACACATGCACATGTGTGTACACACACAGTGGTTGTCTATATAAGTAATTGAAATTCTGATGTTATACTGGTGCTTTCAACCTCAGTCCCACTCCGCAGGTTCTTCGTTGCCTTCCCCAGATCATCTTTTTTTCTCCCTTCTTTCACGAGAATTCTGACTTCCAATAAGGTCGAGATGCTGACTTATCTTCCCAGTCTCACACTACACATGAAATAGTTTCAGAATTGCTACACCCAAATCACTATGTATATCAAATAGACTAAAAAGAAATTGATATATTTGCGGTTCTAGGTTTTTCCCCTAGAGTAAATCATCAAAGTATTATGTTTTAAAGTAACTTGAAACAATTTGACCCACTCCTCCACCTCCACAGCACTTTCAATGTAGTCATGTAATCCATTTCCAAAAGGTATACTCAGAGATGTGTCACTCCCTTTCCTGTCACTTCCACCTGGTTCCCCCCAATCCATTCTAGGTAGCCAATTTCATTGTTTTCTGGGTTTTCTTTCCTGTGTTTATTTTCCCCAAAATAAGCAGATTTATGTGTTTTCTTTTTTCTTCTGCTTACACAAAAAATAGCATATGGTAGATACTCTTGCAATTAGATTTTTTTTAAAACTTTGCGTCTCCTGGAGTAAATAGAAATCTTTTTTTTTTTTTTACAGTGCTATAGTATTCCTCTGGGTCAAGTACTCCTAGGCATTCAGGTAGTTCCCAATATTTTACTAGTACAAACGATGCCGCAGTTAAGAAACTTGTACTTGTGTATTTTTATATTTTAAAGGTTTATCTTCAGGAAAAATACCCAGAAGTAGGATTACAATGGTTTTGTTACTGACAAATTTCCCTTCATGGGGGTGGACCACTTTGCATCTCCTCTATTAATGTATGAGAGTGGATATTTTCTTATAGTTTCGTCAATAGAATACACTGTCAAGATTTAGACTGCCAATCTGGTGGGTGAGAAATGGTATCTCTGTGTGGTGGCAATTTTAATTTCCCATGAGTGCAATTGTGCATCTTTTCATATGTTTAGGGGCCATGATTATGTATTTTCTGGGAACGGTTCTTATTTTTTGCCCATTTAAAAGCAGGATTTTCAGTGTTTCTTTCCTCAACTTTTAAAAGTTCTTTACACTGTACCTGGGATAGGAACTCTTTATCTGCGATAAATATCTCAAGTATTTTCCCCCAACTTGTTATTTGTCTTTTAATTTTGCTTATGATTTTTGCCTTTAAAATTTTTTTGGTAGTCAAATTTATCAAGCACTCCTTCTTTTGCATTTGTATTTTGAGTTATAGTTAGATATCTTCTACCTTCCCTCAAATTTTAGAGAAATTCATTCATGTTTTCTTCCAGTATTTGTATAGTTACACTTTTTACATTTAGATCTTTAATCCATTTGGGGCTTATTCCTGTAAGTGTGAGAAATGGACATAATTTTACTTTTTTTCCATGTGTCTATCCAGTTACCTCAGTAACTTTACTAAAACGTTCATTTGTGTCCCCAGAGATTTGAGATACCACCTTTATCATATTCTGGCTTACCATATGTGTTAGGTTTTTTTCTGGACTTTCTGTTCTATTCCATCTGTTCATGTACCAGTACCACACTGTTTGCAAAGTATAAACCTCATCGTAAATTTTAATATCTGGTGTGGCTAGTCTGTTGGTTCCTCCACTCCCCTCACCCCACACCCTATTTCTTTCCTGTGTTTTTCTAGTGTGTTTGTTTTTCCATATGAACTGTAGTATTCACTTGCCTAGCTCCAGGGGGAAAAACAAAACCTTGTTGTTTATTGGAATTGCATTAAAGTGATAAATTATCTTAGGAGAACTGACATCTAAATACAACAGAAACATCCTAACCAAGAACCCAAAATGTTTTTCTATCTATTCCTCTCCACCTTTGCATCTTTCGGGAATGTTTATAGTTTTCTTTATGTTGGTTTTGAACATTTCTTGTTAAGTTTATTCTTAAACATTTTGCTTTCTTATTGCTATAGTAAATGTGGTTTTTTTTCTCCCATTACACTTTCTATCTAGTTATTATTTGTGTATATGAAGGCTATTGATTTTTGCAATTGATAAGCTATTTTAAAACATGACTCGCTGTATTGCAGACAAGTATGTAATTTTAACATTGTTAATGTTTCAGAGTTCACAAAGTTTTTTGCAATATACATTTCGGTAAAGGCATATAATAACTTAATCCAGTAAAACAAAATACCTTCTAATGGAATATATGGCTTCAATGAAATGACCTATAAATTGCATGTTATTTCTAATAAATATAATTATTATATTCATAATCAAAACATAGTTTGTTTTTTTAAGTACTTTAAAATCATCTACGTCAACAAATTGAACAAAAGACAAGAGGAGCTAGCTTTTAAACAAATAAGAATGGCTTGTAACGTGTTGGAGACTATACGTAGGAATGCATAGATGTACAAAAGGCAGTGGATCTTCTCCAGCCTCAGGTATGAACATCCAGACAGATTCAGCGGTGTTATCTATGTTAATTTATCACTGCCCTTGTGGATGCAATGATATGGATGAAAAAGCATCATTCATGGCAGTTTCCACCTCTCTGAAACAGGAAAGACTTGACTTGAACGAGTGAGGGACAGATGGATATCCAGAATCCCCATCCTCCCCATCTGACATCCTCCGACGTCAGAAAGCCAGAAGCTGACAGAGCCAGACAGTACAATAAAAGGAGACAATTAAGAGTTCCTATTCTCCCATCACCCAGCCCGTGCCCAAAGCCAGCTACTGAAGAAAAACCCCTGCTCATTTAATGACATCTTATAATCATACATGAAACAAAAGAAAGTGTTGAAAAGAATTTAGCACAATGATCCCAAGGCAAACTGAAAGATTGAAGACACATCCTGTTTTCTGTGCTGTTTCCTTCCCCCTGGTATGACGGTATTGGAGTCATTTTACAATCTAGGTCCAACCAACACTCCAGCTTCATCTCTTCCTTCCTCACAGTAGACCAATGCATTATTATATTCCTTAGGTTACATGTAACAAACAAAGCTAGTCTACATAAAGATGGCATTTATTAAAAGGATATTAATGAATCTCATGGAATCCAAGGAAAAGGTAAACTCCCCAGCCTCTGGAAGATCCAGGAACTTCCATAAAGGGAAGTTCCATCCCTCTGCTATTAACATGGCTCAACTCCCAAGAAGCCTTAGTTCTAAATTCCAAAATCTTGAGGAGAATCCAAATGACCCAGCCACCAGTATTTCCCTTAGACTCAGGCAAGACAGACCTCTGCATATCACAAAACCATGGGAAAAAAAAAAAAAAAACAAAACTTATTAGAGAACATATCGGTGTCTTTATCACTGGGATACTACTTGTAATTCTTGATGTGACACAAGCTGTAATCCTAAAACCTCAGGGAAACACTTCTCTACCTGTCTTGTCATAGGTCCTGGAGTACAAGGCATCCACATCTGGATGATGTGAGGCTGTATGGATTGTGCTGCTGCCCATGTTTGAGGCAAACACTGCTTCACAGTGCAGGAAAGATTTGAGGAGCTCTTGCATGCAGGAAAGAAAAAAGACTACAGTGGTCAAATCCTTCCTCGATACCAAAAATAAAATAGGTTTCTCTACAACGAAATATTGTTTCACAGTAGTGTTGAAGGTCTAGTCTCTGGTCTATTCTCTGATTTCCCTTCATGTTACCATTTGTGGTTCCAGAGGCACTCCTGATTTTCATGGAGTATTCTCAATAGTTGCACATGGCAACTGAGAAACATTTTACAATGTTTAAGCAGTTCAGATTACTTTTCAATTTGTATATATGTAGATCTATGACATCAGTTAAGCATAGTACTGACTCTTTTCATTGGTAACTAGCTGGACATTGAATGGTACAATTGCAAATAGTTTTATTTTTATCAAACAATAAGCTTTCATTAAAGTTACACAAAATTAAATTCACCTTGATTTAATTAATTTTGATTAAAATTATGACACCAAATTAGTTACAGTTTGTGTTTTGCATTTAATTTTGATACATGATTTAGAATACTTTAGAAGAAAAAGAACTTTGGGGGGGAAATATGTTTTATAGTTTTATAAGAATATTTCTAAAGTATTCTACATTTAATTAATTTTTTACATGTATTTTGTTGCAATTCTGGATGAAACTATGTTAAAATTATGTTTAAGTTTTTAATTCTTTAGGTCCCTAGGAATGACTACAAGTCAAAATCATAAAAGATGTCGAAAATATAAACGTAAACTCAAAATAGAAAATAGAAATAGAAAATCTTCAAAGAGACTGTTTTCTTAAAATTTTAAAACATTTAAAATGAGCACATATATGTTAAGCATAATCCACATAAAACTTATAAATGGGATATTACAAATTCTGTATTTATTGAAGTTTTAATTACTGATCAAAACAAAAAAATGAACAAGAAAATTGCTCCAGTCAAATACAGAACTTGAATTTGGATACATCACCAGATGAAATTCCTGCAACTGAAGAATATACAAGAATTCATATTGAAGAATATGAGTATTCTTTATTAAATGAAGATTTGCAAAGATGATTATTCACATCAGCATCACAACCCAGAAACATCAAATGCAACTGTGTGTTTCCCTTTAAAAGATGAAAAAATGACATTCATGAAATCTGTAACCGACAAAAAAAAAAAAAAAAAAAAAAATGACATTCATGAATATGCCAATCAGATGAGAAAGATGAAATCTCTGGGGCTTTACTGTTTATTAGATGATGACTTTGGAAAATGGCCCATGTGGCTTTCTGACACCGTGAGAATGTTTCTTGCAAAACATATTCTGATGCAAATAAATTGTTTTGATTTTCCATTGTATGAATATCACAGAAAATCTAATACTTCATTTTATATTAAGATTTGTTCAACTGGAAAAAGAAACTTTGGAAACTGGCTTTTATATTCTAATTTCAAAGATAAAGTATTATGTTTTTACTGTCAAATGCCTCACAACCAGTCTTCAAGATTAGCTTCAAAATGAAGGTATTTGTTGCTAAAAACACCTGGTGTCTCAAAAGAACACAAAATGTCAATTGTGCATACATACACAAACACACACAAAACAAAATGTGCAATTATTAGAACTTTTTGAAAGTTTAAACAGCACAAAGATTGATAGCATTTAGCAAAGGAAGTAACACCGATATAGGATATTAGCATATGTTTAAAAGAATAATATCATGTATGCTCTATTTATCCCAAGATTTTCAAAGCAAAAACAGTCCAACATTTAAAGAAAGTAAGGGCAAATTTCTAGGTTTATTAGAAATTATTTAGAAATTTGATGCTATGGTGGATGAACATGTAAGCTGAATGAAAAATGAAGAAACTCAAAATAAGATTTTTTAATTGTATGTATATAATAAAGGGAGAAAAATTAATCATTCCCCAAATTAAAACCTAATAATACTAATTTCAACTACATTGTATCAGAAGTAAAAGTTGTGTTGAAGAATAATTTTTATTAAAAAAATTTTTGAACTACCCCCCCCAAAAGAAACCCAACAAAATTGAAATCAAAGAATGTTTAATTTGTTTTATATATGTTGGAAAATATGTGGGTTTTGATTTAAGTGAAGATAGTTAAAAACACAATTTTCTGCCTCTGTCTACACTGGCTGTTGTGTTACATAGCCCCTCCTTGCTCCATGAGTAGGCAGTACTGGTTTGGGACCCCAGATGCCAAAGTTAAATAAATTAGATTTTTTGTTAAAAAAAAAAAAAGCAAATGCAATTTTCAGTGTTAGGCATTGATCTGAAAGGTTATCTAGGCAGATCTATGATAATGCCATCAACATAGTTGGTTTGAACAACAAGTACATAAACCAGAATTTTAGCTCAAAGTCATGATCATTCTTTGTACCACATAGTGCACTTGAAACAAGGTCTCCATTGTGTCAATAGCTCAGTAGTAAAGACATTCTGTGGAACAAATCAATTATTATATTAGGTATTTTCTGGGTCTGCCCACCAAATATAACCTTACCGTTTCACTTAGACACAATGAGGATGTTAAATATTGCTACAGCAATTTGATTTCTTTTAAGGAAAATACATGAAGTACCCTAGAAGAGGAAAGCAAAATAACTGAAGGTCTCAAAGGGAAATCAATCTTTGACAAAGAATGAGTTAGTCTTGTATTTGGCTATTTGGTGTGAACCGTTATTCGCTACTGTGTTAGCAAAAACTTACAGGGAACTCAAACAGATACTTTTGGTCCACTTTTTTTTTTTTTTTAATCTATAATCTATTAATCCCTAGGTCATTTAAAAAAAAATGAGTGAAATATTTCAAGATAGAAAAATACTGAGTATAATATAATCATTCATATATCATCATCTAATTCTTTTTTTTTTTACATCTTTATTGGAGTATAATTGCTTTACAATGGTGTGTTAGTTTCTGCTTTATAACAAAGTGAATCAGTTATACATATACATATGTTCCCATATCTCTTCCCTCTTGCGTCTCCCTCCCTCCCACCCTCCCTATCCCACCCCTCTAGGTGGTCACAAAGCACCGAGCTGATCTCCCTGTGCTATGCGGTTGCTTCCCAGTAGCTATCTATTTTACGTTTGGTAGTGTATATATGTCCATGCCACTCTCTCACTTTGTCACAGCTTACCCTTCCCCCTCCCCATATCCTCAAGTCCATTCTCTAGTAGGTCTGTGTCTTTATTCCAGTCTTGCCAGTAGGTTCTTCATGACCTTTTTTTTTTTTTTCCTTAGATTCCACATATATGTGTTAGCATACTGTATTTGTTTTTCTCTTTCTGACTTACTTCACTCTGTATGACAGACTCTAACTCCATCTTTTAAAAAATTAATAGTACTTATTTTTTAAAGTTAGAGAAAAGATTTTTTTAATTGAAACTGCATATAAAATAAACAACAAAAGTAGCATTCCAATAAAGAAAAGGGAAATGAGAATGTTTGTTTATCTATGAAGATTCATGTACCCATAACCTCTAAACCATTTTCTATAGAGATTATTTTCTGAACATATTATAGTTTCAGATATAGTCTTGAATGAAGAGAGGTTTCAATAAACTGAGCAATATGTTATTGGTGTTTTCATTTTTTATAATGTTACAATGTCAAAATTTTTAAAAGAAGAAAAACTTAAGTACTGCATGGATATTGCCACAAGAGACCATGAAAGTTGTCTAAGTGACAGTAACATACGAAATTACCATAGTTTATAATAGATTCTGTGATCATGGTAATTTATTACATGTAGCTCCATTAAAATGATTAAACATCAGGTACATGTCAATTATATCTCAATTTTTAAAAAAGTTTAAAGAATCATATGTAAATCGCCTTGTTCATTCTGAGTGTTGCTTTAAGAATTTTATTGACCATTCCTGTTGCTACTGCCTCGGGAGAGTAAAGTTGACCCAAACTGAAACTAATAAAAACTGAGAACTATAATGACTCAAGAAACATCACACATTATTGTTGAGAGAACGCAAATTTTGTGAAACTCTGAATCATAACAACATAATTATTCATTGGAATAAAATAGAAGAAAAGAAAAATATATTTTAGGAAATAAATGCATATTAATTTATGAATTTATATGTCATTTTATTATTCATCCAAACATTGTTCGTCCATCTACTAGATGCATTGACTTATACAACAATACTTGGGTTGTCTTTAATTTTTGCCAACACTCAATTATATAAAGATCATACATGTTTATATTTAAAAGGTTATTGTTACAAAAGAATATATCTGTTTTAATTTCATATGGCTGGGGGGGAGGTTTCACATAACATGAGCATGGTTACCAAGGGACCAACTTAATCCATCTGGAAGCATTTTCCAGAGTAAGTGAGGTCAATGTAAGCTAATCTGATACTCTCAAGAGGTTTATCTATCCCATTCTCTGCTAGAAATGTTGATGTCTCTGTTCTTTCATTCATGCTATTTTTTCTACCTGGAGTGTCCTTACCCAGGTTCTCTGCCTGGAAAACTTTATATCCTTCAAGTTCCAGCTGGAGTGAGCTCCTAGGAGTCCCCCCTGGCCTTCATTCACACAGTGTCCTGCATCTGTTTGATACAAATATTTCTATTATACAGACCACTTCTCATGGTGTATCAATTATTTTCTGTGTGCTGGTCCACGCCAAGGGAGCACAAGCTCCTCAGGAATAAGGACCATGACATTTTCATGTTTGCTGCCCTGACATCTAGCTCAGAGCCTTGTGAGTAGATGGTACTTAAACATTCATTGAATGAACGAATACATTGACAAATAGATTACACTTTGACAATTTCAGAGACTCCAGTATTCATACTACACATTATGTTGTCTATCATATAATACATACTACTAATATTGTATATTGTAATGTTCAGTACAATTCCTTTATATCTTACTGTATCAGAAAGAGCTTTATTGGCCCATTGATATTGAAATTAAAAGCAATTTACCATCATGTTCTTGTTAAATGTTAACAATATGCAAACCTGAAGAAGTTATGAGTCAAGAGAGACATGTGATATTTCAGAACTTGGATAGCCTTTTTTAAATTGAATTCTTAAGTGACAAATATAGTAATGCGAATCATAACAAATGCAAATGACACAAAAGGTCATAAAATAAAAAATAAGAGTTTCCTGCTCTCTCTCTACATTCCAAGAGGTAATTACATTTAGCAGTTTGATAGGTTTCCTTCCAGATATCTAGATATTTTTGATACCTTTTTTTTACACACACACACACAACCATTCACAGATAATTTATTTTCTTTCCTATTTTTTTCAACAAAAGAGAGTGTAGCACCCAGATCATTCTGCAACTTGTTTTCATCACTTAAAAATATTGTAGTGTGAATATCTTGCTAGATAATTTTTAACATGTACTCTCCAAGATATTTGGACACTGTATAGCAAGATATTTTAGGAGTTTATTTTGAATATGCAATTATAGGTACTTAATGAAAACAAGACTCTATCATTTCAATTGAATCTCTCACAGAGATTTTCTCACATTTGTTTTCTCAGCCCATCTCTTGAAATGTTGGCTTGGTCTTGAAATTCCTGATTATCAAAGCTCAAGTCTCACTGTGACATCACTTGGGAAGTCCAGGCTTATCCAGCTTTTCCATGGGCAGAAATGGCCCTGGGGATTTCAGATCTGCCTCATTTGGAAAATTCAGAAAATTATGTAGATGTCACATCAAGAAAACCTTTGATTTGAAAGTTAGTCAAAAGTCATTTATTAAGTTTTCTATACATTTTTTTAAAAGAACTTGTATCTAAGCAACTACTTTAAAAAATAAGCTATAGGGCTGAAAGTCACTTTTTTTCTCGCTTAGTTTGGCAAAGAGTCACATCACAATAAACAAACTACCGTATTACTAAATAAATATAAGATAGTTTTACTTAGAAGCTATTTTCAGTATTTTATTTTGGCTCAGTGAGGCCAAATTATAACTTCAACCAAAATTATATTCCTTTGACTAAGGATTACTTGATCGGTTTTCACTCACATAAACAAAGATAGTTTTTCAGCTGTATTTTAGGGTGTGGGGAGAGAAATGTTTTCCTCAACCCTCTAAGGGTTCCTGGCTGAGTGTGAAAGTTAAACTGACAAAGACAGATTAACAGGAGAAAAACATACACATTTGATTAAATTTTTACATGTACCTGGGAGCTTTCACAAGAGAATGAAGACTCAAAGAAGTGACCAGAGCAGGAAGCTTTTATACCTTTTAGACAAAGAAACAACACATTTCCAAAGAACTGAGAAGACAAACGGGTTTGGGCTGGGGGTAGTAAATGGTGAAGTTAGAAGCTTTCTTTATACAGCCTTCTTGGCCCTACAATCCCTGTCTCTGGTGATAAGAATGTCTCCCTTCCTCGAGGTACAGAGAGGGTTTCTTTTACATAGGAGAGTTATCTCCTGCTTTCAGGGAAGAAAATATGAGTGGGAGGAGGTCAGAGTAAACTTCCTGCTTCTGCTGTTTTCTCAGACTCCTTCAGTTTAAGATATTCAATATGCCAAGGTGACATATTTGGGGGTAGCATGTCCTGAACCCCCATCAAGGACAAACTGTGAGGTGTCTCCCCCAATAATTCAGAAGTAAGATATGACCCCCATCCTCCTCTTAGACTGAAACTATGAAGATAACCTAAAATGAACTATAACAGAAGGAAGAAAACTTTGACTGAAAATATTAACACATCTAAAGGAGGATGTGTCAAATAAGAGCCTTTGCAACCCCTTACGTCCTCCACAGGGGAAGAACCTAGGAGCAATGGGAAAAAGGAAAGGAGTAAGGGTCAGAGGCTGATGGGAGGGGAGTGTGACTGCCTATCCCAGCCTGATGCTCTCAAATGATGGAAATGACAGTGACCTTGCTCTGGTAGCCTCACCCAGCTCACATGTCCACGCAGCCTACTTGGATAGTCATTTGCCAGCCACTGAGAAAGTACAAATTCTCTTAGCTTGAGAAACTAAACACATGGCCAGCCATTCATCAAGTTAGAATAACAGACATGCGACAACTAGCTGCAAAGTTTATGGGAAGCAATATTTCTCCCAAGGACATGCCACAGCTAGAAAGTGTCAGCCAACCTTCTTTCTTCAGTGCTTATTGCTTTCTCATTCACTGAGAAACATTTTTCTCTAGTATCATAGACATCAAACATTGCTGTGTGAAATTACATCAGTAAGGATGACACATTCCATTTTGCCTGGAGGATCTCAATCACTTTGATACAGGAGAGCAGCCTCAATTTCTAATCCAGATGGAGAGCTTCAGATAAAGAGTATCTGGACACAATATTCCACATCTATCTTAACTTTGTGGTTTCCACAGAAACAGTGTTCTAAGTCCATGTGATGATTCAGACTTGATGTTGACCCTTTATCCACAGCCCTATCTTGCTTTGAGCAAGATATCAAAAAGCACTGCATTTAATTTTCACCTTAATTTCACCCTTTCCTCAAATCCTATAATAACTCATCTTTCCCTTTATTGGGTGAGATGCTTCACAGTTCCTCTGGGGTGCAGTCTTCCTTAACACAATGGTTCAATAAACCCGATTTTTCAGATTTCAGACCTGTTCCAGTTGGCCTTGGGCTGATGGGCTAGAACATTGGGTAGGTCTGACACAGGAGAGAATCCTCTGCATGATGTCATATTTCTTAATATAAACTTAAAATAACTTTTTTGGATTCTTGCTTATTGTGGGTCTGCCCCAAGAGATAGACAACCACTATTGGGAAACAAGAAAATTAATTTTCAAGTCTGCAAAGGTACTAAGAAGCTACATTACCAAATAAGCACCTGGCAGATACACAGAAGACAGCCCCAGAGACCACCTGGTTTGGATAAGTATATATTCCTTTAATTTCTACACATTTCAGAATGTTCCCGTTTCCTCTGATAACCATAACACTACATACAGACATACTATGGCTCTCTGCAGAAATTTGGCAAAGTTTTTTTCTGAGGAAGTTAGAAAATTGAAACCTTCATTTTTTTGGAGGGGAGGAGTACTTTAGGTTTGGGAAATCAGTTCATTAAAAAACAGGTTTAAATAGAGAAAGAGGTTTGCAAATCATTCATCTTAGTTTTTCTCCAAACATGAGATCTCAGAGTGGATTTTTTTTTTTCAAACTTGGCCTCTGCCGAGTGCTGTGGTTCTGTGGAGTGCTACAGGGGCTGCCATGGGGCTGAAATGAGCCCTGGCTTCATACTAAGCCACTTACCCAAGAGTTGGCTTGAATAACATGTTTAGCTACCAAAAAAGAACATTTGGAAATCACTGCCTTAGTGATTTTTATATCCACGTAGTATGTAAAGTAGGCTGCGCTGGTTTTAGAATAACGATAGCCATCAGTGTTCCCAGTTGCGGGGAGGAAAAAAAAGGCAGTTCTCAAGAATTTTGGCTTTAAACAGGTGGTTGGCAGCTGCTTGGAACTACAGCTCCTTTCTAACACTGTAATGAAGTTCAGTTTCTGTCCACCAGAGGGCAGTAGTGCAGATATTAACTTGGATGTGATGTAGAAATTTAGAAGCTGGACCTGAGCGTAAATGTCCTTTGACTTGATTTTATTTTGCCCAGAGGAAAGTAAGTAACCACATTGTTTTGTTGACTTTCCAGAATTTTGGCACCCATTCTATTCTTACCTTTCATCCCTCAGTCTTGTGCCTCTGCTACCTCCTTTTTGTTGTGGAAATCAGCTCTGTCTGAGATCCAGGTTAACAGCTGCCTGGAAGGCCCCCCGACTCGACTCGGAGGAGTCCGGCACCCCTGGTGTGATTGGTCTCTCGTGGGCTTCTCCAGGAGACAGGTGGGGGACCTGGACTGGCCTTTGCACCTGGTGTGAAGAGCCCACAACTGTTTACATGTCTGAGCTCCTATTCAGTCCTGAAAGCAGCATGGGATTTGCAAAGCTAGTAATCTCTGCCTAATGAAAAGGCGTATCAGCTAAACAACCTGTGTGTGTGTTTAACCTATAAAATCTCCTAGAACACAAAAACAAAATTAAAAAAAAAATTTTTTTCTAACATTAACATCATGTTTTAATTTGACATACTTCCTCTAAAAGCACCAAAGAGTTTCTAAATTAGCAACCGTGTCCTTTTTTTCTGTGTCACAAATGTGCTAATTCCAACTCAGTTGGAATTTCTGAATACCCAGATCCACGCCTGGCTCTACTTTCAGCTCCGTGTGTTTCTTATCCTTATCTGAGTCAATTTCCTTCGCTGTTAAGCAAAGGGGCAGGATGACTATTCTCTTTGAACTTGAAAATATTGACTCTATAATTATTGATTCTCGCCTCTTAAATCATTATGGAAGGTGTTTATATGTTTCACACATATCTGAGTTTATAAACTCACTATAGTAAAATGTTCATGTATTACCTTCCTTACTTCCTCTTTCAATGAACACGCTTTTGTTTTTCTAATCTAACCATTGTCTTTTCTGGAGTCTTATAAAAGTTGCCCTAGGGCACCCACAGGGAGAGAATAGGCAAAGATGGACTAAGTAGCTTAATCCAACTCTGATAGTCAGAACCCTGTGTGGAAGCAACTTTATTTAGAGTTGAGGTTGGCAAACGAGACTCATGGGCCAAAGCCATCCCATGTTTTGGGAAATAAAATTTTACTGAAACACAACCACACCTACTCATTTATGGATTGCTAGAACTGCTTTCCCACTGCAATGACAGAGCAGAATAGTTGCAACAGAGACCCTATGGCCCAAAAGCCTAAGATATTTACTATCTGACCCTTTACAGAAAAACATGGGCTCACCTCTGCTTTAGAAAAATTAAAATGTGATTTTTTAAAAGAATTAACAGCAACAAATTTATTTTATCTCCCCACTAAAAGATCATAGAGTGACCAGAAGAGGAAATCAACAGAAATAGAAACATTGAGTTAACCAGGGAAAAATCTGGCTATAATTTTTAGTGTTGGTTGAAATTGAATAAGCATAACAAAGTAAAGGGTCTTTTTTATTATTTCTTTTTCTTGAGTTGAATTACATTTCTTTTAGGCTTGAAGTAACATTTTAAGGTAGAGAATCAGTAGCTGCATGGAACTGAAGCATACATTCAGTTTTCATTTAATTATTAGCTCCTCCTCAAGTGTTGTCTTTCCCTGGGTCTGTCCTTGGTACTCCTCTCTGCAATCTCTCTGAGTAGGAGTTAAAATTCTAAGAATGCATTATGCCTTCTTACTTATCTGCCTTATCTAAAGCCAGAATGCTCTTCTTTTATCTGCCCAAATACACGATTTAAGCAACCACTTCTCGGGGACCTACCTATAGATGAAACGGAGTGCTTTGGGCCCACCAGAAACTACATATCGGCACATTGCGTGTATGATATATGTTATGACTTATTTTTTGAATAACAAATCTTCAGTGTCAGAACTGATGGCTCTTCAGTTCTCCTGGCCTTTTCTCTAGCATCACAAGATGGATGCTTGAGTTGTTTAATTCAAGATGGGAAAAATAGAACCGATGGCGCCATATCCAACCCCTTTCAATAAGAAACATCTAGCAGGTTAGGCTTTCTTCTCATTGGCTATCTATCAAGTGCCTCCTTTTATGGCCAGTGTATATTCCTGAGCACACAGCTGCCCTAAACAAAATCGGGGTTCTGTTAGCAACTGAGAAATGACTGAAGGGATAGAGGGAAGGAAACTAACAGCACAAACCACAAAGCTATAGAATTCCCGTAACGTAAAGTGAATCACATGAATGAATAAGGGTATAAGATAAGTTTGTAACTGTTGTTAATATTACGGGAATCAGTCACTAACTCAACAAACATCCAAAATGTCCTAGGTATGGGATTTCTACTCTGACCCGTTTTGATTTTTGATTCAACACAATCTAACTTAACTCAAATCATGAGAGTATATCTTAACATCCTTTGATGGCCTACCAGATAGGCCAAAACCAGTCAATTCTTTTGAAGGTTGTGTTGGATGAAATAAAACACATGAATAAATAAAGATGTTGAGTAATCAAGTTGAGACAGAGCTCCCCCATTTATTGGGTCAACTAATGACTGAAAAGCCTTTTCTTAAAATTTAAAAACAAATTGTCTTGAACCTGAGATTAGCGTTAAAAGGAAAGGCCCTTCTCTCTCTCAATCTTTGGCGATGAAACAAAGAGATGGGTCAGAATTTCAGACCCATCTGCAATGAATATGATAGCTCTTGTTCTCTGATCACTAATGAATAACCTGGATGAAATAAACTTCACTTCTTTGCCAAGGTGCTTTTCCACCCTTTTGAAGAACTAATAATCATTTACCTACAGCAATGCAGACTTATTAGCACAGAAATGTTATTCGTATTCAAAAAGAACAATGCATTAAAAATAGGAACAGAAAGAGGTGGACTAAACAAATGGTGTTCCAGGACTTTGAGCCCTGGGGTACAAATTTAATCCTCTATTGTCATAACTTCCAAGGGACTATCTAAATCCTTTATTTTTTGGAATTCAATTGTATTGACTGTTTGCAAATAAATGGAAAATTGGCTGAAGATCAAAAATCTTCTGTGATATGGTGAAGACCTTTACTATAAAGTACCTTTATCAGGATTCAATCTATCTGTCAGAGATTAGAATAGTACAAAGAGCAATAGAAAATTACCAAGGAGGTAATTCAGCATTTCACTCTATCACTGTTGTCTGAATAATCTCTGAGACTTGGTTACCTTAACTACATCTAAAGTCTCTCCCAGGTACACTACAAATGAAGGGTCCTGGATCATTTTCCACAAACCCCTGCCTAATAGTACAGCACTCTTATCACTGGAGTTTTTAATGGAAGGTGGAATCAGGAGCCAGAACATTTTGGGAAAGTGGCCAGGCACCTAGGGAGATTTTTAAAAATACTGCAGTGTCTGACCCCTGACTACTTAGTGACTGTGGTCAATTTCATCATCAAAAAGGATAAGAATTTTTAATAAAATCATTAATGTATTAATTAATTCAAACATAAAGGCTCCTTTTATGTATACAACTTCCTTCTATGACATACCTGAAAGGTAGTTAAGAAAACATTGAATGCCAGCAATCATGGGAATTTAATAATTTCCCAGAGTAACTCATTTAGTTTTCTAGCAAATTTAATTATTTGGGATATTATTCTTAGATTAAATAAGTATTTATTTCCCTATAACTCATACAACAATCTAAGTCCTGCTCTCTGGAGACAGGAAAAAGAAATCTTATCCTTCTACATCACAGTTCTTCAATTGTTTGACGGTCTTACCTTTTACCTCTCTCTTTTCTTTTTTTCAATTTTGATTGAAGTAAAGTTGATTTACAATGTTGTGTTAGTTTCTGCTCTATAGCAAAATGATACAGTTATACATATATATATATATCTACTCTTTTTTAGATTCTTTTCTCATATAGGCCATTACAGAGTGTTGAGTAGAGTTCTCTGTGCTATACAGTAGGTTCTTACTCGTTATCTATTTTATGTATATTAGTGTGTATATGTCAGTCCCAATCTCTCCATATATCCCCCCACCACCACCGCTTTCTCCCCTGGTAACCTTAAGTTTGTTTTTTACATCTGTGACTCCATTTCTGTTTTGTAAATAAGTTCATTTGTACCATCTCTCTTTTTTAAAAAAATCATTTTGTTTAGTCACTCTTCAGATGGCTGAGTTTCGAATCCCATCACTTTCTCGGGTAGATCTATAAAGAGAAAGTTCCTAGTGGTCATTATTTAATTTAGAGTGGTGGTTCTCAACACCATCCCAGGATTCTGATTTAATTGTTTTGGATTGGGGCCCAGATATTGGTGGTCTTCAGTGCTCCCCAGGTGATTCTAATTTGTCACCAGGGCTGAGAACCTCTGAAAATGTGTGGTCCAGCCCCACAGCACCTCTGGCATGGAGGGAGCTGCAGTGGGCAAATAGAACAACTCCTTGCCTTGTTCTAGACACTAAAGTTCCACTGAGGCAACCTAAGTCACATACAAGATTTTAGTAACAGTTATATGCACTCTCAAATTAAGCTTAAGGTCAATCCAAAGACTTATGTATTTATCTAATGAATTTCTGTTAACTTACACCTTCCTGGTCCTGTGGAGATGGAGTTATTTTTTGGATTTAAATCCAGAATTTTTGTTTTTTACGTATTGCCTGTAGCTTTATTTTTCATAGTATAAAAGAAAATAATAGATATGCATTAACTCTGTGCTAAGCACAGGGCTAAATGCATTGACTATTAAGTCATTATCTTAATTGAATCTCCACAGCAGCACTATGGAAAGAGAATATTATTATCCCCATTTTACAGGTGAGAAAACTAAGGTTTAGATAGATCAGATTAGATCCATCACCCAAGTCCCTCAGAAAAATTTTAGGATTCTAATTCCATCAAACGAGTCCATATTCTCCCTTTATGTGTGTGTGTGTGTGTGTGTGTGTGTATTTATATCCTCCTTCCTACTGTAAATGTCAGCTTTTCATCAGCACTCACAGATGTGATCTGGGCACCATATAAATCCTCTTCAGATACTTTTAAAAATGTGGAACAGGCAGGAGCATCTTTCCGCTAGAGACCTCCATACAGAATGAACTAACCAGCATTTTAGAGCTAAATCAGTGCAAACGACTATGAAGCCATCAGCATGGACACATTTTTCCCTTTTGTCTGCAAGGATGTCCTGGGATTCTTGTTCAATGCCATGCCAAGATCTGTATTCACTCTTCCTCTTCCTCTGTAAACCCATCAATTAAGGAAATGAGCACTGTCCAGATGGACTTGTCCTAATGAACCAGATGCTGTCTCCAGAAATCACTATGTCTCGCAGGGATCACCATGTCATTACATCACAGACCATCCTTTTAATGCGTTGCCCTAGAATGTTATCTGGTACTAACATCAGTCTTACTGATCTGTAGTTTGCAGAGATCAAGTCAATATGTTATGTGCTTCTCTTTTCTTTTTTGGTTACCTCCCTTGCTGTCTCTGCTCAGAGATCATTTTAGGCACTTAAGAAAATTCCTCTCTGTTTTCACCCTCATTTGCCTGAGCCGCAGAATCCTGACTACCGTTGATCAGCTCCATTTGATCAGCTTCCTTTCTTTCATAAATTACCCACAATCTTGGGCTTCCATTGGCCCATTGTTCTCTGCCTGAACAGACTTCACTGCAGAGGACACTGAACTGGGGCCATTCTGCTTTTTCTCTGACATCTATGAACATTACCTTACTCGCCCAAGGCAGTGGGCAGATCACTTCCTTGTTCTTTTTGCTCAAATAAAACTTAAAACCCGCCTTGTAATTTCCTCTCATATTTTCCTAATATTGAGTTTCGTATCCTTTTCAAGTCTCAGCTCATTCTGGGCAGTAACCTTCTTGACACCTTAAGCTCATAATTGTACACTAAGTGAGGGTTTAACCTAAAACTATGATTACAAAGCTAACAAGTCGTATATAAATTCCAGCATCAAGAGGAAATGTGTTTTCAGTCCAATCTTTCTCCTATTATGAGCAGGTCAACCACCTCTATGCTAAATTCAAAATACATGGCATATGAAATCACTCTTCTCAGAAATTTCATGGTATACAAGTATCATCTTTCTTTATTTTATGTGCAAAGAAACAGGTACCCCAAATTGTTCCAGAAGCTAGACAGTGGTCAGGGTCATGAGTCACCCCCATAGATTCTGATTTTGAGTTGAGGGCTTTTTGGAGCTGATTCTCAGATAAGTTGTGGAAGACAATGGTTTTCAGTCCTGCTCAGTGTCTGATTGGAAAAGCCATCACCACGTCTCCCTAACTGACATAATAGAAAAGTATTACGGTCAGGGCTAACAATAGTGCCCGTATTCTTCCAGGGGCCCAGAGCAACAACAAGAAACACTATAGGCCGCTGTGCTGTGTCAAAGACTCAGGAAAAGCCTACTCACCTTACTGGGAAGTGCTTTGTTCCAGAAAATGATATTAAAATTATTCACATTTTTGAATTCCTCTTATCACCAGCCAAACCCAGGGATTTTGGAATGATGAGTCACTCCAGGGTCACTTTCACAGGCCAAAGAATTGAAAGATCTTCAGTCAATGAGGAAGCTACCCAAGGACCTTGGATAGTAAATATAAGGCCTCGAGCAGATTTATTTCCGTAGACTGTGGCTTCTGTTCTCCAAATACAAGGTTATACAGTGATGCACCAAGATCAACAGGGTCCCTTCTAGGTTGAACACATGTTAGTTTTAAGCCACGTGCTCTTGGCGCCATAGTTGTCCACCGAATTTCCTCTCCCCATCTCTCTGCCATCTCCACACCACCCCATCCCTGACCTAACTACCCCTATAGGATTTGGCCTGTGTCACGCGGACAGTCTCCCTTTCCCAGTTTGTTTTCTCAGGGCATTATGTGTTCACCCTAAGAAGGAGTAGGTTTCATTCAAGTGCCCACCCTCCCAATCTGGGCACCAGAATCCAGTGTACTGTCCATGGGTCCTGACAGTGACAGGGCCATGACACTGCCTAAGCATTCTGATCTTTAGTTGAGGGATCAGACATCTTTTTCTAATTAAAAAATAATGTATTTGAAGTGCGACGTACATGCAGAAAAGTGCACATATCTAAGTATACTGCTCAACACATTTTCAACTGACCTGATCAAGCAACAGAGAGTTACTCACACCCAGAAACTCCCTTCCTGCCCTTCTCCAACCCCACTGCCCCCCAAAAAGAATCAGCACCATGTTGACCTCTCCTGGCATAGATTGTTTTTGAACTTTACATAAATGGCCTCATACAACCTGCACACCCTTGTGTCTTGCTTCTTTTTTCCACAATATGTGCTTGAGATTCACCCATGCTGTTGCATGTAGTTGGAAATTGTTTATTATTGTTGCTGGATCGTATTCCAGTTGATGAATACTCCTGATTTCTTTCTCCCTTCTATGGTTGGTATACGTTGAGTAGTTTCCAGTGCTATTACAAATAGCACTGCTATAAATACTCCAGTCTCTGGGTGATCACATGTACACATTTCTGTTGGATAAACATCTGGGAATAGAATTGCTAGGTCATAGGGTAGCATATGTTCAGCTTTAATAAATAAACCGTATTTTAATAAATACTGTTTGCTCCTATTTCATTTCCTCCTCCTTTTTCTCCTCTTCTTCCTCATTCATTTTCTTCTTCAAGCATCTTTTTAACAAAATAGAACTCACGTGTGCCGACCTCACAGCCCGTGTTCACAGTCCGAGTGTGGGACAGTCATGGCCCTTAATGGTCCACAGCACGGCAGAAACCAGGGGTGTTTCAGAATCTGGTTTTACTTTGAATTCAGGGATACCTGAAGGGAAACCACACAGAGCAAAACTCCCAATATTACTGAGACAGTAAGGGGGCAGGGCACAACCTTTAAAAGAGTGACAGCCATTGAGGACACAACATAAACTGGTTAGAACCAACTAGGTCCAAGATTGTGGATGACTGACTTCCACTAGACCTTGAGCCTCAGTATACGCTCATTGTAATACATCAGCATATGCTAAATGACACATCCACAGCTACCACAACAGTTCAGAGGCTGACCATAAAAGACCAAAAAGTGGGCGGTGGCTCAATTCTTGGAAATCTCTGCCCCTTCCCCAAAATAGTTGGAATAATCCTCCCACTCAATAGCCTGTGAAATGACCCACCCCTATAAAAACTGACAACCCTGTACCCTGGTGCCTCTGACTTTCTGAGATGCCCCACACTCTCACTATGGAGTGTGTATCTCCCTGAATAAACCTTCTTTCACTTTACTATGGCTCGCTCTTGAATTCTTTCCTGCGTGAAGCCAAGAACCCACACTTGGCGGCAGTCCTAGGGACTCACCTGAACCTGGGACATGACCATCCTCCCGCGCCCCACTTTCTTTCCTCCAACATTACTATGAGCTGTGGCGTCTCCCTCGGAGCCTGACCAGCCCAGGCTTTTCCTCAGAGCCCCTTCCAGAATGGCCTCCCTGCCGGATCCCCTGGGGCCCGGAGAGCCTGCTGGTCAGAGCCCAGGCTATCTCCATCCACTAAACACTCCACTAAACACAGTGCTTAGGGCTGATCCTGATCTGTGCGAGGAAAAGTTCTGCTAAAAGACATGTCACAGAAAAATCAATCAGTCGATCTAAGAAAGAAACAGAAAATTTTATCTGAGCCAAATTCGAGGCTGATAACCTGGGAAGAGCATCTCAGAAAGCTCTGGGAACTACTCTACCCTCCAGAAGTCAAGGCATAGTTATACAAGGTTTTTCAGACAGAGGGCTATACATCAAATGACGTATTACTGACAGTTTACATGATCGAGATCTAAGCGTCATCGCGGTGGGTCATGTGTGACCCCGTAGAAGATCAAGAAGGAATGTTATCCTTTTTTTTTTTTTTTTTTTAATTTATTTATTTATTTATGGCTGTGTTGGGTCTTTGTTTCTGTGCCAGGGCTTTCTCTAGTTGCGGCGAGCGGGGGCCACTCCTCATCACGGTGCGCGGGCCTCTCACTATCGCGGCCTCTCTTGTTGCGGAGCACGGGCTCCAGACGCGCAGGCTCAGTAATTGTGGCTCACGGACCTAGTTGCTCCGCGGCATGTGGCATCTTCCCAGACCAGGGCTCGAACCCGTGTCCCCTGCATTGGCAGGCAGATTCTCAACCACTGCGCCACCAGGGAAGCCCCAGGAATGTTATCTTTTAAAGAGTTGTCTTGTTGATGCTAGGAGAATGTTGCTCTTGACGGTTGAGCAGGTGTTCCTGCTGATGCGAGAGGTCTGGTCGATGCCTAATGCAGACACACAATGCACAGTAGGGGGAGAGGGGAGTCCAAAGGGTAGAGAAGAATTTTTTATGTTTAAATGTTTCTTGTCTTGCCATAGAATATGAACTTCATTTCACAGATATACATCTATATACACATATATAACTCAGCATCCAGAGACCTTAAGTTTGAATCCTCTGTCCTCCCCTTTGTTACAAAGTGACCTTGAACAAGTCACTCAACCTCTGTTTTCTCTCTTTCCTCACCTGTAAAATTAGATTAATAATAATTCTCACCTCACAGGAACTTGAAGATCATATATGACATACATATAAAGCGCTTAGAACCCAGGCTGGCAGGCAGCTGGCACAGAGATGTTGGCTGGAATTACGCTAGCAAAGAAAGACAACTTCCCAAAGGTATCTGTGTTCAGGTTAGTGATCATTTCGGTTTGCCGCTCCCTCGACCCACAATGGGTGTGAATTGACTTTATATGTGTGTTCTGGGGGGTTCTCTGGGAAAAAACGGGAAAACGGAGAGTCTGCTCCAGAAGCAAATTTAACTCAGGCAGAAGGGGTTTATAACTTTTAAATGGCGACGTTTTTTCAGCTTTAAAAAAATTCTGGAGCACAGCCCCAGGCAGGACACCTCATTACAAGTATAGGAAAGGAGAGAGAGAGAGAGAAAACATTAGAATAGCTTAATAATTTCAAAGGTATCTGATGAACGGAGCCTGGGTCAAGGAGACAGCCTGGTAGAGGCCAGACTAAAAGAATGAGGGGGTTTTTGGTGGCCTGATTTAGTCTGGGCCACAGTGCTTACTAACTATGTGTTCTTGAACTTTGCCTTTTCATATCTGTAGAGCAAAGACAATCTTATCTTCCTGAGAGAATTGCTTTGTGGCTTAGAGTTAATGTAAATAAATTGCCTAGGCTAGCAAACATAAAGACCTTATAAATGGCACCTATTATTATTTGGAATCACACACACACACACACACACACACACACACTGTATTCCCCTAATGAGAAAGGAAAATAGCTCTGTGGGAATCATCCAGTGATGTTTCTAACAGAACATAAACAGTCCTTCCAATGGGTCATGGATAAGACCAAGTACACAGTGTTTCTCTAGAAGGCCACACACCAGAGCTGCAAAAGTGATCCCTGATCTCCTCTGAGTCCTGGCTACCCTCTTACCAATGACACCCCACATCTGCTTTGTACCTCCTGACTCATGAACTCGTATTACTGAGATTGTTGAAATGACCCACTTCTTGACAGCCTCCAACCAAGAACATCCCCCTCTTCCCGGACACCTCCTTAGATTTACCCAGCTCTCCCTTTCAGAGATGCTCCATGGGTTCTTTGGAGTGTATTCTCCCTCGCAGTAGCAAGCAAAATGAACCTAACTTCTTATTCTCCTCCTCCTCCACCTCCTCCTCCTGCTTTCTGTAGGTATGCTCCTGGTTGTCTTTAGGTGACGAGCTTTAACACCAAAAAGTAAACATCTCTAGATAGATAGATAGGCAGTCATAGATGGATGGACATAAATATATATCCATTTTTATAGATAGAAAGACAGATAGATATAGATATCCATATTGAGAGAGAGAAAGAAGGAGATGAAGAAGAAGGGGGGGGAGGAGGAGGAGGGGGAGGGGGAGGAGGGGGGAGGGGGAGGAGGGGGAGGAGAAGAAGAAGGAGGAAGAGAAGAAGGAGGAGGAGGGGGAGCGGGAGGGGGAATGTTGATTAAAATTTGGGCACTGAGCATCTCACTTTTCAGTCATTGGTCATTCCTAGTGGAAGCTGCGTGGTTTGTACCTCCATCTGGTGATGGAATTAAGCACCAAGATCATATAAGATCCAGGGGGTTCTCTGTATCCTAGACTTTGGGATAATTAAGACCAGTGCTTCCCCCACTTCAGTGTGCATAAAATGAACCTATGGATCTCCACAGATTCTGTCTGTGATGGGGCCTGAGACTCTACATTTTTAACCAGATCCCAAGTGATGCTGATGCGCTTGGTCTGAGAACTGCATTTGGGGCAGCAAACATCTAGACCTCAAGGGGAATCAAAAGTACTTGGTGAGTAGCCTGCCTTTCAAAGAGCCCATTGCAATTCAAATTCACAACACAAAGTCTCATACTTTGTGGATGTTAGGAGAAGCATGGCATGTGGGAAGTGGGAAACTTTGAGGAGGATTTATTTATTAAGGGAAATTTTCAAGGATGCAGGTATAGGGGCACCAGGGGTGGTAGAGTAAAAAGGCAGGAATTCAGTAGCAGCAGAGCTGTAACCCACCCCTAAGCTGAAGGGAAAATGTGAGGGAGAGGCTTACCAGAACCAGGAAAGAGAGAGTTGTGCAGTGTCAGCTATCTTGAGAGAAGTGGTGACCTCTGTCGAGAGACACTGTCAGCCTGGGGTGACCTTGAGAGAGAGAGAGAGAGACAGCTAGGAGAATGAATCCTGGCCTCACTTCCCTTCCTCCAGTCTCCTGCCAGCTTCCCCATTGGTGGGGACCACTGATAGGGTCATGTAGGTCAGCATCTTGGCACAGAGAGCAGGGTGGAGAAAAGTGGCAGGGAGAGGCAGAGAGGCAAATGAATGTGCCCCATTAGCACAGAGGGTCTCCTGGGAATCATTGCTGGGTGGTGGCAGCGTTCCTGAGCTGAGTTTGTGGAAAGGAGGCTGATCTGTTACTGGGGCTTCACTTCTATTAGAGAAGTCTAAATGATGAAGAACCTCAAGGAAAGTGAAGAGAAACCTAAAAACAAAACCAATCTAGAAGGAAAAAAACCCAGGTCCATGTAATTGAATTCTACATTTATTAATGACTTGAGACACTTTGGGGAAAACAAAAATGAACAAATAACAATCCCTCCTCCTGGAGAAGTACACAAATGAGTCCAAATGCAGAGTGAGAATGGGGGTATATATTTTAGGGTTTGGTGTGAAACAACAGAAACAACCCCAGCTTCATTTAAGCAAAAATTAATTTGCTTTAAGGATATTGGGGGTTCTCAGGATGGCCGAAGCCCTGCCCAGGAACCAACATAGCCTTTATTCATAGAGAAGAATAATTTTTCACATCATGTATCTAATAAAATTATATTATACATAAGGTGATAAAAAGGTTCCTATTGTATGCATGTTTTGAGGACTTCCAAGCTAAGTTCAAGGATCTCAGGGGTGCACTATAGAAGGCAGATCAGTAGAGTTTCTGATTAAATCTCCTTAAATTGGAAGAAGAATCCAGGGAAGAGATGTGAAGGCCCAGTGGGCTTTCAAGCCATTTTCACAAGGGGTTCAGGTACATGGATTTCTGCAGAGCTGCAGGTGTAAAATGTACCTGTTCCTGAAGGTTGAGCACAGGATAAAGCACACTTGACCTTCCCATCTGCCTACATGGGCCCTACCCCCGAGCAGGAGGCAGGGGCTCAGGGCAGGGGCCAGAGCTGGGGAAGAGCTTGACAGGTGTCACAACCCAAACTAGAGACTACAGTCCAGAACTCCATCCTCAAAAAGTAATTGGGAAGAGTGTGGGCTGAAGGTCAGTCCTAGAACTGGGGTAAGATGTGCCGTGTGGGTTTCAGGACTGGCTAGAGCCCCAGATCCATTGTCTGGTTGGCAACATTATGACTTGGGCGTGTCCAGGTTCTGCCACTGACTAGCCAAGCACCCTGACTTAGGCAAGGCACCTGGAGTTAGCTATCTGTAAAACAGAGATAAAACTTTCTATATCAGAGGGTTTTGGTGAAGGTGAAATGAGATAAGTCATGTGAAGTTTCTAATTTTTCATATATATTGTTTAATGTTTAGATGTTATTTTATTATATCATGTGACTTTTATATTAAGGTTAGTTTACATTCCGTTTTCAGGAAATTCGGAGTGTTACCTCACAACCGTACTAAGTGATAGGAAAAAGCAGCCTAGGATTTAAACTTCCTTAAGTTTAATTCCACCTTCACTGCATTCATTCCTCTTTAAATAATTGTTCCTAATATTTGACAGTATACCTAGGAGGTAGGGAATTTTATGTCACTCAAATGTGTTGAAATCAAAAATGTATAATAATGTTAACTAATTTTTTAAACAATTATCCATAATCCCCACCCCCTAGAGATAACTGTCAGTAGCATTTTGATGCATTTTCTCTGTATGTACATATTTTTAATTGAGGTATAACTAACCTACATCACTATATTACTTCCAGGTGCACAACATAGTGATTTGATATTTCTATATATTACAAAATAATCACCATGATATGTCTAGTTACCATCTGTCACAATACAAAGATACTACAATATAATTGACTATATTCCCCATGCTGTGCATTTCATCCCCGTGGCTCACTTTTTAATAACTGGAAGTTTGTACTTCTTAATCTCCCTCACCTATTCCCCAACTCCTCTCCCCTCTGGTAATCACCTATTTGTTCTCTGTATCTATGAGTCTATTCTGTTTTGTTATGTTTGTTCATTTGTTCTGGATTTTAGACTCCACATACAAGTGAAATCAAACAGTATTTGCCTTTCTCTGTCTGACTTATTTCACTTAGCGTAATACCCTCTAGGTCCATTCATTTTGTCACAAATGACAAGAGTTCATTCTTTTTTATGGCTGAGTAATATTCCACTGTGTGTGTGTGTGTGTGTGTGTGTGTGTGTGTGTGTGTGTGTGCATCACATCTTGTGATCCATTCATCTATTGATAGACACTTAGGTTGCATCCATATTTTGGCTTCAATGAACATAGTGGTGCATATATCTTTTTGAATTAGCGTTTTTGTTTTCTTTACAAAAATATCCAGAAGTGGAATTGCTGGATTGTATGGTAGTTTTATTTTGAATTTTTTGAGGACCCTCTATACTGTTCTCCATAGTGGCTGCACCAGTTTACATTCCCACCAACAGTGCAGGAAGATTCCCTTTTCTCCACCTCCTCACCAACACTTGTTATTTCTTGTCTTTTTGATGATAGCCATTCTGACACGTGTGAGGTGACATATTGTGGTTTGGATTTGCATTTCCCTGATGATTAGTGATGTTGAGCATCTTTTCATGTGTCTTTTGGCCATCTGTATGTCTTCTTTGGAAATGTGTCTATTCAGGTTCTCTGCTCATTTTTTAATCAGGTTGTTTGTTTTTCTGATGCTGAGTTGTATGAGTTCTCTGTATATTTTGGATATTAATGCCTTATCAGATCAATGTTAAATAATTTTTAAAATTATACTTAGAGCATAGTTTTTTCAATTTACTTAATAGGAGTATTTAATTTTGTTAGATAACAGTCACAAATCTGGTGCTTTTCAGAATTTAAAAGTCAATTCTTGGCTAAGTCTATATTAGCAGAGTGAAGCAGAGAAAAGTAGGATAACTCCTAAGAAATCAAGTGATTAACTCCCCTCCACATTTCACTTTTCCTTTGACAATTTTTTTCACGGAGTATAAATTAGACAAATGCCAATTAAGCACAGACTCTTAAGCCAGAACGACTGCAGTCTGAATCATGATGATCATTTACTAGTTGTCTGACCCTGGGTAAGATTCTTAACTTTTCTGAGTCTCAGGGTCCTTCCCTATAAGATAAAATGATAAAGCAAGGTTATTTTGAGGCCATAATGTTATATAATGTATGTGAAGTCCCTTTTATATGGTCATAATAGATGCTCAATAAATGGTAGTTTTAGTATTTTATTTTAAAGATACAAAACATATTTAAGGACTCTATCATTGGATTGAATATTATTCCTATACTTAAAAAATAGAATTACAGGGTTAAAAGGACTCTCTATGTTTTAAATTAAATCTCCTGCCCTTTGCTAAGATTACACCAAAATTCCTCAGGGAAGTAGGAGTTATCTTCTATATTATCCTAAGAGGTTACAGGGAAGGAAACAGAATATTTTCTACATTCATATATCTTAAATGTTTCATAATTTATAAGTCAAGTCTTTTTTGTGAAATTTCATTTCACTAGGTATTATAACATCTACTATCACTTATTAAAAGTGTCTTTTTTTATCTAGAAATAATCATCATAGTTCATATGAGTGTAACATCTTAGAGTTTTCTAAATGTTTTCATATACAATATTTCACCTGATCTTTACATTGTCCCTGGTGAGGAAGGCATGATAGGTATTTCTAGAGCCATATCTAGACAAAGGAACTAAAGCTGAAAGTTGAAATGATTTGTCCTGGACCCTGATCACCTCATTAGTAGTGGCAGAGTCAGGGAATGACTCCACGTAACTTGCTAACAAAACAAACAACCACCATCAAAGATCCTGAAGTGAAACTGGAAACTAAGTGAAAGATCTAAAATTTCAGGACCACCTTTTTTTTTTTTTTTTTTTTTTTTTAATTTATTTATTTATTTATTTTTGGCTGTGTTGGGTCTTCGTTTCTGTGCGAGGGCTTTCTCTAGTTGCGGTGAGTGGGGGCCACTCTTCATCGCGGTGCGCGGGCCTCTCACTATCACGGCCTCTCTTGTTGCGGAGCACAGGCTCCAGACGCGCAGGCTCGGTAATTGTGGCTCACGGGCCCAGCTGCTCCGCGGCATGTGGGATCATTCCCAGACCAGGGTTCGAACCCGTGTCCCCTGCACTGGCAGGCAGATTCTCAACCACTGCGCCACCAGGGAAGCCCCAGGACCACCTTTTATTCAAGATATGACAACAAGCTGTACACAGAAAGAAAAATAAAGCAGAAAGGCAATGCTAAGAGTTTTGAATTTTAAGAATTTTTGCAAAAGGTTTGGAAGCACTAAAAGTATGGAGAGTGATGCCGAAGAGCTTTTGAAAGTTGAGCTGACGAGATTATTAATATTGGGAGGATTTGTTTCCCATTTACCGTCGTTTATTAATTGCCTGCTGGAATGCTTGGTGCTTTTTTGCTGCAAAGCGGGAGTAAATTTTTAAGATCTGCCCAGACACCAGAAGAGGGCAGTATCTGCTAACAAGACAGAAGCCACACTCGTTGGACACGGAATTGCACTACTCCGCGTTGCAAGGGTCTGGGGTGTCATCTCATGTTCCAATGTTTGCAACGACACTAACAAAACAATCAATACAGCACCACCAAGGGAAGGAAGGAAGGAAATAAGAAAAGAAAATTCATTTTTGGATGAAGACAATGCGAAAGTGTAGGAAAAAAATATTTTGAAACACTGTGTGTCAGGTTCCGAGCTAAATACTACAATAGACAAGATAAAATCCCTGCCCTGGAGGAGAGGAGTTAAGAAAACAACTTCTGGTCCAACTGGCTGCATTCTTGTGGCCTGTTTACCTGTTAGTAAAATAAATACTTGGGATCAGATGGCCGTGCAAAGACGCATCTGGTGGCCAAATCCTCCTACTCTTTGATGGCAGCAGTCCAGTACAAAGGCAAATTAAGCCCCCAGGAGGAAAGAAAAGGGCATAAATGCCAGTGCGTTCCACGTAGACCTAAGGTAAGTACATACATATGAACAATGTAGTTCTCTTGTTCATTCAGATGGAATGTGTATACATTTTCATTAATTATTCTCTCAAGGATCAGCAGAAAAAATATGCTCATGAACGTGGAATAAGAAAAATGTCATACCAACATTTTTATTGTTGATTGGAGTATTTTCTACCCCTATAACCCCCATATTCAACTCAGTTCACTTCCCCAGTGTTTATTGAGCACCCTCTATGCTCAGTAGGTGAATACCTACCTGGAAAGAGGGGCGAGAATAGATGAAATCGAAATGTCCAAATGTGGAGACAATCTTTTACAAGTGGTATAATAACAGGTATACAGAAAGTGCCCAGGTGAGAAAGACACTGCTTCTGGCTTGGGGAGCCAAAGAATTAAGGGGTGTTTGAGATGGGCCTTGTCCGGTTTTGATGGTGGCAGAGGTGGGATGGAGATCTGATAGGTGTGAAGGGAATTTCAGGTAGAGGAAACACAGAAGCAGAGGTGTGGAGTGTATTTGGTATGGGGTATAGAGTTTATTTCCAATGTGGGATCACAAGGCATGAGGTGGGGGCAGGATGCAGGAGGGGTGGTATGTGGGAAGAAAAGGCTGGAAGGGACAAAACAGGGGAGAGGAAGGAGGCGTGCAGGGCCTGCTGAGTCTTCGTGCTATGCTAAAGAGTCTGTCTATATGGCCTTAGTTTTTATATTCCATCCTAGTCAAAAAACTGGGACAGTACTCCATAAACCAAGGGTAGAAGGTGAACATTACAGAGTACATATGTTTAGATTTTGTGTGTATATATATGTATATTTTTTTAGACTTTACTTTTTGAGAGCAATTTGGGGTTCACAGCAATTTGAGGGGAATGTACAGAGATTTCCCTTATATCCTCCTGCCCTCACACATGCATACCCTCCCCCACTATCAACATCCCCTATCAGAGTTGTACATTTCTTATAATTGATGAATCAACATTGACGCATCATGGTCACCCAAATTCCATAATTTATCTTGGGGTTCAATCTTGGTGTTATACATTCTAAAGGTTTGGACAGATGTATAATGACATGAATCCATCGTTATGTATCATGCAGACTATTTTCACTGTCCTAAAAATCCTCTGAGAGCTGCCTATTTACCTCTCCCTGTCCACACCCCATGGCAACCACCAATCTTTTTACTATCCCCATAATTTTGCCTTTTCCAGAATGTCGTATAGTTGGCTTTTCAAACTGGCTTCTTTCATTTAGTAATATGAATTTAAGCTTCCTCCATGTCTTTTCATGGCTTGGTAGCTCATTTCTTTTTAGTGTTGAATAATATTCCATTATCTGGATGTATCACAGTTCATTTATCCATTCGTCTACCGAAGGACATATTGGCTGTTTCCCAGTTTGGGCAATTATGAATAAAGCTGCTACAAACTCTGTACACAGATTGTTGTGACATATGTTTTATGTGTGTGTATACAAAGGTCTGACGTCATGGCTAGGTAGCTGCTTTCACAGGCTCATAGTCACTGCTTCTCTGATGAAGATGATGAGAATGGTGATAACAAATGTCTAAACCATGTAAAATCCAGTTAGCTGATCAGAATATCAGCGTTACAGGAACCGGGCGAGCAGGCAGACAAGAGGCAGCTTTTTTCCGGGAGGTAATTCCTTTAGGAGACTGTGGCATCGGTGAGACAGTCAGCCATGAGCAGAGCAGCAGTAGAAATGCAAGAAAACCTTCATTTAACTTCTACCGCCTTCCAGACACTATGTGGAAATCAGTTTCTTCCGCTGACATATGTGTGTTCTGATCTAACCTTCTGGTATTGTGCTCTACATCGATATTTATTTCAGAAATACTAGATTATTATGAATGATAAGACATTTTCCCTTAAAAATAAGGTTCTTTGTATTTTTCACATGATATAGAGGCAGGATTATTTGGTCTGGGACTCATAAATGCTGTCAGGAAAACATGAGGAGACAAAAATTTTGTCTGCATCTGGGTGGTGCTAATGCATTTTAGCTGGAGGATCATCTGGAAATTTAAACAGAGCATTTGGAGGTATCCATGGTGATATATAACATGGAAAATGCATTTTTAAAAAACTCCATATTTGTTCTTCTCACCCTTTGAATACGTTGCTAGTCCAGCAGATTTTAATAATTTTAGTGACAGACTTTTAAAAAAATCCTACCAAAGCTGAGAACCCTATCCACAGCTGAGAACCCAGCTGACAGAAAAACAGACATATCTACATTCCTTTTCAGAGGAATTTATCAACACTGAAACTCAGTAGACCAAGGTTCAGAGTCTTTGCCTCAGACTTTTAGAAAGTGGCAAAGCCACTGTGTTTTCTTTCCTTAAAATGTCCCCCTCCCCATGTTACACTTCCTCTTTCATTTCTGTGCGTGGACAGTGGTTGTTTCCTAACCAGGTGATGACTCTGAAACCCAAAATGGGGTTTTATTTAGCGTTCTGGGGAAGTCCTGTGGCCTGTGATTCCATAGATGCTTATATAAACACATGGCTATTCTGACTAATCCAAGATGGTGCTGGGAGAGGAAATTTCTGAAAGTCTTGTTCCTTCATAGAAACCAAAAATAGGATTGTCTTTGGTAATGAAAACGTGCAGTCAAATTCCATTTTTGTCTTTCATCTTCTGATGTTTATAAGGCCCTGGCAAGAATGGACCCAAGTATCTTCTTTGGACTCAAGTGACTTAAGGAAGTAACAGCCTTATTTAAGTTTTAAACAAGAAGCCCCTTACCCTGTGTTCTTAAAGCACGAGGGTAAATTTTACACGTGTTTCAGATCTACAGTCAGGGCTGCTCAGTAGAGCCCGCCCCTTGACCGCCAGCACACGCTGCTCACATTTCATACTGCGCACGCACGTGTGCAAGGCGCGCTGCTAAGATCACATTAGAAACCCACTTAATCTTCCCAACGACCCAAAGAAATACAGAAATGTTATTCTGCCTACTTCAGAGGTAAGGAAACTGAAGGACAGGATGCTGAGTTGCTCACAATGGTAAAGCCAGGATTTACATTCAAGCAGCCTTGTTCCAGAGTCTGTACCTTGAACTCTATGCTATGCTGCCTCTTACACACAGCCATTATTTTAAAAAGTAATTGCCTGCAAACAACCCAAGTTCCCATCAAAAGGCATTTGGATTAAGAAGATGTGGTATATACGTACAGTGGAATATTACGCAGCCACAAAAAGAATGAAATTCTGCCATTTGCACCAACATGGATGGACCTAGAGAATATTATGCTTAGTGAAATAAGTCAGACAGGGAAAGACAAATACTATATGATATCACTTATATGTGGAATCTAGAAAATAATACAAATGAATCTATATGTAAAACAGAAACAGACTCACAGACATAGAAAACAAGCCTATGGGGAGGACAAATTAGGAGTATGGGATTAACAGATACATGCTGACAGATACATAAAAGAGATAAGCAACAAGGACTAAAAAGAACTAAAAAAAAAATTTTTTTAAAGTAATGGCCTGAGATAGTGGTGGAACAACTCTCCTATAGCTTCCCTTTTGTGGGGATCTGCAACCCAGGCCCAGGCATTTTCCCAGCTCCTCTATCCCTTGAAGCGTTTCTCTTTTTTTCTCTCTCTCCTTCTCCCTGCACACCCCCCCGCCCCCCCCCCCCCCAGTCATGGCACCACTACACAAGTGCCATTCAGCTGTACAGCTGTCCATTTGTTCAATTAGCCCTAACCTCTAGGTTCACGGGAAGCAGCAAGCCCCAAACCTACCGCAGGCAGCCTTCCCATTGGACGTACAATAACAACTCAGGTTTGTTTTTACTGTGAAAAGAAGTCAGAGATTTCACTTTCTCTTTTTCCCACAACTCATAGAAGGTCTATATTTAGGGTTTGCAAATAGGAATGGTGAAAACTTCCTTATGGACTTTTTCCCCCTCCAAAGATTTTTCAGTTTTGTTTTTGTTGTTGCTTATTTGTTTTGTTTTCTAGAGATGTATATTTTGTGTTTCCAATTCTCTCTCTTGGTGAGTTTTTCTATCTATATGAGAGCTCTTAAAGCTCATACTTCCAAACTTCTGATTCTTCTCTTCCTTTGGGACTAAAATACTCACCCCCAGTGGAACTTCTTCATATTTGAAAGTCTCTTGAATTTCAAGACCTTGACTTTATAGTGTTAACTAGGTCATTCTTAAAACTTACACCCTATACAATAGTCTGACTCAGTTCAGGTGTTTTGATTGGTCCATTGTTTTGACAATTACAAGAAACACCACTAGCGTTTGAAGACGTCAACATCCTGGGCCTTCTTCACATCTAAACCAGCAGTGGTACCTGGACCAGGACAGTGGTCCTCATAGCTGATTGGCCAATGACTGACTAGAAACTCTCCATGATGGTTTCTCCTGTAAGTATACCTGATGGTTAAGGAAGGGAAGAAAATAGCCAAGAAATAGAAATATTCTCTCCTTAATAATAATTTTATATCTTCAGTTAATTTTCACAAGGTGAAAAGGTAATATTTTCTAAATATCAGCCTTCTAAATCAATTTGAAAAAATCTCCAGGTTCGATGATAATTGTTTAATGTACATTTTGTTCTTTTTTATCTTCATGTAGGATGTGTGTTGAGGTCACAGTACATGAACAGATGGAATATATGGCCAGGGCCAACTAATTACCATTAAGGACAGGGGACCCATTGTCTTTCTATAACTCCCATCCATCTACCTTCATTTCTGTCACCATGGTACCTAGTGGTTCAATTATTGAGTGTTGTGAATAAACAATTCAACAAAATCCACTTCATATAATGGTCTGCTTCGTTCTCTAGAAGCCATGTATGAATATTTTCCAAATCAACTTCCACTCATAAGGGAAGTGAGACTACAGGGAATTTTGTGCAAATTGTTTAGTTTACAGACGAGTGGAGTGAGAATTGGCATATTTTACATTGCATTATGGACATTCTTGTGGTTTCTAGCTGCAAGGGCCAACTCTCGAATGCCTCAGAAGTTTGTGCCAAAGGAGCATTCAGGAAGTATGTAATTTTTATAAGCTCACGTATCATGTGTAGCATGCTGGGGATTTCAAAAGAACAGGCATTCTTCCCAGGCTTGGAGTAACTCCTGCTTCTTCTTGGAGCAGCCATTTCCTGATAGAATTGGATGGAACAAAACCAGGAAGTTCTGAGCAGCATGAAAGCTCTCAAATGTGACTTGTGAGTTTCTCAGGGAGCCTGTGACAGAAGAGCACTGAAAATAGGTACAATTGAATTGCCACATGATCCAGCCATCTCACTTCTGGTATGTTTCCAAAAGAATTCAAAGCAAGATCTTGGAGAGAGATCTGCACACCCATGTTCATTGTAGCATTCATTATTCACAAAAGCCAAGAGGTGGAAGCAACCCAAGTGTTCATGGATGGATGAAAGGATAAACAAAATGTAGCAATATCTGCTCTCCATATTTGCTGGTTCTGCGTCTGAGGATTCAACCAACTGGTGGCTCATGCACTATGTTTAAAATCGGAGGTTGATTGGATCCTCAGATGCAGAACCTGAGGCTATGGAGGGACTTCTTTGGGACTTGAGCATCCTTGGATTTTAGTATTCATGGCTGGTCCTGGAGCTAAACCACCATAGATACGAGGGATGACTGTACTACATACAATGGAATATCATTCAGCCTTTTGAAAGAAGGAAATCCTGTCATAAGCTGAACATTGTTGAAGCCTGGTGTCAGAAGCCGGTCACAGAAAGACAAATACTGTATGATTCCACTCCTAAGAGGTATCCAAAGTAGTTAAACTCATAGAAATAGAAAGTAGAAAGGCAGTTGTCAGAAGCTTGGGGGAGGGAGAAATGGGGAGTTGTTTAATGGGTATAAAGTTTTAGTTCTGCAGGATGAAAGGGTTGTAGAGATGTTCTGTACAACAATGTGAAGATACTTAACACCCCTGAGCTATGCACTTAAAAATGATTAGGATGGTAAATTTTGTTATGTGTTTTTTACCACAGTAAGAAAATTAGATATTACTGTCCTTTCACCTTGAACTGATGGGTGTTAATGAATTCAGCAGCTAGTCTGGGGAGGACACTCGTGAGGTAATTTTGATTAGAGAAAACTATTCTCCAGCTAAAAATACTTGCATTAGAGTTGACCAGTGTGTAGAACGACTCCAGATCCTAGATCCCAGAGCCCTCCTGGGCTGCCCGATTGCCTTGAGAGCTACTGTGGACAGCCTGGAAACTTCTAGGGAGTCTCTGAGTTCAGATGTGGAAAAAGGCAAAAAGTGATACAAGTAAAGAAATGAATCAACAAACTAGCAAACATGCTTGACTTCTTGGAGGTATTTCTATGGGAAGATGTTTCCTCTTAAGAGTCTACTTTGGGGTAGTTTCCCCACAGTTCCAAAAGCTGACCAAAGTTTTACCTAGGAGGGACAGTAAATGAATTCATTCATATTACGCAAGAGGAGAGTGAAGTCAGAAACGGTGAGGGTATTACTCAAGATCTTGCAGAGAAAAGATTAGAAAACTCCGTTTAGGAGTGCAAGTCCCAGTCCCAGTGGTGATTTTAGACAAAATCCTTTCTTGAGTGCAATGTGACAGAAAGTCAATGTTAACCCACACACACATCCCTCGCATGAAACTGGGATCGTTCTGGTTGAAATGAAAGCAGGGGTGGCAGGGTGGTGGTGGTGTCATTTCCCTTCTGCACACTCCATACCCACCCCCGAGCCCTGGAGGCCGGCCTGTGGATGCTCAGGACTCCGTGGGGTACAATCTGAATTTCACCCACCACACTATCCTTTTCACGTTATAATCCGCCTCTAGCATTTACAGACTACTTTGTAATTCTTGTTTACATGTCCCTAGGAAGGAATTCCATAATAATAATGGCCCCATATATCGAGTACTCATTATATACTGGCTTGCTTGCTAAATGCTTCACAGCCTTGATTTCATTTAATCTACCACAGAAAGTTGCTTTATCCCATTTTGCAGGGGTAAGAAACTAAAGTCTGTGTAACTTAAAAAGCTTGCTTAGGCCAACACCTGGAGATGGCAGAGGTGGGATTCAAACTCAGCTATGACCAAAGGCCTGTGCTAGCAACTAAAGTGGCAATTTGGATTGGGAATGATTCATCTTTGGCTGAGATTCCTTTGGTTTATGGACATCTTTTAAAACTGCACATTTCTCCGGGAGGATTAATAACTATCAATTATTCACATGTAAGTCTGAATTCTATTTTATCTGATTGCTTTACTCTTAGCTCTTCACTGGAGCTGAGAGGAATCTAGTGTAGTGACTAAGACATCAACTATAGTTAGACTGTTGAGTTTTTAGAATCTGTGGAATCCCGGGCAAGCTGCCTGACTTCTCTGTGTCTCAGTTTCCTCATCTGTAAAATGGGCATTGTAATAGAATTTACCACATAGAAGTGTTGCATGGATTAGATGAGTTTATGCATATGAAGTATTTAGAACAGTGCTTGGTACATAAAAAGCACTAAATAAATATTAACTATTATTATGAACTGCAGTGGAGGAAAGGGTATTAAATTTGTTTTGATTGTCACTGTTTTTTGGAAAGGAGGGAAGGTAAGTAATTTTTAAGCATGGTTTGGGCTGCTGGCGTGGGAGCCCAGGGCAGATGTATCGGGAGGGCTCTGGGCATCTGGTGGAGGCTTCCACCCTGGCGTAAGAGTGGTACAGGCAAGGGCATCAAAGAGCACACTTCAAAAATGTGCTTCAGCCCTGCTCTATCTCTGGGTTAGGGCACTAAAACCTGTGTTTCCTTCTCCTCTCTCCTGCATCTCTCCGCCTCTGATCTGGACTCAAGTTGAAGCCATAGATCAGCTGTACTATCAGTTAGGAAGGATTTTCTGAGCTGGCATAAGACTTTGGCCATAACAAAAATGGAAACATATTACCTCAACTCAAAACTTACTTTCCAATGAACAATTACGTGTTTGGTCAGCTTTTCCCATCCAATTCTCAGAGCTCAGTTTCAAAAAAGGAAAGCCAAGGCCAGATAGAACAGACATCACAGCGTGGGAGAAGGAGTGAGAGCTCAGCCCTGAAGTAGGTGAGAAACCAAAGTTTCATTTCCTTAAAGGTTAAGAAGTTGAACTAAGCAGACACTTGGTTAAGGAATATGCTTCTGAGAGAGTTTGCAGGTTATCTCTGGATAGACGCTCCTGAGAAAGGAAGAATCCAGATATTATTTTCTCCAGTTTGCCGGAAGATGTTAGAACTGACGGTCCTTTATAACCAAATTCTGGTTAATTATTTAATCTTAACCAGCAAGCCCCTTCTCAGATCACTAATTAAACATAAGAGGAGGAGGGGAGGCTTCCCTGGTGGTGCAGTGGTTGAGAGTCTGCCTGCCAATGCAGGGGACGCGGGTTCGAGCCCTGCTCTGGGAAGATCCCACATGCTGCGGAGCAACTAGGCCCGTGAGCCACAACTACTGAGCCTGCGCGTCTGGAGCCTGTGCTCCGCAACAAGAGAGGCCGTGATAGTGAGAGGCCCGCGCACCGCGATGAAGAGTGGCCCCCGCTTGCCGCAACTAGAGAAAGCCCTCGCGCAGAAACGAAGACCCAACACAGTCAAAAAAAAAAAAATCAACTATGCTTCAATAAACAAAAATTTAAAAAAAAAACATAAGGGGGAAATAAAAGACACAAAGATATATAATCTATAAGTTCATTTAATTTGATTTAAATACTATGGGGATAAAACTCCATTTACTATGGGGAAAAAAGTCACCTCTTCTTAGAGTGCATGGTGATCAGTTGCAGATTTGCCCGCGGCTCTCCTCTGCTCCGCCCCCTCCCCCCCGCCCCCCCGCACACACTGCCCCCTCCCCCGACGCTGTGCCAGAGGGGACTACATTTCCCAGACTCCCCTGCCACTCACTCCTAGGCTGCTTGGCCAATGAGTCACTGGTGGAAGATTGGAAGATTGAAAGGCACTGAAAGAAACCATGTGCTTCCCAAGTCCTCTCCTGCTGAAGCTGTGCTGCCCTGTGGCTCCAGTTCCCTCCGTACAGCCCCTGCCTCAGTGGTCCCAGCTCCTGCCAGGAGTCCTCACAATTGTCCTAAGTCCTACCAAAGACCCCTGGCTCACTGCTTCCTGCAACTCCACTTCCTCGACAGGAGAAGCAGTTTGCTGCTATTGCTAAGCTCTGGGTTGTTTCCGGGGCCCCATTTGGCTCCTCCTCTCTCCCAGGGTAACCAATTCCCTGTATCAATCCCCCTCAGTGTGAAAGATCTACAAGGGTTTCTATTTTTGCTTTTGTTTTATTCTAGCAAGTGTCTAACTACTACAGAGAGAAAGAGCTCTGGACATAACTTTAGAAACCAGGTAGAGGTAGCGCTATTTCTACTTACTATTTTTGCATTGTTTAGGGCATATTATTTCTTTATTTTTGTCTCTCTTAATAGACAGTTTTATGGAGCAAACAATAAATCAGCGAATATTTCTTGCACACTTACTTCCTACAGTGCACTTTAGTAATAATTGTCTAAAGAACAATCTGCTAGGACAGTGGCGCTCAGCTCACTACAACAGGAGACAAGTGCAGTTCATCCTAATCAAGGCAGCTGAAGGCCAAACTTTCTAGATTCTGGCTGTCTTCCTAGGCTTTTAAGATGCCTGTGTCATTCCCTCTCACATTCAGATCTGAGAGTGGGGCTTGGAGCGTTAATGCTGCCCCTTAGAACCTCCCACGTCCTGCCTAAGTGCTTCACTGACCACTGTGAGCCCAGGGATCGCCACAGGAGCAAGTAAGTCCACGGCTGTGAAAGGCTGTACTGATGGTGCCGGTCCGTAATGGCCACTTGCCCATCTGCAGTATACTTAGTTTGTTCTCCTTCTTTTTTTTTTTTTTTTAAATTTTTATTTATTATTTATTTATTTTGTTTATTTTTGGCTGTGTTGGGTCTTCGTTTCTGTGTGAGGGCTTTCTCCAGTTGCGGCGAGTGGGGGCCACTCTTCATCGCGGTGCGCGGGCCTCTCACTATCGCGGCCTCTCGTTGCGGAGCACAGGCTCCAGACGCGCAGGCTCAGTAGTTGTGTCTAACGGGCCCAGCCGCTCCGCGGCATGTGGGATCCTCCCAGACCAGGGCTCGAACCCGTGTCCCCCGCACCGGCAGGCAGACTCTCAACCACTGCGCCACCAGGGAAGCCCATGTTCTCCTTCTTAATAGAGTAACTTTAGAAGCATTACAACATCTGAACGTCTACACCAAAGGGGCCAGGGATGACCTCATTAACAGGACACTCAAAGATAGCCCTTACCTCAAACTCTCCAAGAGAGGGAGACATGTGTCTTCTGTCCTTCAGAAGATACCCTTTTGGTCTGGACACATTTCTAATGATTCTGCTTTTATAATCATATTTATATAACTCTGAAATACTAGAGCTACTCAAGTGGGAAGTTTCCCTGATGAACCACAGGAAAAGATATCAGAATCTCAGAGCATAATAGAAATAGTACAAACTAAGCTTAGAGAGTACTTTAGAATTTTCAGAGTACTTTCATAAACACGGGCTCAATCTTGAGGGTTTTGAATGCTGTTCTGGCAAAAAAAAAGATAAGACCTAGAAGTGCTGTTCTCAAATCATTTCAGAATTGACATGCAGTAACACTTTAATGATGCTCTACTCCTGTATAGGCAGATATTTTCTTTTGATATAATATTTGCTGTCTTTCAGGGAAATCCTTTATAAAATTTGAGTCTTATTTTAATGGTCACAGGGGAGACAACATCAGACTTTCTGGCTATGGAGTCTCACTGTGTTGGAAGGAAATTTTCAAAATTATTTGCCTAATTAAGCAATTGACTCCTTTTGCTTTAGTGGGCTGTCTTATCATATCAAGTATTCTTGCTATGTCTCTTAGGAATAAGGCTTTTTAAGTTGTCCTAGTTCAATAGTGACATGTATAATATAACAGTAGAGACAAGTGAACTCTAAGACATGTACAATCTCGAAGTTACGCTTCTCTATACAATGAGTCTACTTTTTTTCTTATACAAGAGAACTTTCCACTGATTTTGTTTAAACTCTTCTAATCCCAGGGCTTTATCTAGTGTACGATTTTATAAATTTTTATGAAATCCTGAGACTTTCATAAACGTAAAAACAAATCCAATTTGATTCAGACCTGTCTGATCCAAAATGAATTCTGTACCATTTCACTATAAAGCAACTGGCTGCCCTGTTTTAGACAGAAGCAAATATCTTCGCTAGACTTCAACATTCAGAATAATGGCTATACAATTCATTCATTCATCAAATTCTTTCTGAACATCTGCTATCCCCAATATTATGCTGGGGTGATGACATAAAGGAAGACACGGTCCTTTATAGAGCATTTGTCTAATGGGGGAGACTGATAATTGAACTCTTCACTTTTATCCGAATAGACTCTTGTCATAACTCTACTGCTGAGGGGCAAGTTATAGGTTTTCCATGTAATAATAGCAATAATAATAATATCTGACTTGTATATATTATACACCTATATTTATGTACATATATACATGTATGCTATATACATTGCTTATTTATCTTTTCTCCAATGTCTAACACAGAACATGATAGAGGGTAAACCCTCAATAAATATTTCCTGAATTAATAAACTAAAGAAATGTAATTTGATTTAAAGACTAAAAGAATCCCTATCAAGAATATATACACTTGAATCACTTTTCTGTACACCTGAAACTAACACAACATTGTAAGTTAACTATACTTCAATTAAAAATGATTTTAAAAATTAAAAAAATAAAAGACTAAAAGAATCTGCATCACAGGAAAAATCTTTTTGACCTCACTCTTTGGAGGCCTCTCAATATATCATCCATGGAACGTATTCTTTAGAATGAAGATCTAACTCTTCAACTCCTTCCTTTCAAATCAACTTAAGAAATATCTTTTGAACAACTACTGTGTGCTAGACAATGGTAAGCACTGAGATAGAAAAATGGCTTCAATAAGGTCTCATCCTCAACAAATCTTTCCTGGGAACTCAAATATAATATGGAAACAAAGATCTGTGCTCCTAAGGATATAGATTGTACTTTATTTATCGTTTTCTCTCCAGTGCCATGGCACATAGCAGATATTTAGTAGAAGACTGTTGAGTAAATAGATGAATGAACAGATGGAGTAAGACTTAAAATGAGGATAGCAAGGAAGGAGTAATTCTCACTTGTATGCATGATGGGAAAGGAATTTAGAAAGGCTGCAGATTGGAGGTGACAAGTGAACTTGGTTTTGAAAATGAGATGCTTTTAAGATAAAGAAGGGGAGACAAACATCATAGTTGAGGAGGCAGTATGAACAGAGACATGGGAGAGGACAAGAACATGCTTGGAGTGGTTCCCTTTGGGAAGCTGGTGGTCATATTGGCTCTTCCTGGTTGGGGAGAGCATGGTCCCTTTGTAACATCATTCTTTCATCATGGAGGAGAAGCACCCTAGTCTAGCTTTCTAGAAGAGCTAATTTCTCCCCATGTCACTTCCCTGACTTATTTGGTTCTCAGTTTGTGAGGAAGGCAGAGTAAGAAATGTCAGAGACAGAAGAGATGAGAAAAAAATGTTCAAAACTATTCTGTGGCTTGTCCAGGATCAGCCAGGTAACTTGATTCTCTGTCTCGACTGCTTCATTCTGATGTGTACCTGAGTAAATTCATAATTGATTCTTTGGATTGATGCCAAAGTTTGAATATAATACACCTCAGCAATCACAGATTGAATCCAGAAGGACTTTATTGAATCCAGTTGTTAGAGAATCAAAAAATCCCTTTCCATCCCTCAGTTATTTATAGGTCAATCCAAAAGAAAAAAAAAAAAAAAAAGTCCTAGTGCTATCCAAGCTTGCTTTCAAATGGGCAAACCAGTTTCAAACAGTTACTTACAACATCCTGCCAATTTCCATTTCATAACAAGCATGAAGTTAACATTTTTAAGAGAAAGAACAACTTCACTAGTAGCCCAGCTACGAAGAAAAGATATTCAACCTTCTAATAAAATAGTAATGCTGCAAGCTCAGCGGCTCATAAAACGTTTACAACCTTCAGCCAGTAAAGTGCAGAACAAGAGATTTAATGTTGCTGCTTGATGGAATGAAGGGATGCTTGGTATAAATATCACCCCAAAGCAAGTAGGCTGCAGGGGGTGCAGGAAGAAAGGTCCCCTTGTGGCTGCAGGTGTCTATTTTGTAGTTAACCAAAGGTATATGGTCCCTTTCTGACATTTTTCTTTGATAACCTAGAACTGAAACACTAAATGGGATGGATGGAGAGAGAAGGAATTGAGCTGAGAAGACAGTCCATGCCAACCTGTGTTACAACTTCAATGAAACAATGTACATTACATACCAATAAGAGTGGCGCAGCCAGAGGCACATCTAAGGTTGGCCTTGCCTTGCTCAGATGTCTTTCTTTTTAAAAAAAAAAAAAAATTTATTTATTTGGCTGTGCCGGTCTTCCTTGCGGCACGTGGGATCTCTCAGTTGCGCACGCGGGATCTTTTAGTTGCTGGCATGCAAACTCGTAGGTGCTGCATGGGGGATCTAGTTCCCTGACCAGGGATCGAACTTGGGCCCCTGCATTGGGAGTGCAGAGTCTTAGCCGCTGGACCACCAGGGAAGTCCCCTGCTGTGTAGGATTCCCGCTGCTGTGGGAGATGGGGCGGGAAGAAGAGGCATGCATCAAGTTACCCAGAGGTAACTCTGCGTACTCTGTGTGTGTTTGAGTGAGTGTGAGACGGAGGGTGAGAGCCCCGGCAAGTGCTGAGTTGTCTCCTTCTGCTTTTCATTTGGGACTACAGCTGGGCATGCGTTAACATGAACAAATCCCTACTTTATAAAATAACAGGAATTTGTATATACAAATTGTGTATTAGAAAATAGGGATTTGTTCATGTGTGCTTTCAATCTGAGGATTTGTTTTTTAACTCTGGAAAATCCTCAGCTATACTAATTATCTACTACCGTGTCCTCAATTCTCTACTTTGGAACTTTTATGTTATATCTATGCTGAAGTGTGAATCTAATCTTTTCTATCTCATATTTTTTCATTGGTTCCGTGTTCTGGGTAAATATCCCAGCATACCTTCTAATTCATTAATTCTCTTTGTTCATCTAGAGTTGTTTTTATTTTTTCTAATTATAGTGGTGATACTTTTTATTCCCAGGACTTTTTCCTGGTTCTTTATCGTATCCACTTGCTTTTGTTTCATAATCCCTTCCTATAATTTCTTATTTTGCTAAGTTCTTTTTCCCTCTTTAGCTCACTGGGAGTTTTAACATGTTTTTCAGATGGCTGTATTATTTCTATCCTTTCAGGGATGAATCCCCGATTCGTTGAGTATTTTGGCTATCATTTACGACATGAGTTTCATTTCTGCATTTTAAACTTTTAATTGCCATGTCATCTTGAGTGGAAATTTCCTTTTGCCGGTGTTTGTTGCCCCACTTCTCTTGCTCACATCTCCTTGCCTCGGAAATTGTGATTGCTCTCACCCGGCCTAGGTCCCCATTCAGAGCCAAGCTCTGTGGGAACAGTTGGGGTGTCTTATCCATGGGATCAATGCTGATACCACCTCTTTGCCAGCAGGTGCCTCTGGGCACAGGCTCTGCCTGGGAGACCCCAGCTTCTCTCTCCTGCTGCTGGTTATTGGTGACAGCCCTGCGCCACAGCTGCAGCTTTTTCTAAGCCCTTTTTCTGGAAGGGCAAAGTACCCTGACCCTCCGTGTCACACAGCCAGGTCAACGCCACGCCCCACCCGGAAGAGGTGCAAGTCTGTTCCGCCACACCTGGGAGCCCCCAGCAGCCGTGCTAGTTTCCTATTCTAGAGCCAGGAAGACTGGAACCTCCACCATCCCTCACTCTCTTATTTCTGGACCACAGAGATATTCTCTTGTTTTTGAGACTGTTTATGTATTTTTAATTAAAATAAAATTTTTTACTTATCTTTGTTCTCGGCATGAAAAAGTACTATGTCCTATTAAGAAGGTAAACAATGCTGACCTGTATTGCAATTGGGTTAAACATAACATTATTTCTTACCAAAAATAAATGACGGAGCTCTAGAAAATTTAGTGGATAAAGAAAAATCTAAATTCAAAACTGCCATACAAAGCTACTCATTGTTAACATTTTGGGGTGTAACAGTCCATCTTTTCTCTCTGGCTCTAAAATGCCCACACTAATAGAAGGTCATTCTTGGTTCTGTCACTTGATTCACCTATAAACATACAGCTGTCAAATGTGGGTTTCACCCACAGGAACTGCAAACGTGGCTGCATTGTAGGATTTTCAGTTTTTGTTACTGACGTGGAAGTTAGGAGGTGAGGAGATTCTGATTTATCATGAAATGTGGAAATCTTTTGCTGATTTTGCTGCTAACTTTGCAGAAACAACTGATTGTGATGAACATGAAGATAAATAAGTTACTTCTCAGAGGACAGACATTTGCTGGAAATCGCCCTACTGGAAATAAGGGGAACCTGTCTTGGGTTGGGGGGAAGTGTAGGCTCTGACTTCTTGTTGGGGTCGGGGGAGCAATTTCTGCTTTCCCACTCCTCTGTTGCTTCCCCTCTTCATTAGGAACACCTTTAATCTGCCTCTTCTATTTGGTCAGACTCCTTCCATAAAACAGAAAAGGCCATCCTCAGCTGTAAGGATGCCACTTTATCCCAGATCATTTTATACAAAGGAGGCTTTGGGTGGCTTTCTGGGACCAAGGTAAAAATAAAATCAAGAATAAATAAAATCCAAGCTCCTGGTTCTTTTCAAGCTGCTCTAAGAAGAAGCATTTCCCTTCCATCATGACCGTATGATTATGGTAGGATCACAGCAACCATGGCTCCCAGCAGGAGAGTAAGAGAAGGCAAAGCGCAGAGAGAAGCAGGAACTCGAGGACAGCAGTGGAAGGAGGAATCCAGAAGAACTGGATGCCAACACATGACCTGAAGAAGGAGACGAACAGATATTAATGCTCTACACACCAAGGCTGGATTATTCTTAGCATCTGTCCATAAACATGTGAAAAGTAAAAATAACAAATTGAGATGAAAATTGCAAAAAATTTTTCGTGAAGTGGAAACGAGGCATTTGTAAGGTATAAACCATCTAGTACTGAGAAAGTCTTAGGAAAGTGGAGAATTAAATTAAGAATATAAGTAGTCTGAAAGTTAGAGAATAAAAGAGAGAAAATGTTCAGGTTCCTGAAGGAAAAAGGTCAGGAAAAGATTAAAGGGTGTGAAGTGAAGCTGAATAAAGCAATATAGTTCTTGCTGAGAAGAGTCAGGAAAGACAGAGTTTATAACAATGTCAAGAGAAGCAGTGGAAGAGGAAGTGGAAATAAGGGAAATTTAGACCTCCTTCTAATTCAGAACTGTGTTCATATTTTCCTAGGGTTAATGCTTACTCATTCACTTCAATGCCAATGCATGTTTTATTTATTTATTTATTTATTTATTTACTTACTTACTTATTTATTTATTTAAAAAGACACATTTATTCAGCTTCATGATCAGACTATTACATTTAGCCATCAACAGCATGGGTGCAAAAAAAAAAAAACCTACATTAAAACCCTTTGTTGGAATGCTTTACGCTTTCCATAGAACAGAAACTAAAATAACCTGTTATACAATTAGTCACAAACACAGTCCTCGAGTTTTTTTGCCCATACACATGCGTATCGTCTAAAACATGTCTTCTTTGTAGCAGCTAGGCCCTGCCACCACTGTGCTTGGCTGAGTTCACAAATCTGTTGTAACCTGTAGCTTCCCCGTCACTTCTCTGGCTCTCCTCTCCTGCTAAGCTTTGTTTCCTGGCAGTAATTAAAACCTCCTGCCCCTGCCAGAGCTCCTGCTGCTGCTGGAACCGCCACAGCCACCTTGGTTTCGTGGTTTGGCAAAGTATTGGCTTCCACCACCACAGGGGCCAGCACTTCTGTCTCCAAAGTTTCATCCTTTCATGAGTCCAAAATTTGAAGATTGATTGTTGTAATTGCCAAAATCATTGTAGCTTCCACTACCTCCAAAATGGCTTGCATCATTACCAAATCCATTATAGCCATCCCCACTGCCACCATATCCCCCACCACCGCAGCTGCCACCAAAGCCACCACGACCACTGAAGTTTCCTCCACAACCAAAGCTGTCATTCCCACCAAAACCACCTCCACGACCACCACCAAAGTTTCCAGAACGACTTCCAGGTCTTTGGCTGGATGAAGCACTAGCCATCTCTTGCTTAGATAGGGCTTTCCTTACTTCACAGTTGTGGCCCTTCACTGCGGTATTTCTGAATGACAATCTTGTTTAATGAGTCATGGCCATCAAATGTTACAAAAGCAAAGCCTCTCTTTTTGCCACTGCCTCGGTCCGTCATGATTTCAATCACTTCAATTTTCCCATGCTGTTCAAAATAATCTCTTAGGTGATGTTCTTCAGTGTCTTCTTTAATGCCACCAACAAAAATCTTTTTCACAGTGAAGTGGGCACCAGGTCTTCGAGAATCTTCTCTTGAGACGGCCCTCTTTGCTTCCACAACTCTCCCATCCACCTCGTGTGGCCCTGCATCAATGGCCGCATCCACCTCCTCCGCAGTGGCGTATGTGACAAACCCGAAGCCTCTGGAGCGCTTGGTGTTTGGATCCCTCATTACCACACAGTCTGTGAGCGTTCCCCATTTGCTCAGAATGGCTCCTCAGACTCTCATTGGTTGTTTCAAAGATCACATATCTGAGGAGGAGCTTCCGCAGCTGTTCAGGCTCTTTGGGAGACTCTGACTTAGACATGACGGCAGTGGAGGGGGGAGACATCAACGGTGCTTACTCGGCAGCGTCCACTGGCAGAAAGGAGTAATCTAACGAACGTATCTCCCAATGCATGTTTTAAATAGTGAGCTATTTATAGGGCACTTACTCTTATGTTAAGAGCTGTTTGATCATCTGAGGTCTGACTGAAAAAGCAAACAAACAAAAAGTTCCTATTTTCAGAGAACTAAATCTAACTGGAAGAGTGCAACAAAACCAGAAACAGCTGTGGTGCAATTAGTTTACTGGTGCAGACGGATGACAGAGAACTTGAGTCTGGTGGTTGCAGGAATGCCTGGAGCTGACGTGGCAAAAGGGGTGGGACTTGATTTGAATAAAAAGAAGAGGGGGGGGAAGGGAAGGGTGAAGAGGAGAGAAGAGGAGGGGCTATTATAGCCCAGAAGCTCTTGCACCCCCAAGGCTAGCACTGTAGCTGGCCTTTTATAGAGGATCAATAATGTTTGTTCATAAAAGGAGGGAAGATGGATGGGGGGTAGGGGCACAGCTGAGCTGCCTCAGGGGACAGATAGGAAACGGACCTAGAAACATGACAAAGAGGGGAAGCAGATGATGGAGGGGCTCACACATAGGCAGAGAGAGTTTAGATTTGATAGAGTAGGAAATAGAACTCCACTAAAAGTTTTCGTTTTATTTTTTAAATTAACATACAATAAAATAGATTGCTTTGTGTGTGTACAGATCTATGAATTTTAACACTTTTATCTACCACCATCATCAGGAAACAAGACAATGTCATCACTCCAGAAATCTCCTCTGTGCTCTCCCTTTGCGGTCACACCTTTCTCCCTTCCCTAACCTCTGGCAACCACTGGTGTGTTCTCCCTCACTCAAGTTAGTCCTTTTGAGAAGGTCATATAAATGGAATCATACTGTATGTAACCTTTTGAGACTGCCTTCTTTCACTCAGCTTAATGCTTTTGAGATTCTTCTAAGCCGTTATTTGTATTAATAGTTTATTCCTTGCTGAGTAGTATTCCATTGTTAATTTACTCATCCGTTAAATTAAGACATTTTGTTTGTTTCCAGTTTTTGATATTTATGGGTAGATCTGCTATAAACATTTGTGTACAGACTTTTGTGTAAGCATAAGTTTTTATTTCTTTAGGATAAATACCCCTGGAATGGTATTTCTAGGTCATATGGTAAGCGTATGTTTAACTTTATAAGAAACTGCCAAACTGATTTCCATTTTGCATTTCCACCAGAAATGTGTGACAATTCCAGTTGTTCTGCATCCTTGCCAGTATTTGGTATTTCTAGTGTTTTTTTATTTTAGCCATAAAATAGCTTTGTCCCATATTGTGGTTTTAATTTGCTTTTACCACTAGCAATTGAGGTTGAATTTTTTTTTTCATGTGCTTATTTGCTTCTGTATACCCTCTTCGGTGAAGTGTCTCTTTAAGTCTTTTTGGTTATTTTTTTTTTTAGCTGGTTGTTTGTTTTTTTACTGTTAAATTTTGAGCATTCTTTACATATTCTGGTAAGAAGTCCTTTGTTAGATATATGATTTGCAAATATTTTCCCCCAGTTTGTTACTTCTCTTTTCTGTGTCTTTCACAAAACCAAAATGTTTAATTGTGATCAAATTTATCAATTTTTAATTTTATGGATCCTGTTTTTTTGGTTTTGTGTTTAAGAACTTACAGGGGAGGAAAGAATTCTTTTTCTTACTACTTTCCCAGCTTCTCCTGGTGGGGTCTGTAAACTGAACTGACAAAAAAAAATAGATTAACAAGAAAAAAGTATACAAATGTATTTAATATAAGTTTAATGTAACATCGGATTCTTCAGAAGGAAATGAACACCTGAAGAAACAGTTAAACCTGAGCATGTGTATGCTAGGTTTGATGAAGACTGAAAAATCGTGGAAAAACGTGATGACACGAAAAGGTATGAGCTAAGGGGAGTAAACTGGGGGAAGCCTAGCAAGTTTGTTTAGGTTCCCCTTGGTGTCCCTCTGTCTTCAGAGATAAGAATGCTCCTTTCTTCCAGGTAGAAGATGTTCGACATGAGTGTCTTACGATCTACCTCAGAGGAGAAGGAGGAAGTCAGAGAATCCTTCCTGCACCTGCTTTCTCTCAAATTCCTTCAGCTTAAAATATTCAATATGCCAAGGTGCCGTATTTTAGGGTAGCATGCTCTGAATCTTGTCAAACTCTTTCCCTAAGCCCAGGTCATGAAGATTTTTACCTATATCTTTTTTTTAGTAGTTTTATAGTTTCACGTTTTACATTTAAGTCTCTGATCCATTTTGAGTTAACTGTTGTTTAAAACGTGAGGATTAGATCCAAGTTTTTTGATTGTGGTTGTGGTTGTTTTTGCCTATGGGTGTCCAGTTGTTCCAACATCATTTGTTACTATAGTATTCTTCCTTGAATTTCCTCTGTATCTTTGTCAAAAATCAATTGGTCATATTTACGTGGTAGATCTATTTCTAAATTCACTATTCTGTTCCATTAATCTACATAACTGTCCTTTTGCCAATACACAATGTGTTGTTTACTGTGGCCTTAGAGTATGTCTTGAAATGAGGTAGTGTGAGCCCTTCAGTTTTATTCTTCTGTTTTCAGAATTGTTTGAGCTATTCTGGTTTCTGTGTCTTTCCATATCAATTTCAGTATTGACTCGTTTATACCTTCAAAAGATCCAGCTGAGAATTTGATTGCGATCCCTTTAAATCTGTAGATTGATGTGGGGAGAATTGACGTCTTTGCTAAGTTTTTGAATAAGAGAGTGAAATGATCACTCTTCACTTATGGGAACTTCATTTGCATAGGGAGAATAGATGGAGGCCATTTTTATATTATCTGTACTATTCCCAGCCTAAAAGAACTGCTGCGGGACTTCCCTGGTGATCCAGTGGGGAAGACTCTGTGGTCCCAATGCAGGGGGCCTGGGTTCGGTTCGATCCCTGGTCAGGGAACTAGATCCCGCATGCATGCCGCAACTAAGACCCGGTGTAGCCAAAATAAATGAAATTTAAAAATAATAATAGTAAAAAAGAACTGCTGAGCCTGGAAACCCACTCACCTTGACCTCTGGTCCATTAGGAACAAGAGGCTCCAGTCACCCTTCAAAGTTTACCCCCATGCCTTTAAAACACTTGTTTGTTTTTGGAGGTTTCTCTCACTAGTTCTATTTATACAAGTTTGACATCTTATAAGGGCCAGACATCAAGCACATGCTTGTTCAACTGTCTTACTACACTCCCGTGGACCAAGATGCTCTAGTTCTAGTCTCTAACTTCCTATGTAGGAAAAAATGCCAGCAATAATTAATATCTTTATAATCTGAAACAGCAGGGAGACAATTTTGTTTAATTTAAGGTAAAAAAGAAATGGGAGCTGTAGATATTTGGTCTCTCAGGAACCTATTGCGGGATCTTGAGAAAGACAAAGAGTTTGGCCTTCATCTTTGCAACAGAGACAAGACTAACAATATTTACAAGGAACAGCTAGTCAAAGCAGAAAGTGTTATAATTTTTAGGAGAAATTAAATGCTCAAACCATAACCTTGTTTGGTCTTAACCTGTATTCACAGGGCCAAAGTAAAGTGTTTTTGTTTGTTTGTTTTATTACTTTTTAAAATGACCAAGTTGAAAGGATAGTAAATCAACCCCAATTTTATCATGACAACGTATAGCTACAAAAGCAGCCTTCTGAGTTGCATGGGGATGGCTAGAGAATGAAAAGAGAGTTTGTATTCACTGTTTCAATGGCAAAAACTACCTGTAATTATTTCCTCAGTGGGGCTGCATAAAACTTGATTTCCATTTAATCTTACAGTAAACAATTTCTATATTTCATGTCATGGATTAGAATGAAAATAGAGATAGTTCATCAACACTGATCTGCGATATAAAAAAGAACAGTGAAGCCGAGGGTATGAGAGTGCATAAAAATGTTTTGTGTTCTGACCAGTACATTGCTTTAAAAAAATTTTACAGTCAGGCCCAATTGTTCATTCTCACCATGCAGAAGATACTCACATATTCATTTTTAAAAGGGCAAATCAACCATAATTCAGTTTATAAACTGTGAAGCTGGTTGCGAATGTCTGGATGAATATTCATTAGAATCTCTTAATCTGCCATCGACTGTGATTCATTAGGCATATGTAAATATCACTCACTTTAATTGCCCCTAAACTGACTTAACATAATATTGTCATTAGCAAATTATTAGTTATTTGTGTAACTAATGGTACATTATGGTGTGCACGTTAAATCTCCAAATATATGATTACAATTATGATGATGTTTTATGCTGTGAGCTTTCTAAACTATTTGATAAAATATAATGGAGTCAAATCAAATCTGGTATGTTAATAGGACAGTTGCAGAACTTTTTTCTGCACCTTGGTGCTGTTATCATGTCCCAGCTACTCATTCTTCCTGACACTTGCTCTAAGTTCTTTCTGATGTCTTGTCTGCACCAAAGGTCTCAGGAACATCCTCAACTCTGTTCTCCCACATTTTACGTCATGGGCTCCATTCCAGTTTGCTTTTAGTAAAAGTGAATATTATCAAAAATATTCACTCATTGAAATGGGGCAAACAATACAAAATAAGCAAAGAAAGTACAGAAGACCCTCCTGAACATGGATGGGAAGGGCCAAGACTAGCATGTAATTTAACCAACTCATAGGAACTTCACTGTATATGATTGGAAGGCAGCAATTTCCGTATAAATTCATCAAATGGTGAGCTGTGTTGCAGCTGTTTTCTCCACAATCATCATCTGGGAAGAATTTGACACTAAGAACCCTCTTGCATTCTCAGCATTGCTCTGTCTGAAAATTTCGTTGACCTGTCCCTGCATCTCCCCAAAGTGCTTGCTTTACAACAGTGTCACATAGAAAAGGACTTTTCTCTAATCTCAATCTCCGTAGCAATATCACCATGTTTGTTTTTCAAAGAAGATCGCCCACTTTCATCACTTACAATTATTACAAATTCATTAGGCGAGCTCCTAGGAATAAAGCTGACCCAGCACACTGGCAGAGAAGCCTACAATTAGTGTTCCTTTAGTCTCTGTTAATTGCCTAACTGGTGACAGGAATATGTTAACACAAAATGAGCTAACAGAGGCAGGGAAGCTTTTTATCATGTTGCCCTCCTAAATATTAGTACATTAACAGGCCACTGATGTTTATAAACAGAGATTCAGACAAATGCATGTTCCTGTCTTTGATAACACTCTAGATTAATTGCCATTTCATCTTAATTTAATAAGCAATCCTTTTGGTAAAAAAAAAAAAATGCCTTAACATGAAAAGAAATTATTGAGATAATGACAGCATAATGAATATAGATTGTGGTACAAATCTCCTGAAGAGATACCAACATTCCAGAAACATGGTCAAGCATTATTGTATTTAAAATAAAGCAAAATTTTCAGTCTAACACCCTTCAGGTTTAACACTACTGCCATAAAGTAAAACAATTCTGGTGATTCTGATCGATGGTGAGTGATTGAATCCCTCCACCCAAAAAGATGAGTTGTGAGTTTCAGGGATCTCTTCTAGACCATATCAATCCTCCCATTTTACAAGATGGTCTGTTGAAGTACCTCTTCTATGATATACATACTTCTGACATAACACCTAGTATCTTCTGGTTCACACGATGCCTGCCTCCTCTACGGGCTATAAGTTCCACGAAGTCAAGGGCTTTGTATTTAGTACAGAGGTTGGCAAATGGGCCAAATTTGGTCTACCACCTGTTTTTATAAATAAAGTCAATTGGAACACAGCCGTGCCCAGTTATCTACTCTTGTCTGTTGACTGTTTTATCTCTTCAGTGGCACCATTGAATGGTTGTAACAGAGAACACATTGGTCCACAAAGCCTAAAACATTTACTATCTGGCCCTTTATAGAAAAATTTTGCCAACCCATGGTCTAATATACAGAATTTTGCCAAGAATGAAAGAATGCATAAATAAAATCCCTAAAATGAGCATCTTGTTTGTGATCAAAATTTATGTCTCAAATGCCTGGAGAGTTAATGATTCATCATGCAGTTAAATAAAGTTTGGTCACTTCTAACTCTGACATTGCAGAGATGTCAAAAATATCTAATTTATCTGAGCCCTGATCATTTTGTTATATAGCTTGGCCTAGATATTTGGCTGGGTTTATCTACCAGGTCGATTTATGAGTTATGGTCAAATGTAAATGTGATTCAGAAAGTCACTTTAAATTTTGTTCAGACCTTTAGGTCCACTTTAGACTCAAACACAAGTCTTTTTTGTAATGTACACACATAGGAGAAACGAAGTAGCACTCCTGCCCAGCATCAATATTACATTTATTAATACTAACCAATATTTAGGGAGCCACTGACTTCGTGCCAGGCCCATGCAAAGCACTTTACATGCATTATCTCATTTAATCTGTACTACAACTTTATAATACAGAGACCATTGCTTATCCCCATGGTAGGAGTAGCCATGCGTTGCTTCACAACCCTGGTCTGTTCTATCTCCCTTTAGTTTTCCACAATCTTCTTTTTGTAGGTTTGTCCAATGTACAATATCTTGACTCAACTACCTAGGAAATCCTCTACTTCATGGGAATTGTAGGCTGGATGCTGTAGACCTCTCTTTCTGCAGGGCTCACAGGCTTCTCCATTAGGATTCCCTTCTCTTGGGACTGATTCCCCTGGGTCATAACTTAGCTCTCTGACACATTTGATACAGCTCTGTCTCCTTGGATACCAACCTGAGTGTAATTTAGATGTACACGGTATGAAGAGGGAATAGCAGACATGAATTAGATGTACATTAGAGGGCAGGAACTTGGAGAAAGGATATTAATTCACCTTGGGTCAGAAGAGTGGTGTCTGGGAAAGCCTAAGAGTGGAGGTGCATCTTGGAAAATAAATAGAACTCTTCCAGAAGACAATGGTACATTCCAGGCAAGAGAAAGAGCTTGTAAAGAAGCAAAGTGTGTGAAATTTTATGGCATATGGTGACAGAGGAAATGAAGCTAGAGAACTGTAAGAAACTTTATTTTATTGTAAGAAGTTTGGAAGCCAGTCAAAATTTAGGTAAAAGTGTGATATGAAAAGACGGATGTTCCAGAAAACTGTGGTAATAGGATTGGAAGGAGTCAAGACTGGAAATGGGCAAAACAATACAAGCGACAGATACAATAATCTGAGTGATTGTGAGGTGAGGACTTACTCTATGGCAGTCAAAGTGGGACAGACACAGGGAACTTGGAAAAGATGTTAAGAGGATACCATTGGCAAGCGTATGGATGCAGGAGAAAGAAGAGCCAAGAAAGACCCTGAGGTTTGTGGCCTAAGTGACAGAACTGTCAGTGTCGTTCACTGAATAGGGAGCAAAAAGTGGATTGCACAGACATGGAGATCGATGATGATTTCAGTTTGAACATGTTGAATATGAAATGCCCTTGGAATATCCAGTTGGAGCTGACCTACAAGCTGAGTGATATATGGATTAGAAAAGAGGTCTGGACTAGAGATTTGGATTTGCCATGTTAGTCCCTCTAGTTGTATGAGCTTGGGCAAGTTAATTAGCCTCTCTGGGCACCAGCTTCTTCATCTGTAAAATGGGAATAACAATAGTACCTACTTCATAGGGTTGTTACCAGTGTTAAGTGACTTAATACATGTAAACTTCTTAGAACTACGCCTATATAAAGTATTAACTATTATTATTATTATCACTGTTATTGCCTTTGACAAGATACCTCATTATATGTATTTTTTATAGTTTTTTCTTTTTTCAGCTTCACTGAGGTATAATCGAATACTAGAATTATAAGATATTTAAAGTGTATAATGTGATGATTTTGATATATGTATATATTGTGAAAAAATTCCCCATCCCCATCATGTTAACTAACACAGCCATCACCTCACACATTTACCTTTGTGTGTGAGAACATTCAAGTTCTACTCTCTTAGCAAATTTCAATCATACAATACAGTGTTATCAACTAGAGTCACCATGTTACACATTAGGTCCTCAGACCTTATTCATCTTAAAACTGAAAGTTTGTACCCATTTGCCAACTTCTCCCTATTTCCCCCAACTCCCAGCCCCTGGCAACTTCTTTCTACTCTATTTCTATGAGTTCCACTTTTCCTTTTTTTTTTTTTAGATTCCACATATAAGTGAGATCAGGCAGTACTTTTCTTTCTCTGTCTGGCTTATTTCACTTAGCATAATGCCCTCCAGGTTCATCTATGTTGTTGCAAATGACAGAATTTCTTTCTTTTTTAAGGCTGATAATATATACATACATATATAAAATGGACTATATGTGCATTATGGAATATATATATATATATATATATATATATATATCACATTTTCTTGATCCATTCATCCATTGACATTACATGTATTCTTTAGCTGTCTTCTCCAACTGTCCTCACTTCCTCCTGCTACCCATCCTTGGTGAAAAGCTTAGTTCTCACAGATGATGTAAAGTCTCACAGTGGCCTGTATCTTTAAAAAAAACACATAGGGCTTCCCTGGTGGCGCAGTGGTTAAGAATCTGCCTACCAATGCAGGGGTACACGGGTTCGAGACCTGGTCTGGGAAGATCCCACATGCCGCGGAGCAACTAGGCCCGTGAGCCACAACTACTGAGCCTGCGCGTCTGGAGCCTGTGCTCCGCAGCAAGAGAGGCCGCGGTAGTGAGAGGCCCGCGCACCGCGATGAAGAGTGGCCCCCGCTTGCCACAACTGGAGAAAGCCCTCGCACAGAAACGAAGACCCAACACAGCCAAAAATAAATAAATTTATTAACAAAAAAACAAAAAAACAAAACACATAGGCTGGAATGAGTTGTGCTTATTGCTAGCTGGAAGAGCCCCCAGAAAAGACTGCTATGGAAGCTCTCTGAGTCCACACTAACGCCCACCCGGAGTACGATGAGGAATGCCTATGCTACTAATGCCTCTGTAGCTTTTATAAAAACAACTTTTTCCCCTATTATAAAATTAATTCATGCACCTTGTACAAATCTTGGGAGAAAAAAAATCAAAAAAGTATAAAGAAGAAAGTAAAAGTCACCTATAATCGAGACGTAACCACCGTATGAGTATTTAATCACTTGTTTGTTTATCGTTGATGATTTACTCCTTAGGAGATAGAGGCAAAGAAGAGCCCTCCATCACCACTCCCCATGCTGTCTGCACACTGACCTTGCTTCTGCTGATCTGTGTGCAGGTGACTTAAGACATTCAGTGTGATCAATGGGTTTCAGAAAGTTGCCAGGCTGGGAATAAATGCAGCATTTGTTCCAGTGTCCTGGCTGAATTCCAGCTGAAGGCCTGATGGTTCCAGGGTCTCTGCTGTAACTTCAGTTGGATTAGTTACCCATTAGTTTTCATTCTGACCCTGGGTGGAGGGGTGCCGGCGCTGGTAAACCAGGAGTGGCTGCTTTTAAGTGAAGGGAGTCCTGCCGAGTGGGCTCTGTAAATCATCCCCCTCCACCCAGAGGGAAAGCTCTGTAGGGATCAAAGGCTCTGGGAAAGAGCAGGGTGTCATTGACCCTCCCGCTGCCACCACCCACTGGCACCTCCTCCCCCAGTGGGGACCTGCAGAGGTGGGCCACCACTGCTAGGGCATTTCTCCATTGTGGAATCTCTCATTTCCCTTGAGATCCTGCGAGCTTACTGACCACCCTGGCATATTCCCTGCCCAAGTTTTACAAACACTTCATCCATCTTTCATTTTAAGGGTGAGGAGGAAATTTGGCACTGCAAGCAACCTAGGTGATGCAATTTAAATATTCTGATCACAGACAAGATCTAAGATGCAAAAATTAGTTTACTGCCCCAATGCATATAAGATGGTGAAGGTGAAAAGTTTATAAGGACCCAGAACCCAAGCTGGTAGAAAACGTTGCTTAAACATTCTGATCATGTAGGAAGGGGGTCAGGATGCCGTGAGCCTTGAACCAGAGAGAATCAAAATATGAGTCCAACAGTATCCAAAGCCCTAATTGCTGCTGATTTGAATTCGGCAGCAAATTTTGCATAATACCAATAATGACCTTTCTTCAGGGCTGCACTGGCATGATTGTTGGGACCTTGTAACAAATACCTAGTGCGCTTTAATGATGGAATGACATACCTCTGATATGCAAATTTTTACAGCACAGCAATTAAGCAGTTTAGAATTTTACGACCGTGTTTGGGCTTTATACAACAACAAAAAAGGGGGCCAATAAAGGCCGGTGATGGATGGGCTAATCCCCACTGGAAATATACCATGTAATGCTGTGGAGACTACATTATGGATAGCATGGTGATGATTGGTTGTTAATCTCCTTTCCCGTCCTCCCCCAGATCCCGTGGAAGCCTTTGCTCCTGCCCTCCATCCCCCACCCCCTTAAACCCACCCCCGCCCCTACGGCGCGCGGAACCTGGCACGGCAGCCACGCTGTTGGGACACGAGTCTGGGGTACAGATGGGAAAGTTGGGGCATAGCAATCTGCTGTGTGCACGGAATACAGAGCAAAAGGGCCTTGCAGCGAGGCAGCTTGTCAGCAGGGGACAGAACTGGGGGCCATATGCCGCTCTTCTTCTCCCTTCTGTCACCAAGTCTGCCACCTCATCCTTCTGTCAGGGGACACTAATGATGAACATGTTTTAAACAGTTTTGTTTACCTAGCAACAGCTTTTCTAAGAGGGGGTCTTAATTAGTCACCTAAAACAATTTTGAGTTTGGACTTCTTTTTTTTTTTAGCATTCATTCATTTGTTCATTCATCTGGAAGAATCTCCTCTTGCTCATTCCACACACACCCCCGGCCCCGCCCCCCATACCCAGGAGGCTGTTGTTACTGTTTCCATGAAAAAGTGTGTCTGCATTACAAAACTAGTTTTAATAGCTGTATGCCATTTTTCTTTCTTTCATACATACTTTAATGCCACAATTAGCTTTGAAGGGTAGATTTTTCTCCACTTGTCAGAGGCAGTATTCCTTTGTGAAGCTCTGCAAATAGGATCTGCATTTTAAAATGAAATCCCATTTGGCGAATTTTTTTTTTTCCATAATTTTGTCCTAGTGGTTGCAATCACTTCCCTGTTAAAGGAGTAAGCTCAAAGCTGATTTAGCCATTTGCTCTATCGTGACAGCAAAAAAATAGAAAATTGTAATTTGAATTTCATCAATTATGGGATTGGGTTTTTTTTTCAAATTTGATTCACAAACCACAGTGAAAGCATAGTAGCTTCCTAGTGATTTCTGAATTACTTTTGCTTTCGGTTCCTTTTATTTAGTATAAAGCAGTTTGAATACTGTGAATTCATAGATTTCTATTTCTATAAATGAATACAAAATTTTTAGAAATCTGTTAAAATGTACAATATTTAATTCAAAATGAATTAGAGACAAATTCTGAAGTAGCATCGTACAAAATGTTGGAGTGAAATGCTTTTCTTTTTTTGCAATAAGATTTGTGACAAATGAGTTAACAACCAAAGAAAATAGGACCAAATGTGTTTAATCATTAACTCTCATTAGACAATAGCGTCCATAAAAATCAAATGACACAGGCTAATTCCTGTAGGACTACCTCTGCTTTTACATTATGCAACCAGCTTCTGCCTTATTGTAAAAGAATAACACCTCTTTCAAGTCACTAGTTGTTTCTCTTAGAACCTAGGGCCCGCTTAAGCCATGGGATTATTCACCACTGAATATCAAGCTTCATGTTTATTCAGAACAAGGTGGAATTATTAAAATGTAGGCATGGTGGAAATAGAAAAGAGCTGATCCCAGCAGATAGTTCTTAGAATAAATATTATATTTTTGTTGGTAACTTTGTGTTTTAGTATGTCAAATAATCTTTTTAATTGATGATTTCTTTTTTCTCCATATGAATTATAATATTCCAGAAACAGGTTTTTGTTCAGAACTCTAAAGATGAATTTTTAAGTTCAACTGATATTTAAAATTTTTAATAGACTTTATTTTAAGAGCGACATTAGGTTTCCAGAAAAATTGAGCAGAAAGTACAGAGAGTTTCCATATATTCCCTCACCTTTCCCTACATTTTCCCTTATTATTAATATCTTACATTAGTATGGAACATTTGTTAAATTGATGAACCAATACTGATACATTATTATTAACTAAAATTCATAGGTTACATTAGGGTTCATTCCTTGTGTTTTATAGTTCTATGGGTTTTGACAAAGATCTATCTACATGTATTCACTATTAAAGTGTATCATATAGAATAGTTTCACTGCTCTGAATATCCACTCTTCTCCTCCTGTTCATTCATCCTTCTATCCCCAGCTTCTGGCAACCACTGATCTTTTTACTGTCTCTAGAGCTTTGCCTTTTCTAGAATGTCCTATAGTTGGTATCATACAATATGTAGCCTTTTCAGTTTGGCTTCTTTCACTTAGTAGTATGCATTTAAGTTTCTTCCATGTCTTTTCATGACTTGGTAGCTCATTTCTTTTTATTGCCAAATAATATTCTATGGTATGGATGTATCAAGATGAATTTTTATAACATTTAATGGTTTCATTACTGTGAAAATAGGAAAAATCTACCCTTCAAAGCCAATTGAGTGTATATATTGTACAGTTAGCTTGATTCTTAAATTTGAAGATAAATTTGAAAAAGTTGTTTGTTTAAACAGTTTGGCCTCGATTTTGGGCTACTAGTAACATACACATTATACTTATTTAGTGTAAGCTAGATAAAACATTAAATGGAAAAAAGAAAGTCCTCAAAGCTGCTGTGGTCAGGGGAGGATGCTTGATAAGGTTTACAATTAACCAAGAAGTGTCATCTCATCCCATGTGTATGCCACGTTGGAAGGGTCAAGAACAGTCTCTGTGTGTGTGTGAGCCTGGTGAAGGAGAACTTAACATTTTCAGTGAGAAAGCTTGCTAAGAATGTTGTCAAGAAAGTGGACATAGCAAGATCCCCTGGCAGACTTTTGAAGAATCTTTCAGATTTAAATGCCTTGTAATTACATATTCTAGGATGAGTTGGTACACCGATTAGCCTAAGGAAAGAATAAAATGGAAACATTTGTGGTTGATGAAGATCGGCTCTCACAATGTCACTTGGTGTAACACAGCTGGTCATGGCAGAACAGAGATGAAATTGTGTAGGAATCAGGAGTCTTTGGTGGGCGGGGGATGAGATTGAGATATTGGTGACTTCTCTTTTCACAATCAACATGATTAGAATCAAACTGAGAGGTTGGGATGGTCCCAGCTGAGGTCCATGGGTTGGAGAAAAAAACCCAAAGTCCATGAAATGGAACTTACATGTTGGAAGAGGAAGTGAGGACAAACTCAGCCCAACACCAGGAACCAAATAAATGCGTCGGGCACTGTGTGTAGTTGGGGATGGAGGCTGACCCTTGAGCCACTTCCTTCCAGTGGTTTCCTTCCCAGATGGGTAAGCAGGACCAGGAAGCCCCAAAGTTGGGTGGCACTGCAACCCGCCAGGGATCTGGACCCCAAATTATCACCTCAGTGGAAGGAAGTGTTTTGGTCAACTGTGCAGGACCAGAGCCAGCTTTTAATGTGTTTCCTTTTCACTCTCCACCTGGCATTTAGAAGCAGGGGGACCTGTGTTAAGGAATTGACCCCCAGTGCTATTGGATAATTCAAGGAGTGGGGAGGTCTCCAGAGGAAGGCTTTCTGCTTGAGTGACTCTTTGAAAAAGATAACAGAAACAAAAATGAAAGAATGTAGTTTCATTTGTACCCCAAACTGGTGAAGACAGCCATAGCATATTATGTTGCAGCTTGGACTCGAATTAAGGAGTAAGTCTTCTTTCATGCTGAAAGGCATGTATATACATATAGAACATTACCTCTGTCTTCCACAGGGCACTGACGCAGAGCACTGTTGGGGGCAAATAACCAAAATGTTGCCTAACACACAGATGAGATTTGAGATGCAAACTATCTCAACGTCACATACAGAAAAATCTGTTCCTTGTTTTAGCACAAACATTTTGTTGGAAGGGCTGCAAAGTCTTTGTTACGATATACTTTTTTTACTTCTAATGTGCACATTTAAAAAATATATTTTAACATCGCTGACATTAGGATCTGTGTTATAACCAAGTACGTTTCCCATCCGCTGTTTGCGTTTGTGAAGTGGTTGTTAGCTGCACAGCTCAAGTTTGGTCAGAGCTGTTTATGGTATTGCCACTTCAATCAAGTCATGTACCTGGTGGGTACTAATGAATCGAGCTGCTGTTAGTGTCCACTTGATTGTTGTTGGAGAACTTGCTATTGATTAATTCTGTTAAATTTTGTTTTTTTAAAATCAGCATCAGTGGGTATCAGCAACTTAGAAGATGATTCCAGAGGAGCACTTTTTAAAGAAATGCTGCATCAGTGATACCCCTGTTGACACAGACATGTTATTGTGTGGAAACTCTCAGGTAACAATAAAGCATTTCTAGGTAATTTAATTGGCAGCCTTTTTTATTTTGGTCTTTCTTAGTGATGCATAAAATAATGGAGCGTCTTTCTATCAGAGGTTTCTTAGTTACATAGCAGATAACCTGCTGCATAAAAGCCTGACTATCACTTTTTTCATTGATGCGTTGTTGACATTTACTAGCCATCTGAGGTTATGTGTCTCACCCACTAATTCCAACACTTTAGAGTTGTTATCCTGGAAAGAAAGAAAACTCCTGAGGCACGTTGTACATTCCCCCCAACTTCCAGCCTGGAGGTCTTTTCCAAACTGCCAGCCAGAGAGCTGCACTATTGCTGGCAGAGAAACAGGGATTGGAATTTGAGCCTGGTGAAGCAGCTGTGGTTTGCAAGGTAGAGTATCTGAAGAGGAGTGAGATGTGCAGAAAAGGAGCTCCAAAATCTGTATAAGCGTCCCCTTGATGTTGTCTGGGTAAAAGCAGAGCCTGTGCAGAGCCTGACTCCGTGAGGCAAGGCAGAGAACAGCTATTGGTCTCTACTGGATTTCCAAAGCTCTCACAGTGCAGGGAGATGCTGGATTTCCAAGCAGTCCAAGGAGAAAACTCTCTAAACACGTTGGGTGTTAGCTGGGACACCAGAAAGACCAAGTCTTTCCAGTCAGGTATTTCCAGGTTAAAATCCTTCCTTAACTCCCTGTTGTTCTCAGGGAAAAGAGCTAAAATTCTCAGACTGGCCTCCAGTATGTCTGGATCCTGTGATCACTCCAGCCACCTCTTCTCCCTGCTGTGTGGCGTTCGGCACCCCAAGCACCTTTGTCATTTGCCTCTGACTTCAGGGTCGGTTAACCGTGCTGTTCCACCGACCTGAGATGCTTGTTCTATTTTATCTAATCAGACTGGCTAAAAAAGCAAAGTCCAGGATATTTATGGCAGTGAAACTACCCTGTATGATACATGTCATCATACATTTGTCAAAACCCACAGAATGTACAAGACAAAGAGTGACTCCTAATGCAAACTATGGACTTTGAGTAATAATGATGCATCAATGTAGATTCTTAAACTTTATGGTGGCATCTGATTGATGCTTCCCTTTGATGATTTTGTAAGCACCTAGTTCCCTGTATTAAATCCCTTTCTTCTTAAAATTAAAAAACAAAAGAAGGCAAAGCCCAATTACGTGATGATTTCAAGAGACACAATTTAAATATAAAGACAAAGATAGATTGAAAATGAGAGGGTGGAAAAAGGTATACCATGAAAACACTAATCATTAAAAAACTGGAGTGGCTATATTAATATCAAAGTAGACTTTAAACAAGGAATACTAGCAGAGATAAGAAGAGATATTTCACAATGTTAAGAGGTTAGCTCATCAAGAAGACAATAATCCTAAATGTGTAAGCATATTTTAAAAAGCTTTAAAAAACAAAAACCAAAGAAACTAAAAGGAGAATTAGACAAATCTAAATGACAGTGCAGATTTAAACATTTCTCTCTCAGTAACTGCTTGAACAATTAGACCAAAAAAAAAAAAAAAAAAAAAAATCAGGGTACAGAAGATTTGAACAGCTATTAACCAATTTTCCCTCTCTTTAGGCCATTACTTTTAACCATTGCAAGATATATATTCTTTAAAAGTGCACTTGGAACATTCACCAAGATAGACCATATTCTGGTCCATAAAACAGGTCTCAATAAATTTAAAAAGGTTGAAATCATATAAAGTATGTTTTCTGTCCACAATAGAATTAAACTAGAAATCAATAATCAAAAGATATATGCAAAAACTTCAAATATTTTAAAATTAAAGTATGTATTTCTAAATAACTCATGGGTCAAGGAAGAAATCACAAGGGAAATTTCAAACATTTTTTAACCAAAGGCTAATGAAAGCATAATATCTTAAAATTTGCTAAAGCAGTGTTTACAAAGGAAGTTTATAGATTTTATGCAGCAAAAGAAGACAGAACTAAGACTGTATATTGTGTGATTCGAAATTATGTAATATACAGAAACAAACCCCCCAAAACCAATAGTCCTTTTCACACAGCCCTCTGTATTATCCACGCATGTTTAGTTTTCCGTATCCCACCTGACAGTGAGTTCACTGAATTCCTGAATCACATCTGTAAATTTCCTGTCTCTGAAGCCTGGCATCAACAATGCTCAGATAATGACTGGATGGTTTAATATAAGGGTTGACAATTGTTTTCTGTAAATTGCCAGATAGTTAATTCTTTAATCTCTGTCACAACTACTTAAGTCTGTTATAGCACGAAAGCAGATACAGCCAATAGGTAAACCAATGGGCATGGCTGTGTTCCAATAAAACTTTCTTTACAAAAACCGTAGTTGGGCTGGATTTGGCCCAGGGGCTCTAGTTTGCTAAACCTGGTTTCAAGATACAAGGAGGCAGTACCACTTCAATAAATCAAACACTCTCTTTCTATAGAGACCATTACAGCCCTGCATATATTTAACCCATGTCTTCCAGTCTCCCCAGCTAACCTTAGCTAGCTCAGTAGCTTGTTGCAGGGGTAGCCTGAGGGAGGAAGTCACAGACTCCTCTGCTTGGCCGGTGGATGCTCCCCCATTTCTAAAATCCCTGTATCCATACTCTTTCCTGTCACTCTAAAAATAAATCACAAAGGGAAAAAGAATTTTTTTTTGTTAAAATCTCCCCAAGATATAGGTTGAGCCTAAAAATTAAGATAAAATTGATGATATTTAAAGTAAATACAAAGACTCAATGAGAAAAGTTTAAAAGTCTAAAAGATGAAAGATTAAACTATAAGGCCAAAATGCAAATGAAAATTTTACATTTTAAAGTAATGAGATTAAAGGTGAAAGATAAGAACAAAGTGGTGTAGGGATAAAAATTATAAATCTGTAAGAATTAAGAAGGTCGAAGAACTATCTTAAAAAGAGAAGAACAAAAAGCATAGAGATTACAAAAAGGTAGATGCAAAGAATAATATAAAGAGGAAAAACGCAGACTAAACACAGAAAGACACTAAGATCTCAAAACCAGACTTGAGGAGTCAGGAGCTGGCAGCCTTCTCTTAGAAAGAAGCCTCTGCCTCGTGTGGGAATCAAGTTAGTAGGGCGCCCTCCCCAAGATGGGCACTGGCGGGATAGAGGCAGAGACTGAAGCTCCTCCTTGAAAATGACGGAGAAATGGTCAGGGCCTGGGGTGCACACCCCACAGAAAACTGCCCACGAGACCATCTGGAAGAGAAATTAGCTATGACAAATGACCTCCAATTTCAGAGTATCCGGTTCAGATAATTTTCTCTTCTTTTCCCAACAGATACAGAAAAAAAGTAAGAATGGAAACAATTTATCTGTCAAGTATATATGATACACAAATATGTATGTGTGTGTGTATATAAAAATTGTACAAAATTTTGTACGAAATTGTACTGAGATTGTATAAAGTGTATACAAAATCAATATATGTGAAAATTATATACATGATATAATTGTATATATTTTATATATAATCATATATGTGATTATATATATGTATGAAAATTGTGTCTGTTTACATCTAAGTCAGATCTCCTGACTTCTAGCCAAATATATGAGTACATATGCACACACATACTACACACTGGCACATAGATACACCAACATTCCATTGCTCAGGGCAGATCACAGTGGTCACTTCGGCATTGAACTCGTTGCCCAGGGAAATGATCATCACCCTCTGGAAGACTAGCAATTTAAAAAAACAGTCAAGGAATCCCAGCACTTCCCTTTCTCAAATAAAGAGAAGCCCCAAAATGGGAGGCTGCCAAAAGGAATTCGGCACAAACTTCAACGGGACTCTTGTTTCCTTAGTGACCCTGAAGGTGTTCCCACCCCTTGAAAAGAGGTACAAAAATGTCATTTTGTTAGTAAGCACAAATCAATTGGAAAACTTTTCTTTTTCAAACCATAGGCACAATAGAAGAACAGAACCCGTTTTCCTGTTCATCTTCTCAGAGTATTTGAGTTGGGAGGAAGATTCTGACTGCTACTTTTTGCAAGTTGTAAAATCTAGAAACCTCATATGCTCTAGGCTCACACTTTACTGACAGTCTTTACCTTACTCATACTGGGGATGCCCTTGGGGATGTAAGAAAGCCCTTTCAGATGAACTGCTTTCTATGAAAATTTTTAAGTAGATATGAGATTGTTAAACTAAACGTGAGCTTATTTTGGGTTGAGTGATGGAACGGATATTAATGAACCAGAAATAGATGGGTTTTGTTCTGTTTCGTTTTTGCTTATTCAAACTGTGTAACACTCCTAATGCAGGGAGGGGAAGGGTGTTCTGGAGCTGGCATGACCCGGCTGGCAATAGCCTCTTGCTGGCAAGTCTTCCCAAGTCAATTTGGTAACTTGAAATCAGCCATGGAGGAAGTGTTACACCACAGAAATCAGCAGATACAAAAAAGTCAGGGCTTTTTTTTCCCCAGAGAGCCTGTCATTAAAATTTACCAGCATTCCACTGCTGTAATGTAAAGGGAGAATTACTCTGTTAATATTAAAAGCTCTTTCTGCATGAAACTGGTGAAATATATTTGTTTGAGGTCTTGCTAATGAGAACCCTATCATACTAGAACGATTGCTAAAAACTATTTAGTTCTATTTGGATCTTTGTAAAAACTTTAACTGGATAATATTAATTAGGTTAAGTTCTATTAATTAGTAAAAGAAATTTTCCTGGTGTTTACAGTATTCCCTCTGGAAATTGCTCTGTTAAAGTTTACCAGGTCGGTAACTGATTGATGGTTATTTTCATATGTATATGTATAGGTGGTTTGTGACAAAGTATAAGTAAAAATCAATCAATCGATAGCTTAGTGGCATTAAAAAATCGGTGGAACTCTTAGGGATACTGCAGTTACACCCGAGAAAAAGAAAAGCACTGAGAAAACCTGAATTAGGAGTAAATGGGCTATGTTTTAAAAAATCAAAGCACAAATATTTCTAAAAGACATAAAGTATACACCTAGGACAAGAGTAGATTGTCCTACTAAAAATAAGTAAGAAAGAAAATAAGTCTTCAGTTGACTCTGGGATGTTTGGTGCCCCTAACCATTGATTTCATTTGTCACTTAGCTGTTTTAAATACTGGCTGACATCACAATTAGAAAAATGAAATTAAACTCTTCCTAATTTAGAAAGAGGTAGTATATATCTTTGCATAATGCAATGTGCAAAATTCTCTGTTTTTACATTAAAATGCAGATAAACCATGAAATGTTTTGGTTTTTAACTGCATATTATTAAGCAATGGAATATGTCTATCCAAGTGTCTTAGTATTAATTAGCTTCAATGCTCCTTCAAATTGAAAAATTCAAGTCCTGCTGGGACAGTTTCTGTGTAGCAGTGAGAAAGCAAAAACCAAGAGCCTCAAGTCTTTTCACAATTACAAAGCATGGTAAGGATGTTCAAGTGGCTTTGCAGGAACATCTGTCATCCCATGGACAGCCAGGATGGATGTGGTTAATTTTACAGGCTCGGTTGGTGGGCCTGTTAATTCATCACCCTCCAAATTAGGCCCTCAGATAACTGTATGCCTGTTCAAAAGGACACCTTTCTAGGTAGAGGTCGTCTGGTCTCAGGTCAAGAGTACCAGAAGAGCTGCCGAGTTCAAGGTCCTGTGGGAGAAGAATGGAGGGAAGTTCTTCTTCCAAATGTGACTTATTTTTTTGACAAACATACAAAATAATTGTATCATTAGGGTAGGCATCTTGAATGATATTCTCTGATTTGAATATTTTCATAGTAAAATTTTAATATTAAAAAATTCTGATTAATTATAGTTATATTAATCCCAATGTAATATAAAGATTAGAGGCAATGTTTTGTACTTTGCTCACTGTACACAGTCATTAAAACTAATCTTTTCAAACCACTCAGCATATCAAAATGTTTATTTTATAATAAGTGGAAAAGTCAAGCTATATTAGTAAGTAGGATGTGATTTTAATTATATCAAACATTAGCGTATATATTATGTTATATATACATAAATCAAGAAAGAAACTATACCAAAATATATCAAGTATATCAAAACAAACTAACATTAAGGTGTGGAATTATGAATGATTTTTTTCTTTCTGTCTGTTTCCTAAGTTTTCTAGAATGAACATGCATTATACATAAGAAAATAAAAGTTATTAATTTCATTTTCTACTCAATATGAATGCTAACATGTTAGAGAATAAACATATCATTGGACCAACATGTAACATAGATGGAAGAGTCAATAAAAACCTTGTGACACATTAGTAAATGTCTAAATATGGATCACGTGACAAAGATAAAACTCTACCTGGAAAGACCACATGAAATAGAAACACTGATGTATTGTGCTTCCGTATAAGCCTGGACACTTCAAAAAAACTAGTTAGGAATCATTTGTGATGGCTAATATTTGTACAGTGCTTTAGTGCTCAGAAAGAACTTTGTTTTTAATTGCAACTAATTGAATTCTCACAAAAACTCAGTAAGATACTACAAAGCTACAGTAATCAAGACAGTATGGTACTGGCACAAAATCAGAAATATAGATCAATGGAACAGGATAGAAAGCTCAGAGATAAACCCACGTACATATGGTCACCTTATCTTTGACAAAGGAGGCAAGAATATACAATGGAGAAAAGACAGCCTCTGCAATAAGTGGTGCTGGGAAAACTGGACAGCTACATGTAAAAGAATGAAATTAGAACACTCCCTAACACCATACACAAAAATAAACTCAAAATGGATTAAAGATCTAAATGTAAGGCCAAAAACTATCAAACTCTTAGAGGAAAACATAGGCAGAACACTCTATGACATAAATCACAGAAAGATCCTTTTTGACTCACCTCCTAGAGAAATGAAAATAAAAACAAAATTAAACAAATGGGACCTAATGAAACTTAAAAGCTTTTGCACAGCAAAGGAAACCATAAACAAGACAAAAAGACAACCCTCAGAATGGGAGAAAATATTTGCAAATGAAACAACAGACAAAGAATTAATCTCCAAAATTTACAAGCAGCCCATGCAGCTCAATATCAAAAAAACAAACAACCCAATCCAACAATGGGCAGAAGACCTAAATAGACATTTCTCCAACGAAGGTATACAAACTGCCAACAAACACATGAAAGAATGCTTAACATCACTAATCATTAGAGAAATGCAAATCAAAACTACAATGAGGTATTACCTCACACCAGTCAGAATGGCCATCATCAAAAAATCTACAAACAATAATGCTGGAGAGGGTGTGGAGAAAAGGGAACCCTCTTGCACTGTTGGTGGGAATGTAAATTGATACAGCCACTATGGAGAACAGTATGAAGGTTCCTTAAAAAACTAAAAATAGAGCTACCATATGACCCAGCAATCCCACTACTGTGCATATACCCTGAGAAAACCATAATTCAAAAAGAGACATGTACCACAGTGTTCATTGCAGCTCCATTTACAATAGCCAGGACATGGAAGCAACCTAAGTGTCCATCGACAGATGAATGGATAAAGAAGATGTGGCACATATATACAATGGAATATTACTCAGCCATAAAAAGAAATGAAATGGAGGTATTTGTAATGAGGTGGATGGACCTAGAGTCTGTCATACAGAGTGAAGTAAGTCAGAAAGAGAAAAACAAATACCGTATGCTAACACATATATATGGAATCTAAAAAAAAGGTTCTGAAGAACCTAGTGGCAGGACAGGAATAAAGACGCAGATGTAGAGAATGGACTTGAGGACACGGGGAGGGGGAAGAGTGAGCTGGAACGAAGTGAGAGAGTGGCACTGACATATATACACTACCAAATGCAAAATCGATAGCTAGTGGGAAGCAGCTGCATAACACAGGGAGATCAGCTCGGTGCTTTGTGACCACCTAGAGGGGTGGGATAGGGAGGGAGGGTGGGAGGGAGATGCAAGAGGGAGGGGATACAGGGATATATGTATACGTATAGCTGATTCACTTTGTTATACAGCAGAAACTAACACAACAATGTAAAGCAATTATACTCCAATAAAGATGTTAAAAAAAAAAATCAGTGAGTTTGATCCGAGTGTCCTCATTTTATAGGTGAATGAGCTGAAGTTCATGACTCTTTCTAATACCCAGCATTGCCAAGACAGTTCTAAGACCCACATGAACTTCATGGAAATGATTTAACAAAAAGAAATTATTTTATGAATTGTCCATAATGAGAACTCTATAGATTCAAAAAATATTGGTCTTTTGGATTGTTTTGAGATGAGTGTTGAGTTCACATGAGCATATCTACATTTATATTTTACCTGTGCTTTTCTTCTTAGAAAAAGAAATACAAAGTAAGCCTTCCAGTGTCAATCCAGTTTTGACAATAGGATGTTATCACACATTGTAAGCTCTAGAACACTGCACATCTTTAAAAATATGATGTTAAGCCAGAAACCTGGATGTTTTGGGAGTTTGTTTTGCTTTTTTATAATTGTGTAAGTGTTCTGGTATGATAATGAGAAATGGTAGGTGTCACAATAAAAAGGAAGCGAAGAAATAAGGAACCAACAGATCCCCATGTTTTTAGTTTCCTCAATCTGCTGGAGCCTTCATTTAAAAGTTTACATCTTTTAGTGGAAAAATTAATTTCTTTTTCACAAGTTCCCCTCACATTTTGTTGCTAATAAAACCAAGGATGTAAATACTATTAAGTACAAAACAGCCTGCGGCATAATTGTTTCAAAGCAATTACAGATTATATCGAGCCATTTGTGGAGCAAAAACAGTTTTTTCCAAGACACCAGCTCCCTGTACCTTGAAATTTTATTAGTCTAAGAATTTCATGCACCATATGTCTGAATATGAGACTAGCTGCAGTCGAACAAACAACTTTCTGATATATAGGTGAATGATAACCTGATTTTAAATGTGTTTATCTAATGAGATAGTAACTGTAATTTACAACACATATAAAAAACCCCACTGTTACTCCTGGTGCACCTTTTGGCTAAAAAGGGTGATGCAGGGAGGCATGCTAATGACATCGTCTTGGTTTTTACCAAGTCAGTAATAAAATTTGCATTTGATATTGTGCACAGTAAACTGGGTTATTAGCCTTGAAAATGAGTCTCATAAAATTTAAATATAGGCTTAAATCATATTAACTGTCCTGTAGGTTTTCTGAGAGTCTTTAAAGCATTGTGTTGCCTCCACAGTGTAGGGAATGCAGATGTTTGTGTGCCTTCAAGTGGGCCTCCAAAAGGAGGATACAAATGTGAGCTTGAGAGATGCACTAGAAAAGCATCCACAGTTGTGCTTCCCACTTGGAAGACCCGGCCCTGGTCAAGCACCTGTAGATCAAGGAGGCTGGGGAAGGAGGGTTTTTCCAAAGAAGCTTTCTAAGGGATTCTGGCTAAAGATTGAGCCAAGTTGGCCAACCAATCCCTGCCCAAGGACTGCTTGGACCATCAACAACAAGACTTTGAAACTCCCATGATTTGATGATGCAGGAAGGCTGACAATTGTGAAATGCCACTTGTTGTCCTTGAGATAGAAGCAAGTTGCAGATTAAATGTTGAAGGGCCTAGTGGTCACATTTTCTCCAGTAACTTCCAATTTCAGTGTCTTGCTTCTCAGTGTGCACTAAATCATAATCATTTATTGTTATGAGAAAGAAATACATTTGAGAATGCAGACACTTTGTTGTTGACTCCTTGATTGAATTAGATGCACTGCCCCAACACCTGGGCATACGTTGCTAAGTAGACTTGTAGGGCCCCACCAGCCCTACAGTGCTTCATCCCTGAGCCAAGCCTCAGTCCTACCCATCTCTGACTCCTTCTACCCAGCCAAGGCATGAGGAGCCCCTTGGGTGTGTGATCAACCAAGGCCAAGGCTGATACCCAAGAAGCACAGATGACCCTTCACTTCTAACTTCAAGACGTTCATCAGAAGACTACCAGGACTAATTATTTTAAATTTTTCTACCCAGCCAAATTAGCCATGCTTTACATACATTTCTCTTTCTTTGATCACTACCCAAATCTAAGCTCCTCAGATGCCAATCCCCTCCTGCATCTATTCCTTCCTTTCTCCTGAATCAACTTCCTTCTCTACTCTTCTCTCCCCAAATCTTCCATTCTGCCCTGTGGAACTCTTGTTCCAAGGGTAACAAATTCATATTTGTCCTCGAGTTCTTCACTAAATGCTCCAGGGAAAAGTGCTTCTCCTGTTATCCTCTTAAGGAGAAGCTGCATATTTCTCCCCATTTCATATGCTGCAAGGATGATGGGAGGTTGTCCATCCTTCCTACTCAGCACTGCCCATCTAGACCATGAATCTTCCATCTTGATGTGAAAACCCTTGCTTGAAGGAGCTGTCTATATCACTCTTCCTTACCCATTCTTTTGCTAACATCTACTCTTCCTCCCCTTTTCACTAAGGACTTTAGCACTGCTTTAAAACTTTCTTCTCCACTGCTCTGTTTATGAAGAAGTCTCATACCTTCTTCAAAACCCCAAACTCTCAGTATTGTGTTCTCTTAAGTTCTAGCCACTCACTCCTCCATTCACAAACTTCTTGCCCACACTCCCATGGATACAGCGCACGTCCTTGTAACCTCCCAGTATGTCTCACTCTCTGAATTAACAATTCAGAAAGTCCGCTCTCTGTCCACACCCTCCTGACCTATTTCCTGACCAATCACTTCACTAGGCCCTCCAGTCCTCTGCCCCATCGAATTTCCCCCATCTAGCTGCCCTTCATATCTTAACTTCTTTCTTAACATTCTGGAGCACTCTAACTCTACCACCTCGACTGAAACATTCTTTTCCAGGGCCGTTAATGAACTACACATTGCTAACGCCAAAGGAGACTTTTCCATCTATTTCTAACTTATCTGCTTCTTAGCATGTGTCTCTATTGGGCCCTCCGTCTTCACAATGTCCTCTTCTCATGGCGTCTGCAACATGGCGTCTGCCTCCTAACTTTCCAGCTGTTCAGCCTTAGGCTCTTTGCGGTTCCACTTTCTCTTCCTTCCCTTAAGTACTGGTGTCCCTCAGGATTTAGTCCCAGGACGTCTCATTTCTTCTGACTCTACATTGCCCCTGAGTGTTCTCATTAATTCTCAAAGCCTTAAGCAAAGTCCATATGCTAATAACTCCCAAACAAATATTTCCTGAGCTACACATACAATTTTCAACTTGGGCAAGTTACCTAACTTCTCTGTGCCTCAGTTTCTCATGTATAGAACGGGAATAATAATAGTACCTACCTCTAGATTTGTGGGGGGGAAAATGAGTTCATGCAAGTAAGCACTTAGAACAGTGCTTGGTACTTGATAAGCCCTCAGTAAATATTTCCTGCCATCATAACTACTATTATCATTGTTACAGGACATCTCTTCTTGGATGTCTCATAGGAGCCTTAAACTTAATACACTGAAAAGTGAAAATTATTACCATTTAGCCTTTTCTGATAAGCTTTCTTTTGCTGAGTCTCCTAGCTCAATAAGAATCAATATCATTTACTCAAACCAGAAATAATTCATTACTCCTTCCTTTTGGCCCATACATTTGATGAGTCACCAAGTCTGATAAATTATGCTTCATTTCAGATCTTTTCTCTATTCCATAAACTAACTGCTAGTTCCCCAAATCAAGCCTTTATCATCCCTGGACCTCTGCAATAGTCTAACAGCTGATCTCCTGACCTGTCCAACACATTGCCCACACAGTACATTCCCTGGAAGATCTTCCAAAGTCCAAATATAAATATCACCTCTCTCGTGTAGGTCCTTTTAATGGTCTCCCATTGCCCTCAAGAGAGAATCTAAACTCTTTAGCCTCATTTTTAAGGCCATTTGCAATTTGCATCACTTATCCTCCCACATCTACCCTAAGCCCAGACTCTTAAGAGTCCTTTCACTCTGTGCTAGGAGCCCGCAGGCCAAATCCAGCCCACTGACTGCTTTTCTACAACTTCTCAGCTAAGAATGGTTTTTATGTTGATATTTTACATAAATATAAAATATAAAACAAATAAGCAAAAGCAAGATGATTAACCTTTCAGCAAGGACATTGCCTCTTGGTCTGCAGACCCAAAATATTAACTATCTGGTCCTTCACAGGAAAAGTTTGCTAACCTTTGCTCTCTGCTCCATTCACTGAACTTCTCTCAGTTCCTCAACTATCCGTGCTCCAGGACTTTTGCATATGCTTTTCTCTCTATTCTTATCCCAAGACCTAAGTCCTATTCATCCTTCAAATTAGTTTACATGTTACCTTTGCCAATCAGACTTCCTGATTCTGTAAATCAAAATTAAGTACCCCCCTCCTTAGTTAAGTTTCCTAAGTATTTTATTCTTTTTGGTGCTATTGTAAATGGTACTGTTTTCCTAATTTCTTTTTCAGATAGTTCTTCCTTTCCAATCTGGATGCCTTTTATTTTTTTCTTGCCTAATTGCTCTGGCTAGAACCTCTAGTACTATGTTAAATAAAGTGGTGAGAGTCAACATCCTTGCTTTTCCCTGATCTTACAAGAAAAGCTTTCAGTTTTCACAATTAAGTGAAAAGCTGTGGGCTTTTCATATATGGCCATTATTATGTTGAGGTAATTTTCTCCTATGCATAGTTTGCTAACTTATGAGAGTTTTTATCATGAAAAGGAGTTGAATTTGTCAAATGCTTTTTCTGAGCTATGGAAACCAGTATGGAGTGTCCTTAAAAAATTGAAAATAGAACTATCATATGATCCAGTAATCCCAATTCTGGGTATTTATCCAAAAGAATGGAAGTCAGAATCTCAAGGAGATATGAGCACTCTTATGTTCATTCACAATACTCAAGATGTGGAAACAACTTTAATGTCCATCAACAGATGAATGGATAAAGAAAATGTGGTATATACAAAATGGAATACTATACAGCCTTTAGAAAGAAGGCAAATTTGCAATATGTGACAACATGGATGAACCTAGTGGACATTATGCTAAGTGAAATAAGTCATTCACAGAAAGACACGTACTACATTATTCCACTTATATGAGGTATTTAAAACAGTCAAATTCATAGAATCAAAGAGTGGAAGAGAGGTTGCCTGGGATGAGGGGAGGGAGAAATGGGGAGTCAGTAATCAGTGTGTATAAAGTTTCATTTAAGCAAAGCAAATAAACCACAAGCTCTAGAGTATCTATTCTAAATGCTCCCAGCAACTTTTTAAGTTTTTCCTTTACCTTCATTTATTATGTACGAGGGGATGTTGCTCATTCTGCAGCTCCTGGAGCAATGCAAGGTACAAACAGGCATTCAGTTAGCATTTGTTCATTGAATTAATTTAAAGAATCAGTTCATACATACCTCTATCACAATAAAGAACACTTTGTGCTGTAGTAGTATATTGTCTGCCACATCATAGAATGTCACTTCCTTGACTGTGTGCTTATCGCTAATATCTAATACAGTTGTCACACAGACTAAATACTAAAAACTATTGAAAACAATTAGTTAAATGTCCTTTGTAACAATAAAGGAACTGTTCAGCTAATCTTGCCTGCTGTGGAAGCCCAAAGGGTGAAAAGGGCTTACAGTAATTGTGGTCATAGAAGTGGATTAGAATTTACACATCATGTCTTCCAGCTTCTCCTCTTAGCCACTCTTTCTGCAATTCCAAAGCCTACCAGCAGGTGTCACTACAAACATTTTAGGTCGTCTGTAGGTTCAGGTATGAATAACTAAGGGGTAAGAGTAAAATGATGTCCAGGGACTTCCCTGGTGGTGCAGTGGTTAGGAGCCTGCCTGCCAATGCAGGGGACACAGGTTTGATCCCTGGTCCGGGAGGATCCCACATGCCTTGGAGCCACTAAGCCCATGTGCCACAAATACTGAGCCTGCGCTCTAGAGCCCACAAGCCACAACTCCTGAGCCTGTGCACCACAAATACTCAAGCCCACATGCCTAGAGCCTGTGCTCCGCAACAAGAGATGCCACCACAATGAGAAACCCATGCACTGCAATGAAGAGTAGCGCCCACTCGCTGCAACTAGAGAGAGCCCACGTGCAGCAATGAAGACCCCACGCATCCAAAAATAATATAAAGAAAGAAAGAACTTTATAAAATAAAATGATGTCCAGGCTAATTTTTAACTTTTTCAACAAAATCAGAGCAATATACAGAATAGTATAAATATTGACCAAATATTAATTAACTTTGTTTACACATTACCTGTACTGAAGCACCTCAGCAGAATAGTATAAGGAGAAAAGAACAGTTACACAGAGATTTATGCCATGTCCTGTATAATCAACTGTGATGGAGAAATACTTCCTTAATCTCTAGCTCTCCCTTCCAGCTAGAGGAGCCATTCTGAAGTTATAATCATAGCTCACTGGCTTTTACATCCCTGTACCTTGTTTTCCCTGATTCTGTCAGCTAACTTCTGGGTCTTTCCTTGTCAGAATGTCAGAATAGAAAAGAAAACCAAAATAGATGACTGTAGTTTTTTTCCCTTCTCTGCATAAATCTAGTCTAAACCTTATGACGGATTCCTCCATTCAGGCTACAGTTTCTATAGAATCAAGCTGCAGAAGAAAGGAGAAAACAGAATTCAGGAAATTTCTTAGGAGGCCATAGCAAGTATCATTAGAGACTGCCACAATCTACAAGCACTACATAGTGTCTCCTTTGCCTAGACTGTCTAAGTTTGCAGAAGGAATCTGCTTGTTTAATATTACAGGCTCTGCTTATTGGGAGTTAATATTTTATGAGCCTCCATTCTGCATAAGCCAACAGCCCACTGTAATGGAGAACAGACAGAAGTCAGTCTTATCAGACATCAGCTTCATATACCTACCCAAAACAATACCATCTGTAGCCCCTGCTTGTGTGTGTGTGTATGTGTGTGTGTGTGTGTGTGTGTGTGTGTGTATAGAGTCCAGGGAGGAGGAAACAGAGGTATTCATTTTTTAATTAACAAAATATAAAGGATCCTAATTTTCTTTTTTCCAAAGAATAAGAAAATGAATGAAAAGCATCGAAATGTGTTCATAATTTATATTTTCAAACTTTGAAAACAGTGACCATATTTCTTAATCAGGAAAAATATATCTATTTTTCTAAGGTAGAAAGAGGAGAATTCTTCCTAAAATTGTAGCTTGGGAACCCAGATTTTTAGTTTTTCCATCAAATTATCACTACCAACCAAAAAATATAAAAATTATTGGGGGAAATCAAATAAGGGCTGCAATCGATCTTACAATTACCCCCAATCTTCTGCTTCAGAGGAGGCAGCTACCATATATGAGTGTTTACCGCATGTGATTTCCCAGGCAGAGTTAGTATTTGAGGTGTGCTGGGTGCAGTTTTCCCGCTCACGGTAGCATTTTACTTAAGGGCATTTTAAAGAGTCTGATATGTATGTAACAGAAAGCAAACATTTTGTGTCAACACGTTCAGTGACAGCTGTCTCTGAAAATGGCATTGCCACATATATTTATTTCATTCTGATCTGACACTAATCATGTACTATAAACATCACACTGAGAGGCCTCATTTAGTTAGGCTGACTGTCAGACTTGGGAAAATCCACACCAAGCACGTCTGTGAGCAGTATCTTGAAAACCAAGCGTGGAAGGCTGGGGATGCCTTGTCCTGAAGTTTCTGGAAGGTTCCTGGCTCTGCGACCACACCTCGAGACAAGTTTATTTCTGTTCCCAGACATACCCCATTGTTTACTCAGAAAATTGCTCCTTTGGGCACTGATTCCAGCTTCACTGAACATGTTTTAGGATAGAAGCCTGAGCTTTCCTCATTTGAGGAATCTCTGAGGGTCAACAGAAAAGGAAATCTCATCCTCAAATGCAGTTTTTCCCTACTCTTTTATTTATTTATTTTTAATGTAAGGGTTTTCAAAAATGGCTACGTATCAACAAAATCACAAACCATTGCTCAATGACAATGTCAAAACAATCGAACATAGCCCTGCTTCTCCTTTCAGGGTTTTACTCACAGATAGATGACAATTTGAAGACTTTTGAGCCAAAGCAGTGAGTAGTTTTTTGTATCTCACTTTCATCTTTCCTTACTTTGTGACCTTTTATTTGGGAACATGGATTGCTTTCGGCCATTTTCTTAATGATTTTGACTTCATCCCTTTGGGCATCAGACTGGGGTAATAAAAGGAACAAAAAGTCACATTGCCCAATTTCTAGTGATATAAACAAAATTGCACTAAAACCGAGGCCAAAAATAAGCATTCAAAAATGCAAATGCCTTTTAGAACAGAAAATAAATTTCAGAAAAGCTGCTGGGTTCTTTTCAATTTGTGCTGACATTATATAGGAAAAGAGTAGGAATTGAGGTAGATAAACCAAGCAGCTGGTCTATGGCCCCCTTAGCCTCCGGACACCCGTGCTGTGTGCACTCGCTCTCCAGTGCGGGAATTAATTAGCATAGGGTGTGTGGCAAATAGATGGGCTCCTTTGACAAAGGCATTCAATTTTGCTATAGGAGAGACACACCCCTTAATTCTTTTAAGACAGTCCCTGTGGCTGTCAGTCTTATTCACCACATTCCTCACAGGAGGCTTTCTGCTGTTTATTCTTCCAATGGTTTGATGAGGAAACATGTACTGAGCTATCACTATATCCAGGGCTCTTATACATATTACCATATGGATTTACATGTCATCATGTTCTGGCTCTTGTTTTCTCTGAACTTCTCAAATTAATTTAAAGGAAAGAGAGAGCATGGGAGCATAAAACATGTTCCTTTACCTACTCCAAATGACTGCTATATCTGCAATGAAAATCACTTATTTAAAAATACCAGAAATTTTGTATGACGTTATTGTATGACAACTTATATGTTATATACTAAGATCTACTGAACTTTCCAGGAGAGTCGGGAACAGGGGAACAATTTCTGTGACCAAGTTGTCTACAGGTGCTAATATTCTGTAATAACCTAAATGGGAAAAGAATTTGAAAAAGAATAGATATATGTATATGTATAACTGAATCACTTTGCTGTACATCTGAAACTAACACAACACTGTAAATCAACTATACTCCAATATAAAATAAAAAATTTAGAAAAACGTTGTCTACAGGACTCAGGCTTTGATCCTATTGCCAGAAGGAAAACTAATGAAGCTTCCCAAGCCAGACGTCTCCTGCCCCTCCAGATCCCTCTCGGCTCTGCTCTATGTCCTGGGATCTGGACTTTGCTGACTGGTTCAATGAGCACCCTTGTCCTCTGACTTCTGGGTGGATGTGGCCAATGTGGGGCACTGGCGACAGATCAGAGGGAACAGAAGAGTGGGGCTGAAGTTTGTGTTACCATTTCCTTGAGGGCACCTCTGTAAGGGGCTGTCTTCCTTGACCTAAGATCACAGCTCCTGCTGGGCGGCCCTCTCTGTACGGATCTCTCCTCATTCTCTTTCTCTCTGTCTCTCCCTCCCTCCCTCTGGGTTCTAGCAACCCCTTCTTTGCTTCCCCCATCTGGAATGAGGATTAAATGAACCCCCAGAAGGCTATTACTATTACTAGTCTCACAGTATTGCAGTATTACTTGTTGTTTGCTTGTACCTTACCCATCCTTTTTCTATGTGCCCTTTATTAAACTCTCTTCAAATTACCCTATTTGCATGTGCTACCTCTTTCCTGGCAGACCCTGTTTGATGCATCTAATGCAGAAGTTAGTGCAAAGTTATGCATTATGTTTACAGGATCCTTGAAACTATTATCAATCAGAAGCAGAAAAATTGCTTTGTAATAAAGAGTCTGACTTCATTTTTAATGTTTGGAGACAATTTTTCAAGCCCTAATCCTCTCTCTTCCTCTCTTGCCTCAAACTAGACAGGCTGATAAGAAAGCCCGGATGATCCTCCCTTGGTCCCAGGAAGTTCAAATCACACAAGCCCTGGCTCTGCCCAAGAAACCTCACTCCAGCCCCACCCGATAACCACAGTAAAAGCCGAGCCAGTGTCCTTTTCCTACTCTCTCAAGCCATTTCAGACCTGCCTGGGAGGCTGCCCTGCTCTCCCCAGAAAGCCGTATTATGTGAGTGACAAACCTTTTCATGCTCCCTTGGTACCTACAGGGCATCGTCAGTCTTGTCATCTGAACCAGATTTTGGGTATTGTGGTTCTGTGGGGTGCCCACAATAATCTTCATCCACTAACTACTCACGAATTCTCAATCAACTGACACAAATACATCCAACACAAATTCAGCAACGCACAATTGGCTAACAGAAGGAGCAAGAGTGAGGGCTGCTTGTAGCCTGCCCTTCCAATCACAGAGCACATGCCCAGGGACCAGCAAGAGAGGAAGCCCTGCCCCTCCTCTCCTGGGCTGTCTCCCTCCTGAATGCTTCTCAATGTAAGTCATGGTAGGTAATCTAAGAGATGTTTCAAGGGGAACTTTGGTAAGTATGAGATTTTTCTCATCAAAAGTCAACTCTATAATCTAACTGTTCCCTCTCCCCGACCAGAGCCTCTACTTATGCTCACTCCTTCAGGATTTACTAAGTGTTTCCTCCTTTTAGTTAAGACTGCTTTTACTTGCAAATAGTTAAAATGCACCCTGGCTAGCTTAAGTAAAGGAGAAGATGGCTGGGAGACCAGGGTGATAGCTCAGGAGTCAGAGACTGGGGTTGCAGCTGGGTCTCACTGGGAACACTCTCCACACCCCTAATCTCTGGGTCTACGTGAATTGTTAAATTATGCAACAGCCTATAACAAACTCACCAAGCTGCTCTGTACCTCCGAACCTTCCAAAAGGCTGAAGCCCTTTCCCAGCAGAACACTTGCTTACCAAACTCCTATGCGTCCCTCACATCTCAGCCCAGATGTCACTTTCTCTGGGACACCTGTCTGCACCTTGGACTTGCTTATACCTCTCAATATGCTATGTGGTGATCCACCTGAGGAGTTCCTGACTGTATCCCTCACTCAGTAAAAAAACATATAAAAACAGAGACCACAACTTAGAGTTACTGGATAAACAGCAGATGCTCAGCAAGCCTTGAATTTCAAATAAATAACAAATTCTTTTAAAATATAATTATGTCCCATACAATATTTTGATATGCTAAGTTTGGCAACAGTTCCATGATTTTCTTCAGCACCTCACACAGAGCCAGCACGTAGTGAGGACTCAGTAAATATTTACTAAGTAAATCAAGGTAGATATGGTGGTCACATGCTGATACAGAAGGAATGAAGTCCCAGCAGGGATGAGAATCATACCTGTAAGAGCAGATGGTGTTCACACACTGAATCCACTCAGAGCACGTCTGTGAGCTTCAACTTGAGTATTAATTAATAGAAGCAAATTTCACAAACAAAATTAAATCAGTTAAATAAAATAAATAAATTAAAAAAAAAAAAGGTGGGCTTCCCTGGTGACACAGTGGTTAAGAATCTGCCTGCCAATGCAGCGGACACAGGTTCGAGACCTGGTCTGGGAAGATCCCACATGCTGCGGAGCAGCTAAACCCGTGAGCCACAGCTACTGAAGCCCACGCACCTAGAGCCCGTGCTCCACAAGAGAAGTCACGGCAATGAGAAGCCCAAGCACTACAGCGAAGAGTAGCCCCTGCTCGCCGCCACTAGAGAAGAGCCCATGCACAGCAACAAAGACCCAACACAGCCAAAAAAATAATAAAATAAATAAAATAAATAAATTTTAAAAAATTAAATCAGTTATGTAGGTTTTCAAAGATAAGATCTAATTACCTAATGATAACGAAGAAAATCTTATCCAGACAGAACACGTGATGACTACACTGATAATGATATGTTTCCTCCTTAAATGCGATTTGGATAAATGCACTTTAAAAAAAATTGAAGTATAATTGACATTATGTTAGTTTCAGGTGTACAATATTTGTATGTATTGCAAAATTACCACATTAAGTCTAGTTAACATCCGTCACCATACGTAGTTACAAGTTTTTTTCTTGTGATGAGAAATTTTAAGGTCTACTCTCTTAGCAACTTTCAAATGTGCAGTACCAAATTATTAACTATAGTTGCTATACATTATATCATGCTGTACATTATATCCCCAGGACTTATTTATTTTATAACTGAAAATTTGTATCTTTTGACCCCTTTCACCTATTTTGCCCACTCCCTATCCCCACCTCTGATAAACACCAATCTATTCTCTTTATCTATGAGCTCAATTTTTCCTGTTTGTTTTTTGTTTTTCTTTAGATTCCACATATAAGTGAGATCATATGGTATTTGTCTTTCTCTGACTTATTCCACTTAATATAATGCCCCCAAGGTGCATCCATTTTGTCACGAATGGCAAATATTAGTCATTTTATATATATATATATATATATATATATATATATATATATATATATGATATATATATCAAATTTTCTTTATCCATTCCTCCATCAGGGACATTTAGGCTGTTTCCATGTCTTGGCTATTATAAATAATGATGCAGTGAACATGGGGGCACGTGTATCTTTTTGAACTAGTATTCGTTTTCTTTGATAAACACCCAGAAGTGGAATTGCTGGATCATATGGTAGTTCTATTTTTAATTTTTTGAACAAGCTCCATACTGTTTTCTATAGTGGCTACACCAGTTTACATTCCCACCAACAGTGCACAAGGGTTCTCTTTCTTCACATCATCCCTCACCAACACTTGTTATTTCTTATCTTTTTGATAAGTTATTCTGATAGATGTGAGGTGATATCTCACCGTGGTTTTGATTTGCATTTCCCTGACGATTAGTGAGGTTGAGCATCTTTTCATGTACCTATTGGTTATCTGCATGTCTTCTTTGGGAAAATGTCTACTCAGATCCTATGCCCATTTTTTAATCAAAATGATTTTTGCTATTGAGTTGTATGAGTTCTTTACATATTTTGGATATTAACCCCTTAAGAGATATATGATTTACAAATATTCTCTCCTATTTAGTAGGTTTTCTTTTCGTTTTGTTGATGGTTTCCTTTCCTGAGCAGAAGCTTTTTGGTTAGATGTAGTCCCACTTGTTTATTTGTGCTTTTGTTGCCTTTGTTTTGGGAGTCAAATCCTAAAAAACCACCAAGACTGATGTCAAGGAGCTTACTGACTATGCTTTCTGATCAGTGCACTCTTTTTTTTTTTTTTTTTAATTTTTTATTTATTTATTTATGGCTGTGTTGGGTCTTCGTTTCTGTGTGAGGGTTTTCTCTAGTTGTGGCAAGTGGGGGCCTCTCTTCATCGCGGTGCGCGGGCCTCTCACCATCGTGGCCTCTCTTGTTGCAGAGCACAGGCTCCAGATGCGCAGGCTCAGTAATTGTGGCTCACGGGCCCAGTTGCTCCGCGGCATGTGGGTTCCTCCCAGACCAGGGCTCGAACCCGTGTCCCTTGCATTGGCAGGCAGATTCTCAACCACTGCACCACCAGGGAAGCCCTCAATGCACTCTTAACAGAAATCTTACACAGGAGTGAGGAAAGTTTAATTCTGCACTTTCAGATCCTACTTTTTCAAAGACCTAGGCTTGAGTCCTAGGTGGATAATAATAAGCTTAGAACTGTGTTAAAATATATCCTTGTGTCATTTTATTTAATCCACCCAAGTGCCAGACGGAGTAATAGCCAAAGCTGAGGTTTTGAAACTTAACTTGTCTGAGCATATGGATTTGATTTTTTAAAAATTCAACCATCAATGAAAAAACACCATTAGGGCCTCAGTGTCAAATACAATTTCACAATTAAAATGTAGATGGTGTGAATAAGACTATTATGAAGAAAAACTGCAAGGTATTAGATGAATGATAAAAAAGATAAACATATTCTCAATCTAGGAGGTAAGATATAATCAATAATCTTATAAAAGTGCAATTTCTCTTGAGTGAAGTGGGAAAAAGGTCTTTCATTAGGCTGTAGCATTTTTTAAATTCTTAAGAAAGAAAAAACAGACAAGGAATTTGCAAAGCTTACTCTCATAAGCTTTCAAAAACAACCAATCAGGAAACGAGCTTGTGATGATATCTAATGTCTAAAATAAATATCATCTATTGAAAAAAATGTAAATGGTTAATGAGAAAAGGTATTTGGCTTGGAAAGATGGTGTGTATATTCTGAGGGCCTCAATTTGGCACAAAGGTATTTGAGGGACAAGAAAGGATTGTTGGGGCGTTGCTTGAGAAAGTGTGTTGTTGACCTCGTCCTGGATCTTAGAGCTTTCCTATTCTAATTCTAATGGTTTGTTCTGGGACAAGACCCAGTCTCAGTCTACCCAGCCCAAACTACCATCTTCTCACCCCACAGCAAAGGCCCTGTTCTCCTGAATGCTATAGTCATGAGAATCGGGTCCTCCATTCTGCGGGCCCTCAGGGGCAGCACTTGCCTGCTTGGCCTTTGAGCTTCCATTCACTCACTCACTCTCTGTCCTACTTCTCAGACCTGACTTTTTGCTCTTAAGGAGCAGGGACACCAGTTTTCAATTTTCCAGAACTCAGCAATTGCAGCAAAAACAATTTCTCTGTGAGACATTGCCCCATGTCCCTGCCACGGGTCAGAGCCTGGGCTTCCCTCACTCCCAGTGTGAGCTGGATGGTGGAGGTGATGGGCATTCTAGGTGGAGAAGCTGCAATAGGAGGAAAATAATGTTTACTCAGTGAACAGAAGTGATGCTACTTTTTTTTACTTTAATAACCAATTTAGATATGCCCTTTGTATTCTCTCAGAAGAGAAATAAAGATGTTTTAAACTTTTACTAAAAATGTTCTGTGTAGTTGCTTTTATGATAAATTAGTAGATCTCCTCAAATTACCTGAGTACAGGCTGAGCATAGCCAGGATTAGAAGATCTATTCCCACAGTAGCTATAAGAAGTAGAATAATTCTAACAAAAGAAAAAGACAGGGCTTCCCTGGTGGCGCAGTGGTTGAGAATCTGCCTGCTAATGCAGGGGACATGGGTTCGAGCCCTGGTCTGGGAAGATCCCACATGCCGCGGAGCAGCTGGGCCCGTGAGCCACAATTACTGAGCCTGCGCGTCTGGAGCCTGTGCTCCGCAACAAAAGAGGCCGCAATAATGAAAGGCCCGCGCACCGCGATGAAGAGTGGCCCCCACTTGCCGCAACTAGAGAAAGCCCTCGCACAGAAATGAAGACCCAACACAGCCATAAATTAATTAATTAATTAATTAAAAAAAAAAAAAAGACAAGCAAAGTAAAAATTATGGGTATTTTTTAACCCCTTTCCTCGTAAGCCCTTTCCTGAAAAGGAGGCTGACCCCCTAGTTGGAGCCTTCTGAGGACTCTGAGCTTCTTTGCCACCTCTCCATCCCAGTCACTTGTCTAGTGTGGGTTCTCAGTTTGGGAAAGAGCCCAAATAAAGTGGTGGGATTTATGTACTTAGTTTTGTTCTAGGTAACTTGGTAGCTTTCCAGCTAAGCAAGAGATGAGACAAGCCACAACAAAAAGCTGCACTTTTCCCACAGTCCTCAGGTATAGACCACAGGAAGTTGAGGGGGTGGCAACTTGAAGCAGCAGTGACAATCAGAGACCTGACAGGAATCCCAGCTGGTCGCTTGCAAGGTTAAGACTCACCTCTCGGTCTCTGTTTTCCTCACATGGGGATTGAGTGTAGTGACACCCGCTGTGGTCTGCATGTTTGTGTACCCCCAAAACTCATATGTTGAGAACCTAATGCCCAAGGTGATGGTATGAGGAGGTGGGGCCTTTGGGAGGTGATTAGGTCATGAGGGTGGACTCTTCATGAATGGGATTAGTGCCCTTTTAAAAGAGGTTCCAGAGAGCTAGCTTAGCCCTCCCACTACATAAGGACACAGCAAGACATCTATGACCTGGAAGAGGGCTCTCACGAAGCCATGCTGACACCCTGATCTCAGACGTCTGGCCTCTAGAACTGTGAGAAATAAACATCTGCTGACTGTAAGCCACCCAGTCCATGGTATTTCTTTATAGCAGCCCAAATGGACTAGGACGACAGCTGAGAAGATCATAAAAAGAAATCTAGAAAGTGTATTTAATGCCATAGCAGACTCTCATCAAAAGTTGCTGCTGTTCCTGATTAATCCAAGCCATCTACTTCCTGGGCCTCCGCACCATCAGAGTGACCAGAAGTTGAACATTCATTCTTTTACTTAAAAGGGAAAAAACCACAACATTTTTTTTTTTTATAGCTACTCTATTTATTTATTTATTTTGTTTTGTTTTGTTTTAGCTGTGTTGGGTCTTCGTCTCGTGCGAGGGCCCTCTCCAGCCGTGGCAAGCGGGGGCCACTCTTCATCGCGGTGCGCGGGCCTCTCACCATCACGGCCCCTCCCGCTGCGGGGCACACGCTCCAGACGCGCAGGCTCAGCAGCTGTGGCTCACGGGCTCAGCCGCTCCGCGGCATGCGAAATCCTCCCAGACTAGGGCCCGAACCCGTGTCCCCTGCATTAGCAGGCAGACTCTCAACCACTGCGCCACCAGGGAAGCCCCCCACAACATTTTTAAGCCAAAGTGCCCACCCAGAATGTTTACAGGGAAACAAGCACAGTCTTAGGCTCAAGGAAGGTCATAAGCCAACAACCAGGAGACCATGCTGTGCGGAGGGTCAGAGTAGAGATTTTCTACCAGACAGACCTAGATCCGATTCTAAGCTTTGCACAGTAGCTGCACAATCTTGGGCAAGTTGGTTTTCCTTTCCAAGCCTTGTTTTCTCTTTCATTAAATGAGAAAAGAGTGGTACTTGCTGCATGAGTTGTGAAGATTAAATAAGACACTTTAGGGCTTCCCTGGTGGCACATTGGTTAAGAATCTGCCTGCCAATGCAAGGGACATGGGTTCGAGCATTGGCCTGGGAAGATCCCACATGCTGCGCAACAACTAAACCCATGCACCACAACTGCTGAGCCTGCGCTCTAGAGCCCACGAGCCACAGCTACTGAGCCCACGTGCCACAACTACTGAAGCCTGTGCACCTAGAACCCATGCTCTGCAACAAGAGTAGCCCCCACTCGCCACAACTAGAGAAAGCCCACGCACAGCAACGAAGACCCAATGAAGCCAAAAATATAAATTAATTAATTAATTAAATTAATTAATTAATTAATTTAGACACTTTATTTAAAATGATTCACACAGTGAAGGTTTCAACTGCCTCTCATTTGCGGAAGACTCATAGTGTGTATCTAGAGCTCTTTGGAAGGCACAGAACCATCTCAAACTCAACATACCCCAACTTGAATTTAGGATCTACCCTTGTCCATACCCTCAACACTGCTTCCCCCAAACCGCTACCGAGCTGAGTGACACCACCAAGACTGAGAGCTGTCACCTCTCTCCATACTGTCCCACTCCAAGTTTCAAACTATCAGCAGTTTTGTCAGTCTTATCTGCTAAGTTTCTCTCAAATTGTTTTATTTCTCTCTATTCCCACTGACACTACTGCATTCCGAGATCCCTTCATTTCTCACCTGGATTACAGAAGAGCCTCCTTACTGACCTCCCTTCATTTTCTCAAATCTGTCTCTGATTTGTTCTCCACAAGGCAGGAACATGAGTCTTTTCACAGTACAGAAAGCTTCATGACAGCACCATCACCCTTACTTGTCAGCCCCACTTAGACCCCTACATGGCTTCCCCTGACTTTTAAGTTCAAGGCAACACTCCTTAAGAAGGCCTATGAGGTTTGGTGTGGTTTGCCCCCTCCCAACCACTCCATCCTCATCGCCCCCGGTTCCCTCTTGCTCCTCTGCTCTCACCACACAGGCCTTATTTTTTTTTTTTTAACATCTTTATTGGAGTATAATTGCTTTACAATGGTGTGTTAGTTTCTGCTTTATAACAAAGTGAATCAGTTATACATATACATATGTTCCCATATCTCTTCCTTCTTGCATCTCACTCCCTCCACCCCCCCCCCCCATCCCATCCCTCTAGGTGGTCACAAAGCACTGAGCTGGTCTCCCTGTGCTTTGCGGCTGCTTCCCACTAGCTATCTATTTTACATTTGGTAGTGTATATATGTCCATGACACTCTCTCACTTTGTCCCAGCTTACCCTTCCCCATCCCCATATCCTCAAGTCCATTCTCTAGTAAGTCTGCATCTTTATTCCCATCTTGCCCCTAGGTTCTTCATGACCTTTTTTTTTTTATATTCCATATATATGTGTTAGCATATGGTATTTGTTTTTCTCTTTCTGACTTACTTCACTCTGTATGACAGTCTCTAGGTCCATCCACCTCACTACAAATAACTCAGTTTCATTCCTTTTTATGGCTGAGTAATATTCCATTGTATGTATGTGCCACATCTTCTTTATCCATTCATCTGTTGATGGACACTTTGGTTGCTTCCATGTCCTGGCTATTGTAAATAGAGCTGCAATGAACATTTTGGTACATGACTCTTTCTGAATTATGGTTTTCTCAGGGTATATGCCCAGTAGTGGGATTGCTGGGTCGTATGGTAGTTCTATTTTTAGTTTTTTAAGGAACGTCCATACTGTTCTCCATAGTGGCTGTATCAATTTACATTCCCACCAACAGTGCAAGAGGGTTCCCTTTTCTCCACACCCTCTCCAGCATTTATTGTTTGTAGATTTTTTGATGATGGCCATTCTGACCGGTGTGAGATGATATCTCACTGTAGTTTTGATTTGAATTTCTCTAATGATTAATGATGTTGAGCATTATTTCATCACACAGGCCTTTTATGACCATATCTTTGCTCTGCTCTCTCTGCCCCAGGGCCTTTGCTTATGCCATTTCCTTTCGTCTGAAATGTTCCCTGCCCCCCTCTTTCCTATTTAATTTTATTTCCTCCTCCAGATTTCACTAAAGCATCCCTTCCTCAGAGACATCTTGTCTAGCCTTCCTTGTTAGGTCAAGTTCACCTGTGATCTGCTACTCCATTCCACAGACAAAGTTTTAAAGTTATTTGTGTGAACATTTGATTAATATTGTTCTTTTTGAGTGCGTGGTCATCTCTTTGAGGGCAGGGACAGAGTTTTGCCCATTGCTGCATCTCTGGTAAGTGACATCACGCCTGGCACATGACTGGTCTCAAAAACTGTTTACTGATTGGAAGAATGTGGCAGAGTGACTAAAAGGCCAGCCTATGAAATCAGGAAGAGTTGGGTTCAATACTGTCTCAATACTGTTCGAAGACAATATAAACTCAAAAGTCATCACTTTTCAGTTATATTATTGTTTTCTGGGCTCCTGAGGTTATTTATACCTTGTACCCATGAGATGGAAATACTATATCATGGTGTGTTATTGTACATCTCTTCCCAGCTCCACACTCTGTGAATTGGGAGCTTGAAATCAGCCATGGTGGGAGTATTTATACTATGGAGATAGGCAAACACTACCAATTAGGGCTTGCTATATTGCTTTATTTGTTGCTAGACTTAAAAAAATGTAACAGAGAGAAGGTTAACAATGGAGATTATACACAAAAGTGTGCCATGTCTGTAGCTGTTATGTCGTGAATAGCACCAAAAATTTGAGATAGCATTCTTCCAGTATTCAAAACCTAACATCCAGTTCAGCAAAGAGGTGGCTCCCAGCACTGATGGAACAAGTAAAATTTTGACGTGTCTACGATGTTTTATTTTTGTCTGACTTGTTATCACAAACGAAAACATCTACTAGCATTCGAATTGGAACTACACTGTGTTCTGATTGTGAAAAAATTAACAACACATCATGGTCTCCACTTCACATTAGCTGGAAGTCTTTGGAAAAAGTGTTTAATCCCCCACCTGGCACTGCACGTAGAACAAAGGCAATAATAACAACGTGCAATATTAATAATATAGAAGAGTTCTCCCAGTGTCCTCCACATGGTGAACTTCACTATGTATAACTATCTCCTCCTATCCCCAACATCAGTCTGACTATTAATTCTTTTCAAAATTTTTACTCAATTTTTGGAACAGATTACACATGCTTATGGTAAAAATTCAAAAGGTTTAAAAAAAAGTATGGAGTGAAAAATTAATCTTTCCACCAAACTGTCCTCAGACATGCAGTTCCCTCCCTAGAAGCGAGCACTGTTAGATTTTCTTACCTTCCAGAGATAATCTATGAATTTACAAAACATGTGCATGTTTATATATTCTTTTTTAGATACAAATGATGGCGTACTATATACACTCTTCTCTTTCTTGCTTTAGTCATGTAATAAAATATCTTGCAGAGCTCTCCAGAGCAGTGCAGGTAGTCCACTGCAAACTGTGTATAGTACTCTAATGAATAGATGTAGTGTACTCTATAACCAGTCCCCTATCAAAGGACATTTAGCATGTTTCTAATCTTTTGCTGTAACAATACTGCAATGAGTACTCCTGCACATGTGTCATTTTGAAAATATCTCTATTGGTTTTCTGGTACTTTGTTTTAAAAACATTTAAGACCCTCCTACACTGTTGGTGGGAATATAAATTGGTGCAGCCACTATGGAAAATAGTATGGAGGTTCCTTAAAAAACTAAAAATAGAGTAACCATATGATCCAGCAATCCCACTCCTGGGCGTATATCCAGAAAAGACAAAAACTCTAATTCAAAAAGATACATACACCCCAATGTTTATAGCAGCACTATTTATACTAGCCAAGAAATGGAAGCAACCTAAACATCCATCTACAGATGAATGGATAAAGAAGATGTGATATATATATGTATATATACACACACACACACACAATGGAATATTGCTCAGCCATAAAAAAGGAATGAAATAATACCATTTGCATCATCATAGATGGACCTAGAGATTATCATACTAAATGAAGTAAATCAGACAGAGAAAGACAAATATCATATGATATCACTTATATGTGGAGTCTAAAAAAATGACACAAATGAACATATTTACAAAACAGAAGTAGACACACAGATATAGAAAACAAACTAATGGTTACCAAAGGGGAAAGGGAGAGAGGGATAAATGAGAAGTTTGGGATTAACAGATACACACTACTATATATAAAGTAGATAACCAACAAGGATCTACTGTATAGCACAGGGAACTATATTCAATATCTTGTAATAACCTATAATGGAAAAGAATCTGAAAAAAAGTAGATATATATATACATATATGTATAACTGAATCATTTTGCTGTACACCTGAAACTAACACATTGTAAATCAATTATACTTCAATAAAAATAAAAGAAGTAAAATGTTTGATGAGGGGATTAACTCAGTGTGATATTTGCTCATGATCAGAGCTAGCCCAACCAACTCACTAAAGTACTTACTGAGTGTTTACTATGTGACCAGTGCCACCATTTTACTTAAAGGTGTTAAATATTAACTAAATGTATATATTGGGGCCAGGGAGAGGAGCACTAACTTTACTTAAAGGGAATATTAATAACCTGGGGAAAAGATTTTTTTACTCTCATGAAACAAGAAAACATGCTACAAGACAAAGTAAAATTAAGAAGCAAAAATGAGGACATTGAAATATCTGTGTCTCGGTTGATCATATATGTGATTAAACTTGTACTCACTAAATAAACTGTCCCTAAAGCAGTATTGTAGTGGGGAGAATGTATAATTCTAACAATGGCAATAGCGTAACAATTGTCATAAAGTATAACTGTTTGCATTTTATTTTCCTTTCTTTCAACGACTAATCCTCTTTCTTTTTTAAAAATTTTATTTATTTTTTATTTTTGGTTGCATTGGGTCTTCATTGCTGTGCACAGGTTTTCTCTAGTTGCGGTGAGTGGGGGCTACTCTTTGTTGCAGTGTGCGGGCTTCTCATTGCGGTGGCTTCTCTTGTTGTGGAGCATGGGCTCTAGGCGCGCAGGCTTCAGTAGTTGCAGCACGCAGGCTCAGTAGTTGTGGCTCGCGGGCTTAGTTGCTCCGAGGCATGTGGGATCTTCCTGGACCAGGGCTCGGACCTGTGTCCCCTGCATTGGCAGGAGGATTCCTAACCACTGAGCCACCAGGGAAATCCCTAATCCTCTTTCTTAATCTCTATTAACATATTTGCACAACATTCCATAGGAAACAGTCTCACTCCCTCAAACAAGGAATTTACTGTAACATTTATACAAAAAATCAAGACCATCACAATCCAGGGAATGTTCTTGTTGAAAGATCGGGATAACCCTCCAGGTGCTCTCTCTCTCTCTTTTAATTGAAATATATTTGACATATGAAAGTGTGTAAATTTAAGGCTTACAGCATGTTGACCTGATACTTTTGTATATTGCAGTATGATTACCATTGTAGTATTAACACCTCTATCACATCACATAATTGTCATTTCTTTTTTGTGGTGGGAATAATTAAGATCTGGTTTCTCAGCAAGTTAATGTTAATGACAAAATATGGAAACAACCTAAGCGTCTGTCAAGGGATGAATGGATAAAGAAGATACGATACACACACACACACACACACAGAGTGTCATTCAGCCATGAGGAAAAGAAATCGGCATTGGGACAACATGTATGGGCCTTGAGGACATTATGCTAAGTAAGATAAGTCAGGTGCTCTCTTTTTGAAACCCTTGAAAAGAAGAGCTAAGCTCTTGATATTTAAGGGCAGTGACTTCCTACGGTGTTAAGAAAGTGTCCTTGCAGAGAATCATCTTTAAAGCGGAGGTTGCCAAACTTTGATTTTTTTTAGGTTTCCTGAAGGATGTTAAGCTGCCTCAGGGCAGTCTAAATAAACTCTCCCTTGTGAAGGAGCCACAGGTTACCTTGTGAGAATACACATTTCTGTTCGACAAAGCAACGTCTTCCAGTTGACAAAGCATCCAAGTAAAGGTGACTCATGTGAACTTCAACAAGCCAAGAGGTAGGCAGGGCAGTATGATTAGCCTGTCCAACTGCTGAGGGTATGAGCCCCAGAGAGCATAAATGATTAGCCCAACACGAGGTAGTAAGTGGCAGAACACAAGCTTCTTACTTTAAGAATTGCAAGCAATTGCAATTTAATCCTACTTCTGCTCCTGTTTTCAGTATTGAAAACTCTATTCAATAAAGTTAAATTCCTATACTTAAAGAGGATTCCAAAAGAGGAAACAAATCACATACTCCAAAAAAGGAAACTGAAATTCATGGTAAAGAATAGATGGGGAACAAGAGAGTGACAAGTGAAATGTCTATGAGTTCAAGGAATTAAAAAAAAAAAAAAAAACACGGCATTTGAGCCATGCCTTAGAGGGTGGGTAAGGTTTTTAATAGAGAAGAAAGATATTCTAGGAGATTGAATAAATCTCTGTAAATTGCCTGGGAAGCAGTGGACATGCTGTAGCAATGTCTAGCTTGACAGCAACACTGGTTTCAGGCTGTAAAAAGAAGAAAATCTCTTTGGCTAAGGAAGTTTGAGCTGGCTTTTAGAAGGCACTGCATGCCAAACTCAGGAAGATAATTCAATGCCCTGGGCAGTGCAGAGCCTTTGAAGGTTTCTCAGTAGCTAGCCCGCGCCCCCTCGGTCCTGGAGGCCGGGTGGTTAGCTCAATAGTCCATCAGCACACCTGAGGCTCCCTCCTTGCAGCCATAGGTTTGTGTCTCCTGCTCTAAACACCGAGCTAGGAGTTTTACTGCTGGACTCCTTGTTATTTCTGATCATTATACCCCCCAACATCTTGTCAACAAAATCTAACACTGAAAGTTTTTTAATAAACAAAATTTTGGCACAATCAGTGATTTTGACAGCAAGGTAGTGGTGATTAATTTGGCAATAATACTGAGGGTAGGAAAAGACGAAACAGAAGATGGGAAATGGGTTTATGGAATTATAAACTCTTATGAGAGAAGCAAGAGAAAAAAAACTTAGGGAGCTACTGCAGCAGAGCCAGAGCAGAAAGGCTGGGTAGAGGAGGCACTGCAGACCGGTAAGAACTAGTAAGGCTTGGGAACGTTAGGTGACGCAGAGGATGGTGGTTCTAGAGAGAGCAGTTCATTCCATCATTAATTCAACAAGTGTTTATCCAACAACTACTAGGTATCAGGCACTGTGCTAGACTCTGAACATCGGGCTTGTGGTTTCCTGCCCTCACCCCCTTATTCCCTGCCATTCAACCTTTGCAAACCACCCCGCCCACCTGGCACTGGCAGAAGACACCACTGGCTCACATGTTGACAATGCAGGGGTCACCTTCCAGTTTTCATTTCACTTAAAGGCTCTGTAACATTTGACACTGTTGGCTACTCTCTGCCTCTTAAAATTCTCTTCCCCCTTTGCATCCAGAACACTCCTTTTTCCTGATTTTCCCAGGACCTATCTAGCTGCTCCTTCTGATTCTCTTTTGTGATCACTTCATTCATCCCTTACTCCTTCCCAGCAGGGTTCACCACACCTGACCTTGGCCCTCAGTGCACCTCAGGCCACACATTTGTCTATAGTGATTCCATCCTCATTGGCTTCAATCACCACCATTCCAGAGAATTCCCAGGCCAGGCCACTCTGCTGTTATAACAGAAGATCTTGCTGAACAGATTCACTTACATGTCCTTCAAGCTCAACATGGGCCACAGGAAACTGAGACTCTTTCCTTTCAAATTTGTTCTGCCTCTTGGAGTCTGGACATATTAACTCTGTCCACCCAGCTGCCCAAGTCAGTAGCTTGGTAGTCACCTTGTCCTCTTCCTACTTTCTCCCTCCAGGATCTAGTCACCAAGGCTTGGTGAGTCCACTACTGTGGGTATTACATATTGTATATTTCTCCTCCTCTTCTCACATGGCTGATCTTTTCAAAACTTCTCACCTGGACACTGCAATGACTCATCTGTTGACTACAGCCTTGTTCCCTCCCCACCCTTCACACTGCTAACACTTCATTTCCCTACTTAAAACTCTTCAGCTCTGCATAGCCTATAAGGTAAAATTCAACCCCATTGGTTTATTACATGTGGCCCCTCATGGCTGGCCCTTGGTGACCTCTCTAGGCTCTACTTTCCCACCCAGAATTTCCTCTCTATCACCAAACCAAAGTGCATTGAAATCCTGGGACAGGGTAAATAAACACTTTCATTCATGCTATTTTGTTGGCTTGAAATTGTCTTCTCTCCTTTTTGCCCACCTCATATCCTTCAAAACTTAACTGTCTTCCCTGACCCTCAGTCTGATTATACATCTCTCTCCTGTGTTCCTACAATGCTGGATGTGGCACTTGTCAGACAACTATCATTGCTAATGCATGTATATATCTTTTCCGAGCTCATATCCACCCTCAGGGTGATCTTTCATGAGGTGCATGCTCATGTGTACTTATATGTGCATGGGTACAAGTCGTGGAGAGAGAGAGAAAGAGGTGGAGAGGAGAGGAAAGCAGAAGGGAAGAGGAAAAAAAGAGAAAGGAGAAGAAGAGGGAGGAGGAGGGGGCGGAATAAGAATATAAGCTTGTTGGGGAACTTGGAGTCAAAGTTGGGAGACAGTTTTTCTTTGGTGCCACATTTTCTCTGTAAGGTGCAAAATGAAGTTGTCTTCTGGGTAGGGACTTGGAGGAAAGTAATAAAATCTCGAAATAGTGATGGTGGGGAACAGAAGAAAGTGTCAACTCAGGACATGCAAAAGGACTTCTGGGTAGCATTACTGGCCTGGCTGGCATTGCAAACCCAGAATTTAGAGTGGCTCCGCATTAAGATGGAATCTGCGATGGACGCCCACTGTGACCAGACATCCTTCTTCTTCACTGCTCTGGGAAAATTCTGTACCACGTTGGCAAATCAAGACCTAACAGAGGCCACTCAGGAAATTTCCCAGTAGGGTTTTGTATATCCTTTGCCCTTTGGGGCAGGGACACACCTAAAACTCTGCAGCCTCAAGGGCCCAGCCTCCTGGGCTTCTCCCAGGGCACTCCCAGAAGACAGCATAACCACATGTAGCTGAGCAACTCCAACTGGAGGTATTCCAGAAAGAATGTCACAGCTTAGGACATTCCACTTGCTATGTGGCCAGAAGCATTACCTGCCTGCCTTTGAGCCTCCTGCAAATGACTGTGACATCCAGTCTAAAATTTATGTTGATACAAGAATAGAGCTAACCGAGTCTAAAATAATCATCAATTCAACTAAAATTGGCCATTAAAAAATATAAGCAGCCTGGCCCATGTGTTCCCCATCTCTCTAAGAGCAGTCAGTGCCACAGCATTTGGCACTTAGCCCCAAATCCCTTTATGAGGGCTGTGTGAGGTCACAGAAACCCATATACAAAAGGATCCCAAAGAAACTGAACCTGGTATATTCCTGCATCCTCGGGATTAGGAACTGGGAAGAAATGGCTCTCAAATTTTATTGGCTTACCTCGTTGAGGGGATAACCACCTCTCTCAAATTGCATCTAATAGTTTCCCACTAAAATATTCATTGGCCTCTTCTCCAGGGCATTGATTCCTCAACTCTGCCTGAGATTCAAACAATTTGTAAAAAGTACTGCTGGATGAAATACTGCCCAGAGTGCCATCCTTTACAGTCAGGAGTCCTGGCTGTTTTCCATAATTTAGGCAACCGAACTGGATTTTTTTTTTTTTTTTTTAACTCAGAGCTCTAAAATTGACCTTTGCCTTGGAAATGAGGGTAGTACCTGCAGGTTTTCCTAGGGATACAAACTGATCCAAAGAGGCAAAGGAAGGTGGTGAAAATGCTCCTAGGAAAGAATACTAAATCCTACCATGAAATAACATAGAGGGTGTTCTTAAAGGAGAAGCTGAATATCGAGAACTCTCTCTTCCTCTGTCTCTGTCTCCACAACGTGGGGTGCATAAGCTACACAGAGGATGATTCTCTAAAACTCTGCAGCCGAAGCTGCCTTCCCAGCAGGTTCGCCATGGACTCGGTCCTCGCCCTAGAGCAGCATTTACAGCGTCCCCACTTTTACTGCCAATCCAGTTTGGAGCCGCCAGTAGGGGGTTAATATAAGCGCTAGTCCACACAATACTAGAGACAGTCACAGACGAGGTCTACAGTTGCTGCATAGGCACATTTGGCCCACGTTTCCAAAGAGGCAGTAGCTGTTACTGCAGAGAGCACACTGTCTGCCACTGCTGGACCATTAGTATGGAAATGAGGCATGTGTGTGACAGGTGGCCTTACAACCAACACAATTAACTTTCTCCATTAGCTGACGCTCTGACAAAACAGATGCAGCATCAATAAGCACCCACCCCCTACAGAAAAAGAACGGCACATTGCAAACCCCTTATTAATAAGGAGGAGCAGTATAGTTTCTTCTACGCACACAAAGTGGGTGGTACTGAAGTTTGCTTTTGTCTTATGGCTGTGGCTGTTTATTTTTTTACATTTGCCTTGCATTAATATTGCAGTGCCTCCATGGGTTAATTAGGGCTCCTGAAGTTTCCAAAAAAGAAGTCATCACAGAAGAAGGGAGAGTAAAACTGGAAGAACCAAACTGGAATTCTTTGCTTTTGAAAAGCAGTACACAGATGATTACCTGACATAGCTGCAGAGGACAGGAGACAGGCTCCAGAGTTTTGCAATAGGTCTCCCCAGCAGCGACAGTACTGATTAGCAGAATCTTAGAACCTGGAATCTGGTTTATAAGAACTTCGTGGCTCAACAGGAAATGATCAGAGTAAAATGGAATACTATCATCCGGAAAACCAAAATCGCCTTCAGAAATGTCTTCTGAGTTTTTTACTAAGGGCAACAAAGAGAAATCCAAGACTTTGGGACATTCTGGATTCTGAAGTCATGATAATAACTTAGCAGTGTATTTTTCTAATTAAGTTCACATCTTTTATCTTAATTGCTCACCTGAGCTTGTCCAGCATTTTGAAATTCCTTCAGATATAGAACTTTCTTGCAGCAGAAGCAGTGCAAATCTAAAATAATAACTTTGCTATCCTTGTAAAAAATAAAACTGAATATTCAACATGTGTGGATCGTTGTATATTATAAGGGAGAAATCACCCTCCAAACGATTCTATATCAGAGTTAAGATTTCTGTTGTAGAATTCTTTTAGAATTTGAAATATTTATTATCCCTTTGGTATCACTGATCTCACATGTATTAGACCTATCATCTAGAAAAAGCTTTTTTTTTTACCTGAATAAATAGAAATGCACTCATGTTTTTGCTGTTCAGTCTGAGCCTTCTTTGTAGAAGCTTGAAGGAGTGGGGCAGGGGTGGCTCAGTCCTGCCGACTTGTTCAGATGTTTGGAAAGGTCAAGAGGTGGATCTTTTCCTCCGTGAACTGCCCTGGCTTCTGGAACAAGCAGACACTGATGTTTGGAGGCCAAGTGAAGGGGATTTGATCCAGGCTCTTACCTTCACCCACCATGCTCTTCAAGCCTCAGTTCTACCACTTGTAAAATGGGAATAAAATCATACCTCATGGGAGGGTTAAGAAGAGACATTCAATGAGATGGTGCATGTAAAATGATTTGCTTATTTCATGTTCAAATACTAACTCATTTTGGAGGAAGGTGGCAGGGTCTCAGACGCTAGACATTACAAATAGCCTGTACTTTCAATCATCTAGTCTTCTAGAACCAGCTCGAATTCTTCTCACCTTCTCTGAAACCATGGACATTCCTGCAGGATTAAGGTGTCTGCAGTAAATTATGCAGTTGAGTCTTTCAAGAAGAAAACATCCTATTAAAGAAAGCCTGATAAACTACCCTGAAAGCCTTAAAAACAACGGTTTCCAACACTTGTTGCACGGTAGAATCACCTGGGAATTTTTAAAGAATACCCATATCTGGACCCTCATAAACTGATGAAATCATGATCTCAGGGAGGGGGTCCAGGCATCAGGATTTTTTTAAAAAATCCTCCCTGGGTGATTCTCATATACATTCAGGTTTGAGAGTCACTGCATTCGGTGGTCTGCAATTTCTCCCTCTCTTTCCTACTCCTCAGCGGGACAGCACCCACTTCCTACTTGTTTTTCTCCCCAGATCTCTTTATCTTCTTTATCCCCATAGCCCTCTCCTACCTCAGGTCAACCTCTCTCACGCCTGAACCATTGAAATAGCCTCCTCACTGGTTTTCTTGACTCGAGGGCTTCTCGTAATAATCATACACATCACCCCAGATAAATATTCCTAGGTGACAGCTTTGATCTTGCTACGACCCTGCTAACAGATGTCAGTGACTTGCTGTTGCCTAACAACCATGGTTCCAAACTAGGGATCCAAAACTAGGATGGAAATACACACGAATGCACTAGAAATTATCAGAGTTCTTATTGTGTGGGTTAAGGAAGTGCAGAGTATAATGCCTTTCCTTTCTGATCCCTCCCTGACTTTGGAAGCCCAATCCATCCTTCACAGCCTAGCTCTGCCACAACATCTTCCCCACCTTTGTTGCTCTTGGTTGCAACACAGGGATCAGCCATCCAGGTTTGCCCTGGACTGAGGGGTTTCCCAGGACATGGAACTTCCAGTTCTAATGCCAGAAAAGTTCCAGGCAAACCAGCATGAGTTGGTTACTCCAGGCTAGAATGATATCAATCTACTGCAGTAAAGTCTGGGTTGTAAGCTCCCTGTTACAGGAAGCATATAAGCATCTGCTCAGTAATCAATTGTCACTGTTAAAACACATTCCTATCTGAGTGATTAAGAGGTCAGCCTGGATGATTTGTAAAGTGCATTCCCACTCCAACCTTCTAGGTAGTAAAAAGTTCGAAATTAGACTTGAGGAATTATTCTGGAATCCTCAATTAAATGACAGGAGTTGGAATGAAAGTTAATTGTTCAGTACTGTTTTCCTGGACTCCCACATATCCTTATTTAGGACAGAAATCTCTTTATCTGAGCCCTCTATGTTTTGCTAGGCGGGGTCTAGGTAACAGTGATATTTTCTTGATCTACTATATTGCATATATGGTGACAGAACCAAGAGCTAACAGGGGTACCAAGGAAGATTGGGACCCTTGGTTTATGGGCAGAGTCAGTAGCTGCTGAGGTTCATAATAAAGTAACAGGAGTGCATTGCTCTAGACAAATATCTGCAAGTTAATGAAAAACGTCACTTAAGGCAAAACTGAATTCTCCAGATAATGCCCCCTCAGTGTATTGTTATGATATTAGAAAGGGCTCAGATTGGAAAAGGATTATGAGATGTTGCATGGGGAAAGGGTATACTTCTCTCTCTTCATAAGTCTTGTTCAGAATACCCATTTCTGATTTAGACTAGAGATCTCCTTCACTTTAGTTTCCGTGGTGTTCAGCAAGAAAATAGTTTTATTTTCCAATTTTTAGTCTTTGAAGATGTAATACCTCAACAAAGTTTACATTTCCAAAATGTAATTTAAAAAAGTAATCCTTGAAAACATTATGCTAAGTGAAAGAAGCCAGACACAAAAGGGTGCATAGTTTATGATTCATTGATGTGAAATATCCAGAATAGATACATCCATAGAAACAGAGGGAAGATGGCTGGTTGCCAGGGGTCAAGGGAGGGGGTTATGGGGAGTTGCTGCTTAGTGGGTAAGGGGTTTTACTTTGGAGCAATGGGAATGTTCTGGAGCTAGATAGAAGGAGTGGTTGCACAATTTGTGAACCTCCAGATGCCACTGAATTGTGCACGTTACTGTGGTTAATTCTATGTTATGTGAATTTCACCTCAATAAATGATTTAAGTTAATAGACTAAATGTCTCCCTCTTCCTCCCATTTACCAACCACTCAGCCCTCTCCAGAGGTAACCAATGCATCAGCTTCTTGTGTTTTCTTTCGGAAATATTTTTTGTGTGTTCAAAAAAATTCATAGATATCTTTTCTTTCTTTTTATACAAATGATAGCATAGAGTGTTCACTATCCTGCCCTTGGTGTTTTGTTTGTTTATTTGTTAACAGTAAATCTTGGAGATCACTCATATGAATATTTAATATTGTCAATATTTAATTACTTTTAACAGCTTCATGATCTTCCAGTATACGTATGTAAGATAATTTATTTAACTAATCCCCTTCTGATAAGCTTTTAGATTATTTTCAGCTTTTACTATTAGAAACAACAAAGCAATGAGGAGCTTTGTGTATATGTCATTTTGCACGTGGGTGAGTATACTTGTAGGATAAATGCTTAGAAATATAAGTGCTGCGTTCAAGGGCATATGCACTTGTAATTTTGATAGATAAAATCAAATTTCCTTGCTTAAAGTTTGTACCATTTACACTGTCACCAGTAATGTATAAGAATCTCTGTTTACCACCATCACTGACAAAACGGATAACTCTTTTTAACCAGAAATTTGCTGTAGCAATATAGAGGATAGTACTTTTTTTTTTTTTTTTTAGTTTTTACAAATCCATGTTTAGCAAAGCTTTGTTTTGTTCTGTTGTGCTTTGCTGTGTTAGTAGACATACCCCAAGCTGGAACTTTCCTCTCTTTTATCAAATTCACTTCCTAAACACTTACTGCTTTGAATTCCAGATGGTTTGGTCAATCTTCCTGAATATTAAACTTCTGAACAGTTTTTGAATGACCTTATTTTCTGGAAACAAAATATTTAAGTAATTGTCCATAAAAATAATTACCGATATGTTAATCTTTCAGCCAAACAATGATTACTTTAGCCTAGTAAACACAGCAAACACTCAGTAAAGCATTTCAGACCTCCACACAAGCACAACCCGGTAAGTATATACCGAGTATCTTCTATTTGCAAGCTATGTGTCAAGTCCTGCGGGATGATACAATAGGAATAAGACATAGTACAGAAAAGGAAGATAAAACAGAATGTGGCAAAAGCTATAAGAGGAAAAAGGTTCCATATATTCATGTGAGGGAAAGATAATCTGAGTGGGGGCATCAGGGGTGTCATGTGAGGGTTCCAAAGGGTGAAGATGGAGAACAAATGAGTGAATGAATGAATGAATGAATGACATCCTTAGAAAATGTTATAGGACTTTTCTGTTGACTTTATTTGTAGTGACATATTTTATAATTTATAAATTATAAAATAAAAATGTTTTTTTATTTTTAATGTCTTTCTTACAGATAAAATATTATAAATAAAAAATATAAATATTACAAATATTTTTATATTTATATATTATAATATAAATATTATAAATAAAATTTATTTTTAAAAATCAGAAAAAAATTTTTAAAGACCTACAAGTTTCTGATTTTGACATTCCAAGTTTTCTCTATCACTCCTAATCATCAGTTACACCTATTTACTGCCTTCCCCTACCTGAGGGCTCTCAACATAAAGGTGTTAATGAAATGCCTTTAAGCCAAGAGAAACTGATCAATCCCTGAGAGAATGAACAGCTTTCCATTTCTTAGTCCATGATAGAGATGCTGATTGAAACCTTGTGGTCAGCTGTGAACTTAGGGCGTTTCCACTGAGCACAGTACAGAGAGCCACATCTGAAAAGCAGCTTTTACAATTATTTTGCTGTTTTTTTTTTTAAATAAAGTATGTATTGCATAGACATATGTGATATATCTTGGTGTTTTTCACAGAATCATCACATGCTTCCAGAATATGTCCTAATAACCCTAATAAGTTAGTTATTGGTCAAACTTTTGAGTGGGCTAGAAATAAGTACAAAAATTAAACGGCAAAATTACTGGGTGTTTTACAGAAATTGATTTGAAATATAGACTCCTGGCAAGAATTCAGTTAAAAATAAATATAATTCTGATGGATAAAATAGAGTTTATTGAATTTTAAAGCATGATATCAATACGCTACGCATTGTGCTAGTACCTACAGCTGAAAAAATAATTCAAAGTCAAATTTAGGAAGATACCTGTAGCTCCTAACTTCAAGGCAAACCCACTCGAACTAAGGACGTAATAGTCTCTACACTCATCTGGCAATGACTTGTAGACAGCAAAATTGAGGTAAGATCATTTTACATTTAAAATCTACAGATTATTTAAATTTCGTAGTGGAGAATTGGCATTCATGGGCCTGAGAAAATGTGGCAAGCTAGAAATAGACATGCAGAAAATCACTCAAACAGTAGTATTTTTTGTTCACAGTTTAAAAAAATAGAAAAAGAAAAAGACACAAACATTTATTTATTTATTTATTTATGGCTGCTTTGGGTTTTCGTTGCTGCGCGGGCTTTCTCTAGTTGTGTCAACGGGCTTCTCATTGCGGTGGCTTCTCTTGTTGCGGAGCACGGGCTCTAGGTGCGCAGGCTTCAGTAGGTGTGGTGCGTGGGCTCAGTAGTTGTGGCGCACGGACTAAGTTGCTCCGTGGCATGTGGGATCTTCCCGGACCAGGGCTCGAACCCATGTCCCCTGCATTGGCAGGCGGATTCTTAACCACTGAGCCACCAGGGAAAACCGACACAAACATTTTATTTGATTAAAAAGTTTTAAGAAACAATTATTAAATAGAGGATGAATTCCTCCTGCTTCCAGAACACATATGCATGATTATATTTAACATGTTCATTTCCCCAGATGTACAGGTGCTGTGGCCAGAGCAGTGACAGCAGAGACTCACAGTTGGCACCTCCATCAGCACAGTGTTCCCTCCATCCATCAACTGGGGAAGCCACTACTTTTCTGGCCCTACTCCGCCTTCTTTTACATTAAGCAGATCTGGTCTATTTCTCCTTTGAGGAAATAAGAGTGAACATCTTTATTTTATTCCCTTCAAAGGGAGGTCTATCCACCTTTCCATTGAACCACCCCCTTTTTTAAAAATCGTGGTAAACAGATAATATAAAGTTTACCATCTTAACCATTTTTAAGTATACAGTTCAGTAGTGTTAAGTATATTCTCATTGTTGTGCAACCAATCTCCACAATTTTTTCATGTTGCAAAACTGAAACTCTGTGCCCTTTAAACAACAACTTCCCTTTTTTTCCCACCCTCCCATCTTCAGGCAACCACCATTCTACTTTCTGTTTCTATGAATTGGACTGCTCTAGTGTATTAGTCACTTTGGGCTGCTATAACAAATATATATCGAGTGGCTTATAAACAACAAAAATGTATTTCTCACAGTTCTAGAGATTAGGAAGTCCAAGATCAAGATAGATTCCATGTCTGGTGAGAGTCTGCTTCCTGGTTCATAGATAGCCAACTTCTCTCTGAGTCCTCACATGGTAGAAGGGGTCTCTCTGGGGTTTCTTTTACAAGGGTACTAATCACATTCAAGAGGGTTCCACCTTCATGACCTAATCACCTCCCAAAGGCCTTACTTCCAAAAATCATCACATTGGGAATTAGATTTCAACATAGGAATTTGGAGGGACACAATCATTCAGTCTATTTCATTTAGGTACCTCATATAAGTGGAATCATGCACTATTTGTCCTTTTGTGATTGGCTTATTTTTCTTAGCATAATATCCTCCAGGTTCATCCATGTTGCAGTATGTGTCAGAATTTCCTTCCTTTTTAAGGCTGGATAAGATTCATTGTACGTATATACCACATTTTGTTTAGCCATTCATCCATCAGTGGAAACTTGGGCTGCTTCCACGTTTTGCCTATTGCAAATAATGCTGTATTTTTTTTTTTTTAATTAATTTATTTATGGCTGTGTTGGGTCTTCGTTTCTGTGCGCGGGCTTTCTCTAGTTGCGGCAAGTGGGGGCCACTCCTCATCGCGGTGCGCAGGCCTCTCACTATCGCGGCCTCTCTTGTTGCGGAGCACAGGCTCCAGATGCGCAGGCTCAGTAGTTGTGGCTCACGGGCCTAGTTGCTCCGCGGCATGTGGGATCTTCCCAGACCAGGGCTCGAACCCGTGTCCCCTGCATTGGCAGGCAGATTCTCAACCACTGCGCCACCAGGGAAGCCCCAATAATGCTGTATTGAACATAAATATGCTGAATCTTGATTGCAGGCTTGGTTATCATCTTGGGACATATATTTGTTTTGTCCTTTGGCTGCAGTAAACTCAGGGGCTCCTGCACTTTGGAAGAAGTAGATGGTTGGGGATTGGGAAGGACTGAACCCATTTTTCCGCCCTTATGCCCCCATCCTATCTCCCACGTGTGCTGGCAGCACAGGATGGCAGCTTGAAATGCAGTCATCACCTTCTCAGATTCAGGACAAGTTGGTCTGAGTCCCCAGCCCCTTCTCTTTTGTCTCTGTCTTTGCACCCCAGGAGGGCTTCTCTCTTTTTTCTTCACTGGGGGAACGTCAGGCTTAAATCTAAGAAAACAAACAGCTCTTCAGGGATAATGTTCATCTTTGCATTTCTCTGACACATTGTCCAAGTTTTGCATTTTAGCAACTTTGTCTTCTTAGGCTTCACAACAAGTCCAAGGAGTCTAATGAGGGGCTCCTGTTGGTGAGTTGGTTGGCATAACTCAACTCTACTAGTTTAACATGCATGACTCAATTACACAAGAGTTAGCTAATGAGCAATGGCGAAGAAGTTACAGGTTAAAACAAATGGCGCCTAAATGAATCAAGTGTCGCCTTTCAGATGCCCACCATTCAATAAAGACCTGGCAAGACATTTTCTTCACTGGGTATGAATCATCCAGATAAAAAGAGAAAACCAGGGCCACCTACATTCAGAGCTTGTACAGTATGACCTCGGGGCCCAACATCTACCAGGAGCTTCCTAGCGAAAGGCCAAGCTCCAAAGAATAAAAGGGCTTACACATCAGCATTAAATAATTCTCTTAGAGATGCAAATTTCTAATTAGTTACTGTGGCAACTGTAGAGGCCTAGAAGTAAGCCCCTTACACAATGAACCTGAGAGTTTACTTTTTTGATTTACTATAGGCCTGGAAGAAGCAGGGAAGAGGAAAATAAATATTTCTTTAACTGTGACAAGAGAATAAAGTACAACAAGTGAAGGGATTTCATCCCTTTGTTGGCATTCCTACAGGTCTAAGAGGAACACTATACTTGACACACAGTCTTGCTGAAAACAGAAGCCAAATTCTCAAAGGCTTCATGAAATCATAAATGTTATAAACATGACCCAAATGTAACAGACTATTTTTTAATCTACGTTGATATTCCTACTTCTTTAAAGTGAATATGGTCGAAGACTGTTGTTTCAAAAAGCATGTTTTGATGGAGTGCTTTTGTTGTTTGTTTTATTTTGTATGTTTGGTTTTTGTTCTTTTAAAATTATATGCAGTTCTTCAAATCTTTCATTTGGTATGGGGAAAACAAAATCTTTCTGTTTTTATGGTGAATTGATTCTCCACAATCTACTTATTGGAGAGTGATCTATATCCCAACTTTGAATAATACATGAAGAGAGAGAATAAAAGTACTCACAAGAAAGTCTGTGGCTTCAAGGATGGAATAGTAATTTTGTGGAGACATGAATTGAAGAGAAAATTTGTCCCAGTAGGATTTTTTTAAAAATTTTTTAGGAATAATTATTTAAATTAAAGTTCAGGAGATAAATGCATAAATGTTTTTCCTCATCTTTCAGAGGCAAAGAAGAGAAAAATTATTGTCAACAAACTTGGGTAGTATTTCCTCTGTGGAATATATTACTTTCATCTGTCTTCTTTCCTAAATGTTGTAAGTTAAATTTAGAGACCTAATACTTGCTCAAAATAATTTAAATGTAGTTCTTCTCCATTCTATCTTCCTGCCTCCCTCAAACCATGTCAAAAACTCTCCTGAATCTGGTTGGATGACTTTAATAATCTTATCACATCTGTATGTATTCCTAACAAATATATTGCTTATTTTTTTAAACTTTATAACACTATATGTCATCTCTGGAAACCTGCTTTTTCACTGAACATTATCTTGCTAAGATTTATCCATAGTGCCACAATGCTGTAATTCATTCATTTGACATATAATTTACATGGTATAAATATTTCACAATTAATTTATATAATTTATTTGCTTTGCTTTTATGAATAGTGCTAAAAGTATTTTCCACATTTCCAGGTGTGCATGACACCTTACTAGGAGAGGAAATGCCAAGTCAAAGGATATGTGAATTTCAACTTTACAAAATAATGGTGAACAGCTTTCCAAGTTGCCTATTAACTTATACTCTCATCAGTGTATAAGAAATTTATATCTTATGTCTTCTCCACAATTAGGTATTGTCAGATCTTTTTTATTTTTTGCAAGAAGCAATTTTAATATGAGGAAATTTAACGTGAACTAACTATTCTCAAGATGGGATTTGCTGCCTCTAAAATTTACATGTGTACATCAAGTACAATACCTCTTTCTTGGTGGTAGGAAACATGAGGTAAAACAGCTAATCCTTTATCTTAGAGGACTCATCCCAGCATGTCTAAGACCCCTGGACCACTAAATATATATATATATATATTTTTTTTTAACATTTTGATTGACGTATAATTGTTTTACAATAGTGTGTTCGTTTCTGCTTTATAACAAAGTGAATCAGTTATACATATACATATATCCCCATATCTCTTCCCTCTTGCGTCTCCCTCCCTCCCACCGTCCCTATCCCACCCTTCTAGCTGGTCACAAAGCACCGAGGTGATCTCCCTGTGCTATGCAACTGCTTCCCACTAGCTATCTATTTTACATTTGGTAGTGTATATATGTCTATCTATACACTACCACTCTCTCACTTTGTTCCAGCTTACCCTTCCCCCTTCCCATGTCCTCAAGTCCATTCTCTAGTAGGTCTGCGTCTTCATTCCCGTCTTGCCCCTAGGTTCTTCATGACCATTTTTTTTTTTTTTTTTTAGATTCCATATATATGTGTTAGCATACGGTATTTGTTTTTCTCTTTCTGACTTACTTCACTCTGTATGAAAGACTCTAGGTCTGTCCACCTCACTACAAATAACTCAATTTCATTTCTTTTTATGGCTGGGTAATATTCCATTGTATATATGTGCCACATCTTCTTTATCCATTCATCTGTTGATGGACACTTAGGTTGCTTCCATTGGACCACTAAATATTACATCACGTGTCAGTTTCCTGAATCTCCATTGGATTTATCTTTTATCCTGTAACACTTTACTGACACTTCAAAGGCATTAGCCACTTCCTTCTTTACATGTCCAGTTTGCAGTATGTCATCGATATAATGGACCAGCATCCTGTGGACTGCGTGCGACATTACGTGGCCTGTGAAGGACGAAGGTCCCTGAAGACTCTATCATGATAGCAAGCAGAAGAATTAACATAGCCCTGGGGAAAGAGAGTGAATATATGCTGCTGTCATTGGCAGCAAAGAGGCAACTTCTTTTGATTTTCCCTACCGATAGAATAAAAATAATACATTCAGCAGATCATAAGCTGTGTTGACCTATAGCTGTAAAAAAAATTACATCTGTAATGGTAGCTGCAGTTGGTGTTATCAAGAATGAAGCATTAAAAAAAAAAGAATGAAGAATTCTTCCTTCATTACCCAAAGTAATCCTCTGTCATTTGCTATAATCTATCCAATTTTCGAAGAGGACAGCCACTCTGTCCTGTGTCTGTATCATTCCAGTCCCTGTCTCTGTGATCACATTATCTCCTCCTTTTCTGAGTGTAATCTCCCTCTGCCTTTCTTTTCTATGGACTCTATGATTGGATTTAGGGTCTACCCAAATAATCCAGGATAATCTCCCCATGTCAAGATCCTTAACTTAATCACATCTGCAAAGACCTCTTTTCCTTATAACATTTACAGATTCCAGGGATTTGGACCTGATAATCATCTTTGGGTGTCCACTATTCAGCCTCTGCCCTCTGGCCCCTAAAGATTCATATCCCTCCCTCATGAAAAATACATTTATGCCATCCCCAAATCCATCAAATCTCAACTCATTACAGCATCAACTCAAGCCAAAAATCTCATCTAAACATCATCACCCCGAATGTCCCAAATCTAATCATCTAAATTGGATATAGGTAAGAGCCTGGGTATGATCCATGCTGGGGTAACATTTCTCTCCATCTGTGGACCTGTGAAACTGGAAAACAAGTAATCTGCTTCCACAATACCATTGTGGGACCACCACAGAATAATATTTATAGATATTCCCATTCTAAACGGGAGAAAATGATAGGAATAAGGGAGTCACTAGTACCAAGAAAATTTGAAATCCATCAGGGAAAATTCCTGGAAGTTTCATGGCCTGAGTATCATCTTCTATGCCCACGGATCCAGCCTTTGTACCTGAGAATCTACCCCCGGGCCCATGGGTCTGCCCTCAGAGTCATTCTTCCTTCATTCTTGCTTCATGCATCCAAGCTGGCAGTGTTTCTGCTGACATAACATTCTCAAAAACCGTTTGGTGCTTCCACGTATGTCACTTGGATTCACACCATTAGACAGAGGGTCCGTCACAGGTCTTCCTGGATAATTCCATCTCCATTTCTGGCTTCTGCTGAGATGGTTCAGTGGATCCATGAGTCAAATGCTTTATCTCTTCAAAGGACCCTGTGTGTGAGGGAATACTTGACCTTTTGATCCTTTCAAAGTACCAGCTAATGAGTTTCCAACACCACCTTTAGCTTTCTCTTCAAAGCATGCTTTCTTAAGAGTGACTCTCCTAATTTTAGCATCTTTTGTAGTCAGAATAGAATTTCCCATTATCACCAAGTCCTTGTTTCTTTTGGTTGAACAGGTCTTTCCTCAACTTATGCCTTTCCTCTTGCACTGTACTATAAGCAGCAAGGAGAAACAAGGCTGTACCTTCAACATTTGGCTTGGAAAGTTCCTCAGCTAAAAATACAAGCTCGTCAAGTATGAATTCTGCTTTCCATACAACTGTAGGTCACAATTCAGCTATGTTTTCTGTCACTTTATAACAAGGGTCGCCTTTCCTCCAGTTTCCAAGAATATGTTTTGTGTTCCCTTCTGATCCCCCACTAGAAGTACCTTAAACGTCTATATTTTTACCCACAGTTTCTTCAGAGCAACCGAAGTTTTTTCTATCATGCTTCTCAAAATTATTCCAGACTCTACCCATTGTCCAATTACAGTGCAACTCACACATTTTTAGGTATTTGTATTTGTTACAGTAGCACCCTACTCCCATCAGTTAGTAGTCACATTGTACTTACTGTGAAGTAAACTTGGTTCAAATCCCTGGCCTTCATCACTGACTGGGGGGCCAGTATAGCACTTCAGGTCTTCTTGAATTCATGTCAGCTCAGATCTCTAATCTGAAATCTTTGAAAGTGTGGATATTACCTTTTCCCCCAATACCCAGTTACTCTGACAAAATACTAAGGCAACATTTATCATATACACTAGGAACAGCATTGCAAGGCCCTTCTTAAAGGGACCCAAACTGCTTTCAAATTGCTAAGATAGAGATCTGAGAACTGGCTCATTTCTGGAAGATTGGTGAGGGATCTCCGTTTTCCATTCAATGTCTGACATCTCCTTGGATTCTCTGTCTCTGTCTATCTCTGTCTCTATCTCATTTTTCCAAGTCAAGCAACACCGTAGTCAGCATTCTATCTGTTTTACTCCTAAGAACACCATGATCTATTATTCCTGTCCACACCTCCCTTTGTGTAAGAATATCTGATTTTCACTCCAGTCTTGCTGCCTATTAAGATAATTCTATTGACCTTTCCTCGTATGATTAAGTGTTGCTAATGTCTTCTGGCATTCTAATATCTGTCATCCCTGTTGTTAATAATAACAATCCCCCATGGTAGGATCTCCTGCTATCAACCATGTCCTACAGACAAGAGGCACCAATGAGCTTCTAAAAGTTGCCAGTGTCTCCTTGACCAGTACATTCCTTATTGCCTTAGTAAAGGGAATATATTTGGGGCACTCCTAGGGAACAAGGTCAAGTGATGAATTCTCAGGTCAAACATAATAAATCCATTATGACATACCTATCTCTTTCAGCCTTCTAATCTCCTTTTCATTTCTATGAAAACGAAGTGTGAGCATTTCCACTTAATTTATAACACGCTATTACCTTGTCTAAACTTCAAGGATCTAGCCAACAAATTGTTAGGATCAACTTCATGTCTTTTAAAAACAATGAACCTTGAGTCATGGGCTAATGACTTCATGTTAATAAATTCTCATCTTCTAGCCTTATATAGTGTTCCCTCACTCCACTTATCTTGGTCCAAGACCCTCAAGATCCTCTCTCAATTTTAGTCCCCCAGTTTTTACAGGTACCAGTAGGAAAATCCTGCAATTCCTTTGATATGTAAGCTATGTTCTTTCTGAGTAAGGACTGAACTCCCCTGCTCAGGCTTTACTGAGACCCGGTCCTGGCCATGGGTCTGAAGACAACGAGTGGTGGCAGGTGCAGGTTTTTAGGAGATCAGCATTATTTTGCAAGATACCTGTAAGGTATGGAGGTCATTGCTTGGTATCAAGGTCATTGTTTAGCATCCAGGCTAAGGGGATACAGCTTTGAAGTTACTGGGGGATCTGGGGGTTTTCTATTCTCAGGCTTGTCACGAGGAAAGGGAATGTCACAAAGAGAAGGGAAATGCTCAGTAAAGCCTTGGGTGATTTAGCACAGGGACAGTGTGAATCCTAGATGGTGGCAGCTTGGCCAGCCTTGTTGGGTGCTCTGAGCAGACTGGACCCCAGTCATGTTTCCCTGAGTGTCTTTCTCGGCAATCCCTGTCACTGGTGACAACTGTCCTATCTGAGCAGAAACTCAGGCTTAAATGTCCCTGTTCCAGATTTCAAGGTGCCATTCTTTTCCTATAAAGGCTCCAACTTTGACACAAAACCCGTTTCAAATCTGCAGATTGTTTTCTCTGCAGCTCTACCACCCAAAGTGAAAAGTGCTTTGGAAAAGAGAAAATGTATATCCAACTGAGAGAGATCAGGGGTGTCATGGGGCTGGGGGCAGTGTGCAGTGAGGACTTCATTGAAAAGGTGGGATAGCCCCGGCGTGGGAGGTGCTGCCATGTTCACAGAGCAGCCGGGAAGCAGAGGAGAAGGAGTGGGTGAGCGGGGAAAGGGGCCCACAGTTTCCAGTCTCATGACCTTCATGAGGACTTAGACTTTGAGTGGCCATTTGCAGGCCTGCTATTGGAAGTATTCTGATTTTAGAATGTCAACTGGTGAACTAGCATTCAGTTTTCCGCCGTTTACAACCTGGACAAATGCCCTTTCCTGGTGCAGGGGTTCCCTGGTGTAGCACACTTCACTCCACTTTATCCTGACACACTGCCCGGGTTCCTCTGGGTGCCCTTCTTCCTGAGCCCGCCGGTCCTGACGTCTGACTGCTCTGACCCCTGGGATGTGATTCTCGCATCCACGCTGCTTACTTACATTTAGTCTCTTGCCTCTTGGCTCAGTCAAATCACAACTCTGCTTTCACTCAGTCTCAGGATTTGGAAACCCACAAAATACACAGATTCCCCCGAGCTTTTGGCTTTACTAGTCCTGTGTCAGCACAGATGAAGGATGCTATGGCAGCACAAATTAGGGCAAGGATATTCTTTCAAAATTGCTCATATTAATTTCCGCAGGTAAAAATGTGTGTTACGTGGCCATACATCTCACATCTTATACAACAACCTTATAACAGTTACCAAATATCATTAGGCACACAAAATTTTCCTTGACTTGCAACATGTACAAACTCATGGACCAATAGAAAACCTCCTCTCCATAAATATGCTTAGTATCTTCTCTATTTTTCATATAAATAGAAAAGCAGAATGATCTATTCTCACAGTTCTGGTGAATACTATTTAGATTTGGGGGGAATTAAAATGGTAGAAAATCTTGCTGGTAGTTGATTTTTTACCCTAGCAGAAGAGCTGCAGAATGTTTTGCTGGAAAGAGTACCCAGCCTGAAGAGCTGAAGTCTAGTTTTCACTTTATTTTCTCACACATTTCAAAGTTATATTTAAGCTGTTTTAGGAAAATGTATAACAAAGTGTGGATAACGCTCTTCTTTTTTTGTTGAACAAAACACATGGTAAGTTACAATATCTTATCCTATCACAGGTGTATTTTAAGTATATCGAAAACATGAACGTTTGAACCATTCATTTGCTCAAACATTTTGTACTGGGCACCATGTCCAAAGCAATATGCTGGGCAACGCAAGAGTCATAAAGGTGCATAAGGTAAGAATTCTTGCCCTTCAGAGCTGATAATGAAGCAGATTTATGTGCAAATGCATGAAAATGACATGTAAAAGTAAAATTGAAGTAAACATATTGTAAATATTCAGTTCAAAAATATCCCCTAAACTGGGTTTAGGAAGGCCAAGTAAACCAGGTCTTAAGTATCTCCTTTCACAAAAGTTAATGATATGAAAAACAACAACAACAACAAAAAAAAATAGAAAAAAAAGCCATAGAAAAAGACACCATCAGAAATCAAACTAAAGATGGTCTTGGTAGACATCAAAATAGTGAAATAGAAGTTTCCAAAAATCTACGCTGCTAGGCTTGTTACAATTTCATGTAGCAACAAATTGTACCTCTCAGAAGGATTAGGGTAAAGAGCTCTGATTTTTTTTTTAATCTAGAAAAATCTTACTAATAATCTGCAGCCACAGAAAGAGAAGGAAAGAGGAAGTAAGCTGCCAATGGAGAAGGTTTAGAAATGATTAATACACATATAGAATCCTCTACTCGACCACCTTGATATCCACTCGAGAAAAAAGAAGAAAAAATTTTAAATAACACTGAAGTTTAACATTTTGGTGATTTTGTGCTGGGAGAGCAGAGGGTTAATGTTATTAACTGTTTGGGCAATAAGTAGAAATTAGTCAAAAAGAGCAAAATAAGGGAACTGTCCCTGTCATGTGGATGCTATTAACGGGGACCAAAAAATTTTGCCTTGTCTCCATCCCTTCTTGGGAATGGGAAGGAGAGACGGTGGTTGGGAAGACGAAGGTGAAACCAGGCAAAGTAACAGCCAAGGCTGTCTTTCTCTGTCTCTGTCTCAAAGTAAAGGCCCCAGAGCCATATGACTTGGGAGAATGAGGCAGGGCCTGGAAAAGGTGCTATGCTCATATGGCATCTTCCCTAGACAAGAAAATAACAAAACTGTGAAGAAGGAAAAGCCAGGCCTGCCAGTAAGATGAGGTGAGAGGAATTCAAGCAGAAAACTAGACCAAACTGTTAATATGAAAAAATGGCAAGTAAAAAGCTAACATAGAGATGGCATCCATTTACTCACCTCTTACTTCTAGTAGCAGGGCACAGAGAATAAACCAAGAGATTAATATAAAATAAGTCAATTGGTGATAAGTATTGATACATGGGAGAAAAGTTAAGTGGAAATGAGGGATGGAGAGGATGGAGGGAGGGGCTACTTTATGAAAGGTGGTCAGGGAAGGCCTCTCTGCAAAGGTGACTTTGGAACAGACCTGGGAGAAGAGCGTTCCTGGGCAGATGAAACAGCAAGTGAAGAAGAAGCATGTGCGACACGTTTCTAAGAACTGACATCAGAAGCAGAGTTAGCAAGAGGGAGAGTAGTGGAGAGGTGGGAGAACTCAGGTAGGCAGTGGAGGGAGGGGTGCTGGTGAAGATCAGGTAGGGCCTTACAGGCTGAGCAAGGGCCTTGCTGTTTACCCTGAGTGAGAAGGGGAGTCACTGGAAAGCTTGAGCCGAGGATGACGTCAGCTGCTCTGTGAAGAGATTATAAGGAGCAGGGGTGGAAGCAAGATGACAAATTTATGAGGACATTGCAAGGACCTAGGTCAGGGGTCAGCAAATCTTTTCCTTAAAGAGCCAGCTAGTAAATATTTTTGGCTCTGCAGACCATATGGTCTCTGTGGCAACTATTCAAGTCTGACTGTAGTGAGAAAGCAGCTAGCGGCAACATGTAAACAAATGGGCATGGCCAGATTTGCCTCTCCCATTGTCCTGGCTATAATTTGCATATTCCTGATATAGGTGCCGATGGCCTGGAATAGGATGGTATCTACAGAGGTGATGAGGTGTGGTTGGATCCTGGGTAGTTTTTGAAGTAACAACCAACACGAATTGAAGATAGATTACATTTAGAACATGAATAAAACAAAGAAGTCATGGATGACTCCAAGAGTTTTGCCCTGTAAAAGCCCAAAAAATAGTTATCTTGGTACAGTTGCACAGGTTGTACACTGCACAGGGTTGCACATTAAAGAGGATCCTGATTATATTGTAGTAATACCCATTTGTACATTTGTTATTGTAATTTTCTATCTAAAGTGTCCTTTCTTTTTTTTTTTTTTTTTTTGCCTTTCTTTTCTTTTAATTGAAGTATAGTTGATTTACAATATTGTGTTAGTAGAGTTGCCTTTCTGGTGTACAAGGCAGGCCATATCGGTTCCAACTCTTTTTAAATCAATTTTTATTGGAGTATAGCTTCTTTACAATGTTGTGTTAGTTTCTACTGTACAGCAAAATGAATCAGCTAAACATATACATATATCCTCTCTTTTTTGGATTTCCTTCCCATTTAGGTCACCACATTGCAATAAGTAGAGCTCCCTGTGCTATACATTATGTTCTCATTAGTTATCTATTTTATACATAGTATCAATAGTGTATATGTGTCAATCCCAATCTCCCAATTTAAAGTGTCCTTTATAACAAACTTTATATCATGATGATTTTCCAAAAGATGGAAATAAAGTACCAGGAGGAAGGAACTCCTTGTACTAATTCACACCAACTTTCTCTGTAAATCAGTGGTGACTCTGGTCTAATTTTATAGAAATCACGATTTATTTTCATAAGTTTTCTTGACATATTCCCAATCTAAGAGTCCTAATGCAGAAGTGTGATTTGGGATCATATAATAGCAGTATGAGGTTGATGACCATCTCATGAATTTTGGTAGCACATGTAAACAATTCCTCTTTATCTGCATTGTTTAATATGACTTTTTCATAGACTTGCAGCTGTGTTGACATGAGTCTCTCGGCCCCAATGAATTCTAATAGCATCATCACTAGCATTCAAAAAACACACATGCAGAGAATTAATTTAAGGTATATTTTAATAAACCTTAATTAGATTTTATACAAAATCTAATGTTAGATTTTATATAAAATATAGATTAATAAAGAAGAAATATAATCTTTATTAGTTTTTAAAATTCAATACATATATGTGTGCAAACTATGTCATTTGTGAAATTAATTTTCCTAATGAGTTAATCTATCCTTTAGCATGCTAACCATTTTAGTAGTTGCAGTGTCTTTCTTCATATAATTTTAAATACATCAATTTATTACAATGAAAGAATAGTTTATTCTACTTAGTAGGACAGCCAGAAAGTGTTGATACTTTCTTTAAATGTGAGTACATTACTCCAAATAGTCACATATTTAACATAACTAATCATTAGGGAAACGCATATTAAAATCAAAATTGAGACACCACTTCACACCCATTAGGATGACTATCATCAAAAAACAGGCAAGCAAGCAAACAAATAAAACAGAAAATAACTTGTGTTGGCAAGGATATGAAGAGTTTGGAACACTTGGGCATTACTGGTGGGAATGTAAAATGGTGCGGCCACTGTGGAAAACAGTACTGTGGTTCCTCCAAAAATTAAACATAGAATTACCATATGATCCAGCAATTCTCTTCTGGATATATACCCAAAAGAATTGAAAGCAGAGATCTGAAGAGATATTTGTATACCTATGTTCATAGCAACACTATTCACAACAGCCAAAACGTAGCAGAAACCCAAGTGTCCAACAAAGGATGAATGGATAAACAACATGTGGTATATACATACAATGAAATAGTTTTCAGCCTTAAAAAGAAAGGAAATTGGACATGTGCTACAACATGAGTGAACCTTAGGGATAGTATACTAAGTAAAATAAGCCAGTGACAAGGGACAAATGTTGTATGATTTCACTTATATAAGGTACCTAGGGTAATCAAATTTGTGGAGACAGAAAGTGGGATGATGGCTGCCAGAGGCTGAGAGGAGGGCAGAATGGGGAGTCAGTGTCAGTAGGGAGCTGGTGTTTCGTGGGGGCAGAGTTTCAGTGGAGGAAGATGAGAAATAAAAAAACTGTATTAGGAGATCTAGTGTTTCTCTTAATAGAAAACTGTGGGAGAAAAAAATAGTGGAGCTGAGTCATCGGAAATGTTCAGGGTAAAAAAGAAAAAAAAAAGGTGAGAGCCTATAATTATGAGGTCAGCCAAAATGCAGGTTCCTTTCTAAGAGTGGAGTTAAACACAATGTCTTCCATAAATCTCACCTCCTGGCACAGACTGGATGGCTAAGTTAACTGCAGGAGAGGCGGAAAGGCAATTCCGGCCTTCTGGCAACACTAATGGCTCTACCACAGCTGTAGAAAGTGATTGAGAAAAAAATGTCTTTTCCAATCAACTTTCCTAAGTAACCTTCACTTAACAATAAAAATTAAACTGAGCCAGTAAAACACTGTGTGGAAACAAAAGAGGGGAACTGGCCATCTGTAAAATACTAATGTCCATTGTGCGGGGCATGTTGGACTTGTCAGAGGGTGTTGCCTTGGAAAACAATTTGAGCAAACTAACCTGAGATGTCTTTTCTTTCTTCGTGATATACAACTGCTGTTACCTCCTAAATGAATGCCACATGGTTGCCGGCCTGTCCCCTTCTTTAGTGCCCTCCCCCAGAGCAAAGACCTCCCGTTTCACCAGGTTGGATGGCCCCACTGGTGTGGCCGTGACAATGGATGTTCATTTTGCCTCCATAAAAGCGTTTAATGATTAAAAGGTCACACCATGGCACTCAACCACAAAACTCTTTCTTTTGCTCCCATGAAGACCCTCTGATTCAAAATGTCCTTCTGACAGGCTCCAGAGTGGTTCTCACTCTACTGGGCTGCAGAAACATCTGCACTTTTTATCTACTACCTTCTACACAGTGCTCGTAGTTAATGTGTAATTAATGAAACACTCTTTCTTGGAGTGGCACACAATCATGCCGGGTCTCCCACCAGCCTTGCTCTGGCTCCAATAAAGCAGGGCTGCCTTTTCATCCTTGTTTCCTCATTCAGAGCTGGTAATAAAACCGGTCACAGGCTTATCTAGCCAGCTTACATCTTAATCTTTTTTTCTTTCTCTCTTCTTCCACCTCCTTGGGGGAAAGGAATGACAAAAAAAGGGGAGGGGGGAGGAAAAAAAAACCACACAACAACTACAGAACTTCTCTTTTTTTCTTTTATTGAAGTATAGTTGCTGTACAATATTATACAGGTTACAGGTGTACAATATAGTGATTCACAATTATTAAAAGTTATACTCCATTTGTATGACGTTATTATAAAATATTGGCTCTATTCCCCATGTTGTACAATATATCCTGGCAGTTTATTTTATACCTAATAGTTTGTACTTCTTATTCCCCTACCCCTATGCTGTCCCTCTCCCCTTCCTTCTCCCCACTGGCACTAGTTTACTCTCTATAGGTCTTTGCTCTTTTGTTTTTTTACCTTATTAGAGCTTATTGGGGTGGGAGGGGTTGAACCGAACATACAAAAATACCTGATATGAAGAAATTATCTCTACAAGTTACCTATCAGAGTATTAGTTACTTACTTAATATTTTCGTTAGTATAATTTAATATTATTTAGGCCAGATACCAATTTTATTTAAGCCAAAGTCTTAAAAAAAACAAAACAAAACAAGGAGGGAAAAATTATGCATCTCAAACGTCAGGCTCTTGGCTCTTGTAAACCCACACATAACTGACAGTCCCACATTGGATGGGAAGAGCTGATACCAAAACTGCTAGAATCACTGAGCATCTTTCCCGCTGGCCACACTGGAACCCCTCATCCCAAAGCCGAGGTTAGCCTACATTCTGAGGTACACAAATAAAGAAGGAAAGGAAAGCTTCAAAAGAAACTTCTTGATTCCAATGCATACATGGGTCAGGAGAGGATATAATGTTTGTGGAAGGGATTAACCCCCTGCTGGTTCCTCTAGGTCTGAGAACCCTGAGCCCTCCAGCCCCACCCCCATCAAGGTGGGGAGTGTCTAGGATCAGCTGACCCTTCCAGAGCTATAATTTCCCCAGAATAATTCAGAATAATTTCCTGACAACAAATGCCCAGAGCACAAAAGTACCATTGAGGTATAATGTCTGCAAGCTCCACATTCCCCTAAAGGTTTCATCTCAGACAGAAAAATAGCAGCACGGGGTAGAGTGGAGGGCCAGGGGTTGCTGCTCTGAGAAAGTAAAATGATAAGGACAAAGCAGTCTTTAAAGCAAACTAATGATAAAACAGCTTCACCCTTATATCAACTTAGATAGTCCTTGACTTCTGGCTTTATCTAGATAAGACTGTGAACTCAGAACCTACTTTCCGGACTTCCCTGGTGGCGCAGTGGTTAAGAATCCACCTGTCAATGCAGGGGACACAGGTTCGATCCCTGGGCCGGGAAGATCCCACTTGCCACGGGCAACTGAGCCCGTGAGCCACAACTACTGAGCCTGCGCTCTAGAGCCCGTGAGCCACAACTACTGAAGCCCATGCGCCCTAGAGCCCATGTTCCGCAACAAGAGAAGCCACTGCAATGAGAAGCCCGCGCAATGAAGAGTAGCCCCTGCGGCCACAACTAGAGAAAGCCCGTGGGCAGAAACGAAGACCCAACGCAGCCAAAATAGTAAATAAAATTAAAAAACAAAAAGAACCTACGTTCCCTGGAATTAACCATATACAATTGATAAAATACCAGTTTTTCAACTAGAAAACAGAGGGAGGGGATAAATATGCTTTCTTGTTGTCTTTTTCCTTTACAAAAATCAGTCAGAGGTAGAGACAGTCTTCAGGGGCTCAGTGAATGTTAAAAGTGTCTCCCCTGCACCTCTGTCTGCTGAACACAAACAAGAGTGATACAATATATCAGTGTTTAATCATTAATATGTTTATCTTTGCTGCTCCTAGCCTTTTAGGTTATAAAACCTAGGAAAGTCAAGCACGGTGTCTGTTTACCTTACCTGGTAACCTTGCATTTAACACAAAACCCCACACAATGAACGCTTGGTAACTGCTGGCCCACCATCACGACGGTGGTGTGAACGGAGGTGGTCCGAGTTTGCATGGTTCCATCTAATCCTGTGTTGAGTAGGTGGTGCCTAGACAGCCTCCAGTTTAAACCTCAACCTGATAAACTGACAAGTTTCCCCTACAGCGAGCTAGTCACTTGCTTTTCAGCCCCGCCCCCCACTACTTCAAGGGTTGGGCTCAGGCATACAAAAGCCAGGGCATCAATCATTAGCAAATTTGAATAATACCCAAATAACACCACCAGATTGTGTTGGTCTAAAGTGCCAAACCGAATTGTTCATTAGCATTTCTGAGAAATAACCGAATAATACTAAAATGGGGTGTTAAACCATCCCAGATTGTTGGTGAGTTTTTGCTTAGGGAGAGAAAAAAACAACTGAGCTTCTTGAATGGGGGTCAGTGTTCTCCCATCCTTACAGGGACAACTAAAAGAAAGTGTAGGAAAGGGAGCAGCAGAGATGGGGGTGCTTCAGTTTCCCTAGGAGCTCATTTTCCTGTCTATACATAAGAAGCATGGATGAAGGAAAAGAAGTGCCCGTTGGCTTTTAATCCCATTTCCTTTATTAGATGTCATATTCTTCTTCCTCTAAACCTATTTTTCTACTACCATTTTACCTAGGTAATGATAGGCTGAGTTTTCTGCTTTAGGTGATTTGTAACAAGTCTTTTAATTTGCTGAAGGATCGTGTTGCCTAAATTTTATATTATTAATAGCGTGCAGCACACAAAATGTGATTCCTTGATATATTAGGAAGGAAGAAAGGCTAAATATATAGTATTAGAGTCACAAATTGGGATCGTATTTTGCTTCAAGATGCTTTGAAACACATAATTATGAACATAACTCTGTTTATGAACTTGTCCTCATTGACTTAGAAATTAGCAAGATCTGGTTTGATCTTGGAATTCATTAGACATTGCAGCTGGAAGACTGCTTCAGTTTTAACACTCTGGAATCAACAATTGAAGTGATAATAAATGAATCAATATCACTTTCCTCCTTATTACATTTTTCCAAGGCTACGCTATGCCTAATTAAACAGTGTTTTACATTAGAAATTTTTTTAAAGTAGCATTATCACATTTCTCTTAACATGAAGACAATAAACTTCAGTTTAGGAAAAGGGTGTCACCAATAAAGTTATAGACAAAGTTATAGAGCTAAGTCCCTTTCTTCATCTAACTCAGTAGGCAGCCCTGCAAGCATGAGAAAAAGTTGGCAAGGTGGATTCCAGAAAGTTCCTTCCTGCCCTTTAATTCTCAAAGCACCCCCTCTATATTCTAGAATTCTATTCAAAATTCCACTCGGTGCAGTCAGCTAAGTCTCAGTTCTAGTGTGGCACTTGGCGAATAACTTAACTTCTTCATTAGTTCTCTTAATGACTTGCATTTGACCATTCTTGATACTTCTGGTATTTGTTGCAAGTGTGAATTTAGCTCATTCAGAAATTAATTTTTCTCATTTAGTTCCATGGTCAGAATTTCCTGCAGTGTTAACAAATTTCATGTAAGTTCTGTGAATGTTAGAATCCAGGAGAGATTTTTATCAGCAAAGCCAGGTTTCAAATGAAAGTTACTGTGGACTTTATCCTGAGTTCCTTTAGCGTCATCTCCTCCTTAGAGCCCTCCCTGTGGAGGGGTTCTCAGTTCATTCTGATTGGAAAACACGCTACGTGGCAATTTTCCCTTTTTTCCCCTAAGTTTCCGTTAAAAATTTCTTTTAAAATTGCCTCTCTGTTGCTTCCACCCACTGATCATAGAAAAATTCTTCTAATATTTAATTTTATAAATTATACCTTCTGAAGAATACTCTTCCCCAGACTCAACCTGCAGGGCTCCCTGACACAGCTTTAGGTCCTTCCGTATTCTGGCTGCTTCCTCCTGGGCCAGCCCTGCCTGTCTATGTCTCTTTGAATGTACTGGCAATACTAACACAGAGCAGTTTATGAAGGAAGGTACTATCACCTCCCTAGTTCTGAAGACCATACACCTATTAATAGAGTCTGATTGCATTTATCTGGGGAGATACCTTAGCCAGGATTGTTCCAGAAAATAATGCCTGAGATCAGAGCTCGTATGCAGATAAAAGCTGATGTGCAGATAGTGTATTTGGGGAAGTAGAACCAGGAAATGGGAATAGGGAATGAAAAGAATAAAACAGAATTAAGGAAAGCCAGCAGGTCACCACTGTGGGTAACTGGGGGTCTGTCCACCCAGGACCCTCTAAAGAGCTGACTAGAAAACACCTCATAGCTGTCTGCCAGAGAATAGAGGAAAAGCTGATGTATCCGCAGGCTCCCCTCCCTCATTGATCCTTGGTCACAGGATGTCATTGACCGTGGGCTGTCAAGTCCCTCACCCTTCCAGGTCTGTGCACGTGCAAGGCCAATTCTGGCCTTGACGAGCCATGAGGGGTGTAAAGTGCCCATGTGTGAAGCTGCTTACCAACAGCGATGGCTTTAAGAACAGGTGGGTGGAGAGGATGGGGGGGGGGGGCGGGGACAAGAGGCATCCAACGCAGGTAACCGAATCCCAAGGCTAAGTCATATTTAACTTGTAGTTTACTAACCCTATCAGTCTTTTATTTTTGTACTACTCGGTTTATTGTTGTTATTGTCTAAATTTTCAAAAGTTAAGAGAGATAAGAAAACTGAGGCACAAGCTGGGGAAACAGATCTCCCAAGGTCACAAAATTAGTCTAAATAACTGCCTCAATTTTCCACTGCACTTTGTGGAGGTCTTCTTTTTTTTTATAAATTTATTTATTTATTTGTTTATTTTTGGCTGCATTGGGTCTTTGTTGCTTTGCACAGGCTTTTCTCTAGTTGCCGCAAGCAGGGCTACTCTTCATTGCAGTGCGCGGGCTTCTCACTGCGGTGACTTCTCTTTGTTGTGGAACACGGGCTCTACAGCGTAGGCTCAGTAGTTGTGGCGCACGGGCTTAGTTGCTCCATGGCACGTGGGATCTTCCCGGACCAGGGCTCGAACCCGTGTCCCCTGCATTGGCAGGTGGATTCTTAACCACTGTGCCACCAAGGAAGTCCCTGTGGAAGTCTTTTAAACTACGTCTCTGAGAAATATTTCTTAGGCCTCTAAGACATATAGAACAAGTGTATGGAATTCCAGTGTCATCACTTTCATCAAAAACTGTCTTAGAATTTGGTTCTGCCAATCATGCAGCTGTTTCTTAGCTCCCTGAGATTCACATTTGTACTGGAGTTTGTTACCAAGAGATGCCATTATCATTGTCTTGATTCTGCTTTTCTTTACCTTGCAACTAATACCCTGGAAGTATTTATGTTTCGTTGTTGTTGTGGATTTGAGATCCAGCAGCACAAATAGCTATGTGTCCAGAACAGGTGTTTTGGAAACAGAGGAGGCTGGGGAGAGGCCAGGACCCAGCCCGCCTGGGAGCATCACAGGCTGCCTCAGGGGCTGGTAGCCTGGGCAAGTTACCCTGCCCCTCCCGGCCCCAGTTCCCTCATCTGTAAAATGGGGACAATTACAGCACCACCCCATGGGGCTATTATGATGCTTATATGAGTTAATATTTGTTAGTCCCTTAGAACACTGCCTGGCACATAACAAGTTTTGTTAAAATAATTAGCACCTTTTAAAACAGTCTCTTTTGGGGAGAGCTTTTGTTTGATTGTCTTTTGTTTTTTTTTAACAACATCATCATCAATGCTAATTTTTTTATTCAAAACTATCTCAGCTTTTCTCTCAGGTGTAGAAGAAGTTGGACATCTCTGTAGTTGCTTATTTACATATATTTAGCTTCTATTGTGTACTCTCTTTTAGTTACTTATGGTACAACTTTCTCTTTCAATATTTAATATAATAAGATCATTTCCCTAGCAGGTCCTGAGTTTTAAAAAGATTTTCTGCCTAAAAGTTTTCCACATAGTTTTTAATAGCAATTAATAATTTTTAGAAATAACAAGTGAACAACGACAACAAAAATAAATCTAACAAAGTAGAAGAAATAAAGATGTTTCAGCTATGTCTCCTGAGACAACTTTAAACTGTAGTAACCACCTGGATGGGGTATTGTGTTGATGGTTCTTTTAAAATATTTCTGGCTCACTTAAGCCGAAAAAAAAAAAATGTATCCATTCAGATAAATGAGCTGTATTTAATATAATTATGATAGCTTTTCCATCACGTGGAAATAGGAATAGCTACATCATTTTACCCATAAGATTTGTAAAATTAAAAATTTCCTTTTTGAAAAATGTAACACTTTCATTGTTAATCAGCACTCTGCCCACATAACTTGATTCGAAAATCAGTAATTAAATATGCCACCAACTTTAAAATAGTCTGTTTGCAGAAGTTATTATTTGTGAATGGACGGATTCACGCATTCTTCCTGCGGATGGGAATGCAGCCACATTTCCTTTAGAAAGTTCAAAAGCTGTGGTGCCTCCTCGCTGACAATTGGGGGCAGGATAGTCAGAGGAGATTCACCAGTTGTCTCAGCAAAACAGTAATTTAGAAACTTGTCTGTCTGCTGCTTCTATTTGAAAAGTCTTGACAAGGTGGTGTCTGTAGGATTATTTTATTTCTTGGTTTTTCAACAGAAATCTCCTCCCCTCCCCCCATCCGTTGGCAGGAGCACCAGTTCAGAAATCTGTAAACACGCCGGCTGTTTTAAAGGAAATTCTGGGGCATAATGAAGTCTGCACATCGAGGCGGCCTGGCCTGCTGGGTTCAAGACACTGAAAGCAGCCGCTGGGGGAATTTCTCAGCCTTTTGGAAACTGTCTCAGTTCTGTGAGTCTGCTCAAGTGTACGAAGGTTGTTTGCAAGACAGGACACCTGCTGGGTGGGTTTGCTCTCCTCCCAGGAGCTCAGAAAAGGTGAGAGGGCTCTTTCACATCTTCTCTTTTCCTTGAACTGACACAATGCTTTCTTCAGCAGGTCCCTCTGCCAGGGAGCGCTCCGTCTCGCATCGCTCACACTGGGACATTTTTCCACATTTCCAGGATTATGGCCACTTTTACTTAGATCTATGTGTGCTGCCTCCACATACAAAGAAGCACTTGGGGACAGGATTAGTAGGATTAGAAGAGATTCACATATGTCCAGTTCAAGCAATTGGTATTCAAAGCTTTACACTTTCAAATGCCACCAAGAGAGAGAAAAGGGGCAGGGAGCTTACTTTGCATTTCAGCACCTTCAAGAGAGGAACAGTGCTTTTGATTGGTGTTTAAAGCAGAGGGGATAAGCAGATTCCTCCTTGGTTTAATGCAGTCCAGCGTACCCTGGCCTCTAATCTGGGGACTCAGATAGCAGTGCCGCCAGGCTCTAAAATCACAAACTTCTGCATTTTGGAGTTTGCTAGTGTTCCAGGAACACGCCTCAGTGCATCTGTTTACAGCCAGTTCCTTTCCCAGTTGTGATTTACTGTATTATATATAGGCATTCCTTCAGGATTTCCCTTGCAAAATATTCCTAACGCTGTTTGCTTGGACCTAACAGTGAAACTCAGCTTCCCAGCCATGACTTATAGCAGAGGTTTGATTTGTTTTCATTTACTGGTGGTGGGGGGTTAAGGGGCGTAATGGATAATGGAAAGGAAGATGTAATAGAATTACACTTGAAACCTGAAAAACAGTTATTGAAGTAGTGAAGTTGTTTCTTATACTTCGTGCGGAGACAGAAGTAGACACCCCTCCCCACTCATGCAGCAGAACTAATTTTCTTATCAGTTACTTCTGCTTTCAGGTCATGGAACAGCCCATTCTTTTCCCCCTCAACCTCCCATTCCTAGAAAGGCCTGGTTTCCTTTATGAAGGAGCAAAAGAGCAATAGAAAACAATTCCCAGTTTTTTAGGTTATATCATATCACCACGGATTCCATGACTCCCATTAGCTAATATATAAGAAAAGTTTTGCTCGAGATTAAATCATATCTTGTGTTTTACTTAGCAACGGGGAACCTCGATGATAAGGTTCTATTTTGATGGATTTTGATTGTACTTTGACATCTTTCCCAAGGCTGTAGGTTTTTTAGAAATTCTCATAAATTCTGGAATATTAATTTCAGTGAAAAGATGGTGCTAAAAATCCTATCTCTTTTGTTAGGAATAAGCCTGTTTTTCTAAATTTGTCTTATTCATGGAAAAAGATTTACACTAGTTACTATTGGACTTGGGGTCCAGTCCCCAATCTATCATTAATTAAATGTTAACTTAAGGGAGTCATTTATTTTCTCTTGCCCTCAAATTCTTCATATATAAAATAAAGGGGGTGGACTAAAATATTAATAGTTTGCATTCCTGGCACAGCACAATTTATAAACTGCTTTTACATACTTCTTTAAAGGATTTCTGAGCTTAAACACTCTATGTTTCTCTTCATAATCATTTTAAAAGAAAGTCACTTATATTATCTCTGCCATAGAACAGTCACATTTCACAAGACCAAAAACTTACTTTCAAACAAATTAACTGCTACAGCTTTGGAGCAGGAATTATTTGGAGTAAATATTTTACAATGAGGTGCCATCTCTGTAAGACATGATCTTAAATACCAAAAAGCTTGTGTGGTGCCAAAATTACATCTCTCTGTCCGTAATCTTTTTTTTTTTTTTCAGTTTATTTTCTCTCAACTGTTCAGACTGGGTAAATTCTATTTTTTTGTCTTCAGACTCACTGCTTTTTCCTCTGTCATTTCCTTTCTTCTATTAAGCCCATCCAAAGAGATTTTTATTTTGGTTATTTTTCACTTTCAAAATTTTCTTTGATTCTTTTTTTTTCTTCTTTATTAAAGTATGCTTGATTTACAAGTCATGTTATTTTCTGGTGTACAGCCAAGTGACTCCGTTTTATATGCACGATATATGTATATAATGTTCTTTTTCATATACTTTTTCATTATAGGTTATTACAAGATATTGAATATAGTTTCCTGTGCTATACAGTAGGACCTTGTTGTTTATCTATTTTATATATAGTAGTTTGTATCTGATAATCTCAAACTCCTAATTTATCCCTCCCCACCCTTTCCCCTTTGGTAACCATAAGTTTGTTTTCTATGTCTGTAAGTCTGTTTCTGTTTTGTAAATAAGTTCATTTGTACCATATTTTAGATTCCACGTATAAGTGATATCATATGATATTTGTCTTTCTCTGTCTGACTTACTTCACTTAGTATGATAATCTCTAGGTCCATCCATGTTGCTGCAAATGGCATTATTTCCTCTTTTTTATGGCCGAGTAATATTCCATTGTGTGTATATATATATATATATATATATATATATATATATACCACATTTTCTTTATCCATTCATCTGTAGATGGACACTTAGGTTGCTTCCATGTCTTGGCTATTTTAAATAGTGTTGAAATGAACATTAGGGTGCATGTATCTTTTCGAATTACAGTTTTCCCTGGATATATGCCCAGGAGTGGGATTGCTGGACAGTATGATAACTCTATTTTTAGTTTTTTAAGGAACTTCCATACTATTTTCCATAGGGTTCCTTTTTCTATACACCCTCTCCAGCACTTATTGTCTGTGGACTTTTTAATGATGGTCATTCTGACCAGTGTGAGGTGATTCCTCATTGTAGTATTGAGTTGCATTTCTTTAATAATTAGTGATGTTGAGCATCTTTTCATGTACCTATTGGCCATATGTATGTTTTCTTTGGAGAAATGTCTATTTAGATCTTCTGCCCATTTTTTGATTGGGTTGTTTGTTTCTTTGTTATTGAGTTGTATAAGCTATTTGTATATTTTGGAAATTAAGCCCTTGTTGGTTGCATCGTTTGCAAATATTTTCTTCCAGTCTATAGGTTGTCTTTTCATTTTGTGTATGGTTTCCTTTGTTGTGCAAAAGCTTATATTTGATTAGGTCCCATTTGTTTATTTTTGCTTTTATTTTCTATTGCCTTGGGAGACTGACCTAAGAAAACATTGGCATGATTTATATCAGTGAATGGTTTGCCTGTGTTCTCTTCTAGGAGTTTTATGGTGTCCTGTCTTATCTTTAAGCCTTTAAGCCATTTATTTTTGTGTATGGTGTGAGGGAGAGTTCTAACTTCATTGATTTACATGCTGGTTCTTTTCTATATATCCTATTTCTTTGCTGAGTTCCTCCATTCTTTCATTTGTTTCAAGTGTATTTGCAATTGCACTTTGAAGCATTTTTATTATGGCTGCTTTAAAATCCTTGTCGCATAACTCTAATTATTAGTGTCATCTTGGTGTTGGGGTCTGTTGATTCTTTTCTCATTCAAGTTGAAGTTTTCCTGGTTCTTGGTACGATGAGTCATTTTCAATGTGTCCAGGACATTTTGAGTTATCATGTTATGAAATTCTGGCTCTTATTTAAATCTGTTTTATTTGCAGATCTTTGTGAAAACCACTGTAGTAGGGGGAAGAGAGGCCCAGACTTTTTGCCACTGGGTGGGGGTATTAATCCAGACTCTCTGCTCCTTGTAATCAGACATTGATAATAATCATTCAGAATGGTCCAGTAGACAAAGTACAAATTTGGGAGTCAGACAACACTGACTTGAATCCTGGCTCCCCACTTACCTACTATGTTTCCTAGGAATGTGCCACATAACCTTATTGAGCCTTGGTTTCCCTACCTCTAAATAAGGTTGGAGCCTTGGAGGCTATTTCCAGGATTAGAAATACTACATGCGAAGAGCCTAGCAAATAGTAGATGTTTGATCAATATTAAGCATCTCTGGCTATAAAGTAAGAACCAGTATATTTCAAATGGACATGCTATTGAGCACACATCCATGTGTCTTCTAAGAAATAAAAACTTCACAGCTCTATTTTTTCTCCTTATTTTTCCCAAACAATTCTTTTTTTCTAAAAATTAATTTATATGTGGTTCAAATATGATATGTTTGTGAAAACCTCCTCCCGGTGTCAGTGGCACAACTTGGAGGCCAATACCTTTCAACTGACTTAGTCATGCCTTTACTTCTTTCTTGAAGTACTTCAATTCCATCATACAATTGAATGATATTTTTTAAGACTTCTCCTGAAAACGTGTCATTATAAAAAAAAATATTGCTATAGTGTGTTTGATTTTCAGGGATACTATATTTCTCCACAAGCTTTATGGTTTTATTTGTTATCCTTATAAGGGTTATCCAAAATAAGGGTTATCCTTATTTTGCTTCTCAATACTATTAAAAATTTTTTTCACTCTGGTAAAATACACATGACATAAAATTTACCATCTTAACCATTTTTAAGTATACAGTTCAGCAGTGTTAAGTATATTCACATTGTTGTGCAACCAATCTCCAGAACATTTTCATCTTGCAGACCTGAAACTCTGTCCCCATTAAACAACAACTCCCCACCTCTCCCTCCCCCAACCCCTGGCAAACACCATTCTACATTCTCTTTTTATGAATCCACTTACTCTACATTCCTCATAAATGTGGAATCATATAGTATTTGTCTTTTTGTGATGACTCTCTTATTTCATTTACCATAGTGTTCTCAAGTTTCATCTATGTTGTAGCATCCATGTTTTCTTCTTTTTTAAGAATGAATAATATTCCACTGCATGAATATAACACATTTTGCTTATCTATTCATCTATCAATGGCATTTTGGTTGCTTCCACTCTTCGGCTATTTATGAATAATCCTATGAATATGGGTGTACAAATATCCCTTCAAGATCCTGCTTTCCTTTTTTTTTTTTTTTTTGATAAATACCCAAAAGTGGAATCTCAGTAATACTAAATTTACATAACTTATTTTGGAAGAAAGGAGGAACTGAATCTTCTCTGTATATAGCCACACACTGTGTGTATCATGTAAAAATTTTAAATCTTGGTTATTATCTTCAAATCTAGGAATGCCAGCTAAAATGCATATGGCCGTAAACAACAGAATAAACAAGTATTCTGTGGCTTTAACGTTATAAGGCATCTATTCAATTCAAGAATAAGACTGTTGGGAAGTTGATCCAAGTCTAGTCTAGTGACTCAACCAATGCTTGCTTTTTGCTTCCCTTCTGCTCTGCCAGTAGATTGGCTTTTCATTCTCATGCAACCTCATAGTCACAAAATGACAGCCACAACCTAGTAATTTTTGTTCTCAAGAAGCAGAAAGTAGGAATAAAAGAGATTTCCTTTTTTCAGAGAAGGAAACAGCTTTCCCAGAAGCCTCCTGCAGCCTTTCTTTTATTCTCATTGGCCAGAACTGGGCCATATGGCCACTTTCATCTCAAGTAGAGAAAGGGAGTATCTGACAAAATAGAAATAGATTACCATGATTGGGACCAATCTTGAGTCAGCCCCTTTTGTAGATTTGACAACGTGAGCACAATTGTCAGATATACAAAATTAGACGTCTGTTTACAAGGAAGAAGGTGAGGTATGACTTGGACAGGCAATTGGTAGTCTCTCTACGGTAAGCCCAGAACCCCCAGCAACTGACTTTCCTATGCTTGGAGGATGACTGAACAGCCTGTGTGATCACTGGTACATACCTGCAGTGTACCTTGGTGTGTGCAATGTTGGCAACCACACCACATTTCCTTAATCCATTTACGTTCCCATTCTCCTAAAAGACTAGTTCATATCTTGTCTCTTTAAATTGCCAGTTTCTCTTTCCCCAGTTCTCACTTTCAGATGTAACCTTGCTTCTTATTCGACTGAGAAAATAGGATTAATAGAAGACATCTTCCAGAGGCATCTACCACCACTTCCACCTTCCTGCACCTTTGTGTTCCTATAAGGCCTGTCCTCCCCACTTGTGCGGAGTGTCCATCCCTTCTCACCTATTCAAAGGCAAGGATCCAGCAATTATCCTCCCCTGCATCATCTGCTTCCTCTCACTACTAGATAAATCCCAGAAACATAGGAGCATGCTGTAGTTTCTCCCATCTTAAAAAGGAAATACGGCTCCAGTAATTATACCATTTTTCTCCTTCTCTTTTCAACAAAACTATTTGACAAAGGTTTTATAGTTACCGTCACCATTTTTTTCCCTTCCCAATTTTTCTGGAACTTACTCCACCCTGACTTCTGCCCCCACTATACCATCAACACTACTCTAGTCTAGGTTGTCAGTGACCTCCATCTTGATAAATGAGTTTTAAAAAATCTTTGACATGAGTTCATTTTATATATGTATGGGAGTTATGGTTTTTTTTTATCACTTTTTGACCATGATCTCTTAACAACTGAAATGGGAAAGACTGAGGAAGGAGATATTTTGGATATATTAAGTTTGAGATGCCTATCCAAATGAAAATATTTAAGTTAGCAGTTGTATAAACATCTTGATAAATCCACAAGGTGAAATTTGAGTCTTCCTCTCATCCTTGGCTTCTGGGACATCACCACGTCTGGGCTTTCCTCCTACCCTAGTAGCTGCTCCTTCTCAGTCTCCTTTGTTGCTTCCTCCTTTTCTTCCCTCTTTCCAAGAAGTACACCAAGGCTCAATCCTTGGAATGTTCTCATCTTTATCTGCATTCAAACACCCTGGTGATCTTATCTAATCTCATGTCTTTCTCTGAATGGCAGACATGTTTATACAACTGAACTCATGTCAAAGATTTTTTTTAACTCATTAATTTACAAGGGAAACTGGTAAGATATTACAATGAGTTTAAAGAAGCATTCAAGGAACAAAGACATTTATAAGGATAAGAAATTCTGGGGCTTCCCTGGTGGCGCAGTGGTTGAGAATCTGCCTGCCAGTGCAGGGGAGACGGGTTCGAGCCCTGGTCTGGGAGGATGCCACATGCCGCGGAGCGGCTGGGCCCGTGAGACACAACTACTGAGCCTGCGCGTCTGGAGCCTGTGCTCCACAACAAGAGAGGCCGCGATGGTGAGAGGCCCGCGCACCGCGATGAGGAGTGGCCCCCGCTTGCCGCAGCTGGAGAAAAACCTCGAATGGAAATGGAGACCCAACACAGCCATAAATAAATTAATTAATTAATTTTAAAAAAAAAGAAATTCTGAAATGAATTTGCAAATACATGCACAATGGGTCTATCTACAGAAAATAGTCAATTGCATTCTACTAAACACAATCAATGTGCTTTTTATGGACGAGGATAATTTACATTATGTTCAGTTTTCTACAATTTACAAAACTGTAAAGCATCTTAAAAACACTGGAAGGCAGAGATGACCTAAATGAGTGAGTTAGGACTCTCACTAATCTTTTAATCCCTTTTTTTTCCCATTCCAAAATACTTCAAGATTTTTTTCTGACACAGTGGATTGCATCTATATTTGCCAAAACGTTTGAGTTCATTTTTAATCTCTTTTCTTCTTGCACTTGATATTCAATCTCTCAGCAAACCCTGTTGGCTCAGTCTTCAGGTTATATCCAGAATCCGGCCACCTGTCGACACTTCCCCCACACAGCTGGTACAGGCCACCATCATTTCTTGCCTAGAGTCTTACAATAGCCTCCTAACTGGGCTCCTTGCTTTTGACCTTGCCCCTTTCTAGCTATTCTTAGTAGAACGGAGTGAGCCTTCCCAAATGTAAATATGTTCAAGTCCCTCCTCCGCTCAAAACCCTCTCATGCTTCATACTTAGAGTAATAAGCCAAGGTTCTCAGTTAAGAGTAGAACCTAAAATTTCCTACAAAGCTCTGTATATTCTGCGTTCTCATCTGCGGCTCCCCAACCCCAGAGAGGCGTCTCTCTGATCTCTTAACCATCTTTCCCCTCACTTTGTTTCAGCCACGTTGGCCTCCTTGCTGTTTCTCTAACATGCAGGCTTGTTCCTGCGACGGAACCTCTTTGTATCTGTTGATCCCTCTGCCTGGAATACTTTCTCCCCAAATATCCAAATTACTTCATCTTTCGTCTCCTCCAGGTTTTGCTCAAGTATAAAATTCATCAGCATTCTTCGCGAACATCATTTATTACAAACACTGGTTGTATTCCATTATGATGCAGAACTACCATTCCAGCCCTGGACTGCCTTTTTCCGGATTTTATATAAAAGAAAAACTTACATCCTTAAGACAATGCTATTTTGGGTAACTGTTAATACCCAGCTAACTCTAACTTTACTGATATAAATAATATGGAACTCAGCACAAGCCTAGCATGTAGTAAATACTTAATAAATGCTAGCTCTTATTTTGTTTTTACTCAGAATGTCCTCTCCAACCTTTTTTTTTTTTTTTTTTTTTTTTTATTTTTGGCTGTGTTGGGTCTTCGTTTCTGTGCGAGGGCTCTCTCCAGTTGCTGCAAGCGGGGGCCATTCTTCATCGCGGTGCGCGGGCCTCTCACCATCGCGGCCTCTCCCGCTGCGGAGCACGGGCTCCAGACGCGTAGGCTCAGTAGTTGTGGCTCACGGGCCCAGTCGCTCCGCGGCATGCGGGATCCTCCCAGACCAGGGCCCGAACCCGCGTCCCCTGCACTGGCAGGCAGACTCTCAACCACCGCGCCACCAGGGAAGCCCTCCAACCATTTTTGCTTTTAGAGATCCCCCCTATCTTTCAAGGTCCAACTGAAATGCCTCTTGTTCTGTGATGCCTTCTCCATTTCTCCACTGAAGAGTTTTAGCAAACATGGCTAGATTTACCTAGTACTATAGGGATTTACGCAAATATCTGTACTTTCCCTAAAGTCTTTGTAAATGGGAATCAGATATGAATCAAATTTATGGGTCCTCATAACAAAAAGTATTATGCCATGCAATATATATATTCTTATCAATTAATACTGAAACTTTGATATATCTGATTAAGAACTAGATTATGTGGTATAGAAATTAAGCAATATAGGGTTTTAAAGTCATTGGGGAAAGTTTTTTGAAGAAGGTTGAATTTTACCTGAACTTGAAATAAGGATTGAATTTGAATGGGTGAAGGGGCGTGGAGAAACTATGCACAGCAGAAGAAACTGTACTCAAAAGCACAGAACGTGTGAGTGAGATGTGTGCAGAGCAAGGAAACTTGTAAACCCTAGAGGTTCTCTGCTAGAAGGTAGGAGTATGAGAATTGAAGAGATACAATGAGTTCCAGTGCATGAGAGCTATAAACATCAATATTTCTAATAGATACCAAGGCATCTGTTTCAGAGTATATTTTTGTTATTCATTTTGTTTTGTCTTGTTTTTTGGGTCACAGGTACAGAGAATTAGATTATTATTATTCTTTGTTCATAGCACACTCCCATCATTGGTCCATGAATGTTTGTTTGTGTTTATTTTCTTTATTTTTTTAATTGGAGTATAATTGCTTTACAATGTTGGGTTAGTTTCTGCTGTAGAACAAAGTAAATCAGCTATATGCATACATATATCCCCTCCCTGTTGAGCCTTCCTCCCACCCCACCCCCATCCCACCCCTCAGGTCATCACAGAGCACCGAGCTGAGCTCCCTGTGCTGTACAGCAGCTTCCCACTAGCTATCTATTTTACACATGGTAGTGCGTTTATTTTGAATAATATAATAAACACTTGTGAACGCCCATCCCAAAACAGGAAAAAAGAAAGCAGTTGATAAATGTGACTCCATTAAAATTATGAACTTCCTTTAATAAAAACTCACCTTAACAGATGGAAAAAAACAACTGAGAAAAAACCTTTTTATCTGTTTTTGTCTATTTTACAAATGCACCTCTACTTCAAGATCATAAATTTATCTTTTTTATTTAATGCTTTAAAGTTTTTAAGTCTGACCAATCTGGAGTTTATTTTTCTTTATGGCTTGAGGTAAGAATCTAATTTCACATTCCTATGTAAATAACTTTTTTTTTCCATTTCCCTCTCACATCTTTCTATCTTTTCCCACATGTTTTCCAATTGATATACTATACTCCCTTTATCATATTTCAGCAGTTGATATATGTGCAGATCCCTTTCTGTTCTTTCTATTCTATTCTATTGGCCAATTGTAATAATTCCGCACTGCCATTATTTATTTACCTTTAAAATAAGCCTTGGTATCAGATACTGCAATAATTTTACCTATACCTTTCTTCATCAGAAGTGCCTCGACTATTCTTGATCCTTTATACACACACACACACACACACATATGTATATTAAGTTCTTTGAAACATTCTATTGGGATTTTATTTTAAATGTTACTGAAATGATAGATCAGTTTCAGAAGAATTGACACTGACTAAAGATATGTGAGACCTTTACAGGAAAAACTATTAAACTTTATTAAATTTATTTTAAAACTTGAAATTAATGAAGAGTTATACCATATTTATGGATAACAAGATTTAACATTATAAGGTTTATACATTATATTGTAAATATTCAAGGAATTCATGACTGGTAAGGCATTTTATACATAATTTCTGCATTGTTAGTAAGCATTAGACATTCACAAATGACTTGCGTTCCATCTGGAAATTCTAATATGATTGTCTTCATGTGACAAGAGAGGGGTTGTGGAGCTATCATTACAAACAAGAAACAACTTTCCATTTTAGCACATGACCTTCTTGTTTCTGTTTTTAGTTTACCCTTTTTAAAAAGAGTTTTAAGATACTTTGATTTTTAAAAATATGCAATAGTCAAAAACATATAGGAAGAGAAATACATAGGCATTACAGCTTTAGGGTTTTCTATTATGGTAGATTTCCTTCATGTCAAAAATGTACTTGTTGTGAATATGAACATTAGTCTTTCCAATTACATTTATAGTCATGTGAAGGAATTCCAGCAGTGCCTAAGGCAGAAGAGCCAAAGTGCCATAGAGGCTAGTGAGACAACTTCTGTGGAATCTCCCTACTTAAGAGGCATGCCACATCTGACACACTCTCCAAGGGTCCTGTCTGGGACTAGCTTTATATTTAGCTCTCCTCAATTCTTAAATTGGTCCTTGAACATCCTCTCCAACTGTCCATTATTGTAGACCTGTCCACAGTCCTCCACTGGAGCTAGAGATTCCCTTTGCTCCACATCCTATCTCAGAGATGTCACTCACTCATCTGTATACTCCATCATCTTCCTCCATTGGGGAAATTAGCAGATTTTTCTTGCGTTCTACTTCCCATATTCTTGGCCCACTTTTGCCGTTGCTGGCCTTAGTTGCACTGCATATCTCTTGTTTTTTGCCTGGGGCTTCTCTGACACAAGGATATGGAGCACCAGTGGGGACTCCCTTGTCACTCGCATATGTGTGGCCCAGAATTGTGGAAGCCTTTAATGGCCCATGAGCAGCCTGCACCAATGTGGGGGTGAAAGGTACTGTAAACAATGGCTAAATGCTTCTCCATTTCATCCCTTGGGTGAACACATCAAAGATGTATTCTATACACTCATGAGAAAGAATGAGAGAAATCAAGTCCCAGTTGTCCATAGCAGTGATCAACTTGATAAAGCACCTATTCATCAACTGTTCCTCCTGCTTTGTTTCATTCTCCCCCAGGCCCTCACTCCTGCTCTCTAGGATCATTTTCCAAATAAATCCTGCACCAAGAGAAACCAGGCTAAGACAAGAAGACGTACCTCATTTTCTCTGAGGTCTATCCTCAGTGGCTCCAGGACAAGTACCTAATCTGTTTAAATGACCAATATTAATAGCAGAAGGCTAAAACTCCCATCCATAGTACCCTTCAGGAGATTATTGGCTCTCTCATTTTAGCACCGAAACTATAACACAGTAAGTGCTGTGTCTTACTTCATTTTGTTCCCCAGAAACTCTAACTGTGCTGATACATAGGAGGCACTCAAGAAATGCTTGATGAATGAATGAATGAAAACGATGCTCTGTGTTTTGTTTTGTTTTTTTAAGATATCTATGGCTAGGCCAGAATAGGATTAAGTCAGTGCCAATCATCAGAAAGTCTTTCAGGACAAAGTATAGCAGGGCTTCCAAATCCCATAGTGCAAGTGTCACATACCTGCTTCTCCATATGAGGGCAGTCCTGGTCTAACAGACCCAAAGAATCCCTGCCCTGAGCTAAGGGTGTCAGGGATGGGTATATGATTAGGGGATCCAATAAGAAGACTGGGCTTGTAAACTTTTGCTGGGGACTCAGAATTCAAATAAGCCTACTGGTTTCCAAGGCTTTCCCTAAGAGAAAAACAAAACAAAATTTAAATCATGTTTCTTCCAACAATCTTTCTTTATTTCTAATAAGCAATCAAATACTTTCCTACTATGTTATTTAGAGAGACTGAGAACTTGTCACAGTACCTTCTAGAGCTAGTGGGTTCTGTACTTCAATCTCATTTCTAAAAGTCATAACACTGTCGAGGTACCAGCTCCAGCATCTGAAAAGTCCCATGGTATGCCTTATACTACTAATTCTCAACTTGCCAGGGAGTGGAGGCAATCGGAAAGGATGTTTCCTGCCTTAATAGTGAGAGTAGATGTAAGAAATTTAAAAGCCATACCAGGATTACATTTTTACAAGGCAAACTATAAAAGAATAAAGCTGAACAAACATTTTTGGCTGGTAAAACTATATACAGAGGACAGGGTGAGAAAATATTTTATTTCAAAAGCATAATACTGCATGATTTTAAAAGGTTTGCAAAACACTGTTATTTAATCCTCATAATGGCATATGTCATGACTATTATTATTTTCATTGTGCAGATGACAAAATGAAAGTTCAGAAATGGTAAGAAACTTGTGTAAGTATGCACATCTGGGAAGCAGCAAATCCTATCCAGGAAATTTGACGGGTTGTGAAGTCTTCTTTGTGTAATATCTGCCTCTGGTCTTCATACCATAAGGAGAGAACTGTCATCAATGGGGAAGTGGCATCTCTATGTTTACTACCTAAGAGTTTTCCAAAAGAATAGTTTATGTCTCTCCAAGAACTCATCTTGGAAGATGAGTATGGTATTTGGAAGCTTTGGCCAGAAGACAGCTTATTAAAGAAACCTACACAATATTCTTTGTTGATCTGTATTCTTTGCTGATGTTTGTTTTCATTCCCTTTGTTATTGATGGCCTTCTCAAACAAGGATGGGAAGGACAACACAAACACTGAGAGAAACTATGCCCTTTTTATTCTAGTCCTGTCTTTAAAAAGGTTTTCAATCCCTGGCTGCATATGCCCTTTAGATTTTAGTTTTTAGTTTCTACAGCTACTTATTGAATAAAACTCTTAAGTTGAATTGGTTATAGGCTCTTGTTTGGCCCATGTCTTTCCTGCCACACATATTTTTCAGCAGTATTTTTATGTTGGGTATATGTTCTTGGCATTACTTTCCCAAAGGCATTATTTTCCATTTAATATAATTACTTCAAATAATAAATCTAATGGGAGCAAAAGAGCTATTACCCCTTGCTTTATTTTCACAGGAGGCAAAAATTTGATAAAGAGAAAGGGCCATTCCAGCAAGTATACTTACAAATTTTATGCATAATTGCATTTGGTTTTTTTTGACAAAAATAAATCACATATAAAAGCTTTTCCCAGAGAAAAATAATTTTGACTCTGGAAAGAATTTTAAGATAAGCTTATAAATTCACATCAGCAAAATAAAAATTGGCTTTTTCTAGCAATGAATTTCTAGTCGTCTTGTATTCTTATTGAGCTAAATACCTTATTGCATTACGAGCAATTATTGGGACATTGGAGTTGTCCCTCAGTATAGAGTGGAAAGCTTTTTTTTCTTTTTGTCATTGGAAAAAATTAAGAACTTGTTTGGGAGCCCCGTTCAGCAGCTCTAGAAGATCTATACTATTAATTTTTTTAAATTCTATTTTTTACCAGGGTTTCAGTCTGATAGTGTGCTCTGTTTGCCACGTGACCTCTACGGCAGTTTTGGAGGCATCCCAGTACTGAGAAGTCCCATCCCAGAAGAAGTCCTCAGCGTTTTCATTCTCACAGCTTATCTCAGGCAATTTGACTGGTTCGACACATGGCAGGATGTATGAATGGAAAACAGAGCGCCATAGAAACAGTACACTTGCTCTTCCTCTGACTCTGGAAAACAGCCACAAATGGGCTCTGTATTAAAATATTAGAATCTATGTTAAAATTTTCATAAATTTATAAAGTAAACATATATGTAGAGATCATTCAAACAACTCTTTAAAATGCACTTAAGGGTGAGATTAAGTTTATGTATTATGAACTAAGGACACTTACACAGTGTGTTCCATGCCCTCCCCTTCCTTTTCCCCCTTGTTACAAAGTTGTTGTTTTTTTCCTAAAGGTCTACCCATATTTATTATACTTGCCATAATAAAAAGGAGAAAAAACAAAGTGCTAAAGTATATAATTGAAATGCTCACTTCTGTGAACATAGATAGTCCAATATTCTGCTATTTCCTAATATCAAGTGTTATAAAATAGACAATCAAAATTACTAAGACAAAATGAGGGTTTGGAAAATTATCGTTTCTTTCATCAGTATCTTAAATAATGTTATGTTCTGAATGTTAATTTCCACTATCATTTTATGTTGTAAAAAATAACATATCCCAAATGTACAGGACTTTTTTAGTACCAGTTCTTGATAGTTGAGAATATCATTTCAATGGTTAAGCAGGAGACTCAAACTAATCTGCAAGTGAAATATAGAATGATTAAATATCTACAAATTTTGAGTAATAATTTGTTTCCAGCCTGCTTCCTCTCTTCAGACCCCATTCCCCAAATAAAATAAAAGAAATAAAAGAATAAAAGAATAAAATAAAAGAAAAACAGGACTTGAGGCTTGAATTGTCTGGATAATTGCTTTAATTTTATTGTATAATATTATATAAAGATGAAGGTGAAAATTCTGCCAATATTGTAAATGGTGACAATTTGGCTTTATAAACTTTACACTCAGACTGTTGATGTTATGCAAACAAAATAAAACATGCCTATAAATAGAAAAACACAATGGTCTAATGAGAAAGGAGAGTATATTATATTTTCATTTATTTTTAGAAATGATGAAGCAGAGTTCACCTGGTCTGTAGCTCAGATTCTATATAAAATCAATCAGCCGTGGAAGTGTTGATTTTTAAAAACTGCCATTTTGACTTTTCAAGATTCAGTAGAAGACTCCGTAATTATCACTTTTTCAAAATAATGTGTGTAAATATATATTTGATAGGCGTCAATGTAACATTTCAAATGTAACTCTACTTATGAACAGGTGTGTAATATGTTTTCCTTTGTCCCTATTAGCATCTGAAAAATAACTTATTCCTTTTTATTTAGGACTCAAAGGCTTCAAATAAATATTTTAATGTATTTAACTTTATGCAATTATACATGTAAGTTTTGGAATGCACATGTATAGGTATTTATAATAAAAAGCAGTGTAATAAATTGACGACATGAATGTTAACATCTCTTTAATTCTCTGTTGCTCTCTACGCAGGTTCTTACATTCTAATCTCTTTGTGGTATATATTTATTTATATACTTTATGTATTAACCTGAATTTACTGAATACAAAATGAAAGTAATACATATGCTACACAAGATATCTGTCTCTAAAAGAAATATTTATCTCTAAAATAAAACTAAATTCCTTAAGCATTTTAGCAAAGAATACAGCAATATGTGTTACATTTAACTATCTAATTGACTATACCAAAGAGATGATAAAATAGCTTCCAAAAGCAAAAGCAGAATTTAATATTCTGTGCTATTTTATATTAAGATATCAAATTGTATACAGCGGCTTTAACTCTAAAATCATAAAGAAGTCAATTAATAACAATAAAATACTAATAAGAAATCATCTACTTAATGCTTGTTAAAGTATTAGTATTAATGGAGTCACAAATCCAAAATGTCAGGACACATGCCAAGAATCTGTGTATAAGTATGCAAATTTTAATATAACTCATCAGTTTAAGTGATGGATCACCAGTGATATTTAAATCAACCTAAATGTTCCAATCTTGAGGAAAAATGTTTTCAATTTATTGGCTTTCTTTGGAAGGAAAACTCAGTAGAGGTTTTGGCATTGCGCAGATGTTTCCAGAAAGGAAAAAAAAAGTGTACTGAAGTATGCTCACAGATTGAGCAAAATCCTATAAATGAAACCCAGAAGTTCATATCTCCTTTGACGTTTGTCAGTCTTTAAGTAATTATAATGAGTCTGTAAGTTCTAGCCAGCCTTGATGCTTACGCATCTTTAAAATCAAACTTCTACTTCTGCCAGTGTGTTAACTTGCCTATATATTCACATAATTAGCACCTCATCATTCTATGCTATTCTGGGACTTCCTCTCATCTTCCAATCTCACATCCAACATTGAGAAAAGCAGTTACTATCGCCTCATAAAATTCTGCTGCCCTTCAACTTCTGCTATTTTTCTTGTATGAAAATCAGATGTTAAAAAGATGAGGAGAAATGCTGGACAGATCATGAGTGTTCGAGATATTATGTAAAATATGGGGAAACGCAGAAAACTAAAACACGTTAGTCAGTCGGCCCAGATCCATCCCCTTGGGCCCTTCTAGCACCTAGGGTTTTCAACTGGGCATCTTCATCTGCGGGGGCTGGGAGCTCAGCACCCTCACTACACTCCATCACTTGGGATGCGCTGCTGCGAGAAGAGATAATTCCTGCTTGGCTGCGATTTATGTTGACATTTAACTTAAAAATTAGATGTCATTTTTTTTTTTTTTTTTTTTTTGGTAACGGCTTCTTTGATCAACCTAACAGTCTGGATGACCTGGCCGCCATTGCTATTGTTGTGAAGTGAATGTTTTACTCAGCAGATAAAGAAAGAAACTACTTTTTGAGAAGTTCCTCCGTGGCCAGCTAGTTTTCAGGCTATTCCTCCGGTTGCACATGACGGAGCATCTTTAGAGATATCTGGGTTTCCCTTTTATCTCTTTTGTTTTGGAAGGGGGATTGGGTTAAAAGGTGAATCCCACAGGGCAGCCGCCTGCTGTTCGGTCTTGGCCAAAGTTTCTGCCGGTCAAGTTCGAGGCTTGAGCAAGAGAAGCCCGCGGACGCTGTGGATTGACCGGCTCCTTACCGTAGTCGCCTGGCAGGTCAGCCAGCGTGACATTCGTCGCTGGACTCTTACGAGGGGCTGGGGAGGGGTCGCTCCTGAGCCCAAATCGCCGCGGCCTCGGGTAGAGCGGCAGCTGTTGGAGAGGAACTCGGCGGCCGGAACTGCGGAGCGGTGGGCGTCGGGCACCGAGCGGCACGCACCAGGCATCGGGTAAGACACGGTCCCCGGTGATCTGGAGGTGGGAAGGGGTCAGGAGGGGCCTCGCAGCCTCTGGAGCGCGCGGTCCCCGGGAGCCGGGGCTGCGTCCTGTGTGGGGATGCAGAGCTGAGGCTGTGCGCCCGGGGCACGTATCCCCATCTCGGGTCCCCGCGCCGACCCGCTACTTTTCAAGTGTCATGCAAAGGCTGAGAAACTCACAGGCTCTTTCCGGAGCCAGGACCGCCTGGCTGGAAGCAGCCCGCGCGCCTTAGGACGCACCTGTTGCCAGGGGACGACCCCCCCCCCCTCCGCCGCCGTCGCCGCCCACCCCGGCCGCCAGGGCGCGGCGTGTGGCCCGAGAGAGCGCGGCCCCGTCGCCCTCTCGCCCGCTCCGCTCCGGGCCCGCCTGAGCCCTCTGAAGGAGCCCTCGGCCAGGGCCAAGGGCACGGCGCGTCTCTGGCTGAGGCCACTTTGGGCTGCCGCAGGCTCGGCCCAACGCCGGCTCCCTTCCACTCCCCTCCTTGCACCCACCGCGGGTGGTGGATGGCAGAGACGGCCCATGGAAGGAGATCCGTCTGCTTGCCCTCGTGGGCTCGGAGCTGCTCCGTTTCGGGCTCGGGGGCTTATCCCGAGGGGCCGAGCCCGGGGGTGGAGGAGTCGAGTGGAAGTGAACTCTCAGTGTCCACAATGACTCCGCGAGACAAGCGTGTGGGAGCAGCGCCAGCGCTGCCTGGTGGACCTCTCTGCCTTTTGGGCCCCGGCGAGTATCAACCCATTTTTTGGCGAGCAAAGTTGTGGCTCCTTCACTCACTCTCCCTCTTTTCCGAGGGAAACAAGCTTCCTAGGAGAGTCTGGGACTCCTGGAAGGCCTCTCTAAAAGTGCTTGCCTGGCTGGGGCCCTGGACCTTGCACCATTCCACACTCACACAAAGCGGCCCTTGGGGAAAGCAGAGGGCCATCAGGGAGAGAGGACGCATCCCTAACTGCGACCGAGGGCCCCCGGCCGAGACATGGCAGATCTGCCACTCCAAGCACCGCCGCGTTACTGCAACCAAAAGCCCCTTCGGGGTGGAGAGGGTCTGGTCGGTGCAAGCGAGGCCCTGTCGCCCCTTCCCCGCCCAGCGCAGCCCCCCTCGGAGCTGGCCGCGGTCGCCTGTGTGCCTGTCTCTTTGGAAAGGCAGTGTGGAGGCAGAGAGGCTTCTGGATCCGACTCCCAGAACCCCGGCCCCAGTCTTTTCAGCTCCACAAGTGAGTTATTCAGTTTGTACTGGGAGGACTGCTCCTTCTCCCCACCCCCTTTTCCCCTTGCAATGTTACCTTCTCTATTGATTGGCGGGGCGGGGGGAGGGGAGATTTAACCCTTTATTTCATATTGTCCCCTGAGAAAATAGGGATTTTTTTTTTAAAGGTAAAATACCTTTCAGCAGCATGATTTTTCTACTCCTTCATCTGCAACCCTTCTGCTCAAACTAGACTTTGCTACTTCCCGAAATCAAAACTGAGCAGCAGCATTCTCATTTGGGGCATGGGAAGGACAGACGTCGATGCCCAAGGGTCAGAAAGGTGGATCTGGAGGACGATGGGGGCCAGGCCTGTGCATTGGCCCAAAGGCGGGGAAGTCGCTTTAGCTCCTGTCGAGCACTCTCTGCCCCACACCTTGATCAGCTGGAAAGCCGCTGAAGCCCGTGGTCTGGACCACGCCTCTTCCCCAGCTTCCTTCCATCGCCTGGGGCGGTGTCCGAATGTATGCAGATGTTCTGGCACCCTTTTGCTCAAAAGCAGCTCGGGGGATGTCATTATCTGAGTTCACATGGGCGAGTCCAGTGAATTACGAACCATTCCGTTTGCTTGGATATTAGGAGTGCGTTTGGACATCAATCTTTTCACATCCAATCGAATCTCTTGGATTCTCCGTTTTAAGAAACTTTCCTTCTATGGAGGTGGAGGCGACAGGAGGATAAAAGGCTTGTGTCCAATCTTCAGGGGCACTAAGGTCCTGGCCTTGACAAGCGGTGTTGGCCATTTCCTTTATTTTTTCTTTACAGAGAAGCAAAAGTCGGTGTAGAAAAAGCATCCGTTCCAACACTGCGTCTCCCCACCCGACTTGTATTGCCAGTGCTGCTTTCGCGGCGTGACCGTCTACGAGACACAGCCTCGCGGAGCGCGCCAACTCCGGCCCTGGGCGTGCATCCCTCTTCTGTTGACCGCTCGATTTGTGTCAATGGAAAGTGAGGCCTCTTTTACCCAGCGAGTCCTGGAGGCTTGCAGTGACTCTGCCGCGCTGTGTGAGGCCCCAGCTGCTCGAGGTTCCGGGACTGTTTCGCTTTCGCACTTTGCACCCAGACACTCAGCCATAACCTAGCACTTGTCTCTGGTTCCTCCGAGCCCGGAGCTTGGCGGTGCCCACGTTTTTCTAGAGGCCGCCGCCGGGGCAGTTTCCCTTCCGGGAATTTCTGCCTTGCCGCCCCTCACGCTGCTTAGCTAGTTCCGACTGACTGACAAAAGCACAGCAAGACGGAAGAAAGATCGGCGCCGAGCTCCCCACTCGAACCGAAGGCTACAAACTCCAGGCCTCCTCTTTATCCCCAGAATGGACTGCGCGCGGGAGCGCAGGGCCCACGCGCGCACGCATCAGGGGCTCTTCAGATCCTTATGGTGCCGAACCACACACACACACACACACACACACACACACACACACACACACGTGGTGTATTTTTTTGACGCTGAGCCCCCGCTCTCCCCGGACCGCTGATGTGGGGCGGCCCCAGCCCAATGAACCCACCCGCCCCGGCCGCGTGGCGCTGCGCTGCACATGCTCTCTCCGCGCGCACGCACAGCAGTCAGAGGCCCTGTAGCCGAGCCGCAGGCGGGGGCCGCGCCTCCATCTTCAGCTAGCGCCAGGGTCCAGGGGCTGTGGGGTAGCCAGGGCAGGAACAATCTCCCCTGGTGTTCTTGGGAACCTTTCCAGTCCTTAACTCCCTCCCGCCTCCTCGGCTGCTTTTCCTCTCCTTTCTCAAGTGGCTCTTACTGTAACGCCACGGTTGGTTTGTTTCTTCAGTTCCAGGTCTAAGAAGTTACAGAATCTGGCAAAATTGAAATTCTTTCAGTAATCTATTTTTCAAAACGAAAGGGAAGATCTAAAAAGCAAGAAACCCATCTCCACAACAGTGTCAGGGGGCCTACCCGTCACCAGATATGGACATCCCATTAAAACCACACCGGAGGGCCCAATAAACAAAATGAACACAATGTCAATGTTTAGGGAAAGAAGCCTAACGAAATAAACTTCAGGCAGTGCATGCACATCGACAGGCATTCTCCTGCCCCTCCCGCCCCGCCCCCCGCGCATTGAACCTGCCCTTCATCTGCATCTCTGTCCTTGAAACCATTCCACTGAGACTTCTTTTGCCCACATTTTCCAAAAACTGGGGAGTAGCTGTGAAAGGGAGGAGAGAATGTTTCAATTCCTCTTTCCATCCCCAGAGAATCTCCTCCTGGCCCCCTTTCCTTCCCTTCCTTCGGTTCCTTTAGGTGTGATTTGGTTAGGGAAATCAGGAAGGGGAGTGGGGTGAAGGAAAGTTTTTTTTAAAAAATCCAGAAGGCGCGAGCTGGAGCGGTGAGTGTGTCAATCAGAGGGTTTTGTGCCCGGGGGCTCCTAGCGCTTCTGAGCGGAGGTGTCCCTGGGCGGCCCCACAATGAATATGAATAGGAATCCTTGCTAAACGGGGCCGCAAAGCGCACCGCCCTGAATGATTGCACGTCATCCTAACCAGCCCAGGATAGATAGGAGGGTTCCTTTTGTCTCTTTTCTCCGCCGCAGCTCTATAAAAGCCCCTCTTTTTCAGCGTGAGTTGAGTTCAAGCACACACCAACTAGCTGTCCAGGAAACAGCCAAACCAGAGAGAGGGGAGCGGGGAGGGAGAAAGGCGGGGAAAGGCAGTGCCTCAGCTTTTCTTCTCATTTCTTGCCGCTGAGACGTGGGTTACTGGGCTGCAGCTTTTTTTTTTTTTTTTTTTTTTTTTTTAATTCAAGATTTTCTGTAATTTCCTTCCTAAAGTCTCACCACGGTAGGGCCGCATCCCCTGTCATAAGATGAATTCTGATTCGAGCTCTGTCTCCAGCAGAGCTTCTTCTCCGGACATGGATGAGATGTATCTGAGGGACCACCACCACCGCCATCACCACCACCAGGAGAGCCGTCTCAACTCGGTCTCGTCCACGCAGGGCGACATGGTGCAGAAGATGCCCGGGGAAAGCCTTTCGCGGGCCGGCGCCAAAGCCGCGGGCGAGAGCAGCAAGTACAAAATCAAGAAGCAGCTGTCGGAGCAGGACCTACAGCAGTTGCGGCTGAAGATCAACGGACGCGAGCGCAAGCGGATGCACGACCTGAACCTCGCCATGGACGGGCTACGCGAGGTCATGCCCTACGCTCACGGGCCCTCGGTGCGCAAGCTCTCCAAGATCGCCACTCTCCTGCTGGCCAGAAACTACATACTCATGCTCACCAGCTCCCTGGAGGAGATGAAGAGGTTGGTTGGTGAGATCTACGGGGGCCACCACTCGGCCTTCCACTGCGGGACTGTGGGCCACTCGGCCGGCCACCCAGCGCACGCCGCCAACGCCGTGCACCCGGTGCACCCCATCTTGGGAGGCGCGCTCTCGTCCGGCACCGCCTCGTCCCCGCTGTCCGCCGCCTCGCTGCCCGCCATCGGCACCATCCGGCCTCCCCACTCGCTGCTCAAGGCGCCCTCCACCCCGCCCGCGCTGCAGCTGGGCAGCGGCTTCCAGCACTGGGCCGGGCTGCCCTGCCCCTGCCCCATCTGCCAGATGCCGCCGCCGCACCTGTCCGCTCTCTCCACCGCCAACATGGCCCGGCTGTCGGCCGAGTCCAAGGACTTGCTCAAGTGAGCAGCGGGCCGGCCCGGCTGCGGAGAATGAGGGGAGAGCGGCGGGAGGGCTCGAGGTGCCGGGCCGGGAGGGAAGAGGGAGGCTGGGCGCTCGGCCGGAGGGAGGGAGGGAGGGAGGGCGGGGGGCTCTCGAGGCCTCCCACACCGTCGGAGAGATCTCAGACCCTACTTGACCCCCGGAGGGAAAGAACTAAAACCAAACTGCAATTTCTAGGTGGTAGCGAAGGGGGGCTCGAACCAGACGTCGTGTGTCTTGCATGCATGCTTCTTTTCTCCATGCCGCGCCGGTATTTCTCACTGTCATACGCTCTTGTCAAAACGGCATTTGTTGTATAAAGACGGGATCGGTGTAGTTAAACACCGCGAAGGGCCTTTAGGGTCGCTGTCCATGCCTCTGGCTCTGTGTTCTCACCTTGGCAAAGACAACCATCCCTTTTGTGCGAAACAAATGTAAATATTTCCTTGAGATGGATGCAGTTAGAATTGTCTATCCTCTCCACAGTTGTTTTTTTAGAGCCAATGGAGGGAGAGAGAGAGAAAGAGAGCGAGAAAATCTCAAGACTCAAGTTTTGAATTTCAACTCCGGTCCAGGGCATGACAGCTCTTCTGTGGGTTTTCTTTAAGACGCAGTGTAGGTCGAAAGAATGCATGCACGCTTCTAAATGAATCTCGTCTAAACATGTTGTGCAGGCCGTGATGCCATTTTCCTTGTAACAAGGATTTATGAGGGAATTCTCCGAAGTACTCCGTATATCTCTGTCTGTGGTTGTAAGAAGTGAAAAAGGGGGCAGAGTGCAAAGACCCAAACTCACGCACAGGCGCTTCTCCCCCACCCCACCCCCTTCAAACTCCATTCCCAACCTTCCTGGGCTGTTTCAGGGGCCGGCGACTGCAAGAGCTTGGGCTCCCTCTGCGAGCTTGCCCCATCCCCCCTTGCTCAGTTATTCTGCATGCGGGGTCGGCTCTCTCCATCATCAGCTTTGAAAACTTACTGTGGTTTGGGGAGGGGTGCCGTTTTTATTTTCCTGAACATTTGCTTGAACTATTTTGTTAGGGCTTCGAAGACAAGACCTGTCTTTATTTTTTATATATTCTTGATAACTATGATATATTTATTAATAACCAGTGTTTCTGGATGAGAATTTCAAATAAAAAAGAACCTTTAAATCCTGGCTTTGCTTTTGCCTAAAATTTTTGAAGATGGGGGTAGTGGGTAAGGAACATGTGGACCCAGTAAGGTATATCTGGGAGTGGGGGGGGAGATTTGGGTGGGTGGGCAGATTCGAAGAGTTTTCTCTGATCATTTACAGGTAAAGAGGTCAGACGCATTGGTGTTAATTATTACAACGAAATATCCTTCAAATGGGGGCCTTGTCCATGTCGCTAGTCTTGTGATATTTGAGCTCCTATTTCTCTGCAGTAATCAGATCCTCATAAACTCAACAGTTGAGATTTTTTAAAAAAGTGATCTAGAAACCCAAAGTGACAGGAAATGAGAGGCAGAGTGGTGACTGCACTGGCTGTGTTGGCAACAGATGAGAACAAAACAGTAAGTTAACTTCTTTTCACTTTAGATTGACCGTCTGGCTTTAAAAAAAAAATCAAGCAAGTTAAAATCCAGTATATGTTTTACAAATCGAGGAAGAGTGATCCTAAAAAATAATCAAATGCCCAGCCCCCCACCAGCCCCTTGGCAGCAAGCTCCTCAGAGATAGGGAAGGCCTCTCTGCTTTGTAAGGTGAGCTCGGAGTGATGCCAACGACTGCCCAAGTCTCAGCATCTCCAGATTTATAGTGGGAATTCTCTCTTTCCTCCCTTAGAAGATCCCATTAGTTGAATGCAAGCTATTTGGAAGTGCTATTGTGGTGGGGGGGTAAAGAGAGAAAAGTCTTCTACGTAAATAATGGCTAAAACGGGGGTTATTTCAATCGATTACTTTTCTCTCTTCCCACTCCATAACGTTTCCAGATAGTTTGTAGTAGCAAAAGTAATCCAGCAAGAAGGTTTTGTTTACTTGTTTATAGAGGACAAGAAATCAAGCTCTGGTAATGATAACTCGACCAGCACATGCCTCTATTTCCCGTTAAGGATAATGGAAACCTGATTGAAATGTACCACCCCAGAATCTGCCTCTCGCTTAGATGTAACAACACCTCCCTGTTGGCTGAGGCCTAAGCTCCTCTTCAAGAGGGGGAGGCCAGGCAATAGATCTGTCTCTCTCTAGGATCCAGGGTAGACAGCACATCTAGGAAGCTTCTACCCCTTCCTAGGTCCCCCACTGCACCTCTCTGGGAGGGCACCTCTGTGGGTCCTGGGTCTATTTAACTCATTCTCCTCCATCTCTTTTTACCCCCAGCTCCCCCACTGCCAGGGAGATAGATCTAAGTGAGGGTCTACAGTGGAGGGTGCTTATTTCCTCTGGTTTTAGGCAGATAAATGGGGGAATAATCGTCTATTTCCCAAGGGTGATTCATTTCTCTGGGTGAGGAAAGAGCTGTTGAGGATTTATTTGAAACCAACACAAGGCAGCCCTCCAGCCTTTCCCTGTGACTTTATTATTTAGAAAAGAGGGGAGAGGGAGAAGTTTAATCAATCAGGAAAGGGACTTTCCCCTGAGTCACTGGCTTCTTTTGAGTCCTGTTTTCAAAGGCCTGGTCCTGGGGAAAGACAAGAGGCCTGACCACTGGCTTAGTGGTGGGCTTCATCCCTTCTCTAGAGCTGGGACTTAAATTGGGCACTGAAGACAAATGAGGCCATGCTCCTTGTACCAGAGGAGTGGTGTCTGTGCTGCCGGGGCACGCAGGAATCCCTTGAGTTACCTGCAGTGGTCAGTATAAAGAGCCGTGTGAGATGTAGAGAACAAACGTATGGACACCAAGGGGGGAAAGTGGCAGAGGGGGATGAATTGGGAGATTGGGATTGACATATATACACTAATATGTATAAAATGGAAAACTAATAAGAACCTGCTGTATAAAAAAATAAATAAAATAAAATTCCAAAAAAAGTAAATAAATAAAGAGCTGTGTGGTTCACGCTCTGGGGGAACTGTGCTAAAAACAGTCTCGGGCCCAGGTAATTCTATAACGAATTCTCCAACCCAAGTGGAAAACAGACACTGTTTCCAGCATTGAGGAGGCCCCCTAGACTAACTGGTCTCTTTTCTGGGTCACAAAAATTCCTTTGACCTAGAGACTGGAGAAAGGATTCCTTTAAGAACAGTACAGGAACCCAAGGAGAAGGGCGATTTGGGAGCCAGGTGGTCTGGAGTTCTAGATTTATTGGGGAAGGAACAATCCCCACTTGCTTCCACTGGGAAGGGCCTTGCCCAGGAGCAGGCTGGTCTGCTTGGAGATGTGGCTTTGCAGGCGACTCTTACAGGCATTTTCCGTTAAATTCTCGATTTCCTGATGCCAGAAACAAATGTACATGGCCGCGAAAGTGAGAATGGATTCTTGGCCGGATTTTCTTTTCACTGCCAATTTTTCACCTTATCGAAAGTTCTTAAGTTTAAAGCAGTTTTTAATTCAATCTAGAAACACGACAACGATCCCTTCATTCCACAGTAAACGTTGCTTTACATTTAAAGGGACGGCGAAAGCCTCGTGGGCAAAGGTATCTTGAGAAACCTAGACTAGAATCCTCACGAAGCCCTTTAAGCCAGTGACCCATCTTTAACGCGGGGAGAAAGTCACACTTAGAAAAGGAAAGCCGGCAGTAGTTGGCAGGGTCTGCTAAACCTTTGTTCCTAAAGACCCTCTCCCCCCTCCCCGGGGTTCCGGGGCCTTGGGTTTATATCCCCCAAAAAGGGCAGGGAGAGGTGACCGGAGTTAGTCCACGAAGTCCAAGGTTCCCTAACTCCTACAGGAGGAGGCCTTGTGTCCTCTCAAACTTTTTCAAGCTGCTGGGTCAAGCAGTTACATCGCCTCCACCGGTACCCTCCCCAGAAATTGCAAAAGCCCCTGCCCTCAGGGAGGACAATGGATTCTCTGGGCATCTCGCTCAGCTAACAAGATTTAACTGCTCTTTTCTTGTCCCTTCTAGATACTTCGGGCCCTTCTCTTCCTGTGCCGCCGCCCGCGTTCAAGGTGGTCTCCCAAGCCTGGGCGCCCAGACGACTAAGCTCTCGGCCCTCCCCGCCGATGCTCCCCCCGCGGCTCTGCCGCCCGTGGGGGCCTGGCCAGACCTCGGGGGCCGGGCTCCGCGGAGCCTCCGCGATCCAGGAAACTCGACCCCGGGGACTGGCCGGTCCAGGCTCCTCGGGCTCCGGAAGAGAAGCAAGAGGAGGAGCCGCCCCAGAAGGGCGAGGGCAGTGTCTTTGGAAGAAATAGGCCGGGGGAGGGGCCGTGGTGAGCTGGGTGAACCTGCATCTTCCGCCCGCCTCTGGGCAAATTTGCGCGAGGACGAGGGGCCCCTCCCTCCCTCCCCCTTCAAAGTCTCTGAGCCTCGCACTTACCCGTTTCCCTCGTAAGCAGCCGGGAGGAGGCAAACCCTAGAAAGTTCGGGTCTGCAGTAATTTTTTAGTTGCGTCTGTTTTCAGTGAAACCTTCCCCTGGGACCCCGGTCGGGGGGCTGCGAGGGGGCCGGAGAAGGTGGGGTGCGGGAACCAAAGGGGAAGATCAGGAGAGCCGCTGGGCTAGGGATCGCCGGGGTCCCCTGGGAGCCCCGGGACCGGATCTCTCCAGACTCCCCCCACCCGTTTCGCCCCCCCGCCCGCTGGGGGCGCAGCCCCTCTCCCCGTCCTCTGCACCCAGCGGCGGGGAGCAGGGAGCCAGGCGCGGGTCTGGGTCCCGCGTCGCAGAAGCTGACCCTGCACCTCGCCTCTGGCTCTGGGGTCTAACTCGGAGCAAGTCGGGGCGGAGATTGCAGCTCCGCGCGGAGCTAGGGGCCCTGGGGTCGGGGCTGCGGCCCATGGGAAACATCGGTCTCCGCGACTCGACCCCCGACTCCTCTCCGTCCCCGCCGCAGGCCCAGCGAAGCCGGGGCGCAGACGACAAAAGACGCGCGGGAGAGGGACATCGCGGAGCAAGGCCCAACCCAGGCTGCGCCGACACTTGCAAAGAGCCTCGAAATACCTAAGCGTTTAAGGAAAGTGGGTGGAGGAAAAAACAAGAGTAACAAACAAATCCAAACTTGGGCCGAGCGTGCGGGCGCGCTCTTTCATCTCTGTTCCGGGCGCCCCTATGCTGGGATGCCCGCCGACATTCGGTCAGCTTTGCTAAGGAGATACGGCCCGGGTCAGCCAGGGCGGCCCGGGCTGCCGCGCCTTCGTCAACCGCGTTTCCTCGCTGGGGACCTCACGGAGGACCCGGTCGGCTCGCTCCCCGAGGCCCACCCTGGCCTCAGCCCCTGGCGCGGAGACTCTGCTTCTAACCCAACCCTGGCCCTGGCCCCGGCTCAGGCACCAAAGTGAGGATAGTATCCCTGCAGCCGGCACTCGGGAGAGGAAGTTCAGCACGTCCCGGGAATTCGACACGTCCCAGGGGAGGCGGGGATCGGGATCCGCTGGGGCTGGGGTCCCAGGGAGCTGAGAGGGAGGGGTGCGCAGATCTGGGCGCTCAACGCGGGGGCCTGGATTTTGCGCCGTGTCCTGGGGTTCGGGTGAAAGCAGAGTGGTTGGGTGTCTCCATCCTGAGGAGGGCAGGGAAGGGACAGCGCCGAAGGGTCTGGGAAGCAACTTGGGATAACAGCCCTCAGAAGTTTGCGGATTCTGGCTGGCCAGGACTTGATCAGCGCCGGTCTTTCCCTCCGGTCTGTGACCGACACCTCAGAGGGTGCAGGAGCCTGGGCCTGATTCTGGGGGCGCCACAGTTTACGTGTAAAATGCAGCCTGTCAATCTTTAATCCCCCTTGGGCCTGAAAAACTCCCGAAGCCGGGTTCCGAGAGCTCCCCCCCCCCCCGACCCCCGCGTGCTGCTGAGCTGAGGTGCCGAGAACACGTTTCTGCCACAGGCAGGATCCTTAACACCTCGGAAGGAAACAGGTTGGAGCCAGCACATTTTATGAAGACTCTCTTCTCCTGGTTATTCAACAGCTCCTCCCTCCCTTCCACTCCGGGGGAAAGGGCAAGGAAATTCACAGCATCCTTTGACCCCACAAGTAAACAGACAGCTCCCTACTGCACTCCCAGCAATGTAAGCCTCAACATTACTTCCTTTGGTATTTCTCATAATCTTCCTCCTTTTAAGCAATCAACACTTTCTTTCTTTTTTTTTTTTTAACATCTTTATTGGAGTATAATTGGTTTACAATGTTGTGTTAGTTTCTGCTGTAGAACAAAGTGAATCACCTATATGCATACATATATCCCCATATCCCCTCCCTCTTGCGTCTCCCTCCCACCCTCCCTGTCCCACCCCTCTAGGTGGCCACACAGCACCAAGCTGAGCTCCCTGTGCTATGCAGCTGCTTCCCACCAGCTATTTTACATTTGGTAGTGTATATATGTCCATGCCACTCTCTCACTTCGTCCCAGCTTACCCTTCCCCCTCGCCGTGTCCTCAAGTCCATTCTCTACATCTGTGTCTTTATTCCTTTCCTGCCCCTAGGTTCATGAGAACTTTTTTTTTTTAGATTCCATATACATGTGTTAGCATAGGGTATTTGTTTTTCTCTTTCTGACTTCACTCTGTATGATAGGCTCTAGGTCCATCCACCTCACTACAAATAACTCAATTTCGCTTCTTTTATGGCTGAGTAATATTCCATTGTATATATGTGCCACATCTTCTTTTTTTTTAACATCTTTATTGGAGTATAATTGCTTTACAATGGTGTGTTAGTTTCTGCTTCATAACAAAGTGAATCAGTTATACATATACATATGTTCCCATATCTCTTCCCTCTTGCATCTCCCTTCCTCCCACCCTCCCTATCCCACCCCTCTAGGTGGTCACAAAGCACCGAGCTGATCTCCCTGTGCTATGCGGCTGCTTCCCACTAGCTATCTATTTTACATTTGGTAGTGTATATATGTCCATGCCACTCTCTCACCCTGTCACATCTTACCCCTCCCCCTCCCCATATCCTCAAGTCCATTCTCTAGTAGGTCTGTGTCTTTATTCCCGTCTTGCCACTAGGTTCTTCATGACCTTTTTTTTTTCCCTTAGATTCCATATATATGTATTAGCATACTGTATTTGTTTTTCTCTTTCTGACTTACTTCACTCTGTATGACAGACTCTAACTCCATCCACCTCACTACAAATACCTCCATTTCGTTTCTTTTTATGGCTGAGTAATATTCCATTGTATATATGTGCCACATCTTCTTTATCCATTCATCCGATGATGGACACTTAGGTTGCTTCCATGTCCTGGCTATTGTAAATGGAGCTGCAATGAACATTGTGGTACATGTCTCTTTTTGAATTATGGTTTTCTCAGGGTATATGCCCAGTAGTGGGATTGCTGGGTCGTATGGTAGCTCTATTTTTAGTTTTTTAAGGAACCTCCATACTGTTCTCCATAGCGGCTATATCAATTTACATTCCCAGCAACAGTGCAAGGGGTTCCCTTTTCTCCACACCCTCTCCAACATTTATTGTTTGTAGATTTTCTGATGATGGCCATTCTGGCTGGTGTGAGGTGATACCTCATTGTAGTTTTGATTTGCATTTCTCTAATGATTAGTGATGTTGAGCATTCTTTCATGTGTTTGTTGGCAATCTATATATCTTCTTTTGAGAAATGTCTTTTTAGGTCTTCTGCCCATTTTGGGATTGGGTTATTTGTTTTTTTTTGATATTGAGCTGCATGAGCTAAGCAATCAACACTTTGAGTGCTTTCGTGTGCCAAGCACCGGAGAAAAATGAACAAAGCAGCAAGAGAAGTAGGACATTCAAATGCATAAGAAATGGCCCCTGCCCTCAGGGTCCTCAGACCCTAGTGGGAAAACACAGGGCATCTAAGTCCTAAGGTAAAACCTCCAGTGGCTGTACAAAACACAGGTGCTGCAAGCCTGCATTCCAGAGGCTTTTTCAGATACCGGAAAACTCACTGCTCATTCCCTCTACCAGACAGAGGACAGGAGCAGATGCCTTTGATTAACATGGAAATAAAAAGAAGCAATGGTGGCAGTACTTTGTTTCATCACTGTTGTTTAGAGATTTATTGACACTGAGATAAACTTTAGTCTGGGATATCTCCGTAATTCGTGTCCCCATCAGTTATTACCAAATGAGCAAATCGTTTTTTCTTTTAACTGGTTTTTAAAAGAAAAAAATAAAAGAGGGGGGAGGTTGGGAGAAATCTTTTTTTAATGGGATTAAAGTCATTATCCTCCTTGTCTCTGTGGGTCCCTGAGCTACAGACACTTGTCTCTTGACTCCTGAGCTCACCAGGCTGTGTTCTAGACATAAAACAATCCTGTAATTTCCTTCAAGAACAAAAGTTTTCAAAGAAATGACCTGTGCGTTATCCCCCTCAATAAAGCAGAATTGACTTAATGGTCTGTTAATTACTCCATCCCGGCAGGGGGAGGGAAGCTTCCAAAAGGATTGCTACAAACCCTCTGTTGATTGGTCTGTCCCCAAATGTACAGCTGGGACTGGGCCATTGAAAACCCAGACAAAACAAAATCCCTGATAAATAATCCTACCTAGAACACAAAGATTCAGCATACAATTGTTGAATCTTTGCTGGATCCTCAGAGAAGCCCGGAGCGAGCTCCTTTGGGGCTTCCGGTAATCTTTAAATTTGAGGCCAAGTATTCTTGGACAAAAGTTAAAAGAAACACTGTGGTTGACTCTCTGGTCCTCTCATCCTCCTGTGTCAAATTTCTTTCACTTTTATTTGAGACTCTGACTATACTTCTTTTATCCAATCTTCTTTTGTACGAATTACAGTTTGTTTCATCATTTAATACATTTTTGGCTTGGTCATCTTTTCCAATTGTTTGTCTATTAATGGTTTAAACTGAGGAAGACAAATTGGATTGTTCTAGTAAAAAAGGACAAAGTAGAGAATCAAAATATAAGAGATAGATTTGGGTTATTATTCTCTGTGACTTTTTCACATCTGTAAGGTGACAACTGCATCATGCAATTAAATATATTTCTAAAATAAAGCAGTTTAAAATATCCTACTTAAGCCCAAGCAACATTGAGTAATCATCCAGTTAATTTTGCGTCAGAGACAGTTAAGCAGAAAAATTCAATTTTTAAAAATATTTCTTTAAGGAAGAAAATATACATGTTCTACACTAATTGAGAAAATGTTGGTTTTAATTTGGTGTATATTTGACTTTTGTGGACCCATTGAAATGAAACACTGCAGAAAGATGAAATGTGGCATCTAGAGAGATGGGTCATGAAAATGATCAAAAGGTGGATATGATCTGTTTTGAAAATTAGTTCTTTATCTGAACTAGGCAATAACAGAGAGAGTCTGTCAAACCACACAGTCTCCCACATCTACCATCACTTTTTAAGGAAGTGATCCTTAAGAGTCGTGTGTTGATGGAAACCAGCCTCTGCCTTCCTTGCCACAGTTGACTGGTCCCTGCATGGTGCATGAGCTAATCATTATAATCATGAGAGAGGCTAGCTCAAAGGCGATTGGCATTAAATTGTGCCCATAATTGTGTTTCATATAGAATGGTGGCAAACACATACTTTTCTCTCCTTTGGAAAAGTGAAAAAAATCTAGTGAATCAAAAAGAAACCAATCATTTAATCTCAGCTTGGCCCCCAAGGCTGAACTTTTGTTTTGATTTTGTGTACTGTTGACTGTTCATCCCAGTTATGTGAGAAACAGGATCTAGACACAGACTGAGACAGTGTGACCTGTGTAGCTCAGATAGTGTTGTTCCTTTCAATAAAATCCATACAAAAGGCCATCTTTGCCTGTCTTGTCAATGATGTCCTCACCATCCTGACCTTCCCACAGTCCTATATAGCTAATAGACAAACATGAAAAACAAGAAGCCGTTCCTCTTGCTAAATAGTCCATGGGGAATACTAGAAGTAGAGAAGGCAATTTGTTTCCAATTTTTACTAGATTTATATTATGAATAGATTAGACTCCAAGATTGAATAAAGTACTTTTAGAAATTATACTGACTGACCATGCGCTGCAGAGATGGGTTAGGTCCTCTTTTTCCCCTTTGCAAAAATTAATGTGCTCAGGTATCAATGGCCCTCCCCAAAGGGCATTTTGATTTGGAACGTTTTTTCATTTTTTACCCTTAGGTAGTTGATTTCCTAGCACTTCCGTCACTTGTGGAGTGTTGTTTTCCAGGCTCTTGAGACACTGCATCTCTTCAGAGCCACAGAGTACATTGACTTACGATCAGTAACTTTTCATCATTTTTGATCTGGGCAGATTTTTAAATAGAAAATACTGAGAAACATGCAGTATAATTTTCAGAGTACGCATTAGATCTCAGTAAAAAAAAAAAAAAAAAGAAAAAATTATAAAGGAGTTGTAACTTGAGGGAAAACACTAACAGTAAAAACTTTTTGGAATATATTTAAAATGGAGAGAATTAATCTTTTTTTTTTTTCTTTTTTTTGGAAACAACAGTTTTATTTAAACCCAGCCAAACGTAGTACTTGGCCTTGAGTGGCTGGAGAAGAGGGCAGAAGAGACAGGTAGGGGACTGCTACTTTTCTAAATGTGCTCTTACTATGCAGACCCTATACCTCATCTAAGTGGACAGTCAAATGTGAGGGGCTTCACTTATAGTTCTGTACTTGACCACGATCGATTCTTTTCTTTTTCTATAATTTGCATCCTTTGTGATTTTATGTGAAGCTTCATCATCTAAAATATATTACAGTTATGGTATAAAAGAATGTTCTAGAGTTTGTTGAAACTAGAATTAGGTTCATTGAAGCATTCGATGTTTCTCTGCACTTTAAAGTTGAAAGAAAGAGATGGGAGATAGAATCTGCGGAGCAAGGATGAGACGGATTTATTAAGTGGAGCAAGTAAGGCAAGAAACGTGGTGGCCACTTTTTTAAAAGGCAAACCATTTCTGTTGGTGACATGGTGTCAAAAGTTACTGTTATTAGTTTGTCCCTCACATATATATGCTTTAGGTGAACATGCTGCTTAGAAAAAAGGACCATGTTTGCTTGCTTCCAAAAGATGGAAGATTTATGGGTGAATTCTTCTTTCTCCTCTATCTTCCTCTTCAATTCCCCTTTCTTCCTCTTTTCTTCTTTCTTGCTTCTCAGTTATCTCCTCATCTTCTTGCTCTCTACCTTCTCCCACATCTCTGCTTCCAGTCTCTATTTTATTCTCCATTCCAGCTCATCCCTCTACTCTATTTGTCCATTGCACTGGCCACTTCATTGCTTTAGGGGAGCCTGGGGTTTACATTCCCCTAGCCTTCTCACTCAGTCCTTGCACATGCAATCTGCCTGCTCTTCCAACAAGTTTTGGTTTCTGTTATCCTGGGCAACTCTGTTAATATCTTCACTCTCTCAGCCTGTGTTATGTAATAGAAAAAAATGAGCTACATGGAAATGTGTTGCAGAACCAAAGATGTTCAAAAGCGTTTTAACTTCCAAAAACAGCATTATCATGAGAATGCCTTTGCAGGTGATAGAGGTATTGTGGTAGATGCTATGCATGTCTTAGCCCGCTTGTGTTAATTTAGGGGAAATATTTACATTAATAATTATAGAAAACACAAAGTTCTTACAGTGTGCCAGTCATGGTTTTAAATACTCAGAAAGTATTAACTCATTTAATTCCCACTGAAAACCTATGCAGGTAGTACTATTATTATTCCCATGTTTGCAAATGTAGAAACTGAGGCACAGAAAGTTAAATACTGTAACTTTCCTGGTGTGACCTAGATCAGTGGTGTCCCCAGGCCTAGAGCATGGGTTCTGGGCCAGCAGTATCAGCAGCATCTGGGAACTTGTTAGAAACACAAAATTTGAGATTTTACCTTACTTGCAAACAAATAAGTCTATCACAGTTTTGTGGATGCTGGCTGAGGACACAAGACCCTTGTCGGAAACAAGGAGCTTTATTTCTCACTGCATGGAAAGTATCATGGACATCATGTTCACATTTGTTCCCCTGGTCCTTTAATTCCCATGAGAACATTGCAGAGGTAGCAAAGTTTGTCAGTGTCTCAGATCACAAGATGTGGAGAAATGCAAGAGACCTGTGGAGTTTCGGCCAACAGAGCGTTGAGACCAACACACTCTTCCAGCAACTGGCACTCTGTCATCATTCTTTGGGACAAGGTCACTGTCTACTCCCCTTCCTCTCCCTCCCACGGACATGATATACATCTTGAATGTTTATGAAGTACAGAAATCCTTGTATAATAAGCAGTGCTTCTTTGTATGTGTACCCATTTTTAATTTATACATGGACTGTGTTATAGTCCTTCTTCTGTTACTTTTTTTTTCCCACTCAGCATTAGGTTTTAAGATCCATCCACTTGGCTGTTGGTTAATCTTGTTCCACTCGTATTTTATTGAGTTATATCTGACATACAACATTGTATGTAAGTTCAAGGTATACAGTGCGTTCATCTGATGCATTTATATTGCAATATGATTGCCGCCATAGCAATAGTTAACACCTCTATCTTGTTAACTATCTTGTTAATTATCTTTTTTTCTAATGTTGGGAACAATTAAGATCTAGTCATTTACCAAGTTTAAGGTTCATGATACTGTTTTGCTGTCTGTAATCACTGTATTGTGTATTAGGTCTCCAGGATTTATTTATCTACTGGTTGCACATATGTAGTGTCCCCCAGTTTCAACTCTGCTGAGTATTCCATACTGTGTGTCCACCACATTTCATTTCTCATTTCCCTCGTGATGAAACTTAGCTTCCCTGTAGCACCCTACTATGATAACATTGCAATGAAAATCTTTACATATATGTCTCCTCTTGCATCTGTCCAAGAATTTCTTTTCTATAAATATATATATAATCTCCAAGATATATAACCAGTGTTCTTTGCTCATTTTTCTATCAGGTTATCTGTCTGTTTTTCAAGAGATCCTTGTACAGTTTAGATATTGAAATTTTAGATATAACAACTGTCTTCTCCTAATACTTTAATTTTGTGTTTTATGTTCTTTTTTCTATACACGGTACCCAATTTTCCCAACATTGTCTGCTATACAGTCTGTTCTTTCCCTGTCGATTTGTGACAGCATCTTTATCCTATATTAAGTTCTTATATATTCATGGGTCTTTTTTTGAACTTTCCACTCTGTATCATTGGTATATTAGTCTGCTTCTATGCCACTTCCAGTATATTTTTATTACTATGACTTAGTATTATATCTTAATATACAGTAAAGTGAATCCTTTATAATTTAATCAGATAAAAACTAAGAGAGTAGAGCTGCTTTATTATCCTGACTGTTCCATTTCTGTGTGTTGTATTAATACTAGATGTCATTTAATGAATAACATGATTGCTATTCATTGAAGTCTCTCAGTAATCTGGGAAGAGTGTCGTAGTGCCCTTATGCAGGTGAGGAGAGTAAGGGTTAGGTTAAGTAACTCAGAAAGGGTGCCCAGTCAATAAGTGGTACAGCTGTGTGTTGAACCCTGTGCTGTCTTACTCCAAAGTTGGTGCTCCTAAGAGCCATCCTACATCTTTATGAATATTCTTTTGGTCTGTTTCTTTAACTTCTCCCTTTCCTTCTCGGTGGCCATGCCCTATTGAAGGTAACCTACATAGGACGGCTCCTGTCCAACCCTCCCTAACAGTTTTCACCTCCATAACAAGGTCTTGTTTGGGGTCATCAGGGGTCCTGGAAATTTTTTTCTCTAGTCATTCACTCATTCAATGAAACTTGCCTGGCTCTGGGCACTGCACTAGGTTCTGAGGGTGCCATAGGGAATAGGAAAGATGTGCTATCCGCACTCAGAAATCTTATAGCTCAGTGGGGAGACTAATCAAGCAAATGGCAAAACAGTGTCCCAATACTATGCTAGAGGGTGCGACAGCAGTCCCTGCCCGCGGACATTTAACCCTATCTAGGGGTATGTCAAGTTGAACTGTTAGTCAGGTGAGGAGGTGGGGCAAAAGACATCGACATTTCCAGAAGCCAAAGAGCAGAGGGGATGTGAAAGACGTTTTAGGGCAGCTGGAGAGTAGGATTCCTTTATGTGAGTGGAGTTAGAGCAGAGCAAAGCAAGATCTGATACTGCAGAGATGAGAAGGAGCCAGTTGCCAAGAGACACTGCAATCCATTCACTCATTGTTTTCAATGCATATTGACTAAGTTCCTACCAAAATAATCAATAGATTGTACACATAGCACTTACCAAGTACCGTGCACTGTTCTACATGCTTTATATCTACTAACTCATTTAATCACTGCAACAAACCTATGAGTTAAATAAATATTATTATTATTCTAGTTATAAGGATGAGAAATCCAGGGCCCAGAGAGATTGGGTAACTTTCCCAAAGTCACACAGCCATTAAGTGACAAGGCTGGACTCAAACTCAGGCAACCCATCTCCAGTGTCTATGCTTTTAACTGCTATAGTAAACTGCTTCTGGGGATAAAGCGATGCACCTGGCAGGTTAGGCTCTCTGTTCTCATTTTAAGGAGGAGACAGAAAATAAGCAGGCAAACAACAAATAAATTAACAAGATAGAGATGAGAAGTATGAAGAAATCCAAACAGCAGGATAGCTTGAATTTGTCTTGGGTAATTAAACTTAGCTAGGGAAGTCAGGGAGGGCTCCAACGAAGGGTGGCACATGAGCTGTGACCTCAAGCACCAACTGAGGCCAGAGAAATCCATTTAGTGGGAACCAGCATAAATGGGTTGGATGGTGGAGATGTGGGAGGGTTAATGTTATGTGTCAACTTGGCAAGGCTACTGTGTCCAGTTGTTTGCTGTGAAGGTATTTTGCAGATGTGATTAACATTTAAGGTCAGTTGACTTTAAGTAAAGGAGTTGACTCTCCACAGTGGGTGGGCCTTATTTAAGCAGTTGAAGGATGTAAGAGCAAAACCTGAGGTTTCTCAGAGAAGAAGGAATTCTGCAGCGAGGCTGTAATATAGAAATCCTGTCTGAGTTTCCAGCCTGACCTATAGATTTCAGACATAGCAGCCCCAACAATCACATGAGCCAATTTTTAAAATAAATCTCTCTCTTCTGTCTGTGTGTGTGTGTCTATATATATATAGACACACATATAATAAATAATAATAATATTTTTTTAACTCATAGGGTTGTTGCAGTGATTGCATTTATATATATATATGTATATAGTTTTTCTGGAGAACCCCGACTGATAGCTGATGATCAGTAAAGACTCAACCCCTGCCCTCACAGAGCTTCCTTATAGAGGGATTACATAATTAAGAATTTAATTCCAAGAGCAGAGACTGTCTCTTTATTCTTCTCTATATTTCCTTAAGTACTATAATCAGCGCTCTGAACCATAGAGACACTGGGCAGTTACTGGCTGAGGGAATAATATTTGGAGTCAGGAGAACAAGATTCTGGTGCCAGTTCTGCCCCAGCAGGGCTGTGTGACCTGAGTTCACACACTTAACTCTTCTGAGCCTATTTCTTTCTCTGTTAAATGAGGGCATTGGATTAAATGTTCATAACGTTCTTTCCTTTACTAGTTATCTGTGATTCTTTGAGAGCAGACAGTTATAAGTGGATGACTACTGATCTACTTATGGGAGCAGCAAACTTCAGAAATACAGTCCTAGAAGATGGTCGCTGCTCATGCAACAGGTGAGACACTGCTAGGGTCCCCAAACCTCACCCCCAGCTCCAGATGCTTCACAGTCAGCTGGGGGCCTGCTGGCTGTGGACAGAGAGCATCTGGGCCAATGAATTTTCAATGCTTAAGTCAGAACCATTTTTGTTTCTCCTTAAAATGAATGTTAGAAGGAGAAAAATTAGGATTATTTTTTTTCTTTCATAAGATGAAAACTTCCCTTTTCTCTATATTTGTATACTAAGGCTTTCTCCAATGTCTCATTATTATAAATCGGCTCGAATAAATAACTGGGTGTATACTACTCTCTTTGTACCTAGGGTTGTTTTCTTATCTACTTGCTTAAAATTATATTTCTTTGATAACAAAGAGGAACATTTTTTCATGAAATAATAAAGATTTGGGGGGAAGGTATATTTGCTATGCTGTAAGTTCTTTCCAGGATTCTGGAGATACTGCATAAGCAATGTTGATAAAGTTCCTGGGTCTTCCAGTGTTTATAATCTTGGTGTTATGACTACCAAAAATGGTATTTCCTTTAATGGGAAGTGTTGGTTTATGCTTTTTACCAAATTATGTATTGGAAACAGTGTTCTACTAATTAATTTTTGTGAGAGCTATGTGTAGAAGGTGATAAATCTTTTCTTAAAAATGTCTTTTCTAGTTTGTCATTTGCCTTTTAATTTTGATTACCTTTTGTTGTTTTTGTTTTCTTTTTTTCATTTCTGTCCTCTAAAAATTTTTTTCTTGTAGTTAATTTCTTTTGGTTATTTTTTTTTAAGGCATAGAGGATTTACAGCTACATATAGTTATAACCATGAATTCATTTATTTCTGATTGCTTTTATGCTTTAGCAAGGCCTCTGCACCCAGAAAGTGATAAGCATTGATCTTTTATATTAGTAGTTATATAATGTGACTCAATAATAATACCTAGTATTAACCAAGGCCCAAACTTACTTTTTTTTTTTTAATTAATTAATTTATTTATTTATTTTTGGCTGTGTTGGGTCTTCGTTTCTGTGCGAGGGCTTTCTCCAGTTGCGGCGAGTGGGGGCCACTCTTCATTGCGTTGCGCGGGCCTCTCACTGTCGCGGCCTCTCTTGTTGCGGAGCACAGGCTCCAGACGCGCAGGCTCAGTAGTTGTGGCTCACGGGCCTAGCTGCTCCGCGGCATGTGGGATCTTCCCAGACCAGGGCTCGAACCCATGTCCCCTGCATTGGCAGGCAGATTCTCAACCACTTTGCCACCAGAGAAGTCCCAAACTTACTTTTTAATAATTATCATGCTTAATCCTAGAACATTTTCTATAGGAAGCTACAATAATTGTCCCCATTTTATGAATGAGCAGTAATTTATGGATCAGGATTAGAAAAGCAAATATCTTGCCCCGATTTAAACAGCCTCCACTCAAATGTGAACTATAGTGTCTCCACCTGGGAATTATTTTGGAGTATGGTGCAGGGTGAGAACCAAAATTGACTTTTTCCTGTCATAACTAACCACACTTCCGCAAGTGATTTATTGGTTCTCCCTTCCCTGTCCCATTATTGAGGATGTCTCTAAACATTTATATGTAATGAGGGCTTTTTGCATATAGTGAGGGTTTTTCATTTTCAGTAAGCGTATTATCTATATTCCTTCTGCTTTATTTTGCTTTGATTTGGGGAAAGAAGTTTTAAATTATTTTTTAAAATAAAAATTTCCTACTCATTTCCTTTTTAACCTCTTTTAGAGATCTTTAATGAAACTTCAAGGTATAATGCTGCCTTCTGGAAATTCCCTGGCGGTCCAGTGGTTAGGACTCCGTGGTTTCAGTGCCGAGGGCGCAGGTTCAATCCCTTGTTGGGGAACTAAGATCCCACAAGCCGTGCAGTGCGGCCAAAAAATAATAAATAAGCAAATAAATAAATAAGTAGTTGCCTTCAGACTTAACTACTTTAGAAAGAAAACTAATGAACATAATTATTTTAGGTAAAGTTTGTTGGTTTTGTTTTTCAGGGATGATTTTGGACCAAAAAGATACTGTTGAGTTCTTGAATTTCAATTTTCCTATTTCTTTTTTTTTTTTAATTTATTTATTTTATTTTTGGCTGCGTTGGGTCTTCGTTGCTGTGCACGGACTTTCTCTAGTTGCGGCGAGCGGGGGCTACTCTTTGTTTTGGTGCACGGGCTTCTCATTGCGGTGGCTTCTCTTGTTGCGGAGCACGGGCTCTAGGCGCGCGGGCTTCAGTAATTGTAGCACACGGGCTCAGTAGTTGTGGCTCGTGGGTTCTAGAGCGCAGGCTCAGTAGTTGTGGCTCACAGGCTTAGTTGCTCCGCGGCATGTGGGATCTTCCTGGACCAGGGCTTGAACCCATGTCCCCTGCATTGGCAGGCGGATTCTCAACCACTGTGCCACCAGGGAAGCCCCTAATTTTCCTATTTCTGACTCAATTTAGAAATACCTAGAAAATTGGTTGTGTAGTGGAAGGTATTTTGCCAAGATTTCTAAGCAGAGTTAATTTCTACTCCTTCTCAGAGAGGGTTTGGTGAACTTGAGTCAGCTTTATGCAGATGAATAGCGTAAATAACCCAATTGTGCCCCCTGGTTCAAGTCCCCAACTCTTTTTAGGTCCGTTAATCTTCACCCAAAACAAAATTACTGCCAAGAAGGGAAGGGAATAAGAAGTTCATGATAGACTTGAAAAGAGGCAGCTGCGGGTGTATTTCCCCTCAGAAAAATATGAGGATGTTTCCGAAACTAATAGGAAGAAATAACTTGGCCCCCCAAAAAGAACCTCTGTAACATCTAATTTTGGTTTTTCTGGCACCAAAGCTAGGAAAAGGAATAAGTTTTCAACCCTCTTTATGGCGTGCATATCACCCTTTGCTGTCAGTTTGCCCTTTCTGGAAGTTAGAAGACTTTTGGACTTTCAGGAAGTAATTGGTTGACCACCAGTGGACCACAGGCAACTACAGGGGTCTTTTGCTTGGGCGTTGCAGCCGCCTCTCCCTCCTCTAGTGCACGTTGAACTTTGGCCCTAATTCCATGCAAATCTACATACAAACAATTTAACACCTGACTTGGTTAAAACAACAACAACAACCACACGTCTCTTAAGTCTCTCCTTTAAAAACATTGCTGGCTGCAGAAATCCAAGGAAATAAAGACATTAAATCTCAGTTTCTTGTTTTAAAAGTGCTTTACATACATCACCACCAACCAGCTTGTAAATTTTAGTCAATCCTCAAACCAGCCTTTTAAAGGAGCTGAAAAATGTCCCTGTGCCCTCAAAGGACACACCTGTTATCTGAAACAGTTTTTAACCAGCTTGTTAAGCAGCTTTGACAGATCAAAGACCCCAGACAATGGACACAAACTTTAACAATAGTATAGCCTTGAGCAAAAGGTTCTGTCAAACCAGGCTTGTGCCCACGGCATTATGGCCGGCAATTGAAAATAAATTTTGCTTGAATAAGTACCTCAGCCGATCAGAGGCACCACGGCTGCTGAAACAAAAGCAGTTGAGGATAAGTTATTGACTCCACTGACGGCCTGAATGAACTTCATTATGCCAGCCCGCTCCTGGTAAATGTGTCAGGTTTTAAACTGAATTAGGTGGCAGGTGCATGGACCATTTTCCTGCCCCCCTTGAGACAGCAGACAGCCAATCATCACCTGATTCTACAGACAAATGTTTAGATTTGTTTTTCATATTGCACGGCCATAAGTGAAAGCACATTTAAATCTTTTTTCCTTATCCTCCATCACCGCTGGGTTATGTTCCCATGAGCAGGTCATACCCACGCTTTGGTGTAATGGGATTCGTAAAGGCCTGGGCTGCCGCCCGCATCCCTCCTCTCCTTCCAAGGCACAGATTTCAGAGATGATTTGAATTGTTCACTTGAGGTTATTGGATTTTAGTTTTGGAACTGAAGAGGAGCTTCAGTTCTAGGAGATTAAAACGCAGGGACACATATCCTAAATCTCTTCCATCTTAAGAACTTCGAAGGGACATAACCATGAACATTCCAATAGGTTTTAACCAGAATGATTAACTTATGGATTGGCTTTTCAGTTGGGAGCTAGGATACAGAACTCAGATATTTTAATCTATAAAAATATTTCCCACCAGCAAACCTTGTAACCCCTGCCAGGGCCTCTGAGTTCAAGCAGAGTCAATAAGAACTGGCATTTTTCTACTGTGTGTGTCTATCTGTCTATCTATCTATGCTTGTATATTTGTCTCTAAAATATTTTGTTTTACAATCTTCCCTGGCCTATAAGGATAAATGCAAGATCAGCTAAACTTCAGATACTTTGATGCCAGCTCTCATTACTTAATCATGAGACATAGGACTATTAAGACTCCTAAAAATGAAAATCCAGGCTTCCAACCAGAGAGGGAGAGGGTTGGCATATGCCTTTGGCTGTGTGCCTTATTAAAGTTAATGAGCAAGAAAGACTCTCTTTTCCTAAGTATCTTAAAGAACTGAAATCTTTCCTCTTAGTAAAGTATCATTTTCTTCTGAATGTTTCCATTACTCATTATAAATAACTATACTTTTTTGGACATACATCTTGAATTGCAAGGTAGAACACCTTCCTGAAATTGTCAGCACCCTCTCCTCTCAAAAAATGCAGGAATACTAAGTTTTTTCAAAATCTGAAAGTAAAACATCAAAGACGTATCAATCTAGTCATCGCTGTCCTTTCAATGATGTCTATGCAGAAGCTGGTTCAAATCTCCAAAAGAACTTTATTCAGTTCTGGGCTATATTTATTTCACAATATTGTTTTGCTGGATTCAGTGGTTTACTGTTTGCATTTTCATAGAAAGATAAATTCAAATTTTTTCACCTTTAGGAAAACATCAGTGTTCTATAATTTATGTATGTACCAATCTGGATGAGACATACTATCCAGGAGTACGCAACTGGTTTTCCTTTAGAGCTCCCTAAAGGCTCTCCCACGTTAACACAGGGAGGGGTCTATGGTGGCTCTCACTTGCTGGAGCCCTTCCTCCCCCAATCAGAGCAGATGGTGTTTCAGAGCTGGTCACAAATGGCTGTCAGCGAGCGTTTGTCTGCCTGCCAGTAACCTGTGGTTCGGGGACTCCCCGGGAGAGTGTACCAGCTCTGACTCTGCTGATAACAGCATCTGAGAAAATGATCCGGCCTTTCTTGTCAGGCACAAAATTAGCCATCTCACTTTCAAACTGTAGACAAGGGGGACATGAAAGAAAAAGGACTGTGCCAGGCCAGCTGATGTTTCCTCTGCTCTCGTTTTATGGGCCCATTGCAGACAAATCCAAAAGCAGACTGTAGGACAATGGTGTTGTCACCAAATACACGGTGTTGGAGCAGCCCCAGTCCTGGTACCAGCATTTCCTGCAGTGACTTGCTGGAACTCTCCACAGGGCTAGTTCTGATCTTTAGAGCAACAAATACTTTCTTACCCCAGGGCATCAGTCAGACTTCATACTGCAGTGACCTTGAGGGGCCTGACCTCAGATGAAGGGGGAGGAAGAACAGAGAATGGTAAAGGGTCTGAGCAGCTGTCCGTCCTCCTCTGGGCACCACCCCCAGCTGGAAGGCAGGGTGCCCACCCTAATGCCTTTGTGGATGCAAACAGCCCTGACGTACAAGAGGCAGCCACTAATGAACCAAAGCAGAAGAGAACGAGGGAGGAGGAGAAAGCAAGAAGGAGGGAGAAAGGAAGGGAGAAACAAGAAGGGAACTAGCCCCAAATTGGGAAGGTACTAATACTTGTTGAACATCTATTATGGGCCAGGCATAGACTGGTGGTGTTGATGCATCACGTGTGCAATCCTCCCAGCAATTTCATAAGTTGGGTACCAGCATCCCTATTTTAGAGATGAGGAAAGTAAGTAATTTCTCTGCAGCCACAAAACTAGAAAGTGACAGAACCAACATTCCAACCCTGGCCATTGCATTCGAGATTAAGAGATTGGACTCGAGGGCTAGGTTCCTGATTTAAAACCTGGCTTTGTTACCTACAGGCTGTGTATACTTGGGCAACTTAGCCTCTCAATGCCGCAGTTTCCCCATTAGTAAGATGGAGCTATTAATAATACCTATCTCATCGAGTCATTGTAGAGGATGAAATATACTAATATATAAGAACTTTGAACAGTACTTAGACAGTAGGAAGCACTCGACTAGTGTTTGTTTTTATTCTTTACTGCTTCTGTGTTTTTCAGTATTTATTTTAGTGTTTGATCACTATCTCCTTATTGGTAAACAACCCTTTTAGAATCCTCACTGTAGGATATTTTTCTTTTAATGCTCTTACATTTCTAACTATTGCTATTTTCTTGTTTGCTTTTTATGCAGATGAATCTAAATTCTAAGGCTGTATTGTCAATTTTGTGTATAGATGTGGAAAAAGCAGCAACTTTTGTATCAGAAAGCAGCTGAATCCTACTTATGCCTTTTTTAGTTGTGTAATCTTGGGCAAGTTACTAAGCATACCCATCTATATAATGAAAAATACTTACCAATTTATAGAACCACAATTATGACTAAATGAGAAAGGTATATAGAGTGCCTAGCACATAACAGGCATTCTATAATCATAGTTATTATTATTTTACTAAATAATTAAACACTGGTTTATATTGTGTAGCTATACATATCAACTCAAATGTGGGTAATAGATATTGTACCAGAATATCTGGGGTGTATACATAGGTTGATGAAGCTGCCCTAAATGTAGCTCTTTTTCCTTCTATGACATTTCTCACATTTAATTCCCTCCGAAGCACTATTCTGGGTAATAAGCACCAACTGCCATAACCGTTTTGTCTGGCAAAGGAATTTCTTTACCGTAGACTGTACCCCTGCGGCTCTGAGTGAGGGGATGCTTGGACCTCAGGGAGAAGGGGATTGGGCTCCCTTTCAAATAGCCTCCACCAGGTGAGGTCAGCATGGTGATGAAGGGAAACATCCTTCAATCCTGTAATCTGTCCAGGAGAAATGAGAGGAACCTCTTGCCAATTGTTAATGATAATGGTCTTATAATTTCAACACCGCATTTTACCCAGGAGGATCCCAATTGCTTTACAGATCTGCACATAGCTTCAGCCACTCTGCCTGTAGGCATTAGGTGGAGTAAGCTTGGAACACAGCCACTGTGGGGAATGTTACCCTCCTATTTTAAAAAATGTGTAAAAAATATATACATATATGTGTGTGTGTATATATATGTAAACATCTCTATGTATATGAGTAACTATAAAACATAGGCATGTAAATGCTTTACTTACGTATTTTACTTAGTAGTTACAATACGAGTGAGAACAAGAGAGAAGAGGAAGATTTATACTTTATTTTTTATTAAAAACTTACTCAATTTTATCACTTCTTTAAGTCTGGAGCTCCCAAATGAGCTTAAGCTTATGTTTGCAGGTAATTAGTTCCTTAAGAGAAGGGCTTAAGGGACAGCAATTCTTAAAGTACTCACCAAACAGAACAGAAGGCAACTCTAAATTATGAAGTAAATTAAGACGAAATTTTGGGGAGATTTATAAAAATAGTCTTTACATGCAGCTTTTACACGTTGCATGCTTTTTTTTTTTTTCAGACTGTCTGTGACTGGGTAACAAACTATCCCAAATCTGGTGGCTTAAAATAATAACCGTTTAATTATATCCCATGATTTTGTGTATCAGGCATTTGGGCAGAAAATGGTTGGGCACTTCTGTTCCACATGGCATTGACTGAGGGACTTTCGGTGGCACTTATTTATTGGCTTGGGCTGCTCTGGAGGGTTAAAGACAGGTTTACTCTCATACTTGGACAAAAAGAATGGGAGACTGGGCTCAGTTGGGCCCCTTGTCATGTAGTGTCAGGACCTTGTCATGTAGTTTCTCCAGTAGAGTACTAGAACTTCTTACCCGGAGGCTCCGATGGCCAAGAGGAGCCAAGAACAAGTGTTCCAAGGGAGAAAAATGAAAATTGTCCATCTCTTAAGACCTGGGCCCAGAACTGCCACTTCCAATGTATTTTGTTGGTCAAAGCAGTGATGACCCACTTAGATACCAGGGAATAAGACCAGGACCTCAGCTCTCAATGGGAGGAGTGCCAAAGACTTTGTGTCTTTTTTTGTTTTTAATTAGCCACACTCCAGTTGAATAAAAGCAGTTTGAGGCAGAAATTAACTAAGATGGATCTTTGTACTTTGTTTCGACCTTATTCTAGGAAGGCATTCTGTTAACTTAAACGACTTTGTACTTCAACTGTTGTACAATGCCAATTTCAGTGTAAATACCACAAAAGCTGGGAGCATGGATTCTCAAGGGCTTTTCTAGGAATCTGTTAGCTGAAGCCAAATACTGCAAGGAATATATTCTCTAGAGACTTTGTTCAACTTAAATGTTGATGTGTAAAAAGACAAGAAACTAATGGACAAAAATTTTCCCCCAGGAAAAGAGAGATCATTCCAAAGTGAGAGAGGAAGGGGGAAATTTTGCCATTGGATTTCTCTTCATTCCCAGAACTGACCTGTCCCTGAGAATATGGTTTTCAGGACCCACTGGCAATAGTAGCAAAGACGGAAGGGTAATTCCTAATATTGGGATGTCATAAATCAAGCTGTTAGTATAGTATTTGTGTTTCCCTGTATGTCACTTTTGTTTTATGTATCCTTTCTTCCCCTTACACTGTGTCTTTATTATCCTGAGTTTTCCTATCACCTCTCCATTCCATTTCTTCCCAACTTTCTAGTCCATTGATTTATCTTAGACCCTGCAAATAAATACTTTAAACTTCTTTCCTGGAGCCCTAGACTTATTGTCTTACTGACTTTCTGCCATTCCCATCTCATTAATCTCCAGCTTGGAGTAATCCCCATCATATACCTCCATAATGCAAGTTCCAAAAAAGGAATCGCTGAGATGATCTTACATTGAAGAAGTGGAATTTACATTCTTTAGCATGGATTTTTTTTTTCTGAGTATTAAGAGTTTTATTTGCATAGATCACTATTTTTTTTTAAAACATCTTTATTGGAGTATAATTGCTTTACAATGGTGTGTTAGTTTCTGCTGTATAACAAAGTGAATCAGCTATACATATACATATACGCCCATATCCCCTCCCTCTTGCATCTCCCTCCCACCCTCCCTATCCCACCCCTCTAGGTGGTCACAAAGCACCGAGCTGATCTCCCTGTGCTATGCGGCTGCTTCCCACTAGCTATCTATTTTATATTTGGTAGTGTATATATGTCCATGCCACTCTCTCACTTTGTCCCAGCTTACCCTTCCCCCTCCCCGTATCCTCAAGTCCATTCTCTACATCTGCGTCTTTATTCCTGTCCTGCCCCTAGGCTCTTCAGAACCTTTTTTTTTTTAGATTCCATATATATGTATTAGCACATGGTATTTGTTTTATCTCTTTCTGACTTACATCACTCTGTATGACAGACTCTAGGTCCATCCACCTCACTACAAATAACTCAATTTCATTTCTTTTTATGGCTGAGTAATATTCCATTGTATGTATGTGCCACATCTTCTTTATCCATTCATCTGTCGATGGACACGTAGGTTGCTTCCATGTCCTGGCTATTGTAAATAGAGCTGCAATGAACATTGTGGTACATGACTCTTTTTGAATTATGGTTTTCTCAGGGTATATGCCCAGGAGTGGGATTGCTGGGTCATATGGTAGTTCTATTTTTAGTTTTTAAAGAACCTCCATTAGGTCTCCATAGTGGCTGTATCAATTTACATTCCCAGCAACAGTGCAAGAGGGTTCCCTTCTCTCCACACCCTCTCCAGCAATAATTGTAGATTTTTTGATGATGGCCATTCTGACCGGTGTGAGGTGATACCTCATTGTAGTCTTGATTTGCATTTCTCTAATGATTAGTGATGTTGAGCATCCTTTCATGTGTTTGTTGGCAATCTGTATATCTTCTTTGGAGAAATGTCTATTTAGGTCTTCTGCCCATTTTTGAATTGGGTTGTTTGTTTTTTTGATATTGAGCTGCATGAGCTGCTTGTATATTTTGGAGATTAATCCTTTGTCCATTGATTCATTTGCAAATATTTTCTCCCATTCTGAGTGTTGTCTTTTCGTCTTGTTTATGTTTTCCTTTGTGGTGCAAAAGCTTTTAAGTTTCATTAGGTCCCATTTATTTATTTTTGTTTTTATTTCCATTTCTCTAAGAAGTGGGTCAAAAAGGATCTTGCTGTGATTGATGTCATAGAGTGTTCTCCCTAAGTTTTCCTCTAAGAGTTTTATAGTATCTGGTCTTACATTTAAGTCTTTAATCCATTTTGAGTTTATTTTTGTGTATGGTGTTAGTGAGTGTTCTAATTTCATTCTTTTATGTGTAGCTGTCCAGTTTTCCCAGCACCACTTATTGAAGAGGCTGTCTTTTCTCCATTGTATATTCTTGCCTCCTTTATCAAAGATAAGGTGACCATATGTGCAGGGGTTTATCTCTGGGCTTTCTATCCTGTTCCATTGATCTGTATTTCTGATTTTGTGCCAGTACCATACTGTCTTGATTACTGTAGCTTTGTAGTATAATCTGAAGTCCAGGAACCTGATTCCTCCAGCTCCAGCTTTTTCTTTCTCAAGGTTGCTTTGGCTATTCGGGGTCTTTTTTGTTTCCATACAGATTGTGAAATTTTTTGTTCCAGTTCTGTGAAAAATGCCACTGATAGTTTGATAGGGATTGCATTGAATCTGTAGATTGCTTTGGGTAGTATAGTCATTTTCACAATGTTGATTCTTCCAATCCAAGAACATGGTATATCTCTCCATCTGTTTGTATCATCTTTAATTTCTTTCATCAGTGTCTCATAGTTTTCTGCCTACAGGTCTTTTGTCTCCTTAGGTAGGTTTATTCCTAGGTATTTTATTCTTTTTGTTGCAATGGTAAATGGGAGTGTTTCCGTAATTTCTCTTTCAGATTTTTCATTAGTGTATAGGAATGCAAGAGATTTCTGTGCATTAATTTTGTATCCTGCTACTTTCCCAAATTCATTGATTAGCTCTAGTAGTTTTCTGATAGCATCTTTAGGATTCTCTATGTATAGTATCATGTTATCTGCAAACAGTGACAATTTTACTTCTTCTTTTCCAATTTGTATTCTTTTTATTTCTTTTTCTTTTCTGATTGCTGTGGCTAACACTTCTAAAACTATGTTGAATAATAGTGGTGAGAGTGGGCAACCTTGTCTTATTCCTGATCTTAGTGGAAATGGTTTCAGTTTTTCATCATTGAGAGCGATGTTGGCTGTGGGTTTGTCATATATGTCCTTTATTATGTTGAGGTAAGTTCCCTCTATGCCTACTTTCTGGAGGGTTTTTATCATAAATGGGTGTTGAATTTTGTCAAAAGCTTTTTCTGCATCTATTGAGATGATCATATGGTTTTTATCCTTCAATCTGTTAATATGGTTTATCACATTGATTGATTTGCATATACTGAAGAATCCTTGTATTCCTGGGATAAACCCCACTTGATCATGGTGTATGATCCTTAAATACGAAGAAAAAATAATATTAAAAGCATCAAGGGAAAAGCAACAAATAACCTACAAGTGAATCCCCATAAGGTTAACAGCTGATCTTTCAGCAGAAATTCTGCAAGCCAGAAGGGAGTGGCAGGACATATTTAAAGTGATGAAAGGGAAAAACCTACAACCAAGATTAGTCTACCCAGCAAGGATCTCATTCAGATTCGATGGAGAAATTAAATCCTTTACAGACAAGCAAAAGCTAAGAGAATTCAGCACCAGCAAACCAGCTTTAAACAAATGCTAAAGGAACTTCTCTAGGCAGGAAACACAAGAGAAGGAAAAGACCTACAATAACAAACCCAAAACAGTTAATGATAATAGGAACATACATATCGATAATTACCTTAAATATAAATGGATTAAATGCTCCAACCAAAAGACGTAGACTAGCTGAATGGATACAAAAACAAGACCCATATATATGCTGTCTACAAGAGACCCAGTTTAGACCTAGGGACACATACTGACTGAAAGTGAGGGGATGGAAAAAGATTTAACATGGCTTTGACAATTACACAGGTCTTACTGCTTGTAGTTTACAATATTTTTACCTCATCACGTTAGTTGTTTAAATTTTCTTTTGTGTTCTCCAACCTCTGTGTCCACAAGTGTCTTCATCTGCTTGGTAGACACTTGTCTACTCTCAAGTGTCTGGAAAATGTAGTTTTGGTATTTCACCTAAAGAAGGCAGAATTCACAGTGATTATAAAGGCAAATGATTTTATGCAGGTACATATAACTGATATCCAGGATGGTCCACCTGTTGCTTGTCCAACAACATATATTCTCCTTCTACATTCAGTCTTCCAAACAATAATAGCAGCAACTATACACTCCATCTAACACAGCACAACTATCCCTCAAAAGTGAGGACGCCATCACATTCTTTCTGAAAGGGCCAGATTCAATCTCATTATTTACTGACTCTTTCCAGTATTTCTGGGTGAGGTTTATTCCTCCTCTATTACAGTCACAATCCCATCTTGACTTTCTGTAGTTTTAAATACTAGATTAACTACTGCCAACACACCCTGTTTATTAAATTTGAAAAAATCTAAGACATTTATCATTTGTAAAATGCATCATTATCAATGCTGTTCCACTTAAGAGAAAAAAAGGAACACTGTCATTAAACCATAATATGCCATTAGTTGTTAGATGCCATCCAGTTTCTGAGACGTCAACTGTGCAAAAATGTACATACACACATTTCATGGATGTTAACATATGAAGAAGCAAAACAGAGTTAAAAAGTGAAGGAAAAGGAAAAGTAATGAATTTATGTACATATTAATGTATATGAATATATATATATATATATATATATATATATATATATATATGACACAGCATGAAAAGAATGTTGGATACCACAGTCCTCATTTCTGCAAAATATCAAAGGTCATGGTTGGTGTCTGCAACTTTCTTTGGCAACCACTCAATCCATGATTTTTTTTTCCATTAAAAAAAATTCTAAATTCAACAGTAAAGTTACTATGAAAGTGGCCAAGCTGTAACTCTCAATTTCCAGACTTTTCTTGCAGACTAGAAGATCCATTCATGGATCTTCTTGGGGCTGGAGAACACACTTTGAAGAGTGCTACTCTGTTTTAACTCCTTTGGCTCCTTGTGGGTGAATCCTGTTATTTTGCATACTTGCTTCTACTCACTGGCATGGTCTCCTCCTTCCATGATTTTAGTACACAGTAAATATTTTACCCAGGCAAGATTCTTTACCCAGTATGGTAATGCAAGCCTTCATTCATGAGGCATCTGAACTCAGAATGGTTTTGCCTGCATGGTGCTATAGTTTTCCATTAATTTTTATCATTGGGAGCACCTCTGAGTTCCATATATTCTACTTTTGGATACACTATTGAACAGCAATTCTCTTTACTCTTGAGAGCCTAAATTAATTATTGAAGCCAACTCAGAAACTCCTTTTTTTTTCTTATTATTTATCCAATAGCGTGAATATCCTTAACACCCAAGATAGGGGGATGTGTTTAAAAAATGTGAGTCATTGGGTATAATAGTGTGAAAGCCACTCCCATATTTCCCTTTGGTGAAATTTTCACCCCATGATTTGATGGAGTCTGGTTATGTGAAAAACACCACAGTATATTGTTCATTCATTCAGAGCATGTACTACATCCTGTGAGTACCTCAACTTTGCTAAGTGCTCCATCACAGATGGTACTAATCTTGAATCTTCAATAGGACATTCCATTGTTGTATAGAGCCAACTGCTTCTAGGTAATGGGGTATGTGTCATTGTTAGTCCCATTTCCCCCCATCTTTTTCTGCAAGATCATTTTCTTGTTCAGAAATGATATTGAGTGAGTTGGTTATGGTTAAAAAAAAAGGCAATTTAAATTTAATAAGTCCTACAGACAGTGTTGTTGGCAGAATCCTTGAGGGAAAGGAGGGAAGGTGGATATCCACACTATCTATTCCAGGGAGGAAAGTCATTGATCTTTCTATGATGCAAAGGGCCCAGTGTATGCAGCCTGTCCTTAGATCAAGACTAATATATCTGGAGCATGGTGTTGTGTATTCGGGTCAGTGTTGGCTTCTGGTAGCCAGTTGGGTACGTGGCATGTTCTTATCCAGATGAGCTTTGGTGGTCTCCATCTCTGCTTCCATGAAAATTTTGTTCATGATCCCATTTAGCATATTCTGGAGTGGCTGGAGAAGAGACTGACTGACAGCCATAGAACAAGTCATCTTTTATTATTGAGAACTTTATTTAACAGGGGAGTGGTTTGAGTGAGCATACTTGCACACTGGTCTGATTCTGAGAGGTCCATCCCTGAACCCCTTCCTCAGATTCCAAGTGATCACTTCCAAGTTTCAAGTGATTGGCCAAATCATAAGCCAGTGGTTAAGAAGAGTATTGCTGCTCATTTTTCAGTGGCATTTAGATAAAACAGTTTAGATTCTTCCCACTAAGAGGATTTTCCTTTCCCACAGTCCTTAAAAAACAATTCTAATAAAAATTGTGGTGTTCCAGCTGTCCACTTCCAGTGGAGGTCAGTAAATGGTGCAGACTATTCTGTAATCAGGTCTGAAAACGTTTCTTCTTTAGTCAATCGGTCTATAGAGAACAGCTTCATGGGGCAATACATCTGTTTTATGGTCAAGAATATGATCTAAGGTGAATGTTCTGAGTACACATTGATTTTGCTTGTGGTTGAGTGGAAAGTTAGGTCAGGTTGTTTGATAGTGTTGTTCAAATATTATATATCCTTACTATTTTCTATTTGTTTGATAATTGAAAGAGGAATGTTGAAATCTCCAACTATAATTTTTCTTTTTCTTCCTGTAGTACTATAAAATTTGTTTCTTATATTTTGAAGCATAAACTTGTCTTCTTGATTATGTCTTCTTGATTAATTGGCCCCCTTGACATTATGAAATGACCCTTTTTGACCCTGGCAATATTCTAATATTAATGTAACCACTCTAGCTTTCTTTTGATTAGTATTATGTATGCATGTACTACAGATTATTCATTTGTGTACTTCCTAGCTTATACTACAATCTTAGGAAAATTCAACCATTTTAATTTCTTCCTGCCTATTGCATTGTTGTTGTCATCACACATTTTAATTATACATTTGCATCATAGAAGAAAAATTTTGTACATTCAGTAATCAGTCAGTATTATTTTAAGTTACCCACATATTTTATTTCTTTCACTACTCTTTATTTCTTTCCACAATACTGGGTTTCTTTCTGTATTCATTTTCCTTCAGAGTGAAGAATAGTCTTTACTATTTTTTTTAAGTGCAGGTTTTCTGGCAACTAATTCTCTCACTTTTTTCTTGTCTAAAATTACCTTTATCTCATTGTCATTTATCTTTGCTGGTTATAGAAATCTTGGTAGGCCATTATTTTTCCCTCCAGCTTTTTAAAGATATTATTCGATTACCTTCTGGCTTCCACCCTTTCTGTGACATCTTAACTATTAATTTTGTTGCCATTTTGAGTGTCTTTCTTCAGTTACTGTTACTATTTTTTCTTTGTGTTTGATTTTTCAGCAGTCTTATTCAGATGAATCTTAGTTGCTTTTTGTTTGTTTTTTGCTATTTGATGTTTGGAGAGCTCTTGGACTTGTGGATTGATATCTTTTGTCAGTTTAGAAAAGTTCTAGAGCATTAGTGGTTCAAATATTGCTTCTGCCCCATTCTCTCTCCTCTCTTTCTGGAAATCCAACTATACAGGTTGAAAATTTTTTTGAGTCTTATTTGTGTCTAATGCACCCTTTGTATTTTTCTTCTTTCTTCTCTCCGCATTCAGTATAAATATTTTCTGTTGATCTGGCTGCTAGTTTACTAGTGTTGTCTGATGTATTTAATCTGATGTTTAACCGATTTCGTAATTTCTTAGCTATTTTTTTCAGTTATGGAATTTCCATTTTGTCAGTTTTTATAGATTCTAATTCTCTGATGAGATTCTTGATCTCTTTTTGTCTATTTTCCTACTTACCTTTTAAAACGTACTTATCAATCCTAATCTTTGTTTCACAAGATATGGACAAAATTTGCTCTCATTTTAAGAGGTTTTGTCTAGATTTTTAGCATCCTTCTTAATGTAGCCTCATTATTCAGGAAATGTATGGGAAAAAATGCTAGCCATGGGCTTGAGGCTGTGTTATGGGTTGAATTGTGTTCCCCCAAATTCGTATGCTGGATTTTTAATTCCCAGTACCTCAGAATTGACCTTATTTGGAAATGGGGACATTACAGATGCAATCAGTTAAGTTAAGATGCAGCCGTACTGGAGTAAGGTGGATCCCTAATCCAGTGTGACTGGTGTCCTTATAAAAAGGGGAAATTTGGAGACAAACATGCACACAGGAAGAATGCCATATGAATACAAAGGTAGAGATTAGGGTGATGATTCTACAAGTCAAGGAATGGTGAAGATTGCCAGCAAACCACCAGCAGCTAGGAGAGAGGCATGAAATACATTCTCCATCAGATCCCTGAGAAGGAACCAACACTGCTTTTACCTTGATCTTGAACTTCTAGCTTCCAGAACTATGAGACAATAAATTTCTGTTTTTTAAGCCATCTGGTCTTTGTACTTTGTTAGAACAGCTCTACCAAACTAACATAGATCCTCAGTCTCTACAATCCCAATTCATTCCTTTGTTCTCCTCAGTGGACACCCACCAGGCTTTGTTCCTGATTCTCATCCTCCTGTGCTTGTGCCCAGAATCACCAAATGCCCCAGAGCAAAAAGCAGCTGCAGAGGCTCAGCTCACATCGTTTAAGGTCTTCTCTTGCTGGAATCTCAGCCCTTTTACCTCTTGTGGCTTCAGATCTTAGCTGCCTTAAGAAAGTTGTTTTTCATATTTGATCTGGCTTTTCTAGTTGTTCTAGGTTGGAGTGCTGCTCTGCTTCCAGTTACTCCATCCATCACTCCCAGAAGACCACATCCCCACAATTCCTTTTATAAAACAAAATTGCCCCCACATTTTTCTCAATCCCTCTGATGGAGAGCCAGTGGTCTAAATTATACCAACAAATTTCTGGCATCTCAAATTCCTTTAGTATACACTAAAATAATATGAGAACTGAACACACACTGAGAACCACTTCCAGCTATTGAGTTAGCATACTGAATCTGTCATCTCTGGCAAGTATACTCAGGTCATTCGTATTATATGTAAGACTCTGTGAATCTTATATGTAAGATTCTGTGTATTATATGTAAAAACTGCTGGAATAAAAAGATAATTCAAAATCATAGTGGGAGACTTTAAACACTCTTTCAGTAATTGATAAAGCAAGCAGAAAACAAATTACTGAAAAACCTAATTAACAACATTAGACCAATCAGAACGGAAATTTGAAAAAAAAAACCCACTAAATTAAAATGAAAATAATAAAATAAATAAAATGTAATAAAATAATATACATCTAAAAATGCTGCTAAATCACTATTTGTGTCAAAATTAATACACTCTAATGCTTGAATTGGAGAAAAAGAGAGCCCAATATATCAAGAAGTTGGGAGGAAAAGAAGAATGAATTGAAAGAAGGAAGAAAATAAAAGCAAAACCTAATGAATTATAAAACATATAAGCAATAGAAAATCAAGAGCAACAACAACAACAACAAAAACCCTGGTTTTCTGAAAATATTAATTAAATAGGTAATTCCTTGTGAAGACTTGTCAGGGAAAAATAAAGAGAGGGAATGCACAAATACTTAATATGGAGAATTGGTAAAAGGAGAATTCAACAGAGGATGAGATTAAAAAGTAATACAAGAATATGGTGGGAAAATTATGTCAATAAACTTGAAAACTTGGATAAAATGGATAATTTTACAGAAAATTAAACTTACCAAAATTTACTCAAAAAGTATAAGTAACTAGCCTTGTAATCATTAAACAGTTTTAATCAATAGTTTAAATATACTCACAAAAATAGTCCAATCAGAATGCTTTTACTGGTGAATTGTTCCACATATTCAAGTACATCTCATTGATGTATCAACTCAGTAGGTCTAACTCTCTAGTTTTCTTCTGCTGGCTAGCTTCAGTGAATCCCACCATTTAACCCACTAAATGACTCTTTAATGGAAAATTTAGCTATTTGCTAATATCTAGGTACTATTGTATCTACTATTCTTAAACTAGTCTTCAAAAAGTATAACTCTTTAGTCTGCCAAAATTAATGCTATTTTTAATTGGGTTACTGAATGTTTGTGACAGAATCATGAAGTAACTCCATAAAAATAGTAATGAATATCTCAAAATGATATTCATTGTTACTCATACTTTCTCTACCAGTATTTTAATAAGAATATTGGAGAGTTTCACATCTACTCCCTCTAAAATAAGACTCTTGGCAAATATGACTACATTTTAGAAACATGACATGAATGGAACAAGCTATTATGGTATCAGTGTAGTTTTATTTGGCTGTTCAGAATGTCCCCAGATAATTGTTTTTGGTTTGCTCTGTGACTCACAGCATGTCTCTGGTCTCCAATTAAGTGACATAAATTCTCTTAATTTTATCCTCTAATTAGGAAATGTTTATCAACGTGGAATCTGTTTGATGCCAAATATACTAAAATGTGATTTGTTATTTGACAATTATGGTAAAAGAAAATAGGAATTAACAGAGAACAAAGCCAGGGATATGCTGTTGTCAAGTGATGTTTTTGAATAGTTTATTGGATTATGGTTGGATTGCTCTCCCATTGAAAGAACTGTCTATGCAGTCTCCCAATTAACACTTCTGCATACCATTTATATATCTCATCATAGCCGGGATAATTACTGTCTGGAATTTAATAAGTTACATACAATATTGCAGTACAAGCTTGTTGTGGCTTCCTTACCCTTGAGGCTGGGGATGTCCTTTCAGCCTCCACAGACCTGTATTGTGATAAAGAAGCTCATCTTGATCAGGAGATCCAAACTTTCAGCAGCCTAGGCTTATGGGTTGACAAATCATTTTGATTTACTCATTTAAATCAGAGAGAGGATTGAGACACCTACTTCATTATCTCAAGAATTTAAAAAACTTCCTATTTCATGACATTCATAATCTAGTAGAAAATAACGATGATCAAAACTACCATGTAAAACAAATCCATGCATATTGGTGCATACAGAGATAAATTTATGTGGGAAATACAACATGAGAATGATTCATAATGACAGTAAAATATTTATAGAGTTTATGATATACAAGGCAGCTTAAAAATAGCTTTAAAAGTTTGAATTGTTATTGTACTGAGTACTAAGTACTCTCTGAGCCTACATTATTTAGCATATGTAATAACAGTTAACATAATATGACAGGCTGACAATGATAGGCTATGGCAGGCTAAGCACTTAATATATATTAATGGTACTATTATTTTCCTGATTATTATCCTCATTTTACAGATGAGAAAATCCAGGCAGAAAGCTATTAAGTTGTAGAGGTAGAAAGTAAACCCAGAGTGTCTGGCTTAAACGAACATGTTCTTAATCATTTCAAAATATCATCTCCCTAGTAAATATTCATTATATATTTATTCATCAAATGAATCAATCAATCAATCCATAATCCATCAATGAAAGAGTTAACAAAACAATGAATGCACAACAAAAAACAAACGGGGAGATTCAGAAATCATTTAGTTGACTTAATTTTAAAATATGTACCATAGATTATTTGAGGTTAAAGTGCATACCTCTACTTTAGGGCCAGGACTACATGGTTTGATTAATCCATTGTTCAGAAAAATCAAAAATATACCCACAATTTTCCTCATTCTGTGTGTCTCAAGCACAGAGCATGATACAGACTCTTCCATAAGGTTACTTTCTTCCCAAAGTAGAAGGAAAACTAGTTGCCTCCCAATATTTGCTTCTCTTAGCAGAAGTAATTTAGATTCTTGGCACTTATCCATAATTATTTTAAACTCTTTGGCCAAATGCTATGAAGCAGAATAAAACTTCCATCTTTGAGATTTGATCTCCTTTTTAATTAACATGACTACATATAGGGATACTAATTAGATTGATATAAAACTGATGGCAATGCCAAGGAGAATAAGTATTGATACTTAATAGCATCGGATGAAGGAAACTAATGAGTCAGAATGATTCTCAAAGCACAGCATATAGAGCTATTAAAAAACTTATTCATGTAAATGAGGGGTTGATTACTTTAAGCCATAGCGATGAAGTTTAAAATGATCTATTTACGTTAATCTAACTTGTCATAGTTTTTGTAATAAATAGAATATTTTTGTATTTAATTTTTAAAATAGTTTAATTTCCTACCAGTAATTATTTCATTTGTACAAGAGGGGAGAAAAATGGACCCATATGAAGTGAGTTTTTCTGGGCCTCCATGAAAAAAATTTATAACTTCAGGTTTATTTTATTAGAAATATAAGCCAGATGTTCTTGGCTGCTGCTAAGCACTTCAAGTTATGTTTAATACCAGGAAGAACAATCAAGTGATTCTGAAGGTCGGAGTATTGAGTTAGTAATAGTCTTAAATGTAAATCAGTCAGTTTGTTTACTGGGAAATAAAAGATCTTAGAATATTTACATTAAAAATTAAAACATGCAAGTAGACACATAAGTAGATGTTAGAGAAACACTGATAAGAAAACAAATATGGGGATAAAACTCCACTTGGTGTCTTTAAGTGATCTCAAAACATACTTTCTAAACACTTACTAGCTTAAATCCTTTAACTAAACCTATCTTTTCTTTTAATCATTTCAACCAAGGAATGAAAAGTCTATTTTTGTTTAAGATATTGAGATTGTCAACAAGCATTTATTGGATAACTAGATGATTCTCTAGTGTTCTAAGAGTTTCAAAAAGCTGTTTAAAATTAAATGTTAAATCAATGAACAAATAGTTTGAGTTTATGACATTAAGTAGTTATTCTGATAATTTTTTTCCTACCAGCTAGAGGCTTTGGCAGTAATAGATACTAACATTAACCTCTAGGTACATGTTCACATTTTATTCTTCAGCTCTAAATAGTTGAAGTAAAGTGTGATTTTTCAAATTGACTATATATAGTATTTTAAATCTATTTAAAAAAATTTTTATTGTATATTGTAGTATAGTTGATTAACAATGTTGTGTTAGTTTCAGGTGTACAGCAAAGTCATTCAGTTATACATATACATGTATATATTCTTTTTCAAATTCTTGTCCAATTTAGGTTATTACAGAGTATTAAGTAGAGTTCCCTGTGCTATACAGTAGGTCCTTGTTGGTTATCTATTTTAAATATAGCAGTGTGTATTTTTAAAGCTCTGAAGATGAAGTTAATCTATTAAAAAAATTAAGCCATACAGAAATCTTTTTAAAAGAAAGCAAACTATCAGGCAAGATTCCAAAGAAAATCATAATTAATATTTTGATAGAGATTTTTCCAAACCTCTATGCACACAATGTATATAACAACAGAATCATTTATTTCATGACTTTCTTTATTACTGTTTATAAAATTTATTTTGTAATTATTTTTTGCTGATTATAAAAATGCAGTTGGTTTTTACATATTGATCTTATAGTCATCATGTTAAACTAACATGTTAATTCTTATAATTTGTCTATGGATTACATTATTTTATTCATATAGAACTCAGTGAATTAAGACAAGTTAAACTTTTCCTTACAAATCTTTATACCTTTTTGATTTTTTTCTTATGCCATCTATGACCTTAGGTTCAATGTTGAATGGAAATTGTGATATCAGACATCATTTTCCTAATGCTGATTTTAAATGCTTCAGATATTTCACGTCTAGAAAAATATTTGCTGTTTTTTAAAATTACATAAAGATGTTGAATTTTATCAGATGGTTTTCTCTGCATCTATGGAAATAATCATATTGTTTTTCTTCATCAATCTTTTATTGTGAATTGGTGTTCTAATGTTAAATGCATTTGCATTTTGGTAATATTTGCTACATGATCAGAGTCAATTATTATTATAAAGTTAGGTTTTCTTAAAGTTAACACAGATTGTTTCAAAATTCTTTCATATAGATTGTTTGCAAGCACTGGCAGCAATGAACTCAGGGCTTCAGTCTTTGAGAAAGGAAACAATTGAGGTGAGTCTAGCATTCACTCTGGCTTTCTCCCTAAGAGTATTTTCCAAACTGTGGTGGAGGGAAAAGAGTCAAAGTAGTGACAGTCTCACTGAGTGGAGGAAACAGAGGGCAGAATTCAGGGTTGCCGAGACTGCTTGGATTTAGGGCCAGAGTACCTTAGAGGAGGGAGCTGCAGATAAGGAGTCCCAGAATATGTACTAAAAATCTTCCTTGGCTGACTCATAAGTTGCACATACCCCAAATAAGATTCTAGGAAACCTAGCAGAGTATAGCTATGGGAGGCCAGAGTGCTTTGCAAAAATTTTAGAACCTTTAGAGCTGCAGGGACATGTTGGAATTTGAACTCAGTCAGAAGAAAGAGACCTAGGTAAACACTCTGTTCTAAGAGTAAGGGCTACACCCTAGAAAAGAGAGAAAAACTAAAATAGACTCATCCTAGTAAAGCCTAACAACCAGATCTGGCAGGTCAAGGTAATAAACAACAACTTAGCTATCTATCAGAAAAGAAATCTAATACTCCTTAGAGAAAGATAAAATAATCTAGGGTCTCTACAATGTATCATCCAATTTGCCTAGCATACAATTTAAAAAATACAAAAATGTAAAGAAAAAAAAATTTTGCCATTATGAAGACATAAAATAATCAATAGGGGCAAACAGACATGATCAAGATATTGGAGTAGCAGAGAAGAACTGCAAAATGTCAACTATTAATATGTTAAAGAAACGAGAGTAAGATATGGACAAAATAAATAAAAGTTGGAGAATTTCAACAGAAAATTTAAATATATTAAAAATCAAATGAACAATCCAGAATTTAAAATACAGTATCTATAATTAAGATTCCATTGTTTGAGTTTAACAGTAGACTGAAGAAAGCTGAGGGCAGAAAAAACTAGAAGATAGTCAACAGAAATTATGCAACTGAAACATAGAAAGAAAAAAAATTAACAAAACAAAGTGAAATAGTGTAGGGAACATGAGAGATGCTAAAAATATCTAACATGTGTAACTGAAGTTCCAATAAAAATGAAGAGAGAGAATGGGACCAAAGAAATAGTTGAAGAAAAATGGCTGAGAAGTTTCCAAAATTGTTGCAAGAATTGAACAGGCAGATAAAAAAAATGCTTAACAAGCACCAAGAAGAATGAATTCAAAGAAAACCACACACAGACACGTCATATTCAAAGAGAAAATCTTTAAAATAACCAGAGAATAAAAAGGTGTATTGCCTTCAGTTTGCAAGCTAAGAGTGAAAGCAGACTCTTCATCAGGAATTCTGGAAGTCTGGAGACAATGGAAAGACTTCTTTAAAGCACTAAAAAAAAAAAAAACCTGCCGTTCTAGAATTCTATACAAACAAAAATATCTTTCAAGAAAGAAGAAAATTGCTCCTTTGGATCACTTGCTCAGGGGGAAGCTAACTCCTAGGTCATACTCTAATCTTTCTATGAAGAGGGTCACGTAGAAAAGAATGAAAGTGGTTGGCCAACAGCCGGCAAGAAACTGATGTTCCAATAGTCTTGTAAAGTGAGTTTGGAAGAAGATCCTTTAGCTCCAGTCAAGCCTTCTGATGACTTCAGTCTCCTGACAGCTTGACTGCAACTTATGAAAGACCCTGAGCCAGACCACCTAGCTCTCAAATTTCTGATCCACAGAAACTGAGATGTTTGTCATTTTAAGCAGCCCCCCACCACACACACACGAAAGAAAAATAAACATTTTTAGAAAAAAAAAGATGAAGAAATTGGTCATCAGTAGATTTGAACTTCAAGAAATACTAAAGAGAGATTTTTGGGGGTGAAGAAAAATAAATACTGCATATTCTAGACTTAAAAATGCCTCTATCCAATTACCCCATTTAGGGAGATTAACTTCTTAAACTAAGCACAAAGCTTCAGGATGCGAATATATCTAGGCAGATAAGCTGAAACAAACACCACTGACCAATGAAGTGACAGATATTACAGTCATATCACCTTTGCTTTTAATCTGATTACTGAGTATGTACCCCTACAAGTATGAACTGCTATCTTTGTCGTACTATTATTTCTTATTTACCTTGAAATAAAGTACATATAGCCGATGAGAAAATTACTGTCAACTCTTGATTATCTTCAAGTTGATTGACCTAATTTGGTGTACCTATGTTAAATCTTTTTTTTTTTTTTTTTTTTAAAGGAACTCCTTTATTTATTTATTTATTTATTTTTTAAAGGAACTCCTTTATTTATTTATTTATTTATTTATTTATTTATTTTTGGCTGTGTTGGGTCTTTGTTTCTGTGCGAGGGCTTTCTCCAGTTGCGGCAAGCGGGGGCCACTCTTCATCACGGTGCGTGGGCCTCTCACTGTCGCAGCCTCTCTTGTTGCGGAGCACAGGCTCCAGACACGCAGGCTCAATAGTTGTGGCTCACGGACCCAGTTGCTCCACGGCATGTGGGATCTTCCCAGACCAGGGCTCGAACCCGTGTCCCCTGCATTGGCAGGCAGATTCTCAACCACTGCGCCACCAGGGGACGCCCTATGTTAAATCTTAATTTAAAATTCTATTGACACAAATACATGCTTTGCTTATAGCCTACAGTCCATGAGAAGGTGATGTATTAACTCAAAAAAATAAAATGCAAGTGCTTATGAGAATGTGAGCTGAAAGAAATGAGTTTAACTGGAAGATAGCTTTTGCAGTCTTTTGCCAGCAAGAAGTATCCCCGGAAAAAGAAGGCAAAATACAATGCAGAAAACTTTCCAACTCATCCTTACTTAAGATCTCACCATGTTACTTTATTATTTGGTATAAAATATTAATTCCCAATACATTAGAACCAACCAAAATTTTAATTTTATATTATAAATGTCTGTTTTTCCACATGAAGATGAGCAATTGAAATGTGATGATGTACAAAAATCATGTCTTCAGGTCTCCAGATATTCAGGCATCAAAGGAATAATTTCCAATATAATGAGTTGAGTCTATCCCAGGCACAAGAATCAATAAGATAGTTTTATAATGATTTTATAGATAAATGTGTAGTGTTAGTCTATGCAGAAGAGTCAACGAGTTATCCTTTCCTTCTCTTTCCCCTCAGTTCCCTTTCCTTCCTTTATGTATCCCTCCAACAGGCACTCAAAGTGGACTTTCTGTGTTCATTTTTTCAAGATTCTTCATCATGGCCTCTTACTTGGGTCTGTTCCTTCCTCATAAGCTGCCCTATACCATAGATATCCTTTAATCTTCCAATCAAACACCCATTTCTGCAATCTGTAGACTAATTTGGCCTTGAGAAGAGCACTTGATGTGTTGCTCCTCCCAACTAAAATATAAATAAAGTAGGGGACTTCTAGAGACAGATCAGTTTGGAGGCTTGTTTGAGAGCTGTGACAATGGGTAATGAGCATTGGTATAGGGTAACAGAAAGTGAGATAAGGAGAAAGCTAAGAGATCTATTTCTCAGATAGACTTGACATGATGCAGTGACTGATTGTGATGAATAAGGAAAAGCAGTGGCCAGTTGTTTGGACAACTGGGTAGATAGCAATGTTGTTAAGCCTCATACCAGACTGTAGGAGGATGGACGATAGGGTAGGAATAATGAGTATATGACACACTGAGTTTCTGGGGCCTAAAAGTTTAGATAGAGAGCTAAAGGATGATCATAGATTTAAAGGTTATTAGCTAGAGATGATGGTCAGAATCTTTTGAAGAGTTTTTTCATTATTCACTATATGGAAACAGATATGAATTAAGAAACAGACAAGAAAATACATCAAGTATGTTTTTATGCAGAGAATTTCTGCCACTTATCTGGAAATAAGAAAACAAATAAAAAAATGGACCAAGATGTAAAAAGGCAATTACAGAAGAAGAAATCTAAATGGCTAACAAGTATATAAACAGATAATTCAAATCCATGAATAATCAGATAAACACATGCTAAAATAGTAATGGGATGTGACTTCATACCCATCAGATTGGCAGAGGTTAAACATTTAAAAATACCAAATGGGGCATGCAGGGAAACAGAAATCCTATGTCCTGCTAGTGGGACCACTGAGCACTTATCTATCTATGCCCTAGAACCTCCACTCCTGGTCTAGAATCCAGAGAAATTCTCACTCAAGATGATAAAGTTCACATACCAAGATGTTCCTTGGCCTTGTTTGTGATAGCAGAGAGTTGGAGGCAACCTACGTGTCTACCGCTAGAGGAATGGACAAATAAGATGTGGTCCATACCCATCATGGAATACTACGCAACCATTAGAGGCAATGAACTAGATGTATGCCCAGCAACAGAGGTAGATTTGTAACATATAGTACTCAGGAATAAAAATAAGAAATAGCATTAGGTCTACAGCCCAATGTATTTTATGTAAATAAATCCAGCCAAAACAATAACCCTACATATTTTACAAAGATATATACAAATTCAAGGTTACAGATCCAACTCCTTAGCAAGGTTTCCTGTGGTGGGAGATGAATGCAAGTGGAAAATGAGTTTAAAGAATAAGTAAGTAAAACGTCCTTACAGATATGAAGTAGTGAATACAGTAAAGTGCTTAATAAGTTGGGCTCAGGCATGAGTCAGTCCTTGGTTGAAGTTCTCCCTCCACATAATTATTAACTGCATTCTTTAGGGTAAGTTATTTTCTTAGGCTCCTAGTCTCAGTTTTCTCATCTATAATCTGGTGCAATTATACTAAATAGAGTTTTCTGAAATACTACATGGGAGAAGATACATAAAGTACTTAGTGTAGTGTCTGGCATGTATAATTGTGCAATACATGGTAGTGTAGTTGTTATTATTATTCTAGAAACCACGGTGACTTTCTGTTACTCACTTGATTCATGGCCTTTTTATCATTTTAATCAATAACTTGGATGAAACAGTGATGCCATCCTTGCAAACTAAGAGACTACAGAAGTCAAGGGGGCAACGCACAAACTAAAATAAGCTGATGTTAACCAGATAATATGTGACAGGGATGAACATAAAATTGAGTAACAGGGCAAATCCAGAGTGATGAGAGCTGAATAAAAGCCACATATAAAAGACCCGAAGGATTTTAGGTCAATATGAATCCACAGAGCAATGACATTGTTGAAAGAGTCAACATGATCTTAGATCACATCCATAGAACTGGACCAGGCGTGGTCCAGAGTCAGGGAGTGTCCCCCTCTGGGTGTGTGTGTCAGATACTCTTGGAGACAGTTCTCAGTTCTGGGGATCAGACTTTGAGAGGAAGTTTAACTAACCAAAGAATATTTGGAAGAGAAGGAGGGGAGAGGGTAGAAGGATGAGAAACCACCCGGGGCAGAACCACTGAAAACACTGACGATGCTGTACTCAGAGAAGGAAGTCTGGGTAGGAAGCATCAAGCTGTCCTCAAAATTATTAAGGGATTAGTCCTACCTGCACAGACCAGCTCCCTGCAGCCAGTGAGGGGGGAGTTTCATGGGGCAGATTTCAGCGCAGCATGACCACTACATTTCTGCTAGTCAGAACTGACCGAAAATGGGAGGGCAGCTCTGCAGGGCGGTAGAACCCATTTGTGGAGGCACTTATGCAGAATCCAACAATTCCCTTATCTAGGAATGTCATCCAGGAGACTCCCGGACAAGTAGAGGGTTGCACTGAATAACTCCAAATCCTTCCAATTCTGATTCTGAGATTCAAATATTCATTTTCAAGTGCTTATCACCTGCCAGGACCCAAAAACCTTCAGGGTGGAATATGTTTCTGAGATTGCCATCTTAATCAGCCTAAGGTTTTGATATAATTTTTCAGGAATACAAGTGTTCATGAGCCATAAATTCCAGTATATTTTTCAACTGCTCTCATCTTCAGAATAGTTTTTTTTTTAATTTTTATTGAAATACAGTTGATTTATGTCATGTGGGTTTCAGATGTATAGCAAAGTGATTCAGTTATACATATATATATAAACATATATATTCTTCAGAATAGTTTTATACTCCCCAGTAAATTAAGCCAATTGCTTTTCTCTCAAAATTTTCAGTTTGTTCTACTAGTACTTAGCATTTGTTCTGTCAACCTGCAGAAGATATCAGCTGAATAACTAGTGGTTTGGTTTCACTAAGCAAAAACTTCTATCATGTTATCAGATGCAATGACATTTAAGAACTATTTATGATCAAGTGATTTGTTAATTCTACTTCCTTAAACTCCTCTGTCTCCATTGCCAACTATTTTTCCAAACGGGAGTGGGAGGGGAGATTATTTCAAGAAACCATGACCACTTGCTTTTATGCCTTTATCCGAAATCTTTCTTTGGAGAGTTGTTTGGTAGCTGAGCTGAATAGGCCATGGGTTATAGATATTAGTAGAACTGGCCTCAGGGAGCAAGTGTTCTTTCCACGCTAGTTGACGGTTTTTACAGTAATCCTGGGGGCTGAGAAAATAAGCAGTCTGAGAGCAGGAACCTTATCTTATACATCTTTGTATCCCTCCCAGCTCCCAGCACAGCCCCTGGTGCATAGTAGGCAGACAATATGTTTACCGCTGGAATGGATGAATTAGTGAATACAAATAAATAAATGGATGAATGATGCAGACACATGGCACCGAGGAAGAATCTCCTTGATGCTTTAAATTAAGCATGTCGGGGTTTAGCTCCAGTTGCTGAACTAAATTTCTGCCCCTCACCAGACCAACTCCCCTCTGTGGAGCTTGATGATCATGGAGCCTGTGGGTAGAATGTATTCTGGGGGAGATGAGAACTGCCTGATATGAGAGATGATATCAGAGATTAGTTAACCGTATGGGCTTTGTCCCAGGGGAGGTGTGTGAAATGAATCAGATTAAACAAAATTGATAATGTGAATGCTTAATCAAACAGACAAAGGTAGTCTGCGCAGCTAATTAGGGGCAAATAGAGCGTCCCTCTTGTACCTCATTTAACTGACAAATTGTGCAGACAGTTTTAATGGGAGTCTGTTTAGCAAAGAGAAGGCTGTATAGTTGACAGCTTGGCAAAATGTGGTTTCTGTAACACCACATGATGCTTATGGAAATTAGCCTGGTGCAGCTGAGCTCGGAGCAGTCCTGGGCTGTGCAGATCACAGCAAAACAGACCTTCCACAGACTGCTGGCCAAGGCACTCTTAAAGGCAAAGAGCTAATGTTTAGTATTTTGAAAGGTCAAAGGGTTTAGACTGTGAACATTCAATGAAATCTGCTATTACCCAGTCCAACGCAAGTTGAAAAGTACTGTGAGAGAAACTTCCTGTTTAGAGAAGCAGAATCACCATCAGACAAATGAGAAGCTGTGGCACTGTGCCTCCAGAAACAGTGGCTTTGACTAAGCCAGGTGACTTCAGGAGATGAGAGTGACCCAGGGGTAAAGACACTTTGATCTTCGGAAGCTCCAACAGGTTTAGATACAGGGTCCGGGAATCTCCCAGCATTTTCACCAGGCTCATTCCAGCGTCTCAACTTCTCACTCTGCCTTCCAAACCTCAGTAGGCCCTGGTCTGTCTCCTTTTCCAAATTAAGCACCTTCCTCCTCTCCTATTTGTCTGTCTTTGGACTTGCCATGGTCTTGGAGATTGTGGGAGAAACTCTTGGAACAAGTGTTCTTTTGGGAGGAGCGAGCTGGTTCCCGGGTCGGCACGGAATCAGCTCTCAGGGGTCTGTCCAGAAGGAGTCCAGGGCGAGGCCCCGCTGGCCACGCCCGTTGTGAACAGCATCGTTCGCTGCTCCAAGGAGAATTGGGGCAAAGAATACAACTGCGGTTGGCGTGGAGACGGGACGGGCTGGGGTGGGGCTGGTTCTCGTAGGCTGTCCCGCGGGATGGCCATGCCCGGACGAACGGAGTCGCCAGGCCTACCTTAGCCTGTGTGCCAGCCCCAGGAAGTCACTGTCTGAGCGCAGGACCTAGAACCCGGGGGCTGAGTTCACGGTGCGCGGAATAAGTTTCCCCACCTTGGGTACCCATGCGAGGCTCACAGCGTCTAGCCCACTAAAGGGAATACGGCCACGCATGAAGAGTGGTCGTTTAATGAAGTGAGTTTTGTGAATCACTCCACCAGTCAGACATGGTCCCTTCCGGAAAATGAACAGTTTTGCATAAAATGGTCCATTAGTGTCAATGGAGAGGGTCTGACCTCCTCCGGCTGCTCTGGAAGCCTAGTCAAGTGGAACAACTGGGCTTGTGCTTGGGCTGGAAGACAACATCTCTACCCCAGGAGATTTTACTCTACGTTATTATGCATTAAATGCTAAAATAAGAGTACAGTAATTCCACTTTCAATTGGCAAGGTATAATTTTAGAAAGTCGGAGAAGCACTTAAACATTCTCGAATACATGTGATTTTTAAACAAATGATGGCAAATAGTCTATGTATTAAGTCAAAATATTTTAAACCAGCAGAATGACTATGTTTTCATCACACCAAAGCGACACCACCCACACGTTCAGAACTGTATTGATGCTAACACGATTCAAGTTTACGCTTCACTTTTTGCTCTGAAGTTTGGCTTTTGCTTTCTTGACCAATGGATCAGTAGAAGCAATTGAAGATTCAGCAAAACACATTTGCTGGAAAAATGAGTAACGTAATTTGGAGTCACTATGAAAACAACTTCCAGATTTTTAAAAATTTTTCACCATGTTTAAGTTACTAAGTTAATTATTTCTTTTTAAAGAAGAAAAAATGGGTAATAAAATGTATTTATTAAAGAAAAGTGAAGGGATTCTGCAAAGCAAAATAATAATAATAATAATATCCGGTAAAAAATCCATCTATGCCCAAGAAATTATCATTGTCTTCTACTTTTGGCAGCTTGAATATGACCAGAATCTGTTTTATGTATATGAAAACTTGCAAAATACTCTCATTCCTAAAAATTTTAACCTTGTGCAGCAATCATCACTATTGTAGGCTGGATGGACACTATTATAAGAAGACATAAATGTAACTATTCCTTCAGAGAAAAACTGAAATATTGACAGTAGTTTTCAACTTTAAAGAAACACAAAGGAAATAAAATGTCACATTTTGATTACAATTTTTTATATCATTTATGTAGTTCTGTAGATCAGTTTTACACTTTGATTTACCCATGATAACAGTAAAAACTTTCTTTTCAGGTAGTTCCTCTTTGATGGAAGTGATACATTAGTATGTGATTAAAAAAGCAATGGAAAGAGGTTCACGATTGAAGGAAGGAGCCTAAATTATCCAAATTAATGGCAGGATTTTGTACATATTGGACTTCAGCTTTGATCTGGACCAGCCAGGATCTGTCCTCATGGATCTACCTCAGGAGGCAAATTTATTAATACATTTTTCATCCCATTCCCTTTAGTGACCTGTCTACAGGGCACCTCTTGATTAATTCACCAGCATTCAAAGTGGAAAAGAGTTCATTACTGAGTGAATGTTTTTTGCATGCAACTGATCGATAACATTCAGGCATCTCCAAATCCAGTTGGGGCCTAAATGATTAGGTTCCACAATTCAGAGAATAACAGCTTTGCCACTAAGGTTGCTTGACCTTAACAGACACACCTGGTCACTGCCAGGGAGGGGCTCTCTGAGCCCTGAATAAAGGCCTGAGGTTGAGAGGGGAGAAAGGGAGAGTAGCTAGTAGTGGGACCAGGGGAATGAATGATGGCCAAGGTCAGGCCAACAATCCAGAGTTAAAAGTGTTTGGGGCAGCACAAGCAAGACTAGGATTGGATTAATAAAAACAGAGAAAAGAAAAAGGCCATCTGAAATCAGGCGAAGTAAGATTGAAGGACTGTTTGTATTTTTGCCTTAAATCAACATTTCTTTCTGAGCACTGCTGCTAGTGGTAAGAAAAAATAGACATAATTACTTGATAAGTCAGGCCAAACTTTTCCCTCTATCTTTCTAACACTATTTTATTTATTTTACATTCACTGGAGGGATTTTGGTTGTATAAACCTGACCTGTGTTTATCATGTTAAGCATCTGGCAATTTCTTGCTCCTAACTTCTTTGATGTTAGTTCCCAAGGTAACATTTTCCCACTCTAAGATCTGAAGTCTATGCATTTCAGTGGCAAGACACCTAGGTGGCAGAGCAGAAATTCAGGCACTGGTCTTACTGTCTTTTTCTCACATGATTAATTGACAGTTTTACTTTCTTTATGCAAATTTAAGTGACACATGAACTTAAGCTATTTGTAACAACATGCAGTCACAACACTTGGCATGTGATTTGGAACTATAGGTTCTATTGATTAAGTGATAGCAAGTTGTCATTTTATTGTTTAATTTCAAATTTTGAATTATTAGCTGATATGACTTCCAAAGGTATCAAAACAAGCATACGCTTCTAAAAACGTTTTTGAACCAGATAATGTTTAAATGACTACCAAGATCACAGGAAAACACAGAGAAAGAGCTAACTTAATCTGTCCTTTCATCTCTGTTTGGTGACATGTTGTTCCAAATTTCATCTTCAGAATATATTTAATGACAAAGTTAACATTCATTTCAGAGAAAAGATATTATTACTATTCTGTAAAAATTACAATTATTTGATTGAATTTTGTTTTCTACTTTTTGCTCCTAATAAAGTTGCAAAACTTGCATAAAAGGTTTTAATGGGACACGTAATTCAGTAGCCAGCTCTGATACTACTGAGTTTTATCAAATAGCACAACTGCCTTCTTAGGCCTTGAGTCTTCTTCCACCATCTGAAATGACAAGCCATTCTGCCACCTGGATGGCCTCCAACCATTATTCTTTCGTATCATTGTTTGTGAGGGAAGGTGAAGGAAGAAGAACAGAAAGCATTTGGAAAGCCAGAAAACTCACCTTATTAAAGAACAAGCAAGATAAATAAGATAAACTTATTTATATATTCTGATCATTTATTTTCTTGTAGCTTTCGGAGACTTCACTGTTTCTGTCATCAGCGAATCTGAAGTTCTCCAGGACCGTCTAATCAGCCTGGAGCAACGGAAGTGAGGGTGGACCGCCAGCCGCTGTCTACACAGTGGTGCTTGAGTTAATTGATAAACCTCTCCTTTTTATTATCAGTGCTAGCCTTCTGTCTACAGCCCCACAGCCTATTGCCCCTGCGAGGCACTGAATTGTCCTTGTGGAATTCTAACAGATATTGGAAACCGTGGTGGCAAATTAGCAGGGCCCACAAACCAGAAGTGACAGCTCCAGTACCCTGATGGGGGAATGTAGCAATCCCTCGCCCATAGCAATTGGCCAGGCTTATCATATGGACTAATCACAACAGATCTGGGGAAATAATGGACACCAGATGTTATCGCTTTGTAGGCTTGAGCTCTCCAGAGACTACAGCCCTGATAGGAAAGCTCCCTGAAAACAGGAACACTGTTCTGTTGCTTATTAATCAAACCGGGAGGCTGGGTGTGATCATCTTCTCCTTCCTCAGCACCATGGTTTCTTTCTGCTACGTTGATGAATAGGAAAAACAGTTTCTGTGTGTGTGTGTGTGTGTGTGTGTGTGTGTGTGTGTGTGTAAGAGAGACAGAGATGGGGTGGGGGGAGACAATCTGGAAATGTCTATTACGCACGTGCACACACACAATTCAATTTATTATCTATAAGCATACTTCTCAGAATTAAATTTCTTTCTTAACTCAATTCTATTCAGCATTGATATAGCAGGAAGAACGTTCTTAATTAGATCTTTTATTTTTCTCCATTTTATTTATTCTAATTACACTCAACTTTAAGAAGATTATATGTTTTTAACACGTGTTAAAAATGGAAAAAAGGAGCCCCAATGATGAACCAAATTCTCATTTCTATTGGCTTTCCTGACAATTCTGCATGGATATTCCAAGGTTTCATAAATCTAGCTCATTAAAACTGACGGAATTCAGGATATACTACTGCAAGATATGGCACCTTGACATATCGAATATTTTAAGCTGAAAGAGTTTGAGAAACAGCAGAAGCAGGAGGTCTCTCTGACCTTCCCCACCCGCCTAACCTCACCCCTGAAGCAGGTCATAAGACCCTCATGTGAGAGGTGCCCTCCGTATACCTGGAGGAAAGGAACATCTTTACTACAAACATGGTGGAACCCTGAGAAGAGTCCAAACAGGTCTTGCTTAGCTTCCTCCAGTTTGCTACATTTATCTCACACTTCCCAACCTAATATATTTCTCCACAACTGTCCACCCTTCATCAAACCTAGCATAAAAGCACACAGGTTTAACCATTTCTTTGGGCCTTCTTTTCTTATGAAGGCGCCTATGTCACGTAAAACTTAGACTAAATAAATATGGATGCTTTTCTCCTGTTAATCTGTCTTTGTCAGTTGAATTTTCAGACCCAACCAGGGACCCCAAAAGGGTCAAGGAAAACTTTTTGCTCCCCTAGAGAACCAAACCCATTCTTTTCCCCTAAGCCATCCCCAGTTCTGCATATTACACACTTATGGTCCGACTTAATTGAAGGCCATCACCATTCTATTTATCTTGATGTAACACTTTGAAGTCATTATGTACTTCTCTTTCTCAGCTCTCACATTCAGACTGTCTCCAAAAGATAGTGTCTTGATTTTAGCACTCTCTCTGTCTCTATTTCTCCTGTTTGTTTCCTTTTCTTCCCACTCTCACTGTCCTGGCCCAGTTTCACATCATCTCATTTGTGGAGTATTAATCCGGCCTCCAGAATGGCTTTGTTTGCAGTCCCCATCCAGCCCGTAATGTGACCCCTGGATGTCTCAGTAGCTCTGCATCACTACGTGCATCCTCAGCTCCAGCCATGCCTGTCCCTTGAAGATTCTACCTATTGGTACCCTTCCAAGCTCTGTCCTGCATTTGGCTGTATTAAAAGGGCCAGAGGGCAAGACAGAAGGCAAGGAAACAATTTGGAAGCTATTGGAAAGCTTTGAGAGAAAGAAAAACAGGCCCTGAACTAAAGCATTGGGTAGTCAGAATAGAAAAAGGATAGGATTGTGGAGATGAGCTGATACATCTAATATTATTCAAGTTACACCTATGCTCTCTGGGTGTTAAGTGTACCTCCTATGTCAGATGATAATAACAACAATATTATACTAATACCTGACACCTATGTAGTGTTTACTATTGGCCAAACACTGCTTGAAGGGCTTCACATATATTGACACATTTAATCCTTATAACACATTTCGGAGGTACGTACAATTATTATTGCTACCCTTAAAAAAACATCTTGTTATGCAACATTTCAAGCTTTTTATTATGAAAAAATTTAAACAAAGTAGTAAGAATGGTATTATAAGTTTTCATAGAGCTACAACCCAACTCAATAATTGCGCACTCACGGCCAATTTTGGTTTACCTACTTACTGCTACCATACTCCCTTCCCCAATTTCTGAATCAGTTTCAGTATCATATCATTTTATCTATTTTAGCTCCATTTTAAAACTGAGGAAACAAAGGCACAGAGAAGTTAAGTAACTTGTCCAAGGTCACATAGCAAGTAAGTGGTAGAGACCAGATTTGAACCATGGCTTGCCACTTGTTTTCTGAATGTATGCTTTTACGCTGATGCTCCGATCGGCAATCTTCCAATAGCTTAGATTGCACCAATAACCTCTAAATGCTGCAGATCCTTGTGGAACAAGGCAGGGAGACCCTTAGCAGCCAGTAGTCACTGAAATAAAGGAAGACTTCTTTTTTTATTGAACTATAGTTGATTTACAATGTCATGTTAGTTTTTGGTGTACAGCAAGGTGATTCAGTTATATATATATATATATATTCTTTTTCAGACTCTTTTCCCTTATAGGTAATTACAAAATATTGAGTACAGTTCCCTATGTTATATAGTAGGTCCTTGTTGGTTATCTATTTTATATATAGTAATGTGTGTATGTTAATCCCAAACTCCTAATTTATCTCCCCCTTTCCCCTTTGGTAACCATTGGTTTGTTTTCTATATCTGTGGGTCTATTTCTGTTTTGTATATAAGTTCATTTGTATCATTTTTTTAGATTCCACATATAAGCAATATCATAGGATAAATATCCTTTCTCTGTCTGATTTACTTCACCTAGTGTGATAATCTCTAGGTCCAGCCATGTTGCTGCAAATGGCATTATTTTACTCTTTTTTTATGGCTGAGTAATATTCATTCATATATATATATATATATATATATATATATACCACATCTTCTGTATCCATTCATCTGTTGATGGACATTTAGGTTGCTTCCATGTCTTGGCTATTGTAAATAGAGCTGCAATGAACATTGGGGTGCACATCTTTTCAAATTATGGTTTTCTCTGGATATATGCCCAGGAGTGGGATTGCAGGATCATATGATAGCTCTATTTTTAGTTTTTTAAGGAACCTCCATACTGTTCTCCATAGTGGCTGCACCCATTTACATTCCCACCAACAGTGTAGGAGGGTTCCCTTTTTCTCCACAACCTCTCCAGCATTTATTATTTGTAGACTTTTTGCTGATGGCCATTCTGACCCGTGTGAGGGGATACCACGTTGTACTTTTGATTTGCCTTTCTGTTATAATTAGCGATGTTGAGGATCTTTTCATGTACGTTTTGGTCATCTGAAGAATGACTTCCGTGGGTTCGTTCTAGAGGTGCTTTTTTGGGGGGAGAGTTATAAAACTAGAAGAACCCTGAGTTCCTCCTCATTCATACCACATTCTTTCTGTGTCCTCTCGCCTCATCTTCTACCAATAGGAAAGGGTTTCAAAGCTAGCCCACAAGGGCCCCAAATGTCTCTCTTCTGTTGTCAACCTCTTCCCTATTTAATGGTCTATTTAGGCAATGACTTTCTGCCATGGGTATTCTGTGTTTCTTTCAGAGCCTCCCAGTGACTTGTTAGAGTGAACTGGAGGTGAGGGCTAGGGAGATAAATCCCTATGGTCCAGTGCAAGAGTGGATGCTAATACTTAGACAAAATAACAGGTCCTTGAGTGTCCATGAAAACACAGCCAGTTGGTAGAGTTTTGTCAGTTATCCTGAAAATATTGCCCAAGTCCTATGCTGTGCAGAGCAACCATTCAAATATGGCTGTCAAGTAGATCATAACCACCAGGTTCAAAGATATGGAGCTGCTTGTTCTCACATAATATTTGTAACATGCAGCTCCATTTACTTCTCAGTAACTTAAAGCTAGAAAGAAGTTACAGATATTTTCAGTAAATACTTCTGGTCTGTAAGTGTTTGCAGCCAAGGTTATTTGAAGATAATAAAGACATGAATATGGACATCACGAAATCAGAGTTTCTGATTATTTGAAATAGTGCCTGAGATAAAGTTTAACCTGATATTTTCCCTAAAAGGAAAGTTTACCACATGCATGAATCATCAAAGCAAAACTCAAGGGAGCATTTTCCAGTTGATTATGAAAGTAAACCATTCTCAAGCAATCTCAGCAGAAATGCTCATTTATGTACAATTGATGTGGCACCATCAGCTTTTGTCTGTTGCTAACTCATTATCCTCTAGTCAATAAAACTAGTCTAGAAGCTACCACCAGAGAAGATTCTATATCTTTTACTGTGTATACTTGAAAGTTAATAGAGGTTCATTTCTTTAGATAGGCTTGATAATTCAGACTCTTCCTTAGTTTAGCCAGCACTTTGCAGAAAAAGAGTTCTTGGTGGTGAGGCTTGCTGTTCCATATGCAGGTTTCCCATCTGGACATATTGGGGCGGGTCAGTACAAGTCGCACCCATCTTTCACGTGCTCCAATTAGCTGATCCATCCCTAGAGGCTTCCCCCATCAGGCCTCTTAGGTAGACAACAGAATCTGGGTACCTCATTCTCCCCCCTCTCAACTCCTAAGGTGGCTTTTAAGTTTGAAAAATCCTTTTTTCGTTTTCCTTGCTCTTTTTAGTCTACAAATTTCCTGACTTTTATTTCTAAAGACATACTTGCTCTGAAATCCTTGCCAAAATGATGATGAAATATGAAAAAGAAATCAAGGAAGGAAAACAATCTCATTTGAGAGAGAGACATGGCCAGAGGGATTAAGGGAAAAGGAGGGAACAGAAGAGTGGAGGGTAGTGGAGAAGGAAAGGAAGGATTAAGTTTGGAGGGAGGGAGGGAGGAAAAATGCATCAAAAGGGTAGAAAGAATCCAGCTCAGATGGAGGGAAGAAGAAGGGGTAGTGAATACACCTGCACAAAGCTGGGTGGGTTGGGGTGAGAAGAGAGAGCAAGTAGAAGAAAAATAAAGGAGGGATGTATCAATAATCTTCTATCAACCTCTGACAGGGCTGGGTCCACCTTTTTTGTGTGTTTCTTGAAAGCTACTTGCTTTTTTTTCAGCAGAGTCATTATCAGTTGCATGGCTTCCCTGTGTCTTTATTCCTACAATTCAAAAGTCAGAAAAGAAAATTATTTTCACATTAGCAACTCATTAAGTGCCTCCATATTTGTGGCTGGATCTGAATGCATTGCTTTTACACATCTGAATGCCTACTTGGAGGCATTGTCAGCCAGGGCATCTAGGCTGGGAGCCCTTCTGTCATGCATATGGGTAAGTGGGTGGGGTGGGGCTGTGTCAGAGTCATCCATCATTCTTCATCAATGTCACCACCACCTGCGGGGACCCAGCCAATGGTCAGTCAGTCACTCAGGCCTGACAGCTGGCCATCAGTCCCTGGTGGGGGCTATGCTCTGGGCTCCCAAGGTATTAGCTACTGTCTCTCTTTTGCTAAGACCAATAAGTTCTAGGAAGCTTTCCACCTTTAGAAATATATTAAAGGTATTGGTGATTTTGCTCACCTACATGGCAACTGGTCAGCGTCAGGCCAATCGAAGGTGGAGATTTGTTCTCTATTTACCTAAAATTATGGTAGATCATCTTTTAAAATCAAATATTGGACAGTTCAGGCAAACATAGCAGGGACTTTTATGCATGGCAAAAACATACATTGGTGTTTTTATGCATGTTCATGACACTTTGATACCAAGCAAATCTAGGCTAAATCATGGCAGCTAGCTATTTAATTAGATGAAGTATTAATGAGTTAAGCCTGTCTCATTGGCATAAACTCTCTCTGAACACTGAAAAATTCATGCCTCCCTTTTCAAAATGAGGGATATCAATTATACATCAATATAAAATAAAGTTTACAATCTTCAGTATATAGTGCCATGACTTTTTGCATACGTGCAAGTGACTCTAACAATCCCTAGATCACAGTATGGATTATATGCTTCTTTTCCAATCACATATCTCATAGTATTCCATGTTATAGTAACTTACGAAAATTTTATCTCCTTTCTTGGACAGTGTGATATTGTGATTTATAGGAAAAACGTATATTTGGTCATTTCCATGGCCAAATATGTTGCTCATATATATTTGGACTTCATCCACAGTTTTTGGCTCATAGCTCCCAAAACCCTTGGAATTTCCTGAGCAATAAGAGCAAAATATGCTACCTCATGCTCTCAGTTCCTGAAAACACTTCGGAGAAAGTGACTTTTGGGTGGGAGCTGGTTGCCAGAAGAACCAACCATGTTGGAACTTTCAGTCCCACTCCCTGATTTCTCAGAAGGGGAGAGAGGCTGGAGGCTGAATCAATTGCCAATGGCCAATGATTTAGTCAATTATGACTATGCAATGAAGCTTCCATAAAAACCCCAAAGGGCAGCTTTTTGCCCTTTTTTTGGAGAGTTTCCGTATCAGGGAAACAGAAGGCTTCTGCATGCCACCATGCCAGGGCCCCAAGCTCCACGAAGACAGAAGCTCCTTTGTTGGGGATCTTGCCCTATTTATCTCTTCATCTGGCTGTATTTTGTAATATCCTTTTACAATAAATGGGTAATCTATTGAGTAAATGGGTTTTCCTGAGTTCTATGAGCCACTCTAGCAAATTAATTAAGCTTGAGGAGGGGGCTGTGGGAACCTCTGATTTGTAGCCTGTGGGTCAAAAACACAGGTAACACCCAGAGCTTAAGACTGGCATCTGAAGTGGCAGTGGGGTGGTCTTGAGGGACTGAGTCCTTTACATGTGGAATCCGATTCTATCTCCAGGTAGATAGTGTCAGAAATGAGTTGAATTCTCAGACACCTTGCTGGCTTCCAGGAATTGCTTGTAGGTGTGGGGAAGCCTCCACACACACAGGCTGGAACTGGGTCCGGGAACCCTCTTTAGATAGTAAACAATTAAAGACAGGGTCTTAGTCTTTTTCATACTTGTGTTTCTCGGTGCCTGGCTTGATATCTTGCCCATAGTAGGTGCTTCATTTTTCTTTTTAATTAATGAAAGATTCCTGAGTAATTTTGAAGTCAGAATAGGTCTTTAAAATCTCATATACTGGGCCTCCCTGGTGGCGCAGTGGTTGAGAATCTGCCTGCCAATGCAGGGGACACGGGTTCGAGCCCTGGTCTGGGAAGATCCCACATGCCGCGGAGCAACTGGGCCCGTGAGCCACAACTACTGAGCCTTTGCGTCTGGAGCCTGTGCTCCGCAACAAGAGAGGCCGCGATAGTGAGAGGCCCGCGCACCGCAATGAAGAGTGGCCCCCGTTCGCCGCAACTAGAGAAAGCCCTCGCACAGAAACGAAGACCCAACACAGCTAAATAAATAAATAAATAAATAAATTTATATAAAAAAAAAAATCTCATATACTTAGTAGGGGCCTTAACAAACAAGAGATCAAAGAGAGAAGAAAATACAAGAGAATGAAATGAAAAAGAAGCTCACCCACTTCCCAAGTGCTAACACTGAAGTTCATTCAACACATATTTTTTTGAACAAGTGCTATGTGCTAGGCACAAGGTTCTATGTTGGAATAGTTGGTGAACAAACCTCTGCCTTTGTTTACATTCTGATGGGGAAATGACCATCCAGTCAGAGAGAAAGGAGTATAAGGGTTTATATGAGAGATTATTACAAGAGAGCAAAAGAGTCTAGACATATTTGAATTATTTTATCAAAATGTAAATGGAGTCTGATTCACCATGGCTCTTCTACTCCATAGAGAGGTCAGCCCAAAATGTACTGCTAGCCCAACACTGAAGGGAAAGCAAAAGCAGTAAATCTATGTATTTATTTTAATTCACTATATGAACACTTCAGACAGGGCATATTGCATCTTAGTTCTGAGATGGAGACTTAATGCTAAATTTAAAATCATTGCCAGTATCAGGGTAAACGGTGAACATAGTACCATGAGGGGTACTCAGTTGACTGCCAACATCTCTATTAATTGATATTTAGGAAAGCTGTACATTTCTCCATCTGGATGGGTACTGTAGGCCTCTGTTTTTATTTTTTCTGTTTTGGTCTTAACTCAGCTCCATAAATCTGTATTTTTGACTGTTATACCCCTCATGAAGAACCAAGCTTATCTTATTTTTTAAGTCAGTCCTGAAAAATTCTAAAACACATACAGTAGCCTTCACCCAGCGTCCATGGGAGTCTGAGTTAAGTTATACTCACTAGACGCAATATAATTGGTCTGTCTCACTCTGAGACTCCTTCAGCACCACCTAGGCAATCCAGTTTCATAGAGGTGACACTTAGGGCCCAACTGTCCCCAAGTTGCATCACTTTCAGTTCCTGGGTTGGTCCAACCCTGATGACTGGGCTTCTCTGTGGGGCCCCACTGTGGCCTGCCCAGTCTCCCTGTAGATCTGAACACTCTACCTTGAACCCCAACATGCCCGGTTGAGGTCCAGTTCTTGCCTTCACCTTTCCTATGTCAGCATCCTGCCTTCTTGTTGAAGCTCAGTTGCATCCTGCTTCAGTATGTCTATTTTTGCCATAATCTTCTACCTCAAATTGCTCAGTGATTACGTCTTCTGGGGGAGATATACTCTTAAGTGAATAATTGCAACACATGATAAAATTGATGCGAAGCATTTCTAGAACATTAAGAGAAGCAGCTAACTCTGGCTGAGGGAGTAGGGCTAGTGGAGAGTCAGGGAAGATTTCACAGAGAAGGTAAGAGATAGCTTAAGCCTTGAAAAATGAACAGGAGTTTTGCAGATGGGGAAGAGTGTTCAGAACAAACTGGACCAAAGGAAGATCATTCCAATGTATGTTAGAATCCTTTATGTTGAAGGTCACAGACTACACAACTTGAGTTGGCATGAATCAAAAGATGGACAGGTCTGTCTTCAGGTATAGTTTGATCTAGGGCTCAGACAATGTTATCAAGATTCTGGCTCCATTTTTCTATGACTTTCTCAGCTCTGCATTTCTTCATCTTTAGGCTGGGTCTGCTCATGGAATCCAAATGACAGCAATAGTTCCAGACCTCATACCTGCACCCACCATTGTCGAGGAGAAATGTGGCAAAAGTCTTAAAATTCATTTTTGTTCCCTAGACCTGATTGGGTTATATACTCATCACTGAATTTATTATTTAATTGATGGAAAGGAGATAAGGCTTCAGCCGATCTGGAACTATGCCCCAAACTGGAAGTAGGCCAATCCCATCTTAATCACATGGCTAAGAATGGGGGAGAGTTAAGTTCCTCAAGGGGATGTCAAAATGTCATTGCCAGGAAAGAAGGGATGGATGATGGAGAGGCCATTAACAATATCCTCTGTAAAAGGGCTGGAAAGTGCTTTAGGTGTGGTCTTATTTTACAATTGGAAGATTTATAATTTATAATTGGAGAGTAGGGAGACCTTGGAAGTGTAGCCACTGATGAGAGTGAAAGGAAGGCAGGACTCCTACTGAGAAGGGTAATGCTGAATTAGTCAATGTAAACACTAAGCTGCTGGAGCAAATAGCCTCCAAACCGTAGTGGCTTAAGGAAGACAGAAATGAGTTCCGATTCAAGTAACAGCCCCGAGGAAGATCGTGACTTTGCTCCATGTGGTCGCTCAGAGATTGGGTCCCTTCCTTTTTGGTGTTTCGCATTCCCTGGGGCATTGACTTTGCAAGCATGGTTGACATTGAAGCCATATCCAAGTTTTAGCTCTTGGGGTAGAGAAAGAGAACGGCCAGGGTAGCAATTTCCTTTTAAGTAAGTGTACGTATCACTTCAGCTCATTCCATTGGTAAAAATTTAGTCAAATGACCACACAGTCACAAGGAAGGCTAGGAAATGTGGACTCCAGCTGGGGTTCAGGTGCAGCACATGTACCCAGGAAGAAGGAGAGAATGGATTTGAGAAGCAAAGAGCAATTTGCCTCAGATGCTAAAAAATCTGGTGGAATTATTGGGTAAAGAAAGGAGTCGCATGAGATGATCAGATTCAGGTTTAAAACATTTCCCTTGGGCATGAAAGGAGGACTGAAGTAAGAGAATCACCAGCTGAGAAGGTGTTGCAGTCACGCAAATGTGCAATGTTGAAGGCCTGAGCCAAGGTTTCCTTGGAGATAAAGTAAAAGAGGTGAACTACATGACCTCGAAGACGTTTTCCACTCTTCGCATCCGTCTTCTAGGGTATGAGTTGCTGCTCGTTGCCATGAGTCTAAGCCAATTTTAAAAATGAGTGCTTACCCACACACAGCACTCGGTGGGTGTTAATAAAACACCAAATGCTGTCAGGAGCATGGACAGAGCCATTCCTGTCACATGATAGGGTAGAGAGTATCCCATTTCTGCTATTTCCAGTGCGATACATAATTGAAAAAGGGTGTTGTCGAAGTGGGAAATGGCGGGACTCAACCACTTACTAACTGTGCAGCCTGGGGCAGGAGGCTTGGTTTCTCTGACCTGTATTTTCTTCATCTGTAAACAGGGAACTAACACTCTCTGAAAGCGTGGTGGGAATCAATGAAATAACCTGTGTGAGAGTCAGGTGCTCAACAGGGAAAATCAATACACATCCCTTTCCATCCAGTGAATGTTTATAAATTTGTCTTTGTCCTTAAGAACATCTCCGTGCTGATCTCAGAGGGAAAGAGAATAGATTTTTTTTTTTTTTTTTACCTAGATATGCTCTTTGGACTGGCCCTCTGTCCTAACTCAGCCTCATTACCCTCAGGGTGCCTGGTGACTGAAGATCCACAAGCTCCTTGCAGCTGGCAGAGGAAATTCATTTTTTCCTGTCATAATAACAAAGTGCCGAACGGCAGGCCGGGCATAGTTTCGTATGGGAAAACCCACAGAAAGGGACAGCTGAAAGAAGCTGTGCTTTTCTCCGATATTTCTTGTCAGGGACAAGCATCCTCAAAAGGAAGAAAAAAAAAAAAAAAGAAAGAGAGAAAAAAAATCCCTGTTGAATGTGGATGTCTCCTTTCTAGGGACAAAATGGCTCTGCCCTCACATCCTCTTAGCCTGCCTTTTGCTGAATGATACCTAGTCCGGACTCCTGGGAAGCAGTTAACTTGGCAACCTTTCTCTTTGATGGGCTTGTCTCAGTCAACAGCAGCAGCTCAGATAACTACACATGCCACTGTCTTGATTTGCCCTTGGAAACATCTCCTAAGAAATCAAATTCCTGGGTCCACTGCCTAAGTCCTCGGTGTGGCAATTTAACTGAGGAAAACTAAAACAAGAGAAACTAGATGGTTTTTTTTTTTTTTTCCAGAACAAATTAATGGTTGTAAGTGGGTGTACATGCTTATTTGCAACTGCGTACAAACATCTCTGCGTACAGTGAAATGCTTACAGGAAATTAAGCCTATGTCTTCAAGAGGCAAGATGAAATCCACAGCTTGTGAACATAGCTGCTTGGGTGCTGATGGGGTTCAAAATACCCCAAAATATGTTCCCTTGGCATATTGAATATTTTAAGCTGAAGGAGTCTGAGAAAACCACAGAAGCAGGAGGTCCTTCTGATTCCCGCCTGCACCCTGCCACCTCCCACCCTTCTCCCCTAAAGCAGGTCATAAACCCTCATGTGAGAGGTGCCCTCTCTATCCAGAGGAAAGGAGCATGTTTATCTCCAAAGACAAAGAATCCTCACAAACAGGCCTTGCTAAGTTTCCCAAGTTTACTACACTTACGTCATACTCCTTAACCTGTCACGTTGCTCCACAATTGTCCACTCTTCAGCAAACCTAGGGTAAGAATACACAAGTCTGTTTCTCTGGGTCTTCATTTCCTGATGATGGCTTCCTCGTCACACAAAACTTACATAAATTTGTATGCTTTCCTCCTGTTAATCTGTCTTTGTCTGTTGAATTTTCAGACCCAACTGGAAACCTAAGAGGGCTGAGGAAAGCTTTTTCCTCCCCTACGGTGGCTTCCTTACCAGTGAGCAAAGTTTCCCTTAAAAATACACGATATTGTGAGAAGAAATGATTATAAAAATATAAGTAAGAACGACGTTAACACGTAAAGCAGCATTATAATGCCTTTTGACACAAAGGAAACTTGATGATGAAAAGTGCTCCAGGCCCCTTGGGGGAACATTAAGAGGAGCAGGGAAGCCTCCTCCACTGCAGGCACAGGGTCCACGATACTTTCAGGGGCCCACAAAAACCGATTACGTTTCCCAAAATGGGAAAAAAATGTGACATATTTAAAGTTTTATAATCAGGGGACTTCCCTGGTGGCACAGTGGTTAAGACTCTAAGACTCTGCGCTCCCAATGCAGGGGGCCTGGGTTCGATCCCTGGTCGGGGAACTAGATCCCACATGCATGCCGCAACCAAGATCCCGCGCAACCAAATAAATATTTAAACAATAAAAATAAATAAAGTTATATAATCATCTGTTGATATTATTCTGGTGAGAGGGGCCCGCAAAGGCTAAAGTGCTCAGAGGACCACAAAAGTAATCCTGTGGCCCTAAAAGGAGTCAGACTTTAAACACAAAGTATAAAAATGAAGGAAGATAAAACTAGTAAACTTTTAAATGGAATATTGTATTTAGTAATTTATAATCCACAGTGAAATCTGATGACTTTTACGGAAAAGCAGTTTAGATTTCTGCAGATTGATAAACCATTATTTTCACTTTCAACACCAAATGTTAATATTAATCTAATTTGACTCTTCTTTTCTTAACTTAGAATAAGTCAACACGAAGTTCTCTTACGCTGTCATATCATCCACTTCCCAGTTCTTCCGACACCCTGAAATCCTTTATTTCCCTCCTGGTGGGGAGGAACGAACACCTCTGGGTTAGTGGCTGGTGTTCAGTGTTGACCAGCAGGGGCTGCTAGAGAACAATCCCGGCCCCGTGGTCTCTGCAGAGGAAGTGGAGGAGCTGCAGAGTAAACCCCCTGAGACAACTGAAGCCCTGGTGGGCAGTCAGGGCTTCGAGGACCCACCCAACACAGGAAGTCTAACTTGTTGTGGAGAGATGAGCCATTCTGGGCTTAGAGATTGAGAAGCAAGTGTAAATGGTGGCCCATGTTCTCGAAGTTTCTGTGTTTCGGTGAATCGTACGTGGACCTTAGATCCTAGAGCCCCAGCAAGTCCGGTTCCTCCGGTTGAGCCATGACCTGGCAAAGTCTGAAGGAGAAGGGACAGGGGTCTGGTTGACTCTCCACCCTCCTACAAGAGACTGAAGCCCTTCTCCTGATGAAATGCTGGGTCTCAGACTGCTTGTAAGGGGGTGAATGTTGTGTTTTCTTTGAGCCTGTTTTGAAGGACAGCAAGATTTAATTTTGAGCTCTAGTCTGGCCTAGAGAATAACTCTCTGAAAGAATCCCGGTAACAACGAACAAATGGAAACTTCAGACCAGCTCTGGGTTTTCTCCCTGATGATTTCATAAAGTGCTGCGGAGGCCGCAGCTGCCCGGTAACAATTCCAGGCAGCCTTCGGTGGACCCTCGGCAGCTCAGTTGAATGGCCGGTTTCAGGAACTTAGTCTTAAAGGGGCATTTGCTGTCTTGCTGCAGCCTATTGTGTTAAAGAGAGTTTTTTTGGGGGCGGTGGAGGGGGTTTGGGTTTTTTTTTTTTTTTTTTTTTGGCCCGATTGTAAATGTTTTGAATTTAAAAGACACCCAAATTCATTAAATGTGTGAAATGATGGGAAAAAAAGTGTGAAATTGTAACAGTCGGTTTGTAGTTGATTAATAGAAATCTCTTCTAACAATCCCCAGAACCTTCCGGGGGTCATTGGAACAGAGCAGCTGTAGAGACAGCAGGAGTGATTTTGACACTACCCGGTGAGGGTTGTGCAAAGTTCCAAACAAGTGGGCAGAGTCCCATGCACTCGGCCGCTCACAGATGATTGGCTACAAAGTCAAATTAATATGCCGATCCACCAGCAAGGTGCTGCTTTGCTCTGGGTCTTGGAGGGGTTTGTTTTTAAGATACATTATGGTTTCATAAAGGATGAATCACTTAGAATAAACTGGCCACTTTGGCCCCAGGTAACTTTTTGCTCAGGACCAGTCTGATTTCTGAACTTGACCATCTGTGCCACAAGCAGAGATTCATAATTTGGTGTGTGGCAGCGACTTTGGGGTGTCCTGAAAGGGGGCTATTTAATGAGCACCAGACTTGGCAATGGACTGGAGTCTCCAGTTCCCCGTTCGCCACACCACCTCTGCTGCAGACCGGCCTTGACAGGGGCAAGGAGGGGAAAGTAAAACATCGCCTTTCTTTAGGGCAGCACATTTTTCCATAATTTTTGGCCTCTGCCCACCCCAAACCTGTAGTGTTTTTTTTCTCTTTGAAACCCTGCTGCAGGCTACCATTCTGAAGTTAAAGGATTTTGCCTTCGAAGAGGTACAAAGGAAACATCAAAGTAAATGTCCTCACAGTGACATAAGGATAGAATAATGGTGACCTAGCAGCTAGAGACTTGGCCAAATGCTGAAAGTAATTCACGCCACTCACTAACAATGGGGGATGTGTGACAATGATATATACCAGGAGACAAGGACAACCACTTCGCAGGGCTTCGATGCCCCACAAACCCAATTGTAGGCAGATCAATACTGTCATAAGACAATTATCAAAGACCATCAGCACATCATATTTTCATACCATAAACAGCTCAAGGCGCCAGGGATGGCTTTCCTACAGAAAGCACATAGCATAAATTTGAAGGGTGTGAAATTGACATGATTAATAATTATAGTTATTAGCACATGTGCCAGCTGCTCATGTATGGTTTATCCCTTGATTTATGGTGCCATAAATGCCCATCTCTCCCTCTGATGCCGAATCAAGGGGGCACACAACTGTGGGCAGAATGAGTCTTTCTCATTGCCAGGAGTTTCACCACAAATAAAAGAAAAAAGTGGGTTGAAAATCACCCTGGATCTGGAGACACCTCTGTGAGAGAGAAGCTGCCTTTTGTTTGCACGGCTGCTTTATCGGCTGCTGAAACCTGTCTGTTCAATGTTCTCAAAGCCTTTGAAGTTTGGACTGCAGCTAACAAGGGGCTATAGTTTTCCAGCCCCCCTCACTCCTTCGAGCTGTTGCCAGGCTGCACACAATCACTATACATATTACAGATGAAACCACTAGGGCCAACAATGGAAGAGGCAAAAACTAATCTTTAGGATGCCAAAAGTTAAAGCTTTTGCTGTCAAATGCAACTTGAGAGGGGTTTTTCTGGACTTTAGTAAATGTTTTAATTGTTTCATATGGTTATAAACAGATCTGGATATTCCTGGTCTACCAGAATACTCTTTAAAATCTGGTTCCTCAGCAGTCATCGTCTTTGGGACAAAGGGACAGCTCTAGGAGCCAGTACAGACCCAAGCCTAAACATACAAATTTCTCTCAACAGTCATTTCCTAGTGAATGAATAATATCAATTGCTACTCATGACTTATATAATGTTAAATTACAGGTTCGAGAAAAAAATAAAGGATAGTAACGAACATGAGCTCTGTTAGCTGTTTGAATAGCTTTCTTTACTTTTCATATTAAAAAATAAGAAGAAAATAGGTAGAGGATGCAGATAAGTTTTTTTTTTAATTTTAGCATCATAATTATGCAAGTACATTTAAGACATGTAGAGAAGGTAAACAAATATGGTAGAAAGGAATGCTTTCATAAAAGGCAAAACTTAAAACTTGCTATCCAAATATGGAGATTATGGGACACATCAAACATTGCTTAAGATGAATGAAAATGTCCTTTACAGATCTCCCCAGCAGGCCAACAAAGAGGCATCAAAAATCTTGAAGACTTCTCCTCTTTTGCCATGCTTCTCATATCCTGGCAGCCTGGCTTCAGGGGTCTATGGCTGGTTCAGCAGGGAGAGTCTGAGCAATGGAGGCTGCCCCCCTTTCCATCATACCTGGCTCAGGAATTCACCTTCAGCAGCTCCCACTCCTGAACCAAGACCAGGATCTAAGGATAATTTATCCTACTAATAGATTAACTTTGATGGAACGAGCATATACTCACAGAATTTCAAAATAATGCATACTGACTTTTTTTAGCCCTGGAAAGAACTCAAGTGATATGTACACAGTGCTATATTTAAAATGGATAACCAACAAGGACCTATTGTATAGCACAGGGAACTCTGCTCAATATTATGTATAACAACCTAAATGGGAAAAGAATTTGAAAAAGAACAGATACAGGTATATATATAACTGAATCACTTTGCTATACACCTGAAACTAACACAACATTGTTAATCAACTATACTCCAATATAAAATAAAAAGTTTTTAAAAATCAGATAATGATTAGAATACTCCATGAAAACAAAACAAAACAAAAATGTAAAGGCTAGCAGATACTTCCATGGGCTCTTAGAGGACAATCAATGTTCTAATGGTATCTTTGGAAGAAATTTAGAAAAGACTGCCAAACTTTAGGTCTCTTCAAGTTAAAGCGAGTAACCCAAGAAACAACTTAGGTAGCTTCATTATTTTTTTAAGCAAGTAGTGTTTAAAATAAAAATCAATATTTTTCTAACTAATGAATATATATAAAAATGGGTAAGTCCTTAATCTAAACCTCAGTAAACATAATGTCAGCAAAGTGTTTAATATTTTAATTAAAAGAAAATTTACAGTAGGAGCACTTTTAAAATGTTACTTGTTTTAAATATAATCCTGTATATATACATTATTAGAAATGCTTTTGAAGCAAATCATTATAGACAGATCACAGAATTAAACATTATTTCTAAGTTGAAAAAAGAATGAAAAAAAGAATTTAAAAGTAAAATATAATTGTAAAAAATTAGAATGAATAATGGATTAGATCATGAAAACTCATATAATTCATGTTCTGAAAGGACCAGAGCTGGGTTTTTTTAAGTTTTTAAAGAATTATTTGTATGCAGTAACAATTGGGCTGCATGCTCAAATTGTATGATTAAGAATACAGATTTTAGTAATAGTAAAGAAAACTACTATAGAATAGAATAAGTTAATGGATAAATTTCCATGTGATATATTGCATAATTTTGATGCAAGAGGAGGACATTTCAAGATTAAGACTAACAAAATGTCCTACAAAATACTACACACATAGACTCCTACACTATTATTGGTCAAAGGGCCATTTCAGATCTCGCCAAAATGCTCTACTCTGCAAATGCAGGAACTAGAGGATACTTAATAAGTGCTTTGAAAAGAGTGGATGAATGGTCACTTTTTATTTATTAAGAAGATAAATAAACTATGATACATTTGATGAAAAAATGTCTTTTCTCCAAAGTTAAATTATGAGTGAATTTTCTTGACAACATCTAGAAGAAGATAAAGGAATATTTACCCTTAAGAAGGTGATAGACAGAATTGGTCTCCAAATAAGTCTCTGAACTTCAGTTTTCTGAAGAAGAAAAAGAAGGGATGTGAGCAGAGAATTGGAAATATGTCAGAAAGCAAAATCAATACTTTTGTTCTCATTGACTTGGCACATTTAATAATTTCCTTCTCATCCATGAGTGAGTCACTGGATTCCCATAAAGAGTGCTCTGAGTCTACATTCTAGAGACTCAGGGAACTGCCCAAGCCCACTACTACACACTCATTAGTGCCTGCTTGCTTTCCTTGATATCTCTGGTTGCTATTTTATGGCCTCATTCCTAATCTTTCTGTATATGACTCTTTCAGAAAGCTGCTTTGCCTTGACTGTTGGGTCTTTGACCTTTGGCTTCATTTTTCAGTTTGGTCTCTCCAACATCCCTTGATTCTGCTGTTCAACCCCAGAGTCAGCAGTGTCTTCACACTCAAACCCAGCTGGAGCCAGCTTGCCCACAAGGAGAACTCATATCTTTTGTAATTATCAAAATCTTATAAATTTTGTCATTTGTGGTAAGGTTGGTGAAACAGTGAAGAGGCCCTCCCTATCTGCCCCCTTCTCACCCAAGTGCTCCATAAAATACTTCTTTGGGTTTCCTGATGTTTCTTAGACACATTCAGGTGAGCAGAGAATGACAGCAGCCATCACTTGAATGTTTGTAGGTTAATTATAGTCTAGGACTTTTATATTGCAAAATTCAGACCTGGTCTCCAAAAGTAAGGAAGCCACCGCCTTTATTTTATATGTCTTTGGTTTAGTTTGCTATGACACTTGCCCAAACAGAATGGCCAATCTATGAATTTTGTCTCTAACTTCTTGTTTACCTTTGGAATTGTTTGGTAGGGTACGGTCGAAATAATAGGTTTTAGTTTTGTATTCCAAGGGGAAAACTTTTATTGAATTAAGGCTTCTCTGATTGCAGATTGATTCCCTTAGGTTACTCACCAGCTCATAACTGTGATGAGTCTGAAACTTACCTATAATCTCTAACAAGATGTATCGACTGTATCTTTAGAGAGTCCAGGAATCAGTCTATTTTAGGTACTTGAATAGCATTCATAGAGTGTCACATTGGACACTTCAGTGTCCTGAAGGAGTTCAGTACTAGCTTCTAGATCCCTTGATGCATCCTAGAACCTGGCTTCATACAGTAGATTTAATAAAACTGAACCTAATCCATAGCCCAGAAGTAATTTTTTGGTGACAGAGAATGAATTAAATAGAATATCAATTCTGACACAATTGGCACATCAAGGAGGAACAGGTTTAGGATCTGAGTCAATCTCTCTGGGTGGCCACATTTCCTTAAAAGCTGCCAAAGACCAACCTACTAATGTTATTAAATGCTTTTGGAAGTTGAACTATACACATGTGGCCACAGTCTATGCCAATCAACATGTAGTTTGGACTTTGCCAGGGGTGGAAGTTCTGTGGGGGGTCTGGGTGGTAGGTAATCATTGCTCAGGGGAGGAAGTGTACCAATGAAGATCTAGTCTTGACCTCAACGTATTCACCATATCATTGGGGAGAGTAAGTATAAAACTTATACAACTCTAGAAATCATAAATATGGTCAAGGAATGTATGATAAATGCCAAATGAGGCACAGATAAAGAAAACATGCACCTGGAGTTCTGAAAAAGGAGAGATCAGATGAGAGAGTCCAAGGATGGCCTTACAGAATAGATGAGACTTTGCCTTGGTTTTGAATGGAGTGATGGATTTGTCAGAGGAATGTGGAGGGCTCTGCTAGAAAGAATGATGGAAGAGGACTGTTTGGAAGATGGTGAGATGATGTAAACAGAAGGGCAAGGACTAAGGAGTAAGCCATAGCATTTGCCAACTCTAAAGAAGATCCACTGCTACCAGCCTACAAGGGGTACCACGTGGCAGAAACACCCTAGTTTCTATGCACTGCGTGAATTAGACTCAATGAATCTTTCAGTTAAAAAGTTCTTGCTGCTGTTTATTCTATATCCTTCCCAATCGTCAAGATATGAGTGTCATTTCTCTGCAATGTCCTGGGTGTCTCTGGATAATAAATCCTGTGCTTGCACCATGTTCCTTGTCTTGCGATTTAGGAGCAGACTCTCAGCTGGGTTGAGCTGCCACCCACAGTACAGAGATAGGACCGTCTTGAGGTGGCGATGTCCGGTCCTCTATTATTCTTCTAGGAAAGATAATACCTTTGTGTCTTTAAAATGGAGGGGTAATAAGCATGACAGAACTATTCCATAGTCAAGGAAGGAACACTGACATAAGTCCAAAGGAGTGTAATGAGTTAAACATTTAACTAACTCTAGTTACCTTGACTTAGATTTCCTTATTGGACGGCTGCAGGTGTGGGTGAACCACCACAGATATGAAGGGCTAAAGGGAACTTCTGCCCCTCTTACAGGTTTCATTTTCTCATTCACTCTCCATGTCTTCTTTCTTGTTGAGGGAAATTTCCTCATCAATGTCCTCAGGTCATGATGGTGTCACACATGCTCCGTCATCACAGAGACTCTCATGTGGGCTTGAGGGATAACTAGATGCTATTTGTTTCTTTTAGGGGACTCCTTTGTCATTTTGTCTTTCTGTAGGCTAGACTCCCGCCTTTAGATGGTTGCTGATTATCCTTCCAGGAAGTCCTGGAAGTCTTGCTAAGTTGGTTTATTTTTCAAGTCTCTATTAGATCAGTTTCATAACATTCACACAGCACCTACAGACACAGCTAGCCAGAAACACAAGAATATTGTGCATTGTGCCTCTAATAATCTAGTACATTATTTACCATTGTCTTAGCTAAAGCAAGACATCGGGTTGCTCTCCAAGAATGGTGGTTCCTCAACACTTGCTAGTGTAGCTATCTGAATAGAGTTTCTGGAATCTGTGAATGTATCTATCATAGGATAGCAATGTTTCCTCATTCTTGCTTCGTAATGACCCTCACTCAGCTTCCCTAAGAGTAAAGTCCATTTTGTTACATCTTGACAGACTGAACTGTAGATTTTAACGAGAAGAATTCAATGTCATATACAAGCTAAATCCCAAACTACCTACATATAAATCATTCTCCCAGAGGGCAATAAAAGGCAGAAACAACATAATAAGTGTAAATAGGTTGAGATTTAGCCACCAATTGATCAAATGGCAAATAATTAATAACATGGCCAAACACCCTTTTGTTGCCTTGGTGGAATACAAATTCATAAACACTAGTAAGACTTCAGATCAAATGTATTATTTTTAGATGGCCACAAAGAATAGAAACAAGGATGTATATAATCATGTGTGTCCCTGGTATGTGCATATGAAGTGAGCTGGGGAAGAAAGTATAAAGTATCATCTTAACCTTCAAGATTGTACCTTTTGACAAAACATGCTGAGTTAACACACATAAATTATCAGTTATTACATTTCTCCCTCTATTCAGAAAGGAAGCAGCAGGCTTCCCTGGTGGCACAGTGGTTGAGAATCCACCTGCCAATGCAGGGGACACGGGTTTGAGCCCTGGTCCGGGAAGATCCCACATGCCGTGGAGCAACTAAGCCCGTGCACCACAACTACTGAGCCTGTGCTCTAGAGCCCGTGAGCCACAACTACTGAAGCCCGCACGCCTAGAGCCCGTGCTCCGCAACAAGAGAAGCCACCGCAATGAGAAGCCTGCGCACCGTAACGAAGAGTAGCCCCCGCTCGCCACAACTAGAGAAAAGCCCATGCGCAGCAACGAAAACACAACGCAGCCAAAAATAAATAAATAAATAAATAAATAAATTTATTTTTAAAAAAAAGGAAGCAGCAGTTTTTGTCATAACCCTCTGATTCACAACCTACTAACTCTTTTAGTACGAGTTTCACAAGCTTATCAGAGTTCTTATTTTGTAACTATAGCACTTTAAATGGACTTTTAAAACAGAAAGAAATTTTTCACTTCACTTTTCAATTTTTTCTCACTAGGCTTAATTTACTTCTGCCTTCTGTGCAGTTTAAAAGAAAAAAATTGGAAAATGCGTGATCAATTTCAGGCCACTCCATCGTTTAGCAAATTGCTGTTCAGTTCTTTTAATAAGCTTATTACAACCTTGGAGCACCAGAAACTTTAGGTCAAATAACAGTCCCTATTAAGACATTGTAAAGGGATCTGTAGGGTAAATAAGACATATAAGCTACAATTCCTGCCCTTACGTTGTTACCTGGTTCTTAGTAGGACAGTGAACCGGTAAGACAAGCATTTCGCTGGTCCATTACCCTGCATTGCTATCAGGTTGTGGAAATCATCGACTTATGGTAAGTGTTCTTATCACTTAAATAATAATAATAAATAAGAGGGCAGGAGGAAACTCTTGGAGGTGATGGACAGGGTATGGCTTGATTGTGGTGATAGTTTCACGGATGTATAATTATCTCCGATTCATCAAATTGTATACATTAAGCACATATGGCTTTTTGTATGTCAATCAGACCTTAATAAAGTGGTTTAAAATTTTTAAAAATAAATAGATCAATAATACATATGAAACCATTTTTATATTGGTAAATCTATGCAGTAACAACAACAACTAAATCCAAAAAACAAAAAACCAGCCAGCAGAGATGCCAGTGATAAAGGCAATTTACTAGACAGCTGGGATCATATTTACTTAAGTGAAGGGGGGATTACAATAAATTAATAGGTTCAAAGATCCACCACAGTAGATGGGGTCTAGTCTGGAGTCTTGCTGTTAAATGAGGAATTGAATTTCATCATTTAGCCTTATTATCAAATGACCTTAGATTTTCCTCTTAAGAATGAAACACCCTTAAATATTTTTGTCTTTTGTGAAAAGAAACATTAATCTTTATGTCCATTTAGATATTTTTACAATGACACTTGTCTATTCAAGCCGTTTTTCTGAAGACTGTTTATGCTGAAATGGGCATCTGCTCAGCTCACCCAATTCAAAACAAAAATTTGCATAATCTGTATTTGCATAGCAGCAAGTGGGTGGAGTTTAGACAAGTGCACAGATGAACATAAAAATCAAATATGGGCAGGAGGAAACTCAATTTCATTATAAGAAACCATGTTTGTTTAAACATAAAAAAGCTGTGTAAACAATCCAAATGTGTTTACTATAGTTTAGCCTACAAGGCTCCCATTTTGTTCCCATCCTTTCAGCAGCCCAGTTGAACAATGCAAGTAAACTTGTGCTGCTCACAAGAGACATCAATTTAAAATGTACTCTTAGAAAAATATAAGAAATAGGATGGAAAAGCCATGAATAGAATGATGTGTGCTCTCTGGAAGAAAAAAGTTAAAGACAATAATTATCAAAAGATATAATCAGAGATTTTTGGAAAATTATTCAAGCAGTCAAAAAAATAAAAAATTAAACAAAAATATTTAAAAGTTTATATACAGCAAAATTTTAAGAATTTAGAAGTTGAAGCAAGTAAGAGTAGGCGTGAAAAGGATACAAATGGGAAATGGGGTTAGCGAGAATAACTTAGGGGGACAACATCCCTGTAACAAAGAAAAGGAAAGAGAAAGATCATAGAGAGGAGTATTAACTTTAAAAAAAAAGAGTTTTGGCATAAATAGGGTGCTATCTAAAGTGATCGGGTCTCAATATATATATATATGTATATATACCCTGATGGACAGGGTATATATATATATATATATATATACACTAGGCCCAAGAAAGTAAGACTTGGACACTCAATGTATAACTAGTATGCTGTGGACCTGAATCTTCGCAAATGTATTGTCATCTGTGGTCAGCAAATGAGACCATAATGTTAGGTCTATCATAACACAAACTGTGTATTAATGGAGCCATTAATCACCATCAAAACTGTATCAGGAGTGAAGATAGCCAAAGAGAGCTTAACTGACAGCAAGTGGCCATAAACCTGTCCAAAAACTAATTTGATTACCATCATACCAGCATCTGTGCCACTTATGAGGGTTCATTTTTGTGATGAAATTAAGTAGACAAGTCATTCATGCGTATAATAGACATCTAAATCATGGTAAACATGTTGCTGGCAACAGAAGTAGTTCAAGAAAGTGGGGGATTGTTTTGGTGTCTGAATGTAGAACCAACTCAATGCAAAGCGTCTTTTGCACAACAGTTGGTTACAAAATGCCATCAAAGAAGCTTTGGATGAAGCCAAATGCCAAGCGAAAAAGAAATGGATGCAAAGTCAGCTGGGGAGATTCAGGGGATGTTGGTTGTTTACAAGAAGGAATGTTTTGCCAGGATAAACTCTCACTCTTTATGGGTCATAAATGTTCCTAGCAAACAATCTGTTTTATTTGGAGACTGTTGGATCAGTTAGATTTTAGTCCTGACAGACAGAATTGTGGGATGTCCTATTTAAAGACAATCTAGAGAGAGCCTAGAATGTTCATGTTCACTGAGAGGAGGAATGAGCTTGTTTACAAAGAAGGACTATGTTCTACCCACTTACTCATTTGGTCAGCTCGCTATTTGTTAAAATTTTGGAATTCCTTAACCAGTTATATGATTTTTGTCTCAGAACCAACGTGGCTTTCTATTCTGCATATTTTTATTATTCTATTCCTTTACTGAAAGGATCTCCCTTTCCAAAGATTCTAAATTATTCAAGTTATTAGAGAACTGATACTACTCACTGAGCTGGTGAAAAACAAATACATTCCAGTAATTATTTCACAAGGAAAAACATTCATTTGAAAATAAATACCAGGTACATTGGAAGATAACAAAGAGTAGTTTATTTTAGGTACATGGAATTTTAAAATGATCCTATATTCAGGGACCGGGTCCAAATAGGCCAGGGTACTGCAAATCTAAGTCCTGCTTGCTCGACAATCTCATCCTTTGAGACAAAGCCCTATCTCTGTGTACATGTCGATTTGGTTTGTTGGCCGTATGTCTGAAAGCTTGGAGGAGAATAAAAGAACTTGAGGAACAGGAAACGTTTCTTCTAATACCAAGACTGAGAGCACTTCCACCCTGAATATCTCAGGAAAAAAACAGCAAGGGTGACACTCTTCAGCGCCTCCTGAAACATTCTGTGGCTAATACGCAACACCTTGCCAGCTGCAAGGCAGCCCCAAGCCTGAGAAAAGCTGCCTGCTGCTCACAGGCTGATGCCTTGTATGCCTCCCCTTCTTACCTGAGTTTGCAGATGGGCCATTTCCCAGGTGGGCCTGGCCAAACACTCCTCATTAATCATGACTTAAACCTCTCTCAGTGGGAAGACCTCAGGTTAGACATCATTTGGAAACAAATTGGGTGAAAAATAGCTCTGACAATAAGGAGCCCACACGGAATTCCCCTGTGAGAGCTTCCGCGGTGTGAAAAGAGTCTCTTCCAAGACGCTAAATGATCTGTCAGTTAGGGAATGACATTCTAATCCAGTTTTATGTCATATGCAGCTTGAAACAGTTGCTGCAAGCTCCAGCCTTTTGCTGCTTTTATGTTTCCAACTCTCTAGGCCCTCTTAATTTAGAGAAGGTTTGGAGTCAGAACTGAAAAGATGTGTATGTGTGTGCGTGTATTACATACAACGAACACACTTATGCATAGGCACACAATGGCAAACAAAGTACCTGGCCATATGCTGCCTCACTAAAAATGATACTTGCTCAAATATCCTGGTGAAACCAGAAGAATCACAAGGGTACACGCTCTAAACCAAATGATCATCTGTGATAGAAAAACTAAACAAAACAAAGACCTGGAATCATGACATCGTGATTTATCCTCTGGGTGTGAAAAACTCAGCTGCTTTTCCTCAAATGCTTTTCAAGCTTTAGAGTCTTGGGATAAATTTATTCTTCTTGAGTCTCTTTTCTTCAAAGGAACTGTATGTTTGCCTTAAAGTGACAGATGGCTTTTCCATCACATTTTGCCATTATTTATGCTAACAGATTGCATCTGAATTGACTGTAAACCAATGTATTTTGTCTTCCATCTATTATAATTCTCATCTTAGGCTGATCCAGGGGGAGAAAAATAGAAGACAAATGCCCACCCGTGTACTCTTGGCACCAGGATTCCATTTGGAAGAAGAATTCTTTCCAGAGCACAAACCATGGTCACTCTCCTGTCTCGAGTTAGCCCAGGAAAGTCCTTCTTCTAGAAAGAGGTGGAGGAGCACGTGGCCTGGGAAAGGGCAAAAGACATCAATCACTCAGTTTGTTATAATCCAGAGAATCTTAGGCAACCCATAATATGGCCACATTCCTTAGCTTATGCACAACGAGCCCATTTATCTGATCTACAGAAGTCAGGGGTGAGAAAATTCTCTACCTTCCCCCTTGGGGCTTTGCGAAGGGTTTCTCTCAGTTTAACTCTTGAGGTCGTCCTAGTCCTGGGGTTAGAGTTTCCTCCATTTCCCTCTTGCCTTGACCTTCAAACACTGTGCATGAAGGATGTCTCCTGGCTTGCCACTTCGAGGTGGACCTGGCAAGACAGAGTTTCGTAATCCGGCACTTAGAAGTTTTAACCTTCAGTACTTTTATTTGATTTTGGTGTGAGAACACACACTGACTATGTAAATCACTGACGTGAGGATTCAGTGCAGGTTGAGAAGCACACACCGGATGAGTGGAGATGGGGCGCTGCAGGGCTCAGGGATCGCCCCTACTTATCATCAGGGGAAGCAAAGACAGTCCTGAGTCAGAGGCTGGGCAGGGAGCCACCAGTTCGTCCCATAAGACTAATAAGAGTGGGTCATTGATAGGGTCTCTTGCTTTGGATGATTTGAAAAGCCATATAAATATTTAGTTTTAAAATTCATCTCAATATTGTACTTGTCACTATGGACTTGTTTATTCTCTCATATGCACGTTTCCTCTTGGTGATACTCGTCCAGGCTGCATCTCTTCCATGAGCTCCAGACTCTAGTTATGTAGCAAAAAGCACCTACTGGATAGCTCGACTTGGCTGCCACAGAAGCGTTTCTAATGTAATATATCTAGAATTAAGTTCCTCATTTTTCTTTCTTCTTTCTTCCCCATTACAGCAAATGACAACATTGTATATTCGGTTACTAAAGCTAAATAAAGGCATCATTCTGTATTCTTCCCCTTCCATAATCCTTCATATAAATCTATTAGCGAGCCTTGTCTGTTCCCCTTCACAAATGCCCCTGGAATCTTTCCACTTTGCAGTAGATGGAGAAGAGGATGTGTTGGTGGAGAGTGATAATGCCAGGGATTAACTGCCCGCCACCAGTTTTAGCGCTCTGTAAGTTCCTTGGAATTTATACACAGCCCAGGGAAAAAAGGAGAGTTTAAAACTTCAATTGGGATCAAATGAACTCATTCTAAGATATATGGTATTGGCTCAAGAACAGACTAATAGGCCAACAGAACCAAAACGAGAGCTCAGAGAGTAACCTGTGAATATAAGGGAACTACAAATAAACAGGAAAAAGATGGACTGTGTAGTAGTATTAATTAGTAGTATTTTTTTAAAATGTTTATTTATTTATTTGGCTGCGTAGGGTCTTAGTTGCAGCTCGCGGGATCTTCATTGCTGCGTGCGGGATTTTTAGTTGCAGCATGTGGGATCTAGTTCCCTGACCAGGGATTGAACCCAGGCCCCCTGCATTGGGAGCATGGAGTCTTAGACACCGGACCACCAGGGAAGTCCCCAGTAAGGAGCATTTATTAATAAATAAATTAATTAAGTAAAACTTCCATTAACTGAGATAAATCTATGCCACCAGCAGAAATGTAGGCTCAGAATAAAAATTAAACTGAATTTTAAAATTGAATTAAATTAAATATTAAAAATACCTCATATCCTTGCATACCTAAACTTGTGGAATGAGGTTTATGTTTACTACAAGAGTAGCTTTAGGATGGAGGGAGGGAGGAACTCTTCTATTCCATGCGAAGCTATGGGGCTCAACTGAGAAATCAGGAGAGGAAATGGGAAGGGAACTAACATTTATCAAACAGCTGCTATGTGCTAGGCACTGTACTAGATTTCATAGCTGTTTTCTTATTTAATTTTTATAACATTATCATGTATAGGTGCTATTTATCCTTGTTTTACTAATGAGGAAACCAAGGAAGCTAAAGCAACTGACCCAAGGTCATATTCATTGATTCCTTTATTAATGTATCCACAAGTATCAATCAAGCAGCTATTCCCTGCCAGATGGTTTTTCCAAGCACTGGGGGGATACAGTGGTGGACAAAGTTGACCAAGGCCCTGACCCCAGATAACATTTTTTGAAGGCAGAAAACAGTCAATACAGTTTATAAGTGAGCATACATATTAAAGCAATTTCTGAAGAGGAAATGCTGTGAAGAAAGGGTAGAAAGCTAATGAGGATGATGAGGAAAAGGCAATCTTAGGGAAGAGTATCCCAAACAGAGGCAAGAGCAGATGCAAAGGCCCTGAGGTAGCAACAAGTGTAGCATGTTTAAGGGACAGAAAGAAGACTAGTGTGACCTAAGCACCGAGAGCAATGGAGAGTGTGGTGGAAGATGAGGTCAGAGGTAGAAAATATATTACAGTCACCTCCTGTGCTGAAACCTAGGTCCTATTTTTTAACGGCACTGAATAATAGGGACATTTGATGAGTTTTCTCTTAATGGAAGGTTTTTTTCCCCTCCAATTATTTACGTTCACAATGAATAATTGAATGAATTCTCTTATTCCTATTGTCTTATAAGGTCAAGGGAACTAAGAGAATATTAAACTTAAGCAAGCCGGGTTTTACAATATTTACATTTAGCAATAGACTTTGAGGGAGAGAAGGTTATAAACACTGGTTGCAGTCAGAATTTGGAAAGATAATTGTTTTGGCTTTCTTCATTTAAAATTACTCCTTCTTGAGAGCACATCTTCCTTTTACTTCTGATTTTCTCCAAAGGCAAAAAGAAGCCACAATGTTGCATCGACATGAGTTTGTAAGGTAGAAATTGTGTAAATCTGGGCAAGTCATCAAGGCTGAAATGGAGCCAGAATTGAGAAATTGAGTGATCTGTAGGTTGTTACATAGTTCCAAGTTAAGTTTCCAAGGGAATGACATTGATCATACAGAGATTTCCACCCCTTATTTCCACATTCTTAATAAACAAGCATGCAGAAGATAAAATTATTCTAATTTTAACATATTTAAAAAATTTAAATCACAGAGATCTGCATTGTTCTTTGTGGACTTCTAGGCTCCCCAAATATTTAATATTATAAAACTGCCCATGAGATTTTTACATGGAATTACAGACTGACAGGATTCTCTACAAATTTGCTGAAACCTGAATTAAATCTAAATCTAAAAATCTATCTACCAACTGAAAAGCTGATCCTTTTTTTTGAACAATTCCCACTGACCCTTGTATAAACATATATCACTAATTCATGGGAATTAACCTTGCCGGTGTTGGGACAGCTTGGCATCCCACATCACGAAGTGGCTGAGTCCTGTGGTGGGATGAGGAAGAAAAAAAACAACAAGGAATTTCACCTCCATGAAGAGTGGAGGTACTGATACCATTTGACTGGGTGTCGCTTTTTAAATTAAATAAAGGTATTGAGATGATGACCATAGCTCAGGCTCACCGGGGTCTGGGTTCCTCCATCGCCCCCTGAATTCTCAGCTTGTCCTGGATTCCAGGGTAGAGAAGGATATTGACACATAAACAATTAACTTTTTAAAAAGTAGAATGAAAAAGAGGGCTGTAAAGAGTCACAATCACCAGCCGGGGAGACCCTAGTGAGGGTGTGAGTGCAGAATGGGAGAGTGCAGTTAAGACTTCACAGATGATGTGTCTTGAAAAGAGAAAAGGTCAAGCCAGAGCCCAAAACTGATGATATCAAGCTAAAAATAGGTTGCTTAATTGATTTCTAAAATATATATGGACTGAGCATTAGCTGTGTCTTCTGGCGGTACCACAGCGAAGCAAACAGTCTCTTAGTCAAGATAGACAATGAAGATTGGCTAGACCAGGTGGTAGCTCAGGATGGCAGTAATGATCAAGGTGGTTTAGTGACTCCCAGTGGTTGGCATTTGCTCCTCAACCTCAGTTCTAAAGAGCTGTTGGAGGTTTCTGATGATTTCTCTGTTGGTTTTAATTTATAAGAGTAACACTGCTGATGAAGCTGAGATACAACCGCGGCACATTTCTACTGAGCAGGCATTGTACCTTGATTATGTCCTTACGGACTTGAACAGCTAAATTATTCATTAATTTATCAATTAATCATCAGACATAGAGCTGGACAATTTGTTCCAGCCAACAGAAATTTTTATTTAAGCATCTGTGCATAAAGATGTATTAATGACCAATTAATGTTTTCTAAAAGACACACAATTTAGAATAAAATTTAGAGCGTGTAGAAATTCCTGGGTAAAATTTTCTCTTGATTTTTTAAAACAATTCCCTTTTTGAGTATAATGTATAATAATTCACTGTAAAATTTTCATGTTATATTAAGGACTCATCTTTGGTCTCAGAGCTCTAGTTCTCTTGGCACTAAATGGCTTTGAAATGGACTTTTCTCTTGCCTTTGATTGTCAGCCTGATCCAATGTCAGCTCTTCTCTTTGTCATTTCTATGCTCCACCTATGAAACCTCTCTAATAGCTCTGTACTACAATATGGCAATGGTACACCTGAAGTATTAAGAAGAATGTAACAAGGAGAAAGATAAATAAACTTCATCCTCACCAAAAAAAAAAAAAAAAAAAAAAAAGGATCAGGGTTTTGAGAAAAGCAAGGAGCTCATCTTACTGTGAGTACCAAAAGACCGACACAAGGAATAGTTTACACATCATGTAAGGAGAAGTCTCTCTCTTTGATAACGTAGCTTCTAAAGATTTGAGGAACCTAATGTTGGAAGAGGTATGTTGCTAAATTTTTTAATGCCTTTTTGCCCTGATCAAATATGTTGAAACCAGGGTCCTTATTCAACATAAACCTTGTAAACCCATTAAATAAGCAATCCACGTGTGGTTACTTGAACACTGAACAACTGAATCAGTAAATTGCTTTGTTTATTACTGGGTCATTGTCTTGACATAACTTCTTCTATGTCTCTAAAGTTGCTTGTTTCCTGAATAATAAGCCTCATAATAGTTATTATTTTTTGAGTTACTACTTTGTGCCTGGAAGTTATGCACATTAGCTTGGCTTATTGCCACATTTTATCACCTCATTTCACAAAGGAAAAAGTTGAGATTCAGAGAAGTTAAGTGACTTTCCAGGGTCACACAGTTATAAGTGAAAGAGTCAGAACTCTTTTCTGTCACTGTTCAGGCCTCCTCTAAAAGAAGTCACACTGAGAGCTCTTTTAATGTAAGAATTATTTAATTCTGTGATCACAAACCACCCACATACAAGCACCAGCATTGAATTCCACTTGGCAGATAGAGATTAGCCTGCGCTAATGCATCTTTTTAAAATAATTGCTTTTCCATAGACTGTTATGATAGAAAATCAAAAACTAGGAGACAATCTAGACTTCAAGAAAAACACAAAGTAGATGACATCTTTGGGATTTTGCATTTAACCAATTCCTTTCAGTAGTCAGTTCATCATGGAATCTACAGAAGGTATATTCTGGATTGTTAACTATGAAGGAGTTTATGGGGGCAAATAACATTTTCCATGGAGGAAATAGCCTATGGTTTTAGAAGCAACACACTTAATACTTGAGCTGGAGATGGGGATAATTTGGCAATCTAATAGTTCCTATGTGAAAACTGAGGATTTTTACCTAAATAGGACAAATTCTGGCCCCAATTACAAAGTAAATCACCAGGGATTTGCCAGGAAGTCAAACTGAGAAGGTACAAATATATTTTGGTTCATGTGTACTAGCTTCTGTGGGACCCAAGTAAATTATGAAGTCAATGATTAGAAAAACCTATACTTGGGTGTTAATTTCCCTGTCTACACCAAAACTTTTACCTTACTGGATGAGATAAATATCAATACTATTTCTAAATATTTCAACCTCGACATCCCTCCCATGATATGATTCTCTTATTCTAGGAGTTGGAAAAAAACCAAAATGACAAACAGACTAAGAGGACATAAAGGGATTTCTTCATACTTGCCTCCAGCTAAACAATGCCTAGACATGATAAGTCGCTGAATTTCTCCAAAAGTGAGCACACGCAGTCAAATCCCAGTTTTATATCTCACAATTCCGATAGAAAAGCTGATTTTATAAACAGAACACACACAGAGGAGTAGTAAATGATTGTCAAAGGTAAAATAATAAGCCAGGAGCAACAATGAACCTTAAATACTGAAACCCTGGTCATCAGTGTTATTGTACTAATAATTCCTATCACGTTCTGAACACTGACTACATCCCAGACACAGCGTTAAGCACTTTACAGGCATAACATCATCTGGTTTGCCACTGGCTTTATGTAGTGAGTGCTAATATTATGCTATGGAAATTGAGGCACAAAGTATTTAAATAACATGCTCAGGGTCATACAGCAGAGGCAGGATGCAAATCCCAGCAGTCTGTTTAGACTCTCTGCTCTTAGCCATTGAGTCAAAGATATCATACCCTTAGGGACATAAGAGCCCTACATATTTCTTACAGCATGGATATGCACAAAGTTCCCATCCTGTCACCACTTTGGGACATGTTCACTTAGTGGAAATAGGTGACTTTTGTGTCCCTTCCCTGGAGACAATCTCACCTAGAATAAGGAAAAATAACAACTATCTAGAACAGCTATGAGGCTAGCAATATTGTTGGCTGGATCCCAGGAATCCATTCTATCCTGTTGCCTTGTCCTTATGAAACCAACTCAATGCTTTCTGTCCAGAGGAATGGCTAAGGGAGCAAACCTAAAAGGGGAAAAGAGAGATTCCCCAATGTTCTGGTTGATTACAGAAAAGCCCCACCTCTTACCATCTGATAAAGAAAAATGCAGGGATCCCAACATTAAAAGACACCCTCACACGATAATCCAAACCACCAGTTTGCCAGGACCATGCTATTCTCTGAAAACGTTGTTAGAATCTCAGGAAGGAGAGAGATTCCAAAGAGGCAGTAAGCCAACGTAATTAGCAGTGCTCACAGGGCAGGTTGCCTTTGGATTTCCCGCCATGAAGTGAGGGACCAGAAAAGCAGGCTCGATCCAGGAATCATCCCATCTCAATACGCCTGCACCTCGATACCAGTCCCTGGGAAACATGCGGCTGCCGCCAGCCTCACCCATCACACAGAATTAGTGAGTGCTTGGCCATGGCGGCCCTGCAGCAGTCACCGAGCAAGAAGATTTATTGCTCTATTTGACAGTCTGTTATTCACTAACTGAGCATGACACATCTGGGATTTAGAATCATCAACTTGACATCTAACAGAAGAACAAACCTTGGGGAGGAATACGGAGGTGGGGGGAGAGAGCAGAGGAAAGTGACAGTTTTCAGGATAGATGTCCCATTTCCCTGCTGACCTCGATGGCTGGTCCAGGCTTGAGGTCATCACCAGAACGAAGGGATGGGCCAGATGCCTGGAGGGCCTTGGTCTGGAGTGACAATGAAGCTGCGGATCACTGTAAGGAAAGGCACTTGGGGTTCTTGTAGGGGTTGGACATCTTTCCTGGCGATATTAGGCAAGCTTTTATTCTTCTCCTCTCTAGGAAAACATGTCCCGTGAGACACATGGAAGAGCTCTCCTCCATTTCTCTCTTCTTTTGCAGTTGAAGCAGAGCCTTGGCTGCCAGAGGAGAATGAGCATTACTGCTTGAAGTCACCCTTTCAGCTAAAGGACCCCAGCGGGCAAGATGGCCCTCATCCCCTTTCCCATGCCCTGGCCATGCTCCATCAGCTGGATAGGCTGCGTTGGACCCAGGCACCATCTTCGATCTTCTGCCTAGGCCCCTCGCAAAGCAAAGACAAACTCTTTTCTTGCCCATTAGGAAGCCGAGATTCTGTCCACAGCAGGCAGGCTCCACTTTCGCCATGAAAGAGAGAGTGGGGCTCACTAATGATTGGAGACATAATTTATTTAATCTTCATGGATCCACTGGGAGCCATGGCTCAGAGGCCCATGAATAAAAATGGCAAGTTTGCTCAGTGCATTCAAGGCAGTTAAGACAATTTGTTTAGCCTGCTGCTAAGTGCTCGGAAGACTTATCTATCCTGGCTGAAAATGGCATGCACACACCCCCATTAAAAGCATCTAATCTCTATGCTTATATTTTAGCAAGTAAATATGAGATAAAATAAAAGTTTTAATGCCTGGTTTCTGCCTCTTTGGGTTCCCATATGTTACTACCTAATATATTTATTCCTTCTCCGTTTACCTTCTCTCTGTCTCTCTCTGCTTCTCTATCTCTCCTCCTCTCTTTGTCTCTCCTCATGCCCTCTGTCTTCTTCATCCCACCCCTCCCCTGATTTCTCCTTCTGTCTCAGCAAGCTGAGGAGATGAACAAGGCAGTGAGACCACAAGCAGGGGCTCTGGTTCACATTTTCTCCTAATTCTTTCTGCAGAACTCTGTCAAATAAGTGAATATCAGCAACAATGAAGAAGAGAAGCGAAGTACCAGGAAGAATTGCTCTATTTTACTCTAAACATTTTTTAAGTTGAATTGTGGTTTGACTTTGATCTTATTGAAAAGGACATACTTTAAAAAAAATCTACTCTCTTTTGGATCATTTATTGAGTTGATAGACTAGAAATATTTGAAAGATTGCAAACACGTGAATCAGTACATAAGCTCTAAGATGTTATATACTGATGGAGAAAGTTTAAAACAATTTAGTCAAATTAAGAATGGGGAGAGTGGGCAGTGGGAAAAAAATTAAAGGTTTTCCAAGCAGGAACCAAGAGTGCATGGGAACGAGTGAGTTGGCAATCGTGAGAAGAAAAATACTTAAAACCCCGGCTTGGAACAAGTCACAGATCAACAGAGAATGACACAGAGGCCTACAGCTTCCTGGCATCAGAGATCTCTCATGTCCCTCCATTTCCTCCCGTGCGATTATGGGTTTATAATGGTGCAGATACCATGAGGACCATGGAGACTTCTAAGACCTTGTGATCATTGGTAATTATATTTCCTCTGTTCATCAAGCTCTGTTCCACCCTCTTACATCAGAGTGATTGTAAGAGGGAAAATCCAAGGAGCTTCTGTTTTACATAGTGTGTCTTTCTAGGAGCGCTGAGAAAGGGACACCAAGTGATGGTGATGTTCCAACACAGGTCATCTGAGTTAGGTCCTTATGGAAGTTTCCTGGAGTAAGTGCTATCCACCCTTACTGGGATATGGTTGGCAAGGATTAGGGTGCTGCACCTGGCTAGGCCCCTTAAGGTTCAGGAAGGCATGGGTGCTCTTGACTACAGGGTATCTGGAATTTCAGGTCATAGTTTAGAGCTCAAAGTATACATCAGGCAATGATGCTATGTCAGCAAGATGGCAGGAGTGGCAGGAACCATGGGAACCAACAGAGCTCCAGCAAGAGCTCGTGGGTCTCCTGACTCAATGTGGCTTTTATCGTCGCTAGTTTAGCCTTCCCCACTTGGATCCAATGTCTTACTCTGAGGCTTAAGAGGCTTTGCTAATTATGCAATTCTGTGTCTCCTGGGAATGAAGGTATTTCTCTAATTACTCAGAAGTGCCACTCAAGGACCCAGGCTTCTGTTGTCCCCACCAGGACCTAAAGAGGGGAAGCTCCTTCCTACTTGCCTCTTCTTCCCATATAGAATATTCCCTTTACACGGGCACATACAGAAGACTCGCATGGGATCAATAGTCTACCTGAATGTTTTTTTGTGTGTGGGCCTACTGCCCTAGGAGATGATTATCACCGTCCTTGATTCCTCCTGCCTTGGTCAAACTCCCTGTCCTGGTTAACTCTACCCATGTGTATTAGTTTGCTAGGGCTGCCAGAGCAAAACATCACAGACTGGTGGTTTACATAAGAGAAATATATCTTCTCACAATTCTGTGTGCTGGAAGTCCAAGATCAAGGTGTCGGCAAGTTTGTTTTCTTCTGAGGCTTCTCTCCTTGGCTTTCCAGTGGCTCCCTTCTCGCTGTGTCCTCACATGGTTGTCCCTCTGTCTGTGTTGTTGGTGTCCTACTTATCTCTTCTTATAAGGGATAAGTCATGGTGGATTAGGGCCTACCCTAAGGAACCCATTTTAACTTAATTACCTCTTTATATTTGGAGACTACATCTCCAAAAAGAGTCACATTCTTAGGTACTGAGGACTAGGGCTTCAGCATATGAATTTGGGGGGACAAAACTCACCCCATAGCACTATGCCTGCTCATGCGGCCTGACTGTACTTCTGCTCTGAAACTCCGTCCAACTCAGGAGCCAGCATTTGAATGTGAGCTCTGTTCCTTCCACATCGCCATTTTTATGCAAAAATTCTCTTTCACTGATTCTCTCATCTGGTTGGACCCCTGGTGTCCTGGCTGTTTTCACATATTCATCAAGGACTTGGATTCCTTCCATTGTCCAGGGTAAATTCAACATCCACATGTGCAACTCATCTAAAATCACAGTTTCCCAATTTCTCTATCTCCACGATTGCAAGGACTTAATCTCTCTTTCCCTTCACAGCTACACATCTTGAACAAGGAATCTGCACATGCTGTTTCCACAGACTTCCCTCCCATTCAGTCCTGAACACAAAACAACCTGGTTTCTTCCCCATCACCTTTTCTCCAGTAAAGCTGCTCTTGCTAATAAAATCTTCATCAACCTCCGTATTTCTAATCCATGGATATATTATATTTAAAGCAATCCTCCAATTGGCCCAGCTTAAGCCACATGCCTCTCCCTTCTCTTAGAGACTTGCTTCTCTTCTCGTCATGTAGCTCTGATGAGGGCTGCCAGTTGGGGGCAGAAGCAATTACAGTTTGGAAGGATACATCAGAGTTTGTCAAGTAAAGAAGGCAGGAAAGAAAGGGAAGTTGTATAATAGAAAACATAAAATAATAGTAGTAATAATAGGAATGCTAATAACCATTATTTTGTTAACACATAAGGTACTTATTCTGGGCTTGGCACTGTTCTAAGGTTTTAGATATAATAATGTATTTAATTCTCTCAACAGCCCTATAAGGTATGTGTTATTGTGTTTCCTATTATATAGATGAGAAAACCAAGGCACAGAAATGCAAAGAATGTTATCTAATATCTCTTAGCTAGTGCAAGGCAGGGCTAGGATTTTGACCAGGCAGACTGGTCCGAAGACACTCATGCTTTTAATCGCTACACTACACAGCCTCTTATTAATATTTGCATACCCTGGGAGTCAACAACAGTCTCAAGGTAGTGGGTACATAGAGAGAAGATCAACCTGGGTCTTCCTTAATTTGGCCACAAGACCTCTCTAGGTCCACCACCCCTCATTGGCCACTTAGAACTTTTCTCAAGGAAGGGGAGGAATCTTTTAGATGCTCTCAGTGGGGCTGGCTCAGGCTCTGTCTGCCTAGGCACAGAGTTTCTTTTTTTTTTTGACCACGCGGCACGGCATGCAGGATCTTAGTTCCCCAACCAGGGACCGGTGCCCCCTGCAGTGAAAGCGTGGAGCCCTAACCACTGGACCACCAGGGAATTCCCTAGACACACGGTTTCTACTGCTCCAGTACAGAGACCATGTGGCGGGACTCTGCTGGTGTACCACTGTGGGTTCTTCAGATCTCAGGAACAGAAGATCTATTTTGCCTCTGGTTCTTGCCTCTCTATCTTCACCATGGTTCTTGGTCTGTCTAGAATAGACTTCATGGTTTCCTATTAAAGATGTTCACCATGATCTCAGTCTTGCTTTCCCATTTTGCTTCTCTCTCCTTCCAATCCTTAGGATTTTCATCTCTTCTGCAAAGAGGAGATTCATGATCACATCATTTACATTTTCCTAATCTATTTTTTTAGGCAAAAATATTATGCTCTGGCCTATTAGGGTCTTGAGGTTTGGGTGTCCAAATCCCTTTCTCTCGTACTTTTACCTCTGCCATGAGTTACAAAAGTTCATTTTGAAACTCAAAAGCTAAGAGCTGATTTTTCATTTTCTCTTTCCATTTTGCCATAATATTATCCCGAGAAGTGAGTATAGAACATCCTCAGGGCAGGGGTGGGTGGAGATGGGAAAGCCAAGATCAGTAAGGAAATTCTGAGGAAATCAACAGGTTAATATCTCAGAAATTATTTTAATCATAGATGCATTGTTTTACCCAGCTTTATATTGTGTTTATTAACCAATCCTCAAAGAGAATAAGTGCTTCCAGATTTGCACATTGAGGAGACAGCATTCGAAGCCATTTCTCTCTGAAACGACAATCTATGTTCTTTCTACGAGTATACAGCAGTCCGATTTGTTGGATTGAGGCCAATGATATCAAAAGATACTGTGAAGCTCTGGCTTCTGTCCAGTGACTTGGATGAAACGTTTATGTCAATAAATAAATGTTCATATACTTTCCTTCTTCCCCCAAAGATTTGAAATAGCTTATAAATGATTATAAAATATATTAAAAATAAGTGGATATGTAAATCAAAGTGAAGGGAAAATAGATGTAGGAAAATAAGATAGCACCAAGGATAAGATCATTATACAAAACAATTTCGTTAGCTTCTATTCAGCTGCTAGATCTGGGTTATCAGCTGGGCCGGGAGAAGGACAGGTGCCATGCTCATCATCTTTCTAACCATCCTTATTGAAATGCTGGATCAGATTCGTATGGACTAAATTCATAATCAGAATTGTCAAGGGGCTCATTGTAAAAGAATTATGCTGGGAGAAAATTATAAACTTTATAGAAGGGGCTGGCCCTTGGGTTGTGGAAGTGCTCTGCAAATTCCCTCAAAGATGCAGCAGGGCGATTAGACATCCTGGTGGTACCTGAGCAGGATCTTGAGGACAACAGGAGCATCTGATTCACCTTCTGGATTTAACCATTATGTGTGTTGAGTGGGGGAGATACAGGGCTTGGAAAACTGGATGCAGCTACAAAAGAGGCATCAGCAGGCGCTCCAAATGGGATGAGGATGCTGAGAACCCAATCCGAAAGGATACCCTAGGATACCTTTCTGAGTCAAAATGTTGCCTTTCCGAAGTCATGTGGTCTTCGTGTGCGACGGTCCAGCCACCGCAGGGGGTCTTCCAGGTCCCGATGGAGAGGGGTAAGGGACTGAATAGCACCGTGAGTATGGGGTCAGAAGGACCAAGACAACTGATGGTTGCAAGGTACTTTATTTAGGATTTACTGAATCTTATACAGACAGGAGAGGAACTCATTATTAGACAATGAACTCATAGAATTGCTTATCATCTCAGTTCAGTCACCACCACGGACGTCAACAAGTTTACAACAACTATCCTTGAACATTATCTTCCCTTACTTAACCAGGCACACACAGCCCCCAGCCATAAGGAACAACCAGGACTCTCAGTGCCCTGAGGTCTCCTGGCTTGAGATAGCTTTGCTAATCTCTTTTACATTCCTCAGGCCTGGGAAAAAGAGTGCATTCCAAGTCAAGGGTAAGGACTTTGCTTTCTGTGAGAAACATACTGTCTCCTCCAGGAGTTACCTCCGGCTAAGACTGCATGCTTCCCACATTCGTGGTTCTGGATAGTCCATGCAGGAAAGAAATGAACCATCTTGGTAAACAACTTCTCCCCCAGGTTAGCTACGCTGCATTCTATTGTCCCTAGTTCTCTTTTGCATCGCTCTTAAAACAAAATAGTGGGTCTTGGGATGATAGGACCTGAGGAAAGTAGGAAAACACTTCCATGGAGCAGGAGGTCATTATTTCAGATTTTGCAAATGACACTAATTTTATAGGCAAATAGGTCCTGGGCCAAGGCCTATCTGATTTATGTAAAAAAAATCAGAAAGTTCTTATTTACACATAAAGTTAAATGATTGAGAGTGGTAAAAATATTAAAACTTTTCTCTCTGGGACAGACATTTGCTTGTTATCTCAAACATTCATGTCATGTTACTACAAAGTTAATCTAGACAGAAGGCACGTTCCACCTGCCCCAGTGGGTTTCAGGCACTTTGGAGCCTGGTAACCAGTTTTCGGAGACATGGAGGAAATGCTCAGAAAAATCACGTGTTGTGTGACTGTCTGTCAACTGAGTAAGTGAGTGAGAGGGATTGTCTGTGATGATTTGAGCAAGGTGCTATTTTTCTTCCAAAGATAACATAGTTCTTTTATTTCTAGTGCTTCGATGGAAAATTTTTAATGTAAACCTGACACATACTAATTGAAAAAAAGGTTTTTAATGCAATAAAATATTAAAAAGAAAAACCTAGAGTTTTTTTTTAAATGACTAAGATTGAGTATATTCCCGTCTGTCTGTTTTTCCTGTGCTTTTATAATTATTTATTTGCTTTCACTTAATTGGGACTTTATTGCATATATAGTTTTTAATCCTGTTTTTTTCCATTTCACATTTTATAAAAGCACTTTTTACGTCATTGAAACTTTCCCAGAAACATTTTACTGACTACATAGTTTTCCACTATGTGAATATGTCATATATTATTTAATCATAAAAATGTTTCCCATTTTTCACTATATGAATAATATCTCCTCAGACTTTGTTAGGTTTTTTTTTTTTAATTCTGTTATTTTTAGAGTTTCAGGAAGGAAAGGAAGGCTGGAATTTGTGCTTAGTTTATGATTTTGATCCATTCACAAATTATCTTTATTGAATAATTCGACAAAATGTAGTGTTTCTAAGGTTTTTGTTTTTGTTTTTGTTTTTTTTACAAAAACGGCAGAATGACATTACTTAGTCATGTATATAATGTTCTGGCAAAGCAGGTGGGTCTCACCCTCATTGTATAAAAGGAAAATTGGAGCAGAGTGACGACTGCTGTACGGCACAAAGCAGCGCTAACGAGCATCATTTATACAGGGCCTCACAGCTGACCCTTAAGACAATCCTTCTAGGTAAATATTGTTAGTTATAAAATTGAGAAGATTGAGACCCAGAGGGACAGGTAACGGGCACATGATTACCAAAAGCAACGTCTCAGATCAGTCTCTTGTGACCCCAAATCGTTGTCCCCCACCCCAACGGTTGCTTCCTGCACAGAGTACTATCACCAACCTTTGAGCTGCCCACCCAAAGCTTACTAGTTCCTGGCTTTGGAGACCAAGTGTGTATCCACAGCAAAAGACAACGAGTTGCTTTGCATAAATCCTTTCTCTAAATACATGTCTTACAGGCAGGTGGCTGCATTTGCCTTGACTCACCCACTCACTTTCAGTGGATGTCTAGGAGGCATCAAGCTTTCAGTCTCCTTGTTTTTAATGGCCTCTAGCCACGCTTTCGAGAGATTATGATCCCACCAGCTTAGCTCCGACTGTGAATGAGCATAAAATCTTTCCCCAGCTTTCGTACTCATCACTGGCAAACTGCTAGGCTCATTGAAAAGAGAAGTGTTTTGTTTCTGAATTCAGTCCATTCATAGGCCAGTACGCGAATGTGGCACATACAGCAAAAACACCGTTTTGCACAGTCAATATATCTATTGTCGTGCCCCTAACCCCTTTGAGGGCGCTGGAGTTGACCCTAATATTTTCCATGGCTTTCATAACCTACGGTGCTGCTTACACTGTGGCTGTGTAATGGACTGTTGAAATTATCCAGCATATTTTAACATGAAAAAATGCGGGCTTGCCGTGGCAATTTACATTGATGTTTCTCCTTAGGTAATAGTGGTTTGTCAGTCTTAGCTGCACATTGGAATAGAGCTTTAAAACACACAGATGCCTGGGTTTCCCTCCCTCTGATGGAACTCTTTCAGGGTTTGGCCTGGGAAGTGGGATTTTTAAAAACCTGCATAGGTGATTCCAATGCACAAAGACTTTAGAATATGTCAGGGTTTTAGGTGGTGAACAACAAAAAAAATAAGGTACCCTCCCTTTTGGAGAAGATAACTACTAAATAAGTCTAGATAGATAGATAGATAGACATAGATATAGATGGATTTTCCTCTATAACATTTACCACAATTATTATTATTATTATTTTTAATTTATTTTGGGCTTTGTTGCTGCGTACGGGCTTTCTCTAGTTGCGGCGAGCGGGGGCTACTCTTCGTTGCCGTGTGTGGGCTTCTCATTGTGGTGGCTTCTCTTGTTGCGGAGCACAGGTTCTAGGCACGCGGGCTTCAGTAGTTGTGGCACACGGGCTCAGTAGTTGTGGCTCGCGGGCCCTAGAGCACAGGTTCAGTAGTTGTGGCGCACGGACTTAGTTGCTCCGCGGCACGTGGGATCTTCCCGGACCAGGGCTCAAACCCGTGTCCCCTGCATTGGCAGGTGGATTCTTAACCACTGTGCCACCAGGAAAGCCCTTACCACAATTATTTTTAAAAAGCTATTTATTGATTTATCATGCTAAATTTATAGAATTCTAAAAATGAAGTTTTCAAATATTATGCATAATGTAACATCTTATTTTTAGATGAAGTTAACCCAGACTCTCCTAATTGAGATTACTTGTCTTACTTTTACTTAAAAAAAGAGAGATAACGTTTCCTGATAATCTATTCCAGAAATTCACGATCCTATATCATACAGAACTCAAATTTTTGTGATCATTTCCCTAATAGAGAAACTGAGGCACAAACAGATTAAGGGACTAGTCCAAGAAGGGCACGTGGAGGGTCATCTTACCCTGTATGCCAGCTTGATTAACAGTAGTGATTCCTTGGAGTACTGTTGAGAAGGATTCTGAGGCTGCAGCAGGGTGTAAAGTGTCATGATTGATTACTGATGTCTGCCATGAGTGCAAGAGTGAGCACATATGTCCCGTATTTTGTTTCTTTAGTCTACTATTATTTTATTTGATCCAGGACCTGAATTTAGATTTCTTTACCATCATTTTAAGTGCACCCTTCTTAACTATAGCTGTATGTTCTCTAAGAAGGAAAAAAACACAAAAGCCACTACACTGCTGTGTTAATATCAGAATCTTACATATATGTGGATGGAAGTAAAAGCATCACATATGTTTTAACCTTAGCACAAGGGGTTTTTACATACCACAAACTCCCTGCTAGAATATTGTTTTCAAGACATAGGCTGTGTGTGTATGCATGTGTCCTTGAAGATAAATATGGTACAGGAAGCACTGATCCCCTTTAAAAGATTAAATTATTTTCTTTGGTGATGAATTATTTAATCATTTAAGAAACATCAGCATAAACTGGCAGACCAATAATGCTACCATAATTTTCAAAACTCAGTGTAATTACCTAAAGTACATTTTAAAATATAATGTAAATGTGTCCCGTTTCATCAGGATATTAGTTAGATTCATATTTAATAAAGAGGCAAATATGCACGACAGCTATATAATACTTCTAGAATAGCCCTTAAACATTCTAGCATATATCAAGTTTGTTTGAATTTTTTTTTAATTAATTAATTTATTTATTTATTTTGGCTGTGTCGGGTCTTCGTTTCTGTGCGAGGGCTTTCTCCAGTTGTGGCAAGCGGGGGCCACTCTTCATCGCGGTGTGCGGGCCTCTCACTGTCGCGGCCTCTCTTGTTGCAGAGCACAGGCTCCAGACGCGCATACTCAGTAGTTGTGGCTCAGGGGCCTAGTTGCTCCGCGGCATGTGGGATCTTCCCAGACCAGGGCTTGAACCTATGTCCCCTGCATTAGCAGGCAGATTCTCAACCACTGCGCCACCAGGGAAGCCCAGTTTGTTTGAATATTATCTGAGCTATAGTTCTCAGTTTGATTCAATGTCAATATGGGCTGAAGGGATGAGGAACACTGAAGTGCCAAACTCTGAAACTCCTGGAATCCTCCTTGACATACAGCTTTGAACTGTGGTTTACCTCACAATTACAATGTATTGCCTCAAAATCCTGGTAATGGGTTGTCATCGTTTGTACTTTAAAAAAGTTTTTTTCAAAGTCATACAACTAGAACAATGAAATTGGTTTTACTTCCTAAACAGGTAATGTGAAACAAAAAACAACAACAAAAAATCATACTATCGTACTTTGAAAGCAAATAGGGAAAGCAGAGGTTGGTCATCTTTCACAGTGAAATATAAAACTTAATTACATTACACTGAAAGTACTTACATAATTTTGGTGCCAAGTCTTTTCAAATACTTTCACCCCTACTTCCAAGTTTGAGGAAAACACCTAGTGTTTTTAAAGCTTTTCATGGGTACTTCGCTGACCTTCTGGGCCTTGCTCCCTAACTTCTCCCCTCCCCCCACTGAAGATGCTGGCCTTGGTACCCTGAAGTGGACAGCCACGGCCACCTGACCGCACGCCTGCCGGATTACATTTCCACTCAACCAGAGTGAAGCAGTGGAAACAGTTGTCTGGAAAGTATTTTCATCTCTTCCTTTGCCTCTCCCTTCCAGAAAAGACAGAAAATGGATATGCAGATGGGTTAAAGAGCATCTCCCCAGGCAGGACAGGGTGGAAAGCATTTGCATAGAATAGCATCTGGAGCCCCTGTGCGCTCACATGCTTCCAGGGGAAAGACAGCTTTCCACATTCATGGATGTTTCCTAAGGAAGGGGAGAAAGGGAACAAGGGAGGAGAGAAAAGGAGCAGGGGACTCCCTTTGTATCTGTGTCCAATATGGTTTCTTTTCATTGTTCATTCTCCATAGTCAAGGGCTCCCCAGGGGTTCTCATCTGTTACCAGGCGCGGCTGTACCTGCCTGCCTGTGTGAAAGTGGCTCAGCTGCTGCCCTGGGTGAGGCAAACACATCACATCTATCTCCGTGGCATCTACTGAGCTCTCGGGGCCGCAAGGATCAAGCCCCAAATGGAGCACAAAGGCAGGTCTGTATAGAAAGAGTCGACCTTCTTCATTGTCCAACATTCTTTGTGTGGACGCTGGGGGTTGGAGCTCCCTCCACATTCCTGCCTGTACCATGAGGGGGAGGACATGGTGTGTAAGTACAGTAAGCTCTTCCTGGATTTTCATTCGAGCAAAAATGTAGGATTACCCATGGGTCCACCATTTCCCCCCACCAATTACGTCCTAACATAAAACCCAGGACATCAATAGAACTGCTATTTTTTGACATCAGTTTTTGTGTTCAGAGACCAGAGAGAATATTTGAAATGGTGATGGAAGGATAATTAATGATAGAGAGGTAGAGTTTGTTTCAGATTTAAACTAGCATCCACTGACCTCCGAAGATATTAAATATCCTATTATCATCTTATTCAGTATCCTTAGCCTCCTCCTCATCATTTAAAAATTGATTTTAGAAAGCACATGATTGTTGGCTAAAAGTCAGAGGGGAGTTACGCAGAGGAGATAGGGCTTTCTTATTAGGACACGACGCTCGTAATCAATGGTAAGGAAGAAGTCATGATAATTAAAAACCGGATGGGGAAAATTTACAAATTTATAATTTTTATTTAATAAGAGAAAGAAAAAATTTCAGTGAAAAGCATTTAATAAACATCGGTGTCTAGATTCAGATGTGAAACTCATTGTGAAATCTCTCACAGTATCTTACATACCTTGCTTTCTGTCAGAGTTTTATTAATATAAACAATTCTGGTCCACATATCCTGATCTTTGATCTTATCACGCTTGTGGGGAAGCTCTTTTCTTTTTCTTTCTCCAAAATTTTTTTTAGAGTTTAAAAAGAGAAATTTTCTATAATTAAAATCTCTTCTTTCTAAATCCATGTGATTTATACTTCTGGAAAAGTATTTGCCACTTCAAAGTTAGAAATGGTCAAATATTGCTTCAAGCTGCCTTGTCTATGACATTCCATATGCTACAGACTCATTTGCATTTTTCTTCCTTCAACTAAAAGATTTCAAATTTCAATCTTAGAAAAACAACATGTATCATTGTGCCCTGCCATATATTTTGATCGTTAGTCATAGACACTTACCTTTTCTACTTGGGCTGTATCTTTAATACTTTCCTAAATATTTTCCCCCCATCCCTGTTTCCTGTCTGCCTCACCCCCTATCATTCTTTCTCTGAGAAGACTCAGAAAATGGGCAATCAAAAAAAAAAAAAAGGGCGCTGCTGTTCCATTCGTTCCGCCCTGCCCCCATAAAAAGCTAATATTTTCAGGTTGACTGAAAGTTTAACTTTGTGATTTTTTTTTATTTTTCAAGAAAATCCAGCGTGACGTGGCACGTGTTAGTGCCCTCTTACTTAACAAATTACACGTTTTTTTGACCTAAGTTAAAAGCTGTGCAAATCTCCCTTGTCTGTGTTTTCATTGTACGGATTTCCCTGGTACAGCCTCAGACATGTCCACGGTGAAACTCTAAAATTGCACCTCAGTCTTTCTGCCCAAAGCTTCTCTTTGTCCCTCAAAACTTGGAGGAAGACATCCGTCCTTCAAGAATGTGATGTTTTCTGATGGTGAAACCCCCTCACTTTCCAACTTGCCATCAAAAAGCACAGATGACTTGGGAGTTTAAGTAACTATCCTTGTGGGAATGACAGCAGGGCTGCTGCTGTCATCTTATTTTTAAAAAGAGTCGATACTTTTCAGAGATTAAAAGAGTCATCAGGGTTTAAGAGAATCAGCAGGGTTTTTAAGAGGGCAAACAATTTCTTAGAGGTTAGGAAAATCAAAATGACCACAAAAGACACAAAACCTAGCTCTCTTTATTCTGAGGAGCTTTTTAATGGCATACTGAGTTCTCTTCCAGATCCCGAGATACTTCAAAGGAGAACCTAGCCTGTTTTGAGAGGCTGGCAGGAGGGATGGCCCCTCCAAGGCTCCCAGGCAAACACTGCCTTTGGGAAAGAAAAATCATTTGGGGTAAGGCTTTTGAAAAATGGATCAGAGAAGTCTTGAGGAGCCTTTGCTTGTCTGTTACTAAACACAGCAACCCTTTCTTTTCTCTGCAGACTTGCCTGGACCGACCCAAGCTTTTGCACTGGGTAATGAACATTGAACTGGTCATGCCTGGAGATGGGCCCTTTCAGCCAAGCCCCCCCTTTGGCCCTAATGTGCCATTTCATTTTCAAAAGGCAGAGATATTCTAGAGCTATAAATCTCCCCTCTTTCTTCATCGGCTTGCAGCCCCTGCCCTTACGGGGGGCTACCTCTCGGAAGTTATTCACATTGGGTTGGGAGAGGTCAGCCCGATGCACACTTCCTGGCAGGTGGTCCGACACGGAAGCTCGGGGCCCCGTGCAGGACGGCGACCCCAAGGTGCTTTAAAGGCTCTCGCTGGAAAACAATGGTCATGCGTCTTTGTCCGCATCTCCAGGGCTGTCTATGACAGCCTTTGCTTCATGACAGATTGCTGTCCAGACACTGACCCCGTTCTATCTCCAGTCAGCCTGTCTTCCACTCCCAGCATACAGCAACTTGATACCCTTCCAGAAAATAAGCTCTTTTTACTCAAAGGGGAAAAAAAAATCAAAACTCATTATTGGAAGTAGGCGTAGAGAGGATCCTTTAGGAAGGACCAATGGATAGGGAAGATCCTGAGCAAAGAGATATTATTGGAATCTAGATACTTGTGGCTAAAGTCACTGGCCTTTCTGCTGTTTATCTGCACATATAACTTAGATCCCATTTCACTCTACTTTACCTTTTGATTTCCTTCCCAGTCTCTCAACTTAGTGTATTATTTATCTTTATTTTCTGTCAAAAGTCTTTTTCCTTCTGAGTTCTCTAGTATTGACTTGATTTCATTTTTTTGTTTCCCTTCCTTGATCTTCCCTTTCACTCACCTGTATATAGACCTTATGTTAACCCTGTCGTGGAGAAAAACCTAAACAATGTTAATTATTCCTTCCTTTGCTCCATCTCTGCGGCTTACATAGTATAGCACTTATTGCTTATTCATTCACCATATTTGATGAAGTTTGATGTGTCTTTATGTCTAAAGTCCCAACTTAGCACCCAGTGGTATTTGAAACTCTATTAGTATTTGTTGAATGAATGAATAAGAGAAGAGATTATAATTTCTATAAACTATATAGAAATCATATTCTTTATAAAGAACAGATTATAGTCGCTCATTAGCTCACCAATTCTCTAGACTAGGGTTTCTTATCTCAGCACTTCTGATATTTTAGACCTGATAATTTTTTGTGTATGGTAGGATGTTTAGCAACATCCCTGGCCTCTACGCACTAGATGCCAGTATTTTCCCCTCCTCAGTTGTGATAATTAAAAATATCTCCAGACAGTGCCAGATGTTTCCTGGGGAGCAAAATCATCCTCAGTTCAGAAGCATCGCTCCAGGTCAGTGCTGTCCAATAGAACTTTGTGAAATGATGGAAATGTTCGATCTCTGTGCTGTCTAACATGATAGCTACTAGGTACATATGGCAGCTGAGCACTTAAAGTGTGGCTAGTCTGAATTGAGATATGCTATATATGTAAAATTCACATCAGATTTTGATGACCTCATTAAAAAAAATACAAAATATCACATTAATAGTTTTAATGTAGGTTACATGTTGAAATAATAATAACGTGGATATGTTGAAATTAATTATTAAATATAATTATTTATTAAATAAATATTTAAATTAAATGTTTAAATTAAATATTAAATAAAATTATTATTAAATATAATAAGTTATTCAAATTAACTTCATCTGTTTCTTTTTACTTTTTTGACTACTGGAAAAATTATAATTACGTTACATGGCTTGCATTTGTAGCTTGTATTTATTATATGTCTCTTGGAAAGCACACGTTCTAGATAATCAATGCTTGATTTTTGTTTTCTTTTCCCAATTTATTTTCTTGTTATATACATTTTTCTCATCTGCTCCCCCAAAATGCCATTGTTGCTATTTTCTGTGCTGTTATTTGTGTGCAGTTCAATGTCTAATTTATTATCCATGTGACCTTGAATAATATCTCCGTCTCTGACCCTTGCTCCCTTTAAATGTCAAATCAATGAATTGCCCTCAATGACTTTAAAAGTCTAAAATTTAAAATCTAACTCAAAAATGTTATTGAATCAGCTGTGTTTAATCAAGTACAGCAGTTGAATGCAGCCACTCTGAGAGGAATCAGCTTAAGGGCCCCCAGAAAGACAAGGTCAGAGATCTGCCCTCAGATCACCAAGTGAATTCCCTGAACTATGTCCTAGAGAATGCTGGCTTGAGGAAGACTGATACGAATTACCAGGGAGAAAAGAATTCCATAGTTAAATGAGTTTGAGACATTGTGGGTTAAATGAAACAAGAGAAGCCTGTTTAACTTCAGGTCTTCTCAGAACATTTAATATATTAAAATGTCCTGTGAATCAAAGGAGGTAGATAGAATGCAACATTTTTCACATGTATTTGTTCATGGAACTTGTATACTGCTTTGGATTTATCCTGATCGTTCATGAGAATCCACTGAACCCAAGCATGACGTGAGCCACTGACATTTTCGAGAGCTCCCTCTGGGCACTGTAGACATCAGATTGGAAGCACAACATGGGAAGTCAGGGGAAAGCCCAAAGCAGAAGCAAGTGAAGAGGCTCTTGTAATTGTCTGGATGAGATTTTTGAGGACCTGATAAAGATGACTTGAGGCGTTTACAAAATTCAATCAACATGATTTAATGAGCCCAGACACGCCCAGTTTCTGGCTTGGCAACTCAGTGGATAGTGGTGGTTCCACCAATAAATTTACAGCCTCGTTAAGGAAACAGACTTATAAATAAGTTATTACAATACAACACCGTGCAGAAAAATTAGAAGTAGGTGCAAGGTATTGTGTGGGCAGAAGCCATAGCTTATACATGTACATTTACATAAACATACACCAAAAAATAGGTGCAAGATTCATGACCTTTCCAATTGTGGCAACATTTATAAATGTTCCAATTGCCCATATTTTTAAAAATTTGGATCAGGGTTCAAGAGCCATCTTTGTACTTAAAAATTAAAAAAGTCTTGGGGGAGTGAGTTACAAAGTTATGAGAAGACATACTTAATAGAAAAAAGAAAAGCAAATACAGACTGACATCTCAGTGAAAGCTAAGATTTTGATCGTCTTGTTCATCCCATATCCGTAACCCCTAGCTAAATGGCCTGGTATATAAATATTTGTTGAACAGTCTGAATTCCAAAGCATTCTATATATGTCACTGAAAACTGAATATAATATTAGGAAATGGTATGATGATTTCATTTAACCAAGAGCATTGCTTTTCACAGCAGCAATGGGAATTCTTCTTTCTTTGGAAATTGTTTCTCATCTTAGAGGTGTTCAGTATTCTAAATACTCACTGTTGTTAGGGAAAACTCTCCTACCCGTGGAGATGGTGGCAAGCTGATTCGGCCTGAGGGGTCTTGGGGGAGCTCCTTCAAGGTGTGATGAAAGCCCCATAGCTGTACTCAGTTTCTTGATGACTTAGGTCTCAATATAGCACCTACTCTTTCACAATTCCATTCTGAATTCTGTTTCTTAAACCATCAGTTTTAAGAGAACATCCTAGCACTTTGTTCATAAATTGAGAATTATCTGTGTCTTGCAAACTAAGGAAAGAAAAATTGGAAAATTTAGTTCTCATTTAATTTATATTGATACTTATTATCAACTGATAGGCATTCTTAAAATGTGATTGGATTTCCAGTAGTATAAGCTCTATTTTGGCCAGATATTTATAAATTATTAGAAGAATCTGAATTGTACTACCTTTATCATAGTCAACCCCTCTCATTCTCTGCTCTGCCAATATGCAATACGCAGGTCCTTGCTACCCAAACTGAGGTCCACGGACCAACAGCATCAGCATTGTCAGGCAGTGTCTTAGAAATGCAGAATCTGAAGCCCCACCCCAGACCTACTGAATCAAAAGTACCCGGATATTCACTGATATAAACTACTCTTGATTGGCCATGTAAATGGGAATGAAAATAGAGAAGACAAAAGGCTTCATATTAGATATACATCTTTTTTGAGATATAATTGACGTATAACATTGTATTAGTTTCAGATGTATAATGTAATGACTCGATATTTACATGTATTGTGAAATGTTCACCACAAAAGTTTTAGTTAACATCCATCACCAGAGTTACACATTTTTTCTTGTAATGAGAAATTTTAAGATCTACTACCTTAGCAATTTTCAAATGTACAATACAGTATTACTGACTATTGTCTCCATGCTGTATGTTACATCCCCATGATTTCTTTATTTTACATCTGGAATTTTGTACCTTTTGACTATGTATCTAGACATACATCATGACTTCTTCCTTATCAATATTTTCAAGAACTGCTAAGTTACTATCAGGAATGGCTGGCTTTTAATTTCATTTCTCTCACTCACTAGTAACAATCAGTGAAAGGAGAAGAAATGGACCACTCATAAATCCCAGGGATAGATTGAACATCTCAGGATGTTCTGAGATCTTGGTCAAATCACCTGCATGAGGAAGAGTCCAACCGAGAGGCTCTGAAATGTAGAACAAGGATCTGGGGAGAGACAGCAGCTGCAAAGTCTGCGGAGAGAAATTTCAGCCTAGTAAGCGGGTATGATACTTGACACATTGACTACATATTGTTCTCTGCTTCCTATCCTCTGGATATAGAATGATGTGGCATTTTCACGGGGAAAAAAAGTGGTTGAATTTCAGATAAAAGGAATGTTTTAAAAAACTACAGCCAGGGGCTTCCCTGGTGGCGCAGTGGTTGAGAATCTGCCTGCCAATGCAGGGGACACGGGTTCGAACCCTGGTCTGGGAAGATCCCACATGCCGCGGAGCAACTAAGCCCGTGAGCCACAGCTACTGAGCCTGCGCGTCTGGAGCCCGTGCTCCGCAACAAGAGAGGCCGCGATAGTGAGAGGCCCGCGCACCGCGATGAAGAGTGGCCCCCGCTTGCCGCAGCTAGAGAAAGCCCTCGCACAGAAATGAAGACCCAACACAGCCAAAAATAAATAAATAAATAAATAAATAAAAATAAAAATTAAAAAAAAATAAAAAACTACAGCCAGTCTTGGGAATAAACTACAAAAATGTCTCTACCAGCATTATGTCCCTTGTCTGCAGAGGTAGAAAGAGGCACCTGGAGGGCCCATGTCTGCATAAACACATGATGGGCAGAGTCTGGAGATGACATTTCCTTTGCCAAATTTGGGACCCCTAGTCAGAGGGTGATTTACACGTCAGTCTCAGTGTTTGGGTCAGTGTTCCAGGCTGTCAGCTCAGCACCGCCCTGCCCTTCTTTAACAAGCGCCATCAGAGCTCAAGCTACACAAGGCTTTGAAAGATTGGTCAAAGACCACATTGTGTTCATCCTGCTGCAGGAGAGGCTGCACTAATTTGGATTGTGACTTGGCTTGTTTTCCCCCCGCTCTTCCTGAGGTCTGAGCTGAGTCTGTGTCAATCAGTGTTGTCACATCATTCAAGGATGGTGGCCCTCCTTACCCTTGAAGTAGTTTTTAGAATAAGTTTTAGGAAGGCATCTGGACGGTGTTATGTAATTCTTCCTGCTTAATACCAAGAACAGTCACCAAGACATCTTTTTGCAGATTTATGGAAAGGAGGTATCCAGTGCATTCAATTTGTACACTAGTTGGTGCAAGGAATGTTAAATTTGGAGCCAGAAGGCCTGGCTTGAGTCCTGCCTTTGCCACTTCTTTTGTGCCTCAGTTTACTTAACTATAAAAACTGTATGAACTATCTCTCACTGTAAAAATAATGCATGTGAGGTCAATTTGTAAACTATAAATAGGTATTATGCAAATTAAGATGTAGCCACATCTGAACTAACAATCAAATCCAATGGAATCACTGTTGCATGTTAGAAGATGTAGGTCACAGTCAGACATTTCAAATTCAAACATTATCTTAAAAAGCCAGAATTCTCCAGGATCATTAGAATCAGGGATTACTTTTTAGTCATGCTTGCTTTAGCAGCAAGCATTAATTAGGTTTCCACTAAGTATGAATAGTTCCCAGTTATAAATGATAACCGTAATTGCCAAATAAAGCTCTAATAGAAATGTTCTTTAAGCTAATGAAGCAGATGACACAAGTAAACAAAGCACAGCTTTTTCTTTTTTATAGGTAATGGCTGGAATAAGTCATCACTGTGATGCAGTCCTACCTGGCAAAGCACTTTCTCTTCTCTTTCTCCTTTATGTAGGAACTTTCCCCATTCTCCTGGTTTCAGGAGATGACAGCAGGCCATCCGCTACAAAAAATCTCTTTATTTATTCTCTTTTCATGTCTTATTGAGTACTGATTACCTCTTTGGATCTCTTCTTCTGATCCTTGCTTCACTAGGTTTTTATCTCTAAATGAATATTCCCCCAACTCTGGTCTCGTCAAATCAAGAGTAGAGTTTCCTGAAATTTCTTCTCTCATTAGTAAAGTGTGTAAAGGATGATTCCTCCTTATTGTCTCATCCTTTCCTTCTGGACTTTTAATGGTAACTTAAAATATTTTGCTTTTTTAAAAAGAAGTGTTGGGGTAGAAGAAGAAATCAGAGGGGTTTTTTTAATATGTGGAAGCACGGAGACATGATAGAGAAAAAAAAGAGCATTATTCCCATGTTTAATGAATCAAAAGTCTACTAGAGGCGTTTCATGAATTACAGAAGATATTTTAAATTTCTTAGAGGAAAGACTTATTTTGGGGGAAGGGTGGTGTAAGGGCCTGAGATAACTAGTCTTTGACACAAGGTGCATTCAAGTATGCTTTGGTTGGAATTGATGAAGGCAAACTGGTGAGCTGCAGCATCAGGAAGGGATTCTAGCAACCTTCCTGGTATATGATGTCCATCACCACTTCACTTGGCATATTATTCTATGAAAAGTCTAAAGTTTCCTAAGCTTTCCCACCCTTCGTAAATTCAGTGTAAACATACAACTCACTAGTAAACTTTTGATCCAGGTTTCATTCACACAGCCTGCACAGGGAGACCTTAGCCACCAACTCTGCTAGGTCTCACCTGGGTAGACTCAGAGGATCAAAGCTCTGGCACCTGGATTGGTAAGTGGCTAACTCTGTAAATATATAAGACTTATTCAGGAGTCATATGGGTGCTCAGAGTAACATTCCTTTGGGACCTTCAAGATCTCCTAAAGATTCCTATAACAGTCGGTCAATATTTTTTCTTATAACGTAAATAGATCTTTCAGTCTTTTAGAAAACAAAATTTGCTGTGAACAGCAGCATTTGCTCTTTTTTTTTTGGTCATAGATGAAAAGGACCAGAGTCTCTGCCAGAAATGGTACCTCGGGAATAGTCAGGAGGACTGAAGAATATAATGAATTTCAGATCTCTGCTGTACAGAAAGAGACTGTGATTTCCCCACACTGACTAGAGATTTCTTACTCCTTCTGAATCAAATTGGGTAACAATTCAAATATTCTTGTTAGAATAGAATGTGTTTGTCTTCATTATACTTTGAGCCAGTAACAGTGTAGTTCTATTTTTCGTGTTTGTTTTAAATCATTGTTCTAGAATACATTCACCGTAGTTATTAATAGTATAAATGACTAACCCTAAGAGAAATCAATTTAAAAATTAATTGTGTATGTGTATTTATGATTCAAATCCCATGAAAACTGGAAACGTGCATGAAATACAGTGCTGTCCCAAGACAAAACAGAACCAATCATAGGAAACAAGTAGTAGACCTGATGAAAATCAGAAAATGGGCCTAAGACATTTAATAATAGTAATTACCATTTTTGAACAAATAACTGCATCGTTTATGGTTCACATTTTTTATCTCTAATCTTCATAGCAACTCAGCAAGAGGTATTATGTTCCCATTTTTCATATGGTGAAACTAAGCCTCCAAATGGTAGAATAACTGACCCAAGTCACTTAGTTATTAATTTCTCTCTGACTGCAAAGCCACTATGCCAACTGTATTGCTGGTCTCAAATATTTCCTTTTTGTTTGGCTTCCAAAATTAATCAGTGTTTGTTTGAGAATTAAAAGGTAATAATAAAAAATAAAAAGAAATTTTTAAAAAGAATTAAAAGGCAATTTATAGCAGTTTGTAGCAGTAGGCCCTGAAGAGTATTTTAAAGTGACAAAAATATTACGATAAATTGTAAAACATGAACTATTCAGATGAAAATTTTATAGTGGCTTGAACTGAAAGATGAAAAGCAAAAGAATGGATTCTTCAATTATTTTCAAGATTCCCTTATTTAGTTGGAGTGAGTAGAAATTTTAGTTTTTCAATAAATTGTTATTTTTCTTCTTATTCCGAAAGGTTGTTGAATTCTGTTCTGGAAAGCCTACAGAATTTAGATATTCAGTATTTTTGACATTTCTGATAAAATCCAGGAGAGTTTAGTGGATTGTACTTGATTTTATGTGATCCCTAAAATTTTGGGTATTAATTATTATTATTTGGGGTTTTATTCATAAACATAGGTTAATTGTGTCTATTGGAAATATATAAATGGCTTGCTTTTTCAAGGGCAATTATTATTTTCTGTTCATTAAAGAGCACTGAGAAAAGAGTTTAATGGACTAAAAAAAGACTTTAATGGATTACGAGTTAATTGAATTCAAAGCTGATCTGTAGGAACATGAAATTTCATGGCATATTTTCTTTCCTTCAAACAAAACCCACTCCCATGCAAAGCTCCATGGGTAGTGAGTTCCTGGCTTGTTTTTCTGAGGTTGAAAGCATTCTGTGCACAGGGCCATTACCTGGGGCTCTCTCTGGATGTGGTGCAAGGCTCAGCGTCCATATTGAAACTGCCAGTTCTTTCGATGGCCCCCACCCATTTCACTACTATTGGGCCACAACTCTTAATCAAAGTCACTTCAAAGACCTCAAACAGATTGATTCACATGTGAATGCTACCCAAACTGTCTTCCAAAGGAGGAGGGATTCTAGTCTTATGTTCCTTTGAACCTACTGTTGCTCATTTACCAGTATTTACTTAGCATGGCCTATGGTTGAACCATGGAAATTGGAAAACAAACTCCTATTCAACAAGTCATGTCAAAGGTGACTGTGGAGCCAGAGAGTTGACTGTGGGACAGACATTCTTTCTGATCAGGAGGCCTCTTCTGCAGCGCTGCTGTCTCCACAGTTACATACCTGTCCGTGGAAGCCTTTCGTTTATCTTGTCTATGTGGGAAGTCCTGGACGATGCCATCAATCTGGGAGATGAGAGAGATGCCCATTTGACACTCCAACAATGGTTGTAGAGGAAAAAAAAGAAGGAGAGAAAGAAAGAAAGAAAAAGAAAATTAGCTGGATCCTGAACAAAGTTCTTTTGAGCTGTGCTATGGTCATAGAGAAGATCCAATAAGCACTCTGTTCAGAAACATATTTTGTGCTCTGTCAAACACACGGTTAAGCAAACATTTCCACCTAAGAACATAAAATGGGTACTGTTCAAGGACTCAGTGAAGAGGGGGACAGAAATAACCACATTCCTGAGTTTTCTAATGGGGGAAACACAGATTCCCCCAGAAGAATGCAGCTGCAGCATGCATCACTGCCTAATAGTCATTTATGAGGACCATATTTCCTGTTGGTTATTCTTATGGGCAGAGTCAGTGAAGGTGTGCAAAGTAAGTCCTATCTGAATGCTTTGTGAGTTCTGTGGTCCCCAAGCCAGAGCTCCTGGTATTATTACTAGCCGAGACAGCATATCGAAAAATGTGGAAATTGAGTTCTTCCGAGATATATTCAAACACATCTTAAAGTCCTTTTGACGTGAGAAATTCGAGAACCCAGATTGAATTATGTGTCTTTTCTTCACCTGGTAAAAAACACTTCGCATGTGCATTTTCGCTCTGCGGTCCCGTCAGGTTCAATTGTGAGAATGTATGTGGAAGTGCCTTGGAAAATACAATGTTCTTCGCACCTTCATAAGCAACATCAGCAGCATCGCCATCATCATCATCACTAACAGAATCCTTTGGAGGCCTAGCTGAATGCTGTGTCTGCAATGGAAGCTGAACCCCATTCGTTTCACTTGAATTGAAATGAAGATGAAGCTTTTCTTATGAGAAGGTCCTGGACTAAGGGATTTGCTGCCAAACTCATAGCACTCCTGCCAGCTGACCTTTAGGGCCAGGTGCAAAGTCTGTCTGTCTGTCTGTTTCCACAGACTTTTACTCCATGGGGGTTAATTTGAGAAGAAATTTCTCAGACATGATGTGAAGATGTATGAATGTTAATGTTTAGGTAGTACTGGGTTTTTTTCTTTATACTTTATAAATGTTCCAAATGCCTCACAAAAATAGACTAACATATTCATTGAAAACATCACAGAATGTTATTTACAAGTCTAATTGAATACACCATGTTAAATGAGAGGAGAAAAATTTTAAGTACATATTGAAAATAAAAATTGAAATACATTGTGACAGGAAGAGCGCATTGTGTTTTAGAGAATTGTTTTAACCATCATTCAGATCTCAATATAGCTGAAATAAAAGCAGATGAACAGATAAAAATAGGGAAAGTATTCATTAAGAGGTCCCATGGAGAGTCCAATTACAGTGATCTCACGTGTCTTCTGCTGCAGAACATCTCCCCACCCTTGGTGTATTTTTATTGCAAAAGTTATGCACAAGGTTAATCCCATGCACACGGCCTCCTTAGACTTATATTCACAGCTTCTATTAAGACTGAAGAATGCATCACATCATGATCTCATTCATCTTGGTTATGTCACCCTGGGGTGGTGTGTGTGGGCATGAGAAAGGGGAGAGGTTAGGTAAGTAGCTAGAGATACACTATATGAAGGGACTGGATATCCCCTTCTCACTTATAGCCTATTCCCTACACGTTCCCTTCCCCCCAGTGATCTATTTCCTAGAATTTCCTCATTAGACCATGAGTGAGAGATAATTGTTTTAGAATATTCCCTTCTTATTGTATCACTAGCTAAAAACTTAAGTAAGTAAGCAGGAGTGATTTTATACACTTTTACAGATTTAGTGGGAAAATCTAGCCAAGAACACAACTTTTCTATCAGCCTAATTTTTAATTCATCAGATCACATCAGCCCATGAACATGTACCCATGTGGTATGGGCAGGAGGGCAGGGTATGGATGAAATAAAGTGACTATTGGTATATGGAACCAAGATTAACAACATTTGGGGTCTAAATAATATTATAGGTCTTGAAATAGATCTATTTAATCTCAGGCTTAGTTTTTAATTTGCATTTCTCTCCTCTTTAGACAAATCTGAGAACTGAGCTGCAATTGATATCTGCTGGAGATAGTTTGTTCAGTAATAATAAATGAAAATACCTGCTGTTGATGGGCATTTCCGCCTTGCCAGTGTAACTCTAAGCACTTGGCATGCATTACTTCACTGAAATCTCATGTGTATCACATGGGGTAGATGCTACTATTATCTCCACCTTATAGATGAGGAAACTAAGGCTAAAGACTTCTTGAGGGGTCATCTAGCTAACAAGTGGGGAGCAGGGACTGACTCCAGAGCCTGCATTTTATTTTTTAAGGCATTTATTTATTTATTTATTTATTTATTTATTTATTTATTTTCTAGTTGCGGCAAACAGGTGCTGTGGTGAGCAGGCTTCTCATTGCGGTGGCTTCTCTTGTTGTGGAGCACAGGCTCTAGGCACACAGGCTTCAGCAGTTGTGGCACACGGCCTCAGTAGTTGTGGCGCACGGGCTTAATTGCTCCGCGGCATGTGGGATCTTCCCGGACCAGGGATCGAACTCATGTCCCCTGCATTGGCAGGCAGATTCTTAACCACTGCACCACTAGGGAAGTCCCCAGAGCCTGCATTATTAATCACTGTGCCGTGCTGCTTCCTCAATGCAGCTTGCACCCTCTAGCAGCCCAATAAACTGGGTGGAACCTAACACCCACTACTTTGGGGAGATGATCTGTCTGAATTAGTGGAGACTGACTTATCAAAGGAACAGCTTGGGACACAGCTAGACACAAACTAACACCTGACCAAATGTGTGGAATAATCAAGGAAACATCTGTCCAAAACAAGCCCGTTTGGATGTACAGAGATCATTTGTTATTTGCACAGTAGTCATTTGTATACAAATGGAGATGATAGGAACTCAACCATTTTGCCCTTCAATGGAACAGGTTGAATGCCCAAAGAAATGAATCAATTTTTTCCTCAAATCTACACCACCCAGTGTCCTGTCCCGGTTAGAATTGTGAGGAGCTCTGGACGGGTGGTTTGGAGAGTTGTGAGAGCTCAGTGTATCTGTCTTTTGGTCTGTATTTGAGTTCTGAGAGTGGCTGTCTCCTACTGCTGATGTGCTTGTCTCTCAGTGAATCAGACTGGAGCCTCGAATTTCTCTCTCTCGAACCCTTTTGACATTGAGCATGATGGAATGCAAGTCTAGCCCTGCCAGCAACAGGTGCAGCATGGGGAAGAAGACAGTTCCACAGAAAACAGGCATGCATATGTCTGGTGGATTTAATTAGACACAGTGCCCATTAACAATTTCTGCAGATGTTCACATCAAATCAGATGAGCTAATTTTCTCACACTCTTCAGTTTGGCCTCTTTTCCCTTTCCCGAGTTTATCCACTCTCACCTTAATCTTCTGATGCCTACATGCAAGCAAACTTCCTTCTGCTCCCGGAATCCAGATACTTGATTCACTGTGTGATGTTGAAGAGATACAATTGCTGGGTGATGTTTAGTCGTCATTAGGAAATGCATATGATTCATGGTTAAGGGCTTTTTCCTGAGGGTGGGGAAATGGTAGCTGTGTCTAGCTGGGAGCTGCAGGCTCTGACACAGAGAATGTTCTGTGTCCTCTGAGACACACTGATCCACTTAGTCAAATATTTGCAAAACAGAAATAGACTCACAGACATAGAAAACAAACTTATGGTTACCAAAGGGGAAAGAGGGGGAGGGATAAATTAGGAGTTTGTGATTAACATATACACACTACTAATATATAAAATAGATAACCAACAAGGACCCACTGTATAGCACAGGAAACTATACTCAATATCTTGTAATAACCTATAATGGAAAAGAATCTGAATAAGAATGGATATATGTATATGTATAACTGAATCACTTAGCTGTACACCTGAAACTAACACAACATTGTAAATCAACTACATTTCAATCTAAAAAAAATAATTAAAAAGAACAGTGCCTGCAATTAAGTCTCCTGCAGAAGCACTTTTTGAAATCAAGTGTTGTGGTCCCAGAAAGCTAATGTTTTTTTCTAAAGAATACAGCTTATTCCCCCACAGGGTCTTAGATGTCTCCGAAGCTAAAAATGCTGGATTAAAAAATAAGCATACCGTAACACAGTGGAAAGAAGACTTGAACAGGAATGAGGGGATTTGGGTGCAGGTCTCATTCGCATCCCTGACTAGCTGGGTAATCTTGGCAAGTCACTTCACCTTGCTCGGCCTTTTATAAAATAATGAGGTAGGAGGTTTTATTTTTAAGGTACCTTCTAATTAAAAGTTCTGTATTTTTTTTTAAAATAGTTAAATGATATTATTTCTCTTTGCCCTACAAGTGTGGCTCACAGCTGCACAATAACATTAGAATTACAAACAGGCACTGAGCTTTATCTATAGCCTTTCTTTTGAGGCTCTTTGCCCTGTTAGATGTATATAGTTATTATTCCCATCTTACAAAAATCACCCCCATGGGCAGATTTTAAAATGTGTCTAAAATAATAAAGAGGTCTATAGCAGATCAGTATTGACACAAGTCCAGAGAGAAGGCCTAAAATATGATACGTGCTCACTTTGCTGTCTTGCCTTTCTGTCTCCCTGAACCTCAACTACATCTGTGAAATGGGTACGTCTTACCTCCCCAAAGCAGAGCCCAGAGCAGATGAGCTCCGCAGATTATCTCCAGATCTAGAGCATATGCCCATGGCCACATGGTCTCCTCCACTTGGCTGTGCTGGGGTTGGTTATCAGGAAGGCGAGGAAAAGCTTCTGTTAAGAAGGAGCAGGGCAGGAATAAAGACACACATGTAGAGAATGGACCTGAGGACACGGGGAGGGGGAAGGGGAAGTTGGGACGAAGTGAGAGAGTGGCATGGGCATATATACACTACCAAATGTAAAATAGATAGCTAGTGGGAAGCAGCCACATAGCACAGGGAGATCAGCTTGGTGCTCTGTGACCACCTAGAGGGGTGGGATAGGGAGGGTGGGAGGGAGACGCAAGGGGGGGGATATGGAGATATATGTATACATATAGCTGACTCATTTTGTTATACAGCAGAAACTAACACACCATTGTAAAGCAATTATCCTCAATAAAGATGTTTAAAAAAAAAAAAAAGGAACATTCGTAGACCACCTAGAAGTTAAGACTATCGCTACCTAGAAAATATCTGACATCGGCATTTGGGGACGTCTTAGGGCCTGCCTCTGATGAGTGATATGAGGCTGGGGAGAAGGAGGGCAGTCCTGATAAAGATGCAAACCAATAAAGTAACGTACATAGATTTGAAGCAAAGCTAAGAATTCACTATGAGTAATCTGTATTAAATATCATGTAGATAAATATTTTAGTTTATTTCTTCACTTTGTCTGCTTGTTTACATGCTAGCTTGTCACTTTCATGTTTCTACTATTTTCAAGATGGTACATTTTCTAATTCCTTTTAGAGTTTTTGACATCTCAAATAAAAGATCACTCCTAGGCCCACCTGATGCACCCATTTTCCTCATAAATTCCCTAAGATGATGTATGATGCCTAGACATCACATTTCAAGCAAAGAGCTGAAATCAGCACATGGTGTTGACAGATGTGACACATTGACAGGACGAATGTGTTTTTATTTTGCATGAATAAATATGCATATTGCACTGAGTCTAGTAAACGGATTCTCAAAGTCCCATGAAAATCATCAGAATTGAAAGAATAAAGGCTTATTAGATGAGCCAGAATGAGTAGATGAGCACTATTAGTTTAATAGTATTTGAGCAGTTCAAGAGATCTGTTTGGGAAATTCTATGTCACGCTTCATGGCATAAGCAATTGGATTTAATAAAAATAGCCCTACACCCCTAAAATCCCTGCCGTATGCAAAACATATCTGATTAAGAGATTTATCAGAAATTTTCATTTCCCTTTCATATACACCAGCCATTGCTTATGACAGGATGGATTAATAGAAGAGTGATTTACATCAACTTTTATTTCTCTAACCATTTGATTTAATATTTGGAGTCTTTGCAAACTTTTTATTTTTATTTTTTAATTGAGATATAATTGATATATAAATTGTATTAGTTTTAGGTAGACAACATGATGATTCAATCTATGTATACATTGTGAAATGATTACCAAAATAAGTTTAGTTAACACCTATCACCTTACATAGTTACAAATTTTGTGTGTGTGTTTGATGAGAACTTTTAAGATTGTGTGTGTTTGATGAGAACTTTTAAGATCTACTCTCTTAGAAACTTTCAAACATACAACACAGTATTGTTAACTGCAGTCACCATGCTGTGCATTATACCCCCAGGACTTAGCTACCTTATAACTGGAAGCTTGTACCTTTTGACCACCTTCACCTATTTCACCCAGCCCTCTACCCTCTCCCTCTGGCAAGCACCAATCTGTTGTCTGTATCTATGAATTCAATTTTTTTTTTCTTTTTAGATTCCACATATAAGTGAGATCATACAGTATTTGTCTCGCTGTCTGATTTATTTTGCTTAACATAATGCCAAGGTCCATCCATGTTGTCACAAATGGCAGAATTTCCTTCTTTCATGGCTGAATTTTATATATATATATATATATATATATATATATATATATATATATATATACACACACACATACCACATCCTCTTTATACATTCATGCAGTTACAGACACTTAGTTTGTTTACATGCCTTAGCTATTGTTAATAATGTTCAATGAACATGGGGGTACAGATACCTTTTCAAGATAGTGATTTCATTCCCATTTGATTTTTTTAATACTGTACTTTTATTGGTCTTTTCCAAGTATTTACAACTGGACATTGAGATTAGCTTTGGTGGAGGCAAGGGGTTCATCCTGGAACCCTTCCTTCCAGAGGTAGGATTGGTACGTGGGTTCCCACAGGTTTTCCAAAGAGTAAGACAGCAAGGCCACTGCCACCCTAGAAGAAAAGCATTTACTCTCATAGGAAAACACACACTCTGTTTTCTACCTTGTATAAATAAGTCTTGTAAGAGCAGAGTTAACTATACACTATTTATTAAGTTGATTACTATCATTTTTAGTAAATATATATGTTAATTCATTCTGCATAGAAGTTTGTAAACATAATAAGCTATTAAAACTTCCCAACTATATGTATCCAAGTGCAGGGTTTTGCATATTATCCCTCTTTAAAGATTAACAGGTCCACACAAGCAAATTGTACAATAGTGTAAATGAACTTCACCACTTATGCAAAAAGCAGTGTTTTCCCCTATTTTTCATGGAAATTTTCTTTAAATATACATTTCATGTTTCTACCTCCTAGAATAGAAGGTGTTGAACAAGGTGGCATCGTTTAAACTTGTCCTTGTGATGTAGAGTTTTCCCTAGAAACAAGTGTATTTTTTATTATATACTGGATTATAATTCTGTCCTGAATTTCCTTCTTCTAAGCAGAATGTCAGTTGTCACATCACCCCTCCCTTTAACGGTTCTCCCCCTTCAGGTTCCCTTCCTCGATGTTACTTATGACCAGGAAACTGCACCCAAACTAAGAGACAATAAGGCTTAGAGTGAGTTCCTAAGGAACTAAAGTGTGTACCTCTAGGGCAAGGGACTTGTGATGGAGACTTTGCAGACCAATGGCATCTCTTACTTTGGTACTGTCCTGGAGCATAAGACTTCCTTAAAACTGACCGTAGAATAATGGAGTGCTAATGTCAAAGTTTGCATATCCCTTAAAGATTATAAGCCAGTGTTTGCCAAGTGGTAGGAAAATAAAATCCACAATATAAACATACAATGTGTGTGGCTCACGTATAAAGAAAGTATCCTATCTTTATCTCAAACTCCTCCAGTATGAATCTATAATTTCCATCAAAGCCATACCAGAGAAGAGGCCTGTCTTTTCCAGGCTTCTCAATGATTTGACAATCTCTGCCCCAGACTCCACTCCCCATTTTTGTTTTCGTGCTCCATAGCATTGCTCTACAAAGCAAGCTACAAAATGGGGCTGGGAATGCTTCGGCAAAGAATGCCCCTGTTCTGTGGGATACCCCAGAGGTGTCCCAGAATGAGACCACAGGCGTCCTTAAGATGCTGACCCGACCCTGGGAACTCTAGAGGTTGACACAGAGGTCGAGAACCGATGTCCCCTGGCTGCCTGCAGTGCTGTTATATGACCCCATCCCACTGGGCGGCTGTCAGCATCACAGCGGACGTTCGTTTTGACTAGAAATTGTCCCTTGTTGTGAGAGGTTGCACTGGTATGAAAGAAACATTTTCATGAAAAGATCCATTAGGGGATCTGCTTGGGAAATTACGGACCCGCTGGATTTGTATGCTCCAGGTTACTCTTCATCAAATTAATTTTCTTACCTTTTTATAGATTGAGATCAAAAGATAATAAATTACCTTCCCTTTCTGCTGCAGAAAAGGGACATCACAGGTGATTCATCTTCCACTCCCTCTTTCTCCATATAAAATACAGAAGGTGCTGCCAAGGTCATTTCAGCACAGTTAGTGTCTTCTCCACACTGCACAAGAAGAGATCGCTTCCTCTTTGCATTTGTGTCCAGTATTATGCCTTAAGCCTTATGTACACTGAAGAAAGACATATCTGAGGGGAAGGAAATTGATACCTTGGAAGTTCCTTGATGTCTCTCTTTTCTCCCCTACCAGACTCCTTTATCTAGTTCCTTTTGACTTTTGTTTGTCAAGCGTTATATATGTAGGTATCATCGAAGTATTGATATATACTTCCATCTTTCCCTAGCAATCCAGAAGACAAAGAGTATGTGTCCAAAAGAATGGAGAGGGGTCCCCTGACACCTGCTTGATTCCCTTTTGTATTCTCACATTGTCAAACGAGTAATCCATCACCTGAGCAGTCCCATCCCACAGAAACTACATGGGAATGTAGGTATCCATATCCTCCTTTGTTTAAGCTGCAAGAAGGATCTCAGGGAAGCGAGTTTCCCTTCTGTAAGTTGCAGGGAGATCCAACCTGCAATCTGGGGTGCTGGGTGGAGGAGGTGCCTCAGGAAAGACTAATTATGAAAAGCAAAGGTTCTCACCCAAACCCTGAGTTGCCTTCATTCTATATCAGGCCATCAATCCCAGGTACTCCTAGGGTGGAAACTGCCCACCCTCCCAGGTTCTGAGGGCTCCACAGAGATGAACTGGATATAAATATAAAACGATACAAATATAAGTATATAGTTACATTCTCTATATATAGTTATATATATAGTTATAAACTATATATATTACTATATATTTCTTACAGCTAATACTTTACCAGTGAAAAGATGGACAAGAACGCATTTAACAGTGAGCTCAATTTAACAAAATTAACTGCTGGTTAAAACTACTTTTTTTTTTTTTTAAATAAATTTATTTATTTATTTATTTTTGGCTGCATTGGGTCTTCGTTGCTGCACGCGGGATTTCTCTAGTTGCGGCGAGCAGGCTTCTCATTGCGGTGGCTTCTCTTGTTGTGGAGCATGGGCTCTAGGTGCACAGGCTTCAGTAGTTGTGGCTCGCAGGCTCTAGAGCGCAGGCTCAGTAGTTGTGGCTCACGGCCTAGTTGCTCCGCGGCATGTGGGATCTTCCCGGACCAGGGCTTGAACCCACGTTCCCTGCATTGGCAGGCGGATTCCCAACCACTGAGCCACCAGGGAAGCCCAAAACTCTCTTTTTAAAAACCCTTAAAAATATAACCATCCCCACAGTTACTTAATTTTAAACCTTCGCACATTTGTGTTCTTTTTTGAAACTGAGTTTTCTCGATCATTTCCCAGTATATGTACATCAATACACTATGCTGTACATCTTAAATTCACCCAGTGCTGTATGTCAATTACAATTCAATATAACTGAAAAAATAAGTTTCTTTTGAAGCAGACAGCCTAAGATCAGAAACAACTCTCTGCATACAAAACCCCATTAGTAAAATCTTAGTAAAAATAACATATAAGTAATATCAATAAAGGAAACTGTGCATCTTCTCCTTTATCCCTTCATCACCACAATTTTCTCCATAGTTCCTTTCATTTTTCTTTGTAAGTAAATCTGCAAGAAACCAGGGTGAGGGTGATGAAGAGAGGACCTATTCTCAATGAGGACAGAGAAGTTATAACTTACTAAAGTCGAGACTTAAATATCATTTGGGGGCATGTTATAACCCAGATCAGGATATATGATGGGGCACCTTTAACATTAAAAAAAAACACGTTAATTTTAGAAATTTTTAACTTTGGTATCCAAAAAGATAGCTCACCAGGAAGGAATTATACAGTTCTAAAGTAGCATAAAGATTATTTTCCATGAAAGACTCTGAGATAGCATCTATTGTGGCATAAATACGCTTCTTTGTGAAATACATAGTTAACATAGGAGTCTCCGTCAGATACTAGAACATATAGACACTCAAAGCACATTATAGCCATATGGTCTCCACAAACTCTTTATGTTTTTGGAGAGATGAAAATAAGAGTAGGTGAGAGAGGAGTTAAATAAAAGAGCAAAATGTGGAGGGAGCTTTCAAAAATAGTAGATCTTTTTTATTCTCTTTCTTTTCTCCTCTTCTTGAATGGTATCCAGGCACAAAGGCTCTGCAGGCTTCCCTCAGTAGACGCTCAGCCAGGGATCACCCCTGCTCTGAGGTCTTTAGTGCTGGGAGAGCTCCAAACTTTCTCCGCTCCCCCTTCCCCCTTCTCCTTAGCACCCCTCCCCCAGTCTCATTCCCAGATGCTGCGTGCGATCAAGTGTGACCCCAGCCCGTTTGCCTTCAGAGCTGGACCAGTCCACTAAGTGGCCAGCTTCAGTGAAAACCAAGCAGCTCCATAAAACAGACATGTGCCTCTTTGAATGCAAGGTGACATCAAATTATAAGCATAAGTTCTCAATTATCAGTTATCAAAGTAAAAATAACAGCAATGGGCTTTGTTCAGTTTAAATATGAGGAATTGTTTTCTAGATGAATATGCTCATATCTTGTACATGCATAATTCGGGGAGGTGGCTGATCTTATCTAATCAAGAGAAAGTTTCACAAATAAGGCAAAATTATCACTATTTCATGGAAAGGGAGTTTACTGGAATATGAAAAGCAAGAAACCGGTTGTGAACATGGAGAATATTGCACTTGGATTACTTCTGCCTCTCGACCTTGCATTGATGCAAAAAAGACTGAAGTGCCTTATTCCTCTGGGTGACTATACATACAGACAATACTTTGCAGCTTTTTAAGAACAGGAAGAAGTTTGTTCCTGTTCCATTCCCCGTCCAGAATTTGCAGATGCACAGTCTAAGCTCAGCCTAGAACCTGGGACATGTAACGCATTGTTAGGCATTAAGAAAGCCATTCTCTGTGTCTGTGTCTTTATTCCTGCCCTAAAGACGTAGACGTAGAGAATGGACTTGAGGACACAGGGTAGGGGGGGAAGCTGGGCAAAGTGAGAGTGGCATCGACATGTATACACTACCGAATGTAAAATAGACAGCTAGTGGGAAGCAGCCGCATAGCACAGGGAGAGCAGCTCCGTACTTTGCGACCACCTAGAGGGGTGGGATAGGGAGGGTGGGAGGGAGGCTCAAGAGGGAGGGGATATGGGGATGTACGTATGCATATGGCTGATTCACTTTGCTGTGCGACAGAGGCTAGCGCGGTATTGTGAAGCAGTTATACTCCAATAAAGATATATTTTTTTTTAAAAAAAGAAAGCCAACAGTTTACAATCGCAATCATGTCTGTAACAGGGCACTGAAGACAGTACAGAGTCTAGTGTCTATTATTAATTCATAGCCAGTTCTGTCCAAGGCACTTGGCCTTTGGCCCCTTGCCTGACAGCACAATAGCCAGCCAGTTAAAGCAGCACTCTGCCCATTCTTCTCACTCTTGTTTATGCATGTTAAACGAAACAACTTCATTAAGGTTTGAATTATTTCACGAGGACGCTCTTTTCTGTCTTCTCCTGCCCTACCTTCACAGCACCCCACCTTTAAAGATTAACTAGCCAAGGGCCTCTTTCTGCTGTTGGCGCCAATGATGCCACCTTGTGGGCACTCCTACCGTTCCTGAAAATATCAGCTCATCACAGCGAGCTGTGGGCCAGCCTTTCCGGGCTTGGGAAACGTGGTCCCCGCAGCCTCGCAGGGCTATTCCTAGTGGCCTACCCCAGGCCACGCCGCGCCCCCGCTGCACCGCCCCAACTGCCGGCATCTCTCTCGAAAGTGGCCCGCAGCTCGGGCCGGCGCCGGCGTGGTCGCTGGAGTTGAGCAGTGCAGCATCGTTGTCGGATCTGCCGGCTTCGGTCCGGGGAGGCACAAATCGCTTCCAGGAGGCCGCGCATCTGATTATCGGGAGCCAATGAGAAGGCTCGGAAGAGGCAGTGGTTGCCAAAAGAGCAGATGTGTCTGAAATCTGCATCAGTTCATCTGGTGACCTCCTGAAATCGGTGATAGATTTATATTGCTAATTATAGACTTTCCCCCCCTAATTTAGTCATCCTTCTCTTCATTAGGAAAAAAAATGGAGATACGGTCCCAGGTTAAAATCCAGTGTTGCTTCAGGAAGGGTGTCATCATCTTTTGCAAACCACAACTTAGACTTTCTTGAGTTAGACTGGTAAAGCACACAACACACCAAATACACACGCACAATTTACAGAGTTACACCAAATTACAGAGCTCAGTGCAATAAAAATACAAGTGTACTTTAGCTGGAATTTGGTGTTCATTATAACTTAGAAGATGTGAAAATAAACCTGATAATTTATGTGTTCATCAGATAATTACTCTTGAGAAGAGAGACTATGGAAGAAATCAGATGACTAGCCAGGCCACACTACAGTTGCATAATTGTTGGAGGTATTTGAGTTTTTCAGTTAAATATTGTTTAGAGCATGGGGATTTTCTTCTTCAACAAGAAAGCAAGGAAGAAAGAAAGAAAGAAAGAAAGAAAGAAAGAAAGAAAGAAAGAAAGAAAGAAAGAAGGAAGAGAGAAAGAGAGAGAAAGAAAGAGGGAGAGAGAGAGAGGAAGGAAGGAAGGAAGGAAGGAAAGAGGGCTTCCCTGGTGGCGCAGTGGTTAGGTATCCATCTGCCAATGCAGGGGACACAGGTTCGAGCCCTGGTCTGGGAAGATCCCACGTGCCACAGAGCAACTAAGCCCGTGCACCACAACTACTGATCCTGTGCTCTAGAACCCACAAGTCACAACTACTGTGGCCGTGTGCCATAACTACTGAAGCCCGCACGCCTAGAGCCTGTGCTCTGCAGCAAGAGAAGCCACCGCAGTGACAAGCCCCTGCACCACAACAAAGAGTAGCCCCCGCTCGCTGCAACTAGAGAAAGCCCACACGCAGCAATGAAGACCCAACCCAGCCAAAAATAAATAAATAAAATAAGTGAATTTTAAAAAAGAAAGAAAGGTGGGAGGGAGGGAACAGAGCAAATCCATAAAGCTTTCTGGAGTGGCATGCCTTTTCCACAATTCACTGGCTTGCCTGTGGAACTCCTGTACACGGGTTCGAGTTTTCTGTAGCTGCTGCCATGGGCCCCATCAAAACGAAAACAATTCCTTGCCAATTTGCCTTGAAAAATAAAAACACATGTTTCCTGGGTCTCTCAAACAGGTTTAGCCACAAAAATACATGCAACAAACAAACAACAACAAAACAAGTATAATTTACTCTTAACAAATTTCCTCTTGTATTAAGGAATGTAAGGTGGGCCTTAAATATATCTCCTCGTGTTCACTGCAGGGCTCCTTGTCCAGAGAAAGCAGATGGTCTGCATGTGTTTGTAGGAGATCCACGTTGAATCAGGAACATTTTCAAGTATTATGACAAAAGTGTTCTTGCCGTATCATCTCAGGAATGGCATCCAAGTCATTTCTTTTGAACAATTTTTAAAAATACTAACCAGAAGCAAATCAATCAAGGGTTGGGGTTTTGGGGTTTTTTTTTCAGTGTTAGCACTTGAGTCATTTTGACGTTAAAGTTAGTAGATATTGATCTGAAAGTCTACATAGCCCTTATGCCCTGGTCAGTTTTAGATCTTTCTAGGTAAAGGAAATCAACACATGCTTTGGCAAGAATCGCTCTAGCAATGCCATAGGCGACTGTGTCTGGGTCCCACACAGACCCAGATATATAAAACCTGAACCCAAATGCTCACATGGAGACTCCAAACCAATTATTTCCCTACCCAGGAAAAATTGTTGTCAGGGACTTGATTGTGTATGAAAAGAATGTTGTTTTGTTTCAGAACCAAAGATTTACGACAAGACAGAGCATGAGCTTTCTGAAAGGAGAGATATTTTTGTTTTTTTCTCACCAACATGCTCAGACATAGCTTTCCTTTCAGCTAATTAAGCTGTTTTAAAGCAAACTGGTCAAGCAATGACATCTTAGTGGGGAGCCTTGGAGTCAATTGCATGATATAGAAGGCAGGACACTTAAAGGGTGACTTCTGCTATTGTTTTCTCTGGCTGAATGTTTTCTACTTGGTCAGTGCTGCCAAAGTGACCCCACACAATTGGGAGAATGTAAAGCCACTGGCCTCAAGAGATGCCATTAAGAAGGCAACCACAGAATAAGATTTCATGGTCAGAAGCCGAACTTACTCTCTCCTACCAAGTCCTGATGCTTACAATATTTCATGTGTATGTTTTCTTCCTGTCATTAGCATACTGTTAAAACAGCTAAATAAAATGCAAACAAAGCCATTGGGAATTGCCTTAAATAATTATTCCTGTGTCAACGTAAAACGCACAAGTTTTTTCATAAAAGAAGTAGTTGAGAATAAAGTCAGTTTCTAGATTAATGATGGTTCCTTTAAGAGAAGGTGTGGAATACCTAGAGCAAAGTTTCTCTTGGCTAAATACACAGTATGGATGATGGACTATCTCCCCTGTCAAATATTTTTGTGAACAGGGTATAACACCCGCTGTCGAAATGGACAGACATAAATTTGGTGTTTTAACATCTGCCAAGATGACGCACATTTTCCCATGCTGAAAGAAAAGAGGAAAAATTAAAATTTCTATAAATAATCATAAGTTTGTTGAAAATGCTTCTCCTTTGTATTTCTTATATTAAACCCAAGGGGTTAGGAACAAAGGCTGTGCAGCTCACAGCCTAAGCCAGAAGCTACGGATGAAGGAAGTAGGAGAAGCTCAGTGGGGTCTGAAGTGCCAAGAGCCAAAATAACCTTTGTTAGTCAGGGAAGACCACTGGGCCATGACTAAACTGAGAGAGAGCAATCTCTGTATTCATCAGGTTTCAGTCACAAACTTAGGGGAAAAGCGGCAGCCAAGGAACAAGGACTCCCATGAAGGAGAGAAGGAGATCGGTGCAAAGACACTGTTGCATCCACCAAAGCCCTGGCAGGTCACAGAGATGACACAGATGAAGGCTCTCAGCAAAGATGCTACTTCCAGAGACATGGGCAGAGTTGAGGGAGCAAGGATGGATGGTGAGGCACCCAGAGACTAGCAACTTCCTCCCCGTAAAGCTAAAAGGACCAGAGACAATAAACCAGAGCTCACTGAGAGCTGGGATTGTGGCAGTTGTAATCATAGAGACACACAGCCAGAGATGTGGCGCTAAAGCAGGGTGGGGGCAGGGGAGAAATGTCTCCACTTTCCACCTTCCAAATGCCTGTCTCCTGCTAGCACTTCCCACTGACCAAACCAACAGAAGCCACTCAGCCAGGAAGCCCGGGAGATAGACTCCGCAGGGGTCAGCCTTCCGGACACACAGGAGAACAGATAAAGGCAGAGGTGGCGGGCAGGGCGGAGGACAAGCAGACACCAACCAAACACCTCCTTCCACTTCAACGTGAGGGTGAGTGAGCCCCTCTTCCTTAAGCACACAGATGCCATGTTGGAGAGGAGCACTTGGGGTTCCAAAATAGTGAATATTCACCTAAAGAGACTGGGTCACTTAAAGGAAGTCTTCAAATTATTGAAAGCAGACTGAAGTTTGCTAAAATACTGTTTAGTTTTCTCTCTACCCATCAGGTCATTGTAATGAAAATTAGATGAATTATTTTTTTAAAAATCAAGAGGCATAAATAAATAAAACTACATTTTCATTACACAACGTAAGGAAATTTGTGAATCGTCTCCACTTTGTACGATGCTCTCTACTTCCAAAAGTAACTGAGGTGACTTAAAGATGAAACAGGGCAGAAATGTCCCAATAGAGACAGAAGCAAGAGTCTATTTCAGACTCCTGCTGTGAGCAAACAAATCTTAAACAATCATTGGTTGATAAGTTATGGACATCTAAAATGGTAATATAGTACATTGTGTTACATCCTTGATTATTTATAATAAAAATATGGAGTTATTTCAAGAAATGGAATAATTTCCAAAACTCAATACAAGTGATAATTATCACAAGGGATCTTCTATAAAGGACGTTGAGTGACATGTGGAAAAAATCTCCCTTCAGATTTTCTGAGATAATGAAACCATCTTCAAGCATGATATAAACTCTGGATGACTTCACAGTTCCTGGCCTTCTGCTTTTGTCTCCTCCAAAATATTTTATATTACATCCTTGCTTCATGCCACACACCAGTTTCCTAATTTCTTCTGCACACAATGATTATTTTTAGCAATGACCTCCAAGCCTTTCCTAGAGCACAAAGAACAGCTTGTAAGAATGTCCCACTTCGTGCCCAGACTCAGCATCTATTCTCACCCGGCTTCTCCCTGAATATCCCAAACATCCAAATGCGATTTTACGTATCTTTGTCCAACACTTCCTCTCCTAAATTTAGTCATCCCAATACAAAATGCTTCCACAAACATCACGCCAAACATTTTCCAACCTCCCACCATAATCTTTAACTGAACTCTTCCATCAAAGCTCTTTTACAGCTGCATTTTTTCCGTATATATCTACATTTGTTGATGTATGTCATCTCCCTACATTATTATAAACCAAAATATCTGAGGATAGAGGCTGTATCCATTTTCACTATATATTTCTAATTTAGCAAAAGCTACAGATTCAGGAGATGACCAAAAACTTTATGAAAATGGAGAAGAATACACTACTAACAAATCATTTGGAGGAGAATGTGTACTTTCTTGTCACATTTTTAAAAATTGTTGACATTCAAAGGAAAATAACTGAGTTTCAGCAAGCAATTTGCTTAAAGCAATGATCTTGTTTGTGTGTTTCTCTTTTTCTGCCATTTTGCCAAGTCTCAGTTAAATATTAAATATGTGATTGCAATATTCCCCTCTGCCCCCAACACACACGCACACACAGACACACACACTCAAACCAACAGCCTTTCTGAAAAAGATACCTTAAACCAGTGGGATTGAAAACCTGATTTAAGTGAGCTTTTAGTGAAAAGAGGCATTATTTGGAGACTTCATGCCTAATCATTTTTTGGTTTGCCGTAAGAACTTTGAAGGGTGACTCCTGGTACCGTTTCCTGGCCACTTGCTACTTTTCCTGTGTAGTTGCATGTTAAACATGATGACTTGCTGTATAGATGCCATGTGTTGTCATAATGTAACATCATTAAACAAAGTGTTTAGAGCAGTTTTAGCTGAGCCAGAACATGAACAACAAAACCCGCCAATTACAGTGTCATTTTGGTAGTTGTTAAGGTTTCAAATGTCTCCAACTTTTTCTGGTAGGCCATATTGAGCATGTCACAGTGAACATCTGAGATAACGATTTGCTAAGCAATGTGCAATTCTCGCCCCTTTTTTAATATCAGAGAAGAAAGAGTTCTTTATAATAATTTGGCTCAAATGTCTACACACATTGCTCCAGCGTCTGTAGCAGCATGTGTTTCTAGGATTGTTCTGGAAGAGAAAATGCAGAAACAGCAGGGAGCAGAAGATAAACAGGCAATCCGTGACTCATTAAAACCAGCATTGGTAGCCAACATTGTGTAGTGTGTGAAGACCCCAGATCCAACTCGCCTATAAACTTTTTTTACCAGCTGGACTTAGCATCTGTCAGAGTTTGGAAGGAGAGATAATCTGGTACAAATGATTTCAGTGTGTCGCATTTATTAACCTGCCACCTTACATAACTCTGCTGATTGGGAACTCAGGGAAACGTTTGAGCAATGACACAGCTTATTGTTGGAATGTTACAACTTCAGTAATAAAGATGCAAGTTGCTATTTTACAAAAAAAAAAAAAAAATACTACAAAGACCATAGAGCAATTGGAAAATGATAATGAAGAAAAGTTAGAAAGCATCATGGTCTTGAGAAATGTACATGCCAGAAGAATAATTGAAATTCAGTTTGGATTTTGATCATCTTCGATTCTTTACATCAATTAGGCAGGAAAAGTATTTTATTTTTTAATAGTTGTCACATTTGTTAAACAGCTCCGATGTAAACAAATGCCAAACTGGGAGCATTACTGCGTCCTTTTCCAACTACTTACTGTTCTAAATGAATGATCCGCTTCTGTTGTTAAATCCGGACAATTGCTAGAACAGCATTTTCTGTTTCTTTAGCATTTTCACAACAGAACTGAAGGGAAAGTATACGGAGCTTCATAGAGAAACTGTGTCCATTTTTGTCTTAAACAGCTTTGACTTGGCTCTCCGCTCATTAAGGACAAAGAACATTACCAGAGAAGCCAAAATCACACAAGGTAACCTGCACCCTTTTCATTCCTGGGCTCTGATTGACCTCATTTTTGCCTCAAAGTTTGCTTAGGATTATTTGGTCAAGAGGAGAAAAACATCACAAGGCAATTTTCTATTCCTTATCCAGCACATGCCAGTAATTTCAAATTAATGGGGATATTTACTCTCTGGTACAAAATTTGCACATATCAGCTTATAAAATATGGATAAGCTGGTTTCCTATAACAAAATATAGCCCTGCCATTTCAAAAAATGAAAATTTCAGAGACTTTGGAAAAAAATCAGCTGAAGGAATGCTTCGCATTTCGCCATGGTTAGCCTATTATTTGTAGTTTTGAAACTTTATTGGTCCCCAATCTAATCTTTTCTGAGTATAAAAACATTAACATATGGTTTAACACAGCACAGGGCTGGAAAGTCCATATCCCAAATGCACATTGTATGCAGGGTGACATTCACACTAAATATCATCCCTCAGGGTCTGTACTCCATTTTACCTGGGATTGGAGAGCCATGAAATCCCTGGAAAAGTTGTTCATGAGTCTGAACCAAATGGTGCACGGTGTACTGAGATGCTAACAGTGTATGCTTCTGCCAAAGGTTGTGGCTCAAATGTCTCTCTAAGTAACATTAAAAATCTGCTGCTTCATGCCTATGAATTTCAATATTTATAGCATTCAATAAAACGGTCCACTGTCAGAGAAAGATGTGCCACTGTGCACTCTCTGAACAGATGGACGGCAATATGGCACATTTACATGGACCAGCTGTGGAGCGCAGAAATGGATGCTGGTCAGAGGCAGGGTACAGGCCCCACATCTGGAATTCGAAACGGCCAGCCTCGGTACCCACTGTAAAGTTTCCTTCCGCAGGATGCGCTCTGATTTAGAGCTGCTCACTAGTGTGCCTTAAACTTCATCAAGAGTCCTCATTAACACAAGAGACTAGAGGGAGGTGAGGGCCTGGATCTCCTCTGTTGGGCATCTGTTAGAGTCTGTGGATGGCACTCTGTACTCCGTTTTAGACGCATCCAGGGGAAGATTCTCTCATGCATGATGCAATGTTCTCTACTTAACTGGTTTTATACCAAAAAAGAGGTTTTATTATAAACAGTGCTACTTTTTTTTTTCACACCCCTTTTCTAAACAGGTCAGAAAATATACCCTCAGAGAAAGAACAGTCCCTAGGATATTTAAAAATTTAGTGGAAATGTCTATTTTTTTTTAAGTCTCAAATGGAATGTTGTCTTATTTGGGGTTGACTGGTCTTAGTTCAAATGCATGGTAAGAAATTTCTGAAATTTAACAAGCTCTTAGACTAGCTTTCTTCATAGTAGTATCACTATTCAAATCACCAAAACAATAATTTTGTGTCATTTAGACCATTCAACTGACTTGATAGAATGATAAACTGCTTCCAACAGATTTCAAATATGAACAAGAAATGGTGTGTTACATAAAAAGTACTCTTGGGCTTCCCTGGTGGCGCAGTGGTTGAGAGTCTGCCTGCCGATGCAGGGGACGCGGGTTCCAGCCCTGGTCTGGGAAGATCCCACATGCCGCGGAGCGACTGGGCCCGTGAGCCACAACTACTGAGCCTGCGCGTCTGGAGCCTGTGCTCCGCAACAAGAGAGGCCGCGATAGCGAGAAGCCCGCGCACCGCGATGAAGAGTGGCCCCGGCTCGCCGCAACTAGAGAAAGCACTCGCACAGAAACGAAGACCCAACACAGCCAAAAATAAATAAATAAATAAATAATTAATTAATTAAAAATGAATATCTGCTTAAAAAAAAAAAAGTACTCTTGAGTAACATTCTAGTTTCACTTTCAGAAAGTATTTTCCCTTTAGAGAATATTCTACTCTCATTCTTTCTTTCTGTAAAATACTTCTCTTCACATTTTTTCAATTATTCACTTTAAAATTTATTTGGTGGCCCAGTCTCTTGAAAAGTGGTGGTTCATTTATATCCTCATAAACTGATGACTCCTTTTCTATGACCATCTCTCACATCTACTCCAACCTCCTCTCCCTCCCAAGAGAAACACAGATATTTTAAGCAAGTGAGCCAATACAACTAGTCACCAATTGGGGTATGTTAACTTAAGCATGTAATTTATAGATATTTTAGGGCCTTTTCATTGGGCAATCATCTCCTGTAAAATCTAAAAATAAAATTGCATTTATGCTATTTGGCCTCAATCTTTAAAAAGAAAATTTTGGTTATAGCTGTCAAAGAAGTTCTAAGGGATGGCTGATTTCTACAACAAAAAACTAACACGTTAAAATACTCTGATTGATTAATTGATGGATGATTCATTGAATGGTATAGTGCGTTAGTACTTAATGAATGACTGAATGTCCAGTGAAGACATAGCAGCTAAAGCAATAATTGTTTACGTAAGATAGTAAACACATGACTATGACTTGTCCCGTGTGGCACAGTGCCTAAACACAGAAACATCTATAAAGAAAGAGGGTGTATATATGTCCATCCCAACCTCCCCATTCATCCCACCCCACCTTTCCCCCTTTGGTGTCCATACATGTGTTTGCTACGTCTGCATCTCTATCTCTGTTTTGCAAATAGGTTCATCTGTATCATTTTTCTAATTCCACATGTATGCGTTAATATATGATATTTGTTTTTCTCTTTCTGACTTACTTCACTCCATATGACAGTCTCTAGGTCCATCCATATCTCTGCAAATGGCACAATTTCGTTCCTTCTTATGGGTGAGTAATATTCCATTTTATATATGTATCACATCTTCGTTATCCATTCCTCTGACCTAGATGGGAAGGAAATCCGGGAGAGAGGGGATATATGTGTACGTATGGTTGATTTACTTTGCTGTACAGCAGAAACTAACACAACATGTAAAGCAACTGTGCTCCAATTAAAAAAAAAAAAAAAAAAGAGAGTGAAGTGGTGAAAAGGAAATAAACCACACTGCACATTGTAGTGATAAGAGGTTTGGAACTATTAAAAGGTGAGGAGTGTTTGGGTAACGAAGAATGAACCCAAACTGGCAATCCAGCATAATATGCACGATCACAGCAGTTTCAAAGAATTCAAGGAGAATTTTAATTTTTCTCTTATTTTCAACTACAGTTCAACTTTTCATTGGCAGTTCAACATCCCAAAGATATTACTTCAACAGAAAATGTCAATATTTAGACCGTCCCACACCCTCTCTTACAACTGCATGGATTGTGAATGAAATGTGTGATACCTCTGAATGGAAATATGATCTTCCAGCGAAGGGGTATATAGAAAACAAAGTGCATGTGAAGCAAAGTGCAACTAACATAATATGAACATTCCCAAATGGCGATCTCTGTCCACAGTAGCCACCTCTTTTCCATTGTGACTGACACAAGCTTTACCAACACAAACAATCCCATCTCTGTGTGTCCATCAGGCAGGCAGAGTTCCAGCACGACGTTGTCTGGCTCAATGTGTGCTCGTCACGGATTGCTGAATGCACAACTTTTCCCATCTTGTAGAAGACTTCCACTCCACTGCTCCTGACAAGAGACAAATCTATTTATGCATCCTGTTTCTGGTTTTGAAATGCAGGAAGATAAGTTTTCCTGTGATACTTTTAAAAATTAAATTAGGAAGGCAATACTTTAAATGGCTATAAAGGACGGCAGAGTTTCATGAACCTGTATAAAAGCAATATTAAAACATCTGGTAGAATGTACTTATTCTTAGCTTAAAAAAATGTGTAGGTGTGAGTGTGTATGTGTGTGCATGTGTCTTTTTAGGGAACCTTAATATGCAAAAGAGTTACAAAAAAGAGACGCATCTTGTTTAATAATTTGTGATGTTAATTTTAAGTTTGGCAGGCAATGAAAGTGAAGAAGATCTCCAGAGGATTTTCTTTGTTAGTGTTTGTTTCAAATTCCTAAACTCCTGAAGATGAGAAGGAATTACACATTTTGAAAGGGAGAAAACTAGGATAAACCTTGTGGTATTAAATTAGAATTGGAATTAGTATAAATGTATGGTTTCAAAATACATACATAGGGATAGAAATAAATATAGATATAAAAGTATCTGTATGTACATACTTATACATTCATACATTCCCTAACTCTGTCTACTGAAAGGGCCTAGGACTCAACAATAGCCCAATAGCAATGAGCATACCTAGCACCCTGAGATTGGCTTCTAATTCCATTCTCCACTAAAAGAAGCCAGGGCTCCTTGGAGAGCTCAGTGATTCCAGGGCTGGGGCAAGGAAAGGACTAGATAAGCCTGGACCATCGTGTATCAGAAAGCAGGAAGCACTCAAAGAATCATGGGGCCATATGAAAAAGACACAGGAGCCAACTTAATGGAGCTCCCACTGGCCAAACTGGGGACAATTTGAGTATCAAAATGAACAATGATCATAACATATTAAAACACTGAATAAAATAGAAAATCACAAAAACATATAGACAGAAATAAATGAATACATTTGAAGTTTGTAAGGGGCAAGATAATATCCCCCACTAAATATTTATTCATTATTAAGAGGGACAAGATTAACTTTACAGTTGAGAAGACTGGCCAACATCACCCAAATCAAAGTGATCCTCATCAGTGATGGGACAAATTGAAATCATACATTTTGATGGGAAGAATCAGCATCACTTCTCTGCTATTCTTGTCTAACATGCATCACCTGAATCCAATAATAAGGACGCATCAGACTAACCCAGACTGAAGGACGTTCTACAAAATCAATGGCCTGTAAGCTTCAAAAGTGTCAAGGTCATAAAAGTGAAGGAAATACTGAGGAATTGTTCCAGGCTAACAGAGACTAAAGAGATATGACAACTAAGTGCAAGATGTGATTCTAAACAGGTACAATTTGCAAGAGACATTTTTGAGGCAAGAGTGAAACTTGAATGGCGTCTTGAATGTATACGTGGTAACCAACAGATTCTGATGGTTGTATAGCATCTGTGTTGAAGAATGTCCTTCCTTATAGGAAATTCACACTAAAGTATTCAAGGATGATGGATTATTAGGTGGGCAACTTACTCTAAATGATTCAGGGGAAAAAAGTTCTTTATTCTGGGTTTCCAACTTGTCTGTAGTTTTTTTCAAAATTAAACAAAAGATTTTAATACCTATGCATGAGCCTCACCTCTGGAGAGTCTGGGTCCATTTGAGGTGAGATTCAGGCATGTGCATCTTCTAAAAGCTCCCCGGGTGTTTGCATTGTGCAGCCAGTGTTGAGACCCATCAGTCTAAACTCTACACAAACTCTCTCACTTTACAAAAGAGTGAACAGAATTCAGATGCCAAGCCAAAGGTTGTGCACCTGGCAGAACAGCCTCCAGAACTCAGGTCTTCAGATTTCAAGTTGATTCACTCATTCATTTTATTGATATTATTTTCACAGGGCCCTGTCCTGGCTATTTTGGGGGGAAAAAACCCAGTAAAACATATGTGCTTGTGACAGTAATAATGCCTTCTCTTATATAACATTTTATTGCTTGTAAAATGTTTTTACATTTCTTTTGGTTGTCAGAGCAATTCACTTGAGTACCATTACCTCAGTTTTACAGACAAGGAAACCAAGATTACAATGAGTGAGTGATATCCTGTGTCAGGACCAGGACCCAGGTCTGCTGACACCTAGACCAGGATTTTTCTGCCACACTCCACTAGTTTAATACATGACAGCAAATGTTAAATGTCAAGTGAGTAATAAAGAGCCACAAGCATTCTGGGAACAGACAAGAACTTGAGGTCACTCCAGATGCCATTTGAATTGGTGGGTACACATTTTGACTTCTCTCTGCTTGCCCTTTGTCACCTGAAATTAGTCTTGGAAAAGGTGATGAACTGGTGGGGACCAAAAGCATCAGAAGAGTGAGGAGAGAGAAAATGACTGGCTCCCCTCCTCCTGATTCCTTAACTACTTGGTAGCAAACAAGAGTTGTCTCTGTTCTGGCCAGAAAAACATTGTGGGGCATTTCTTCAACTTTTTGCCAGAGGAAAACAGCCAGTCACTAAAAATAGCTGAGTAAATTTATGCTTAGTTTCTATCTGACAGATCCTACAAAGAAATATCTTAAGTAAATTGTTCATTTTAATTAGAAATAAAAGGATAGATATTATAAAAGTTACAGGAAAGCAAGTGTGAATCATATCTGACAAATATTAGTGTAGATGCTCTGCATTTTGCAGCAGGGAGTTGCCCACTTGGAAGAATTCCTCCTCCTTGAGGGACACAATCAGCTCTCAATTGCATATGGTAATGGCGGAGAACAGTGATGTAGACTGGCCACAAATTGTTTCTATTTTGGCTTTAAAATATATTTTTGTAATTTTCTTTAAGAGGGACGTTCTAGAATGTATTCCTTGGAGTAATGCTGAGCTGCTGTTAAATAAGAGAGCCCAAAATACAGTGATTCTAAAAAGGTAGAAGCTTATTTCTCTTTCATAACACTTCCACAGTGAGTGGTCCAGGTCTGTGGGACACTCCTGCTCCCAACAGGTTTCAAACACTCAGCATCCTCCACGTCACTTTGTCGCCCCTAGGGCGTAGTTATCATGCTTGAAGCTGGGTCACCACCAAGCCTGGATTCAGCCAGTATGAAAGGGAAAGAGGAGGTGGAAGAAGCAGCCCAATGCCTAAAGCTCCAGGCCCAGGGAAGACACACGTCTCATCCTCTCACATTCTACCAAGGAGAACTTGGTCACATCTAACTGCGAAGGAGACTGGGAAATGTAGTCCCTAGCTGCACAGTCATGTACCCAGGGAAAAGGGGGAAGGGGTTTGAAGAGCTAACCAGCAGTCTGCATCATGTTGATATTATTGGAAATCATAATTCAATGCGTACACTTTAAACAGTATAGGAAGCTGCAAAGGAAAGATCTCGAAGAAGCTATTAAACAGCCTGGTTTCTTTATTGCCTTCTAGGGAAGAGATTACATTCCTCTAAAACTTAAAGGAAGTGATCAAGTCTGATGTACAAATAATTCACCATTTTGCAGCCCAACCCAAGACTTAATAATATCAATGATATCATTAAGATCTAAGAAGTCATATCTGACCTACCCCAGATCACACACTGGCAACCTGCAGATTGAAGGAAGCTCCCTGACATAGTTCGTTAGTATGGCACAACGTATAACTTTTCCTGAACAAGGAATAAGAAAAGAAAATTCTGACCAAAATACAGGACTGTCATTTCCACCTTGCAGCAGGGGCAGGCGCTAGGCTCACTGAAATCTCCAGCACAATTTCCTATCTTGCACCCACACTGCTCTGGCCTGACCCTTCAACACATTGAGTTTTTACACAATGGATCATACACAATGTAACCACTCAAATCTAGGGTTCAGCTTCAGTTGTGATGGCAAGAAACTCTATTGTAGGGAGTAGGGAAGTAGGGTGGTTACCCTCAACAGGACTTACCCTTTCACAGGTTTACCTCCTCTTCACTGTTAACTGTGGATTTCTCTTTCATTTAATTTTTCTAACTAGTTTTTACTTTACTTTTTGATACTCTTTACTATAAGCTCTACTAAGTACTGAGTTGTCAATTTAAGTAAAAACCTAGATTCACTGAGACTGGTACTTTCCATCAATATTAAAGGTAACAACTGTATCCCTTGCAGAAAAACATGAAGTAAAATTTCAGGACAAGACAAATTAGGGAAATTGAATGGTTTTCTAGCTTCTCCAAGTCATTTTTTAACATGCAGTCTCATTGATTCATTAAAATTAAAGCTTGCCTGATAAATTCTCATAACATCAAATGACAGAACACTGCTTGAGCGAAACCACAAAAATACACTCGTAAGCCAAAGGTAAATTGTTTGTTGTTCTTAAGTCTCACTGGCCCTTATTATTATAGATTGCAATCAACCAGAAGAAAAAAACCCATAATCATCATGTTCTCATATGAATCGGCATTACCATGTATTATCAACATAGAACTAGAAATAAGGTTTTCAGGCATGATTCAAACTTAGCACAATTAGAGGAATCATTAAGTAATAATTTATGTATCTGATGAGTTTAGTGTTATGAACATGAAGAATCTTCAGACGCACAGGTAAAATGTTGAAAAGCATGGACAGGGAACACACATTATTTGGAAATACATTTTAAAATATTTTTGCTGTTAGAAAAATTCAAAGAAGTTTTAAAAGTCTTTAAAAATAAATTCACTGAAAAAAATGAATTCACAATGAAACTTGGATAAAGAAAAAATAGAGATTGGAAATCCTGCCATAAGAATAAATATTGGCCAGGCGGGAAACAGACCAATCTGTGTGCCTCAAAAGGCAAGCTTTTCCTTTTCTTTATTGTTTCTTTCCTTTGCTGTCATCTTCTGTAAATAATTTCTTTATCCAATTTTCCTCTGAGTGAAGCGACAGATTGGACGGTAACTTAAATCAATCATCTGGGCCAAAAAGTCATAATCTGGGCCAAATCCTTTGAAAATGTACCATATGCATCAATTCTGCAGAACTCAGTTCAGACTCCACTGGTTAAAAATTATGTTATACGGAGTACTGGTTCTCTGCTCTCCCTAGGCTGTCAGAACCCATCCTTGGCCCTTATAAATTTGAGCTGGTGTCTGGTTTTGTTTGGGAAGAGAAAGAAATAATATAACAAAAAACACACAGGGGAAATCCAACACAGCCATCATTAATGTGCTAAATTATTTCTAATATCTATCACCCTCCTAAGTCCACGGCAACACTTGCTTTGCATAGCAGTAAAGCTGTCTTTATCTCCTGAGATGCAGCAGAGGGATGGCATTTGCATTTGACGTCTGCTGATAGAAACGAAACATTAAAATGCTATTTGGCAAGTCGGCAAAAGCGCAGAGCGAAGCCTTCTTTTTTAGATGTAGTTCCTTACAGAGTCTCCTTAAGAGTGCTCAGTAGGGTGTGACCATATTGCTCCCCGTGGCCATCACATGGTTTGCCCACGCAGACGCCGAATTGTTTTGTGGATGTGAAATATTGTACGTTACCCCGAGAGCCATGGAGCCAGCGGAGCCAGGAACTGTTGTCGAGACTGACAGTTACATTGTGCTCCTGAATAGTGAAACGGCAGAATCAAAAACACAAATGGACCCAGACAGAATGTCCTGACCTTTAAGAAAAAGCCTGATTGGATATGGTGTAAACTTGCCTTCATATCCCTCCATAATCCATTACACCTTTCTCAGCTCACTTTCTCGGGGTGGTGGGGGGGCGCTGCTCATAGATGAGTTTCTCTTAAATTCTTTATGTGAAATTATTTATGGGGGCTTGGGGGAAGCCCAGGGGCACTGCAGTAAGTAGCTACCTCCCCCCATATAATTTATTCTTTGTAGTTATTTTATATTAACACAGTTCAAAGACAACATTAATGACAAATCGTGTTATTTTCATTAATCTAAACATATTGATATTTATGACTGTACTTAAAAAATGAAGACAGATGCCCAGATACGGGAATGGATGTATAATCAGCGCTTCCAAGCAAATATCATTTAATTGTCTTTAAATTCAGAAATTACTGCTTGCAATCACTATTCACTGCATCGCCAGCATCTTCAAAGGATCTAACTAGAAAATGGGAACTGCGCAGAAGTGTGAAAAGTGTGTAATTTCTCCTTCCTCTCTATAAATTTTTCTATTGATTAAGGTTGTAAAATAATTTTTTTTGTGGTAAAACTTATTAAATGCTTGATAAGCGTTGACACAACTTATTCTCTTTCACTTTATATATGAGACTCTTAATTGTCACCATTTATAAGGTTGATGCTGTTCATGTGTGAAGATATATGTTATGAAATCCAGGGTCCTACACAATCTGATGCAAGTGAGTTGAGACAAAAGTGTCAGAGCACAACTGAGATAATTAACATTACCCATTAATAGTTTAAACTACATATTTATTTCTGCAACGTTAGAGGGGCAGAGTGAATTTTGACCATTAGGAAAAATTGAATTCCAATACCCAAGTAAAATTGTCCAGATGCATGTTTGCAGAAGAAAAAAAAATTTTCTTTATTCTTACTAGAAGATAGATTTTTTTTTTTTTTGCATGTATTTTCTAATAATGTTTCCACTTAGAACAACCCTGCGGACACACAGCAGCTTTTTTAAGGCTTTTCTCTGTTTTTCTCCTCCTCTCTCCTATTCTTTTCCTGATTTCTAGGCTGCCTTTCTGCTAACAAAATCTCCTTCATAAGTTAATATATTTGATTTCAATTGTTTCTTGTTGTATAAACATTTACCACTAGTAGATTTCATGTTTTGGAATATTGATAAGATTATATTACGTGTACAGGTATACTTAATCTGTCTCAACAGATACAGGGACTTAACATCTCATCATATTTTTTAACTCTGAACTTCTAAAAGTCTGATGACTCCACTGGTATTTCTTGCAGCTCTGTTATAAGAGAGGAAAGCATCATCTAATTCAATTAGCATGCTGAAGAATGGGTTTGGTTTTGTGCTCCCTTAAAGTCAACTAAATGGATGCACGGCATGTCTTTATTTCAAAAATAAAGCTGAACAATTAAATCCCATGTCTCTTTGCTCAGCTTTTGTTTCCCACTTGCTGCCTTGGGATGTAATGGTAACGAAGTCAGTTCACATCAAGCACTGTAGTAACAGGCATGGCAGAACTCCTTGTTTTTGCTCAATCAGTCTGTGTTCAAACTATCAGTTTGATTTATTTGTCCACATTGACCCTTATTCACCACTTAATTATCCTCGTATAATGTTTCAAGAGGCTCCTGACACAAGGAGGAAGACAATTGCCGATGTTCTGGGAAACAACTGTTGACCTGATGGGCCCAGATGAAGCCCGTGGGTCGAAGGTTGTTTGCTTTTGGAAGAAGCCACATCTCATGCCTGAGGGCTGCGGCCAGAGCCACTCACCGTGGGTGCCAACAGCTGTCTGGTCAAGCTGTGAATCAGCTTCTCCGAGTGCGCTGACCATCACCACAGGATGCTCCCAGCATCTCACTCCATCAGTCTCTCCAAATTCCCTGATATGCTTGGGTTAGTGTTAGAGAGAAGACACAAAACAAAATACTCTCAAACACACACACTGCACCTCAATGTCAGCGACAAGTACGGTTACTGTTGTGAGTGGAAATACCTTTTCTCACTTTATGTTTAAACAGGAGGGATTTCAGAGTCACAGACATGAAATCAGAAATATTACAAACATTGAACTGCTTCATATTGTGGTTGATCTCTAAGCCCCTGCTAACAAATCATAGGAATTATTACATTATTAAAAAGCAAACCGATATCTGTCTTTTACATTTTGCCAGAAATACCATAGATAGTGAGAAGTTTAATTTGAAAATAAGGAAATTCACTCAGAACTTTTGAAATTGGACAACTCTTCTATACCCATAGCCACTAAAATTCAAATGTAATAAAATAAATGATAGTTGAAAACACAGGCAACAAATATCAAAATTTATAGAAAAATGGCACATATAAAAGTGTAATTTTATATTTATGAAGTGGTTTTCTATAAAAATTTGAAATTCTTTTCGGGCAAGTTGAGCCCATATTTCATTTGGCTCCATCGTAGTATACATAAACGGTTTTTATAACACCCTCCAACCTCGGTTTGTCATTTTAATTTTTCACACATTTTTCTCTCTTGTTTGGTATGTTCTCCATCTTATTAAATTTTGGTTTCCACAGTTGCCAATATAAACTGACAGCATAATTGTTTTTCATAAATTAAAAAGGTTCATAAATGCCATTTGAGCCTAATATTAGAAAGTCACTCAGGAATTCATGATCTAACACAGCCTCCATTTGCTGGTGATCTTTATCCTTTTGTGTCTAGGCCTTCCTTTCTCTGTAATGGGTATATGATTACAAATGTTGCCACACAGAAGCGATATCACAGGAAATACATAAATTCCAGGCAGCATTTTCAAAATGAAAAACACCAAATATTTCTAAAAGCTACTTGGTAGGACTTTTTATTGTCATGGCTAAAACCAAAACCTGGGGAAGTATTTTCAAAAGCCCCTGTAACCAGAATGAAAACCATCAGAATAGACTCTTGCACATCCCGCAACCCTGAACCCTCACCCCTTCTGCCTGAGGAGGTCTGAAATATCAGCAGAGACGATCTGGTGGCCGGTGACCTTCTAGCTGATTCTGAGCAGAGGCGCTGTGGGTCTGGAGACCTGTGTGGTCACGAACATCCCACCCAGACTTGGCAGTAGCAGCTTCCTTATTAGCGAGGGCTTTCTTCCACGTGAGGTTTGAACTCAGGGGTCCCAGGAGCCCCTGTGCTGTTCAAGAGGTACACATCTGAGTGCATATACTTTGGGGCGGGCATATCAGTGAGTTGCAGCCTGGGACACACAGCTTTGACCATGGTGGATCCACTTTTTCCGCCTGAAATTTTTCTCTAAGACAAAGGATTTCATGGATTTTAATGAGGTTTTCTGTTTGTTTAAAAAAAAGCTCTAGATATAGAAGCCTTCCAGCTCTGGGATTACATAAGTCTAGAAATAAAATTGTGCTTCTAAAGAGCCGAAGGAATGAAAAAGACAAAGTGGAAGGGCAGAAGGAAAACTTCAGGTGGAAAAGATGGCCGTCTTGTCCTTCAGATCACTGCACCATCCTTCCAGTGGGTTCCGTCATTTGCTGCTGGAGAAATCTTTCCACCTCTTCCTCTGGCCTCAGTCACATGGGGCTGTGATGAGGCCTCATAAGAAAGCCAGTGGGAAGGTGAGGAGGCGTCCAGCAGGGGATTGTTCCAACATGGAATCCTGCTCTGTCTCTGCTCTGGGTTTGGACTCCAATACCAAGACATTTTTGTATCATGCTCCCCAATACCAAGACATTTTTGTATCATGCGCCAACAGAAATGATTGAAATACAAATTTCCCTGAGAAAAATACAGCCATCTTAAAACAAATTTTTTTTTTTGTTTTATCTCACTTTTCTATTCTGAGTTCCTTTCTTTTTTATTTTCTTCTTTAAAGATTATTTTAAATTTTATTTATTTATTTATCTGGCTGTGCCAGGTCTTAGTTGCGGCATGTAAGATCTAGTTCCCTGACCAGGGATCGAACCCAGGCCCCCTGCATTGGGAGCACGGAGTCTTAACCACTGGACCAGCAGGGAAGTCCCCTGAGTTCCTTTCTACCTGAAAATATTTTTTTAATCTGAAAAATAATTTGCTTTCAATTCTTATAGCTACTTGTACCTGTTTCTTTCAAAAACAGGTATGTCAAAAGTCCACTACCAACAGCTCAAAGATTCTCTGACAGACCTACTTTTGCTTCTGTCAGCTTCATGCTGCTAGTGATTAAAAACAGAACACAAATATAAAAGTAACCAAAGGGAGAAGGAGTAGGCAGGAGCCACAGAAAGGAGCACATATTTTAGCAAAAATGCTTGACTAATTCCCATCAGCATAATCTTCCCAAATAATTGAATAGTATGAACCTTAGCAAGAAGATAAGAAGGAATGGGTCTCCGGCAATAATTCTAAACGTACCAGAGTATTTTGGATTATTAAAGACAAGGTTAACACTTTGCTCCATTTGTCTTTCGATGGAATAAAATTTCAGCAGACTATTCTTTGGCCCTCCCTAGGACAAGTGAATAAATAATAACAGAAAAATTGCCTTGTTTCAGGGACCGTGTGAAATGTGTTATGTACCTTGAAAGCTCGAAGACTTCACTTCGCTACTTAACACCAGTGTGCCCTTGCAAAGTTATTTTATCAGAAGCCCCGTTTTCTTTATCTGTAAAATGAGAACTTCAATGTCGGGCATACATAGTGAGAAGATCTAAATCCAGCATCTACCTCATCCCTGACACAAAGAAAGTATTTTCCTTTCAGTGCCATTCTACAACACCTACAGTGCAGGTGTGATCATCCTTGCAAGGATGAACTAACATAGACTTAGGGAGAGTAATCAGAAAATAAACACATTGCTGCTGGCCTTTCGACCATGCTCTTTACATGGCCCCATTCGTCTGTGTTCCTCCCCTGATAGCCACCGTAATAAGATGAAGATTTAGCTACAACACGTGTGTGTTTATGGGGAAGTATGTTACAGGTAGAGGTGAGCAGTAGAAAAGAGATAGAAAAATACACTTGTGACCATATATCTTACATCTGGTCTTAGAAGCCATGCAAGATGGCAAACTCCTGACTGGAGATGTTGGAAGAAAAGCAATGGGGTACACAGCGTATTTGTTTAAGACAATGGTTCTGACGGAGCTGGGGAAAACTGAGTCCCTTGCGGGGGCATCTGGCAATGTCTAGACACACTTTTGGTTGTAACAGTGGAAGAAGAGGCATTACTGTCACCTGGAGGTGGAGACCAAGGATGCTGTTAAACATCCTACAATGCACAGGACTGCCCCTACAACCAAGAATTATCCAGCCCAAACGCCAGTAGCACCGAGGCTGTCTTTTCGTAATAGTCTTTAGATATTCGGGCAGTAACGCCAGGTGAAAGTTTGCTCACTGCACAAATTCTGAATTGTGAGAAGATTACAGTGGTTTTGGGTGAGAATATTAAGTGTTTAAATATACGTACTACCCCTAATACTGGAATGAAGACAGCTCTGAAATAACTGGCATTTGAATTATTTATAAGTTTTAAGTTGCAAAAGGTACAATAAAATCTTCGATGTTGGGCTAAAATAAAATAGTCAAATTTTCTTATGTTATTTTTCTTCTTTCTGTTAGGAAATTCTGAATTCCTTGCCTTAGATTATTTAGTTTCTGGGGATTTGGAACAAACCCAGCATCCAAAATAGATTAGGCATCACAGAAAACGATGCAAGAAAGGTAAAGACATGAGTTTAAGATCATCCTAAATCTTACATGTTTAAGATTTAAATGTGTGTTGCTTAAAGCTTCTCTATTTTATTTAAATTTGTTTCTTCCCTGTAAAACAGATACTGAATCCAAACAAGGTTGCACAAATAATATTGTACAGAGAACAAAGAATAGATTTAATATATGGTTTACTGGTGTGTCAAAACTGAAATGAGCATTAGAAGTACGCTCGTTAATGAACTCCACATTATAAGCACCGCTAGCTTGCTTATTGAAAACCAACTAGTCATGGAGGAAAAAAATAAAGACACTTCATTTTCTTATCTTACATGAGTCTTTCGAATACAAAAAAAAAAGCGTTGAGACTGAGTGTTCAGTAGAGTCTATAACGTTGACCCTAAAGTTCAGGATTGCATTGTTATGTTTGATTCTCTGTTATGTTTGATGGCAGAGGGGCTGCTGTCTCCCAGAATCTAATAAGAAAAATCAAGTTGTGTTTTCCATGTGGCAATTCTTATAAGCAAAATTTTAAGCACACTTTTAATAAAAACCTATGAACCTGTAATACTTTCTGGTTGGAATGAATAGATGAAAAACCATTAATTGTTTTGTATGGAAAATTTATGACCACAAAGTCAGTATATATCAAAGAGTTTGGCCAAAGCACACCGATAAAGCATTCACCTACTGGGTTATGTTAAAACAGGGCAAGATAAAAGTAAAGTTAGTTCATTTCTTCCCATCACAACAAAAAGGTTGATAAAGAACATATTTGATATCAAACAGAGCTTCCTGCTGGCTTCAGTTACCTGGGAGTTTGGAGCCTGTGGTTTGAATAATGTTTTCCCTACAATAGGAATGACAGCAGAAGTGTGGAGAGACTGATGGGGCTTCCTGCAGGCTCAGCTTTTAGAGTTCAAACTCATTCTTTATTCTCAAGTAGAAACGATAACAAATGTGTAAATAAATAGTCACTGATCTTCTGATGTTTCTTTTTTGGTGCTGGGAATTACATAACAGTTCACCCAGCAGAGGTGAGCTGACTGCATCAAACTGTATTCCAGAATTATGTAAGTTTTCAAAAGAGTTAGCAAAGAATCATTTTTCATAATTTCACTGGAAAATAAATGTCTGTATATGAGATTCCTGAAGAAATAGGGTTTAGGCAACTGGGGCATTGACTATAGATGCTTTGATGATGAATAACATAAAACCTGTAATTCTAATAGACTTCATACACATGCTTAAGTTCTAATTTTAATAACTATGGTTTTGGCTCCTCAATTCTGGAAAACATTTTGCCAGAATAATAAAAATTTTAATATAAAAAGTTAAACTTTACTATGAAATATAGTACCTATACTACCATTCATACTTTTTTTCTGAAAGGAATGGTTAGATATCAAAAAGGTATCTACTTGATTCCTCAGGTAATTGGCTATTATTTGTCTGATTTTCAGACAAGTCAATAATCAGACTTAGGCAATACATTTTATAATTGCATACATTATCCTCTAAGTTTCTAGCCATTCAAATTATATTAATTATCAGTCCAATTTTTGAAATCTACATATGTTTCTATAATTTAGCAGTTCTGTTTCAAGCAATGCCCAGAGGGAAATACTTTAACTTCTGATAAATTCACCTTTAAGTTACAGGAAAGTGGAGACAAAGAAAATTCTGGCATGAGTCTGACTGAGCTATAGAGCGGTAATGAGAGACCACTAGAGGGCAGCATCCTCCAATGATTGTGGGTGGGGGAGGGGCGAGAGGCGACTAGGATGGAATTGATGTTAGCTGCCATCTACTTAGAAATTCAAAGCCTCGTACTGTTTACTGATTTTCCCACTCCAAACCCAGAAGTGTGAGAGCAAGGATTTTTTTCTCCCACTTAAAAAAAAAGTGGAAGAAATTCCAAAGCAGAAATAATAATAATAACACTTTATAGCACTTGCCCGGCACTGTTCTAGGTGCTTCATGTATATTCATTCATTTAGTCCTCATAACAGCCCTGTGAGGTACAGTTATTACCCTTGATCTTACAGATAAGGAAACTGAGGCAAAGGTGTTAACACAAGTTCACGTACCCGAAACACGGTGAGGCCAAACAAACTGAAACGTCGGAGTTTGGAGCAGAGAAAGGATTATTGCGAGGCCATGCAAAGAGACGGGTGGCTCATGCCCTGAAAAGCCTCAAGCTCCCCGAAGGGTTTTGGCAAAACATCTTTAAAGGCCAGAAGAGAGGGGTGGGTCGCAGGGTATGTGATCAGCTTGTGCACAATTCTCTGATTGTCTGATGGTGAAGCAGCAGGGTGGTGTCACAGGGGTTCATGTTATCAGTCCTAGGCTCCAAGAGGCCTGGGGCTATGTGCTCATGGTCATCAAGTAGATCAAGTAGTTCTTCCGTGTCTTGGGGGGAGGGGGGCAGGGTTTACATCTGCAAAACAACTCAGGAAATTTGCAGCAAATGCTATTATTTAGGTGCTTCAGAGAGCAGCTAAAGCAGAGGATACGGGGGAAGGCCTGTCCCCGGAAGGCCCCATAGGGTCCTGCTCTGTTACACAGGGAGCTTCAGTCATTTGCTCAAGCCAAGTGGTGGAGCTGGATTCAGACCAAAGCAGTTGGTTCCAGAGTCCAGGCATAAGACATCTTTCCTAGCACTGAGACTTCCCAACATACTCTCTTCTGTATTAGGCTGGGTCATTAGACCTCTCTGATAAACTGTAAGTTGGACACTAATGTCTTCCTCTCACCCCATCGTCTTGAAAGGGGTGAGAAAATTCCATTTTTTCTCATGTTTTCCATAATAAAAACCCATCTGTGCCTTTTAAAAAAATCTGTACTTTTTTAAAAAATGCAATCTGTACTTCCTTGAAATTCACACTATTACAGACATATCTATCCTATTAAGACTTGTCAAAGAGAAGGAGGTCCATTTTAGGTTTTGAGTTTTCAGAAGGCAGAAACCTCAATGTGCACAAAAATAAATGAAGACTAGAGTCTCAGCCGGCGCTGGGCTTATAAACTGGTTAAACCAACAGCCCACATATGAGTAAAAAGAAAGAATATCTACAAAGGAAAATATTATTAAATCCTCATTATGATATTGAAAAGAGTGACTAAAGAATGACTGACTCCGAGTTACAATATGAAAAGAACAAACATAATTGATTAATCAGAAGTATCAAATCAAAGCAACTTAAAGTTCCAACCCCTATAGAACAGAGAAGTTGCAAATTGATATGAATTAAATCTGAACTGTCAAGAAGCTATTTATTCTTTCATTCATTCACTCATTCATTCCTTTGGCTATTAAGAAGAGTTAGAGGCAGAATGAGTGACCTCCTTGTAGAGTAGAGCCTTGAAATATGAGTAGGATTTTCTTAGAAGAGGTAAAGAGGGACAGATACCTAGCAATGGGATCAACAAAAAACAAGTCCAGGGTTGTGGAAGAGCAGGCTGTGTTTGGGGAATAGCAAAAATCCCTACCTGGCTGAGGCTTGTGGTCCTTGGAGGGAGGTGTGGGGAGAGGGAGCTGCAAACCTAAAGGGCGAAATGGGTGTGAAGAAAAGGGAACGAAAATCTTAGGAAGGGATGTGGCCTTTTCCTTGTAGGAAATTGATTAAATTCAAAGATGAGCTAAAGTGCACATCTAGTGTGCAAGTAAAAGGTCAGCCTTGGATGCAGTATTAAGTATTTGCATGAATGATTGACTAATGAGTCCCTTTAGGTTCACAGGTGCTGCCAGATCAGGAAAGCAGGCTAACATTTTAATTGTCTTGATAAGGTGGAGAAGCAATGATTAAAAAGAAGTAAGTAAAGACAAGGGAGGAGAGGAAATAAGTGAGGACATTTAAAGAAGAGCTGAGAGAAGTAATGTCTCCAGAACATGCGTGGAATGGGAGTTAGAAAATGACAGTCTGTTTGCCAGTTAAAGTCCATCAGTCTCAGACCAGCAGAATGATCAAGAGGACCCAAATAGCTAAATCAGAACTTTGGGAACATAAGCACATGCCGCTCAAGCATCTTGAGTGCCTACTATGTTCAAGGTACTGTGCTAGGAACTGGGTACTCAAAGATGAAAGAGAGATGATGCCTGCCATCAAGAAGTTTGCAGGGCTTCCCTGGTGGCGCAGTGGTTGAGAATCTGCCTGCCAATGCAGGGAACACGGGTTCGAGCCGTGGTCTGGGAAGATCCCACATGCCGCGGAGCTACTAGGCCCCTGAGCCACAACTGAGCCTGCGCGTCTGGAGCCTGCGCTCCACAACAAGAGAGGCCGCGATAGTGAGAGGCCCGCGCACCGCGATGAAGAGTGGCCCCCGCTTGCCGCAGCTAGAGAAAGCCCTCGCACAGAAACGAAGACCCAACACAGCCAAAAATAAATAAATAAATAAAATTAAAAAAAAAAAAAAGTTTGCGGTTGTACAGAGACAGGGTAGAGGGGACAATAAAACAAATCATTACCCTGCAATTGAGACATTCTGGTGAATAGCTGTCTGCATAGTCCTGTGATATTAGAGAAACAGGAAGCTAGTCATTCAGAAGTATTCCCAGCTTATTGTTCTCTGGAACTCTCACTTCCTTTCCTCCCCTCTTCTAGAAAATTCTATGTATCTCTCAAGACTCATTTTTCTGAGGTGGTCTCTAATTCTTTCCTCCTCCCCCGCCGCCCCCCCCACCCCCAGCTCTTAATAATCCCAAGGCTACTGAGGGATTGTAATGATCCTGTCTGTAAATTGTGTGAGGATGAATTGGAGAGGAACACAATTGCAGGTGGGTTACTGAGTGTGGTGGATTCCATTATTTGTTCATAATTGTTTATTCCCTCCCTACCCTTGCCACATTCACTGATGTGCATAGTATACTACTCTACCCCAACGACTTTGAGCTTGACCAAAACACTCACTTTGGCCAACAGAATCTTGCTGGACATGATGCCATTTCCAAGCAGAATCTTTAAGTGTGAGTGATAGGGCTCTGTCCCCCTTGGATTTCTAACCTTGGCCGTGAGACTAGTAAACCCCAGATTAAGCTGTTACTTCAACCTAGGTCCCAGAATGAGAAGACACATAAAGCCCAGCCAAGTTCAGCCAAACTCAACCTAGCCCAACCTAGCCCTGTAGTCCTCATGAAATTCAAGCAATAGATGAATGTCTGTTTTGTTAAATTACTAAGAGTTGGGGATTGCTTATTGTCACGATAATTGATCAGGTAAAATATTGTGATAATCCAGGTGAAGAATGATTGTGGCGTAAATTAGAGTAGTGACATTGAGGTCGCAAGAGTTGAGGACTATTTAGGAAGTGAAACCAAAAAAAATCTTAGTAATTAATTGGAGGTGGAAAATGAAGAAAAATAGAGGGATGAATCATGATATTCACATTCCTGGCTCAGCAACTGGAGAAGGGAAGCAAAGACTTATGTTAAAAAATTAAAGGTGTCGTATTATTTAGAGAGTGCAAAGAAAATAATGGAGAATCAGTTAATACTGAAAAATAATTTAATACACGTGTGTGATTGTAATTATTAAAGTGACTATCATCCATCTCTATTAAGCATCTAACAAGTGGAAATAAGCTTAATTTGCATGAAAAGAGGTTATTACACTCAAGAATGACACTTCTGACTAGAGAGGTTGTTAGATATTAGAATGCATTATCCATGGTATTCAAGGAATTTTCTTTTACAGGATATATTTCGTTCCAGATTAGACATGGAATTTTCAAATTAATTATGAAGGAAGATCTTTTCTAGCAGTGTGATTTTACACTCCTTCTTCCTATTCTCCAATGACTTTGTTGGGTTAATTTTATCTCTTCTGGGCCTTCCTTTCATCATCTCTAAAACAAGGAAATGAAACTAGATGATTTTCAAAACACCTCAAAGCTTGGAAATAAGAAGACAGAACCCACCAGTACCACAGGATAAACCCACAGTCTAGGTTCTAAAAGGAGCTATAGGCACTATGGGAAAGATGTCTGTATATTGTGTCATTTTGGTATACTGACATTGACATTGATTGATGGAGAGAATATATTCTTCTTAAACCACAGATATACTCCTTTCCTTATGAGGAAAAAAATGGTTAAATTTTTTTGTCAATTAGTTTTGACATTACAAATTGTTGAGAAATGTAATTTCCCGTGGATTTATTTTTCTACCAATATCAATTCAAATATTTAATGCATTAATCCTTGCTCCATGAGCCAGCAAAATTAAACTTCACAGTTTGGTCCAGTTGCTACACTTTGTCTTGGGGGAAATGTTAGGGTAGCAGGACTGTATCTACATATGACTTTAGACCTTATGAGCATAAAACATCATCTGTAATACAATTCTTGGGTTTGACAACTGAGCTGCTTTTACAGCCATTTGGATCCTAATAAATGGGTGCTTTAGGTACAATTTAACATTATTAAATAAGATTTTCCTTCCTATATATATATATATATAATATGCCAAATACTTTGTAAATATATATATATTTAAAGCCATTAGCATTTTCATGCTAGACCTGTTGCAGGGGCTCAATAATGCAGGTAGTTCTAAGTTTGATCCAAAATAACTGCAATAATAGATTACCAATCAGTTAACAACATTTATTGGGTAGAGAGTCTTGCAAAGTCAAACACTATATAATGCAGACAGGAAGGAAATCAGTGTTAAATTAGACTCTGCCATATGAGACCCAAAGAGGAAGTTGGGTTGCAAAATGAAGAAAACGAGGTTTCTCATCACAGAGTTCCTTAAATCTTAAAAATAAATAAGAATATGCTGACTCTTAACCTACCAGCTCAAGATAAAGCAATAGTAGTCTTAAAACACTGAAGGAACCAGATGAAAAAACCTGCAATCATGAATCATGAAATAATTATTTACACTATCAACCCAACGTTATTTCATACCCTTGTGGCTAACAGAAAGTTTTACAGAGAATTTCTGCTAGACTCAGAGTTAGAAAGGAACGATCTTTTTGAGCTAAAAATGTCCTGTATGTAATTTTTCACAGTTACTCAATAAAAATGAGTTGACTGATAGATTATTAGGGTTAAAAACCTTCTACTCTGTAAAGGAAAACTGACTACTGTTTTATCTATTTGGCTCAACATATCCAGCATGGAAAAATTAGAGTCATGACCATTTGCCAAAGATTCCTCCCTGGTAATAATTTGCAAGCAAGCATTATCTGCAAGCAACAATTTTTTTAGTGAGAGGGGAAAAAAACAAATAATGATTACTTCAGGTGTTATTCTCAGTATTATGATATGAAATACTGGTCTTAATTTATGCACCATTAGTATAAATGTATAATAATGCCAAACACTTATGGAGCATATATGCGCCAGGCACTGTTCTAAGCACAATTACGTGTATGTGTAAATACTCAGTTAATTCTCACAAAGACCCTATGAGGTGGGTACTATTATCCCCACCTTACAGATGAGGAAACCGAGGCATAGAAAGGTTAAGAATCTGAAAAAGAACATGTATATATACATATATATATATATATATATATATGTGTATATATATATATATATATATAACTGAATCATTTTGCTGTACACCTGAAACTAACACAACACTGTAAATCAACTATACTTCAATAAAAAATAAATATAACTAAATAAATAAATAAAATATTTCAAAATTGGAAAAAAAAAAGAGGTTAAGTAACTTGATTCAGAGAACACAGCTGGTAAGTGATAGAACCAGAATTCTCTCTTGTAACACTGGAATGTCTCCCAAGGAAAACTGCAGCAACTCAGGCCAAGTCTCATAAATTCTGGTGTTGCGTATTCTCCTTGGTAAACTTACAATAACTATTAATGTTGCAGGGAAATCGCTTTAACAGATCTATAGTCCCAGCTCAATTCAATCTATCCTTTCACTTTATGATATGAAAAACAAAATGGCAAATTTACATATATTTTAATGATTACCATATTTATCCGATCATCTAAACTTTGAATAGAAGTGGTTGGAAAATTGAGTTCAAAAGGGACTTGGTAATAGAATGTAATTAGATCTTTAGTTTGTGACCCTGTGTTTTGCAACTTTTATATACTGTAAATAAAATTATAATCCCCCTTGTAATCATTTCCACAGACAATGATTTTCTGAGTAATTTGAGTGATAGAAGCTTGTCAGTTTTATTATCAGTATGTATCAGGCAGTGGAGAAACCATTAAGTCCATTCCACCCAGACAATGCCTAACTCCAGGTATATTGGTCAAAGGAACCCTTATGATGACCCTGCTTCAGTCTGGAGTGCTGCTCCAATATCCTGCCTGTCAGTAACTGCGCAGGGTCTGAGATTTTTACCCTGCATGCAAGCTAACAATTTAGCATGCCACAGTTCCACGTACAATGGCCAAAGACATGAAAGACTCCAGCACAACAGGCAGCATGAACTTTCATGTTCACACCAATCCCCAATTCTCCTAAGTCAGCTGAAGAAGCCTAAACTTAGGAAACTCAATTTTTTTTATGGGCTATAAGCATAGTTTCCCAATCTTTGCCCCCAGAAAAAGGGAGATTATTATACTGGACAGCAAACAAATCTGTCCTCTGCTTTGGAGAGAGACACTGAACTTTCTTCTTGTTAATTGATCTATTCGGTTATTTCGCAGGCCACCAACCCTTGAGCTTAACATGATAGCGGAAAAGTTTTCCTCCCAACACACTCTACACACATTACTTCCATTCACATTCATTGGCCTAAGTAAATTACATCACCAAACCTAAACTCAAGAAGGTGGGAAAGTACCTCATTTCTACATGCTCAGAATTAGAAAATTGTCAGGGATTGGTGAAACTTTATAATGTCTAACTCAGTAGGGATTGGGAAAGAAAGGTGTTCACTCACAACTGAATTTTAAAAAAAAGTAGAATTAGAAGAAACCCAAAAAATGACTCTTCTGGGGATCATCTACCCTATAGCATGAAACTGAATCCATTGATGCAAGATAGCTTTATCTCTTCCACAGGTGTACTTCCTAAGCTCCTAGACGGAGGAAAGCACACATATAAAGCAATTTGGCAGAAAAAGTCTATAATTTCTAGTTATCTAGGATAAGAGTAAAAATAATAATTTTGATTTGATCACTTTATTTTGATTTGCAGAAAGCCAGTTGAGAGGATGAATATTGGATTGTTAAGAGTAGGGGAGGTGGAAGTTGACACAAAAAAGGGTTAGAAACTCTTATTCAGACTCTGCAGAAACTCAGGCTTCAAACCTGATCAAACATCTGTGTTTCCACTTGGCAGTAGATTAGTAGACAAGCATGTAGAACTAGTTATTATTTGTATCCGGCAGACGAATAGGTTAAATGCTGAATGCTCACGCTGCATAGTGTCTGAAAAGTTACCCATCATGTTCCTGCTTGGAAACTAGGGTAGTCAGGGATGACACAGTCCGGCTGCCCTATCAGGCCTCCTGTGGTTCAAGGACAAAGGGAACTGCAGGCTTCCCGTCAAGCACATACATTTGCAAACTGCCGCCAGTCAGTTCCCAAGGCCAGGGGCTGGCCGTTGACAAAGGAGACTGAACTCCAGACTTATCAGTTCTACTCTCCCTGCTGGGCAGGCCCTGCATCTCAAGAAAAGCTACTGGATTCCTTCTTTAGAGAGCTACAGATCATCAACAGGAATAACTCAACATTTCCTTTCCATGATAAAAGAAATACTTTCATGAAGAAATAATTTTATCCGGGCTTCTCACACAGGTCACTCAGAAAGCAAGGAAAAGCCAAAAGAGTCATCTTTCATAAATTGGACTTTCAAAACTTACCTGTTTTTGATGAGTTTGGTTGATTAATAGGGATTAGACGTTCATGGGCAAGAGTTTTAAGTAAGTTCAGTCCTTAAACAAGATATGATTTTATCAAGGACTTAACGTCTAATTGGTCTACCATATCTGCACTTTTGAAGCTTTGAACAAGACTCATTAAAGTCTGCCTAGACAAATTAATTTACCTGCATGCGAAATGGTAAAATGCATGTACGTTGAAAACACCTTAAAAAACAAAACTTCTCTTCACAAGTGTGCTTTTTGGGTTGTTTGGTTTGTTTTGGTTTTTGGTTTTTTGGCCATACCACACGGCCTGCGGGATCTTAGTTCCCCGACCAGAGATCGAACCCACGCCCCCCTGCAGTGGAAGCACAGAGTCTTAACCACTGGGCGTCAGGGAAGTCCCATAAGTGTGCTTTTTTTTTTTTTTTGGACTTCCACCTTAGATAATGTCGGAAGTCAGCTGTTTACTCCCCTCCTCCAAAATTCTCAGTGAAACTAACAAAACCTGATATTTATGAAGTCCTTCCTGTGCTGAAGATCCTGTACTAAACACTTAACAAGGTTGAATTCCTTTAATCCTCACCACACCCCCCTCTGAATGAGTATCATTACTGTATTCATTTTTCAGGTGATAAAGATCAAGGTTGTGAAGCTAGAATTTGGAGAGAGAATTAAATCCAGGAAGCCTGAATTCAGAGCCCACATCCTTCATCAGTACACTCCTATTTAAAGCAACATCTTGATTTTCCATAGGATTTACCATCATGGCATGTAGGTCTTGGCACACTCCTTGAATATTAGAGATATTGGGCTCATTAGATATTTATCCAGTTTCAACTGCTTTGAGAAATTATTGTTCAGGATAAAAGATGAACTTAGAAGGGACGTAAGTCAAAATTTTTAAAATTATAACTTTTAAAATACTCAAGCTGGTCCAATATGCATGTGCTTCTTAGAACTACATATATGGGTGCCTTTGGCTACATCAAGACAGACAGGAGCAAGGGGGGACTAACATTTGCGTATTCGTGTGTCAGGGCTTTATGTGTTACTTGACTTGATCTTCATAACACTTCCAAACAGAGATTTTTTTATTACCTCTGTTTTCAGAGATAGAAACTGACATTCAGAGGCATTTAGTAACATTTCAAATAGCCATTAAGAGCATAGCTAAGATCTGAACCTAGGCGTGCCTGGCCCTGGAACCTTTGGTCTCAACACCCCCATGTCCCCAGTGTCTCCTGACAGCGCAGTTGTATGGGGTTTAACTACCGCCAGACAAGGTGACATGAGCTTAATCCAAATATGGCTTCTCAGCATCTCCCGATACTCCTACATTTATAGATTACTAATGTGGGACAGAGAAAGACGTTCTCAGTGGAGGTTGGCTTGGGCTGAGCACTAAAGGATATAGAGGAAAGAGAAGTGAGGAGAGAAATTGATGCTGTCAGACAGTCCATATGTGCCACCCTCTTGTGGAAGAGCATTAATGTGAGAGGTCAGTGACACATCGTCGGGCTGAGAGTCACATCATTCTAGCTTGGCCACCCTGCACTACTGAGCACTAGTTACCTAATATAAATTGTTGTTGCCATGAAGTTCATATATAGTAACCTATATACAAGTGATTATTTTAAGTTGCTGATCTCTTAAATTCAAATGCACTCTGACAACGCTGCACTTTTACTCCCCCTCCCCCCATGTTTAATATTTTGACATCATATTTTACATTTTTTTGTTTCATGTTTCTCTTAACTACTTATTGTGGATATAGATGATTTTACTACTTTTGTCCTTTAACCTAGCTTTATAAGTGGTTGATCTACTATCTTTACTGTATGTTTACCTTTACCAATGAGACTTTTCCTTTTGTAATTTTCATATTTCTAGTGTGGTTGTTTCTTTTCCACTTAGAGAAGTCCCTTTAACATCTCTTATAAACCTGTAATGTGATGCTGAACTCTTTCAGCTTTTGCTTTGTAAAACCCTTTATTTCTCCTCCTTCAAATCTGAGTGACAGCCTTGCTATCCCCACTGGCCTTCAAAGCCAGATGTCCTGGGGGGCTCATCTTCCAGTTAGGGCTCCCTGGGCTGAGGAGCCCAATGCGGGGCTCAGACCACTCGCTCCTTGGGGAGAAACTCTGCAATTGCGATTATCCTCACATCTGTAGGTTGCCCACATGGGGGTGTGGGTTTTGACTATACTATGTCTCTGCCCCTGCCACCAGTCTTGTTGTGGTTCCTTCTTTGTATCTTTCATTGTGAAAAATCTTTTCTGCTAGTCCTCAGATTGTCCTCATAGACAGTTGCTCTGTAAATAGCTGTAATTTGTGGTGTGCCTGTGGGAGGAGCTAAGATCAGCATCTTCCTACTCTGCCACCTTGGCTGCACCTTCACTTTTGTGCTTTTTTGAAAAAAAAATCAGTTATTTCAATTTGGGATTTTATCAAAAAATAATAAATAATAGTGATCTAGAAATTCATTGATTTTGTTCTGGTCTTAAAGTTCTATTCCTATTATTCTCTGTGATCGTTTTCTAAGTTTGTTTCTTTTAAAATTTATTTTTGTCTGCGTTGGGTCTTGTTGCTGTGCACAGGTTTTCTCTAGCTGGCGGCAAGCGGGGGCTACTCTTCGTTGCGGTGTGCAGGCTTCTCACTGCGGAGGCCTCTCTTGTTGCAGAGCACAGGCTCTAGCTGCAGGATTTCAGTAGTTGTGACACGCAGGCTCAGTAGTTGTGGCTCGAGGGCTCTAGAGCGCAGGCTCAGTAGTTGTGGTGCACGGGCTTAGTTGCTCTGCAGCATGGGGGATCTTCCCAAACCTGGGCTCAAACCCGTGTCCCCTGCATTGGCAGGTGGATTCTTAACCACTGCGCCACCAGGGAAGTCCCTGTTTTCTAAGTGTTGATTAACCACCTTATTATTTTCACTTGTTATAGCAAAATACACATGGATAAAACTCTTATAATTGAATTTTCTGCAGGAAAAATAGCTTTTTAATGAGCTTCTGAAACTCACCAGTTTCTAACCCCCTTTTACCCAACTACCTAATTGAAATCAATATTTCATAAAATATTTGTGAATACATGGGCTTCTCAAGGACCAATGATCACGTTATAGCAGAAAAGACTTTTCACAATATGATTATGATGCTAGCAGGTCAGCTGTCTCTTGGGATTCTCTCCCTGCTGTAAGCCCTTACTTTCTTCAAAGTCCACCTCAAATCCCATCTCCTCCATGACATCTCTAAATACTCAAGCCAATACCAATTTTTTCTTTGTATGTGAAACACTTAGTGTTACCATCCTATAACAGCACTTAAGACTATTTTATGTGATTTCTGGTTCATGGGGTCAATTTTTTCTCCACAAGATGCCTATAAACTCCTTAAAGACAGCAACCTTGTCATATGTGTGCTCGTTACACCTGCTTATGGGGATCCCATTAGTGGCCGATGGCACAAATAACTGAAGGGAGAAGCACTTAGAACTGCGTAAATGTAGAAGTTAGAACTTGCCTAAATTCCACACTCAGCCCACACAAACCACTTCCCTTACTGGTGTAGACATGTCAGTCTTTTTCTGGACTATACCCAACTTTGAAGATAAAAATTATTTTTTCTTCATCTTGGTCTTCTCTCCCCTTCACTTTGCACCACCCACCCTCTCCCCACCATCCCACTAAAAAAGTCCACCAAAGTGGTTTGCAAAAACCTGAGCTGGCCTAGAATTTATACCAAAGAGCTATTTACCAAGAAATGAATCCTGATGCTAAAAAGATAAACTGTGGATCCAGCACTGAGAGCGCCTCCCAGCTTGGCTGATGAAAGTTTCTGTTCAGAGGCCTCCCTTCTTAGTAAGCAGAGAAAACCACACGTGGCACTTGGAGATATGATCAATTTCCTACCATTGCTCCACCCCTCCCCCTCCCAACAAAAAAATATAAATAAAAAAGAGAAACAAAAGGAGGGTGTTTCTCTCCCTCAAGACAGGGAAACTATAACTCTCCCAAATGGGGCTCGTCTGGGTAGTCTCAGGTAGCATCATATACCTTAAGGAAAGCCCTGTCTGATCAAATGGTCCTCTCCTATCAACTGAGGAGCCTGAAAGCCTTTACTGCTGCCTGAACCAGGAGTAATAGGTCTATGATTAACTGGGAAGGTAAATGAACTTTATTTACTGGGCAGAATTAATCAATTCTACCACATTTTTCTGTTACTTGGCGTTTGCCAATGTCAATTCCATCTATAATACGTCCTTTCCAAGACTCAGACAATCTGTGTGTTTTATCTCAACTGCTTCCTGCAATCTGTGGGTTTTAATCTCTATGAGGTGAGTTTCCTAGGAATTGAGGAAGTTGAGAAGTTGCATGAGCCTGTACAGTTGACACAATGTGTCAGAGTACAGAGAAATGCAACCAACAAGCACGGATTAGGCACTGACTTAATGCAAAGTGCTGTGCTAATTGTTTGGACAGGAAGAGGAGTAAATTACAAGTCCTACCCTCAAAGAACTCACAATCTGTGTGGGAGATGCATACACAAGCACCAACACACCCAAACACCACTGATATCAGTCAGAGTGTGCCATTATTCCACAGAGGGATTTAAAAAGTGCTGAGAGAAGAGAAAAGAAAGAATGTACTCTCACTGAGGATATTAGGAACTTCATAGGTAAATTAATATTTCAGATACAATCTAAGACAGAGTTTCAATAGGCAAAGAAGATACATATGTTACACAAAAGAAAAAATGGCAATTGGTGGATTGGTTTTAGATTAAAAAATTATTTTGACTTTCATACCATAAAGTTTCAGTATTAATAACAAAACTTTCACTGGGGTATTTCAATGTATAGTCTTAAATATATAGGAATATCAGGCATTCTATTATAAATAGGGCTTCCCATGACTTACTTGTTTATTTCTTTAGTAACCACTATGTAAAGATTTGAGTTTGGATCAAGGAACATGTACACACAAACCAGGGATGATCTTTATTCCTGCTTCTAGTGAGCTACACAACCACAGAAATAGTTTAGACTGAAAGAGACCTCAGTGATTTTGTAAACTAAACTTCTCGCTTTACGCACCAGTAAATGGTTAGTTAGCAATGAATTTACATTAGAACCCAAGTCTTCTGATATTCTCTCTCAGGTACCTTCTACCACGACTACCCTGAAACTCAGCCCCTGTACAAGATCTTGGGAGACAGGGACTGCTCCCCCCACCCCCACCCCTTTTTTTTCTTCTATGTTTTGTTGGGAATGGGAGGGAATGACAGGAAATTGATCCCATCCCCTGGCCTCATAGATGGGCCCTTTTGCTTAATAAGAAGGTCACTCTTCCCAGGTGGCCAGACAACTTAGGATCGCCACAGACTTTCCAAGGACACTACACATCCTTCTCCTTCTCCTCCCCTCCCAGCCTCCCACTGGTCAGCAATGGCTGCTTCAGACCAGCTGGATTTTCCTCCCACTTCCTTCCATGCTTCCCCCATAGTTCTACTAATAATTGGGTACCAGTAGGGAGCCCACCAACATGAAAACCCATGAGGGCAGGATTTTGTCTATTTAGTTCATTTCTGAGCCATGCTTGGCACACAGTAGGTCCTCAATATTTTCTGAATGAATGGCAATATTTTTTCGTTCTGCCATTTGGACATTTTCATTTATCAATGTGGCTACAATTGTACACTCTTTCCTTTTTTGGTCACTTCATTTAGTCCCTGGGCATATGAGAGTGAACCAGGCTGACTGTCACCACCCTCACCAGGATTAGCAGTTGTCATGTGGAAGACAGACATAATACAGAGTCTTTCAGTTCGTTTTTCAGAACTCCATTTAGACATGTAGCATTCTCTTTTTTTCTAATCATTCTGATAATATTAACCTTTTTTTTTAAACTCTACAGAGAAGGGACAGTAACTTTAATAATCACTTGCCTACACGGAGGTTCTATTACAAAAATGGATAGTAGAGAGCAAAACACATTTGGCAAGATTAAAGCTCATGAGAGTAGTTACTGGGTACTACTAAAGTAGCACAAAGTATAACTTTAAAAATATTTTTAAATATATAAAGTATATATTAAGAGTATTATATTTTAAATTTTATATAAATATTTTAAGTATATTTCTTTAAAAAAAAATTTCTAGAGAATATCTGCCTCTAGCACTAACCTACTCTGATAGGTAAATCTCTTCAATTGTGTACTTCAGCTGTCCAAAATAGAGTGTTGCATCATCTTAATATTCTAAGGGAGATGCTCCTACACCTGTTATTTCAAGACATCCTATACTTTTTTTTTTAATTAATAGCTACTTTATTTATTTATTTAGGCTGTGTTGGGTCTTCGTTTCGTGCGAGGGCTTTCTCCAGTTGCGGCAAGCGGGGGCCGCTCTTCATCGCGGTGCGCGGGCCTCTCACTATCGCGGCCCCTCCCGTTGCGGGGCACAGGCTCCTAGACGCGCAGGCTCAGCAATTGTGGCTCACGGGCCCAGTTGCTCCGCGGCATGTGGGATCTTCCCACACCAGGGCTCGAACCCGTGTCCCCTGCATTAGCAGGCAGATTCTCAACCACTGCGCCACCAGGGAAGCCCCCATCCTATACTTCTTTTTTTTTTTCTAACCTTCCCTTATTAGCTAGAAATCGAATGTCTATTTCACTTTCATTGTCCCTTGTTTCACTCCCAAGAGTCTCAACAAATTGTGTGGGCACTGAAACTTCTCACAAATGATCATAGTGCTTAAAAGTATCATTTTCAGGACAGAGCTGCTAGGTGTATTGATAAGGTAGAATTTAAGTAAATCTAGTCTCTCTGCACCTTCAAAGGTGTATAAAAACCAAAACCACTGTGATCACCACTGTGGATCAAAACCAAACCTGTTCATGCAAGTGTTTATCTATCTGTCCAGCATATTTGTATCAAGTGCCTACTATATACCACACCCTGTTCTAGATGCTGCGATTGAGTAGATAAAATCCATGCCCTCATTAATCTTTCTGTGAGAGTTTTCCTGGTGTGTATATGTGGTGGGTGGAGTGGAATGGAGACAGACTTGCCTGAAGTTTGGAGAAATGAAGAGGTTTTAACATCACAGAAACACAATTTTCAACTGAGTATCAGATATCTCTTATCTTTCAGAAGCAGTTCCTTGGACACTTCTACCACGTAGCTCTTCCTGTCTCTCTCCTCTTTCTTCCCCTCTCTCTTTTAAAATGTACAATTCATTGATTTTTAGTATATTCACGAGGTTATACAACAATTACCACCATCTAATCCCAGAACACTTCATCCCCCGAAAGAAACCTCATACCCATTTGGAGTCACTCCCCATTCTTCCCTCTTTCCAGTTCCTAGAAACCACTAGTCTACTTTCTTCCTCTATGGATTTGCATATCCTGGACATCGCATATAAATGGAATCACACATTATGTAGCCTTTTGTGTCTGGCTTCTTTCACTTAACATAATGTTTTCAAGGTTCATTCACATTGTAGGATGTATAAATACTTCATTCCTTTTCATGGCTGATAAATATTCCATTGTATGGGTATGCCATATTTTGTTTATCTATTCATTGATGGACATTTGGATTGTTTCCACTTTTTGTATATTATTAATAATGCTGCCATGAGCATTCATGTACAAGTGTTTACACAGACATGTTTTCGATTATCTTCAGTATATAACTAGAGGTAGAATTGCTTGGTCATACAATAACTCTATGTTTAACATCATGAGTTGCCAGGCTGTTTACCAAAGTGGTTGCACCATTTTACATTTCCAATTTTCTATGTCCTTGCCAACACTTGTTATTATTTCTTTTGTTATTATTATTATAGCCTCCCCAATGGGTATGAAGTGATGTGTCACTATGATTTTGGTTTGCATTTCCTTAACAATTAATGATGTAGAGCAACTTTTCATGTGTTTATTGGCTATTTGTACATCTTATTTGCAGAAATGTCTGCCCATTTTCTAACTGGGTTAATTGTCTCTTTTTTGTTGAGTTGTAAGAGTTCTTTATATATCCTGAGTAAAATCTCTCATCAGGTACACAATTTGCAAATATTTTACCCCACTCTCTGGATTACCTTTTCACTTTATTGATGGTGTTTTTTGAAGTACAAAAGTTTTTAGATGAATTTAGATGAAGTCCAGTTTATGTATTTTTTCCTTCAGTTGCTTGGGCTTTAGAAATCATTGCTTAGTGCAAGATCACAAAATGTATACCTATGTTTTCTTCTAAGAGTTTTATAGTTTTAGCTCTTACATGTAAGTCAACCCATTTTGAGTTGAGTTTTGTGTATATTGAGAGATAGGGGGTTTAACTTTATTTTTCTGCACGTGGATATCCACTTGTGCAGTTCCTTTCTTTTTAACCTTCAAACTCCTCCATGGAAGAAACTGTATTTTCATTCATCTCTTCCCCACCTCTAGGGTTATATGAAAAACATAGCAGATTTAAAGCTTTTATATACAAAAATAAAGCTGTATAATCTCAAAAACTTTAGCAGGAAACACCAGTGTATTTCCTTTGTATATCCACTCTTCTGCCTGTAGACTCAATTCTAACTTGACTGATGATTAATTAGCTTATAACACTTTCATAAACGTTTGCAAAAAGATCTCAGGCTAATTCTTAGAACTCAGCTTTTCATTTTCACAATGTAACCATCTAACCATAAGGACAGAAAAAGACACTTGCCCAATAAGCCTCACTTAGACATAGGAATGGAAAAGAGGGAATAAGCAATATCAGGAAACAGAAATTAATATAAGAATACAGCTTGACCTACCATAAGATAAAGTGGATGTTTTACTAACATATGAAATAGTCATTCAAAGTGCATTTTGTAGCCTTGTAGGAAGTACTGGATCCTATTAAAATATTACCCACAGCCACATCGGCCTCAAACAAATGTATTACATCAGTGATCACTGGTACATTTATTAATTTCAGTGATCATTGCTAGACTTTTTTTAAATGTGGTAAAATATATAGGACTCATCATGATATTAATTGAATTTTATTTTTGAATCATGATTTTACCGGCAAGTCATATAAGAATAGCAGCATCTGCAGGACACTTTGTAGTGTATTCACGTGTGTTGTCCAAATTCATTTTGATAATAACCACAGGAAAAGGCAAAAACAGTGTTATTATTCCCATTTTCTAGATAGAAAAACTACTAATTAATCATTTTTATTTTATTTCTAACATTTTGAAAACTATTAAGAATAATTAAAATGTAAACAAGATATATTAGCTGCTTTATCATCTCACCAATTTATCATATTTGCTTGATATTTTTTAAAAGAAATATAATTTATAGATACAGTTAGAATTTTGGGAATAGCTTTTTAATAGTAATTAATTTGTGGGGTTAGATTATTGTTAATAAACACTCACACATCTCCTCCTTAGATGGGATGTACTTGCCCACCCCTTGACTTGGACTTGGTCAGGTAGCTTCTTTGGACAATGGTATGAGGACTGAGGTGAGACTAAGGGTTTGAAATGTTTTGCATGATTATACCTTATATGCTTGTGCTTCAGCCTTTATCTGAGAAGAACATGTCCCGGCTAATCTGCTGGTCCGATACTTCCTGTGAGACAGTAAGAAATGTAAATATATGACTTCTAGAAAACTTAGAGCTATGTTAAGTTTCCAACAGCAGCAAATGCCAGATTCCTGATGTTAATTAAGTGCCTTCTATATATTTGCTTCTTTTAACCAATTGTGTCCTCTTTTTCATCTTTTTTTTTTCTTTTGACAGTTGTTTTTGAAATTGTGGCTGGAATTTTAACTAAGTAAAATAGACGGATAGATAAAAATAGATAGACAAATAAATAAAAAGAGAAGTACCCAGTCTGAGCATATACAGGAAGCTCACAGTAAGTTTTCTGCTCTTTTAGGTTATAGAGCATCAGTGCAGATGGAGAAGCATATTATGGTGCAATGGAGTCCTGTGGCAAATTTTAGAAATGAAAATCATAATATATTTCTCCTTTCATTCTAAGTTATGTTTAGCTTGTTTTTTGATTTGGGATGATCTGCTGTAAACCAGAGCCAGTTACAGGCCAACATTCCTCTGGCTGAAACTCCATCACCTGCTTCACACTGGCATTTGGTAACATGATCAGTCTCACTTCTTCCATCACTTTGTTACAGTCAGCAGATGCTCTTGTGGCTTCACATTGTCCCACTGTAATTCTTCATGAAATGACTTGCAACTGGTACCCATATTGAAAGATGACCAGAAGTTAGAACACAATTCTCACCAACCAGTATTAAGGTTGAACTAATGTTTTCTCTCCTCTAATAAAAATGTTTACATAGAGTCCTTGTTTTTGGTTTCCCATTTTTGCATTTAAAAGAGCAAAGAGTTTCCTCCCCCAGAAAAAGGGGAAAAGGATTCCATGATCACCACTGGTTTCTTTGAGTCGGGATTGTGTGATAAATCATCCATGAGTTCTGCTTACCCTTTGGAAAGAATAGAAATCTATGGCTATTTTCAGCTGAGCTAGGAAATCATGAGCTTGCCAAAAGTCTCAGTTTCCCTTCCCCAGTGCCGTTCTTTCCATTGGACACACCCGCCCGACAAAGCTTCAGCCCTGAATCAAACTTGGGATCTGGCTTATCAGTGCCCACACCCAGGCTGCACATGTAGCTGAGGGAAATCTCAAAATCGGGCCACTAGGAGATCCAGTTGTGGCCTTTGATACTTCCCGAGGGTCTTCCTCCTTCCCGTCCCACTTGCAACTACTTCACACACACACACAAATAAAATAACAGCACATCCAGCCAGAACGTCTCCGTATTTCCCCCTGAAGCTTTTCTGCACATCTCCATTTCTACTTTCCCTCCTTTCTGGCCTCAGGAGAAAGGGTGCCCTGTGCTGGATGAGGTTAGCCTTCCCCCAACACTCCGGCCCCTTGGAGATCTCTCTCCTGTGTCTCCTTTACCACCCCCTGCCTACCCACCTGGCATGAGCTCTTGTCCTTCAACCTGCAGAATCGTGTGAGTCTCCCCCTGTATTTAAAAAAACCCTTCTTTACCTATCAACGTCACTCTCTCCTTCCCGTCACAGTTGGTCAAATTGTGATCATTTTTCAGTCTCTTTTGCAGGCTCCCCTTTTTCCAACAACCCCCTGGTGGCCTCCAGCTTCCATCCTTGGCCCTCCTATCAGTCTCTGCACTTTGCCCAGATCATCTTATGCTCATCGATGCTTCATTTTAGAGACTCAACACCATACCCGTACTATCTTGACCTGCATATACCACAGACCAGACCCACCTGAACTCTTCAAATTCAGCATGTTCAAAATGGACTCATCTTCTCCCCTGCATATCTGTTCTATGTCTTGTACTTATCCACGTGGGTGAGGGCCACCACCATCCTCCCTGGTCGCCCAAACCAGAAGCAGAAGCTGTCTGAGCTGCCTCACTGCTCAATACTTGCTGGAGAACTCATGCTACAGCACCTCAGGGAATCTCGCTGGCCTCCACCCTCTTCCTTCCTGTCAATCTGGCTGCTCTATCCCACCATCGCCAGTTACTTTGTTTCTTGTCATTTCTGATGAACTATGCTTGGTTCTTATCCCTGTGTAACACAAATTCAAGTGTTCAAGATATGTCATTTTCTTCATCGTCTATAACTAAACAATTTCAATCCATGTCAATTCCAGGTAGCCTCAATTTTTTCAGCCCTCCTGTCCCTGCCCCCATTCCCAACTTTCCATAAGAGAAGAAAGGTATGCAGAAGGGAATGACCACTCCAGGGAACATTGGGAACACGTGGTCTCTCCCTATACCAAGCAGGATGTGGAGAAATTCTTGACAGTATCCTACCTGTCTACTCAGGCAGCCATCTCTAGCGTCCCCACAGCACACATGCTAAATCGATGGAAAATCTATGTGGCTCGCTCCCTCTCTGGGCTCCTCTGAAAGCAAGCCTCAAGTGCCTTGGACTCATGGGTTGTTCCTGCCTCTCCAGGGCCAAAGTCATGTATCCATCCCACCTTGAGGACTCAGCCTGGGACAGGGCAGGGCAGAAGAGGTCAGAGAGCACAGCTCCCTCTGGAGATACCTAATATCCTTCCAACTCTCTTTCTTTCCCAGACTGAGTACTCTTAACCACACCTTTGTCAGAAGACCGCTTTAGTCATCACACATTGGTCTGAAGCTAATGTTTGTGAATCAGCTTCATGTCCTGGACATTCTAGATTTAAACTGTTGATAGTCAAGAGCTTTCAGAGTTCAAAGACCTTATTTCAGCTGTGGCATTCTTCTCCTGAGACTACAGATGCCACTAACAATGCAGGAAGGGCGACGTGTGTGTACAAGGAAGGAGAAAAGCAGGGAATAAAACCACCTCTAATGTCTCTCTGAGCATGATTCCAGGAGCTCTCAGCTCTTCATCCAAAGACCAGTCCTGCTATCTCATGCCCCTCTTGACTAGGAATCTTCCAAGAAGAAAAGTATCCTTAACTCCTCCTCTACTTCACTCATACCTTTCCTCCTTCACTTCATCTCTCAGATCATCCCTTCACTTCCACAGTCTTAGATCAACTAATCTGCCAAGACAGATTTCTAACTGTCTCCCATCTTGCCCCTACCTCCTCATCCTGTACAATGACCAAACCAGAATTTCCAACCACAAATCTCATCATGCCCCCTCCCTGCTTAAATCCATCACTGGCCCCATCACCTTGAGCACAATTTTGGAATTCTTCAGCGTAGCACAGAAGGCTCCTCAGTGGCTGCTTCTGTGTACGCGTGGACCTCAGCTCCCTCACACTCGGCCTCCGGCGCACAGCTGCTTCCAGTAGGGTTTCTAACCTCGCATCCTCTCTGTATTTTTCACGTTCCATTCCTTCTTCTTGGTAAGTGTAAATCCCCTCTTCACCACCGGCCTCACCACCCCAGCACCCCTGCTTCATTCTGAACTCAATAGAGAAGGCACTAAGAACAATCAAATGGTGATGTTTTCTAAAGCAGCCTTCCAGAGAAACGACAAAGGGAACTGGTTCTCTTTAGTCCACAAAAAAGTGGCATAATAATAATTGTTTGCCTGCACTTCATTTCTTCCCAGTGCTTCTCCATTTCCTTAGCTTAAAGATGCCCGCTTTTCGTACTGCTTCCTGGATCGGAAGACACAGCCTATGTGTGGCTTTTGAGCCTCACATATTCAGGTCCTGAAGAGACTCTAGTAAGATTCCAGGGCCGAGGAAAGGGGAGCAGTGCCAGGGAGCATGCGTGATCTTAGATGGTGGTGAGCCCTGAGCACTCCACCCGTGGGTAGGTTTGGAAATTTCAAGATCAGGAAGACCTGTGCCTTCCCTCAGTGAAGCCCAGGGGTGGAACATCAGCCCCTAGGGTTCCCGTGACCAGAAAGGTGCAGGAGCAGAAGAAAGGTCTGAATAGCGAGTCTAGGGAACAGCCCTGAAACTGCCGCGTTCCCCCCAGGTCCAGGATGGCATGAGCAGGGGCTTAGGAAAGGCAAGAAAGGATTCCCTGTTTCCAGTATGCTGTGGGAGTGGGGAATGTTTTCTTTGTGCACTGAAGAAAAGCAAGATGTGAATAACACTGAAGGAAGTTGGGGACTAAATTGACTGAATTTACCTTCTGCCACCCGAAGGAATGGGGCATTTTCAGTGAAATCTGTTTCAGTTACAGATAAGCTTCTTACATGTTTGTTGTAGACTGAGGTTCATACTTACACCTCCCCCTCCTCCAGTATAAACCGAGGAGCACTTTATTACAAACTTTGGGGCTTGGGAGGGACAAAATATGAGTAATCTGAATTGTTCATTGATTTTCACTTGAGATCAGCCAAGAAGCAATGGGTTTAAAAGGGGGTAGGAAGGATTTCAGTTGGACTTGAGGGAGATTTTCTGGAACATAAGGACAACACCAGAAAAAGGATATGATTATGTCATTTTTAAAAGAGAAGATTGGCCTATAAACCTTCTGAAGTAGTCGTTCAGATTTTGGCTCATGATGAGTTAAAATAAATAAATCAAGCCAGTTCACAACATGTACTTCACCCAGGAGAAAGCAGTTTGGGACAACCCCACCTTGGGTCGTCACCACACACAACCCTGACTCAGGCTGCTCAAGACAGAATAATCTAACGACCATCCCCTGACTTGTACACAGCAACACCCCCGGTTACCGAGTCACTGGATGCAGAGGACACATGGGTTTTCTGCAAGTTCAAGTTTGTGTACACATCTGAGTAACGGACTTGAAGTACAGGACTTTCTTTCTCACAGTGAGAGAGGAGACAGGGAGTCAGGACTGTTCTTGTATTCAGCCTAAGAGTTTAGGCTTTTCTCAGATTTTAAACTCTTCAGTTCTTGAAAATATGTGACCAATAGTAATTACTATTTTGACGGTTAAAAGTCTTACCAGGATGTAAGTACTTACACAAATATTCCAGGGTGGCAAGGCTGGTGAAAATTTTTATCAGTTCAGTTGCCTATGTCTCTATTGGACAGCATGGAACAAAAACGGTCTTCTATTTTTTAACTCTCCAGATATATTACATTGCAACACTTTTGTTGTACAATGATGACAGTCTAATTAAAATTGGAGTGAGCCTGGTGGCATGCTTCACACAGAATCACACCTTGTTTTAATAAGTCCAAATTCTCTCCTGTCCACTTAAAGAAAGCAAAGCAAAATGATCACTGTTTTAACTGCTAGGTTTCAGAATGTTAATGACGAAATGGAGTTGCAAGATGCAGTGAGCAGGGAGAAAAATCCAAAGAACATATTCACACATGTGCCTGCACAAACACGCACAGATTTTATGAGGGCTGGTGTTTACCGAGGGCAGTATTTATAGCTCTGTGTAATTTATGGCTTTTAAATGTAATGGTATAATGCAAATAAAGTATTTTCTTCCCAAGCGATGAGCTCATGAATAAACTTGAAAAGGATGCGAGGCTGGAGACGGAGATGGGAAGAGGAGGCTGAGAATGAATCAGCATGCCCTGCTTTCGCCAGCAACTGTCACTTACAACCCTGGGATCAGTTCCCCGCTCAGCATGGGGACTCGGGGCTCGGCTATGTGTGACACAGCGCTGAACAATTCCCATCCGAGGCAACAGAGCAGGGATGCTGCTCGGCCCACCGTGCAACAAAAATGTATGAAATCGCATTAGCAGAAAAACAAGATTTCTGGGTCTTATCACAGAAAGGCTTTTTTCCCCTCCTAGATGAATGTTCACCTCTAATTGAACAACTGCTACCCTCTTTATTTCTACCTGAAAGTGGCTTTTACAACTCATAATTAAGGGCAGGATCTTTATAATCCCATCAGGATGGAACGTCTTTTTAGCGCTTAAATGCTGTTCATTAACAGGATATTTAGGGCTGGTTTTTTTGTTTTTTTTTTTTCAGCGGTTAATTGGACCACAATTCATTTGCATGTCCTGAACATGCATTTTAAGTCTATACAAGAAGAACTCCATTTAGCCACTTTCTAAAACACGTTCTGGAAGGCTGGCATCCTTGACCCTTGTAAAACAAACGCGACATGCGATGTGATTTGTACTTGAGAGGGAAATCACAGCAGGGCAAAGAGCTAAAACCAAATCAGCCGTTCTCTAAATCAATTTGATAAAATTATTTTTAAGAGAGAAAGAAATTATACAGTATAATAATTTCCAAAAGTTGATGCCTCTTCATTAAAACAAAAATGGTATAAAAGTTCTGTAAGAATCCAGATGTAGAATTTTCCCCAAAGGAACTGTGTGTGTCACAGAAGCAGGGGTGGACAGCACTCCTGGGTGTTCACAATGGACTTTTGGAGGTTGGGGAGGCTTAAGGGTTAATTAGGTTAAAATTCATGGCTGATTTTATGGGAAAGCATTATCTATTCTACTCACAGGCTGTTAGATTTGGAAGAGTATAGACACTATAGGTAGAACAATTCATTTAATAGCTCCAAATAGTACCTCTTCAGCAGACGAAAACAAGCCCAGCCAGAAAGTTATCAAATGATACAAAGTTACAAAATAAACATATTTTTCAATAGAAACAGATATTTGAGTTTTGTACACTTTGCTTTTTTACATTGCTACGAACCTACACTAACAGGCTCAGATCAGCCTTTCATATGCAATTCGCTTTATTTTCCCCACAAAATTCTATAATGTCTTTTCAATCAATCCTCGTGCATACGGACACTAACCAAAGCTATTTAGTCCTGAGGCTAACCTAGTACTATCAACCCTTTTCTCTCTACCTTCCCTTCACTCACAGTAACTCTCAAGCACCCCCAATACCTTCCAATCATGGATAATTCCAGGGCTCCAGGATCCTTTAAAGAATAGGTTGGTAAACTGGCAGGCCTTCCAGCTGGTAATTCCCTCAAATTTCTTCTAAGAATAAATACAGACCTTCAGCTAAAGGCATGCTCCTGAATTGGACACATTTCAAAATTCTCTATAAAAAAAGAAAGGGCATTAGCTCAGTGTTCTGATTATTTTCAAGGACAAAAAGTCAATAAGTCAATAAGTCTTCTAAAATTTATAGAACTGTCTATAGAACTTATCTTAGTAATTGTCTACAATCATATATATATACATATATATAATACTAAGACTCAGATTAAGTGATTTATCCAAAGTCTCTCAGCCAATCTAGAACTCAGATCTCTGTTCTGAAGGTTGAGCTCTTTCTACAGCACTACTCTGCATCTGATGTTTTTTATTTAATTTATTAAATATCATGTATTGTTATAAATTAAGTGGTAAGTTGAGATCACTACATTTCTAACAACCCCTTGAATAAAAACTGCTTACAAATCGATGACAAAAAGCACAAACAAGAAAAGCAAGCAAACAAACAAAGCCTTGTAAGATGAGTTTAAATAGAATACACAAAAATAAAATTTTAGGAATTATTTTTAAATTCTTGAGCCGTAGATTAGATTAAGAACATGTTGCTTTAAAAATAATTTACTTAAGTTTTTATTTTATTCACAAGTCATTATGAATATAATTAGATATAAAAACTTTTCATAGTAATTTAAACCTCTTGAAAATAAATCTTAAATATAGTGGCATGCATTCAAATCCATGGGTGTGAATTTAAGTTCCATGGTATGATTTTAAAATGCATGGTATGTATTTAAATGTAATGGAAGGAATCTGATGTTTGGTCTCACTCATTGCACGTATTTTAATTAAAATAAGAACTTTGGCTGTTCATCTAATTGGAGTAAGTGTTTGCTCTAGTTATTCATATTTTAAGATAAATTATCTCAAGATAAATTTTATCTCACTGTATCTCAATAAACGTTACTATTATTATATGTAACATGTTATAAATAAAATATATATTAACATACAGACACTATCCAAAATGAAAATCACTTAAAATTACCTATTACAAGCTGATAATAATTGCTAAAACTATTTTGTGTGAAATGTAGCACCATTATGGTTTTCTCTAAGAGAATTTACAGTTTTGTGAACTGTATCAAACTGAACTCGAATTAATTGACTCTGTGTCCTTGTGCAAATAAACACATAACTGTTTTATCGAAAGGATGACAAATGCAGCTTTTGGGGTTTTTTAAAATTTTATTTTTAGCCCTAGTAAATTATAATGATCTCAATGTCTAAAACCCCCAATGACAAAAAGACAGGAAATCCCTTCAATACTTTATCAGAAATGTAAAGAATATATTTTACACCAAAGAATACACCAATATAGAAATGTTTACATATTTTAAGTAAACAACAATACCTTTTACTGACACAAGGTATCAGACAAAAAATATGATAATGTACATGAAACATTTTTGCTACAAAAAGTTTGATGATTAAGCAATCGGAAGAATAAGAATGTTATCATTTTTATATGTTGAAGTATGCAGAAATCTTAGCCTGAAATTACATTCATGAATCAATTCAGATGTATTTTTGTATAAGTGCGTTTAGAATTATTTTTATTTTACTCTTTTATTAGAGATGTCTACCATACATAATTCTTCAAGAAATAATACAAAATGATTTACTAACATACACCCTTTTGCAGAGATTTACTTAAGAATTTCTCTGAATATTGTTCATTCAGAGTTTTCTTTAAGTGCTTACAAATTTATTCTCAGTCAATAAATTCCAATAATCTGCCCTTAGAATAATAGTAATTAAATGTAGCCCTTAGTATTATATCATTTTTGGCAGAAAAAATCAGTTTTGCACAACAATACAAATTTCTTTCAAGTATGAAAAAGAAAAGTTGAAATGGACCTAGTAAAAGGTCTATGATTAAATATATCAAACTACTATTTTTTAAAAAGCAAAATTATTGCAGAAGTCACCTTGAAGTTTTTTTATTTATAAATTTATCAGCATAGATTTTTCCAACCTACTTCTACAATAAACATAATTATGCTATATAAAACAGAGGTGGTTTGTTTTATTTCATATTGTGTTTTTTTCTTAGATCAATTTAGCTCAAAATGCATTAGTAATGTCTACATTGTGGGCAGGATTAAGTTTATGTTTTCACTATTAAGACCCTTTCTGCCCAAGTAGGATGCATGTAATATGTCGCCCAAGATTTATATGAAGAAAATGTTTCTTATCTTAAAAAACTAGCTAGTTAACAAAGATATTCTTAACTAGATGCAGAATTGATTTATATTTTGTTTATAGAAGACCATGATAATGCTGAATACACCCACAATTTATTTTATTTGTAAGTTTATTTTATTGTGTTAAATATAATGTTTAGAATAACATTTCTAGTGCTTTGGGTACTAAGACATCAAAAAAACCAATGTAGCTACATTTTACTTTTAAAAAATTTCAGATTCTTATTCTACTTTAATGATATTCAAGGAAAAAGTACTGTATAAGAATAAAATTATTTTATTAACTCTTAGATTTGACTCTAAAATGTAAAATGAAAAACTAGTGAGAATTACTTTCTTAATAAAGAAATTTATATCATGTTTTGATTATATTATCAAAGTCTACTTTAACAGGCTTTAATAATCTATATAGGCACTTATTATTCTTTACCTATGATATTATTATATACCTGGATCATCCAAAAAAAAAAAAAAAATCAAATAGCAACCCATAGAGTTCAGTGAAGTGAGTGCATACAAAAATCAATAGCCGTAGTATGATTTACAATGCCTAGAAATAACCCTACAAGATATGAGCAGGACCTATTTGCAGAAAACTGTAAACTTTCATGGAGGAATAATAAAAGGTAAGCTGAAAATATTAGAAACACTTCATATTTATGGATAGCACAATGCATGAATGTAATTCCTCCTAAATTAATTTTATACGTTAAGGAAAACCAAATAAAAATAACATGGCAATGAGGTTTTATCTGAGATAGGAGACACTTTCCAAAATGATTAGGGAAAAATTAACAAGAAAGAATAGCCCAGGAATATTTTAACCAAAACAAGAAAAGAGTGTTACGTTTATAAGTATTGTAAGATTTCAATGTAAGTGATACGGTATTGATAAAAGCATTTAGACAGATTAATAGAGCAAAGCAGTTCAAAAATCCTAATACATAAGAAATAGGTGTATTGTAAAAAAGCATCATAAACAAATGCAAAAGAGATGGAATATTTACTCAGCAAAGACTTGGAAAGTTATCCATTTGAAGAATAAGTAAGATAAGTACTTAACTTATGTCATACTAATGGTTCTATTACAGATTTTAGTGTGAACAATGAAACTATAAAATACTAGGTAAAAACAGATTTTTTAACCTGGTATGAAGATACAAAAGAATTTTCTAAAATAAAGGCAATGAAAGAGATAAAGGAATAACGATGTAATAAAATTAATAAGACTTCTGTACTTTAAAAAAAAGCACAAAAACATAAACAAAATATAAAAGTAAACATCTAATTGAGTAGAAATAATTTTGACAAGAGGTGGCTATCCTCAGCACATAATAGGAGGCTCTAAAAGTCACTAATACTCTAAGGAAGAACATGTACAGATAATTCTTGATTGGAAACACATTAATTACAACAAATATATTAAAAATTACCATACTCATTACTAGAGAAACATGCAATTAAGCCACAATAATATATTATTTATTATCTGTACAATTGACAAAATATACTTTAAATGTTAATTTAAGTAACTCATACAGTATTTGAAAGAATGTAAATTGATTATTAATTTTAAGAAAACAAACTGACAATTATCTGAAAATTGTCATATACTCATAGTCCTTAAAACAGTAATTCTACTTCTAAAGAAATAATCATAGATAGGTTCACAGATGTATATGCAAAGATGTTCATTGCAGTGTTATTTATAGGAGAGAAACATTAGCAATAATCAAAATGTCCAACAGTAGGTAAATAGTAAAATACACTATGACCTGGGGACTTCTCTGGTGGTCCAGTGGGTAAGACTCCATGCTCCCAATGCAGGGGGCCCGGGTTCGATCCTTGGTCGGGGAACTAGATCCCGCATGCATGCCGCAACTGAGTTTTCATGCCACAGCTAAGAGATTCCCGCATGCCGCATCTAAAGATCCTGCACGCAGCAACGAAGATCCCGCGTGCTGCGACTAAGACCCGGCGCAGCCTAAATAAGTATATATTTTTTTAAAATAATTTAAGAAAAGTAAACTATGACTTATAATTCAGGAATTTGGTAGAATATTATTCAGCCATTATAATGATGCTTCCAAAGCATAAGACTTGGAAAATTTTCATGATACAATGTGAAATGAAAATTCAAGACTCAAACATATTTTTATAACTATTAAAATAAACAATCATTTAAAAATAAAAATAAACCAAAATATTGGTAAGTTTAAGTATAATTTTTATTTTCTTCTTTATACTTTCCAAATGTCTTACAGTGAAATATTTTCCTTTTATAATTATAAAATTCCTTTAAATTTTTTTAAAGACATAACTTCATCAATTGATATTACTGGATAACAATTAAGGTGAGATAGAGTACAAACAGATATAGAAATAGATATAAATATGTTGCTACTATATATATGGATATACATATATATCACAATACCATAATAAACAGTTACATTAAATCAGGTTTAAATAGCATTCACTCATGTGTTTACATTAATTTTCTGTCACAAGGTAATTTACTAGCAGAGGATGGCCTTTGCTTTTCCCCTTTGTATTAAATGAGTTTTCATAAAGCTTATAACTAGTTTAGTTCTCGCCTGACTTCCTCTCTACTTTTCCTTTTTGTCTTCATTTTTTAAAATTAAGATTTAATTGACATATAATATTGTGTAAGTTTAAGGAGTACAATATGTTGATTTGATACCTTTATATATTGCAATATGATTATCGCACTAGCATTAGCTAACACCTCTATCATGTCACATAATTATCATTTACTTTTGAGGGTGAAAACATTTATGATCAAGTCTCTTAGCAACTTTGAGGCGTATGGTACAGCACTGTTGACTATAATCACAGTGCTGTGCATTAGATCTCCAGAACTTATCTTCTAACTGCGTGTTTGGACCCTTTGACCAACATCTCCCCAATTCCTTCACGCTGCAGCCCCTGGTAAACACTATTCTATTGTTTCTTTTTCTTCATTTTTCTGATAACTCAAATTCTTTACAAACAAGTAAGATATAAATAAGTACAAATACGACTGTCATTTTTCACATAGACCTGATACTATTGCCTGGGCTTCCCTGTAATTTTTACTTTAAACTTTCATTAGGCAGTTGTTTGGCCCTCAGAAGTGGCTTCTGCATGGAGATGCCAATGTCTGGACCTGGAACTCGATTCTGCCCGAGACGGCAACTCTCCAGGCCTGCCTCTCCAGTTGTTTATTCCCCAAAATGTAAATGTTCACAACCACAAAAAAGCCTTTGCAAACCATTTCCGGCAGGAGGAATTCCCTGCGGAAGGAAATCACTAAAGCATATGTATCTTTCCTTCTTGCATTAGGGCTGGAGAGTGTCAATATCACATTTTCATTGTTCCAAGTGCATCTAAAATAAATATGAGGGATCTCCCTGGTGGCTCAGTGGTTAAGAATCTGCCTGCCAATTCAGGGCACACGGGTTTGAGCCCTGGTCCGGGAAGATCCCACATGCCGCGGAGCAACTAAGCCCGTGAGCAACAGCTACTGAGCCCATGCGCCTAGAGCCCATGCTCCGCAACAAGAGAAGCCACTGCAATGAGAAGCCCGCGCACCACGATGATGAGCAGCCCCCGCTTGCCGCAACTAGAGAAAGCCCACTCACAGCAATGAAGACCCAACGCAGCCAAAAATAAATAAATAAATGTATTAATAAATAAATAAATAAATAAAATATGAACTAGAACTATATAGTTTTTAAGGAAAACCTAGACTTCTGAATCTGTCAGTGACTTCCTAGAAATCCCACATAAGTGCACGAAAATGATGCAAAATTCCAGGAGTGTTATGCATTATGTCCTTTATCAGGAAGAATGAAGCTTTCCACAGCATAGTTTCTAGGTAAAAATGGAGTCTCTGTATTAAAGTTCAAGCAACAATGTAACTGTAAATAGAATATGTCATTTTGTTAAATTGGTGACTATTTTAGTAATGAATTCACTAAGAAAAGAATGTAAAATAGAGATTTAGATTTGTTGAAGCAGATAGAAAGTTATCTCAGTGAGTATACATTACTATTCTGACCTTAACTGGAAATCCGTAATTCTAAATTGAAGATTTTATCAGCAGTTTACAATTGAGATTACAACATAAACTTAAATAATTCAGGTAATTAATGCAAAGTGAATCTTTTATTTGAATTATCAATAGTTACCTCAAGTTATTAGCCTCGCCTTCTGTTGCAACCCTGATCATCGCTGGTTTAGGGAATTGAGAAATAATTAGTATTATTCTTTCTAGTGTTGTGCTTTTACCAGTTTTCACAGTTCCTGGTTAGGAAAAACTACATGCCTTTAGTGTGTGTGCGTGTGTGTGTGTGTTTGCGTGTGTTGGCTTGATGTTCAAACATATTGAGTATATTATCTGTAATGGTACACAAGCAAAAGGTAGAATTTTTAAAAACTAAATTCTAACATCAATAATTGTCTCACACTACTACACTTGAAGTTTTAATGAAAAATATTAACCACTATTTCCAACATTCTGATTTAAACATGATAACCTTCTATATTTAAAATTATTAAAAAAATTTAAAAATAAAAATAAAATTATTTTTATTATCATCCCTTTTTTCAAGCGGAGTGAAATAATACTATGTTTATTTTTATCTTCAGAATAAATATCAATTTATCATAAGGGAATTAAAATCTGTCATGGAGCCAATTACTAAATTAATAATTTAATAAATAATTTCACCTTTATATAATTTAACTCAACATTATACTCTGTTGGCAAGACCATTAACTCTGATTATATCAAACAAGATTTCTCCTAAACAGACCAAATGTTAAACCATTATTTAGTGAACGAATAATTGATTTTCAAATGTTTAAGCCACTTGCTTATCTGATAGGAAATAGCCTGCCAGTGTTGATTTGTAGAAGAGGAACTGAATGTTTAAACTTAAACGAGAAGAGGAAACCTCTGAAAAAATATTACCTCTAGTAGAGTTAAGCTTACAGCCTTTGAAGGTTTATTTATGGTCTTTTAAAAACAAGATTATTTTACATTTAACTTTTAACAAAAATGAAGAACACAAATGAAATTTACTATTGCTCTTGTTCTTCTGATTTTAGGTCTAAGGATCCAAGAGGCTTAAATGACAAAAAAATAGGTTGCTATGTTGCATTGACATCTGGTGGATTCAAGCAGTTATTACAAGGTTGGCGATAGCTCTGAATTTAACGCCGTTAAAGCGGAAAGACATGTAAAGATCATCTCTAGTCTAATCCAGTAATTTTTCAGTTATGAAACTGAGGCAAAGAGAAAGTAAATTTGTCAGAAATATTTCAAGAATGTTGAAAATACATGAAATAAATATAGCATTGGTCATGGTAAATAGAAATTCAATTTATGAAGCAGAAAACAAATACTGACATAGAATATATATATAGTTATAAAGTATATATAAAATATTTTCCCCTTTTTGCAGGAAGATGGGGTTTCATTACTCTGCTCTCTCTGCGTATGTTTGAAATAAGAGATTTTCAAAGAAAATGTAAAACTGTAACATTTTTTGTGAAGTAAAATATATATATGTATTTCTGCTACTACGATAAAGAACTTTGGCTTTTTAATTTACCCGAATGTGAAAAGAGATGAGACAAGAAGAGAAAATGAGTACTAACGTTGCTTCTGCTATGTATTTTAGCAGTCCTCGGAGGTGATACTTCTTAAGGAGGAAATAATGAGTCAAGGCATTTCCTTCTCAAGCTCAAATACTTTGCCTCTTAAAATCCTTCCTCAAAGAAACTTAAACACAGTATCACAAGAGAGAACAATCTTCTGTGTGGCTTTTCAGACACCGGCTCTCCTTGTCCACGTGCCTTTCTTCTCCCTGGAAGCACATGGCGATGCCTGTGCCTTTCAGCCTACTCTCAGCCCAACCCCGAGTCCTTCCTAGAAACAACTCTGAAGAGCCTTCCTGGCTCTCTCCGTTGGTAGTTTCCTTGCATACTCTCCCTACAGCACCGGACATATAATCTTATATGTGTTTGTTTGTTTCTCTTCCTAGACTGTAAGCTTCTGCAGGGTAGGGACCCAGCCTGTAGGTCTTTCTTTCCAGTGCCCAACAACTTCTGGTAAATAGTAGGTGCTCAGTTAGTACCTGCCAAATCATGTGTGCTATGGTACTATTTCCTGCAGGCCTTGCTAAGTTTTACATTGCTCCCACTACCAAAAATCCCTGTTATTAACTTCCCCTACTAATATTAAGTTTTGAAAGATTCCATCTAGCAGAAAACCAGTATTTCTGAAGTAATAATTCCCTTAACCAACTTTGTTGATCAAAAGACAGTACTTGCCTGTCAGAATTTCTAAGGCTCCCCATCCAGCTAAGGAGTTCTCATCTGGAGTGTGTCCAGGAAATTCCTACTTAAGCACAAGTTTATTATCATCTGGCCTAGAAATCTAGAGAATTAGCAAGACACAGGAGGTTTTTTTTTTCTTTTGGTCACGCTGCGGCATGTGGGATCTTAGTTCCCCTAGCGGAGTCTTAACCGCTGGACTGCCAGGGAAGTTCCAAGACATAGGAGTTTTAATTAATGGGATTCTGGAAAGCGAAATAACAGCATAATTTATATTATTGTTAGCTTTCTTGACTTTTTTTTAATATCTTCACTGAGAGATATCACATACCATAAAATTCAAAAGTATTTTGCAATTTATAGTTACATGAAGTTTATGATTCAATATTTTTTAATATAGTCACAGATTTTCTCAATCATCTTTACAATCTAATTTTAGAACATTTGCCTCATCCTTCCCACACAAAAACCTATACTCATTAGCAATCACTCTCTATCCTCCCTGACCTTGGCCCTAGGCACCCACTCATCTGTTTTCTGTCTCTATAGATTTGCCTATTCTGGACATTCACATAAATGAAATCATACTGTAGATGGTCTTTTGTGATTGGCGTTTTTCTTTTAGCATAGTGTTTTCAAGGTTAATCCACATTTTAGTGTGTAACAGTACTTAATTCCTTTTATTGTCAAATACTATTCCATTGTATAGCTATACCATAGTGGTTTCCAATTTTTGGCTATTATAAATAATGCTGCTGTGAACATGGATATACAAATTTTTCTGTGGACATGTGTTTCCATGTCTCTTAGATATATACAGCTAAGAGTGGAATTTCTGGATAACTTGGGTAACTCTATGTTTAACTTTACGAGGAACCGTCAAGCTGTTTTCTCAATTGCAATCAACTGATCTATATGTCTTTCCTTAGACCAGTGCAACATTGTCTTGATTACTGTAGCTTTTTAGTAAGGTTTGAAGTAAGTGTGAGTTTTCCAACTTTGTTCTTCTTTTTCAAGATTGTTTTGGCTATTCTGGGTCCCTTGCATTTCCATATGAATTTTAAAACCCATACATTTTGTTCTTCTAGAAATTTGTTATTTATATGTTATTTTTAGTTATGTCTTCTAAGCTTTTAATTTCTTTCTGTCATGATTTCTTATTCTTCTTATATTTTCTCTGTCTCTTAAGATTTAAAAAAAATCTCCCAGGCAACTAATTTGGGTTTCAACAGTGATCATCTTATCTTTTAATTTTTAATTGCAAACATTTTAGTTCCAGAAATTTTAGGGTGGGGTGTGTGTGTGTGTGTGTGTGTGTGTGTGTGTGTGTATTATGACTAAATCGTATGTCCTCTTATTACTATTTTATTTAATAACAGCTTTACTGAGATATAATTCACATAACATAAATTCATCCTGGTAAAATGTAAAACTCAGTGGGTTTTAGTATATTCACAGTTACACAACCACCTAATTCCATAACGTCTAATTTGAGAACATTTTTGTAACCACCAAAAGAAAGTCTGTACCCATTAGTTCTTGGCAAATTCTTGACAAGCCTCTTTCTTGACAACGTATTCTTTTTTTACTTTAATAAAACTACCACTTTGCCTTGAGCTAGTCACTTATTCAAAACTAAGGTATACTCAGGGTACTTGTTATGATTCACCTTTCTCTAGGGAAATCTTAAAACTTTTTCAGGGAAGTGGTCAATTATTGACATAGAATTGAAAAGATTTTGCTTCTCATCACTTAAAGCACAAGGCTTTCCTTTCTTTTAAGATTATTCAGGCTGCATTGCAAACCCATACTGTAGCTGTATACTTGAGCATTTAAATTTTTATGAAGTGTCGAGGAAAAAGAAAAATTGACTTCCTGGCTATATCCTTTTTGCCTGTCTCTTCCTTTTACATAGCAATTGCATTAATAAATGATTTGCAAGAGTATTGTGAGAAAAATTAGTGAAAGTAATTTAAGCCCAGTATATTGGTACTCAATTCTATATCAACAATGAATAAGCTTCTTGCCCACCCCATTGGAAAACATTACGTTGAACTCAGCTGTAGAAGGTTCCTGAGTTACGTCAGAGGAAGCTTTTCTAAGGACAAACAAAACAATGAGTTCAAACTTGGAGACAGTCCTACTCTCCCATTATTTTCAAAATCATCAGGAGAGCTTTGAACCCCTTCATCACATGGAAGCATAGTAGAATAATCTTGAGCTTTGAAGTTAGGCAGACCTGGGTTAGAATTTCATTAAGCAGTTGTGTTATCTTAGACAATTAAAAAAAAGAAAAGACAAACCAAACAAAACCAGAAACAAACAGACATAAAACCGGTGATCTTCAGTTTCCTCATCTATACTGTAATCTGATTTCATCCTGGCCTCACCAGCAGGACATGCAGATGAGGTCACATTAACCATAATGACTCATACTTCCTTGACAACTGTCCCCTCCAGCTCAGGCAGGATTTCTGGTTCGAGTAAGTTCACTTCCCCAATGTACCTCCAGGTGTGCCTCACAAGTGCTTACTTGCAAATAAATTAGTTCCACTCATACCATCAAGGGCACTGTCCCTCCTCCATATCACACTGGGAGCTCCAATCTGTTCTCCTGTTCCTTGGAATACAGGATTGCCCACCACGTTGGGCCAGATACCTGAAATGATCTTGGTACTTAATTCTCAAAATCTCTACCCATCTCTACCCTAACCTGAGCTTCTATCTGGTTTTCTAAGGGCAGGAAGTCTATGCAAACCATCTCTAAAGATGTGGGTTTCTAACCCCAGGGTGCATGAGGATCACCTAGTGAGTTGTTGAAAATGCAGACTCCTGAGCTCCACGCAGGTCTCTCAACAGAATTTCTGGTGTCAAAGTTCCATGGGCCACCTGGAAAACACGTGTCTGGTGTTTTGCTGATTGGGATGGTGTCAGCCTGTCTGAAGCATCCACGACTTGACCTCAGTCATTTCCAGACCTTCCCTCCTATAGCAGGTTGCCATCCACAACCCAGCTCAGCCTGGGAAGGGCCAGTATGTAATCAGGAGCTCACCTGGCTTTAGCTCTCAGGTGATTAGCCATGATAAAAATGTCCTTGGTAGAGAGTAGTCTGAGGTGTAAATGGACAGGGTCCTGGATTATCATCATTTTTTTCTCCTAACTTTTTTATTTTCCTGTGTTCCCTGGGCACATCTATTCACTCATTTCACCGTAGCTGACACCTAGCAGTGATCATAGATTCTTTCCTCTTTCTTATTCCCAGTATACAATCAGTCACCAAGCCCTGTCTCATCTCCCTCCTGGGCCCCCTTTAAATCTGCCCCTACTCTGCACTGGGCCGCAGCACTGAGTTTAGGCAGCACCATCTCTCATCCAGACTATTAAGACCAACTCCCAATTCTTCTCTCTGCACCCAGTCCCTTCCTTATCGTCAAAATCTAACCTCTAGCCAGAATGATTTCTCAGAAAGGAAAATCCGTCATCCCATTTCTCACCATCCCCCAAATCAGTCATTTCCCTCCATAATATTGTACACAAAACCCCAATGTATTAAACTGATAAAACGAGCTGCCCAGCTGAAGGAGACTCCTGAAATGGGTTGATGGGAGGAGGAAGAATAGACCTCCACGCACCCACTCAGCCTTCCTGGACCTCCCCCACCTTTCCTGCCAGCCCCGGCAGTAACCACCTCCACAAAACCAGTGGCGTCCATGAAATGCCATTTGAAAACCGCATCTCTAAAAGATAAATTCATAATTCCCTGTAAAGCAAAAAAAAAGCCTCCTGTAATCTAAGCCCCACTCCTCTCCAGCTTCCTCCCCTCCCATCATTACCTAGAGATACCCTGTGCTCTGTAGCTGTGCTGACAATATGGCAGTCACTAGTCACATGCAACTCCTTAAATTTAAATTAATTAAAATTAAATTAAATTAAAAATCTGTTACCGCTGTCAACTAGCCACATCTCAAGTGACCAAGAGCCACCTGTGGCTGGTGGCAGCCATGATGGCCATCACAGATACAAAATATTTCCACCTTTGCAGAAAGTTCTATTGGACTGCACTGCTCTAGCGATATGAAACTAAATGCAGTTCTCCAAACCCCGCCCACTTTCTCACAGTCTAGAGCCTTCACACATGCTGTCCTCTCTGTCTAACATCTTTTCATCTCTGTTGTCTATTTGGTAAATTCCACACATTCTCCATGAGTCTGTCTGGAAAAAACTGCCCTTAGGTGCCTTCCCCTAACTTTCCAATCTCCTGTCTCTTTCAGGGACGACTTGAGCACTGTTTCCTCCCTGTACCCTTTGTACTCTGAAATCCTTCTAAGCTCCTGCCAAGGTTGGCAGGAAAGGTGGGGAGGTACAGCACTTTTCACCTGGTTTTTATTTGCTTGGCTGTGTATATTGCATATTAGACTGGGAGCAGAGATATTTTAACTCATCTTCGTAATCAAAGCAATCAATAAATATCTATTAAATTAATAAATTAATTGGTAAAGGATGGAGAAAAATCAGATTGCTAAATACATTTGGGTGAACATGATAATCATCGTGGAAATGGTGAATGTGGTAGGCAGCAGAATGACCCCGCCTCCAAAGATGTCCATGTTCTTTTGCTCAGAACTTGTGAATATGTCACCTGACATGGCAAAAGGGACTTTGCAGATGTTGATAAAGTTAAATTGTTTGAGACAAGAGGGACTTTGCAGATGGTGATAAAGTTAAATTGTTTGAGACAGGGAGATTATTAGGCATTATTCAGGTGGGCCAAGTTAATCACAATGGAATCCTTAAAAGTGGAAGAAGGAGGCAGAAGAGAAGATCAGAGTAATGCAATGTGAGAAGGATTCAGTCAGCAGTTGCTGGCTTTGACGAGAAGGAAGAAGGCCAGGAGCCGAGGAATGTGTGTGGCCTCTAGAAGCTGGAAAGTCAGGAAAACAGATGGTCCCCTAGAGCCTCCAGAAAGGAACATAGCCTGCCTACCCCTTGCTTTTAATCCATTGAGATCCATTTCCGACTTCTGACCTCCAGAACTGTAAGAAAACACGTTTGTGTTGTTTTAAGCTGCTATGTTTGTAACAATTTGTCAGAACAGCAGAAGGAAATGAATACAGTGGAATTAGGAAGGAAAGGGTGTTGGTACAGAAAGAAACTATATTTAACTGGGGGACTTCTCAGCCCTGGGGTCCTGGAGTCCAATGCGGGGAGAAAGCCCCACTGCTGTAGAGTGAGGACATCATCACTGACCCCAAGAGGATGTGTCCCGGGTTCTGGCTTTAGTCTGAGAATCACAGTCAGGTGTGAGAGGGTTTTACCAGACCCTGGAGCTGGGGATTTTAGTACAGGCAGGAAGAGGGTTTCTCTTGAAAGGCCCAAGCGTGCTAACACCTAGTCTAGATTTTATCCTCTTTGAGAACACAGAAAATGACCAAATGACCTTCCTTGGGCCCGATCCTCGGCATCTAAGCGTCAAGCTGTCATAGCTGTTTACTATGTCTGTGAGCATCTGTGCTTTATCTCAGTTTATTTTGTGCATCCATCAGCAAGATGTGTCCTAAGGTAATTGCTTCTTTGCTTTAGGCCTTTCCGGCTTACTAAAGCTGTCATAGGAAAGCTCTACTTTCAGATGGTGGGGAAACTTGTAGATACAAATATTGAATTATTGTGTAGTACACCTGAAATTAATGTAAGGTTATATGTCAATTATATCTCAATTTTTAAAAACTGATCTTGCACCTAATGTAAATGCCATCTTAGGTAATTGACAGGAGAATTTTCAAAGGCAGATTTTGAAATGCATCCACCACACCCAGTTCAAAAATTTATAAATTTTCTCTGATTCCACCATCTAAAATCCGGTTCTCCCCTAGGTAATTTCTGAACTCCCCAAAACTGTATGTGTAACTTCCAGCTGTGCCTTGTATTTCTTTTTTTCCCTCACTGTACAGTTATCTACTTAAGCAAAGGGTCTTTTCATAGGTCCTTGTAGCTTACTGTAGTGCCTATCACAAAGCACCTAGTAAATGCTCAATATTCATGGCAGCACTATTTACAATAGGCAGGACATGGAACCAACCTAAATGTCCATCAACAGATGAATGGATAAAGAAGACGTGGCACATATATACAATGGAATATTATTCAGCCATAAAAAGAAATGAAATTGAGTTATTTGTAGTGAGGTGGATGGACCTAGACTCTGTCATACAGAGTGAAGTAAGTCAGATAGAGATAAACAAATACAGTATGCTAACGCATATATATGAAATCTAAAAAAAAATGGTACTGATGAACCTAGTTGCAGGGCAGGAATAAAGACGTAGACATAGAGAATGGACTTGAGGACACGGGGTGGGAGGGGGAAGCTGGGGAGAAGTGAGAGTAGCATCGACATACATACATTACCGAATGCAAAATAGTTAGCTAGTGGGAAGCAGCAGCATAGCACAGGGAGATCAGCTCGGTGCTTTGCGGCCAACTAGAGGGGTGGGATAGGGAGGATGGGAGGGAGATGCAAGAGGGAGGAGGTATGGGGACATATGTATGCATATGGCTGATTCACTTTGGTGTAAAACAGAAGCTAACACAGTTTTGTGAAGCAATTTTACTCCAGTAAAGATCTATTTAAAAAATGCTCAGTGAATATTTGTTGAGTTCTCTTATTCCTTTCATCAATAAATAGATGTTAAATTGCCCCTCTATGCAGGGCACTGTGTGAGACAGTGAGGATACAACAGGAGGCCCATTATGCACAAATCCTGCTTCATGGAACGCCCAGGTTACTGGCCACACAGACATTAATCAAAACCTCACAGATGTAAGTGTGATTTCAGTTGTGATTTGCAATCCAAAGGCAAGATGTGCTGTTGTGATTGCCTAGTAAAGGCATTTCCAAACCAGGGAGGGCCAGGGAGATATCTCTGAGGAACTGATGCTTTGAGCTGAGTTCTGCAGGAAGAATGGGGGTTAACCAAGTAAGGGGTTGGGGAAGTATACAGGGCAGAAGGAACAGCACATGCAAAGTCCCTGAGCCAAGATGGAAAAGGAAAGAAGAAATGGACTGACATCCTCTCCTAGAGCAGGTCGGCCGCCAGGGAAGAAGATCAAGGCCTCGCACGCATGTCTCACTCTCCCTTGCCACTTCCCCACCCCTTCATAATATCAGTATCAATATTAGGTGGCAAATATCCCTACATTAAAACAGCATCCAAAGTTTGGATTTTTAAACGCATTAAAAGTTTTTCATTCACAGTTCATGAATTTTATTTTATTTTATTTTTAATATTTATTTATTTGGCTGTGCAGGGTCTTAGTTGCGGCACACAGGATCTTAAGTTGAGGCATGCAGGATCTAGTTCCCTGACCAGGGATCGAACCTGGGCCCCTGTATTGCGAGCTCAGAGTCTTAACCACTGGACCACCAGGGAAGTCCCAACACAGTTCATGAATTTTAAATTGCAGATTTGTATGGAGAAACAGTCAGTGGCACAAGAATCAAAAGAATCTATGACATAGTATGAGTGTGTTTCATGTTTGGTAATTGCAATCATTGTTGCTTTTGTTGTGGTCATCCATGTACAATGCTTGGTGTCAGTCGATTTATCTCTTGTAAAAATAAAATACAGTGTGTGTGTGTGTGTGAAAAAAAAAAAAAAAAATACATCTACATGTGGAACAACTCCTAAAGAACACCTACTGAACGCTGGCAGAACACCTCAGACCTCCCAAAAGGCAAGAAACTACCCACGTACCTGGGTAGGGCAAAAGAAAAAAGGAAAACTGGAGACAAAGGAATAGGGACGGGACCTGCACCTCTGGGAGAGAGCTGTGAAGGAGGAAAAGTTTCCACACACGAGGAAGCCCCTTCACTGGTGGAGACTGCAGGTGGTGGAGGGGGGAAGCTTTGGAGCCACAGAGGAGAGCGCAGCCACAGGGGTGCAGAGGGCAAAGCAAAGAGATTCCCGCACAGAGGATCGGTGCCGACCAGCAATCACCAGTCCGAGACGCTTGTCTGCTCACCCGCCGGGACAGGTGGGGGCTGGGAGCTGAGGCTCGGGCTTTGGAGGTCAGACCCCAAGGAGAGGACTGGGGTTGGCTGCGTGAACACAGCCTGAAGGGGGCTAGTGCGCCACTGCTAGCCAGGAGGGAGTCCAGGAAAAAGTTTGGAACTGCCTAATAGTCAAGAGACCATTGTTTCTGGGTGCACGAGAAGAGCAGATTCAGAGCACCACCTAAATGAGCTCCAGAGACGGGCGTGAGCCGCAGCTATCAGTGCGGACACCACAGATGGACATGAAACCCTAAGGCTGCTGCTGCAGCCACCAAGAAGCCTGTGTGCAAGCACAGGTCACTATCCACACCTCCCCTCCCAAGAGCCTGTACAGCCTGCCACTGCCAGGTTCTGTGATCCAGGGACAACAACCCCAGGAGAACGCACGGCGCCTCAGGCTGTTGCAACGTCATGCCGGCCTCTGCCGCCACAGGCTCGCCCCGCATCCGTATCCCTCCCTACCCCCGGCCTGAGTGATCCAGAGCCCCCTAATCAGCCGCTACTTTAACCCCATCCTGTCTGGGCAGGGAACAGACGTCCTCAGGCAACCTACACACAGAGGCGGGGCCAAATCCAAAGCTGAACCCCAGGAGCTGTGCGAACAGAAGAGAAAGGGAAATCTCTCCCAGAGCCTCAGGAGCAGGGAATTAAATCTCCACAATCAACTTGATGTACCTGCATCTGTGGAATACCTAAATAGAAAATGAATCATCCCAAAACTGAGGTGGTGGACTTTGGGAGCAACTGTAGACTTGGGGTTTGCTTTCTGTGTCTAATTTGTTTCTAGTTTTATGTTTATCTTAGTTTAGTATTTAGAGCTTATTATCAGTGGTAGATTAGTTTATTGATTTGGCTGCTCTCTTCCTTTGTTTTTTATATATTTTTTTTCACTTTTCTCTTTTAAAAAAAAAAAAAAAAGAATCTAGGTTCTAATTACTGTGTAATCTTGGTTATTTGCTTAACTTCTCTGGGTCTTGATTTCTTTTTTTTTTTTTTTTTGGCTGTGTTGGGTCTTCATTGCTGCATGCGGGCTTTCTCTAGTTGCGGTGACCAGGGGCTACTCTTCATTGAGGTGGCTTCTCTTGTTGTGGAGTACGGGCTCTAGGCACGTGGGCTTCAATAATTGTGGCACGCGGGCTTAGTAGTTGTGGCTCACGGGCTCTAGAGTGCAGGCTCAGTAGTTGTGGTGCATGGGCTTAGTTGCTCCGTGGCATGTGGGATCTTCCCGGACTAGGGCTCGAACCCGTGTCCCCTGCACTGGCAGGTGGATTCTTAACCACTGCCCCACGAGAGAAGTCCTCCCTTGATTTCTTGATTTGTAAAATTAGGAGGGTAGACCATAGACTACTGTAGAAGTTCCTCCCTGGTCTAAGTCTTCTACATTTATGTGGGTTTAGGTATTTAAGGCTTGAAGAGGCATTGGCATGGTATAATAAAAAAATAAATAAATAAAGCAAAGTATGACATGGTTCTCATCTCTGATCTGTTACTCTGTAGCTGTGCTATCTTAGGTAAATGACTTTACCTGTCTGAGCCACAGTTTCTGACTATAATAATGTCTACTCTGCAGAGTTACAAGAAAAAATATATAAAGTAGTTGACTCACAGAAGTTATTACAACTGATATACACTATTTTAGTACTCTGAAGGATTCTATGACCTCCTTTTTAAAGGAAATTGTAAAACAATACACAGTAGTTTTAAGAAAAATGAATTGTTTTCAGAGTTTTCCAAAGAGAGTATATCATTTTTCCTCGATACATGCAGGGTGTTATCATTCGCTATCGTCACTAACTTAGACACACCCTGATAAGTAGAAAATTAAATTTACTAAGCATTTGCCCTTTTGCTGAAAAAACCATTGAATTTGAGAACGTGAAAGGCCTTTTTCTCATCAAGTAAGGAGAGAAGAGAATTACTATCAATAGGGGATTTGCATCTACAATCTAACAATTTTTGTTTGTTTCAGCTTTCATTCTAAGAGGCAGTGTCCATAGTATTTAGGGAACAAAATGTGGGAAGTGAACCCATCAATATGACAGGCTATGAGAATGCTCACCTCAGAGAATCGTGCTATTAATTCAGCGCAGTTTTAGGAAAATTGTATGAGAAATAATTTTCCCTGATGTCTTACCCACATAGGCCCTGGACCCAAAATCCCAGCAAGCATAAATCCTTTCTCTTCTCTGAATAACCGACATGAACGGCGCTATGTGCTTCTAACTGAGACGGGTAAAATTAGATTTTTGAAGACACATTCTTCATTCTACCACAGAAAAATGGTTACAATTATTTCAAAAGTTTAAATCAAAATATTTAAACCAAAAATTTTCATTTCTTTTACATCATCGCTTTTACTAAAGTTTTAGAAATATCACATTATTTATTCCACTTCCATTTTCATCAGATGGAATATTGTTTACTGAAGGAGAGGAAAAACAATTTTTCCTCTACCCCTCCAGCTTCTTGGCTGAAACCACCACCCCCTCCCATAATAAAAGAGAGATTAACAGGAAAAAAAACAAACAGAAGTTTAATAACATGTATATCTCCTGTATCCATGGGAGATACCCAAGAAAACTAACTCCCCAAAATGACCCAAGCCATCACCTTAAATACCATCTCCAGCTAAACATAAAAGGTGTCGGGGGTGAGAGTGGGGAGAGCCAGTTATGGGGGGTTGCCAGGAAAAGCACCGTAAACAGGGGCAAGGTTCTGCAGATTTAAGTCCTGTCCCTCTCCACTGACACGAGTTTCCAGAATTTTAGCCATCTTCCTCTTCTTGGTACAGAGACGAAAACATGATGACAAATGGAGGTTTCCCTTACAAATGTAAATTTCTCTTACAAAAGGGTAGCTTTGGTTTTCAGAGCTTCTCCTGTGTCTGCTGTTTCTTGAAAATAACCAGCTCAAGATAATCTTTATGCCAAAGAGGCATATTTTGGAGTGGCGTATTCTGCTCCCCTTCACTGTATTGAGAAATCCTCCCAGTACAAAACATTTATATTAAAATTACATTAAAAATATTTTGAAATGCATGATTGAACTTCTGGGACAGTAAGGCAGTTCTTGGAGGCCCCACAACAGGGTTAAAGTGATGTTTATGCTGAGAGTGTATTCCTAATTCTGGTGGCCCAGGGCATGTAGTCTGGGGTTCAAACCAGTCAGATGGAAGCTCCCTGCATAAAACATAAAGGGAGACTAACTTGAGAAATAAAAACCCATTCTGCAGAGGTAGGTGCTGAGGCTAGTTGCCAATCATAGCCATGCAGCAGGAAGAAAAAATAAGGAAGGAAGGGAGGGAGGGAGGGAGGAAAGAAGGAAGGAAGGAAGGAAGGGAGGGAGGGAAGTAGGGAGGGAGGGAGGGAGGAAAGAAGGAAGGAAGGAAAAGAGAGAGAGAGTTTAAAGATATAGGGAAAAAGAGAATGTAGGGAGAGAAGGAGAAGAAATGAAGGGAGAGAGGTGAAGGGGAAGAGGAAAGGGTCTTTTCAGAGAATTTCTATCCTAAACTGATACTTACATGAGTTTGAGAATTAAAGTTCAATTAATCTCTGTTCCCAGTAACCCAAGCTAAAAATTTAGTTTAAAATCTCTATTTTGGTAGTATACTAAGGTGCTTAGCAGAACTAAGTGTAAATATGCTCTAGGAGAATGCACTTTAAATCCAGACATCAAGGAATTCCCATTAAAAAAAAACTTTAAAAATAAAAAAAAAAAAAAAAACTTTTCCAAGGAGCATGATTTGACAGTCATGACCCCAAGCCATCAAGAAATCAAGCCGTCATCAGGAATAACAAACTGCAGAATGAGACACACAATGTCTGCTAATATGGAGTTATCAGATACAGGTTATCAAATAAATATGTTTACTGTGTTTTAAAGAAATAATAGAAGGAACTGAAGATAAGATGAAGCAGTAAGAGGTTATCAAAAATGACCAGTCAGAATTGAAAATAGCCAAATAGAAGATGTAAAGTGAAAAAAGTAATATTTGAAATTAGAAACACAATGGATGTAGAAAACTGTTGCTCGTCCACCAGTTCTACAAAGACTGAGTCATTAGCCACTGCGGACGCTAACGGACCTGCACCCTGAGAAGAATGTAGGATGAGAAGCAGGATGGGGCACTCTGTGCTTTGGAAAAACAGACCTCTTAGATAGTTAGTTGTGCGTCTCAGGAAGACTCTTGCATCTTCCCATACACGGGAAAGCACTAAAATCATCAACTGAGATATCAGTTCCTTGTGACTAGCAGTAAACTTTAACAGAGATGTGTGCTTGACTACACAGATGCCCTAACCAAAAATCATATATATACTGGCTTCTCCCCTACCTCTGTGGAGCAGTTCCCTCAGAGCTACTGAGAGGCTGTTTCCAGGGCTATAGTCTTCATTACAGCCCCTGAATAAGACTGAAATTCACAACTCTTACATTGTGCATTTTTCTTTTAATTGACAGTTGCACAGCAGATTAGACACAACTGAAGAAAAGATTACCGAAACACAGTCAGAAAATGATGAGAAAAAGATTACCAAAACACAGTCAGAAACAGGAAATTAGGAAACAGGTTGAAAGTTTCGGGTCATAGAATGAGAAAATGTGAAGTATAGCTAATCAGTTTTCCAGAATGAGAGAAAAAATTTTGAAGAGATATTGGTGAAGAAACTTTTGGAATTTATAGAGAATAACAATTTTCAGATTCAGTGAATCCAAGGAACCTCAAGCAAGATAAACAAAAAGAAATCTATACCTATTGAAAATGTACTGAAACAAAAGAACACCCAGAAGATCCCAAAGTTGCCAAAAAAGAACAGGTATTTACCTCTATCTTCAAAGTGCTAAGAGATTTTTATATTCAGTGAGACTGTCTTTCAAGAACAAGGGTAAAATAAAGACATTTGCAGACAAAGACAAAGGTTACCAGCAACAGAAACTCACTAAAGAACTTCTGAAGTACAATCAGCACTCTGTATCCACAGATTTCGCATCTGTGGATTCAACTAACTGCAGATCAAAAATATTCAGAAAAAAAATATTCCAGAAATCTTCAAAAAGCAAAACTTGAATTAGCCATGAACTACTTACATAGCACTTACATTGTATTTACAACTATTTATGTGGCATTCATATTGTATTAGGTATTATAAGTAATCTAGAGGTGATTTTAATTATACAGGAGGATGTTTGTAGGTTATATGCAAATACTACATGGTTTTATAAAAGGGGCTTGAGCATCCAGGGATTTTTGTGTCCATGGAGGTCTTGGTCCAATCTCCTACGGATATTGAAGGATGACTGTATGTTTTTCTGGAAGAACGAAGGTCTCAGATGCAAGATGGAATGGTGAATGAAGAAAATAATAAACGCATGACTAAATCTGGAGACTCACTGATTACATAGAATAATAATGCCCAAAATGACTACTTTTTGCAAGTATAAAGATAAGGCAGGCCTTCCCTGGTGGCGCAGTGGTTAAGAATCCTCCTGCCAATGCAGGGGACACAGGTTCGAGCCCTGGTCCAGGAAGATCCCACATGCCGCGGAGCAACTAAGCCCGTGCGCCACAACTACTGAGCCTGCACTCTAGAGCCAGCGAGCCACAGCTACTTTAGCCCGCATGCCTAGAGCCTGTGCTCTGCAACAAGAGAAGCCACCGCAATAAGAAGCCTGCGCACCACAATGAAGAGTAGCCCCCACTCACTGCAACTAGAGAAAGCCTGTGTACAGCAACGAAGACCCAACGCAGCCAAAAATAAATAAATAAATAAATTTATGAAAAAAGAAAAGGCAGAATCAAAATCCTTGATAAAAATAGCATTGAAGTTAGGAAAGGGGTAATCAGGGGCAAAGCATTCCAAAAATGCTAGTGTTTAAAATGAAGGTAAATGTTTAACTTGAGACTTAAGTTAAATGTGAATATTAAAATTTCTAGAATCACTGCTAAATATATACAAATAGAATGTATCATTTCCAGATTCGCAGTGCGAAAAAATGGAACATGGAAGGCAGATGCCTTAAATCAATGCATTTACAGAAGTCAAAAACTGCAGAACTAAATAATATATGTTTTCAAATACATATATGGTGAAATTACATTTTTTAAAAAGCAAAGGAATGATTAACACAAAGTTTAGACTGGTACATGCCTCCATAGGCCACCCCTCCCTGAGGAGCTGGCTGCATCCTTAAAAGAAACAGAGGGTACACTCAAATGGATTCGAGAGGAAGTTACTAAAGGGATTACTTACAAAGGTAGGGGCAGTGTGGAGAAAATGTTAATGCATTGCCCTATTGCATTGCCCTATGCCAACTGGAAGTCAGAAGGCAAAGGAGGCTGTAGATGGAGACCCTAGGGGTCAGGGTCAGCTCCCCAGAGCACGGAGCGCGTGGAGCAGAGCAGAGCAAGGGCATCAGGGTGATGGGCAAACTGAAGGTATCTACACAATGGACTCATTTCATTCTCCTTTTAAGTCAGTAAATGTATTTTTTTATATCAGTTTATGTACATGATATATTTTACAGCTCAAAAATGGGGGAAAAAAGCAACAAAAATAGGGTTTTTTTTTTCTCATTGAACTATTACTATAATGATATTTCAAAAGCAGAAATGAGGAGCAAGGAAAGTAAGAAACATTAAATGACTAGTAATGGGCATTGTTTTTCCTTTCAGGGAGAGCAGTTTGCTGGCGCAAAAGGGGTAGACTGGGAATAAATTAGATCACATTTGCTGTGAAAATGATACAACATAAGTAAATAAAAGTTAAATAGAAGACTGTTAAAACACAAAATTCAGTGGTCATAAAGTCATTTTTCTTTCTTTCTTTCATTTTTTTTTTAGTTTCAGCACTCCCAATTATAATGAAATTATATACAAAAGCATAATTAAGCAATAGTAATAACCAACAATTACAAAGTGCTTATTCTTTTTCAGGCAGTGTTCTAAGTGTCATACCTGTATTAGGTCATTTAATCATTACTGAAAACCTACAAGGTAGGATTATTAGTACTTTTTTTTACAGATGAGGACTCTGAGATGTAAAAAAACAAATCACTAGACAGTGGGGTTGAGCTCATGTTCTCCTGTGTCCTGGAGATGCTCCAACTGAGGGAAGCTTAGATTGTGAGTTTTTAACCCGTGGTTCATTAAAGGCTCTGAAAGCATAGATAAACTCTTGTGTGTATGTCACCTGAATGTCCCAGACATCCTTGCCTGTGAAATCAATTTTCCGTTTGATGTCCAAGTCACAAATAGTCTGAGTCCCCAGCATGCTTAAGTGACCAAAGTTCAGTTCTTTTTCTAGCTGCCTGGCAAAAGAAATCTTGCCATTTCCAGGCAAACTTACATGGTCCACTGAAAGGGAACAGAACCAGCCTCCTCAAAATGTGCTGCTTTGTCATGTGGATTATTTTGAACTAAAGGCAATGGGAACTCTGAGGGCACAAGAGAAACTCTGCTCCTCCCTTAAATACCTAGAAGAATTTAAATTGGGGGTCTTTCCCAGAATGAGAATTATTACCAGAGATAAATTTTATCTGAGTGACCCATCTACATGGCAAGGCAAATATCTAATTACTAAACATCTGCTCTTTTTATTGTCTTATGAATCACCTCCCCTTCTTTGAAGCCCCGGGTCCCTTTCCCATTCCTTAGTTTAGGATGACATATATACTTCATTTTATCCTTCTGTCTTGGAAACTCTCATGTACGTGGGGTTCCTGTATGTATAAAGTTAAATTTGTTTTTCTCCTGTTAATCTGTCTCATGTTGATTTGGTGACTAAGCCAGCTGAAAGAACCTTTGAAAAGTAGAGGAAAATTCTTTCTTTCCAACACCACACATCATCCTGGTTGTGGCTTGCCCAACCAGACCTCTGTCTCTATAGTGTCCATAGTCTCCTTTCTGCAGATACCTCTTGCCATTTTACAAACAATTGATTACTAAAATCCTTATCTTAGAGAAACTGAGTAGTACAGTAAAAATGCACAGACTTTGAGATCAAACAGACCTGGGTTTAAATCCTGTGTCAAGCACTTTTTAGCTGTGGACAAGTTGTTTAAATTGACCTCGGTTTCCTCATCTTTAAAGGGAGGATTATAATATCCACTTAGCAAGATTATAGTGATAATGATATTCAGTAAAGCACGTGCCTGGAACATAGTGTATTTTCTGAATGGCAGCTCTTGCTAGATTATTAATCTTTGCAACAGAGACTTCTGAAAAAGTGCGGAATCCTTAATTCTAAGGTAAGAATGGTAAGCAGTATTTCTTACATCAATTCGCAAGAATGCCAAAGACAACAATATTAAGTTACATTGCTAAAGACAATTTAACAAGAAGCTACACTAATTCAGACCAGATAGTTTAATTTCTGGTGATCTAATTTGATAAAGGGCTAGAAGTTAGATCTTACAAAGGATGAATATTAATATTTTACTCAAACTGTTGTCAAATATGTTACCTCAATTGCACTTTTTTTGTATGATTTAATTAGGTTAACTCAGAGCTTTTTGGTGAGTTCACTAAATATATAAATATTCTTTGGATACAAATATTCTTTGTTGTTAAACTGAGACTAGAACTACAGATTTAAGGTGCCAGATGTGTACGTGGCTTACACATTCTCATCACTCTATACATGACCCTCTATAATTTTAAAAAATTATATATAAAGTTTTAAATAATACAATGAATACCCATGAACACATCACCCACAAATTAGAACATTACAAATAATCTACATCTTCCTATTTGCTTTCCCTCTTTCTTATCTCTCCCTCTTCCCTCAGAAGGAATAGCTATCCTGAATTTTATGTTCATGCTTCCCTTGCCTTTTCTGTTTTACAATAAATATTTGTGAACTAAAAATAGACAGATGCATAAATACTCTATTATGTAATTTTATGTGTTTTTTAACTTTATAAAAAGGATATTAAACCATGTGTTGCCTTTTTTGATTTGAACTGTTGATTCAACATTATATTCCTAAAATTAATTCACATTGTTGCATGCAATTGTACTTGATTCATTTCCCAAGTAATATACTGTTCTATCATGAAAATGTACTATAATTTATTTATCCATTGTCTGGTAAGTGAGAATTTGAGTTGTTTACAAATTATTTGCTATTATAACCCAAGCTTCTATTAATATTTTTCTGCTTCTCTCCTGATTCATCAGTGTCAAGTTTCTCATTTGCATGTAACTAGAGAGAAATGGCTGGGGCATAAGCTGTACAAATGTTTAACTTTACATGATAAAGCTATATTGTTTGTCAAACCATCACAAAAATAAGTCTCAATTACAGTAAGTGAAAACCGATTAAACTCATTTATCGAAAGATAGAATATCTGAAATTCAAGAAGCCAGGGAGGAAAAACATGAGTGAATAAAGAGAAGGAAAAAAATAATAATAAGGGAAACAATAAAGATATATTTAGAAATTAATGAAATAGAAATAAAAGCAACAACATAATACTAAAATAAAAATGTAATTTTTTGAATAAATGCATTAGGTAAAACAACATCCTGAAAAGACTTTCAGAAAAACTACACAGGCAAGGCTCCTAGAAGACCTAGCCAAGGAGGTACCTTGCAGCACTATCTATGTATCATGGAGCTAGAGGCAACCCAGATTCCATTACTGGTGGAGCAGATGGATAAAATGTGCTGGACGCATATGACGCAATGTTATACAGCAGAGGCCAAATGGACGAATCTTAAGGATTCAACACCTATTTATTATTTTTTTAAATCTCAGAGCACTAAGAATATAGAGAATTTCCTTAAGTGAAAAGAGATTATCTAGCAAAATCTTTTAACAAATATCCTACTTAATGGAGAAATTTTGGATGCTTTCATTTTATGATCAGGAGCAAGACCCCCTATCACAGCTTCCACTTGACTCAGTACTGAAGACCTTGGCCAACATACAAAAACAAAAGTTTAATGATTGGAAGGGAAGAGGCAAAACTGCCATTATTTGTAAGTGATATCAACTAGCAAAAACAAAAATGTGCAGAATTAACAGAATAACTCTAGGAAATAACAAGAATATTTAGTAAGATCGCCAAAAATGTGGTCAACTTACATTCTTCTACATAAGCAATTACCAAAGAAAAATGTGATCGAAAATAATAGAGCAATAAAAATAGCAAAGAAAGTTGTATTTGGAGAAAAGTTTAAACATCTACTAAAGGACACCATAGAAAAGCAATTTAACATTATTAAGATGTCATTTCTCCTCAAACTGATCTAATGCAATTCCAATAAAAGTTCCAGTTGAATTTTTTTTGAAGAATACAACAAACAAATTTCAAAAAGTATATGAACGAATAAAAGATTATGCATACATAAAACAATGTTCAAAAAGAAGAACACAGTGATGGGCTCCCTGCTAACAGATATTAAGCATACTACAAGCCATGGTAACAACTTTTTAAAAATAGCATAGGAACAGAATAGCTCAGAAACAGTCCTTTGTATAAATTCACATGTAATCAGTAAGGAAACGATGGATTGTTTAGTCGGTGATTAGCTTATTATAAAGAGAAAAATAGATTTCTACTTCCCATCGTACATTAAGGTTAGCTCTACATGTTTTGAAGAACTGAATATGAAAACTATAAGGTAACAGAGAAAAATGTAGAATATTTTTGCAGACTTAAGGTGAGAAGGAGTATTTTAAATAAGACCCAAATACTACAAGTTGTAAGGTTTAAAAATAATTGATAGATAAACTTATGTTGAAATTAAGGATTTTTTTTCCAACAAAAATCACACAGATGAGATAACCTCATTGGTGAAAGACTGGGAGAAAATATTTGTGATACCTAAAATCTAGAAGGGATTTATTTCTAGAACAGAGACATGTCAACAAAAGACAGGAAACAATAGAAAAATGGACAAAGGATATGATACAATTTAAAGAAAAGGAAATACAAAGGCTAACAAGTATATAAATAGATGCTCAACCCTACTATTAATTGGAGAAATGCAAACTAATAAGATTGAACTTTAGGTAAATTTAGGTAGATAAACTAGACATTAGATAGACAACAATTAGGTAATCAAAAAAATGTTAAGTTTTAGTAAAAACAGAGGGAAACGGGAATGATTATGTACTGCAGGTGGGAATGTAGTGTTTTAGCAGTTCAGGAGAGCACACAGGTTGTCCTCAGCAGGTCCCATGAACAGGCATTCCTACCCCTGGCTATATTCCTAGAGTGGTCTCCACGGAGGTCTACAGACTTGAGTCTGCACACAGGAACTCCTTCACAAAGCAGGAAGCTAAAGGCATTACAGGTGTCCAATACTAGAGGAACAGATGAGTAAAATCTGGTATGGAACTGTTATACAGCAGTCGGAAGGAATACGAATACAATCTTAAAAACAGAGTGTTGAGTTTTAAAAGTAAGGAAAAAGATCACAGCACGATACTATCTAAATAAATTAAAGACACATTTATATACAATCAGCAAGGTATCTCTTGCAGAATATATGTATTTATACATTGTATTTTTTAAAAACCCTTTGGGACCAGTGAATAGGAACCTAACTTGAGTCACTACAATGAGGAATCACGGTCTCTCATCCAGCTCCCAGATATGGGCCAGTTATAGAGGCAGAGTCACTTGAATGAGGAGCCGATAGAGCTCCCTTGAGGAAGGACCCTTCATTACTGCCATAATTATGTACCATAAATCTTTTCCTAAACCTCTAACAGATAAGCATGAGGTCCTTTACCAGGGTGACTAAGCACTGGGGAAAAGAACACTCCCAGACTTTGGGGATATAATTAGACACTGGATCTGAGCTGACCCTAATCACCGTGGAACCAGTACCCTGCTTGGGTCCATTTGTCAGAGTGAGGCCTAACGATGGAGGACAAGGGGGCAGATGAAAGTGAAGTGTTGGCCTGAATTGGTCTCAAATAGTCTGCAAACTCAACTTGTGACTGTTTCTCCAGTCCCTGGGTGTATCTTTCAGCCATGGAGTGAGATATATTTCGGTAGAAAAGACAAACTGGGAATCCCTCTGACTGCCTCTTCCTCCTAAAATATCAATCAAAACAATAGCACATCCTAAGGGAATCACAGAGATCAGTACCACCCATCATCAAAGATGTGGAAAATGTGGGGATTGGAGGGTGACTCTTATGACATCCCCACTTAATTCACTTGTCTGGCCTATGAAGGAGACGTATGTCTTGAGAATGCCTGTTAATTATCATAACTGTAAATCACAAGGGGGACAACTCCAAGTAAGGTCTTTTTACAAGTCTGGTCTCTTTCCTGGAGCAAATCAACCCAATTCAGTCCCAGCAAATCATTGGGGGCAGGGACTATCTCTCATGATTTTCATATTAAGTGGTCAATTTTGTGGAAGACCAGAACAACTCAATAGGGTTAGGACCACTAAGGGCTCAGGCCTTTCAGGAATGAAGGTTTCAAAAACTCAACCAAGTAAAAAAATCATCCAACCTTGTAAAGAATTCCAACCAGCTAAGCTGCTGGCTAAGGGAAAAGAGAATACGAATGGATAGAGGATGAATAAATATCATAAATATCAACTAGCATAAATATCAACTAGTCTTGTGATAATTTGCAGAAAGAAGTTCTAGACTAATCAGTATGTACTAACTGCACAGCTTTACTACTCGCATGTCATCTCTGAGCATCAGTTTCCTGGTCTATAGGTCTATCCTGAGCTGAAGATAATCATATCTACTGTGCAAGGCTTACAGGATTATAATCAATATCTATGTATTTGACACTTAGTAGGTGTTCAGGACATGATAATCGTCTTTTAGAGAGACACTAGGATCTAGTATAAAGTGGTTAAGAGCTGAGACTTTGGGGTCAGAGTAGAGGTTGTAATCCCAAATATTTATAGACCCGGGGCATGATGGTTAAGTTCTCAAAGTCTTAAATTTCCTCTTCTGCAAAGTGGAGTTAGATATACCTATTTAGTGGTTTTCTTTAAAATATTCAATTAGGTAGGGTATGACACTTGAAAGTACTAAAAAATAGAAGCAATTATTTTTACGAGGTAGAGTACAAGTTTCTTAAACCTAGTGGGGGAAACACACATGAGTAGATATGTTCAATGTAAGGTGGGAAGTAGGAAGAAACATGTATGTTTGATGACCAGGGTGCAATGAGAACATGGCCAAGTGAAGATAATGGAGATATTTAATCCAATCTGGTGGACACTGTAAACAGAACTAAGTCCAGAAAAGTAAAAGTGAATTTGCTCATGGTCCCAGATATAATTAAGGAGAGAGTTGAGACCAGAATATAGAACTTCTAACTATTGCACCAATTTATTTTATGTGTCTAAATGTTATATTTGTATGAGATTTAAAATAAATACACCTTATTCAATTTTCCTATGCAGAATTCTCAGAAGATAAGATGCGTCTATCATATAATTATATCTTTTTGTGACTAATAACCAAAATATATGGCTTTCTTGTTTGGAACCTCTTACCTCTCATTCACACAGATCTTTTCAACATAATATGATATGGTAAGACCCTTAACATCTGTAGGAGCCATAAAGGAAGCAAAAGACATTAATTCATTCACTCAACAAATATTTTAATATCTTTTATATGCCAGGAAACTTTCTACGTGCTGAGAGTACAGAAGTCAATCAAAACAGACAAAACTGGGGTGGGGGGGGATTATAAATATGTAAGTAAAATATATAGTACTGTATCTGCCTTTATGGGACTTATGGTAAAATAAGCCTGCATGGGGATATGACTTACATACACTTTCAAATCTTGCCGTTTAAAAAGAAGTGTTTAAATATACTTTTTAGAGTTAGGACTTGTTATAACTGTGTTTTTTGTAGCTCCAACATCTGAGAAGGGTGGCTGTGAAGATACTGTTGATTATACACTAGAAAAACAATAAAGCCGGAGCTGAGGTTGAGAGAAGACAGAAAGTATTTCCTGATTAGTTAAACAATATCTATAGGGCTCATCTAGGCAACAGTAAAGCCCTTCATAGGACGATGCAATCTCTATGGAAGGAAGGAAAAAAGAAATCTCAATGAAAGGGAATGAGAACCTCTGAGAGTTACCTTGAGGAAAGGCTGGAAAAACTGGCAAGAATTTTAATACTCAGTCAGAAAGTTGCAAGAAGAATGTTAGGTATTCTGACTCACAAATTAAGTCAAACTCTCAAAGCTCTGAAACATGCATAACATGAGAGAGTTTGTGGCATGAACCACTGAGGTCTGGAGAGAAACTAAAGAATTTTTTTTTTCAGTGAAGAATGAATGAAGAACTAGTGTTTATGAAACAGAGAAGAGAATGTTCATTATACTTAAGCATCTATATTTCTTTGATTCTTGTTCTAATTATATTTTTCAATCAGAAAAATAATCATGCTGGAATTCCCTGGCAGTCCAGTGGTTAGGACTCTGCGCCCTCACTGCCGAGGGCCCGGGTTCAATCCCTAAAAATAAAAAAAAAAAAAGAAAGAAAGAAAGAAAAATAATCATGTTCAGGCTTAAAGCTTTATGATTTCCTTAGAAATTCCTAATAGGAAAAACGTAAAGTTCATATCTGAATCTTAGCTCTAATATGATGACTCCTCATTTGGACCCTGAACCAAGGCTCAGCTGATTCTGGCATATCCTCGTTTTAATATATGCGTATTCCCAGCACTGAGCTGGTACAATTCTAGCAAATACACAGTGACAGCAATTGTCACAGCCAGTCAAGACAATTCACAAGCAAAAAGAACTTCCGAGAAGCCAACATAGTTCTATGGTTTGTCCCCTCAAGTATTTGACTACCACACATTAGAGGTTGTTAGAGTGAACACAGCCCTACATTGTTGTCTCCAGCTAGATACAAACTGCTTTCATCACCAGTTAGCTTTCCTTTCAGTGGCTAGAGTTTGTGTCTTACATCCTGGTCAGCCTCTTCTAATAGGCAGTCAGTTTTCACATGAAGAACTGAGAGAAAGTTTGTGTGAACATCCTTTTTTGTATGTTTTAAAATCATGACCAGAAAAACAACCTATATCCTAGGGATAATGAGTCAATAATAAAGACTTTTTTAGTGGCCAACAGAACATTTATGTGGGACATCTTTACAAAATCTAAACCTCATATCTTCGGGTTGAGAAGGTTAAGGGAGTTTGAATAAGAGCATGTATAGCTTCTCTTTCTCGATAACTATGGTTAATTACAAAAAAAAAAAAAAAAGTTCTCCCTAAATAAGTTTCCATATCAAATAATAGATAATAAAACCATCTTCCAGTTTTTAATAAAGGAACATCCAGTGTAAGGATTAGAAGCCTCACTTTAGAGGCAAAATAAAGGAGACAAGAAATCTCACATGTTCTATTCTCTACAATCAGAAGAATGGGCTGCCCACGGAAAGCTTTTCCCATTCTACTCTAAAGCAGAAAGAACAGCTGAACAACAATTTAGAAACATTAGAGCTCTTCTCAGTAACCCCAAAATTCCCAGTTTTAAGCCATGTTTTAGGTTATTCACAACTATTCAATTCCCTGTAACAACAGAGAAACTTTTTAAATGGTCAGCATAAATAGAGTACATTGTGCAACTTCCCTCAACCAAACCACAAACTGTCACAGTGTAAACAGTCAGATCCTTAAAAGAGAGCAACTGAAAACTGTAGATCCAAAGTAGGGACCAGGGAAAAGGGACAATTTTTTGAAATGTACCTTTATGTGCTTTCTGATGGGGAATACCTCTTTCTGTAAGTTACAGAAATAATAAATAACAGTTATTTAGTGCTTACTGTGTGCAAGATGCTGTACTGCTTTACATGGGTTACCTGATTTATTCTTTGTAGAATTCTATGAAAAAGACATTGTAGTTGTTGTTATTGTTATTGTTATTATCTCCGTTTTACAGGTGAGGAAAACAGGCTTAAAGAGTAGGTAACTTGGCCTAGGGTGGTAGTAAGCAGAGGCAGATAGAAATGGTCAGATGCTGGGCATGTTTTGAAAGTAAAGCCAAAAGCAAATGCTGATGGAGGTGATGGACATGTGAGAGAAAGAGAAGTCAAGGCTGATCTCTAGGTTTGGAGCCTGAGCGTTTAGAAGAAAAGAGGAAGCCTGCAGGGGGACACAAGTTTGGGATTATGGAGGCCAGGAGTTTGGCTGTGGAGATGTTACATTTGAGATGCTTATTAGACACCAGGACAGTGGTGTTAGGTAGGTAGTTAGATGTGCAAGTTGGGTTCAAGAAAAAGGTTCAGGCTAGAGATATAAACATTCAGAGGTGGAGGAGATAAGGAGGAATCAACAAAGGAGAATGAGAAAGAGCAGGCTTTGTTGCAGAAGGGGATTCAAGAAGGAGTAGTATCTTAAGGTTAAGAGAAGAAAGGGGTATCTGGTGCGTCAATTGTCTTACGTCAATGCTGGTGATAAGTTAAGTAAAACGCAACTGGAGGATTTCCTAACCACTGGATTTAGTAAGACGAGGACTCTGTAAAATGCTGTTTCTCTTTAATATTGGAATCCTTTGTCTTATTCTTTAAATGTGAAACTTCAAGCATATCAACACCTTATTATCTTCACCCCAATATTCAGCTTCTAATTTAGATTATACTTTTATCCTATCCATCTTTTTTTTTAAAAAAAACCCTATCCAGCCTTTCCTAATACTACAACCTAATTCAGGTCCCTGTGACCTCAGGACTGGGTTCCTGAGTCCCCTCCTACACTACCTCCTGATTTCTAGTCTCCTCACCAGCAGCCCATCCTGATTAGTCATCCTGGAACCAAGCTCTTCTCAGGGATTCCCCAAGCTCTTTGGCTGTCATCAGAAACATACTAATAAGAGGTTTTTCTCACCCACTTCCCCACTCCAATGCACGAACATGCCTTCCAGATGCCCAGCAGAGCCCGATGAACCTGTGAATGGCAAAGGTCTGCCTGGACCCCACAGAAAAGAAGCCACAGTTTGAACCACCAGTAGAATGGTTGGACCCCTCTCTTTGCCACAATTTGATGGAGTCTCTTAATCTACCAGGAAATGTGGGAGATTGAAAAATACCAACGCTGATTAAACTGGGCAAAGGACTGATGCTTTCCAATAAAAAAATACGCTCACACACCTAGTAGAATGATTAAAGTAAAATTAAAACAAAAACAAAGCCAACCTTACAGCACCAAATATTGGCAGAGACAAGAAGCAGCTGGGACTCTCATTCACTTCCTGTGGGAATGCAAAACCATTTGGCCACTTTGGAAAATAGTTTGGCAGTTTCTTATAAAGTTAAATACTTAAAATAGGACCCACCAGTCCCACTCCTAGGTATTTACCCAAAAGAAACTAAAACATATATTCACATACACCCATAAAGTAGGTTAAAAAAAAACCCATAAGTGAATATTTACAGCAGCTTTATTCATAATCACCCCAAACTGGAAACAACCCAAATGACCGTCAAATGGTGACCAGATAAACAAATTGTTGTACATCCATGAAATGGAATTCAACTCAGGAATAGAAAGAACAAACTCCTGATGCCTGCACCAACATGGATGAATCGCAAAGGCATTACGCTAAGTAGAAAAAGCCAGACACAAAAGGCTACATACCAAGTGATTCCATTTATACGACATTCAGGAAAATGTTAAACTAAAGAGAGAGAAAACAGATTCCTGTTTACCAGGGCCTGGTGGTGGTTGGAGGGTCTGACTACAAAGGAGCCTGAGGAAACTTTTTTCGGTGATGGAAAAATTACTGTAACTTGATTGTGGTGCTAGTTACATGAGTGTATAGGTTTATCAAAAATCATAGAACAGGCTTCCCTCGTGGCGCAGTGGTTGAGAATCTGCCTGCCAATGCAGGGGACACGGGTTCGAGTCGAGCCCTGGTCTGGGAAGATCCCACATGCCGCGGAGCAACTAAGCCCGTGAGCCACAACTACTGAGCCTGCGCGTCTGGAGCCTGTGCTCCGCAACAAGAGAGGCCGCGATAGTGAGAGGCCCGCGCACCGCGATGAAGAATGGCCCCCACTTGCCGCAACTGGAGAAAGCCCTCACACAGAAACGAAGACCCAACACAGCCATAAATAAATAAAAAAAAAAAAAAAAAAAAAAAATCATAGAACTGTACACCTAAAAGTGGAGAATTTTACTGCATGTAAATAATACCTCAATAAACCTAATTTTTGAAAGGAAGTTCCATAAGGGCAAGTACTTTGTTATATTCACTGCTTTATCCCTAGCACCTAGAACAGTGACTGGCACATAGTAAGTATTTATAGAAAGGAAAGAATATAGGAATGAGAGGAGGAAGGAAGGAAGGAGGGAAGGAAGGAAGGAAGGAAGGAAGGAAGGGAGGAAAGGAAGGGAGAGAGGGAAGGAGGGAGGGAAGAAGAAAGAAAGAAAGAAAAGAGAAAGAAAGGACAGGAAGAGATAAGGCAGGGGGGAAGGAAGATCTAATCTTAGATTTTAGGCTGAACATTCTTTAGATTTTCTAATACAAAAATTCTGGAAACAGTAAGTAGCCCATTCTAGAGCCTTAATTTATTAAACATTTGATTTCAAATTTATAGTCTAGAGCAGAGAGTAAAGGTCAATATAAGGATTAAGAAACTATATACATTTCTGGTTGAGATAATACAGATATAAAACAAAAAAAGAAAACTCACAATATAGTACATTTTTAAATTGATTGGGAGTCTAAAAGAACATAGAACAAATTTACCTTTGCATATAACTGTAGAATTTTCTATTCAAATTGCCTAAGCTAGGAGTCAAAATCAGTCATTCAAAGTTAGATTCCTCTACACAGAATCATCAAAGTAAACATTAGTGAGTTCCAGTAGCCAGAAATAAAATCTTAAAGAGAACTGCCTTTAATTAATTAGTGTGCTTTATGTCAAACTTCTACTATATTAAGTTCAAGTGTAAGAGTCTGTGTGGTCCCAAGGTATAGTGTATGGAGGATGTTTCAATTAGTAACAACCTGAAAGAGTAACAGTAGCCGAGTCTTCATAAAACTATGCCCAAACATAACGTTGTCCAATTCATCTATTTTCTCAGTAGAGACTTCATTCATCCCACTACAGCAAGTAAAGTAAGAAAAATAACAGCTCAGACCTTAATGCTAACTAGTCCTCCAGATTCTCACAGATAATGCTAAATACACAAAAAAGCATTTAAAGGCTGGCAAGAAAAATGTTTAAGGAACATACATATGCAGGAAAGAATTATGCTGTGAACATGACTCATCTATGTGTTTCTACTGGTGAGAAAACGCATTGTTCTTCCTTCCTGGCAAGGAGTAAGTTCACCTTTCATAACACTTTCTTGCAAATGGGTAAAATGCTGGAGGAGGATGAGAACAGCCAAACAGAAATAGAAGAAAAGAGTGATGAACGTTAGGTTTGTCTAATTAAGGCCACACTCGAACACTAACAGGAAAGGTTTCTTGAAAAACTACCTTGTGAAATATGTGTATCAGCACCTATACAGAGGGAGTCAGTTAAGAACATGGTAGGGAAAGCAAACTACAATGTTGGTAAATAAAATTAATTTTTAACAAAAAGTTGTTAGAATTAGTTACGTCTGTGGCAGGTAAGAAATGTAATGGTAAGACTGCTCATGAAAAGAGGGAAGGGAAAAGAAAAACTTGGAGGCTATTTTTCTCCTCTCTCTGCTTACTTGTTTTTAAACCTCAACAGTAACCAAGCAAAAGAGCCTGAGACCAACATGGTGACCACAGGTATGTAAAGAAAATGGCAGAAATGAAGGACATCATTTTCTAGCTTGGGAGATATTCATGCGAGCCACCTATGTGATTTGAAATTCTCTAATAGATACATTAGATAAGCATAAAAAAGTATAAAGAGACAGATGAAATTAGTTTTGATAACATATTTTATTTAACCCAATATATTCAAAATTTATGATTGCTCAACATATAATCAAAATTAAAAGAATATTAATGATATGTCCTACTTTTTTTTTTTTGGTACTAAGTCTCCCAGATCCGGTAAGCATTTTGTACATCTCTATTTGGACAAGCCACATTAAAAGTGCTCAGCGGCCACAGTAGCTAGTGGCAAGTCTAGGCTCTTCAAACATCTTTAGATGTTTTACTCTTTCTCATTTCCTAACCTCCAAACCACACTGGGTTTACAGATTTTTAAATCCAAATCTTCACCTTTTAAAAATACATTGAATGCGCGGTCCATTTTTTTTGTTGTTGTTCCAAAATCTTCCATATAAAATAGAAGTGTTCGTTCACGTAAATCTGGACTAAAGCAATGTGTACAGTGAGTGATCTAGTTAAAAACTACAGCTGTGGAGCTCAACCAAGCCCCCAGCTCCTCTTCACTGCTGACGCATTAACACACGCATTTTCAACCACAGAACTGAAAAGAAACAAATCTTTTGAAGTGATGATGAAGTAAAGATTAGAATTTAACACCTTCGAAAAAGGAAACGCCTCAATATAGCTATATAAACTTCTAGGCTCTAATTTTTTTCGACAGAGAAAATGACAACAATTTTTACCATCAAAAATTGTTATTTCTCTATTTTCATTTTTTTACTTAAAAAAACAAAAAAAACCTTAAATGTAATACAGTCATCATTAAAATAATCATTTTATAAGGAAACTATTACATTGCTGAAAATTTTAAGGATTGGGGGTTTTACCTGCATCCTCACCCAGTCAGAAATTCGGCCCAGGTCCTGCAAGTCAAGATCAGGATACTATTCACCTCCTTAATTTTGCCTCCGTCTCAGATTTCCAATTTTCCTGAGGTACCATGCCCAGCACGTATGTGAAAACTGTAGTGGACACCAATTGTCTTCTTCCTGAAGCAGATTCTACTAATTTGCCTTTTTCTGGATGTTATGCTTCTCACAGGTAGTCAGGTCCAAGTTCAACTGTATAGCTAGGAAGTTAGGCCTTTTCTGACTCTCCCAGGCCTGCTTCTTGGAATCTGGTTTTATGCCAGTCCCTACCCTCTTCCTTAGCTGGCTTGGAGACAAAGACCCCCCAAACTGCAATAGCAAGACCCAGTTCTGTCCATATCACAAACCAATACCTGCGTGAGTAGGAAAAACCTATGAGCCAGTGAATTGTATTATCCTGAGAAAGTGCTCAGAGTCTAACTTTACATTTAGTATCTATGGTTAATTTTATGTGTCAGCTTGGTTGGGTCACAGTGCTGAGATAGTTGGTCAAACATTATTCTGGGTGATTCTGAGAGAGGGTTTTTGGATGAGATTTACATTTAGGTTGGTGGACCTTGAGAAGGCAAATTGCCCTGCATAATTGAGGAGGGCCTAGAATGTACGGCTGGGGCAACTCAAGCCAAAACCCATGACTGCTACGTAGCAGGGGAGGGCTGGGAGAGGTGCTGCAAGGACAACCACAGCGTTCAGAGCAGGTCCCCACACTCTCCCTGACTTGGTCAGAAAGGCTATCAGCATAGTCTATAAGTAACCAACTAAACGTGTGAAACACTAAGCATGATTGCATAAGCCAGGCGAGATGTATTTTAAGGAATTAGCTCATATTATTACGGAGGCTGGCAAACCTAAAATCTGCAGGGTGGGCTGGCAGGCTGGAGACCCAGGAGCCAATGTTGCAGTTCAAGTCTGAAGGCTGTCGCTGGCAGAATTCCTTCTTGTAGTGGGAGGTCAGTCACTATTCTATGAAGACGTTCATCTCACTGAATGAGGCCCTCACTAATTGTCCGGCCCTGTGGCCTATCATGGGTCCCCCTGCCAGCCTTCTCTCTCATGGTGATTATCTCTCAGAGGCCTGCTTCTCACCTCTTCGGTCCTTCATATCAGGGTCTATGTTCCTGAGTCCCAGTTGCAGGCAGGGTTCAAGGTCATCTCAAGAGGTTCCCAGTCCCATTTAAATCAGAGGATACAGGGACTTCCCTGGTGGTCCAGTGGTTAAGAATCCGTCCTGCAGTGCGGGGGACGCCAGTTCGATCCCTGGTCGGGGAACTAAGATCCCACATGCCGCGGGGCAACTACGCCCACGCGCCACAACTACAGAGCCTGCACGCTCTGGAGCCCACATGCCACAACTAGAGAGAAGCACAACAACAGCAATGAAAGAACCCGCGTGCTGCAGCTAAGACCTGATGCAGCCAAAAAATAAATAAATAAATAAATAAATAAATAAATATAATATTGTGTTAGTTTCAGGTGTATAGCAAAGTGATTTAGTAAAACATACATATTTAAAAAAAAAAATCAGGGCTTCCGTGGTGGCGCAGTGGTTAAGAATCCGCCTGCCAATGCAGGGGACACGGGTTCGAGCCCTGGTCCGGGAAGATCCCACATGACGCGGAGCAACTAAGCCCGTGGGCCACAACTACTGAGCCTGCGCTCTAGAGACCGTGAGTTGCAACTACTGAGCCCGTGCACCACAGCTGCTGAGCCTAGGGCCCATGCTCTGCAACAAGAGAAGCCACTGCAATGAGAAGCCTGTGCACTGCAACGAGGAGTAGCCCCCGCTCGCCACAACTAGGGCAAGCCTGCACACAGAAATGAAGACCCAAGGCAGCCAAAAATAAATTAATTAATTTAAAAAAAAAAATCAGAGGATATGGCCTAGTACCTGTTTAAGGCTCCTGAACATTTCATGACAGTCAGCAAATCCCCAATATTCCATGACCATCCTCGGCTTGTTTGTTCCATGTACTCTGAGGAGTTTTAGCAGGCTTTCAACTGTTGACAGAAATAATAAACAATCTATAACAGGAATAGAAAAGAGTTTTATTTGAGCCAAACTGAGAACTATATAGCCTGGGAGACACAGATTCAAGAAGCACTTGAATTGTGTTCTGCTGGACCACAAAATGGGGGAGTCTTATAAAGGCAAAACCTGCAAAATTACATAAGTCGTTTGTCAAGAATTATCACTGGAGCTGGCAAGAAATAAGGGTGATTGTTATGCAAGGATTGGTTGGGATCCGAACTGGTTGCATAGTTACCTTGAGACCATAAGGTTGCAGCTGGAAGCTGCTAGCAGATATTGTTTTGAGAACGGCTGATGTTGTCCTTGAGTTGGATACAGTTCAGAAAATTCAGGTTCTCAGTGATGCAGGAACATCCCTGAAACTATATTCACAATGGCCACCTTGCTCTATTTTGGATGCCTGGACCACACTTACTCCATTTTTGATTTTTAAATACATTCTTGTCTTTAATGGTTAATGCAGATGTATAATGCATGTTTGACAGGCCATAAGACAGGCTGTTCTAGTTAGCATAAAATTCAAGCCAAATCATGTATAAGCCAGAATGACTTCCACATACACTAGTATGTGAAAATTTCTTCCATCACACCTAACACCACTAGCCAAAGTCTCAGCTTCAGCCCCACTAAATAACCAAAGTTAATGTCAGAAATGTCAAAATGGAATGGGCTTGTATATAGAGTGTGCTGGGATTTGGGGACAGAGGAAAGATGATGAAACTGTGACCAGATGATGCTAAGAAAAGAGAAATACTAGCTATGATTTCTCAAGCACTTTCTCTGTGCCAGGCATTGCACTAATACTCTTACACCCACTCACTGAATCCTCACATCTGCCCTACTGAGGTGAGTATCCACATCTCACAGACAAGAAAATTGAGGCACACAGAGGTATAATAACTTACTCAAATGTACAAAGTTATTAAATAATGGGGCTGGGATCTGAGCCAAGGCAGTCTGGTTTACCACAATCTTAATTAACTGCAGTATTCTCTGACAAAGGGACTACATACGTGCACAATCAGGAAATGACATCTCTCTCTGGGACTCTGCTGGGGGCACACTAAACAGTTTTACCTTCCTGAACTCCACGTTTTTTTCTGTGTTTCCATCATAACCATTCCTCTTCTTCTGATGCAGTTTTTTTAAAAATTATGCTAATATCTTCACTTAGGTCACAATTAAATTGTTCCTCCCTCTTTTGGCCTAAGAGGTAAGTGTTAACTTCATTACATCTTGATTTTAATAAGCAAGCTCCTTCATAGATAGAGAACAAACTGAAGGGTTGCCAGAGATGGGAGGTGGAGGTGGGTGAAATGGGTGAAAGGTGTCAAAAGGTACAAACTTCAAACTTCCAGTTATAAAATAAGTAAGTCATGAAGATGTAATGTACAGCATGGTGACTCTAGTTAATAGTACTGTATTGTAAAAAAAAAAAAAAAAAAAAAATTACGAAGGGACTTCCCTTGTGGTCCAGTGGTTAAGACTCCATGCTCCCAATGCATGGGGCACAGGTTCGATCCCTGGTGGGGGAACTAAGATTCCGCATCACACTGTGCAGCCAAAAAAAAAAAAAAATTTAAATAATACTGTGTTGTATATTTGCCAGTTGCTAAGAGAGTAGCTCTTAAAAGTTCTTATCACAAGAAAAAAATGTTGTAATTATGTGTGATGTTAGATGTTAACTAGACATTGTGGTGATCATTTCACAATGTATACAAATGTTGAATCATGTTGTACAACTGAAACTAATAAAATTTTATATGTCAATTATACCTCAAAAAAAAAAACCAAACAAGTTCTTATGGTCTTCTACCTGACTGCCAACATTCTTAAATCTGACATGAATGACTAAGGAATGGAGCGTGGTAGAGGTGCAGAGTTTGTGGGTCTGTAGTTCAGGAGCTATAAAAGGCAAAAACAGGGGAAATGCAAGCAGATTTGGTACTTGTATCATTGAAATTTACGGCAGTGAGCATTTTTTTGGTCAAAGATATTCATTTCTTAGTAGTCAATAGGAAAAAACGTACTGTTGAAATTTTCTATTTTATTTTGTCTGCCACTATTTGGTGGTTGCTAGGAGACCAAGGTAAGAGTAAAAACTGGTTTCAAGATTTAGTTCAAAGATCCCTGCCTCTTGTAAAGAATTTCCTGATTATTCTCCACAACTTTGAGTAGAACTGACCACTCCCTGCTGTGTTCTCCCTAGAGCTGGCACAGACTTCTATTACAAGACAAATAAAGCTGTGATACCATTTTTAGTTTACAACTCCCCCCTTCTCGCTTATAAAATAAGTTCCTTCAGAAAAGGAATGATAGCTTATTCTTATCTATATCACTGTGTTGGGGGATATTGAGCAAATAATAATACAGCTAACATTTATCTACTTTCCTGTCAGGCCTGGGGCTAAGCAATGTTCAAAACTATCTCATTTAACCTTCACAATGATCCTATGTGGTATACATTATTCTATCTCCACTTTACAGGTAATGAAACTGAGGCACAGAGGAATTGAGTAACTTGACCAAGACCACATGGGTTATTCAATGGTGATGAACCCTTGGCAGACCAGCTTCAGAGGCTTCATGCTTGACCATTGCACTGTACTGTCTCTCTCATAAAATGTCTGATGATGAACTGACTGAAGAAAAGACTGTCTTGCTCACTCCTAACCAGCAGCCTGGATTCTGTAACAAGATTAACACACTTCCACATGATAAATTTCCATGTAGATAAAATTGTTCTCTACACACTTTGGAGTAATATCTTAGTCTGTTCAGGCTGCTGTAACAGAATACCATAGACTGGGTGGCTTATAAACAACAGAAATTTATTTCTCACAGTTTTGGAGGCTGGGAAGTCCAAGACCAAAGTGCCAGCAGAATTGGTGTGGGTCCTCTTCCTGGCTCATAGACTGTCATCTTATGGGACAAGTGTGTTCTCTGGGGTTTCTCTTATAAGGGCACTAATGCCATTCATGAGGGCTCCACCTCATGACCTAATCACCCCCCAAAGGGCCCACCTCCTAATACCATCACATTAGGAGTTAGGATTTAACATATGAATAGTTGGGGTGAGGGGGACACAGACATTCAGTCTATAGCAAGTAGTAAGAAATTATCTTATTTTGGTTTGATTTCTAGTCCAAAATATCATATTATGAATTCTTCTTTCACACAAACTTAATGTATTTCAATTCTCTTTTTAGAGGTCTGGATGGTAGGACATATACATTCTTTGATCAAAGTATTGATCGTGATAGCTTTGTGGAAAGCTTTCATTAAAGGTTAATTTAAATTAAAGAATGATATGAAGTAGAGGTCCCAAACTCAAATGCCTACAAGAACCCAGAAGGTAGCATAAATCAAGCAATGTGTGAAGTGAATGAGACAGTGGGCCTGTGGTTCAACTGGGGAATGGTAGGCTGTAGAGAAAATTTTTATGTTTTATGTTTTTATGTTTCATGTTATGATTTTCTGAGCAAATTTTACTGACATTTGGGATCTGAGCTAAAAGAACAAGACTGGACATGAATTTATGAGTGATTACCTAATGAGAATTCCAGAGAGATTTACCTAGAGCTTTTTGGTTTTTTTAGAGTCAAAGAGCAATGAAAGCCCCTCACACACCCACCCCACCTCATCCCCACCCCTGCAGGACCATGCAGACATCTTCTGTGATGTAAAGCTGGAGACTCTAGTCTTATCTTGTATGTGGATGAATTTATTCACATCCCAAAGGGTAAGAACCCAGGATCCGTCTCCTTTGTGTCCTCAAGGAGAATTTGTTCACAAGAGGGAGCAAAAGATTTCACTTTTTCTCTCAGAAAGGGAGAGATATACAAATGTGTAGGTTGATTTTGCGGAGAGTGATTTGCTCACCTACAGGAGACACTGTTACAAGTAACAAGACATCGTATGGCCCAGGGATAAGAATTGGGACAAAGGGGAGATGGGATGATTATTTCCTGTAAGTAAATAATAATCTGCTCTGCTCTAGAAACCCAGTATTGGTGTACAGGATAATATTAACAAATATAAATATCAAAAACTTAAAAGGAACCTATACTCTACCTAGAGCCAACGAAAATAAAATTATCTCTGCTGATCAAACAAAACATGTCTACAGGCTGACTTTAGTCCATGAGCTGATAGTTTGAAGTAACTAGTATTAGGTGTGCCCTGTCTTTTGGAAAGTGGGTTGTCATATACTTTTAAAGGTACCTAAAAGACCCCTCTTTCAGAGCAAAATACGTTACTCTCTCGGTTTTTGTCAAGACCTCCAATGTCACGGTTGTAAATTCATTGTTATGCTAGTTAGAAAGTTATAATGCTAAAATATATAGGAGTGTTAACCCAAAAATGGCTTTCAAGACGCTGATATCTATAAATTAATCTGTTTATTCATCTTTACTCAGAGCCAGCTAAAAGCATCTGCCTGCAGATTACAGAATCATTTATCTAAATGTTGATCAAAGATTAAGGTGGAGAGAAACCTTAAGCTGAAGCCTTGTGACCCAGGGCAGTTCTAGGTATTCTCAAAGGAGGACTCTCGTAGCTGAGAAGCAGCAAGAGGGCATTGGTGTGATGTGGGAAAGCACTTTGAGAGGAAGAAGCTCTGAAAGAGGAAGTGCGAAGCACTGAAGACAAATTGCATGCTTCTTTACATTGCTTCGTTCTTGCTCAGCAACAGTTTATCCAGCCCAGTGTTTTGTGTGACATTGAGAAATGTTTTCTAAAAGAACACGATAGCTGTCCTTTATGGAACTGACCACACATGGCTGGAAATTATGTTAGGTGGGTTCTTTTAGTTGCAAGGGACAGAGACGCTCTGATTACCTTTAGTGACAAGGAATTTTGGTGCAAACGTATGGGAAAGTCAAAAGAGGAAACAATCACCATTGAAGCTGGTCCTTAGGGACCACACTGGGGAAGCACTCTTCAGGGTACACAGCAGTGCTATGAAGCCTCTGGCTGCTTCTGCAGCTCCAAGACTTGGGCCTCTTGTTGTCCCCTCAACAAGGGATCTTCTTTGCCTACTATTCTAGTGTTCTGCTTTCTGTCCCTGAGTTTCTTGTTTCTTCTTTTTACTTTCTTCCCTCCCCCTCCCTGCCCGCCTCAGCCAACCTTCCTTCCATTGAGGTTTACATACCAGCTCTCTGAAAGAGAATTTGTTTAGGTTGGTCTGACATTGAGAAAAAATGTCAACTTAATTAACAGAAAACCAAACTGGCAATGGCTTGAATCAATTGGGCTTTATTTTTCCTCCTATGACAAGAGTCCAGAGGTAGGTGATTGCAGATATTGGTTCAGCCGCTCAACGCTAACATCAGTATCTCAGGTTTTCTATTTTTAGCTGTTGGTTTTTCATCCTTAATCGTGTTGCCTCATGGTTGCAAGATAGCAGCTGCAGATCCAGGCATCATGTGCCTACATTTAAGGCAGGAAGATTAGAGAAGGGTCAAAGCCAGCAAGCTCTCTTATTGCATCTGTCTCTCTCTCTCTCTCTCACACACACACACGTGCTCACAGACTTCTGCTTAAATCTTGTTGACCAAAACTATGTCATATGACTATGCAGCTGCCAGGAAGGTTGGGAAAGTGACTATTGAGCTTTTCTAGACTCTACAGTGGGAAGGAAGCAAGGAGAAAGGTTATTAGCAGTGAGTCAATGAACAATGCCTGCCACAGTCATAATCTTGCACGTAGCATTGATCTTAGGCAGTGCTCCAAAACAAGCCATCTACTAGAAGACTCTGCAGTCTATGAATAACTGCCTTTGAGTCAGGGGTTTATCTGATATGATCAGACGTCTGCATGAGAGCTCTCCTCAAAAGGGGGCTGTGTGCAGGGCAAGAACGGATAGTACTTGGTTTGGTACCAGTATGATACCCAAACATGGCTAAATTCTCATCAGTGATTCAATTATAGCTTGATCGACCATAAGTTTAACTATTCCTGCTACATTCCCACAAGCTTGCTTTGTTCACAAGCTTGCTTTGTCCATTCATACATTTATTCAATAAATATTAATGGAATTATAGGCACTTACCCTGGCGCAGGGGATATGGCAGTGAAGAAAATAAGGAGCTTACTTTCTAGTGGAAGAGAGAGAGAATGTATGCTCCAATAATCCTGTTCTTCTCTTTGTAATAATCACCACAATTTCAGTGCTTATGTGTTTGTGCATACATAATGGCTAAAACATAGTCAAGTAAGGGGCAGTGTGGAGGCAAGGGTAGAGTGTGAGAAGGTAGGGGAGTATCGGCTTTAATTTACAGAACAATCAGAATTCAGAACTAAATGCTTTAGCCACAGGGGCTTCCCTGGTGGCACAGTGGTTAGGTATCCGCCTGCCAATGCAGGGGACACAGGTTCGAGCCCTGGCCTGGGAAGATCTCACATGCCGCGGAGCAACTAAGCCTGTGCGCCACAACTACTGAGCCTGCGCTCTAGAGCTTGCGCGCAAAAACTACTGAGCCCGCGTGCTGCAACTACTGAAGCCCACGTGCCTAGAGCCTGTGCTCCGTAACAAGAGAAGCCACTGCAATGAGAAGCCCTCGCACCACAACGAAGTGTAGCCCCCGCTCGCCGCAACCAGAGAAAGCCCATGCGCAGCAACGAAGACCCAACGCAGTCAAAAATAAAAATAAAAAATAAATAAATTTATTAAAAAAATAAAATAAATGCTTTAGCCACAAACTTTTCAATCTGTTTCCTTTACATGGAAAGCGGCAGACATTTCTGCTCTAGAGAAAAAGGGAAGGAAATGCACAGTGCCAGGAGCCAAAAGTGTAGTTTGTGCTGTACACCCAGTCTCTGTTCTTATTACAACATAGTTTTAATTTCTTAAATTATTTTATTTGGCCTTTATTTAACTTCCTCTAGGACATGTTGAACGTGGCCTACAAAATGCAGCTTTGCTCCTGAGCGGCACTTCTCTTTACACTTGGCCCTGGATTTACCCACCCCATAGCCTACACTGGGTTTTTTTGGTTTTCAAAACTCACCAGAGGATATAGTGGGGACCAATGTATACTTGGATATTCTCTGGCCATTAGGCATTAGATGTTTACCAAGGGAACTGGCACTGTTCATTTGCCTTCTGTGTGACTATATAAGATTTATTTATTGGATTTTTAAATTATTTTACTGATCTTCCTCTTACCTCTCTGTGATCCTCCCTTCCCCCAGCTTTATTCAGGCTAATCCTCTTTTATCCTTCAGGTCCTAACGTAATTGTAACCGCCTAAAGAATTTCCTTAAGACTTAGACTAATGTCCTGTTTATGCGCCTGTAAATTCATGACTCTCCTTTATAATAGTTATAAGTTCAGTACTTATAATAGCTTGATTAACACCTGCTTAATCCCTCAGTAGACTGTAAGCTCCACTAGGGCAGGGGCCATGTTCTGTCTTGCTCAGGTCTACACCTCAGTGTGTAGCAGTGTTGGATACACACAGTGGCACTCAATAATATTTAGTGAATTAATAAATATCTTTAATCTCCAAGCGACTAGCACGGTGCCGCCGATGGATGCTGATTGTGAAGCTCTGCCCAGGACTAGGAGATTTAGCTCCAGCCTCGCCCTGCTGCTGGGAGTGCTACCAGCAGACACCCTAGCCTGCCAGTACTCTTTGGAGAATGCCTTACTTAAAGAAACAGGCAACCCCAAATCATGTCCCCTGTCTGGGTGGTTTGTATCCAGTGACTAATCAATGCTGGGAGTTGAAGGTCCAGCCACTCGTGCCAATTCAAAGATACCTCTAGAAGGCCATCCTGGCTCCAAGGGGTCAGCTGAAGGCTTTGTTAGGATGGCATTATACATCATCTTCTCCTGCTCAATCCTGTTCCCTCCACCTCCCTTTCACAGGAATCGATCCCAAGAGCATACAAGAGCATGTCTCGCACATCAATCTCCCCCAAGAGTCTACTTCATGGGTAACCCAACCTGTGATGTCTGCTACGAAGATATTTACTGAACTAAACTGAATATTATGTTCAATTGATTTGAATGTTATGCTCCATAAACTCCTAAACAGCAACGATCATTTCTTACTTATCCTTGCATCCTTGCAATGATTAGAAGGTGACTTTTATATAGTGAGTGCTATGATCTGAATGTTTGTGTGCCTCCAAAATTCATATGTTGAAATTCTAACTCCCAAAGGTGACGATATTAGGTGGTGTGGCCTCTGGGAGGTGCTTGAATCATGAGGGTGGAACCCTCATGAATGGGATTAGTGCTTTATAAAAGAGAGATCCTTCCTTCTTTTGTCATGCCAGGAAACAACTAGAAGCTTGCTAGCCAGAAGAGTAGCCCTCACTCGACCATGCTGGCACTCTGCTCTTGGACTTCTAGTCTCCAGACTGTGAGAAATACAATTCCGTTGTCTATAAGCTACTGAGTTTGTGGTATTTTGTTACAGCAACCCAAACAGACTAAGACAGTGGACATCACAAATACATGAAACAAAATATTTCCCAAAACTTAGTCTAGTTGAGTTAAAGCCTTACTATGCAAAGTGTGGCCTTAGAGCCAGTGGCATTGGCATTCTTTGTGTATTTTGTTACAAGTGCAGACTCTGAAGGCCCAACCTGAATCAGAACAACTAAATCCAAACTGCATTTTAACAAGAACCCAGGTGGTTCACATTGATTTTCAGAAATACTGAGCTAAGGGATTTATTCATATAAGTAAAATTAATATTTATTCATATAAATAAATGAATATTTATTCATATAAATAAATTAATATAAATCCTCTCTAGTTTGTACAGCATCTTCATAAGGTTTTTCTCTAAAATTTTTACTTAATGCTAGTGTAATCATGCCTTCTTTCATCCAACAAATACTAAATGAGTGCCAAAGATTTCAGCCCTACAAAGCTTACATTCTAGAAGGGGGAGAAAAATAAAATCAATATGCATATCATAGAGTGTGAGGGAAGGTAAGTGCCGCGAAATAAACAGTAGGGCAGTGTAAAGAGGACGGGAAGATGGGTTGCAATTTCAAATTTTTGCAGAAGGCCATGATAAGCAGAGACTTGAAGCAGGTGCGGTAGTTAGCCATGTGCACACCTGAGCACAAGCCTGGAGTGTTCTAGTAAAGGCAGAGGCCAATGCGGCTCGAGTGGAATAGGTGAGATGATGCAGAGTAATATGAGATGTGGTCAGAGAGGAAAGATCTCATGATGAGAGGCTGCTTAATAAATCGCTATTTGATATTTAATTGCTGAAAAGGTAATGCAAGCTATTTTTCCTCCAAGAATAAAGTAGTTCTTGGCCGAGCCAATTCTATTTGGGCTGTGCAAGTTTGCACAAACCATTTCACCCGCGAAACTTCGGGTTCCTCAGCTACAAATGCAGGGATTAGAGAAGGCATGTAAGGGCTCTTTCTGCCCTAAAATCTAAGTTCCCAGACGCATTGATGCCAAAGTCTTATATAAGATAAAGTAAGCATTGTGGCTGGGTTGTGGCCTAGGGCAAAGTTCTGCAAGTCCAGAACACTGCAAAAAGAGGAAGATGCATCACGGAACGTCGTGGAAACCTGAAAGAACATGACCTTTGGACCCAAGTTACTCACAAACCTGCGAGCCAAGGTCGCGAGCACAGACGGTCGTGCCCCTAACGCCGAGCTTCCAAAGAGGCCGCCTTCCCATTGTAGTCCTCCTCCCCTCCCAGGCCCCGCTCCCCAGGGCACCTCCGCCACCCCGCGCGTGCTAACTACCACGCGCAGGCCTGCCTCCGCGCCCCGCCTCCGCGCCCCGGCCCCGCCTCCGCGCCCCGGCCCCGCCTCCGCGCCCCGGCCCCGCCTCCCCCGCTCTGGCCCCGCCTCTCGTCCAGGCTGGCGTCCCAGTCCTGGTCGCGGCTTCGCTGTGCGCGCCCCACTTTCCCGTCCAGGCTCCGCCTCCCGCTGGCGGGATGGTCTGCGGTGGAGGAAATGACGCAAGGCCTAGGCCCGAGGGCCGCGCCTGGGGCTGCCCGCAGTTCTGGGCAGCACCCGAGTCGGTCCGGAGCAGCATGGCTCTCTTCCTTTTCCTCGTCCTTATCGTGCAGGCCGGAAGCTGGGCTGAGATGGGCGCCGCGGATCAGAAGCTGTCCTCGGGTATTGTTGCTCGCGGCAGCGCCGCGACCGGGTGGGGACGGGAGGGGAGGGAGGGAACCCCACCGGCCAGGAACCCTCCCCCCCGCGGAGGAGCCGCGTCCGCATTTGTCCTCGACGCCCGCATTTGTCGTTGACGCCCGGTGGCTTCGGGTCCTAAGGGGGCGGCCGCCGGGAAGGCGACGCAGGGTTTCCGCGGTTTGCAGCCTTCACTTCCCTTTCTCTGGCTCCTTACGTGGTTACCAAAACAACAAAACACGTTCTCTTAATTAATTTTTAAATAAGTGAGTGTCCTGGTCAGCAGTTGTACACTGTGGCCACAGCTCATGACTTAAATATTCGTAAGGTAGGCCCCGAATCCTTAGAAGTTCTTTCGCCAGCTGAGAATTATGAAAAGGCAGTAAACTGCTTCTTACCTGTAAATCTGGAAGTGGTCCAGTGCGTGCACTCACGAGCCCATTTGTCAGACAGTAGGTCTCTCCGCATAGCCTAGTTCCTCGTTTATCTCCGCCTGCTTTTTGAGATTTTCCAGGAAACATGATGAGAACATGTTTTTCCTAAAGCTAGGTATAATGATAATTAAGAGCTCCAGTGAAATCAGTAGTTTTTCTGCAAAAGGGATAAACCTAGATTATCAGAAAACCGGACAGAAAATCAGACAGTCTTGAGTGTCTTCTCTGTGCAGGCAGTTAGCAGCTGCCTGGAAGGAGTCAGGGAGACCCAGCCTCCTTTACCCTTGGCAAACTCTGGGTCTGCACCTCTGTGTTACGACTTCCTCAGTGACATTTGTTAGATGTGCTCCATTCATATCCAGCTCTCCTTTGGCTTGCCGTTTAGAAGTCAAGCAAACAAATAGTTAAGTCATTCCTTGAAAAAGAAATTGTGCCAGGTGTTGGGAATACAAAAATGGGAGTTATTTAGTTTCTGCCTTCAAGGATCGTGATTTTATAGCTAACAGTTATCAGGCACTGTTGTAAGCTCTTATCACACCATTTCCCAAAAGTCCTATAAAGTAGGTGCTGTTGTATCTCCAAATATGGCTGAGAAACTGAGGCACAGAGAGGTCTAACCAAGTTGCTGCTATTCACTGGGGAGCTTGGCAGTTGGGTTCCAGAGTCCAAGTTCTTAACTCTGCACTCTGCCATTACCTGGGGCAAGTTAGTCATCCGCAAGGGCGGCTGCAGTCCTTTGTGATAAGAGCTTGAACTTACACATAGTTTACTGGAAAGCAGGATATGGGCATCTGGCTCTGAGCAGGGGACTCAGGAAAGGCTTCACAAAGAAGATGACCCCAGAGTTGGAACTGGAGGTGCAGAGAGACTTGTGTGTGCAGAGGAAGGGCTGTGAAACAGCAGGTTGAACTAGTGGAATAACTTAAGCATTTTATTGTACAGTACGTGTGTGAGGATATAAGGGGAGAAAGGGTATGTGGAGAGGTAGGAACCAATTAATGAAGTGCCTTGTCATGTGTAACAGCAAAGGACAGAAACACAGCTTTGGCTCACTTAGACAAAAAGAGGAATTTATTGGCTCAGAGAATCCAAGTGAGAGTTAAACAGAAAGGTACAGATGCCAGCTGGGCCTCAGGAAGATGAACCAGGAACTCAAAAGTGCCCAGACCCTCCATTTCTTACTACTGACTCTGAGTGTTGGCAGTCTTCTCGACTTGGCAGGAATCATGGATGTTGACAGCTTTTGGGTTTTGACATCTTGCAGCTTCCTCCACCGTAACCAGATCCTGGAAGAAGGCTCTGATTTGCCTAGCTTGGGGCAGACGCCAGCTTGCATGGGAAGCATATTGTTACAGGTGGTGGCAGTAGGAGACTTCCCAGAAGAAGAGCAATAATGTTCCTGAAAGAAGTACAGGTGCTTAGCCAGCAAAATAACAGGCTCACTCTCCCTTGCTCAAGTCAGTGGGCAGCCATGGGGTTATTTTAAGGAGATAAATGATTTCATGCAGGATCAGATAGGCCATTTAGAAAGACCATTCATCTTACCGAATAGTTTGGCGGTAGACTCAAAGGAGGGAGGTCACTTAGGAGCCTGCTGCTTAAGTCTGGGAGGAGACCATGGGAAGAGGCAGTTTAAATGGAGAAGAAGAAATTAGAAGACAGAGTCAGCATAACTTGATGATTCACTGGATGTGGGAAGAGAGGAAGAGGGTGACTGAAGTTCCTGGCTAGGGCAGAGCATTAAACCAAGTGCACGGCCCTTCCTTCTGAGTACAGAGCCCTCCTGAGCATGGGGCCCCTCGTGAGTACATAGTTCGTATGTCCTTGAAGCCGGCCCTGGGAGTAGGATTGCCTGCCTTCCCCCCACAGGAAGATCTTCTGTGGCTTCTGTACTCCAGCATTTTATAAACACAGGTGTCAGCTACCTTCTTCCAGTTTGTTCTTCCACCCTGGGTATTATCTGAAGAGCATATGCTTTAGCATAGGGGCGGGGCTCTTAATTCACCTTCTCCACTTGGTTATCAACTCTTCAGTCTCTAACTTCAGGTAATGCTCTGGGTGTGTTGAAATTTTTCATTATTTTCTTTGGAATCTGTATGTTTTCCAGAGATTCAAAATACTTAAATCAGTGCATTTCAATTATATTTATTGAAGAGGGTATTAATAATAGTATTTTCATTTTATTCTGATTCATGATTTGTATGGATTTTTGAAAGATCCACCTTTTGGTTCTATATAAAAGAAACCCTAAAGAATTGAAGAGAAAAATAACCCCTTTAAAGAGCTGTCTTATACAGTCTGGCAGCAATAGCGCAATTGTTGTATGAGCTAAATGGATAATTTATGGTTCCATTTTAATTGGACAAAGAATCAGAATGAAAGATGAACCAGAATTAAATGAGTTCCTGACAAGAAGGAATGAGTTTACTTGTAATTTTCTTATTAAGGGAGTGTATTTTAGATTATCCCAATACTATTCAATAGATATCCATTTCAATCATGTCCATTCTAAATACATAATTTAATACATTGTTCAGATTTTGCAGTGCCATCATGTGATTGTGATGGTATGATAAATCAGGCAAAATTACTTGAAGCAAATGCTTGTGATGTCATCAGAAAACAATTATCTCCAGTTCCTATTATATATGGAGCTTATTTTCCCCATTTTTTATTAAACTATCATAGAAATGATGCTTAAGCAGCTTTTGTTAATTAAAACCAACAAAACTTTCCACATTGTCAAGTCTTTAAGTAGCTTCTCTAAGCCTTTTTTCCCTTTTTGGTAAATATTACCTCCCGCCTAGGATGGTTTTGGTGCTTAACTGAGATAATGCGTAACAAAGTTGAGCTCATAGCTTGTCGTGTAGTAAATGTTTAATATATGTTGGTGACTATCATTCAATTATGTGCATCATTATTTTCACAAATATATTTTTAAATATTAAATTGTTTTAGTTAATGAATGAGAAATTGTGTCAGCTTTTAAAAAAAGCAAACTCATCCAGATTAATATGAGAAATTTAAAGTAAGCTCAGCAGCTAACTCCTTCCACCTATTTCCTGTTCTTCATAGACTGAAAAGGCCTCTTTAGTTTTTTTCAGTTCCTAAACTATTTCTCAACTTAGAATGCATTAGTCCAAAAGGGAATTAGTCTTGAGAAATGACTTCTCTCGGGGACTAGGCGGATCTGGTTCAATTAGAATTTATTGGCCTGCCAAGCAAACCCAGCTAATGAAACTGAATAAACAGAAACAATAATAGAACCCTGCATTTCAGATCAGAAAAGTGGCTGGGAAGAAATTTTTTGGATAAGCCCTAACTTGGTGATTTGAGTGAAGGATCTGGGGGGATTTTAGTTAATTATGGGTTCAGTGTAAGCCACTATTTGATATGCCCATCTCTTTAAAAAAAAAGAAAGGAGGAAAAGTATTTCATTCACATCAGTTGCATTACTTCTGGACCCCACATTTTAAGAAAGAGAGAGTGAGTGGTAAAACGTGAAGACAGTCAGGAGGAAGAGAAGACTGCAGGGATACTAGGGGTGTTGACCCGGCTAAGGAGCTATCATATGGCAGGTGAAATAGTCCTGAAATATTTTAGATGTCCTCACTTGAACCCTTAGTTCTGGTACTCTTTTTCTGAAGGTACAAGGAAATAACAGAAGGAAGTAGAAAAAGGACCGTTTTTCCATTAGTTTCACGAAGTGATGGATATGATTCATTTCAAAGCCCCAAAATATTGATATGTTTCAGTTTTAAAACTTTTATGAATGCTTGAAACACCATGTGCAAGAATTCTTAAATGTCTTTATTCATCTTAAGTCTAGAGGACGCTGCTACTTGCTAAGAGAAAAAGTTGGAAAGCATTAAGAAAAAGTTATTTTATCAGCACTATAAAACCATTCAGTAGATAGATCATAATCATAAATATATCTGAAAAAAATGCCAAAGTCCGGATTTGATGTTTTTCACTTTTTCTGCCTGGATTTCTCATGCCATTTCTCATTTTGCAGTGTAAGAAGAGACCTTTGTGAAAACGTCCATGGCCCCTCATCTTTAACACGAGGAAGTTGTTAGCTCTTTTCTCTTGAGAGTTGCTTATTCAGTAAAGGGTCTGGATGCTTTAATTTAGAGCGTTTGTTTTTGAGTTGTAGTGTCAGATGACCTAGAATCCTCCAAAACGATTTAATTACTGGCCCGTGTATCCTTACTTCTTTATGCTTCTCAGTTTGTCCTTCCCATAGAGAGGTTGGTGAGCAGATAGTCACATGGTGTCTACAGAGTACAGAGCTCTGTTTGGCCTTATATGTACACATCTTTTATTTAGTCTTCGAATGCTATTGTGTAAAACTCGATGAACTACTGTGGCTGTGCCTCTTCCCGTAGAGGCACAGATACTTTTGGTGGTTATGGGATGGAGCACAGGAGGCAGCCCATGCTTCTGTCACCGTCCATGCAGAGGAAACCTGGAAATGTCTGTAGCTGTTTGCTTCCCCTTCTGCTGCCTTCCCCGGTAATTATTACAGAGCTGTTCCGGCTGCTGCTTTGGGGGCTTCCATGACATCTCCATTGCCGCATCCAGCGGCACTGCTTCACCACTTGCTGATCTTCATATGTCTTTTCTGTTCTCTACCTTGGTCTTTTTTCATATTTATCACCAGGAGGCAGTTAGTTGTAATCAGAACTCTCCTTTTTGTCTGCATTGTGCTTAAAACGTTATGAAGAGTGATTCTTCTTTCCTTTGTTTGGTTTTGTTTAATTCTCAGCTGCTAGTTCCTAGAGGAGTTCTGGGAAGCAGATCTTCAAAGAGCTAAAGTGTACTCTGGGTAGGATGCAGATATAATGCTCCAGATAGCTCTGAACCCATTTTCAAAAACAACATGTGTTACAGAAAACTGTCGGCATTTTTAAGAGATAGGGAAATGTGCAAGCTTATTCTACTTCATGAAATACTCTAGTAGGATCTTTCCTTTAACTGCACACTCTCTTGCTATTTCTACATACATTTTTATTGACATAGGGTAAATTTTTTATGAATAGAAGTTTGTTGTAAGCCTCAATTATTTATCTGAATATGTAGCCATGTAAACTTTAGGTTATAAAATTCTGAAACTTAAGAAAACGAGTTACTCATGTCAATTTATCATGAGATTTTAGCAAAGATGACAAAGGCAGATGTCTAATAACCGCATGGTTTCTCTTCTGGTAGCGTTAAAACCACAGGTTACATCCTTTGGTGTCAATATTTAAAAGTTTCTCCTATAATCTAGTAGTAATTTCTATTTGCTGGTTCCATTGAAACCTCTTCTACCACCTGTCTTGATTGCTTTGGAAGCTGTGGTTTAAGTCCTTATCCTAGTCTAACCATGTCAAGCTTTCACTTAAATTATGGGAAATATCACCTGACTCACACGAAAAACTAATCTAATGTAGCACAAGTCTACTGCTGTTTGTATTTTATAATGTATGATTCAGTAACCTCTTAAATTTAAATGCACTTTATTTGATATTCTAGAATACAGATTGATTTCTGTATGCCTTTTCCTCAAATGCAGAAATTAATCTCAGATTGAGTACATACAGTTAAAATGTCATTCCTGTTGGGAATAATTTTTTTAAAGGGGGCTTAAAAGGAAGTGAAGAACTTCACTGGAAATGAGAAAGAGGATCCTTGTTACACAGTAGCAGGAAGCTTAGCAACACCATCACCTTCAGTAGCAGGGAAAGCAGGAAATGTGCCTGGTGAGCCCAGTGGCCTAGTGAAGGAGGTTTCCAAGCAGATTGAAGGTGCCATGTGGTTTCTTCTTGTTTCTTGTAAAATATAAGATTAGAGAGAGTAATCAAGGGAAGGACTGTTAAACAAAAAGAAACCAGGACCTGATGGTTTGTAAATTCTCAGCCACGAGAGAAGCAAAAGATGCTAAAATTAAGAAATGGCTTCTGAGGGAAGTTCTGATTCATTATGAGTTTGCTTAACATCAGGTACCTCTCTTTTTTATCTAGTTGCAAAATTATATTTGTATGTGTGATTATTATTTGGTATCAATGTTGAATTGAACCTGGAGGGGGGTGTCTTAATTTCCTCCTCAACCATAGAATGTAAGCTGTTTGAGATGGTTGTTTCTGAAGTTGAGGTGCAAACACACCATAGGAAAAGGAACCCTGTTAAGGAGGCCTTAGTCTACCCTGCTGTGTATGGCCATGGGAACTCCACCAAAACCAGGGCTAAATCTGGCAAGACCAGTGCTTCCTGACTCACCTGCAAGGAAATTGCTTAGAGAACCAAAGATGATAAGTACCAGCAGCCATCAACAGTATTCCAGAAAGAAAGAGTAAGTAGAAAAATGGTAGATGTCTGATCACTGGCTGCAGATCAAAGGGCATGTTGTACCTACTGAGTACTTGAATCTGAGACATCCTTCCAGCTTCATAATCTCAACCTTCAGGCACAAATTGTTTTGCTGCTTTGGTGAATCGTATGGAAGTTAGACATTTCAGCAGTAACCAAAGCTATTTGCTGAGCGGGAAACATAAAATGTACTGGTTTATCAAAAAAATTCTGTTTTATTTAATTTATCTATTTATTTATTTTTTTTATTGAAGTATAATTTACAATATTATATTAGCTTCAAGTGTATAGCATAGTGATTCAGTATTTTTATAGATTATACTCCATTTAAAGTTATTATAGAATATTGGCTATATTCCTTGTGTTGTACAGTATACTCTTGTAGCTTATTTATTTTAGACATAGTTTATGCCTCTTAATCCCCTACTCCTATCTTGCCCCTCCCCCCCCACTGGTAATCACTGGTTTGTTCTCTATATCTGTGAGCCTGTTTCTGTTTTGTTATAGTCTGCCATTTGTTTTTAGATTGCACATATAAGTGATAACATACAGTATTTGTCTTTCTCTGACTCATTTCACTAATACCGTCTAGGTCCATCCATGTTGTTGCAAATGGCAAAATTTCATTCGTTCTGTTTATGACTGAGTAGTATTCCATTGTGTGTATATACACCATATCTTCTTTATCCATTTATCCATTGATGGGCACATGAGTTACTTCCGTATCCTGGCTATTGTAAATAATGCTGCTATGAACATTGGGGTGCATGTATCTTTTCAAGTTAGTGTTTTCGTTTTCTTGAGATATATAAGGAGGGGTGGGATTGTTGGGTCATATGGTAGCTCTATTTTTAGTTTTTTGAGGAACCTTCTTACTGTTCTCCACAGTGGCTGCACCCATTTACATTCCCACCAACGGTGCAAGAGGCTTCCCTTTTCTCCACACCCTCTCCAGCATTTATTGTTTGTAGATTTTTTGATGATGGCCATTCTGACTGGTGTGAGATGGTTTCTTATTGCATTCTGTTTTTAAATTAGTTTTTCCTCCTAAATAAAAAAGATTCCTAAAATTATAATAAAGCAGGGTTTCTCAGTGTTTGGCACTGATGGCATTTTGGACTGCCAAAATGTGGAAAGCTATCCTGTGCATTATCGGATATCAGCAGCATCCCTAGTCTCTATCCTTTAGAGGCCGGTAGCACCCCACCACTAACAGCCAGTTAGGAGAACCAAAAATGTCTCCAACAGTGCCAGCTGTCCATGGGGGACAAAATCATCCCTTGTGGAAAACCATGTAAAGGAAAAAATAATCAGAAAAAAGGGAAAAAATGGCAGTAGAATCTAATTGTCCTTTAGTCCATATAACTCTTGATCCATGTTCTGCTTTGAAACAATAATACAGGTGCTAAATAGTTGTAAATTAAGACAATGTACCAGTTCGGGTTCAAATATTGGAATTTTTGTTTTGGGAAAAAATATAGTAGGTGTTTTCTTCAACAGTAAGCAAATATCCTATGTGTGTGAAATTAACACCTCACTTGACAGGTGAGGAATTCTGAAGTAACTCTTTAGTAGTATAGCAAGGAAAGAACCCAGATTTCTTAATAGCCAACCGAGGGAATATTTTTCTTATTAGAGCAGTCTACTAGGTGTAAACATAAGTGATCATCATTATCATCTGGGATACTTTAAAAAAGTATAAACTTTTGGCTGTCTTTGAATTTTTTAGGATGATAAGTTATGTTTGGAAGCCACTGCACCTGACCACATTGCTATTCATTTATTTATTTTAGTTGTATAAGCACATCATGTTTAGTGGAGGTTTCCAGATAGATAGGATTGAATAAGCTTAAATTTCGGGTCATATTGCTAACTCTGTCTATACCTTCATGTTCATTCATGAAGAAGGGAAGGAAAGGAGGGAAAGAAAGGGAGAGAGAGAGGAAGGGAGGAGATGTGTGTGTGTTCAGTGTTTTAAGGGGTGGTGAACAGTAACCTTTTACACTGAGCAGGGGAAAAAAATAGCTGCTTTTAGTAACTAGATTATGGTCATTGTAGTGTTTGATTATAAGATGTTAAAATGACTTCTGCCTATTCTCTTGTGTAACACTTTCATGTCTTATCAACAAACATTTTCTAAATTGGTTTAAAAGAGCAAAAGCAGGAAGAAATACAGGGTATGTTTTGAAAAAAGCCCTGCACACCTCAGAGAGCAAAATGTTGATGAAACTGGAATGCCTGATGGCTCCGTCAGGCAATTGTTAGGCATCTATTGCTGTGCTAGAGAAAAGGTAGTAAAAGTGTGTAATAGTACTGGCTGGAGGGTTGAGAGCCCAGGTAGTATTTTAGAGTGAAATTGACCATCCCTCTTGTAGCCAGTTCCTCTCTAGACATTGAATACAGTCTGTGGTATCAAATATAGAAAATTCTAGTGATTAAATGAATTGAGGATTATTATTGCAACAGGCAGTACAGTTATTTATAAAAACTCCTCAAACATTCTAGGAATTTATTGCTCATACTATATTTGTGTTCCCCTTGCATTACAGTGTTGTTTCAGTAATTTAAAATGAATCCAAACACTTCTATACATTTTTAAATAAAATTAATTTTTAGAAATACCTTAATTTAAATAAATTTTTTATCTATTCTGGTGAATTCTTTTCTTCAAGTACATATTTGGCTAATTTGGCTTCTTATATTGAGGTTTTCTAATGTTAATGTTAGCTTCTTACATCCATCCATCTTACAGTGCCGACACCAACCAATCTTAGAATTGAGGCCTATAACTTGAATACTGTTCTATTTTGGGATTACCCAATTATGCCGCGGAGCCCTGTGTTTACCGTACAGGTGATGACCTATAGGTGAGTGTTACTCTTTTATCTTTTTCATTCTGTTTTTGCCCAGGTCCTTTCACGTTTCATGACTTGTTTACTTCCATCATTGTTCCTTCCCATGTGGCAGTACTTCCTGAACTGCTTATAGACTTCCAGAAGTAATAAGGATGCAAATTAGTTCTTTTCAGAATACTTCCTGCCATTTAGTTCTTCTTCCTGTCAGAATTGACGTAGAGGAGTATCACTAACTTCTGACATTTTAAGGCATGACAAATAAAGGTTACAGTTCTGTATTAAAAACAGGGAAGTCCTCTTACGTCCTATAGTGTATGTACTGTCGAATAGAAAGAAAAATTTCAAAAAATTTTTTGACAAGTGTTAGGAGTGATTGTAATATGTTGGATTCTGTAATTAAGTAATGACTCAATGAAATTGATTTGTTTAAAGAACAGATTTTTAAAAATTACATGTGGAATGTGGTTTGTGCAGGTCTTATTTTGAATTGAGCCTCTTCATTGTAAATGAATTTACTATAGACCTTCTAACCAAAGAGTAAAGGTTTCCTACTTTGTCTAGCTTCTCCATCCTATTCTTATTCAACTCTTTCTACCAGCTCCATGCTATGAATGAAAAGCAAAGCACAGACAGAGATGGTTCAAGTTTATGTGTTAACAATAAAAGTTACCTTTGTGTTTCTTTGTTCTTCTTCATTTTAGGGACGGGCAGTGGATTGATGCCTGCAATACCTCCCATCATTCTTGTAATATCTTTTCCATAATTGACGATCCATCAAGCCCTCTCTGGGCTAGAGTTAAAGCTAGGCTTGGACAAGAGGAGTCAGTCTATGCACAGTCAAGAGAATTTATTTTATGCAAAGAAGGTGAGTGGAATGTATACATGTCTAAATTTTAATCTTATGCATGTCTTCTGTATATATTTGCTTTTATAAACAGTTGCTAAAAATTATCAGAATGCCCCAGAAACATTTGGAGGAATTTAGGGAGTTCCTGTCTTCTCTTCTCCCAAGCCCCACAAAATAGGGCTAAGAGGCTCCCCTCACTTTGCCCCTTCTAAGCTGTGACACTTCCACCCCATGCAAGTGTGGGTCTGCACTCTGCACCCCTTCCCCTCTCTGTCCTCTGTCACTCCTCCCTTAGTCGCGTTCACTGAGGACTGTGAGAGCTGCTCTCCGTCTTCCCCTCTACCTTAAGTCCTCAAGGCCTGTGGGAATTTTAATACCAATTTAATACATTAAAAATTTTAGAGTTCCATAATCGCCTTCATCCTAGTTCAGCTTCAGCCCCCACCTTGGTTCTGCTCCTTCTTTTTGGATCGTGCCTCCTTTGTCTCTTCTACAGGCCCCTCCTCTACTTGCCCTTGAAGTAGTTTTCTTCCCCAGAGTCCATGCTTTTGTCACCTGATAATTATACCCTCTATATGTCAGATTTTTCCCACACAGATTTATCAAGGGCATACTATGTGCCAGAAAGTATGCTAGTTCCTGAGGATACATTGGTGAGTAAAAACAGACCTGCCTGGCGCACAGTAGGTGTGCAATGAATACGTGAAGAATAGATAAATGGTTCACCTACAAGGTTCCAGACATCAAAGACATATAGTAAATATTTGTGGAATCAGTGAATATCTAGTTCTGATTTTCATAATAAAAATTGAATGTATTTAGCAAACTTTTATAGAGCCTTCATTCCAGATATCCATAGGCATTGGAAATACAAAGAGTTTCAGTGAAGATTCAAAGATAACTAAAATGCCTTTTCTGAAACGTTTTTTAGAGAACATTTTCTGTTTTCTGTTTAATGTTTTTTAATCTACAGAAGCAAAGATAAAGGAAAAATAACTTCATAGAGCTTCTATTATGTCAAGGCTTTTTACCAAGATTCACTAAGGACAGTTAAAATATCTTCTAGATATCTGTGGAATGATTTAAATGTGGTCCTGCTTTAGAACAACAAGAACAAAAAGAGTAGGTTGATTGATTGAGTTTTGGTAGTGATACGTAATACACTGAATTTCCAAGGCTGGTACAAATTCTACTCCTTTTTTGTCCCCTCAGGGAAAATTGGACCACCTAAACTGGATATCAGAAAGAAGGAAGACCAAATCATTGTTGATATATTTCACCCTTTAATTACGGTAAATGAAAACGAACCAGAAGCCATATATGATGATGAAAATACTTGTTATACATTCACGTACAATGTGTTTGTGAGAATAAATGGAAGTGAGGTATGTTTCTATTTCATCTTTTTCAAAATGGAAATTTTTCTGTTGCTAGCATAAGTTGTTTCTATATGTGGTGTAATGAAAGTGGAATGTTCATGAATATTCAGGCAAGACTCATGGATCATAAGTTTTACTAAGAAAGAAGAAATATATGAATGCTGCTGAAGGGAATCAGTACTGGCGGTAATCTTTAACACTGGCCATGTGAAAACATTTTAAGTTTTTCTTTGCCTCTTTTAACAGCATGGTCCTAATCTAGGATATTAACCTGTGTTTTTCCATTTCTCCACTGGTAAGATGAGGATAGTTTTAATCTTTTCTTCCTCATCGGTAGTTATGTAGTGATGTGAAATAATATGAAGCTCTAATTGGAATCTTTGTTTTTGAAAGAAAACACTAACAGTACTACTGTGGGATATGATTACATTCTAGCACTGGTGTGCAGACGACACTTTGACTAGACTTTTTCTGGTCCAACCATTCTCCACAGCACTGCCATTCCTTTATTTAACAATATTTGTTAAGCACATGCCCGGTGCCTTCTAGGCACCAGGAGATAGCAGTGAACAGTACAGACAAAAAAACTCCAGTGATAAGTACTGTGGAGAACAACAAAGCAGAGAAGAGGGCTGGGCAGTAGTGATTTTCAGCAGGGTGGCCAGGCCTCACTGGGAAGTGTTAACTGGAGCCAGGGCTGGAGGAGGTTAGGAGGTGAACTCTGTGGATGTATGTGGGAAGAGGGCATCAGGCAGAGCCTGGCAGTAGCGCCCAGGCATGTGAAGGGAGCAGCAAGGCTGGCTAGAGCGCGGGGGCAGATGAGGTCGGAGAGTTCACTAGGTGCCACTTCTCTAACGGCTTTGGAGGGATTTGACTCTTATTCTCAGTGAGACATTGTGCCTCTGGAAAGATTTAAGCAGAAAAATGACATCTGATTTAGGTTTTAAAACATCACTTTGGTTGGTAGCTGAGATGTCTTTCTAAAGTGCAAATCTGACCATATTACTTCACTGCTTAAAACTCTTTAACAAATCCCCATCAGCTACAAAATAATATCTAAATCCTCTTCCATGGCATGGCCTGCAAGGCCTTCATGATTTGGCCTCTTGCATCATTTCCAGCTACCTGTCTCCCCATTCCTTCCACCTTCATTTTCATTTGTGCTTTGGTGAACTGCTTGTTGTTCTTAGTTTCCTGCAGGTACACTGCTCTTTCACAGAATGCCCTTCTCCACCTTTTCTACTTTGGAAAATTTCTACTCATTCTTCAGTATTCAGCTGGCATATCATCTCTCCTTCGAAATCTTTTCTGACAAGGTGGACTGTTTCCTCTTCTCTGGTCTGGTTATTCCTTGTTCCATGGAGTGGTCCTCTTGGAGTACTTGTTACTCTTACATTTCTTTCTTATCTGTCTTCCACACTCTATGATAAAGTTATTTGAGGTCAGGCACCACTGCCCTACCTTTGTGTTCTCAGGCCGTAGCACAGTGATCCGTGCACTGTGGCTGGTTGAATGAATGATCAACTCCCAGAGATTGCTTCAATCCCTTCTGTGTATCACTGCCAAGAGATACAGCCTTTGCATAATACCTATGTTGTTCTTACCATGAGATGCTTTTCTCTCTCACCAGCTAAGTTTCTAGCACTAGAGGAACAGGACTAATGAACATTTGTTGGTTTGACAACTAAGAGTTTTAAATTCATAATCTCTATTTTAATTTTTAAATTTATTATCTCTATAAAGAACATTTTAATGGATATATAGCACCATGCCATGTTGAAGTAACAAATTGACTTATTGTTTGATATCAACACTATTTTCAGACATGTTCAACATTCATCATATTGGATGATTGATTTTTTTCTTTCCAAATTAAAAGGAGTCATGCATTTTCATTGTTTTTTTTTCCTCTTTCCAGACCACAGATAAAATGTACATAAAGAAAGAAGATGATTGTAACGAGACTCAGTGCTTCTTAAGTATTCCTGTGTCCTCGCTGAACTCTGAGTACTGTGTTTCCGCAGAAGGAGTCTCAGAAATGTGGGCTGTTACAACTGAGAAGTCGGAAGAACTTTGTATTACCGTTTTTGATAATAACAGCACAGGAGGTAAGTTCTTGCCATTTTTTCCTAAATATAGGGAGTGATCACTAAAATAGGGTAATGTAAAAAGAGGCAATTTGTAATTTCAATAAATCTCTGCTCTTTTAAAAAATACTCAGTAGTTCCATTCTTCAGAGAAGTTCAAAATTAAAAATAAGGCCATTTTTCAGGCATTAAGAGATACAAAGCAACCAATTTAGAAAGCCATGTGATGACCTTTTGACCCAGGAAAGAAAAAATATAACAAAAACATAAAACCATGTGCATAAATGTCTGCATTTCAGGATTATGCATAATGATATAAGTCAATTTATTACTCCAATATAACAAGTTGTTATATATCCATTAAAATGTTCTTTATGAGGACAGTAAGTTTAAAAACTAAAAGCAGCAATGTTCATTGACTAAAATTGTGTCATATGTGAACTGGACAAGCACTGGAAATTAACATCCAAAAATAAATATAGATAGCTTTAAATGTGGATTGTAGGTCAATTGTATAACACATTTTAAAATCATTATTTTTATTTTATTATTTCTTGTGTGTGTGAGGGGGATACATATGATAGAACTTCAGAACTGGCATTCTCATTTGGCAGGTACCTTAACAAAAATTTGGACTTTTTTTTCCATGGTATGAAATTTAAATGTTCATTATAGATAATTTATGAAATATAAAAAGCCAGAAGGAAACAAAATGATCTGTAGTTCTAAATTACAGACACTCAGTTGCTCACAGTTTGGTGGTTTTTTCCCATCCTGTTTTTTCTTTTGCTGTGTAGCCTTGATCATATTATGTAGTATATGTAACTTTGTATACTGCTCCAAGCATATGCTATAAATATTTTTCCGTGTTATTTTACATACTTTATTAATATTATTTTTAATATCTCTAGAACATTTTATTATGAAGATCATATTTATTTAATGTTCCTCAATTTTTGGACTTTTGATTACTTGTAGATTTTTCTCTATGATAAATCATGCTTTGGTGATTGTCTTTGGGTGTATATATAATTTTTTTGATTGCTCAGATGTTTTTAGAACATATTTTCTAGGTTAAAAAAGTGTACAAAAAATAACACAGTACAAATTTCTTTTTGAAGAATGGAAATCTAGGCTGAAGAATCAGACCAAACACCTAAAATTAATACTAAAAACTTTTAGGCCATTATATGAGGGTTTCAAATAGGTGACTTAAAATAATGCAGTGCATTTAATACCAGTTTGTGTTATACTATTTGGAGTCAGAAAATCCTAATTCATGCATAAAATTTGAAATAATGCAAATGCCCCAGATTTATTAAAAAAAAAAAAATCCTGAGTTACAAACTGGGCTGATATTGTGTCCACATGATTGGCACCATCGTGGCTCATAAGCAGCATTCCCTACCTGCCTGCTCAGTGCTTCTAAGCAACGTGCCAGTGTTGCTTATGGGGTTATTTTATCTTTTCCTATTGTAATAATTTTTTTCACCTCCTGTAACAGGTGTGATAGAGGCATTTATTTGAGTAGCTTCCAGAGTCATTATTAGAATAGAAATTAAAGGTAATAAAATGCTATGAAGGAGGGCAAACACCACCACAGTATGTAGAGTACTGTTAATTTGTTTTGTTTGTTTGTTTGTTTTTGGATTTGTTTGGTTTTTTTTTTTTTGGCCATACCACACGGCATATGGGATCTTAGTTCCCCGACCAGGGATCGAACCCGCGCCTCACCCCTCTGCAGTGGAAGCACGGAGTCTTAACCACTGGACCACCAGGGAAGTCCCGAGTACTGTTAATTTGGAAGAGAGGACTATGGAAAAAAAAATATTGAAAATTGTGCTGTGAAAATAAAAAGCAGCATTAGAGAAAAATATACAACCGTGATTATAGATGTTTGTGCTCTGAAACGGATCTTCCCAATTTTATATTATTCGTTGTATCTGGTTTTCATTCAGTGGGAATTTATTCCTGTTCAACTTTCCTGTGTGCGTGTGTATGTGTGTGTGTGTGTGTGTATACACATCTGTGTATTTTTATAAGTTTTTGTAATCTTTAACAATTTAAGAATTCAGAAGGGTGGGACTAAATTATTTTAAGAGTTAGAGACATTGCCAGAATTTATTTCTAAAGAGATATATTTAAAATATTTTTCTTTTGCCTCTTCAACTGAGAGAAAAGTGTAACTCTAGAAACACTCTGTATTTGGGGCTGTAAGGAAATTGTTATGAAAAAGTTATTTTAGCCACATCATATCATGACAGTGTAGTCACAGAAAGTTTAGAATCTCAAAGCTGGGAAGAATCATGTTGGTATCCAGGACAGGTACGTAATTTTTTACTCATCTCTCCTGACTTCTGTGTCAGTGTTCTTTAAAACTCTGACCATTTAATTACCTGATATGTAAATCTGTTAAAGAATAGCACTAAGACTTTCTAACTATTTGATGGATATAGCAGTGTTCCATTGTAATTCTAATTTGTGATTTTTCCCTTTTCTTAGATCCTGTTTGGATTCCAATTGTTGCTGCTTTACTACTCTTTCTAGTACTTGCCCTGGTAGCTGTATGTTGTCTCGTTAAGAAGATGAATCCATTTAAGAGAGAAAACATCATGTTACCCAAATCCTTGGTAATATATTTAAATATTTTTTCTTTAATTATATACAGTTGGCCCTTGAACAACACAGATTTGAACTGTGTGGGTCCACTTATACTTGAATTTTTTTCAATGAATATTCTGGAAATTTTTTTTGAGATTTGTGAGAATTTGAAAAAACTCTCAGACAAACCACATAGCCGAGAAATACTGAAAAAATTAAGAAAAAGTTAGGTATGTTATGAATGTATAAAATAGATGTAGATATGAATATAATATGCAGAATATGTGTGAATTGACCATTTATGTTATCAGTAAGGCTTCTGGCCAACAGCAGGCTATTAGTAGTTAAGTTTTTGGAGAGTCAAAAGTCATATGTGGGTTTTTTGACTCCATAGACGCTCAGTGCCCTTAACCCTTGTATTGCTTAAGGGTCAAATGTACACTAAAATGTTAATTTGAAATTTTTGATAATTCTTTTTTTTTTTTTTTAATTTTTATTTATTTATTTATTTATTTATGGTTGTGTTGGGTCTTCGTTTCTGTGCGAGGGCTTTCTCTAGTTGCAGCAAGTGGGGGCCGCTCTTCATCGCGGTGCGCGGGCCTCTCATGATCGCGGCCTTTCTTGTTGCGGAGCACAGGCTCCAGACGCGCAGGCTCAGTAATTGTGGCTCACGGGCCCAGTTGCTCCGCAGCATGTGGGATCTTCCCAGACCAGGGCTCGAACCCGTGTCCCCTGCATTGGCAGGCAGATTCTCAACCACTGCGCCACCAGGGAAGCCCCGATAATTCTTAAAATTTGTTTTTTAAAGTAGAATGATGTTCAGCAGTATGTCACCTATCATAAATAACTCAATCTTCCACACATCCAAAACTACATATTTTTTACTATGCACTATGCTTTTTTATGCATGGGGCAGAGGCATAGTGAGACAGTGCTAAGGAGCTTAAAGTCTAGTGGGAAAAAAAAGATAAGTATTCAATGGTTGTCCGGTGTGATAGGTTCAAAGATAGACGTTTATATACGTGCCAGTGAGGACTTCTTTTCTTCTACCTTTGCAGGGTAGGGTTAGTCATGGCTTTTCCAGAGGCAGTGATGCCTGAACAGTCTTGAGGGACAGATAGGAGTTTACCCAGATACTAAGGGACAGTGTGTGCTAAGGCCCAGTGTCAGGAAAGCGTGGCTTTTGAAAATCTGCAAATACAGAAACTCTTCATGGTGGTTAGAGGGTAGAAGGAAAGATGACCCAACAGTGAGTCTAAACAAGAAGTGTGACATTTTAATGCCTAACATTTAAAAGTCTTTGTCTGATGAAAAGAACATTTAAAAGTATCAGAATGATAACTATTTAAATCAAATATGACAGGCAAAATATCTGTGATATGCAAAGGGCATATTTAAATTTGTTATGGAAACATTATCTTTAAGTAGAGGGGTTAAGAACTATCAATAGTTAGTAGACAATTCACCTATGAATTATAATATTCTTACTACTAGTAGTTAAGCACAAACCAACCTTGCAGTATGCTATGTTACACCCACTAGAGAAGGAAAAATAAACCTGAATATCCATTAGTACCTTGTAATAAACCTGGTATATGCTGGCAAAAAGTAATTATAGCCCCGAGGGGAAGGTAAGCATACAGTGGGTGTACAGAGTAGTAGCATCCTAAACATGCCACACTCTTAGATCTAGTAATTCCTCTCTTAAGAATTAATTCTTAAGATAATTTCATAAATAAAAAGATGTATAGAAGTATTCACTTCAGCATGTTCTATAAATGGTGAAAATTGGAACACCTTAATACTTAGTATTAGAGAGATTATTTAACCATCAGTGTAAAATTACTGAGCCCATGAAGATTAGAATTATGAAGACAAATGGTAAAATACTACGTAAAATAAGTAACTGCACTCCCATTACAAATGTAACATGCATACATGTCGAAGGTAGTACACAAAAAGCAACATATGTTGGTGAGATAGTGACTTTCTAAAAATTCTAAAATATTGTTTTTAATCTTAATATATTTCCATTAAAAAGAAAGAAAAGGCAACTATCAGATTCTATTACACTGTTATCCTAAATATGCCATTCAGTTGTATATTTAGTTAACCATTACCATTAGACCATTTTTCTTTTGAGAATGAGCACTTATGTTTAATAAATTATTATTTTTAATCACTGATTTCTCTTCCCCTAGCTGTCTGTGGTAAAAAGTGCCTCTTCAGAGACAAAATCTGAATCAAAATATGTATCGCCCATCACCTACCAACCAATTGCCATAGAAAATGAGCAGCTCTCTCCGGGGACAATTTCAAACGTGCATACTGAGGACAATCCAGGAAAAGCAGAACATGGAGAAGATCTTTCTAGTGAAACAGAAGTGGTGATCACTGAAGAAAATATTTCGGACTTGGCCCCTGGTAGCTCTCTGACCCCAGTAAAGGGAGAAAATTCTATCCATGCAAGCAGTAACCAGTCTGAAACCTGCAGCATCACTTTAAATGCGTATCACTCCAGAAATGGTTCTGATAGTGGCCTTGTGGTATCAGACAACTGCCCTGACTCAGAATTTCCCCCAAGTAATAAAACTGAAATAAAGACAGAAGGACAAGAGTCCATAACGCTGAGAAACACTACCACCTCCTTTGGTTATGACAAACCCCATGTGTTAGTGGATCTGCTTGTAGATGAAGGTGGTAAAGAGTCCTTGATTGGTTATAGACCTACAGCAGATTCCAAAGAGTTTTCGTAAGATCAACCAAGGTCACCAACTTGGAAGGATCTGCTTTTCCTGAACAGTTTTTCTGCTTTGATTTCATGAAAAGGTCATGATTTCAGAAATTGTGTCGTCTCGATATTAATCAAATGGAATGTCATGGTTTGGATAAAAGTGTAAAGAGCCTGTTTGACACTGTCACTTTTGGTCGGAAAACTGCAGTCTTTAAAAAAAAAACAAAAACCACTGTCACATGTGAACCTTTCCATCTAGATTTGTGAACAGTAACAGTGAACGGTCTCTAATAACCCTGCTTCCTTTAATGGTGTTACCCCCAGGGTCCTTTGTAACCACTTCAAGAGACAAAATGGATTTTTTCCTTTCTGTGCCTCAGCATGGTATTTGTTTTTGGAAGTTTATGTATATAGTCTTTTCTAATATTTTCAGAAAAAACATGAATGCTTTTCAAAATTGTACTTAAAATTGAATTGAAATCAATAGTGTTAATAGAGTGTGTAAATAAAAACATGTATATATTTTTTATGGAACATTGCATTTAAGGATTTTTATAATAAAGTAACTTCAAAGTTCATTTTTGTATTCATTTATTCAGAGTTAACTAGAATATTTTTTATTCGTTTGCTTCTTTCCATCCATTAATGTTATAGAATCATTTTCTAATTATTCATCTCTAATCTTTAAAATAGTCCTAAAAATAGCCTAGTCTTTAAAAATGGTCCTTTTATATCTGTATCTTAATATTTAGCAATCAGTGTGCAGAACACACAAGCTGTGTGTCCCAAGCTGTTTGGGGGGAAAAGCAGAGATTTAGCTGTAGAGGGTGTAGAGTGAGAAGTCTCTAGCATAAAGATGGTGGTCAGAACCACAGGAGTGGCTGAGGAAGAGCTAAGTAGCATGTGGCGTGGAGCGAGAATCCCCAACCAGAGGCAAACCAAGAGTTTATATACCACATAAAAGTTCTTGGGAATTACTAAGAGGATAGGAATTTTAAGACTCAAATGAATTAACTTGACTAAAAAAAAATGTTAAATACAAATTACATGAGTAAATTAACAAGCCATGGAAACAATATTTCTCCTCATTTAAAAGTGCAAATTGAAACGAGTTGCTGGTTTATTAGTGGGAAAAAAGTACTAGTATACTCATTTGGGGGACAGTGTCTTATGAATTGCTTTTTAAACTGATGTAAGAGTACACATAACATCCCATAAAAATCCATATGCTTTACAGAATCTAATCTCTATTGTAGGAAAATTATAAAAAATAAATTTTTAAGGCAAATGAAAAATGTAGACATTAGAATGGGAAAAAGCAAAAATATGAAAATAATGGATGTAGCCAAGGATAAGGTGATAGTTACCACTCTTCATAAGGATGGTAATAGGTATTACCACCAAATGTAAACAGAGTACCTGTTCTTTTTACCCTAGCTAATTCTGATAACAATCTTTTTCATTGCTCCCAGTCTTTGTAGAAAAAATACTTTAATGCCTTCATTTGCATTTCTTTCATAATTAGTAAAGTTGGGCATATTTTATATATTAGGTGTTTATACTTCTCTGACGACTAAAGTCCTTTGTCCATTTCTTTCTGGGCTGTGTACATCTTTTTTTATTGACTGTATCCTTTGTCTGCCATGAGTTACACATTTATAATTTCTTGCCTTTCACCCAAGTCTTACTACGTAGATGTTTAAAACGTTTATAAAGTCAAATTCATTTTTCCTTTCATTCTTAAGAAAACTCCCTTTCCCAAGAAGATAAAAATTTTCACCCATGTTTTCTGATACTATTTGGGAGTAATTGTTTCATTTCTACTTTTAATTCTTTTATCCGTCTAGTTTCTTTCTTTTTCATATAAGGCATGAGATAGGGATTCAGCTTTATTATCTTGGTTTCTAGGGCTGCCATAATAATTACCACAAACTTGGGTGGCTTAAAACAACAGAAGTTTATTCCCTCACATTACGGAGACCGGGCCAAGTTCTGTCTGACAGCTCCCTGGAAAGGTCCTTTCTTGCCTCTTACCAGCTTCTGGGGTTTGCTGGCAACACTTGGCATTCCTTGACTTGTAGATGCATTGTTCTAATCTCTGCCTCTCTTATCACATTCTTCCCTATGTGTCTCTGTGTCCAAGTCTCTCTTTATAAAAACACTAGCCATTGGATTAGGGCCCACTCTAATCCAGTAAAACCTCATTTTAATTTGATTAGATCTGCAAATAGGTTATTTCCACGTAAGATCACAATCATAATTATGAAGGGTTACGACTTAACGTATCTTTTTAGGACACACAATTCAACTCATCATCTATTTTCCTCTTATAAATTACTCAGTTGTCCCAACACTACTTATTAAAACATCCAACTTTTCTGTGCTGATTTCAAATGTCAGATTTGTCATATGCTGATTCTCAGTATTCCTGGGACTGTTCATTGTTTTGTATCCACACCACACTGTTTTAATTCTTACAGCTTTCTACTGGGGTTGTTTTGCCTTGTGAGCCCCTCCTTAATACTTTCGGTCAGTGTTCACTGCTCATGTTTCTCACAAATGATTGTTCTTTCAGGTGAGCGGTAGAAATTTTTCCCAAGTTTGCCCCAAATTTGGAGGTCCTTTTGGGATTTTTTATTAACTGCATTGACTTTGTACAATGTTTAGGAATAACTAGCACTTTCCAAATTTGATGTTCTGCAAGAATGGAGTATTGAATAGAGTATTTCTCTATTCAAGTCTTATATCCCTCAGAGTTTTATGCTTCCTACAGGTGTATGGCATTTCTTACATTTAGTCCTTGATATTTTGTGTTGCTGATGGCAATATAATCTTGCATTATGACTTCTAAATGACTGTATGTAAGAAAACTATTGTTACAGATTGTTTTTAATCCAGCCAACATCTGAACTTTTTTTTTTAATGAAGTTTCAGTTGATTGTCTGGTTTTCCCAGTATACAACTGTGTCGTCTATAAGAATCATCTTGCCTTCTTGTTGCCAATAATATACTTTGTATTTTATTCCCTTGTCTTCAAACTTTGATAAATTGGAATAGTCTATTTCTCTAGAGCAACATACCTACTAAATCGGTCAAAAGCTGGTGACTGTGGGTAAATCACTTAGCCTCATGGGAGTTGGATTAAACTCTCTCTACCTTTGGCTCTAAGAATCAGTGTTTCCATTTACATTAACTAATAAGGGGATCCTCTTCCTGACACAGTTCTGATTCTTAAACTAATTTTTCCCCTAAATTATTACTGCTTTCCAAAAACTCGTGCCATTGCATCATCATTTCATGCCAAGTTAAATTGTCTAAGATTACTGCCTGTGTCACCTTTAGGATACTGCATATTATGCCTAAGAAGAGTATAAATGGATGACTTAGATCATCAATCCCAGCTTCGTTTGTTCGGTGACTAGTTAGCTTCATTTATGAGGTGCAGGACTTACTCTACATTTTCCCCTTCTATGCCTCTACATTCTCCCCTTCTATGCCTCTACATTCTGCCCTTCTGTGCCTCTACATTCTCCCCTTCTGTGCCTCTACATTCTCCCCTTCTGTGCCTCTACATTCTCCCCTTCTGTGCCTCTACATTCTCCCCTTCTGTGCCTCTACATTCTCCCCTTCTGTGCCTCTACATTCTCCCCTTCTGTGCCTCTACATTCTCCCCTTCTGTGCCTCTACATTCTCCCCTTCTGTGCCTTTACATTACATTCTCCCCTTCTGTGCCTCTACATTCTCCCCTTCTGTGCCTCTACATTCTCCCCTTCTGTGCCTCTACATTCTCCCCTTCTGTGCCTCTACATTCTCCCCTTCTGTGCCTCTACATTCTCCCCTTCTGTGCCTTTACATTACATTCTCCCCTTCTGTGCCTCTACATTCTCCCCTTCTGTGCCTCTACATTCTCCCCTTCTGTGCCTCTACATTCTCCCCTTCTGTACCTCTACATTCTCCCCTTCTATGCCTCTACATTCTGGAGCTTGGACTCTTTTGGTCACTAGAGCTACCAGCTGGGAATGAATGAACAAACAAAAACAGATGTATAATTATTGAACTGTTTTCAAAAATACCCACCTCGTCTCACCTTTACAACACCCCATGAGGAGGAATTGCTGTCCGCATTTAAGGTGAGGAATCCGTCAGATTAAGAGACTTACCCAGTAAGTGGCGGAAAGGGGAGTCTGCTTCCAGTGCTTTCCCCAGTAAATCTCAGCTGCCGGCTGGTGGTTATTCACATGTTTAGTGGTAGAGAGATCTTAGAGTAGAGATGTTACCTGGGATGTTTAACCTGTGTTCAGACACTCTAAAAGTAGAAATATTTTAGAAATAGTTAAAAACTAAAGGGGAGGAATTAAGAAGATAGAGGAAGGTAAATTACCTATGATAAATTTATAAATTATCTATGCCAACAGGAGATGGAAAAAGGATTGCTGGCTTGCACTGAGATCCCCATTAAAGATTAATGTTTAGGTTTGAGGGGATACTTCGAGATTCTCTAGAAAATTCTGTAACCTGGAAGCTGAGGAGTAAACAACAATGGACACTTATTGAGTCCTGACTATGTGCCAGGCACTATGCTGAGAGCTTCACTCATGCTGCCTCATTGCTAAAATCCCAGAGTACCTATATTTGATAAATGAAACTAAGGCTTGAAGAGGAAGAGTAACTTCCACTTGCCGCATAATGCAAAGCCATTTCTTCAAAATGAGGAGAGTGGTGAGGGGTTGCCAGACTAGCTGCTCCAGGAAGGAGAGGGAATCTAGAGCACCACTGAGTGGAGGATGGACTTGGCCCTTCTCTCCTGCTGGTAGGGGCTCAAGAACAGCATGTCGCACACAATGGGTAGGGCAAAGCCTGTGGCAACAGGCGTCACTGATTCTAACCCACCCTAGGTTAGAGGTTATGGCTGGAGAAGAGGTGTACTAAATGTAAACTCTCAGTGATGGATCAATTTCAAATGATGACGTGGTCTAAGAAATCTCTTCTTTCAGCCGACATTTATTCAGCACCTACTAACAGCCAAGCACACACGGTGCTCCCTAGTCCCGAATATGTGTAGGGCAGTAGTTCATTAAGGGCAGGGGCTCTGAAGTCAGAGCACTTGAGTTAGAACCCCAACTTTGCTTCTCACCGAGTGATTCCTTCTCTTTGTCCCAGTTTACTATGAAGCAGCGGTAATAACAGTACTTAGCACATAGTAAGTATGGTCAGGAGATCATCTCACAGAGCCTTTAGTGCAGAACTTGGCCCATGGCAAGCACTTCATAAAAATGAGCTACCCTAGGGGTGGGAAGGAATCACCAATTAAATCATCAAATTCTTAGTTAGAAACAAACTGACAGATGTAATGAAGAGTAAGCACAGGGTGCAGCTGGAGCACGACAAGGGGACCAAGTTTGGAGACTGGGGATCAGGTCAGGCTCTTGAGGAGGTGGCATTGAAGCCTCAAAAGGGTGGTGGGTGCAGGGAGAGTGAATTAAGAAGAAACTTCCAAAACTAAGGGACAACACGTGTGGGATCCTGAGCTGCAAACATTATTTTTTTCCTCTTTAAATGTACATGTTATTCTTAATTCAGTTCCTTTCTCTCCCATTTCAAACTGTCCTTTTGTTCTTAGAGTTCAGCAGTGCTGTCAGGCAGAGTCAAGTGTGGCCACTTACAGGCAAAAGATAAATGGCTTCTGTTGGGCACTACTTCGGACGAGGAACAACCGAAATGTTCCCATCCCAATCGCCTTCATAGTGACATTTTATGATTACAGATGTTCTCTGCTCAAAACCTTCCAGTGGCTTCCCCTTCCCTCAGAATGCATCCAAAGACCTTGCCGTGGCGTCCAGGGCCTTTGGCTCAGGCCCCTGCGTGCTCCCGGCCTCACGGTCAGTGCTTGGCACCTCACTCCCTCCCCCGACCAGCCACAGGGCCACCGCTCTTTCACCTGAGCGCTGTTCTCCCCTCTCTTAGGTTATGCAGGGCTCCCTGCCTCACCCAACTCAGGCCTCTGCTCACGTGTCACCTGCTCAGGGAGACCTCCCCTCCTCCATCTGCAGCAGCATCTTCCTGGCACGCGCTCCCCTGCACCCTGCTTTGTCTCCATAGCGCTGGCCGTGGCCTAAGTAGTCACATGTCTGTTCCTTGTCTGCCTCGTACACGCAGATGCTAGGATGTCAGCTCCACGAGAGGAAGAACTTGTCTGATCCACTGTAATATTTCCAGAATTTAGGACGGTGCCCGTCACACAGCAAGTGCTCAAAAAACATTTGTTGACTAAGTGAATTGTCTACACAGTCACTTCTATTTGGCTTATCATTATGTCCATGTCAGTTTTACTCCTCTTGCAGCAGTTAAAAATGTGTGTGTGTGTGTGTGTGTGTGTGTGTGTGTGTGTGTGTATGGAGAGTGAAAGAGAGAGAGAGAAGTCTGTTTCTGTGATTCCAGAAAATTTGAGAACTTCCGCAGAATCACGGAAGTTCTTGCAAGCCAGAAGTGAGTCAATAAAATATGGCATAAATGTGCGGAATTATAGTCAGATGCTAAGAAAAGCTAGACAATTTGCAAAACTAACAAACAAAAGAACAGCTCTTTTTTTTTTAATGGATTTGTACCTGCTATTATTTTTTGTTTAGATACCATGCGTATGCAAATGGGCATAAATCTTTTTTTTAATTAATCAAAGGTTTTTTTTTAATTTTATTTATTTATTTATTTATTTATTTATTTATGGCTGTGTTGGGTCTTCGTTTCTGTGTGAGGGCTTTCTCCAGTTGCGGCAAGTGGGGGCCACTCTTCATCGCAGTGCGCGGGCCTCTCACTATCGCGGCCTCTCTTGTTGCGGAGCACAGGCTCCAGACGCGCAGGCTCAGTAATTGTGGCTCACGGGCCTAGTCCGCTCCGCGGCATGTGGGATCTTCCCAGACCAGGGCTCGAACCCGTGTCCCCTGCATTGGCAGGCAGACTCTCAACCACTGCGCCACCAGGGAAGCCCTCTTTTTTTTAATTAATTAATTGATTTATTTATTTAATTTTTGGCTGCATTGGGTCTTCGTTGCTGTGCGCAGGCTTTCTCTAGTTGCAGCCACCGGGGGCCACTCTTTGTTGCTGTGCGCGGGCTTCTCATTGCGGTGGCTTCTCTTGTTGCTGAGCAACAGCTCTAGGCGTGCAGGCTTCAGTAGTTGTGGCACGCAGGCTCAGTAGTTGTGGCTCACGGGCTCTAGAGCACAGGCTCAGTAGTTGTGGCCCACAGGTTTAGCTGCTCGACCAGGGATTGAACCCGTGTCCCCTGCATTGGCAGGCGGCTTCTTAACCATTGCACCACCAGGGAAGTCCAAAATCAGCTCTTTGATTTTTTAAGAGTACCAATCTCCACGTTCCATGACAGGGTGCCAAACTCAGTGAACTGATTTTACCTCAACAATTCCACCTGTGTTATGCCATCTATAGAACTGTTCTTTTCCATCACTTGCAGTGTTGTCGTGCAGGGCTGTATGGAGCCAGATATGACTCACTCTCCAGATCTCAAGGGATCCTCTGTTCCACATAGCAGGATTCCCACTTGACTCCTGCTGGAAGTTTGGGAAACATTACGACAGCTGTCCCCACACACCCAGCCTGCAAGTAGGACTGATGTTTATCAAGTCTTTGTTATAAGCAGATGTTTGGCACATTTCTCTTACTGATCCCCTAGAGACCTGGTGAGGCAAGTTTATACGTTTTTTTCCAAGTGAGGAAGCTGGGGCACAGGAAAGTTAAAGGTTGTTAGGTAAACTAGAAATCACAGAGGTATGCCTTGGGAATATAATAGGAACTCAGAATGCAAATAAAACTTTGAGGACAGCAGGGCTGAGGCCTTGTGCAGCTAGGGCATGGGGGCAGGTGCAGCTCAGAGGCTAAGTCAGCCAAGCTCTGGGATGTGGGAGACAGGAGCCCAGCGTGACCTTGAGCAGCTACCTCTGCGGGAGTCTGTTGGGCTGAGGGAAGGACACATCCCTCCCCCCAGGGATGGGGGGAAGGCAGGCGGCCTCTGCAGTATGAAGGTGGAGTCCCTATTTGGGGGAATATGGGATGTTTAAAAGAGTCCAGAGACCCCAGAAATCAAAACTTAGTCAGTGTTCTGGGTTTGTCTGGGCCTCTGGGGGAGGGGGATAAGAAATGGCATCCTATAGGACGTTGAGCACCAGGATGGAGACCCCGCTACAAATGAATGAATCTCAGAGAGATGTATTTTGAGAGACTCAAACTCGAGTTTCACTTCTCTCCAAAGTCCAGGCTTTATCCACTGTGGTCTGACGTCTCTAGCTTCCTATGTAAACAAAGGGACACTAACCCTTCCACTTGTCTTTGAATATACGTTATTCTTTAACTTTGACAACAGGCACTTACCTCCAGGTACAGCCTTCAGTGAAGCTGTAAATACACTGGAATAAGTTACTTATGGTGGTTACTCATGATGCTATAGTAAAATAGTACATAAAGGCATTATTTTAAAACGGGAAAGGTACTTTCCTTACTCTGAGTTTCATGAGGATTTAAAAAATTTTGTTTAGAAGCTCAGTGTCCATCTTGTTGTACTGTCTGGATGTTTTACCTTTGTTCGTGAATAATAAATTAATACTAATCTGTGTCTCTGCCCTTCAACTCCCAGAAAGCAAAGCAATAGGAAAGGGGATTTCCAAATTGCAAATGGTTGCCAAAGTCAGCATATTTTTCTTCCCTGGGAATCATGAAAAAGCAACAATGAGAACTGAAGTTAAAAAGCTTCTCCACTTGGAAGGTTTGTTTTTAATTCTCTCTGTAAAAACCCTTGGATCAGAAAAAGGAATCTAAATTGCAGAATTGTTAAAGAAATAAATAGAGAAAAAAAATCACATTTCAGAGCCAAAGGGAGAGTCTGTGGGATACATTCCGGAGTAGATTCCTAGTGTGAATACTTGTACTGATATGAAATAAAGAATAAAACAAATGAAATAGACATCTGACAAAAGGAGTTTTTCGTAAAAAAAAAGAAAAACAGATTAAACAGAAGAAAGATAAAAGAAAAGAATTTTAAAAGGTAAAAGAAGATATGAATGAGACATTAAATTTTTAAAAAGCAGAATATATAACTAATCATAAAATCTGGTTCCTTGAAAAAATTTTAAAGATAAATAACTAGCTAACCTATCTAAAAATAAGAAAACAAGGGAGAAAATATCACTACTTAACGTCGGAAATTATAATAGGGAAACTACAGAAACGGGAAATTGCATACATCCTAAGGGAATAATTTGCTCAACTCTCTGCAAATACATTGAAAAGCATAAATGAAGTGGACACTCTTCTAAAGAAAATAAAATTTGTAGACTTTTCTGAAGAGAATAAGGACCACGTAGCACTTCATTACCAAGGAGGGATGAAGAAGATGATGTTGGCCCCCTGTGGACCGGCTCTGCTGACTTGTTCAGTACTGGATGCCTAACCTGGGGCCTGGCACGCAGCACATGCTCCGTAAAGATTTGTCTGAGTGAATAAAGAAAGGAATGAATGGTCAAATCTTTCTTTACGGACTCAATGTTACAAGTGAAAACAACGCATGATTTTATAATAAACCTCACACCCTGAGGGCAGCGAGATCTGACTGCACCCCTCACGGTGTCACTGCATGCTATAGGGCCTAGTCAGGTTCTCCTAGCCTCTCTGTGTCTCAGTTTCTTCATCTGTAACATCAGGATAATAATACAGACCTCCTGGGCTTGTTGTGATGATTAAGTAAGATAATGTACGAAAATGGGACTTCCGTGGTGGTCCAGTGGTTTAGACTCCTTGCTCCCAATGCAGGGGGGCCGGGTTCAATCCCTGGTCGGGGAAGTAGATCCTGCATGCATACCGCAACTAAGAAGCCCGCATGCCGCAACTAAGAAGCCCACATGCTGCAACTAAAGATCCCGCATGCCACAACTAAGACCTGGCACAGTCAAAATAAATAAATAAATAAATTCATTCATTCATTAACTTTAAAAAAAGATAATGTATGAAAAGAATCCACCATAGTGCCCCACAATTATTAGATATTATTATCAACACTAAAACGTCATTAAAATTACTGTAAGAAATTTTGTAAAGATGACATCTTGTAGATAAGCTTAAAATTTTTTTTCTTTTGTTATGAAAATTTCAAATGTATACAAAAGTACATAGTATAATGAACCCCCGTGCACCCAATACCCAGTTTCAATAATTATCAGCTCATGGCTGGTCAGCCCCTTCCCCAAACACTTGGATTATTTTGAAGCACATCCCAGACATTATGTCATGTCATCTATAATACTTCAATATCTATTTCTAAAACAATAATAATAACCAAAATCCCATATCACACTTAAAAATAAATTAATAATGATTCCTTAATTAGATGAATTGTTGGTCGGCTGGAAGCCACAGGAGAAAAGAAGAGAATCGAGTCGGTCCAAGGCAGGGCTTTAGGTAAGTTTTTTCCAGATCCAACATGATAGAGGCACCCACTGTCACTGTCAAGGCGGTCTCTTTGTGCTGAGGGTCTGGTGGCTGCGGGGTGGGTGGGGGGGGAGGTAGAGGGGAGGGGAGGGAATAAGTTTGAAGCCAGCATTTCATGCCTGAAGAAAAGTAAAGCAAGGGTCTCCCATTATCTGTAATTTTCTTACTTCCCAAAGCAAATCTAATTTCATTTGAAACAATTCTGTACAAATTCCTCTGCTTCCAAATTGGTAAGATTTTAGAATTTAATTGTATCTTTTCATTACCTTGAGTCACAGTTGGTAGTGTGGCTTTTATGCAGACTCTGATATCACACAGAGAGCTCATCTAAGGGTGACAAGACTAGTTTATAGTTTCTGAAATTTTTTTTTTTAAGATTTTTTTGATGTGGACCATTGTTTAAACTATTTATTGAATTTTGTTACAATATTGCTTCTGTTTTATGTTTTGTTTTTTTGACCCCGAGGCATGTGGGATCCTAGCTCCCTGACCAGGGGTTGAAGCCTCACCCCGTGCATTGGAAGGTGAAGTCCTAACCACTGGATCGCCAGGGAAGTCCCTGGTTTCTGAAATTTAACATAGCAATGAAGCTCACACATCTCTGAGAGAATTCAGTTCTTAGTATATTCGATGCTCTGCTCTCTTCCCCCCATTTCCCCTTATTTGTTCTACAATATCAGGAACCCAGTGGAAACCCCAATTTCCTTCTCTGCTGCTACTTACTAAGCCTTAAATTAAGACATTTTCTTTTTTTCTTAACTGGAATTTGAAGCAATTTGGTTGCTCCAAAACATGAGCTATTGGCATTAAAGATATTGAACATCGATAGTTCAAACCCAGATTTCTATTCCCCATTTAAAACCAAGGTGAATGAAAAGTCTAGAGTTCAGTGGCTAACATGAGCAAGGAAGTGAAGGAGATGCTGAGAAGGCCTGGAGACAAGGAGTCCCCAGAAGGTGCAAAGGGCACCTAAGATAGGCTGCTTGTTTCTTTGAAAGCCTAAGCGAGCTTAGAAGCAATGGAAACTTCACCTGGAGGAGATAAGGAGTTTGGATTCAGAAGTCTGACCCAGCACGACGGCGCTGGGAAACCTGGCGTTATCTCCCCAAGCCCTCCATCCTGCTGGGGCAGTATGCCTACTTCCCCCTTTAGAAGTCTGGTTTGGGTAGGTAGGGCAATGTCTATTTTATCTGCTGCTGCATCCTTGCTGCTGAGAACAATGCCTAGCACATGGTAGGGCAGCAAATATATGTTCTTGAATGAATGAATGAATGAATGATCACTTAAATAATTATTGATTAATTAGTACTACTCAGCAGCCATCACTATTCCTTACTAAAGGGGCTCTTCTACCAAGAACTTGAAAGTTTGACTACCCAAGAGGAAAAAGAAACCAGCATATATTTCTTCTTTTGACCCGAAAAGCCTCTTTAAAAAAATCTTTATGACTTTCTTGTGCTTTAATGTATAATTTTAGTGTCTCTAAAAACATGTGGTAAAAAAAATTTTTTTTGGTAAGAAAACTGATGTAGTGAATCATGGGCAAAGAACAGATGACTTAGTTTGATTAGATAAGAAGATAGGACAAAGATTTAACGTAGTTCAAAAATGAACATTGCCCCCGAATTCATCCTTTTAAGGAATTACTTGGTTTGACGGGCTCAAAATCTTTATCAGCTAGGTTGCTGGAAACCGAGGGCAGGAATGGAAAAGGAAGAAGCATGAGCTGAGTGGAACCCATTGACCGGGATGGCTGTGGAGTGTGGGAGGGAGGCCTGCAGAGAGGCTGAGGGGGCAGAGGGTATGAGGTCTACACCAGGGAGGTTACTCGGGGAGCTTCCATGAAGGCAGGAAAAGGAAGAATCAACCAGAGACCCCACCTGCTTGAACCACTGCCAGGGGCCCTGATCATTGCAACTGCCCAAGCCCTTTACTCAGAATCACCCTATCAGCCACGTCCCGACCCTGGCAGCCCCTCTGCCCTCTCTGCCAGAATCCCTGAAGGCCTCCTTCACTCACCTGCGAGCATCTTGCATAATTCCTAACCCTACCTGCCCTCCAGGCCACCAATCCTCAGTGTTTTGCCTTTTCTCAGCTAGCAAAGCTCCCAAAAAAACAAGCGTCCACATCAAAGTGACTTAACAGGAAATGCTTTTTGAAATGATTCTTAATATTTATTACCCCCAAATTATAATACAATATAATTTATGAACAAAATGAAATTGTATTTGCTTCAAGAACCGTGGTTACAACCAAAAGGGGATGTTGAGTGGGAGGATTCGAGTTTCCTCTCCTGTCCAGAGCTATTCTCTCCTCGAGGGGAACGCTGGTCGCCTGACCGGTCACACTCACAACCATGACACCTAAATATTGCTTTCTAGGCTTCCTCATCTGTGTCCTCCTGCCTCGTGTGGTAGGTAAGTGCTTCATTTCTTTTTAATTGCTCACAGCTTTGTCATTTGAGTCTGCTCAAGGGGATTGTTAGACATGGCAGTGGTGCATTTCTGGGCTTTGTAAAAAATTTCAGCTTTCTCCTGTCACAAACTGGTCCGGACAGACATGGGGTCCGTTTCTCTCTGCAGCCTGAATAACAGCATGCGGACTTCACAAGTAGCTACTAAAGAGGAGGCACTCTTGTGGGTGCAAAAACTTCACACAGGACAAACATACACCCGCTCTGTCTCCTTAGCCTTTCTTTCGCCTTCAAGGACAAGATAGCATAGTGGTTACCAGCACAGCTCCTAAGCCAGACTGCCTGAATCCGGATTTCAACTCTGTCATTTGATTATCTAGGGAAACTGGGGCAACTGGCTTAAACCCCCTCTGCCTCAATGACGTCATCTGTAAGGTGGGGATTGTAGGTCACTGTGAGGATTAAATGAGTTAATACATGACAAGTGCTTAGCACAGTGCCTCGCACAGCAAAGACCATAAACAACATGTGAGAATTTGCTGTTGGTATTCATGGAGAACCCGTCAAGAGCAGAGAGCATCTTACCATCCCAACATAGCTCTGAGCAAGGCCATTAGGGCCCCCAGTTAACAGATGGGTACCTCTCAGTATAAGCGTCTCAAGTAACTTTCACAAGACTGTACAGTTGCCCAGTGACTGATAACATAAAAACAATTCAATCCTCCATTTCCCAGAAATGTGTGGATCTGAGTAGACTATGCCTTTGGTCTTTGGTCAGACCAAGAACTCAATTAGCAGAATATGGCAGGAAGTCAAGTGCTACCCAAATGACCTTGGCTCTGCATCTTACCAGACCTGTAACCATATGGGCAAGATACGCAACTCCTTTAGACCTCAGTTTCCCCACGTGTAAAACGTACTGATAAAAATACCTACCTTATTGGGTGGTTGTGAGAATGAAAGAAGATGTAAAGCTTTGAGCACAGGGCCTGATATACATTTAAGGTTCAAATATGTTCAGTGATTAATGAAGGCCGGCCTGGGGGAGGAGGAGGAGGGAAAGAAGAAGGAGTATCTTCATCCTCTCGTTGCTCTGCTTCCTCCATTAGCTCCTCTCTCCTGAGGCTTTTCTGTTGGTTTGCTGTGACAGGTGAGAGGCAGGCTCCAGGACCAGACAGCCTGGGTACAAAATCAGCCTCACCATCTGCAGCTGTACCAGCTCTTTTACTTCTCCAAGGCTTGGATTTTGGTCTGTAAGAGGAAGACCACAATAATATGTTTTTCACAGATGAGCTGGGCAGACTCAATGAAGACAGGTAAAATCCCCTGTGTCTGGTACAGAGGGATTGCTATTTTCTTTGATGGAGGTTAGCAGTGGTGTTACAAAAATGAGAGAAGAAACCTGAAGACAGACGAGGTAAAGGACACTGGACTATCTATCTTCAGGATAGCAAATCAACTCTAGGAAGGATCTTCCGGAAATTGTGCATGCTTGTCACCTCCTGAAAACTTCTGCTAAGTACAATTTTATGTGCTAAATATGATTGATCGGGTAGTGATCTGGGTGAGCAAAACCAATGGTGGCATTTGACTCTTTCCGAGTACACATCACCACTTGATGTACTGAAGGAGGTCCAAAAAATAAAAATAAAAACAAACAAAAACCAAATAACAGTAATGACACTATTTGGTTGGTAAAAATAACTACCTAAGGAAACAGCCCCATTCATTAGAAAATAACACATCTTGAATGTTCAGAGCTGAGACCATGGGCTTAGGAGAATTTGCTTCCATCTTAATGATATTTGAGGAAAGACCTAAAGGAGATGAAGAAATGAGGCATGTGGAAATCCAGGGAAGAGCATTCTAGGAAAAGGGAAGGGCCAACGCAGAGACCTCGGTTGGGGCCATTCCCAGCACGGTGGACCAGGAGAAAGGAGGCCACTCTGGAGAAGCCAGGTGGCAAGTGGTAGAAGATGAGGAAGAGACAGGGGATGTGCTTCCTCACTCGTCCTGCCCACCACCTATCCCTTAGCAGAAACTCTGGGCCTACTGGAGAGGCAAAGCTTTACCTCTGCCCATTTTAGGTTTTCAGCTGGGACTCTTTTTTTTTTTTTTTTTAACTTACACAATGTTTCATGTTAAATTTATTCAATAAAAAAGTCGGCCAGGACTCTTTAACAAAAAGGCAGATTAATAAAACAGTTTATTAATGCGTGCAGCACACAACACCAGGGGGGATCCTGTATGAAGAGAAACTCAAAATGGCGGCTTAGAATTCCAGCTTCTGTAGCATCTTCAACAAAGCACGATACACCTGTAGGAACATGACAGGACAGAGGAAAGCAGTTTTAGTCTTCCAAGGGAGGAATTTGTGGGAAAGTAAATACGTGGGAGAAAACTAATGGAGTAAGTTTCATTTGCAGATTCTTCTGGTGCCTTCTTTGGGCTGATAAGAATCTGTCTCCAGTAAAGTAAAAGGAGAATTTATTGGATTTGGCCCAAAAGTTCGTTCGGGTCTTTCTGCAAGAGCCTACCAAAAACCCGAACGAAATTTTTGGCCAGCCCTATGTATCCTGCCTTTAGGCAGAAAAAGGGGGAGATCAAGAGAGCTTTTCCTGCATTTGCTGCTTCTTAATTGCCTTCAGCTCAAAATAATTTTTATGTCAAAGAGGCATATTTGGGGGTAATATATTCTGGTTTTCTTCAGACCCTAGAATAAAATTTTGTCAAAGGTCTCTTGCCTCCAGTGGACTAAATGTAGGTGAGATTGAGCTCTCATGTCGCATGAATTGACCAAGAAAGCACAAACTATGCCAGTGCGAAATTATCCCCCTTCCTGCCATGACTCCTTTCGAGACTCTTCTCAGGAACGCTGGCCTCCACGACAAGCCCTTGGGCAGTTTCCCTCCGCAGCCTGGACCCGTCCACCTGAGCAGTTATGCTCGGGCACTTGGCACCAGGATGCAGGCAGGTAAGAGCATCCACTCAGGAGTGGAACCGGCCTCCATGCAATAAAGCCAGGTCAGCTGAGAGAGGCGGAGGACAATGAAGCAGGACGAAGAGATGAAGCAAGAACCAGAGAAAATGAGGAATGAGTTCCAGGCTGAGGTCCTGGAGGCAGAATAGAATCCAGGCGAAAGCTTGCCTCAGAGGAGCAGTAATGCAGGGTCTCCTAGGAAGGTGGGCAAAGTGGCCTTGGTGAGGCCTTTCATCTCAGTCATTACATTCCATCACCACCAGGGGTGGAATTAAGGGCAGTACTATCTTTTCACTGCCGTTACTTCCTCTCCAGCTTAGGGGTGGGGTGGGAGTTTATCACGTATGTTTTTATGGTCTGGATCACAACTGTCCTGAGACGTTAGCATGCATCAAAATCATCACATCAAAGATCAAAAATGTTGATTTCTGGGCTCCACTTCCACCATCTGCCCCTATAGCAACTATTTCAAGGAATCCTGATGCAGGTATTATTACATTGAAAATTATGGCTAATAACGATGGTGCTCATGTCAATGTTCAGTGTCGCTCCGTTTCTTATTATTTTAGAAACTCAGCCAGCCCACGAGTCTCTGAAACCTCAACGAGTACATTTTCAGTCCCAAAATTTTCACAACATTTTGCACTGGCAGCCTGGGCGGGCTTGTCCCGGCAACAGCAGTATCTATTTTGTGCAGTATAAAACGTAAGTAATCTGAGCTTCCTCCAACTAGTAGAGATGGCCACTAAGATTCCATGTTCTAGAAGGCGATGGAGTGTTAGGATCTGAGCTTTTGTCGGTTTCAGAAGGGTTGAGAAGAAGCAGAGGTGGGGGCAGAAGTGTCTTCCCTGAAGGTGACACAAAATGCATGATGACGTGTAGTCTGTGACGGGAGATACTTCATCCCTCAGAGACCCAGCACCGAGACTTCACAGGCTCAGCCTTCGGCTTCACAACAGAGACTCTCAATACACATTTGTCCACTGAATGTTAGAAGCGACTTGTTTAGCACCTAATAGGTACTCAATTAAATTGACGCTATTGATAGTTGAAAAAGAAGTTGTGGGACACATGGATGTGAGTGTGTAAACTACATTTTCAATTTAAAGGTCATTTCTTTAGAGTGGGTTTACTATTTAGAAAATTCCTTTCAAAAACGAATGCCTCCTGTAAGCATGAATGCAAATTGGAACACGCTGAGGCATGTTCCTCCTGTGTGATCTTCAGACTAATTCTAGTGGATCGGTGCCAAAACTCAGATATAATCTACTCCTTTCCTGGACTGAGACCTGGAAACAGAAGCTCCTGATTTGCAAATGGCAAGTTTTCCCCTTCACACATCTCTGTTCACGGGGCTGGGGGTGGGAGTATGCAGATAGGAGTTGAAGCTCTTCCTTCTCTTACATAGATTGAGATCCTAGCTGAACATGAGAAAGGAGATATTACAGTTTAGCTTTTATGATTTTTCTATTAGAAATTCAGAAGATTAGATGTAGCTATGGACCAAAGTAGCAATTTTTATGCCATAAATTCATTCATGTCTCTCCAGCATGGGGTAGATCCAAAGTCAGATTTTTCCATTTATCAAGCTCTCACTAACTTCAGAAGGACTATCTCCAGAAGTTTCTCAGTCTTTAACTGCTGCTTTTCTCAACATATTTTGTGTAGCAACTGTAAACTTCACAAACCTTTACAATAAAGATTTCTCCACTCCAAAACCAGATTTGTGCGTCGTTGGAAATGCTTCCCTGTAGGAAGTGGGGATTGGTGATCTTTTTATTCTTCCCCTGTAGGCAGTATAAACATATCCAAAGTGGACCTATTTATGGTTCAACATAAACAGTGGATTAGACGTTGTTTTTCCATGAAATTAATGAAGATTAAACTTTAGGGCCCCATGGAAAAATTTCATAGTTGTAATTCTTTTTCTTCAATAGAGCTCTTAAACTTGTATAAAATTCAGAGTACCTGGATCCATTCCTACCTATGTGATATTTTCAATAGCACAATGCAGATTTATATTTTCAAAATCTTTCATTTTGGGTCTATCCAGTTCTCATGGGTCTACTGAAAGTTTCTGTCCCATTTAGGATAGGACAAAAAATGAGGTATTACACTAAAAAAGAAGCCAGTCATTACAGCTAAACTCAGCTAGCAAAGGCAATGTCTAATAAGAGTTAGAAAACATTAAATTGTGCTTAATATATGTTGTTGGTTCTGCTCTTATGGTGTCTTCTGATATAATGAAACTGCTGTCAGCATATAGTTTACAGAGTACAGACATCAGCAATACTCTTCATTATATGGCTAAAAAGTTATATTTCAAGTCCTTCAACAAATATTTTGGAAGCTTTCTCCCCAGCCTCTAATTCCTGCTCTGTTCCCACCATCATCTTATTGCATTTTCTTTGATTTGTGACTGGTAAGGAAGGGAAGCATTAATCTTCCCTTTTGCTGTTACACCATCCCACAGTCTTAGGCTGAATCAACGTATCTGGCGCTTTGCCTCATTACCTTTTCTTCCTGGGTTCTCCCCCCTCTCTCCCAGCCTCTAATTACAAAACTCCTTAAAGAGCCCTTCCTACAACTCTCGTTCAGTTGTCAAAAAAGAGATTGACGTTATGTGTTGGGTGTCACCTGAGATGAAAAGTGGTAGCAACTTCTCAGAATCAGCCACGTTACTCAACAGCAAGCTGATGAGAAGTGAGGAAAACCACAAAGTGTTGAAACCTCAGGAGCCTGAAGGACATGGAGAGCTCATAGTCAAAAATGGAAGTTGGTTCAGACCCCAGAAGAAAAACTTCACTAAGTACTAAAAATCCAAAAACCCTTATGCTAGTGTTACAGAAGGTATCAAGCTTGAGTTTATATTTCAACAAGATAGCACTTTGATTAACAAAAAGAAAAAAAATTTTAAAGATACTTAAGAGCAGCTGTCAATTTCACAGTGGTGCTGATATTGGAGGACAAATTACAGCCAGTCTGAAAACTGAATAGACTTAAAAAACTGAAGACTCCTTCAATGGAATAAAGGAATTCAGATTTTTGTCTTTTCCCTTCTATAGGTATGGACAGAGACAATGGAAAAATAAAGAGGACTGCTGGGGTATTCGAGAGTTCTTCTGTGACCTTACCAATGAAACGTCAGACATATGGGAACCTTACTACGGGAGAGTGAGGACGACCCTGGCTGGGGTCCACTCAAGCTGGACCATGACACAGCGGTTCTCTCCCTGGTGGGAAAGTGAGTCAGAAAAGTATCTATTCCAGTGTCTCTTGTCCCGTCCCTGTTGGAAGGGATCAAAAAAGTCTGCTATATAAAGTGAACTATACTAGGGGTTCAGCACTGGTCCTCCTAACTGGGAAGTTGAACACGCAGGAGCGCCAGTCCAGTCTCGGCAAGAAGAAGTCTGCATTGTTGAGTCTGTATAGCTTCCATCCCTTTCACACTGCCATTTTATTCATGAGCCTATCGAGCAAGTGTGGGGCATCGGGCAGACAGGCTTTCATTGCCTCCACCTAGATTTATTAAACAGCTTTATTGAGATATAATTCACACCCCTTACGATTACTCATATAATGTGTACAATTCAATAATTTTTTACTATATCCACAGATAAGTACAACCATCACCCATAGTCAATTTTAGAACATTTTCATCACCACAAAAAAGAAACTGCATACTCTTTGGCTATCACCCTCCTATTCTCTCCCCTCTTTGGCCTCTCAGCCCTAGGTGACCACTAATCTACTTTCTGTCTCTAAAGAGTCCCCTCATCTTGATATTTCATACGAATAGAATCATATAATATGTGATCTTTTGTGACTGGCTCCTTTCATTTAGCATAATGTTTTCAAGGTTTGTCCATTTTGTAGCATGTATCAGTGCTTCATTCCTTTTTGTGGCTGAATAATATTGCAGTACACGGATATACTACATTTTGTTTATCCATTCCTCAGCTGATGGATATTTGAGTTGTTTCCACATTTTAGCTACTGTGAATAGAGCTCCTATAAACATTCATGTACAAGTTTTTGTGTAGACATGTTTTTATTTCTCTTGGGTATATACCTAGGAGTGGAATCACTTGGTCACCCTGTAACTGTATGTTTAATCATTTGAGAAACTGCCAGACTGTTTTCCAAAGCAGCTGCTCCATTTTCCATTCCCATCAGCAGTGTATGAGGGTTCCTGTTTCCCCACATCCTTAGCACCACTATGTCACTTTTTGATTATAGCAGTCCTAGTGCATGTGAAATGGTATCTCATGTGATTTTGATTTGCATTTCCCTGATGATTAGTGATGTTGAGCATCTTTTCATGTGTTTATTGGCCATTTGCATATCTCCCTTGGAGAATTGTCCATTCAGATATTTTGCCCATTTTTAAATTGACTGATTTGTCTTTTAATTACTGAGTTTTAAATTTTTTGTATATTATGGACACCATTACCTTATCAGATATATGATTTTCAAATATTTTCTCCCATTCTGTGATTTGTCTTTTCACTTTCTCAACGGTGTCATTTGAAGCCCCAAAGTATTTAACTTTGGTGAAGTCCAATCTACCTATTTTTTTCTCTTGCTACTCATGCTTTTGGTGTCATATCTAAGAATTCTTTGCCAAATCCAAGGCTATGGCATGTATGTCTCTGTCTCTATCTATCTCTAAATTGATTGATCATGGCTAGTTTTCAAGAATTATGAAAGATATGGATCTACAAACTAAAAATACATAATGAATGCGGAACAAGAAAACAACAACAAAACCCATTAACGAATTAAATCATTTAGAATTACTATAGTTAATCTGGGGGAAATTAAAGTGACTATTAATTTATTTAGTTTTCTTTCCTAGTTAACGATCATCTGATTATTGACACCAAATGCAAGAAACAAAAATTCTCTCTTGATCCTTCTCCTGCTATTCCATAGTATATAACATAATTCTGTTGAAATAATTTTATAGCAACAAGTCTTCAAATCATTTTCAAGCTGCTTTGAAATTTTACAACTTTAAGGACCTACAAAATATTTGCCTTACACTAAGATCTTCACCCAAATAACTTTTTACACTTCGTTTTCCAAAACAATCACTGCTGTGGAAATGATTGATAAATGTCCTCTTAAAGCTGATTCAGAGTATATGTCTTTGCAAATAAAGAATCATCTGCAAAGAAACTTCTCAGATATTTATATTTTAGGTGTTAGCAGTATCTCTTCATAATGATTTTTGCCAGATCCCTGAACTTAATAATGATTTGTTATTATGCATAATGTGTCCATATGAAATATTACATTATTGAGTGATATTGTCAAATTTTCCTATTCTTTCCTCAGCAAAACTAGATCCTCCAGTCATGAATATAACCCAAGTTAATGGATCTTTGTTGGTGAATCTCCATGCTCCCAACTTACCATATAGAGACCAAAAAAGAAAAAATGTATCAATGGAATACTATGGGCTAGTATACCGAGTCTTTGTAATTAACAATTCACTGGAAAAGGTAAGTTCAGATGAATAGACAAGTTTGGTATTTTTTTCTTTTGTTTAAGCAACATTTTAGCCATAAAATAGGTCCTGTCTTTTGCTACTCTATCCCCTCTTATTTTTCCTTATCTTTTTTTAGTTCCTTCTCACTTTCACCCTCATTGATAAGCAATTAGTGGTTACCATCGCCATCAGAATTGTGTGTACGTGTGTTTGCACCTTTTCCGTCATTCAGCTGGTTTCCTTTTGATTTTCCCTGCATATCTAAAGATTGGTATTAACAATATTTAATTCCATTTGATTGTCACAAATATTCATTTTTATGAACTTTACACACCTTATTTTAAAGTGGCTTTTGGATCAGAGCATTATATATTAGTGCCAGTTTTGCTCTGATATTATAATCCTCCATTGGTGCCTTTATTTTGGTTTGGTGGTTAATTGAATGTTCCTTTTTTTTTTAGTGTCATATAAGACAGGGTTCCTTTGGCTGTAAAAAACAGAAATCCATTCAAACTGGTTCAAATAGAAAAGTGGAGGGGAGAGAAGGATTTTTACTAGGAGGTAATGATCAATCTTACAACAGCCAGAAGCAAGAAATAAAGTGCTGCCAGGCTTTGTAGTCACTGGGAAGGAGAAATGGAGAAGCAAGTTGTAAAGAATCTCACTCTGTTTCTCCGTGGTCACATGCCACATGTCTACAACTGTCTCCAAATCGATTCCATTCTCCTCACTGCACAGTTCAAATTCTTAAAAAAGAGACTCTGACCACTGGTTCAATCAATCAGCATCACTAGGGAGAAGTCCTGTGGTTCCTCCACAGCCATGTGACCTGTCCCTTTCTCAGTCTGTGAGCTAGGACTCTGGAGAAGGAAGATGTGTCTCGGAAGAAACCCTACAGCCCATCTAAACTGGTCATGAACAACTTAGTTTTATCAAAAATAGAGCAAGTCAATGACTTACTGGAAACCATTTATCATCTCATTTTTCCCCCTTGTGTGTAGGAGCAAAAGGTATATGAAGGAGCTCACAGAGTTGTTGAAATTGAAGCTCTAACACCTCACACTGGTTACTGTATAGCGGCTGAAATGTATCAGCCCACATTAGACAGAAGAAGTCAGAGAAGCCAACAGAGATGTGTGGAAAGTCCTTGAAGTGCTCTGCAGACTGGCAATCCAAACTCTCTGAGAATAGGACGGCTCGTTTTGAAGAATCTCATTGAAAGTTGTTTTTATATTTTCTTTTTTTTTTTACTGAAATATAGTTGATTTACAATGTTGTGCTAGTTAGTTTTTATATATTCTTAATGCAATGTTCACCATTATACTTCATAGAACTCTTTGTTTAATCATTCTTTGTTCCTTTATATTTTATGTGTAAACTAAATTTAAGCAGTTCCCCCCCCTCAAAAAAAACCATTAGAATTTAAAGAAGAGGCAGAAAACAAAAGGCTCTGTGAAATACAGAACTTTGTTTCTGACTGTAACATCTCTAACATAATCCCCATTCTTCTAAGTCAGCTAAATAAAAATTAAAGAACCAAGGAGCGGTAGGCATGTTTTTAAACGTTGAATGAATTTTTAAAAATAGCATCACAGACAAGCAATCCTGATGCAATCCTTTTTCACTATCTATTGACAGTTAACTTGACATAGATATTTCAAATTTCACATAAGTGGAATTTTTATGTGAATGATTATCTTCCCATATATTTCTATTTTATATGAATATACTTTCCATATATTCATTTTCTATTATATAATATTCTTATTTAATGAACCAATATTTTCTTTTAAATTCTATTCTATGTAAATAAGAATAATATTTGAAAAAAAGCCTCTCATGATTTCTGGATTAATATCTAGGTTAAGTTTATCAGCAATAACATCTAAATACCAAAGGATGCCTACTCAATACAATTTCCTTCATTTAACACATACTCACATTAAGGTTTTCTTTTCTGTTTTTGTTTGTTTTTTAATATTGCCTGAGAAGAATGTATCTTTATTCTCAAAGTCAGGTATAAGATTTTTCAGCAACGAAGTAAAAAAGAACGTTTAACTCTAATTTATACCACACTCATTACTCAATCCTCCTGGTGAAGGATCCCTTGCCAGTGGCATCTTCATAATCTCTATATACAAGGATCTTTTGAATGACAGTTTGGTTGGGGACATAGGGTATGGTTGGGGACCAGGTTAAGAAGTTGACTTGCAGCTGAAAGCATAGCATGGGTGGTGAGTTTATTGGGGAGAGGGGCTGGTGCTGGCAGAGATTGTAGAGCCAGTTAAAGCCCACCAACAATCTCCTAGCAGCTCCAGGCCCCAACAAGTGAAGGTCTATGGGCTCGGGCTCAGTGTAGCAACAGAAAGCTGCCTTCCTCACCTTGGGTTCAGTGTTTAAGGCTGTCTATTTTGTGAAGAGATATGAATTGTAGAACATTTGTACGATTCCTCATGAACATTGCTACAAAATGTGATAAAAATATATTAAGTGTTTCTGGTTATATACAATTACACACAATAATAAACTGATTAAAAATTCAGAAATGTGTGGAGGGAGATAGTAAGAGACAGAGAAAGAGCTAGAGAATTATTTTCACCGCTTTCCCATGTGGTCAAAAAAAATGAATTTGAGCACACATCTCGAGATAAAAATTACTTTAATCTATGTTTTTGAATTACGTTTTTTGTTTGTTTGTTTGTTTGTTTTTTACTTGCTGTCCTTTTGAGGGGGAATTAAGAGCAATGGGATGGGTATGGAGTAAGGATTGTGCGTGGCCAACAGCATTTAAGTTTTTGAAATTCAATAGTCCTGAAGACTGATTTAAAAACAGTTATGGGGGCTTCCCTGGTGGCGTAGTGGTTGAGAGTCTGCCTGCCAGTGCAGGGGACACAGGTTCGAGCCCTGGTCTGGGAAGATCCCACATGCCGTGGAGTAACTGGGCCCGTTAGCCACAACTACTGAGCCTGCGCGTCTGGAGCCTGTGCTCCGCAACAAGAGAGGCCGCGATAGTGAGAGGCCCGCGCGCCGCGATGAGGAGTGGCCCCCGCTTGCCACAACTAGAGAAAGCCCTCGCACAGAAACGAAGACCCAACACAGCCATAAATAAATAAATAAATAAATAAATAAATAAATAAATAAAAACAGTTATGGCTGCCTCACGAAAGTTAATAGGTAGCATCAAGTTTTATTTTATGTTTGTTGTACTTTGTCTTTGCTTTCATGCTTAGGCAAGTTACTTAGGCATGCTTAGGCAAGAATAAAATACTTTGTAAAAAATGATAACTGTTACGTTCTTCATTGTGTTAGGAATATATTGTACTATTTCAATAAATCTTTTAATTTTTTTGCTTTGTATTTTGAAATATCTGTTACTTGGGTTTTTTAAAGGATAGACTTGTAAATTCTGTCAGATGAAATCCTAATTAGACTTCTTAGACCCACACTAAGTTCCAGCCAGAAATGAGCAAACAGTGTTGAGCAGGACTTCAGGCATTCCTTGATCTTGCCCGATGGTCAAATGGCAATTCCACTCTTACAGGTTCTCAGGCCAAAAGCTTTGGGGCCATCTTTGTTTCCTCTCTTTCAGTCACATCCTATAGTCAATCTGTCAATAAATTCTACTGGCTCTAAACTCCAAAATATAACTTTTTTCACACCTACCTTATTCCAGGCCAACATCCTTTCTCATCTGGATGATTTCTAGAGCCACCTGGCTGGTCTCCCTCTCTGCTCTTGCCTCGTTCTAGTCTGGTCTCAGCAGGGTAGCCGGGTGATGCTTTGAACATAAATCAGATCATGTCACTCTTCTGCTCCTGACCCTCCAATGGCTCCCCGTCTCATAGAGGTAAAAAACCAAAGTTCTTCCCATGACCTCTAAGGCCCTGGATGATCTGATTCCTTTTCTCCTAATCTCTCAGACCTCATTCCCTAATTCTGGCCACTCTCACTTTGTTCCAGCACACAGACCCTGCTGCTTGGCCCTCAAATGCAAATGTTCTGGCCTGAGGGCCTCTCTACCAGCTGCTTCCTGGAAAGCTGTGCCAGCTATCCATAGGCTAGCGCCCTCACCTCCACTAGGTCTTTGCTGCAAGGTGGCCTTATCAGTGACGCTTCCCTCACCATTCGATTTAAAATGGCAAACTACCCGCCGTGACTCTCTCTACCCCTCATTTTCCCTCACAGCACTTAAACCACCTGACACACTGTTGTTCACTTGTTCATCTTGTTTATTGTTTGTCTTTCCCTCCTCCACTAGAATGTAAAGGCAGGTCTGTCATTTTGTTTTGTTTTGTTTTGTTCTGTTCCCACAGCTGTCTCTTCATCCTCTAGAACAGAACCAGTGCATAGCAGATGCTCAATTAATATCTGTGAGATAATTTAATGAAGCAAGAGTGGAACCACTGACATCATGGGAGAGTTGGTGAAGAGGACAGGGGGGGAGAACTTTCTTATCATTTTGTACAATCTGCTGCCTATCTTCCTCCACAGGTTAGTGTGGGAGAGTGAGCCATTCTTTACAGAGATGCAACGATGGAGATAAGCAGAGACAAGGTCTTGGGCAATTCTGAGCAGAGCTATTTTGGAGTAATTGTTTCTTCCTCCAACTGAATGTCATTTCCTAGGCATTGTTTGCTCTCCTTGGATAGTGGTCAAGTCCAGAAGTCCCGCCCCAGGTTTTCTTTAAAAGGAGAGAGGGAGTGAAATTGGGATTGTGAAAAAACATACCCACTTTGATGAGAAGGAATTTTAGAGAGAGTTCTCAATATAGGGTTGAGGTAGGTGTTCATGGTGTAAATTCATTTCTAGGATGGGTTCTCACAGGACAGCAACCCAAGATCACACAGTTTGGGATTATTTATATGAGGTTTATGGCATCCTTAGCAATGGCTTTTTTTGCCAGAAAAAATTATTCAGGGGATATTGGGATTGTTTTTAATTAATTCTTGATTTATGAAAACTGCAAATTCAAATCCCTTGTTATTCTTTGTTTTTAAGTTCAACTCATAAACCTTATTACTCCTGTTTATAAATCTGTCAACTTTTAGCAATCACTTTTAAGAGGGCTTTTACAATTTAATTGAATTATTTTAGACATTTATAAATTTAATATATTCCATATCCTTTTGAACACCTCAATTGTATAACACACAGGTTGTCAAGAACGGTAAGAGGTCTGGTAGCTTACCCTACTCAGAAGCTAACAAGTTAGCCTGTCAACATCTTTTCAATGCTAGCAGCAGACATGAGACTCCTGGGTCAGAGACAAAGAGCTTTAACACTCACAGCAATAGCATTAGCCAGAGTATCATCATTTTGCATCAGTTCACTGTTCAGTAGGTCTGGGTTAGCGGCTTCCCTGTTGGCTCAGTGGTTAAGAATCTGCCTGCCAATGCAGGGGACACAGGTTCGAGCCCTGGTCCCGGAAGATCCCACATGCCGCGGAGCAACTAAGCCTGTGCGCCACAACTACTGAGCCTGCGTACCACAACAACTGAAGCCCGCGTGCCTAGAGCCTGTGCTCCACAACTAGAGAAGCCACCGCAATGAGAAGCCCGGGCACCACAATAAAGAGTAGCCCCCGCTCACTGCAACCAGAGAAAGCCCACGCACAGCAACGAAGACCCAACGCAGCCAAAAATAAATAAATAAAATAAATAAGTTATAAAAAAGAATAGGTCTGGGTTAGGACCCAATTATAATATGACAACTAAATTTAATTGGTACCCTAAATGGGATCAAGAAACAGAAAAAAAAAGGACATTAGGTAAAAACTAAGGAAATCTGAATAAACTATGGACTTTAGTTAATTATAATGTATCATGATTGGTTCATTAATTATTCCAAGTATACAATACCAGTGTAAGATAATAATAAGGGAAATCAGGTGTAGGGTATATGGGAAATCTCTGTACTATCTTCATAAAATTTTTGTAAATGTAAAACTATTTTAAAAGAGTTTTTTAAAGTTGAGTAAATGAGAAATGTTAAATAAATTATAGAACATATTGTACTTGAGTATTGAAAACACTGTGAAAATTGTAATCAGTGACTGAAATTCAGGAACACTGGTTTTGAGCTTACCAGGGATGTCATTCTTTCTCACCAGTGTGACCTGGGAAGATATGTGACCAAACCACATCAGTGTCTACCCATAAGTTACAATTTCAGATGATTCTTAGTCAGCACTAATTAGAAGTTTTTCATCAACCACCCTGAGAATGAGCAGAGACTAACCACCAAAAGCAGAGCTGAAACCTCTCCAAGAGTGAAACATGTCTTTGTCTAGAGGGAACTGGGGCTTCTTGGTGTCTGGGTTCTCAGGGGATTTCTTCGGTGGGAAGTAACTATTAACACCAGGCTCTGGTTTACCACAGGGGCACGGCTCTTCAGAAGCTTGTGTCTTTCAGCAATCCCCTTGGCAAACATGAGTCCTTATCTACACAGGCAAGACCCCTCACTCTGGAGGGAGGGAGAGGGATTTAAGGGCCATATTCACTGATGCCCCATCCTCAATAGCTCCCTACCATCTGTCATCCCACCCTGTTCACAATCATCTAGGGATCATAGCACTATCCCTCCGGAAACACTCAAGGTCCCAAAGTGAGAGAAGAGAGTGCCAACATTTCTCGTCTGTAAAATGGAGGACAACAGGAAAGGGTTGGTCTAAGTCAGTGGTCTGGAACTTCAGTCTATGTGAGAATCATCTGGAGGGCTTGTTACAACACAAGTTACTGAGTCCCCCTCCAGAGTTCCAACTCAACAGAGGGCCAATAACTGGCATTTCTGACGAGTCCCCAGGTGATGTTGATGCTGCTGGTTGGGAAGCCACTCTTTGAGAACCACTGGCTTAAATGATCTTGAGGACATCTTTCTACTTTCGTATTTATTAAATCCATGTATCTCAGACTCATGTGATCATAAAAATCACCTGAGAACTTGCTTAAATATACAGATCAACAGGCCCTACTCTAAACCTCCTAACTCAGAATCACCAGGAGAGCACCCCGAGTGAGTCTTATGATCATAGGAGTAAGAAAATTCATTACATAAAAACTCAGGGGACCATCAATGAAGATGGTGTTAGGTTGGAGCAAGGCATGGTGGGGAGATCACAGGCAATCAAGCACAGCATGCAGCCCCAGAAGAAATGGGTAAAGGTGAAGGAGGAGGTGAGAAGGGATCATCTGGGGCACAGTTTTGCCTTGACCCCTGCCCACTGTGTGTAAAGCACTGCAGAAATCATCTCAACCACTTGGCATGCTTCTTTACTACTCTACCAATACTATTGGATGGGAAGAGCAGGAGGCTCCAGGGAGGACAAATGGCCAAAAGGTGATACAGGGTTAAAGAGCAATATTGGAAGGTCATCAACTGCAGCATTCATTGAGTGTTTTGAATGTGCTTGGTTTTCCCTAACATATAACAACCCATCAATGGAAAAGCCTTTTATTTATTTATTTATTTATTTATTTATTTACTTTTGTATCCACTCTTACATGAGGGACAAAGCTGGTCTTATGAGTAATTAGAGCATATGGCTTCTAAAGCCTCTTATGGCCAAGGAGACCATATGTCCAGGTTTTCCCCGGAAAATTTACTATTATCGCAGTTTCCTGTGCAGTCCTCGCTCCCATTCTCTCTCAAAAGTATCCTGGCTTAATAACTTACATTACTTATATAAGTTACGTATAGCTCTAAAATTCCACATGTCCATAGATCTAGTCATAGTCACATATTTGTCTAATGCCTTACATCTTAAAAGGCATTTTTGTAAAATGAGTTGAAGTTCTTATCCCCACTGCGACATTCTGGAAACACAGACTCAGAGAGCCTAAGTGACATGACCAACATAACAATGCTATTTGTGAATCAGAACTAAAGCCTCTTCTAAACCATAGACCAATGGGTTTCTTCCATAGATTATTATTTGAAAGTAAAGTGTTCCTTCTCTTTAAATTATATTATCCATGTATCCCAGAAAACAAAAATTCTGTCATGAAGATGTTTATTCCTTTTTTATTTATTTTTAAAATAAAAATATTCTAAGCCTCCATCAACTAATACATCTGTGGAGTTAAGTAGAGAGGTAGTAGAAAGCTGGGTCTACTATAGTAGGTAACAAAGCATATGCCACCACCGTAACCTCACCACACCCTGGCAGGAAGTAGAAAGAAAAATGGTAACAGAAGGAAAGAACAGTGAGTAGAAAGGCAAATCCCCTCCAAGGTATTTTTTGAGGGAAGGTGTAGGGCGAGGAGGGCATCACAATTCCTGCTTCCCAATTTTGCCTGCATAGTCCCCAGTAATGCTAGTCAGTTCATATTAAACAGAAACTAATTCTGTCTGAAAGCAATGTGAGGCTTTAATTCAGCCTAAATTCTCCTCTTACAGATTAAGGAGCAGAGAGAAATTTCTCCTTATAGAGAAAGCCCCGGCCCAATGATGGCAACCAAGATGCTCCATTTAAAAGACCGTTTTCAAAACGTCACCATCCTAGAAAGAAGTCTTATTTAGAATGACCAAGAATCTTCCTGGAGGTATTTCTCCCTTTCTTCTCTGAAAGTCAGCTTCAGGACCATGTTGTTTTTCCCTGGTGTGACCGCCTGCCCTTCTTTCCTGCAGCACGTTCAGGGGGGCTGCTTGATTAAACAAGAGACTCAAGGAGAAGGCCGTTAGAAAATTGGAAAGAGTGGCAGCTAGAGACCAGATGCTCCTGCCTTATAAATTAGTAGAAGATTATGCACAGCCAGCTGTACCATATAAATGCCCGGTTTTTATACCACACCATGACCCTCTGTGTTTATCACATGGTCCAGCATCTGGTCAATTCCATCCCCAACTCCCATATATCTATTCAAATCAAGCATTGGCTGGGGATTTATCTCAATCTCAATCAGTATACCCTCCTGAGGTCCTAACTTGCAGCGTGGCAGAGAATTAACCCAGCAAGTCCTTTGTATCATGACTGTAAGTTCCTCATTCATCTGGAGGATCATTTTATTTTCACAAGGTTTAGAAGGTGAGTAGTGGCAAAATAAGGAATGCATGCATGTATGTAGATAATAAAGACTAGATATAGATATAGATACAGATATAGAAATATAAGCCTCAAAGTCTTTACATACCAAGATATGGATTTTCTAGAATAAGGTAAAAGTAATGTTTTGTATGCCTTGAATAATTAAGATAAAAAGGAAAGAGACTTTCTTGTGTTTTTAAATCTTGAGCTAAATCTGAGGTTACAGAAAGTTTTCTAAATTTCTTTCTTTTGTAGAGACAGTTTTTCCAAGAAAAAAATCCATTAATTGATTATTGGCTTTGGTTGTTTTGTTTTAAATGTCTTTGTTCGTTTATTTTTAATGCGACCCAAGTTATGTGGGCCCATCTTTGTGGTGCAGCCCAAAGAATACTCTGATCTTCCCCTCATGCCACACATCAAAACAAATTCTAGATTGACCAAAGAATTAAATGGAAAAAAGTTAAACAAAAAGAAACTTAGAAGAAGACACTTTAACAATTTTTTCTGATCTCTGGAAGGTAAAGGGCTTTAGATTATAAAAACAAGGGAAGACATTATAGTGGAAAAAGATTGATAGATTTTATCCCATAAAACTTTAAATTTTCTAAATTTTCAAATTTAGCACAACCTGAATTAAAAGACAAACAGCATGGTGTGATTTTTTTTTTTTTTTTGCAACAGATAATGAACAAAGAATTAATAATCTTAACATATGGAAAACTCTTAGGGAACAACAAGGAAAACACCAAAGCAACAGATAAATAGGAAAAAGACAGAATTAAACAGTTCTCAACAGAGAAAATACAAATTGCCAGTAAATTTTTGTTTTGCACAGTTCATTAGTAATGTTAAAATCTTAAGTTGAAACAAAGTACCATTCTACACTATCAGCTAGGAAAGATTAAATTGTAATAACAAGGATGGGATGAGATCGATAAATGGGGCAATCAATCTGGAAAGCAAATTAGCTTCAAACTGTTCAGATCCTTTGACTCAGAAATTTTACTTCTGGGCCTCTATACTAAGGGTGAAAATTTCAAAATGCAGGTGTAAATTCAGGCACAGTCATATTCACTACAGTGTAAGTTTAATAGCAAAACAAAGAGTGGAAACCATCTAAATGCTCTTCAGCTATAGGGAAATGGCAAAGTACATTGGATGTGTCCTTTAGGCTATTAAGTTCTCATTAAAAATCATTCTTACAAGAATTTGTAATGACATAGGAAGGGGGAATAAATGCACATTTCTCTGGCCTAATTAATGTGGCACCTTTTTCATGGGCATTTGATCTGCATCATGTCCAGTCTATGTGAAGCTTTCCACACAGTACTGAAAGGAATAAGAGTATACCACCCCGAGATATGTCAATTTGGCATAAAGATTATTTTGAGCTAGAGGAAATTAAGAATCAACAGACGCAGGAAGACTTCTCTGCCCTCCCCTTACCTGCCTACATGCAGGGCATAAATTTCCCTTTGTGAAGGGTGGCTTAAGTTCTCCCCATGTTCCTGTTCCAGAATGAGGAAAGCGACCTTTATTACGAGAGACAGTCAACACCAAGGTGACTCTGCATAAACAAACTTTACTAAAATAACCTGTATCTTCCACTAGTTCCCTCATACATTTCCTAGTTACTTCCCCACAATTTATAGTCCCTTGAAGTCCAAACCCTCTTTTGTTTGTTAAAATGTTACATGAGCTCCCAAGTCTAACCCCTCCTTTGAGTTTCACTTCTTTTCTGTGAATTCCTGTGCACGTAAGAATATTAATAAATGTGTATTTGTTTTCTCTTGTTAATCTGTCTTTTGTCAGTTAAGTTCACAGCCCCCCAGACACCGAACCTAAGAGGATAGAGGAAAGGTTTTTCCTCCCCAACAGTTTTTGACATGTAGAAATTCTTTCATGAAGCTTAGCTATTATTGTCATTCTCATTTAATCCTTGAAACAACTCTGTAAAGTTGGCATTGTTTTACCCATTTCATGAAAGAGTGAAACAAGGCTCACTGAGGTCAAGTGCAGGGATATGTAACTGAACTACTGTTTGAACAAAGGTGGGTCAGAATCCACAGACCATGTTTTTCTCAACACATTCTGCTCCAAAGACTGGAGAATTCAACAAGACTCATCATAAAATGCAACAATATTCCACATTAAAAAGTTGTTTTCAATTGTTTGCAGGGTTGCATTTTTGTACTTTGGGGTAGGTATAGAAAGAAATGGCCAAGAATGACTCTGATTGGTGGTAAGGAGGATGGTTTAAGATCTTAAGATTATTCTAAATTAAAGCAATATGAAAAAGAGCTATCATACTAATAGTAACACTTGACTTGCATAAAAAAAAGAGTTTAAAAAAATTTGCAGTAGAATGATATACCTTTTTTTCTATGATTTTATCCAACTTTAGAGTCTTCTGATACCTGGAGGCAAGTATGCCTGTAAATTGCAAATCTGAATTTCTAAACCTGGACTCTGAAGCATGTTTTGAGTGGAATGCTATAAATGTGACCCAGCTGTTACCTACACTTGCAACAAACAGAGGTGTCTCAAAATGGCTTCAAGTGACTTATAAATATCAGTGATGCAAGAAAAAGAAATTACTGGCACAAAAACAGAAATATAGATCAATGGAACAGGGTAGAAAGCCCAGAGATAAACCCACCCACATCTGGTCACCTTATCTTTGACAAAGGAGGCAAGAATATACAATGGAGAAAAGACAGCCTCTTCAATAAGTGGTGCTGGGAAAACTGGATAGCTACCTGTAAAAGAATGAAATTAGAACACTCCCTAACACTATACACAAAAATAAACTCAAAATGGATTAAAGACCTAAATGTAAAGCTGGACACTATAAAACTCTTAGAGGAAAACATAGGCAGAACACTCTATGACGTAAATCACAGCAAGATCCTTTTTTACCCACCTCCTAGAGTAATGGAAATAAAAAACAAAAATAAACAAATGGGACCTAATGAAACTTAAAGCTTTTGCACAGCAAAGGAAACCATAAACAAGATGAAAAGACAACCCTTAGAATGGGAGAAAATATTTGCAAACAAAGCAACTGACAAAGGAATAATCTCCAAAATATACAAGCAGCTCATGCAGCTCAATATCAAAAAAACAAATAACCCAATCCAAAAATGGGTGGAAGACCTAAATAGACATTTCTGCAGAGAAGACATACAGATTGCCAACAAACACATGAAAAGATGCTCAACATCTCTAATCATTAGAGAAATGCAAATCAAAACCACAATGAGGTATCACCTCACACCGGTCAGAATGGCCATCATCAAAAAATCTAGAAACAATAAATGCTGGAGAGGGTGTGGAGAAAAGGGAACCCTCCTGCACTGTTGGTGGGAATGTAAATTGATACAGCCACTATGGAGAACAGTATGGAGGTTCCTTAAAAAACTAAAAATAGAACTACCATACGACCCAGCAATCCCACTACTGGGCATATACCCTGAGAAAACCATAATTCAAAGAGTCATGTACCAAAATGTTCATTGCAGCTCTATTTACAATAGCCAGGACATGGAAGCAACCTAAGTGTCCATCATCGGACGAATGCATAAAGAAGATGTGGCACATATACACAATGGAATATTACTCAGCCATAAAAAGAAATGAAATGGAGGTATTTGTAATGAGGTGGATGGAGTTAGAGTATGTCATACAGAGTGAAGTAAGTCAGAAAGAGAAAAACAAATACAGTATGCTAACACATATATATGGAATCTAAGGGAAAAAAAAAAAAAGGTCATGAAGAACCTAGTGGCAAGATGGGAATAAAGACACAGACCTACTAGAGAATGGACTTGAGGATATGGGGAGGGGGAGGGGTGAGATGTGACAGGGTGAGAGAGTGGCATAGACATATATACACTACCAAATGTAAAATAGATAGCTAGTGGGAAGCAGCCGCATAGCACAGGGAGATCAGCTCGGTTCTTTGTGACCACCTAGAGGGGTGGGATAGGAAGGGTGGGAGGGAGGGAGATGCACGAGGGAAGAGATATGGGAACATATGTATATGTATAACTGATTCACTTTGTTATAAAGCAGAAGCTAACACACCATTGTAGAGCAATTATACTTCAATAAAGATGTTTTAAAAAAAAATCTACAAACAATAATTGCTGGAGAAGGTGTGGAGAAAAGGGTACCCTCCTGCCCTGTTGGTGGCAATGTAAATTGATACAGCCACTATGGAGAACAGTATGGAGATTCCTCAAAAAACTAAAAATAGAACTACCATATGACCCAGCAATCCCACTACTGGGCATATACCCTGAGAAAACCATAATTCAAAAAGAGTCATGTACCACAATGTTCACTGTAGCTCTATTTACAATAGCAGGACATGGAGGCAACCTAAGTGTCCATCAACAGATGAATGGATAAAGAAGATGTGGCACAATGGAATATTACTCAGCCATAAAAAGGAATGAAATTGAGTTATTTGTAATGAGGTGGATGGACCTAGAGTCTGTCATACAGAGCGAAGTAAGTCAGAAAGAGAAAAACAAATACCGTGTGCTAACACATATATATGGAATCTAAAAATACGGTACTGATGAATCTAGTGGTAGGGCAAGAATAAAGATGCAGACATAGAGAACGGACTTGAGGACACAGGGTTTGGGGGGAAGGGGAAGCTGAGATAAAGTGAGAGAGTAGCATTGACACAAATACACTACCAAATGTAAACTGGATGGCTAGTGGGAAGCTGCTGCATGGCACAGGGAGATCAGCTCGATGCTTTGTGACGACCTAGAGGGGTGGGATAGGGAGGGTGGGAGGGAGGTTCAAGAGGGAGGGGATATGGGGATATATGTATACATATAACTGATTCACTTTGTTGTACAGCAGAAACTAACACAACATTGTAAAGCAATTATACTCCAATAAAGGTGAAAAAAAAAGGAAAAGAAATTTGTTTGTTTCTACTATACCATGATGTTAAATGCATTCTCTTTATTAGATTTTTGTTACCTACATTTCCCCTTGGTTTATTTTTGAAAGATAACATCCCTTTTACCATATTTGAGACATATGTCAGTATGGACGTTTGTACGTTAGAGTTAGTAAGAGAAGGGGCTGCTGCAAGGTGTGTCTCTGGTACAGAAAAGAGTCATTGAAGACTTCAAAGTGATTTTGAAAATATTTAGGTATTAGAGGGAAAGAACCATCATGCAAGAACATTAAATTAATAAAGATGATTTTAAAAAAGCAAAGGAGGTGAGGGAAATGAGCTGCCTCCTTTTTTCCAAGATTTCATCTCATTTTAACTTTTTTTTAGGTACTCTGGATGCAAACATGTCTGTAAACATTACCAATGTGAAGCTGCACTTCTTGAATTGGAAGCACATTATTCAATAGAATAGTATAAACATGATCACAGCTGTTTAAGAACATAGGTGTTCCAACATGGTCCACCAAGTGGCTTTTAAATATTGATGATGCAAGAAACATTAACTTGGTTTTATGTAATCGGGCACTACTGGATTTTGCAAGGCTTCAGATTTTACTGCTAGTAAAAGGTGTAAGTCGAGTCCTCCCTCACCACCAATTTCTTCACCTCGGACCTCCCCCCAACTCCGCTTTTCCAGCATAATAAACAGTTGAATCCCAGCATAATAAACCAATTTTGTAAGATGGTTTTATAATCAACCTAGAATATAGATGATACAAATGTCTTTCCCTAGTATGGGGACATTTATGAGATCATCCTTTCTGACCTCTTCATTCTCAAGGCAAGGGTGGAGGGGTAGGCAGCCGAGAAGAGTGAGAGGAAAAAATTCACCTTTCCAGGTGCTTTAAAACCAAACATTATATATTTGCCACAGGAAAGAAAGAAAGAGATGAAGAGAGGGAGAGAGGAAGGAAGGAAACAGAAGTTCTCCTGTCAAGAAACTTGCCATGGTGAGTGTGACGTGAGAATAAGAGCAGTTTGGGGAGATAAATAGCAGTAGTTTGGGATTTGTTTTGTTTTGTTGGTTTGTTTTTAGTTACTGGCTTCAAATCACAATGAAAATTTCAAAAACAGAAAACATTAACTTTAAAAACTGAACAAAGGACCCTCAACATCATTTGAAGGGAAAATAGTTACCTTCGGATACAATGGCTAGTGGCCATATGGATCTGTGTTTTAATACTGAGGCATGTCACACACACAAGCATACACAATATTTCTGCTGCCCTCTTACTAATGGATTTCAGAGGTATTTCCGTTCAGTCTCTCTGAGGTCTGGTGGGGATGGGGAAATGAGAGAGGAAGTCGCTGGTTCCATGGGAAATGGAGCTTGGGTGCAGCCCCTTGAGCTGGAAGAAAGATAAGCCACCTGGGATCCAGCTAACTCACCCAGGCAGCTCAGGATGAGTACCCACAGCCATCCTCAATTTTCTCTTTTTATTTCTTTAATTAATTTTTATTGGAGTATAGTTGATTTACAATGTTGTGTTAGGTTCTGCTGTACAGCAAAGTGAATGAGTTATACATATACATATATCCACCCTTTTTAAGATTCTATTCCCATATAGATCATTATAGAGTATTAAGTAGAGTTTCCTGTGCTGTACAGTAGGTTCTTATTAGTTATCTATTCTATATAGAGTAGTGTGTATATGTCAGTCCCAATCTCTCAGTTTATCCCTCCCCCCACCCTTTCCCCCTTGGTAACCATAAGTTAGTTTTCTACATCTGTGACTCTATTTCTCAGACAATTTTCTACAGTATGGTTGAAACCCTGCTTTCTGTGCCTAGGAAATATTTTTTATGTTGGAATATCAAGAAACTAGGCTTCTTTTGAATTACCCAGCTTTTCTTTCACAATCGTTGACTGTTTTGTAGAATAAAACTCAGGAGAAACTCAACAATCCACTAACCAGAATCCTTCTTTAACTAGTAATTTTGCATATTTCCTCTAAAATTAAAGTTGAAGCTTACACTCTTCAGTGCTTTTGGTTGCAAACAACAGCAGATTTTCTGGCTAATTTAAAGTAAACAGGAATTTTCTCGAAGGATATAAATTAGTTCACGGAACTGTTGGGAGAACTGTGTTTAGGCAGAAACTAAGGTCAGCAAAGCCCAGCCCACGTCCTGCTGAACTCTGCTCATCCTAGGTCCTGGCTGCCGGGCCACCAGCCTCACAGCCGTCATTACAAATAGTATCTAAGTGGTCCCAAGCCTTTGATGCTCCCAGTGAGAGTATCTGACTGGCCACCCTTTGGCCACCCACCGATGCCCTAGCAGTCAGGGGTCAAGAGTAGAAAATGGATCTGCCTCCCGTGGCTTCCACTGGGGTCGGGCAAGCCCTGTCTCCCATCCATCTTTGGATTCTCCCCAAATAGGAAGGACACGGGGCATCCAGAACCACAAATTTTAGGGCTTTATGATAGGCACTTCACTTACATTGTCTCATTTAACTATGACAATAACTGTATTATCCCCATTTTAAAGATGCAAAATTGAGGCTCGGATAAGTTCAGTTGTCCATTAGGATGAGATCCGAGGTACTGAAGTGCTATCCCAAACCTCAAAGAAATCTGAAATAATGCATACTCTAATTCTAATAGTAGATGTGTTTGAGTGTATGTTTTGGGTTTTTAAAAATTTTTATTTTACATTGGACTATAGTTGATTTACAACGTTGTGTTAGTTTCAGGTGTACAGCAAAGTGATTCAGTTATACATATACAGAATGTATTTTCTTTGAACAGCGGTGATCTAAATGTGACACAGGTGGTAACACCCTTAACCAAAACATAGGTTTAATAGAACACCATTTCTTCAGACACACTGGTTTCATAGTACATGAATCTTTAAGAAGAGATTAGTGTCTCTGCTATTTTATAAGCTGCAAACATACTTTCTTCAAGCTAATCTATCAATCTATCTGCAGGTATGGAAGGAACAGATACTCCTCGTTTAGAAGAAGGAATCTATGCATGAAAGACAGCAGAGAAGGCGCGGTTTTTTACCTCTTGGTGACCCCACAGAACACTACTGACCCCCTGTGGCCATATTTCAAAGTGCCATCTTCAACTGAAACCCAGCTGCTTCTGAGGGCCAAACAGCAACAGCAGGAGAGGTCCCCTAAGTACCATGGTCCCTGTGCTCCTGTGTCATCATTGGGAAACTGGTTGTCATTGTACTGGCATGTGGAATCACTGAGCTAATAAGCCCAGTTTTGCTCTGCTCGAAAGCCACAGCCCACATCCTGAGGATTTGCCCAGTTCTACCCACAGCACGACGTCCGTATTGTGTTTGTTTATATTCACTGAGCACCTTTCCTATTTGGGCCTTCTGACAAGCATTTGCCCTCCATTGTCTCATTTAATCATTGCAATAATTGTGTTGTGCCCGTTTTACAGATGAGAAGTTTAAGTTCAAAGATCAGTAATTCCCCCCCACCCCACCCCAAGTCAGATGAATAAAAAGAGATTTTGAAAAAATGATTCAAATCTTCCTCCCAAGTTCTGCTAACGTCTCCATGAAGGCTCCTATGACTATTTGGCCCACAGAAATCTCACCCCTTCTAGACTTTAGTACTTAGCATATGCTGTTTTGTATTATCTTCATGTGTGTGGTAAAAACTTTGGGTGGTTGCTGGATGGGAGGGAATGTGGGTTTGTAAACCCAGAACAGAAAATCTTTCCAGGGCTGGAATCTGCACACGTATGAAGAGAGAACAATAGAGACGGCTGATACGTAACACGGCTCACCGTGTGCTGGGGACAGGACATCTCAAAATGCTTTACGTGCTCTAATGATTACATCTTCATCTCAACCCCACAGTGTAGGTATTATTAATAGCTTCGTTTTACAGATGACAAAACTAAAACACTGAGAAGTTAAATAAATTGCTGTTATGAGTTGAATTGTGTCGCCCCAAAATTCATATGTTGAAGTCCTAATCCCCAGCACCTCAGAATGTGATCTTATTTGGAAATAGGGTCATCGAAGATGTAGTTAGTTAAGAGAAGGTCATACTGCAGGAGGGTGGGCCCCTAATCCAGTATGACCGTGTCCTTATAAAAAGAATGACATGGGAAGAGACAGACACATACACAGAGAGAATGGCACGTAAAGACTGGAGTTATGTTGCCACAAGCTAAGAGCACCAAAGATGGCCAGCAAGCCACCAGAAGCTAGGGGAGAGGGCTGGAACAGATCACAGCCCTCAGAAGGAACCAACACTGCTGATGCTTGATTTTGGATTTCTAGCCTCCAGAACTGTGAGATGATAAATTTCTGTTGTTCTAAGCGACCCAGTTTGTGGTACTTTGTTAGGCAGCCCTAGGAAAATGATACAGTTGTGTAAGGTCACACAGCTCCTAAGTGGTGAAGGCTGAAAATGAACCTGGGCTGTGGGGCTTGGGAGCCCGTGCACAGTCCTGGAGAGAAATGGGGAGAAGGAAGGAGGGAATTGATGACAGACGTTCCTCCAGGCCCTTGGCAGGGTGGCCAGCACCTAGGACCAGGTGGGAAAAGGGATCTGACTCAGAATCCCCACACTGCAGAAGCTGTTAACTCTGTCCCCTGTCTCTCATTTGTACTTCTTATCACCCAGGGTCCCCAGGTCGTCATAGGAGCAATGCCATCAGCAGCAACAGTGGCAATGGTGATGGTTGCCCATGCCACCTTTGACCTTTAAGTTAGGTGTGCGTACCGCCTGTCAGACACCCACAGCAGCAAACAAGTATCCCAAAAATGTTAGCAAGGTTGTTTATAGTTAATAGCTTTATTGACACACAACTGACATACAATAAACTGCACATATTGACAGTGTACAGTTTGATAAGTTATGTCAAAGGTATATACCCATGACACCATCACCACAGTCCAGATACAAGGCATGTCCATCATCTACAAAAGTCTCATTGTGTCCCTTTGTATTATCTCCCTCCACCCCTTCTATCCACCTCTCTGTCTCCAGGCATCGTTGATCTGCTTTCTTTCACTATACATTAGCTTGTATTTTATCAAATTTTATATAAATATAATCATATAGCATGCACTATTTTTGCCTGGTTTCTTTCACTCAACTTAATTATTCATCCACTTAGTTTTGCATATCAGTAATCCATTCCTTTTTATCACTGAGTAGAATTTCACTGTATGGTATATCACGATTTATACTTTCACCTGGGTTTTTTTTTTTTTTCATTGTGGTAAGATATACATAACATAAAATTTACCATCTTAACCATTTTTTAATGTACAGATCACTGGTATTAAATACACTTGTAAAGTTGTGCCACCATCACCACCATCCATCTCCATAACTCTCTCCATCTTGTAACACTGAAACTCTATACCCATTAAACAAATAACTCTCCACCTCCCTCTCTGTCCAGACCCTGGTCACCACCATTCTACTTTCTGTCTTTATTATTTTAACTACTCTAAGTGCCTCATTTAATACGAGTTACACAGAATTTGTCTTTTTGTGACTAGTTTATTTCACTTAGCATAATGTCCTCAAGGTTTATCCATGTTGCAGCATATGTCAGAATTCCCTCCCTTTTTAAGGCTGAATAATATTGTATTGTACGTATACACCATGCTCTGTTTATCCATCGATGGACACTTAGGTTGATTTCATGTTTTAGCTAATGTGAATAATGCTGCTATGAATTCTTTGAGATCCTGCTTTCAATTCTTTTGGGTGTATACCCAGAAGTGGAATTGCTGGATCACATGGTAATTTAAGGAACTGCCATACTATTTTCCGCACTGGCTGTACCATTTTACATTAAAATTTTCACAAAGCCCAATTTGTCTACTTTTTCATTTGGTGCCTGTGCCTTTGGTTTCACATCCAAGAAATCATTGCCATAGCTTTTGCCCTGTGTTTTCTTCTAAGAGTGTTATAGTTTTAGGTCTTTCATTTAGACCTTTAAACCATTTTTAGTTAATTTTTGTATGTGGTGTTAGGTAAGAGTCCAGTTGCATTATTTTGCATATGGATATCCAGTTTTCTCAGTACCATTTGTTGAAAAGACTGTCCTTTCCCCATTGAATGGTTTTGACATTCTTGTCAAAAACAATTTGACTATATATGTAAGGGTTTATTTCTGGGCTCACTATTCCATTCCATTGACCTATATGTCTGTCTTTATGCCACTGCCACACTGTTTTGATTACTTTAGCTTTGTAGTAAAATTTGAAATCAGGAAGTTCAAGTCCTCCAGCTTTGTTCTTTCTTTTTCAAGATTGCTTTGGCTATTTCAGGTCCTTCAAGAGTCCATATAAGTTTTAGGATGGGTTTTTGGCCAAAAAAAGCTCCATGTCATTGGGATTTTGATAAGGATTGCATTGAATCTGTAGCTCGCTTTGGGTAATATTGACATTTTAACATTATTAATTCTTCCAACTCATGAACATGGGATGTGTTTCCATTTATTTATGTCTTCTTTAATTTCTTTCAGTCACGGTTTGAAATTAACATTGTATAAATGCTTTACTTCTTTCATTAAGTTAATTACTAAGTATTTTATTCTTTTTGATGTTATTGTATGTGGAATTGTTTTTGTAATTACCTTTTCAGAACTTCTCTTCTGTTAGTAGAGAAGTTTAGTAGAGAAATGCAACTGATTTTTGTGTGTTGATTTTGCATCTTGCTACTTTGCGGAATTCATTTATTAGTTCTACCAATTTTTTTGTGGCACACTTAGGGTTTTTTACATATAAGATCATATCATCTGTGAACAGAGATCATTTTACTTCTTCTTTTCCAATTTGGATACCTCTTATTGCTTTTTATTGCCTAATTTCTCTGGCTAGGACTTCCACCCTATGCTGAATAAAAGTGGTGAGAGTGGTCATCCTTCTCTTGTTCCTACCCTTAGAGGTAAAGCTTTCAGCCTTTCACTATTGAGTATGATGTTCACTATGGGGTGTTTTGTATATGGCTTTTATTATGTTGAAGTACTTTCCTTCTATCCCTAGTTTATTTATTTTTTTATTTTTTAATTTTTATTTTTTATACAGCAGGTTCTTACTCGTCATCAATTTTATACACATCAGTGTATACATGTCAATCCCAATCACCCAATTCATCATACCACCATCCCCACCCCCCCGCGGCTTTCCCCCCTTGGTGTCCATACCTGTGTTCTCCACAGCTGTGTCTCAACTTCTGCCCTGCAAACCGGTTCATCTGTACCATTTTTCTAGGTTCCACATACATGCGTTAATATATGATATTTGTTTTTCTCTTTCTGACTTACTTCACTCTGTATGACAGTCTCTAGACCCATCCACGTCTCAACAAATGACTCAATTTCGTTCCATTTTATGGCTGAGCGATATTCCATTGTATATATGTACCACAACTTCTTTATCAATTCATCTGTCGATGGGCATTTAGGTTGCTTCCATGACCTGGCTATTGTAAATAGTGCTGCAATGAACATTGGGGTGCATGTGTCTTTTTGAATTATGGTTTTTTCTAGGTATATGCCCAGTAGTGGGATTGCTGGTTCATACAGTAATTCTATTTTTAGTTTTTTAAGGAACCTCCATACTGTTCTCCATAGTGGCTGTATCAATTTACATTCCCACCGACAGTGCAAGAGGGTTCCCTTTTCTCCACACCCTCTCCAGTATTTGTTGTTGGTAGATTTTTCTGATGATGCCCATTCTAACTGGTGTGAGGTGATACCTCATTGTAGTTTTGATTTGCATTTCTCTAATAATTAGTGATGTTGAGCAGCTTTTCATGTGCTTCTTGGCCATCTGTATGTCTTCTTTGGAGAAATGTCTATTTAGGTCTTCCACCCATTTTTGGATTGGGTTGTTTCTTTCTTTAATATTGAGCTGCATGAGCTGTTTATATATTTTGGAGATTAATCCTTTGTCTGTTGATTCATTTGCAAATATTTTCTCCCATTCTGAGGGTTGTCTTTTAGTCTTGTTTATGGTTTCCTTTGCTGTGCAAAAGCTTTTAAGTTTCATTAGGTCCCATTTGTTTATTTTTGCTTTTATTTCCATTACTCTAGGAGGTGGATCAAAAAAGATCTTGCTGTGATTTATGTCAAAGAGTGTTCTTCCTATGTTTTCCTCTAAGAGTTTTATATTGTCCGGTCTTACATTTAGGTCTCGAATACACTTTGAGTTTATTTTTGTGTATGGTGTTAGGGAGTGTTCAAATTTCATTCTTTTACATGTAGCTGTCCAGTTTTCCCAGCACCACTTATTGAAGAGACTGTCTTTTCTCCATTGTATATCCTTGCCTCTTTTGTCATAGATTAGTTGACCATAGGTGCGTGGGTTTATCTCTGGACTTTCTATCTTGTTCCATTGATCTATGTTTCTCTTTTTGTGCCAGTACCATATTGTCTTGATTACTGTAGCTTTGTAGTATAGTCTGAAGTCAGGGAGTCTGATTTCTCCAGCTCCGTTTTTTTCCCTCAGGACTGCTTTGGCTATTCGGAGTCTTTTGTGTCTCCATACAAATTTTAAGATTTTTTGTTCTAGTTCCGTAAAAAATGCCATTGGTAATTTTATAGGGATTGCATTGAATCTGTAGATTGCTTTAGTAGAGTCATTTTCACAATATTGATTCTTCCAATCCAAGAACATGGTATATCTCTCCATCTGTTAGTAACATCTTTAATTTCTTTCAACAGTGTCTTATAGTTTTCTGCCTACAGGTCTTTTGTCTCCCTAGGTAGGTTTATTCCTAGGTATTTTATTCTTTTTGTTGCAGTGGTAAATGGGAGTGTTTCTTTAATTTCTCTTTCAGATTTTTCATCATTAATGTATAGGAATGCAAGAGATTTCTGTGCATTAATTTTGTATCCTGCAGCTTTACCAAATTCATTGATTAGCTCTAGTAGTTTTCTGGTGGCATTTTTAGGATTCTCTGTGTATAGTATCATGTCATCTGCAAACAGTGACAGTTTTACTTCTTCTTTTCCAATTTGTATTCCTTTTATTTCTTTTTCTTCTCTGATTGCTGTGGCTAGGACTTCCAAATCTATGGTGAATAATAGTGGTGAGAGTGGACATCCTTGTCTTGTTCCTCATCTTCGAGGAAATGCTTTCAGTTTTTCACCATTGAGAATGATGTTTGCTGTGGGTTTGTCGTATATGGCCTTTATTATGTTGAGGTAGGTTCCTTCTATGCCCTCTTTCTGGAGAGTTTTTATCAGAAATGGGTGTTGAATTTTGTCAAAAGCTTTTTCTGCATCTATTGAGATGACCATATTGGTTTTATTCTTCAATTTGTTAATATGGTGTATCACATTGATTTGCGTATATTGAAGAATCCTTGCATCCCTGGGATAAATCCCACTTGATCATGATGTATGATCCTTTTAATGTGTTGTTGGATTCTGTTTGCTAGTATTTTGTTGAGGATTTTTGCATCTATATTCATCAGTGATATTGGTCTGTAATTTTCTTTTTTTGTGGTATCTTTGTCTGGTTTTGGTATCAGGGTTATGGTGACCTCATAGAATGAGTTTGGGAGTGTTCCTTCCTCTGCAATTCTTTGGAAGAGTTTGAGAAGTATGGGTGTTAGCTCTTCTCTAAATGTTTGATAGAATTCACCTGTGAAGCCATTTGGTCCTGGACTTTTGTTTGTTGGAAGATTTTTAATCACAGTTTCAATTTCATTATTTGTGATTGGTCTGTTCATATTTTCTATTTCTTCCTGGTTCAGTCTTGGAAGGTTATACCTTTCTAAGAATTTGTCCATTTCTTCCAGGTTGTCCATTTTATTGGCATATAGTTGCTTGTAGTAGTCTCTTAGGATGCTTTGTATTTCTGCGGTGTCTGTTGTAACTTCTCCTTTTTCATTTCTAATTTTATTGATTTGAGTCCTCTCCCTCTTTTTTCTTGATGAGTCTGGTTAATGGTTATTCAATTTTGTTTATCTTCTCAAAGAACCAGCTTTTAGTTTTATTGATCTTTGCTATTGTTTTCTTTGTTTCTATTTCATTTATTTCTGCTCTGATCTTTATGATTTCTTTCCTTCTGCTAACTTTGGGTTTTGTTTGTTCTTCTTTCTCTAGTTCCTTTAGGTGTAAGGTTAGATTGTTTACTTGAGATTTTTCTTGTTTCTTGAGGTAGGCTTGTATAGCTATAAAATTCCCTCTTAGAACTGCTTTTGCTGCATCCCATAGGTTTTGGATCGTCGTGTTTTCATTGTCATTTGTCTCTAGGTATTTTTTGATTTCCTCTTTGATTTCTTCAGTGATCTCTTGGTTATTTAGTAATGTATTGTTTAGCCTCCATGTGTTTGTGTTTTTTACGTTTTTCCCCTGTAATTCATTTCTAATCTCAAAGCATTGTGGTCAGAAAAGATGTTTGATATGATTTCAATTTTCTTAAATTTACTGAGGCTTGATTTGTGACCCAAGATGTGATCTATCCTGGAGAATGTTCCATGCACACTTGAGAAGAAAGTGTAATCTGCTGTTTTTGGATGGAATGTCTTATAAATATCAATTAAATTTATCTGGTCTATTGTGTCATTTAAAGCTTGTGTTTCCTTATTAATTTTCTGTTCGGATGATCTGTCCATTGGTGCAAGTGTGGTGTTGAAGTCCCCCACTATTATTGTGTTACTGTCAATTTCCTCTTTTATAGCTGTTAGCAGTTGTCTTATGTATTGAGGTGCTCCTATGTTCGGTGCATATATACTTATAATTGTTATATCTTCTTCTTGGATTGATCCCTTGATCATTATGTAGTGTCCTTCCTTGTCTCTTGTAACATCCTTTATTTCAAAGTCTCTTTTATCTGATATGAGTATTGCTACTCCAGCTTTCTTTTGATTTCCATTTGCATGGAATATCTTTTTCCATCCCCTCACTTTCAGTTTGAATATGTCCCAAGGTCTGAAGTGGGTCTCTTGTAGACAGCATACATATGGGTCTTGTTTTTGTATCCATTCAGCAAGCCTGTGTCTTTTGGTTGGAGCATTTAATCCATTCACGTTTAAGGTAATTATCGATATGTATGTTCCTATGACCATTTTCTTAATTGTTTTGGGTTTGTTTTTGTAGGTCCTTTTCTTCTCTTGTGTTTCCCACTTAGAGAAGTTCCTTTAGCATTTGTTGTAGAGCTGGTTTGGTGGTGCTGAATTCTCTTAGCTTTTGCTTGTCTGTAAAGCTTTTGATTTCTCCATCGAATCTGAATGAGATCCTTGCCGGATAGAGTAATCTTGGTTGTAGGTTCTTCCTTTTCATCACTTTAAGTATATCATGCCACTCCCTTCTGGCTTGTAGAGTTTCTGCTGAGAAATCAGCTGTTAACCTTATGGGAGTTCCCTTGTATGTTATTTGTCATTTTTCCCTTGCTGCTTTCAATAATTTTTCTTTGTCTTTAATTTTTGCCAATTTGATTACTATGTGTCTCAGAGTGTTTATCCTTGGGTTTATCCTGTATGGGACTCGCTGTGCTTCCTAGGCTTGGATGGCTATTTCCTTTCCCATGTTACGGAAATTTTCCACTATAATCTTCAAATATTTTCTCGGGTCCTTTCTCTCTCTCTTCTCCTTCTGGGACCCCTATAATGCGAATGTTGTTGCACTTAATGTTGTCCCAGAGGTCTCTTAGGCTGTCTTCATTTCTTTTCATTCTTTTTTCTTTATTCTGTTCCGCAGCAGTGAATTCCACCATTCTGTCTTCCAGGTCACTTATCTGTTCTTCTGCCTCAGTTATTCTGCTATTGATTCCTCTAGTGTAGTTTTCATTTCAGTTATTGTATTGTTCATCTCTGTTTGTTTGTTCTTTAATTCTTCTAGGTCTTTGTTAAACATTTTTTGCATCTTCTCAATCTTTGCCTTCATTCTTTTTCCGAGGTCCTGCATCATCTTCACTGTCATTATTCTGAATTCTTTTTTTGGAAGGTTGCCTATCTCCACTTCATTTAGTTGTTTTTCTGGGGTTTTATCTTGTTCCTTCATCTGGTACATAGCCCTCTGCCTTTTCATCTTGTCTGTCTTTCTGTGAATGCGGTTTTTGTTCCACAGGCTCCAGGATTGTAGTTCTTCTTGCTTCTGCTGTCTTCCCTCTGGTGGATGAGGCTATCTTAGAGGCTTGTGTAAGTTTCCTGGTGGGAGGGACTGGTCCGTCCCTAGTTTATTGAATGATTTTAACATTAAAGGTATTGAATTTTGTCAAATGCTTTTTCCGCAGCAATTGAGACTGATCATGTGGGGTTTTCCTTCATTCTGTTAATGTGGTGTATTACATTGATAGATTTCTTATATTGAAACATCCTTACATTCCAGAAATAAATCCCACTTGGTCGTGGTGTATGACTCTTTTAATATGCTGCTGAATTCATTTTGCTAGTATTTTATTGAGTGTTTTTGCATCAATGTTCATAAGCGATATTGGTCTGTCGTGTTCTTTCTTAGAGTGTCTTTGTTGGACTTTGGCATCAGGGTAATCCTGGCCTAATAGAATGAGTCAGTAAGTGTTACTTCCTCTTAAGTTTTTTGGAAAAGTGTGAGAAGGACTGATATTCATTCTTTAAATATTTGGTAGAATTCACCAGGGAAGCCATCAGACCCAGTGCTTTTCTTTATCATGAGAGTTTTGATTACTGATTCAATCTCCTTACTAGTTATACATCTATTCAGATTTTCTATTTCTTTGTTATTTTGTCTTGGTAGGGTTTGTGTTTTTAGAAATTTGTCCATTTCATCTAGATTATGGAATATATTAGCATACATTTGTTCATAGTACTTGCTTATAAACTTTTTTATTTCTGTAAGAATTGGTAGCAATGTCCCCATTTCCATTACTGATTTTAGTGATTTGAATCTTCTCTTTTTTTTTCTTAGTTTATATAGCTAAAGGTTTGTCAATTCTTTTGATCTTTTCAAAGAACCAACTTTTGATTTCATTGATTTTCTCTGTTGTTTTTTGATACTCTATTTCATTTATATTTGCTCTAATCTTTAGTATTTCCTTCCTTCTTCTACCTTTGGGTTTAGTTTGCTCTTCTCTTTCTAGCTCCTTAAGTTGCAAAGTTATGTTGCTGATTTGCGATCTTTCTTGTTTTTTAATGTCAGCATTTATAGCTATAAAATTTCCCCTTAGCACTGCTTTTGCTGTGTTTCATAAATTTTGGTATGTTGTATTTTCATTTTTATTCATCTCTAAGTATTTTATAACTTCCTTTTTGATTCTTTAATCCATTGCTTGTTTAAGAGCATGTTGTTTAATTTCTACAATTTTAAAAATTTTCCAGTTTTACTTCTGCTATTGATTTCTAACTTTATCCTGCTGTGGTCAGAGAAGATACTTCGTATGAATCTATCTTTTTAAATATTCTGAGATTTAATTTGTAACCTAAAATATGATATATTTTGGAAAATGTCTCATGTTCACTTGAGAAGAATGTGTATGTTGTTGTTATGGGTAGAGTGTTCTGTATATGTCTGTTAGATCTAGTTGATTTATGGTATTATGGGGAGCTTGCCCATTTCCAAGGCGTCTTCTCCCTAAGAGTTAAAGATTGAGATGCTGCTGCTCTGGAGCTGCCTGCTACAATGGCAGCAGGTGGGCTTGGTGGTCACCAAGCAGGTGGTCACCACACTGCTCTATTCTGTCTGAGGCACTAGGTCCTGTGTCTCATCCCCTTACCTCTCCTTAAACCCACCAGGTGCTCCCAGTAGGCCTGGCTTTTGGCCCTTCCCAAGCCACCATACCAAGTGGAGTATGCAGAAGTAAACTATCAAGTCATGATTCAAACTTGTGGGGCACTCTGGAATAAAAGAAGAAAGGTATTTGTAGGAGACTTAAAAGAAATAAATAAATAACTTTCTTTTGAAAAAGAGAGATGATGTTGTCACTGACGTTAGTGGGAACTTTCTTCTGTCCTCTGGATGTTTACTTCCAGTGAAAGTCTATAACTCCAGGCTGCTCTCCATCCCTTTAACTAACTGATCAGTCACTTTAGGAAGAATAACTAGGTATTCTCAGTCCCACTCCACCTTTCTTCCTCTTGGAACTGAGCTAGTTGGAGAGGGCAGGAGCTCCTCTCTGCTTCTCTCTCCTAGGAATCTGCCACAGTCCAGCATTGCCTGGGCAGGTGGGGAAGTTGACCTGCCTGCGGGTTCGGAGTAGGCCTCATGGCTCTCATGGGGAGCCATAACCTCCACTTAGACTCCCACCAGTCCTAAAGGTATTACGTTTGCTTCAATATTTACCTTCCTTTTTCATTTTTAAACTAGTTTAGAACTTATACAAAAGACAGGCATTATCTCTGGAGGACCTCAACAATTGGCAGCCAGGATAGACTCTGCAGTCCATCAGCAGAGACTCAAAGAATTTTCTTCCTCCTGCTAAATACTGTGCAGCATCTACTGCCATTCATAATGTGGTCTGCAGAAAAGCAGCATGGGCTTTACCTGGGAGTTTGTAAGAAATGCACTGTATGGCCTCCATCCCACATTTACTGCAATGGACTCTGCTTTCTAACAGGATCCCTAGGTGGTTCACACACACATTAAAATTTGAGTAGCAAGATTCCAGAGAGCTAGTAGCAAATATCAACAAGAGCAGGTATTGCTGTCTCCCAACTCACTCTTATATTGTAAGTTTGATTGGTCATTACTTTATTCATGTTTTATCATTTTAATTAACATAAATTATTTGGGGGATAGTACCTTACAACAAATTTCCTCACAGATGTTTGCAATAGTAATAAAATTGTATCAATATAAAACCATTTTTGCAAGTGCATAGCACAACTTACATTTTAAAAGGAGGGGAAAGAAAGACATTTTGATAAAAATTCTATTTTACATAATAGAAAAATAAATGAACTCTGTTGAACAGATTCATGTTTATTTTCTACAGTAGTGGAGTTCAGTATCTTGGTTTCTGGTCAATAGTTTAGTTGTGCTCTAACACAGAGAACCATCAGAGCTCGTCTAAATGGAATAAAAACTTTCGTATGAATCTTTATGACAGTCTTGTTTACATTTTTGGCCAGCGGTTCAACACTTTTGACAAAAGAGGGTGAGAAACAAGGAAAGATGGACTCATTTATTTTTTTTTCAACAGAATGTCAGCCTGAGTCTTACTGCACACATTGTAGAGATCATATTATTGGAAGATAATACAGTAATATCTTATGTCTGTGCTTTCCCTTTTATTATCTTGTCTCATTCTTCCACTAACTGGCAAGGTAGGTGACATTCAGCTTTTTCTACAGATGAGCACAGTCAGGCTAATGAGGTAACTTGCCAGAGATGCAAGGAGGCAAAAGTAAAAGAAGGATGGACAGTGCATTCTTCCAACTCCAAGCCCACAGTTACCTCCAAACGGACCTAGATGGGGTTTATCTGAATGTGCTCTGTTCCACCGAGCTAGAATCTGGATAACTATGTATAAAGGCTAACATTGATAGAATAATTAGCATGTGTTAGCACTGCTGTAAATGTTTTACCTTTGAAGATTTACTGAAAATATACAAGTATTAACACATTTAATTCTCACCACAACCCAATAATCTAGTTAATTTTATTATTTCCATTATGTATCTATATATGCCATTGGCTTTGGGTTCTAAGAAAATTTATCAATATCATGTCAAAAATTTGCTTCCATGAAATTTCAAAACTCATTTATCTTTATTACTCGAATAAGTACAGTTTTGGTTGTGAATGATTTCAGACATCAAATGACATACATTCAGTGGTGTATAGGTAAATGTCTCAGTTTTCTGGGGAGTAAAGGCCCTAATTTGTAGATCTTGCCAACTTCTATGGTGTAATTTTTTCTCTCATGGCCAGTTTCAAGTTGATGTCACTAAACTTGGAGCTGGGAAGAGATGAGAGCAATCAACTCTTGTGAGCCGGTCCTGACACTTTAGTGTTCCAGGGCCACGTTCGACCCATTATTTAGCTGGTATTCTTCCTACTCTTGAGTAAGTCCAAACTGTTTTGTTTTTAAGAATATGATACAAGAATTTTGACAAGTTTTTGAATTTCTATTATTTTTTCTAAATGTTTTTCCAGAGTGAATTATATTAAGTCTCCAGACAGCCTGAAGACCCGTGAAGAGAACACTGTACATAAGATATACAATGATCCATAATTGTTAAGTATATGTCTGACTTTCTTTACATCTTAAAAGTCAATATTTTATAATCATAATTATACACTAATGATAGATAATTTTTAAAGAAATATATAAATAAAAAGAAGAAATCCCACTTTCAAACTGACTGTGAAATCCAGTCTGACAATGAGGAAGTGTGGATTGATAATGAGCACCTCCTAGGACAGAGGTAATCATAAAATCCACTTGGTTTCCATTATTATTTAATATTGAGACAATGTTGCATTTTGCAAATGGTTTTTAACAACTGATTATTCTGGAGCACTTTATGACCAAGATTTTAGGGCATTTTAATAAAAAAAAAAATTTCTATTTGAACAAACTCGGTAGAATTTTAAATTTAAATTAAAAAATTTAAATTTGGTCTAAATCAAACCCCATTCCGCTCAGTTCTACCACCTCAGAAACATCCCACCTTTGCTCTGGAGTATGAGCTGCCTCCACTGTCCCGCTTTTTAAACTTCAAAGAAGGACAATTCCGGGGCTTCCCTGGTGGCGCAGTGGTTGAGAACCTGCCTGCCGATGCAGGGCACACGAGTTCGAGCCCTGGTCTGGGAAGATCCCACATGCCGCGGAGCAGCTGGGCCCGTGAGCCACAACTACTGAGCCTGCGCGTCTGGAGCCTGTGCTCCGTCCGCAACGAGAGAAGCCGCGGTGGTGAGAGGCCCGCGCACCGCGATGAAGAGTGGCCCCCACTTGCCACAAGTAGAGAGAGCCCTCGCACAGAAACGAAGACCCAACACAGCCATAAATAAATAAATAAATAAATAAAATTTAAAAAAAAAAAAAAAAAAGAAGGACAATTCCGCCTATCTGAAATGTGTTTTCACTTTATCTGTTAAGTAAAGTGTTTACTCTGTGGCCAATAATTTAAAGGATGATAAAGATAGATTAAACAATCTAATTTCAGAAAAGAGGGCAAACTTTTTTCTTCAGATGGCAGAGGAAAAAAAAGTATACAACTGTACTTTTTACCTCTATCAATAAATTAGGAAATGGAATTTGCCATTGAATTACAACATGTGTTAGAATCCAAAGAGACACCATAAAGTCCCACTGAACATAGGAGCTAGAGTAATTAGGAAAGCTGATATTGAAACAAACAGGAAGAGATCCTCATAGACCAATTCAAAGCGGTCCATATGTTTTTACAGAGTTATGAAATCATGCAGCATTCAGTTAGATTTCACTTTTATTCATCTCCGGTGAAGCCATATCCTAACCAGGAAATTCATTTCCAGTAAAAGAAGGAAGGAAACACTACAAACTTTGATATTCAAATCAAATAGGTGAATCTAGAGTTTAAAAAAATCAACTGTGGTAGACTGAAAGAAATGAAATAAAAATGTTTCTAACTCTACATAATTGATCCTAAAATACCTAGGAATAGAGTGTTATTGCCAAATTTCACAACATTATATATATATATATATATATATATATATATATATATATATATATATATATATAATATATATATAATATATAAACTACACTGGTGTCCATTTTCACTATTCCATTGTGAAATTAAATAATAGTAACTATCAATTCTCAATGATTTTGTCTACGTGAATTAGCCATTTTGTGAATTGTCATAAGAACACTTTAATCCCAGACTCATAATATTCTCTAATATTTTATATGTTATGAAACATCTTCCTCACCATCCATTGTTATCCTGAAGAACATAAATTAATTTAGAAAGTAATCTAAGCCTTTGTTTCCAAAAATTCATTACAAGTAATACTTATAAGATGTTCTATAAAAAAGAGGTTCATTATCAAATAAAGTTGAATATACATTGCCTATGAGTCCTCTCTTGGTGATTCACAATGTGCCTTAGATTTTTAAATTTCTGAGAAATCTGGCAGTAAAGAAACTTGTTCAACTGTGGATAATTTTGTGCTTTTTGTGGCTTTTTTCCATGTAATGTTAACACCCATGGAATAAGTATTCACAGACACATTTTGAGAAAAATTCTATAAATAAAACAAAAGGGAGATAAACCAATTGATAATAAATTCCATAGCTACACTTCAAAGCCAAACTTTAGAGTAACACAATCACACACATCTCTGGGCCCTGGGGTTTGCTCCACTCATTCCCTACTTTTGCGGGCCTTTTCCCAGCACCTCACCTTTCTTCTCTAGTTCTCCCTGCAGCCCACCCTAGTCACCTGTCAGCATTGTTTTAAGGACAACACTCCGTGAAGTTCTTTGAGCTTCGATAAAAATCAGTCAGTCCTCTTCTTTAGTTGGAAGTTAGCAGCACTTGAAAAATTACATGTGCCTAAGTAGGATAATATAGGTATATGTCTAAGAAAAATAGAATAAAGACATAAAAAGTGATTTTTTTTAAATGTCATTTTTGGTAGTGGGAGTATATAATGATTTTTGACTAAGCAAAGGCTTTAGAACTATAACTGTTTCCCCATAAAATTGCATTAGCTCAAAATACCAAGAGGCCATTGTTGAAACTGGTAAGAAATAGAAAGGAGAGTAGAAAAGTGATGAGAGCTGGCCTGTTGAGTTGCTGAATGATTCCTCCTGACAGCAAAACAGCAATGAAAATTTTCTCATTTCAGAAAATACTGTGCATGGTGATGGCTGTTATCTAGACTTGCTGTGGTGATCATTTTGCAGTGTGTGCAAATATTGAATCATTACTTTGTACACCTGACACTAATACGTTACATGTTAGTTATATTTCAATTGAAAAAAGGAAAAGAAAAAAAACTAACAAAAAGTTGTACTTCTATATTTTCTGCCACAGCATCCAAGAATTTTTAGACATAGGACTTACCAAGTTGGCAATCCCCAGGTTAGTGGTGAAATTATGTTTAATGTCTATCTCACCCGCTAGAGTGGGATCTTCCTAAGGGAAAGTATAGTGTTTGCTTGTTCATCTCTGTGTCATCAAGATCAGTACTGTGTCAGCACTTAGAATGAATCAATAAAATACTTGTGGAAGTTAGGGAGGGAGGGAGGGAGGGAGGGAAGGGAGGGAAAAAGAAAGAAGGGATCTTTTTGAGGTTTGGCTATTTTCCCAGAGTGATGATGGATGCCTGGTCTTCCAGTGGCCCCATAGATTAAGGGTATAATCTGTGGCCATGAAATAGGAGATAATTAGGAGATAATTAACCCACATAAGCATTGTATCATGACATTATTTCCATGTGCACTGCATTCTAATCAGTCTTTACAATCATACTCTAATTTTCAGAGAAGGAAAAAAATGTCATCCTTATACTTAAAGGACTCCTTCTGGACTTTATACCTGGATAGAGTCACACAGTCATATGAGGTCATATAAGGAGAGGAATGGGATGAGCAGAGTAGAAATCTGGTATTTTTATGTTGTTCACATGCAACTAAGAAATTAAATCGGATCATTATGATTTTCACAGAAATCACATTGTGGTCTTAATAATCATGACATTCTTAAGGTCATACTAGCTCTTTACTAGATGGCACTGGATGTTTCCTGTCAGTTAGCATTCAGTTAACAAGGTGCATTTTTCAGATTAATACTTGATTATCAGGGGAGAAGGGAAATAAAGGGAATCTAGTCATTCTGCCTCACACTTTCCCTCTCTTTCATTCAAACCATGACTAGGCGACCCAATAGAGCTGCCATATATTTTCCCCTGTGATTTAGCTAAATCTGCAAACTGAAATTGAGGAGATGTCCTGACAGGATACAAGGCAGCAAGCATTTAAGTATGATTAACTTGCAGGCATGCTGCACGAGATCACTGATATATTCTCACAGAACCACAAGAGGGGAGAAAGATAACTATGTTCTTACTCTAATCAATCTGAAGCAAGAAAAGTCACAAATTAATGTACTTTTATTATTGTGCTTGGCAGAGTGTAAAAAAAATTGTGCTGCTTCAACAAAACAGAAAAGGACTCAGGTATTCTCATATTTCTTTTCTGAACTAGATTTGAATGGGGCCATTCTATCTGATTGTAATTCCTGTAGGTAAGCAGATGGTCAGGCAGCACACCAAGAATTATAATAATCTATGTGGGATGTTCCTAAAACAGGAGTTAATGCTTTCAAACCCATAAAGCTTGGAATTTTATGGAGATGAACCACATTATAGAACCACATGCAAGCATGTGCTCATCAATATTACCTCAGCTGAATCAACAGCTCAGCTCATTTGCACCTCCTGACCTTCTGGAACTGACCTGTGAGATGCATCCTGAAAGCAATTTCTTCCTTTTAAGGATTAAAAGTAGATATATAAAAATACACACAACTCACAGTGATAACATGCATTTTCAAGTTCAGATTTCTTTATCTAAAACAAACATGGGAAACAAGATAAACTGAACTGCCTAAAACAAGTTTTAATTATAATCCATTGCCTCCCTAAGATTCCAGGGGACACTACCAGAGATGACTAGGAAAGAGATAGGAGGGGGAATAAATGGAAGAATGCACAATACCATTGGCTCTTCATATCCACAGTTTCCAAATCCAGGGATTCAACCAACTGCTAATGGAAAATATTTGGGAAAAAATTCCAGAAATTTCCAAAAAGCAAAACTTGAATTTGCCATGCACTGGCAACTCTTTACATAGCATGTACATTGTATTAGGTATTATAAGTAATCTAGAGATGACTTAAAGTATACAGAGGATGTGCATAGGTTATATGCAAATACCACACCATTTTACATAAGGGACTTGAGCATCGTGATTTTGGTATCCACGAGGGTCCTGAACCAATCACCCCATGTATACTGAGGGTGGACTGTAGTAAACTGATCTCCATGGATTATACACAATTAATTGAGAGTCAGCTTTGGTGCAGTGAAAAGAAGACACAGCTTGGAATCCGAAGGGCTAGGTGTGAATCGTGACTCAGACACTTACGAGCCAGTGGCATTAAGAGGTTATTTAACCTCTTTCTGCCTCAGTGTCTTCATTCTTAAAATGGGGATAACAATACCTACCTCACAGCACAGTTGTGAATTAACCTATATTAAGTACCTGGGACACAGTGCACAGCCAATGAATGACTTTCATGTTTCTTTCTTCCTATATTTTTCTCTTTTTAGTAAAAATTTTTTATTTTTAAAACATCTTACTGTTTTCAGTGTACTTCTACATAGATTTTCTTAATCCCTCTCACAGCAAAATATGATACTAACATTAATTCTGTTTCACATATGAGAAAACTAAAGCTCATTCTAGAATGCTGTCTATTTTACTTCTAGTCTTGTGCTAATCCCTCTAGAATGAATATTGGGATAGCTGAAATCATATGAGGAAAAAGGTCAAAACAGTGAGAGGATTCTAAGACCAAAATATAATAATCTAAGGTTTTTAGAGATCATTAGGTCAAAAAGATAAAAGAATATCACGGCAATCTAAGTGACATTTATTTCATTTTTTACTATATAGTTGGGGCTTCAAGAGACTAGAAATAAATATCTCATTAAGAATTATAGAGCACACAATATAGGATTTAGGGGGCTTGTGGAGAGCTGTGAAATGATTCTTTTAAAAATCCATTCTTGTTTGCAATTACTGTTCGCAGAAATTTACAGATAACATATGCACGTATAAATTTATAAGACAGTTATTAAAAGCTCTTGCCTTTCGAGGTTAATGTTAAATAGTAAGGATGAATCCATTTTAACAACTTAAAAAACAATAAAATATTCATAATATAGTTAAATACTACTGTGGAAATATCTTTTTTTGGTTTTTGGCTAGTTTTCATTTTATTACTGCAATTAGCACACACACGATCACTATAAGTCTTCATTTAGAAACAGAGCTTTAGAACAATTTTATGAAAATCTCAGAAATAAAAAGGGAAAACAAAGAGGTAGAATTCAGTGTTCAACAAATTTTGGAAGAGAACAGAAATAAAGGTTAGTGTTTGAAAAAGGGCATACCCAGCACAGTGTCTGATAGATAGTAAGCTTTCCAGTCAAGTTTTTTTCTGCCAAGGGAACGTGTGTTTTAGGTTCGGAAGAATAAAAGGCAGAGATAATGAGTCAACAAAGATTAAATCTGAGAGCAGAGCAAGTAGCAAAGTAGGGTCAGAGTAGCAGGTTCATGTTTTAATAGAGAGAAAAGAATCCATCAACAATTTCTTGAACCCCACCGTATGAAAACCTGGCTGGGTTGCCGTAAGGGATGTTATGCCGTACCACTCGCATCCCCACTTCAGACTGAGGTGTGTCTTTTCCAGCTGCCAGAAGTGCTGGTTGTCACAGCTGAGTCCCTCCCAGGGAACTGCCCTTGGCTAAAGGGAGCTGCCTTACACAAGGTTGTGGTCCCCTCTCCTGGAGCAGTTGGAACCCAGTGACTGATGGATGCAGGGTTACAAGGCCCAGCAGCCTCTTCCCTCAATTAGGATAACCCCTCCCACTCCAGAGCCCCTCATGGGATTGGCTGAAACCCCTGTTGCAGCTACTACATCACAGTTTAACCTCACTCCACCAACACTGCTTCCCTTGCTTCCTTACCCATATTAATCCTTGGAGTTCTTACCAATTAACCACTGCCCATAAATCTCCATTTCAGAGCTGTTTCTGGGGGACCCAACCAAAGACAGTTGGTTACAGAAATGGTCCTAGGACTCGCACTCTAACTTGGGATTTGGGAGATAGGTTGCCTGCTGGCCGGCTGGCAATGAGGACCCTACAAAGGGTCGTATGTGGAGAACTGATAACCTTGCACATTGTAGCAGTCAATTGTCAAAATGTCCAGTGGTGGTGAACTGAATGGGGTAACATGAGGGGCAGTGCACAGGCTCAGGTATCTGAGAGGTACCATGGACAGCATCGTTATCAGGACTATGGAATAGGGAAAACCTGATTAATCTGGTGGGACTGACTTCACTGCAGAAGTGACTGGAGTTCAAGCCACACTTAAGGGTGAGTGTGTGTGTGTGTGTGTGACAGGGAGGGAGGGATGGTTACCAAAGAGACTTCCAGCCAAAAGAAACAGCATCTTCAGAAGCTCTGAGGCAGAAAAGTGCCTGGCAATGACAAGAACTGGGAAATGAATCTCTAGAGAGTGGAAATGCAACAAGGGGAAGAATGGTGCCCGGTGAGCCTGGAGGAATAGGCAGGGGATAAGTCTCAGCCGTGGTAAAGACTGTTGTCATCTTAAGAACAGTGATAAATCATTGAAGGATTTGAAGCAAGAAAGCTAAAAGATAATATCACCGAGTCCAAGTTCGTATGCACGACAGAAGCCAATAAATTGAGAGACAAGGTGTTGGGGCAAGGAACAGAGACTTTATTTGGAAAGCCAGCAGACTGAGGAGATGGTGGACTAGTGTCCCAAAGAACCATCTTGCCTGGGTTTGGATGCTAGTTTCTTTTATAGAACAAAGAGGAGGAGGTGAGGAGGTATAGTAAAAAAAAAAAAGAAGAAGAAGAAGGTGATAAGATGTTGCAAATATTCCCTGTTTCTTGCCAGACTCTGGAAGGGATGTGTTAATTTCTTCTTTCCTGCAGCCATTCACAGGTGGGCTTGGTCAGCATGTTTTCTGTGAGCTAAACAAAGATATTTTAGCTTAATGCTCAGGCATGGGAGGCAGGGTTCCCGGAGATGGGCCATTATGTCTACTTTAAGCTCTAGGCAACATCCCTTTAGTGATCAACTTGTAACAAAAGCAATAGGATAAGTTAAAGAAACAGAGCCAATATGGAGTCAGATTTGTTTTTCTCTCTTACTATAAGATTTGCTTTCAAAAAATCTCTTTGGCTGTGTGAACAGATTGGAGAGAGCAAAAATGGATATGAAGAAAGCAGGCTCTCAGAGGCCGTTGGAGTGGCCCATACAGGGATGTGGTGGCAATCAGTAGAACCTTGTTTACTCAGTGAGCTATCAAACCACCTTCTTGGTGATGAGAAGACCAGATCCACCTCCACTTACTTGGTTGACGTCTATAGAAACAATTGTGTGATCTCCCTTTAGCTTAAGATTTTAATCTCTGTTTGAACACTAGAATGTGGGCTCCACTGTAACAGGAATTTTATCTGTTGTGTCACTGTTGTGTCCTCAGCTCCTAAAATAGTGCCTAGTACTTAGAAGGTGGTACTCAATAAATATTTGTTTAATAGTTGAATAAATGAGTTTAATAGGAAACATTCCTAATGGGTGTGTAACATTCCTATATTCATACCTTGATATGAATGATAAAAGTGAGCACAGGCTCAAAGGGGGCAGGAGAGAAGCCTGTAGCAACTTGCCTACTTTATTCTACTTATATGGCTGTGTAAGTATGGAAAGCAAACAGGTAATGCCTGGGGGTTAAAAATCTTAATGGGACTGGCTGAAGATGTACTTCTAAGTCAAACTGTAACCTTGTACTATTCTTTCGAAGAGGGAGCAACTGCCATGTTTTGATATAAACTGGCCACTAAGCCTTGTTTTTCATTTCCTGTTTCTTTTTTTAATGGAATAATTTTAGTGTTATCTTTGAATGTAATCTAAACCAGCTATGAAACCCAAATGATTTCCAGTCCTCGCGTCCAAGCCTGGGTCTGTAGAAGAGTCTTGACTCTTGATTAAAAGATAAATGGCAGCTGGGTTCCTTCTGGAAGCTGTGTTGCTTCCCCCGAGCACTGTTTTCAGGCTGAGACTACAGCTGAGAGCGGCACTTGAGATCACATATCTCTTCTAAACCTTTCTGTGCTGCTCAGAACTGAAAATAAATTTTATGTAGGAGAAGTAAGTGATCCCATATTGAGGAGGCCTTTACAGGTGAGTCTGTGCCCTCTGTCAGGGTTGTAAACTAGGACATTGCATATTCATGCGTAGAGAGACCAGCAGGACACCCAGACTCGGTAGTGTGGGAAACAGTGACATCCAGTGGCCAGCCGGCTGCATTTCTGATGTGGGGTGCACACTGATTGGGAAGGACGGGGGCTCACTCTTTACTCCAGATGCTGGCTTCCGCTTTTGGCCTTCCAAGCATGTGAACCCTGTGAGACGCCAGGAAGATTCTGATTTCAGATCAACTAGGTTCTACCAATAATATTTATCCTTCTACATCTTCTCCTGGTTTTTTTTTACTTTCAGGATAAGCACTCATCTCTCCCTACAGCTGCAATGTCTTAAATTGCATCATAAAAATGAATAAATGTTAATGATCAACAATTGAGAAAACGTAAATTTCCAAAATTACATTTTTTCCTGGTTTTGAAAGTAAACTTTGTCATTCTTTCAACAAATGTTTATTGTGCACCTACTAGGTGCCAAGCAGTGAGTACAAGAGGAATTCTTACACTCCTGGGGAAGACAGTAATGTACACACACACATAGAGACATCCCATAATGTCCGGTCATGGTAAATGCTAAAAAGAAAAATGAAACAAGGGATTTTGACAAGAGAATTGCTGCTATTTTGGATGGTGACCATACAAGGTCTCTCTGAGGACATCTGAGCAGAAACCTGAATTGAAGGGTCAGATCATGCATATATCAGAGGAGAGCATTCCAAACATAGAGAAAGGCAAATGATAAGAAGAACTGTTGTGCAAAATCCAGCTGCTAGAGAAAATTAAATATGATGTCAGTGTTGGAATAAAAATAATTATATATGAAAGCAGTTTAAATCTATTTTTAAAGATGAAAAGAACCTATAAGGCTAAACTCAACTTTCATATTTCATACGGGAGAGTGCAAAAGTTAATTACAGCCAATCTTTGAATTAGGAATTCAGACCCAAAGTAAAATAGTGTCATATAATAACAAAATGCCACTATTTAAAATCAATTTGTTTCAGAGTAAAGGCAGTGAGTCAGGAACGTGGATCGTCAGATGTTTCATTCAGTCCCCATACACAACATACCCAGACCTCCCAGTGCTCCCGTGGTAGCTAAGGGTGTTACACACACACACACACACACACACACACACACACACACACACACAGTGGAGAAAGGGTTTTACGTTCATTATGGTATTTGATAAAGCTACTTCGGGAAAGATAACTTTTTTCTTTTCATTTCCTCTGTTTGAGATACAATTTACACTTATCTTCAAGGGTGCAGCTTGTTTAATTTTTACATATGAGTTTTGACCTATGTGTAAGTTTAACCTCCACCGAGATCAAGGTATAAAGCATTCCCAGCTCCTCAGAAGTGTCTCTTTGGGCTTCCCTGGTGGCGCAGTGGTTGGGAGTCTGCCTGCCAGTGCGGGGGACACGGGTTCGAGCCCTGGTCCGGGAGGATCCCACATGCCGCGGAGCGGCTGGGCCCGTGAGCCACAACTACTGAGCCTGCACGTCTGGAGCCTGTGCTCCGCAACAAGAGAGGCCGCAATGGTGAGAGGCCCGCGCACGGCGATGAGGAGTGGCCCCCGCTTGCCGCAACTGGAGAAAGCCCTCGCACAGAAACGAGGACCCAACACAGCCAAAAATAAGTAAATTATTTAAAAAAAGTTAAAAAAAAAAAAAAAGAAGTGTCTCTTTTGTCTCCCTCCTGCTAACCTCCAAAAGATAACCAGTATTTTGATTTCTGTCACTATATATTTAGCCAGTTTTTTGAACTTCTTATACATGAAATCACAGAGTATGTACTCTTTTTGCATCTGGGTTCTTTTGTTCAACATTCCACCTGTGAGATTCATTCATGCGGCTGCATGTAGCTGTAATCCATCTGCTTTCATTGTTGTCTAATATTCCATTATATGAATATGCTGCAGTTTATATGTTCTACTATTGACAAACTTTGCGATAATTTCTTGTTTGGGTGGGGCTAGTATGAATAAATTTATTATTAACATTTTTGTACGTGTCTTTGGGTGAAAATAAGCATCCATTTTGTTGAGTTTCTATCCAGGATTAAAATCACTGATTCAGAAACTGGGCCAACTACCTAATTTGCAAGCCCAATGCAAAATGAAAATGAAAAGCCCCTTATTCAAAAAGTGGGGAAACACGCTATTAAAGATACTAAAATATAAAGCTTTTTCCTTTTCCCCAAGTCTCTCTCAACTTGTCATGGTGTTCTTTTATTTGCTATTTAATGTCCTGTAAGTAAAAAAATTTAAATGTTTAAGTTTTAGCATAAATTTTACCTTTTTAATGAATGAATATGAATGAATATTGTGCAATGGCTGTTTTATATGCAAATATTAAAGCATTTAACCTGTATGCAGGATCACTGAAATTACACAATTCATTTTTCATAGTTTGTATATGCATATGTATTTCATTCTTAAGAAAACAGTGAAAATGCTGCATGGAACTAAGTTAAATATTTTTGTGTCTTCTCTTTGTACATGCCCATTACGTCAACACTTTCTACCCTCAGCTTACTGGTGAGAAAGTAGGATCAAAAAAAAAAAAAAAACTAGGGCTTCCCTGGTGGCGCAGTGGTTGAGAGTCGGCCTGCTAATGCAGGGGACACGGGTTCGCGCCCTGGTCTGGGAGGATCCCACATGCCGCGGAGCAACTAAGCCCGTGAGCCACAACTACTGAACCTGCGCGTCTGGAGCCTGTGCTCCACAACAAGAGAGGCCGAGACAGTGAGAGGCCCGCGCACCTCCATGAAGAGTGGCCCCCACTCGCTGCAACTAGAGAAAGCCCTCGCACAGAAACGAAGACCCAACACAGCCAAAAACAGATAAAGAAAGAAAGAAAGAAGCTTTCATTTAAAAAAAAACAAAAAACTATAGGTGGCCCTACCTTTCCTTTCCTTCCACATTATCATTGCTAGCATACGCACTTGGCTAATGCAGGGAAGTAACATGAGTAAGAAAGGCTATGATAGAATTCTTTGGGTTTTTGTGTGTTTCTTAAAGCATCATTGGGTTCTTTCTGTTCAATGCAAGTTCTGGTTCAAGCAGAAATGGGGCTTCTCAGGGCTGTCAGCCTCCCCCACTTACCTTGCATTCCTTTGAGTTTCATTGAACTGCCAGGCACTGGGGTTCCACTAGAATACTGTGCCCATGGGCATGGTGAATGCTATCCATGACTGGGGTACAAAGGAACAGCACAGACACACAAACTGCACTTCCTTTCCTGCTCAGGTGTGTGCTCCGCAGTCTTGCAAGACGCCACTTACAAAAAAAGTTTAAAGAGAAAATCAGCAAGAATTTCAAAATGTTGACAGCAAGGCATCAAACCATGCATACAGCCCTTCTAAGTTATGGGCCCTGAGCATCTGCACAGGTCACCTGTCCATGAGTCTGTCCATGGAGTTATCCAAAGTATCTTTACCAGTTTAACTCTCCCCCTAGCAATACATGAGAGTTCTAGTTGCTCCAACTCCTCACCCACACTTGGTATTTTAACCATCATAGTAGGAGTGTATTAGTATCTCATTGTAGTTTTAATTTGCATTTCCCTGATAACCTATGATGTTGAGAAGCCTATTATTTATTTTGATATCTTCTTTTGTGAAATACCTGTTAAAACTTTTGCCCATTTTTGTAGTGGGTTGTCTGTCTTTTTCTCATCAATTTGTGGGATTTATTCATATTTTCTGCATTCTTTTGACATATATCTTCTGCTCTGTTCTTATTCTTTCATTCTCTTAATGGTGTTTTTTGATAAACAGCAGTTGTTACTTTTAACGAATTCTAATTTATCAATTTGTAGCCTTATAGTAAGTCTTGATATCTTTGTGTAAGCTGTTCAGTTTTGTTCTTCTCCAAGATTTATCTTGGCTATTCTAGGCTCTTTTCAAATAAAAACTCTGAAATGACCTCTGTGCTAACCTAGCATTTTCAAAAGTTTTCAGACTTAAATTCCTTAAATTACCCAGCAGAGGGTACTATGCTACAACCACGTAAAGCCAGACTACTCTGGATTTGGACCAAAGAGGATTATTAATGTTGTGCTTTTGTCTTTCCATACCAGAAAAGAGGAATCTTTAGTTTCTTTTCACATATGCTGTCTAATTAGCATTCCTGGCAGGTGCAACTACCAACTGAATTATCATACCAACAGTTGTTGCATTGAGAACTTTTTTGATGATCATGAATGCCAAGGTCATTCAGCATTTGCAAGGATTTTCATCTTCTTTATTACCACCATGCTTTACGGTAGTGGCTGAAGTAACTTCTGTGGCTTTTTATAAACCATTCCATAAGCCAGTTTCTGTTAGGAGTACTGTTTCCATTTTCCATAGTAGTTCTCAAAATAGAAAAGATGACCAAAAACACATTACAAATCCCTTAGTTAAAAATGTTCTTTGAGACAAATATCATATGACATCAGATATATGTAGAATCTAAATTATGATACAAACAAACTTATTTACAAAATGAAAACAGACTCACAAACATAGAAAACAAACTTATAATTACCAAAGAGGAAAGAGGATGGGGGAGGGATAAATTAGGAGATTGGGATTGGTAGATACAAACTATTATATATAAAATAAATATACAACAAGATCCTACTGTATAGCACGGGGAGCTATATTCACTGTCCTGTAATAAACCATAATGGAAAAGAATATGAAAAAGAATATATTTATATTATATATATATAAAATTCATACTTATATATGAATCACTTTGCTGTACACTAGAAACTAACAAAACATTGTGAATCAACTATACTTCAATTGAAAAAAAGTTCTTTGAAATTAAAGTTGCTTAATATCCAGAAAAAATATATGTGTGTGTGTGTATATATATATATATGTATATATATATATACACACACACATATATCCAAAATATATGTATACATAATATAATATTTTGCATAATACATGTTATATATGATGCACATACAGTCTTCCAGTTTGCAGCTTGTCTCTTAAGTGTCTCTTTCAGTGTCTTCTGATGAGCAGAAATTCTTAATTTTAATGTAGTCAAATTTTCCAATCTTTTTATTTATGGTTAATGCTTTTTATACTTAAGAAATGTTTTCCTACCCAAGGGTCATACCCAAAATCTTTCTGGTTTTACCTTTACGTTTAGTTTTTGGATTGGTTTGCTAGGACTGCCTTAAGAAAAGTGGCTTAAATGTCTCACAGTTTTGGAGGCTAGAAGTCTGAAATCAGCATGTCGGCAAAGTTTGCTCCTTCTGACACCTGTGAGGGGGAATCTGGTCCGTGCTTCTTCCATAGTTTCTGGTGGTCTACCAGCAATCTTTGGTGTTGCTTGGCTTGTAGATGCATGACCCAGTCTCTGCCTTTCTGTTCACATGGTATTCTCCCTGAGTACATGTTTGCATCCAAATTTCTCCTTTTTATAGGGACACCAGTCATATTTAATTAGAGGCCCATCCTACTCCAATATGACCTCATCTTAACTAATTACATCTGCAACAATCCTATTTCCAAATCAGGTCTCTTTCTGAAGAACAGGGGGTCAGGACCTCAGCATATAAATTTGAGGGGGAAAGGACATCATTTAATCTAAAAGAGCTCTTTAATGCACCTCAAGTTGTTTTTCATGTGGTGTAAAATAAGATAAATACCTTATTTTCCCAGAACCATTCACTGAAATCCCACTCTTTTCCCACTCATCCAAAATATCTGTAAAATGTCGCCATCAAATGTCTATAAATGCTGGACTCTATACAGGTATACCTTGTTTTATTAAACTTCGCTTTATTGTGCTTTGAAAATATTGCATTTTTGAAAAATTGAAGGCTTGTGGCAACCCTGCTTCGAGCAAGTCTATTGGTGCCATTTTTCCAACACTATTTGCTCACTTCTTGTCTCTGTGTCAAATTTTGGTAATCCTAGCAACATCAAGCTGCTTCTTCATTATTATATTTGTTATGGTGATCCATGATCAGTGATATTTGATGTTATTACTCTAATTGTTTTGGGGTGCCAAGAGCTGCACCCATATAAGACTTAATCGATAAATGTTGTGTGTGTTCTGACTGCTCCACTGACCACTGTTCTACTGTGGGTAAAACTTTATCACACAGCATTGTATGCTACAGGGAAATCATTCTTGAAAGGAAGAGTCAATCGATGCAGCAAACTTCACTGCTGTCTTATTTTAAGAAATTGTCACAGCCATCCCAGCCTTCAGCAGCCATCTGATCAGCCATTAGACCACTCTGATCAGCCAACAGCCATCAAGATTGAGACAAGACCCTCCACCAGCAAAAAGATTATGACTCGCTGAAGACTCAGATGATGGTTAGCATTTTTCAGCAATAAAGTATTTTTTAAGGTATGTACATAGTTTTTTTTAGACATAATGCTGTTGCATACTAAATAGACTATAGTATAGTGTAAACATAACCTTTATATGCACTGGGAGACCAAAAAAATTCGCAGACTAGCTTTATTGTGATACTCACTTTATTGTGGTAGTCTAGAACCAAACCTGCAAAATCTTTGAGGTATGCCTGTATGCTGTTTCATTGATCTTTTAGTTTACCACCTTTCCTTGCTGTAACTTTACAATAAGGCTTGATGTGTGGAAGGGAAAGTCCTCCCATCTGAACTTTAAAAAAAAAGTCTTTACTTCTGGACCTTTGCAATTCCACACAAATTTTATAATCACCTTGTTAAGTTTCACAAAGGTCTGTTAAAATTTCGATTAGAATTGAATCTGTAGTCATTGAATATATGAACTAATTTTAACAGATATTGAGTCCTCAATCCATAACTACAATTCATATCTCCCCACCTAAGAAAAAATAATTCTTCAATGTCATTGATTGGAATTTCATACATTTTCTTATAAAGGTTTCTCACATACTAGGTATCTTTCATACTATTATAAACAACATTTTATTTAATTTTCTACCTGTTTAATGTTGGTGTACAGATGTGCAATTGCTTTTTGGATATTGAATTTATGTCTACAAAACTTGCTAGACTCATATTGGTATTTTTAAATTATTCATAGATATTTTTTCAATCTACAGGATCCCTGGCCAATATTCCTTAAGACAGTCAAGTTCATGAACACATGGAAATATTGAGAAACTATCACAGACCAGAGGAGACTGAGCCATGGCTGTCGCAAGCAATGTGGTACCCTGGATTGGATCCTGGAACAAAAATGGAAAAACCAGAGAAATCCAAATAAAGTCTGGAGTTTACTCAAAAGTAACGTGCCAATGTAACCTTCTTAGTTTTGAAAATTTACCATGGTAATGTAATGGGATGAGGAGTATGCTGAAATTCTCTGTACTACCTTTGCAAATTTTCTGTACAGAAGTACATAAATAAAAACTAAAAAGTTTATTTTTAAAAACTGTGGTATTGGTGCAAAAATAGACAAATAGACCAATGAGAAGAATAGAGATTCAGAAACAGACCAATACATACATGGTCAATAGATATTCAGCAAAATGGTAAAGTAATTTAATGTGGACCATCTTTTCAGCAAAATATCTTTTTAGCAAATGGTACAGAAATAACAGAACATCTCACGGGAAAAACAATTAATCTCTACTTTTTCCTCATAGCAAACACACCAAAAAAGTAATTTACAATGCATTGTAGATTTAATTGCAAAAGCTAAAACTATAAACTTTGGGGGAGAAAACATTTTTAACTTTGAAACAAAGATTTCTTAGATGTGATACCAAAACACAATCATAAAGGAAAAAAATGAAAAATTGGACTTTATCAAAATTTAAAACTTTTGTTCTTGCAGACTTCATTGTAAAAATTAAAAGACAAACCATGAACTGGGAGAAAATACTTGCAACAAATATATGTGACAAAGGACTTGTATCCAGACTACATGAGGCACTCTTACAACTCCATAGTGAGAAATAAACCAAATATCCATCAACAGGAGAATGGATAGATCAAATGAAGTATTCATACAGTGGAATGTCAGGGAAACAATACCCCATGAATATTTTTACATTTCTGGACAGTTTGTCTCTTGAGCAAAGGAAATTGGCACATCATAGTATATGTCTTCTTCCCAGACTCATTTCTCCTCATGTTGCAAGGATGTTAGACCTGGAGCCATATGTTCCCATTCAAAGGATGATAAAACTTAGCTACCCAGAGCCAAATGACTGCAGTCCAGGGTAGGGACTTTCTCCTTTGCCTTCCTGAGAGATTTCATTTACTTTCCCAAGGGTTTCTCCCCCTTTTTCAGAAAGGAAGGTGGCAGCTAAGCAGTGTGTAGCCTATTTAAACTTCCTGACTCATAATTTGGGACTTCCTCTCCTCTGGTGCACACACAGGATACCTACCTGGCTCTCATGACATCACCCCAGAAGAGAGAGAAGAATGGAGCATGGAAAACGGATTTAATTAAGGCTGTATGTAGTAATAATAACTGATCTCTGCCCTAGAAACCGCATGTTTGCTTCTGGCATAAAAATGAACAAATGAAGAGATTAAAAACTTATCATGGAACATCCTAGCAATAAAAAAGATTAAAACTACTAATACATGTTATAACATAAATGAACCTCAAAGACATTATGTGGAACAAAAGAAGCCAGATGCAAAAGAATACATGCTATCTGGTTCCATTAATAGGAAGGGCAAGAAGATTAAAAAGTAATCAAATGGTAATGGAAGCCACAACAGTGATTTCCTGTGTTCGAGGGACATTGATTGGAGCATGTGGGAATTTTCCAGAGTCCTGGAAATATTCTATATTTTGTTCTGTAGTTGGTAACATGGTTGTGTATACATGAAAAATTTAAATTAGTGGACTTTACGCACCTTATTTTATGTATGTTATGACAATAAAAAACATTTTTTTAAAAAGTCTCAGCCAAGTTGTTTTGTGGGAATTTGCAAGTGATTCTAAAATTTATATGGAAATGCAAAGGGAAAAAAATAGCCAAGGTACTCAAATAAGAACAAAGTAGAAGGACTTGTTTACCAGCAAAAAGATGATTAAAATATTGTGGTATTAGCATAGGAATAGACAAATAGATCAACAGAACAGAGGATGGTTATAAATAGACCCATTCACGAAAGACAGTTTATGAAGAGCTGTAAGGAAAGGATAACTTTTCAGTAAATAGTGTTGGGTCAGTTGGACTCACATAAAAAATAAAACTTGAACCCTTACTTTACATCATATATAAAATCAATTCCAGGTGGATCATAATTTGAAATGTGAAAAATAAAACAATAAAGCTTTCAGGAGATAACTTAGAAGAATATCTTCATGTTAGCTTAGGATAACATTTTTTAAACAGGACACAAAAAGGCAATGACCAAAAAAGAAATAATTGGTAAATTAGACTTGATTACATTTAAGAACTTCTTTTATTACTCTCTTAAGAGACTGGAAAGACAAGCCACAACAAGAAGGAAAATATTTGCAACATATATAACTGGGAAAGGCCTCATATTCAGAAGATGTAACAAATTCCTTCAAACCAATTAAAAATAAAAAGACACAATCGTATAGAAAAAAATAGGCAAGAACTTGAGCAGATCCATGATACAAGAGCTAATTATGTATTATCCAAATGGCTGATAAATTATCCATTATCCAAATGGCTACTAACTTACAAAAAAGTTCTTAACATCATTAATCATCAGAAAAATGCAAATGAAAACCACAATGAGATAATTCTACATATCTTCTAAAATGGCTACAATTATAAAGCCTGAATATACCAAATATTAGCAAGAATGTGGAAAAAGAGCTCTCATTACAGCTGATGGGGGTGTAAATCGTTACAACTACTTCAGAAATCAGGTTTGGCATTATTTAAGTTACTGAGGTTGAAATTAGGTATGTCTTATGATCCAGCAATTACACTTCTGGGTGTGTATCTGGCAGGAATATGTGCACATAAGCAAGAGACACCTACAAGAATGTTCAAAGCAGCACTTTTAATAGCTTCAAACCAGAAACAATTTAAATGTCATTAAAAATAGAACGAATAAATAAATTGTGGCATAGTCATCCAATGAATAACTTCACAGCATGGCACAACAGCTACAGACAACAACATGGATAACTCTCATAGCCTGATGTTGAGTGAGACAAGCCAAATACAATGGAATACAGCCTGAGTGATTTGGAGGACAAGAGAAAGAGTAGGAGAGGTGACTCTGTCAGGTTAGAATTGTCCTATTTCTTGATCTGAGTGATGCTTACCAACGCTTTCACTTCGTGATAACTCGTTGAGCTGTAACAACAACCCTTGTGCATTTTTCTGTATACATATTAGGCTTCACAATTACAAAATTTGTTTAAATGCATGAACCACTTCTCAAAACAAAAACTGAAGACTTAGAGGAAGATTTGATGAGATAGGATGCCATAGGATTTTAAATATTAGATATAACTTGATTTAAGCAGACAGCATGACGAAAATTGCTAGTGGCCCCAAATAGCCACAGAGAATGGCAGAGTAGACTAAAAGGCTCATAGAAATCCTCTAAGTACCAGATGCTTATTATTTCCCCAGAATTCTCCTTTTCTCGAATTTGTGCCCACCCCCAATCCTTTTCAGAGAACTTTATCTTGCCAGCTCTCACCCTCTAACTGCCACCTGTCCTCTAATCTTCAGGTTTACTTCTGGAGCAATCACCTTAGTACATTCTGAGCCTGCCCTGTCCACAACTGAGTATCCAAGAATGGACATCTCTTCTCGCTTACAGAGTAATTTACGCTAAGGAAATCACACCCATGCTGCATTTTCATAAATTAATAAGTATACATCTTAATATGTGTGTTATTTTACAGTTAACCCCTCAAATGTATTGGCTTCATTTTCTTTTTTTTCTTTTTTTTTTTTTTGACCGGGGGAGGGAAACAGTCCTTTACCACATATGGTTTTATTTTATTTTATTTAACATCTTTATTGGAGTATAATTGTTTTAAAATGGTGTGTTCGTTTCTGCTTTATAAATAAGTGAATCAGCTATACATATACATATATCCCCACATCTCCTCCCTCTTGCGTCTGCCTCCCACCCTCCCTATCCCACCCCTCTAGGTGGTCACAAAGCACGGAGCTGCTCTCCCTGTGCTATGCGGCTGCTTCCCACTAGCTATCTGTTTTACATTTGGTAGTGTATATATGTCCATGCCACTCTCTCACTTCGCCCTAGCTTACCCTTCCCCCTCCCCATGTCCTCAAGTCCATTCTCTACATCTGCGTCTTTATTCCTCTCCTGCCCCTAGGTTCTTCAGAACCTTTTTTTTTTTTTAGATTCCATATATATGTGTTAGCATACGGTACTTGTTTTTCTCTTTCAGACTTACTTCAGTCTGTATGACAGACTCTAGGTCCATCCACCTCACTACAAATAACTCAATTTCGTTTCCTTTTATGGCTGAGTAATATTCCACTGTACATATGTGCCACATCTTCTTTATCCATTCATCTGTCGATGGACACTTAGGTTGCTTCCATGTCCTGGCTATTGTAAATAGAGCTGCAATGAACATTGTGGTACATGACACTTTTTGAATTATGGTTTTCTCAGGGTATATGCCCAGGAGTGGGATTGCTGGGTCGTATGGTAGTTCTATTTTTAGTTTTTGAAGGAATCGCCATTAGGTCTCCATAGTGGCTGTATCAATTTACATTCCCACCAACAGTGCAAGAGGGCTCCCTTTTCTCCACACGCTCTCCAGCATTTATTGTTTGTAGATTTTTTGATGATGACCATTCTGACCAGTGTGAGGTGATACCTCATTTCAGTTTTGATTTGTATTTCTCTAATGTTTAGTGATGATAAACATCCTTTCATGTGTTTGTTAGCAATCTGTATATCTTCTTTGGAGAAAGGTCTATTTAGGTCTTCTGTGCATTTTTGGATTGGGTTGCTTGTTTTTTTGATATTGAGCTGCATGAGCTGCTTGTATATTTTGGAGATTAATCCTTTGTCAGTTGCTTCATTTGCAAGTATTTTCTCCCATTCTGAGGGTTGTCTTTTCGTCTTGTTTATGGTTTCCTTTGCTGTGCAAACGCTTTTAAGTTTCATTAGGTCCCATTTGTTTATTTTTGTTTTTATTTCCATTTCTCTAGGAGGTGGGTCAAAAAGGATCTTGCTGTGATTTATGTCATAGAGTATTCTGCCTATGTTTTCCACTAAGAGTTTTATAGTGTCTGGCCTTACATTTCGGCCTTTAATCCATTTTGAGTTTATTTTTGTGTATGGTATTAGGGAGTATTCTACTTTCATTCTTTGACATGTAGCTGTCCAGTTTTCCCAGCACCACTTATTGAAGAGGCTGTCTTTTCTCCATTGTATATTCTTGCCTCCTTTGTCAAAGATAAGGTGACCAGATGTAGATGGTTTTATCTCTGGGTTTCTATCCTGTTCCATTGATCTATATTTCTGTTTTTGTGCCAGTACGATACTGTCTTGATTACTGTAGCTTTGTAGTATAGTCTGAAGTCCAGGAGCCTGATTCCTCCAGCTCCGTTTTTCTTTCTCAAGATTGCGTTGGCTATTCGGGGTCTTTTGTGTTTCCATACAAATTGTGAAATTTTTTGTTCTAGTTCTATGAAAAATGCCATTGGTAGTTTGATAGGGATTGCATTGAGTCTGTAGATTGCTTTGGGTAGTAGAGTCATCTTCACAATGTTGATTGTTCCAATCCAAGAACTTGGCATATCTCTCCATCTGTTTGTATCATCTTTAATTTCTTTCATTAGTGTCTTAAAGTTTTCTGCATACAGGTCTTTTGTCTCCCTAGGTAGGTTTATTCCTAGGTATTTTATTCTTTTTGTTGCAATGGTAAATGGGAGTGTTTCCTTAATTTCTCTTTCAGATTTTTCATCATTAGTTTGTAGGAATGCAAGAGATTTCTGTGCATTAGTTTTGTATCCTGCTACTTTACCAAAGTCACTGATTAGCTCTAGTAGTTTTCTGGTAGCATCTTCAGGATTCTCTATGTGTAGTATCATGTCATCTGCAAACAGTGACTGACAGTTTTACTTCTTTTCCAATTTGGATTCCTTTAGTTCTTTTTCTTCTCTGATTGCTGTGGCTAAAACTTCCAAAACTATATTGAATAATAGTGGTGAGAGTGGACAACCTTGTCTTGTTCCTGATCTTAGTGGAAATGGTTTCAGTTTTTCACCATTGAGAATGATGTTGGCTGTGGGTTTCTCATATATGGCCTTTATTATGTTGAGGTAAGTTCCCTCTATGCCTACTTTCTGGAGGGTTTTTATCATAAATTGTTGTTAAATTTTGTCAAAAGCTTTTTCTGAATCTATTGAGATAATTATATAGTTTTTATTCTTCAATTTGTTAATATGATGTATCAACATTGATTGATTTGCGTATATTGAAGAATCCTTGCATTCTTGGGATAAACTCCACTTGATCATGGTGTATGATCCTTTTAATGTGCTGCTGGATTCTGTTTGCTAGAATTTTGTTGAGGATTTTTGCATCTATGTTCATCAGAGATATTGGCCTGTAGTTTTCTTTCTTTGTGACATCTTTGTCTGGTTTTGGCATCAGGGTGATGGTGGCCTCGTAGAATGAGTTTGGAACTGTTCCTCCCTCTGCTATATTTTGGAAGAGTTTGAGAAGGATAGGTGTTAGCTCTTCTCTAAATATTTGATAGAATTCACCTGTGAAGCCATCTGGTCCTGGCCTTTTGTTTGTTGGAAGATTTATAATCACAGTCTCAATTTCAGTGCTTGTGATTGGTCTGTTTATATTTTCTATTTCTTCCTGGTTCAGCCTCGGAAGGTTGTGTTTTTCTAAGAATTTGTCCATTTCTTCCAGGTTCTCCATTTTATTGGCATATAGTTGCTTGCAGTAATCTCTCATGATCCTTTGTATTTCTGCAGTGTCAGTTTTTGCGTCTCCTTTTTCATTTCTAATTCTATTGATTTGAGTCTTCTCCCTTTTTTTCTTGATGAGTCTGGCTAATGGTTTATCAATTTTGTTTATCTTCTCAAAGAACCAGCTTTTAGTTTTATTGATCTTTGCTATCATTTCCTTCATTTCTTTTTCATTTATTTCTGATCTGATCTTTATTATTTCTTTCCTTCTGCTAACTTTGCGGGTTTTTTGTTCTTCTTTCTCTAATTGCTTTAGGTGTAAGGTTAGTTTGTTTATTTGAGATGTTTCTTGTTTCTTGAGGTAGGATTGTATTGCTATAAACTTCCCTCTTAGAACTGCTTTTGCTGCATCCCATAGGTTTTGGGTCATTGTGTTTTCATTGTCATTTGTTTCTAGGTATTTTTTGATTTCCTCTTTGATTTCTTCAGTGATCTCTTGGTTATTAAGTAGTGTATTGTTTAGCCTCCATGTGTTTGTATTTTTTACAGATTTTTTCCTGTAATTGATATCTAGTCTCATAGCATTGTGGTCGGAAAAGATACTTGATACGATTTCAATTTTCTTAAATTTACCAAGGCTTGATTTGTGACCCAAGATATGATCTATCCTGGAGAATGTTCCAGGAGCGCTTCAGAAGAAAGTGTATTCTGTTGTTTTTGGGTGGAATGTCCTATAAGTATCAATTAGGTCCATCTTGTTTAATGTATCATTTAAAACTTATGTTTCCTTATTTATTTTCATTTTGGATGATCTGTCCATTGGTGAAAGTGGGGTGTTAAAGTCCCCTACTATGATTGTGTTACCGTCGATTTCCCCTTTTATGGCTGTTAGCATTTGCCTTATGTATTCTTATGTTGGGTGCATAAATATTTACAATTGTTATATCTTCTTCTTGGATTGATCCCTTGATCATTATGTAGTGTCCTTCTTTGTCTCTTGTCATAGTCTTTATTTTAAAATCTAATTTGTCTGATATGAGAATTGGTACTCCAGCTTTCTTTTGATTTCCATTTGCATGGAATATCTTTTTCCATGCCCTCACTTTCAGTCTGTACGTGTCCCTAGGTCTGAAGTGGGTATCTTGTAGACAGCATATATACGGGTCTTGTTTTTGTATCCATTCAGCTAGTCTATGTCTTTTGGTTGGAGCATTTAATCCATTTACATTTAAGGTAATTATCGATATGTATGTTCTTACTACCATTTTCTTAATTGTTTTGGGTTTGTTAATGTAGGTCTTTTCCTTCTCTTGTGTTTCCGGCCTAGAGAAGTTCCTTTAGCGTTTGTTGTAAAGCTGGTTTGGTGGTGCTGAATTCTCTTAGCTTTTGCTTGTCTGTAAAGTTTTTAATTTCTCTGTTGAATCTGAATGAGATCCTTGCTGAGTAGAGTAATCTTGTTTGTCAGTTTTTCCCTTTCATCACTTTCAATATGTCCTGCCACTACCTTCTGGCTTGCAGAGTTTCTGCTGAAAGATCAGCTGTTAACCTTATGGGGATTCCCTTGTATGTTATTTGTTGTTTTTCCCTTGCTGCTTTTAATATTTTTCTTTGTATTTAATTTTTGATAGTTTGATTAATATGTGTCTTGGCATGTTTCTCCTTGGATTTATCCTGTATGGGACTCTCTGCACTTTCTGGCCTGAATTAACTATTTCCTTTCCCATATTAGGGAAGCTTTCAACTATAATCTCTTCAAATATGTTCTCAGTCTCATTCTTTTTCTCTTCTTCTTCTGGGACCCCTATAATTCGAATGTTGATGCATTTAATGTTGTCCCAGAGTTCTCTGAGACTGTCCTCAATTCTTTTCATTCTTTTTTCTTTATTTTGCTCTACAGTAGTTATTTCCACTATTTTATCTTCCAGGTCACTTATCCGTTTTTCTGCCTTAGTTATTCTGCTATTGATTCCTTCTAGAGAATTTCTAATTTCATTTATTGTGTTGTTCAGCATTGTTTGCTTGCTCTTTAGTTCTTCTAGGTCCTTGTTAAACTTTTCTTGTATTTTCTCCATTCTATTTCCAAGATTTTGGATCATCTTTACTATCATTACTCTGAATTCTTTTTCAGGTAGACTGCCTATTTCCTCTTCCTTTGTTTGGTCTGGTGGGGTTTTGCCTTGCTCCTTCATCTGCTGTGTGTTTCTCTGTCTTCTCATCTTGCTAACTTACTGTGTTTGGGGTCTCCTTTCACAGGCTGCAAGTTCGTAGTTCCCGTTGTTTTTGGTGTCTGCCCCCAGTGGCTAAGGTTGGTTCAGTGTGTTGTGTAGGCTTCCTGGTGGAGGGGAGTAGTGCCTGTGTTCTGGTGGATGAGGCTGTATCTTGTCTTTCTGGTGGGCAGGACCACGTCCGGTGGTGTGTTTTGGGGTGTCTGTGGCCTTATTATGATTTTAGGCAGCCTCTCTGCTAATGGGTGGTGTTGTGTTCCTGTCTGGCTAGTTGTTTGGCATAGGGTGTCCAGCACTGTAGCTTACGGTTGTTGAGTGGAGCTGCATCTTAGTGTTGAGATGGAGATCTCTGGGAGAGCTTTTGCCATTTGATATTACATGGAACCAGGAGGTCTCTGGTGGACCAATGTCCTCAACTCGGCTCTCCCACCTCAGAGGCACAGGCCTGACACCTGGCTGGAGCACCAAGACCCTGTCAGACACATGGCTCAGAAGAAAAGGGAGAAAAAAAGAAAGAAAGAAGAAAGAAAGAAAGAAAGAGAGAAGAGAGAAAGAAAGAAAGAAAGAAGAAAGAAAGAAAGAAAGAAAGAAAGAAAGAAAGAAGGAAGAAAGAAAGAAAGAAAGAAAAGAAAATTATTAAAATAAAAATTACAAAGTAATAAAAAAAAGAAAGAAAGAAAGAGCAACCAAACCAAAAAACAAATCCACCAATGCTAACAAAAGCTAAAAGCTGTACAAAAAATAAAAACAAAAACAGATAAATACAACCCTAGGACAAATGGTAAAAGTAAAGCTATACAGACAAAAATCACACAAAGAAGCATACACATACACACTCACAAAAAGAGAAAAAGGAAAAAAATATATATATCTATATATAAAAAAAAAAAAAGAGGAAGAGAGCAACCAAATCAATTAACAAATCTACCATGATAATAAACTCTAAATACTAAACTAAGATAAACATAAAACCAGAAACAAATTAGATGCAGAAAGCAAACCCCAGTCTACAATTGCTCCTAAAGTCCACTGCCTCAATTTTGGGATGATTCGTTGTCTATTCAGGTATTCCACAGATGCAGGGTACATCAAGTTGATTGTGGAGATTTAATCCGCTGCTCCTGAGGCTGCTGGGAGAGATTTCCCTTTCTCTTCTTTGTTTGCACAGCTCCTGGGGTTCAGCTTTGGATTTGGCCCGGCCTCTGCGTGTAGGTAGCCTGAGGGCTTCTGTTCTTCACTCAGACAGGGCGGGGTCAAAGGAGCAGCTGATTAGGGGGCTCTGGCTCACTCAGGCCGAGGGGAGGGTGGGGTAGGGAATGTGGGGCAAGCCTGCGGCGGCAGAGGCCAACATGATGTTGCAACAGCATGAGGCGCGCCATGTGTTCTCCCAGGGAACTTGTCCCTGGATCACAAGACCCTGGCAGTTGGCGGGCTGCACAGGCTCCCAGGAGGGGAGGTGTGGATAGTGACCTGTGCTTGCACACAGGCTTCTTGGTGGCTGCAGCAGCCTTAGCATTTCATGCCTGTCTCTGGTGTCCGCGCCGATTGCTGCAGCTCGCGCCCGTCTCTGGAGCTCGTTTAGGCAGTGCTCTGAATCCCCTCTCCTCATGCACCCTGAAACAATGGTCTCTTGCCTCTTAGGCAGGTCCAGAGTTTTTCCCGGGCTCCCTCCCAGCTAGCTGTGGTGCACTAGCCCACTTCAGGCTGTGTTCACGCAGCCAACCCCAGTCCTCTCCCTGGGATCTGACCTCCAAAAGCCAAGCCTCAGCTCCCAGCCCCCACCTGCCCCAGCGGGTGAGCAGACAAGCCTCTCAGGCTGGTGAGTGCTGGTCAGCACCTATCCTCTGTGCAGGAATCTCTCTGCTTTGCTCTCTGCACCCCTGTTGCTGCCTTCTCCTCTGTGGCTCCGAAGATTCCCCCCTCGCCACTCCCCGTCTCTACCAGTGAAGGGGCTTCCTCGTGTATGGAAACTTTGCCTCCTTCACAGCTCCCTCCCAGAGGTGCAGGTCCTGTCCCTATTCTTTTGTCTCTGTTTTTTCTTTTGCCCTACCCAGGTACGTGGGGAGTTTCTTGCCTTTTGGGAAGTCTGAGGTCTTCTGTCAGCATTCAGTAGGTGTTCTGTAGGAGTTGTTCCACATGTAGATGTATTTCTGATGTATTTGTGGGGAGGAAGGTGATCTCCACATCTTACTCCTCCGCCATCTTGAAGGTCTCCCCCCATTTTCTTAGGTATAAGAGGCATACAAGGAAGTCATTAAAAGTACAGACTTTGGAATTACATTAACTAGAATTCAGATCCTAGTTCTGTCCCTTGTTAAGTGAACCACCTGTCCAAGCCTGTTTGCTCCTTTTATAACTCAGGGTAAAATGACTGACTCATAGACTTGTTGTAAGGACTAAAGAAGGTAGTAAAGGTTAAATTCTTAGTGTGGTACCTGGCTTAAATTAAAACTAAAAGCTGTTTTTTGAGAAGATAAACAACATTGATAAACCTTTAGCCAGACTCATTAAGAAAAAGAAGGAAAGGACTCAAATCAAAAAAATTAGAAATGAAAAAGGAGAAGTTACAACAGACACCGCAGAAATACAAAGCATCCTAAGAGACTACTACAAGCAACTATATGCCAATAAAATGGACAACCTGGAAGAAATGGACAAATTCTTAGAAAGGTATAACCTTCCAAGACTGAACCAGGAAGAAATAGAAAATATGAACAGACCAATCACAAATAATGAAATTGAAACTGTGATTAAAAATCGTCCAACAAACCAAAGTCCAGGACCAGATGGCTTCACAGGTGAATTCTATCAAACATTTAGAGAAGAGCTAATGCCCATCCTTCTCAAACATTCCAAAACGTTGCATAGGAAGGAACACTCCCAAACTCATTCTATGAGGTCACCATCACCCTGATACCAAAACCAGACAAAGATACTACAAAAAAAGAAAATTACAGACCAATATCACTGATGAATATAGATGCAAAAATCCTCAACAAAATACTAGCAAAGAGAATCCAAGAGCACATTAAAAGGATCATACACCATGATCAAGTGAGATTTATTCCAGGAATGCAAGGATTCTTCAATATATGCAAATCAATCAATGTGATACATCATATTAATAAACTGAAGAATAAAAACCATATGATCATCTCAATAGATACAGAAAAAGCTTTTGACAAAATTCAACACCCGTTTATGATAAAAAGTCTCCAGAAAGTGGGCATAGAGGGAAACTACCTCAACATAATAAAGGCCATATATGACAAACCCACAGCCAACATCATTCTCAATGGTGAAAAACTGAAAGTATTTCCTCTAAGATCAGGAACAAGACAAGGTTGTCCACTCTTGCCACTATTATTCAACATAGTTTTGGAAGTCCTAGCCATGGCAATCAGAGAAAAAAAAGAAATAAAAGGAATACAAATTGGAAAAGAAGAAGTAAAACTCTCACTGTTTGCAGATGACATGATACTATACATAGAAAATCCTAAAGATGCCACCAGAAAACTACTAGAGCTAATCAATGAATTTGGTAAAGTAGCAGGATACAAAATTAATGCACAGGAATCTCTTCCATTCCTATACACTAACAATGAAAGATCAGAAAGAGAAATTAAGGAAATAATCCCATTCACCATTGCAACAAAAAGAATAAAATACCTAGGAAGAAACCTACCTAAGGAGACAAAAGACCTGTACTCAGAAAACTATAAGACACTGATGAAAGAAAACAAAGATGACACAAACAGATGGAGAGATATACCATGTTCTTGGATTGGATACTATACTACCCAAAGCAATCCACAGATTCATTGCAATCCTTATCAAATTACCAATGGCATTTTTTACAGAACTAGAACAAAAAAATCTTAAAATTTGTATGGAGACACAAAAGACCCTGAACTGCCAAAGCAATCTTGAGGGAAAAAAACGGAGCTGGAGGAATCAGACTCCCTGACTTCAGACTATACTACAAAGCTACAGCAATCAAGACAATACAGCACTGGCACAAAAACAGAAATATAAATCAATGGAACAGGATAGAAAGCCCAGAGTTAAACCCACACACCTATGGCCAACTAATTTATGACAAAGGAGGCAAGGGTATACAATGTAGAAAAGAGAGTCTCTTCAATAAGTGGTGCTGGGAAAACTGGACAGCTACATGTAAAAGAATGAAATTAGAACTCCCTAATACCATACACAAAAATAAACTCAAAATGGATTGAAGACCTAAATGTAAGACCAGACACTATAAAACTCTTAGAGGAAAACATAGCAAGAACACTCTTTGACATAAATCACAGCAAGACCTTTTTTGACCCACCTCCTAGAGTAATGAAAATAAAAACAAAAATAAACAAATGGGACCTAATAAAACTTAAAAGCTTTTGCACAGCAAAAGAAACTATAAACAAGACGAAAAGACAACCCTCAAAATGGGAGAAAATATTTGCAAAAGAATCCACAGACAAAGAATTAATCTCCAAAATATATAAACAGCTCATGAAGCTCAATATCAAAAAAGCAAACAACCCAATCCAAAAATGGGTGGAAGACCTAAAAAAACATTTCTCCAGAGAAGACATACAGATGGCCAAGAGGCACATGAAAAGCTGCTCAACATCACTAATTATTAGAGAAATGCAAATCAAAACTACAGTGAGGTATCACCTCACACTAGTTAGAATGGGCATCATCAGAAAATCTACAAACAACAAATGCTGGAGGGGGTGTGGAGAAAAGGGAAACTTCTTTCACTGTTGGTGCGAATGTAAATTGGTGCAGCCACTATGGAGAACAGTTTGGAAGTTCCTTAAAAAACTAAAAGTAGAATTACCATATGACACAGCAATCCCACTACTGGGTATATATCCAGAGAAAACCATAATTCAAAAAGACACATGCACCCCAACATTCATTGCAACACTATTTACAGTAGCCAGGTCATGGAAGCAACCTAAATGTCCATCAACAGGCGAATAGATAAAGAAGATGTGGTACATATATACAATGGAATATTACACAGCCATAAAAAGGAATGAAATTGGGACATTTGTAGAGACGGGAATGGACCTCCAGACTGTCATACAGAGTGAAGGAAGTCAGAAAGAGAAAAACAAATATCGTATATCAACATATATACGTGGAATCTAGAAATATGGTACAGATGAACTGGTTTGCAAGGCAGAAATAGAGACACAAACGTATGGACACCCAGGGGGGAAAGCGGGGCACAGGTGGGATGAATTGGGAGACTGGGATTGACATATATACAGTAATATGTATAAAATAGATAACTAATGAGAACCTGCTGTATAGCACAGGGAACTCTACTTCACTGTACAGTAGAAACTAAGACAACATTGTAAAACAACTATACCCCAATTTAAAAACAAAAAAACTGGAAATAAAGCCACTTGTCTGACAAATGGAAAAAAAAAAGGATGCAGTAACTTCAACTGATGGTGATGAAGATGATGATGATGGTGACGATGTATTATCCCTGGAAACTATTTAGGAGTTAAACGGGAACGGGGAAAGTTTACTTCGTCTGTTTGTGGTATTAATGTTGGGGTTGTGGTGGGAGGTATTGGTTTACAGCTGTTCTGATCAGAAAGCCCAAAAACCCATATGTCAGGCACCGCAAAATTAAGACCCCAGCGTGATAAGTCATGGCAAGAAGGGTTGTAATCTTTATGAGTAGAAGAAAACATCAGTTTGAATGTGTTGAGTCATTTCAAAAATCTGTGGAAGGATATACTAGGATTTATTTCGACCTGAAAGGTTTAGACTGGGAGAGACTCAGACTGTCTCTTCCTGAAGTTCACAACATGGGATGAGGGTAGAATTGAAAGGTACAAAGGAAACGCCCTATAGTGAGTTCCAGGTCACAGGTAAAAACAAAGTCATGACTGCACTCTTTAATTTAATGCACGGGAAACATCAGCGAACGCCTAGCAATTTCTCAGGTCACACTCATCCTACAAAAACCATAGGCAACCTGAGGACAGAATGGTGAGTTTGTTCACAGGTATGAGACCATGAAATTCTGACTTGCTGTCTGACAAGTTCACAGGGGAAGATGAGGAGTGGTGGAGGGAGAGGCATACAGAAGACTGCTGGCTCACAAACAAAGGGTGTCCACTTAAGAGGGGAAAGGACTCCAGGTCCCAGGTACCCACCTCCCATTTCTGCTTCCTAGTGGGAGGAAACAAACAGTTCCTGCTTAAGTTAAGAAGGGTCAAGAAACTGTATAGCACAGGGAACTATAATCAATATCCTGTGATAAACCATAATGGGAAAGGACATGAACAAGAATATATATCTATAATTGAATCACTTTGCTATACAGCAGAAATTAACACAACATTGTTAATCAACTATACTTCAATAGAATTAAAAGAAAAAAAAAAAGAAGGGTTAGGAGAAAGGGAAGGAGGGCTGTATGTATGTCTGCCTTAGCCCCTTTAGGGCCATGAACAATTCACACTGGAACTGAAACGCACACAAGTCTTAAGGTTTAGATATCAAAAAATGATAGGCTCAAAATACTTCTATGGCAAATATACATCATATTTAACCCACTAGAATTGAAATGATAATAATGGTGCTAAACTAATATAATTTTTTAATTGAAATGTAGTTGATTTACAATAGTGTGTTAGTTTCAGATGTACAGCAAAGTGATTCAGTTATAGATATATTTTTTCAGATTATTTTCCATTATAGGTTATTACAAGATATTGAATATAGTTCCCTGTGCTGTACAGTAAATCTTTGTTGCTTATCTGTTTTATGTATAGTAATTTGTATCTGTTAATCCCACACTCCTAATTTATCCTTCCCTCTCTCCCTTTCCCCTTTGGTAATCATAAGTTTGTTTTCTATGTCTGTGAGTCTGTTTCTGTTTTATATATAGATTCATTTGTATTATTTTTTTATATTTTTTATTTTTTATTATTCTACATATAAGTGATATCACATAATATTTGTCTTTCTCTGTCTGACTTTAATTTAGTATGATATTCTCTAGGTTCATCCCTGTTGCTGCAAATGGCAATATTTCATTCCTTTTTATGGCTGAGTAATATTCTATTTTATATATATATATATATATATATATATCACTTCTTCTTAAACCAATTGTCTGTCAGTGGGCACTTGGATTGTTTTCATGCCTTGGCGATTGTAAATAGTGCTGCTATGAACGTTGGGGTACATGTATCTTTCTGAAGTAGAGTTTGCATCTTTTCCAGATATATGCCCCAGAGTGCAACTGCTGGATCATATGGTAGCTCCATTTTTTAAACTATATAATTTACAGTTAATAAGAAAAACAGCAACTCAGGATAATGCCTATGATGTACTTTTAACATAAAGTCCTTCCTAAAATGTTCAGTCCTTCCTAAACTCTTACCGAATCAGTAAGAGTCCAGCCAGGAAAACAGAAAACACACTTGTTGTTTTAACAGAAAAAATTTGCTATGAGGAATTGGTTAAACAGACCTTGGAGAACTAAAAAATTTAAGAGGGGATTCCAAGACTGAGACAGAAACTACAGGAAGCAACTACTAGCCCTGGAGCTGCAGGAACAAAGGGAGGACATGGGCGTTACACCTTGGAAGGAGAACCCAGGAAACTGGAACCTCTGAAAATGGGGCATGGCCAGCCCACTGCTGGTATCACTGAGGGGGAGGCGGGCAATGAGGCTGGATCTGGGAGTACAGGAGGAAGCAGGACACTAGAACTGGAACCAGCTGCTCCTACCATGGTAAAGAGACACTCTGGGGCGGTGCTCAACAACAGCACCTAGGAAGCAGCAAGCTCCATCTCTCCTCAGTTTTCAGTGCTCCTCCAGCGCCCCCTATTGCTGGAACCTAAAAGACCCACCTGACAAACAAGAAAGTGGTTTGCAGAGTCCCAGGTTGTGCATCATAAAGCCAAGTCCCAGCCAAAGGGATAGCCTGACCTGGGTTCATCCTCTGTTTCCAAGTCTTTCTGGGGAAAAGGAAGTAGCATATTTAGGAGACTCTGGAAATCCTGCCCACGCTCCCACCAAAAAGACTTTTTTTTTTTTTTAATTACTGAAGATTCTTTTTTCTAAAATAAAGATATTTGATTTAATTTTAGGGTCATTTCTCTTTATCTGTACATTTGAAAACAGGTATTTGTGAGGGAAAGAGAAGGCACAAATCATTTATTTCTCTATTTTCAGGCTGTGCCCAACAATAACTCCCTCTCAAGGAGCAGAACTGGGACTAGCTCTCAGATTTTCTTGATACTATTTCAATACATTTTTTTGTAACTGAAGTCATAGTTGATTTACATTGTTGTGTTAGTTTCTGGTGTACAACAAAGTGATTCAGATAGATAGATAATAATATAGGTTATTACAAGATATTGAATATAGTTCCCTGTGCTATACAGTAGGACCTTGTTGTTTATCTATTTTATATACAGTAGTTTGTATCTGCTAATCCCAAACTCCTAATTTATCCTTCCCCTACTCCCTCTCCCCTTTGCGAATCATAAATTTGTTTTCTATGTCTGTGACTCTTCAGCACATTTCTTAATTTCAGCCCCGCCCTCCCATTATGAAGCGCATGGTACCTAGAATCAAGCCTGTGTGGAAATCCGGGCGTCACTGCTCACAGGCTTGTGGGACTTCAGGCCGACGCCCCAACTTTCCGAGTGTCCCTTTCCTCATCTGTAAAATGGGACAATGCCTAATTGCAGATAACGAGGATTAAATGGAATCAAATACAATGGATGGCAGAGTGACTGACAGTGTGTGGAGAAATAAATACCCATTTCATTCTTCTTCCGGCTCTGAACTCGGACATTTCAAAAGTTTTACAGAAATGACCATCAGGCCCGAAGACCAGAATCACTATTCAGTGTGCGCGGCTCACTTTCTCTTTACTGGACGGAGGTTTTCCCTGCAGTAGTAATCTCGCTGGTCGCGGCGGTGGAAAGTCTCGGATAGTCAGAGCGGCGAGCCTGAGTGGCTGGGACTAGAAGTCGCGGGCCCTCCCCTCTCCCTGGCGTCCGGCCCGGGCTCCGGCGGGACGCGACTCCGCCTCCCCGGTCGCCCCGCCAACCCGAGCGCGGCGCGCAGTGGGAGCTGGGGCCCGGGGCGCCGAGGGGAGGCCGCGCTCCCACCGCCCGCGGCCCGAGGGGGCGTCGGACGCTACCGGCCGCCCGCTGAGATGTGACCCAGACCCGCCGCCCATGTGCGCCCCCCGACCCACAGCGAAGGCGGCTGCCATAGGGGCCCCGGCACCCGGCCTCCCGGCCCTGCCGCTGCTGCTGCTGCTGGTGGCCGCGCCGACGGGACGACCAGGTAGGAGGGTCGCGCCGGGGTCGCGACGACCGCCCAGCTGCGGCTGGTTTCGGCCCTCCCGCCCCCGGGTTTCGCTTTCAAGCGCGCAGAGCGAGAGGAGCGCGGGTCAGCGCCGGGAACCCCGGAGTCCCAGGGAGGAACTCGCCGCTGCCTGGCGCGGGCCGGCTTCAGGGTCAAGTTCGCGCGCTCCGCGTTTCACACTTTTCGTTGCGGGAGTTGCGGGCGAGGTAGAGGAAGGTTGACGGTGGTCGCTCCGAGCGGTACCCACAGCTGGTAACTTACGGTCGGTGGCAGTGACCTTTCGCGTTGCACTCGCCGGCACGTCGCAGGCTCCCACCACCCACGCCGTGGCCTCACCGACCTGCTCCCTTCAACAGAGCGCCCCACGGAAGGAGGCGATGTCTGCGCTTTAAAAATCAAACTTCCTGAAAGAGTGGGCTTTGAGGGAACCGGAGTTAGAAAGGTGCAGCGTTTCTAAACTAAGATCTTTCTGGGCACGTCATTTTTTTCCTCTGCAGTTTTGATCTTGTACATATATGTGCTCTTTGATTTTTTTTTTGAAAGTAACAAAACTTGGAACTGATCCATGACATAGGTAACTCAAGGCTTTTTGGTTTTAAGTTTTAACTCTACCAGCTGGAATCCAGTAAACCAGAATGATTCATTAACCTGATTTCTTTTTTTTCTTCTGCATTTCTGGTGTATGAGAAAAAGAAATTTTTTTAAAGCAAGATATCTAGGACCCTCCTTTTTTTTTTTTTTTAAAGTTAACGCAACACAACTTCCCAGAATACTGTGCTTTGTACAGATTTGATCCAGGCTTCCATGTTTTTAACCCAGAGCTGAACAATGACAGTGAATGCAGGAAGAAAGTTGTTCATGAAACTGCGGTGTCCTTAGTAGTCAAAGAAAAAGTTACTAAAGTTCAATATAGTTACAAAGGTAAGAATTGTGTGCATATAGATCTTGGAGAGATTTTTGGACAACAGACATTATACACAAAAAGTTTCTCTTCTAAATCCTAAAGTTACCAGAAATTGTTCTTTTGTCTTGTGATAAATATTCTTAGGTAAGCTGAATGGGAAGATCTGCTCCTGACTTATCCAGATACTGAACCTCAACTAACAGATATGAATTTAGTTGTTTCTATTTCTAATCAAAGAAATAAAGCTTGCTCCTTAATTGGGTTGGGAGGCTGACATTAGAAGGTAATAATATTCTTGGCTTCAAAGCAAAATTGGGGAAAAAACAAAGCAGAAGAAACTCTTTTCTGACCCACAAGACCCAGGTACTTTCTTAGCTCTTCTTAAAGAGTTCCTGCCCTCTTCTGGGCCTCCAGGCACCCTGAGGACTGCTGGGAAAACCAAGTGAGAAGGCATATGTGGTTACATGGATACCATACCTGACTCTTAATAGAGAGCTATTCTATCTTGATGGATCCACCACCATATCTGCTGAGCAATGGGAACTTTCTAATAGTTATATGACATTACCATTCTCCAGTAGGCGAATTCTTTAATTTTTCAAACTTTTTAGCACAAAAGTTCGAAGTCACACAGCTCTGTGATTGGATCAGGCTGTACAATACCAAACATCCAAAAAGAAAGAAAAAAAATTCAATGTGGCATCAACATTTTAGGAAAGTTCTTCGTATTTCATTTCAGGTAAACTTTTAAAGGAATTCAGAACGTCTGTGCCACTCCCTCAAGGCAGGAGGGATACATATCTGTACCTTCACTCTCTTATGTCTCCAGGGACAGAAGTTTCACTAGGAAGTTTATCACTGTGGTTTATCAAACTCTGCCCTGTTGGCCCAATCCCATGTCTTATTCCTCAGTGAAGATAAAGAACCGTGGTCAGCATAATATAAACAAGCATTTAAAGCCAGTAAGGGAGTGGGAGGAGATGACTTTCCAACGTCATGTATCTCCTCTCCTCAAGCCCTTCAGAGGCTTCCGTCTGAATTCTCCTATGTGGTCTTATACGGCTCACTCCTGCCTGTCTCTCCAGCCTTACCTCACATCACTTTAATTCCTGCTATCCTGGCCTTTTTCCAGTTCCTAGAGCAAACCAAACCGTTTTCCATCTCAGGACTTCATACTTGCAGTTCCTTGGGCTGGAATGTTCCTGTCTGCTCTGTCCCCGGCTAACTCCTATTCAGACTTGGCATCTCACCTCCAATGTGCCTCCTTCAAGGAGGGCTTCCCAAAATCCCCAAAGAGGGAAAAAATATTCTTCATTATGCCTATGAACAAATGAGCCAAACTCTAGGTTTGGAGCTTTTGAATGCAGTGTATTACAGCATCTCTGCTTATTAGAACTAATATACTACAATTAACAGAGTGAGGGTATTTGTTGAAGTGTCTCTTCTTTGATATAAACACAACAGCATCAGGTATTTTATTTAACTGAGAAATTATTTCAGGATATTTTTCAAACACACACAAATGGTTCCAGTGAACTAATTAAATTTTCTTCATTATTTTCTTCTTTTTAGCTTTTAATTTTGAACTGTTTTGAGACTTACAGAAAAGCTATAGAAATAATAGAGCTCTCATAAACCCCTCACCCGGTTTCTCTTAATTTTAACATGTTACATAACTGTGGTACAGTGTTCAGAATGAGGAAATTAACATTGGTATAGTATTGACACTATTCACTAAACTATAGACTTTGTTCCAATTTCACCCTTTTTTCCACTAATTCCCCTTTTCTGTTCCAGGATCAATCCAGGTTCCTCATTACACTTAGTTGCTGTGTCTCCTTCCTCTCTTCCGATCTATGACAGTTCCTCAGCCTCTTTTTGCTTTCATGTCCTTGACATTTTTGAAGAGTTCTTGTCACCTCTTCCTCAGATTGCTCCTCATTGTGGGTTCCTTTGAAGTTTCCTCTTGATTAGAGTGAGGTTATTCCTTTTGGGCAATAATACCACAGAGATTATGTTGTGTTTCCCAGCACATCATATCAAAGGGTTTATGATGTCACTATGTCTTCTTCCTGGCGATGTTAATCTTGATGATTTGGTTTAGGTGGTGTCTGCAGGGTTTTTCACTGTATAGTTACTATTTTCACTTTCTGATTAATAAATACATTGTGGGAAGATACTTTGAGATCATGCAAATATCCTGTTTCTCCTCAAACTTACACCCACTAATTTTAGTATTCATCAGTGGATACTGAATGCAGCAACTACGACGCCTAATGGTGATTTTTTTAATTTCATTTTTTCCTTCTATATTTATTAAATTGGAATTCTAATGCAAAGAAGAGCATTTACTTTTCCCCCATTTATTTATTTATTCAGTTGCTTAAATATATCAATATGGACTCATAAATATTTACTTTATTCTTTGAGTTATAATCCAATACTATTATTATTAATTTTGTTGCTCAAATTGTTCCAGCTTTGGCCATTAAAAGCTCTTTTAGTTTGGCTCCCATGTGCTTTCAACAAGCCCCATTCTTTTTGAGCAGTTCATTGCTTTCTAGCAACATAAAATGTTTCAGGTTCATCTTGTATTTTCCCTTCACCAGGGCTGAATCAGCTACTTCCCCAAGGAGCTCTAGCTCCTTCTACTGGAGAATAGGATCTAGAAACCAAAATCTAGTTGCCAGGCATACTAATTGCTACTGGAATGTTGTTTCTAGGCTCTCTCAGCGGACAGAGCTGGAAGTTATAAATATATATACTAACCGAGGCATCCACACACATCTGTATTTCTGTATCTATATGTATGTGTCTATGTATACAAAAGACGATAAGCTTACACTGATACCTCTGATTCCAATAGCACAGAGTTCATTGTCTTTCTTTTCTTTATCTGTAGCTTCTTTCTCCAACAGTGAGAAACCTGATATCATTATCTATAATAGATTTACTTACTTATTCATTTCTAGTTTAGAGTTTCAGAATTATTAACCCATGCTCCTATGAGAAGGACATTTACTAACTAGATTATAGCACTTATATACAGTTCTTTTGTCTTTGGCTTTATAATACCCAGTCAAGATACTGTTGACCAAAGTTACTTAGATTAGACCGGTTTTCCTTCACCTTCTTTACTGTGGTTATATTGTCTATTTGTAATAAGTTTAGGTTCATTTGTTACTGTTTGTATTTCAGTTGGGGTTGCCCACGTGCTAGTTGGTTTTGTTTGTTGATTTGGGGGTATTTGAAGGGTATGTGAGACATTACTGTGGTTTAAGAGTCAGAGATGTACAAAATGGTACACTTAAAGAGGGGTTGCCCCCTCATCATCCTTACAACCTGGTTCCTATTCTTATCCATGCCACTCCCGTAGGTAACCAGTCTCCTTAGTTAATGGTTTATCCTTCCTGTATTTCTTTTGCACCAGTGAACAGATATGTGTGTATTTTCTCATATTCCCCTTCTTTCTTACATGAAACCTAGCATACTACAGGTTCTCTTTTCCACTTAGCATTTTTTCACTTAACAGGATATGTCTTTTCTGCTTCACAAATCCGTAGTCCTCAAAGGTAGGCCCTGACTGTACCAGCCAAATTCATATCAAGGCTAAATCATTTCCAAATTTTGCTTCAACTTCTCATGAAAACACCTGGTTTTAAACATATTGTATGCTAATAGTCAAGAACTCGGTCTACATCTAGGTTCTCTATTGCAGCTAAAGCAGGATTTGTCTTCTCAAATGTTCTTTTCATCAAACAAGCTTGTCCTCTTTTCCAGCTTCTCTCCCATTGCCTTTGGAGCAGACATGAGGGATTTCTTGTACATTTGCATGTACATTTATCATTTATTGGCTATTATATAGCTCCTCATTGATCAGCTCGAAGCCCATCCCCAGCATGTCTGGAGAGCATCATATACCTGAGATCTAAGCGTGTGGCTATAGGTATCACCAGCCTCCCCTTTCAGAAGATGTGCTCCTACTACCTGTAGCTATTTTTTCAGCTTCCTATAGAACAAATCCAGGAAAGGCAGAATTTGCTCCCTAGAGAACAATTAAGGAGATCTGTTACCCATAGGAGGTGGCATGGTGTACGAACAAGGTGGTAGGGATGAGGAGGGGCACCAGTTCTCTGAGTGCACCTTTCTATACAGCTCTGACTCAGAGCCATAGGTAGGATGCAGATTTTGCATTTAAGCCTAAACTTTAGACAAAGACAATAAGCAGTAACATATATTTTTAATTTTTAATATTAATGCTATAAAACTAATACTTTAGTATAAGTATCTCAGCATAAAACATTAACTATTTTTAAGTGCTTGGCATAGTACTTTTCACAAATGTCACTCAGTAAATTTGCCTTTTTGGTTAAAAGGCACCTTTCATTATATGCGTGATACTTTTAAAATGACTCTCTACCTGCATCTTTTTCTTCATGTACAATTTGACCAGGTATCTTCGACATGTTTACTTACATGATGATAAAAAAAAAGACTGCTAAGAATTAACTGCAGCTTAAGGTAGTATATATTTTAAGAAGTGAAATCATTTTATTCATCTTATTTATAACACTACCCTTATGCTATGATTGTGATGTTCTGACAGCATTTTTACTTTTTCTTGGTCCACATTTATGATTATTTGACTCAAAAGGTGATACTAGAAAAATGAATTAAATCTCTGTAATCTGTCTCAAGATGTCAATTCCATATAAAATTGGAGAACAAGAGAACTTTTTTAAAAAAGAATGCTGGCTGGAGACAATACAATTAAATACTTCCTCTGCTTTATTTTCAGAATTCCTTTTGATATAGAAAACTAGGCTTGAAAAGGCCTTAAAATCCCATCTAACTGCTTCCCTTGTGAATCTTCCTTGCGACATAACTTCAAAGTCATTACCTATCTGCTGCTGGAGCACCTCTCATCACAGGAAACTTGATACCTGACACCCAAGACAGGATGTCCTGTCATTGTAGACTTCCAGCTCCTAGAATGTTCTTCCAATGAATGAGCTGAGGTCTTGATCTCTTTCATCTTGTCACATGGTTGGTCCTCACTCTAAGCTGATGACGTCATGCAGAACAAGCTGCTCAGCTCATTGACTGCAACCATCACATTTCCTCTGTCTTCATTCGTCTCAGCTAACCACCTCCCCAGTTGTGTCATGCCAGGCCCCTCTCTCTCCTGGTCTTTTCTGTATGTGTGTGTTCCAGATTGTCTGTAAGTTCTCAGGCATACTCACTGTAGGTCATGATGACATGGCTGGTCTGCCAACTTTTAATCACCGCCCCTGGCATGTTGGTCCTTAAGTGATTCAGCATCAGTTTCCTGGTGAACAAAGGGTTCCTGATGCCTGAAAGTTACCCTCCCTTTTTACCTTTGTTGTCTTTTCCTGTAAGACACAGACCTTGACCCCTCATTTAAACTCAGAATTTCCTATTAATACAATTTCATTTTATGGAGGCAATTTTCTTTCTCTTTACTTCTCAGAATACAGAGAATGGAAGTATGGCACGATGTTTTATCTAGAGCACATGATGTCTGTCACGGTGGACTTTAATGCAATTAAGGAGACTCTTTTCTGGAAAGGAAATTTTTATTGATTACAAATATTATCTATTCAAAATCAGTTCTGTTTTTCAAGTGCGGTGGTCACCACAGTGCACGTTGAGACGCCAAAATGGCTTCCACTCAGCTTCTCCAATCACTTCACGCACCGCATCATCAAATGCCAGCTCCACCTCCAGGCACAGAGAATGGGCATACCTTGTCCTATACAGATTTGTCAGGAAGTTTTCCTTATACTTCTTGAGTCTCAACGTGTATGCCTTTAATCCAGCCCCCTGAAATTTTCCATTCCATACCGTTAACATTTGTATTTTGGTGATATGAGATATTTTGGCAAGTGTATCCTCTTAGTTGAAGCATTTGTTTACATTACTTCCGCCATTTAAATTTCCTCATTTTCAACTTTGCAGACATTTTTTTCTTCTCCTACATCAATCCCTCCATCCTTACTTTCAGGTTACTTGGCAGCCCTTAAAGCATTCATTCTTCTCTTAAATAAACATTGTGTTCATTTTTGAGGAAAGATACAAGGAACAGACACCTACCATATTACTTTCCTAAGGCTGCCATAACAAGGTACCACAAACTGGGTAGCTTAAAATAACATAAATGTGTTATCTCACAGTTCTGGAAGCTAGAAGTCTAAAATCAAGATGTTGGCAGGGTTGATTCCTTCTGAAGGCTGTAGGGGAACATCTGCTCCATGCCTCTCTCCTAGCATCTGGTGGTTGCTGGCAATCCTTGGCATTCCTTGGCCTGTTGAGCATCATTGCAATCCTCTGCCTTCACACGGTGTTCTCTCTGTCTCTTCACATAATCTTCCCTCTGTGCATGTCTCTCTTTGCGTCCAAATTTTCCGTTTGTATAAGGATACGAGTCACGTTGGATTGAAGCCCACCCTAATGACCTCTTTTTAACTTGATTACCTCTATAAAGACATTATATCTAATGAAGGTTACTTTACGAGGTACTGGAGACTAGGATTTCAACATATTTCTTTGCGGGGCCACAGTTGAATTTATAACGCCTACCATACCCTCAACAGCTTGTAGGGCAGTGAGCAGGGCCCATGAGCTTGGCTTCTAAAGTGGAGAAAAGCTACCATTTCAACCCCATGCAGTTTTCCTCCTCAACGTGTTTATTAGTCTGTGTCCACTGCCAAAGGGAAACCTTTGCAGAAGTCTCACGCCTGAAAGGCTCTCCAGAGAATGTAGAGGGCAGAGATGAGTCATCTCTTGTACCTTCCATAACATGAACATAAAAGATAGCCACCATTTTGCAATATGTACAAACATGGAATCATTATGTTGTACACCTTAAACTAATACGTTATATGTTAATTATACCTGTTTTTTAAAAAGGAGAGAAACGTCAATGGGTATGTAATAAAGATGGTGGAGTTTAAATTTCTTCAGCAGAGGGGTTCACTCTCCTCAGACCTCCATCTCTGTTCCTCTCTGTGGCACGTTCATTGCAAAATCTTCACTCTTGCTCCAGCATGGACCATTTTCATACTTAAGGCTAACTATCCATATGATTCCAAGTCAGCCCTCCTCCTCCATTTTAGATTAAAGTATAAAAGAAGTAAAAGGTCCTCTGAATTATCCTACTAAATGCTTTACGTTGTTATTTATCAAATTTGCTGATAGTTTTTAGGTGCAAAATAGAATATCACGTGTACCTTAGGAGCAAATAACTTAGGGGAATGAGGTATTTGAGGTGATCAGATTTAATGAAAAAGAATTACCTTCATACCCCACATGTTCATTTTGAGTTTTCATAACTTAAAATACAACTTGACACAGTGTGATTTTTAAAGAACCTTCTTTTGAGCACTTTTCATTTAATCATTCTTTCATTCATTTATTCAATATCATTCATTCATACATATCAGGAACTGTTCTCGGTGTTGAGGTGAACAAGAAAACAAGGTCTCTTTCTTCGTGGAGCTTTTAACCTCGGGTGATTACATTAAAGTATAAATGCCAGAACTGAGGAAACCAAGCTTCTTTAGAAGCACAGAGCAAGGCAACCGATCTAATCTAGGAGTCAGGCAGGGCTTCCTATGAAAAGGGAAAGTGAGACTTATGAGAATTGCCAATATACTTGTTATATTTTTCATTTAAAATGCTAGCAAGAAAATAAAGTTAAATCCTGCTCTAAGCATATTCTATCTATAAACTACCACGTAGTTAACATTCCTTTTTCCCTACATTTCTTTCCTGTAAAACTACAAATCAACCAACAAAACCCAACAACAAATAGAAGAATCCTATGAAACAGATGATTTTTTCTGACAGTGGTATTGCCAGGTGGGTAGGAGTAAGGAGCTTTGCAGCTGTAGGACAGCCCGACCTCAAGGTCACTGACAGCTTCAACAGGTCTCTGTGGTCTGCGGCTCTGTGCAACACTGAATCCAACCACAAACAGGTATCAAAAGGCTCCCATGTTACAGCTGTGGTTTTCTAAGAGGGCTGGTGCTCTTTCTCACTTCCTGAATCAACACAGTCCTTTGAAGGCTCTGTTAGCTTTAACAGCAAGAGCAAAGGGAACGTCTTCATTGATCCATTCTCTGAGTTGACCCTGGAGAAGTTCCAGTGTCGTCAGTGCCTTTGGCTCTTCGTGGGTGGCCTCTTCACTGTTGCTCTGCTTTTATCCTGACCAGTGTTTTTTAATATCTTTGTGGTAGGATAACCACCTCAGAGAGCTGATCTTCAGCGAGCCCCGCGCAGCACGTGGATCCCCTGTCCATTTTATCACATTTAGTTACACAACTTCATTGAGGCTTAATTCAACCCTGAAGAGGTGTGATCCGAGCCCTGGTCACCGTCAAAAACATCAAAGCATTGACTTGTCACTATAGAGGAGAGTTAACCTGTTGAAAAATATTGCACCTTTCTGACTGTTTTTGATGGCTGCTGTACACATCTGTCTTCATCTTGTTTGACTGGAAAGTCTGAGATCACAATTGAGATCACACTCTCAACCTCGTTTGCCTCAAAATCCCAATCAACAGCCAAGACAAGTAAATACTACTAATTACTTCCAAATCTCCACTAAGTAATTATTTTTAAGTCTCTCTTACTTTTTCTATTAATTTTTTTCTCACATTTTTATCTTGATTTTCTCTCTGAAAATTTCAAGTGATGGAGATGTTAATGGAAGAATCACATTACTTATGTGAGGATAAAAAGAAGTACTATGATTTATGAAAATTATTTGAAAAATAAAGTGGACGATGTATGTTGATATTTAGTAAACACCTATTGATGGAACTGGGAGTTCCCAACAGCTATTCTTTCCAATACCTTAGTGGTTTCAAATGGTTTGTCTTTGACTATGTTCTTTCTTTTATCTTTTCCTTTCTGAGGCAAGTTATCAAGTTGTAGAGACTCCAACCCACATTTGAATCTATTTTTCCACAGTTACTGTGATATTCAATTTGGATAAACACTTTGGAGATCACAAAATGTGGAGAAAAATCAAGTCCCTGGCCTCAAAAAGCAAGTCTGAAAGGGAAGGGAAGGGAAGACATACATACAAGAGATGACATAAGGAAGTGGGACTGATTTTCTAACAACGGGACCGACATATTCAAATTAATAATGGCATCTTCAAAATAGACATTTTAGGAGGCTGTGCACAAACATCTCACCATGTATTTCCTTAACTCCTTTTTTCAGAGTTCTCAATAGAACCTGTATGCATCTGTCAGATTAAGGTTTGCCATTAAGTGGCAAACCTTCATCTTGGAGGTGTGGTTTAATTTTCAAAAGCATTCAGAGCCACTTCCAACAAACTTGGGTAATCAAGCTAAGAAATGCTATGTTGGGCAAAAACAAGGTGTGACTATAAAAAAAAAAAAAATGAGATGGAATTTTTTGCATTTATACAAGCAACCGCTGAAGACAGTTGTAGCTGAAAGGAAGCATGCCCCAGATGCCAGAGCTGAGCAGTACCAGGGAATAATTATAAACCCTCCCAAGGGAACTGCTTGGACAATGCACACTCTTTTTGATGGGTAAATGCCAATATATTTATTTTAAGAGTAGTCTCAACCTTAAAGTCCTACTTGCTCTCAAGCACCAACAGCAATATTCCAAAACGTGTTTAAGCACATAGATTTACTTATTGAGGTGTGGCTCTAAAGAAATAACATGCTTTTTATGTATGACTTATATATCGCTCATCCATATAAAAGCTCACATACCTGGCAGGGAAGGCATGTATTGATGGATTGTGTCCCAGATTCAGAAAATAGCTGCTCTGTGAGAGCAGGGCCTTCTGTGTGTTTCTGTCTGCCACTGCACCCCAGTAACTATCAGTTTCTATTTCTAGTAGGTGCCCAGTAATGAGGTTGAATGAATGATGTGACTAAGTACACTTCCACCAGAAAAAACTTCAATGAAGGAGAAATACTAGGGTTTTCCTCACTGAATTCCTTGTGTGTGTGTGTGTACATATTTTTATTCACACTGAGAAAAGATAGGGAAAAACAGCATATGAAGCGTTTGCATTTTTAAGAATTGAACTCCTCATTGAATTTCTTATATATCTCCTTAGAAGCAGTCATCTGTAACATGCAAACTTTCCAGTGATCATGCAATCTCTTCTTCCCACAACACTGCTCCTTGAAGCATTCCCTAAAGGCAGTAAGTGAGTGTCCTAGTAGAGAACCCTGTTGTCCTCAGAGCACTTGGGCTCAAACAGCTTCCAGATGGCTGAATAACCACAGGCAAATCAGTCAGCCTCTCTGGGACTCTATCTAATCAGCTCTAAAGGGAGAATAGTAACCATGGAGGACAATACTGAACTAATGATTATTGAGCTCTTTCTTTGTACCAGGCACTATTTTGGGAACCTTATTTAATCATTCCAACAAGCCTATGAGGCAGATAATATTATTGTTATATTTTACAAATGAGGAAATTGAGTACAGAGGCTAAATAACTTACTTCAGGGCACACAGCTTAGATAAGCAGTAGAACAGGGAGTAGGTCCCAGTGTGGCTCTAGAACTCTCGTTCTTAAAACTTCTCTCTGACCTACTCACATAAACAATTACTAGAAGCCAATGAGATAGGGCAGGTGGCAGTGCCCTATATAACGTTCAGTATACTATTAAGAGAAAACAGAGGCAGCATGCAAGTACAGCAGCAAGTGGGCAAAGAAATAATAGAGAAATTGTAGCGGGATTGGTAGAGGAAGATAATCGAGTTCAGAGAAACTACTGTTAACATCAAACTGTACTCTCTCCTTTACAGAAGACAGTTAAGTATATTTTCTCAGGTAAATAGCTCCTGAATAACATTTCAAGTGTTGTTTAGATGATTCACTTTCTAAGGGCACTTGATATATGTAATATATATCAAGGGGGAAAAGAGGAAAGAGGAGTTAATATTTTTCAAGAGAGATAATTTATAACTTAAGACAAAAGAAAATATGCCTTTCCTTTCAGGACGATGAAGTTAGAACCATACTTAATCTGTTTGAAGGCAGTGACACTGTTTGGCTCTCCTTTGGTGGAGGTTGGGATGAGATATTTCCAACTTTTGCTTCCTGAAACTGATTAATCACCCTCTGGTACTTTTTGTACATCGATTGTTTTTAACCCCATTTCCCACAACAGAAAACTCATTCGGGAGGTGATTTTTTTTTTCTTTTTTTGGTCTTACAAGCATAGTAGGTATTTTCCTATTTTGAAAGACACTTGTAAGATGTAGCAACCACTTGCCATGGGCTGCTCTTCCTTCATTAAAAAGCATCTGTTGAGTATCTTCTGACTGGGCTAATCCCCTGTGTGTAGTGTAAGTTTCCCAGGGTGATTTCAAGCTATCAGGGTTTGGTGGTTCAGGCTGTGTCACCCTCATCCAGATGCTCATGTGAATCCGGGTCCTGCCCTGTCTCTACAATATATGTGAGCCCAGTGGTCCCTGGTTAGTTCAGTTCAAAAGTATTTATTTGAGAGGCACTGGGGATACAAAGAATCTTATAAGACATGGTGCCCAGGGTCAAACAGCTCAGAGCCTAGTGATTCCTTCACTGCTTCAGCTTCAGAAAGACAGATGAGGCTGGAGGGCTGGAGACTTTCTCTGGGCAGAGGTGGGCAGGGCTTCCTCAATGCTGAGGTTCCCTTGTTAATCATGAGCTTGAGAAACTTGAATGGCCCCAAAGGGAAGTCCCCAAAAGTGGACACATTTGATTGTTCAGCCTCTTGTAGTCTGGTGGTTTTCCTCAGGGGTGAATGAGTGTACTGTCCATAGCGGGAAAGTCAGAGAGCCTCAGCCCCAGAAGAGAGAGGTTTGGGTAACCACGAGCCTGATTACCCTTTGTGAGTTCATTCTGAAGACCTCACCACTTTTTACCAGTGTTCATCAGGCATTAATTTATGCATAGACTTTTCCCACAGTATAATGAAATGGAAATACCTTTTACTGTCAGGCATATAATGAAAACTGCAACATACTTAAGATGATGACATTAGTATTATCTTTGAGGCCATTAAGAAAATGTCACATACCATTTCATTCCACCTACAGAAAGGTAACTATAAGGTAATTCTTGGAACTAATGTAGCAGCCACATTTTATAAAACTCCACTAATGAAGTTGTCAAAGATTTACTCATTTCAAATTCCATTTATTTATTCTCTTTCTACTAGAAGGACCCAAGAGGAGATAGAGGACTTTTTCTTTATGGTGTTATAACATAGATGGAGCTGGGCTAGAAGACTTTCCCAAAGGCCAAGATACAATGAGAGGAAAATAAACACTGAGAGGGAACACAAGTCTAAATGACATGACTTACAAGCTATAGCTAACCCATCATTACTTAGGAGTTCATTAAGTGGACCCCTTCTTGCTGACCCCTCACAGCTTTGTTAGGACAGAAGCCATCTTTTTGGTTGTTGTTCGTTGGTTAATTTTTTTCCTTTTTTAAATTGAAGTAGAGTTGATACACAATATTATATAAGTTACAGGTGTACCATATAATGAGTCACAATTTTTAAAGGTTATACTCCATTTATAGTTATAAAATATTGGCTATATTCCCTGTGTTGTACAATATATCCTTGTAGCTTATCTCATACATAATAGTCTGTGCCTCTTAATCCCCTACCCCTCTATTGCCCTTCCCCACCTCCCCACTGGTAACCACTAGTTTGCAGAAGCCATCTTAAATACCCATTATCCAAGGGGGCCCCCCTCAAGTCTCCCTCCATTGCCCAATGTCCATACCCCGGTCAGGGAAGCTCAAAGGGAGCCTGGAGTTCTTGTCCCTTTCTGAGGTCTTCTGTGTTTCATTTTCTCCTGAAAGACCAGCCTCCTACCCAGTGACTGTCGTCAGGAATGCCCACTTCCTTTAGGGGAGACCATGCATACCTTCCACAATATCACAACGTAATCACATCATTAAAATAGTACAAGCCAATACTCTAAATGGAGGCACACATGGAAAAATAAGGCGTCTTTTAGTTCCCAAAGATACTATAGGAGGAGGGTACCAAAATTGTAAAGGCATGAAAACCGCAGAGCTAGTTAGGGTTTTGCGGGTGATTTGGTGTGACTAGTGAACATAGTGCATTTGGCAGAATTACAAAAGGAGAGGCCAGACCAGACCATGGAAAACTTTGTGTACCAAACGGAAGTTGTAATGGTATAGCACTCCAAGAAATAAAATTCTGTGTGCTAATCCAACAGCTTCGTGATTTGGGATATGAAATGGATGGACTTTCAGAGGATCAGAGCTGTACTTCCAGGCCATCAATCTATGCGAACAAAAATGCTTTTGTTACCCACGAATTGGCACATGACTCCTGATATCAACGTGGGTGTGACATATTTTCTCTTTGGTGTTGATTAAATTATCTTATCGATACTGGAAGGTTAGGAAAATGACTTATCTCAACTGGAACATTTATTCAGGAGTGTTTTCTTTATGTTTTCCAAACTGGAAACAAACAGTGCCTACAACTTTGTGAAGATGAAAACACCACAAGGAAATACTAGTTGTCAGTTGTTCTTTTTTAAATACTGTTTCTCCTCCTCAAAAACAAAGTGTTAATTCTATTTTTTATCACTCTCTTACATCATCAACAGGGCAAATATTCCTTGATAAATCCTCATCTGTTGATTTAGCTTTCACAACACAGCAACTCTCTTACTGATGTGACTCTCATAGCTCTGCTTCATCAGGGGGTACTATTGTTTCTACTTTGAAAATAGAGCTCCCAGCTGCGCCCACCTCACCCTCCATATCCACAGCCAGCATCTCGGTGCAAGCTCAGCCTTCCTCACTGGGGCTGCTGCAATTACCGTCTTACAGGTCTCTGCAGTTCTATTCTTGCCCCCATCCAGGCTTTCTTCCTCTCAGTAGTGAAGTAATCCATTTGAAATACAAATAGGCCCATGGCTTCCACTGCATAAAAGGCTTCAATACTTTTCTGCTGAATTTCAGTTATAACCCAGCTTCCTTCCCGGGGTTTACAAAGACCGGGGTGTGGGGGGGGAGAGGGGGGAGGGGTCTAGCCCCTTTGAACTTCTTCAGTTACATCGTGGCCGCTCTCCTCTTCCTCACTTTTTCCAGCCACACTGGTCTTTTGACTGTTCCGAAGGCATGGTGTTTTTGGATGGGCTTTTTTCCATCTCAGGAGTCTCTGCCAGGAACACTGCCCTCCCACTTCACAGCTGACTCCTAAGCCCCTATCTAAGTAGGTTCTGTGACCCACTACTGCAACCTTATTCCCTTTCATAACTGGGTCACCAAATTTGTAAGTATGTTTTTGTTTGTTTTTTGACTTGTGAATGGTGCTCTCTTTCCATTAGTCTGGGATCTCCACAGGGGCAGGAACATATCTGTTTATTCACCATTAGGTATCCACACAGTGGCAACTGTATTAGCTTCCTGGAGCTGCTGTAATAAAGTACCACAAACTGGATGGCTTAAAACAACAGAAATGTATTCTCTCACAGTTCTGGAATCTAGAAGTACGAAACCAGGGTGTTGGCAGTGCCATGCTTCCTCTGAAGCTTCTGGAGGAGGTTCCTTCTTTGCTTTGTCCACCTTCTGGTGGTAGCCAGGCTTCTTGGCTTATAGATGCATCTCTCCAACCTTCCATCTTCAAATCGTGTTCTCCCTGTGTCTTCAGAACACCATTCACTGGGTCTTCAGATGGCTTTTATCATGGTAAAGCTGCCCCTGGGATAATACTTTGATTTAATGACAAGAGGATAGATATCCAAAACTGATATATTTTCTGCCTAGGCAATCAGAAAGATAATGTTAATCCAAATGAAGAATCTGAAGGATTAAAAGCTAGGATATACTTTCCCCAGAAACAGTGTACAAAACAGCAACATCCATTTTAAATGTATTTCTGTTAAAGGTGTTTACTACCATGTATTTACAATGAACTTAACTAAGCATTTATCTTTTTTTTTTAATTCAAAAAATTGTTGCTGTGATTCTCACTTGCAATTAAAGGCTAATAAGTTTACAGTCTTCTCATTGGGTTTTTAAAATTTCCTTATAAAGGTGAAATGGAACTATTAAAAAGAACATTTTTCAAGATTGTGAAAGCAGGGGTCTTTTATAACATCATTGGGAATGGAGGGGGCCATTTTTTTCTTCTTCCATTTCTTCTTCCATTTAGGTCGCTTTTTTTTTAGTGATTAATTTCTCTTAGTTTCTCTCAGTTTTAGACTCTTTGTTGTATTAGTTATCTAGTACTGTGTAACAAACTGCCTCAAAACTTAGCAACTTAAAACAACAAATATTATGTCATGGTTTCTGAGGGTCAGGGGTCCAGTAATGGCTTAGCTGGTGGTTCTGGCTCAGGGTCTCCCACAAGAGTATAGTCAAGGGGTAGGCTGGGGCTGCAGCCATCTGAAGGCTTGACTGGAGCTGGAGGATCCACTTCTAAACTCATTAATGTGCCTCTTGGCAGGAGACCTCATTCAGTTCTTCACCAGCTGTTGGAGGCCTGTTACTTGCCACATGGTCCTCTGCAGAGGATTGTTCACAAAAAGGCAGCTGACTTTTCCCAGAGTAAATAATCCAAGAGAGAGAAATCAAGATGGCAGCCACAGTATCTTTTATAACCTAATCTTGGAAATGACATACCGTCACTTCTGTCATATTCTATTGGTCACACAGACCAACCCAGATACAGTGTGGGAGAGGAATATACAGGCTGTGAATGCCAGGAGGAGGGGATTACTGAGGGCCATCTTGTAGGCTGGCTAACAAAACTGTGGCAATATGTATAATTTACCCGTAATGTAAACTTGCAGAGAAGGTATATATCCATTTCACAACATTTATAATGAAATATGTTTTCTTGTCAAAAAATAGAATGGCATGATGAGAAAATTGTTTAATGTTGTAATATTGTTGTCAGATTATTAATTCCTTTTATTTAGCCTATTATTCCTTTTATTTAAACTATTAAAATGATTTTTTCTTTAGCATTTCTCTACAGAGGATTTCTATAAATTAATCCTCTACGTTACAGAGTTTGGTAACATTTTGATAATTGATGTAGCTTTTCTAGAGGATCATTTAAATGATTACAAAACACTAGTAAAATTTTCTATTGAATCAGTGAACATTAATGATTGACAGCCCATTCCAGAGTGCTTTATTTCAGAAAAGCAAAATTGCTTTGTTTCCTCATAACAGTGCCTCCCCCAATTAAATTAAAATGAGCAGTCCATTTACTTTATTCCAAGTTATTTCTTTAAAAATTTGGGGGTACGTTTTAGGCATTTTGAGAATTCTGTTGTTTACTTATATTAAAAGTCACACAGTTGTAGAAACCAATGTTGTAGAAGATAAACCTTTGTATAGATAAACCATGTAAACATTGTAGAAACCAATGTTGTAGAAGATAAACCTTTGTATAGATAAACATTGAGAAAATATGCCTGGATTATAATATCTAAGATAACTTGTGTTTTTTAATTCTCCGAACACAAATTGCCACAAATCAGACTATTCTGGTTCCTTCTCAGTCAGTTCGGTGGAGCCATGTTTTGGTAATGTCTTCCATCCGCGATATTATAATACACAGTCTATTTTAATTTTAGTTTTTACAAGATGCTAACCACTCTTCACATGTTAGTGTCATCTAAAAATATAGAACCACAGCATTTTAGATCTGGAAAGATCCTCGGAATTGTTTATGTTGACAGTGTTCCCCACTTTTGAAGGATTGGGGAATACTATACTTCATGGTGCTGCTTCCCCAAGTTCTCTGTTTTGTCTTAAAAATATGATTAAAAGTTAGAACCTAGTGATAGCACAGAGCAGTATTAAATCATTAGTAATTATTCATTATATATAAGCTCCAGAAAAAGCCAATACCAGTTGATATGCAATGGTTCCAAAGAGTTAGAAGAATAGAAATCAAAGACAGACATTGGGCAGGTGGCATCCTTTAGAGATCCTTTCTACTGCTCCTACACACACAGCCACACAGTGACCAGTTGACAGAGCTTCTCTTTGAGTGTTTAACTTCCCTCTCTAAAATAAAACTGAGGACTTCCCTGGTGGCGCAGTGGTTAAGAATACGCCTGCCAATGCAGGGCACATGGGTTTGATCCCTGGTCCGGGAAGATCCCACGTGCCACAGAGCAGCTAAGCCCATGCGCCACAACTACTGAGCCTGCGCTCTAGAGCCTGCGAGCCAGAACTACCGAGCCCACGTCCCACAACTACTGAAGCCCGTGTGCCTAGAGCCCATGCTCCTCAACAAGAGAAGCCATCGCAATGAGAAGCCCTCGCACCGCAACGAAGAGTAGCCCCCGCTCGCCGCAACTAGAGAGAAAAGCCCGTGCGCAGCAACAAAGACCCAACGCAGCCAATAAATAAATAAATAAATAAATTTATTAAATAAAATAAAACTGAGGTATTAAAAAAAAATGAGCAAGATTAAAAGTAGGAGTCATTACAAATGTAGCACATGCTTGCACACATGCACGAACACAAACTCAACCACTTATAGTTTGGTCACTCTGCCACATGTTAAAGAGCTTATTTTGGCTTAGAATCAGGATCATGTTACATTATAAAGTTTAATTCTAAAGGAAAGAATTTTTTCTTTCTTTTCATTTGGCTTGTGGGATTACAATACATTGTATAGAGCTAATCTTAGCCAAGGATTACCACAATCATAAAGCTAATTCCTTTCTCTGACATTAGTCTCAGTTGATTTATACAAGAACTGTTGAACGTTAGCCAAAATTGGACCAGCCTTCAGTGACTTAGCTAAATTTTATTTCCTGTTTGATTTGAAATATCAAAATTTGATATTTTCCAAATTCATTGACTAGATTATGCATATTTATGATAAATTCTTCATAATATCTGATTGTTTATTACTCAGGACTTTGGGATCTCTCCAATAGTTTAAATTAATATTTTGATTCTTTCATATCAGCACTGAATTTTTTCATTTATTGTATTTAAAGGATCGTCTTTGTTTTCTTTTATAAGAAACTATTCTTCACTTTTCTTTTTTCCTTTTCTAATTTTTTGGTAGTTTCTCCATTTTTTATCATTCCTTTACAGAAGATTTCTATAAATTAATCCTCTAGGATACAGTCTTTCTTAGAACACAGTTAGGTGAACATATCAGTGTTTAATTAAATAAATTGTCTTCTTTCATTAGTTCTTATTATAATTATTTCTTTATTATATACTTTAGTAAAGCTAACCCCAGCTCCAATCTCCAATCTCTGGCCTTTCAGTGACATCTATCCTAAATTTTATTTCTATATCTAATAAAGGGATTGTTTCAGTTATCTTCTGGTGCATAACAAACTACCCCAACATTTAGTGGTTTAAAAGAATCATTTTATAATTTCTCATAATTCAGAGGATTTATCTAGGGCTCAGCTGGATGGTTCCTCTGCTGGTCTCTTTCAGAGCCTCTCATGAAGCTTCAGTCTATGGCACATGGGGCTGGAATGTCCACAGTGGCTTCATTCTGGCCCCTTGGTTGGAAGACTGGACTCAGCTGGGACACTGGGACAGCCGAACCTCTCCCTCTTCATATGGCCTCTTGACATGGTTTCTCCAGCATAGTCGCCCACTTTTTACATGGCAGCTCGGGGCTTTCAAAAGGACAAAAGTGGAAGCTCGTAGGCCTTGTTAAGGCTCAGTCCCAGTATCAGTTTTGTTGGTTAAAGAGGGCCATGAGGTCAGCCCATGTTCAGTTTGGAAGGAAATACACAGAGCATGAGTACTGGAAGGTGTGGCTCATTGGAGGCCATATCTGGAGACCAGCTACCACATGTTAGGTCTTCCTTTCTCTCTATTAAGACCTCAATTCCTCTCTACTCCTTTTTCAGTTCCCTGTGTCTCTGGTGGTCTGCCTAAACCTACAAATATCACCTTCTTATCTATAAACATGAAGAATATCCTACAGTGGAACCCACCACAGGGCCTACAAGGAGTGGAAGTTACTTATTCTGTGCAGTATTTCATGTAAGTTGGTTCTTTTCGTTTTGGCTAATTTATAAGCACAAGACTCAGACTCCTATTAATTGTGCAAAGATAAACCATCTATTGTATTAAACGAGTGAGGAAAAAGAAAGGTTTTAGTTATTTCATGTTAAGTTATCTCATTGTGTTTTGTTAGATTAAATTAGACAACAGTTTCTTCATGGAATCAGAGTATTGAGTACTTAGGCAAGAAGAAGTTATTTAAATGGAGAAAAGAAGTCTGTCAAAATGTTATTCTGTGGCTGAGCAAACAAGGAAATCTATCACCTCTGAAACATCTATACTTACTAGAATTATAGGACATTTTTAAGTGAAACTGAGTGCAGAGTTCTGTACAACTCACAGTTTTTATTAAAGATAATAGTGAATGGACATTTTCACGTTTCACCTCTCGCTCAACACTCATTGCAATCAACAAAGAATGCAAAATGGTGAGTGGGTGTGTGATAGGTCCTCACTCCTATACCCACTCACCTAATATTTAATAAAGAATTGGCTCCATTCAAAGAGTAATTGTCCCAAAGAATCCAGCACACCTATCCCTAATTACTGAAAGGGAGAAAGACAAAAAGAACACAAGTCAAAAATTCCTGAAAGCTTTCTCATGGAAATTAAAGAAAAATTCAGACAAATAATGGTCCATAGTTTGAATCCATAAACAACATGTTCTCTAATGGTAAGCCTCAAAGAAGAGATAACAGTCAAAGAAGAGATTCTAAGACAAGAAGAAGAACTTTTTTTAAAAGCACGGTGGCAGAACTTAGGAAGAAGATGGAAAATAAAAATGTTATATAGAGATGAAAAACCTATTATAGCTAACAGGTAGTAATAATTGAACAGGTAATAATGACTATCTGGAATTGCATATCCATGCATGCTCTGTCTAGGAAAATTTAATAAAAATAATAGGAAGACATATCCTGGTAAAGTTATTGAACTTTGAAGAAAATGAAATGATTTATGACCGTCACAGCAAAAACAATGATTTCTATCTGGCAACACTCAGTTCATGACAGTGATATATCTTCTGAGGGAAAAATAAGTGTGACCTAAGACTCTTACCAAGTTCAGCAAATGTATTTTCTGTATTTTCAAGCAGGTTGAACCTGGGCTATCACTCCCCTGAGACCTTCTTGCAGGCTGTGGCGGGGAGGGAACACTAACTAAAGATGATATCCAACTGACAGAGGGATAAAGATGAGCCTAAATGAACTTAGTAATGACAAGATTTTGGCAAAAAGACAGGGAGCAGGCATTGAAACTATCTAAATGTAGAACTAAGACTAGTGATGGGAAATATGGTTACAGAACTTTCTTGTAAATGTTTGAATCTTATCAATCATATAACAAATCAGAAGGTGGGGAAAAACTGTATGTGTACTGACTTCTGTAGCACGAAGCCATTATATGTGATCCAAAATGAAAATATGGCATCATTTTAATAACTAAACTCTCAATATCTTTCATACACAATTTTCTTAATTTAAAAGATCTTTTAAGAACTAATATCTCGTGTGGTAATGAAACGTTTGAACTGCAGTGATTCATTTCATTTTAATTTCTTTTTCTTTAAAGTTTGAATCAAGTTAAATTTACTACTTTTATTAAAATCATAAGTATGGCATAGCCTAGCTTTTGTCTATGTATTCAGCTATTGAATCATTCCTCTGGGTACATATAAGCATAATGAGATGTGCAGAATCATGTGTACCAAATGTTTCAGGGTAATGGGCTTCAGGGTAATTTATTTCTCTCTCGGTTATACTTTTCTGATTGCGTGAGTTTAAAAACTGTACCGTATTTACAAAAAAGAATAACATCATTTTTGTCTTTGAAAATTCTGAGGAGATATGGGGATATATGTATATGTATAGCTGATTCACTTTGTTATACAGCGGAAACTAACACACCATTTAAAGCAATTATACTCCAATAAAGATGTTAAAAAAAAGAAAAGAAAAGAAAATTCTGACCATTAAAGGCAGTGAAAGACTTTGGCTGCTACTCACAATGACCTCATTTATCTAGAACTTCATTCTCATTGCCAAAGAATTTCTCAGGAACCAGTATTTTAGGGAAGAGGCATCACTCTGCCAGGAGAAATGGCTCATGAGTGTGTCCTTGTCTCCTTTTGCATTAGTGGAGCAAGGAGCTTGTTCTGTTCTTTATGTGTTTATGTGATTCAGAAAAGAAGAGAGAGAGTAATCCCTGCTCTCTGAGAGAAGATAATTTAGATTACATAAATTTCAAGAAAGAATATTTGAAAAGAAACTTGCCATGTTGGAGTTCTTACATGCCTGTGAATGTGGACAGTGGGCAGGAATACAGGGCAGTTTGTGTCACTGACATGGCTCCAGGCTCAGCTCCAAAGACAAGCAGTCCTGGGGTCACAGCCAGACTGTGAACCTAAATGGGTAACTTTGGGCAAGTTACATATTATACTTTTTTACTTTTGAGTGAAGTTTGTTTCCAAGTAAAAAATGAAATTTTAACAAAAGTTTAAATTATATCTACCCAAAGAATTTAATGCGAAAAATAGAGTGTAGCATTAAAAGCACAAGCTTTAGCATCAGGGAGAAGTGGTTCAAATCCCAGATATGCCTGGTACTAGTCAGACTACCTTGAGCAACTCCCTTAATATCACTGAGCCTCAATTTCCTCATCTGTAAAATGGGATGAAAATAATGGTACCTACCTCCTAGGGTTATTATGATAATTAAATGAGATAAAGCTTTCAAATCTTAAGCACCAGTCCAAGCGCATAATAGGCACTTGATAAATATTTCCTGCCATTACCAGAAATCAGAGACCACTGAGGGCCCCGCATGACTTTTTGACATGCATGAACATCATTACTGTAGTATTTATTGAATGATTCATGTCTATCAGCTTGTCAGACTTACAAAGCATTTTGTCCAGAATTAGTAAAGAGCGTTTCTCCTTCATCAACATCTGTCATGGGAAGCTGCCTTGCCCTTGGCAAAGTCAGGAAGTTTGAGGAGAAAAGGTCAAATAGGCGATGGCAATATTTTTCAAACCACAAGTCAAGACCTGTTGGTGGGCCATGAAATCAATTTTGAGGGACATAACTAGCTTTTTTTTTTTTAACAGGAAGGATTAGAATGGTGTGGAGTGGATTGGAATGCAAAATAACTAAGTGCCTGGCATGTTGTAAAGTTTAGGTATTATCTTCTAAAACCTTTGTTTTAGTATGTTGGATATATGTGTGAACTGGGTCACACTGTGAAATGTATTTCTTTCTATGGCTCACAGTCAATAAAAAGTTTGAAAGCCCCTCAGCATGGTGATTACTTGAATGGAGAAATTGGTCAACAAGATCTAGCTATATTTCTAATGTTTTCTGGTAGCTATGGTACTTATGAAACAGGAGACATTTACTTTCAGGACTCTGCTGCCATATTTTGAAAAGAGAAGATACCCTTAAGCTTTGGCAACACTTGATAAAGTTGACATTTCCTCCTTCTCAACACACAGTCTTCCCTTGACTTTTGTGATGTCTGTTTTTCCTTCTCCCTCTTTAGCTGCTATTTCTAAGTGTACTTTGTATCTCACCTTTATTTTTTTAAATTTTTAAAATAAGTTTATTTATTTATTTATTATTTTTGGCTGCGTTGGATCTTCGTTGCTGCACGCGGGCTCTTCTCTAGTTGCGGCGAGTGGGGGGCTACTGTTCGTTGCAGTGCGCGGGCTTCTCATTGCGGTGGCTTCTCTTGTTGTGGAGCACAGGCTCTAGGTACGTGGGCTTCAGTACTTGTGGTGCACGGACACAGTAGATGTGGCTCGCGGGCTCTAGAGCGCAGGCTCAGTAGTTGTGACGCACGGGCTTAATTGCTCCGCGGCATGTGGGATCTTCCCGGACCAGGGATCGAACCCATGTCCGCTGCATTGGCAGGTGGATTCTTAACCACTGTGCCACCAGGGAAGTTCCGGTATCTCACCTTTAAATCTTGCTGCTCCTGAAATTGTATCCTAGGGTTTGCTTTGTCTCCATGGGTAATTTCGTTGATGCCTCTGCCTTCCATGAGCAGCTTTATGCCATAGATTTCAAAATCCCTGCCTCCCACTCACCCCTTTCTCCTGAGCTCCAGCGCTTTCTGGGCATCCGCATTCAGATACCTTTTACGTATCTTAAGCTCAACATGTCAAAAACTGAACTCATTATCTTTCCCTCCCCCTCCTCTCCCCATTTCCCAAACCCACTCTTCTTCCGCATTCCTCATCTTGGTAAGTGTTACCACCATTCCACCCAACTAGCTCGGACAGAAAGAGACATCATCCTTAACACCTTCTTTTCCCTCATCTCTTTCATGCACTCAATCACCAAGTCTTGTCTCCTAATATTTTTTCCTTTTGTCCTGTCATTCATTCCACTGCCACTAGCCTTGTGCAAGCCACCTACCTCTTCCACCTGGACCACTCTAGCATCCTCTCAACTGCTCCCCAGTCGGCCACCCTTGACCCATTACATTCTCTACGCTACCACCAGAGTTAGCTGTCTAAAAGCCCGACACACCTGCTTTAATCCTTTCAGTAGCCTCTCACGCAACCCTGTCTCTTTCACTTGGCTCTTCCCATGTCACTTAACCTCTCAATACCTCAGTCTCTTCCACCTGAGAAATGCTAAAATATTTCCCACCTCCTGTTTCTATGGGTGTTATGTTTTTAATAAAGGAGAGGAAAAACAGATGTGAACAACCTGGTTAATATCATCATCATCACTATGATCATTGAAAATGCTGATTTCGGAATGCACTCCAACCTAGTGAATTTTCCCCAGAACCCTTGAGGGCAAGTATATTTTTAAATTTTATGAGAATGTCAAGAAGAATTTCCAAGGAAAAAATGACTAATTTTTCTTAAAACAATCAATCCAAAAAAAAAAAAAAAAAGACCCATCAAACTAACCTTGGTATGCATGTGGGCTAAAAATTTACATAGAATAATTGATCACACAGTCTGTAAAATTTTTACTGTAGGCCAAGCCTAATAATAAAATACATGCTTTCAAAATGTACCATCCACATTATAATTCACAGAAAAGAAAGGTGATCACAGAAACTCTGACTCATGTTCCTGACAGCTAATGAAAAAAATTGCCAGCAGCAAAAGTAGATTCTTTTTTGTCTCAATGACAAGCACTTTTGTTGTTCTGAAGAGAAGGTCTTAAGTTCCATTCAGTTTTGTATAATGACTGTTTTCTTTTTTCCTACTGTAAAGCATACAGGGCACCTCACTGTTAATTCACAGTTTCCTTCTCAGCAGATATGGGCAAAAGAAATGGCTGAATAAATCCGAATGCAGAAATATCAGTAGGACCTACTGTGATCTCTCTGCTGAAACTTCTGACTACGAACATCAATATTATGCCAAGGTTAAGGCCATTTGTGGAACGAATTGTTCTAAATGGGCAGAAACTGGACGATTCTATCCTTTTTTAGAAAGTAAGTAACACAGTTGTCTGTTAAACATGTATCAATATCAAGTTCATCTGACCCCCTAATGTAACAGTCTCTGCCTCATAGATGGCCTTGTCGAGGCCAGTGCTCTGCACTCTGTCCATCAGGTGGAGTGACCAGCCCAAGGTACTTCACCTTGCTGCATCTCAGAGTCTCATCTTTAGAATGAAAGTTTTGGCCAAGTGTCTCTAAGATTGCTCCCGGATCCAGAATTGACGCTAGATGCCAATATTATCAAATTTTGATTTGGTTTTATTGTTTAGTTGAGATTATATAATTTGAAGAACAACTGACAGATTTATTTTAATGTTGTGGGTTTATAAACTATTTGACATATGCCTGCAGGTTGATTAAAGATTGTTCTGATCTCCAAACTAAGTCTCTTCTTGTTACAGACTTGGTAGAGTTACGACTTAATTTCTAGATGTAACTCAGAATTAAGGCAACATCTTCCTGGTATTTCCTTTTAAAATTTTCCATCCCTGATCTGTGACTGATTCAGCCATAAAGGACCCACTCAGAGCTGCCATGATGCAATTTACAAGCACTCCCTAAGTTCTGGAGCTAGAGCCTTTCCCTTGCTGCCCTTCTGGATCAGAAGTCAGCAAACTATGGCCTCAGACTAAATGCAGCACCTCCTCCCCTTTCTTTTTCTACAGGACAAGAGCTAAGAATGGTTTTTACATTTATATAAATAATAGTTGCAACAGAGGTCACATGGCCTGCCAAGCCTAAAATACTTACTGTCAGTACCTTTATGGTAAAAGTTTGCTAATCTCTGTTCTAGATCATTCTCCAAAGGTTACTTCCCCAAAGGTCTTTAGCAGCGCTTCATTTCTCCATTTCTGATTTTTACAAACACATCAAATCCTCTTAATGTTATTTGTCACCAACGTTTCAGGTCCCAGGAGTGTTGCAAACACTTTTAATTATATTTACCGTCATCTAGTACTGTTTATCCATGTGACTAGGAACTACATGTGACTAAGTAAATTTGCTGTTTTAACATTCTATCAGTGTGTGACATGATTGTTTCAAGATTCGGTATCACTTGGGCCCACCTAGAGCATTCTGAGGCATCTCAGAAAAGAGGGTGGGCTTTAGAGCTTTGATCCCAGTAGGATTATATTGTTTCGTCCAAGGTGATTTCTACATCTGAACATGATAATTCCCTCTCCCCTCCCCTTTAAGCACAAATTGGCCCACCAGAGGTTGCTTTGACTACTGATGAGAAATCCATATCTATTGTTCTGACGGCTCCAAAGAAGTGGAAGAAAAACCCAGAAGAAAGCTCTATTTCCCTGGAACAAATATACTCTAATCTGAAGTATAATGTGTCCATATATAATACTAAATCAAATAGAACGGTAAGCCTGAAATGGAACGGGGACCTATAATTTGTGTCACTTTTTGCAGCTAATGCTGGAAACACGCAGCCCTGATGCTTAAATTCTCGGCACGTGAATCTGGGAAGGTGTGATATTCAAAAGTGTTGCCATACAAGATACAGTTGAAGCTGATGTGTAGAAATTTTTAAAACTGCCTTCAGATTTCCTTTACAGAAAGTCTCCGCTATGATGTTGCTGTTGGTGTGTAGAGCAATTGTCCGCCTCACTTTGGTGGAGAGTTTTTACTTACTTAACATCTGTCAATCACTCTCCAAGAAAGAAAAAAATATCAGCAAGAACACAGGACAAAGTGGAAGAAGAAATCCCTCCTTATGTCATTATTTAGAATTGTTCCCACAATTTGTCCAGTCCCTAACTGGGACTGCCAAGCTGAAGGAAAAGGATATTTTAAAGCTGTTGCTAAAAAAAAAAGAGCTCTTAGTGATAGTAAAGGACTTAATGGTACCTCAGTCTTCTATTTCCTTCTAAAGTTACTTGTCTGGGGTGGTGCTGGAAATCTCTGGCTCTAACTGCTCTTCGCAATTCCCTATCCTAGTGGTCCCAGTGTGTGACAAACCGCACGCTGGTCTTCAGCTGGCTGGAGCCGGACACTCTGTACTGCGTCCTCGTGGAGTCCTTCGTCCCAGGCCCTCCTCGCCTTGCTCAGCCTTCTGAGAAGCGATGTGTCAGTACTTTGAAAGGTAAGCTTTGAGAATCTCAGCTGGTCTGAGGAAGGAAATCTGCTAAAACTAGAAGGAAGGATGGTGGTGTAGACAAGGTTTTGAAAATCCGTGTCTACCAGAAACGGGCTGAAGTGAAGGCAGAAACAACCATCACCAGAAATGCATTGAGCAGCCTGGGACTCTACCATTGAACTTGGCTCACGGTAGGGAGTGTTTTCACCTCCTGGGGAACTCTTAGCACCAGTCCAACAAGACTCTACCTTGGGAAATAAGAATTATAGGAATTTTTACACACACGGTTTTTCTTCTTTAAAACTATAATCACTCTGATCAGTAGAAGTTCTGTGGTCTTTAAGAACATCAGATGAGTTTATTCCTAGAAACAAAGCAGTATCCTAAAAACACTTTACGACAGAGTCTTTTGCTCCCCCTCGGGAATACAAATCATAGGCGCTGCAGGTTGTGTTCAGATATCACTCACTGTGCAAGGCTGTGCAAGGGCCTGGGATCAGCAAATCAGTTATTACTCCCTCACTCTTATAGTTGCTTCTCTGTCTTTCCTTTTATTTGTCTCCTCGTGTTTTCTGAACTTGGCTGCCAAGGAAGTGTGGTTGAAGATTCTCGTTCCTGTTAGGAGACTAGAGTTAGGAGCTTGGCGTTTGTTTAATTGTTCTTCCCTGAGGGTGGTAAGACCCTGAACTCAAAACCTAAAAATTGAAAATAAATCCTAAAGTTTACCTTCATTGAATGGCTCTTCATCCATTCTTCTTCTGTTTCTCTCTTCCAAATGTGCTGGCCTGCCAAGTGTCACAATCGTTTTCCCCAAGACTTGGTTCCGTCACCAGCTGTGGGACAGGAATGGTGACAGAACCCCCATTTTCCTCTCCCCTCAAGCCTCCCACATTTCGAGATGAAACTGTCCTAAGGATTAAAAAAGGAATTTTGTGAATACATATCAGAAGTGAAAAGCTTTATTTTTGAATCTCCATCGTTATCATGCCTTTCCCTTTAAAACGAAGGGTTCTCTACCATATGTCAAATATCAATAAAATTAAAATGCAAAGCAAGCAAAAGGCAAAGCAAAGCAGATTGAGGAAATCATTTTTGTATTTGGAAAAGTGCTCTGTTTACTAACAGCTTGATCAGTGGGCAAATGGTAGGAATGAATTCCCAGTGGAAATCATTTAAGCCATCGGCAGAGCTAAAGCAACTAAAGTACAGATCAAATGAAATACTTCCCAGTAAGCAGATGGAGCCGACTTTCTCCCTAGTCTTGGAAAAGTAATAACAAGGTACCATTTCATGTTCTGACCTTTCTTGATATCCCAGCTGTTAGAGCACCCCAGATACCTTTCCAAGACACCATTATGAGGGTCTACTTTTTCAAAAACTCACTATTAGCTCTTTTGGGACTATTCTTTGAAATATTTCTGCCCTCCACAATCCCCCAATTCCTAAAATACAGATACAGTTTATTAGTTGATTGTTGCAAACATGTGCTGGTGTATACTAAGTGCCTTCAGTCACTGTTGTCACGGCTCTGTTTACCAGGGTGAGTTTGGTCCAGAGGCCAGGGATTGTATTAAGAGGACTGGATTGATTGGGGTTGACATATACACACTACTATATGTAAAAGAGATAACTAATAAGGACCTACTGTATAGCACAGGGAACTCTACTCAATAATCTATAATGACCTATATGTGAAAAGAATCTAAAAAAGAGTGGATATATGTATAACTGATCACTTTGGAGTACACCTGAAACTAACGCAACATTGTAAATCAACTATACTCCAATAAAAATTTTTTTTTAAAAAAAAGGACTGGACTGAGTTGTAGCCTGAAGTAGGGGCAGGTGATGCTCAGCCATCTGCAACATCTGCATTATTGGCATCTTTCTATGTGGAACCTGTTGACAGATGTGCTCTTCGGGATGGAAGAGCCTGCAGTTGGACCCCCATACCTGGGCTTTTCCCACTGGCTATTGTTGACCAGAAGTCCATGATGCTTCTGTTTCCACTCTTTAACTAGACAGTTAACCGGACAGCAACTTAGCTGCTCTCTCCCAGGACTAGGCATCAAGAGTATCCAACGTCTGCAAGGATTAGAATACTCCCACGACACTCTTGCTGATTGTATTAGTATGTAAGGAATGCCCTAGAACTTTTGTCATTTGTGCTAAAGCTGCTCCTTTTTCCACTGCTGTAGTAGTCAGGGTTCTCCATAGAACACAATATACATAATCTTTATATATAAATGTATACACACACACACACACACACACATCAAGACGGAGATAGAGACTTATTTTAAGGACCTGGCTCACATGATTTTGGAGGTTGGTAAGTTCAAACCCTGCAAGGCTGGAGACCTAAGGAAGAATTTATGTTGCAGTTCTTATCTGAAGGTGATCAGCTGGCAGAATTCGCTCTTCTGGGATGTGATCAGTCTTTTTTCTATCAAAGCCTTCAACTGATTGGATGAGGCTCACCCTCATTATAGAGGGTAATCTGCTTTGCTCATGTCTACTAATATAAATGCTAATCTCATCTAAAAAATGCTTTCACAGAAACATCTAGAATAACGTTGGACCCAATAACTGGGTACTGTGGCCTAGCCAGATTGACACATAAATTTAACCTTCACAAATTACAAGTACTCCACAGGAGCTTAACAAATATAAATTAGTCACAGTGAGTCCTATCTATCAACCATATAGTCTGATCCATGGTGATCCAGGGCTACTTTTCTTAAAACTACTCACCAGATCTTTTCATTCCTCTATGGACTTTTTTTTTTTTTTAATTTTATTTATTTATTTATTTATTTTTGGCTGTGTTGGGTCTTCGTTTCTGTGCGAGGGCTTTCTCCAGTTGCGGCAAGCGGGGGCCACTCTTCATCGCAGCGCGCGGGCCTCTCACTATCGCGGCCTCTCTTGTTGCGGAGCACAGGCTCCAGATGCGCAGGCTCAGTAATTGTGGCTCATGGGCCTAGTTGCTCCGTGGCATGTGGGATCTTCCCGGACCAGGGCTCGAACCCGTGTCCCCTGTGTTGGCAGGCAGACTCTCAACCACTGCGCCACCAGGGAAGCCCCTGGACTTTTAAACTCATTATGACCCTACGGCACAGCAGGACCACGGAGGGAGTTACTGCCATTCTCAGCACACACCAATTCAGCCGCCTCTCCACACATCCCCAAGCTCCAGACCTACCAGAAAGCCTGGCCAACTGTGTAAGGATGGTTCTGTTTGTCACACAGAAGATGACGCCATAAATTCGTGGCAAGGTCCTGAATATATGGAAAAGGTTGAGTCGAATGAGGGGCATGGAAATGTGGGGCACCTTAATGGGATCTTCACAAGAAGGTTTTGTTGTTTGGTTTGAAGTGCTGTGAGTTGCTTGAGTATCAGGCACACTTTCCTGCAAATAGAAGAACCAGCATGAATCTCATAGCCAGATATAAAATGTTGGAATATCTTCTGACTTGGGTTGTTAAGGCATCCTTGCTGTAAAGGTTGGAGACAAGTCCAGATGATTCCTTAAGACCACCTATTGTCAGAGAGAGTAAGAATTCTGAGATCCCTTCTAACATTTAGCTCAAGCTTCTCAATTTATAAATGAGAAAACTGAATTCCTAAAAGTAACTGATCTCTCCAAAGCCTCTTGATGTTACCAGTGTTTTCCCACCACACCAAATCACAACTGTCTACCCCACCCCACTTTTCTTTTTACAGATCAAACATCAACACTGAAGGTTAAAATCATCCTCTGCTATGTTTTGCCCATATCTGTTACTGTGTTTGTTTTTTCTGTGATGTGCTACTCCATGTACAGATATACCCATGTCAGCAAAGAGGAACACCCAGCAAATCTGGTGAGTGCCTAGAGTGGTAGGAGGGTTTATAACAACCCCAGGAAGATAGAAAAGGGGGTTCTAGAACAGATACCGTTCCTTTTATGGGCACAGTGAGTTTCAAGTTAAAGAGTTGATGAATTAAAAACACTTTCTGTACTAGACTAACTCATTAACATAACCAAAGAGAAAGATTCCTTAACTTTGACAAAGATTTTATATTTATGGAACAGATCAGACTAGGTCTTGAGGTACACAGATAAATTGTCATGATCCCTGCCCCTCCAGAGGCTGAAGTCTAGTTGGGGACTAGACGTTTTAAAGGATATGTGAAGACTAAGATGAAAGTGGGTTCTAGGGACTCTTGCGGGTACAGGAAGGGTGCTGGCACCCTACGTGGAGGAGGAGGAGTTTCATGCCTGGGCTTGGTCATGAAAGTTCAGTAAGAGTTAGGGCACCTACCTCAAGTGGGAGAAACCGCAGGGGCAAAGGTAGGAGGATGTTTGGGAAACCATATAATTTTGCAAAACCATAAGGTTCCTGATGAGAAGCTATGAAAGAAGAGACTGGAGGGTGGGGGGTAAGGCCAGGTAATGGGAGAAGTGGGGAGTTATTCGAAGGACCTTGGGCTTCATTGTGTTTGCAAAACTCTGTAGGGTTTTGAGTTGGGATCATTATGATCAATATTGAGTTTTAGATACAACTGGATAGTGTTAAAGACAACTTTAGGGGGAGGAAGACTAGAAACAAACAAACAACAAACCCAGCTAGGAGACTGTGGGAGTTGTCCAGGAGAGAGAAGATGAGAGTCTAAAAGAGGAGAGGGGGATGTAGGGCTGGAGACAGACACGGAATGGAAACACGTTTAGGGGGAAAGCGGCCAGGACTTAGTCATTCACAGCAAGGAGAAGCAAGAAAGTAAAAGAAGGAACAAACCTTATGCTTCTGGACCATGTACTGGAGGTTTCCCAAGGCTGAGCATATTTTAACAATCAAAAATTATTTCTTTGGAAATTATCAAAATACGTGTTCACATGTACACGATACATACATGCATTCCTGTTCTGTTTTTAAATGTTTCTATTATTCTGCCTTCATTTAGGTTTCAGAGTTAGCTTTTAAATGATGTAGGGAGAACTCTCCTAGGAGGAAAAAGCACAGGAGAACTGACAGCCTGTGACTTTTTGAAACCCAAATTTTTGTAAAAGAAAGATGCTGAAGTTCCCATTTTGTAGTTAAATGAAATCGCATCATTGGGTGGACAATGAGAATTGTAACATAACTCATCTGCTATAAATTGGCAGATGAATTTCCGTTTTGGGCCCTATTATAGCATGATTAGTTTGGTGTATGGGGGAAGTAAGTAAAACCATCTCTATTCATGTGCTTATTTCTCTTTTTACACCTAGTTTTCATGCCCTTCCACATTTCCTGTCCAGAGTATATGCAAAAAAGAGCTGGTAGCCCAGAGGATGGCTTATTGATAAACACACAGTAAACTATAATTAATAAAGCAATTTCAAAAACTCTCAGTCTTCACCACTCCTGACACAGCAGAAATTCTGATTTTACAGAATTTAAAAAAGGAGGCTCAAGAAATTAAATAAGCCCCCTGAATTCCCTCAGCCAGTTAGAGGAAGAGGGAGTCACACCCCGATCCTTGGACTGGATCAGGACCACTCAGGGAACCACTTTTCACTGCCATATGCATTTCGTGCATCTTGGGTCCCTTGCCTCCAGGTGAGGGAGTTTTCCCTCATATTCCAAACATAACTTTCACTTCCATGAGTTGGTAAGAATAGGCCTGTACAACTATCTGGGGACAGTATAAATTCTAACAGCTGTTTTTTTTTGTTTGTTTGTTTTTTTAACAGCTTTACTGGAGCACAGTTGCCCTACAATGGTGTGTCTGTTTGTGCTTTATAACAAAGCGAATCAGCTATACATATACATATATCCCCATGTCACCTCCCTCTTGCACCTCCCTCCCACCCTCCCTATCCCACCCCTCTAGGTGGACACAAAGCACCGAGCTGATCTCCCTGTGCTATGTGGCTGCTTCCCACTAGCTAGCTATTTTGCATTTGGTAGTGTATATATGTCCATGTCACTCTCTCACTTCGTCCCACCTTACTCATCCCCCTCCTCGTGTCCTCAAATCCATTCTCTACGTCTGTGTCTTTATTCCTGTCCTGCCCCTAGGTTCTTCAGAACCTTTTTTTTTTTTTTTTAGATTCCATATATATGTGTTAACATACGGTATTTGTTTTTCTCTTTCTGACTTACTTCACTCTGTATGACAGACTCTAGGTCCATCCACCTCACTACAAATAACTCAATTTCGTTTCTTTTTATGGCTGAGTGATATTCCATTGTATATATGTACCACATCTTCTTTATCCATTCATCTGTCGATGGACACTTAGGTTGCTTCCATGTCCTGGCTATTGTAAATAGAGCTGCAATGAACATTGTGGTACATGACTCTTTTTGAATTATGGTTTTCTCAGGGTATATGCCCAGTAGTGGGATTGCTGGGTCGTATGGTAGTTCTATTTTTAGTTTTTAAGGAACCTCCATACTGTTCTCCATAGTGGCTGTATCAATTTACATTCCCACCAACAGTGCAAGAAGGTTCCCTTTTCTCCACACCCTCTCCAGCGTTTATTGTTTGTAGATTTTTTGGTGATGGCCATTCTGACTGGTGTGAGGTGATATCTCATTGTAGTTTTGATTTGCATTTCTCTAATGATTAGTGATCTAACAGCTGTTTTTAACGTCTCTCTAAAGTGAAAAGGTGAAAACCATTCTCTACTCTCTTTATAGGTTTTGATTTATGGAAATGAATTTGACAAAAGAGTCTTTGTACCTGCTGAAAAAATTGTGATTAACTTTATCACCCTCAGTATTTTGGAGGATTCGAAAACTTCTCATAAGGATATAAGTGTAATGGAAAAAAGCAACGATGCATCAGACCTGAATGAGCCCAGTGAGGACCGGGAGCCCCATCAGGAGGAAGTGGAGGTGAAACACCTGGGGTATGCTTCACATGTGGTGGACATTGTGTATGACTCTGAGAAAAGCACCAGAGGGACTTCCTTAACCCAGCAAGAGCCACCCAGCAGAACAATGGCCACAGATAAAGCAGTCATCGAATATGAATGTGACATAAGAACTAGCGACATTTCTGTGGGGCCTGGAGATCAGGAGTTCAATTTGCAGGAGGAAGTGTCCCTACAAGGAAAGTTATCTGAGCAACAGGCAACTTTAGCAGACTTGGGTTCACAAACACTACCATATTCATATACCCCTCAGCTCAGAGACTTGGACCACCTGCCGCAGGGGCATGTGGACACAGAGGAGGGGCCAGAGGCAGAACCATCAACCACACTGGTCGATTGGGACCCTCAGACTGGCAGGCTGTGTATACCTTCATTATCCAGCTTTGAACATGACTCAGAGAGATGTAAGCATCCTGAGTCTGAGGGACTCAAGGAGGAGGGCCTCTTATCTAGACTCTACCAGGATCAGGCTCCAGACAAGACACTGGAGGAACATGAAGCCTATCTCATGCAATTTATGGAGGAATGGGGATTATATGTACAAATGGGAGACTAACACTCACACTTCCCTTTGCCAGACCACTACTGTTACAAAACACGTGAGTGCAAACAGATAAGTGACCGAACGATAAAGTACCAGAGACAGAAGTTTACTCAGATTTCTGTGTCAGTGAGAATTACTTATTTCTTCTATTTTCATAGCACTTGTTTCATTCCGCCTCCTGTGGGTGGTTGGGTTGTGTGTGTGGGTCTCACACACTGATGGTGGGCACCCAGAGTGCAGTGGCTGACCCTCTTTGTACCCAGTAAGTATTCAAAAATGTTGGCCAACTTGGATGCAGAATTTATTCCGGTGGGTGTACTGTGGCCTCTTTATTTATGATTTTCTAACAAGCACTTGTACAATTATTTTCTGGGCCCTGAAGACCATTCATTGTATAAGTGCTACTTTTTTAGAATTTGGTTTATTGCCAGAATGATGAGATACTTAAAACATGCAAATACCACTAAGTGGGTGGGAAGTGGTCACATTTAAAGACCTAACCCACTGTTCAATCATAATAATCCATGTTCAGAGTGAATAAATCAGGCACAGATCTTGATGTCATATGCTTTGGGCTTCTTTAAGTGGCCATATTAATACTTTAGGAGAAGTTCTGGAGTGTAAACATAAATTATTGTTACTAGTTTATAGTCAGAAAATGTCCTCTTGCCTTCCCTGGTGGCACAGTGGTTGGGAATCTGCCTGCCAGTGCAGGGGACACAGGTTCGAGCCCTGGTCTGGGAAGATCCCACATGCCATGGAGCAACTAAGCCCGTGCGCCACAACTACTGAGCCTGCGCTCTAGAGCCCTCAAGCCACATCTACTGAGCCCACGTGCCACAACTACTGAAGCCTGCGTGCCTAGAGCCCATGCTCCACAACAAGAGAAGCCCCCGCAATGAGAGACCTGCGCACCACAGCCAAGAGTAGCGCCCGCTCGCTGCAGCTAGAGAAAGCCCACGCGCTGCAACAAAGACCCGAGGCAGCCAAAAATAAATAAATAAAATAAATTTATTTAAAAATGTCCTCTCAATAACTAGTAGAGGCTTTTTAGTAGGGAATTAACCTGAAAAAAAAATGCCACATTTTATAATAGAACAGTACATTTATTTCTGGAAATGTGTTTTTCAAAAGATATTTAGATAGTCTATAAACTAGAACATGTTTAGTAGCTGAATCACTGTTACTATTATAATATTAAATATTCTATTTGAATGAGCAGTGCCTTAGAGATTCCTTGGAATATGTGTGAATGAATATCCCATATCTACATAATCTTAAAATCAATAAATAAAGACATGCAAAAGAAATAAGTTGAGTTTATATGTAAGGGAGAGTGTATTTGACATAATTTACTGTGGGAATGAAAGTATATCATAAAACAATACCACCCTAGTTAAAGTCCAGTAACTTTCCCATCTCCTTCATCATTTGCTTAGAAAATTAAATTCGATAGTCACATTGTATTAAAATATGACAGGATCTGTTAAGCTGAACCATATAAAATTGTTGATATTTGACTGTTTTTGACCTGCAGAGACAACAATTTCATATGATTTACCTTAGCATATGTTTGCTTTAATCATGAGCTCATGATCCATTGATGCTCTTTCAGGAAACAGATATCATCCGTATTTTCTTATTTATATTCTTGGCACAGACAGACAACCCTGGTAGGAGAGATGGATTCTGAAGTCATGGTCTTTTGAGATTGTCCACAAATCCAAACAGCTTCTGATGTAGTGATTTAATTTAGAGCATAATTCTATTAACCAGAGTGTTCTGTTCTTCTAAATCTTTGTAAAAATGATTCTGCTAATTTTGAAGAACAAATTTATTATTAAATAAATATGTACGAGAGAGTGTATTAAAATTTTGACATAATTTACTGTGGGAACGAATGTATATCATAAAACAATACTACCCTAGCTAATTTCCACTAACTGTTCCCATCTCCTTCACCATTTGCTTCAAAACAGCCAGTTTTGAAGAACAAATTTATTACTACTATAAAGGAAATTCAGGAGTGGGAAAGAATGAGTTTCTATTAAGAGCAAAAAGAAAATAAAATGATTGATGATTGTTTGGCTTATTCATTTCATTCACAAAATACTTCCTGAGCATCTACTATGTCCTACAATGTCCTCATTGTAGGGAGAATAACAACAACCTTAGGGTTACTTTGAGGATGAAAAAGCGTTAGAACATAGAAGGCATTTAGAATGGTGCCTGGCACATAGCAAGTGCTATGTGTTTGTTATCATTATTAACTGCCAGAGTATGTGCTTAGCACCAGGAAAAGAAGCCATTTAGACATATGACTATTTTGATTCGAAGGCAGAGTTTGTCTCTCTTTGTTTCCCTTACCTAAAAGTACAAGAGTAATTTGCTTCCTACTTTATGCCTTCAGATTGAAATCCATCTGTGGTTTTGTAAAAGGGAATCTAATTCTGAGTTGCTTTCACATCTCTTATCATTCTAAGCATATCAGAAGTATTGAGCCTTTGTAAAATTTTGTTTCTTTAGTACTTTGCAACATACATAATGCACGCAGATATATATATAAATTCAAATGTGAGTGTACAGTAGGTATGTCTTGTGGGGGGAAGGTGGCACATTCTTCGATGCAGTCTATCTTTGTGAGCAACAGCCGTCATGCTTCCTGTCGCCTCTGTGGCCAGAGCCTCAGCAGCTCCGAGAAGTCATCCTCTGGGGCCTCATTAGATTCCATCCCTAGGCCTGAGGTCCCAGTGGAGCTGGGAAGTTGAGGTTTCAGAATCTTTGACCAGCACCTTCATCCTTTCACTAGCTGTTCATCAGTTTTAGGATTTTACATACCTCTTCCACATTAGGTGATTTTTCCACATGAAAATGTCTGCTAGTGGCTCTATGTCCATACCCCATAAATTCTAAACAACTGGGTGAATAAAAATACCCCCTACTACAAAGTGAGTGAAACCTAGTGCCACATCTTGCACATGGGAAGGAAGTAGGAGAAGAGGGACATTTGTCCCCTCAGCCTACAACATGGGGAAGATCAGGTGCCCCCAGGCTGAGCTCAACGCAAAGGAAATCAGTGCAGGGAAAAACTATTTGTACAGCCCAGGGTGCAAGTCTGTGCAGCATGGTAAATCTAATGAGAACATCAAATAGAGGGCTCCATCAGTATGGATCAGTGCACCTGGGTCATAAATCAAATTCTTTCTGGCCCACACACTGCCATCCCACATCTTGAGATGAATTTTTGCTAAATTACCTTGGAAAGAACTTTTTCTATTTCCTTTGTGGTTCCCCACATTATATCTTCCATAAATCTTCTATCCACGGTTTTTCAAAGACTTTGCTCAAGAACATGTGCCTATAATTTTTTAATAAATAATACAATAAATTAGAAGTTTGGGATTAACAGATACGCACTACTATATATAAAATAGGTAATCAACAAGGACCTACTATATAGCACAGGGAACTGTACTCAATATTCTATAATAGCCTATATGGGGTAAGAATCTGAAAAAGAAATCATATGTATATGTATAACTGAATTACTTTGCTGTACACCTGAAGCTAGCACAACATTCTAAATCTATACCCCAATATGAAATAAAAATTAAATTATAAAATAAATAAATAAAAAAATTTTTAATTTAAAAAAGAAGAGTGTGACTACACACAAATTACCAGCAAGATATATTACTGCTTAGTTTCAAGCAGCCTATTGGCTAGCTGCAGTTCAGCCAATAAACTTAGAATATTTTAAAATTTAAATAAATAAATAGTGCAATGGTTGTGGGTATTTTAAGACTAGATTTTATTTTTTTCTGTAGAAAATAAATGTACACATATTCATTACAAACTAACTAGAGATAAAGGGGGGAAAATTAAAATTACCTGTAATACTCCCACCCAGATTTAACCACTGTACACATCTTAGGGTAGAGAAATGATTCTCAGCTGGGGGTGATTTTGTCCCCGATGGGACACCTGGCGATATCTGGAGACATTTTTGGTTGTCACAACTCTAGAGAGAGGGTGCTGCTGGCATCTAGTGGGGAGAGGCCAAGAATACTCTTCCATATCCTACGATGCCCGGGGTAGCCCCCCACAGCAAAGAGTTATCTGGCCAAAAATGTCAATAGTGCCCACATTGATAAACCCTGGTGTAGAATTTTCCAGACACTTTCAATACATTTAGGTATCTATTTTTCCTCAAAAGAGGGATCCTACTGAACTTTTATAACTCGCTCTTTTCATTCACTCAAAAATATATAACTGTCTTAACTATACTTAGATTAACTTTATGAAGCACCAATCTTATTCAAACTAGAACTACTGAAATGACAGGTGATGAATTATTTTTTCTAAACTTAATGCTTTAAAACTTTTTTAGTCAAACAGCAACCAAAAGTTGGCATTATTAAGAGCAAAGTGATAGGAATCCTTTAAAGAAAACTGAACCTCTCCAAAATGTTATTTCCTGGAAATCACTGCCTCTGCAGAGTGGCTGGATGACTATTAGATGGTCGTTTATCTTCCCTTTGAGGGTGTTGGACTCCCCTGTGCTTAGTTTTGACCACCTTCCATCTCTCCTCTAAAGGTCTTCAGGATCTTCAGTGACAGATCCTTGAAGGCAATCTTGGCTTTCACTGTAAATCCTGGATAAACATTCATGTTTATCACTGATTTTCCTCCAGATTCCTTTGCCTATGGCAGCCACAAGATTTCTTTTGTACTTTACTAGTTTTGGACTGTAACAAATCTTCCAGGTGGTTTTCATTTCTGAATGCCAGTCAAGATGGCAGGTTAAGGCTCTGAAAGCATTGCTTCATCCAAGGCTCCCTTCCGGGAGGGGTAACGTTGTGTTGGTGCCGGTTGAAGGAGTCTCCTTCTGTCCTCAGGCAAGGCTGCTGCTTCATGGGTTTCCCTAAAACCCTGTCTCTGGCACTTTGCTAAATTTGGAAACAGACGAGGTATTTTCTCCCTTACTTCCTCAACAGATTTCTTTTTGACATCTCAATCTGTCGTTCTCTAGATTAAGTGGTATTTGGAGGCTTCCCACCAATTCAGACGATGGACATATGGCTCGTGTTTGTGTTTTCACTCCCCGGCCACTGAGACAATGAACAGTGCTGGGGATAACTACCATCTGCCATTTGCCTGTCCCTGGAACTGACTTTTGTGGGACGTATGAATTAGCCAATGCTTTTAGAGGTCTCATAGAGTTAAGATAGTTTACATATTATTCTTCCTTCTCCTCAAGTGCATTCTTCCCCAACCTGAAATTGATCTGAAATGCAGACGCTTCAGAACATTTGATGTGAGGGGAAAAAAATCAGTGGGAATTTTAATCGCAACCCCCCCCCCCAAAAGGAGGCATGGGATATTGGATCTTCATTAAGTTTGTCAACTTTGTGCTTTTAAAAGAATTTGGCAGCGTTTGACTAACAAAGGGATATATGGACTGTCTACTGAAAAAAATTGCACAACCTAAAAGGTGAGAATTATATTTTATTCGTCAGACCTTCTGAGGACTGAAGCCCAGGAAGCAGTCTCTTACATAACTCTGATAGACTGTTCCGAAGAGGTAAGAGAAGAGCCAGGCTATATAAGAGTTTTTGCAAAAAAAATCAGTCATAGACTATTGAGCAGTTCCCTGGGCTATACAGTAATTCTTTATTGGTTATCTAGTTTAAATATAGCAATGTGTACATGTCAATCCCAAACTCCCAATCTATCCCAATCTATTGAACACTGCTCAATGTTCTGTAATAACCTAAATGGGAAAAGAATTTGAAAAAGAATAGATACATGTATATGTGTAACTGAATCACTGTTGTACACCTGACACTAACACAACATTATTAATCAACTATGCTCCGATATAAAATAAAAATTTAAAAAAACCCAAAACACCATCAATCAGAACATCAAAAGACTACTGCTAATTCAAGAAAACCAGACATATCAAGTTAATGAATTTAGTGCTTTTCCATGTCTGGGAAGATGCAAGAGTCTGGGCTCATTGAAATCATTCCTTTGATATGCACCTTAACTATCTATGGCCAATGTCCTGCTTTTCTCCATCCTGAACCACCTCAGCGTGCATCGTCAGGATATGGCAGGCGACATTTTTCATCCACATTACCTTAGGCAATTTATTTAACCTTTTGGGACCAACTTCCCTCATCTATGAAATAAGGATAATAATTATCCCTATCTCCTAGGGTTGTGGGAGGTTTAAAGGAATCAATATATTGAAAGTTCTTAGAAGAGTGCCTGACACAAAATGAGTGTGTTTATCTATCTATCAGCGGAAGAAAACTCAACACGTCCACATGGCAACCTGAGTGGATCTCACAGGCGTGTTGAGCAAAAAGAGTGATTTCTAGAGAATATACAGAGGATAAATCCATTTACATAACATCTCAAGAAATACAAAATTAAACACTAGTCATATATACATGGTAAAACTATAAAGAAAGGCAAGGAAATGATTAACACAAAGTTTAGGATCAGGGATTCCCCCCGTGGACTGAAGGGGATGGGAGTGCACGGAGCTCAGGGGAACTTCAGCGGAATTAGTAACAGGCGCCTTAAACATGGTAGAAACAGTGTATTCCTTTGATTACTCTTCTTTAAACTGCACATATGTATTATATATCCTCCAATGTGTGTATATTTAATTAAGAAAAACAATAATGGTACCCCAAAGCCCCTGAATTTTGTGTCATTCTCGTAGGTTCCATAACCAGTGTCAGCTTTGTACCATTGGTAAAGCTATTTGGAATGATGATCGCTCTTAGACATTTTCCCTTGCAAGTCGGAAACAAGTATTTTATGATGATATTCTGTTTACTGATCTTCTTAGTTTCCCAAGATTTGATTATGCCCAAAATTCTGAACAGAAAAGAACTATTGACCAATTGATTCATTGGGTTTCCGTGGTGAAGGGCGTGCCTTGGCTCGGCTGAGAACTGCCATTATTCAAAGAGTGAATACCTGAGCCCTGGCAGGAAGTGAGGAGGACACGTGATTCACACAAACTTCTGAAATGCAAGCACCTTCTCCTACTCACAGGTAATAATGAGTTAAAAAGATCTCAGGCAGTCAGTCCCACTGACAAAAATTACATAGTGTAAATAAATCCCTTCCTTATGAAGCAGCTAACAGTTGATCTCTGCTGATTTTAGTATGCAGAGAAGAAGGATTAGGACTTTCAAATGCTCTGCCTTTACACTGCAGCTAAGTGTTCCTTTCTGTAATAAGCTTGCCTTGGTTACACATGCTTAGTGGCCATTGGCAAATAGAATGTGTTTGCTTTTCCTAAGTCCCATATTTCCAGCCAGCTTGTTGCCAGCAGCTTCCAAAATGAAAAATTTGCAAAATTACAAATTTAAACAACACTTTCAAGTGGAAATGCCTTTAATCCAGGCATAATGATGAACTTTAAACATTTAACTTTCCCCCAAATGAAGTATAAACAGAAGTATAATTAAGATGTGCTAATATTTCTTTTTAGCCACCCACATCACCTTAACCCCAGTCTCAAAAATCTAGAGCGTATGTTCATTCTGAGCATCGCATTTTAACAAAGCCTTGAACAACCAGAAAGCATCTCAAAGAGAGTCCAGGAGCCAGGACATAAGGGGAAGTGTGGAGGGAATCCAGGGTTTAGTGAAGTCCTAAGAGCTGCCACATGCAAAGTACTTTTCTATGAGTGAGGACATTGGCCACGTGTTTATTGCTCCAGAGAATGAAATTAGGACACATATTTGGGAGTTGCTAGAAGGCAGAGTTCCGTTCCAAGGAAGGAAGGGCTTTCTATAATTAAGTGGCAGCTCTTAATTCGTAACCATATGAGGGACTGAGTTCCCTGTCACGGGAAGGGTTCAAGCATGGGCTGGTTTCTGCTGATGCTGTTGCAGAGAGGATTCCTCCATGGGGCTGGGGGTTGACATAGGTGGTCTTTAAGTTCTCTTCTGCCTCTAAATGTCTACTATGAAAAAACAATATTTGGAATCTTCTTTATTTCCCCCTTTTTTTCTCCCTTTTCTTCCAGGCAGTTCACTAGCTAGTCACTCATCCTGTTTTTCATAAATTGCCGTAGATCTGCCCTTTGTGGATAGCTAAGGCGAGCCAAGTGGTGCCTTTCCCTGAATGTGATGTACAAGGGCTTAGAAATCCTTACCTGGGGGACTTCCCTGTCCGTCCAGTGATTAGGACTTGGCACTTTCACTGACGCGGGGCCAGGTTTGATCCTTGGTTGGGGAACTAAGATACCGCAGGCCGCACTGTGCGGCCAAAAAAAATTTTTTTAATAAAAATAAAAAAATAAGGAGTGAAGCGTTACATTTTTAAAAAAAGAAAAAGAAAAATTCCCACCTGAAGCATTCGGCACTGGACAGACCCTTCTGAGCTCTCTCCCTTACAAAAAACCAGTGCAAGTCTAAAAACCAGTGTCTTTTTTTTATTATTTCCCCTTGTCATTGCTATCCTGCCTAAGCAAGTCTCTTTTATCATTTTTTTTTTCCTTAATGAAGGTTTTGGGTTGTCAGAAAAGGGCACACTTTACACAGATAAGGCTCAGAACCCATCTTGTTTCCATAAAGCTCTTTCTGACTCTGAGACCAGGACCAGACAACTATGTATCAAAGAAGTACAAATAAATGACAGGTTAAGAGTGGTTTACATTTTGAAAACATCGCCTATATCACCCTTCAACCTGAATAAATATTATCTGTTCTCCTTCCAATTATACAGAAAACCCCAAGGTAGTTAGCATTGAAGTAGAGGTTTCTTTGCTGGAAGCATCAGACTAAGCTGGTAAATACAACTTAGCCAGTATCTCATTTCTTAGTGTACTCAAGGTCTCAGGTATGCCTAGGTCTAAATATCATATGATCGTTCTTTTCCAACAGCTGGAGAAAGTGAGACTCGAATGAACAGAGATGGGAGGGAAGGGGGTACCTTCATAGCCCAGCACCTCGAACAGTGCTCAGCACTCAGCTCTAACTTACGATGAACAAGCAAGTGCATGGGAAAGTGTGAGCAAAGACACGGGCGTTTAAGGGCACACTGTACTTAGTTGGGAAAGGAATGTGAATAACTCTAAAAATATTCTTACATGTAATATATTACTTAACTTCTAGAATGTAAACTCCATGAAGGCAGGGATTTTTTTTAAGGTCTCAAATTATATTTATCTGACTTGATCAATTTGGGTCAAGTCAATGAGAATACTGGAATATATCAACATGAACTCTTTTCAAGTACGGTGAGTTGTATTCAGTGAGGCTACATCTCAGTTTAGATCCAAAGTTAAGATCTCTGATAGTGGATTGATCAAAGCTTTGATTTTAGCAGTTTCATGAGGAAAGATGTTTCATAGGGCCAAGTGGACCAAAATATTGAAGGCAGGGATTTTGACCTTTTTTTTCACTCTATGTTCCCAGCACCTAAATAAGTGTCTATTATATAGTAGTTGCTCAGTAAATATTTGCTGTTGGAAAATATGAATAAATGAATCTTGAAAATTATGTGAATTAGTGCCCAGAAATATACCCACACAAATGTAGTTTACTGATCTTTGATCCAGCCACAAAGGCAATTCAATAATTGAATTGAGAAAGGATAATGTATTCAATAAATGGTGTTGGAACAATTAGACATCCACAGGCAAAAAAATATCCTAGACAAAGACTTTGCACCTCTCACAAAAATTAACTCAAAATGGAGCACAGACCTAAATTTAAAATGCAAAACTATGAAACTTTCAGAAGAAAACATAGTAGAATAGGTGACCTTGGGTTTAACAATGAGCTTTTAGTTACCAAACCAAAAATACAATCCAGAAAGGGGTTCTTGGCCGAGGGAAGGGCAAGTGCTAAGTCTCTGGGATGTACATGTACTTGCAGTTTGAAGGGAAGGTCAGAAAGAAAGCAGGTAGTACATAGTGAACCAGGAGGAACCTGGAAGAAGACGAGGGCAGGGGGCAGGTAAAAACCAGGAGCCTTTTTTTTTTTTTTAAGTGTAGTTGATTTACAATGCTGTGTTAATTTCTGCTGACAGCAAAGTGATTCGGTAATACACATATATAGTCTTTTTCATATTTTCTCCATTATAGTTTATTACAGGATATTGAATACAGTTCCCTGTACTACACAATAGGACCTTGTTGTTTATCCATCCTGTATATGAGTTTGCACCTGCTAATCCCGAACTCCCAGTCCTTCCCTCCCCCCACACCCCGTTCCCCTTGGCAGCTACAAGTCTGCTCTCTACGTCTGTGAGTCTGTTTTTGTTTTGCAGACAAGTTCATTTGTGCCATATTTTAGATTCCACATGTAAGTGATATCATATGAAGACCATATGTGGCAGCTGTAAGACGTTTGGGTTACACTTTAATGACAATGAGAAGCCACCAGAAAGTTTTATGCAGGAGACTGATATGATGTGATGCAGTCAACAAACATCAGTTGACTGAATCTGGACGACTGTGTGCCGGTAGATAGTGGTCACCTTCACTTTAAAAAAGAGAGTACGGAAGGAGAAAATGAGTTGTTTGGAGTTTGTTTTGGCTTTTTGGTGGGAGATGGGTTGGGTTGCTTTTGTTTTTTATTTTTCTGTTTGTTTTGTTTTGCTGGGAGTTTGGAGTAAAACATGAGTTTAATCTGGGGAGTACTAAGTTTGAGGTAGCTACACATGTGGCCATGCCAAGGTGCTAGTTGAGAATATATGTGGAAGGCTTGGGGGAAAGGATAGAACTCAAGCATTAATCATTCTCATAAATTAGAATCGGGGGAGAATTAGCTATATGAGATTATAGACGACAAAGAAGAGAAACCAAGGACAGAAATGTGGGCAATGCAGGCATTTAAAGAGAGAGCAAAGGAACACATTGAGAGGTAGAAGGGAACAGGATATTGTAAATATAACTTTGGCCAAGCCCCATGTAAACTCTAGCAAAGGAATAAAAAACCCAAAGTGAGATACAGCAACTAAAATGAAGACTCGAGATCAGAAAAACTAATATGAAGAATCCAGTAGAGGCAAAAGCTTCTGTATTGGCAAAATCAAGTCCCAGTGAAGGGGGAGGCCACTTGAGGCCATGAGCAGAGCTACCATCAAAAAGAAACTGGGTTCAGGAAATTCATCTTGCAAAAATACTTGAGCAAATGCACAAGAATATAACTGTGTTCATCACTGCATTGACCATAGCAAAGATTTTTAAATAATTTGAATCTCCAGCAACAAAAGATTAATTTTGTTACATCCATACAAGGCAAAATTAGGCAACCATTAGAATCAAGGAACATGTTCATATTATATTAAGCAGGAAAATATTAAAAAGTGATGAAATGTATCACATTTTTACAAATATACACGTACATTTTTATAAATACTTTTTGTAAATATGCATATAAGAATGCATTGTTTTCTTTTCTGCTTACATGTTTTCTCATTTTCATCATGGTCATGTATCACTTGTAACATTTAAAAAAGTGTGGAAATTCTATTAAGAGCACATTCATGCTATTACCAGCACCTCCCTCAAGAACAGAGAGGCCTCTAGCTATCGCATTTTTAAAGACCAAAGACTCACAGAGAAAGTAGCTAGGATGGAACGGTGAGAATTAAATGAACTACATCTTTCCAACAACGTTATAAGGACAGGCACAGTGTATAAACTCAGACAGGAACATTCAAAAATGTATTTGAAATTAGGAAGTAAAACCGGATGAGCACGCTGACGGTGAATCGTCCGCTGAGACGTCTATCAGGCTGGAAATTAGCAAACAGCGCAGTCTACCACCCGAAGAATAATGATAGCTCTTCAGCTCAGTCCCAGAAAAAGGGGCTCATACAACCTTGTGAACCTTTCATTTTAACTATTTAAAAGAACCAAAGTAAACTTTGTAGTTGTAAGTGGGATGAATTAGCTGAATATTTCAATACTGCTAGATATAAACAGATGCTCTCTTAGGAAGCCATGTTTGGTTTGTTTAGAATCTGAAATGCAAATATATTTGTAAGAGCAAGGGCCCTAACCCTCAATAAGTCTGCCTTTTAAACAGCATTCAAGGCTAGGTGGTAGGTATGATAGAAAAGAATTATTAAAGACCCTACGTATCTGATAAGGCAGTTAGTAAACATAAATATCTCTGAGTCATATCTGTATTTCCAGGGAAAGTATAGAAATCAGTGCCTAAGGATTAAATTTGGAGACCCCCAGCAAAATTTCAGACAAGCCTAGAATTTATCTCCGAATGCATAAACTCGGCATGTCTCTGACAGAGAAGGTTCCCGCCTCTGGTTCCTACATATGCCCTCAACTGCGGAACCGCCCAAGCCGTCTTCACATCCCTGAGCATCTGCCGACTTGAGTTCCACGCCGCTGCCGGGGTCAGGATTCTGAGAAAGCCGGAGTGGGAAGCAGTCGCGAGCAGGTGCAGCCCCTGCCGCCTTCCCCTCCGCGGAGCGGCTCAGCTTCCAGGGAGGTGGCTGGCTCAGCGCGGGAAGGCAGCGCGCACCGACCGTCTTCCAGGAAGTGCAGCAGGCAAAGCCGCTGACATTTACATCCCAAACTGGCTCCTTCGGGTCCCACGGCCGTTCCAGAGGAGAGTCGGCTTCATCACCCTCCCCTAAGGACGAGGAGCCGTTCTCAGCGCGCCGCCTCCACTTGCGTTCCGAAACGGCACAGGGTTAGTCCCTGCGCCCCGCGCTGCCCGCCCGTACGTACCCTGCCGCCCCCAGGCCCCTCCTTTGCCTGCCTGTCTTCAGGCCCCACCTGCTCCCAGGTGAGCGTTGAGCTGACCAAGCCCTCCCACGGTGCCACGGCCCCTGGTCGGGGACAGCAAGTCCAGGGAGAGGTGATGAGTCCCCCATCCCTCCACAGCCTCTCTCTGCCCCCAGGAGCTAGGCTGTGCGCCCTTTCCTTGGCGGCCCCCTTCCCAGCTAAATGCTTCCAGAATGACTTCCCCACCCAGAGGTGGCTGAAGCGGGAACGGGTCACCTCTACCTGGCAACTAGCCAGCCACACTTACTGAACAACTTTCAGGTTTACAGAAAATCCCAGCTGCTTGCGGGGGGCAGGGAGGGAGGGTTTCAAAAGAAATAAAAGCATGGCTCCTCCAACCGAGAGCCATGAAGAATAAGACATAAAGACCAAGAAGGCCCACTGCCCGGTGTCGTTTGAATTCACACACCCATATCCTTGCAATATAGTGTTTATCCAACTAGAGATTTTGTAGTGACAAAATCTGCTATTTGATCTCACAGATTTAGCAATCTGATAGAGTAAGCTATATTTCATGTGCAAGGATGAACATTCTCGGGAGTGTTTTTGGAAGTTGGTTTTCCTTGTGCGATGTGATTCTTATTTTCTCTTGTTTCTGTTCCTGCTTCAAAGCCAACTGAGATTTTATAACTCATTTTTTCATAGTATCAATCATGACTCATAGCTATCTGATAAAGGATAAAATGCTTCTGTTTCTCAGGCTTAACTTCCAAAATTAAACATTCAAATAAAAGAAAAATTACATGGCTCCAGTAGATGTCAGTGATTAAAATCACGAAAACAGTTCTTTTCAGAGAAGCTCCATAATGCATCTAGACTGTGTTTTCCCTTCATCCAACGCTGACCTAATTCTGAGCTTTTCTTTTAAGTGCATCTTGACTTAATTAATTGTTTACAAGTTGCCACTCGGAGATAAGCTTCTTTTCTGAATAGATACCCATGAGGAACCTTCTTGGTCAGGAAGGCTGAATGAGGCCTCCTTGCATTTAGGGAATGACAGGCTCCTACTGCACACCTATCCCTGGACCTGTGAGCACGCAGAGTGCCTATGAGTACACAGGGCCACTCCCGCTGCCCTGAGGTGGCACTGCCTGCGTCCCTCCAGATCCTACAGCATCAGAGAGCGAATTGGTGTCTGCTACTTTTGTAAAAGCCACTGGAAATCTAAGGAGATGGAAAGGCTACTTGCCAGGGTCTTCAGAAGATCTGATCCAATATGACAACGCAGACTTTTCAGTTGCCTTAAGAAAAATTCTGTTTGAAAGAAGACTATGTCTGGAGCCAATAGCTATCTGCTCAAGCACGAAAGACATTTACAAATTTCCTCCATTTTATCTTACTCCCTAAAGGGAGATGACTAGAAAAGGTCAAAGTGATTCTAATTGGTTTCTATAAGTCAAATAAATAAATTATTATTAAGCATCCACCAGATTTGGACACTGGGGACACCAGGATAAATCATGTATGTCCTGCCCTCAAGGAACTTACAAGGACTTCTCTGTATACCGTTCATTTGCAATGAGGTGTTTTATTCCCCAATACAGAAAATCACTACTAAATGGATTTCACACTTCCCTGACCTTATGTCATGATTCCCAAGTCTTCATTTAAAATGTCAGCTGTAATAACGTGATGCCCTTATTGGAGAGATTGGAGCCTCTCACTGTTTCTTCATGCCAGCCAGAAATCTCAGAGCCATCCATGACTTTTCCTTCTCCCTCACCTCTCCCATCTAATCAATCATCCTGAACTGGAAATTCTACCTCCTTGATCTTTCATATCTCACACATTTCTTCATTTCCACTGTCTTGATTAGGGTTTCGTCACGTCTCACCTGGAACACTTTAAATGCATTCTGGCTCATGGCCCTGGGCTCAGTCTTATCCAGCACTTAACCATTCGCCATACTATATCGTAATGGCATTTTTATTTGTCAATCTTTATGCTGGATTATAAGCCCTTGAGCGTAGGCAGTCCCATGGCCCCTGGTTGGGGACAGCAAGTCCAGAGAGAGGCTGAGTTTTCAATCTTTGTATCCTGGACACCAAGCACAGTGATAGGCTGATAGGAGGCACTCAGCTTATGCTTATTAAATGTATGTGAGAATGCTAAATGGATGCATGTGTGCATTAAATGTCTCCAAACTACTGTGATTTTACAGTTCCTTCTTTCAGTTTCCTCTCCAATGTCAATAATCACTTCATATGTTTGAGCAGCATTTCTGCTTTCCATTCACTTATTTCCACTATCCTAATAAATTTTTGGTTTTAATCTGCTGTGGGCTGGCAAACCAGAAAATCAAAATTATTTAGAGAGTGTATAAAGTAAGGGTGAACAGGCTCTGACTGGGTCCCTCTTCTACAATTAAAGCAAATGAGCTTCAGTGCACTGATTCTGTGAGAGCTGTCTCAGCACCTCAGGGAACTTTGTTCCACTGCTGTGTTCCAGATTGCAGGAGTTGTCAATAAGTCTGAATTCTAGGTAACTAAGGTGTGACTATATTAAACTTTTTGGTAATCGGTGATTATTTTATTGAAGCAGAGTTGATTTACAATGCTGTGTTAGTTTTTGGTGTATAGCAGAGTGATTCAGTTATATATATATATATATATATATATATATATATATATATATATATTCTTTTTCATAGTCTTTTCCATTATGGTTTATTATAGGATATTGAATATAGTTCCCTGTGCTATACAGTAGGACCTTGTTGTTTATCTATTTTATATAAAGTAGTTTGTATCTGCTAATCCCAAACTCCTAATCTATCCCTCCCGCATCTCCTTTCCCCTTTGGTAACCATAATTTTGTTTTCTTTGTCTGTGAGTCTGTTTCTGTTTTGTAAATAAGTTCATTTGTGTCATATTTTAGATTCCACATATAAGTGATAGCATATGGTAGTTGTCAGTAATCAATGATTTTAATTTGTACTTTTATTTCAACAGGACTCTTCCAAGTTTGCTTCTGGAAATGTATAGCAAGACTCCTGATTTTAGTACATTTTAAAAATTATAGTTATGAATCTAACCAAAAAATGTTATTAAAATTCATCTCACTGGAAAATATTTATGTTGCTATTTTTATTTATATCTTTGCTGTTTAACTTTTTCAAATACAGTTTAATGTTAAATGAGACAGTATGTCAAAAATCCATGTTGGAATGAATTGAGGACCCTCAACTAAAAATTCACGGACATTGCATTATTCTGTTGAAATTTTCCACCTAATCCTATTCTTAATGGGTTCTTTGTAGATGGAGAACTGAGCAACACAGCCCTGAAATACTCGTTAGCACAGAGCAGTGGTTTCTGCTTTTCCTTTTTAAACTGAGGTTGGCTACATTTAGGAGTGAAGATGGTGCACACCCTTAGAAAAGAAGTTGAGCTTGGAATTGAAGCCAGTTATTCTCCCCATATGCATTTTATTGTTTCTTTTTAATTATTTACTTACTTATTTATTTTGCCTGCACCGGGTCTTAGTTGTGGCATGCATGCGGGATCTAGTTCCTCGACCAGGGATTGAACCCGGGCCCCCTGCATTGGGAGCATGGAGTCTTACCCACTGGACCACCGAGGAAGTCCCCACGTATGCATTTTAATTGCCTCAGTTAAGAGCACAAGCCCAGTCCTCAGCCTTTGGAATCGCCTTCCATCTCAGCTCCTGCAGCTGGAGGCCTGGACAGCCAGGAACACATGTGTGGCCCTAGCCAGTTGGAAGAGGTGGATACCTGACACTGGACCAACAAATCCATAGGCCGGGCCAAGCCAGTTAGAGTCTTTCTCTTGGAAATATAGAGTTAGGGCTCTGAGATGAAACTAATGGGTTGATGTTGAGCACTTGACCTAAAAGGTCATGTAGTGTCGGGATGGAAGTGGCCTTGTTGGGTTATATGCAACCATGAAAAGCTGATTAGAGAGAAAGGAAGCAGAGAGAAGAGACCCTAGGAGAGACGCAGAGTGTGACCTCAATTCAGAGAATGACCAGCTATATAATTGGCAGGGTCCAGCACACAAGGGAAATGTGGACCTCCTTATTCAAAAGCAAGGGGGAAAATGCCACTAAAGGTACTAAAATATAAAGATTTTTCCTTTAAAATTATTTATAAAATGTACAGGGGTATATTAGTCAGCTAAGGCTGCCCTAACAAGGTATCACATACTGGGTGACTTACGAAACAGAAATTTATTTTCTCACAGTTCTGGAGACTAGAAGTCCAAGATCAAGGTGCCGCTAGGGTTTCTGGTAAGACCTCTCTTCCTGGCTTGCAGATGGCTGACTTCTTGGTGTATCTCATACAACCCTTACTCTGTGCACACAGAGAGAGAGAGATGTCAAGTGTCTCTTCCTCTTCTTATAAGGACACTTGTCCTATGAGATTCGAGCCCAAGCCTTATGACCTTATTTAACTTTAATTACTTCTTTAACTGCCTTGTCTCCAACTATAGTCACATAGAAGGTTAGGATTTCAACATATGAATTGGGGGCAGGGGATAGAATTCAGTCCATAACAAGGGAATAATAGTGACACATAAGAATCATTTACAAATTGAACTTACAAAATGAACAAAATAATAGTTTTTGTGTCACAATCTTATATAACACAATAAATAATAGTTTATTAGTGTGATGGCTTGATTGATCATTAGACTTTTCTGGAACATAATTATTAGGCCATCAAAATTTATACTTTTAGCAACTTCATTTTCAATTGATATTGAAAGCAATGTGAGGTGCTCTTGGAAAATTCAAGATTGTAAATGATTTTTGAACATTTTTCATTTTGAGGAGCATCTATCTTCTGATAACTCCAGTTACTGGAGCTGTTAAGAGTATTTTACAGGCTGTGAAAACTTTGGGGAAATTTTCTGATTATTTATTTTGAAATACAAATATCAGTACATCTAGAGCTGATGATTCTTGCAGAACAATTTTTCTTAAAAAATGTAATCCTTCATACAAATCCCTTTCATGTAAGTCTGGATCTAATTTTAAATGTAAATTTGAACAATGGCATGTTAACATTTCCTCTTATATTTCCTGTAACTTGTGGAGGTTATACAGAAATCTGACTTCATGATTTATATATAACTCAAACACCTGTTTGTGTATTCTATCACTGTATCTTCCATTACAAGAGAAAACTAATTTTAAAATTATCTTCTTCATTAATAATTGGTTCATCTGATGCTTCATACGACAATAGTGTTGTTTTCCATCAAATGTGATGATCTTTCAATTTAATTTCTATTTCTAGGCTTGTGGATATTTATTTGGCAATGTTGCAACAGTTTTCAAAACCAGACATTTTAAATTATGAAGAATTCTGGTAACTCACTGATAGGCTTTATTACAATGCCCATGTGTTTTTTTTATTTAGTAATAATTTGCTGACAAAGTTTTACCAGCTGAGCTCCAGCAGTTCCTGGCCAAAGATTTAAGATGTGTGTCAGTGCCCCAGAGATGGGCTCCATGACCAGATCAGCAGACAGGCACCCACCATGGATCCTAGCATCGTCTTCACACGCGGACCCTCCTCTCTCCAGGGCTATGGCTACTGCTGCCACTATTGCTGCTTCTGCTGCTGCTGTCACCATCATCACCACCAATCTGGACCCAGGTCCCAGCCTTGGCGTGTGCAGCCAGGCTAACTGCTTGGCACGAACATTGGTCACTGCTCACAGTGCCACAGGACTCAGCCAGCATGCATGAGGGCGTGTGTGCGTGTGTGTGTGTGTGTGCTGTGTGCTGCCACTTCACATATCTCCTCTTTGCACAGGCATGTTCCATCATCTATTCAGACTTAACTTACAAAACACGACCTCCTCATTGGCCAGTTCTGGCACCATCCCTCAGGAATCCAAGCTGCGCTTGTGTCTTGTCCTTGGATGCCCATAAGATGGCCCACTGTATTTTTGCAAAAAATCCCCTATTGGATGCCAAGTCATTGTCCTTTCTCTCTTCTTTACTAAAAGAAAAGTCAGTCTTTTCAGGGGAGCCATATGCCACTTCCCAGAATTCCTTACATCTAAAGGTAATTATGCAACTCAGAGACAATAAAAAATAATCACAAGGCTGCTCTAGATTTCTGGTGTTTGTTTTCCTGATACACATATGGCCTTCTTTCTGTTCCTCTTCTTCTTCCTACAGGAATGCACACATGAGGCTGGAGGTAGAAGAGCTGTCTTGCAAGCATGAAGCAAAAAGCAAGAAGGTAGAGCTGGAACACTGTTCACTGATACCGTCAGGAAGCAGCTACACCCATCCCAGACTGCCAACTTCTGAACTTCTTATTTTATTAGAAACATAAACTCTTTTGGTTGGGTGCTGAATCCAGTTTTTGTTATATGCAGCCAAATGAAATCTTAACTGAGATACCCCTTTTCTTACGTTACCTTGGGTGGGTTTTTGTTTCTTGCAACTTGCTGTTTTTCCACCATCCATACCCTATGGGATCCTTTTCCTGCACAAGGGCCTTCCCTCAAGGTGCTTTCACTCCTACCAACCAGTACCTGCAGCTCTTTGTTAGAGGACTACTCTCAGGCTATTCAGCCTGTTGGTCTTAAGAGCTGTAACTACCTGGGAATTTACATCCCCTGGGAGCTATTTGTAACCCTTGCCTTACTCTGGATGGTTTTACTTACTGCAGGATTGAGTAAGAGTTATGCCCTGTGAGATATTGATCTGACACTCTCGCACAATCCCACTCCCCTACCAGTTTCTCCTAGGGACATTTCCTAATAAACTACTTTCCCATGAATCCTTATCTCAGGGTCCACTTCTGGGAAACTCAACCTAAGATGCAATCCAAAGATCCCTCAATAGAATACATATTCTCAAGTGCTATGGACTGAATGTTTGTGTCCTCTCAAAACTCTTTTGTCGAAACACTTTATCCCCAATTTGATGGTATTTGGTGGTGGTAAATAGGAAATTAGGTCCTAAGGGTGGAGCCCCCATGATTATAAGTGCCCTTATAAAAAGAGGAAGAGACATGAGCTCTGTCTCCCTCTTTTTTTTGTGCACATGCCAAGGAAAGGTCGTGTGAGGACATAACCACATGGACCCTCACTAAGAGCATGCTGGCACCCTGATCTTGGACTTCTAGCCTCCAGAGGCATGAGAAATAAACATTTGTTGTTTAAGTCATCTAGTCTATTGTAATCTGTTATAGCAAACTGACTAAGATACTAAGGGATTTAAAAGTAATTTAAAAGCCAGTCAGTTTTGATATTTGTTGTACATTCAAGTCTTTAATAGAAATAAAGATATCCTTCTTTGCATCAAGCATAAGCTCCATCCCTCTTCATATATCCCGTCTGACAGCAGCCCAGGAATTTTTGTCACCCTCAACCTCCTCATTACCTCCCAACACTGTACTTTCTTAATCCTAAAGTCCTAATTACCTTGCTGCTCTTCTTTGGCCATTGAAGGCGGGCATTTCAGACTTTTGTTTTGCGTGTAAAAGAAAATTGAACGGCTTTATTCACAGCCTGATCCTCTTTTATCTTGATGCTATGAGTCGTCTCCTTGATGTCAGCAAGGCTGGGCATTATTTTTAAAGACCTAAATCAATATTTTCATTGAGAAAACTGGACCATGCGGGCTTGCAAGCTCCAGATGAAAAGCTGAAACCCTTTCCAATCGCTCAGTTCTGAGGGCTGAGATCAAGGCAGATGGCTCAGTGTCCCTTGATATGATTTGATTACCTGTCACTGCCAGATGCCCAGTCTGAGGTACGTGAAGAGAAGCACAGACAGACAGCTGAAATTACAGTTTAGGAAGCAGAGGTACTCGTTCAATTCAATGACCGAGAAGCAAAATGCTCCTTCAGGTTTTAAGGAAACACAATTTTTCTAAAATTGGAAATGTCTTCCTGTCTTAAGAGGTCTGTCTTAACACATTGCCATCTGGCTCCTGGTTTTCACTGAATCTTTGTTATTCTAGAGTTCTACCAAGCTGGGTTTAGAAACTGTCCCAATAAAGGGGACCATTAATTTCATAGACTCATAGAACTGCGGGACTGAAGGGAAACTTCCAGATCAGATAGTGCTGAGTTTGTCCCTTTCGTATTTTTGAAGGAGGCCAGTGACATCCTGAGTGTCAACTGAAGGCTTTCTGGTTGCATAAGTCAGAAATCTCCAACTACCTTAAAAGAGAGGAAAGTATATGATTGAAAGAACACTGGAGGGACTCAGAATCCAGGGGCAGACAGTGCCTTTGAGACTCATTGGAAATTTGAGAAACTCAAGAGCCCTCAAGAACCCACCCTGCACCTTCCACCTCTCAGGGACCACAGGGTTTCTTGCATATCTGCTTGTTTATCTTGTATGTGGCCCAACACATCTGCAGCTCAGGTGCTCACCGCTGAATCACTCAAAGTTCCACATTCCTAAGAGGGCACCCTCATTGGCCCCCCACACAGTCATGCCAGCCTGGTAGCTGGTGAGTCTACTGAGGGAAACCTCTGGTCAGGTGTCCAATTCTAGAGCAGTCACCTGATACTTGGAGTTGGGAAGGCAATGTCACAGCTCAGCTGTGGAAGAATCCCCAAGGCAGGAAATAATTGGCATCTCTAATAACACGAAATGATTTGTTCTCCTGAAAAATAACATCAGATTCAAACAAAATTATGTCATGTCTAAAAGAGTTTATGGAATACAAGGATAGTCCAACATATGGTTTATCTTTCTTCCTGCAATGTATCACATGTATAGATTTAAAAATAAGAAAAATTATTAATAAGTATCAATAAGATACTTGGTAAAATTCAATAACCATGCATAATTTTCAAATTCAAAAAAATTGTTAAAACGCCATTAAAAAGGCAAATAACAGGCTAATTATAATATGTAATAGACAAGGGCTTAATATATTTACTATAGAAAGAGTTCTTAGAGTAAGGTTTTTTCTTTTATTAGCTCCTCGATTTTAAAAAAATGAGCAAAGAATGGGAAAAGGCAATTCATACACACAAAAATACTCAGCCTCATCAGAGTTTAACATACAAAATGAAACAACACTAAAGTATTACTTTACCCATCAAGTAGGCAAAGATTGAAATAATGATTATACCTAAGATTATTTAGCATGTGGTAAAATACATAGACTCACACAATGTTTTTAAAAGCATATATGGGTAAAACTTTCTGAATAACCATCTGGTATAATTCATCAAAAGCTTTAAAATTGATTACGCAATTTTACTAGGAACTTACCAGAAGTATTCTGATATATACGTAAGTAAATGTTTATTATGGCATCCCTTAAAATGTAGGAAAATTATAAACATTAAAAATGTATAACAATTGGGAATTTTAATAATTTATGATAGTATAAAATAGAGAGAAATGAGAAGCTAGAAGGGATAGACACAATATAGTTTATAGGTTTATTTCTAAGTGGAGTTTTTTATATTAACTTATTTTTATTTTCTTCTTTGTGCTTTTTTATATTTTCCAAAATTTTTATGATGTATGGTAATTTTGTTATCTAAAAAGAAAAAAGCATTCACAAAAATACAAAGGGAAAATAAAATTTCAAAATAGGAAAAAGTGGGGAAATACTGGAGCCATTCTCTTTAAAGTCAGTACCAATAAAAAATGTCAAATGTAAAACTATTATTTAATATTTTTATATCCTGTCAATCCAAGAAATAAAAAAGAATAAAACAGGTTAATCCATGGAAAACATGTATTAGAAAAACTAACCAGACACGGTAAGATAGCATATCTTCATGAACATAACAATCACAGGCCAGAAAATGTAAAAAGGAAATAAGGAAAATATACAAATTTGTGATTCACAACAGATAGTCATATCTAACTTACCTTCCTAAAAATTGTTGTGAGGATTAAGTAAAATAATATATATGAAAGTCCTTTCATATTTAAAAAAATGGTGTAATGGTAGTAATAATGATTGTATGAGTGTGTTGTTTTAAGCAAAAAATATATATATAAAATTATGTGGTCCCTTCCAAGCAATAGTCACTATTCTCCCATTTGCCAAAAAGTACATTTTATAATATTAGGGTATACTCATTGTTGATATTCAGGAGCACAGAAATATAAAAGCAATGGCTTATAGAAGAAAAATGGTTTCTATCCTCTGACTCTCACCACCATATACTTGGGCTTGTTACTTACAGAAGCCAAGATATGAGAAGAGGGCATTAGGGATCGCAGTTCTAGAGAGAGGGCATAAAAACTACACAGAAAGTCTAGGGGCATATGTACTCATTGTCTTGCATACATATGTCACACATACACTATCCAAGGTCATTTTCAGCCCATCCCATCCAGAATGGATAAGTGAGTGGCATTCTTCCCTGGAGGCAGCAGAGGTCAGAAGGGGCTAGAAGACCCAACAGGGAGGAGACAGAGAGTCCAAGGAGAGACGAGTATCTAAATAGAAAGGGATGTCCAACAGGGTAGGATGGGGCCCTGGCCCTAAGGGCTGAGACTGAAGGACCATCCCTCATTTAGGAGCTAGGAGTGGGGTTTGGCAGGGTACAAAAGCCACCCCTAACCACCACCTCCCATCCCCGCCCCAACTTCCTCCTTGGGTTCTGAACTGGTTGGAAGACAAAACTCAAACTTGAAGTCAAGAACTGTTTTGTGCCTAGACTAGCTCACATACCAAGTGAGAAACAAAAACATTAATTCAAAAGGATACATGCACCCCAATGTTCATAGCAGCATTACTTACAATTGCCAAGGTATGGAAGCAACGTAAGCGTCCATCAACAGATGAATGGATAAAGAAGATGTGGTGTATATACATAATGGAATACTACTCAGTCGTAAAAAAGAATGAAGGCTTGCCATTTACAGCCTCATGGATGGACTTGGGGGGCATTAAAATAAGTCAGACAGAGAAAGATAAATGCTGTATGATATCACTTATATGTGGAATCTAAAAACTACAACAAACTAGTGAATAAAACTAAAAAGAAGCAGACTCACAACAGATATAGAGAACAAACTAGTGGTTACCCGTGGGGAGAGGGAAGGGGGGAGGGGCAATATAGGGGCAGGGTATTTAAAGAAGGGTTATTATGAGAATATATGAAATCATGTGTGTGAAACTTTTGAAAATGGTAAAGCACTATAGAATTTAAAGAATCTTTCATTCACTACAAACAATAAATGTTGGAGAGGGTGTGGAGAAAAGGGAACCCTCTTGCACTGTTGGTGGGAATGTAAATAGATACAGCCACTATGGAGAACAGTATGGAGGTTCCTTATAAAACTAAAAATAGAACTACCATAGGACCCAGCAATCCCACTATTGGGCATATACCCTGAGAAAACCATAATTCAAAAAGAGACATGTACCAAAATGTTCATTGCAGCTCTATTTACAATAGCCAGGACATGGAAGCAACCTAAGTGTCCATCGACAGATGAATGGTTAAAGAAGATGTGACACATATATACAATGGAATATTACTCAGCCATAAAAAGAAATGAAATTGAGTTATTTGTAGTGAGGTGGATGGACCTAGAGTCTGTCATACAGAGTGAAGTAAGTCAGAAAGAGATAAACAAATACTGTATGCTAACACATATATATGGAATCTAAAAAAAAAAAAAAATGGTTCTGAAGAAACTAGGGGCAGGACAGGAATAAAGACGCAGGCGTAGAGAATGGACTTGAGGACACAGGGAGGGGGAAGGGTAAGCTGGGACAAAGCGAGAGAGTGGCATGGACATATATACACTACCAAATGTAGAATAGATAGCTAGTGGGAAGCAGTTGCATAGCACAGGGAGATCAGCTCGGTGCTTTGTGTCCACCTAGAGGGGTGGGATAGGGAGGGTGAGAGGGGGACACAAGAGGGAGGAGATATGGGGATATATGTTTACGTATAACTGATTCACTTTGTTATACAGCAGAAACTAACACACCATTGTAAACCAATTATACTTGAAAAAAGATGTTAAAAAAAAAACAATCTTTCATTCAATAAAAAAGAATAAACTAAAAATAATAATAAATAAATAAAAGGGAATGCAAAAATGCTCAATATACAAATGAATGATGACAATAAACAAATAATTTTATAGCAGTGAAAAAAAGCAATTCTAAAATAGAGAATACTTATTAAATTAATCAAGCAGTTTTTGAGTACCTATTCCCAAATATATTTTACTTATCTAATACTCTCTCCTGCTTCTCTGTTCATACCTGGTTCAAAACTTAATGTCAAAAAGAAATTTTTTAAAAATTAATGTCCTTCATGCCTCCCTAGATGTAAGTGTATGTCATAGTAAAAACCAAACTCCTAGGTCCAAATGCCAGCTTCGCCACTTACTAGCTGTGTGATTTCGGACAAGTTACTTAATAACAGGGAATAAAACACTTATTTTTTAGGATTGCCAGAAAGGTTAGTTAGTAAGAGAAGGCAAGGAAATCACTTGGAGAGTGATCAATACATAAGGATTGCATCATAAATATTGTTTATTTTTTAAGTAAGACAATGTTTTGTCTTTAATATTATACTTTGCAAATTCCATAACATCACTGTTATAAATGGAATGAGACAGAGAAAATTTACTTACTGGAATTCCTCTGAGGAAGTGCTCTATGTTTATGTGGAAGAAATATTTTGATAAACTGATTGGGACTGAGGGTAAGACAAGACTTCAAGATCAGGCTTCAAGTGAGAAAAATGCTAAATTCAGATTCAAGAGGCAAGTTGAAGAATGTATTTTGCTTTGAGAAAGAAGGAAGAGAAGAGAAGAAAAGCAAAATGGGAGGGAGAGAGAATGAAAGGAGAGGGAAGCTCCAGAATTTCATGCCCAGGTTAACTAACCAGCCAGACACAGGGAAAGGGTATCAATAGCTGGGTTGCGTAGTCTAGGAGGAAATCATCTCCTCTGGAGATTTGAGAAAGGATTTTTATACAGTTTTGAGTAGTTCACTCATTTTCCAAAGGGACAAATGTCAGAGCTGGATGCACAATTTCTTCTAGTCTAGAACCTGGCCAAACAACAAGGTCATGTCTCCAGAAATACTGCTAAGGCAACAAGAGTTATGAAAGTACAGGAATGTTAAGGGAGATTGGCTTAAAGTATCCACTTCCAAATACAGATGACCAGTATATTTTGAATCAGCACTTTCCTGACTTTTGTTTTCAGCCTGCCAGAGACCTACCACTTCAGGGAATTTAAGGCAATTTAACATGCCACACACCCCATTAGTCGGGGGTATGCTTGGCTTGCCACTGTGCCTTCCTGTGTCATTTTCTCCACCCAGAATAATTACTTGATTTCAAAACACAGGCTTAGCTTTTGGCAGTTCTACTTCCTTTGCCATCAGATGGGGCCAGTTGGAAAAAATGAGCCTCTGTTTATCCACTTATATTTAACAATTTATATATGGTCAGCTAGCCTAGTGATGCAATTTGACTTTAATAATTATATCCCATCAAGGAAAGAACTATAAAACTCATGAGACAAATATTAAGTGACCATCTGCAAGTAAAATACGGATCTGCCCCAACTCAGTCACAAACCAGAGATGTGGGTTAAAGACACTATAACCCTGAGTATATTTTATTTTACAGGTCAAAAGGGATGGTGGTCTGGGACTTCCCTGGTGGCCCAGTGGTTAAGAATCTGCCTGCCAATGCAGGGGACACGGGTTTGAGTCCTGGTCCGGGAAGATCCCACATGCCATGGAGCAACTAAGCCCGCGTGCCACAACTACTGAAGCCCACACGCCTAGAGCCAGTGCTCCGCAACAAGAGAAGCCACCGCAATGAGAAGCCCATGCACCTCAACGAGGAATAGCCCCCGCTCGCCGCAACTAGAGGAAGTCTGCTTGAAGCAACGAAGACCCAACACAGACAAAAATTAATTAATTAATTAATTTTTAAAAAAATAAAAAGGGATGGTGCTCAACTTCCTCCAAACTTGCTACCCTATAATATACAGGCATAGCTCCCTCGCTACCTTTGGTCACTTCCCAAGTGTTGGGTACTGTGAATTGGGGCAGCTTTGTTCAAAGAGTCATTGACCTTTTTAGAGGAGTAAAGAGAAATTAGAACAATGGCAATGAAGATTACCGGAAATTTTTTTCACCTCAAAAAGAAAAAATGTCCTCTCCCCACCCTCTGTACAACCTACACACACACAGCTTCCCACAACCAAAATTCCTTAGGTCTTCATTTAAGGTACTAGCAGAGATGCACACCAGTGATTAGGTGACTAATGGCTTTGCTTTTATAGTCCAGTCAGATGCACTAGAAAGGCAACAACTGGAATCTGACTGAAGAGAGGAGAGAAGAGCAACTTGGAGTATAAAAAAGGTCCCCCAAGCTGGGGGAAGTTGTCTAAAAGCCAAATTCTGCCTGAAGTCTCTGTCTGCATATTCCTGACCCTTGTTCCCATGATCTGAGATTCTCAAAGAACTTCTCTTGGGAAGCCAGGCCACTTAAAGGGCCCATTTAAAGCATCAAAACTAATGCTGGTATGTACTATTTGTTCTGAAAGGGAAATTCAGAACATTCAGATATGCAATAAAACCAAAAAAATGATATGACACACATATATCTCTAACATACAAGTAGTCTCGAGCCAACTTTGTGCATTTTTGGATTTATGTTACATCAGTTTGGAAAACTAATTTAGCATACTAGGGCTATAATTTTACATTAAGCAATTCAATTTTAGCAATCTTTATTTGCACAGAAATAAATTGGAGTGGGTAGCCTTTAAAAGAAAAATTTTTTTATCTGTAAAAAGAATACATGTGTATTGGGTAGATACAGAAAATATACGGAAGAAAATAAAAATCAACAGTAATTCCAGCACCAAGGGAAAACCCCTGTTGACATTTTGAGGTATTTACCTTCAGGTCTTTTCTGCTCATATATTTAGACATACTTTTCATGGTTATCCTATTGTTTATGCAGGTTTTACATTAAATTTATTTTTGAATATGTAAAACATACATCTGGCATTAAAGTCTGATTGAAATATACTAACTGTTCACAATTTTGTCCCTTTTATCTATTGTTGCATTAGTGTTTTTCTTATTGAGTTTGAAGAATTCTGCATATGTTTGTCATATTTATTGCAAGTGTTTTCCCTGCCTTAGTATTTTTTTTCATTTTTTTAATTTTAAGTGTTTCTGACAAATTTAGACAAACACCTACTACTGCTTCTATCGTCAGAGTCTTTGACCTCCTGGGATGTAGTCATTTTTCTTCTATTTTTCTGTTTTACTTTTTTATATTTTAGGTTTAATTTTAATCCATTTGAAATTTATTTGGGGCTGAAGTCTAAGGTGTGTCCAACCAACTTTATTTTTTGTCCAAAAGAGTTAAATACATTGTCATTTCTTGAGCAATGGTTTCTTTCCCTACAATTTTGTGATACCATCCATTATGGATTGAAATGTGTCCTCCAGAAAGATATGTTGAAAGTCCTAAGCCTCAGTATTTCAGAATGACCTTATTTAAAAATAGGGTCATTGAGAACGTAGTTAGTTAAGCTAAGGTCACGCTGGAGTAGGGTGGGCCCTTAATCCAATATGATGCTTGCCCTTATAAGAAGAAAAGAAGCAGACAGAGAGGAGAACGCCAAGTGAAGACTAAGATACACAGGGCGAAGACGGCCACGTGAAGGCGGCTCCAGAGACTGTAGTCATGTTGCCACAAACCAAGGAACGCCTTGGAGGATGGCCACCAACTCTCAGAAGCTAGGAAAAAGCAAGGAAGGATTCTTTCTCAGAATCTCCAGAGGGAGCATTGTCCCGCTGACACCTTGAATTTGGACTTTTAGCCTCCAGAACTGTGAGACAATAAATTTCTGTTGTTTTAAACCACTCTGTTTGTAGTACCTCATTACAGCAGCCCTAGGAAAGTAATGCACCCTCCTTATCACATATAAAATCCTCTTATGAACTAGTACATTTTTTGGTTCCATTGATTTATGTGTATTATTGTATGAGTATAATGCTATTTTACTAAGGTTTTTTGATTTAATCCTCAGTACTTTTCCCTCATTACTCATCTTTTCTGAGTTTTCTTAGTAATCTCACAAATTATTCTTCACAAGAAGTCTTATTTTTAGAATGAATGTGTCAAGTCCTATTTCCTCTAAAACACAAAACTTGTAATTTTTTATGTACAGTGATTCATTACTTAACAACAAAAATTCACAGTATGATTACATTGAGTAAAAAAATCTCCAGTTCCTTTGAAATAGGATTTTGATTTTTAAAATTGATTCACATTTAACAATTTACATTTATTCCATAAAATTGGACAAATATGTGATTTTAAAACAATTATAGATCTTAAAGAATAAAAATCTTATATTGCATATAGTTGAAGGAAACTATTTTTAAATGATAACTTTACTATTATTGATAATAATGCATACCTCTTTGATTTCCACATTATTTTAAATGTTTAAAAATGCTTTCCCATCATTTAGTTCAAGTAAACAGTATAACAGATGTTCTGCCTCAAGGATGTTACCACATTCATCAGCTACCCAGCCCAATGCCCCAGCTCCAATCATAAATGTATTTCCAAAATCCTTACCTGCCTTCCCCAAAATCTTCCCCCTCCCTATATCATGAATGCTTGGACCCCATCAATCCTTCAAGGCCCCCTCAGGAGTTGCTGGTATCTTAAAGCATTGAAGCCACCCTAGTTGGAAGGACTTTCTTCCTATTGCTTAACTGGTCACTTTTTGTCTACAGTTCATCTTGCACTTAACATATATTGTGTAATAATGTTACCTTTTATCTATGTTTAGGGTTTGAACTACGATTTATTAAGTCACCTTCGTTTGAAAAATATATTTGGTTATAATGTGTACTAAACCCTTTTTGAAAGATCGGATTGGCTAATTCCACCTACTCCTCCTAAATTTATGCTTCCAAATTACCTGTTCCTTGTGTAAGTGGATGATGGGAATTGAACTCACCTAAGACATTTTTGTAGAGGGGAATACCCAGCATTTAAAATGCATCTCTGTGTAGGTCAGGGTTGGACCCTACAGCTATCTTTCCACATACTAGATATAGACATCAGTACTACAATGATGTTTTCCAACAAAACTTCAAATATCACTTTCTCAGTGTGATGGAATAAGCATTGGGAGAAGGGTCAGAGAGACTGGATTCAAGGTCTGGCTTTGTTCTAATCTTTCCTCCTCTGGGCCTGTTTCTTCATCTGTATCATGAGGTTATTGCACTGGGATCAGTGGGAGATTTTCATTGTGAGGTGTTATTTGTTGTTTGTTTGGTTTTTGCTTTGTTTTGTCTTGATTGCAGCAGCAGTAAAGACTTCCAAAAATTAAAGAGGGAGGAGGGGCAATAATCGATAAAAAAAAAGAGAGCTGCCCTGGTCGAAGCTGATAGAATGGGCTGGAAACCTGCCTCTTGACCTCCCCATCCCCCTTCTCATAGCAGCCCCAGAGGCTCCTCTGCAGCTTGAATCCCAGGGTAGTTCCTGAGAACACACTTTGAAACCATTAAACTAGGTCAGGGTTTCCTAAGCTTCAGGCATCCATGTACCAACTTATAACTTTTGCCTGAATCAGCATCTGTCATGTGCTACTCATTCTTTCATTCATCCATTCAACAAAGATTTGCACTGGGGATCCAGCAAAAACAAAGCCCCTCTGTTGGGGAGGAGGAGTGATTACATTCTGGAGAGCCATATCTCATGGTGTTCCGGGGCCAGACTCTGAATTCCGACAGATCTGAGTTTGTCTGCAGCCAGACAGGTCTACCCCTTATAACTGTGTGAATTTGGGCAAGTTATGCAATTTTTCTTTGCTCTAATTTAGTTTCCTGTAAAATGGAATTCAACTCATAGGATGGCTGTGAGAAGGTTAGATGAGGGACTACCTATCAAGCACTTAGTACAAGACTAGGCACACTGCACTTGGTATCAGCTGTCATTTTTCTAACCTACCTACTTTTTTAATTTAAGTAATTGCTTTAGCCTCATTCTAAGCAAATAAATTTAATACGCCAGCTATGGATTTCTGGCACACTTGAAAATATGTACGCAACAATTCCATTTGGAAATGTTCCTCTTCACACCTAAGTCATTTCAGCATCCCTATGGTATGTGGGACACATTTGAGAAACATAATTGCCCTCATATCTGCTAGCATGACCTTTCCACTTTCTGGCTGAATGCAGTGGAAGGAACTCATTTTCTTCTGGGTACTGCTGTCACTCCTATCCATCTTAAGAAAATAGTCAGTAAATGCTTAATTAATTGCTGCAGTGCCTCATATCTAGGGAATGGCCTGCGCTCATTTCTTCATCACCCAGATAATCATCAAAGGCACATATATGTACCACATCTTCTTTATCCATTCATCTGTCAAGGGACATTTAGGTTGCTTCCATGTCTTGGCTATTGTAAATAGTGCTACTGTGAACATTGGGTGCATATATCTTTTCAGATTAGAGTTTTCTCTGGTTATATGCCCAAGAGTGGGATTGCTGGATCATATGGTAGCTCTGTTTTTAGTTTTTAAGGAACCTCCATACTGTTCTCCATAGTGGCTGCACCAATTTATATTCCCACCAACAGTGTAGGAGGGTCCCCTTTTCTCCACACCCTCTCCAGCATTTATTATTTGTAGACTTTCTGATGATGGCCATTCTGACTGGTGTGAGGTGATATCTTGTTGTAGTTTTGATTTGCATTTCTCTAATAGTTAGTGATATTGAACATCTTTTCATGTGCCTGTTGACCACCTGTATGTCTTCTTTGGAGAAATGTCTATTTAGGTTTTCTGCCCATTTTTTGATTGGGTTGTTTGTTGTTTTTTATGTTAAACTGTATAAGCTGTTTGTATATTTTGGAAATTAAGCCCTTGTCAGTCACATTGTTTACAAATATTTTCTCCCATTTCGTATGTTGTCTTTTTGATGTGGTATATATACAGTGGAATATTACTCAGCCATAAAAAAGAATGAAATAATGCCATTTGCAGCTACACAGATGAACCTAGAGATTATCACACTAAGCTAAGTAAGTCAGAGAAAGACAAATATCACATGGTATCATTTACTTGTGGAATCTAAAAAAAGATACAAATGAACTTATTAACAAAACAGAAATAGACTCACAGACATAGAAAACAAACTTATGGTTAAAGCGAAGGGGGGAGGGGTAAATTAGGAGTTTGGGGTTAACATATACACACTATTATATATAAAATAAACAACAAGGACCTACAGTATAGCACAGAGAACTATATTCAATATCTTGTAATAACCTATAATGGAAAAGAATCTGAAAAAGAATATATACATATATGAAACTGAATCATTTTACTGTACACTTGAAACTAACACAATATTGTAAATCAACTATACGTCAATTAAAAGAAAAGAAAAAAAAGGCATGCAAGGTGTGATGAAACCTCGTGCCCAGGTCAGGCAGGCACCTTAACAAAGAATAAACAAATACATGGAAAGCTGATAGAACGTTAACATCATATAGTGCTTTAGAAGGATTTTTCAGGGATAAAGACAAGAGTGGGGTCCTGTGAAGCTGGCAATGGGAGCTTCAAGTTCAGATCACAAGTAGCCCCGCCCCCTTTCCAAGGGCCTGGCTGCTGCACAGAGAATCCTGCAATGCTCCCTTCTCCTGGCTCCATTGCCACCACCCCACCCGCAAGTCAGAGCCTGGGGACTCTGCAAGGGCAAGAACACTAGGGGATCCCAGGCCGGAGAACTCCCTAGCCTCCTGTTGTGGAGAAGCAGAGAAATGTGGCCTTTTCTGAAGGCCAGACCTTTCCTGGGGCCTGCCTTTCCTACCCTCACCTCATCCAATTACACACAGTGAATTATCTGCCGGTTATTGAAAGAGTCCCACGGCAACGGCACAGAGGCAGAGAACCCTAGAAGTAACCTCAGAGGTCTTCTAGTGGCTGGGCTGTGGCCAGCCCTCTGTGCAATTCAGGAACTCTCTCAATGGACATTCAGTTTCTGCTTCAACACTAAACAGAAGCCATCACTCTCCCTCCCCCCACCTTGGGTACAGCTTACAACCTGATGGGTGACCATATTTGGGTATAGTCCAAGGTCAGTGTTCTTGTCCTAGCTCTATTACCAGCCAGTTATGTGACACTAGGAAAGTGTCGCTCTCTTGGCCTCATTTTCCCCTTTTGTAAACTGTTTGATGGGATTTCTAAGACCCCTTCCGTAATTAGCATTTAACCAATCTGATTCCAACCACCTGTCTTCTCCACAACAGCCCTTCAAATGCCTAACTGCAGCGTTCACGTCGTCTCTTCCTCAGCACACGTTCCCCTTCCCCTCCACATGTCCCGGTTGCGCCTGGTTTCCAGATCCCTGCCTGCTCTGGTCACCCTCCTCTGGAAAGGGGCCAGCTCATCAGCTCGGTTCAGATAAGGGGCACAGCAGAGCCTGCCTGGGACTTCTTCCAGAGCACCTGCTCATTGCCAGAACCAAGACTGTCTGCCTCAATTAGAACATCTGGTCACCTTCCCTTGTCCCCCTAATCCCATTGCAAAACCACTGGCTTCACAGATACGAAGAGTTAGATTTTAAATACTGGCTGTTAGGCAAAGACAGAAGAGGCACCTGCTAACGCATAACCTCATTTTTTCCAAGACATTAATTTAAGAAAAGAGAAACATTCAGAAAACTCCTTGTGATAAGTACTGTGAAGCTCCTCAGGTCCTCAAAGAGCAACTTGTTTCTGAAAGTACAAGTGGGGAGAAAACCATTTCTTCTGTAGTTGAAGAAAATGTGCCCACTAGGCTAGTTGAACCCAGCCAAGGAGATGCTGCTGCCACCTTGTGGTGGCAGTTATTACATTGCATTTCTGTCCATCAGCAGGACTTAGGGATGAATCGCTGAGTAAAGTACATGTTGGCTGGTTTTCATATTAGGAGTCCTGAGACAGAGAAGATGAATGGGGATGGCATACTTGACCAAAACTTCATCCAGATTCGTTCCCCTCTCTCCATTCTTCTCATCTTTGAGGCCACTCACCTTCCTTCCAACCCTCCTTCATCAGGAAGCAGATGAGCTTTGACAAGACCCCCGCAGCATGGTGTCCACCCCTACCGGGGAGGGTGGCAGCATCTGTGACCACCCACCTGTGACTCCCAGAGGCTGGGGCAGTTTCTGGACCACAGTGGCTGGCGCTCTCTCGTCTCCCTGCCCCTACCTGGGGGGTGTAGGCAGTGGCTGATTCCTCCATTATTCTCCACATTCCTTCCAGCTGGTTTAACCCCCTGACTGGTGCCTCAAATAACACCAGCGAGGACCAAGTATGTGTCCACAGTCCGCTAAGTATGGCAAGAAAGGCCCTGAGGTCTGACTTCCATCTCTGCAGGGAAGATGAGCTGCCTCCCCTTTCAGCATCATGGCCATATGATTGGTGTCGTGCACAGTCTCTACCCAGAACTCTACCTAGAGATCTGCATGCTGGAAGGGGACTCTGGAGTGCACAGCCAGGGCTCCAGGCTGGATGGGGGCTCTGGGGTGCATAGGCACAGAGGCCGAGGTTGGTCCCTCTGGACTCCAAGCCCCACTTGGCTATCTCCATAAAGGTCAGCAACACCAGCTTCTCCCCTGCAAATATGTCTCCCTTTCCTCCCGAGTGTCCTACTGCCGAGCTCGGAAGGGGCTGCAGAACCAGTGTACAGGGAGCGGGGGCAACGGTGTATATCTAGTCTAGTGATAATCCCCGGGGCTGATTTCAGGCAGTTTGTCAACCTTAAAATAACTTATTTTCTCCATCGCTAGCTCACAAGTTCTGTTAACTGAAGAAAAAGGTGCAAAAAAAGAAGGAGGTAGTAAATTAGCCCATGGTAGAAAAGTGCTATCTTAAGCTTATTTTACAGTCCACACTGATATTTACCTAAGTACTTTCCCCAGTCAGCAACAAAAAGAACCACTGCTATCCTAAAGAGAGAAAGGGACCCAAGTGTTCTGGTTAAAAGGCGATGAGGAAAAATGGTGTAAAGAGGGGAAGGGGTGAAAACATAAACCAAAAGGAACATACCTAATATTCACGGCATGGTCTGGAGCAGAGGAGAGAGCCACTTGCACATTGGCAAGCTGTAATTTACGAGGAGAAGGATTTGCAGACCAGCCAGTTACCGAGTGGAGCTGCTCAGCTACATGCAAGGTACTGGTTTGTGTCATGGGAAGTCATCCAGGCAGGGGGGCCAATGCCTGAGGGTGCTGTATGGGTCCCTCCAGTGCAGTGGAGCACGAATAGTCACATGAAATACCTAGAATAAGATCTGGAAAGCTCCACACCGAGCTGTGACTGTGGTTACCTTTGGGGATGGGGATAGGGAGGGGTGATTAATAAGAATATTAAGTTGTAATACCTTTTTGATTTTTTGCAGAGAGAAGGTATTCATTTATCACATGTGTAATTTTTAAAATACACTAAAATATATTACAAAAAACCAGCAGAAGGAGCATGAGCATAGGTTGCGAACTGGGTTAAAGTGTCAGCTCTGTCTGTATCTTACTAGCGTCTAGCTTTGAGCCAGTCACTAAAACACTCGAGCCTCAGTTTCCTTGTCTGTAAAATGGAGGCATTAATACCTAATCCACATGGTTGTTGTGTTGCTTGAGACTGTAATAGGAAGTACTTGAAATTCAGTTGGTCCTAAGTAAATGATTTTGAAAAAGAGAGAAATGATTGCCCAGACCAGAGGTAATACAGGCTTCTGAGGATGATAGCAAAGAAAACAAAAAAGAAGAGAAAGATGAAAAAGAGATTTCAGAGACATGACAGAAAATAAGACGATTTGCCAACAGAACTGAGGTTTATGACCCGAAACCTCTTTCCCTACACCCCCTCCCCATCCCTGGCTGTCCTTGGGTTCTGCTTTTCTTCTTTCAGACCGTCAGAATGTAGCTGTTGTGGGAGAAGATGATGGGGAAAGAGAGAAAAGAATGGAACAAGATAAATTTAAGACCAAATAAAGCCCTTGGTAATAGTTTTAAATATTTGTGTGTTGCAATGACTATTCTGTAAAAGAATCTGCAATGCCCCTGCTTTCTGTATGTGTATAGGTGCCCCCATCCTGGGGATATCCTCATCATAATATATCTCATCATGACTGCCTGCTTCCATCTCTCCCTCTAAACCATTCTCAATGGAGACAATATCTCTCCCAAGGAGGCAAAAATTGCTTCCTGGGAGGACAAAAAAATCTTACTATTTTAACGCATAAAGCTTAGATAGATAGATAGATATTACACACACATATATAGTATACCCGTGGTATTACATTTTCATGGGAGGGCACTGGTAATGAAACAAGTTGTGAAGGCTGCTTTAAGCACTTTGGGGTCAGGGATTCTGAATTCACGTTCACTTAAGCAGCCTCCAGGCTGAGGACAGCTGTGCATAACAACATACTAGAGGGACATAGGGAGCCAGGGAGGGAGGGAGGGAGGAGGGAAGCACTTGCTGCAACCGTGCATCCACTTTGGGGCTACAAACAAAGGAAAACATTCAATGGGCTTAAGCAATAAACACCATTCATTGACTCACTTCACTGTTAGTTCATGGGTAGGTAGTGAGACGCTGCTGCAAATCTCAGCCCCGACAAAATAACCTCAGAGGGAGGGCATCTTCTGGAAATCTCCCCCAGAGCTTCCAACAGTCTTCCCCTCTTGTCCCATTTGACTAAGTCATATGACTTTCCCAAAACCGATCATGGGCAAGGGTGTGGACACCTCCTTAGACCCGTGGAGACCAGCCCTAGAGCTGGGAAGGGGTCCACGCCACTGAGGCACAAAGGGGCAGAGAAGTGACAGGAACGCAAATAAAATCAGGGTCTGTGGGGAAAGAAGGAGGAACGGATGGAACCTAGTCAGGCAAACAATGGACCGAGTCCGCTTAATTACTGGCTCAGATGTTCCTGAGCAGTTTTATTAAGAGAAATGGGCTTCCCCCCTGTTCCCGCCAAATTTTAGTAACTCTTAATAAAGCAAACAATTTTTACTTTTTTATTGAAATATAGTTGATTTACAGTTTTAATTGAATAACAATCTTTATTTCAATATATATTTTGGCTACCGATTTAATTTAATCATATGAAATATAGTTGTAACCTTTCATGTTGTATGCATGTATTACAGTATACTGTGATCTCTTATTTAAGCAACCTTAAATAAATCTTTGGATTTTTCTGCGAGAGGAAATACGGTATCAGAAAAGGAACGTGGATCTGAGGACCAGGTTTATAACCTTAGCTTTTCTGAGTTAAGTGACTGACACCAGGCAAGTCCTTTCCTCTCTCACAGCTTTGGTTTGCTCACTTGTGAAATAAAGAAAAGATTATCACAGTCTCTGCCATCCCTAAGAGTCTGTGTCTTGGAATATACTTCTACTATATTATAGATTATAGAGGTCTGTGGGGTTTTACTTGTACTGATGCTTTTGCCAAATATTTTGTGTCTTGTTTACTTTTTTTTCTGGTATTTGAACAGAAGCAAGCTCTCAATTATGATGCTGTTTTGATAGGAAAAATATAATCCATTTAACCATAAATCATGTCACATTATGGTTTCCCAGAGGGAATATTTGTATGGACAGAAGAGCCTGTTGAATACAGTTTTAAGGGACCACATTCAATCTTTTGGATGGATGGATAGTTGACGGACACATAGATAACTGAATGAGCAAATGTTCTTGCTGTCTAAGATTAGGTATAGTTCACAGGTGACACTGAGGCAATTCAGTGGCAGGTATAAGTATGTCTTTCCACAGTTAAGGGAGCTGGACGTTGTCCCTATTCTAATAATAGGTCTATGGATGGAGCTTGTGTCCACGTTTGTCACACACTTTATTTGCCAGCTTCCCAAAGGGCTTACTGGCATTTTCATCAGACTCTCTGCTTGCTTTCTGTTGCACATCTGCACGTTATGTTGCCCTTGCTGAGGGAAGCCAGTGACCACACTGAGGTCTGCAAAGGCAGGCAACGTCTCTCCTTGTAGCTCCATTTCTCTGGTCCCTTTTCCCTTAAGGACTATGAGATTTACAGGTTGCTACTAAAGAGAGTGTGTTTTCTTTTTATATAATTTCTCATTTAAAAATAAAAAAGTAAATACACAAGCACAAACAACAGCACACACACCTTGAACCACTTACAAAGGTAGGACAATTTTTAGATTAAGAGCAGTGACAAGTTATCAATGTTTCTGAGATGAAATTTTAATCTAGAAGGGCTTTTTTTTTAAAGCACTTTTCTATTTTGGCCCAGTAAATGAACATAATCAAATAGCTGTTGTTTATTATTGAAGTATTCCCAACTAATATGTAAAACCCAACTGACAAAAGCGAATTCTAATATCCCAGGTGGAGAAACTCCACGGCATATGCTTCCTCGTGTTCCCCATTCAGTTGAAGACCTCCCTGTCAACACTGTCCCGTGATTGTTGCTTTCCTGGCTGCTTCCTGCAGCTGCCATCTGGCTGATTAGAAGGGGTAAAGGCCTACGTGACAAGCCCTCAGGGCATTACTCCAACCCTTTGGGAAAGAGATCCAGGAACCACTAATAAACCTTTCAAGCAGCTTTAAAGAGGAGAGGGCATGGGGTCGGAAAGAAGTCGATCCCTTCATGTGCCATATTCCTCACTCTCGTTTAGTGCCCTCCCTTCATTTTCCAAGAGTCTGGGTGCGCGCGCGCCCCCCGCCCTCCCGGAGCCCAGCCGGCAAGGGAGGAGGGCGGCTTCGAGGATGCGCGTTCCCGGGGGGAGGAGGAAGGGCGGCGGGAGGCTCCAGGATCTCGGTCCGTTACTTCACTGTCCCGTCGGACTTCACTTACCAGACACAAATTCAAAGATAAATCAGAATGGTAAGACGGCTACGGCAGAAACTGGGAGTGTGGGGGGCCCCCCTTCTGGGCGCGGGACCCTGTGTGACAGCGCTGGTCGCTCGCCCACGTGGCCAGCCCTGCCCCGGCTCCTCTCTCGATTGCGGCACTTCCTTCCCCTCCAAGCACGGGTCTGCCTGCAGTGTGCCACGTTTATCTTTCTTCCTGCTCTCCCCGCCACCGCATCCCACTACCACTAAGCTGGTGGAGATAAGTGCAAGCGGCTCCAGGGAAAACCAGGACGCCCTTCCTTCTGTGTGAGGTCGGCGAGAGCGCCGGAAGTGCATTCACTTAATACCAGGAGAAATTCTCCAGGACTGCTCTTGATACTATTCCTAGAACCAATTAGTCAGACCTCTCATTTAGATGCAACTTGAGGATGCAAAAAAACAAAAAACAAACAACTGTGGTACTGTATTTTAACAGCTTAAACAGCTCCATTTGTTTAGCTTACACAGAGGAATAGCTTTCCAGAAATACACAGAGGAGCGCTTCAGGCCTGCTGAATGTATAACAATGACAGCTGCAAAGTCACAAAGGAAGTACCCTTTAGGTGACATTTGCTAATGAGTTGTATTTGAAGCGAGAAAGAAAAAATTGTTAAAATAATGAAAGTTAAAGGCAAAACAGAGACCTTCTCACCTACTTTATTTTATGAATTAACAGCTGGATCATCAGTTTGGAATATGATCTAGTTGGCATCAGCAAGGAGAGGGTTCTATAGTATTTAATAGGGAAGGCTCTGTCGCAGAAGTCTTTTTTGACCTCTCATTAAAATAGAAATCATATACACGGGATACTTTGATAATTGTGTGACTATAACTTTTGCTTATTTCTTTCGTAAAGATATGTGTTAGCAATGAGATAAATACATATGCTTAAGGGTCATATTTAGAAAGCAGAATTTCTACAAATAGATAAGTTTTGCAATTCCAGTGAACAGAGTTAAAAGCAGTGCTGAAAAAATATGAAACTAATTTTCAAATATTTTCTTCAATTTTAAAGTTATGTATTAAAAGTAAGTTCACAAAAGAGTTTCATGAACTTTGAATTCAAGCAAAGATTTTTAAAATTAATTTTCTTATTTCTTTTCATCTGTTCACTCAAAGGTAGTTTTTAAAACTTAGCTTAGTGACTTTTCCACCTATAGAGCCTAATCTTAACATAGGTTATTTTGGATTAAGTTGACAACAGTGTAAGCCTGATAGCAAACATTTCCCTGAATCGATACAGACCTGTCAAAGAGAGATGGCCTGTTTCTGAATGATGCTCAAAAACATTCATATGTACTACACACAAAATAAAGGTTACACACAAAATACACCTTAGCAGTTTTGAAAGTACCGAGAGATGGTATACTCTGGTTGAAAGATAACTGAACTGCATTATTCCAGCTCTAAGGACATTAACATTTAATTTGAGAAGAGCAAGCAACATCTGCTGCTAACATTGCTAATGACACAAGCCAGGGACACAAAATCAGCCTGCCCAGTCTTTACCTTAAGTCCTCTCTCCTTTTTCCAAATTGTACCCTTTCTATCTTCTAATCTTGACCTGTTTTGTAAACCACGTATTCTAATATTAATTCCTTTCCTGACTGAAACCCTGAATAAAAATCAGCTCGTCCGACAAACACAAGACAAAAACACTAGTTTCTAAATCTTGTGCTGGTGAGGGTGAGTCAATGCCCAGTATATGACACAGAGGGGCCAATCACAGGCAAAGGTGAATGTACTCTTTTGTGCCCTTTCAGTTCTCCCCCATTTTCCTACCGGACTGGTGCTGCCTTCCTCCTCCCCACTGCCTTTTCTACACCTTCCTCCCACTCTTGTCATCCTATCCTTCAAAAGAGTTCTTATCAACTCTTTCATGAATCTCCATCATGCCCTATCCCAGTGGTCCTCAAAATGGGCACAGGTAGTGTTATCGGAACCAGTTCCCAAATCCTTAGCGTCCATATGGGCTTTTTATTGAAACCATTCTCCCTGAGAAAGAGCCTGTGATCAAGGTGTCCTTTTGGTTCTCTGTTCCTGTCCCCCCCTTTCACAGGCACCCTTTTCTCACCTAAAAAAAAAAAAAAAACAGAAAAAGAAGGCATACCTCTCACCTATCAGGACTCAATTCAGTGTATTACCAGAGGGCTTAAAACTGTCTGAGGCAACCAAGGTAAAATCAATTTAAAGTAGTAGTGTTGGCTGGAAGATAGTTTGGAAGGTCCTTAAAAAACTAAAAATAGAGTTAATGTATGATCCACCAATCCCATTCCTGGACATATATCCAGAAAAGATGAAAACTCTAATTTGAAAAGATGCATGCACCCCAATGCACTATGTACAATAGCCAAGACATGGAAACAACCAAAATGTCCATCGACAGATGAATGCATAAAGAAGATGTGGTACATATATACAATGGAATATTACTCAGCCATAAAAAAGAATGAAATAATGCCATTTGGCCCAACATGGATGGATCTAGAGATTATCATACTAAGTGAAGTAAGTCAGACAGAGAAAGACAAATATATGATATCACTTTTATTTGGAATCTAAAAAAATGTATAAGTGAATCATTTTGCTGCACACCTGAAATGTAAATCAACTATATTTCAATTTTTAAAAAAGTAGTAGTATTGGTGTTGTGACTCTAGTGACTGGCTAACAAATCCTTTTGCAAGTCAAGTGGCTTCTGATTCTTTTGAAAAAAGAGCTGATAAATCATTAAAAATAATTTTCCTTGACAGATTACTATGTGATTTTTGTTCGGCTACACCCTGGAGAAGTGAGTGGCTTTCCTAACAACAAAACTCTTTCCACTACCACCTACTTACTCAGTGAACAAAATTTCTCAACACGTCTATAAAAATGCATAAAGAAAATTAGAGCTGAGCCCTGACTTTTTCTGACCATATGTAATATTCTTCTATGAATTCATGAAATAACTTTTTAAACATCCCATCTATTTCATTAAGAGATGAAGTTCTAATAGAATTTTATTTTTATATTTAGTAATTATTAACATTTGTAATATAATTATGCTGAGAACCCACTGATAATAATTGTAATGATAACTCAATTCTAGAAGAAAATCCTTACGCTTAAATATTTACTCATCAACAAGTGTTTTGGAGTGCCAGGCAACTGCATGGGTGCAGAGGATACAGCAGAAACAAACTAGAAAAAAAATCCCTGTTCTCAAGATTTTTTTGAGGGGGTGGGTAAGGAAGTATCTCTCTTAATAAATTAAAACCCAAACACTCAAGTCTTAGGCAGCCAGGAGATCCTAGCCTGTCTCCTGGGCCACCTGTGCCTTCTGCATCTCTTACTTTGTTTCCTTCTGCTATCGCTACCCTGGCCCTCAGAGGTGGATCATACCCCCTTTTCCTGTCTACAGCACACTAAAGTCAGTGGGCCAACGATAGCCTGCTGCCTGTTTTGGGTTTTTTTTCGGGGGGGAGGCACCACGCAGCTTACAGGATCTTAGTTCCCCAACCAAGGATCAAACCCAGGCCGCCGGCAGTGAAAGCGTCGAGTCCTAACCTCTGGACCACCAGGGAATTCCCTGCCTGTTTTTGTAAATAAACTTATATTGGAACCCTGTCACACTCATTTATGTGTTGCCTGTGGCTGTTTTCACACTACAATAGCAGAGCTGAGTAGCTGTGACAGTGACCATATGGCCCACAAACCTAAAATATTTATTCCTGGTCTAGAGGCATAACCTAAGCCTATACCTTTTCCCTTAGCTCCTCTTAGCATATCTGAAAAAACCTCAAATTTTCAAAAAGATTTTACTCAGTATTTTCAGCAGATAAAATGGAAATGAACACAGAGAATAAAATAAGCTTACAAACATTCTGACATGGGACTTTGGGATCTGACCCTGTCGTAGTTGACTGAGCATAGCATGTCTAGTCTCTGCCTTCTAATCCAGCACCAAAGACAAACCCAGAACTGCAAATTCCTGGTCTCTTCTGCTCCCAGCTTAGTTCTTTGTGGAGATTGCCATCTTATGATCCAACATTTAGGAACTACTTCCTGGACCTCTTGAGACCCTCTGGCCAAAACCCCAACAGACTCCCTTCCCACAGCCCTCCTGGACCTCTTTTCTCTCAACTTTCCATAAACATCTGAGTGCTGCAAATCTTCCTCGAATGACTGATCTAGTCAATGACCTCATCCTTCAGAAAAGGGTGTTGTCGAGACTACCAAACCAACAGTATAAAAACTCATGGTAAATACAATATCCCAGTGAAAGGGTCACCTTCACTGATAGAGAACGAGGGTCAATAGAGTTATGGTTCTGTCTGTTTCTCAACTCCCAACTCAAGAAACCCAGTCTCCTAGAGAATATATAAATTATTAGAGAAAATCAAACCTACTGACGGACAATAATCTGAGAAGGACATGAGAAAAGTCCATAAATAAGCATAGGTATGAATGTAGTTGCTGAGGGCTATGGAACCAGAGGGCCTGGAGGGAGATGCAAGGAAGACCTCTTTGGGGGAATGGAACTTGGATAAATGAAAGATGAGAACTGAGAAAGAAGATCTGTGTTACTAAGAGACCCTCTGCTACACGTTGCCCCCTGCCAGCTTCTCATCTACATTATTTCCTCCCTGGTAAATTATCTCCAGAGCAGCAGCCATAACAGTGGGTGACTGGGGGCCTGGCCACAGTAGCTCAGTCATTAATGGCTGTGTTTACTCAAAGCAAAACAAAAAAACAAACACGAAAACAAAAAGAGAGATTGAGAGAGAATTTGAAGAGATCTTAACTCTGTAGAGAAAATTAGGCTTTTGGTAATCAGCATTGAAACACATTTTGCTCAAGTAATCACTCTTCTATTCCCATTTTCTTAGTAAACACCCACTGAAAATGGAGGAAGTCTGTGACTAAATAATAACCCTAAGAGGCTTTCTCTCACTTAAGCAAAATGAATTTTTATAATTGTAAGGTAGCTGCTTACAGATACTGATGTCCACAAAAGGTAACAAATTTCTTCAATATTGCATGCTCCCTCTACCCAATAACTGTTTTTTAACTCAACAATTTTCCTTCAACACAGGGTCATGGAATAAATATTCTTTTCCTTATAAATTAAGTTGATCCAGACTTTGATGTAAAATAACAATGAAGACAGATTAACAAAGATAAGATTGAGTTTAGTCTTTTACCTATGGAGTTTTATCTTCCATTCTATACTAGTATTTCTAAGGAAAAACAGATGAGGTCAAAAACATAGTATAACTAACATTTATTTAACTTCAAAGGAACACAAATCTTTGTTTCTGTGGGATTGTTGGGCCCCTGGTCAGCATCAATTTCATTCTAATGGACACTCTGTTTTCTGTTTTACAATTTACATTTGAATTCCAAATATTTCCCTTTGATACATTTCCAAAAGACGATTCAGACAAATTGTCTGTTTTTTCTTTTAAGTGCAACATTAAAATCTCCTTCTATGCCACTCCCCTGGATGCCTCATTAAAATTTTTAAAAAGTCATCACCTTTGTTCTATCCACGGAGGTTTTTGGGGGGAGAGGGAGGTTGGAACAAGATGAAGAGGATGTTTTCATCAGAGGAGAATTGTTCCGGGATGAAAAAGCTCACAGGAATATATGATGTGTTTCAGAAGAATGAAGGAGAAAAAAAACAAAGGCTGGGAGAAATCTTCTCCTGTGGGTGTCAGCCCCGCCAGAGACACTGCTCACGAATGACATGTTTCAGATCACTTGACAGGGTCATGCAAGCAACAGAAAGCTATATGGTTTTTAGTCTTCAGGTAGCGGTGAAATGATAATGTGGGTGGATCAGGGGGGAAAAATGAGCTTCTCATTTTGTATTTAAATTACTTTTGAGCTAGTTCTAGACTGTGGAGGAGTCGATAAGCCACTCGATTCATACACACTCACACCTCCCTCCTCCTCCACATCCTCACCAAAGTTTCCCACAGACTTGCTCTAGCCAACTCATCACTCACTCAGATTGCATTTATGGAGGGACTGGTACATGTGGGCATCGTGTTATGCCCTGGCAAAACAGATGAAAGAACACATTTCCTGCCTCTAATGGAAAAGTCAGGCAAGTAGACAGACAATCACAATGCAGGGAGGGAAGTGTCCTGTTCTGAGCAGGATGCTATGAACCAGACACCCAACCCAGCTGGGGCTGGAGTGCAGAAGGCGAAGGTGAGAGAATCCTTCCCAGAGCTGACTGTGTTTTGAAAGATGAACGGAAGTTGTTCAGGAAAAGCGAAGGACATTCCTGGCAATCTCAGCTGCGCAATCTCAAGATATAAGATATGGAATGAAAAAGTGAAATTTGGAAAAGAGAGCCAGGGCAATCATAGAGGGTCTTGAAGGCTATACTAAGAGCTTGAGCTTCATTCTGAAGTAGATGGGAAGCGATGACTAGCAGGTTTAAGAAGGGATTAATCTGATTTGCATTCACAGCGTCAGTGTTGTACATAGGCTGTCACCTCCTTTCTAAATGACTCAAATCAAGAAAACCAACTAGGATAAAAGGCAGGGCTAGGGACTTCCCTGGTGGTCCAGTGGTTAAGACTCCATGCTCCCAATGCAGGGGGCCCGGGTTTGATCCCTGGTTGGGAAACTAAGATCCCACATACCGCAACTAAGCCCACGAGCCGCAACTACTGAGCCCACGCACTCTAGAGCCCAGTGCCACAACTAGAGGAGCCTGAGAGCCACAAGTAGAGAAGCCCACGCACCGCAACAAAGAGCCTGCGCGCCACAATGAAGACCCAGCGCAGCCAAAATAAATAAATAATTTTTTTAAAAAAAAAGACTAAATAATAATAGTTAAAAAGAAAAGGCCGGGTTAGAGCAGTGAGTGTGAGGACAAGAAACACATATGCTTCAAGAGGATTTATAAGAAACGAGGGTACCAAACCTATCGATGGATTCGTTGCTAGTAGTGAGGGAGAGCTAAAGCGACAGCATAGATGGTGGTACAATTCAGGGCTCAGGAATAGGGAGCCTGATAGAGGAGGAGGAAGTGGAGAGAGCGGCAATGGTGGACACAGCTGAGACGAGATGAGTTTAATCAATGGAGCATCCCACGGGCGACTGATACAGAGACGTAGAGCTCAGGAGACAGGGCACGATAGAAAGACACATTTGGGTGCCATCTGGCAGGTAGGAGGAGTCACAGGTGGGGGTGAGATGGTCAACGAGAGGTAGGGAGTCCTGGAGATCACCTGCATTTCAGGGACCCTGAAAAAGAGACTGAGAAGCAGCGGGCAGATGGGCAGAATGAAAACCATGAGAGCCATGTAAAATCCAAGGAGGGAATGTGTTTCAGAGACAGAGTGATCGACAGGGACAAACGCCACAGAAAAGTAATAAGATCAAGCTAAAGAAGGGACTTGACTTTTGTAAGCGTGGCATCTTTGAGGATCTTCCAGAGCGGTTGCAGTGGAGCGGTGGGGCTAGAACCCAGATCTCAGAGACTGAAGACTGAATGGGAGATGCGAGCGCGCAAACAGCAGAGCAGACTCAAATTTCAGGAAGCTTGACATCGAAAGCTAGTGGAAAGAGGGGACGGGAAATAGTCAGGAGATTCAGGTCAAGGAGGAACGTGTGTGTGTGTGTGTGTGTGTGTGTGTGTGTGTGTGTGTGTGTGAGAGAGAGAGAGACAGAGAGAGAGAGAGAGAAAGAGGGAGAGGGAGAGAGAGGGAGGGAGACAGAGGTGAGTTTTGCTTTAAGAAGGTGCTGTCACCTTCTATTTCCTGCCTGCTGAGAACTCTGGGACTAATCTGATCCATTTCTCAGGTTTTAAATGAAAAAAAAGAGTGGTGTGTGTGGTGCAGGAATTCATACAACACTTAGTGCCTGTCAGACCGTTGTGTGTTTTTTCCCTTTTATCATCCCAGCAGTTCTACCGTATGGGCATTATTATATTCTCTCTTTAAGCTTCTCAGGAAATTGAGTCAGAAAGGTCCACTGGTTTGCCCACAGCCCGGGGTACATAAACCATCGAGCTGGAATTTGGTTCCACATCTATCTGAATCTAAAGCACCAAGGCCCTGGGAGTGAGAGCGTCAGCCACTCTCTAGCAATTTCACCTCTAGGAGCTTGTTCCCTTCTCCATGAGATGAAAGCTTTGGACCAGGAGGTCACAATCATGACTTCCTTCTAGTGCACCAGGCCGTCAAGACCCAAGAGTTCTGTCCAAGAAGCAAACCACTCAGTAAACAAACCATGTGATAATCCATCTATTTATCTTCTTGCCACTTTAACTCCCATCTACACACCTGAACACACAATTCTATTCTTTTCAAACTCCAATTTAAGTCTAGGAGGAACTGAGTTAGTTTTAGCACCTCAAGCGGCTGGCTCAGCAGGACAAAGGCCCATTACACTAAACACAAACGCCCTTACTGGGTAGTTTCAGAAAAGTTAATCTGGAAGGAGATCTTTCTTCTTTCTCTTTATACCAGGTTTCTTAATACATACATACACACACACACACACACACACACACACACACATATATTTTTATTTTAACTTGTCATTGATATGTAATATACATTCACAATAGTGCACACACCTTAAGTATGTAGCTTGATCAATTTTCACAAGATGAACATATCCTTGTAACCAGCACCCAAATGGCTGCCTCTTTCTGAAAATTATTTGTTCTTTGTTTCCACAGTTATAAAGCTTCCTTGATAATTCAACTCCTTACCTCACAGTGAATTTAGAAGGGCTAGCTAATTATAGCTTTAACTGTAAAACACTTTGACAAACTTGAAGTAGTTAGAGAGCTGCTTAAATTGATTATAATGTCACATGGTTTCTAGTTAAATTATTTCACCTGGGAAAATGTCAAACTGTCCTCATTAACAGATCATGAAAGAGATGTGTTTGAAATTCAGTTTAATGGAGACTCGTGAATTTTTTTTTAAACCATTGGAAGGCAGCTTGTTAACCAGAAATATTCCTGTTTGAGTTTTGAGTCAGCCTCTTTCCCTTCTCATAGCTCTTTCTACATTCCTTTTTCTGTAGCAATGGGAAATTTTGTGTTCGAAAGTAATAGTGGTCCCCCCAAACCTCCATGTATTACAAGTTGGTTATCACCGGTCCTTGGCTTCAACTGTTGGTTTTCAGGCATTGTTAATAATGTCTTCTACAAAGCCACATTCATATTTTAACCTTCTCCAGATATGGACCACCTTTCAGAGTCTGATCTCATTCTAGGTCATTTCTAATCCGGAGGGGCATTGTTTGAAACAGCTCGGGTAGACTCATCTCAATGTGGGATGAATGAGCAGAAAAGCACCTGGCCTCTTTTGAGGATGATGCTTCTACCTCCTCAAGGGGAAGCGGGAAGGGAGAACCCTGTATGTGACAAGGACTCTGATGGTGAAATCTAGAGAATCCCAGCGTGAACAGTAAGAAAGGTTGATTTAGCTGCACAAGATTTTGGTCCCAGAAAGTCAATAGCACATCAGCCATTGTGGTTATTCCACAATGATATGAACAGAGGAAGAATAATGCTTTTTGTGGCACCTGAGAAGGAATCTCATTAACATTATTTCTACTTACTGATGCTTGGTGTCCAGTCATTCCAGCCTGCCTGGGAATTGCTGGAATGATTTGTCCCCTTTCCAATAGTTACTTTGATAAATCTAGTCATTTCACGTAGCCTCTATGAAATTCGTTTTTCTTCCACTTACTAACCTGTCTGAAGGATCTGGCTCACAATCTAGACTTGTACTATCTGTAGACCAATAGTTCTCATCCCCAAATTATATGCCTCTAATCTTTCAAGCTTAGAGACTTACCAGGGGAGTGAAATTTAATCCTGCTTTGGTAGTTACTAACTTTATTCTGCCTTGGAGCAAACATCTATAGTTTGCAAATGAAAGGTCTGTTGTTTTGTTTTGTTTTGCTTTTGGTACTGACATGTACTATTTTGGATTGTTAGGTCACTTGCCATGTACATATATCTTAGCTTCCCAAGGAGAATGTTAGCTCCTTGAGAGCAGGAGCTAAGTCTTATGTACATTTCTTTGTGTGCCCAAAGTGCCCTACTCAACAAAGTGCCCAAGAAATATTTGTTACCTGGATGATTGGTCAAGGAAAAAAAGAAGCCTAATAGATCATATTAATATTTTTCAAGTTTAGGTATATACTCTCTAATTTTGATCTGTCATGGTAGCTGTATAAATCCAGAGTCTTTTTCAAATTTAAACCACTGTTGCAGACACTAAAATCCATCATCCGAGAAGGTTGAGTATCACTCAGAGAGAGTGATAACACCTTTCTTTTAATAATTCTAATAAGAGCTTTGGACAAGGACCAATCATACTCCATCTCAGAAAAGGAAGACTCGTGGAGGTGGGTCTGGCAACTTTATGGGTCGTGGAGGAAACTTTGGAGGCGGTGGAGGTAACTTTGGCCGTGGTGGAAACTTTGGTGGAAGAGGAGGCTATGGTGGTGGAGGTGGTGGCAGCAGAGGTAGTCGTGGAGGAGGTGATGGTGGATATGATGGATCTGGAGGCGACGGTGGTAACTATGGCGGTGGTCCTGGTTACAGTAGTAGAGGAGGCTGTGGTGGTGGTGGACCAGGATATGGAAACCAAGGTGGAGGATATGGTGGCAGTGGGGGGGGTATGAAGGTTACAGTGAAGGAGGAAATTTTGGAGGTAACTATGGTGGTGGTGGGAGCTATAATGATTTTGGAAATTATAGTGGACAACAGCAGTCAAATTATGGACCCACGAAGGGGGGCAGTTTTGGTGGAAGAAGCCCGGGAAATCCCTATGGTGGTGGTTATGGATCTGATGGTGGAAGTGGTGGATATGGTAGCAGAAGGTTCTAAAAACTCAGAAGAAAAGGGCTACAGTTCTTAGCAGGAGAGAGAGCGAGGAGGTGTCAGGAAAGCTGCAGGTTACTTTGAGACAGTCGTCCCAAATGCATTAGAGGAACTGTAAAAACCTGCCACAGAAGGAACGATGATCCGTAGTCAGAAAAGTTACTGCAGCTTAAACAGGAAACCCTTCTTGTTCAGGACTGTCCTAGCCACAGTTTGCAAAAAGTGCAGCTATTGATTAATGCAACGTAGTGTCAACTAGATGTACATTCCTGAGGTCTTTTATCTGTTGTAGCTTTGTCTTTTTCTTTTTCTTTTCATTACATCAGGTATATTGCCCTGTAAATTGTGGTAGTGGTACCAGGAATAAAAAATTAAGGAATTTTTAACTTTTCAATATTTGTGTAGTTCAGTTTTTCTACATTTTAGTACAGAAACTTTAACAAAATGCAGTTTTGAAGGTGTTTCCTTGTGAGTTAACAAGTAAAGAAGATCATTGTTAATTACTATTTTGAATGAATTTTGCTAAAGTTAACTGTAAAGAAACACCTACTGACTTGCAGTTTAAGGGGATCTATTCTCCCCATTTCCAAACCATGAAATGAATGGGCTCTGACATGTGGAGAGAATAGATATTTGTATGTTTGCAATGTGTGTTTTAGATAATAGAACTGGGTATTTAAATTAACATATTTGTGAATTTAATAGCATTAAGATTTACCTTCAAATGAAAAATCTCAAAATTCCTGTGTGGTTTTTGTGCATTTTCTTTCAAAATGTAATCATATGATTTTAGAGTATTAGCTTTGCTGAGAGTCCTAGCTGTGTTTAGAACATCTCCATTCTACATTCACCTTGGTCACATGTGAACTGCTGCCATAATTTTATTTGGGTGTAAAGAATGTCTACTGCCCTCTGTTTAAATTCTGGAAAGGGATAGTGAATGTTTTCCCTTTCCTCTCACCTTAAGAAACATTCTTAAAATCTTCAAAATACAGGACCACTAAGCCTGCTGTATCTGAGCAAATTAGTGGCTACCTTTTTTTTTTCCTTTTTAAAGCACAAGAGGACCATAAATCTTCAGTTACTTTCCTTGGTTTAATATATATATTTTTTGATACAAGCTCTCAGAGCAAGAGAATAAAAATCATGCATTGTTGAACCCTTAAAAAAAAAAAAGACTTTTTTCCCATAAGCAGCTAATAAAACCATCACAAACAAGCTAGATGCTTCTCTACAAAATATTTTAGGTTATATTCTTACTCTCAGTTTTGCCAATTCATACAGTCTTAGGAAAACATCATTTTACATATCTGACAATGAAAATTATTCTCTCAGCAAAGTGCAACACCTCAAGCAAATCCATGAGAATGACATGAAGAGAAGGAAATAAGAAAGGCACTTTGGGATGCATGGAAATGAACAATGTAGGGACTTCATTGACCTTCTCAGAGAAGACAGTCTTTATAACTCTTGAATAGTGGTATTATTAAGTATTTCAAATGCAAAAATATGGATATATCTGTTTTGCTAATTAAGATGTCTGTTTAACACAAGTATTTGGCACCTCATTTAAATAATTATCTACTGGGGTACCTTGCACTTCTATGTTGTATATTAAGAGTGTTCAATCAGGAGAAATTCTAGCCTGCTTAGGAATGTTTGTTAGTTAACAAATTCGGAGATTTTAATCAGAGTGCCTCCAGCTTTGGGAAAATCCTCAAAGTTAAGCCAATAAAAATTACAGTTCTCATTGTTCATCCAGAACTAATAACAGTCTCTGGCAGGCATTTGAATGCATTCTCAGCCACAAAGACGTAGCTCCATTGATTAGGCCTCTTTTAGAAAGCCACCTTTCCTGCCCTTCCACAGCTGGACTCATCCAGCTTTGCTAGTTTCCCTGAGGATCTTTTTCCAGTTTTGAACCTGAAAACAAAACAACAAAAAACAAATTCTTTGTCCCTAAATGTCCAGCTTACATAACAGTGACTTGCCTAGGTTTGAGGACAACATAATTTGCAAGTAAGAAATGCAGGGCCGACTTAATAAAAAGGGAAGAAGAATTAACTGGATGTCTGTGGTATAATTTGGTTTTAACATTTTGACAACACTACCATAGCAGGAAATTCAGGGAGGATTTTCAGTGCATCACTGTTTTTCAAGGTCTGCCATGGAAGGGCCTGTGAACACCTTTTATTACACGTGTTTCTTTGTTTGAAAACATATTTTCAACACAGAAGGGATTCGTGCATTGAGCAAGCACTTACTAATTGCATACTAGGTGCTATAAAGCACATGGTCACTAGAAATACAAAGATGAACAAACCCAAGCCCTGCTCCGTGGAAGCTCTGTCTAGTGGGGACACAAATACACAAACATAAATAAAAACATAACTGGTGGAACGGTGGGGGGAGTCCTCTAACAGGTGTTGACGTGCATCCTTCTGGGAGAGGCTTGAGGAAGCTGAACAGGCTCTTCCGAGGCGGTCACTTTCTTTTTTTTCCCCCATGTGGTAACTTTCTAACCTAAACAGTGTTTAGAATCTGTAAAGCAAGTTTCTGCAAAGCAAATCATTTATTTCGTTTTTAGTCAGATTTTGACATATTAAGCTTTTAAGAATAACCAAGGTGTATTCATTGTTCTTAAAACAACAGCAAAAACAAAGAAACTAAAAACCTTAATCCTGAAGCTCTTTGATCATCCCAGTTTTCAAAGAGGAAAACTGAGACCACCCTGGGTAATAATGGGAGCCTGGTGTAAAGCATATGCTCGTGCCTTGCAGTTCTTCATACACATCTTTAACTTCCTGCTAACGTTGAAGGACTTGGTAACTAGATTGGTTTCTATTTTGGCAATTAGTCAACTGTCCTCTAAAGGGAAAAACCTCCTTAATTTTCTTATTGAACCATTAAACCTAAAAATCCTATTGGACCCAGGGCTTCTATTTGATTATCAAACAATACCTCTGATAATATGCATTTTTTCCCTTTGCATTTGAGTTGGTGACTACATATTTTTCTCTTTATCATTGTGTTTTAATCAGAGGTTCTCTTGGGTGTGACTTAGATTGTGTTAGCACTGGATACATATATATATCAGGGATATATATCATATACATATATATATTAGATTGTGTTAGCACTGGATAAACATATACATATATATATATATCATATATATATATCAGATACAGACCACTGGTTCACTCCCAACATCATTAAACTCTTCTGCTGTCCTAATTAAGGATCCTTTCTCAACAGCAAGAAAACAAATAATCCCATTAAAAAAGGGACCAAAGACTTTAACAGATACCTCACCGAAGAAGATATACAGATGGCAAATAAGCATATGGAAAGATGCTCCACATCATATATCATCAGGGAAATGCAAATTAAAACAACAGTAAGATACCACTACACACATATTAGAATGGCCAATATCTAGAACACTGACAACACCAAATGCTAGTGAAGATATGGAGCATCAGGAACTCTCATCCATTGCTGGTGGAATGCAAAATGGTACAGCCTCTTTGGAAGACAGTTTGGCAGTTTCTTACAAAACTAAATATACTCTTACCATACTATCCAGAAATCATATTCCTTTGTATTTACCCGAAGGAGTTGAAAACCTGAATCCACACAAAAACCTGGATGTTTTTGCAGCTTTATTCATAATTGCCAAAACTTGGAAGCAACCAAAATACCCTTCAGAAGGTAAATGGATAAGTAAACTATGGTACATCCAGAAAATGGAATATTACTCAGCACTGAAAAATAATGAGCTATCAAGCCATGAAAAGACATGGAAACTAAAATACATACTATTAAGTAGGGAAAGAAGCCAGTCTGAAAAGGTTAAATATTGTATGATTCTAACTACATAACCTTCTGGAAAAGGCAAAACTATGGAAACAACAAAAGGATCAGTGGTTGCCAGGGGCTGGGAGTGTGGGGGAGGGATGAATAGGCAGACCACAGAGGATTTTTAGGGCATGAAAATACTCTGTATGATATTATACTGATGGATGTGTGTACATTTGTCAAAACACACAGAATATACAACACCAAGAGTGAACTGTAATGCAAACTATGGACTTAGAGGGATGTGTCAATGCAGACTAATCAACTGTAACAAATGTATCACTGATGGGGGATGTTGATAATGGGGGAGGCCATGCATTGTGTAGGGAATCTCTGTACTTTCCTCTCAATTTCACTGTGAACCTAAAAATGCTCTAAGAAAATAAAGTTTTTTTTTTTAAAGGCTCCTTTGTTTTCTGCTCATTCACTGTCTTCTATGGTTCCTTCTTCCCTCACTCACTTGGTTCACTCTCTTGCTGTCTCTTTTCTAGTGTTATCCTTGGATGTTGCCAAGCTTCCTTAAGGTAACTCAGTGCTAACTGAGGAGCCACTAACTGTTCTGTGAAGACCCACATTTCTCCAAACTCAGTGTGACTGTTATCTCAGGGTGTCTTCTTTTGTGGGCCCCATTAGGGAGATTGCTGGCCTCCAATGGGCTCAGTCTAATCATTTCCTATTTATTAGTTATATTGATCACCATGCCCAGAGGGATGACAAAAACCCTGGCACAGATATTAACTCCACAAGACAGAACAAATTTGTTCATCGGCCAAGAGCTCTTTCAAACACTGTTCAAAAGATTAAAGAAAGGCCAGGACAACTTCATCCTTCATTTTTTGTCTGACCTATTTCTACCATTCCTGTCTGAATTGTTAACAATGTTCTATATTATTTTTCAAGACAAGCATCCTAGCCAAAAAAAAAAAAGAATAAAAAAGTTTCTTTATGAACATTTTTATTGGATTGAGTCAGAGCAAGTCTCCTAAAACCTGAGTGCATGGAGCCCCGGGGCGCCAAGAGTGCTGGGCGAGAGCTCCCCACCTCGCTGAGCAGACCGCCCAACAGTCTGCACCAAGCCTCCCTGCCTCTGCCTTTATGCAGAGACTACACAGCCAATTCCTTACCCAGCAGATTCAATTTACAGCAGTTTATTTTCCAAGAATGGCACTTTAGGGAAATCAGGCTTACCAATCAAGCCATCTTAGAAGAGCTTATAATCCAATGTAGTTTCCAATTGAATGAGAAAACTGAAGTTGTGCTTTGATTTTTCATGACTTGGTTTTCTTTTGTCAGTCAGTCAACAGATATTTATTGAGTGCTGGACCGCGTTCCAGGCACAGTGCTGGGCAGTGGGAAATAGGGCAGTTAAGACAGTGGAATACCTGCCTTTGTGCAGTGAACTGTCTGGCTTACTGACTCCCTTTCCACAGTCATTTCTCCATATGGTGATGGAATTAAAGGGGACAGTGCTTATTTACAAAACCATTCATCACATGGAAGAGGTAGTGCCATCCTATGATTACTGCAGCACTCTGGAAGGCTTAGGGAATATTAGGTAAAGTGAATTTGCCTTTATACCATCACAATGACAGTAAGTGCCTACAGAAATGGCCGTTTACCCAGTCAGTAATAACGTTTATAAAACATATTGCAGATTTTGGAAGACACCCACTAGGCGAATTGCAAAATGTAAAACTTTCCCCAATTTGCCTGTCTAATTCATTTGAAAATTGAACATTACTCCTGAAAGGAAAATAGGAAACTGGTCTTTTGAACTGGCCTGCTTGCAATGGGCTGCTTTAAGGGTAACTGGGCATAGCAATCATTGATGAGAAAGAATGGTAGCCCTTCGGAGAACTGGGCAATCAGTGTGAAAGCACTCCACATATAGTCAGGACTTTTGAATTTCAGACATGACCTGTCTTAACTTCCACTAATCCAAGGCAGGGGTGCTATATAGCAGAGATTTATAACTGGTGATGTTTTATTAAATCACACAATACATTAGCACTCTAGATTCATCATAATTGTGTGGAAAACCAGTCCAAGACCAACAGCATCTCTCATTCATTAAGAGATCTTTGATACAAGGACACATACACACACACGGCTATTTTGCATGAAGCCAAATAGCCAAACAAAAAGCAAGAAATTTGGTCCACTGTCCAGATCTCTCTGAATTAGGTCTGCATCAAGATAGAAAAACATCAAGATTATCAAGTTTTTAAATTTTTCAACAGGTGTTTTGGCATCAAACAATTGAAATCAACCTTTGTCTCTTCCATCACACCACAGGAAAAGGTTGATCCAGAGGCAGAAATGAACCAAACATATCTGGGATTACATCATGTGAAGAGACATAATCAAAGGCATGCCCTTTGATAATAAGTAATTGTTCTCTCTGTTGCACCAAATTTACTTTATGGGTTATTTTGAGGACATATCACTGAAGTTAATCCATTGCTACATTCTTGCAAGCTCTGAAGATCTACAGAATTAGTTTATAATAAAGGATGGATTTAAGAAAAGTGATGGTTTCTACCCTTTTGCTTTCATGTTCCATAATCTTTTCTGTAGTGAAATAAAAGGAACAAATGGCAAACAGACATTACTCAGATAGCTAGGGAAAAAATTGATTTGCTTATTTGAACATAGTTGATATATTCAATTGACTCTGTTGGCGTGAACCATGAACTAATTCTTATTTAAGTTCTACTGTAGAATATTGTACTCGTTGAAACTCCATCCACTGTGAATGAAATCAATGGAAAAAAATTGGATAGTAGTAGCTTACTCTTATATACAGTACTGTGCGTTCAGCAATTCTGTAAATTAGAGTAAAATTATGTAGTGGGTATAGGAATTGTGGAACCCTGGGACGTTGCTGGTTACAAATGGAGTGTTGGTCAAGATGACGGAGGGAAGGAGCAGAAGAAAGAGAGTAGGTGGATGCCCTCAATCCCTGTCTCTTTTTTTCAAAATCATTGTCTTTCTCACTGTGACAAGTGGGGTGACAGTGTTTGGGTGAGAACACTGGCTAAACTGCTGAACTAAAAAGAATCCTGAGTACAGAAGCTCAACAAACAAGTGTATTTCTCTCTCACAATACTCTGAAAGTAGGGGTAGGGTTGTAATGGTAGAAAACCTCACTCACAGGATTATTCAGGTTCCCAGCTTTCTTCTAAAGGTGTTTTGTCATAGCTGGGTCAGTGCCACATCCACAGTCCAGCCATGGGACAGGAAAGAGAGAGAGGAAAGGACAAGCAGGTTTCTTTTACTTTTTAAAAATATGCATACCGTACAATTCACCCATTTAAAGTGTACAGGTCAATGGACTTGGGTATATTACATTATTAATTTTTCTAATAGTGGTAAAATATATTGCTATGGACTGAATGTGACCCTCCCCAAATTCATATGTTGAGGCCCTAATCCCCAGTGTGGTGGTATTTGGAGGTGGGGCTTTGGGGAGATGATTGGATTTGGATGAGGTCATGTAGGTAGAGCCCCACGATGGGATTGGTGCCCATGTAAGGGGATGAACAGCCCAGAGCTCTCGCTTAGCCAAGTAAGGACATGGCAAGAGAGTGGCTGTCTACATAAGCCAGGAAGCGGGTCCTTACAGAACCCAACCGTGCTGGCACCCTGATCGTGGACTTCCAGCTTCCATGACTGTGAAAATAAATGTTTGTGGTTTAAAATGGTATTTTGTTATAGCTGTGTTACCAGACTATATATAGTAAAGTTTGCCCTTTTAACCATTTTTAAGTATACAATTCAATAGCACTGATTCCATTCACAATGTTGTGCAACAATCACTACTATCCATTTCCAAAACTTTCTCGTCAACAAGCAAGTTTCTTTTAAACAAGTGATATGGGCATCGTCCTCATTCTATTCATTCATATCCCATTGGCTGCAGCTAGTTGCAGGGAGACTTGGGATTGTAGTCTGAGGTCTGCAGCTAAAGCAAGGCGCTCCAGTACCAGAAGGAAGAGGGGAGAAGGAATGCCTGGGGAAAACTAAGTGCCCACCAAAGGTATTTATCTAAAATAAAATCTTTGTCTCTTTTGTAAGAACAATAATCCATTTATGAAGTCTCCCCTCTCAAGACCTAAGCACTTCCCAAAGACCCCACCTACTAATACCATCACATTTGGCATTATTTTTTCAACATATGAATTTGGGGAAGACACAAACATTCAGACCTTAGCAATCTTATCGGGCACAATCACATATTTTGAATTACTTTTTAGAATTTGATTTATTTATCCTCTATACTTTGGGGGGAATATTAAGGATTCACCAAGCCTTGGTGTATTTATTAGTGGGTTGTCAGTATCATGTTCAACAGCAGCCAACAAACACCAGTGTTTAGCAAGAACCCATGGAAAGGGGAAGTTGGGAGACAAACAGGCTTTGTTGGTCCCATCATGGAATGTAGTCACCTTTTTAAGTTATTATGCTAATAATTTTAAGTAGATAATTCACAGGACACAAAATCCAAATGGTACCAAGGGGTACACAGTGTGTCTTTCTCTGACCCCTGTATCAATGTCACCTGATTCCCCTTCACAGTGACAACTGTGAATTATTACCAACTTCTTCTGTAGTCTTCCAAAGATATCATATGCATACAAAAGGACAGCATCCCTTTTTGTAGACACATGGTAGCATACAATCCACACTTTTCTATACTGCACGCTTTTCCTAGACATATCTTGAAGATCATCCCCAAGTCTTTCTTTGTAAATGACTGCAGGTCTTCTATTGTTTGGCTGTATCATAAATTATTTAACCAGTACTCTTTAAATAGAAGTGTAGGATTCTTGTCATTTTTGGTATGGCAAAAATGGTTTAGTCCTTGTACATATATTGTTGTGCCCATGTGCAATCATATTTTTAGGATAAATTCCTAGAATGAATCGCTGGATGAAATAATAGCTGTGTCTTAGTCAGTTTGGACTACAGAATTCCATAGACTGAGTGGCTTAAACAACCGAAATTTATTTCTCACAATTCTGGAGGCTGGGAACGTCCAAAATCAAAGTGGTGGCAGATCCCGTGTCTGGTGAGGGTCTGATTTCTGGTTTGCAGATAGCCAGCTCCTCTTTGTATGCTTACATGGCAGAGAGCAGAGAGAGAAGGCACGCTCACTTGTCTCTTCTTATAAGGACACCAATCCCAGGTAGGAGGCCTCCACTCTCATGACTTAATCACCTCCCAGAGGGTCCACCTCCTAATATCAACACCTTGAGGGTTAGGATTTCAACATATGAACTGGGGGTAGAGGAGGGAGACATTAACATTCAGCCCATAATAAGGTGCATTATTTATTATCCATTTTCTTGTCTTCAGAGGTGGTACCAACATGCTTTCTCCTGAACAACCTTCGTTCCAACAGCCTTGCTGACACGCGTGTTTTCATTGTGGTTTAATTTGCTTTTCTCCTATTTAAATGATGTTAAGGATCCTTTCATCTGTATAAGAGACATTTGATCTCCTTTGCTAAAAACTTTCTTTTGACACTTTTTGCCCCTTTTTTATCACATTTCTGGTTCGTTTTTTAAACTCTTGGTGAATATGGGAAACATTGTCCAGTTGTGTCTTTCAGATAAACTTTAGAAGAGAAACCTTAGAGTTTTTATTGCCCTTTCAAAGAATGTTTGACTAGTCTTTATCTTCAAATTAGCCCTTTTGGAAGGAATCCTTCATGTATATAAAATCACTAATTACATTGACTATAAAGAAATATTTTAAAAAAGGAAACAAATTTCAGAAATTGGTATATAATATTTACTTAATAAATGTTGAATAAAGGGATAAAGTATGGATAGATGGGTTAAAATCAGTGTTGCAATGGAAAAAAGTTTTGCTTTTCAAGTGTATTTTCTTTCAGAAGCAAAATTAATTATCAAATTTAAATTATATCAGTTGGGAAGTTTTTGACTGAAAGAAAAAGAATGCCCAACTACAAATGACTTTAGAATAGGAATTTATCCTCTCCTATAACAGGAAGCCTGAAGTAGGCAGTTCCAGTGTTCCTAATTCAGCAGCACAATGAAGGTGTCAAGAAACAGACTCTTTCCCTCATTTTCTTGGTTGCCTTCAGCACACTGCTGTATACCCTTAGGGTTGTCCACTCATGGCTGCAAAATGACTACTGTAGTTTCAGACATCACATCCACACCAACTGCATGCAAAGGCAGGATAAAGGGAGTTTCTTCTGAAGAGCGTCTTCTTATCATAGCGAAATTGCCCAGAACCCCTTCCCTAGCATACTTGCTCATTCACCTCATTCTCTAAGTGGGTCACAGGCCCACCGCTGAACCAATCATTGGCAAAGAGCTATGGGTCCACCATGATGGCTTTAGAAAAATGATGACTAATCCAACTAGGGGGTCGGCCCATCTTCCCTGAGCACATTGCTGCTTGTACCTGAACAAGTTTAGAGTTCTGTGTGCAAGGAAGAATAGGAGAGGGGCTGGGAGATGACAGATGGGCAATCAACTTTGCATTAGTTGTAAAATCTTCCAGAGTAACTTTCTCTATCCATGTGTGTGTGTGTGTGTGTGTGTGTATATATATATATATATACACACACATATACATATACATATATGTGTATATATGTGTGTATGTATATATATGTATATATATATATCTCCCCATATATACATATCTGTGTGTGTGTGTTTTGTGTAGTAGGACAGAAAAGGGGTGATGCTTTAATAACTATGGCTTTTCCACATTCTAGGATGTGGTGAAGAATTATATTGGAGAATGATTGCTCTTTTGTCTTAGAGAACAGTATTATAGCCTTTCCGGTTACTTCTTCAGAAAAATATTAAGAAAATAAGGAACTTGGGGGCTTAAGTCTAGGCTAAGTGTGACTACGGGAAAGGGACTGTGCATAGCAGCAAGCAAGGGCCAAGTAGGGAGAGAAATACTCAGAGACACCAAGAGCGAGGACTCGCGACATTAACTTTCAAGTTTTCCTTTCCTGCACTGAAATGCCCTTATGATAGGGAGCTTCAAGCGTTTAGTAGATCTCCTCAACTGCATCCCAACATCAACTTTCTATTAGCAATACCTGGCCTAAAAAAGGAGCACAGGAGCAGGTTAGGAAGAGCAGCTTGAAAGAGCAATTTCAGGACAGCAGGAAGCATCCAACCAGAAGAGGCAAATCCATCGAGGCTGAAAGTAGATTTGTGAGGCTAGGGGCTGGGAAGATTCAGGAGAAATGGATAGTGACTTCTAATGGTACAGGATTTCTTTTTGGGATGACGAAAATGTTCTAGAATTAGATGGTGGTAACAGTTGTACAATTCTGTAAACATACTAATGACTATTGTGCACTCAAAATGAGCAAATCTTATGGATGTAAATTATATTTCAATTAAGCTTTTTTTTTTTTAAGTGATTGGCACAGCGGCTGGGAGCAGGAAGTAATCAACAGCACTGAGCATGCTCAAGGAATCCTCAGAAACACTCGTCTGAAGCTCTGTACTTTTCAGGGTTATTTAAGGTGAAGGATTAAGTTGTTTTACTTGAATATTAAATGAGAGATGGACCAAAAAGCCTGGAGATCTTGGGGACTTGGTTATAATAGCAATTGGACCCCTGTCTCTATTCTGTTTTCATGGTACCTCAACTGCTCTCTGGGTCCCTTAGTGCTCACAAACAGAAAACTGTTCGTACATACAAACATATAGGTTGGATCCTTTTCCTTTTTGAGGACAGCAGAAAGGAATCACGGATAGAGTCTGGGTCCTCACTGAGTTGCAAAATTAACAAGCATTGGAACTGCCCACCACCACTCCCACCTTCTTCAGCTTTATGATGTCAGGTTGAGTGCTTCTTACCAAGAGGCAGAATAGCATAATGGTGAGACAGATGGGCACTGGAGCCAGACCACCTGGGTTCAAATCAGCTCCCACACCTACAAGTTACCAGCTTTGAGACCAGGGCAAGTTACCGAGCCTCTTCATGCCTCAGTTTACCCTTTGTATTATTGGGATAATAGTAATGACAACCTGTAGGAATATTGTGAGAATTACATGAATTAGTCCATGTAAAACACTTAGAACTGCACCTAGCAAATAGCAAGCACTGTAATAATAAGCCTCAGGTATTATTATTTATAATAGTGTGCAATACACAACATTGCTCCAATGTCCAGTGAATTTGTGAAGCATGAATGTGGGATTCAACTGAATTGTAAACTGAAGGGAAAGACGACAGGTAAAACCATGGGTTGTTTAAGACCATGGGTGATACATGGTAGATGGTAATTTGTAAGAGACCAGGGTGACATATCTAATCCCTAGTCAGGTGCAGGTAACAGCTTGCATGGCGAAAAATGAAAAACAGAAACAAAACAAACAAACAAAAACCTCTTTTTTTCCTTCACCCCACCCTGTTGGCTAAGAACCATTCATTTATATTTGTGCCACTTGGGACTCTTTGGGTTGAAAGTGGCAGAAATCTCAACTTAAAATGACTTAAGCAAATAGCAACAATCAAAAAGACTTTGTTTTATACTAATGACAACTACCGTGGCAACCGATCTCAATGTGCATTGGCTCTTGCTCACACTTGGACTCAAAAGTTGCCCACACTCACATGTGTATATCACCACAGCTTGAGTGCAGGAGTGGCCAACACCACATGAGGTGCAGCAGGCAGGAGTTACAAGAAGGGCCAGTAGCTTTGGGTGCTTTTATTTTCTTTTGGAACCTTCCTTAGGAATGTCTACTTTCCCTTCACAATGGCTGTCGTTTTAGAAATTGAGCAGACTTTTCAAAAATCTTCAGCCAGGACTTCTGGTTCAGCTCCATCATATAAAGAGCTTGGAAGTTGTTACTACCTTCCTTACAAGCAGAAAAAGATGAACAAACTGAAAATCAATGACTTTTCAAGGACTCATCAGAGAACTGAGGTCACAGGGCAAACTGCCACCCCCAAATCTGGAGAGACAGATGAATCCAGAAAGTTACAGCAGAGACCTCCTTACCTGAAGCAGAAGCCATTGGAGCTATAAACTGGTAGAAACACTTAAATGGTAAATTTTATAAATTTCTGGAGGCTGAATGTGGACTATCACGTGAGAAACTCCTGGAGGAGTCTTAGGGGAGCCCCTACATTTTCATGGGTTTGACTTCCCGGAAACCTTGGCACTCTGGCAGAGGGAGGGAAAGAGTAATCATTCTGAAATATACCCAGAGGGTTCTTCACAACAGAGGCCTACTCTCCAGCAGCAGGGACTTACCAGACTTTCCCACCCTGGGGAAAGGGCATTTTTCCCACTGGAGGCCCCTCTGGTCTTCCTGTCCCATCTAAGGAGAGAAAAAAGAAAAGGCTAAGAAACACCTGTGAAGGTCACAAACCAGGGACACAGGCCCCTAACAGACTGAGATGTAATAATAAGATTGTAGAACACGTCCCCTCCCCTACACTTTACCAGCACACCGACAAGGCCCTAATTTAATGAGTGGATTACAGCTGTAAGAGCCGTGGTGTGTCAAACTCTACTTAAGGAGGAGTTCTTAGAGAAGCCCAAAGGCAACAGGGAGATAAAAACAAGAACGCTAAAGGAACTTAAAGACTCTGGCACCTACAGTTGCAGCAAACATTAAACAAAGTCCATATTACCATGAAATCTCACACTAGAAGCATATTTACCTCAGTTTCTATTATCCCATACATCACCTGGCTTTCAATAACAACAACAAAGTTATAAGGCATGTTAAGTAGCAAGGATGAAATATGTCTGAATAGACAAAGCAAGCATCAGGACCAGACTCAGATTTGACACAGGTTCTGGAATTACCAGACAGGGAATTTAAAATAACTATAATTAATATGCTAATGGATCTAATGGGATAAGTAGACAACATACTAGAGCAGATGGGCAATGTAAGCAGGGAGATGGAAACTCTAAGAAAGAATTCAAAGGAAATACTAGAAGTTTTTAAAAAAAACCTGAAACACTGTGACAGAAATGAAGAATGACCTTGATGGGCTCATCAACAGACTGCACATGGCCAAAAAAGACTCAGTGAGCTTGAAGATAGGTCAATAGAAACTTCTCAAACTAAAAGGCAAAAAAAAAAAATCTTCAGTCAGGTAAGGACTTGTGAGTTTCACCTAGCTTTGTCTTGGTGAACTATTGCTATTAATCATACAGACTAGTAGGCCCTCTGACACCACTTTTCAGGATGGCTAGTCTCATAGAAGTTTCGGTCACTGCTTCAGCTCTGTTCAGCAACCCACAGTAGCATGTACACACCTTCTCACCCGCACAGTTCTGGGAAATCTTTTACCCCAGAGCTTCTGATTGATCTATGACTCAATTAACAATAGAGGGCTAGACAGCATCTGGGTAGGGGTCCAGCAGCAGGGCCAGCATTGAGATGGCTTGACATCATGCTGTGTTCCACAGACAGATTCCAGCTGAGAAGTGGCAGGTGAGTGTGAGGCAGGGCCTCCATCCTGAAGAATTGATAGAGGAACAGATTGTCAATTGGGACCAGACACCAAAAGGGGTACAATGTGGGGGCATATTCTCAGAAAAAGGGAGAATCCAAGTTGTCAGAAATGGGCACAAAGACTGGGTCACTTACACGACAGTTGTGACTTCCAGCTGAGTCCCTCCCATGGTGATACTCCGGAGAATGTCAGAAGCCTCCTTCGTGCTTGACTCAATGCCTTGCCAGAGCCCAGAGGTCAGGGTGGACCTGAGTCTGTAGATGGACTCAAGTGCTACTGACCATGGAGGAAGGATTTGCAAACCAGGCCATGGCTGCCACCTGCTCACGCCCTCCTGTGGCTGAGCTCCAGCACTGACTCCTATGCTGCCCTGCCCTGTGACTTGCTTCTCCACGGAGAGACTCCTAAGCTTGGCCCAAACCAATGCATGGGACACTTTTGATCTTCCTGGGGTTTTTCTATCCTATCATACCCCCCCTCATCCCTCCTACCATAGGTGTCTGTGATGGTTACTTTTCTATGACAACTGTCTAGGCTGTGGTGCCCAGTTGTTTGGCCCAATAGTAGTCTAAATGTTTCTGTGGAGACACTTTTAAGACATAACTAGTATTTATACTCAGTAAACTTTGAGTAAGGGAGATTACCCTCCATAATGTGGGTGGGCCTCATCCAATCAGTTGAATGCCTTAAGAGCATAGACTGAGGTTTGCCGAAGAAGCAATTTTGCCTCAAGACTGCAACATAAAAGCCCTACCTGAGTTTCCCACTTGCTGGCCTGTCCTACAGATTTTAGATTTGCCAACTCCCACAGTTGCCAATTCCTTAAAGTAGATAGATAGATAGATCTTCTAGGTTCAGTATACACACACACACACACGCACACATACACACACACACACCTTCTTGGTTCTGTTTCTCTGGAGAATTCTAACTGATACAGTGTCTCCACAAGTTTATTGACAGAAAAGAGTTAATCTTTTTGTAATAAATGGAAACCAACAGTTTTAACCAAAAGGAATTTTTTTTTTCAGTGAAAAACAATCATTTTATCCATTTGCCTGATAGTGGACTTAACAAAAATATATATACTTCATTCAACTTCGCTGCTTTTCACTAACAATTCTCAGCTTCACAGAGTTGCAGCAGGATGTTGCCTTCCGGCATGCTGGCATTACAATTAATGCTTATTTTGAAAGAAGTCAGTATAACTCTAGCCAACCATTTCTAACTGCAGCCAAATGAGAGCTCCTACATCTTAAATGGCTTGTAGAGGTACCTATGAAAACAATCAACTGCCGTGAAAACAAGCAAGCCAGAACCAATCACAAACCATTACAATGTCACTTAACCAGCTTGTGGAGACAAACTGATGCCTCTGCTGTTTGCTCTGTTTTGATTTTTGGAAAATAAAGAAAAATAAAGGATGCCACCATCTGAGAGTCTCAGAAATATGCTGGCAAATAATGAGTGTCTTCACCCTCCAAGTACCTCTCCGGGAGAGGGCTGACTGGAAGACTTCCCCCTCGCTGCCCGCTAACATTATGTCTCAAACTCTATGTTAACTGAAGTCGGCTGTGGATGGCTTTCATACTACAGCATGAGGCAGGACTTTATTTTACTTTACTTTTCCTTGACTGGAAAATGAGAGTGCTTTTGATGCTGTTGTTGTTTGAAACCAAACTGTCGTGCTAATTTAGGAAGTTCCTGATGGGACGGGCCCTGCTTCCCAGATATTAGACACCACCATGGAAGGCAAACACAAGCCACACAACAGCAAGAGAACACAGATGTGTCTAAAACAAATTTCTAACATTATCCCTTTTAGCAGAGAGACTCATACTTTATTTTGACAAATTTAAGATAGAAAAATATCATAAAGTGAATATAGCAGTTGCTCTTTTTGTAACACGGTTTGGATGTGCAGTGCAACTTGAAAGGCCTAGCTTAACAGAACGGTCTCATTTCTGTTTGGGTTTCAGTTAATACTGAATTATACGTCAGCCGTTGCATTTATTTGAGAGAATACTGGACACAGTAAAACTGTTCTTTTAAAAAGGTTATGGCATTCAATAATAAATATTATAAAGCATGAACCAAAACAACCTCTCAAATTGTTTTTATAATTACTAAAAGCCAACTTTAAACTTCATGATTAAAGCTGAGGATTCATAGTTTCAAAATAGCTTTAACATTTTCTACCAATATATAATAGAATAATAGAATAGTAGAGCACTTATATATTTTTTAAAAGTGAGGAAATATTAGAGGAAACATATTTCAGATGACTATAAACAGTAAACATCAGTTCAGTGTACTTAAAAATGTCATTTCAATAATATACTCTTCCCAGCTGGCCATAAAAACTATAGTTCTAACTATCATCAAAAAGGTGCCCCTACATGTAATCTTTGAGTTTACTAAGCGCTGCCATCATTTCTACACTCCATCTTTGTAAGGGGTGGTTGAAGGACTCTTGGTACGTGCAGATATGTGGTTATGGTCATAATGACAAGAAATGTGCCAGGAGTCTGCAGCCGGAAACCCTGCCTTAATTCGTTAGTCACCTTCACATTCTTTTGTCTCTGTGATGCCTCGGCTAAACTCGCGCTAAATAATTCACACGCCCTTGCTAATTTTGTTGCTGTCAGGCGTTTCAGCTTCTGTCTTTGCTTCCCTTCCCCACTCCTCAAAGCAAAATATTGGGCGGCTCCTCATTAAAATATGTCATCTCTAACATAGAAAATAAGTGTATGTACATATATACATACATGCATTTCCTTTTCAAGGACTGGGTAACTCTTCATTTTCTATCAAATAATCCTTCTTCATATACTTGGCTCCCCTAACTAACCTCCACACTTCGAGGTAAGTATCCTTTAATGACCTCTTGCTCACTTCTTCAGGGCTGTCTGAGATCTGCGAGCTCCCAGCCACCAGCGGGACTCCTCTGGGGCCGCCCCTCGCCTCTTGCCCACCCTGCTGAGTGGAGCCACCTGCTGCCTTCCCACCTTCTGACCCGCCATTTCCACCCTCCGCGGGCAGCTCCTCCAAGCCGAATGGCAGCTGGTCTCCACTTGGCTGCGCCTCCTCTCCCCCAGGCTGCGTCTCCAAGTCCTCGTAGTTGCTTTGCTTTCTGGTTTCCAAAAATTTGGCCACGCAGTAAATGATGGAGCCCAGGGTGTTCACCACGACTCCGGCAATGAATAGAGAGGTGGGCTCCACGTCGCTGAAGGCCACCATACCCACCGTGATGGTGGCGATGCTCTTCACCACCCCCACGAAGCTGGTGGTCACCGCTGAGTTGATGTAGGTGCAGTGCAGCGTAGTGAAGTTCATGGCACAGCCGATCAGGATGCAGGCCACGAAGATGCACACCATGGCCGGGTCCTTCCAGCCGGGGAAGGTCCAGGCGTGGATAGAGTCGCTGCTGGCGAAGGAGAAGATGACCAGCAGCGGGGTGGCGGAGACAGCGATGACGTACTGCGCGGTGAGCGGCCCGTGCTCCGTGTCGGCGCTCGCCTTCTGGATGAGCACCAGGTAGGCGGCGTGCACCAGCACCGCCAGCACGCCCGTTACGTACCCGATGGGGTCGCCGGTCAGGTCGCCGGCTCCTGGAGCGCATCAAGAGGACGGAGGAGCCAGGGCAGGAAGGAAAAAGAGAAGACACCGGGTTGGCAAGGGTGGGTACCCACTGGGGCAACGGCATCGGTTGGAAAGTAGACAGGGTTCACGCCCCAGCTCTACCCACGCTTATCAAAAGGAAGAGCCAAGTTCAGTCAATGCCCAGTTCGAGGCAGGAGAGGCGCGCCTTCCCTTCCTTATCCCCGGGGGTCTCCCGTCTACCTCTATCCAAGACAGAGGCCCAGGACAGCGCAGATGCCCTCGGGGTAGGCGCTGTGGCTTCACGAGCTGGCACGGATGTCACCCAGGCACGTGGTACGCCTGTCGCCTCCGTGGGGCACCAGAGGAGCGAGCGGGCCCCGGCTAGTGGCTTCTAACCGCGGGCGGGCTGGGAACCGGGCGAAGAACGCCCTCCCCTCGACCCTCGAATGAAGGCATCCCGCTTCGCCAGCTCCCATCTCGCTCAGTCCTCCAAGCCCGACCCGCACGGGTCTCAATCCAGTTGCCTCTGCCTCGCGCCCGCAGCCCCCCGCGCGGCGCCGGAGATCCCAAGCTAACCCCGGGGCTCCAGCTTGGCTCCCGTCGTCCCTCCCTACTCCGGCCCCGAGTGACCCAGGGAAGTTCACGGCCCCCTCCTTCCGTCTTGGTCTGGGGACTCTAGCTCCCAGGCTCAGGCGGCTCTCCCACCCCTCCCGGAGGAAGGAACGAATAAAGGGGGAAGACGGAAGGGGGAGGGCGAGAACGGAAGGGCGATACGGAGTGAGACGGGCGGGGGTCGGAAGCCAGGACGGGGGGGGGGAGGGGGCTCTGAAAGGGGGAGGCCGGAACCCTGGGGTAGGCTCTGCTGGGTCTCAGAAGTACCGTTTTCGAGCCGAGCGACCACGTTCAAAGCTTTCCGCCTCTCTCTGCCTCAGTCTCCCCATCTGGAAGTGAGGGCTTTGCCCTAAGTGATCTCCGCGGTCTCTGACTGCTGGGGTGGGGCATACCGGGGGTCCGCGCGGGTCCCGCTCACCTGCCAGCGCCGCGCCGCAAGTGGTGATGAGCACGGCCGCGAGCACCCCCGGCGAGGGCGCGCCGTTCTTGAGCACCAGGACGCCGATGAGCATGGTGACCAGGGGCAGGCAGCGCTTGAAGACCACGTACATAGGCAGGCTGAGGCCGCGCAGGGACCAGAGCGTGAGGCTGGACTGCAGCGTGGAGAGCACGGTGACGCCCGCGAAGGAGCGAGCCAGGCTCAGGCCAAAGGGGGGCACAGCGATGAACCCGAGGCGCCGCAGCAGCTCCAGGCTCAGCGCCGCGGTGGAGCTGGTCAGGCACTGCACCAGGGTCAGGAAGGTGAACTGGTAGCGGCTGATGAGGAACTTGAGCAGGATGTTGAGGGAGCCCGAGAAGACCCCGTGCGCGATGGCCACCGAGATGCCCAGCACGCGGCCCCGGCACAGCTGCCGCATCGCGCCTGCCCCGCCGCACCCGGCGGTGGTGGAGCTCCGAGACCTGCGGAAGGAGAGCGGGGAAGAGAGCCGGGAGGAGCGGAGCGAGGGCGGCAGGGGTGCCCGCCCAACACCACGGCGAAGGGCAGGGGGCGCCGGCTCGGCTGCAAAGGGCAGCTCCAGCCAGGCGTCCTCGCGGCTCTGCGGCTCCGCGTCCGACTGCCCCGCAGCTCCGGGGAGGCAGTGACGGGGGCGGGGGACTCCGAAAAGTGGCAGGGGTGGGGGGCTGGTCTGAGAGGAGTGGCGGGAATCCTAGCGACAGCGATTTGTAAGTAGGTGACGAGCTGCGTTGGGTTGTGTCCCGCGCGGTTTCCCCGTCAGGGAGGACGCTCTGCGGTTGGAAGCCCCGGCAGCGGCCGCAAGCGGGACCGGACCTGCGCCCCTCGGGCACCTAGCACCCACCCGGGCGGGCTCTCGGGGCGCGGTCCTCTCTTCTCCCGCATGGCCAGCGGCTCCCGCTTGTCCTTGCTTCCCGGCTCCGAGGTGAGGGGCGCGGGCTGGGGGATCGCTGGCACAGCTAAAGATTTTAGAAACAACTGCGTTCCACGGTCGGGCACCGTTCATTAGCCGCAACAAGTGACGGCTCCCTCAGGCCCCTTCCCCCTGAGCTGCAGCGGCTTTTCCACCCACGGTTCCTCCCGGCGTAGCCGCGGGACCCTGTTCAGCTGCCGGCCAGGGAAGGGGAAAAGGTCGGTGCCAGCGGGCTGCGGGGCTCCCGGACGCTCGGGCGCCAACGCCCCAACATCGAAGGACCCCAGGGCCCCAGGCCGCCGCCGGGACGTGCTTTATTTAGAGCGGGAAGCTGGTCCCTCCCAGTCCCGGGCGACGCGCTCTTCTGTCTGTGCGCCTGCCGCGGAGGAACCTGGAATTACGCTCGCGGCTAGGGGCGGGGGGAGGTTCCCGGGGGCGCAGTGGCCTCGCGGGGCGGTCGAGCCTGGGGGCGGGGGCAGGGACACCTATTCCAAGTGAGGCAAAAATGTGAAATAAGCAAAACAGCAGAAACTAAGTCCAAGTAGCCTCTACTAGTTCCGGAGGATCGCCGGGGCAACGGTTCCCAGGGGCGAGCGGGGAGAGACTGGCCGCTCTGGGGAATGGGGTGTGGGCGGAGGCAGGGGAGGGAGGGCGTGGTCCCAGGGGCGGGAACCCGGACGTAGAGCCGAGACTGGGTGCAGCTTTCTCTGGATGCCCTGGAACCGACCGCCACCTGCGGAACTGTCACGGGCCGCTTTGGGGAGGACAACCCCTACCTCCTGCCTCCCCGGCCCAGGGCATGTCTGTCTCCCACAGGACTTGTGAACTGTTTACTTCTTACTTGGCTAAGAGTAAAAAGAATGAAATTCTTACTTTCTGCAGGTGCAAGACTTCTGTGTCCCTACGATCTGAATTTCGTTCCCTGGAAAGTAATGTCCGGACCCGTAAACTCGGTAGCAACAGCGGGTTCGCTCGGCAGAGGTCACCACAAAGAGTCAGCACAGTTTAGTTTTCGCGCTGCTTAAAAATTACCGGCTTGGCCAGGGTTCGGGAGCGAGGAAGAGAACGCGAGATCGCTGCGCCCTACCTCTCTTTTCCTTCACTTCTATTACCCACCCACCCCGACTGGGATCCCAACCTTCTAAGCACCACATTGCCCTAATACACACGGTACATTTCCCTACTAATTCTTTTGTTTTCTTCTCCATATTTCCACTTCTGTGCTAAACGCAACGCTTCCAGGCCAGATGTTGAAGCCGCGATTATTATTGCCGCAGCAGCAAAGTAACAGTTTACATCGGGGATGGGTAGCATCGCTGCAGTCCTTCATCTGGGTCAGCTTTGTGTGTGCTGGGAGCTCACTTTGGTGGGAGAGAGCTTGGTCTCGACCAATCCTCCTGCTGGTATGCCCAGGGCCTAGTAGGGCCCCCAGAGGTGGGCACTAAGAAAATGCTTGCGGAATGGCCCCCTGTGGCAACCGGAAAGCATTATACTGAAAACTGTGCTTCCGGTTCCCTGGGGAATTCTTGGGTTTTGTAGCTACAAGCTATGGTTACATTCTACTGGCTATTTCAGAGACTCTGTTTTTCACGTGTTGATGTTCTTCCTTTAGAAAATAATGAGGTTTGAAGCAACAGTTGAAATTTATGTTTATATGTGTGGTATAAGCATATATTCATAGTACACTCAGATAAAAACTTTGAAAATTAATTTTTTAAAGACAGCATCAGCAAATAACACATTTCTACTTCTGGGGACTGTTCCAAGTAAAGAATGGTTGTTTTAAGCCATATTAAGTGAATATAAAGAATTGTCTGCACAGACCTAGTTTTGGAATGATTCATTTCTGCCAGCAATTATAATTGCTTCCATTTGTGATACTAACATTAGGTAAAAGATTTGGGGCTGATTCAGCTACCTTACCCTTCTCATTTAGGCAAGAATATTTAGCTTAATGTTTGAAACCTACATTGGCATGAAACAGTACATTTTATCCATTTTAACTGCATATAATTTTTTCCATTAGGGCTTTCATTTAAAAAAAGATTTAATACCATCTCCCACACCAGTTACTAGATAATCTCCTAAAAGAAAAATGGGAAATCTTCTAAGGGAAAATGGGAAAAATAAGAATACTATGTTTAGCAAGGTTAATTGAACACGAATGTAGATCTGAAGGTCAAAAAGCTATTGGACCTACTGGTATCAAGGGTCAAGACTCAACCTCTATTACCTTTGGAGCTACACAATAAATTTTGATGGCATTAAATAAATCCTTTAGTTCATTCATTCAACAATCATATATAGAGCTACTATTTTGTACCAGGCAGTCTGTTAGCCACAGAGGATTCAAAGATGAGCACTCATCTTAGTCCTTAGGGATTCACAGGGGGAGGTGCGGCAACACAATGACACTCATGCAACAGTGGGGGCTTGTGGCAGAAACAGGAGAGTGCTGAGGAGGGCAATAACATCAGCTTGAGAAGGGTATCAGAGAAGGCTTCCTGGAGAAGGAAATATGGTCTTATTTCATTATTTTAATTGTAAAAGTAATACATGCTCATTATAGTACATAAAAGGAAAACAAACTTTGTAAGCAATAAGTGAACATGCTGTCTTCAATATTCCCCACCCCCAGACCCACTACACGGAGCTGGATACTGTTAAGAGTTTGGCGTGAACCTTTCAGTTTTTCTTGTGCATATATGTATACATACATAATTCTCCCTTTAAAAAAAATAAAATTAGGATATCATACACATTTGTCTATAAAAGCATATTGTGGTAACCAGCCTCCAAGAGAGTCCCCAGAGATGGCTGGCTTCCTCATATTTACACTCCTGTTAACCCCTCCCATATTGTACAACAGTCGGTCTGAGTGACCAGTAGAATGCAGCAGACGTGATGGCGTCACTCCTGAGATTAGTGTGCAGAAGACCGAGGCTTCCATCTTGAATTTTCTCTTTCTCTTGTATCATTCAGTCTGGAGGAAAGCCAGATGCCATGTCGTAGGGACACTCAGCCAGCCAGTGGAGGGTTCTACACAGTGAGCATCTGAGGCCAGCTAACAATCATGTAAGTGACTTTGGAAGCTGACCCTTCAGCCCCTGTTGAGCTTCAGATGTCTGCAGACCTAGGTGAGGGCTTAATTGCAATGTCATGAGAAAACCTAAGCCAAAACAATGCAGCTAAACTACTCCTGGATTCCAAACCTCTAGAAACTGTAAGATAAATAAATGTTTGTTGCTTTAAGCTGCTAAGTTTTGGGGTGATTTGTTACACAGAAATAGATAATACACATATCAATAACAGTCTGTTTTTCCATGTCAGCACACATAGTTCTACCTTATTCTTTTAAATGACTGTTCTATCATATAATCTTTCTTCTCCAGACAGGCGTCTAGGTTTTACCAAATACTGATGTAATGATTACACTTGGAAATTTGTTCTTAGACACTTCTGTAAGGATTTGGTGGGGGAGGCTGGGTACAGGCAGGGAATCCTAGACCTGAAACTGCTGGGTCAACAGCTAATTTAAAACCTTTATTGCCAAACTGCCTTCCAAAAAGGTGCATAACAGTACTTTCGCTTTAACCAATATTGGATATTATCAATATTTTAAATGTCTGCCAAACTAATAAGCAAAAAAATTCTTTGTCATCAACGAGACAAAGTTCAACTAAGTATCCTTTTGAAGTATATTAAACATTTGTTTTCCAGTTGATATCCTTTGTTGCTTTTATGTTTGGTTGTCTTCTTAGTGATTTTTAAGAGCTCTTTATAAATTCTGGATATTAAATCATTTGTTACGTATGTTGCAAATATATTCTTCCAATACGTCTTCTTTTAGCTTTGCTAAGAGTGTGTTCTGCTATTTTAATTTTTGTGTGTTGTCAAACTTTTTCTATAGTCATTTCACATGACTTTCAAATAAATGATGGGTAAGAATTTGCCAAGCCAAGAGCAGGGTAATCCAGGCACATGGACTACCTTAAGCTAAGATAGAAATGAAAACCTGCATTATTTACACAGGGAGTTTGTGAGCACACTGGTGTTGCTGGAGCACAAAGTTCGTGACAATGTGGAGAGAAGCAATGCTGCAGAGAGCGGCAAGGGCTAGCCCCAGAGGACTTTGGCTGCCTGGTTAGTGAGCTTGAACTTTTTCCCATAGACAATCCTATAAGCAGAGAAAAGTTTTACACTGAAATTGATGTAGTCAGATTGCATTTCGGATCAGCTTCTGGCAGCTGTGTTGAGGAGGATGGCTCCGAGGGTACAGAACTTGAAACAGACACAGCATTGAGGAAGCTGCTGTGATCGTCCAGAGAAAAGCTAATGATGGCCTGAACGAGGGCAGTGGTGTTTGGATTGAGGGGAAGAGACAGAATGGAGAAGTATTTAGGGTGTGAAAGGGATAGGACTTAGTGACCTATTTGATGTGCCTTGGACTGGAGAGGTGGGAATAAGGAAAGGAACAAGGATGGCATTTAGGTCTTTAGCTTGAGCGCCTGGGTGGACAGTATTGACAACAAATGAAAAAAGCATGTGCAGGAGGAGCCCATTTGGTGAGCAAGATGAATTTGGTAGAAAGAAAATGAGTGCAAAGGCTGAGGGAGACCCAAGCGGGGAAGGCAGGAGATTTGGGAGTAGTCAGTATGGAAGTCAAAAACATGTAAGCGGATTATCTCTTTCAAGAAGAGGCCAGTTAAGTAAGAAATTAATGAGTTCATTGCTGGAAGAGCCAAATTATAGCTAAGATATACAGAGAACACTCACTGCCAAAGGCAGAAGGGACAGCTGGCTCTCAGCCTGGGTCTCCCTGGGGGTGACATACCTCAGGGTCACCCCAGACCCAGGGTCAGCTTCTTAGCGCTTTAGACTTGGAAACACAATTTTGCCAGTTTTCTCAGGAACGATCAGGATCTAGTCACCAGAATGTCCCACAGCTTTACTATTTCTCAGTGGTCCAATTTCTGTTATTCCTAGGAAAAGGTGGCCACATGGCAGGACCAGATCCAGTCACAGCAGATTTCAAATTCCAGCTCCATATTTCCTGGCTACTATGACTCCCGAGAGCCTTCATTGCCTTGTCTGGAAAATGGGAGGGCTTCCTTGCAGGGATGTTATAAAGATGAAAGGGGATTAGATACAGAAAGCATCTCACGTAATGCCCAGGTCACAGAAGACGCTCAGTGACCTGGGTTCCCCTCTCCTGCATCCACTCCTCAGTCTGTGTCGTCACTGCAGGTGCAGGAGGAGCTTGGGGGGGGGCAGGCAGGATGAAACCCAAGAACTCAGTTGCCAGGAGACAAATTCTAATTTTCCCAACTAGAAGAATGAGGAGTGGTTGTCCTCTAAAGTCCAGAGGCTGCTCGGTTTGTGAATTACCAAGAATTCAAAAATCGTGTGCATTCCCTTTCAGGACACAATCCAGCTCCTTTTCCTCTAGTTTGCCAATCCTCGCTCAGGGAACTCACTGAAGAAATGTTCACCCACCCTCCTTCAGATTGAGAGACTCCAAGCACCTGAGTTAAGTATTATGAAGGTAGGGTTCTAGACATCTCTAACATCCCTGAAATAGAGGGGAAATAAATCAAGAGAGATATTAGTTTTTAAAATCACAAGTATTTGTTTCAAATGATACATGGTAGATTATTTTAATAAAATCTCTTGCATTCTAAAAGAAAAATGAGTAATTTCATTTCACTGTAAATATGATCTGGGTTAGGTATTTTAAAAGGTCTATTATAAATTCTGCCGATACAGAGAACATTCACTGTGAACCCACTTTTATTGAACTGCATGCAACACAAAGCAGCTCTATGAACCAACCTAATCATCGTGACACATCGCAGGATGTGTTTGAGCACCTTGTTCCTTACACGACCTTCATGTGAAGCAGTGTCCTCTCTGTGTGGGCCTCTCAAAAACAATTAGCACTGATTGGTCTAAGAACTGAAAAGAGTTATACTTTCTGTGAGACCATTCATTCATTTGACAAATATTCATTGAGCACTTTCTATGTGCCAGGCATGGTGCTAGGGCCAAGCCAGGGACTAGGACGAAGTCCTTGCCCTCAGGCCTTGGGCAGCATTGTGTACTTGACCAGACTTCCCATTTATGCTGCCAGTAGCAACTTTCTAGGACTTTAAGGCATATATTTTCAAGCACACTCCTGGCTCCACTTTATGTTTCGTTTTGTTCTTGTGGTCTTGTTTTTGTATTTTGTAAGCTGTCTTAATCTTTTTTCTGTAACAAGTAAACAGGGAAATATGTAAATTAGACAATATACATATATTTACATTTATTTTTGTTCTGATTACTACAAGTATATTTTGCTCTTTAAAGAAATCTCAAAAACTTGTTAAAAATTTAATGACAATTTTTGCCATTTATAACACATTTTATTTTAATATTATATAAAAACATAAGTGTTATGCAAGGTTGTCTATTCTACTAATTTTTCCCTTTTAACCTAATTTTTTATAGGTCATCACACCTAAAGGTTTTTTAAGACTTAGGGAGGTAGTAAGGAGGGTTTATAGCATTTCTTAGGGCTTTCATTACTTAGTTTCAAGGGTAATTGCTTGAAACCTTGGTGGGACCTAAGACTTTTTGCCCAGTGACCAGTTTTTTAAAAATTTGATTGTAGAGAAATAGGAAGAGAGACATAGGGTCATGGGTAAATATCTAAAAATATTTGAATAAATGTAAAATATATGTAACCTCTTAACTCTCTGAATCCATGTTCTTAAAGCATGACAGACACCAGTCCTTGAAAGAATCTCATTCATTCCGTGTATCAAGCACACAGTAGATGCTCAATAAATAACTGCGGAATAAATCAGTGATTATTAGAGCCCTGTAACTGAACCACAGATATATCTATATTATATAGTGTTATATATATATACCATATTAGAAAAAGTAACCTTGTTGGGGGTGTCATAAAATCATAAATGATCAAGGGATGCAGTTTATTGTGATTTTTATCAACAGCAGTGATTATATTTTCATCAAAAATATCAAATTAAAAATGAAATATATCACTATCAATATAATCTATAGATCTCTCATATTTAATCCATTTTATACTAGAAAGGTTATATTTTAATAAACACTACAAGATATACCATAACTTCAATATTCCTTAGGATTTTAAGAAATATGGCTTATGTACCAGGCTTAAATAGTGAGCCAAAGTCTTTATCAGCTTCCTCAAAACTGATTCCAGAATAAATTTTTAAATTTTGAAATCTGAATAGTATATAAAAACATAAACTCTATGTTATCAATCATTTATTTCCTGCTAAGCAGTTCTTCAGTCATATCCTTTGTTTCTGAATGGAGTAGTTTATCTCAAGCAGGCATGGTAAGACAAATAGGATCATATATCTTTATTGTTTCATCCCAAGCACAGTCAGCCACCTGAAAACAAAAAGGAAACATAATCTACAAATGTTCAAAACTGGCAGAAAAGCCTAAGTCTTTTAGAGTGTAAGTAGATCATCCACCAGGGAACATCTCTTTAAATAGGAAGTACACAGGGACACGTTTTTGAAAAAAGGTCTATTTTCCCTTTTTAAGATACACTTTGGGGATTGGTTCCAATTGATTGAAGTTGCCTGTAAGGATTTCCTGCCAGAGCTACATAATTCCCTATAGGTCCTGAGATAAATGCTGAAAAGATACATTCCTAAACTGTGAACCAAGGCACCATACTAGCTATTGTGGGGATAAAAAAGGAGGAAAAGTATAGCTCTTGCCTTCAAAGAATGGCTCATTCAAAACCAGAAGTGGAAAGTGCTCTAATAGAGAGTCTCAGGAGAGGAACTCTTTGAATCCAACTGGGGCAGTGTCAGAAGATTTCACAAATGCTGTGGCATTCACACTGGCCCTCTTTAGGGGCAGACATGGGAGATACGGACATTCAAGTCCAAAAAGTCACATAAAAACATGAAGGGAAGATAGTTCATGGTGCTCAGGAACTGTGTGTTAAAAATTTGGTGAGTGTAGCAATGTCTCAGGGTATAAGATTACTATATAAAATCAATCATATTTCTGTATACTAGCACGAAAAAAATTTTAAATTACAATCAAAAAATTCATTTACAATAGCATCAAATAACAAAATACTTAGTAACACATTTAACAAAAGATATGCAAAATGTCCACACTAAAACACGGCTGAGAGAAATGAAAGAAGGCCCAAATAAATGGAAAATATACCATGTTCATGGGTTCAGTATTTAAGAAGTTAATTCTCCCCCCAAATAATTTATAAATAATTCATAATCCCAGCAGGCTTTTTAATAGAAATGGAGAAAGTGACTTTTAAAGTTTAAGTAGAAAGGCAGAGGACCTAAAATAACCACAAAAATCTTGACAAAGAACAACAAAGTTATACTACTTACACTGTCTGACTCAAGACTTATCATAAAACTACAGTAATCAAGACAATGCAATACTGGAATAAGGATATACAAGTAGGTCAAAGGAACAGAACATACTCAGGAAGAGACCCCACACTTGGACAGCTGCTTTTCAACAAATGTACCAAAACAATCCAACAGGGAAAGAAAAGCCTTTCAACAAATGATGCTAGAACTGGATGTCCACATGGAAAAAAATGAACTCAACTCCAACTTCACACCATAAACAAAAGTTCATTTGAGATGCATGGCCCACAGACTGAAATATAAAAGCCAATGGTATTAAGCTTTCAGAAGAAAACACAGGAGAATATAGTCTCAATCTGAAGGTAAGTAAAGATTTCTTAAACAGGAAGCAATAACCATAAAAATTAGATAACTTAGACTCAATCAAAAATAAAACTTTTGCTCATCAAAAGACACTGCTAAGAAACCGAATAAGCAAAACACAGAGTGGGAGAAAATGTTCACAAAACATATATCTGGCAACCAGAATATATAAAGAACAACTATAATTCAATAATAAAAAGACAACACAAATTTAAAAATTTTGTATTAACAGATAAAAAAAGATATATGAATGACCAATAAGCACATAAAAATATTCACCATCATTAGGCATCAAGGAAATGCAAATGAAAACCACCATGAGATACCACTACTTACTCATGAGAATGGCTAAAATTTTAATTTTAGATAGACAATATCATATGTTAGCAGGGATGCAGAGCAGCTCCAACTCTCATACCTTGCTGGTATAACCACTCTTTGGAAAACTGCCCATTCCTTATATACCTAGTGATTCCATTCCTAGAGGGGTTTCCAACAGAAATGAAAACATCTTCACAAAGCAATGTATGCAAGGATGTACACAGCAACTTCATTCACAATACCGCATAATTGGAAACAACCAAAAGACAGACAGAAGAAGGGGTAACAAATTGTAGTAAATTCATGCAACAGAATGTTGCTAAGCAACACAACGGAGGGAACTACTGATGGGCACGACAACGTGGATGAATCTCACAGATAATAAGTGGAGTGAAAGAAGCCAGAAACGAAAGAGTACCTCCAGGAGATTCCATCATGTAAGTTCTAAAACAGGTAAAACTAATCTAAGATGAAAAAAAAAATTAGGCCTTTGGTTTGTTTTGTCTTTTCAGCTGGAGGGAGGGATGGGGCCAGGGAAGGTCTGGAAAGGGGTACAAGGGAATTTTGGAAATGTTTTGCAAATGTTTTGTATTGAGATGGGATGTAGATTACACAAGTGTATCTGTCAAAAACCTATATCTAAGATTTGTACATTTCACTGTATGTAAATGATACCTAGAAATAGTAAGAATAATAATGACAACAACAATAATAGCAATAATAATAATAATGAATGAGGAGTGGGACATGAGTAGAGGAATAAACAAAACAAGAATGTTGATAATTGTTGAAGCTGGATAATGGAAGTGCCTTATCCTACTGTTTGCTTTTTATACGTTTGAGATTTTCCACAATAAAATAAGAAGAAGAAATGAAAAAATGTAGATAGTAACATGAAAGATGAAGTAGCAGGAGAGGGATTTGACCCAAGTTATTTGCACTGTATTTCCCGTCCTTTAATGGTTGCAAAGGATGAAAGTTATATAAGGGAACTCACAGTCCTGGTCCATCTAATTACCTGGCTGTCACTATAGAACACAGGAACTGCTCAGATTAATCAGAACATACTAACTCCTTATCATCCATTAACAATACCTCAGATCAGAATCCAAGCTAGAGAAAGCATTAGAGACCTTTTAGTCAAACTTTTTTTATTTAAGCATTAAAAACCAGACTCTTCAAGATTTGGCTGCTACCCACTTCTTTTACTCTCACTGCACCAGGCTCACACACTCAAATCCTGGCATCTTGTTCATGCCTCTGTGCTCTTATCCTCTCACTGATCCCCTCCCCTGAATAACCTCTTTCTCCTTCCCTTTCCCTCTGCCCCTCACCTTGTTTTGCCTGGAGATGACACCTCTTTTGGGAAGAATCCGTTTAAGCATTACCTCCTCTGTGAAGTCATTCATTGTACCTATAATAATCAGCTGTGCTTATTTATTGACGCATATGTCTTCAGCTCTTTGAGGGCATGGACCATGTCATGGTCCATGTCATAACAATGACTCAAGGAAGATTAGCTCAAAGAATGTATTTTATAGATTAAGACTGCAGAGATTAACTTTTTCTCATAACCACACTAGAGCAGCAGAGTTGGAACCAGAACCTAAATCTGTTGAGTCTGTCCACTGAAAACAGTGCCTCACAAAAGGCCAACTGACACTCATCATCTGCCTAATCCTGCAATTGTAAATTTTTATACCACGGAATACAAAGATCATTATATAAATTTATCCGTCTCATCTATGTATATTTTTTTCCAAGTGCTGGGCCTTTCTGCAGGTTAAGTGTCAACTATTATGGAGAAGAGAATCAGAGAAATGAGACTTAAGCTTCTAATATAAGGTATCCATAAATTACCTTTCTGAATCCCTATTTAGCACCCTTCAATCCAGCTTCTTAATTACTCAGAACTTATAACTAACAGATGTCAAGGCCACTGAATCAGCAAATGTTCATAACTCTATACTACATTAATTGGTAATATGAGAAAGACCTAAAACTGCAATGATACAGAATTATGAATAGACTGACTCAAATTAATGCAAACACTATTTCTCCATTAACTAATTAATTAAACCCCATCTAGCGTTATAAGTTTTAAAAAGCTAACAATTAAAAAAAAAATAATAAGGTAAGAAGCACTTTAGTAAACTAACAATGCAGCTCCAGATTCTCTAAGGAAGGCACTGTAGAGACTTCCTGGTAAAGAAAGGTGACCGTGTGGTCGCTGTGGGTCTGGGGTTAGGGGGCGCTCGTTAATTACCATCACCACTCCAATGGCCTTAAAGGCATTCTATAACTTAGGGTAAACATGGGGCTTTTTCTTAATTTCCCATACTACCTATCTGAGGCCAGCCTAAAAGACATTTAAAAAACAAAAAAGACTTTGCTAAAAATAAGGGTTAACAAAAAGACCAAAAAATAAACAAGCAGATGACATGATGATAAAAAATCTGCTTTACTGGATGAGATCCACTCATTGTTCTAGCTTGCCAAACACAGCAAGGGATCTTTCCCAGGTCCCATCCTGCTTCTCTACAACGAGCCATCTTTCCCTCCCATCCCCGGGAATGCACTCCTGCCATGAAGACTCCTTCAAGGCCAGACTCAGCATAGAGAATGAGAAGACGATAACAGCATATCTCCTTTCTCATCTACCGAAGATCCTCTTTCTCCATTTCAGTCTCCTATATGAGGACTCATTTCTTTGCTCCTTACCTTGTTGTCAAGAAAAACTGTGAAAGATTGCAATCAGCAAAAAGATTGCTAGGTGTTCTTTCAGCAGAATGCTGGCATTGTCCTAGAGCCCCACAGGGTTACCTGATTCTATAGGGGTCTATGCCTTCCAATGTCTTTGACTGGATTATTTTACAACTCTAAAGTTATAGAAAACTGATAGTAATCAAATGATTCTCAGCCATTAAAATTGCAAATGAAGGTTGTCCTGTGGAGATGCAACCGATGCCTCATCCTGTCTCCCAAGAGATGATTCTAATCATTAAATGTTACTGCCTTATAGATACTGACCAGTTCTGCACCTATTAGTAAATTCATTTTCACATTCAGCAGTTGCCTATATGTGTTTTTTCTTAGGCTCCTCTGAGCTAGTTGTAAAATCCTTCACAAGTTACATAAGGTCTTTGATACATGTTCATGCTATATTTGTATGAGAGCCATGACTGCCATTTTGAAAATTATCCTTTAACATGGCCAAAGAAAAGCCATTTCATTAAAAGAACACACATGAAATGGGGATAAGCGGCCGATAATTATACTAGGAAAAAGAGGCTAAGAATAACTGCTAAAATGGGGTATGAAACTGAGCTCTATCTCCACCTTCTGACAGCAAAGCTGACAAATGCAAACAATAATGTAAGATAAGCAAATAGCATAATAAATTTACCAGTTCATCAGGGGAGATAAAGTTTTTTCTAGAACTTGACTATAAGAGAAATATATAATAATATACCTCCACTACAAAAAGCATTAAATACCAAAAGAGTGGATTTACAAGAGATACAAGTCATTCTTCACATGGCTGTTTTTAAAATAAACATCCCAACCCTCAATTAAGACAAAAGCATACTATTAAACTGCAGTTTCCTAGAGGCATTTCTATTGGGCAGTAGTTCTCAAGCTTTGGCGTGCATTAGAATCACCTGGAGGGCTTGGTAAGACAGATGACTGCCATCCTCATAGCACTGGTCCTCAAGGTGTGGTCCTGGGAGCAGCTTCATTGCTATCACCTAGGGCTGATCTACAGCCTGGGGTCTTTAAACCAAGGTCCACAGATGGGATTCAGAAAGTCCACAATGCAACATTTTGTGGGTATGTACATTTTGAGGGGAGGGGAGGGGAGAGAAAATCAATCATTTCCTTCAGAGTCTCAACCCCTGGCCCTCCAAAAGTTAATCCAGAGCATTCTCCAGCTGAGTATTATAAATACGTAGGGAAGATTCTAATATGCAGCCAGAAATGAGAACCTCTAATATAGAACCCCTGATATACAGTCCTCCCTTAGTATCTGTAGGGGACTGGTTCCAGGACCCCAACACACACCAAAATCCATGGATGCTATAGCCCCTTATATAAAATGCTGTAGTGTTTGCATGTAACCTATATACATTCTTCCATATACTTTTAAATCATCTCTAGATTACTTATAATGTCTAATACAGTGTAAATGCCATGTATATAGTTGTAAATACAATGTAAACGCTACAGAAATAGTTGACAGTGTGTGGCATATCAAGTTTTGTTCTTTGGAACTTTCTGGAATTTTTTTCCCCTAATATTCAATCCGCAGTTGGTTAAATGTGTGGATGGGGAACCCATGGGTACAGAAGGCTGACTGTATATCAATTAACAGGACTTTTGTCCTGTGCACTAACCTGGAGTTCTTTGGGAGTACTTTATGTGCAGAAATTTTTTGTTGTTGACTAAAAAGAAATTTAGCATTATTCAAATAATCTTCTAAAGGAAAATTTCTCTTCCTTTCTTGAGGAGAAAGAAGAGGTTAATTTGCCACTAATACAATGGAAAACACCTTGTGCCATATTTTCACATTTTTATTTAGAATCTAAGCTTCAAATCTGGTAGGTTGATATGTGGTAGGAAGACTGTGAATTGGGAGGAGGACTAAGAAAGAAGAAACATGACTGAACTATCTTTAAAGAAAAACACTAGTCCTACCTGAAGCGTTCTTAACCAAAAGTTTATGTAGCTTCCTGATCTTATTCTATTGATACGTAAGCAAGTATCCAGAATTTCTACTTAAACGCATTAGAAAATTTTATTACCCATTTAAACTATGGTTAATAACAATATTTTTATTTTACTCATTTTATTTGAGATTTGTACCCTGGTGAGTTCTAAATGGGCTAAAACCCACAGGGCCAAATTAAGGAAATGCAGATTTTTAAAAAATCTGTTCTAAAGGGAACAAATGGAGCAAAATCTTTCGGGCATCAGAGCTGAGCACATTACCACACTTGCACAATAAATTAGGCTCTAAGCTTTATGACAACTAAGAAGAAAGTGACAGTATTCTGGGCAATATAGCTTCTGTTTTCTAACAACATTCACATATGGATGTAAACACTTTTGTACAACTAAACCTAAACAGAATCTTTTTAGAGTCAGTGATTACATATCTTGAGCAAATCTGTATTCCTTGTGTTTTGTATATAATAAACCTTTAATAAATGTTTGTTGAATAAATGAATGAATGAGTGAATCCATGTATGAGCAGTGATTTTCCTCCTCCAAAGATTTTCTTGAGTAGAGCCTCAAACATGGTAACGAGCACCTAATCAGGTGTGAGGTCAGAGATCTGGGTAAAGGCAAAAAGTTTTATAGGATTTGGGGGATAAATGAAATTTCTGAGCACCATGAATACAGGTATACCTCATCTTATCGTGACTCGCTTTATTGTACTACGAAGATACTATGTTTTTTATAAATTGAAGGTGGCAACCCTGCATCAATCAAGTCTACTGACACCATTTTTCTAACATTTGCTCACTTTGTGTCTGTGTCACATTTTGGTAATTCTTGCAATATTTCAAGTGTTTTCATTATTACTATATTTGTTATGGTCATCTGTGATCAGTGATCTTTGACACTCCTATTGTAATTGTTTTGGGGTGCCACAGCTGTGCCCATACGAGACAACAAACTTCATCAATAAATGTTGTTTGTGCTCTGACTGCTCCACCAACTGGCCGTTTGCCCCATCTCGCTCCCTCTCCTCAGGCCTCTCTACTCCTAAGACAGGTCAATTAAAAACCCTACAATGGCCTCTAAGCGTCCAAGTGAAAGGAAAAGTTGCATGTCTCTAACTTTAAACCGAAAGCTAGAAATGATTAAGCTTAGTGAGGAAGGCATGTCAAAAGCCAAGACAGGCCAAAAACCAGGCCTCTTTCACCAGTTAGCCAAGTTGTGAACGCAAAAAAAAGAGTTTTTGAAGGAAATTAAAAGTGCTACTCCAGTGAGCACACGAATGATAAGGAAGTGAAACAGCTTTATTGCTGACATGGAGAAAGTTTTAGTGGTCTGGATAGAAGATCAAACCAGTCACAACATTCCCTTAAGCCAAAGCGGAATCCAGAGCAAGGCCCTAACTCTCTTCAATTCTAAGAAGAAATCAAAGTGGTGAGGAAGCTACAGAAGAAAAATTTGGAGGAGCAGAGGTTGGTTCATGAGGTTTAAGGAAAGAAGCCTTCTCTATAACATAAAAGTTGAAGCAGAGGGTGCTGATACAGAAGCTACAGCAAGTTAATCCAGAAGATCAAACTAAGATAATGAGGTGGCTACACTAAACAACAGATTCCCAATGTTTAGACTACTAAACAGGCTACTTTTGGAAGAAGATGCCATCTTGGACTTTTATAGCTCAAGAGGAGAAGTCAATACCTGGCTTCAAAGCTTCAAAGGACAGACTGACTCTCTCATCTGGGGCTAATGTAGCTGGTGACTTTAAGTTGAAGCTAATGCTCATTTACCATACTGAAAATCCTAGGGCCCTTAAGAATTACGTTAAATTGACTCTGCCTGTTCTCCAGAAATGGAACAACAAAGCCTGGATGACAGCACCTCGGCTTACAAAATGGTTTGCTGAATATTTTAAGCCCACTGTTGAAAACTACTACTCAGAAAAAAGATTCCTTTCAAAATATTACTGCTCATTGGCAATGCACTTTGGTCACCCAAGAGCTTTGATGGAGATGTACAATTAGATTAATGTTGTTTTCATGCCTGCTAACACAACATCCATTCTGCAGCTCATGGACCAAAGAGTAATTTCGACTTTTAAGTCTTATTATTTAAGAAAAACATTTCATAAGGCTACCATAGATAGTGACTCTTCTGATAGATCTGGGCAAAGTCAACTGAAAACATTCTGGAAAGGATTCACCATTCCAGAGGCCATTAAGAACATCCATGACTCATGGGGAAAGGTCAAACTATCAACAAGAACAGGAGTGTGAAAGAAGCTGATTCCAGCCCTCATGGATGACTTTGAGGGGTTGAAGACTTCAGTGGAGGAAGTAACTGCAGATGTGGTGGAAACAGCAAGAGAACTAGAATTAGAAGTGGAGCCTGATTGAATTGTGATTCAATTGAATGAACTGCTGCAATTTCATGATAAAACTTTAACGGATGAGGAGTTGCTTCTTATGGATGAGCAAAGAAAGTGATTTCTTGAGATGGAATCTATTCCTGGTTGAAGATGCTGTGAAGACTGCTGAAATGACAACAAAGGATTTAGAATATTATATAAACTTAGTTGACAAAGCAGCAGCAGGGTTTAAAAGGATTGACTCCAATTTTGAAAGTTCTACTGCGGGTAAAAATGCTATCCAACAGCATTACATAGTATAAGAAGTTGTTTGTGAAAGGAAGAGTCAATCAATACGGCAAATTTCACTGCTGTCTTATTTACGAAATTGTCACGGCCACCCCAGCCTTCAGCAGCCGTCACCAATGAGATAAGACCCTCCACCAGCAAAAAGATTACAACTCACTGAAGGCACAGATGATGGTTAGCATTTTTTAGCAATACAGTATTTTTAAAATTAATGTATGTACTTTTTTTTAGAGCTAATGCTATTGCACACTTAACAGACTACAATAGAGGGTAAACATAACTTTTATATGCGCCAGGAAACCAAAAAATTTGTGTGACTCACTTTATTGAGATATTCGCTTTATTGTGGTGGTCTGGAACCGTACCCGCAATATCTCCGAGGTCTGCCTGTATTAATTAGAGGTTTCATAGGGAGCTTTCTTTTATGTCCCAGGAGCTGTTAGTAAAATACTCCTCTGTACTACGAAGCTATCTAAAATATAATTCACATATACATATATACTTATATTCATCCATTTATTCAACAAATATTTGCTGAGCACCTCTTCTGTGTCAGAAGTGTGCTGGAGATACTACAGTAAACAAGATGGTCCTTGTCTCTGTCCCCACAGATCTGGAGTCCAGCAGAGAGATGAATAAGTAAATAGACACCTACAGTGCAGAGTGATGTGAACAATGATAGAAGAATGACAGGGTCTAGTAGAAACAGCAAAAGGATCACTATAACCAAATGTGAGGAAAGTGGATGCTTTCAGGAGGACATATTATCTAAGCTGTGGCTTAAAGAAGTATGCCTAAGCCAGAGAGCCTTTGTTTGTGGGGCAGGGATACAATGGAGAGAAGGAAAGTGTTCTAGGCAGTGGAATAAATAAGAATAAATGAAGACCAGAGAAAGAAAATACCATAGGATATCAGTTACATGTGGAAACTAAAAAATACTACAAATGGGTATACATGCAAAATAGAAACAGACTCACAGATATAGAAAACAAACTTACGGTTACCAAAGGGAAGAAGCAAGAAAGGAGGGACAAATTTGGAGTATGGGATTAACAGATACAAGCTACTACTACATATCAAACAGATAAACAACAAGGACATACTGTACAGCACAGGGAATTATACCCATTATCTTAAAATAACCTGTAATGGAATATAATCTGCCAAACTACTGAACCACTATGCTATACACCTGAAACTAACAGAATATTGTAAATCAACTATACTTCAACAACAAAAAAAGAATAAATGAAAAACTGAAAGTTCTAGCTTAAAGGTAACTAAATTGCATTGTAAGTCCTCTGATGAAACTCTTAATCTTTTGAGAGGCTTTTTTCTGGCTCCTGTCTGACTCCCATCTAGGGTTTCTTGAAGGCTGGCTGCCAAGGCCTATCTTGTGTGACCCTCTCCCCTTGCGGTGACTGTGCACGTGGACACCACAGGGTAGGAGCCTCCAGTCTCTACATCTTCTGCCCAAGGATATTCAAGTAGAAAATTTATTTCTCAACCTGCAAGCACCCAATGCAGTACATTTCATCCCTATGTCCTCTAAGTTTCCTTCAATCTGAGATCAAAACGCAAACCAGCCATGTGTCAGGAGTTACATAGTGAATTTATGCAAACTCCCTGATATGTATGTACTAAGTAAATGTTGAATGAATGAATGAATGAAAAGACCTTTTTTTAGTATATTAGTCAACACTTTCCTTACTTTTACTTAAACTCCATACTGATTAACATAATAAACCACGTTCTTCTCTGTTGTCACTTCCTTCCGGAAGCTGGTTGAGTAAATAAGACATATTTTCTTTAGCCCGTTATTTAATACATTGCAACATAATGTCTGGGCTGCTTTTTCAAAATTTGACTCGAATATCTACTGAAGAAAAAAAAGAGAAAGGAGAGAAGGAATAGAAGACCTTGTCCAGGACTTGGAAAGGCAGAAATACTTTGCCCAGGCAGAAGTGGAGGACGGTGAGGGGAAAAGTGGCAAACACATGGAGATCACAAATAATAAAATACAATTGGTATGAAATAGGGAGATTCCATAGGATGGTTGAGAAATAAAATTAAAAAGCAACATAGATTATATTGAGTCTTGAAAGCAGGATTAACAGTTCAGACTCTACTATGGAGGTAATAAGCTGCCTCTTGAAAGGTTTCTGAGAGGACATGATCAGGATGACAATTTAACTATGTCGATTTGTAAATTAAAACTGGTATGTAACCAGTATGGCAGAAAGTTAACGGTCAGACTAGTTAAAGAGCAATCACAGGAGTGACTGACCACGTGTTCCAAAAAGAGAAAGGCCTGTTAGGAGGCAAACGTAATATCTTTATAAAATGAGAAAGGCCTAAAAAAATGACAGCCGTAAGAAAAAAAAAAACGTGTTCTGTTGCAAGAACATGATATGTCTGTTCATTTATTCTAGTCTTTTTTAAAAGTCCCTTAGTGAAGGCATATACATTTTAAAATTTTTATTCTTCTTTGTATCATACATACACACACATAGTTGTTGCCATGTAAAAGTAATTTTTGCCATTTTATTTTCTAACTGATGATTACTGGTATCCACATGGTATTCATTTTTGTATATTTTAATTGATCTTCTTATTGAACACTTATTATTTTTAATAGGTTTAAAGTTGATGTTCTTGGATTATAACATTTGACAATAGTATGAAGTACAAATAATGATAAAATTTTCTACCTTTTAAAAATATTTATATTCCATTTTGTTTTCTCCTATTACTAATTGGCTACAATTTTTAGAACCATGCTGATTAACAGTAATAAGGGTGGCAAACTTCATCTTGTTGCTGCCTTTAATGGGGCCATTGATATATTTCAGGTCAAGGACTAACAAAATCAGACTTGCATTATGGAGAGCTCTCCCCATAAGCAGTGCTGAGAAATCAGTGGAATGATGGAAAGAGCTTAGAGACCAGTTAGGAGATTACTGCAGTCATCCATGGCAGAGATACTAATAAATGCTTATCTAAGGCAGTGGAGCTAGAATAGTATGGTCCACATTTCAGAGATATTGGTGAGGAAAAATTCATAAGCTTGATGCCCATTTGAATTTAGGGATGCAAAGAGAAACAAGAAAACTAGGATGGTTTCCCAGGTCTCTAGTCTGGCCCCATCATGCAATCAATTGACCACGTTAGGAATACTGAAGGATAAGTATATACTGAGATCACACAGTAAAGGCAATCGGATAAATGGGTCAAGCATCACTAACATATAATTAAACGCCAGCTTCAAGAAGAAGATGCATAAAAGTTAGAGGACTAAGACTTGTATATTGGAGAATATCTGCTTTTGGAAGGATGGTAAGGAAGAAACTGGCCTAAGAGATGGAGATATTTAGCAAACAGGTAAGGAAAACTGCTTAGCGTGGTTAGCATTAAAGCAATAGGAGGAGAAGATTTTTCTTTTAAAAAAATTAACATTATATAGCTAAAAAAAGTCTGAGAAAAGGCTAACTTGGTTTTCAGGAGCTTTTACTAGTGACCTTTTGGGGCTTAACTTCAACTGAATGATGAAAGGAAGACAGATACAGGGGCTTAAAAGAGAGTGTTGACTTTGAGAAACTAAAAGCAACAGGTAAACTACTAATTCTCAATGTCTAATACTAGATGAGAAACTGAATTTACTGGTAGGGAGGTAAGACAGTGGGATCAAGTGAGTTTTGAAAATAGAGAAAAGAACTGACTGATGGTCTAAAAACAAAAAACAAAACAAAACAAAAACCGGTGGATTACTGACCTGGATGAAGAAGCCAATGAGAAAATTAGGAACCTAAACAATAAGATAGGAGGTAAGGACAAACGTCCGGAGTGTTAATGATACTGCAGAAGATTGAGGAACGACATTGTGGAGAGTGGGTTACAAAATCAAAAAGACTTCAGAGGTAAGTTGAGTAGGACCAAGAGCCCAAATGAAGTTTTTTTGAAAAGTAACTTGTTGTGTGTCAAGTCTGTTTTTTAAGAAGTAATGCTCTATAGTCTAGAGAAAGAAAAATGAATAACAGAGTAAATGACTGATTCAGGAATGGGAGCCCAGAGGCAGCAGAGGCTAAGGCGTCAACAATTTCAGAAGCTCTCATTGCAAGGGCAACTCATGCAGTGCAGGGGGCAGTAGACACAGGGTTACACCAAGATCCTACGGAGCTGGGCCTGGGGAAGGTTTTATGGCTGGGGGAAAACAAGCATTTGTTATATAGTTTTAAGCTAAAAATTACACAATTATGAAAGCATCAAAGAAGAAACAACAGAGACTAATGCCTGAGGACACTGGGTGCTTCTGGCACGTGTTCTTTTCAACTCTAAAGCTAGTCTGCGACAGATGCAGAAAATATCACCTCAGATTAAAGGTGAACAGGACACATATATCCTAACTACCAATAATGCTAGCCATCTTCAAAATCTGATTTTCCAACCTCATACCGAGAATTTTAAAATATTTTATCCACTGTCAACCTTTAAACCTGATATCTAAGATTGTGGGAATAGGGATTTTAATCAAAACATGAGCTGAATTTTTAACTGATACCCTAAAATTTTTGTTGTTTCTTTATCATTTTATTTTAATTGAGATAGAACTGCCATATTACATCAGTTCCAGGTATACAGCATAATGATTCTATATGTGTGTGTATATATATATATATACATACACACACACACACACACACATATTGCTAATTTTTTTTGCTAAAACATCAATAAAGTCAAATATACTTTTAAAAACACACCTACAGAACTAGTTTAAATCAGAACCAAATCTAAGCATCCTCCACTGAAACAAAATGAAAAGGAGAGTACTTATCTTTGGGAAGGAGAAAGGGGTGTAAGATTTGGGAGGAAACATGAGTGGGCTTTTTAGGATGCTGGTAGTGTGTTCCATACTTAACCTAAATGGTAGTTACACAGGTATAGTTACTTCTTGATAACTTACTGAGTTGCACACTTAAAATATGTGCATTTTCCAATATGGGTGTTACACTTCAAATAAAAATTCCTTAAAAAGGGCTGAAAAGAAACAAGTTAATATGGTATAATAGAGATTCTTTCTAGAGTGGCAAAACCATGGGTAATCTTTTTTCTTTCTTCTAAATATAATTTCCCAATTTCATCATGGGGAAAAAAGATAAATTTATTAAACACATAGATGAGATGTCTTGGAATGAACTAATAATGCCTACTTTAAAGGGGATTTAAAAGAAAAATAACTATCTTCCAAAAGGAATGTGTAATGATATATAAACCTGTACCCAGCTTATACATACTAAACTAAATATCCATGAGCATTCAAAAGAGCAGAGTTGATACTGCAGAGCACAAAGTCAGGGATTCTAAAAATACATTAATACAGAAAATCCCAATTATACAAATGGACATATTACAGGTCTAGAATCATAAGCCTAAAAACAGAAAAAAAGGTTTCCAATATAGAGATAATAAGGATAAGAAAGAAAAGAGAAAATGCCTGGACTATACAAATCAAGATCAGAGGGAAAAAATTCAAAGAAAAATTTTCTGAAGTGAAAGATGATTTCAGCCTGGTTAACAAGAGGGCACAGAGTATTTCTCAGCAATTATCCTTAAAGAATGACCCCAGACACTTATTTGTCAAGTTTTAAACCTTTAAAGACAAGATCTTACACTCTGTCAAAAAGAAAGAAGGTTATAATACAAGAATGTCTTTGGATCTCATTTTTCAGATCTCTAAGAATGGAGAGGCTAAAAAGAAAAGTATAAATATAAAATTATAAATACAAGAAAAATCTCTTTTAAGACAGGGAATATATTAAGACACGGGAGCCCAAAAGTAACATCAGCAAAGTCTCACAGCTGTTAAGATCACCACAAGAGATGACAAGTTTTTGAAAGCAGATGGAAAGGTACTTTCTAAGAGAATAAACTATGAACAAAGAGTGAAATTAAATTAACATGCAACCAGTAAACCTGAATACATATTTGTGAGAATAAAGGATAAATATTATATGTCAAAAATAACTTAAACTACCAACTATACCAACAAAAGGTTAATGTGGTAGATTTTAAATGGCTACAAATTCTTTGCAGCTCCTCCCAACAAGAGGTGGAGTCTCTCTGTCACTCTCTGAATCTGAGCTGGCCTTGTAACTTGCTTTGCCACAGAAGGAATGTTGTGTGACTTCAAAGTCTAGTCCTGAAGACACCTTGCAGCTTTTGCTCTCACCCTCCTGGAAAGCTACAACTGTTAGGTGAAGAAACCTGGACTTATCTAGAGACACATGGATCAGAAGACAACCAGTGCTACACCCTACACATCTATGTGAGGCCATCTTAGACCACCCAGTCCTGGTTAAGCCACCAGATGACTGGAGCCACCTGAGACACCAACAGAGGAACTGCTTGGCTGAGCTCGTCCCAAATTGTTGACTCACAGAACTGTGAGCAAAGAAAATTGTTGTTTAAGCCACTAAATTGTGGGGGAGTTTGTTATATAGCAATAGACAACTGAGATAAAATAAGTGAGAAAAATATAGGGAGATGCACTAAGAACTTGATTCTTATTTCCCCTAGAAGGGAGTTTAATGTTACTTGGTAAAACTATACATTAATAATAAAAATAAATGTTTGGGTTAAAATGTGTTAATGTTAGATACGCTTTTTTAAAAAAAACATATTGGTTGGGATCATGATCTTAGTTTGAAAGGAAAGTTTAAAGCCCAAGACACAGTATAAATAAAATGGAGAACAGGATAAACTAATCACTGAAAATGTTATACAGAGTAACCAAATCCTAGAACTTGGAGTCAGAAAACCTCTTCTTCAAACCCCAAATCTGATAGGTCACTAAATCTTGACCTAGTCTTCTCAAAGTCCCTCACATATCTATCACTTTTAATGTCTTTTAATTTTGGTGTTTAGACCATTTACATTTTTTTTTTTTTTAAACATCTTTAGACCATTTACATTTAATATAATTGTTGAAATGGTTGGATTCAAAGGTTTCCACATATAAGATCATGTCATCTGAGAAAAGATATAATTTTACTTCTTTCTTTCCAATTTAGATGCCTTTTATTTCTTTTCCTCGACTAATTGCTCTGGCTAGGACTTCCAATATTATGTTGAATAGAAGTGGTAGAAGTGAACATCCTTGTCTTATCCCTGATCTTAAAGAAAACGCTTTCAGTCTTTCACCAATGAGTATGATGTTGGCTAAGGATTTTTCTATGTGGCTTTTATTATGTTGAAGTAATTGATTTTTAAAATAATCATCTCCACCATTGGCTTATTAATGATAGCTCTTTTTTAAAAATTTCTTAGAGGTTACCATAGGGTTTACAATATACATCTTGAATTTATCACAATCTACCTTCAAATAGTATTATAGCACTTCGCATGTAGTAATGCCTTTACAACAGTATACTTCTAACTCCTCCCTCTCTTCCCTTGTTCTATTATTGTCCTACATTTTACTTTTGCATATATTAAAAACCTTACAATATATTGTACACAAATGTATTGAATACAATACTACTTTTGCTTTAGGCAGTTAATTATTTTTCAGAGTGATAAAATTAACTTAAAAAGTGTCTGGTACATTTACTTCATTTTTGCCATTTCCAGAGGTTTTTTTTCTCTCTCCTTCTTTCCCTCCCTTCCTTCCCTTCCTTTCATTTTCCTTCCCTTTCTCTCCTTCCTTCTTCCTTCCCTCCCTTCCCTCCTCCCTCCCTTCCTCCCTCCCTCCCTCCCTCCTTTTCTCTCTTTCCATAGTTTCACGTTTTGGTCTGGGCTTATTTCTCTGCACAGAACTTCCTTTAACATTTCTTACAGCAGAGATGTGCTCTCAGCTTTCCTTTGTCTGAAAATTTCCTTATTTTCTCTTTATATTCAAATGGTACTTTCACTGGGTATAGAATTATGGGTTTACAGTTTTTTCATTCAGTACTTTAAAAAGACATTTCATCATCTTCTGGCCTATATGATTTATGACAAGAAGTCTGCTGTAATTCTTATCTCTAGTCTTCTGGATATGTTTCTTTTTTCCTCTGTCTGCCTTTAAAATTTTCTCCTTATCTTTGTTTTTTAGCAGTTTGAATATGGGTATGCCTTGATGTTTTGATTCTTTGTTTAAATCCTGCTTGGGTTTCTCTGGACTTCTTGGATCTGTGGTTTCACAACTTTTACTATTTTGGAAAATTTTCTTTTTTTTGGCCATGCCACGCAGCTTGCAGGATCTTAGTTCCCCAACCAGGGACTGAACCCGGGTCACAGCAGTGAAATCACTGAGTCCTAACCACTGGACCGCCAGGGAATTCCCTGGAAAATTTTCTTTAAATACTTCTTCCCTATTCTCTCCTTCCTTCTGGACTCCAATCTGATATTTTCCCATAGTTCCTGGATGTTCTGTTCTCTTTTACTTCCCTCATTCTTGTTTTCTCCTATTGTTTCAGCTTGGGTAGTTTCTAGTGACCTATCTCTAAATTTACTGATGAGTATGTTGAAGGACTGTATCCCTTGTACTGCACTTCTAAATTTTTTCTATTTTCATTTGATTCTTTCTTATATTTTCATCTCTCTGCTGAAATCCCTCATTTGTTCACACGTTGTTCACTTTTCCCACTATATCCCTTTCGTATAGCAGCTGTGTCTTCCTGTGCTTTGTCACAGGTAAAATAGTCCTAGTGTCCCATCTCTCCTTAGAGGAAGGGGTCTGTCTCTCTTTGGATTTCAGGCTACTTCTTTTCCCTGCCACCTCAGCTCTCTGATGGGTTCACAAAGTTCTGATTTTATAGTTTATCTGCCTTTTTTCTTATTTTTACAGTGAAAAGATTTTCATCTTTTTACATCTTAGGAAAAATCAGAACTTTTCCCACTCTATCTCTCTTTTTTTAAACAGCTTCACCGAGGTATTGGGTTGGCCAAAAAGTTCATTCAGGTTTTTCAGAAACAACTTATGGAAAAACCCAAACGAACTTTTTGGCCAACCCAATATAAATTAAATACCATAAAATTCACCCATTTTAAGTGTACAATTCAATGATTTTTAGTATCATTACACAGCTGTATAACTATTACCACAATCCAGTTTTAGAACATTTCCATCACTCCCTAAAGACCCTTTGTGTTCATCTGCAGATAATTCCCATTCTCAGCTCCTTCCCCAAGTAACCACTAATCTCCTTTCTATCTTTATAGATTTGCATTTTCTGGACATTTTATATAAACAAAATTATACAATATGTAGTCTTTTGTATCTGGCTTCTTTCACTTAGCATAATACTTTGGAGATTCATCCATGTTGTAGCATTGGTATACCACGTTTCGTTTATTCATTCACCAGTTGATGGACGTTTGGATTACTTCTACTTTCTGGCTATGAACATTCACATACAAGTCTTTATGTGGACATATATTTTCATTTCTGAGTATATATCTAAGAGTGTAATTGCTGAGGTGTATGGTAAATTTACATTTAACTTTTTAAGAAACTGTCAAACTTTTCCAAAGTGATGGCAACATTTTATATTCCCACCAGCAGCATGTGTGATTTTCTCCTCCTTGAACTACTATTTTCTTTGAACTTCAAAGATACCATACTTTTATAGTTTTTCTTCTACCTCACTAGTCATTCCTTCTCAATCCCCTTTGCTGGAATTCTCTTCTTTCAGGCTTCTAGCTTTTTCTGAGCCTCTTCTTCCACATATTCTCTCCAGATAATTTCACTCTGCCCCCAAACTTTTAAAGCCATTTATATGCTAAAAATTCCCATACTTGTGTCTCTAGCCCTAAACTCTTCCCTGAGGTGGACAGCCTCTATCAAACTGCCTATCTCCATTTGAATGTCTAACAGGAGACATTTGAAACACAACTCTTGATTGTTCCTATTTGAAGTTCCTTCCTCTTCCCCTATCTCACCTTGTTTTTCAGATCCAAATCCAAATTGATTCTTCTGTTTTTCTCATAGCCTACTTCCAATCCAGCAGCAAATCCTACAATCACTATCTCCAAACTATTAAGTTGATCCATATGAAACATCCAGCAATTTATTCTGAATCTTTCCATCTCTACATCTCTTAGATTTTAAGTCACCATTGTCTTTTGCCTGATTACTCCAAGATACTCCAATATGACTTCCCCGCTTCCAATCATATCTATGGTCTATTCTCCCACAACAGCCAGAATGACCTTTAAAAACACTAATCACTGGACAGCCACGTGCAAAAGAATGAAACTGGACCACTATCTTACACCATACACAAAAATTAACTCTAGGACTTCCCTGGTGGCGCAGTGGTTAAGAATCCACCTGCCAATGCAGGGTACTCGGGTTCGATCCCTGGTCTGGGAAGATTCCACATGCCACGGAGCAACTAAGCCCATGCACCACAACTACTGAGCTTGCGCTCTAGAGCCCACGAGTCACAACTACTGAGCCCACGTGGCACAACTACTGAAGCCCACATGTTCTAGGGCCTGCGTGCCACAATACTGAAGCCTGTGTGCCTAGAGCCCATGCTCCTCAACAAGAGAAGCCACTGCAAAGAGAAGCCCATGCACCGCAACAAAGTGTAGCCCCCGCTCACCAAAACTAGAGAAAGCCCACGCACAGCAACGAAGACCCAATGCAGCCAAATAATAATAATAATAATAAGCGTTGGTGAGGATGTGGAGAAAAGGGAACCTTTATACACTGTTGGTGGGAATGCAAATTGGTGTAGCCACTATGGAAAAAAATACTGGCGATTCCTCAGAAAATTAAAAATAGAACTACTATATGATCCAGGAATTACACTTCGAGGTACTTATCTGAAGAAAGTGAAAACACTAATTCGACATTTGGCTCTCTCCAAGACCCGGGTGAGGAACTGCCATGTGTCACGGAGGCACATGTGTTGCCTCAGGCCACAGTCTGGGGATCACAGAGATGGGTTAATAGAAATATATGAGAAGGAAGACATCTATTTAGGGTCATTTTTTGGGTATTGCCATATTTCAATAGGTACGTTACAACTTTTTTAAATTGGGATAGCAAATGGGTATAATTATTTTATTAAAAAATCATCTATAATAAATGTTTTTCTCAGAAAAAGAACTAGTACATTTAAAGCACATTGTATACACATTAAAGATAATGCCATTTCACCCCTCACTATTTCAATTTGTTCTCTTCTTAGATGCTGTTAAGTCATTTTCAAACAATTATTCTAATGTTAATGAGAATATTCTAATGTCTAATGAAAATATTTTAAACTCAGAATTGTCTTGAACTCCTAAAATAATAAGAAACCCATGTATTCACTTAAACTTAAGAATACAGTATTGAGAAATGTAATTTGTTTTTTGTCTAACTTCTAAAATTTATCATAAATGCATAACTTCTTAGTCATACTGTAGAATTTTCACATATTACTTTGTTCCATTGATATGTTGGTGTTTTCACATAGTCTGTATTATAAAGTATCTTATCACTCAACATAGTCCAGTGTTTCTGACCTGAGTTTACAATTTTCAAAACTGAAACTGCTTTTTTAAAAAACCTGAAGAATATATAAAATCTAAAATATTGACTCTGAAGTCCTCAAGAGAAAAAAAGGGGGGAAATGTGAACTTTAGTAATTAAAACAGTTGCCACTCTCCTCTACTTTGTTCTTCATGTAAAGCCTCTCTTCCGTTGTGGGGTGTGGAGATGAGGGTGACAGTCCTGACAGAGAAATGACCTGCCCGTCATCTCAAATGCTTAGCGGGACAGCTGAATCCAGGACCACATACTCTTGACTCCCACCAACCTCTGGGGACAATCCTTCCTCATTCCATTCTTCTTTTGTTACCCATTGGAAGAGGTCTACAATGTTAATAAGCACAATACTTTTGGGGAAGTTTCCTTTTCCTCTCAGACAGTCAATCTCTCAAAAGGAGAGAGGTATGCCAAGTTTCTGGATACCTCTTCTTCCCTAGTATTTCAAATGCTCAAGTTTATACAGCAAAAAAAGATCAGGTTTATTAAGTAAACGTACTTTGCCCTGCCCTAAAGGCAAGACTCTTGCTCATAAAAGCAACACATGCCACATGTAGAGGTATTTGTAAACTGTATGGGTAGAAAAAACATGAGGAGATTGATCCATTACCTGAGTAGGACTCTGAAGACTTAAATCTAAACCGCAAGTAAATTCTGTATGATGTTCCACTGTTTCAAGAAGAGGGTCAGGCTTTGAAAAGTTCCAGAATCTGTGAACATAAAGAAAAAGAAATAATTTAAATATTAAAACTACAAAAAATTTTATCTAAGAAAAAATAGATATTTAACATAGCAGATTTCATCAACAGGTTCAACCAATTCATAAATGCAGAGCCCCACTACTAATCTACATTTAAAAATCTAATAAAGAAAAAAATGTGCTCTTTTCTACTGTATATAAAAAGACAAAAACCAAATGGAATTATTAATCAATCTACCCTTGCAAAAGTTTATTATATTCCTATTAGCATACTTTGTAGGATGGAAGCCTAACAAGTTTTGGTTGTTTGTTTTTTTTATATAGTACAAGGACATTTGAGATGAGAGACAGTAGAGTTTTTTAGCAATTTCTAAAAGCATTCATGGCTATAAAATAAGGATATTGGATTACATGAACTCTAACATTTTGTGTTTTTAAATACTACTTCATTTCTCAACAACTGACATGAAAAGATTGCAGGTTTAATTTACATTTCAACAGCAATTCAAAGTCTTTAAAAAGAATCTGTTCTCTTATGAAAATCTCTGCAATTCTGAAACTACCTTTTTTCTGAGGCACAGCCTTTCTTATAGAGTCCACGTCAATGTAATTTCTAGCGTAAAGAAAAACTGAAATATGTTTTCCTGGGCCAATATTAAGTATTCTATTTATCCTCTATAGACTGGGAGTGGTAATATTTATCATAATATATCTCTGATTTCTACTGCACGGAGAAGAATTTGGCCCTATTTTCAATGCACAAAATAGTACTTTATGTCTAAAGCTTTATTTGCTCATCATCTTTATTATTTGACTCTAAACACACCACAAAAATGGCATATTCAGAATCATAGAGTCATATCCAATTCAGCTTCCCTAATGATCTACGACATGGAACACACTGAAGGTTTAGCAGATCTCTTTGAAAGAGAGTAAATACACAGAACCAACAGTCAGTTTGTTTAACCTGGTGGTATTATTTCCCTAATAAATACAGAGTCGGTCTCATTAAGTTTGAAAAGGATTGTTGCTATGGATAATCCACTGTTGGGTACCAGAGAGACAATGAATAAATAGCTCATTTATCAGATTACTGAAATCTACACAATATTTAAAGAGAGTGATTTTACTTTTGAAAATTTTCCTGTCCAAACAAATGAGGGAACAGGCTGCAGTCTCTCTCAGAAATCATAATAGCGGTCTCCACTGTCTTTGCATATTTGTTCCTTTGGGTCTAGAGACAGAAATTGTACTGAAATCTAATGTTCCAGATTTTGAATAACCAAAAGTAAATATGTAATTGTGTAATTTCATTCCTGAAACATGGTTATTTACTGATTTGCATTATTTGAAACAATAATCAAATGATTTTGTATATACCCACTTTGTTCCAAAAAATATTCAAGATGGTTTTTAAAATATGCATTTAATATGGCAAAAATATGTAAGTTAAAGGAAAAGTAAGGATAGTAAAGTAAATTCAAACCTGCAATGAGACTGGTAAACAAAAATATATTCATGAAGTTGTATATATTTGACAGGGAGGACCTTGAGACGCTAAGCTTTCCATCAGCCAAAGAAGAAAGGGAGACACGATCAGGCCCTGAATTCATAGTGTCTACATCTAAATTGCTCTTGGAAATCTCAGAAGGAAATTCATCCTTGGGAGTTCACAGAGAAGAAACCCTATGCTTAGGTAATGAAGAGCATCCTCAACATCTCTTAAGGAAACACAGAGATGTTGTTTCATGGGCTGTTACTCATGAGTCAATGGCATCACCCCAAAGGGTAGTTTAGCAGAGTCCTTCTATGGGAAGGTCAATTTAATCCAGGTATCAGCTCTCTGACTTCATTTGGGATTTAGATTTTATTTCAGTAGAATGGGTTACTCTTTAGACAAACCATAAAGACTGGTTTCTTTTAGAATTTTTTAGGGATAATAAAAAGCAACAAGGATTCATTTATACCCTCCTGACAAGTTCCTAGAAAACAGTTTTTATTGTTATTTTAAGCCAGTTAAAGGATAAGGCTGCACTGAGGACAGGAGAGGTGGGCCTTATGAAAATCAGGTTACCTAATGAGGACACATGTGTGAAACCATCCAACTTTAGCTTGAATAAGTGTGATAGGGAAAGTCACACATGCAGGAGAGCTGAAATTCTACTCAAAAAGTCAATTTGAATTTGCGCTAATACATAGCTTAATGGGCAGTCACAGCCCCACCCAGTTCCACACCACAGATTCATACCATCCTAATTTTAACACAGGAAAAACTATCACGTATTTATCTGCATTTTGCAAAAAAAACTCATCAAACAAAATGCATGCTAAAACTCTAAGGTTAGTATTTGGTGAAGGGAGGGCTAGTCTAGTGAATGCCATAAAAGTGCTATTGGTTATGATACCATTTCATAGCTCTGATAGAAACTATGTAATATACAAAGTGTATATTATGCTGCAAAAATGATGGGAGGTTCATTCCCAGCAGAATAGCTGACTAGGTGCCTAGACCAACACTCTTACTGAAAAAAACCAAAATCCTACATAATACAGAAAAACAAACACCACAAAAACTTCACAGAAGCATCAGTGAGGAACACGCAGGTAAAAACTATGTGAACACTGATGGGCTTCCCTGGTGGCGCAGTGGTTGAGAATCTGCCTGCCAATGCAGGGGACACGGGTTCGAGCCCTGGTCTGGGAAGATTCCACATGCCGCGGAGCAACTAGGCCCGTGAGCCACAATTACTCAGCCTGCACGTCTGGAGCCTGTGCTCCCCAACAAGAGAGGCCGCGACAGTGAAAGGCCCGCGCACCGCGATGAAGAGTGGTCCCCACTTGCCGCAACTAGAGAAAGCCCTCGCACAGAAACGAAGACCTAACACAGCCATAAATAAAATAAATAAATAAATAAATAATTAAAAAAAAAAAAAAAACAAAACTATGTGAACACTGAAACCCACAGGAGGACATGGAACATGAATCCAGCTGTTGCCTTAGAGGGTGTGTGAAATAGGGAGAACCTGAGCTTCAATTTTCTCAACCTCAAAGGGAGGAGCCAGGAAAACCAGAAAAAGCAATATTAATATTAATAATTTTCAGTAAATTAAAACGTCTTATCAAAAATATCAAGTTGAATACAGTAAATTGCGTAAGCCAAATAAGTTGAGAAAACCAAAAGCTGAGCACTATGACTATAAACTATAATTTGTTTTTTAATCATAATTGGCCTTTTCAATAAATAACAAAAGAAATGTATGTCTTTCTTTCCTCATTCCACCCTCCAAGGGCAACCACTGTTAACAGTTTGACATGTATACTGCCAGAATTTTTTTATCTATCTCCGTTCAAATTCCAACAGGAAGGGGTGAACTGTAAGGAGGAGGTGAGTTTTTCTCCAGGTTTTCTCACGATTGCTATTAAGGGAGTGGGCAAGGTCTCTCCTTGCAATCTTCCTCTGGACTCTAGGGCCCCAAAAGTTCTATATATCCGAGAGCCTTCATGCACCTACCACACAAGTAAAATAGGCTCCTTTTAATATGGGAGAAGTCAGGCTACATATATCATTAAGTGGTCAAATAAGGCACATTATTTTTAAGTGAAATGTTTGTTTTGGTCCAGCACATATACTACTTGGTGCCTTTTTGTCTCTTTGCTGATGAAATCACTGACTATTTAAGCTCTCTCATGGGAAGTAAATATACTGGACAGGCCTCCAATGATTAAAAATATTACAGAACTGTAGGGACATTTTTCATTTAAATTGGAGATGGACAGAGAGAAAAATTCATCATAGTACAATGTCTTGGTTGAGTTCCTTTTTGCCTTCTGACTGCACAATTCTTGAACAAAGCAAGCATGTAGCACTGTGTCAAATAAAAGACCAAAATTATTTCAAAAATTAAGCTGAAATTACTTTTTACTTGATTAAAATGTAATTTGAAATCTCTATACTAATGCTTTTGAAATTAAGCCTACAGGTGAATTCAGCAAAGGGTTTAAAATATTTTTCAAAGTTCTTCCTTTTTCTTTCCTGTTTTCAACTTGAGTTAGTTATTAACTCTTTGTGAGTCTTTCCTAACTACAAGAAAAAGATGGGGAAATGTTTTGGCAACTTTTCAATGCCTTACATGTACATTAATTTAAATTGGTTATTAATTAGTAATCAGATAGTAATTGTGAGGTTTTTGTTTTCACACTGCTCATAATTTAATTTTTTAGGGATCAGAAGGCATTTTAGGTCCTTCATTAGTAACTCATAGTCATCTAGTGTTTTTGAAATTTTAAGCAAATTGCACCATTGTAATTCCCTCTGTTTGCACTATTTGGGTCCAGCACTCTCTAGAGTGATGAGCAAAAATGTAACAACAGCTTCTTTCCTCATTATTTAATTACTTATTCATTCAACAATTTATAAGCCCTAGAATGTGTGAGGTATAAGCACTAGAAGCAAGAGAGACCTGGCCTCAGCCCTTCCACAGCTCACAGGCCAGTGGGGTAGACTGACATTTTTTTTTTAATCACAAAAACACAAATGTAATTGCAGTTGACAAATGCCCCAAAAGACAACGCAGAAGGATGTAAGAATGAACTCCCAAGGAAGTGACACTGAGCTGAAATCTGAAGGTTGAGGAGTTAGCCAGGTGGAAAGCAGAGAAAGCAGGTTGGATTTAAGGTGGTAACAGTGAAGATTAAGAAAGGTTCATGGATTGGAGATAAATTTAGGCAGAAGACTCCATAGGACAGAAGAAATCAAGAATGATTCCCATGTTTCTGGCTTCTATCATAATACTTACAATGCTTCCATGCATTTACTTACTTACAGATCTATTTTCCTCTAATAGGCACTAAGCTCCTTGAATTCAGGGACAGTATCCTATTTGTGTCTCTTACATGTATAAAAGTATCTGTCTGACACATGGACATCCAAAGAATATTTCATGAATGGATGAATAAAAAAATTAAGTGAGGATATTAAGGACAAGATAGATAACTAAGGCCAACCTCACAAATAAGGTAACTTTTAAATCACCTTTTGATGTGGTTCCCAAATGATGGACCAAAAACTCCTTATACCAGACATTCAGAAAATACACATTCCCCAGCTTTGCTGAGGAATTTTTTCCTGAAAATTCCAATTGACTGGGTCTGAAAGGAATCCAGAAAGCTTTTCGCAGGGAATGTTGATGCTCAGCCAGCTAGGTTTGGGAATCACCATCCAAAGCAGTACTTCTCCAACTTAACTTATTTCAAGATACAGATCTGATAAATTCCCATTAGAAACAGTAGTGATTTCAGGCAGAAGGTGAGGCCAATAGGGCAGTGGTTCTCAACCTTGACTATACTGGAATCAACCGAGAAACTTTTAAAAAATACTGACCTGTGACCACTATTCCTAGAAATCCTGATTTAATTGGCCTGGGGTGCACCACCGGCTTCGGGAGGTGCAAACATTCTCCAGGTGATTGTAACGTGCAGCCCAGGTTGAGAACGTCTGACCTCCGTGGGGGGGCATTACCAATTAATTGAGAAGCACTGATCTAGACCAGTGGCTCTCAAACTTAAGTTTGCATTAGAGTCACCTGGAGGGCTTGTTAAAACCAGATTCAGAAGTTCTGGAGTGTGGCTTGAGAATTTGCTTCAGAAACAAGTTCCCAGGTGAAGCTGATATTGCTGGTCTTAAGCCCACACTTTGAGAATCACTGACCACTGGTGGTTAACAAATTACTGGGAAGAATTTATTAATAACCTGTTAGTGTATTAACAGCTGTTAGTTCCAGCTTACCAATAATAAAGAACAAAGACGATCCAAAACTGACTCCTCCACTTTACCCAATCCATCCTCAGCAACAAAGATTGACACAGTTTACACAGTGCCTTCTCATTCTCTTGTACTGCTTTTGATCAGCACAAAAACTTTTCAAAGTAGATATACAGGGTATAATTATTCTCACTTCAGAGATGAGGAGAATATGGTCAAAGAAATTAAGCAGTTCATGGTGACATAACTAATTAACGGCAGCCCCAAGGCACGAGACACTACTGGCTTCAAGTCCAGTACATTCTACCGAAAGATGCTCCCATTCCCTTTTTCTCTAGGCCTGGGCCATGCCAGGGAATCTGGAATATAGCTGGGAAGGATCTGGGACTCTTCAGGTGGTTTTGATTAACATCCTGAAAATTCAAATGAACTGGACCAAGTCAGGCTTCCCCCAAACTCCTCAAACTCCATAGAAAATTTCATAAGCCAAAGCCCACACCAAGACTCCATTAGCCTGCCAATTTACATTCAAAACCAATACCCCAAGGAAATCATGAATTGGAATAAATCTGCATTCCCATGGCAAGAAGCATAGGAATCTTCCTTTCTCTCTTCTAATATTTTTGTATGTGCACTTACTGCATCCTCTCATCTACCTTGCTGTCTCTTCCTAACGTAGGTATCACTCAACTGATCAGCTCTTTTTGTAACCTCAGAGATCCCCATCCTTTTGAAGTCACAACCCCCTGAGTAGAACACATGAAATCATGGCCTTATTATTTTATCATCTGTATCACTTTTGGAGGGGATTAAAAAAACAGAAATTGTAGACTATCAAAACAATTTTTTAAAGAGGTAAACTTTCATTAATTAATTCAAAAATGCTTATTGAGTGCTAATGCTCATTTTATTTGAATGATTAGACTGGAGAGTTATTTGTGTTTTTTGTTTGTTTTTGGAACTGGTAATAACAAAATAAAGTTTAAAACAGAAAAATACTACTTGCCTGCTAAATGAAGAATATATGATTAATTTTGAAGAATTACTTAACAATTTTCACAGATGACTTTTAGAACACTGAATTACAGATATCCGGAAACCATACCATATTTACAAACTTTCAGGGTTAAATATGATAAAATTCTAGACTTAAGCTTCTTTATCCAAATGAATTAATAATAATATTTCAATTAAGACTTTAATTAGATCAGTATTTTAGATGGGCTGACTCTACTTCATCACAATAAACATTAAGCCCAGGAACCATACACCACAAAGCCTAGAGTACTTTGGCAAATTAAACAAAACCATTAGCTGATGGAAGGCTTGTTCTGGAAGTATTTATGGCTGCGATCCACAGGGATGCAGATGACTTTCCGAAGAATGCCACACCTCAACAAGAGGAGATAAAGGAAAAAAGAAAAACTCACACTGGGTTTGTTCACTGCTTACTGGTCCAAACTGAGGAACCATGAAATAATTTCGCAGTAAAGTTCCAAACAAATATCTGACTACAAAAGAAACTAACTAAAAAAGAAATGGTAAGAACGCTATCTACTCGTGAAGTAGTATCAGTATCTCAGGGAGAAGAATAGTCTATGTACATCTCAACTGTAACTGGTGCCAACATGTGACTACCTGGAGCAGAAGAGCATTTCACAAAAGTACAGACGATGACGTGATTAACATGATCAGGTGAGGCTGCAGTAGAACCTCACTCCACACCTCAGTGCTGAAGAACGTTCAACTCACAGCAGCTGCCTGCCTGTGCTCTGGTCATTGATTAGCTCTATCACCATGAAATACTTAATGTCTTCACCTCAGCAGCTAAGCATTTGTGAATAAACCCACTCGGGTTATCAGGCTGTGAAATGTCTGCACAGATTACAAGGATCTCCTTTGTTGAACAACTCTCTCCTCAGAGGAGGATGGATACAGTGAAGGGGGTGAGGGGAAGAACACCAGACCAAGTAATTCTGTTTCTTTTCTGGTGATTGGACATGAAAGCTTAAGGGAAAAACAGAAAAAAAAAAAAAAAAAATCAGTCTGCAGAAAGAGGAGGAATGATGAAGCAGGCATTTGGAGTAAAGCAGTTTCAGTACTTTCCTTAGGTTCTGCTACACGCCTACCCTTGGACTCTGAGGGATCCCATATTTTGAGAAATATTCCCCTTTTCTATTGAAGCTAGTTCAAGATGGTTACTGTTTTACACACACATGCGCGCGCACACACACACGATCTAATAAGAAAGAAAAGGGACGCTGCTGAGCTCTGTTTAAGATGAAAACAGATTAATAATTGGTTTTTATTCTCCATATAGTTCATTCTATTAGGTCAAATCTCTAAGAATTCAGTTTTAGAACATTTAGTATTCCCACATTGTACCCTGGGGTTTCAGGACAGCCCTCAAAGGTGAATGAATTATTTATCCCTGAGTTCTCAGGGGACAGAGTAAACTACTAACAGCTGACAGGTAAGTACCCCATTGATCTAAATAAAGAGACTGACTATGCATGCAAGTCACTAAGAGAGGAAAACACTGAGGTTCCCTGCTCTATAACTTTTTTAAAAAAACCGTAACTGCACAGATTAGAGTCCATTACTTCTACAAGGTTCATGACAAAGAGCAGCCGCTTCCTGCTGTACCTCCTCAGCCCTTCACCTCAGAGGCAATCACTTTAAATTCTTTTAGCTGTTTCTTCTGATATTTTAGTCCATATTTTCTAAATAATACACACACAGAATTCATTGATTATTTTCATTTTCAGATTTTATCTTCTGACTTCCTACTATGGAAGATGAGGCAAAGCAACATTTACATTAGATGCTGTATAAATATATACAGCAAAATCCACTCAGTTGCCTTTTGACACTGCACAACAGACTTTTTAAATTATAATGCAAATTAACTGACAAAATCCATAAATTTTCTGTTGGAACTAATCAGCACAATTCAGAGTTCAAAGCGGTGACTTCTACTGCATTAAGCTAAGGCTTAACATTCCTCACTCCTTTTATTTATTTATTTATTTATTTTTACAGTTTCCCAGAGTGGCCTTTTTTTTTTTAAACATCTTTATTGGAGTATAATTGCTTTACAATGTTGTGTTAGTTTCTGCTGTATAACAAAGTGAATCGGCTATATGTATACATATATCCCCATATACCCTCCCTCTTGCATCTCCCTCCCACCCTCCCCATCCCACCCCTCTAGGTGGTCACACAGCACCGAGCTGATTTCCCTGTGCTATGCAGCTGCTTCCCACTAGCTATCTATTTTACAGTTGGTAGTGTATATACGTCCATGCCACTCTCTCACTTCGTCCCACCTTACCCTTCCCCCTCCCCGTGTCCTCAAGTCCATTCTCTACATCTGCATCTTTATTCCTGTCCTGCCCCTAGGTTCTTCAGAACCATTTTTTTTTTTTAGATTCCATATATGTGTGTTAGCATACGGTATTTGTTTTTCTCTTTCTGACTTACTTCACTCTGTATGACAGACTCTAGGTCCATCCACCTCACTACAAATAACTCAAATTCATTTCTTTTTATGGCTGAGTAATATTCCATTGTATATATGTGCCACATCTTCTTTATCCATTCATCTGTCGATGGACACTTAGGTTGCTTCCATGTCCTGGCTATTGTAAATAGTGTTGCAATGAACATTGTGGTACATGACTCTTTTTGAATTATGGTTTTCTCAGGGTATATGCCCAGTAGTGGGATTGCTGGGTCATATGGTGGTTCTATTTTTAGTTTTTTAAGGAACCTCCATACTGTTCTCCATAGCAGCTGTATCAATTTACATCCCCACTAACAGTGCAAGAGGGTTCCCTTTTCTCCACACCCTCTCCAGCATTTATTGTTTGTAGATTTTTTGATGATGGCCATTCTGACCAGCGTCCTCACTCCTTTTAGATCTATTTCTTCATGTGCTTGCATTAGGTTTTGAATTAGACATGGATTTGATGTGATTCTTAAAGAAAAATGTTAGTACTAAATAATTCTGAAAAATGTTCTGCAGTTATAAATCAAGGTATTTAAAATCCAAAGTCTTACACATTTTTTCTAATTAATGTATGTGGTTTCATTTTATAGGAAATTATTTTCATTTTTCACCTGGCATTTAACTAGCAAAGTTATGCTTCACTTCATCAAAAGATATTTCCAGTATGAGAATAATTACCTTAAGAATTTTCTAATTTAAACAAGTCAAATGGAAAAAATCTTTGGGGACATATCAACGAACTTGGGAGTTACTGGTTCATACCTACAAATATCTTAACCATTAGGAATATAAAGCTTAAAGAGATTTAACAGCAAAGTGCATATTACGATTGTAGAAAAAAATAAAAATATCTTTCTGTAACTTTAGTTAACAATTAGGATACCAATAAAAGATTCCAAGTTTTGTTCAACAGTAAAATTTTGCAATCTAGTCATTACTGACTTAAATACAAGAGAACAGCAAGTTTTCTCCTTGAAAAATATCATTTTATCTCAGTAGGACTTTCCGTTTTAAATTTGGTTTTATTAATTACTACTTCAAACATAATTAAAGTGAAAACCTCATTTAAATACAATCTTTTGCAGGCTTTTAATATCAGAGTGACCAAAGGATATCATAAATTTTCATATAATTTAAATTCACTTATATTTATAAACAATTATTTAGTATATCCATGCCCCGGATGCCAGGGACAAAACAAGGAAACAGATAAGTCCTACCCTGTAATCAGGCAACATGCTTTATTAACATATTTGGTACTAAAATATCCTTGCAAGAATTAAACAAAGGTGTGAATGCAAATGTTCTCATTGTTAAAAAAGAAACCAAAGACGACTACATTAAGATGCTTTCTTAATATCAGTGATGAGGTTTACTGAACCTTTGCTACAAAGCAAAAAATGTGATAGAGTTACAAAGACATTTGTATCTAAGATCTCTGAAAGGCATGGAACATTAAACAACTCTTGGATCATTTTAAGAATACAGTGGTAGTTCCCACAAATATTAACAGTTAGTATCATATCATTAGCCACACAACTTCTTGCGGTTTGAAGAACAAATGTAGAGGAATTAAAAGCAACTATCTTAAAAGATGAAGCAAAATGATCATTTGAAGCCTGCACAGGCGCTCACATTCAGCCACATTTCTTATCTATTTACTTTAACTGACCTTTTTTTGTGAGTAAGGGGGACTAGGTAAAGTTGAAATGAAAGGTTTGTGAGACAGAGTACATATTCAGCTATACTATCTGTTTACTTTGGCTGACCTTTTTTTATGGGGAAGGGGAAGAAAAAGAAGTATCTGCTCGTGGAAATCTCTGTGCTAATAATCATAAGGATCAAAAAAAGCCCATCATGCACACCAAAGTAAAGACACTTACTGTATAAAGGCAAATCCCACGAGAGTAAATGTGACAAAGATAAAAGGTATTTCTGTGTCTGCTGCTTTGTTAGGCTTCTAAATTTACTACAATCCACCTAAAGGCCATTTTCACACTTATGCAACATAATAAAGCTATTTATCTTATTTTACAATTAAACATTATAATTAAATATCACATTTAATAATTAATTTAAAGGTATTGATAGTAAGAAACATTTTCAGCATCTTATTTTACATGAGCAAATACAGATTATTTTTCTCTCAAATGTTTTTATTTTAATTACCAACCCACAGAAAAATTCAAATAATATACTGAACATCCATATACCCTTCATCTAGATTTACCAGTTGTTAAAATTTTGCCACATTTGCTTTATCTTTCTCTCTCTACACATACGCATATAAAATAATATCTGCTGAGCTATCTAAAAATAAACTACAGACAACATGACTTGAGTCTTTTAGTGATTCTGCTTGTTTTCAGCAATTTCGATCAGAAATATAAAAGCCCTAGGCTTACAAGATGTTTTCAGGTATCAAGTAACATAAAAAGACTGGAAATAGAAGATCTAGGTTCAAGTTGGCTCTATGTGACATCAGCCAGTCTTTCTCTCTCTCTGAGTCAACTGTCTTCTGTATAAAATGAGCACACGCCCCACAGTAGTGTTGTGTGAAAATATAAGTTAGACCCAGGTAACCAAAACTAAGAAGTTAAATGTAAGAACAGATATTGATGTGGAAGGATTTTTGGCATAATAAAGACTCATCTCCCCTTGGCCCTATCCCACTCAGTGTTCCGACTGCCTGAAATCCAATCCAATCGGGGCACTTCTGACACTGGAGGAAGGGGAGCCAATTCCTAACTGTAGCGACTGTCATTGCCACTGCAGGACCTTATGCCTGGTCCCTGCCCACCAAATGCCAGTATTGTCTTCCACCATTGCCACAAAATCAAATATGTCCCCACTAAGAACTACTGAAGGTGTAACTTAAAGTGTAACTAGGAAAACATACACGTTAAGCCTTAAGCCCTTTTACCTCTGTATAAATAAATGGGTAAGAATGTTCTTCTAGAAGCCCATGGAGACAATGTGAAAGTTCCAGAAATCTAAGATGCACTGAAGGGAAAAAACATTCTGCCAAGGGGGCAGAAAGCCCCTGAAAGGAGAAGAGGTAGAGAATGCTTACGTAAAGTTTACCTGGTGTATACCTTTCCTTTCCAGACATTTTTCAATGAAAATGTAGATATATGCACATATAATTAGAGAAGTTTTTAAAAAATCAATAATTATTAAGATAGCAAGCATCTAGGTCTAGGGCCAGCCCCAGCAGAGTGCTGGAGCCAGCTCATTCTGGCTTGTGAGAGCTGGATGCGCACATCTCTTCCCGACCCCATGTTTACTGACATCATAACACACAGGTAGCTTGATACTGCCCTGGTGGGCGTATTGACACCACTGAACTCCTATCTCAAACACTACACATCAGGCTCCCCCCACCCACCTAAAGAGCTGGTTGTTAAATATCTATCAGCACACCACTGGTCAGCCCTCACTGTGTTTTATGTTGAATAATAAATTGTTAATAAATTCAAATGGTGTCATTATCAGATCTACACACAAGAGAAGCATTGATAAAATACTCTTACCTTGTATTTATATTTTTAGAACTCAGAGCTAGAACTATGAATGTAAAAGTTATGTACTGGAGAACATGCTGACAACAAGTTTCACACTGTCACTAAGAAACTGAACTCCAAGGAGGCAGGGGCCAACAAAAGGCCAGGTTGAGGCTGCCTGTTTTGTTGTCGTAAAATAAAAATTATCTTACCCTTGAAGACTAGAGCTGAAATGGGCCTCAACCCCACAGAGATGCTCTTCTGTCACCATCCATTCTGGCGATAATAATAATGACTATAGTAGCAAACACTTATATAGCATTTACTATGTGCCAGAATTTGTGTATATTAACTCATCTAATCCTCACAGCAATCTTAATGCAGTAGGTACTATCGTTATCTCCATTTTACAGATGAGGACATTGAGCCACACAGTTTTAAAATAACTTATTCAAGCTTATACAGAGAGTTAAAGGCAGTCTGGCTTCATAGTCTGTGGCCATAACTCCTGTGTTACCCGGGAATGTGCCAACCCACAGTTAGTCCCTTCAACATGTATCTTTCACTACCCCACATCTATTTTTGTGACTACATATCTCCCACTACGCCAACACAACTGACATGCTCGGGGTTCCTTTGTGTGCTTCTATTTCTCTTTAAGCCTTTGCTTTTATCATTTCCTCAGCAAGATATTCCAAACTGTCTACCACAATGGCTGACAGATAACAGCCATTCTGTAAAATATGCCTGAATTTTAAAGCAGAGTACAGTTGTACCATTTTATATCCAAAAAGGAGCTTAACAGTTGAGTTGGAAACATTAAAATTGCTGGTATGGGCAAAGAGTTTCACATCATACAAGCTGTAGATGAGTACAGTTTGAAAACATTGGAATTAAAATTCACTTCATATTTTTCTTGCCAAGAAAAAAATCTGTAAGTCTAAAAAAAACCCTGCTATTTGGTTTATTATTACCAAAGACCACCGATTTTAAAATGTTTTAAAGGTTAGAATATTTATAAAAGTATCATGAAACAGAAAAGTGTTACTCTGTTTGAGGCTAAACTAATTGTTTTAGCTTTAGCAATTTATGAAAGCTATATCTTTATCTGAGAAATATTTGCTACAACATGGAAAAGACAAAATATTCTTCCTAATGAAGAAACATAATTATAGCAGCTTTTATTTTTATTTGGCTTGTTGATTTCTGCCTGTGTTTATGAAATGATCTACTTGGTATAAAACCAAACACTAGCATTTAGAACTCAAACCATACCTAGGTGTGGCTGGTACAGCAAACACGGCTTGACAGAAGAAGCAGTAACCTAATGGAAAGTACATCAGAAGAAAGATAATATGCTAAAACCTATGGTGATAACATTCATAAAAGAATGGAAATAATCCACTCCGAAATATTTTAAATTTAGTACTATCTTCAGTGAAGTTTAGAGAGAACCAATGTCTATTTTTACAGAATATATTGCCCATCAGCTGAAGAGAGTTCTGATATTTTTTCCAAAAGGTTGGAGTTTTTATTTAACCTAAATCATACAAAATAATTTCAAATCTGTTTTATATATTACTTTCTAGATCTTTATTACTTACTTGATGAAGCATAATGAACTACTATACAGGTAAAGGACTTAAAGATTTTCCCTATTAGATATGATAATATATCCATGTAAAAAAATATGGAACTTGTAATTTATAAAACTAAAATATCCATCATAGTGTCGGTTTTGATATAATGCCCACCATATAAACTATTTTAAAAGCTTAAAAAACTAAACAAAATATAAATTAGCAAGTAAATGAAAACTTACATTTGAAGAGTTTACGTTACAAAAACTAGCCATACAGAATCTAGAGCGATATCTGTATAATTAACAGTGCTAAAAACTAAACAGGTTACTGTTGGTCTTATGTCTCAAATCTTTTTTGTTTTAAAATAATTTTTCTGCCACTAAAAATATCATCAATCCACTGAGATTTAAAATTCTTCAGAGGATAAATTTAACTCGTATCACATGGTGTAAAAATCTACCCAAAATGCACCTTTTCTGACCTTTCTAATGAGTGGTCACCACACAAAAGTAATGAGAGACTAAACTCACACAAGGCATTAGTACAATTAAAAGTCGTATTTTCAACATGTGATGAGTTACAAATATGCATACAAATACACATACATTCAAAAATTAAAGTTTTTCAAATCATTTTGTTTTCTTTTTTCTATTCATTTTCCTTTGCATAAGAAAGCCTTGATAATCCAACATTTGAATATACGATTAGTAGCCCCAGTTACATTTAGTATGAAGGTGGAACAGTAATAGTAGCTAGAATGTATGTTAAAATTAAAATCCTATTTCTGGAAGTAAAATGATGTCGCTTCTATATACTGCCAGTGAAGCAATTTGGTTTAAGTTTTCTTACTCCACTTTAGACTGGGAAAATGTTTACCAATTTTGTAGGAAAAAAGGAGAACTCCAGGTTTCAGACTTGACTAGAGATACTGTTCTCATTAACTGAGACAAATAATGTAGATAAATAAGCAAGCCTTGCAGAGGGAAGGAAGGGAAGAAATAAAGAGCTCAGTGTGAGATGCTTGTTTGGACACTAGGTGCCTGCATCCAGCATAGAGCTGAATAAGCAGGCCTGAAGCCCTCAACAGAGGTCAGAGCTGGAAAAGGGGGGTGGGCATTATCACTTAGAATGGACATGTAAAAAAGTACTAAGCCAGAGTCTGCCAAGTTTAAGGGGGAGAGAAAGAGATTCCATGATGAAGTACAAAAAGGAAGGGTCAGGGAGGATGAGAAAAAAAAAAAAGAAGAAGAACATTGGAATCCCTGGGGTAAGGAGTTTCAAGAAGGAAGGTGTGATCAACAATTTGAAATACAGCAGCGAGGTCCAGTGTGACAGGTGCTGAGAAGTGGACTGGATGTGGTATTACTGAGGTCAATGATGGCTTTTGACAGAACAATTTCAGTAAAGAAGTGTGGCTAAAGCCAGCTGTGGGCTTAGGAGTAAATGGACATATAGCCATAAGTGCCTAGGACTATACACTTTCAAGGGTCTACAAAAATGTCTAAGAGCTGAAAATTAAAATAAATTTTTAATTAAATGTATATAAATTAACATTATTAACTGATAAGTTTTGTATTAAACATTTCATTCCATTTGAAAACAATTTTTAAGTTAGAGTTTTTTACTTCACAAAAATTCCTAAGTAAGCATAATAATTGCCAAGAAATCATAATCAATCGTAAGTGAGCCACTCATTGCCAAATGACTTCAAAAGCCAAAGTATAAAAATCTTTTCAAGATAATTAGCCCTGTTTAATCAGTGATGTGGATCCATTTTACAGATTCAAATGATATGGGGTAAGACCTCCAAGCAGAGCACCCTGGGACTGCAGAGCTTTTATGGCCTTGGTGAATGGAGCTTAAGGCGACACTAAAAGCTTGGCTAAGAAGGAAAGAAAAGTTAAAGGAAAACACAGGATAAAGGAAGGAGTTACAGGCTGAGGAGAAAGCCAGTAGAGAGTTGGAGACTGAGGATGTAACAGAGAGAATAGGTAATTTAATGGAACAAAGTGCTGAAGGACACAGAAGTGTATGGGGTTAAGAGCACGCATGTGCAAGGCTTCTGAATAGCAGAGGAGGAACGGATAGGTATAGATTTAAGTAAGTTTACAGGCTTGCAGTGAAAATAGATAATCTGTGCTTGCATCCTACAATTATTTTTTTTTTAAAGAGAGATAAGGTTGTTTGCTGAAAGTGCAGGGAATAGGGCTGGGGGGATGGTGGCTTGAGAAGAGAAGCAAAGGTTGGAAACCGAGATAAAGAATTAACACAGCATTTTCAAGTATGTTCTCTTACACAGTTCTTATGATCACCTTGCAAGCTTATGAGGACAGATATTACTAATTCCATTTTACATAGTAAAGAAACCTGAACTCTAAGTTATATAGAAAAATTGCCTATTTGAAGTCTTTTTCAACTATGTTTAAGATCTCGTATTACCTAATTATAATCTCAATTTTTCCAAATGCTTACAAATCTAGCTCTGATGCTTTTGATCTTGTAGTATGTCATAGAACCATGACCTAAGCCATCTCTCTCTCCCCAGAAGCACTAAACATCTATCCCCCAATCTCCAGTCTTGCTCAGAATTCAGGAAAGAATCAAAGCCTAATTCTTAAAAGTGGAGAGAAAAAAAATCTATAAAAATACTGAATCACGGGCTTCCCTGGTGGCGCAGTGGTTGAGAATCTGCCTGCTAATGCAGGGGACACGGGTTCGAGCCCTGGTCTGGGAAGATCCCACATGCCACGGAGCAGCTGGACCCGTGAGCCACAACTACTGAGCCTGCGAGTCTGGAGCCTGTGCCCCGCAACGAGAGGGGCCGCGATAGTGAAAAGGCCCGCGCACCGCAATGAAGAGCGGTCCCCGCACCGCGATGAAGAGTGGCCCCCGCTTGCCGCAACTAGAGAAAGCCCTCGCACGAACCGAAGACCCAAACACAAACAAAAATAAATAAATAAATAATAAAGTAGCTATTAAAAAAAAAAAAAATACTGAATCACTATGTTGTACACCTGAAACTAATATAATATTATAAATCAACTATACTTCAATAAAAAGTGAAGGGAATATTAAGACACTGAGCCAAAAACTGTAATGATTTCTGAGCATAGTTAGGTACCTACAAGATTTTAGAGTACTGCAGTTTGCATTCAAAAGCCCAGTTTTAACATATTCCCGAGTTAAACCTACATCAACAAAGGTAAGGCATCTCCCAACTGGGTGTTTCAGGATACTTAAGTGTATAGATAAAACAGGGAGTGGTCAGTAGAATTAAGATCATAATGACAATTCTGAAAAGAAAGAATAAGTAGTCACTAGGTTTTCCCCTTTAGTTAGAAACAGAACAGTGAAATGGATTTAAGACGTCAAAAGATTAATGCTCCCACCTCAGTTGTCAAGACTTTGGCAATCAGCTTTAAACACCAGAAAAGACTTTGAAATCCGAGAACTAGATTCTATATTCGGAAATCCCTTTTGAGCCCACAGGTGACACTATGTAAGAGAGAAGATTCCAAGTTCACTCTTCATCTTGCTCAGCCTACCTGGAGGATCTCACATTACTGATCCACACCAGATCCACATCTGGTTGACATCCTCGCCAGCAGTTTCTCTGACATACTGCATGTTCTGGGGTCTCCTCCTGTTTTGGGTGGGCTGTTCCCTTCTTCCTTCCAACATTAATTCCCTCCTGAAGATAGTTTTTTGTTTTGTTTTGTTTTTGTTTTTTTGCTTTTCTTTCTCTAAACTTATCACCCTTTGATTGATGCATTCCTATGGACCAAACCATCAGTAAGTTAATGGTCTTCAAAGCCATATTTACAGCCCTAACCTCCAGCCAATGATCTAGCTCCAGAGATGCACTTTGGAAAAGATTGGGGTGGGTGGTGAACAACCGATAAGTTTTCCTCCTGTCTGCCAGGTTGCCGTTTTTTGGCTCCCAGGCTAAAAATTCTATAATCACTCCATACTATTTTATACAGACTATTAAAGAAAAAAACTGGTTATGGTACCCTTTTAATTGAGAGCTGAAAGACAGTGTGATTATATTTCCCAGTTTGTCTGCCTGCTTGTATTGGATCAGACAAAAAAACCAAGTTAGAGCATGTAATTTCTCCCAAGGCATTGTTCTAATTTATTGTTAGAATTACATTCTACACTAACAAAGTTACATAGCTTCTGCCATATCAAATACTGACTCAGAAGTAAAGGGGAGAGGAATTCTAGGTAGTTTGAAGCAATGAGGCCATGTACATCCAAACCTCTTAGTGTATCCTCACAAAAACCAATACAGAACAACAAAAAGAACAAATAAAACTCAGGCTTCAACACATCCAAACTTGTAATTACATGTAAAAAAACAAAACAAAACAAAAAATCCCCCAGAGTCCCAATGTGCATTCTCCCATGTTCCAGATCTAAGCTTTATTGGACAGCAAGGGCAATTTAGGAAAAACTGAATAGAACAGGGAAGAGCTAGGATAAGGTCTAAAACTGATTTAGAGCCACCACCAGAAAGAAAAAGCCCATCCTATGGGTGAAAATATTGAAAAAAGCCTAGCATAGAATAGAGTACAGATTTTAAAGTACATAGGACACAAGGAGCTATTTTAGGAAGTTAATAGTTTAAAGGGAAAAGAGGATTAAAAGGAAGGAAAGGTACTAATCCCAAACCATCAATCATGTACATGGATATGCAGAAACACATAAAGTCTTAATCTATTTTTTAAAAAACATAAAAATAAAATGGATACCATAAACTCAAACATTTCACCTGACAAAAGACCACCTCAGGGGCTTCCCTGGTGGCGCAGTGGTTAAGAATCTGCTTGCCAATGCAGGGGACACGGGTTCGAGGCCTGGTCCGGGAAGATCCCACATGCCACGGAGCAACTAAGCCCGTGCACCACAACTACTGAGCCTGTGCTCTAGAGCCCGAGACCCACAACTACTGAAGCCGGCACGCCTAGAGCCCGTGCTCCGCAACAAGAGAAGCCACCGCAGTGAGAAGCCCGTGCACTGCAGTGAAGAGTAGCCCCCGCTCGCCGCAACTAGAGAAACCCCACATGCAGCAATGAAGACCCAACGCAGCCAAAAATAAATAAATAAATAAAATAAATTTATTAAAAAAAAAAAAAAAAAAAAAGACCACCTCAAAAAAATAAATAGCAAAGTGTAAGAAAAACTGTAATATAACATTCTAAACTGAATATCGCTAAACAAGCATCTGGGGACAGGAAGGAAAAATAATTGACCTAGATCAGTGTAGTATAATAAGAAATATATTTGATCTTGGTCCGCAGTTCCTGGCACAGAGCTCCTAAAACCCCTGGAAGTTCCTGAATGATAGGAATGTCTTCTGTTATTCATAAGGAGTCCCTTTGGAACACACCTGAGTTTATGCTAATGAGGTGACTTAGGATGGAGTCCTTACATAGTCTCATGTGATTAGAGGGCTGGAATTTTCAGCTCCATCCACTGAACTCCCAGAGAAGAGGGAGGGCTGGAAATTAAGCTCTATAAAAACTCTTGAACAAGATTTGATGAGCTTCAAGGTTGGTGAACTTACCCATGTGCTGGCAGGGTGGGGCACTCCAATTCCATGGAGACAGAAGCTCCTGCACTCAGGACTCTTCCAGACCTCACCCTCTGTACCTCTTCATCTGGCTGTTCATTTTTATCCTTTACAATATCTTTTATAATAAACTAGTACACATAGTGAATGTTTCCCTGAGCTTTGTGAGCTATTCTAGCAAATTATCAAACCTGAGGAGGGGCTCTTGGGAACCCCAATTTACAGCTAGTCAGTCAGAAGTACAGGTAACAATCTAGGCTTGCAATTTGCATCTGAAGTAAGGGCAGTCTAGTGGAACTGAGCTCTTAATCTGTGGGATCTGATGTTATCTCCAGGTAGATAGAATTAGAATTGAGTTAACTTTGTAGGACACACCATTGGTGTCTGCTGAGAATTAGAGAATTTCTTGGTGTGGGAAAACTCCACATACATCTGGTGTCGGAAGTATAGAGCTTTCCCCTTACAATCAAGAATTCAAAAACAAAGAAAAGAAGTGGACAAAAACAGGAAAAAGTGAAATAGAGCTAACTGGACACAAGAAAGAAATAGAAGAAAAACGGCAAATTCATATCAGAAATGAAGACAAAATTACATGGTGCTCAAAGAATAAATTTACACAAAAATATAAGGACATCAAAGACAGGAGAAAAATAACCAAGGAATGAAAATGAGACTAAAAACGTATCAGAGAGAAAGTATCTGATATAGAAGACAAGTAAGAGAGATTCAATTTATGTTTAATTGGAGTCCCTATAGGAAAGAAATGTAAATCAAGGAGTTCATATTCAGCTAAGCTATCCTTCAAGCATCGAGACTACAGAGAAATAGTTTTAAATATGCGAGAGCTCCTGAGAAGTCTGTACCCATGAGCCCTTCTTGAGGAATTTACTAGAATATAAACTTCATCAAACTAAAACATGATGAGGAAATTTTAGCAAAAAGATTGATGATGAGCATTTAATATATATAGTTATGTACCTAAGATGAAAACAAAATTGGAGACAAGACTGGAAGAATAATATATAATATGATATGTATTACATGTTATATGTGGTATGTTCTAACAAAATATAAATAAAACAACTCAAAATTTGATGCAAAAGGGAGAGTAAAAAAAAGGAAGGTAAAATAAGCTCATCGGTTATTGTACATGCAGTAAGTAGGAGTTAAAATAAATACCATTAAAAACTCACAAACCTGCAAAAATCCTCAACAAAATACTAGCAAACAGAATCCAACAGCACATTAAAAGGATCATACACCATGATCAAGTGGGGTTTATCCCAGGAATGCAAGGATTCTTCAATATACGCAAATCAATCAACGTGATACACCATATTAACAAACTGAAGGAGAAAAACCATATGATCATCTCAATAGATGCAGAGAAAGCTTTCGACAAAATTCAACACCCATTTATGATAAAAGCCCTGCAGAAAGTAGGCATAGAGGGAACTTTCCTCAACATAATAAAGGCCATATGTGACAAACCCACAGCCAACATTGTCCTCAATGGTGAAAAACTGAAACCATTTCCACTAAGATCAGGAACAAGACAAGGTTGCCCACTCTCACCACTATTATTCAACATAGTTTTGGAAGTGTTAGCCACAGCAATCAGAGAAGAAAAAGAAATAAAAGGAATCCAAATTGGAAAAGAAGAAGTAAAGCTGTCACTGTTTGCAGATGACATGATACTATACATAGAGAATCCTAAAGATGTTACCAGAAAACTACTAGAGCTAATCAATGAATTTGGTAAAGTAGCAGGATACAAAATTAATGCACAGAAATCTCTTGCATTTCTATACACTAATGACGAAAAATCTGAAAGTGAAATGAAGAAAACACTCCCGTTTACCATTGCAACAGAAAGAATAAAATATCTAGGAATAAACCTACCTAAGGAGACAAAAGACCTGTATGCAGAAAATTATGACACTGATGAAAGAAATTAAAGATGATACAAATAGATGGAGAGATATACCATGTTCTTGGATTGGAAGAATCAACATTGTGAAAATGACTCTACTACCCAAAGCAATCTACAGATTCAATGCAATCCCTATCAAACTACCAATGGCATTTTTCACAGAACTAGAACAAAAAATTTCACAATTTGTATGGAAACACAAAAGACCCCGAATAGCCAAAGCAATCTTGAGAACGAAAAATGGAGCTGGAGGAATCAGGCTCCCTGACTTCAGACTATATTACAAAGCTACAGTAATCAAGACAGTTTGGTACTGGCACAAAAACAGAAATATAGATCAATGGAACAGGATAGAAAGCCCAGAGATAAACCCATGCACATATGGTCACCTTATCTTTGATAAAGGAGGCAAGCATATACAGTGGAGAAAAGACAGCCTCTTCAATAAGTGGTGCTGGGAAAACTGGACAGATACATGTAAAAGTATGAAATTAGAACACTCCCTGACACCATGCACAAAAATAAACTCAAAATGGATTAAAGACCTAAGTGTAAGGCCAGACACTATCAAACTCTTCGAGGAAAACATAGGCAGAACACTCTATGACATAAATCACAGCAAGATTCTTTTTGACCCAGCTCCTAGAGAAATGGAAATAAAAACACAAATAAACAAATGGGACCTAATGAAACTTAAAAGCTTTTGCACAGCAAAGGAAACCATAAACAAGACCAAAAGACAACCCTCAGAATGGGAGAAAATATTTGCAAATGAAGCAACTGACAAAGGATTAGTCTCCAAGATTTACAAGCAGCTCATGCAGCTCAATAACAAAAAAACAAACAACCCAATCCAAAAATGGGCAGAAGACCTAAATAGACATTTCTCCAAAGAAGATATACAGATTGCCAACAGACACATGAAAGAATGCTCAACATCATTAATCATTAGAGAAATGCAAATCAAAACTACAATGAGATATCATCTCACACCGGTCAGAATGGCCATCATCAAAAAATCTAGAAACAATAAATGCTGGAGAGGGTGTGGAGAAAAGGGAACCCTCTTGCACTGTTGGTGGGAATGTAAATTGATACAGCCACTATGGAGAACAGTATGGAGGTTCCTTAAAAAACTAAAAATAGAACTACCATACGACCCAGCAATCCCACTACTGGGCATATACCCTGAGAAAACCATAATTCAAAAAGAGTCATGTACCAAAATGTTCATTGCAGCTCTATTGACAATAGCTAGGACATGGAAGCAACCTAAGTGTCCATCGACAGATGAATGGAAAAGAAGATGTGGCACATATATACAATGGAATATCACTCAGCCATAAAAAGAAATGAAATGGAGGTATTTGTAGTGAGGTGGATGGAGTTAGAGTCTGTCATACAAAGTGAAGTAAGTCAGAAAGAGAAAAACAAATACAGTATGCTAACACATATATATATAAACTAAGGGAAAATAAAGGTCATGAAGAACCTAGTGGCAAGACGGGAATAAAGACACAGACCTACTAGAGAATGGACTTGAGGATATGGGGAGGGGGAGGGGTAAGATGTGACAGGGTGAGAGAGTGGCATAGACATATAGACACTACCAAGTGTAAAATAGATAGCTAGTGGGAAGCAACCGCATAGCACAGGGAGATCAGCTCGGTGCTTTGTGACCACCTAGAGGGGTGGGATAGGGAGGGTGGGAGGGAGGGAGATGCAAGAGGGAAGAGATATGGGAACATATGTATATGTATAACTGATTCACTTTGTTATAAAGCAGGAACTAACACACCATTGTAAAGCAATTATACTCCAAATAAAGATGTTTAAAAAAAAAAAAAAACGAACTAACAAACCAGATAATAAATGGTTAAATTTTTTGAAAAACAAGGGACTAATGATAAGGATAGCATTAAATCTGTATATTGCTTTGGGTTGTATGGACAATTTAACAATAGTAATTCTTCCAATCCATGAGCACAGGATATCTCTCCATTTCTTCGTGTCTTCTTTAATTTCTTTCATTAATTTCTTATGGTTTTCAATAAACAGGTATTTCACCTCCTATATTAAATTTACTCCTAAGTATTTTATTCTTTTTGATGCAATTGTAAATGGGGTTATTTTCTTAATTTCTCTTTCTGATAGTTCATTATTAGTATATGGAAGTGCAACAGATTTTTGTGTACTGATTTTGTATCCTGCAACTTTACTGAATTTATTAGTTCTAACATTCTTTATGGAGTCTTTAGGGTTTTCTAGATACAATATCATGTCATCTGCAAATAATGACAATTTTACTTCTTCCTTTCCAATCTGGGTGCCTTTTATTTCTTTTTCTTCTTTAATAGCTCTGACTAGGACTTCCAATATTATGTTGAATAAAAGTGGCAAGAGTGGGCACCTTTGTCTTGTTCCTGACTTTACAGGAAAAACTTTTAGCTTTTTTACTATTGAGTTTGATGGCCACTCCAATGGCATTTTTCACAGAATAAAACAAACAATCCTAAAATTTGTATGGAACCACAAAAGACCCTGAATAGCCAAAGTAATCTTGAGAAAGAAGAACAAAGCTGGAGGCATCATGCTTCCTGATTTCAAACTATATTACAAAGCTATGGTAATTAAAACAGTATGGTACTGGTCTTGTAAAAAGAAACAGGTAGGACTACACCAAACTGAAAAGCTTCTGCACAGTAAAGGAAACCATCAACAAAATGAAAAGGTGACCTATGGAATGGGAAGAAATATTTTAAAATCATATATCTGATGAAGGGCTAATATCCAAAATATATAAAGAATTCACACAACTCAATAGCAAAAAACCAAACTATCCAATTTTAATAATGGGCAGAAGATCAGAACAGACATTTTTCCAAAGAAGACATAGAGACGGCCAACAGGCACATGAAAAGTTGCTCAACATCATTAATCTAGGGAAATGCAAATCAAAACTACAATGGCTGTTATCAAAATGACAAGAAATAGTAAGTGTTGGAAAGGATGTGGAGAAAAAGCGAACCCTTGTGCACTGTTGGTGGGAATGCAAACTGGTGAGGCCACTATGGAAAACAGTACAGATGTTCCTCAAAAATCTTAAAATAGAATACCATATGATCCAACAATTCCACTCCTGGGTATTTATCTGAAGAAAACAAAAACATTAACACAGAAAGATATATGTATCCCCATGTCCCTTGCAGCACTATTTACAATAGTCAAAATATGGAAAGAAAGTGTCCATCAACAGACGAATGGATAAAGAAATTGTGGCATATGTATACAATGGAATATTATTCAGTCATAACGAAAGAATGAAATTGTGCCATTTGCAACAACATGGATGAACAAAAACAAAAACAAAACAAAACAAAAACAAATTCACAGATAGAACAGAAGATTGGTGGTTGCCAGAGGCAGCAGATGGGGAGAAGGAGAAGTGGGTGAACTGTTTGCAGTGTTTTTTTTTTAAGTTTAAATAAAACAAAATAAAGGGAATAAAAGCATTACAAAATTTATAAGACCAAAGGAAGCCACTGAAACAAAGAAAAAAACTTACCTAAATATAAATTTTTTAATAAAAGAGCAAAAAAACCCCAAAGCACAACAAAAAATACACCACACACAGAAACAATGAACAGAACATAATACACATAATAATCATAACATAAAATAATATGACAGACTTGCTATCAAACATATTTTTATCAAGAAATATGAATAGGTTAAACTTGCATATTATAATAAAAAGATTTTTGATTTAGCTTGCCAAGCAAAACCCAAATATATGCTCTATACGAAAGACATACTGGAAACAACATGGTTCAAAAAAACTAAAAATAAAAGTATGGAAAAAGGTATACCTGGAAGATGGGAACAATATGAAAGCAGGGGCAATGGTACTAAGAAGAGATAAAGCATAATTAAAACTAAAAAGCAATTAACTGTGTCAAAGAAAGAGTCTCTTTGATGCTAAAAGTCTCAGTTCACTAAACGTATGTTGTAAATATCTATGCACCAAATAATACAGCATATGGCTTTACAAAGTCAAAACTAGAAGAGATTCAGGGAGACATAGATAGAAGCCCACTGATAATAGGAGATTTTAACATTCCATTCTCAGTACAAAATGGATTAAGTGGACCAAAAATAGGAAAGGATACAGAAGATCTAAATAACATAATCAATTAGTAGAGTTTATGGTTATATATTTAACTTTACAGTGTGATAATAGAGAATATACCTTTTTCTCAATTGCATATGTAACATTCACAAAAATTGATCATTTATTAGGTTCTCCTCCACAAAAAAATCAACATATTCCATAAAACAGAATGACTAAAAACAGTGTTCTCTGATCACAATAAAACTAGAAATTATTAACAAATTTTCAAAAATTAAAAGGCACTTTCATGTGGAAATTAAATAACTTCCTACTAAACAACTTTTGGGAGAAAGATGAAATACAAATAGAAGTTACACATTTTTTTAATGATAATGAAAATAATTATATATCAGAATTTATGAGTTACAATTGAAATGAAAACTAGAAGAAAATTCATAGCCGTAAACACTTTATTAACAAAATGAAACAATAAAAATAAGTAAATTCCCAGATCAAAACTTGGAAAAAGAAGAAAGTAAGCCAAAAGAAAGTATCAAGAAGGAAATAAAGATAAAAGCAGTAATTAATGAGGTACTGAATAGAAAAACAGTAGTTCTCATTAATAAATCAAAATCTTGTATGCTGAAGAAAAAATAACGAAATAAACATGCCATTAGATAACTTAAAGTAGGAATCACATATATACAAAATCAGAAATGACAAGAGTGAAATAACCATTGAATCAGAAGAAATTAAAAAATCATGACTCTACAGACATCCGTATAAATAAATGTGAAACCTATAAGCAAAGGATAATTTCCTAAACTCCCATTAGAGATAGACAGTTTAAACAGACAAATTTCCATAGAAGAAATAAAGAAAGTTATCAAGAAGTACTCCACAAAAAGAACCATGCCTGGATGGTTTCACAGGGAAAATCTACCAACGCTTCAAAAACCAAATACCCTCTGTGTTGTACAAATTGTTCCAGAGCTTAGAAAATGTAGAAAAACCTCTTAATTCTTTTTTATGAAGCAATTAAAACACTGATACACAAACCAAAAATTTAAAAAAAGAAACAGAAAAAAACCCCTATGTGAACCCTGTGTGGCATGGGATCAGAATGAGGGGTATGATTACAGGTACACATACAAATATAGGTCAATATCACCTTCAAATATTGATGTAAAAGCTCTAAATAAAATACTAGCAGACAAAATCCAACACCATAGTAAGATAATGATACACAAAGAACAAGAGGGATTTAGTCTAAGAATGCAAGGTTGGTTCAATCCATTAATATAATACATTATATTAATAGCTCAAAAAAAAAATCATGATCATCTCCATAGATGCTGAAAAAGCCTTCAACAAAACTTACGATCAATTCCTGACTCTAAAAAAAAAAAAACACTCAAGAAAACTGGAGTTGATGCATACTTTCTTAGCATGATAAATAAGTATATACACTTTGTCTTAAAGTCAGTATCTTACTTTTAACAAGGAAACACTAGAGGCATTTTTACTAATACAAAAATTAAGACATCCTCTATAACACTATTTAACACTGTAATATAGGTATCTGCCAATGCAATTAGATAAATCAATTAGGGGCATCAGAATTGGAATTGAAGATGTAAAATTATATTTATAGATGATATGATCACAAACTTGGAAACCCCTAAAGAATCCATGATCTTGGGGCTTCCCTGGTGGCACAATGGTTAAGAATCTGCCTGCCAATGCAGGGGTCATGGGTTCGAGCCCTGCTCTGGGAAGATCCCACATGCCGCAGAGCAACTAAGCCCGTGCACCACAACTACTGAGTCTGAGCTCTAGAGCCCACGTGCCACAACTACTGAAGTCTGTGTGGCAAGAGCCCATGCTCTGCAACAAGAGAAGCCACCACAATGAGAAGCCCATGCACCACAACGAAGAGTAGCCCCCGCTTGCCACAGCTAAAAGAAAGCCCGCGCTCAGCAACGAGGACCCAACACAGCCAAAAATAAAATTAATTAATTAATTAATTAATTTTAAAAAAAAAGAATCAACCATCTTTAGATGGTAGAGAAACAGGGAGTCTCAAACACTGCTGCTTGGAATGGAAACTGGTATATTCCTTACGGACAGGAATTTGGTAATATCTAACAAAACTATATATATATATATATATATATATATATATATATATATGTTTACCTTTTAATCCAGCAATCCCACATCTGGGAATATATTCTGAAGCTAATTCTCTAGTGATGTGAGTGTATGTACTTACAAGGTTATTATTCATTGTGGCACTGTTTATTTATAAAATATTTGTAACAAGCTAAATGCCCATATGTAGGAGACTAGTTGAATAAACTATAATACGTCTACACAATGGAGTATTATGCAGAATGAAAAAGATCTCTATGAACTGATATACAGTGATTTCTAAACTACTTTCCGAGAATTCCAGGGTAGCAAATAGGTAAATATATTGTGAATAATAAGAATCAGGAGTTTTAAATCTGGAAAAGGAGAAAAAGTAGAATGAACCCTGTGTGGTGTGGGATCAGAACTGGGGGTATGATTAGAGATACACATACACATATTAATACATAGATACACACGTGCATACACATACATAAACGGTCATACATATATATTCACAAACATACATACACTCATGCTGATTTTTTCATATATAACAATCTTAGCCTTAAGATTCACATAATTAGACTGAAGAAATAAAATTTCATAATTTTTAAAATTTAAATTTAAAAGATACTGGCTATTCAATTTATAGCATAGGAAGATATTACAAGGAACAACTGTCAGGAAAAAAGGTTTTTAAACAGAGCAATCAAGCTAACCTTTAAATACTAAAGAATTTACTCATATATGTGGCCAGATCATAAAAACAGAAAAATATTAATCTCAGTGGCAAATATTCTTATGTGCCCAGCTCAGATTATTTTTGTATTAGTAAGATAACATATTACCCTTCAGAAAAGCTGCAAAGATGCAAATGGTACTTGGTATTTCACAATGAAACATATCAAAAGCCACTGTACCTTACAGTAAAATCATAGGAGCAAGAGGCCAACACAGAAGCATGAAATGGTGAAAACTACAAAAAAAACACAAAAAACCCTTTTTGAGGTTAACTGTAATTATAACATGCTACTTCATAAGGTCATTTCCATGAACATTATAATAAAGTTCATCTAACTTAACCAATTTTGTGAATACATATTATGATTGCTATTAGCACAAGTATCAAATAAACATTTAAATGTTAAAAGTTTTTAAATAATTTTTATGTTATTTGTATATCACATCTAATGAAAATGATATGAAGGTCAAAAACCGCAAATTTAAAGAAAGTAATATTTAGTAATAAACATGTTTCACCAGGCTGCCCATTGCAATTTTATTTCTTCCATGTTTTTCTTACCAGTACTTTAATAGTTATATACACATAAAATAATTACATTTGAATGCTCTTCATAGTTTGCAAAATACTTTCACTACATTACCCTATTTCATTCTCAGAAGCACTGTGAAATATATACAGAAAATATTTTTTAACTACTAAAACCTGTGTGCCATGAAAAAACATCAGGGCACTGTGTCTCATATGTTGAGTTGTAACCAGTAAAATTTAAAATATTAACTACAATTTAGAATTTTTTAAATAGGAATAACATAATTATCTTAATGAAAAGATCAAAAAGGTACCTTTTTATCCTTAATGTAAAAAACAAAGAATGAAATTGGGAAATGTCCCTTAATAAGATGTTTTCCACAGTGACTTAGCAAAATTTACCTAAATAAAAGCTGGGAAACTAACTTAAGTCACCTTATACCTGACAAATTTGAGGGGATCAGCAGAAAAAAGTTACCTCATCCTCTGCTGTTTACAAAGTGGAAAACTGTCTATACCCTAAACTTCTGAGAACATTCATATATACAATCATGTTAGGGAAAATAGAGAATTAACTCTCTCTCTGTGCAAGTTTCAACAAAATAAAGAAATCTTCCCACTGAATGAAAAATTGTAAAGAATATAATACTAAAAGTAAATTACTATAGTTAAAAAATATTAAAAGGAATAGTAGAATGGGGATGACAGAATGAGAAAAACATTTTATTTAATCCTAAGTACTGCTCGACTACATTATTACAATTCATTCAATAATTATTCCAGTATTTTACCCAATTTTATCTTTCAATATTCATTATCATTCATTGGATAACAAAAACATGCATAAAAAAGAATCAATAACCCCATCCCCTAAACACCTTTTATATATACTTCATTAATTATATTTTTGTTCTATGTATAAAAAGAAAAGATAAAAACTTACTTTCACTCTCCTAATAGCATAGGTGTGACCAAGAAGTTCAAATACTGGTTGTCGTACATTCCTCAAGTCCCAGCCTCTCAAACTACAATCAACTGCCCCTGTCACTAGCAAATTCTGAAAACAATTCAGAGAAAAGTAAAGTGTGACATCTTTGCAATTAAGCAGTACCCAAGCTTTCCTACTAGAAACAGTGTCTATTTTCTGGTATTTATTTAATCTGATCCCAGGAGTCATTCTTGAAAAGTTATATAACATTATAGAAAGGAGTCAGAATATACATCAAAAAGCAAAAATTAGTAGGACTTGAGAGAAAAGGAACTCAATATGCTTTAGGCATATGATGGAACACTATACACAACAGAAAAAGGCAGAGTCTCAAACAGCATTGTAGATTTTCCAATCTACTTTTAGGAATATTAATAAGAACATAAGATTTTAAAAATTATACCTGACAAATGAGCCCACCTTTCTTTTCAGCATCCTCTGAGGTTTCTACCAAGCATTAAAAGGCAAGAGGCCGGCTAATTTACAAATATTTGAAAGTGCAAGGTATAAATTAAATTTTTATGTTTTTCTAATTCTAAATCAATCACTGTTCTCAACTCTCATGGGCCATGTCTTAATATAATATGTAACACTATCTGAGAATTTATGCAGAAAGTGGTAAGTCTCCTATCTAGTCAGGTTTTATAAATTCTGCTATCTAGCACCCTAGGTGAACCCAGAGTTCATGGCTGAAGAGGCCAAGAGCTGCGCCCGCACTCAGCCCCATTCCACATCAACCAAGGCAGTAATCTATTGTCTGAACATTTTCCACTTCAATATAAGCTCCTCTGAAAAAAACCTGCAATGATTTTTTTTTTAATTTTTAAACTACTCTCAAGTATATATCAGCAACTTTTTTAGAATTCCCAAAAGTATAACACACAGTCCACAATTTCGTTTTCCTATTTGGAAAATTCATGAGAGAGATTTGAACTGTAGTCATCAGCACTGAAAATTTTATTAAAATCAAGTATTATTTTGAATATGTTCTATATTTTTAAAATCTATTTTATTTCTTTCTATTTAAAGAACTCAGCCGATACAATGTTCTCTTAACCTTCACTGATTACTTTAAAAGTGGGAAAAACAAGGCATATGTTATACTTATTTGTCATAGTCAACAGACTGCTTCAGGTACATAAATATATTTAAACAGCATATCAACACATATTTAATCCATTTCTATTTCTAATTCATATGCTCATATGGTTAGCTGAAGCTCTGCAAAAAGTTACAAATGGACACTGCTATCCTTACAGAAACATGAAGCTTGGTTAGGCTTATAAGGGAAGATGAAACAGAAAATTCTAAAAACTGATGGACTGTCAAATTAAAAATCAAGTTACAAATAGTTCAGCAGCCTCACTAGCAAAATGAACAAGAAATGAAAGCAAAAGATGATACAAATTGGCAGGGTTAACAGCAATAAAGTAAAAAATTAGGTAACTTGTAAAGCAGTTTCCCAAATAAACAAGTAAGGCTGCACTATTGAACTTTTGAGAACTTCTGTTTCTTATTCAGCCTGTTTTATGTGCACTTAAATCCAATTAATGCTAATGCAGGTCACTCACAATCATCAATTAGAAACGGAAGGGACTGAATTTAACTTAATGGTCCATAAACACTATCAAAGTCCACATAAACAAAGATAAAATAAAATCTAAAACATTTCAACATTAGGAAGGGCTCAGCAGCTCAGGATAGAACCAGACAGGGTACCTCATTGTATTTACACCAGTCACAACTCAGAATTTCTGCCTGATGTGCTGGAACCACAGTTCTGACTCCTGTTGTCTTCACATCCCAAATTCTCAAAGTCTGATCGCCTGGTGAAAGAGGAAGACTTGATCACTTTCCATCACACCACTTGGATACTCGGTACCCATGACAACAAATCAGGGGAAAACACACCACTTTCACTATCAGGATACTGCCACCTATAAATCATATATACATTGTTTTTGTACTATAATAATGCATAAGACATACTAAAAGTGATGAACTACAAAAAAATAAGGCACCATGATAATGTTTTTAGATCTACTCAAAGCAGGAAAATCTAAATCTCACACTAAGACAAACATAGCAGTGATTAAACACACACCCAATGCATTTTTCTTCAGGATAGGAAAAGGCCCTGAAAATCTTTGTTTCTTGTAAATAAAGTCAGCACCCTTTACCAGCATATTCTATAAGAAACAAAATGGTAATAGTTTTACTGTTAAATGTGTGCAAAATCTACCAAGTTGAAATGGATAATTTTCAAATCTTAGCTTTTACATTTATTACATTTTAAAGGGCCATCCGAAGGTATATTTTTCACCTTGGAAAAAACAAGTTGAGAAAATTTGTCATTATACTCTGAATTACTACAAAAATGATTATACTCTGAATTATTATACTCTGAATTACGCTGATTACTACAGGTAATACTCTGAATTACTACAAAAGTGATTTATATCACATAGCTGCACGAAGTCAACCCTGATCAAATGTTTTACATGCTGTTTGCCTTCAATTTTGTAAACTATGAGGAAATAACAAAATGACCAGATGAAAAACCCTGAATATATGTATATCTACATCAAAATTAAATTACAAACAATAACTGATCATGTGAGAAACCTAGTTCAGCTTAATGAAAAAAAGAAAAACAATGTGATGGCAGGCATAGTCTTGATTCCATTTAGTAGTTGTGTGACCCTGCACAAGTTATGTAATATCTCTGAGACTGATTCCTCATTTCTAAAAAAGAAACAGAATGACTACATGCATGATGGTATAAGAATTTAGTGTAATAAAGTTTCTGTAAATCGTTAGCATGGTCTCTAGCATATAGTAGATACGCTAATATGTGGTATATAAAAATGCTAAATTTTAGGACTTCCCTGGTGGTGCAGTGGTTGGGAATCCGCCTGCCAATGCAGGGGACACGGGTTCGAGCCCTGGTCTGGGAGGATCCCACATGCCGCGAAGCAACTGAGCTCGTGCACCACAACTACTGAGCCTGTGCTCTAAGAGAGCCCATGAGCCACAACTGCTGAATCCCGCGCGCCTAGAGCCCGTGCTCCGCAACAAGAGAGGCCACCGCAGTGAAAAGCCCGCACACCGCGGCAAGGAGTGGTTCCTGCTCTCCGCAACTAGAGAGAGCCTGCACGCAGCAACAAAGACCCAACGTAGCCAAAAATAAATAAATAAATAAATAAATTTATTTTTTTTAAAAACTGCTAAATTTAAAAAATTTCCTTTAGTTACCTACATACAATTTCCTATCATCCCAATTCTAAATCATACATCATTTACCTAAGTTCAAGAGTTTTAGACCATTTTTTTCTGATTTCTTTGCAAGTTGTTTAAGAAAGATAAGAATTAAATTGTTGGTGGTAGTGAAATGTAGAGGTTAAGAATGGGGGCTTTGGAGCTCCAGAGCTTGGTTCAAATCCAGCTCAATCATTTGGTAGCTGTTGACGTTTAGTCAAGTTACTTAACATCCTGGATTCTTACTTTCCTCACCTATGATAAAATATCTGTCTTATACAGACCCACAGACGTGAAGGACAAATTAGTGGTTACCAGTGGGGTGAGAGAAGGGCAGAGGGGCAATATAGGGGTAGGGGATTAAGAGGTACAAGCTATTAGGCATAAAATAAGCTACAAGGATATATTGTACAACACAGGGAATATAGCCAATATTTTATAATAATTATAAATGGTGTATAACCTTTAAAAATCGTGAATCACTATATTGTACACTTGCAACTTATATAACATTGTACCTCAACTATACTTCAAAAAAAAAACAACAAAAACAAATCCGCCTTATAAAGTTGAAATGAAATAAAGTTTTAAAAATAAAATAACAAAACATAATCATGATTAGAAGTCATTCCTGTCCCTATTAATAACATGAATAAATAATAAACTAATATTTATTGAATGCTTACTATATGCCAAATGCTGGTCAGCATTTTACATGTACAGTCAGTCCTCCATATTCGTGGGTTCCAAATCTGTGAATTCAACCAACCATGGGCCAAAAATATTCAGGAAAAAAAAATTCCAGAAAGTTCCAAAAAGCAAAACTTGAATTTGCTGTGCTGGCAACTATTTACACAGTATTTACATTGTATTAGGTATTTTAAATAATTTGGGGATGATTTAAAGTATACAGGAGGATATGCATAGATTATATGCAAATATGATGACAATTTATATAAGGGACTTGAGCATCTAGGGATTTTGATATCCTGGGAGGGTCCTGGAGCCAATCCCCAACAGATACCAAGAGATGAATATATTAACTTTAAAAACATCACAACAAGTGAGGTAAAAATTTTGATAAAATAAAAAGTAATTTTTGTAGTAATTTACAAATGAGGAAACTGAAGCACATGGAGCTGAAGTAAGTCAGCGGAGAGGAAACAATGGAATCAGGGCCTAGAATCGGAACCCAGGCTGTCTGGCTTCCTAGCCTGTGTCAACTATAACTACACAATGGTGCCCCCTAACGTTGTCGGAGGAGAAGTGCCACGTGATCAATGTTGGCGAAACCTTGAGGAATTATTCTTTTAATTTATACGTTAATTACTTTATAAATTGGGGGAAATTTTAATAGACACACACAGATAACATTCTGTCATATTTGCCCCACAATTATTTTAGAAGTAAAAGTAACAAAACACAACAGACAGTGTTGAAACCTCTACTGTATTTCCAACCCCATTCCCCATCCTCCTTGCCCAAGGCTACCACAATGCTGAATTCGGTGTGCCTCCCTGTAGTTTGTGTTTTGGTGATACTTCTACAACATTTTTATGTATTCATAAATATGTACTATTGTTTGCGTGTGAGATTAAAATTTTTTTTTATTTAAAAAGCATCATCCTCTTATTTTACAAAAGGTTGAAAACCACTCTGATAGAAGAGAGTGACTAACGTTTTTGAATCTAGCTAAGGATAGTGGGGATGAGACCGAATGATGAGTTTGAAAGTACCAAACGGAAATGGTTCAGAATCGGTATAGACTAGAGCTCCCAACATTTCAGGGGTCCTAATAATCATCACTGTCTGTGGTCTAGCCACCAGTCAGTAGAATTTCTTTCAGAAGTCTAAGTAGCTTTGATAAGATGATCTTTCATGACTTTCCCTAACCTTCAGAGTTTACAGCAGGGTGGTGTGGATGTCCAGAGTTTGGTCTGCCCAGCAACACCCTTCCAGGAACAGCACCCTCTTTTCACCATGTGATTCCAGAAAGACCTATGGCTCAACACAATCGACTGGCCAAGGACAGGTCTAAGCAAGGCCAGTCATACTATCTCATTTTCTGCCCCTGCCACAGCTGACAGGTCAAAAGTATCTACTTGGGATTTTTCTGAAGTATAACTGAAAAAACAATGTCAGTCCCTCTCTCACAGTAGAATTTACAGCTTATAAAATTGAGAAGCTGCTGGTGGCCATGTGTTTCACTGTATGGAGAAAGCTGGCCTGCAGAGTCAAGTCAACAAGCAGAGAAAAGTCCAGGTTAGAGACAGAGAATGTGTCCGGGGGTCATTTAAGCATCCCTTCCCCTTCTGGGGTTGCTTTTCAATAAATTCTACAAAGACCTAAGATTGCTCAAGTTCTATCACCTGTAGGCAAAGGCGAGCCCTTATCATCATGGAAGCAGTGAATGGGATTCACCTGAAGCTTCAAACTCTATAAAGCGTAGCCCCAGAGAAAAAGATTCGATTTGGCACAAGGCTTCCACTAAAACATAGGAAATGCCTAAATGATGTATACTAGCTTTCAAAAATTTATATGTAATACCAGGTCTGAAATCATAAAGTCTGCTATAAACCATGACTAAGCTTTGTTTAAAGTTCAATGAGCTTGTGTTCATCCTAATAATTACATTCCTCATAATTACATTTTATGGGTGTATGTGAATGCTTTAAAGTACCAAAATATTACAATAAACGTGGACTAGGAGATTAAGAAACAACTAGTAATTCCAGCAACAATATGGATGAATCTCACAAAACATAATGTTGAGCAAAAGAAACTAGACAAGAAAACATAAAAACAGGTAACATTAATCTATTACAAGGCAGTTCAGTAGTCACCCTCGAGTGGGGGTCGGGTAATGACTGAAGGATGTGAGGGGGGCCTCTGCGATGCTCTGTTTCTTGATCTGGGTGCTGGTACACAGAGGTGTTCATTGTGAAAATTCATCACATGCTTAAGATTATGCACTGTTCTGTATATGTATTATATAATGTATTGTTATGTATATAATATACATTATATATGTGTATTTCAAATTACTCTGGGACAATATTTTGGTTCTTCACCATCATATTCAAGCAATGCTGTTTAAAAACACCATGGCTTAGGTTGTCCCTTCTTGCAGTTAATTTAAAGGACACAAAAAAGTGAGAACTGCTCTGAAGGAGCTGAGAATTCCACTTCTGCTGCACACATTCGTCACTTCCTCCTCATCACTTTGCTTTCCAGGTAGGAGAGGGACCTCCTGGCCCACTGGTACCAGGACTCATTCAACTCTTTTAGCCCCCACGACATCTATATTTATATATTTTTTAAATTGCATTTTCCAGACAACTGGCCTTTCATTGTCAGCCAGACGTTTATCAGGGCCCTTGATAGTGCCATAGAACCACCTGAATTACCAGCTTCTCTTATCCGTTGCAGACTTGCCACTGGCTGCAGAACCAGTGAATTTAAGTGCATAATATGGTATAGGATGTACTGGCTACTACTATGTCTAATTCAAGTTGCAGCGTTAAGAAATTGGGTAAGGAGAATAAGTGTAAACAGTGAATCTGAAACTGTGAAGTGAAATGAGTAGAAAAAGGATGCATATTGGGCCCGAATAATTTATTTGAAATGCCAAATGCCTACCAGATGTAATATGACTTTTTTCTTAGAGTAGAATGATTTTTTTTAAACTACTGGACTCCACATATTCAGGCATGGCTATGATTTATGCAATTATATGGAGTCTGTAATAGCAGTAATTTAGTTTTCATGGTTCAAAAAAAAGTTTACTTCATATTAATCCTCTTTATGTAAAGAGCTCAAATATTCTTCCCTTTCATCTCACGTAATTTAGAAATATGAATTCTGTACTAATAGAACTTTCATGAACTAAACAAAACCAATGTCCTGAGAGAACTCTGCTAAGGAAGATCTAAATCTCTATATACTCCTCCCTTTTGGTCTGTCTTAACTTAGCTAATGATATATTTAGGTCTAGATTTGCAAATACCATACAACTTTGAAGGTGACCAGATTCTTGGAAAAACTCAAATGCTATATTCGCATATACTATCTTAAAATATAAACTGTTATAAGCAGTTGAAAGACATAATTAGCTATACGTGTGCCACAGGATTCGACATAAAACTACGTCTTGACTGCCTATCATACAAGCTTCTACCATTTGTAATATTTGTGAAGACAAATATTTTACAATACTGGGTTTCTCAACCATGAATTCTGCAGTTGAAACTATTTTTATGCAAAGATTATAGTATGTTTTATAGCAAGTTCTTGTCTGTAAGCAAGAAGACAAAGTAAGAGAATTAATTGATAAAGACCATAATATAACTCAAACTATAACCGACAAAACTGAGGAAAAAAACTAAAGAGTTCTCAATCCAAGGAAACCACTTCCTCTCTGAATTCAGCACTGAAACCATTCTGTCAGTTTTTTTTTTTAAAGAGATGAGTATATTTCTATTAAAACAAACATGCAATTTCCATTACATCAACAGAAATAAGCTATTTATTTAGGCATCTTAAACAGAGTGACACCATAGACTAGTACAGTGCTTTCCAAATTAGGCTGATCACTAGACTCAGCTGGGGTGATTAAAAAATGTACTTCTGGGGCTTCCCTGGTGGTGCAGTGGTTAAGAATCCGCCTGCCAATGCAGGGGACACGGGTTCGAGCCCTGGTCTGGGAAGATCCCACATGCTGTGGAACAACTAAGCCCGTGCGCCACGACTAGTGAGTCTGCGAGCCACAACTACTGAAGCCCACGCACCTAGAGCCCGTGCTCTGCAACAAGAGAAGCCACCGCAATGAGAGCCCGCACACCACAACGAAGAGTAGCCCCTGCTCGCTGCAACTAAAGAAAGCCCGTGCACAGCAAGGAAGACCCAACACAGCCAAAAATAAATAAATAAATACATAGACACATATATACATACATACATACACTTCTCAGAGGTATCTGATTCAGTAGGACTAAGATGAAGGCTAGAATTCTGTTGTTTTTTCAAGCTTCCCAATGACTCTGATGGTGGGCCAGGTTTCAGGATCACTGGACTAGTACGTTATTACACAAGCATGCATTCCAGATTCTACGTGAAGGAAGTTACTCTAAAACTCTGTTCTCAGAGTTTTAGTTTCTAGATAAGCACTGACTCTTAATCCTTAGAGCACATACGCACGCAAAGGCCATTCAGATCTTCCTCAAATATGCCCTGCTCTCTCCACATCCCCTCCCTCTGCTTCCCACTTCTCATCTCCTAACTCTTACTTGTTCATAAGGTAGCAGTTTAAACACTATTTCCTCAGAGAAGCTTCTCCGACCAGCCAACTTTGACAAGCTCAAGAATCCTTTGTTATGTTTCCACCGAATTCTGAGCACACAGGTTAATCATAGGAGGCACCACTCAGAGGGCCCTTACTCTGTGCCAGGCACTGTCCTAAGCCTTTTGCTCATACTAATTCACTTAATCCTCATCAAAACTCCATGACATGGGTATTATTATCACCCTTATTTTTTAAATGAGGAATGAAGAGACGGAAGTTAAGTAGCATGACCAAAGTCACGTAACAGTGGTGAAAGCAGAATTTGATCACAGGGAGCCTGGTTGCAGGGTCCATGTCCCTAACCACTGTGCTGTGCCCTCTTCCTCAGAGAACTTCATGCTCCTGATCGTTATTGTTGCTAGGTTTTTCCTTAGCATCTCTCTTTCCCACTGGACTATACACTCACTGTATCTTCAGTGCCCAGACAAAGGCGGACATTCACTAAATATATGACTGACTCACTGACAATGTCCCTGTCAACAATCAAAATGAATCCTAAATATGTTTTAAAAATTCTGGTAAGATGATTATTCCCATATATTATATAATAATAATCAAAAAATTTTAGTGTTTGCTTGTGTAAGGTGCTCAGCTATGTCAAAGAATATACATGCCCTATAGGAAATATACGAAAACAAGTCAAGCAAAGAAAATATGCAAAGAAGTGCACTGTACACAGCTTGGTAAGCAAATTTTCTTATCTCTCTTGAAATGGCAAAGGCACAATGAGAGCTTTAGAGCTTACCCCGACTTTTACTATGCCACAAACCCTCCTTTTGTAGAGTGGAAGAAAAACTTTAAATCTTTTCAACTTTATTAAGTAGGCTAATATTGGAAAAATCATCATGGAGAAATATTTCAGGAAAATGTCAAATGCTTGATAAATAAACCTTCCACTGAGTTTCCTAAATCATAAAATCTGGCAGAAAATGGCTTTACTGTATTCAATTTTTTTTAAGGAACATAGCTTACAGCTCACAGGTCCAGTGCTAGGTTTCTGTCAAATCCCTTCTGATTTATTCCAAGCCTTGGATGTGCAGACAATTTAGTTCATATTGACCCCCTATCCATCTTCTTCACCTAACCAGGATTCAGTCTTGCCATTCTCAGTGTATGTAGCTGGGTACCACCCTCTCTCCCGTTTCCCATTCTCAACTGCAGGAGCTGAGCCAGGCCCAAGCCAATCAACACATTACAGCCTCCTCTCCCAGGCACAGTGATTAGTTCAGGAACATCCACACAGGCCATCAGAGCCCATGAGAGAAAATGAAACATTTTTAGATGTCTGAAAAGGAATCTCCCACTTTCTCCTACTGGACAGAAACAAGAAAGGATGCAGGGGCTAGAGCTACTGCCATCTTGCTATCATGTGGTACCTGATACTGAAACCAACTTAACAGAACACAGAACGAAAGAGAGAGCAAGAACAGTCTTTGAGCCCTATATCCAGCTGTGTGTACATAGCCAGGTGTAATTCTGGACATTTCAACTATGTGAGCAAATAAATTATCTTCTACCTTAAGGCAGTTTGGGTCAGAATTTCTTTCACTTTCAACCAAAGACGTGCTGGCTGGTATAACCACTATTTACATTCATTTCTAATATAACACATGAAGGTAATGTCATTAAACTGTCTTTTTTTTTCTGTTAAAGCAAATGGACATTCTGTTGATAAAAGGCTCTTTTTATATACTATCTATTTACAAAGTACAGATACCTAAGTTTTGTAATTATACTGCTAACTCTCTACACAGTCTTTTTCTGCTATTCAGTCTTACACACTGAATATTCTATATATAACATCCAGAGTCAATATTATGTATACTATGCTACACAAAAGGCCAATGTAATACAAAGAAGTGTGTGTGACTCAGCCTGAATAAAGGGCTAATATGTACAATTCTGCCTGACTTTTATTTTTAACATCTTTATTCGAATATAATTGCTTTACAATGTTGTGTTTGTTTCTGCTGTATAACAAAGTGAATCAGCTATATGTATACATATATCGCCATATCCTCTCCCTCCCACCCTACCTATCCCACCCATCTAGGTGGTAACAGAGCACCGAGCTGATCTCCCTGTGCGATGCAGCTGCTTCCCACTAGCTATTTTACATTTGGTAGTGTATATATGTCAATGCTACTCTCTCACTTCCTCCCAGCTTACCCATTCCCTTCCCTGTGTCCTCAAGTCCATTCTCTACATCTGTGTCTTTATTCCTGTCCTGCCCCTAGGTTCATCAGAACCTTTTTTTTTTTTTTTTTTTTTTTAGATTCCATATATATGTGTTAGCATACAGTATTTTTCTCTTTCTGACTTACTTCACTCTGTATCACAGACTCTAGGTCCATCCACCTCACTACAAATAACTCAATTTCATTTCTTTTTATGGCTGAGTAATATTCCATTGTATATATGTGCCACATCTTCTTTATCCATTCATCTGTCGATAGACACTTCAGTTGCTTCCATGTCCTGGCTATTGTAAATAGAGCTGCAATGAACACTGTGGCACATGACTCGTTTTGAATTATGGTTTTCTCAGGGTATATGCCCAGTAGTGGGACTGCTGTGTCATATGGTAGTTCTGCCTTCAATTTTTTAAGGAACCTCCATACTGTTCTCCATAGTGGCTGGATCAATTTACATTCCCACCAACAGTACAAGAGGGTTCCCTTTTCTCCACACCCTTTCCAGCATTTATTGTTTGTAGATTTTTTGATGATGGCCATTCTGACTAGTGTGAGGTGATACCTCATTGTGGTTTTGAGTTGCATTTCTCTAATGATTAGTGATGCTGAGCATCCTTTCATGTGTTTGCTGGCAATCTGTGTATCTTCTTTGGAGAAATGTCTATTTAGGTCTTCTGCCCATTTTTGGATTGGGTTGTTTGTTTTTGTGATATTGAGCTGCATGAGCTGCTTGTATGTTTTGCAGATTAATCCTTTGTCAGTTGCTTCATTTGCAAATATTTTCTCCCATTCTGAGGGTTGTCTTTTCGTCTTATTTATGGTTTCCTTTGCTGTGCAAAAGCTTTTAAGTTTCATTAAGTCCCATTTGTTGACTTTTGTTTTTATTTCCATTTCTCTAGGAGGTAGGTCAAAAAGGATCTTGCTGTGATTTATGTCATAGAGTGTTCTGACTATGTTTCCCTCTAAGAGTTTTATAGTGTCTGGCTTTACATTTAGGTCTTTACTCCAATCTGAGTTTATTTTTGTAAATGGTGTTAGGGAGTGTATTAATTTCATTCTTTGACATGCAGCTGTTCAGTTTTCCCAGCACCACTTATTGAAGAGGCTATCTTCTCTCTATTGCATATTTTTGCCTCCTTTATCAAAGATATGGTGACCATATGTGCATGGGTTTATCTCTGGGATTTCTATCCTGTTGCATTGATCTCTATTTCTGTTTTTGTGCCAGTACCATACTGTCTTGATTACTGTAGCTTTGTAGTATAGTCTGAAGTCAGGGAGCCTGATTCCTTCAGCTCTGTTTTTCGTTCTCAAGACCACTTTGGCTATTTGGGGTCTTTTGTGTTTCCATACAAATTGTGAAATTTTTTGTTCTAATTCTGTGAAAAATGCCACTGGTAGTTTGATAGGGATTGCATAGAATCTGTAGATTGCTTTGGGTAGTAGAGTCATTTTCACAATGTTGATTCTTCCAATCCAAGAACATGGTATATCTCTCCGTCTGTTTGTGTCACCTTTAATTTATTTCACCAGTGTCTTATAGTTTTCTGCATACAGATCTCTTGTCTCCTTAGGAAGGTTTATTCCTAGGTGTTTTATTCTTTCTGTTGCAATGGTAAATGGGAGTGTTTCCTTAATTTCTCTTTCAGATTTTGCATCATCAGTGTATAGGAATGCAAGAGATTTCTGTGCATTAATTTTGTATCCTGCTACCTTACCAAATTCATTGATTAGCTCTAATAGTTTTCTGGTAGCATCTTTAGGATTCTCTATGTATAGTATCATGTCATCTGCAAACAGTGACAGTTTTACTTCTTTTCCGATTCAGATTCTTTTTATTTCTTTTTCTTCTCTGATTGCTGTGGCTAAAACTTCCAAAACTGTGTTGAATAATAGCAGTGACAGTGGGCAACCTTGTCTTGTTCCTGATCTTAGAGGAAATGGTTTCAGTTTTTCACCATTGAGAACGATGTTGGCTGTGGTTTGTCATATATGGGCTCTATTATGTTGAGGTAGGTTCCCTCTATGCCTACTTTCCAGAGAGATTTTATCATAAATTGGTGTTGAATTTTGTCGAAAGTTTCTTCTGCATCTATTGAGATGATCACATGGTTTTTATCCTTCAATTTGTTAATATGGTTTATCACATTGATTGATTTGTGTATACTGAAGAATCCTTGCATTCCTGGGATAAACCCCACTTGATCATGGTGTATGATCCTTTTAATGTGCTGCTGGATTCTGTTTGCTAGTATTTTGTTGAGGATTTTTGCATCTATGTTCATCAGTGATACTGGCCTGTGGTTTTCTTTTTTTGTGACATCTTTGTCTGGATTTGGCATCAGCATGATGGTGGCCTCGTAGAATGAGTTTGGGAGTGTTCCTCCCTCTGCTATATTTTGGAAGAGTTTGAGAAGGATAGGTGTCAGCGCTTCTCTAAATGTTTGATAGAATTCGCCTCTGAAGCCATCTGTTCCTGGGCTTTTGTTTGTTGGAAGATTTTTAATCACAGTTTCAATTTCAGTGTTTGTGATTGGTCTGCTTATATTTTCTAGTTCTTCCTGGTTCAGCGTCAGAAGGTTGTGCTTTTCTAAGAATTTGTCCATTTCTTCCAGGTTGTCCACTTTATTAGCATTTAGTTGCTTGTAGTAATCTCTCAAGATCCTTTGTATTTCTGCAGTGTCAGTTGTTACTTCTCCTTTTACATTTCTAATTCTGTTGATCTGAGTCTTCTCCCTTTTTTTCTTGATGAGTCTGGCTAATGGTTTATCAATTTGTTTATCTTCTCAAAGAACCAGCTTTTAGTTTTATTGATCTTTGAAACTGTTCCCTTCATCCTTTTTCATTTATTTCTGCTCTGATCTTTATGATTTCTTTCCTTCTGCTAACTTTGGGTTTTTTTGTTCTCCTTTCTCTAATTGCTTTAGGTGTAACGTTAGGTTGTTTATTTGAGATTTTTCTTCTTTCTTGAGGTAGGAATGTATTGCTATAAACTTCCCTCTTAGAACTGCTTTTGCTGCATCCCATAGGTTTGGGTCATTGTGTTTTCATTGTCATTTGTTTCTAGGTATTTTTTGATTTCCTCTGATTTCTTCAGTGATCTCTTGGTTATTTAGTAGCATATTGTTTAGCCTCCATGTGTTTGTATTTTTTACAGTTTCTTTTCTGTAATTGGTATCTACTCTTATAGCATTGTGGTCGGAAAATATACTTGATACGATTTCAATTTTCTTAAATTTACCAAGGCTTGATTTGTAACCCAAGATATGATCTATCCTGGAGAATGTTCCATGAGCACTTGAGAAGAAAGTGTATTCTGTTGTTTTACGATAAATAAATATCAATTAAGTCCATCTTGTTTAATGTGCCATTTAATGCTTGTGTTTCCTTATTTATTTTCATTTTGGATGATCTGTCCATTGGTGAAAGTGGGGTGTTAAACTCCCCTACTTTTATTGTGTTACTGTCAGTTTCCCCTTTTATTGTGTTACTGTCAGTTTCCCCTTTTATGGCTGTTAGCATTTGCCTTATGTGTTGAGGTGCTCCTATGTAGGGTGCATAAATATTTACAATTGTTATATCTTCTTCTTGGATTCATCCCTTGATCATTATGTAGTGTCTTTCTTTGTCTCTTGTAACAGTCTTTATTTTAAAGTCTATTGTATCTGATATGAGTATTGCTACTCCAGCTTTCTTTTGATTTCCATTTGCATGGAATATCTTTTTCCATCCCCTCACTTTCAGTCTGTATGTGTCCCTTGGTCTGAAGTGGGTCTCTTGTAGACAGCATATATATGGGTCTTGTTTTTGTATCCATTCAGCCAGTCTATGTCTTTTAGTTGGAGCATTTAATCCATTTACATTTAAGGTAATTATCGATATGTATGTCCCTATGACCATTTTCTTAATTATTTTGGGTTTGTTTTTGTAGATCTTTCCTTCTCATGTGTTTCCTGCCTAGAGAAGTTTCTTTAGCATTTGTTGTAAAGCTGGTTTGGTGGTGCTGAATTCTCTTAGCTTTTGCTTATCTTTAAAGGTTTTAATTTCTCCGTTGAATCTGAATGAGATCCTTGCTGGGTAGAGTAATCTTGACTGTAGGTTTTTCCCTTTCATCACTTTAAATATGTCCTGCCACTCCCTTCTGGCTTGCAGAGTTTCTGCTGAAAGATCAGCTGTTAAGCTTATGGGGATTCCCTTGTATGTTATTTGTTGCTTTTCCTTTGCTGCTTTTAATATTTTTTCTTTGTATTTATTTTTTGATAGTTTGGTTAATATATGTCTTGGCATGTTTCTCCTTGGGTTTTTCCTGTATGGGACTCTCTGTGCTTCCTGGACTTGACTGAATATTTCCTTTCTCATATTAGGGAAGTTTTCAACTATAATCTCTTCAAATATTTTCTCAGTTCCTTTCTTTTTCTCTTATTCTTCTGGGACCCCTATAATTCGAATGTTGATGCACTTAATGTTGTCCCAGAAGTCTCTGAGACTGTCCTCAATTCTTTTCATTCTTTTTTCTTTATTCTGTTCTACAGTAGTTATTTCCACTATTTTATCTTCCAGGTCACTTATCCGTTCTTCTGCCTCAGTTATTCTGCTATTGATTACTTCTAGACAATATTTAATTTTGTTTATTTTGTTGTTCATCATTGTTTGTTTGCTCTTTTGTTCTTCTAGGTCCTTGTTAAAAGTTTCCTGTATCTTCTCCATTCTATTTCCAAGATTTTGGATCATCTTTACTATCACTACTCTGAATTCTTTTTCAGGTAGACTGCCTATTTCCTCTTCATTTGTTTGGTCTGGTGGGTTTTTACCTTGCTCCATCGTCTGCTGCATATTTCTGTCTTCTCATTTTGTTTAAATAAATAAATAAATAAAATTAAAAAAAAAAAAAAAAAAAGTCATTTTGTTTAACTTACTGTGTCTGTGGTCTCCTTTTCGCAGGTTGCAGGTTCACAGTTCCTATTGTTTTTGGTGTCTGCCCCCAGTGGGTGAGGTAGGTTCAGTGGCTTGTGTAGGCTTCCTGGTGGAGGGGACTGGTGCCTGTGTTCTGGTGGGTGGGGCTGGATCTTGTCTTTCTGGTGGGCAGGGCCGCATCCAGTGGTGTGTTTTGGGATGTCTGTGAACTTAGTATGATTTTAGGCAGCCTCTCTGCTAATGGGTGGGGTTGTGTTCCTGTCTTTCTAGTTGTTTGGCATGGGGCGCCCAGCGCTGGAGTCTGCTGGCCGTTGGGTGGAGCTGGGTCTTAGCGTTGAGACGGAGATCTCTGGGGGAGCTCTCGCCTATTGATATTACGTGGGCCCGGGAGGTCTCTGGTGGTCCAATGTCCTGAACTTGCTTCTCCCACCTCAGAGGCTCAGGCCTGACACCAGGCCGGAGCACCAAGACCCTGTCAGCCACATGGCTCAGAAGAAAAGCGAGGAGACTTCCCTGGTGGTGAAGTGGTTGAGAATCCACCTGCCAGTGCACGGGACACGGGTTTGAGCCCTGGTCTGGGAAGATCCCACATGCCGTGGAGCATCTAAGCCCGTGTGCCGCAACTACTGAGCCAGTGTGCCACAACTACTGAAGCCCATGCACCTAGAGGCCAAGCTCTGCAAAAGAGAAGCCACCACAATGAGAAGCTCATGCACTGCAACGAACAGTAGCCCCTGCTCACCACAACTAGAGAAGGCCTGCGTGCAGCAACAAAGACTCAATAATGAAGACCCAATGCAGCCAAAAATAAATAAATATTTTTTAAACAGAAGAAAAGGGAGAAAAAAGATAGAAAAAAATAAAAATAAATAAAATAATAAATAAAAAGAAATAATTATTAAAATAAAAAATAAAAATAATGAGAAAAAAGAGAGCAACCAAACCAATAAACAAATCCACCAATGATAACAAGTGCTAAAAACTATACTAAGATAAACATAAAAATCAGAAACAAATCAGTCGCAGACAGCAAACCCCAAGTCTACAGTTGCTCCCAAAGTCCACTGCCTCAATTTTGGGATGATTTGTTGTCTATTCAGGCATTCCACAGATGCAGGGTACATCAAGTTGATTGTGGGGATTTAACCCACTGCTCCTGTGGTTGCCTGGAGAAATTTCCCTTTCTCTTCTTTGTTCACACAGCTCCTGGGGTACAACTTTGGTTTTGGCCCCACCTCTACATGTAGGTTGCCCTCAGGCATCTTTTGGGAAGTCTGAGGTCTTCTGCCAGCATTCAGTAGGTATTCTGTAGGAGCTGTTCCACATGTAGATGTATTTTTGATGTATTTGTGGGGAGGAAGGTGATCTCCAAGTCTTACTCCTCCACCATCTTGTAGGTCCCCTGTACCTGACTTTGTCGCTATCAGATTTTACCTTTGGTCATGGTCAGTAAAAGAACAATTAAAAACAAAGAAAGATAATTTGGGGGCCTTAAATAATAATACAAATTAATAGAATTACATGCAATAGTAAGGTAAAGGAATTTTTAAAAATCTATCAGTAATTTATGGTTTTATTTATTAATACTTTTCCAATTTATACTCATTATTAATTCTAGTTTATTACAAATGCTACCAATTAGAGCTCCTAGATGACATGTCTTCACTGCTTCACTAGAAGGGAAGTATGTTTCAGGTCATTCTGAAGATGGATCTATTCTATACCACTAATTCCTTCCAGAGTTTGAGGCGAATCCTCTGAAAATGTAGAATATAAGACCAAAGGGCATCCCTACACTACGAAAATGATGTTAATGTCAAACTAATTCACATCCTTATAAGAATTTTAATTGACCTTGTACTAACAGTCTCTGTATTAGGGGTTTTCACCAATAGTAAAATTATAAAATGGTCAAATTATAACCATTATGCTTAACTGCAGTCATCTTGCAGATCTGATTCACTATCAACATGAAACTCATTAGCATTTCCATTAAAAGCATAAAAATGACTAACTCAAGTTATATATGCAGGCTAAAGGGTTAGTTAACTCAAACAAGTGTATTAATATTGCTATCATTTACTTAATACACACCCAGCCTTATGGCTAGTTGTGCCACAGAAAGACTGAAAAAAATCAAAGAAGAAATTTAGGCTTGGAAAAGGAAATGTGACAAGGAAAAATATATTACCAGTCCCATCCCCAAAGACTTGATATTTCAGAAAAGATTTGGTTCAAATTATGGACTGAGAAACTACAACTTACACAACTTAGAAAATTTAAGAATAGTAGTAATAATTTTATCAATGTACCTTTCTTCATTCTAGAAAATACTATTAATTTTAATCAGCAAACAAAACATTTTCTGAGTTACCTGAACCTCTACACACAGAAGTTATTATAATTCACTATTATCTTAGGATCTAAAAAAATTGCTTAATCTAAATGGGACGTATTTGTCTGTTCACAATTTACCTGGAGGTTTCCACTTCTGAGGTTCTCCAACCTAGTCATACTTCAGAATTCAGGGACATTTGGTCATTTTTAAGTTTTAGAATTAAAAAACATAATAAACAAATAGAAAGGATTTCTGTGATATTATATTTCCTGTGGAACCCACTCAACATAATTCAACATCTCAGGGCATTGATTTAGCTTATTAGCAAGAAAGGAGCAATTATCCTACCGATTGCCTATCTTCAGATGCTAGATAATGAAACAAGGAGACAATACAGGAAGCACTCTTCCCCTCCCCTGCTATTGTGCCTTCTCTCCTCCCCTAAATAACCACACTGTGCAAAAGACCTTCCATCCCTTTATCTCCCCTCAAGACTTATACCTGGGGTCAGCAAACATTTTCTGTAATGAGCCCAACTGTAAGTATTTTTGGCTTTGAGGGTCATTCAGTCTCTGTCATAACTACTCAACTCTGCCACTACAGCATGAAAACAGACATAGACAGACAATATATAAATGAATGGGCGTGACTGTGTTCCAATAAAACTTTATTTACATAAACTGCCAGTGGGTCATTTGATTTGAGGGCAATAGTTTGCCAACTTGTGCTCTATTCTAAGCTTTCTTCTATTTAGTCTTTCCTGGGTGCTCTGATTTACTGCAATGGCTTTAGATCCCATTTATGAGCCAACAACACAGTTTTTATTCATAAGGTCTGATTTCTCAGCTCCAAACTCCACCTGCTCTTGACAATCCCACATGTGTATCCCACAGGCTCAACATGCTCTAAAACTAACTCAAGATCTTCGTTTTCAAATGTATTTCTTATCTCAGTTATGACATTACCATCCATGAATTTGTCCTTGCCAAGAATCTAGGACTTATTCTTTATTCATCCCTCTCCCACGTCTTCCACATCTTATAAAATCATCTCGAAATACCACTCAAATCAGCCTACTTTATTCCATCCCTTCTGCCACTATCCTTATCCATGCCTTCATCTCTCTCTTGTTTCTCTGCATCCACTCTTGCTCACCTCCAAACTATTCTCTACACGACAGCCAAAATGAGTTTTTAAAAATGCAAGCCTAATCATATCACTCCCAGGCTTAAACCTCTTCATGTCTTCCCACTGTCCATAGGATAAAATCCAGAGTCTTGAATCCAGCCCACAAGGCATGATCTGGGCCCCTGCCTGTGATCCTGACCTCATTTTTACTACCCTTTTCCTCTTAGGCAACAGTTCCTCTGGCCCTCTTTCAGTTTCTTAAACGCATCAAGTTCTTAATTTTGAATATACTACTCTGCTTGGAATGTTCTCTCTTGCTATGCCATCTAAGGCCTCCCACTTTTCACTGAGCCAACTCCTTATTCATCCTAAATGAAAGTCAGAAACCTATCAAGCAAAAAATTGAGTTTTGACTACCAAAAAGTTTCAATGCTTATACAGTAAAAATTAAAATATAATAAATAGGTTAAAGGACAGAAAAAAAATTGAGAAAATATTTGTAACAGACGTAAGATACAGAGAACTAATTCCTAAGTATAAAAAGAGCTCATACATCAATACAGAAAAACAACAACAAACAGGCCAAAGACATGAACAGGTGACTCACAAAAGAACAACTACAGCAGCCAGCTGACATACTGAATGTGTTCACTAGCCCTAGTAATCAAATACACAAATCAAAACAACAATTAGTTGTAACTTTTCATTCATCGAATTGGCAAACCTCTAAAAGATGGAGGAGACACATCCATTTACCATTTCAAGGTCCAAACCTTAAAATAACTGTTGCCTTGACACTATCAGTATTCTCATTATCAGAATAAACTGACATCATCTAGACCGGGAAAGTTGTTATTGTTTTGTCTGATCTATAAGGTGTTGCTGCCCTGAAATAAACACATTGTAAAATAACAAGTGTCATATAGATTATATTTATGTATACATTTTCCCAAATGGTCTAATTGAATCATTCCTCACATTGGAATACCCTGAGCAGACACCAGTTTCTCCTTCCCAGTATGTGTCTCCTGAGGCAGATGAAAGTGACTCAAGAAGGCAGCCTTAGAAAAGCAACTCTGCCCTTGCTTATGCCAATTAAATTGCTCACCTTTGTTTTATTTCTATGCTTTTTACAGCTTTAATGGCACTCAATACATTATACAAATTATCTAAAAGAAAAGTGAAGCAATATATATTAAGGTATCAGAGCTTTTAGGAAGGAAATAGTATCAGAAATCTTTCTTTAGCCAAATGTTTATTGGTGGTATATCAAATAAAAGAAACCTGTTGTACCTCTTTTTCTACTTTAGATTTGTTTTAATTTTATAAACTTAAATATGTAATATAAATGCATATGTATAATTCATAATATATAATTGGGAGATGTTCTCTTCCAACAAGCGTATTTAAACCTATAGTCTAAGAACTCTTTCTGAATGGTGGTATGATTCAGTCAATTCAGCTGTAATACTGGACTACAGCTACTAAGAAATCTCCACAATCAAAAATTGTTTTATAATAACAATGTTTTCAGTGGGGAAAATGAATTTGGGACAGGAGATTTTCTGACTCAAAATTACAAAATTATTTTCCTGTACAATTTCAACAACGACAAAAGTTTTATACCTATAAGCATGTAAAACCTAATATCACTAAGCAAATTCAGCCTTTAAAGATATCTGACTTTTTCCTGAAGAATATTCCCCATTAATATTTTTAATTTTTTGAACATATATTCTGGAATGAGCATAAGAATTTTTATGGAGGAATACAAGCAAATGTTAACAGTGGTTCTATAGGAGGAGGGGAATGAGCACTTACTTTTTACTTGGCATGTTTCTGTGTTGTTTGAATTTCTTTACTATGTATATGCTCAAACAGGAATTATCGGGATACCATTTCTGTTTTCTCTTTATAAATTTATTTTTTGAAAGTTATAAAAGAAGCAAGATATAAAGAGTGCTGATATTATCTTGTCAATCACCACAAATATTTATGATTAATTAACACATTCTTATAACTGTTACTCAACCTTTGTTCTGATAAACAAACCAAAAATAAAGCCATCTAAGCAAAGCAGCTCAGTAGTTAATAAAAGGAGCTAGACTGGTTCCCAACTTTCAAAGATTTATAACTGGTTATGATCTGCCTAAGACAGACCATTAATCATTAATTAACCATATTTATTCATTAATAGTTGTGCTTATAAAATTCACAGTATGAAAAGTCATACTGTGGCAGATATAATATCACTGAGAATTAATATTCCATATCCTTAACCACATGAATATAACCTCTAAATAACCTCTAAAAACCTCTAAAGTCTTCCAACATACTGTTTCCCCACTGGGAATGATTCTACCTTCTAACCATGGGAAGAAGGGAGTGTTATTCTTGTTATCTCAGCTTCTTCTCCCCATCCCCTTATGGAAGGACCCTTCCACTGAACTTGTCCATGTAAAGTCAGGACAACAGAAGGATGACAGGATACACTGGCAGAAAGAAAAGGTAAGAGGAGGAAAGTACAAGAGCTGTGAGGGCAGGGTTACAGGGTGTGAGAAGAAGGTAAATGGCCAGGGGAGACCCACTCCAGAGCAGCCAGGGGCGAGTGAAGATGAGGACAGCTATTTAAATGACCATTTGGCAGGTAGACCAAGCTTTTTTAAATGGCACTGCAGAGAAATTGTGCAATGTTTCTCTCCAAATTATATATAAAGTAGATTGTTCAGATTATACATGATTTAGGAATCGGCCAACAAACCAAATTTGTAAATCCTTATGCAAACAGTACAAAGTGTAATTTTAAATTTCTATAAAATGACTTTTCTCTACAAAAAACATAGAGACATATAAATGTAAGTATCCGCTTTATCTTAGAATTGCTGACATGAATCAAAAGTAAACAGTTAGGAAAAAAGATCATACCAAACATATTCTTGCTATGGCTTAGTGGCAATGAATTAAACAGACTATCCCTAAAAAGAAGGTAAATATCAAGCAAAGGAGGTTGACTGTGTGCTAGACATTTTACATGTTTCCTTATTTCATGCTGACAACAACCCCGTAAGTTAGACATTCTTAGCCCCATATTACTGATGCGAAAACCCATCACATCACCCTGACGCCCCACAATCAGCCACTGAAGAGAGTTTCCAAATTCAATCAAGTCTGATGCCAAAGCCCTCACTTTGTCCCTTACCTCTCACCTCACCAAAAAGGCACATGTTAAGTCAAAGGTTTAGAAGCAGGCCGGGATAATTCTTAACTAGAGACTGAGAAAGAATGAAATAGTCTCAAGAGTTCAAATAGGAATGTAGTCCCTTTTCTTCTCCAAATCTAAGGTACACAGTGCCACCTACTGGAGAAAGTGAGGCCACCATTCCCTACAAATAACGCTTTTGGTAAATGAATTCTTTACCTGAGGCTGAAGCAAAGCAACCAGGGATGTGGGGCGACCAGATCGTGCTATAAATGACACTTTCATGGCCTCTAAAGGTGCACAGAGACTTTCCAACAGTTGGATCCCACTACAAATAAATGAATAGATCAAATACTTAACAGAGGCAAATTCATTATGCTTTATATATACAATATATATGATATACCATATATATGTATTTATACACACACACAATATACATATATATCTCAAGGATTTCTTTAAAGTCTATTTTTATATAAAGCAAGATGGTATTTAAGGGGCCAAAATAATCAACACTGAGCTAATTATTAGTTTATAGCTAGAAGATTAGAAAATTTTAAATTCTAATAAATGCTTTAGTATATTTTTTGCAAAGAAAATTAACTGCCTAACTGAAAAGCAATAGAAGTATGTTCCAGAAAAGAAAAAACTTCAGTGGAAGCTTTGAGGAAGGGAATATTTGGTTTTAAATACAGTAATGCTGACATACCAGTTTGATAGTTTGATCCCATGAGCCAGACACCACAAGCTGTTCACATCTGGTTTGACTCCAGTCAACACTGTACACCTAAAAACATTTTAAAGTGTCATTTAGAATGCAAAAGAGCATCAAGTTCAATATTACATTAATCTGTTTGTAACGGTGATAGCCAGTTAGAACAACTAATTCACTTCGTTGAAACATCAAATAAAGTCCTACAAATCTCAATATGGTGTCTGAGAAAGGGAAAGGTCATCTTGTCCGTTCCTCCAGCCTTACCCTTAACAGATAAGACTCCATTCTACTTTAGCAGGATCCTACAGAATATTTCCAAAACCTTCTTCACTAAAACAAATTATACATATTTTTAAACCTACCAACAAATCACTGTTTGCAGCACCCTGAAGAAATGTCAGAGCAGATTATAAAGTTAGTCATCTAAAAAAGCTTGCCAGGTCAATGTTTATCAGAAAGCATTAAAATTCAATTAATATCCCTTTCTGGCCTTTCTTTGAAAAAGCTTAGCGGAATGACGTGATACTTTCAGATCTCTTGGTAAACAGCTTTAGTTATCCAATGCTGCTCTCAGTAAACCATCTCAAATGAATTATATGAAAACTTATGGAAATACTTTTAATTCTGTTATTTGATACAACAGATTATATACAGATCACTATTGGAAGCTAAGTTCAACCAAATATGTGTATAATTAAACTTTACAAAAGTAGTCCTGCCATGGACCTGAGTATGCCATTAAATGTGATCAGCCAGCAGGTTATTTTGAATCTAAAAACTCTACCATATTTATGCAGGAAGCACGACTGTCTGGGGTTTGTTGTGGCTTAAGTATGGATTCCCTGTTCTCTACTGCCTAGTGCTATGCCTAGCCATGTTGGAACCTGAGTTTAAAACAAAAAAATAATTAGTAATACCGATTATGTCCTTACTTAAAACTTTGATATTTTGTTCATCGTAGATTTTTCTTACATTAATTTTGATTTTTTAAATACTGCATTAAGAGATTATTTATCTTGACTACTGAGTTTTGGGGCCCCCTTAAATTATGTACTTAAATTATGTACTAAGGTGAGTGTTTCAACACCCAGTTCTGGCCCTGCTGCGGCCCATATTCTTGCACAAGAGAGAAAAGCAGTTGGAACACTAAAGAAATCATGATCCAGCAACAGAGAGTAGCTCATAAAGTATACAGAAGGGTCAGCAAAATCCAAAGTGCTGCTGCAGCCATCTGTCAGTTATGGATGGAAAAAGATAGGCTCGGAAGCAATCAGGGAAGAGCTTGAGACCAAAAGAGGTTGATTTTACCCTCTAGGCCAGGGCTCAGCAAGTTTCTTCTGTAAAGGGCCATATAAATATTTTAGGCCTGAAATATTTATATAATAAATATGTTAATATATTTATTATGTTCATAATAAATATATTATGGGCCATTTGGTCTCTGTCACAACTACTAAACTCAGCCTTGTAGAGCACAAAGTAGCCATAGATGATACTTAATAAATGGGCATGGCTGTGTTCCAATAAAGCTTTACAAATCAGACAGTGGGCTGGATTTGGCTCTGGCCCACGAGTAGTAACTGGCCAACCCCTGCTCCAAGCTGATGTGAACAGTCAAAAATAACCACAATAGGAAATCTTTACTGAGCACCTACTGTTTGCCAGATGTTGTCATAAGCACTTTACATATTTTATCTCATTTCATCTTCACTTCTGTGAAGTAGATACCGTGCCAAGGCCCAAAGAGGTTAAGTAACTTGTCCAAATTCCCACAGCTAGTAAGCTGCAGAGCTGAAGTCTGAACCTGGGCAGCCTAATCGCAGAGTCCACCTTTAATCATGATGCTAGGCTGTCTCTACAATATGTTGCATGAAGGCACTTTAAAATGGAACTTTTCAGTGACCTGGCACTGTGATATTAAGGAAATAAAACCCTGCCCTTGTTGGTATCACCCTTCACTGGAGCTCCATTTGGGCCCAGACTGATTCCATTTTGTTTTCATGAATTATCCGTACCCGTATTAAAGCCCCTACCTATCTATCCACTTGGTGAACCCCCGCTCATCTGTCAAGACTCAGCCCCTTTAAATCTTCTGTGAAGTAAGCCTCCCCTGATGAACCCCTCAGGCATCGAGGAGTCAGATGCTTCCTTCTGTGCACTCCGACAGCATCTTACACCTACTCCTAGTTCAGCATTTACCATGTTTTACTAAATTTAGTGTCAAATAACTGCCATACCTGCTATATTTTGGAAGAACCATCATAAACAAAAGCATCCTGTTTATGCTCATTGCAATATAATAGGCACTCAAGAAACTGAGCTAAAATGATTTAACCAACCAAATTTATCTCCACAACCTGCGCTGTTGCTAAGTAGTTATAAAGAGCTACTGTTTTCATTTTAGAGGATAACTGAACAAATACAATTAAAAGATAACATCATTAGCTCAGACTCCTCTACTTCTACACATTTCCAACATGACAGAGGACTTGAAACCTGACAACTTCTCACCTTTTAAAACTGCAAGAGCCTCCGCGGGCTCAGAGAGAACCCAGCCCCAATGAGAACAAAAGACACGACGTAAGAAAACTATGCTGATACCAGGGCTGCTGCCAGCTCTTCTGTGTGACTCATAACAAAGTGGCAAGCATCAGGGTCTAGGACAAAATCAAGCATAGGATATACATGGTGAGGTTAAAAATGGGATAAAAAAGAAGGAAATAGGGTTTCCCTGGTGGCGCAGTGGTTGAGAGTCTGCCTGCCAGTGCAGGGGACACGGGTTCGAGCCCTGGTCTGGGAAGATCCCACATGCCGCGGAGCAACTAGGCCCGTGAGCCACAACTACTGAGCCTGCGCGTCTGGAGCCTGTGCTCCGCAACAAGAGAGGCCGCGACAGTGAGAGGCCCGCGCACCGCGATGAAGAGTGGCCCCCGCTTGCCAGAACTAGAGAAAGCCCTCGCACAGAAACGAAGACCCAACACAGCCATAAATAAATAAATAAATAAATAAATAAATAAATAAATAAATAAATACCACTTCTGTGCAACTTCCACATTTCTATTTAAAAAAAAAAAAAAAAAAAGGAAATAAACGTGACTCAATCAATACATACTTTTTGTTTGTTTGTTTTACTGTGTTTAATATACTAGGACATGGGAAAGAAACTAACAGTATAAGCCAGGATATAGAGTTTAAAACACAAAAACCAAAACTGTAGACCATAAATACAAAAGCTGGTGGGATGGAAAATTCAGCTTGATGCCCAGAAGAGAGGTATCCTAGCAGGGCCCTGAGGGCTGGCTAAAATGTCAATAGCAGAAAGCAGAGGTGAAAATAGTGACCAGAAACTCCCCCAAAGGCATAAACGGGGACATAAAGCACCCTAGGGACTAGGACTAGTGAACAACTGCAAGACAACACCAAGGTTCTGTGCCTCAGAACTGTCAGTGACGGTGGCATTAACAAAACCGGAAGACTGGAGGAAGGGAGATAATGTGTAATTTTAGACACAGTGCGTTTGAGGTGACAGCCTGACAGTCAAGTGGAAATGTCTAGGAAGAACAGGGTTTGGGCATTAACCTCAAGCCCTGAAAAAAGTTTACAACCAGAGAGATGTTTGGGAGACAGCTGAAAAGGGATGATTAGATTCCATTATCCCAACCTCAAGTCAAATAACTATTCAATACATATTTATTAAGCACTTACTATGAACAAGGCATGTGGGAGGGAGAGTATAGGGTTAGACAAGACAGATAAAGCCCCAGCCTTCATGGGTCTTATACTTTAGCAAGGGAAGATAGGCTGTAAGCATAAATACACAATTTCAGGTTGTGATTTTTTAAAAACTACTAAGAAAAATAATGTAAAGTAAGAAGACTAGAAAATAATAACAAATAATAACAAGGGCGGGAGACTAGAAAGCACATCTCACATTAGTCTACTCTTACATCTTTTCCCTATTCCCAATTCCCCCCTGCACTCCCACTCAAATAGTGGACACAGGAAATATAAAAAGAAGAGAGATATGCAGCTATGCTTTAAAAGCAGGGTCCTCTAAAGGCTTATCTTAATGAAATTACTCTTGGTAGTGGTGAAGAAAATTAATTGGGAAACTACACAAAGAAAAAAGAAAAACACTGAAGAATATTTTGTGCTGCTTTATGAAATCTGAACTTCATCAGAACCACAGTTTGAGGAGGACAAATTTTATTACTGAATCCAATTCCCAAAGAGCTCATTTTTAATCTACTGTACAGTGTTGCCCTTTTTAAGTTGGTCTGTTTAATTAAAAATCATCAAATAAAAACTGTGTCCAGAATGTTCATATTTATCTGTATCAATACAAAGGAAAGGGACACTGACTTTTAATTACTGAGCGATTAGAAAGGGCTACATATTTCTTTTAATGTGAAACTTAAATTTTTTTTCATTATAGATATTTTAAAATGCACATAAGAGTAGAGAGAATAGCATAATAAATCCCCAGGTATCCATCACATACCTTCCATAATTATCAATATTTTACCCATCCTGTTTCATCTGTTCCATTACTTACTGGAGTATTTTAACATTGGACCATTTCACTCACAAATACTTCAGAAGAAAGAATGTTTTCACCTTTTACATGAGCACAAGGCCATTTTCACACCTTAGATTAACAACAGTTCCTTAACATCATCTAATACTCAGTCCATGTTCATATTTCCCTGATTGTCTCAGAAACATCCTTTTATAGTTGGTTTATCTGAATAGGATCCAAACAAAATCCATATTTTATACTTAGCTGTTATGTCTCTTAAGTTATTTCTAATCTAGGAAAGTTCCCTTTCCCACCTTGGTTCAGGTCCCCCTACCCCACCAATGACATTTACTTGTTGAAGAAACAAAGTTGTTGGTCCTATGGAATGTTCTAAATACATTCTGGATTTGGCTAATTGTTTCCTCATGGTGGTGTTCAACTTTTTCCTCTACCCTTCCTATTTTCTTTAAATTGGAAGTTAGATCTAGAGGCTTGATTTGATTCAGTTCAATCTATTTTTTAGCTTCCTATTGTATTAGGAGGTGTTTAATTTCTGGTTGATCCACTTTTAGTGATCCTAAGATTGTTCATAAGATGGATCACTCTTAAATTAATGGTTTTAGCATCCACAGATAACCCTTGCCTAGGGTCATTATTTCATTAGGGGCTACTAAATGGTGATTTTCTAATTCTATTATTCCTTCTACATTTACTAGGTAGAATTCTATTACAAGAAAATTTCCGCACCAACGATTTGATTACCCCACAGTGAAATTCATACAGGAAAAGCAGGATAAATGCCTTGATTCTTTACCTTTATTTATAAATTCATGATCAAAAACTTTAAATGGATCAAATATCTTTTAAAAATTTTCAGCAAACTGATAAGCCTCACTATTTGACAATGAAGACAAATTTTAACTATTTTTAAAAACTGTAATAAGAACACTGAGAATTAGATGCTGAAATAAATATTAAACTGAGTCTGTCATCTTAAAGTCATTTTTAACTCACTCTCAACAGCACAGTGCTATAAGCCATGAAGTCAGAAACAAAATTCTCAATTACTCTCTTTTTTCTCTTTCTTGCTGAACTTTTTAAAATTTTCTTATTCTTCCATTCTTATTATATATTCAGCAGCAGGCTAAGCTGAAGGCATTTTATGGGGTTCAAAAGACATAATGGCCTCTGCAGTTAAATAATACAGAGAAGAATCCAATTCCTGCTTTGATGCTAAGTTTAGAAGCCATGCAAAGGGACTCTTTCTTTCATTTCACCAGGACCTTTATTCCTTAAGGCCTAAAATACATCTAGGTCTTGGAATTTTCCTTTTTGCTTCAGTAACTACTTATCTGACTATCTGAAAACTGACTGTTGGACTTTATTCAACACTATTTGTTGAATATTCAACAAATATTTATTAGCTCCTCAAAACTCTATTTGACCTTAAATCAATCCTTTTAAGTGTTTCTGCATATTTGGTATAAGAGACAAACTTTAAATAAATGCTGTATTTCTCTTTAATGATAAAGTATTTGGGATTATAATACTGAGCTTTAGATTGATCACCAGAAATTCTTTCTCTTAACAATCTCATGGAGGACAACCTTTCTGAGTGTCCTACAGTTCTCCACTCGTCATCCGGCTTGGTGTGGTTCGACTTTTACTAACAATCGTGAGAAAGACAGGAAGTAATATTGTGGCACATAGTGATGGGGACTCCCCAACCACCAATCTCCCTTTCTCCTTGCTCACAGAACCCCAGTTTTGCCCTTCAGGGAAAGCTCTGTCCTTTCCTCATCCCAGGGGTGAATCTTACTTAGATGAAAGTACGAGTGGTGACTTGCTTCCCTCACAAGTGACAGAGTTACGACCGGGCACGTGATGAGACGATAACTGGAACTATACGGAGCGTTAGAAGAAGGAAACCCACTGTGGAGAGCAGAGTGGAAAGGCAGCAGAAACCTGGGCATCTGACGACACTGCCAAGCCTAAGTGAAACAAACCTGGACCCATTCCCAGCTCCATATCCTTGGTTATGTGAAATAAAAAACTCAGATCGTTGAAAGCACTTTTAGTTTGGTTTTCTCTTAGGGTAACAGCCAAGGCATCTAACTGATACAAAATGCTTATCAAAAATTGCATTTGAAAAGAAAATGAGGAAGGACAACCTAGAACAACAGTCTGAAAAAACAAACAATAAAATAAGTCTTCAGTTCAAAAAACCAGTCACAGAATTATAGAATGATGTAAACCACTGGTTTCACAGTAGTACAAAGATCTTTACACGTGGACTGAAAGTAACCCAGCACTACAATGTGGTTGAGGAAAATGCACAGCCATGTTAGGTAATATTATTAGAACTAGAGGCTCAAGATCATGGTGGCGAAGTCATATAAAACTCAGCACTAATAAACACATTTCTGGAATAAATTAGGTTTACAACATTAAAAGCAACACTGTAAAACAAGAGATTACCCAAAGGAGTTTACCAGGAGGGTGAAAGATATAGAGACCATGTAACCTGAGGACAGGTCAAAGGAATTACAAATGTACAGTCTGGAAGAGGGAAGACTTACAGGGGGTCATGACAGCTATTTTCAAGGATTCTCCTGGAAAAGAGGGACTGGACTTAGTCTCACCATGTCAGAGAAAGGAATCTGAAGCAACAGTTCATTGATATTGAAGGTAGATTTAGGCCTAAGAGAGCAATTATCTAACCAATAGAGCAATCAAAAAGTCAAATAAGTTATCACATGAGATAGTGAAATTCACTTCCACTGAGCTGAAGTAAAGACTGCGTGACCATCACACGGAACATTCTCGAACAGTAATTTCCAGAGTAGTAACAGTACAAACACCATTGGTTGTACAAGAGATGATTTTAACTGGTACATACATTTTATTTTATTTGTTATATATTTATTTTACCATACATGAAATAAATGTACATACTAAGCTATCAATTCCATGGTTTCATGAATATGTGCTGTTTTAGAATAAGTGAAATAACTATGTAAAGTTCATTTAAAGAAAAACATTAAATCAGTATCTACCATTTAACAAAACTGGATATATTATTTTATGATTTGTTAGCTACAGCCCTAGAATTTATATAGATAACCATTACAAGGCCCAAAGATTTAAGAAAAAGAAAGAAAACTTTTGAGAGGAAAAATATTTTTAAAAAAGAAAGAAAAACATTAAGTTAATCATAATATAAGTGGTATAAGAAAATGGCAAAAATCATGAAGGTACCACAAAAATGTCTGAATTTTGGACATGCTGCTTTGTGGGGATTTTTGCATTGAACATGCTGAAACTAAAGCTCCTCCTTTACCAAAGTTGTCTTGGTATTCAGTGGTTCTATGAAAACACGATCATTTATAACTACATTTATTCAAAGAGCCTCCTTTACAATAAAATGGAGGAACTAAAATTTTCTATTATTTTCAGTCAGATCTTAGAGGTACTCATTTTTAATAGCTAGAACTATAAAAATGATGTCTAGAATCCTCACATAACCAGTCTATTATTACAAAAGACTAACATTCTTGCACCTAATGCATTTACTGAGGTCTTTCCATGAGCCAGGCACAAATTTGAAAGTAAATTTGCAAGTTTTCATTTGAAGCATCTATTGCTACCTTGAGAAAATTCTTAAAACATTTAAGGTAAAACACCAAAAGAGAATGTCTTTACCATCATGTTCATGAAAAGTATATATGTACTTTAATATGACTGAAGGCCAAACTATTCTCTATGCTACCCATACACACACACAATATCTAGCACATGTAAGAGATTTAGTTTTTAAACTTCTGCGGTAAGTTCTGCCTTATAGTCAGTATTTCAAGCTCTTGCTTCAATATATTCTGAAAATCCTTAGGAATCACAGTGAAGTCCTAAAGGCAATCTTATGATGTCTCTGTGAAAAGTCCACCTACCTCTATCTTAAGGCAGCGTATGGAGACATATCCTTCCTTACAGCGTAAAGAAAGCGATGCGCCTCTGGAGGAAACAGTGCCACAGTATACTTCCTACCGGAGGCGTTTTTACTGACTAATGAGAAGCCTGACCTTTTCTTCTTTCCCAGCTCCTTAGGCTAAAAGGTACTTTATGTTTGAATAATCAAATAACAAGTGACATCTAACATGCACAAGAAACACTAAAGCTTAAACTTCTTGTCCCCTGAAGACATTTCCCCATGTTTCCACCCCCAAATGGATTTCAACCAAAGAAAAACAATCAGCCCAGAAAGACTCCCTTCCTACCTCCTGAGTGTGCTCCTTGTAGACCTGCAGTGGCCCTGCGGCCCTGGCGGTGTCCCAGAGCTGTAACGAGCCATCACCACTACAGGTGACCAGGATGTGCTCATTGTTCTCACTCCAGGTCACATCAAACAAACCATCGTTCCAGTCAAAGCTACACCAGGAAAATTAAAACAAAAAAATCTAGTTACATAGGCAGCTGAACATAAAATAACAATCATTGTTTTTTTTTTTTTACAGTTTATCACCTATTTTAACACACATTATCTCACGTGGTCTTCACAAATATGGGAGATTCGTAGAGCAGGCACTTGCCAGATTCAGAAACAACTTCAGAGAGCTTAAAAGAACAGCCCAGTCATACAGCCAGAAAACTGCACAGCTAGGTTGAAATCAGGGCTCCCAACTAGAAATATGGCACCATTTACATGAGGACATGCTGCCACACCTGGGTGCTCACTGCTTTCTGTGTTTCATAGGAGGGAAGAACAAGCACTTGAAAACACTAATTTAGATCAATAATTTCAATGTTTTCCAAAATCTTTCACCTGAGCTATCAGCAGGTAGTTATTTTCTGAGGGAATTTCCTTTCCTTTCTCTACCCTTGACTAACTCTGATGGAGACGTTAATGAGTCTAACAGTCACACAGACAAGACAGGCATGGAAAGAAGAAAGGGAAAGAAGCGATGATCTACAAAATGGATAATTAGTTCCTGAATGAGTAAAGCTGAAGTACATTAAGAAGAAAGCAAAGACAGGAATGTCAAACAGTATACCAACTAGCTCCCATTTTTTTATGTTTAAGTTTTACAATTTATAAGTGAATACTAAGAGACAAGAGCTTTAGAAGAAAAGTGACATAATCACAAGTTCATGGCAAAAATAAGCTCTATCCTATGCAAATCCTGAAGGTTCTTTTATACTGCAAATTAAAACATCTTATTGATCACAAAGATTCAAAACTAATTCTATTAAGGTCTTAAAAGCAACAGAGAACACATATAAGTTCAATAGTTCGAGTCATCTTACCTTCTAAAAAGCCTAAGCCCAGATTCATTTTGATCCAGTATTAGCAGGGTTCCACAGCCTAAGGAGAAAAATGCTGAGGTCATGCTGTTGAACCTGCTGGGGGACCATGTCAAGGCAAAGAGGTATCAAGTACTGAGTACCTAATTTTACAGTCACAAATTTCAAGTTACTTGAGGCCATGTATACAAAATGATCAGGACTCTGTCTCTCTCTCTACATTGTGCTTAATTAAATATTAAGCTTACCATCTCACCTATGCTTGGAATCCAGACACAGCTCTAACAGGGGACAGATATTTAAGTGCATACTCTATGGCCAGGCAGGATGACAGGCACACAAACCTCCCAAACAGGTGTTATCATCCCTATTTACAGGTGAGAAACCACAGGCTAACAGACCCCAGGGATTGTGTACCTTCTACATCACACTGCCTTCACAATAAATCTACAATACATTCTGGGACTTCCTTGGTGGCACACTGGTTAAGAATCTCCCTGCCAGTGCAGGGGACATTGGTTCGATCCCTGGTCCAGGAAGATCCCACATGCCACGGAACAACTAAGCCCATGCACCACAACTACTGAGCCTGCGCTCTAGAGCCGGCAAGCCACAACTACCGAGCCCGTGCACCTAGAGCCCATGCTCCACAAGAGAAGCCACCGCAATGAGAAGCCTGTGCACCACAACAAAGAGTAGCCCCCTCTCGGTGCAACTAAAGAAAACCCGCGCAGAGCAACGAAGACCCAACGCAGCCAAAAATAAATAAATAAATAAATTTATTTTTAAAATAAAATAAATAAAGAGTACTGGTTCCATACTTTAAAAAATAAAATAAAATAAATTCAGCATGGAATTTTAAAACAAAATGCCTAGTGGAACTTACCACGTACTCGGTGGTAAAATGCTGAACACAACATATCATTATCTACCAAAGAGGAATTATTTTACTAAAGGATCAGCATATTTTAAAAGTTATATTTGTTATTGAGTTGAAGGAAAAAAAACTATTAAACATGACTGACTTAAAAAAACGTATCAATTCCTCTTAAGGCGTTTTTTTAAGGATCTAATTTAAAATATCATTACAAACTCACGAGTCTTCAACCTAAACGGTAGGCAAGTATTGTAAACCTGAATTTGCAACCACTAAAAGCGAATGGTGAAAATATTAAGGCAAATATTTCTCTCCCTCTCAGTTTTAGAAATCACTAAATCACAGTAGGACCCAACAAATACTGTTGAGAGCTGACATTATGCAGTGAATTTTTTCATAGACCTTCAGTGCGTATACAACAGCTACGAGATGAAGTAAAAGAAAGCCCGTAAGTCAAGAATAGAACCCCGCCTTTCAACCTAGTCCAGGACCAGAGACCATTAACCTGAACCTCTTAACTGCCTGCAAATGCTTGTATTCCTCCGGAGACAAGAAAAAGCAAGAAAAGCACGTGATCGATTTCGTGTGGGCACTTGCGGGGAAACGCCTGGCGTCTGCTCAGGAGCATCCTCAAGACGCACAGCCGGAATGCAGCCTGTGGGGAATGTGGTCCAATTAGCGGGTACTGGGGTGACCCTGCAGACCGTCTTCCAAGGGCTGTTGGTCCCGTCGGACCGGTAGAAGGGGCCCCACACAGGTTCAGCCCGCTCTCCGCAGGGCCACGTGTACCTGGAGGGGTGTGTGTCACTAGGGGCGACGGTGTCGGTGCGCTCTAAGGCATAAGGACTAGGGGCTCTAGGCATCTTCCACACGCTACTTCCGCACTGTAACTGGAAAAGGTGATGGACTCGACTCTAAACCAACTCCCCACACTGGACAAAGGCGGTCAGAGAGCCAGGCGTTCCTCTGCTTCCCCCGGTGTTCTTTTCTGGCGCCGTCTACTGTCGGAAGTGCTTTTGGACCACCAGAGGGAGCTGGAGCTCGGCTGGAACCCGCCCCCGCCCCGGCGGCTCAGCGCGGCCCGGCCTCACCCGCGATGCCGTAGTGCTGCGCGGTGGCGCAGGCCAGGCGGCCCGGCAAGTACGGGGAAAACTCGGCGGCATAGCCGTGGCGGCCGGGCACCCGCAGCGACCGCACCGCTCCGCCACGCGCCGCGCTCATCCCGCCCGCCGCCTGCGTGCACGCCGCCCCAGCCGCCGAAGCCCTTCCGAGTTGGAGGCGGACGGTCCGGACTCGCTAAGAGAATTAGAGATCCTAGCAGCTGAGACGGAAGTGAGGACACCGGGTGCCCTGAATGCTAGGTTTCGATTGGTCCGCAAAGGAAAGGGAATTGACTCTGACGGAGGCCATTTTTGTCTTGGGCAAAACAGATGCTTGGCGCCCGCTGTGACGAAGTAGACGTGAGGGCAGTATTTCCAGAGTTAAGTGGTGATTCTGACACCTTTTGTTTTTGCCTATCAGCCTCCACTGCGGGCTATCTTGTTTTTATTAATTTATTGACCTTTTGAAAGACTGGCATCAGGAAATGTGGCTGATGATTACAAAATGAGACAAGTTACAGCAAAGTCTGAAACCATGCTGCGAGTCCAAAAGGCAATTGAGCGCCGTGTAGCCCGAGGTAAATTGAAGCAAAGTTAAATCAGCGGTAGTCAAGCTAAGGAAAAAGACATCGTAAGAAACTCACTTAAAAAATGTTTTTAATTCTTCCTGTATTTATTGTATGGTAGTAAGTGCTCAGATGCCAGAGCTGAAAATGAAGGCTCCTTCATCCATTCAAATATTTACCAGGCATATACCATGTAGGGTGGCCATATATTGCTTATCTGCCAAACAAGACCCTTTTGAGAGTAAAAGAGAGTGCAGTTAATAATTGAGCCAGGTCAACAGGTACAAACCTAGTCATATGGCCACTTTATACACCAAGTACAGTGCTAGGCACTGGGGATTCAAATGCAATAAGATATAGTTTGTGTCATCAGTTAAGTGTAATCAAAAAACTGTAGGTGCTATGAGAAATATATAGGGGCTATTTTTAAAAGGAATTGTCAGTGCTGGAAGATGGGGGATGGGAGAAAAACCTTCAGAAAGCAAGTAATGTTTGTGTAAATGATGATAAGGTTTTCTTTAAATAGACAAGGAGATGGAGGTCATTATAGGAGCAGGAATAACAGGAGACCTAAAACAGCATGACCCATAGGAGATTGTGGCTGCCAGGTATCAGCCTGCCCAGATGAAAGGGGTATGGTGAAGAGTATTGGACGGAGAGACTAGAATATTGTATTGGTTCATGAAGAGTATTGGACGGAGAGACTAGAATGTTGTATTGGTTCATGAAGAGTCTTGTGTGCAATATCAAGGGAATTTGACTTCTACTGTAATGTGAACAATGGGGAACCATCAAAGTTTTCTAATGTGAGAAATTAGATGACCAAGTTTTCATTTTAAAAGATCTTCTGGCAACACAAAACTGGAGAACAGAGATTGGAAATGGGGAGGCCAGTTAAGACTTTAGCAATAGTTCAAGCAAAAGATAAGAATTTAAACAAAGATTATGGTAATGGGAGTGAAAAGAGTCACACTCTACAATATTGTGAGATTTACCCCTAGGAGGCCAGCCAGTTTCTCACAGTAAATATCAGGAAAAATCCACTTTGTGCTTCCTGCAGGGGGAAGAGAAAAGGAACCATTTTGAAATAAGCCAGCGCATTCTGTTCTTCTTAACAAGGCCTGGTCTCAGAGAAAACTAGTTAACCAGAGCCTAACCTAGTAGGATATTTTCAGAGCCTAACTAACCTGAAAGTTCCCTTGTGCCCGTTTTCAATCAAACCCACCCCTACCCCCTGATCCACCAGTGACCTGGTTTTTCCTGTTAAGGACTGCCTGAAATTCCAGTACTAGAAATGTATTCCCCGTGAGTTTTTTAACTGATTATTTGAACATTCCTCTTTTAAAGGCAAGTAGGCTATAGGACAAGGAATACTGAGGTTCAATCTCAATTTGCCCTTTACTTTTCAGTAATATACTTTCCCTAGATTCTTGTTTCTTCCTATGTAAAAAGGAAAGGTTTCAACTGAATCAATCATTTCTAGCCAGGAGGTCTTGAAAACTATAACAGGATTAGATAAACTAATCTAAATATTTCAAAAGCCAAACAGGAATTGCACATTTATAATTCTGCATCAAAGGCCAGCCTGAAATTCTAATTTTCTTTGTTTTTAGGCTGAGGTTATATGAATGCAGTGTGGTTACACTCATTCTCTAATGTTGATATTAACTTCTGATTGATTGCTTATGAAATCGTAATGTTTCTGGAGCTCATGGAGGAAAAAACTTTGAAAAGGTTTATAGATATTGAACAGGTTGGTCTCTAAGGTTCTGTGCAGCCAAGAGGATTGAGGAATGTAGTTGCTGGCTGTCATGCACACCTTATTGGGATAATTGAAAACTATGAATGGTAGTTAGATAAAAACTCTTGTATCCATTTGTGTCCCAAATTTGATGACTGTACTGTAGCTACATAAGAGAATGCCCTTATTCTTAGGAAATACTTAGGAAGTAATACGAGGTAAAGGGAATTATAAAAGGATAACTCTTCAAATGGTGCAGAAAAAATAAATAATATAGACAGGCACAGTAGAGAGAAAGATAAAACAAGTGTGGTTTAAAATGTTAAAAATTTGGTAATCTGGGTAAAACATATATGGGCACTTCAAGTATTAGTCTTATAATTTTTCTGTAAGTTTGAAATTATTACAATTAAAAGGTTTTCTTGGGCTTCCCTGGTGGCGCGGTGGTTGAGAGTCTGCCTGCTAGTGCAGGGGACACGGGTTCGAGCCCTGGTCTGGGAGGATCCCACATGCCGCGGAGCAACTGGGCCCGTGAGCCACAACTACTGAGCCTGCGCGTCTGGAGCCTGTGCTCCGCAACAAGAGAGGCCACGATGGTGAGAGGCCCGCGCACGGCGATGAAGAGTGGCTCCCACTTGCCGCAACTAGAGAAAGCCCTCGCACAGAAACGAAGACCCAACATAGCAATCAGTCAATCAATCAATAAATAAATCTTTAAAAAAAAAAAAAAAAAAAGGTTTTCTTAAGTATATGATTAAAGATTTTACTATTTCAGACTTTTCTTTGTCCAATTAGTTTGAATTAGTAAGAAATGGCTCTAATTTGTTAAGTAACACCTGGGGGGCCTGTGAAAAATTCCTATACTGATGCCCCACATAGTCCCTATGGGTGAATCACATACCAGAAATGTCTGTTGTGTGATTCTGCCAGGACTTCTGACTTCTATAGATTTGAGAGCGTATGTCTGAGAAGAAAAACAGAAGTTTCCTCCTACTTAAGTCTAGAATGAAGCACAGCTAATCAAGTGGAAATGTCAATGGGGAAATCCAGGTCAACTATAATTCCCATCATGACTAAGTGGCATAAAGACTCAGAATATGGTGACCTAGAGCTGACCTCAGGGAGGAATCACAGTCAGATCAGGATCGCTCATTTCCAGGATTCTTTGTAAGGTTGACTCGACAATTCATAAATCTTACCATTTACAATGAACACAAACCTAGGTCACTATATACATTTCATTCTCTCAGACAAATAATGCACAATAGTACCAAGCTATTTCTCAGGACTGTGTATGTGTTTATATATTCTTAAGAAAGATAAGTTCAGATAGAGAAACAACTTACCAAGTACGAAAGGAATATACATGGTCATCTTAAAAGTGAGTATCAGACATTAAAAACCTAGTATGTTCATTACCTGCCTTGGATTTCTTAGCTCTGGAAAATAGCATATTCTTCAAAAGCTATCATTTTCATTAACTAAGAAGTAGAAACAGCACTGATTTCCTTCAAACCTGTTCAAAAAGGCAGGCATGCTTTCATGTGAAAGAGCAATCTTAGAAGTTGTCTGGCATTCTTCTCATAGTCCCCAGACTGTGTGATGTTTTACAGTACAGCATTATTCACAGTAAAAAAAAAAAAAAGTGGCTGCATTGTGAGTCAATTCACTGCAAATAATGATGAATACAAATTTTAGCTCAGATGTGGTTGACGGTGTGATTCTGAGCAAATAATTTATCTCTTCGAGCCCCAGTTTATTCATAAAATAGAGCTTCTGAGCAGGGCAAGCAGAGCAGTGAGGGATCTGGAAGCTATATGACTTAGAGAATTGTTAAGAGTACTGGGATACCACTACACACCTATAAGAATGACCAAAATCCAGAACACTGACAACACCAAGTGTTGGTGAGGATGTGGAGTGGCAGGAACTCTCATCCATTGCTGGTGGAGTGCAAAATGGTACAGATACTTTGGAAAACAGTTTGGTGGTTTCTTACAAAACTAAACATACTCTTACTCTACAACCCAGCAGTTGTGCTCCTTGGTATTTACCCACAGGAGCTGAAAACTTATGTCCACAGAAAAACCTGCACATGGATGTTTATAGCAGCTTTATTTATAATTGCCAAAACTGGGAAGCAACCAAGATGTCTTTCAATAGGTGAATGGATAAATAAGCTGTGGTGTATCCAGACAATGGAATATTATTCAGCACTAAAATAAATGAGCTCTCAAGTCATGAAAAGATATGGAGGGACTATACATACATAATACTTAGTGAAAGAAGCCAATCTTACTGTATGATTCCAACTATGGCATTCTGGAGAAAGCAAAATTATGGAGACAGTAAAAAGATCAGTGGATTCCAGGGGGTGGAGATTGAGGGGGTTGGAAAAGATGAATAGGCAGAGTACAGAGGATTTTTAGGGCAGTGAAAATATTCTGTATGATTCCATAATGATGGATACATGTCATTATACATTTGTCCAAACCCACAGAATGTACAACACCAAAACTGAACCCTGATGTAAACTATGGACTTTGGGTGATTATGATGTGTCAGTGTAGGTTCATCAGTTTTAACAAATGTACCACTCTGGTGGGAGATGTTCATAGTAGGAGAGGCAATACATGTGCGGGGTCAGGGAATGTACAGGAAATCTCTGTACCTTCCCCTCAGTTTTGCTGTGAACCTAAAACTGCTCTAAAAAATAGTCTTAATTTTACAGAAAGTCTGGTGCATTAAAAACAAACTTAAAAAAAAAAAAACTTTAATGTTCTTAAGTAAATTGAAAAGTTTTATAATTTAATTTTATTCTCCACCACTCTTCAGAGAGAAAACTTTCAAAAAAGCTAAAAAAGAAAATAAAATCTCCCCTCCTCCACCTCACTAACACGGATTGCCTACAGATTTCTTCTGAAAGATTCTTTTGTTCCCTACACCCACTAACTTTTCTGGGTGTTCTTTAATGCTACCCCCTACGCAGGAAAAGTCTTTGCTTTCTTATTCCACAAGCTCTCTGTCCTCTTTCATATTCTCCCTCAAGGTTGAATACTTCCAGAAATTCTAACTCATCTCTAGAACTTAGCTTCTGAATATGAAAAAAAACATGCATCTAATATCATTTTTAAGAATTGTAATTGCTTTTCTTATTTTCTCTTTTTTCCGGGGCGGTTGTGCAGGTCATATCCTTTTTATGACAAGTTTAATGAATAAAATATTTATAAGGATAATCATTATTAAGGTTTTTTTATCTAAATGGAAACAGCAGTGGACTGAATGTCAGGAATCTTTGTTTTATGTTTTGGGACACATTGCTTTACATTTTGGTACTGTCTTTCTCAGGTGTAAGATAAGTGTGATAGATTCTGACTATCTATCTATCTATTTATTTATTTATTTATGGCTGTGTTGGGTTTTCGTTTCTGTGCGAGGGCTTTCTCTAGTTGCGGCAAGCGGGGGCTACTCTTCATCGTGGTGCGCGGGCCTCTCACTGTCGCGGCCTCTCTCGTTGCGGAGCACAGGCTCCAGATGCGCAGGCTCAGTAGTTGTGGCTCATGGGCCTAGTTGCTCCGTGGCATGTGGGATCTTCCCAGACCGGGGCACGAACCCGTGTCCCCTGCATTGGCAGGCGGATTCCTAACCACTGCACCACCAGGGAAGCCCCTGACTCTTTTTCTCTCTTAATATCATGACTCCAAGACTTGTCTTAAAGAAAAGTGATTGTAAATGAAAGTTTTTTTAATTCAAAGTAAGACCACCAGGCTGTAGCCATACTTTATTCCAAAACTTGGATTCTGTATTTCATAGACAACAGAATAACATTTCCTGTTAGAGGTGAGTTGATTTTAGGTAGCATCACAACCCAAAGCTTAATTCAGAAAGTAAATATTGCTGAAAATCATGCTCCTCAAGAAGAAGAAATTGTGCCACAAAATTAAAAGAGACATAAAATGACCTTGAGTTGGTTTTCTTTAAAATCTTACTATTTGTTTTTAAGATCTTTATCCAAATATGAAAAATATGCAGACATTTTCTTATATGTACGTTTTACAACTGAGAAAAATAATACATGCCCATGGTTAAAAAAATTATTCAAGAGTATATAATGAGAAGCAGTGTCCTTCTCACTCTAACTTTTCAGTGCCCCTGGTCAGACAGCAATATAGTGTTTACTAAAAAAAATAAAGTGCAGAACAGGGCTTTAATATGCCACCATTTGTGTTTTCAAAGTGTGTGTATGTGTGTAGATGTCCTGTTATTCAATTCATAGAATATCTCAAAAGAAACACAAGGAAACTGGTAATAGTGGTTGCCACTGGGAAGCAATAATGGAGACACTAGGAGACAAGATGGAATCAAGACTTGCTAGTCACTGGATATTTTTTTAAATCTTTTAATTTTAAACCATATGCAACTATCAGTTAAAAATTCCCACAATATATCTTGGAGACCATTCCATAACCACACACAATTTTAATCCCATGCTTTTTAACAATATAGAAGTTTCTTAATTTACTTGAAATTATGTATATTCAGTTTTACCCCAAATAATATTGCTGAGAACAGGCTTTGGAACTAAGCAGATCTGGGTTGAAATCTGGGTTCCACCCTCTCAGTTCAACTGTGGGCAAGCCACTTCAATTTTCTTCACTGTAAATGGATATAATAATAGCCTCTAGGGCTGTTGTAAGGATTTAGTGATCAGTTTATGCAAAGGGCCTAGTATTATGCCAGGCACGTAGTAAGCGCTTAGTGAAGTTTAGATTTCTTTCTCTCTTGGCTTTTTAGTCATTTGAAAAAGTTAGTTAAATGCCTGAAATAGAAAGACAAAGGTATGTTGTTATTGTTGTTATTAACTATTTCTGTCTTTGTGTTCGTAGTAGACTTCTGCTCTGAAGAAATAAATTCTGAAGAGTAAGTGTTAAATTAAATGGGATCTAAGACCATGTACCCTTTGAAAGGAAGCTTGTTTTTTTTTTTATTTTTCAGGTAGTTAAATGAGGGAAATGAGAGCGCATGGAGCAATTATCCAGTCTTATAGTCAGTGAAGCTATCCAATTTGAATAATTTAGGCCCAAAATGAAGAAGCAATTTGAGACATTAAACTAACATATAGCTTATGTATTTCATCTACTGCGTTGCCACAGTTATCAAGAAATGATGGTAGAGCACGGCTCTCTGTGTTACTGTTTGTGGTGGTCTGAACTGTGTTCCCCCTCCCCCCACCCCCAGTTTATATGTTCAAGCCCCAACCCCCAATGTGACTGAATTTGGAGATAGAGCCTTTATGGAGGTGATTAAGGTTAAATGAAGTCATAAGGGTGGGGCCCTAATCCAAAAGGATTGGAGTCCTTATAAGAAGAGGAAAAGACATGAGAGTTCTTTTCTCTCTGCACGTACACAGCGGGATAGCTGTTTGAGGGTACAGCAAGAGGGTGGCCATTTACAAGCCAGAAAGAGACCTCTCACCAGAAACTAAATTTGCCAGCACCTTGATCATGGACTTCTAGTCTCCAGAACTGTGAGGAAATGAATGGCTATTGTTTAAGCCACCCAATCTGTGGTGTTTTGTTACGGCAGCCTGTGTAGACTAATATACTACCGAAGGAATTTCCCCCCTGTCAAGACATCTGGAAAATATGCTGTTGCTTTTGTTGATATATATGCCAATCTTTCAATCAAAAGTGCTTCTAAGACAAAGACAAAAGCAAAAACAAACCAGAGATAGTACAAATTCAGAATTCTTTCAAGAAGTTATTTACTGTTACTCTAGCAGTTAAATAAAATGCTGTGACAGTAATTGAACTTAATCACTGTCATTTTACAAATTAGGAAACTCAGGCCAAAAGAAAGGAAGTCGGCTCTTCCACAACTGAGCCAGAACTGAGCGTATTCCAGGTGCACAGAGCTCTTACCATTACACCCACTACTTTAGAGCCACAGGTCTCTTCCATTCCTGGGGCTACAGGGCACGGTAAAGAGGAGAGGAAGGGAGAAGCTGACTGCACTCTCACCTCCCCGCTTACATCATTAAGAGGTCAAAGGTTTAAGGACACACACTCTTTTACCTGAATCAAATACAGGACCTCTCAGAGGAGTCCTTTTTTTTTTTTTTTTTTCTCTTATTTAGGAAATCAGGGAGATCTTTTTGACTCAGATTATAAATACAGTAAGGAATCGGCAGATTATTTTGAGAACTAAGGATAGTGGATTTCACTCAGTGAAATGAGTGACAGCCCATACCCCACACTCCTTAATAACTGTCTAGGTGGGATAATCACTGTAAAAATTTAAAGATGGGTAGAAGTCTAATATTTAAAGTTAGGTTTTATATATATGATTTTTTACAAGGGTAAAAACAGCCCCCAAAGTACTACATATATATGATGAGTCCCCTTTATGATGCTCTAAAATTTCTCCTTGTACATCTGTCTATCCATCTATCTACCTACCTACCTATCATCTCTCTATTTATAGATACATACACACACATGCATACGCATTATATTGAAGATTAAGATATATGTGACAAAGACTATTGCTTATCCAACATCCATTCTCTCCTTCTTTCCTGGTAACAAAACCTCTAAATTGTTGGCTGCGTATACTTGTCATGTTTAAAGCTACAGTTTCCAGGTTCCCTAGCAGATATCCCTTCTCTAAGTGGACATAATTGGTCGAGGCTTCTAGGAAAGCTATTTTAAAAGAGCTGATTAGCATGAAGTCATGGTCTTTTGCCTGCACTCCCCTCCTTCCTGCTGCCTGGAATATAGACATGATGACTGGACTACATCAGCCATTTTCTGAGTATGAGGTGATCCTGAGGATGAAAGCTATGAGACAAGGCTGAGAAAGAATGAATAGTGAAGGAGTCAAGATCCTTGGTGACAGTGGAGCCACCAATGGAGCCTTGGACTGACTAAATCTGGACTTATTTTATATGAGAGAAAAAATTATATTCTGAGCCTCGATTATTTCAGATTTTTATTATATGTAGTAACTAGGGTATATGTTCCACGAGGGCAGGAATCTTTGCCTGTTATGTTCAATGGTGTATCCCAGGGACCTGAGATAGGCATTCAGGAAATATTATTATTGAGTGACTGCAGCGTAATACAAGCCTAAACCCTCACTGTAGTTTTTGTAATAGTGCAAAGAGTAAATTAGGAAATCTCTGGAGTTCTTCGCAATGCTAAAGAGAAGTTAAGAAAATACTGAAGTGAGCAAACATAAAACAGCTGGAACCTTGGCCAAGAGTGGTACAGGAAGATTTCCAGTCTAAGCTAAAAGTAGTGTGGTCTCTCTGGAAAGGACAAAGGCTGGTTCCAACTGGGGTAAATTGTTTATGATAATCCTGACCATGGAAAAAATTCTGAGGGACTCTGAGATATTAGCCACTCCTTCCCTAGTAATACATGACTACAGCATTGTAGAATACTGTAGTTCATCCGACAGGCTAGGTTTTCTAGAATAAAAAACATATACATAAATAAACCCACTCCTATACTGGATTTCAGGCACTTGAAGTCAAGTCCAGGTCTAATTTGTTTGAATCTCCAGAATCTTAAAGAATGCTCCATGTACAGTAAGCCTTCCATAAATGTTTGACAACTTGAGTTGAATTGGAAAATTAAGGAGTAAGAGAGACATGAAATATTTCTTATCTTCTCCTATCTCTCCCTTTCCCTCTCTTCACACCTCTCCCCACACCTGTACTCTCCAAGTGGAGTCCAGCTTTGCTAGGCGTGTGGATGGAAGTAGAGTCAAAGACTGCCTGAAACTCCAGTACTAGAAATTTATTCCCGGGCTTCCCTGGTGGCGCAGTGGTTGAGAATCTGCCTACCAATGCAGGGGACACGGGTTCGACCCCTGGTCCGGGAAGATCCCACATGCCGCAGAGCAACTAAGCCCGTGCGCCACAACTACTGAAGCCCGCGCACCTAGAGCCCGTACTCTGCAACAAGAGAAGCCGCCACGATGAGAAGCCCGCGCACTGCAAAAAAGCGTAGCCCGCGCTCGCCGCAACTAGAGAAAGCCTGCATGCAGCAACGAAGACCCAACACAGTCAAAAATAAATAAATTTATGTATTTATTTATTTTTTAAAAAAGGAATTTATTCCCTGTGACTTTTTAAATTAATTAAAGATTCCTCTTTTAAATGCAAGTAAGCTATGGGACAAAGAATACTGCGTTTTAATCTCAATTTGCCCTTTAATTCTCAATTCCATACTTTCCCTAGATTTTTATTTCTTCCTCTGTAAAATGGAAAAGTTTCAACTGGATCAATAATTTCTAGCTAGGAGGTCTTAAAGACTACAACAAGATTAAACTAATCTAAATATTTCAAAAGCCAAACAGGAATTGCACGTTTATAATTCTGCAGCAAAGGCCAGACAAAATTCTAATTTTCTTTGTTTTTAGGCAGAGGTTATATGAATGCAGGGTGGTTACATTCATTCTCTGATGTTGATATTAACTTCTGATTAACCGTTTATGAAACCATGACATTTCTGGAGCTCATGGAGGAAAATACTTTGAAAAGGTTTATAGGTATTAAACAGGTTATTTCTAAGATTCTGCACAGCCAAGAAGACTAAGGCATAGACTTGCTGTCTGCCATGCACACCTTATTGGTACTCTTCTTTCAGCTTTATTGAGGTGTAATTGGTAAATAGAAATTGTATATATTTATACATGTTTCGCTATCATTGTGAAATGATCTCCACAATCAAACTAGTTAACATATCCATCACCTCACATAGTCGTGTGTGTGTGTGTGTGTGTGTGTGTGTGTGTGTGTGTGGTGAGAATACTTAAGATCTACCCTCTTAGCAAATTTCAAGCATATGATACGGTATTGTTAACTGTAGTCACCATGCTGTACATTAGATCTCCAGAACTATTCATCTTGCATAACTGAAACTTTGTGTCCTTTGACCAACATTTTCTCATTTCCCCCACCCCAGCCCCTGGCGACCACCATTATACTCTGTGCTTCTATGTATTCAACTATTTTAGATTCCACATATAAGCAGGATTATGTAGTATTTGTCTTTCTGAGTCTGGTTTATTTCACTTAGCATAGTGTCCCAAATCACAGGCTTTCTTTCTGCTTCAAAACTGAATAGTATTCACTTATTGTGACTTTTAACAGAAGTCTTGGAGAGGAGGTAAGATACCAGGTCATTCAAGGTCCAGCAGAGAGACCATTTCCAGCACTTAGAACACTTAGAGCATTAGCAGCACTTATACAGAGCTCCCTTTATGATTATAATATGCTGGTCTACTACTTATCCTCATTATCATTTCAGGGTATTTGGTTTTTCACAACTGAGATAGAAACTGTTTTCATCTAAACATTCATTAAACCTCAGAATTGTGTAGCTTCTAAACTTGACCAATGCTGTGGAAAACTAAAACAATGTAGGTAGACATGGCTAGATGTCAGGTTTATGTAAGGATCTACAATTATATTTAAATTGTTTTGCTTTTATAACTGCTATAGTGACCTCATAAAGACTCTAATTGCAAATATTTACCAACTCACATCTTTATTGAAACTAGTTTATCTTTCCCATGGAGATAGACAGGAAGTAAAATAATTGAAATGCATGGTCTTTCCACCCAGGTGAATCCAATTATCCAAGGTAAATGAAAAGGTTGCTATGTTTAAGGCTGCATATGGTAGTTATAGGAAAGAATTCCAGAAAAGCATGGGTAATTTCTTTTTCCCTTTTAGTTCTGTGCAGCATTGTGCAGGGCACATAAGGAAGCCTTTAATCAATGTTTGCTAGAGGGTAACATAATCATCATCCAAACACTTGAAGCATTATCTTCGAATATGAAGGATATTTGGACTAATGTACTGTAAAGTCTCTTCGAGCTCCGAGAGTCCATAATTGTGGGCTAATTGTCTATATTACTCATTGTTCATCACTAACCACTTGTATATCACTTAAAATCTTGTAGGAATGCAATATGATATAGTCAATGTGCAAAACAGTATAGCAGTTCCTCAAAAAATTAAACATAGAATTACCATATAATCCAGCAATTCCAATTCTGGATATATACCCAAAAGAATTGACAAACAAGTATTCATACACCCATGTTCATAGCAGCATTATTCACAATAGCCAAAAGGTGGAAGCAACTCAAGTGTTCACAGAAGAATGAATAAACAAAAGGCGGTATATACATACATACAATTCAGCCTTAAAAAGGAAGGGACTTCTTGGGACTTCCCTGGTGGCCAGTGGTAAAGAATCCGCCTTCCAATGCAGGGGACATGGGTTCAATCCCTGGTCAGGAACTAAGATCCCACATGCCATGGGGCAACTAAGCCTGCGAGCCACAACTACTGAGTTCACGCGCCTCAACTAGAGTCTGCGTGCAGCAGAACTACAGAGCCCACGCGCTCTGGAATCCGCGCACCACAACTACAGAGCCCACGCGCCCTGAAGGCTGTGCACCACAACTAGAGAAGAGAAAACCCACCCGCCACAACTAGAGAGAAGCCCGCACACCACAAGGAAGAGCCCACTCGCCCCAACGAAAGATCCCGCATGCCTCAGTGAAGATCCCACGTGCCGCAACTAAGACCCAACGCAGCCAAAAAAAATTAAAAGAAAGAAAAAAAAAAAAAGGAAGGGACTTCTGACACATGTTACAACATAGATGAACCTTGAGAACATTATGCTAAGTAAAATAAGCCAACCCCAAAAGAACAAATATTATATGATTTCATTTATATGAGGTACATTGAGCAGTCAAATTCATAGGGACAGAAAGTAGAATGGTGGTTGCCAGGGGTAAGAGAAGGGGGCAATAGGGAGTTATTGTTTAATGGGAATGCAGTTTCAATTTGGGAAGATGAAAAAGTTCGGGATATGGATGGCAGTGATGCTTGCACAACGATATGAAGGTACTTAACGCCACTGAACTGTACACTTAAAATGGTTAGAATGGTGAGTTTTATGGTATGTATATTTTACTACAATAAAAACGTTTTAGAATCTTAACTAGAGTGTTAGTATTTATTGAACTTCTATGTAGAAAGAGAGGCAAAAATCTGTATGATTGACATAATCTGAACACAGTAGAAAATGCATTTAATCATTTTTCATATCTTCTGGAAAGACAGAACTGTTAAGAGCACAGGCCTTCAGAATCAGGGACTTAGGACTGAACCCAGGCCTTATGTTTTTTAACTTGTATAATGAGGAGAGTCTGACATCTTTCTGTCCACTTTCAGCTCTGGGGCAGGATAACATTTTAGGTGAGCTGCACGTGTAACGACAGTCCCTTGATTAGTCATAGGATAAATGGGATAAATGGGTGGATTTATCCCATAAATGGATATTGGCTCACATGGAGAAATGGCTGGATAAATGAGTGCCCCTTCCGTAGGCTCAACTCAACATAATAATTTGGGTGTAATAAACTGGCCTCCTCAAATCTCCATAAAGATAAAATCTCCCTCCAAGTGCTGTTGTAATGATTAAATGAGGTAAAATGTGTAACCGTTAAGTCCTCATTTGGTAGAGGCTATTATTTTAGTTGTGCACCATCTAGCTTGGCTCAAGTACTAACGTTACTTTCTCAAGGCAGATAACTGAACTCTTTAATTCCATTTAAGATTTAATTCTTTCCCTTAACCTTTTACACTATCACCAAGGAATGGGGTTTCCCAATGCTGTTAGGTCTTGGCTAATTTTTCACTTCTGTACTCCCTAAAAGAATTTAGAAAAATTATGAACCCCACACAGGTTTTAAGTTGCCTTCTAAAATGTTTTCTCCTAAGTTTAAATAGCTGCAAATGATATAATTTCAAGCTATTGAAAAATGTCATTTTAAAATTCAAAATATTTTTTCATTCCTAAATGTGTCCAACAGATTCTAAAAACAATAGCCATTTGATTCACTATTATTATATTAGTTACCTAGTGCTATGTAACAAATTGTCCCTAAACTAAGCAGTTTAAAGAAACCATTTATTTTCTCACAGATTCTCTGGGTCAGATCACTCAAGATCTCTCACAGGACTGCAATCAAGGGGTCAGCCAGGGCTCCAGTCTCATCTAAAGACTTGACTAAGGAGGATCTGCTTACAAGTTCACTCACATAATTGTTGGCAGGATTCAGTTCCCTGTGGGCTGTTGGACTAAGGACCTGGTTCCTTGTTGGCCAGTGGCTGGAATCCTCCCTCAGTTCCTTGCCACATGGGGCTCTCCATAAGGCAGTTCACAACATGACAACTGGCTTCCCTCAGAACAGGTGAGAGATGGAGAGAGGGAACAAAAGAGGATGAGCAAGATGGAAATCACAGTCTTTTGGTCACCACAGTCTTTTTCTAATGTTGGAAGCTGCATCCCATCACTTTTGCTGTATATTCTCTTTGTTAGAAGTAAGTCATTAGGTCAGTTCATTCTCAAAGGGATGGGATTACACAAGGGCATAAATACCAGCAGGCAGGGAATTCCCTGGTGGTCCAGTGGTTAGGACTCTGTTCTCTCACTGCCGAGGGCCCAGGTTCAATCCCTGGTCGGGGAACTAACAACCCATGAGCGGTACAGCCGAAAAAAAAAAAAAAACAAACCAGCAGGCAGGGATCACTGGGGGCCATTTTATAGAGCCTGCCTATCACTATTATCAATTTTTAAAAATGCTTGAAGATTCATCTTTAATTGTTAGAAATTTTATCATTTCTTTTTCTCCTTGAACTCATAATTCCATTCTATTATTCTCCTCTGAATCTTATTCTAATGTAATATATATTTATGCTTGGAATTATTTTATTGATTTCCTTATCATATATCACCATAAGAAAAATATGCATGTAAATTAAATTTTTAATTAAAAAAATATCCTATAACCATATGGTTTGGGGGATTGTCTTTTTCTAAGACTAGTTATCATTCATTTATTGTCAGTACTAGTATTGACTAGTATTGTTGAGCAAAGCTATATGAACTTGTAATTGAATTTGATAAATAACTATTGAATACAAAAAGTAAAATGCCATTGGAAATGCATTGCTTAATACAGTGAGGTTTTTTTTTTTTTTTCATTAGTTCATTTCCCCTTTCTTGAGTATGATTTATTCTTAGAATGAGTCAGGGCCACTAGTAAATGAAGAGCTAGTAATGTTCATTGATGATAGTAAGTGCCTTATTTTTAGGGAAATTCATATCATATTCCCATTAAACCAATCTAAATTTAAAGGTACATAGGAAGAAAAATAAATGAGCAGAGAGATGATTGATGAATGATAGCCCAAGTAAAATTAATAGGGATTTAGAGTGTCCAACAAACTTTTGGGGACAGTTAATAAAAATGTTTCCTCTGCAAGTTTGACTAAATGTTCATGTAAAAAGAAAACACCAACTTCTTCCTAAAAAAAAAAAAAAAATCTGAAACCCTTCCCTCCACACTAGCAGCACAGCAATGATGGATTTGCAGAGGGCACAGAAGAGAACATTTGTCATAGAGGAAAACCACATTTCAGAGTTTCTCTTTTTTCCCCTACAACTTTGTAATAAGGAAGAAGGACTAGAAGTGAGCAACATGGTACAAAGTACATTACTTTCAGGGCTCTTCTCTACTGAAACTGCATGCTTTGACTCAATATGGACTCCGTTCAACAGAGCGACCCCTATACTTGGAAGTGAGGCAATCAGCATCACGTTCACACACACATTTGACAAAACTATAATTTCTGCATTTGGTTATAAAGGACCATAAGTGGTGTGATAAAGATATCTCGGCTCATTTGGGAATAAACATGGAATGCTTTCATTTTCCAATTATTGCGACCAACTATTTCTTACCTAATCCCTTTCATGCTGGGTGGCAGGACTATTGGTAAAAAGTCTCCCTTGTGTGACTATGACACTTGAGTACTGAACAAAGTATCAGTGTTACAGAGCTCAGGTCCCAGGAAATGCTGATGGGAATAATGCGATGGAATTCACGCAAAAACAGGTTAGACTGGGTAATTCCTTTCAGTCTACAGGTAGAGACTCTAAAGTCTCTGCCATGGCTATTAATCCTGTCTGCTCAACACACTCCTTGCTCCCTCTCTTGTAATAGCTGACGTCTGCTCTCTCTACCCCTCATTCCACAAGCCTGGGTTTAAAACCAAGGCCAAGCCTTTCCTAGTCCTCTGATCTAGATATAGTCTCATTCTGGAGCTACACATGACCCTAGCCACACTAGTTATTCCCTGGCGCTTTTTTTCTAACAGCCTTCCAATTTGAGAAAGGCAATATCCTAGTGAATATCCTAGAAATAATGGAAATAGAATTACCAGGGTATGGGCCTTATTAAAGTGCTGTGCTCCACTGGAGTTTGCCCCAACTATCTTAAATGGACTAAAGACATCTCCCCAGAAGAGGTCAGATGTACTGAAATTAACTTCCTCATAGTCTAATGCTTAGTATTTCAGAAACTAAAAATCAGAATAAGCCTAGACTACGAAGAGTAAAGAACTGTCCATGTTTGAAATAAAGAATCCCAGTGAAACAGATGCAGTAAGTGAGCTGTTGATGAACTTTATTTTTTTATTTTTTAAAAAAAATTTTGGTTGCACCGGGTCTTAGTTGCGGCCAATGCGCTCCTTAGTTGTGGCATGCAAACTCTTAGTTGAGGCATGCATGTGGGATCTCTTCCCTGACCAGGGATTGAACCCACATACCCTGCCTTGGAAGGCAGATTCTTAACCACTGCGCCACCAGGGAAGTCCCCTGTTGATGCATTTTAAATATTTCTAAATGTTAAGACTCTGTTTTACAGTGTGGGGTGATCTGTTATACAGATAAAATTTTCTATTCTATCCAAAAAGAGCTTGGAGTGCTGTGAATCATAAAAACATAGTAGAAGTCTATTGAACTGGAAATGGCATTCAGAGATCTCAGGGCTCAAGAATGATTATCTAAGACTTGTGTATTCCAAATATGATTTAATTGAAATTAGGAAGTTTTAATTGGTAAAATACATGAAATAAAATGAACTGGAGGTTGACTATTGTACTTGAAATTGCTTTTATCCAGAAAGGGAGTAAGGCTGTGAATGTATTTGTATGAAGCTAAAAGTGGTGTGAAATAAACTTTTAAAAATAATATATTTTTTTCTGAAATCAGAGGTAAGCTCAAAAAAGTAAAAAAGAAATGTCGTAGGCCACAGGAGAAGAATAGGAACTTCAAAGGGACTTCAAAGATAGGAAATAGACAAAGAACTTCAAAGAAATAAAGGAGGAAAAAAAATGACAGTTTTAAATTTTATCTAGTTTTAAATAAAATCTCTGGTTTCACAAAGAAAGGAATTAAACCAACCCTCCCATCCCTTTTGGTAGAAAAATGATTTATGAATTTCAGGATTTTTTTTAACATTCCAAATTTGGGTATTTTATATTAAACATATTTTAAATACCTAAAGATATAAAATATTCTACATTGAGTCTGGAAGATTTAAATTTTTACCTTAATTTTTAAAGAAATATAGTTTTATTGGTTTTCTCAGTAGTGACAAGCACAGTTACTAAAAAATACCAAATTGGGAATTGGGATATGGGATGTTTGATGGCATGCACAAATTCAGAATCGTGTACTAAAATTAAATAGTTAAATTTATGTAAGGAAAAACATGAGGCTTCAAATGAAATGTATTGTGCTTGAAGTATATAAACACTTGTACATTTTGTGAATTAGTTCTAACACAAGTTAGGAAAATTGAAAACTTCCTGAATCTAGAGAAAATTTTCTGTTTTGAAATTGTGGGTAAAGTTTAAATGTTTAGCATTTGACATATGTTTTTTATATACATAGGGCAGGTTAGAAATTAGGGCAGGATTTCTATGTTTCAGTCTTGGGGCAGAATTCTTTTTCCAGGAAACCTCAATCTTTGCTCTAAAGGTCTTCAACTGATTGGATGAGGCCCACCCACGTTATGGATGGTAATCCACTTAAAGTCAGCTGTTGTAAGTTTTAACCATTCTACACAATACTGTCATAGCAACGTCTGGACTAGGGTTTGCTCAAACAACTGGGCACTATAGCTTAGTCAAGTTGAAACATAAAATTAATCATCACAATGATCAATTTAATTAAATGTTATTATCTAAATAAAATGTTATTTAAACAAATTCTTCTTGGTTGGCTTTTGTAAGTTTTAGTTCACAAATCATTAAGACAATAAATATTTGTATTTATTCAAAGGTCTCATAAATTGGAACTCTATACTAGAGATCTGTAATTAAGATAAACATAGTAGAAATATATATGATATTTTGGCCCATACATTGAAAGAGGATTTCAGATTATCTCAAGGGCAGCCTATATTTACATGTATCCATCTTTGCTATTCATATAGCATTCCAAGACATCAAGATAATCTTTGATCATCCTAATGGAAATGAGAGACTGGTACTGGGTCAAGATATTACTGAGAGAATCATTTAGATTTACACAAACTATACTTTTAAAATATAATAATGATAAATAACAGGACATAAAGTTGATAGGGAGATGTTTGTCTTTTTAAAGAAGGAAACTTGTAGCTCGTAAAAGGGAAAAAGTAATTTTAAAAGCTTTCACCTGAAGAATCTCCTTTAACATTTCTGAGACTCATACTACATGCATTTTAGAACACTTGATATCCCACAGGTCACTAGGCTCTGCTGGATTTTTTTTCATTCTTTTTTCTCTGTGCTTCATTTTGGATAAATGCAGTTTCTATTAATTCAAGTTCACTGATCTTTTCTTCAGTAATGTCCAATTTGCCATTAATTCCATTCAATTCAATTTTAATTTTTAAAACTCTATTTTTCATATCTTGAAATTCAATTTTATTCTTTATTATATCTTCCATATTTTTCCCTCATTATGCTCATGTTTCTTTTGCATCCTTGAGCATTTGTGCATATTTGTAATAGCTGTTTTAATGTTTGTTTGATAATTGTACCATCTCTGCCATTTCTGGGTCTGTTGCTGCAACTGATTTTTTTCCTTGTTAAGAGTCACATTTTGTCATTTTATCTAGGATGTTAGATATTACATGTTCTAGTTGATTGAATGTTATATTTTTGTTGTTTTTCTTTAGATATCAGGTTTTTTCTGACAAGCAGTTACCTACTTATGGGTGAACTTTCTTGTTTCTAAGCTCATTTAAGGCAGGATTAGGGTCTTGTATACACATTTCTAGAATTATTTTTCTGTATAGCATCCTCTTTCACATTCTAACCACCTAAGCTTCCCCAAATTCCAATCTTTTTATCTTCATGTTAAGATACCTGGCCTCTGTTGGTGTTCTCCTTCCTTACAGCACTGTACAGAAATGCCTTCTGACAGAAGTCACCTCATTCATTTCCCTTTTTTCAGGGTTCCCAGTCGTGTACTGCCTGTTGTCTAATACCTGAAACCATAAGCAGTAGACAATTGTATATCATGTGTTACCATTTTATTAAGAAAATGAGACATATACATGTATGTATGAGTTTCTATTACAAATTCAGTAGCAATATAACACATTACTTAAAAAAAAGTATTTCTTGAATTCACCTGGGATTTTCATCCTAGTGAAAATAACCAGAAAACTAGAAAAAATGGTTATGGTTAGAGATAGTCAACATTCCTTTTTATAGCTGCATAGTACTCCATTGAGTGACTATATCATAGTTTATTAAACCAATTCCTGACTTATGAACACTTGGGTGATTTTCAATCTTTTGCTATTATAAATAGTACTAAAATGAACAGCCTTTAAAAATGTCTTTCATAATTTCACCAGTGTAACCTCAGGATACATTTTTAGAAGTAAGATTGATTGGCCAAGGGTCAGTGAGTACATACTTTTGCTAGATATTGCCAAATTTCCCTCTGCAGGTATTTTATCTTTGTTTTATTCCACCAGAAATGAATGAGTGCCTACTTTCTTATAGTCTCACCAACAGAGTGTGTTGTCAAAGTTTTGGATTTTTGGCAACTTAGTAACTGAAAAGTGGAATACTACTGAATTCGAATGTGCATTTATCTCATTATGAATGAGGTTGAGCATTTTTTATATGGGTAAAGGACACCTGTTTTTCCATGTTTATGAATTGCCTGTAGCTTTCTATAGCTCATTTTTCTATAGGATTTGTAGTCTCTATTTTTAGAAACTCATTTTATGAGCTGTGCTATCAGCTGCAGATATTTATTCCCAGTTTGTTATTTGTCTTTCTAGTTTGTTTGTGACATCTTTTGCCATATAAAGACTTTTTATTTTTATGTTATCAAGTTTATCTATTTTTCCTTTCTAGTTTTTGAATTTTGAGTCATAGCCCTGAAAGTTTTTATCGCTCCTAAGTTGAAAAGAATATACCCATATATTCATTGAGTACTCATATTGTTTCATTTTTTATAATTAGATCTCATATCCATATGGAATTTTTCTTGGTGTATGGTGTGGGAAATGAATCCAATTTTATCTTTTCCGTATGACTTTGCAGTTATTCCAACACCACTTTTTTGAAAGTCCTTTTTTCCCAATACTCTAAAAGGTTGTTTTTATCTTATACTAAATTTTCCTATGTAATGTGATGTATTTCTGGATTTTCTATTCTGTCTGATTGATTTATGTATTTATTCATGAAGTAGCACTATTAATTTTAGAAGTCTTATGTCTTTAACAACTGTAATGTCACAGTTATTTTCAGTGACAAAGAAAAAGTCAGATACTGTTCCTGTGGAGCGACCTCAGCTGTTTTAGCTCCTGGCCTTTGAAGGCTTTTGGTTTCTGTCTTTTCTGAGCCTGGACGCCAACCTTGCATTGATGCATGAGCCCCAATATCCTCATAAAAAATTCATTTTTTGGTTTTGGTAGTCAGAGTTGGCTTCCATTTCTTACACAAAAGCTCTTACTGTGGCTCTATCTATGTATTGGCCATGATTTGTTTATCTAAATTAAAGGGATGCCTTTAACAGTAAGAACGTTAGTCGAACTGAGGGAGGAAGAAGGGGACACGTTGACAGTCTGGGAAATGGTGAGTATGTGCGTGGGACATAGAACAATACTAAATAGATGGGGCCTTGGTCTTCCTTTCACAAAAAGTGAAGAGAACCATTTCTCTGCATTAAAATTGCTTTAACTTATTAGGACAGAAATAGAAATGAAAATGTTGGCAACTATACTTTTAAAAGAAGCATATCAAAGATTACATCAAAAATCATTCCAGCTTGAGGAGACCTGAGAGGCAACAAGATCACTGCTCCTTCCCGAGGCCGGGCTTGGAATCTTACAGAAGTGTCTTAACTTCCTTCTGGGTTTAGCTACAGGCCGAAACTTCTACAGCAAGCCATAGTTTTCTTTCTAAAATATAGACGGGGTCATATTACTCCTCTGCTTAAAATCCTTGAATGTCTCCTTTTCTTATAGGATGAAATTAAACTTGACTTTCATGAAGATGCTTCAAAATCCAGCCTCAGCCTTGGTTTCCATACTTTCTTAACAACTACCATATCAGACACACATCCTAGTAATAGTAGTAGTAGTAGCAACAATAGAGCAGTTGTAGTAGTAGAAGTAGTTTTGTAGAAATAATTGTTACTGACCTGGGTTCTTGGACTCTTTAGAAATTGATAAGAGGCCAGGTGAGGGGAGGAGCTGTGGGTTAGGCCGAGGGGTGGCTTCGGTGGGCTGCCCACCCCCTTGGCGGTGCTGGGTGCAGGCATCACACGCAGTACACTGCTTTTGCTTCCGGCACCTCAGGAGTGTCAGTTGCGTTTTGGTCTTTTTGTATTCTTTTGTTCATAATATGCCCCAACTGCACATGCTGGGCACGCATACAATTATTTTTAGTCCCTTACAGTGTCTTTGTATTCTGTTGCTCGAGGAGATGTTTGTCCAGGTGCAAGCACTGCAGCAAAGGGTCTCAGGTCCCAGGTCCCAGCCTGTCTCATAATGAGTAGCAATAGCTAGTAGTGGCGGACTGTAAGACCATAATTTCTATGAAACTATTACTACTATGACTCTTTTACACGTATTAGTACTTGAACTGCTTGCAGTTTTCTAGAATTCAACATACCAATTCGTGTCTGTACATCTTTTGCATGCTTTTGCATAGGCCACAATTTCTTCCCATTCACCTGGACTGATATAGCTCCTCCTCCCACTCTTTCTGTACCTATTCTATCACAGCTCAATCTCTTTACACATCTGTGTCTCCAAGTAGGAGTGAACTCAGTTGAGATCATACTTTATTGTTTAATACTTAAAGCTTAATGTAGTGCTAAATGAATGAGTACAAATCCTTTGAAGTATTATGGCAAATCCCTTTCTTTCCATAATAGCACTGTCCAGTAGATTTTCTGCAATGATGGAAACGTTCTACACCTGTACTGTCCAATAAAGTAGCCACCAGCCACATATGGCTACTGTGTACTTGAAATGTGGCAACTGTGACTGAGAAATTAAACTTTAATTTGATTTAATTTTAATTAATCTAAATAGTCACATTTTATTTTTTTAACTTTTACTTCCATCATTTCCTAGACCTCCTTGTCGTTTATACTTAGGCTTAAATATTTGCTAGATGAAGATGATTCAAAATAAGAAGGTGTATGGTAAGTCTGCAGCAAAACACCCAGGTGAAAATATTTTTGGTCTAAATATTTTAACAGATTGGATTCCATCATAACTTTTGCAGGAGTCATTCAATATAACGTATACTTAATTCAATGGAGTCACTTATTCCTGATATTTTATGTCTTTTCTAAGTAAGGTACTATTTTTAAATGGTTTAGAATTTATGACAATCTCTTTAAATGTTGAAAATCTTAGTACTTTTGTAGCTGAACTCCAGCAATTCTGTCCATTTGTGTGTGTGTGTGTGTGTGGCATTATCTCTTTTTATTTATTTATTTGTTTTTTTCTTAACATTTTTATTGGAGTATAATTGCTTTACAATGGTGTGTTAGTTTCTGCTTTATAACAAAGTGAATCAGTTATACATCTACATATGTTCCCATATCTCTTCCCTCTTGCATCTCCCTCCTTCCCACACTCCCTATCCCCCCCTTCTAGCTGGTCACAAAGCACCGAGCTGATATCCCTGTGCTATACGACTGCTTCCCACTAGCTATCTATTTTACATTTGGTAGTGTATGTATGTCCATATATACACTACCACTCTCTCATTTTGTCCCAGCTTACCCTTCCCCCTCCTCGTGTCCTCAAATCCATTCTCCAGTAGGTCTGCGTCTTTATTCCCGTCTTGCCCCTAGGTTCTTCATGACCATTTTTTTTTTTTTTTAGATTCCATATATATGTGTTAGCATACGGTATTTGTTTTTCTCTTTCTGACTTACTTCACTCTGCATGACAATTCTGTCCATTTTTAAGCATTTATTGAGTCACTTAAAGATGAAAAGAATCCCGAGAATAAGATCTCTAGATAACAAAATTGCTTTATCAAATCCTATAGGTATATTGAAAGCCTCCTGTTCTTAAACTTATTTAAATCATATCTCTGGGGTTAGGGGTTGGGGGGAGGGTCTCTATGTGTGTAAAATTCCTCAGGTGAATCTGATCTGCACCCATGGCTAAGTACCATTGCTCCAGGAGTTTGCTGAAGCAGGTGGAGGGAGAATCAGAAGCTAATATATAAGCAAAGGAACCTGATTCATCTTCCAGGAGCACAGGTTCTTCTCGGAGAATTAAGAAATCCAAAACATGATTTTGTATTAAAACAAATTAGCATTAATTATGAAATAAATGGCAAACTTCAAGACAAAACAGAAGCATCAAACAAACACAAACCACATTCACCCTTGTGGACTTTAGAAACACAGCTACTGTACACAGCTTCCAGGATAAGAAGAAAGAATGGTCTTTTGACATGATATTTCAATTCCAAATTTGGCAGATAGACTCTGTCTTAACTTCTCCTCACCCTTCTTTTAAACTTCATGCAGCTTTAAATGAACTGGTTGTATGTTCTCACACCACAATGAAAAAAGGAGGTTGTTTGATATTTTCAGATGCAATGGTCTTATCCTCCCATTATAATAAGCAGCACAAGCTCGGGATTGGAACCCTGGTCTTGTTACTAACTCCTTGCCTGACGTTGGGTAACCTTTTTCCCCTGGGTTCCTGGATTTCTCATTATAAAGATGGGAGATGTGAGATATGCATAGAAAGCAGTTAGCATGGTGATGGGCACGTGTTATTTTTTCAAATGGAAATGGCTCTCAGACACATTTGATCATGTTATTATTAGAAAATGAACTTAGCATCAGTTACAGTGGTAGTAACTTACTTGTGCAAAAATTAAAACGAGTCCTTTGCTTGCAGAATTTCCCACCATCTAGATTTTACTCATTGCATCTCCGGAGTATTTTAACCTGTTTTTTGTTCTTTGTATTTCCTGGAATTAGTTGTTGAATCTCAGCTTTGGATTCCAGGGCTTTGATGAGATTCACGCCTACTGTTTTGGGTATGACCACCTCATAATTGGTGGTCTGTTTTCCTATCAGGAGGCATATGATAAATCTGGTTGTCTCTCCTTTAGTGATGTTAGTAACTATTGATTATCCATACCTGGATCCAAATTCACTGCGTTGCAAAATGGTGATATTCTAACTACCTCAGACTCTTTATATGTATTAGCTGAAATATTTCTATAAAGATAACACTCCTTCATCCACTGTTTGGTTACCCAGTAGTATTTTGATTCTTTACACATTTCAGTTCAGTATAAGAACAGGTATCCCTACTGAATTCTTAAATGAAGCACATGAGGGCTTTAAAGGATTTTCAATTTAACTTAATTCAACACTTTATTTTATGGATGAAGAAATAAATTCAAAGAGGTTAAATTAGTTTTCTAATTTCTAAAGGCTCATTGGTAGTTATTAGAGTCTCTACAGGAAACAGGATAATGTGAGGTGGGTTTATTTACAAAAAGACAAATTGCAAAGGTATGGAGGGGTTATAGGGAAGTTTTAAGGGATTGTGCAGTAACTTGGAGCCAGCAGTTTCAGAGCCATCATCATTTCTAGGTGCCAAAGGACAAGGTGAGGGATGAGTATGAAAGCCTGTACTTCCTTTAGGATCTGCCACCTTGAGAAAAGCAACGACTTCCTATTGAGCAACACAGCCAGCCTGAGGTGACTCATGAGCCCCAGTATTTGTCCTTCCTCAGAACCCCTGCTGGACTCCCCATTGACCAAACCCAATTGGTAAACAGAAAGCAAGGAAGCCCATTGATTTAATTCATACGGATTAGCCTCGGGAGGCAGAGACTATGGGGATATGAATGGAGAGTGGCTCTGGAGGGGAGAACTCAGGAACAGCAGGCCAAGGCAGGATTGGATTCGTATTCTTGTTCCTACTCTACCATTCTACCATGCACTAAAATGTTTGTCTACATCCACGGATCTTATATTTGTAGAAATAATTCACGGTCCAGGATGAGTTGTCTTTCTCTGGAGTGAATTTTGTTTGTTGAATGCCTGGAGTTACCTTAATCCAGTTTCAGGGTTTGAGACTTTTTTCTGGGTTACTCATATGTTTGGAAAGGAGAGTTGCTATCCACGAAAGGGTCATTTTGCGTCCAATTCACACCTACTTCTAGACTAGACTATAACACCCTTACTTTTTCTTCATCCTTTGAGGTGTCAGAAATGCAGTTCAGCCTCCCATTTGCCTAATTCCTGTGCACAAAAGTTGCCAGGCCCAAAGCAGCCCCAACTGTAGGCACACCCTCTGAATCCCATTCCTTTCTTTCAGAAGCTGGCCAGATAGTTCCTCATTGTCTCTTTAGTTATTTGATGCCTTTATTTTAAATTTTAAATTTTGTCCAGCCTTCTTAGTCTTCTTTAGTGAGAGGGTTGACCAGTGTTACCTAATCGGTTGTAATCAGAAGCGGAAATCTCTCCCTTATATTTCTCTAGCTCTTTATCAGGAAAATTCTTTGCCCTACCTGTAGGTGTTCTCAAAGGTGTCCCCAGGGCAATCTCTAAGTGGAAGTGCAATGGACTCTGAGGGAGGATATAATTTTGACTAGTAAACTTCAGTTCTGTTGCCATGCCTTTTTAAAGTGTAAAGGTGTCACAGACTATTTACGAAGTTATAATTCTATCATTCATTGACTGTGATTTAATCTTTGCCAAAAGCTTCTAGGGAAGCCTGCTTTTGTGGTAAGGATCCAAGCAATATGTTACTTCTCTATTTCCTTGAATTCTTTTTTCTCCCTGATGCGGAATGCCAAGTTGTGAGCTTTCAATGAACAATATAATCCCCTCAGTTCCTCTTTTTTATTAAGTTAATATAACCAGAAAGCATTGTATCTGACACATTATTTTAGATTCCTCTAAAATAATGCCTTCACTGAATTAATATTTAATATCAGTTTCTTGGTTTTAAAAATATTAAATCTAAATTTGAAGAACATATATACTTTTTTTACAAATCCATATTCAATTGCATTGTATTCCCCAATGTCCTCTATATCAGATTCTATGTAATAAAGTCTCTATAGAATTCAGTGCCAGGTTAAGACTTGACTCTTCACATGAATATATGTACTATCATGTGCTTTCTTTTTATTTTGGCAGTCAAAACACAGAGCTAAATTTAGCAATCAATTGAATTCTTAATTTATCTTAGCTGCTTGATACATCTTTTACTGGCTTCCTTACTGATTTCTGATAATTTAAAATTATATTTATCTTGTTTTGTATGTAGCATTAAATACTTTTTAGAATTAGGAGTATATAATATTCCTCACTCCCTCTTGTGAGAGCACCAGAATCACAACTGACTGCTAAACAATCATCAACAGGAAGACACTGGAACTCACCAAAAAAGATACCTCACATCCAAAGATAAGGGAGAAGCCACAATGAGATGGTAGGAGGGGCACAATCACAATAAAATCAAATCCAATAACCACTGGCTGGGGGACTCACAAACTGGAGAACAATTATACCACAGAAGTCCACCCACTGGAGTGAAGGTTCTGAGCCCCATGTCAGGCTTCCCAACCTGGCGGTCCGGCAATGGGAGGAGGAATTCCCAGAGAATCAGACTTTGAAGGCTAGTGGGATTTGACTGCAGAACTTCGATAGGACTGGAGGAAACAGAGACTCCGCTCTTGGAGGGCACACAAAAAGTACTGTGTGCATCAGGACCCAGGGGGAAGTAGCAGTGACCCCACAGGAGACTGAAGAAGACCTACCTGCTAGTGTTGGAGGATTTCCTGCAGAGGCAGGGGGTGGCTCTGGCTCACCACAGGGAGAAGGACACTGGCAGCAGAAGTTCTGGGAAGTACTACTTGGCATGAACCCTGCTGGAGTCCGCCATTAGCCCCACCAAAGAGCCTGTAGGCTCCGGTGCTGGGTCACCTCAGGCCAAACAACCAACAGGGAGGGAACTCAGCCCCACCCATCAGCAGACAAGCAGATTAAAGTTTTACTGAGCTCTGCCCACCAGAGCAATACCCAGCTTTACCCACCACTGGTCCCTCCCATCAGGAAGCTTGAACAAGTCTCTTAGATAGCCTCATCCACCAGAGGGCAGACAGCAGAAGCAAGAAGAACTACAATCCTGCAGCCTGTGGAACAAAAACCACATTCACAGAAAGATAGACAAAATGAAAAGGCAGAGGACTATGTACCAGATGAAGGAACAAGATAAAACCCCAGAAAAACAAATAAATGAAGTGGAGATAGGCAACCTTCCAGAAAAAGAATTCAGAATGATGATAGTGAAGATGATCCAGGACTTCAGAAAAAGAATGGAGGCAAAGATCAAGCAGATGTAAGAAATGTTTAACAAAGACCTAGAAGAATTAAAGAACAAACACCTAGAAGAATTAAAGAACAAACAGAGATGAACAATACAATAACTGAAATGAAAAAGACACTAGAAGGAATCAGTAGCAGAATAACTGAGGCAGAAGGACAGATAAGTGACCTGGAAGACAGTATGGTAGAATTCACTGCTGCAGAACAAAAAAAAGAAAAAAGAATGAAAAGAAATGAAGACAGACTAAGAGACCTCTGGGACAACGTTAAATGCACCAACGTTCGCATTATAGGGGTCCCAGAAGGAGAAGAGAGAGAGAAAGGGCCCAAGAAAACATTTGAAGAGATTATAGTTGAAAACTTCCCTAACATGGGAAAGGAAATAGTCACCCAAGTCCAGGAGGTGCAGAAAGTCCCAGGCAGGATAAACCCAAGGAGAAACACACCAAGACACACAGTAATCAAATTGACAAAAATTAAAGACAAAGAAAAATTATTAAAAGCAACAAGGGAAAAACAACAAACAACATACAAGGGAACTCCCATAAGGTTAATAGCTGATTTCTCAGCAGAAATTCTACAAGCCAGAAGGGAGTGGCATGATATATTTAAAGTGATGAAAGGGAAGAAACTACAACCAAGATTACTCTACCTGGCAAGGATCTCATTCAGATTTGATGGAGAAATCAAAAGCTTTACAGACAAGCAAAAGCTAAGAGAATTCAGCACCACAAAACCAGCTCTACAACAAATGCTAAAGGAACTTCTCTAAGTGGGAAACACAAGAGAAGAAAAGGACCTACAAAAACAAACCCAAATCAATTTAGAAAATGGTCATAGGAACATACATATTGATAATTACCTTAAATGTGAATGGATTAAATGCTCCAACCAAAAGACACAGGCTTGCTGAATGGATACAAAAACAAGAGCCATATATATGTTGTCTATAAGAGACCCACTTCAGACCTAGGGACACATACAGACTGAAAGTGAGGGGATGGAAAAAGATATTCCATGCAAATGGAAATCAAAAGAAAGCTGGAGTAGCAATACTCATGTCAGATAAAAGAGACTTTAAAATAAAGAATGTTACAAGAGACAAGGAAGGACACTACATAGTGATCAAGGGATCAATCCAAGAAGAAGATATAACAATTATAAATATATATGCACCCAACATAGGAGCACCTCAATACATAAGGCAAATGCTAACAGCTATAAAAGAGGAAATTGACAGTAACACAATAGTAGTGGGAGATGTTAACACCTCACTAACATCAATGGACAGATCATCAAGACAGAAAATTAATGAGGAAACACAAGCTTTAAATGACACAATAGACCAGATAGATTTAATTAATATTTATAGGACATTCCATCCAAAAACATCTGTTTACACTTTCTCCTCAAGTGCCCACGGAACATTCTCCAGGATAGACCACATCTTGGGTCATAAATCAAGCCTTGGTAAATTTAAGAAAATTGAAATCATATCAAGCATTTTTTCCAACTACAACGGCACGAGATTAGAAATAAATTACTGGGAAAAAAATGTAAAAAACACAAACACATGGAGGCTAAACAATACATTACTAAATAACCAAGAATCACTGAAGAAATCAAAGAGGGAATCAAAAAATACTTAGAGACAAATGACAATGAAAACACGATGATCCAAAACCTATGGGATGCAACAAAAGCAGTTCTAAGAGGAAAGTTTATAGATATACAATCCTACCTCAAGAAACAAGAAAAATCTCAAACAAACAATCTAACCTTACACCTGAAGGAACTAGAGAAAGAAGAACAAACAAAACCCAAAGTTAGTAGATGGAAAGAAATCATAAAGATCAGAGCAGAAATAAATGAAATAGAAACAAAGAAAACAATAGCAAAGATCAATAAAACTAAAAGTTGGTTCTTTGAGAACATAAACAAAATTGATAAACCATTAGCCAGACTCATCAAGAAAAAGAGGGAGAGGACACAAATCCATAAAATTAGAGATGAAAAAGGAGAAGTTACAACGGACACCGCAGAAATACAAAGCATCCTAAGAGACTACTACAAGCAACTCTATGCCAATAAAAAGGACAACCTGGAAGAAATGGACTAATTCTTAGAAAGGTATAACCTTCCAAGACTGAACCAGGAAGAAACAGAAAATATGAACAGACCAATCACAAGTAATGAAATTGAAACTGTGATTAAAAATCTTCCAACAAACAAAAGTCCAGGACCAGATGGCTTCACAGGTGAATTCTATCAAACATTTAGAGAAGAGCTAATACCATCCTTCTCAAACTCTTTCCAAAAATTGCAGAGGAAGGAACACTCCCAAACTCATTCTATGAGGCCACCATCACCCTGATACCAAAACCAGACAAAGATAATAGAAAAAAAGAAAATTACAGACCAATATCACTGATGAATATAGACGCAAAAATCCTCAACAAAATACTAGCAAACAGAATCAAACAACACATTAAAAGCATCATACACCATGATCAAGTGGGATTTATCCCAGGGATGCAAGGATTCTTCGATATATGCAAATCAATCAGTGTGATACACCATGTTAACAAACTGAGGAATAAAAACCATATGATCAGCTCAATAGATGCAGAAAAAGCTTTTGACAAAATTCAACACCGATTTATGATAAAAGCTCTCCAGAAAGTGGCATAGAGGGAACCTACCTCAACATAATAAAGACCATATACAACAAACCCACAGCCAAGATCATTCTTGATGGTGAAAAACTGAAAGCATTTCCTCTAAGATCAGGAACAAGACAAGGATGTCCACTGTCGCCACTATTATTCAACATAGTTTTGGAAGTCCTAGCCACGGCAATCAGAGAAGAAAAAGAAATAAAAGGAATACAAATTGGAAAAGAAGAAGTAAAACTGTCACTGTTTGCAGATGGCATGATACTATACAGAGATAATCCTAAAATGCCACCAGAAAACTACTAGAGCTAATCAATGAATTTGGTAAAGTAGCAGGATACAAAATTAGTGCACTGAAATCTCTTGCATTCCTATACACTAACAACAAAAGATCAGAAAGAGAAATTAAGGAAACAATTCCATTCACCATTGCAACAAAAAGAATTAAAATACCTAGGAATAAAACTACTTAAGGAGGTAAAAGACCTGTACTCAGAAAACTATAAGACTATAAAACTATAAGATGAAAGAAATCAAAGATGGCACAGACAGAGAGATATACCATGTTCTTGGATTGGAAGAATCAATATTGTAAAAATGAATATACTTCCCAAAGAAATCTACAGATTCAGTGCAATCCCTATCAAATTACCGATGGCATTTTTTACAGAACTAGAACAAAAAAATCTTAAAATTTGTATGGAGACACAAAAGATCCCGAATAGCCAAAGCAATCTTGAGGGAAAAAAACAGAGCGGGAGGAATCAGACTCCCTGACTTTAGACTATACTACAAAGCTACAATAATCAAGACAATATGGTACTGGCACAAACACAGAAATATAGATAAATGGAACAGGATAGAAAGCCCAGAGATAAACCCATGCACCTATGGTCAACTAAATTATGACAAAGAGGCAAGGATATACAATGGAGAAAAGACAGTCTCTTCAATAAGTGGTGCTGGGAAAACAGGGCAACTACATGTAAAAGAATGAAATTAGAACACTCCCTAACACCATACACAAAAATAAACTCAAAATGGATTAAAGACCTTAATGTAAGACAGACACTCTAAAACCCTCAAAGGATAACATAGGAAGAACACTCTTTGACATAAATCACAGCAAGATCTTTTTTGACTCACCTCCTAGAGAAATGAAAATAAAAACAAAAATAAACAGATGGGACCTAATGAAACTTAAAAGCTTTTGCACAGCAAAGGAAACTATAAACAAGACGAAAAGACAACCCTCAGAATGGGAGAGATATTTGCAAACGAATCAACAGACAAAGGATTAATCTCCAAAATATATAAACAGCTCATGCAGCTCAATATCAAAAAAACAAACAGCCCAATTAAAATATGGGCAGAAGACCTAAATAGACATTTCTCCAAAGAAGACATGCAGATGGCCAAGAGGCACATGAAAAGCTGCTCAACATCACTATTTATTAGAGAAATTCAAATCAAAACTACAATGAGGTATCACCTCACACCGATTAGAATGGGCATCAACAGAAAATCTACAAACAACAAATGCTGGAGAGGGTGTGCAGAAAAGGGAAGTCTCTTGCACTGCTGGTGGGAATACAGCCACTATGGAGAACAGTATGGAGGTTCCTTAAAAATCTAAAAATCTAAAAATAGAATTACCATATGACCCAGCAATCCCACTACTGGGCACATACCCAGAGTAAAACATAATTTAAAAAGACACATGCACCCCAATGTTCATTGCAGCAGTATTTACAATAGCCAGGACATGGAAGCAACGTAAATGCCCATCAACTGACGAATGGATAAAAAAGATGTGGTACATATATACAGTGGAATATTACTCAGCCAGAAAAAGGAATAAAATTGGGTCATTTGTAGAGATGTGGATGGACCTAGAGTCTGTGATACAGAGTGAAGTAAGTCAGAAAGAGAAAAACAAATATCATATATTAATGCATATATGTGGAATCTAGAGAAATGGTACAGATGAACCAGTTTGCAAGGCAGAAATAGAGACACATGTAGAGAACAAACGTGTGGACACCAAAAGGGGAAAGCGGGGGCAGGGTGGTGGGAATAATTGGGAGATTGGGATTGACATATGTACACTAATATGTATAAAGTAGATAACTAATAAGAACCTGCTGTATTAAAAAAAAAGAGTATATAATATTTCTACTTATCTTACCTGAGGATACAGAGAAAGAGACAAACTTGTCACCTAAAGCAAAAGCTAGTTAGCTAGGAGACACTTGCCCATTTCAGGTTTAAAATTCACAATTTTGCATCTTCAAGAAGAAACCTGGGAGCCCAAGATAGGCAATGATTTTTCTCCTGTCCACCATTACCATATTAGATGTGCTTTTGGCTTAGAAAAAGGTGCGCCTTCTATACAGACGAATTGCAAAAAGCACAACTGCTGGGTGATCGAATTAGAAAAAGGCTTTCATTCCTCCAGACAGACACCCTGAGGCAGGCCTGGCAAGCTGAAGGCAGGCAGGATTTCAGCACCACGCCCACGCCCGCCCTCTGCCTGGTGCCCCTGCCTATGCACAGGACTCAAATTTGAGTTGTAAACTGAACCATCTGAATTTACATACTTTCAACTGTTTATCAGCTATAAAAATGGAAATTTCATTTGGTTACCCACTGTGTAAGATTAATCAGCTAAACCATGCCTTTTAGGTGGGAGAGCCTTGGGACAAAGAAAAGTAGTCTTTCAGCATTGCATTGGGGTTTGGGCGCCAGTAATCAGTAACATCTTTAAAGTTGTTAAATCAATTCAAAGTAAAACAAAGTGAGCAAAATAAAACAAAATTATATATGAACAATGGCTCTGAAAAGATCTGGAAGGGAACCAAAGGTGAAATGGTCTAAAAATTATGGTTTTTAGAAAATAGCTTGATATATAATATTGGGCCTTATTTGTGTAGTCAAGTGCTCTTTGAGAATTTGGGCATTTAAATTTTCCAGACATGGTCCCAACGACTTTCCTGTGTTTATTGTTTTGGGCCAGTATGGGGTGGAGGATTATACACTTTCACAGAAGTTTGGAGGTTTGACAAGTTGTTGGAAATATTAAAAGATACACATCTATTAGTAGTCCATCAACATTTTGTTTCCTTATGATCACGGATTCACTAAATATTTACTTTCCTAATGATATCAAGTTCAAAAGCAGATGTGGATCACATAGAATCCAGTTTCCTTACTAGAAATTTACTTCTATCGTTTTACAAATCTTTAGAAAAAGCTAACGTCATTTTGCTTCATTAAGGATACAACTGTGCAGATACAATTGTTCAGCTGCTAGGTGTTTTCCCCCATTACTATTTTCTTCCTTCTTTTCACTGTTTACTACTCAACTGTTTTATCCTTCCTTTTCCCCCTAGCTTGCATATAATTTGCAATATTCTTCAACCTTTTTCATAGAACTCATTCATCTCGGTTCCTGGAGATGGGAAGCCCAAACCTGTTACTTTATTTCACTGCAGCTTTCACTGGTTTTCCTGAAGTTATAGCATTTTGGAGTTCTCTGAGAACTTACACATCTGTTTTTGCTTCCCAAATAAGTAGATACTTTTCGATTGCTCTTAAGCAATTCAGGCATTCCCCCGCCCCGCCCTCCCGTCGTGCAATTTTAAAAAATAGCAGTAATCACTTAATTTCCCTCTTTCATCTGGCGGATGATGAGGTGCCAAGTCCAGTATAGAACCGGTTTTCTATCTGAAGTAAGTATGCGCGGTGTCGGGGGAAATTTTAAGAACCCAAATGGGAACGCTATACCGTTCAGCACTTGGAGCTAATCAATTATTCATGATAGCAGAGCTATTGAAAATTTGAAAATGAAAAGTACCAGGGGCAGACACGATAAATTTAGCCTGCCACTTGCGGAGAGCCACTGTCACCAATAAACCACCCTCCAGTTCAGGCCGGCTGCAGGACTGTAGTTGAAGTCTTCCCGCCTCGCGCAATGCTGGCCTCCAGATGCTGCCCTAGTCCTGCCGGCGCCGCACGCGTGACCGGAGCGCGCTGCCGAGCGAGGCCGGCTGGGGCCGGAGGGGGGCGCCCTGGCCAAGGGGAACGCTGCAAATGCCTCCTGCGCTGGCTCAGAAGACCCGAGTATTCGCGAGAGACTTTTTTTGCGCCGTCCTGTCGTCGCGTGCGCTCCGGGCTTTTGCCTACTCCAGGTCTTCTTGGGTGGGGGGCCCGGTGGGTGACGGTGCAAAACCTTGTCCCCGCACGGCGCTCGGGGCTGGATTGAGGTCCGGGAGCCGCGGCGCAGTCGGTTTAGTCCGGACTCGAGCTTCCCAGCAGCGCCCTCCCCCGGGGCGGGCCCTGACTCTCGGTGCCGCGACGAGTGGGCGGCCAAGAAGCCGGTGGCCGACTGGGCGAGCGGCTGCAAGGAGCGGTGAGACTGGAGCGGCCAGGCTGGTGCCAGGACGAAGCGGCCGCGGCGATCGGAAGAGAAACGAGGCCGGGGAAGGAGGAGGAAACAGAGCAGATGAACGGGAGCCGCCGCCGAGGAAGGAGGCGGATCCTTTCGGCGGCCGCTGCAGCTGTTCCGGGACGCGGTCCAGGGAGTCTGCACGCCTGTGAGGTGCTGGCCAGGTAGCTCCCCACCCAGAGGGCGCCCTCCCCCGCCCCTCCCAGAGCGCCCGGCAAGGAAGGAGCCAGGACCGCGCTCCGGGTGGCCAGGGCACACCGCACCCCGAGAGGGGCGCCCTTGAGCCGCGCCGCGGCGCAGGTTCGCTAGCCGACTTGTCCGCCCGCCAAGAAAAGGAAGCGCTGTCCCTTCCCGCTCAACCCGGTTCCCCACCCCTTGTACTCTACACCCTGCAGCGGGCGAGCGGCGCGGCCACGGAGGCGCCGAGGAGGGGCGAGCCGCCGCCGGGCAGCGGCGTCCCTTCGGGGGAGAGGGCGCCGGAGAGGAGGCGGCGGCGCGGCGCGACGCGGGATGGCAGCTGCTTAGCCCGGCGCGCGCGGAGCAGCCCCGAGCTGTGCCTGGCCAGACGGTGCGGCTGGGCGGGGGACGCCGCCGCCACTGCAGCGCGGCCGGGAGAGATGAGCGCGGAGGCGGGCGAGGGCATCACTTTCTCCGTGCCACCCTTGGCCGAGGGCGGCAGCTACCGGAGGGGAGGAGCGGCGGCGGCCGCCGAGGGCGAGGAGAACCAGCTGCCGCCGCCGCCACCGGGCAGCTTCTGGAACGTGGAGAGTTCCGCCGCCCCTGGTGCTGGGGGTCCCAGTGCCACCACCGGGAGCAGCGCCACCCGGTGCCGGGTCAACTCTGGTGGCGGAGGAGGCCGACGGACCACGGTGGCATATGTCATCAACGAAGCGAGCCAGGGGCAGCTGGTGGTGGCCGAGAGCGAGGCCCTGCAGTGCCTGCGGCAGGCGTGCGAGACGGTGGGCGCCACTCTGGAGACCCTGCATTTCGGGAAACTGGACTTTGGGGAAACTGCGGTGCTGGACCGTTTTTACAATGCAGGTGCGTGTGCAACCCCTTCCCCATCCTCCGCGGTCAGGGTTCACTTTTTCACAGGCCGCCGCAGGGGGAAAAATGTTTTTTGTTTTCTTTACTGGGCAGGAAAAAATAATTTCTGGGCAGCGATAGTGCTTCCTACTTATTTACTTCTCGCCCCATCTTAGAGGCAGCGAGCCGCGCTGCGTGACTGCTCCGGGCGGCCTCTCGCAGCTCTGGGGAGAGTGTATTTGTGCGAGAGTCTGACTGCCCAGCCACCGGGAGCCCTGGGGTGCGTGTGGTCCTCTTAGAGAACTTCTGATCTCGTGCATTGCAAAATATTTGCCCCAATCAGCCTTTCTACATTTAGTGTTTTGGTTTCTGTTCTGTTAGGTTTGGCCTACATTTTCCTTCTATATAAACCTGTGCCTGTTTTAGATGATGTCCTCATTTTTTCTGTGTACTTTTGAGAGTACAGAAATCATGACTTCTGCCACTCAGCCAGCTGCAGGCAGAGTGGATGTGTATGAATTTGCATGTTATGTCATGATCTTCCCAGCTCCCTTTACCTTAAGTTTAGTGGTTAGATTTCCCATCTCTTACCAATTTGAAGTTTTAAGTAATTACTTCCAAAAGCAACTTTGTAATTTACACTAAACTTGTATGATATCTTTGTTAGGATTTTGGTGAAAGAACCAAGGCCTGTTTTTTATTACTCCATATGCCCTGATGGGCTGGAAAGTATATAATTTTAACATTGTTTAAAACACTGATATGCTATTTTAATAACTAAGATTAGATTGGTCATTAAAGTGTGCCCATTAAAGTGGTTGCTAGAATAATTCATGAAAAAAAAAATCTTTTCAACCTATTACAGATTTCAGAGTGTCATTGCAATTCAAGTGACTGCAGCAATTCGCTGTTAGCATGTGTTAGAGATGAAAGCATGTTATTGAAATTAACCTTTAGCACCCTGTACAACCAATGTTGAGGATATATACGTATTTATTTTTTTTATAAGTGGGGGCATAAGTGGTTTCAAGCAATAAGGTTCTTGCATTTGTGGTCACATAGAAGGTTTTATAATCCAATCTTGTTTCCAGTTCTCATTCTCTTCAGTCTCTTCAAAACACCTGAAGTAGGCTTGTGTCAGTCTTGGAATTCAGCCAAAGCTGAATATTTTAAGAACAAGAAGAACTTCATGTTAAGGAAGCCAGACTAAATAAACTAGGACTTTGGTTCGGGTATATTTTACAGTCTTGGTCTTCATAACTGGACATGAGTATAATATATTTTAGCTTGGTTCTTTGTGTGGCTTGCTTTTCTAAATAAGAAACATAACTTTTCTAAAAATTACAGCACTTTTATTTTTGGATTATAATTTGGAAGAAGTTTCAAAGAACTGAAAGGTATGTGAGGAAAACACCCAGTGAAATAATAAGCCTTTTTTTATTGCATTGATAGATTGGGTATTTTTTATAAAAGTAATCTTAAATTCTACGCTAATTTGAAAGAGTTTCCTAACAAGGCTCACGTACTGTTTATTCTCCAAATACTGTCTCTGGGAAAGGGAGAGAGAAAGATTAGAAGGGACCACACATTTGAAATGTATCTCGTTTAATCCTCCAAACAAGCCTGTGAAGGAAGTGCTTAGCAGCCTTCTTAGATGAGAAAACCAAGGGGTCCATCACTGGCCCAAGGTCATAGGTAACAACTGGTTAATGGAGGATTTCACTTTGGGTGCCTGATTCTAAAAAGTCTGGCTTCGCCCTTGCTACCTCCATTTAGCTGGGCTGATTTACTCTCAGAATCAAGAGAGGGGAGCATCAAACTCATGTGACAGAGAGCTGGCAGGGACCTTATGAGCCATCTGGGTGCAATGTGGAATAGTGGGGAGGAGGACACGCTCTAGGAAAACCAGTGTTTCTGGGCCAGCTCTGTCCCATCCCACTGCTTTGTTCAACCTGGGCAGGCCCCAGTTTCACCCCTGCCTGTGACATGATCTCTGAGCTCTCTCATTCAGCATGAAGATGTTGAAGATGTGACCGAATAAGGACGGTATCAGTTTTGTCCAAACCCTTTGTTTTTCTAAACTGAGGGCGGCCAAGTTAGATAGTAGTAGAACTTGACTTCTGATTTCTAAAAGAGCGCTTGCTCGTCCTCTACCAGGGTTCAGCAGATTTTTCTGTAAAGGGCCAGATGGTATAAACATTTTAGACTTTGCAGGAGGTGTCTCTCACAACTCCTCAACTCTGCAGGTATTACTCAAGAGGAGCCATAAAGAGGACCTAAACAAATCATCGTGGCTGTATTCCAGTAAAACTTTGTTAATGGACACTGAAATTTAAATTTCATGTAATTCACAAAGTATTATTCTTTTCTGATGTTTCTCCCCCAACCATTGAAAATGGAAAAACCAATCTTAGCTAGCAGGCCTTACAAACACAGGCCTGGCAAGGTTTTGGCCCCATGCTGACCACTGCTCTGCCTCCACTACCACCACTCGAAAGTTGAACCATTAGGATATAGTGGGAAGAACATCAGCCCTCAAGTTCCATCTGAGTTTTCATCCTGGCTCTGCTCTGAACCACATAATTGTGAGTGAGGCCCTTTGTCTCCTTCAGCGGCCTATAAAGTTGACCAAGGATGGAAGTAGAGGGGGAAATTGAAGTAAATTTCTAAGATTCCCTCATGTAATCCTGTGAGTTTGAAAAGGGAAGGCAGCAGGGTGTGCGGGGACAGAGCATCGGAACAAGAGTTTCAAGATCTGGATCTGGTCCTGGTTCTTCTCTCATCTGGAGCAAATAATTTAAAATCTCAGAGAAGGGTTGTAATAATTGGGTTCTAAGATTCCTTCCAGCCCTCAAATTCTGTACTTTAAAATTATGACAGTATTGATTAAAAAATGAATCACTTCAGTCCACAGAGATGAATGAACTGCTTGTATTAATATGTATCACGTTGCCACCTCCAGGAGCTCAGGGTCCATGAGAAGCGCAGATTCAAGTCCTGGTTGTGAGGATCTATGCGGAATGCCTTGGGCTTCCAGGAAATAGCCTCTAGAATCAAACTGGGGAGTGGGGTTCAGAGGTGACCCCAATCTGCAATAGAATGGTAAGCAAGAGGGACTTAACAAGGGCCTCAACATTTAAAAAGGAATGTTGGTGTTCGAGCAGCTCAGCTTAATAGAATGAATAAGAACTTAAAGCTTCGTTACATTTTTAGAAGCTTCCGCTATCTTTGTGTACTGGTATCTTTCTAAAGGATAGATTGTAGTTAAAGGTTTTCACTGATTTTCCCTATTTGATTATCGTTTAACTGTAATCGAGTTTGTTCTTTGACTACACTTGTCATTCTCTCTTTCATTCCCGTTCTGAGAGGAAACTGATGTTTTATCAAAGATTTTATGAAAATTCATTATACTTACGTATACAATACTGTCACTCAGAGATGGCAGTTGCCAAGCTAACAACACCCCTTCCCAGCCCCCTGCATTGTAGGCAGTAAATTTCTATAAAAGCTAAGAGATGTCAGTGATACAGATGTTAGTGATACAGATGTTAGTGATGCAGAACTATTCCATTCAGGTAGACAGACCCCAACTGGCAGGGTCTCCACATTTTTTTAAAAATGAACATTAGTTTTGTGAAGTATGGCTGGTATAGGCTTTATTATTCCCCTACTTTGCTTATGGAAAAACCGAACCATAAAGAAGTTATATTCGTTCATTCAGGCTAAATGATTCAAGGTTGCTGCTTAGATCCAGGAGCACACTTTTTCTTAGAAATAGTATTATAGACGGTGGTTAAATTTGGGACTAGACTATAAGAAGCCTTGTTAACTCAGTGTACTTGGAGTGTGAAACGCATTTATCTGGTTAAACATTCAGGAAATTATGTTCCTGCCAACCTAAAACTGGGACTTTTTTAAAAAGTTAATTTATTTTTGGTTGCGTTGGGTCTTCGTTGCTGCGTGTGGGCTCTCTCTGGTTGCGGTGAGCGGGGGCTACTCTTTGTTGTGCTGCGCGGGCTTCTCATTGCGGTGGCTTCTCTTGTTGCGGAGCACAGGCTCTAGGCACGCGGGCTTCAGTAGTTGTGGCACGAGGGTGCAGTAGTTGTGGCTCGCGGGCTCTAGAGCTCAGGCTCAGTAGTTGTGGCGCACGGGCTTAGTTGCTCCGCGGCGTGTGGGATCTTCCCGGACCAGGGCTCGAACCCGTGTCCCCTGCATTGGCAGGCGGATTCTTAACCACTGCGCCACCAGGGAAGTCCTAAAACTGGGACTTTGAATACATCTTTCCCTGTGTTAGAATCAGGAACTTTTGCGTTCATATAGCTTCTGGTAGCATCCTGGCTGGATGTAGAAGCATCACTTTGGATTGGTGGTGTTGAGAAGAGGGGCTCTGGTGAGGCAGGGGACAAAGGAAGGATTGGGTGGCTTTAGGGAGAGGAAGGAGGCTGGGCCGGGACGGAGGAGGAAGGATGCTCAGCGAAGGAGGAAGGAGGAAGCGATACCGGCAGGGGATCCATAAACACTTTCACCTTCGTCCCCTCCAAACCTATTTATGGGGCTTGACTTTCAGCTGATGTAAGACCCAGGGACAGTGCTCTGCTCAAGGCCACCTCACTCCCTCTCAGGGGGCTCAGGATTGGATGGCTGCCTGCTTCCCCTTTCCCTGCCCCTAGCCGGAACATTGCCAGGCCTTTCTCTTAGGCAGGCTCTCTGTATTGCAATCTCTTACTCAGCCTTTCACCCAGTAGCAACAGTGGGTAACAGGAAGGAAACACATGGAGGCTGAAATTTTAAGAATTTAGCCTTTATATTTTCATCTCTATAGTGTTCCCGCCTTACTTGGGTTTGTGATAAAAGTCACCCATTTGGGCCATGTCACTGGACAGGCATCTGAACTTTCTGGGTTTGGTTCCGCTTGCTTCCAGCACAGCTCCTTAGGACTTCCAGTCTTATTTGATAACAAAACAAAAGCAAACATAACCTTTGTCTCCTCTCTATCTCAGACTGAGAAGTTCCTGAGAGTCTTCCAGCCCACTTCTGCATTTTCTACTTTTAAATCCAGTGAGGCTTTCATATACACTGTCTCATATACTTGGAGGGAGAAGTATACTTGGGTGGCGTCAGTATTTCCTAAATAGTGGTTCCCATGAACCGGTTTAAAAAAATTGAAGACTGACATGAGTTTGTCAACATTTCATTTTTCCAAGTAAGTGTATTATAAAGAGAGAAAAAGAAAACTTGACAACCAGCCAGCTACTGCCATGATTTCTTAAAAAGAAAACACATTTTTTATGTTGAATTAGGGAAGGCATAACCTTGGAATAAAGAATAGCTTTTTGCATACAGTAAATGTATGGAAAAATGCATTATTTATTATTATTTTTCCCATTTCACCATGATGGATGAAAACTTTATCATGCCAATTAACAGGGCAGTGTTTGAGAACCTCTAGTCTAAACCACCTTATAGCTCCTTCCTACCTCCAGTCACTGCTTCTTCACCCAAGAAACAAGCCTTAGCAAAATTATCAAAAGAGCCAACATAGGCAAACTCATAAAGAAAAAGTCTAGTTTAGGAAGGGATTAAAAAAAATATCCCAGTGGAGGCCCACTCATGGTTTTTCTCTGGGCTGTTGACTTTTTGCTGGCATAGCATTGCCTGCCCGCTGTGAGCTCAGAACACTGTGCTTCCTCTTGCTTTCTTGGAGGCGAAGTTAAAATTTTCCGAAAAGAGCTTTACTAGAAAATTGGAAAAAAGCAAAACGAAAAACAAAACTCCAAAGCACAAAAATGCATTTGTTTTTAGAGCACCCATTTCTTATCCCAGATAGTCAACTGCAGATTGTCACCACTGGTCCTGCTTCCCAGGCTCCTGGGATCCTGGTTTCTTGCTTCAATTTGGTTGCCTTTTGTCTGCTTCATATGTTCATCAGTTGATAGTTCAAGTTGGTTCCACCTCTAGGTGAAGCCTAATTATAGGCACACAACTTGGCCTTGTGTCACCAGTGGCCTTGGCTGGTGCCAGCCTTCTGGGAGTTCTCTGCTACAAGTCAGTTCCTCACTGGTGGCTGCAGGGACTGTCCCTTGCTTCCTGTTTTGGAGGCCTGGTTAGAGGCCCGTTCAGTTCCTGTTTCTGGTTTGCAGGATAGAATTGGTTCACTACTTCTTTGTAGAGCAGTGGGAGGTTGACAAGCACAAAGCCCAATGAATGTGCAAGTTTTCACCAACAGGCACCAACGGGTTCTGCTTTGCAAGTAGTTGCCCTAAGCGGACCCTTCAAACAGCACCCCACTCTGCCTGAGGCAAGGTGAGAGTTGAGACTATAGTAAATGAGGTGGGAGTGGGCAGTGTTGCAGGAACTACAGCTGTGTGAGTATCAGGAAGAAACCGGTAACCAGCAGCCTTGGGAAAGGTATATCTTGAAGAAAACAGCCTCACTGTCCCATAAACTGGATATAGATAAGTGGGGAAACTGGCTGTTTAAGAAAGATACCCCTTATTTTCAGGGAGCAAAATTAGATTTGCAAATTTTATTAGTGTTATAAAAGAAAAATAGGAAAGCAAAGCAAAATTATAATTTATTTTAAAACCCACTGGTGATTCTAATATGTTGACTTCTTTCATTGCTTTAATATATTGGCTTTTATCTCTGGCTGGAGATGTTGACTTAAGAAGCTCATCAAGGGCTTCCCTGGTGGCGCAGTGGTTGAGAATCCGCCTGCCAATGCAGGGGTCACGGGTTCGAGCCCTGGTCCAGGAGGATCCCACGTGCTGCAGAACAGCTGGGCCCATGCGCCACAGCTGCTGAGCCTGCACTCTAGAGCCCATGAACCTCAACTACTGAGCCCACGTGCCGCAACTACTGAAGCCTGCGTGCCTAGGGCCCGTGCTCCGCAACAGGAGAAGCCACCGCAATGAGAAGCTTGTGCACAGCAACAAAGAGTAGCCCCCACTCGCTGCAACTAGAGAAAGCCTGCGCGCAGTAACAAAGACCCAACGCAGCCAAAAATAAATAAATAAATAAATAAATTTTTTAAAAAAAAGAAACTCATCAAAATATGTGTCAGATTATTGGAGGAGAGAGGGTATAAGACAAAGCTGATTTTTAAAGTCTTGTCTGATTATTCCAAAAAATTTTGAAAGTGAGTACTTACATCTTATGCTTTATTTTGTAATTTTGGTTTTTTCCAAAAGAAAACATAAAAACTAAAAGATACAGAACCCAGGCTACATTGTGGCAGTTTTCTTAGGGGGACACAGAAGAGAGGAGAAAAAATTTAAATGTTAACAGCGTCTACTACTGAAAATCCTAGCAGAGCGGATCTGTGTAACTTGAATGCTTCAGAAGTTGCACAAGGTAACAGTAAACATTCCATTACAAGCAAACCATTTCTGTTACAGTAGGTAATCAACAATGGGCAAAGCAATTGCCTTTGGTATATGATTCATGCAGGAAGGAAGTTATATTTCTTTGTACAGCAAGGCTTTATAAGAGGTTGTGGCCAATTATATTAGTATTTTCCAATACTTTTATTCTCTTCTAAGAACTCTTAAGAAACAGAAACATGGAGGAGAGCTACTTTAGTGAATTATCAGTGGATGTCAGGCCATCTGACCACTGACTCCAAACCATATAAAACCAGGTATTTGCCTAAGCCAGAGAATTCGCTCTCCTTTCAAAATCTTAGTTACCCCTATTTCTTATTTAAAAATCATCCCAAAAGAATTAAGGAAACCCAGGCTATTACATGTCAAATACCTCTTGATATCACATTCAAGTTTTCTAATAAGTTCATTGTGACAAGTGTCAGCTTAGAGCCAAGGCAACCCAGGACCAGGAGTGTGATTCCTGCTGTCCAGGGGCCACGGCAGCTTTTACCTCCAGCTAGGTATTCTCCAATTTATAGTTTGGTCACACTGGGGCGTAGGTGATTTTATGTTGCTAAATCAGAGTGATAATGTAAATGTATATTGTTCTATGCAATGGAGTCCTCTTTTGATTATCTATTTGCTCCAGAAAATAAATAGATGTGGCAGTGTAGTCCTCTGTCTTTCACAGTTGAGGCAAGTCCTCCTTGGAGAAGGGTATTTGACTTGGCCAGAATAAATCAACTGGTTGAGTAGGGAGTCGAGCTCACCTCTTCTGAATCCCAAATAATCCAGGGTTTTCCCCAGTATACTACAGAAAAAACCATGAAGAAAACCAGTAAGATAATAAAATTGGTTCAAAGGATAATTTGAAGAGCAGATATTACACACACACACACACACACACACACACACACACGCGCACGCAGACAATCAGGAATGCTGAAATGAATTTGCTAATAGATGCCAAACTGCTAATGTACTGTAAGGCAATTCTGTAAGTATGAATGTTGGAGTCATCTTTTCTATAAGGTGGAAATCAATTGTATCTCTACCAAACAATATTCATTTGTATCGCTGTGGACAAGTATTATTTGCGTTACTATCAGTTTTATACAACTTAACGTTTATCTCAAAAGCATTATAAAATGGTTTTATCATTAGAAAGACAGTCAAAGGTGCTTTTTTTTTTTTTAAAATCAGATAGTTCCCAGAGGGTGCCTTGACCAGAAACAAGTCAGAAATACACCAGTGTGTTGCTTGCAGTGTCTGCAAACCCAGCTTCATTCATATACTAGGAAATCATCATTACTAACAGGAACTTCAGTAGTCTAGATCACTCCAAACAGGTTTATTTTTTGGAGGGAAAAAATGCATATAATATTTTAGAGGGCTGGCAAATTGCTCTAAGACTCCACACACCAAATATGTTACTTTGATCTTGTAATTTAAGGCAAGTCATACCCAAATGAACACCATGTGTTACTGAGTGCCAGGTGCCGTGCCAGTCGCTCTACATGCCTGATCTTATTCCATCTTTATGAGGCAGATAATGGCAGTGGATCAGTTTTACACATGGGGAAACTGAGACCCTGCAGAGTTATCCACTTTCCCAGTGCCACTTGGTAGAACCAAGTTTTGAACCTAAGACTGTCTGATCCCAGAGTCTGTTCATTTATAACTATGCTCTCCTGTCTCCTAGAAATAAATTTTCTGTTTGAGAACATTTAAATTACAGTCTTCTCATCAGTAGACATTTGTCGACTACTTAAAATCTGCAAGATTTCTTCCTAAGGTCTGCATAGAATTAGGTTAAGAGTGCAATTTCTGCCTTTTATGGTCTTAGAGTCTGCCCATTGAATTCACCAATTTAATGAATAATTATTGGGAGCCTACCACATTCAAGGTGATGCTCTAAGTAGTGAATAAGTGAAAAATCCAAGGGAATTTTTTTAAGGACTTCACAATACGGGTGATTTCATTGAACTGGACACATGAGAACAGTGTTCGTTACTGCTATAACAGATGTGAAAATGCATTGAGAATAATAATCTTACACACCTGTAAACTATGCGTTAGGCTCGTCACTTTATTTTTATATGAAATCAAGATCATGTTCCAAAATTATTTAAATAAATACCCAGATTTTATTAAAAACCTTTAAGGTCTTTTATAAATATTGACAAAATCTCATTAAATTGGCTTCAAGGAGGTACTGTAATTCTTTAACGTGGAAGAATTTTTTTATATAATGACTCATAGAAACAAGTGGAGTTATTACTTGAGACAGAATCTTTTTTCTTTTTTTTTTTTTTTTTTTTAATTTTTATTTATTATTTATTTATTATGTTTATTTTTGACTGTGTTGGGTCTTCGTTTCTGTGCGAGGGCTTTCTCCAGTTGCGGCGAGTGGGGGCCACTCCTCATCGCGGTGCGCGGGCCTGTCACTATCGCGGCCTCTCTTGTTGCGGAGCAGAGGCTCCAGACGCTCAGGCTCAGTAGTTGTGGCTCACGGGCCCAGTTGCTCCGCGGCATGGGCATGTGGGATCCTCCCAGACCAGGGCTCGAACCCGTGTCCCCCGCACTGGCAGGCAGACTCTCAACCACTGTGCCACCAGGGAAGCCCAGAATCTTTTTTCTTATATACTGTTTCTACAGTAGTGGAATTTGATCTGTATTTAAATTCTCTTGTATTAATCCTTTCAGTTTGTGAAAAAAATTGAGGCTATTTTAGGTAATTGCAACATGCCAACAATGTAGTATCAATTTAGGATTCCTTAGGCGTATGGTCCATGATAAAATTGTGTTGCTTGCTTGTTGATAATGCCTGGGGCCTATGTATGGTCCTTGGTTGACAGAAAATAGCTTGAATGCCAAGTTACTTAGTGGCTGGGCAAGAATGAAGACAGTAAACAAACGAACAATTCCATTTAGAGAATGGAATCTAAATGGCAGACACGTATTAGACACCTTGTTGATGCTTGCAGAGCCATATCTGTGTTATGGTATACATAAAAATGACTAAGGTTGAAATCTGGGCTACCTTTGAACTTTCTAAGCAATATTATGAATGTACATTTTACGTAACCTTTCTAATTATTTTTTTAATGTTTATTTATATTTTTATTTATTTTTGTCTGCGTTGGGTCTTCGTTGCTGCATGTGGGCTTTCTTTAGTTGCGGTGCGCGGGCTTCTCACTGCAGTGGCTTCTCTTGTTTCAGAGCATGGGCTCTAGGCACGCGGGCTCAGTAGCTGTGGCTCTCAGGCTCAGTAGTTGTGGTGCACGGGCTTAGTTGCTCCACGGCATGTGGGATCTTCCCAGACCAGGGCTTGAACCCGTGTCCCCTGCATTGGCAGGCGGATTCTTAACCACTGCACCACCAGGGAAGTCCTCTAATTATTTTTGAGTCACATACATACAGTTGATGTATGTTAGTTCTACCAAGACAATTTCTAGATTTTTAGGAACTGGTCTTGGGAAACTAGCTTTGGTTGATCCACTGAAAATTCAGATCTTCAGACCTAGACAGTAGGATTTTAGCTTTTCAAAACTAACTCTTGGTCAGTTTACTGTTTACTATTTATATACAGTCAGAGTAAGAAAAGATTTCTAGACTATGTAGAGTGGCAGAGTCTGGCTTTAAAACCTAATGTATCTCTGTGTGTGTGTGTGTGTGTGTGTGTTGCAAAACAGGGTTGGGGTGTAAGTTGCTTGGCTTGACCTAGTGAAATTCGAGAACAGTGTTGTAGCTTGCACGTGAGTTATGACGAGAATAGTTGGCCTAACTTTTCTTGCCCAGCAACTTAGTGCTGCCAATAGTTTACGTGCTTAAAGTACACTTGGCAGTTGGTAAATCTGAAATAAAGTTGGAAAGGAAATGCTAGCCTAGGCTCTTAACAGAGTCCTAGACTCTTCTTTCCTTTATAAATTCAGTAGTGTAGAACATTTATTTGATCATTAAATATGCCACATGAGTGGGTTACCCAAGGACTGATCCTGCTGTGTTTACTAGAGTGTCAACCTGCAAATCTGCATTTGTGTTGTTTCCAAAGTCTAAAATTAAGGGTTGTCAGCATTATGAAATCTTTGCACAGTCAGCTCTGCTTTTGACTTAACATTTAATTTCCAGGAGTATTTTGTTAGTGTTTACCAGTCCATATAGCATGTATTCAAATGAGTGACACACTTGGTCATAAGTTTTTATTTTGATTGATTTAAGTCACACCAAGGTATAAGTGACAAAAATTCATATTTATCACGAACATAGTATGTTTCCAAAGCTCACTTTTTAAGGTTCTTTTGAAGAAATGAGTTAGATGCAAAGATGTACTAAGGAAGAAGTAAATTGCAGGAGCGTTTACAAGCTGCTAACATGTAAATATTCATTAGCGTTCATTAATGACAGGGTTAAGGCATGGCTTGCTTGGATTTACGGAAAGTTTAAAAGTTCAGGCAGAATCCTGTTCTCGATTCTTTGTTTAAGGCAACAGAAGTCAGAAAAAAGGCAGACAAGAATTGTAGGTGACTGAGCTTAAGTAACCTCTGTGGAGTTTTATGGTTACATTTATAACTGTCATTCGGTGCCCATTTATGAAATCTTGGAGAAGGTAAAACCTTGATAGCACGAGAGCGACACTTTTCTGTGTCAGCCAAATCTCTTATACACTTGGAACCAAAGTTAAGATATTGCTCTATCTTTCTGGTTTGCCTCCAACATTGAATCATATTTTCACTGTTTGGTGAAAGGGAGATAAGTAATGGAAAAGTGCTACTTCACAATTTCCAAGCTGCACAGAGCTCAGGGCTCTGCATTTAATAAAACTCTGTTTTGTTAAAGAAGCAGGTTTCATCTTGTTAAATATATAGTGAACATTCTTCGTGATTGATAATCTCTTAATTATCCAAGGCTGGTAGCTTCTTCTTATTACCTCTTTCCATTTATTGTTAATCTTGGAATAGCCCAAGAGGGGCTAGACACCATCCGTAGCAGCAAGTAAGTTGTTCACACAAAAGCTGTTGCCACTGTGTTGTGACACTGCTTGGGAATTTTGAACAAAATTGTACTATGATATTTATGTGTTGTCATGCCTTAATTTTCCCAGACCACCACTGTTTAATAGGTCTGTGCTTTCCTATGAAAATATCATTAGACATGTTGGAATAAGTTTGCAGAGACAGATGTATGAAGCAGCCCTGATTTTTCTGTTTTCAAATTCCACTTTTTTGGGTTGGTTCTCCTTTATTTATTTGTCAGGGGAGCAAGGGCATGTTCCCTAAACAGAGTTCTGTGCCAGAGGATAAGCCAACTTAATTTGAGAAGATTTTCTAAGAGCATTAAAGGAGAAAAAAAAAGCTATGATTGGAGAATCCAAGGCCCTAATCTGCTTTCAGTTTTCAGTTACCTGGTCTAAATTGTGAAAGCTCCACTTAAGACTTGAACTGGCTTATGAGCTTCTGATGACTTTATATTTATTTATTATTTATTTCTCATAGAATTACCTTCTCAAGTCTTGTAACTGTCCGCTTTGACCACAGAAGAAATTATTGCCCAACATTTGAGCTATAATATGTGGTCACCAGGGGAATTCCTTCCTAAATCTAGCATATTGCATAGTTATTTATGAGCTGGAGCTTAGCATTCTTTTTTATTTCAGCTAAGAATAATCATGGAACTCTTTAACTTTCTATTTTTTAGCCCCTCTTTAAGATCTGTGTAATTTTTTATTGATGTTTATGTTAGTCTATCTGTTACCTCTTAAAATAATCTCTTAAGAACTATTAAATACATCTTAATTTGTTTACTTGATTCTTTGGGGGATATTAAAAAAAGCTGTTGCTCCATAAGTGTTGCATCATATGTGAAATGACTAAGAAGGAACAACCGAAAAAGTCAAGTCCAATGTTGTAGGATAATAAGAAATCCTTTGTTAGAAAGGTCTGACATAGAAGAAGCAGTTTCAGGTACTTTAAAGGATCGTTAAAGTATAATGCCACGTCTCTTTTCCTTGTCTGTCTTGTTTATCCTGTATCTCTAGTACCTAATACAGTGCTTGGCACTTAGTAGGCACCTGATACATATTGATGGATTGAATGAATGAATATTGCATTTTCCCTTCCTGGTGTTTAGTTATTGATTTTGATATCTGCCTTTTCTACTTAAGTGTGAGTGAAGTTCCTAGGTGGCAAAGATCACATTTTATGGATCTTGACACCCCCCAGGTCTTCTGTATCTGTGCTTGACCTATAGATCTGTGCTTGATCATGAAGTGGCCGCACTTACTGAATTCAGTGAAATCAACCCTTCTGTTGAGGGGCCCACAATCCAGTGCAGGAGACCAGCTATAAAGATGGAGTAGGCTATGCTGATTGCTGATTGCCGATTGCTATACTAGAGGTTTATAGAAAGTGCTTTGAGAACACAAGTGACAGAGGATTCTTCTGGGGAAGAAGGGAGTGTGGAGGAGGTTGGCTAAGGCTTTGGATAGAAGGTGATATTTGAATTGGGTTTTGAAGGATAACAGTGAAAGCACTTATTACGTGCCAGGCATTTTAAATTATGAGAATAAGTGAGACTCCCTATAAGAAAGAGGTAGAAAAAAAAAAAAAAAAAAAAAGAAAGAGGTAGAATAAAAAGAGGGCCTATGATGGAACAGAGACAACACCAGCACTTAAAGATGGACAGAGGAGGGCATCAACTAGTGAGAAAGAGAAGTGGTCAAGAGGTAAGACAAGGGACGGGGGAAAGTTCAGAGAGTGGAAGAGAGAGGAAAAGAGTGAGCTAGCTGAAAGCGACAGGAAGAGGTCAGAAGTCAGTAAAGTTGAATGTTTCAGAGAAATAGCTGGACTTGGAGATTAGAAAGCCCCTGATAACTTTTGCCAGAGCAATTTCAGGAGAGTAGGTGGCGGTGGTTGTCTGGAATAGTGTCTTGAGTGATTGCTGGTGAACAACAGGAGGCGTATAACCAAGAGTAGTTTTTAAAGAAGTGTGTTGCAAATGAACCCATCTACGAAACAGACTCACAGACCTAGAGAACAGACTTGGGGTTGCCAACGGGGTGGGGCTAGGGGAGGGGTGGGCTGGGAGTTTGGGTTTTACAGCTGCAAACTGTTACATACAGCGTGGATAAACAACAAGGTCCTACTGTCTAGCACAGGGAACTATATTCGATATCCTGAGATAAACCATAATGGAAAAGAATATGAAAAAAGATGTATATATATATATATATGTATAACTGAATCACTTTGCTATACAGCAGAAATTAACACAACCTCGTAAATCAACTATACTTCAATTTAAAAAATAGATAAATAAAAATAATTTTAGAAAATAAACCAATGTGTTGGTGAGAGAAGCAGAAAGAGAAGGCAGCTGCTGGCAGCAGTGTACCCTGCTCCCGGGCTAAGGGACCTTGCCTGGTCCTGCCGGTGTTTATGCCTTAGAGACACGATGAGGTCAGTAAGCCTTTGTGGGCTCACGTATTATTTAACATTGTTTCTGGGGGAACGTGGAATACAAATTCCCAACCACTTTCTTCCAGAAAGAACTTCGGAGTGTGACCCTTTGTAAATGTACTTGTTTTCTTGGCTAATTGTAATTAGCTGAAAGTAGAGTTGCTTTTCCTTGTGAAATTCTGTAACTTAGATAAATTTGAATTCACAGTGATACAGCTTAAGTTGAGGGTTCTTCACTGGTGGAACTCAGTTTACAGAAGTGTTGGACTTGTTCAGGAGGTGAAAGTGTTCACTAAGAAAATGGTTAGCTCAGGCTAGGTAAGTTTTTCATTCTTTTCTCTCCAATGGCCGGATTTCATAGGTTTTTGAAGCTCAAAGAATAAGAACTGAGATCAAAAATGCTTTTGTTATTTCCTCAGCCACTTGAAACACTTCATTGCATATAACACTGGCCACTTATACGTAAAAATGATTCTTTCTTTAAAAGAGATCTTTTTTACTTAGTGCCATCTCACTTTGTAAACCTACAATGGAAACACATTTTTTAAAAACTCTGACTGCTTTTTAGGCTTTCTTCACCTTAGGTTCCAGTCACTCCCGAGTGGAGAGCTGCTCTGACTACAGTACTGGTATAAACCCTGGATTACTTTGAAGGTGCTCTCACTACCAGACAGGCTCCTTCACTTGTATTCTTTGTCTATTTGTCCATTCCAAAAGAAGCTCTCCCCTTCTCAAAAAAAAGCTTATCTGAATAGTTACTATTGTTTTACTGGCTTATCTTGGAATCAACTCCCTTCAGCCTTATCTTTTATGCATCCAGTGAAGGACACATGTTTCTGATGTTGACTCAAGTTTCTGATGATACCCCCTTACTCTTTCGTGTAATACTTACTGGAGTAGGAGAGAGAAGGAACACATTTACTTAGCAACATTTGCTTACAAACATTTCGTTTACCTAAGGATGACTTTACCAAGGACTAAGTTCTCTCTCTCTCTCTCTCTTTCTCTTTCTTTCTTTCTCTCTCTCTCTGTCTCTCTTCCTTTCTCTCTCTTTCTTTCCTTTAGTAAAAAACCATTACAGAGCCCAATCTTTTAAAAACTTGTCTCGAAAATCAGTTCTCAGGGTGAAACTTGAATTTTCTAAAAGAGCATTTCCAAAGAAAACATATTTTAAAATATTGGGTTGTCAAGATAGTACAGAATCTTCTAATAGTAATAATATTATTATTATTTGATAATAATAATAATGGTAATTACAATAAATAAAAAGATTAGCGTAGAAAGGTTTAGTTGTACAGGTTTCTAGTAACAATATGGGGGATTAGGTGGATTTCATTCCTTTAGTCCATGTGAAATGAACAAAATGCCTTTTTTGGTGTCAGATGTCTCCCTGCTATGTCTTTTTAGCTCAGAACCCCCTAGCTGTAGCTTTAACGGTCTGATGTATACGCCACATCTGCTGTGGTCCCACAGATACCTTCAAACTCATTTCCCTACACAAGTTGGTCCCCTCTTCTAGTTCCTAACATCTCATTAAATGGCACTCAATTGGGACTTCCCTGGTGGTCCAGTGGTTAAGAATCTGCCTTCCAATGCAGGGGACGCGAGTCCCCTCCCTCGTCAGGGAACTAAGATCCCGCATGCCGCTGGGCAGCTAGGCCTGCGCGCCAAACTAGAGAGCCCACGTGCTGCAATTACTGAGCCCGCACACTGCAACTACTGAGCCCGAGCGCTCTAGAGGCCGTGCGCCACAACTAGAGAGAAGCCTGCACGCTGCAATGAAAGAGCCTACATGCCACAGTGAAGATCCTGCATGCCACAACTAAGACCCAATGCAGCCAAAAAAAAAAAAGAAGAGAGAAAAATAAAAATGGCACCCAGTTTTCAAAACCAGATTCTTTTAAAGTAATCACGAATTATATACATGTTAAGAATATCAGTCCTTTATTTTTCCCAATGTATTACTTTATTTCCCTAGTTTGATGTTTAGTTTAATTTTTGTCTTAATTCTTGACATATTTTTATAGTCAAAACTATTATCTTTTGTGAATTCTACTGTTGCTTTTAAGTGTAGATTCTTGCTTCATCTGTAGATCTGAGAATTATTTACTTGTACTTTTTTCTAGAAAATTTAATAGACTTTCTTTTACACTTGACTCCCTCCTCCATCTTGAGATAATTTTGTTGTAATGATGTAGGAAAAGTAATGCGTCTGTATGCCAATGTACTGCGATTCACAAAAGGAAACAACTTGTGAGCTAAGTGAAATTTATAAACATGGCATTTCTTTAAATAGCACTTACCGTTTGTTCATGCATGTCTGAACTACATCCGTTATTTCTATAAGTGATCTTGTCTCTTGCTCTGAATATTACCTAATGCCTCCAGCCCATTTCTCGGAGGGAAAGATACCCCTTACATGACTTCCCCTCCCCTTGGGGGAAGAGGCAAACTTAGCAATCATTTAGTTTTTACTTTACAGAAGTCATTTACTTTTTAGTGTAGCACATTGATGTGCTTAGAGTTAGAGTTATTGCTGTATGTAGTAGCCGTCTGCTCCAAACATCCCCTTCTTCCTCATTTATTCATTCATTCATTTGTTCATTCATTCAATAAACATTGGTTGGGTCTGCATCATGTGCCAGACTTTGGAGAGAGAAAGCGGCTGGGACATAGTCCCCGCCCACAGAATACTCAGGTGGTGGTTGGTCTTCACTCTCCCATCTCCTCACCATTTGTTTTTCTGTTTACTGTTACCCCATCCCACTTCTGTATATTTATCTCTTCTTTTTATTTTTTTAATCTATTTTAAAAATTGAGATTATAACATAGACCATAAAATTCACTTTTTAAAAGTGTCTAATTCAGTGGTTTTTAGTAGATTTACGAAGTGTGCAGCCGTCGTCAATATTGAATTCCAACACATTTTTATCACCTCAGAAATAAACCCTGTGCCCATTAGCAGTCACTCCCATGTCCCTTTCCCCTCAGTCCCTGGCAACTACTGTTTTTGGTCTCTCTGAATTTGCCTATTCTAGATATTTCATATAAATGGAATCATACATTATGTGGCATTTTGTGTCTGGCTTCTTTCACTTAGCATAATGTTTTCAAGCTTCATCCATGTTGTAAACAGGTGTCAATACTTCATTCCTTTTTCTGGCTGGATACTATTCCACTATGTGGGTATATAACATATTTTGTTTATTCATCTGTTGATGGACATTTGCGTTGTTTCCACTTTTTGTCTACTATGAATAAAGCTACAGTGAACATTTATATACAAGTTTTCAGTTCTCTTAATTGTATACCTCGGGGTGGAATTGCTGGTTCATATGGTAACTAAACTTTCCAAAGAACCATTGAAACACTTTCTAAAATGGCTATATCATTTTCTGGTACCAAGAACAATGTATGAGGGCTCCAATTTATCTACATCCTTAATGATGCATGTTATTGTCTGTCTTTTTGATTCTAGCCATCCTAGTGGATATGTAGTGGTACTACATTGTGGTTTTGACTTGTATTTTCTTAATGACTAATGATGTTGAACATTTTTTCATGTGTTTATGGCCATTTGTATATCTTTTTTTGGAGAACTGTCTCATCAGATCTTTTGCCCATTTTAAAATTTATCTTCTTATTGTTGAGTTGTAATAATTCTTTACATATTCTGCATATAAGTCTCTTATCAGATATATGATTTGCAAATATTTTCTCCCATTTTGTGGGCTATTTTTTCTTTTTCTTTTTTGATAGTATCTTTTGAAGCTCAAAAGTTTTAAATTTTGATAAAGTCTCATTTATCTATTTTTTCTTTTGTTGCTTGTACTTTTGGTATCTTAACATAAGAAACTGTTGCCCAATCTGAGGTCATGAAGATTTATACCTATATTTTCTTCTAAGAGTTTTATAGTTTTTGCTCTTGAATATAGGTCATTGATCCTTTCTGAGTCAATTTTTATATAACATATGAGGTAAGGGTCCAGCTTTATTCTTTTGCATGTGGATATCCAGTTGTCTCAGCACCAATTATTGAAAAGACCATTCATTCTTTCATCATTGAATTTTCTGGCACTCTTGCCAAAAATCAATTGACTATAAAAGCATGAGTTCATTTCTTGATTCTGTTCCATTGATCTGCATGTTTATCCTTATGCTAGTATTATATAATCTTGATTTCTTGAACTTTGTATTAAGTTCTGAAAAGGAAGGAACTTTGAAAAGGAGTATGAGGCCTCCAACTTTGTTCTTCTTTTTCAAGACTGTTTTGGCTATTTTGGTTCCCTTTGTATTTCCATATGAATTTTAGGCTTGTTCATTTTTGCAAAAAAGACAGTTGGGTCTTCTTACTATTTTTAACTGTCCTTGATATCCTTTCCTTTCTCTTTAAAATGTTTCCCTTCCTGTTTCTCTTGCCTTTCTTGGCTTTTGTGACAGCCAGTCTCAACTTTTGCTTTTTATTTATTGGCTATTGGACTGATCATGGAACCATGGGTTGCAGAGTTTTCAGGTTTTGGGCATTTATTGTCATTGTCATACTCAGGGTTGGTTAGATTTCACTTCCTCCCTTACTTCTTTTCCTCCTTTCTTTGTTTCCTTTCTCTTTTTCTTCTTCCCTCCTTCCTTTCATCCTTCCTTCCTGTGGGTTTGGCACTTATCAGAATTAGGGATGTTAGTAGAGTCTGACTTCAGAATAAATGGGGAATCACTACTTACCTCTGTCTGCTTATTACTTAAAATTTAAATATTTAAATGTGAAAAGTCAAATATTTCTTGAATTGTGGTGATAAACTTATGATTTTGGTTTCTTATACAAAACATAGAAACTCTGGTTTTTATAAGAAAAAAACATTAAAATGTTAATTTTCCTATAACATACTTGTTAGTTCATGCTCTCTTTAAAAATAATCCCAGTTTGTAAATATTTCCAGGTTTAGCACTCTGTGTTTTGCAGACAGCATCTTAGTGTTAAGATATTAGATGAAGGAATGGAGTTTATTATAGGTTTAAACTGCCCAATATGGTCTTATGTTGGTGTAATGTGAAACCTTCTCTGAACTGTTGCCTTAACTTGGGCAATCACATTGACAAGCTCTTTGCTCTGTAAATCTCTTAATGACCTCTGTCCCCAGCCACGGATTCCAACCTGTCTAGTTCTGTTGAGCCAGATATCCTACTACCTAGTACCCTAAAACGCAGTTGTTGACTGCTGTGTCTGGTAATGAAGGGAAGAGTTAAAACTCCGGTAATCTATCAGTCTGTTCGTTACCATGGGTGAATCAAGGTAAATCGGGTGTGGAAGTATGGAACAGCAAGGGCACAGACTTGACCTACTTGGCTATGAGACCAGTGGTGCCCAGCTGTTTTAGTTTTTGAATTGTGAAGGATGACCCAGAGGTCATCCTTATGGGCAATTCGTTGCTGAGTTATTGCTTGGCCTTGTTCGAAGGGGAAACTAGAGCTTCAACTCAGAAACACACCCTGCAGAACAGTTGGTGCGGATTCGCAGGTGAGGTATTTAAGCGGACAGTGTCTGACTGCTCCCCGGGGTTGGGATGGGGGTCCTGGCTTTACCTGCAGCTTCCTTGGTTTTATGCTGTACCAGGTAGATTCCTGCCCACCTCATGACCTGTGGCGCAGCTGGGAGGGCTCATCAGGGTTAGGGACTGTTTCTTGGAATGTTCACATTGGGGATTTCTGTCTCCACTGATGAGAGGACTAGAAAAAGAAATCATGTCTTCCTCATGAAGGGAGGGAAGCCATACACTGTGATGATGGAAACGTGGACTGTGGCACTGACAGACCTCTGTGTTTGAGCTTTGACCCTCCCACTTACTGGTTCTGTGTTCTTATTTCTCTAAGCTTTATTTTCTCGTCTATAAGACGGAGGTCAAAACAGTCACTGCCTTATAGATCTACTGAGAAGGCTCAATGGGATCGTTCAAGCAAGGAGCTTTGCACAGTGCCGGGCAGGTCATAGACTGTTGGAATAAAAAGGACTTTAGAGACCATTTAATCCAGTACTTAATCTGATGCTTGAATCTAACAAGAGGCTCTTAGACGTGCTTTTATTATGTTGCCATATTGCCTTATAAATTTGATTTTCATGGTGGTGGGGACATCTAATGATGACTCCTGACTTTGCTAAGATACTGTTTAAAAAGTTCTCCATTGCCTGGGCATTTGGGGCTGGGAGAGCAACGCAGTCCTGGAAGCAGATGTGTGGCAGTCGTGGTGCCCAAAGTGACAGATTTGTAGGGAGCTGAGAGGTGACCCCACAGAGTTCACACGTTTCAGTTCCCAAGACATGGTGGGAAGAACACATGCTTTAGGGTTAGGAGGCTTGCTTTGAGTTTCGGTTCTGCCTCACATATCCTCTCTGCGATGAGAAAGCCTATATTTACCATCGTTTTGAGGATTAACTGAGAAAATAGACAGGAAAGGAGCGGGCAACATTTCTATATTCACAGTGATGATTTATTATTTTGAGAAGTGTGTGTTTCACTTTTCTGTGTGCTGCGTAATAAACTGTACAAAATGCAGTGGCTTCTAACAACAATCTGTTATTATCCGTCACAACTTAGGGCGTCGACTAGGTTCCGCTGGGCGGTTCTTCCGTTTCACGTGTAGTTGGTTGGGTTGGCAGTCATCTGGGGGCTGGACTGGGCTAGAATGTCCAGGAAGCCTCATTCCCATTCCTGGATGTTGGTGTGGGCTCTCTGCAGTGGCCTCAGTTCTCCTCCTGTGGCCTCTCCACACGGCCAGGTTGGACTTCTCACGTGGTGTTTGCATTCTGAGACGGAGTGTTTCTCAGAAGAAGGAAGTGGAAGCTGTTAGTTCTTTTATGTTTTGGTCTCAAAATTCTCAGGACTTTGGCTGCATTTTGTTGGTCAAAGCAGTCACAGTGCCAACCCAGACTCAAGAGGAGGGGGATAGCTCAATGGGGAAGCGGCCACGTGCAGACCGAGGGGTAAGGAATTGATGGTGGTGGTCTTTGGAAACATCCACCAAGTCTGAATGTCCTTGCGTACTTCACACCATGTGGGTGTGCACATGTGCAGGGGGTTGATCCCCTAGTGAGTAGCTCTCTGCCTGCTTCGCTTCCACGTAGTAACTAAGTCACGGAGAGAACCAAGGCCTGAGCCTCAAGGAGAGTCATTGAATTTTGAGAAAGAAGCAATTAAAACTCAAAATGGAAGGTACCTGAATGGATTCAGCGAGAATATACTTTACATGGAAAACATTTTTTCCCCTATAAAAAAATTTTTTTTTTCTCTACAGATAGGGCTGGTAGAAAATTTGCTGTCAAAATACTTTCCTGAGACTTTTTTCTGTCCACCAGAAGAAGGTTTGTCTGAAAGCTGACCTGGTTCCCCACATATTTGGGTCTATTGGGATTAGATGGTTGAACAGAGACTGGACGGCTGAAAACTTGCCCTGGCTGCCGCTTGAAGTGGACAAGGCAGTGCACAACTTTGTGAAAATCCAGTTTATACATCCAAGACTCCAGATCTTTTTTATTCATTCATTCATTCACTGGCTATGCTGCGGCTTGTGGGATCTTAGTTCCCCGACCAGGGATCGAACCCACGCCCCTCAGCAGTGAAAGCATGGAGGTCTAACCACTGGACCGCCAAGGAATTCCCCAAGACTCCAGATCTTAACTGACTCGTTATGCGAAAAAGTGGAGATTGATGCTTTTCAAATATCTGTGCAAATTAACATGCATCCAAGACTCACTACCCCATCTCAGCTTTGGTAATGGACAGGATTTGTTGTTTTTTCCCTCTAACTGTGCAGAAGACAAGGCAAGGAAGGAGTAGGGCCACAGAGAGGACCAGGTGGTAGCAATGGCCTGGGCATTAACCAAGAGACCTCAGGAGGCTGGGAATAAGAAGGGGGAGAGACCTCCCCTTAGGGTCAAGTGCAGATACAGGCATGTGGTTCATGGACTGGTTTAATCTGCAGGCAATGTGCCTATCCCTAGAGAGGTTTGCAGCCAGCATTAAAGTTTCCAGAGAGATAAAGACAGAGTACAGGAGGTACTTTCCCTTGGTGCTTTCCACCTGTTGAATTCTACATGGCTTTAGAAACTCGACTAGAAGTTTACTTTTCTTTTTGTACTTTTCCTAATCTAAGCTCTCCTCCTGCCTTGCCCTCCCACACTCTCTGCCTTGTTTCTGGTGCCATCCATGGATGGCTGAACCAGTGACAAGCATGAGCCAACCTCTCTTTCTAATCTTTGCCCACAGAAAACCTGAGAGTCATGTGCAAACATCGGCAGACAGTTCTTGGCTGGGTATCCTATCAAACGTACTGTTTATATTTGGAAAAAGCATTGGTTCTTCTACTTGGCAAACAAAGTGTGTCCAGCGTTAACCATACAAAGTCAGGAGCTCCGTTGTTCTGTTGGCTCTTTCCCATACCCACTCCCTTCCCCATTTGCTGCCCTGCCTCTTTCTTGCAACTCTTCTCTGGAGGGGCCATCAGTATAGATTTTCCTTTCTTATTTTTGTCCCTCGATCCAAATGGACAGTGTTGTCCTCTGCTTAAATTAGAAACCAAAAGTATATGCCTGCCTTTCTTTAAGGCCATGGATTTTAAATTCAAAGAAGTTGAAGTCTTAATTTTAAAATTATTTTGTTTCCTTTTTCTAGCACCTTGTTGGTCAACGAAGACACTAGCAATCTTGAATTTTTGGTAGAATTGCTGACTGAGCCAGTCTTCCCCAAACGCATTCATTCTATCTGTCTTTGATCTCAAGAGGGCCGTTTGGTGGCTCACTCTTTTTACCTTCCTTCTCCATCACTTCTCTTTTGTGTTGTCTGAGTAGTCGCTAAGAAATGGCTTTTTAACCAGTGCAGTTTCTTGCTTACGGCTCCTGACCAGCTGCAGGAGGAAACTAAACTTGTTAGCACAGCATTTGCAAAGTCTGCCCAGGTTGGGCGTCCATTTGCCTCCTCGGCAACTCCCTCTCCCAAGCCCTGTGTCTGGACCCAGATTCAGGTCTGTTTCCCTAATAAATCAAGCTCAGGGATCTCTCCGTTTTTGTGTACAAATGTCATTTTCCATTTGTTTTTCCATTACCCCCCTTTCAAGTTCTGTAGTTTTACTGTGATGATAGGTTTTAGACCCAATGATTTGAAAATGGGACCCAGTTCTTCTAGGCTCCTTTCTTCTTCCTGCCTGGAATTTACTTCCCTCCCTTGCTGGGGAGCTCCTCTGCATCCTCTAGGCCAGTTCTGTAAACCTCTCCTCAAGCATCCCCACCCAGGCAGTTAGTAACTCCCTCTTCTGTCTTCCCACAGTGCCAGCTGCCAGGCTTCTACTGAATTTTCATGATTGGCCTCCCTGTTGAGACTGTTAGTTTTTTAAGTTAGGTTAAGGTCTGTTTTCTTCATTTTTGTGTCCCTAGTGCTCACCTGTAATAGGTGTTCGATAAGTATTTCTTAAATAAGTAAATAGTACCGTTAATTAAATTCATTGAACATATGTGACTTAAGGATTTGATCATTTTCATAAGCAATACCTAATGTAAGAGCTTTATTCAGAAAATCTTTTGCCTTTTGTTCCAGCTGTTGCTCATGGCTAAAATGAAAGCGGATCAATATGTATAATGGCATGTGTCTTGACATTTAGTATAGGATTTACTAGTCTTAACTGCCTTTAAGTCCTTTATTGTTTTGGGAAGGAAAAAAATAATCTAGGCTGGTGACAAATAATTGACTGCTGACTATACTTTGCTGTTTAGGCTTGAGATGTTCTTGCCATTTTATGGCAATTTGAATATCACAATTGGATACGTTTCATTTATTTTTTTTTAAGATTTATTTATTATTTATTTAATTTATTTTTAGCTGCGTCGGGTCTTAGTTGTGGTGTGCGGGCTCTTCATCTTGGTGCGCGGGCTTCTCTCTAGTTGTGGCATGTGGGTTTTCTCTCTCTAGTTGTGGTGCACGGGTTCCAGGGCGCGTGGGCTTTGTAGCATGCAGCACGCGGGCTCTAGTTGAGGCACGTGGGCTTAGTTGCCCCGCGGCATGTGGGATCTTAGTTCCCTGACCAAGGATCGAACCTGTGTCCCCCGCATTGTTAGGTGGGTTCTTTACCCCTGGACCACTAGTGAAGTCCCCGGATGCGTTTTAAAAATACCATCGTTCTTCCACAAGATGAGGGAGGACTGATTGAATCATCCCATGTGGTTTCTATCCGGCCATCCCTGGTGCCTGTCAGAACAGGATTCAAAAGTTAGGCAGTGATCGTAGCCCCCTCTCCTGGCTTATTGCATTTATTTGGCACTTGGAGATATAAAAAACTAGGTAAAGACTTTCAAAACCCATTCCCTGCCTCAGTAACTTAAAACATGTGTAAAAATGTTGTTTTAGCTTATTTTCATTTCCCCTTTAAAGTTCTGTGGACTTTTCCCGTGATAATAGTAGATACAGCCTGTTCTTTGAAAATAGGGGATAGTTTGTGTATGGGTAGTCTTCTACATCCTCTAACTTGTACTTTATGTATAGTTTTTAGTATAATGGCTATTTTAGGAAACTTTCTTCTTTAAAGATCTCAGGACCATGTTACTCTTAGGTTACAATATAGATTTTTGTTACTGATTCCTGCCTATCATCAGCAATGGGAAATATGGCGCATACATGAGTCAACTTCTTATTCATCTTTGTCCCTGTTGTTCAGCCTAGCACCTGGTGTATAGTGTTTATTCAGTAAATATTCATTGAATGAACAAGTAAATTAGGCTATATAGAGACCAATTTACTTTCAAAAGCCTCTACTTAACAAAGGTTTGGCACATAGAAAAATAGGCAAAAAACAGGATTCCTACTGTGAATGTAAGATGTACAGAAACTCAAAACACATTTTTATTCTCTCAGAGGGACTAACAGTTTTAACCAAGGCAGAATACGCTTAAACCTAATAATTGATTATTTATAAATTATTGAAGTATAAACAAAGCCTTCACTTATGAATTTGCCAATTGCTTCCTGCTGGTCTCTATTTTACTGATTTTTCTAAAGCTCAGGTAAGGGAGGAATAAAAATGTTTCTCTTTCAAAATCTACAGATCTGGACTCAATGCGTTAACTACAAAAATTATTTGATATGCCAGTTGAAAATAGTTGGGAGGGAGGGCAGAACCCATTTTTTAAAAATGAGAAACAAAAGGTATTATTAGTCATAGTAGTAGCTTAGAGTCCTGGAAGAATGTCTCAGAGACCTGTAAATGCAGCGTAAATGCAGAGACAAGTTTCATTTTGGTTAAATTTTCATCATATAAATTTATAAGACTTTTAAAAAAAATCGTAAAAGATAAAAATTAATCAGAGTAATAAAAGTGAAAAATTCCAAAACTTTATTATGTAATGATTTTTTTGCAGTGCTTTAAAATATTATGTAAGAATAAACTTTGCAGGGGCTAAGAAGCTAACTTTTAAAGTGCATGAAAATTGTTTAATTTAATTTTATTTTTAAAAAATTTATTTATTTTTTATAAATTTAATTAATTAATTAATTTTGGCTGCATTGGGTCTTTGTTGCTGCGCGCCAGCTTCCTCTAGTTGCGGCGAGCTGGGGCTACTCTTTGTTGCAGTGTGTGGGTTTGTCACTGTGGTGACTTCTCTTGTTGTGAAGCATGGACTCTAGGGCATGCGGGCTTCAGTAGCTGTGGCACACGGGCTCAGTAGTTGTGTCTTGCAGGCTCTAGGGTGCGCGGGATTCAGTAGTTGTGGCACGCGGGCTCAGTAGTTGTGGCTTGCGGGCTCTAGAGCACAGCCTCAGTAGTTGTGGTACACGGGCTTAGTTGCTCTGTGGCATGTGGGATCTTTGTGGACCAGGGCTCTAACCCGTGTCCCCTGCATTGGCAGGCAGATTCTTAACCACTGTGCCACCAGGGAAGTCCCAATTTTAAATTTTAGTGTGATGTAAGGACACTAATTTACAGTGCATTTAAGTGAAAGTAAAATCAAAATAGTATTTGCTCCTAAATTACTAAAGAACCTAATGTACCAAAATATTTAAATAAAAGTCTTACATTGGGTGCCTGTATTAAAATAGGCATTAGTTATTTACACAAAGGCTATTACTTCAGTTCTGATACTTTTATATAACACTCATGACTAGTTTACCACTTTAAATGGTTTCATTTTTACGTTCTCCATTTTATATCTAAAATGTATTCAGATATTTCAAGGTATGAAAAGAAGTCTCTAAGATCTATAAAATGAGTTCGCTGATTAATATGTCTGATGAACTTTTTTTTTTTTTAATAAATTTATTTAATTTATTTATTTATTTTTGGTTGTGTTGGGTCTTCGTTGCTGGGCGTGGGCTTTCTCTGGTTGCGGTGAGCGGGGGCTACTCTCTGTTGCGGTGCACAGGCTTCTCATTGTGGTGGCTTCTCTTGTTGCAGAGCACCGGCTCTAGGCACGCGGGCTTCAGTAGTTGTGGCATGCGGGCTCAGTAGTTGTGGCTCTCAGGCTCTAGAGCGCAGGCTCAGTAGTTGTGGCGCACGGACTTAGTTGCTCCGCGGCATGTGGGATCTTCCCGGACCAGGGCTCGAACCCGTGTCCCCTGCATTGGCAGGCGGATTCTTAGCCACTGTGCCACCAAGGAAGCCCTGATGAACTTTTAATTTTTCTAATAGGTAAACACAGTAGCAAAAGGGGATCTTGTTAATAGTTAATATATGAATATTTCACAGATCTGTGGTGCTATCTGATAAGACAGGTGACTCTCATAAAAAAATTCTTGCTTCCCAATATTTAAACAGCTCCCCTGATCTTATTTCTCTGCACATCCAGCCATGACTCTCTTCCTGTGTTGAAATTGAGATGCTGTTATAGTTGTATTTGGCTGGGTTCCTGAGGAATACGACAATTCTGCCCTGGAACTTATTTTCTTGAGAGATCCCAGAGGTAGGTATGTGGCCAGAAAATGCAACAAGGCAAAGCATCTCTTGATTATTACATGGGCCTCTGGCCTCAGGCCCCAGTATAAAACTGGTGAGCTAGGCTGGAGCCCTTGAAGATCTCCTTCTCTGGGCTAGGTGGCTTGAATGGTTTGGAACCAAAGCAGGTCAAAGAGCCTTCCTATCAGTTTCTACCACAGCACTGAAACCTCTGAGTTTCCTCAGGTCTTAACCCTGACTGGATGGAAGTTCATGAAGGTGCTGGAGGAGCAGAAAGGAGCTTTGCTTCAAGGCCTAGAGTGGCTCTGAAGAGAAAGCCCATGTATACACTTGAGAAAGTGTCTCCTGGAGGTGCCTTTGGGGTAACTCTTCCTGATAAGCTGGAAGAGGAAAAGGAGACCTTACCCATGTACTGGACCATCAGCTCCTGCGAGGCCGAAACATCTCTGATAGAATTCTTGAAAAAGTAATCTCTGCTCTCTGACTCATGTTCTTCACCTCTTATGGTTGTCTTTCCCCCCATCACTTATTAGAAATTCATCTCTTCTGATGAATCCACAGAGACTTCAAGTATCACATAATATGGCCTTTTGTCTTCATTCTCCTTAACAGGAAAGTACGTGAGGCTGACAGCTCTCCCTCTGTCTTTCTTACTGTTCTCTCATTATTTAGGATATCTGGGATGAAAAGATGGTGTCAGTCAGTTCAGGCTGCTACAACAGAATACCATAGACTAGGTGGTTTAAACAACAAACGTGTATTACTCACAGATCTGGAGGCTGGGAAGTCCAAGATCAAGGCACTGGAAGATTCAGTGTCTGGTGAGGGCCTGCTTCCTGGTTCGTAAATGGCTATCTACTCATTATGTCCTCACATGGTGGAAGGGGTGAGGGAGCTCTTTGAGGTCTTTTTGGTAAGGGTGCTAATCCCATTTGTGAGGGATCCATCCATATGACCTAACCATCTCTCAAAGACCCATTCTCTAAATGCTATCACTTTGGACTGTGTTTCAACATGTGAATTTTGTGGGGACATGATTGTTCAGTTTATAGCAGCAGCAAACCATGGAGCTTATGGTACCCTTAAGGAGCTTATAGTCTAGTTGGAAAGACAGACATCCCAAAAGATCATTTCACTGTGCTCTGACATAGCCACGTTGTTAACTTTCAAGTACATATTTGCAGCCCATTCTTCCCTCCTTAGCTCCATTTCCATGTATCCAACAATCTACTGAATGAACATCTCTTCTAACCTCAAATTAATGCTATCATCTCTCTGAAACCCGTGTCCCTGGTTGTATTTTCTCTCCAGTCATTCAGACTAGACACCTCAGTGTCATCTTTGGTTCCTTGCTCCTTATTCATCCATTCATCTGGGTGCCTAGCCAGCCTCTATGGATACAGAGAGCCTACAGTACTAGCTGTAGTAAGCACTGTTGCTGCCTAACACTGGGTTCATATAATTTCACAGGAAGGAAAGGAAGAGAATCCCGCGTTCACAGGAAAAAAAGCAAAAAGGCCTCTATTACTGTTTTATGGGTTGATGACTCAGATTTATTTAAATACAGGCTTCCCACATACGAAAAATTATCTAAAATGTAGGCATTCTTTTGTATAGCATTTGTGGTCCCCCAGCAGGTCTTAAGAAAATGTCACTCAATAAACAAGCAGACAAGTAAACAAATAATGACTCCCTGTTGGGATAAGTACCATGAAGAAAAAATAAGACAGCATAGGGCAGAGGTGGACTAGAGCCAGGAATTGTAATGGAGGGGCAAGAATTACTAGGAGGTGGTATTGAGACACAGAGCCTGAATGATGTGAAGGAACCATGCAGAGATCTGGGAGGAGCGTGTATCAGGCAGAGCAGGCAGAACCCACCTTCTAAAGCCTACACTCGGACTTGAATCCGGATCCTCAAACCCTTAAACCTCTGCCTGACCTCTGTCTCCCTTGCCGCCAGCCACTGTCCTAGCCACGCTGAAATTCTCCCTTTTCAAACTCTATGTCTTTGCGTTATTTCCTCAGTCTAGAGTGAAAGCACACTTCAGAACACATCTGAAATGTCATATATAACCCACACACTCTCCCATGCACACCTCCCTATCATATAGCCCTTATTGATGCAAATTACAGTCGATTTGTTTAAAATCCTCCTCCGCCTCTAGACTGTAAGCCTTTGAAAACACAGACTTATAGATTAATCATCTCAGTAACACCAGTGCCTAGAACCATGCTTGGGGCATGATGGGTGCTAAAAAAATTGTGGAATATTTGAATGAATGAGGGAGAGAGGGAAGGGGAGAGGGAGGGATAAAGGGACACAGAGAATGAATGTACAAATCTTTCTTGGAAGGTATGAAGCACCCTGAAAAAGATGAACTAAAAGTAAATAAAGGTGACTTTAAAAGAAGACTAGAGATGTTTTTATAAATTGAGCTAGAACCGTGCAAACTATTATATACAGAATGGATAAACAACAGGGTCCTACTTTATAGCACAGAGAACTATATTCAATATCCTATGATAAACCGTAATGGAAAAGAACATGACAAAGACTGTATATGTATGTATAACTGAATCACTTTTCTGTACAGCAGAAATTAACACAACATTGTAAATCAACTATACTTCAATAAAATAAATTTAAAAAAAAAAGAAAGAAAGAAATTGAGCTAGAACCCAAATGATTACCGTGGTCATTGGGATACCATCAAGCATAATCATACTAAAGGTTCACCTATACTTTTAGGGTGGTAACCTTCTAAAAGTAGGAGTAGCTTGGCTTTTTCTTTTAAGTCGGTGTGTTTTTGATATTTTACATGTTTGGTGAGTTGGACTACAAGAATGCAAACCTGAATCTACTTTCTGTATAACCACATCCCTTCTTGAGCGGCCTGGGTTGGGAAATAATACTTTGAACCAGAAAACAAGAACCGTAACAACACGCTGTCTTCTTCCCAAGCACTGTTCACAGCCTTTCTAGGCTGAGGTCACATTTTTAAAACATTGCTCTTTGATTGCTAAGAAGGGTGGGGAAGGATTGTTTAATTCGGCACCTGCGGGCTGTAACTTGCCAGCAGATTTCTACATTAGAGGCATTTTGGCATTTTTATGTTCGCTGGATAGAAGGAAGAAATAAGCAGGTTATTGTCTACCAATATGTTTCTTTGTGAAAATATTACTATATTTGACCAAAGTTCTCATAACTATATTTAACATCCTGTTAGCGTTTGCTTCTGTGTTTCTGTAGTGCTAGTAAACTCCACATCTCCCAAATTCCCATGGGCTATAATAATGCAATCTGGAATTCAGTTCTTTTTACTAATCTGTGATTTAAACTACCGAAAGACATTGCTGTAATCCCCAAATAAAAGCTTAATATGCCTGGGAAGATGTAGGATGACGGGTCTTTTGGTGACCTCATCCAAAATGAAGGTGGTAAAATCATAAACCAAAAGAGCAGCCAGAGCCCAAGGAGAAGCAAAGATTATGAGCAGATTTGTATAGAGCACTTGAATTATGGCAAAGGAATGCTGCTCTGGAAGGATTAAGCAGTGAAGAAGAGGGAGGGAAAAAAAAAAAAAACCAGAAAAAGAGGGAAATGCACTCACTGGAGTTAGAAGTCATGAGAAAACGACCTAACAAGGTCCCCAAAGAGAGGAACAAATTCTGTTTTACTTGTCATTCTGACAAGCAAAATTTTAAAGTTATATCAGAAAATCCAGAATTTATAGCATCCCTGAAACACTAAGGGAGATTAGTGGAAAGCTTTGCATTTAGTAGTTGATCCTTAGAAGCAGGAGACAATTGTGTAAACACACTGCAGGATGAGGACTTAGAACTACTTAATTTAGAGAGGGGAAGAAAATGAAATGTCTGAGATGATAGGTTTTGACAAATTTAAGACCCTTTTTCTTCCCATCAATCGAAACCAAAGATAAATCGGGGAGAAAAAACGCCAAATTTTTTAGTCTAGATTCAGAAAAACCTTTTAAGAGCAACATGTTCTAAAGCTACCTAAGATACCATGTGATCTTGTTGAGGAAGTAATGTGACAAGTTATTTTTAACAACAAAAATACTTCGGTGCACCATGAACTCTAACAATTCATCCCTTCATCATTAAGGAGAACTAGTGGTCCTCGACAGTTCTTCGAGACACCAAACTAGCATGAGAAGAGTCGTTTATTGTCTTTCAGGGGACAGTAGGCTGTGCTTTTGAACCATTCTGTACTGGCTAATGAAAAAATGTAAGGGCAGGGGGCTGTGACTTTTCCCAGAGTCAATGGGGTAAGGAGGGAAGGTGACCACATCTTGTCTCTAATTTCTGCTTTGATGAGTATATTGGTGTAGGGGTGTTTGTGTAATGACAGTTGTTTGCATGTTGCTAAGTTGGAAGAGGATGAGTTTGAAAGGTGCATCAGTAGGTGGTTCACCTATACAGCTGCTCGCCATGAACTGTACTGGGTTGCTCCTTAAACTCTGGATGGAGACGTGCTGCAAAGCGCAGCCTCCATGAGCCCCCTTCATCCCTGGCCTCTAACATCCAGCGTTATTCACTCAGTCACTCAATAGACATTCGTGTAGGCTTATATGATGCTGATGAATTAGGCTCATTTTTTACCTGGAAGCTCACATCCTGTTGGACAAGACTGATAAAAAAATGACAGATTCTAAGTTCATGGTAATTGCAAACTAGACTTTGTGCTGTGGGTGACAGAAGATCTAATAGGAGGTCATTTTCGAGCTCAGCCTTTTGGAAGATGAGTGAGCATTCTGTTGGTGTGAAAGGGATCATCTAACTATGGGCATGAAAATGGTCCTGAGACACTAAAATCTAGATTCATATTAGTCTAGATTCATATTAGACAACCAGGTAGCATGGAGTGATTGCATCTTCACTGGTTGCCTTAGCATAAGTATCCTACTGGGGCCCCAATAATTATTAAGGCAAAATCTTTTACAACTTTTCAGCCATATTATATAATTTTCTATATTGTTCCACTTTTATTTCTTAACTAAGATCAATAATTTGCCTATAACTGTATAAGAAAGATACTGAAGAAACCCCTTCCACTGGCTGAATTTTTCCTCCTTAATTATAAAAATTGTGTGTACATATGTATTATATATATTATATATGTGTGTGTGTGTGTGTGTGTGTGTGTGTGTGTGTGTGCAGGCATCCAGGAACCTTAATTGGTGTTGATCTATTTAAAGCTGTTTTAAAGTATTCTATGCCCTTTCCTTGGAAGTAGTTGTCTCATTTTTTTTTTTTTTTAATTTATTTTTATTTTTGGCTGTGTTGGGTCTTCGTTGCTGCGTGCGGGCTTTCTCTAGTTGCTGCGAGCAGGGGCCACTCTTCATTGCGGTGCGCGGGCTTCTCATTGTGGTGGCTTCTCTTGTTGCAGAGCTTGGGCTCTAGGCACGTGGGCTTCAGTAGTTGTGGCATGTGGGCTCAGCAGTTGTGCCTCGCAGGCTTTAGAGTGCAGGCTCAGTAGTTGTGGCACACGGGCTTAGTTGCTCTGCGGCATGTGGGATCTTCCCGGACCAGGGTTCGAACCCATGTCCCCTGCATTGGCAGGCGGATTCTTAACCACTGCACCACCAGGAAGTCCCTAGTTCTCTCATTTTTTATCACAGTTTCTACAAAATGTCTACTTCACCTTTTAATTTTCTTAGATTTGCCTTCAATTTTAAATTCTTAATCTCAAAGGTATTTCTTATTGTACTATGCCACGTGTTAAGTTCTGTAGTTTAATTTCACCTTCATTCTTACACAAAAAACAAAATACCAAAAAACTTCCCACCGTTGTATTGACATCATGAAATCTGATATGTAATCTTTTTTCTTTTTTTTTTTAACATCTTTATTGAAGTATAATTGCTTTACAATATTGTGTTAGTTCCTGTTGTGTAACAAAGTGAATCAGCTATATGTATACATATATCCCCATATCCCTGCCCTCTTGCATCTCCCTCCCACCCTCCCTATACCACCCCTCTAGGTGGTCACAAAGCACCGAGCTGATCTCCCTGTGCGATATAGCTGCTTCCCACTAGCTATCTATTTTACATTTGGTAGTGCATATATGTCAGTGCTACTCTCTCACTTCATTCCAGTTTACCCTTCCCCCTCCCTGTGTCCTCAAGTCCATTCTCTACGTCTGCGTCTTTATTGCTGTACTGCCCCTAGGTTTGTCAGAACCATTTTCTTTTTTAGATTGCATATATATGTGTTAGCATACGGTATTTGTTTTTCTCTTTCTGACTTACTTCACTCTGTATGACAGTCTCTGGGTCTATCCACCTCACTACAAATAACTCAATTTCATTTCTTTTTATGGCTGAGTGATATTCCATTGTATATATGTGCCACATCTTCTTTATCCATTCATCTGTCGATGGACACTTAGGCTGCTTCCATGTCCTGGCTATTGTAAATAGAGCTGCAATGAACATTGTGGTACATGACTCTTTTTGAATTATGGTTTTCTCAGGGTATATGCCCAGTAGTGGGATTGCTGGGTCGTATGGTAGTTCTATTTTTAGTTTTTTAAGGAACCTCCATACTGTTCTCCATAGTGGCTGTATCAGTTTACATTCCCACCAACAGTGCAAGAGGGTTCCCTTTTCTCCAAACCCTCTCCAGCATTTATTGTTTGTAGATTTTTTGATGATGGCCATTCTGACTGGTGTGAGGTGATACCTCATTGTGGTTTCAATTTGTATTTTTCTAATGATTAGTGGTGTTGAGCATCCTTTCATGTGTTTGTTGGCAATCTGTATATCTTCTTTGGAGAAATGTCTATTTAGGTCTTCTGCCCATTTTTGGATTGGGTTGTTTGTTTTATTGATACTGAGCTGCATGAGCTGCTTGTATATTTTGCAGATTAATCCTTTGTCATTTGCTTCGTTTGCCAATATTTTCTCCCATTCTGAGGGCTCTCTTTTCGTCTTGTTTATGGTTTCCTTTGCTGTGCAAAAGCTTTTAAGTTTCATTAGGTCCCACTTGTTTATTTTTGTTTTTATTTCCATTTCTCTAGGAGGTGGGTCAAAAAGGATCTTGCTGTGATTTATGTCATAGAGTGTTCTACCTATGTTTTCCTCTAAGAGTTTTATAGTGTCTAGCCTTATATTTAGGTCTTTAATCCATTTTGAGTTTATTTTTGTGTATGGTGTTAGGGAGTGTTCTAATTTCATTCTTTTACATGTAACTGTCCAGTTTTCCCAGCACCACTTATTTTTTTTTTTTTTTTTTTTTTAGTTTTTTTTTTTTAATTATTATTTATTTATTTATTTTATTATTTTTAGCTGTGTTGGGTCTTTGTTTCTGTGAGGGCTTTCTCTAGTTGCGGCAAGCGGGGGCCACTCTTCACTGCGGTGCGCGGGCCTCTCACTATCGCAGCCTCTCTTGTTGCGGAGCACAGGCCCCAGACGCACAGGCTCAGTAGTTGTGGCTCACGGGCCCAGTTGCTCCGCAGCATGTGGGATCTTCCCAGACCAGGGCTCGAACCCGCATCCCCTGCATTGGCAGGCGGACTCTCAACCACTGCGCCACCAGGGAAGCCCCCAGCACCACTTATTGAAGAGGCTATCTTTTCTCCAATGTGTATTCTTACTTCCTTTATCAAAAATAAGGTGACCATATGTGTGTGGGTTTATCTCTGGGCTTTCTATCCTGTTCCATTGATCTATATTTCTGTTTTTGTGCCAGTACCATACTGTCTTGATTACTGTAGCTTTGTAGTATAGTCTGAAGTCAGGAAGCCTGATTCCTCCAGCTCCATTTTTCTTTCTCAACATTGCTTTGGCTATTCAGGGTTTTTGTGTTTCCATACAAATTGTGAAATTTTTTGTTCTAGTTCTGTGAAAACTGCCATTGGTAGTTTAATAGGGATTGCACTGAATCTGTAGATTGCTTTGGGTAGTATAGTCATTTTCACAATGTTGATTCTTCCAGTCCAGGAACATGGTATATCTCTCCATCTGTTTGTATCATCTTTAATTTCTTTCATCAGTGTCTTATAGTTTTCTGCATACAGGTCTTTTGTCTCCGTAGGTAGGTTTATTCCTAGGTATTTTATTTTATTTTTTTTGTTGCAGTGGTAAATGGGAGTGTTTCCTTAATTTCTCTTTCAGATTTTGCATCATTAGTGTATACGAATGCAAGAGATTTCTGTGAATTAATTTTGTATCCTGCTACTTTTCCAAATTCATTGATTAGCTCTAGTAGTTTTCTGGTAACATCTTTAGGATTGTCTATGTATAGTATCATATCATCGGTAAACAGCGCAGTGCAGTGACAGTTTTACTTCTTTTCTGATTCGGAATCTTTTTATTTCTTTTTCTTCTCTGATTGCTGTGGCTAAAACTTCCAAAACTATGTTGAATAATAGTGGTGAGAGCGGGCAACCTGGTCTTGTTCCTGATCTTAGAGGATATGGTTTCAGCTTTTCACCATTGAGAATGATGTTGGCTGTGGGTTTGTCATATATGGGCTTTATTATGTTGAGGTAGGTTCCCTCTATGCCTACTTTCTGGAGAGTTTTTATCATAAATGGGTGTTGAATTTTGGCGAAAGCTTTTTCTCCATCTATTGAGATTATCGTATGGTTTTTATCCTTCCATTTGTTAATATGGTGTATCACATTAACTGATTTGCGTATATTGAAGGATCCCTGCATTCCTGGGATAAACCCCACTTGATCATGGTGTATGATCCTTTTAATGTGCTGTTGGATTCTGTTTGCTAGTATTTTGTTGAGGATTTTTGCATCTATGTTCATCAGTGATATTGGCCTGTAGTTTTCTTGTTTTGTGGCATCTTTGTCTGGTTTTGGTATCAGGGTGATGGTTGCCTTGTAGAATGAGTTTGCAAGTGTTCCTCCCTCTGCTATATTTTGGAAGAGTTTGAGAAGGATAGGTGTTAGCTCTTCTCTAAATGTTTGATGGAATTCGCCTGTGAAGCCACCTGTTCCTGGGCTTTTGTTTGTTGGAAGATTTTTAATCACAGTTTCAATTTCAGTGCTTGTGATTGGTCTGTTTGTATTTTCTATTTCTTCCTGGTTCAGCCTCGGAAGGTTGTGCTTTTCTAAGAATTTGTCCATTTCTTCCAGGTTGTCTGTTTTACTGGCATATAGTTGCTTGTAGTAATCTCTCATGATCCTTTGTATTTCTGCAGTGTCAGTTGTTACTTCTCCTTTTTCAATTCTGATTCTGTTGATTTGAGTCTTCTCCGTTTTTTTCTTGATGAGTCTGGCTAATGGTTTATCAATTTTGTTTATCTTCTCAAAGAACCAGCTTTTAGTTTTATTGACGTTTGCAAGTGTTTCCTTCATTTGTTTTTCATTTATTTCTGATCTGATCTTTATGATTTCTTTCCTTCTGCTAACTTTGGGGTGTTTTTTTGTTCTTCTTTCTCTGATTGCTTTAGGTGTAAGATTAGGTTGTCTATTTGAGATTTTTCTTGTTTCTTGAGGTAGGATTGTATGGCTGTAAACGTCCCACTTAGAACTGCTTTTGCTGCATCCCATAGGTTTTGGGTCATCGTGTTTTCATTGTCATTTGTTTCTAGGTTTTTGTTTTTTATAAAAATAAATTTATTTATTTATTTATTTTTGGCTGCGTTGGGTCTTCGATGCTGTGCACAGGCTTTCTCTAGTTGCGGCAAGCGGGGACTACTCTTTCGTTGCGGTGTGTAGTCTTCTCATTATGGTGGACTCTCTTGTTGCGGAGCACAGGCTCTAGGCACGCAGGCTTCAGTAACTGTGGCATGCAGGCTTAGTAGTTGTGGCTCACGGGCTCCAGAGCGCAGGCTCAGTAGCTGTGGTGCATGGGCTTAGTTGCTCCGAGGCATGTGGGATCTTCCCAGACCAGGGATCGAACCCATGCCTCCTGCATTCTAAACCAGGCAGGCGGATTCTAAACCACTGTGCCACCAGGGAAGCCCTCTAGGTATTTTTTAATTTCTTCTTTTACTTCTTAAGTGATCTCTTGGTTATTTAGTAGCATATTGTTTAGCTTACATGTGTATTTTTTACAGTTTTTTTCCTGTAATTGATATCTAGTCTTATAGTGTTGTGGTTGGAAATGATACTTGATATGATTTCAATTTTCTTAAATTTACCAAGGCTTGATTTGTGACCCAAGATATGATCTCTCCTGGAGAATGTTCCAGGAGCACTTGAGAAGAAAGTGTATTCTGTTGTTTTTGGATGGAATATCCCATAAATATCAATTAAGTCCACCTTGTTTAATGTGTCATTTAAAGTTTGTGTTTCCTTATTTATTTTCATTTTGGATGACCTGTCCATTGGTGAAAGTTGGGTGTTAAAGTCCCCTACTATGATTGTGTTACTGTCGATTTCCCCTTTTATGGCTGTTAGCATTTGCCTTATGTATTGAGGTGCTCCTATGTTGGGTGCATAAATATTTACAATTGTTATATCTTCATCTTGGATTGATCCCTTGATCATTATGTAGTGTCCTTCTTTGTCTCTTGTTATAGTCTTTAAAGTCTATTTTGTCTGATATGAGAATTGCTATGCCAGCTTTCTTTTGATTTCCATTTGCATGGAATATCTTTTTCCATCCCCTCACTTTTAGTCTGTATGTGTCCCTAGGTCTGAAGTGGGTCTCTTGTAGACAGCATATATATGGGTCTTGTTTTTGTATCCATTCAGCCAGTCTATGTCTTTTGTTTGGAGTATTTAATCCATTACATTTAAGGTAGTTATCGATATGTATGTTCCTATTACCATTTTCTTAATTGATTTGGGTTTGTTATGTAGGTCTTTTCCTTCTCTTGTGTTTCCTGCCTAGAGAAGTTCCTTTAGCATTTGTTGTAAAGCTGGTTTGGTGGTGCTGAATTCTCTTAACTTTTTCTTGTCTGTAAAGGTTTTAATTTCTCTGTCTAATCTGAGTGAGATCCTTGCTGGGTAGAGTAATCTTGATTGTAGGTTTTTCCCTTTCATCACTTTAAATATGTCCTGCCACTCCCTTCTGGCTTGCAGAGTTTCTGCTGAAAGATCAGCTGTTAACCTAATGGCAATTCCCTTGTATGTTATTTGTTGCTTTTCCCTTGCTGCTTTTAATATTTTTTCTTTGTATTTAATTTTTGATAGTTTGATTAATATGTGTCTTGGAATGTTTCTCCTTGAATTTATCCTGTCTGGACTCTCTGTGCTTCCTGGACTTGGTTGACTCTTTCCTTTCCCATGTTAGGGAAGTTTTCAACTATAATCTCTTCAGATATTTTCTCAGACCCTTTCTTTTTCTCTTCTTCTTCTGGGACCCCCTATAATTCGAATGTTGGTGTGTTTAATGTTGTCCCAGAGGTCTCTGAGACTGTCCTCAATTCTTTTTTTTTTTTATTCTGCTCTGCAGTAGTTATTTCCCCGATTTTATCTTCCAGGTCACTTATCCATTCTTCTGCCTCGGTTATTCTGCTACTGAATCCTTCTAGAGACTTTTTTTTTTCATTTATTGTGTTGTTCATAATTGTTTGTTTGCTCTTTAGTTCTTCTAGGTCTTTGTTAAATGTTTTTTGTATTTTCTCCATTCTGTTTCTAAGATTTTGGATCACCTTTACTGTCATTACTCTGAGTTCTTTTCAGGTAGACTGCCTATTTCCTCTTCATATGTTTGGTCTGTTTGGTTTTTACCTTGCTTCTTCACCGGCTGCAAATTTCTCTATCTTCTCATTTAAGTTTAACTTACTGTGTTTGGGGTCTTCTTTTTGCAGTCTGCAGATTCATAGTTCCCGTTGTTTTTGGTGTCTGTCCCCAGTGAGTGAGGTTGGTTCAGTGGCTTGTGTAGGCTTCCGGGTGGAGGGGACTGGTGTGTGTGTTCTGGTGGGTGGGGCTGCATCTTGTCTTTCTGGTGGGCAGGGCCATGGCCGGTGGTGTGTTTTGGGATGTCTGTGAACTTATTATGATTTTAGGCAGCCTCTCTGCTAACGGGTGGGGTTGTGTTCCTGTCTTGCTAGTTGTTTGGCATGGGGCGTCCAGCGCTGGAGTCTGCTGGCCGTTGGGTGGAGCTGGGTCTTAGCGTTGAGACGGAGATCTCTGGGGGAGCTCTCGCCTATTGATGTTACGTGGGCCCGGGAGGTCTCTGGTGGTCCAGTGTCCTGAACTCGCTTCTCCCACCTCAGAGGCTCAGGCCTGACACCAGGCCGGAGCACCAAGACCCTGTCAGCCACATGGCTTTTGGGAAGTCTGAGGTTGTCTGCCAGCATACAGTAGATGTTCTGTAGGAGTTGTTCCACATGCAGATGTATTTTTGATGTATTTGTGGGGAGGGAGGTTATCTTCACGTCTTGCTACTCTGCCATCTTGAAGGTCTCCTTTTATGTAGTCTTTAATACATTTTCTCAGATTTTGTTTGCCCTGTTCCTTTTCTTTGCATATGTTTTGTAAAGAACCCTCCTTATTTTTTCAAAGAAAAATTTCTCTTCCAATTTTTTTCTGAATAAGTACATATTTGTGCAAACTCACATAAATAGACATATTTGGGATTCATTATGGATAGTTATAAGGCCCAGATGTGGCTATGTAATGGTAAATATTAACATTTTTCCAAGTGCCTCCTTTATCTGAACACATTTCAGAAAGCTTATCAGCTAAGATTTTCATGCCTGATGCAGAAAGGTGGATTAAGACAGTTGGGTAAGGATATGAGAAGGATAACATCTCATACACTGTGCCTACCTACATGCGTCCACAGCTTTACACATGACTCAAGGAGTACTGGTTTATTTAGGATTTCTCACTTTGGGACAGAAAATGGAAATGAGTTTCTTTCAGAGACTTGGCATTTTGAAATCTCTCTCTAAGATTATGGTAATAGATGTTATTGCCCCAAAAGAGTTAGCATATATCTGATAGACTGGAGTTGGTTTTTTTTGTTTGTTTTGTATAGCAGTGTTTGCCGTGTTGGCTAAAGTTTGTTTCATTTTATGCTAAAACATCCCCTATATCCTGTTTACGGATTTGCAATATGGCTGTTGCTTCAAAGGGTGGTCACTGCCCCAGCAGCATGGGCATCATCTGGGCGCTCGTGAGGAAGGCAGAGCCTCATCACTCCCTCTTCCCACAACTGAATCAGAATCTGTTTTCTTAAATTAATTAATTAATTAATTTATTTTTGGCTGCGTTGGGTCTTAGTTGCGGCACGTGCGATCTTTCATCATGGTGCGTGGGCTTCTCTCTAGTTGTGGCGCACGGGCTCAGTAGTAGCTGCACGTGGGCTCTCTAGTTTGGTGCGCAGGCTTAGTTGCCCCATGGCATGTGGGATCTTAGTTCCCCGACCAGGGATTGAATCCCTGTCCCCTGCAATGGAAGGCAGATTCTTTTCTTTTTTAAAAAAAAAAAAAAATTTATTTATTTATTTATCTGGCTGTGCCGGGTCTTAGTTTCGGCATACAGGGTGTTTTAGTGGTGGCATGTGAACTCTAGTTCCCTGAGCAGGGATCGAACCCGGGCCCCCTGCATTGGGAGCACAGTCTTAGCCACTGGACCACCAGGGAAGTCTTGGAAGGCGGATTCTTAACCCCTGGACCACCAGGGAAGTCCCCAGAATCTGTTTTTTTAAGAATATCTGGTGATTCGTGTACACGTTAAATTTGAAAACTCTGGTCTTCACTCACTATTTTTACTTCATAACCTCCCACTTATTCTCCAGTTATTGTCTTTAATCCACAGGTCTTACGAAAGACACTAATGACAGTAATTTAAAGACGCACATCGTTTCTCAGCCTTTGTCATACATTTTCAGCACATACCATGTTGAAGGCTAATCAGTTCTGTAAGTCCCTTTAGCAGCTACACTTTGAAAAGTAGTTCTACCTAATTTCACCCCGGAAAACCCTTTTATTGGTCCTTGGCTCCCTATACATTCCTTGGTCAGAGTATAGCCAGAGAGCAGGCATGTTAGCAGAACTGGAAATCCTGTTACCCTATGAAGGGACTAGAGATGTATGTAACCTGGAGAAAAAAGATGTCAGAAATGCCAAGATTGTTGTTAAACATCTGAAGGCTTTTGGAGGAAGAAGAATTTGGAGGAAGAGGAATTTTTTTCAGGGTGGCTTTAGGAAAGTGGAACTAGAAACAAAAAGTAGAAATTTAAGCAGATTTTGCACTTAGAAGAATTTTAAAATAGAATTTGAATATTCCAGCAACAGTGGAATGCATTTCTTCCAACTACATGTGTGGAGCAAGCTGACCATCCTTGGAGTACAGAGGGTGCTCAAGCCAAGGTCTCTGGGAGTACTGACGGGTCCTGGCGGGGAGATAACCGGGTGATTTCTGCAAAATTTTCTCATCTTCATTTTTTGTTGTTGCAAAACAGAAAGAATATTATCGTGCATTCTTAAATTCTTTCTTTTTTTTCCTTTCTTAAACAGTGATTATACATAGATTTTGCCTTTTTTCCTTGGGCATTAGAACCCTGTCTGGCTTTCTCTGTATGGATGGGCCACAGCTTTCTACTAGGATGGTTTTCAGGATGCAAACTACTTTCAGTGTTACATCTAGTATTCTTTCTATGATGTTCAGTGCTTCACTGGTCATTTTAGTCTAAGATCATGGGGCCAGTATCTTCAGGCAACAGTAGTTGGAAACTCCTACATCTCTAAATTACAATTAATGTTTTAACTAACAGTTCATAGTCAGATATCTTATTACAGTTTAGATTAAGTTCTCCTATGTGTATCCTTTTTCACAGACCTAAAAATGAGCATGCTTTTATTTTTCTGGCCACTCAAAATTTTATGTTTTTCCATTTGATTCCCTTATGCCAAGTTTTTTATAACATAGACCTAGGGAAACCTTATTAATTTTAATGTTAGGCCATAAACCTGCTGTATGTACCGTGGCAGGTATTTGCTTTATTGAAGAAGTCAAGAATTTTAGATACTAAGTCTAAATTTTATTGGGATTTTATTGGGATACCAATTGAGCTTTGGTGAGGGTGTAGAAAATGATACAGATGAGGGTTTTTTTTGAAATTGGTAACATTTCACTATTATCTTCCTCTTTCTTTTAAAAAAATTAAAAAAAAAAATTTTTGAACAGGTAATATATTTACAAAGTTGAAAAGGTACAAAAGTATGTACACTGAAGGGTCACCCTCCTACCATTGTTTCACTGCCACCTAATTATTCTCTCCAGATTCAACAATGATATTAATTTCTTCTGTATCCTATAGATACATTTGTTAATACATAGCAAGAAAATGCATGTCTTTTTTACAGAAAATGATAACACACTTTACTTTTCTGCATCTTGTTTTTTGTTTTTTTACTTAATATATTTTGGAGATAAAAATAATCTAGATATTAAATCATGTTAAGCATCTGTGATTCTCTAAAATGTGTCTGGAACCTATTTGTATCCTTCCATTGTTACTGCTATCTCCCTAGTTGTAATAACATCTTCTTCTCATACCTGGACTTAGGCAAGTACCTCCTGGCTTATTTCTCTGCTTCTTGCTTGCCCTGTTTCCAGGCTGTGCTCTCTACAGCAGCTGGCTGATCCTCTACAGCTTAAGTCCCAAAAGCCAACTTCCCAGAATCAATCCAGGTTTTAATGAGAAGAAAACTTTAGAGATCAACCTGATTTCAACTTATTAACTTGAAATGTGACTAAGACATCACTGGATCTCACTGACTATCCTTGAAATTGTCTAGATTAAATTATCTGCCTCAAAAAAGAACAAATAATACATGCCTTCATTGAAAATATTGCAAAGTAGCACACAGATTTCACCCCCTTCTTGTGTACGTGTGTGCACGCACACACGTGCCCTTTTTCTCTGTGTGTAGCTGGAAGGTGTTGAGGAAACAATAGAAACATGCAGAATACCTGCAGAAAAACAGATGGAAGCAATGGCAGGAGCCAAGCTCATGAATTAAAGGGATTTTATTTTCAAAGTCCACCTTGTGAATAGGGTGTTGTGATTTTCATGGTCAGGAGTAAAGATGTGCTGGGGGTCATGGCCTGTCTGTACTCCCAGCTCAGAGAAGGGGAAGAAAGATCCATTTGCTGGGAGAGTTACCAGCATCTTCCCTCCCTCCCCATAGCAGCCAGAAGGAGAGATCTGGCTGACCTTTGATTTAATGCTTTGTGTGCCCAGATAAAACCTGTTTTCTAGGCCACATCGGTGTTATTTCATTACTGAAAAGTGCGTTCATGTGTTGAGGGTGGGAAGTTGAAAATGCAAGGAAACTTGTTTTCTTCCCCCAAATTTTTATATTGGTGGAATACATGGGTATAATTATGTTTAGCCCGTTTTTAGTAATTTGATATAGGAAAAGGGAAAAGTAGTCATTATTCAACTAGTTTAAAGGAACTTTTCCAAACAGGATACATAACAGATGCAAAGCACCAATTAAAATTAAATTGCTCAAAAAATAAAAATATTTAATAACTGCCAAGTGTATGCCAGCTGCTGCCCTGTCAGCATTCTGAAGACGAAAAATTGAGTTCCATCCAAACACTGCTTACCCTGGTCTTCATTATAAGAGCCGTTTATTTTCATTAGTATGCAAATGAATATTTGTTGGCAACATTTCTAAGGAGCACAATAATGGGTCAAAATGCTGAAATAAGCAGTCTGTGCTTTGCTTCTAGGCAGGTTGCATGGTTGATGGATGAGTGAGCGTCTTTAAATCAGCTTCCAAATTGGTAGTTTTGAGCCCTGCTGAAAATTAGAATCACCTGATTCTAAAAATCCTGATCCCCATGCCACACCCCACAGCGAGTAAATCAGGATCTTTGGAGCGAGTTCTCAGGCTGTTTTTGGAAGCTTCTAGGTGATAACAACCTGCAGCCAAGGCTGTGACTCATCTTGAGATGACTAGGTCTTGTAGCTGCCCTGCATCTGGCTAGGACACCCAGGTGTGGGGTTGGTGAGGGCTGTGCAGGGTGTGAATGCCAGTGCACATTGGGGCAGATGGGGTCGAAGGGATCCGCTTTCTGCTACTGGAGTGGAGTAGCCGATTCCACACTTCGGTGGCAGGGAACTAGATCCGCCTTCCAGTACAATCTCAGGATGTGTGGGAGCTCCTGCAAAAGGAGCCCTCTTTATAAAATCTGACGTCATGAACAACCTTTTTGGGGCAGGGGAGAGGGGTCTAGGATTCTTTTTTTTTAAAAGTAGACTTTATTTTGAAGAGCTGTTTTAGATTCACAGCAAAACAGAGCAAGAGGTACAGAGATTTCCCATATACCCCCAGCTCCCACAGAAGCATAACTCCCGCCCTGCCCCCAATCAAAATCCCCCGCCAGAGTGGTACATTTGTTACCATTGCTGAACCTACATTGACACATCATCAAAGTCCATTAGGGTTCACTCTTGGTATTGTACATTCTGTGGGTTTTGAGAAAAGTATAATGACATGTATCCACCATTATAGTATCATGCAGAGTAGTTTCAGTGCCTAACAGTCCTCTGTGTTCTGCCTGTTCATCCCTCTCTCCTCCCTAACTCCTGGCAAACACTGACCCTTTTACTGTCTCCTAAATTTTTCTATTTCCAGAATGTCATATAGTTGGAGTCATACAGTATATAGCCTTTTCAAATTGTCTTTATTTCACTAGTAATATGCATTTAAAGTCCCTCCATATCTTTTCATGGCTCGATAGCTCATTTCTTTTTTTTTTTTTCATTCATTCATTCAACAAATATTTATTTAGTACGTTCTATGAGCCATGCCCTGTTCTAGGCACTAGGGTTACAGCAGAGAACAAAAAAGACAAAGCAAATCACTCTGCTCTCATGCAGCTTACATTCTAGAGCTGGAAGAAAGAAATAGACAAGATAAATAAGGAAAATACGTGGAATGTTATATAGTGAGAAGGAGAAAAAGAAAGCAAGAAAAGGGATTAAGAAGTATGTGTGTGGTGGCCAGGGGGGAGAGTCGGGAGTTAGGTAGTGGTAGCTCATTTCTTTTTAATGCTGAATAATATTCCATTGTCTGGATGTACTGTAGCTTATTTATTCACCTACTGAAAGACATCTTGGTTGCTTCCAAGTTTTGGCAGTTATGAATAAAGCTGCTATAAACATCCATGTACAGGTTTTTGTGTGACATAAGTTTTCAGCTTTTTTGGGTAAATACTAAGCACGTTTGCTGGATCATATCACTAGAATATCTTTAATTTTCTATGAAACTGTGGAACTTCTTCCAAAGTGACTGTACCAGTTTGCATTTTCACTAGCAGTGAATGAGAGTTCCTGTTGCTCTAAAGCCTCACCAGCATTTGGTGCTGTCAGTGTTTTGAAGTTTAGCCATTCTAATGGGTGTGAAATGGAATCTCATTGTTGTTGGGGTTTTTTGTATGTTTGTTTTAAATTATTTTTTATTGAAATGTCGTTCATTTACAATGTTGTGTTAGTTTCAGGTGTACAGCAAAGTGATTCAGAGAGATATATATATATATGTTCTTTTTCAGATTCTTTTCCCTTATGGGTTATTACAAAATATTGAGTAGAGTTCCCTGTGCTCTACAGTAGGTCCTTGTTGGTTATCTATTTTATATATAGTAGTGTGTGTGTGTTAATCACAAACTCCTAATTTATTCCCCCTCCTCCCTTTCCCCTTTGGTAACTATAAGTTTGTTTTCTATGTCTGTGGGTCTATTTCTGTTTTGTATGTAAGTTCATCTGTATCATTTTTTTTTAGATTCCATATATAAGTGATATCGTATGATATTTGTCATTCTCTGTCTGGCTTACTTGATTTAGTATGATAATCTCTAGGTCCATCCATGTTGCTGCAAATGGCATTATTTCATTCTTTTTATGGCTGACCAGTATTCCACTGTATATATATACCACATCTTTATCCATTCATCTGTTGATGGACATTTAGGTTGTTTCCATGTCTTGGCTATTGTAAATAGTGCTGCAGTGAACATTGGGGTGCATGTACCTTTTCAAACTATGGTTTTCTCCAGATATATGCCCAGGAGTGGGATTGCTGGATCTTATTGTAGCTCTATTTTTAGTTTTTAAAGGAACTTCCATACTGTTCTCCATGGTGGCTACACCAATTTACATTCCCACCAACAGTGCAAGAGGGTTCCCTTTCCTCCACACCCTCTCCAGCATTTATTATTTGTAGACTTTTGGATGATGGTCATTCTGACTGGTGTGAGGTGATACCTCATTGCAGTTTTGATTTGCATTTCTCTAATAATTAGTGATGTTGAACATCTCTTCTCGTATGTCTTTTGGCCATCTGTATGTCTTCTTTGGAGAAATGTCTATTTAGATCTTCTGCCCATTTTTTGATTGTGTTGTGGGTTTTTTTTGATATTGAGCTGTATGATCTTTTTCTATATTTTGGACATTAATTCCTTGTTGGTTGCATCATTTTCAAGTATTTTCTTCCATTCTATAGGTTGTCTTTTCGTTTTGTTTATGGTTTCCTTTGCTGTGCAAAAGCTTTTAAGTTTAGTTAGGTCACATTTGTTTATAAGAGATGGATCCAAAAAGATATTGCTGCAATTTATTTCAAAGAGTGTTCTGCCTATGTTTTCCTCTAGGAGTCTTATAGTATCCGGTCTTACATTTAGGTTTTTAATCCATTTTGAGTTTATTTTTGTGTATGGTGTTAGAGAATGTTCTAATTTCATTCTTTTACATGTAGCTGTCCAGTTTTCCCAGCACCATTTATTGAAGAGACTTTTCTCCATTTTATATTCTTGCCTCCATTGTTGCAGATTAATTGACCAAGGGTGTGTGGGTCATTGTTGTTTTAATCTGCATTTCTCCCTGATGACATATGCTGTTGAGCATTTTTTCATATGCTTACATACCACATACCATCTATATGTCTTCCTTGGGTGAGGTGTTTATTCAGGTCTTTTGCCCATTTTTAAATCTGGCTGTTCACTTTCTTATTTTTAAGTGTTTTTGTATATTTGGGGTAACGATCCTTTATCAGAATTTCTTTTACAGATCTTTTTTCCCAGTTTATGGTTTGTCTTCTCATTCTCTTAACCGTCTCTTTCTCAGAGCAGAAGTTTTTTATTTTAATAAAATCCATCTTATCAATTATTTCTTTTATGGATCATGCCTTTGGTGTAACTAAAAAGACATTGCCATATTCAAGGTCATATAGAGTTTCTCCTGTGTTATCTTCTAGAAGTTTTATACTTTTGCATTTTACATTTAGGCCTGCAATCCATTTTGAGTTAACTTTGTGTGTCTAGATTCATTTTTTTTCATGCGAATGTCCAGTTGTTCCAGCACTGTTTGTTGTAAGGCTATCTTTGCTCCATTGTACTGCTTTTGCTTCTTTGTCAAAGATCAGTTGACTATATGTGAGTCTATTTCTGAGCTCTCTATTCTGTTTTATTGATCTGTTTGTATATTCTGTCACCAATACCACATTGTCTTGATTACTGTAGCTTTATAGTAAGTCTTAAAGTCTGGTAGTGTCAGCCCTACAACTTTGTTCTTCTCCTTTAATATTGTGTTGGCTATTCTGGGTCTTTTGCCTCTCCATATAGAATCAGTTTTTTTTATCTTTACAAAATAACTTGTCAGGATTTTGATTGGGATTCCATTGGATCAAGTTGGAAAGAACCGACATCTTGACAATATTGAGTTTTCCTGTCCATAAACTTGGAATGGAATATCTCTCTATTCATTTAGTTCTTTGTTGATTTTCATGAGAGATTTGTAGTTTTCCTCATGTAGATCTTTTACATATTTTGTTATTATATGTATTTCATTTGTAGGGTCCTAATATAAATGGTATTCTCTTTTTAATTTCAAATTCCATGTGTTTGTTGCTGGTATATAGGAAAGTGATTGACTTTTGTATATTAACCGTGAATCCTGAAACCTTGCTATAATCACTTGTAAGTTCTAGTCGTTTTTTTGTTGATTCTTTCAGATTTTCACATAGATAATTGTCATCTGCAAAGAGAGTTTCATTTCTTCCTTCCCAATAGTATACCTTTTATTTCCTTTTTTTGTCTTTTTGCATTAGCTGGGACTTCTAGTACAGTGTTAAAAAGGAATGATGAAGGGGGTGCATGCTTGCCCAATTCCTGATCTTAGTGGGAAAATTTCAAGTTTCTCACTATTAAGTACTGTTAACTTTAGTGGGGGTTTTTTGTACATGTTTGAACACAGACTTTTAGTATCTCGATTCAACAGCAAATTGTGAACATCAAACTCAAGCTTTCCTACATATAACCTTAGCAATTAGAAGTGGTTATGATTGGAACATTATATGTAGAATAATTGCAGTTTTGCCCCCATACCATATGGGTGTGTGTATGTACATATGTGTGTGTACGTGTAATAATTGTATAGGGAAAAGCCAAGAAAGAAATACACCAAAACGCTTAATATCTCTATGTGATAAGTTTTAACCATAGATCATTTTAATATGCATAATATTTTACTTCTTTAATGCTGAGGACTAGATACACTGTATTTCTGAGAGTTGACAACATTTAAATTTATATCATTTACCTGTATATAGTTTTATTGTTTGATAAATTTAGTAAAGAGAGTCACATTGATGGGGTCATGTTGATAGTTTGTTTAGCTTTAACCAAGACAGTCTTATTGATAGAAAAGCAAGTGCGCATATTTAATGAGATATGATGACAGTTACTGGGAATTCAACATGAAGAAGTAAATAGTGTCTCCAGAAGTGAAAAACATTTACCATTTTAATTTAACCCACATTTCTAAGAAAAGGAAAAAATGTAGTTCTTCTTCAGAGGGATAGTCTCCAAGTAAAAGGCAGAAAATTGCTCCTTTGTTATTGAGCCCTCAAGCTCCCTTTCACAAGTCTGGTTTGTTTATGACAATAGGTACAAAAGGAAGATCTGCAGTTTAAGAAAATAATTTGTGTCATACTTTTTCTAAAAGCAAGCTAACATGAAAATAATTCAGGAATCATAGTCAAAATAGCATCTGGGTTAATTGTGGTATGATTATGGATGGTGGAATTTCAGGTAATTTTTCTGGTTTTTTTTTTCCATTGTCTCAGTCATGCTCTGAAAGAAATCACATGGGAGCAGAAATAGCTGGGGAGAATATAGTCTTTCAGATCTGGCTGCCTGGTTTAAACCAGTTCCCAAAAGACCATTTGGGACTTTTAGTCCCAGACTCAGGGGACACGTGTTCTGTTGTAAAACCAGCTCTGGCTTGTAGAGTCTAAAAGAAACTTGACTCTGACTTGTGTATTTTCAGTAGAAATGGTAAGTAAACAACAGATAGACGAGAGGACAAATATAAGCTCTTGGAGGAAGATGCAGATTCCAAAAAAGGAAAACCAAGATTAGAGTGAAAGAGGGGCCAGGTAAAAAGAGGGAAACATACATACACACACACACATACCACACACACACACATGCATGAGTGCAGACAATGACCAAAGAAAAGGTGAAAAATCCCAGCAAAATGAAATGCATTTCATTGAGAGTAGCAAGAGGCTGAGTTTAAAAGCTGTCTGATTCTACTCCGTGCCATTTACACAGTTTCCTCTATTACCTGGGTCTGGGAGATTTGGAAAAGCAGCTTATGTCCAAAAGTAATTTGAAGAACATCCAGGGCTGAGGTCTTCGTCTAGTGAAAGACCCAGGGCCAAGCTTAATGGGGTGAGGGGGGGCGGTTCTTACTGAGATTTTTGACAGCTGCAGGCCCCCTGCTGCCATGGCCTATGGAAGGTGACAACACAGTGGGACAGGAGCTGCCCCATTGCTCAGGGTGACAGAGTGACGGGCGCTGTACTAGAAATTACAGTGGGACAGAAGGCATCATCTGGGATTGTTTGAAACAAAACAAGATATGTGTTCGGCTGGCCATTCCAGCACCTTCTGGGGGCCTTGCAATTATTTGCCCTCGTCTGCCTCCTTCAAACCCCAAAATGCTGACCACAAATGTTGGTTGTTTCCATATGGTCTAGGGCCTCTCTTGAAGATGTTCTTTAACTAGAGATTTTGTCAAGGCAGCAAGAGTCTGTTGAGGGGAATGAAACTCATTTTATGGATTTTATACGCCCTGTTTATCAAACAGGAAAAGTACAGGAACCTATTTATAAATTGTGGACAGTTCTCCATGGTGGAAATAAGGTGTGAAGGTACCTCCCAATCCATGGCCCGCTCTCTAATAATGGCTAATAGGCACTGAGGGCTCATTGTTGTTCAGCCCTTTCTATGACAGGGACTGTTGTTCTTATTTGACATATGAGGAAACTGCTGGGGGAAGGTGGGTTTCCAGCGTAGGGCTACACAGATGAAGCGCAGACTCGGGCAGCCTGACCCCAGCCAGCTACCCCCTGCCCCCACCTGGCAGGAGGGACACCTGGCTGTTTGTAATACCTGGTCAGTACTGACTACTGATAGGCCACATTTATTTTGATCTCCCTTAATTTCCACATCTCCTTCAGATCCCATCACTTGGTCAGGGGAACCCCATCAACTAACTAGCTCTCTCTGTTGTACCTTTCCAAACACCCTCTGTTTTATCATTTGCATTTGTTTTTGTATGATTATTTGATTTTCTGTCCCCCCACTAGAACGTAAGCTTTCTGAAGACAGGAACTCTGCGTGTGTGTGTGTGTCTGTGTGTCTGACTTTTGTATCCCTGGGCCTGGCACGTAGCAGGGATGAGTTGAACTGATGGCTGAACTGGTACCTGGTGTGTCGGAGCTGACGTGGCCACAGGTTACTCTGAGTCCAATAGCAGCTGCTCCCAGAATAGATGCATGTGCTGCCTGAACTCTACTCACTGTAATTTCAGTTCTTTAGCTCTTTCTGTTTCTGGTTGTTAATATACACATAGAAACAAATGCTGAGAATTCGGGAGATATATAGCTCTCCTTGAAGCAAATTAATTGTGTTAATGCCTTTAGCAAATACACATTTTGTGCTCCTCACTGCCTCAGAATACTCTCCATGGCTGTGGTGATGTTTGGTAAACATATCTTTCGGCCAGAGCACTACCTGGAAGACTTTTTTCTCTTATTCAGAAGCCTTTCCTGTTGGTTGGTTTCTGTTTGTCTCTCCTGCGTCAGCAACGTGAATTAAAAGTTGTCTCCTTACCAGCGTCTTCTGTTCAACTCATAGGCATCAGCTACCTTCCAGTGCACAGACAGCAGATCCCTAGCTGTTGGATTGTGAGCGGAGCAAGCTCTGAAAAGGGAAGGGAGTGAAACTCACCTTGGACCAAGGAGTAGAGGAGAGGGATAACATGGACATCCCAGTGACACATAAGGGAAGGGGATGTATTTAGTAATGCAACTTAGAGTGTGTAAAGGCACAAGCAAAATGAAATCTCTCTCTTCCTAGTAAGAAAAAAGTTTTTATTGAAAAGAATTCCAGAAAAAAAAAACGAAACCCACAACATTTGTGCAATTTATTTTACTGTCTGTAAACTTCCTGCAGGAACACCAGGTAGATGGAGCAATAAGCCTTTCCTTGTTCAGTGGGAGGTTCTGCCCACGTCCATTCTTAGGTGGTGGGGCAATTCTTCTGGCGGAGAGAAACTCCTAAATTATGCAATCACGGAGTAGCCAGAAATGGCCTTCCTTCCCAGCCTCTGTGTACTGAAATATTACCGTTTCTCAAGGCTTATCTCAACGCTGTTGCCCCTACAGTGCCTTCCCTGAGACCCCCATCAGAATCAATCACTTCTCATTCAGTGCTCCCATGGAATATTTACATCTGTTTCATTTGACCCTGGACTTCTGTAGCTCACATGCACTTGAAGGGCTGGTGCTGATTTCTTTGACCTCTTCACAGTCCCTTGCACAGAACAGATAATAAATGCTTGTTAAAATAAACAAGTGTGGGAGCAGAGGAAAGGGAGCATTTCCAGGGTGCTGTGATGACTGAGATTGAAGCAAGGTTAAGAAACCCGATCCTCCCATGATAAGAAGCTCTTGGAAGGCTCTGAGGAGGGCATAACCTAATGGGTAATGCACGGAAGGGGGTTGCCTGTCATCTCCTGCCCAGCCTATTGCTGTGTCTATGGAACAGGTGTCTCCCATTTTCCCCATTGCAGAGCTGCTAAAGCGGTCTTTCCTTCCCTGTCTTCATCCTAGTGTGGCTGGCCTTTGAGATGGACTGACAGCTCCTTTTCTCAGTGACATTTTTATCATCCCATGAATGTGTTGCATTAAAACAAATGAACTGTAACTCTCCTAGAGAATAAGTGAACTCCTGAAGATTGACAGATTTAACTTTAGTGAGAAGGCAAAAAAAGGACCCAGACTATTTCAGTCAGTTACAGTCAGTTAAGGTCAGCGGCCTAAGTCTGAAAGCAATAAAAGGATTATTCAACAAAGAATAGTTTCAGTTCTACTCATTCTCTCTAATAGGTCATCTTCCAGAAAGAAGTGTTTAAAAAACCCCAAAATGAATCGTTGTACTCTACTGAAATATCAACATGTAAGCTGTGGAGTGAAATCATTGCTGGCAGAATCATATTTACACATCTGTTGTGCGAACAGAATTACAGATACTCTTAAAGGAAGAACAAAGTAAATTTGAATAAAAATAGCGCACATTTTGACTAGATGCCGATTACTTATTAGGTGTTGGGAGTGACTTTGACAGCGTACAAAGAAAGCAAAAGCTTGGCGTCTTTTAGAGACATGCTAGATGAATCCTGCTTTAGGGGGGTTTCCACTTGTCTGCCCTTAAAGAATCTGGAGCACCGTGGAGCTCCCCAGCACTTAACCCACACTTCTTAGATCCAGTTGCCTTTATGAGTACAACAGATGACAGTCATATATGCAAGAAGTAAAAACCCTTTCAAACTGGCCTGCTTACCGTGGTGAGTCACTATTTCTGCCAAACAAGTACTGTGCAAGCTGGGCTTCTTTCATTTGACTACCTGTGTTCTTTCTACAGCAGGAACAGTACAGTGTTTATCGCTTGCAATTAAATTTCATATTGCGTGAGGAATAGCACTCTTTGATAAAGAATACATATGTGTTAAAAAAAAAAAAAAAGAAAAAGAATACATATGTTGTGTGGTCCTATACGCCAGCAGTTAGCTTTTTTTCCTTTTTGTAATATAGGATTAAATTACCATGCTCCTACCACAGGCTCTTATCACACTTAAAATAATTTCTTAATATCATCAATCATCCTGCCAGTTGTCAAATTTTCTGTGTCATGATTTTTTAACATTTATTTTAGTTAGAATCCAAATAAGGTCCCTACTTTGCAATTGACAGTGTCCCTTAAGTCTCTTTTAATATCTAATTTTTCCTTCCATCGCTCTCCCTCACCTCCTGTAATGTTTTTGATGAGGAAACCAGGTCATTTTTCCTGTAGAATTTTCCATAGTCTGAATTTTCTTGATTTTATCCCTGTGTTACACTCCTTTAATCACTATTGTTGTTTGTGTAGATATAGCAAACATTTACTACAGCTATTTCCCTAGACAGAGTGAGAAAAATCTCCCCTTAATCAGAACAACCTTCAATGGGAATGACATTGCCACAGCCATTTTTGCTTTGGAACTACGGGAGATAATGTTCAGCTGTTCTCTGGCCGCTGTCTGTTGTCTCTGTGTGAATAAGTTGAAAAGGTGTAAAGCAATTAGGGAAGAGTATGTCACTCAGGATGCACATCTATGAGGAACAATTAGATTCTTTTTACAGAAACGATCACAAATGGACTCTTGTAACCTTACACAACTTAACGCCAGTGCCAGTTAATCCGGTTGGTAAGGATGATGCTTGTGTAAGAGTCTTACAGTGACAGAGGGCTACTCTGTGTGCTTGGGAAATTCACTGAAGCATAAATGCAGACAGCTATGAAGAGTTAATTAAAATTAAATATGAGAGACCTAAAAAAAAAAAAAAAAGCCATGCACCATAAAAACTAGAGTAAACTCTTAAAATGCCTGTTCAGATTTTTCTGAATAGCTCTTTCAGTATCTAGTGAAAATAGATTGGTTACTTAAGGACTGAAATTTAGTACATAAAATGAGTTTATAGAGATCTAAATTTGTGATTATAGACCCTTAAACCCAGTATACCTTCAGGAAATAGAATAATTTCAAGGAGAAAAATAGTTTTCAACGGTGACATAGACATTTTTGCCGTCAAAGCAGCCTCGTATTCCATTTCTGCATATAAGGTGCACCATGGCCCTGTCACATAAATAACTTTAGATTTAATTCTGACTCATACTTTTCTTATATAACATACTCTTTATAGATCATTGTCCAAGTCTACTGTAATTGCCGTAACATTAAAAAATAAATTCTCAGATTATAAACTAGACCCTTTTTTGTACATGCTACACAACTTTTTTTTTTTTTTTTTGCCATTCCCCGCGGCATGAGGAATCTTAGTTCCCCAGCCAGGGATTGAACCCGTGCCCCCTGCAGTGGAAGTGGGGATTCTGAACCATTGGACTGCCAGGGAAGTCCCTAGACCCTTTTCTAACTTGGAAAGAGAGTTAATACTTTTTGATGTAGGACCTATTTGTATTTCTTTAATAAGCAAAATTGTAGGGGACTGCTATAACTGTGACCAAGAAATATCACTTTATAAAGTACTTGCTATTCACCAAAGATAAAAATTGTGATTTATTTACTTTCCTTGTGCACTGATAATAAAGGATTCACTTGAAGATTGAATCTGGTTAGAGTATTTACAGGGCTCCCTTAATGACACTTACTAAACCACCATCAAAATATTGTGTGCTTGAAATTCCTCTCTGATAAGAAGGAAGGATTCTTTATTAGCCCAGTCTTCCTTGTGACCAAGAATGCTCATTTGTAAGTTTGAGATTTTCATGTCTGGTTAAGGTTTTTGTCTGTAGCCAGTAAGCAGAATAAAATTGAACTCTATTCTTTGGCGTCCCTCTTTTCGTCAAATACTCCTTTACTACATCTTAGGCAGTAGAAGTAAGGAAAAGAATAGAGTTTTTGGTTCTTATAAGGCTTGGGTTCACATCTTGCTTCTGTAGCTGCAATAGTTAGCATTCTTACTATCACAAATGACGTAAAGTTCTCCTAAAAAAGAAATGTACTGGGGTCATGACTTCGGAGAGCAGAGGTAGTGCCGCCTTCTGGCATGTTTCCAGGGATGTCCACAGGATGTAGGCTTGTTCTTGCCGTCCCCTGGGCTGGGCTTTCCTCTCTGTTGGCCACCAGCACCCGAGCTCTGTCCTAAAAAGTCTTCACCTAAATTGAAGGATCTCAGCATTCTCCCTTCCACTTTATTATTTCTCAGTCTTTGTTTTGTATTACTTCCCTTTCTCTTAAAAGTATCCCTCCTTTTTTCCAAGTTGACTTTTCCCCTTCACCTTTGATCCCATCCCATCTGTCTTATCCAAAAATATAGAGACGGTCTCCACTAATTATTTCCGCCTCTTTAAAATCTTAATCTTTCTACTAACGTTCGAGCACACCATCCTAAAACTAAACACCTTTAGCACTTTCAAATCCCCTTCAATTGTTTGATCTCTCGGTTTCCTTATTGAATGTGAAAATCCCTCCTCTGGACCTTAGTGGGTGTTAATCCTCTTCCTTGCTGGAGAATGTCTGTGCTTGTTACCTCCATTTCCTTAGCTCTTACTCAACACCTTTAGTTCTGCTGTGTTCACCTTCCTCATCATGTGGCTTCTTTATAATCCTTGCGGTGGGCTGAAAAATGACCCTCACCCCTAGGCTTCAACATCTATGTCAAAACACAGGAACCAGTGAATGCTACTTTATTTGGAAAATTTGATTGCATATGTGATTAAGGGTTTTGAGATGAGATGATCCTGGATGGGCCATAAATGCCATCACAAGGGTCCTTATAAGAGAGAGGCAGAGGATGCTTTGACACCACAGGCACACATACTACAAGCCGAGGAATGCTTAAAACTTCTAGGTTCTGGAAGAGGCAAGGAACACATTGTGCCCTAGAGCTTCTGAGGAAGCCTGATCCTGGCCCTGCTGACACCTTGATTTTGAACTTCCAGCCTCCAGAACTGTGAAAGAATAAATTTGTGTTGTTTTAAGGGACCAAGTGTGTGGTAATTTGTTAAAATGGCCACAGGAAACTAAATACAGCCCTCTTTTGACATTCTGGACAAAATTATTGACCAAAATGAACATGTCTGAGTAACCAGTGCCTAGGTCAGGAAGCAGACCCTTACCAGCTCTCCAGAAGACCCCTGGAGCCCCTCTCAGCCATTGCCCCCCACCAAAGAATCCTCTTTTTTTTTTTTTTTAAATGCAGATTCTTGGGGCCCTCTTCCAAGGTTTTTTTTTTTTTTAATCTAGTAGGTCTGGAGTGAGGCCCAGGAATATGTATTTTTATTTTTATTTTTATTTATTTATTTATTTATTTATTATTTATTTTTGGCTGTGTTGGGTCTTCGGTTCGTGCGAGGGCTTTCTCTAGTTGCGGCAAGCGGGGGCCACTCCTCATCGCGGTGCGCGGGCCCCTCACTATCGCGGCCCCTCCCGTTGCGGGGCACAGGCTCCAGACGCGCAGGCTCAGTAGTTGTGGCTCACGGGCCCAGCTGCTCCGTGGCATGTGGGATCTTCCCAGACCAGGGCTCGAACCCGTGTCCCCTGCATTAGCAGGCAGATTCTCAACCACTGCGCCACCAGGGAAGCCCGAATCCTCTATTTTGAATATCACATTTATGAACCTAATATGAACAGGATCATAAAGTACCTACTTTTTTGTATCTGGATTCTTTCTTTTAACAGTCTGTTCGTGAGATTCATCCATGTTGTCACATAGGGTTATAGATTTTAAAATTCTCATTGCTGTATAGTATCCATTGTCTGTATATAGCACATGGTATTTCTTCTACTGTTGATGGTTTATAAATACTGCTGTTATGAACATTCATTACATGTCTTTTGGTGAACATCTATTTGTGTTTCTATTGGATATATAATGAAGAAAGGATGTCCTGAGTCAAAGATGCCTTCTCATTTCTTTCTATACTAAGTTGGCAATCTCATCTACAATTCTACTTCAACTATCACCCATCATTCTGACTCTTAAATCGCTCCGTCTGATTCTCATCTTTCTGCTTAGATACAAAGTGACAGCTGTCAGATACACACACACACACACACACACACACACACAATGTTTAGTGTGTCCCAATCCAAAGTCAAGTTACTACCCAAAAAATGGTTCTTCCTCTTGTCATTTATTGTGTTAATGACAGGTCATCAATCTTAAACATTCAAGTTCAAAACAGAATCATTTTTAATTCTTTTTTTGATTATCCTGCATCCACCAAATTTCTAAAGCTTCCCCACCATGATTTCCCCACCATGTTATCTCTATATTAGTTTAGGGGCACATGTCCCTTGAATGACTCCTTAACTTAACTGGTTTCCCACTTTCCAGTCTGTTTTGATACTCATCCATCCACAAATTCTAGGTTTATCTTCACAAAAATTTGATCCTGCTGCACCCCTTCTCAAAACTCATGGACATGGATGGATCACCACTGATTGTAAAGTAAGTCAGAATTCTTTATGTTGGCTTTCTGTGCCTTCATAATTTGATTTCAACATCACTTCGATGAGGAATTATTCATCTGAGGCTTCATCAGGTGGTATTGAGTTATATATTCGCATTGTCTTCAATCACATGATAAATTGCTCAGAGGGCTTCCTATGAACATTTTCTGTAGTGGCTGCATATAATGACGATATACTGAGAGCTTCCCGTGCTTAGTGCACATGTAACCCTTACAGCAGTTTCGTGCGGTAAATACCTGCGTTACCATCCTCAATTTACAGTTGAGGAAACCGAAACTCAGAGAATTTAAGGTGTCTAATGTCGCCCAGCCAGAAACCTAATTAGGATTCAGACACTGGAAGTCATGAAACAGCTTGCCTGCCTTTTGCATATTCATGACTCCTCTCAAGGCCGCTGGAGATGGGGACGTTTCCTTTCCAGCTTTTCAGCTCTGTGGTGTGCTTTTCTGAGGCTGCATCTCCTCCTGGCCGAGAGCTGTGGTTCTAGGTCCTGCCACTCTGGGCTGGGCACCTCCTACAGATGTGTGCTCTCTCCCGCTTGCATTCTCTTAAGCTGGGGCATCGTGAACCGAACTCTTGCAGCTATTGCCCAGGCAAGGGGACTTTAGTTCTTACACCACCAATCTTATTTGGTTCTGCTCCCTCCTTCCTTCTTTCCATATTTCTCTCCTTCCCCTTTCCCCCCCCTCTTTCTTTCTCTTTTGTTTCTTTTTCCTCTCTAGGTTTCTCCCCTTTTCCCTCCCCGCACCCGCCCCCCTTTGGTAGGTGCAATGGCTCTCAACATTTTTACAAGACCAACCTCTGGAAGTGCAAACCATCCCTCTGATCACTTACCTCCCAGGCTTCTTTTCAGGTTAAAAAACCCCCCAATACCTCAGTATAATAAACATCAAACAAGCAAATTAGGGCTGGGGTGGGGAGATTATATATATATTTTCTTGAGCAATATATGAATGATTCATGCTTGAATCACTATGCATACATTTATTGGAGTTTAGGGATGAGGAAATTGGGGGCCAAAATCTATTGTTGATACAAATATGTATCATTATACACAGTAGGGTTAACTAAATAACATACAAGAAAATAAAAGGGTGCTGATGAAACTAAATGAGTAGTAATTTAAAGCAGGAATTGCCAAACCATGACCAATTCAAAACAACAATGATGATGGATTATTCTTCTATCCTTCCTGAAAATCTCAGCAATTCTAGCTGTACAATAGGAGTTTTGCAATTTCTCAACATTGTATCCCTGCCAGACTTTAGAAAACTGACTTAGAATCTTCAGGATACTCTCCTGGGGCACTACTTTTAGGCTATGAGTAACATTTTAGTAATTTTCATATTGTAGATTAGTTGTAAACAGCCCTTATTCATTCATAAAAGAAAAATCAATGGAATGCAGGTTATGCTTCCCTTAAGAATTAGGAAGGGATGATCATTTGGGGGTTAGTGTCTGCTCTTTAGAGAATCTCTCTTGGTTCACCCATTAAGGATCCCATTGGGAATTGACATAGTTTTCTATTGTGGTTTTCTGTATTTCTCAACCAAGTCCCAGGTACCCTTCCTTTCCTTGGCTTCTTCCATAATGCCTTTGATGTGCCGGGGGTGCTGTTTGAGGTGCTCCACTTTCTGACTCCATTGCCAGCTGATGCCTCACCCACATAGGTTTCTGTCATCCATCCTACCAGAGAATGGCTCAGGATGTTTGCTGAATTAAACTGGAACTAATGGGTCATGGTGGGGATTAATCCATCATGACTGGATGGGTAGTTCTGTGTGATAACTTGGGAAGTTTCCAGTGATTATGAAACTGTAGAGCACCTTGTAGACTGCAGAACAAGCTGAATCACTACTGGGCTCTTGCTTTGTCATCAGCGATCCTGATGCTTAAGGAAAAAAACTGAATAGATAGAAATAAACATTCGTGTCTTCCTTCAATGCTGCTTTTTACACGCAGCAGCAGCAGCTCTTGTGAGCTATTTAACTAACAGACATGGTTTACCAAGGAAAAATTAAATAGAAAGTAACACAGACCATGAACCACTGCCATTTGCTGACCAAAATGCAATAACGCACAACAGTCTTATGTGATTGTCCTAGAAATTTATTATGCTTTAATAAACTCCTGGCAAACCTAATTTGATGCTCCATTTAGCGTTAATTGAATTGGAACAAGGAAAGAAACTACACCTTATGTACAACTGTGAGAGATTTTTATGTCTTTGCCTATATTTTTGAATGACTGACTTAGCCTTAAATTTTGAAATGTGGCAATTTTACGCACAATATTACCACAAAAACTCAGTTAGTCGATTATTAAGTGCATTTACTCATGAAATACATTACAGGAGTATATGCATCAGTCCCCAAATCTATTTTTGCAATTCGTTTTTGTTCTGATCTTTGGAACCTCCATATCCTATAAGTGTAGTATGTGGCTCATTTAAGAATTAAGGGCATGGATTCTCCAGCCAGATTGCCTGGGTTTGAATCCTGGTGCTACCACTTTCAGACTGATTTTGGGCTGACTACTTATACCTTCTCTACCTCAATGTCCTGAGATAATAACATTACCTACCACAAAAGGGGTATTATGAAGATTAAGTGATTTAATATTTGAAAAGCACAGAATGTCTGACACGTGTAATTACTAAATACATGTTTATAAAATAAAGTGGGTAAACTGTACCCCATATAAGTGGGTTTCAAAAATGGTGGAGTATCAGGCATTTATTTAGTTTGTTTTAATTACATCATCTTATGCATTTTTAGCGTGTCTTAGGATGATTTCACAAGGAAAAAATTTTTCACCTGTTTATTTTATTACTTTTGAGAAGATATGCATCAGAGTCAGAAGATAGCCATAATAAGATAATATTTTCTTTAGTTAGATAATGAAATATTATTGTGTAAAAAAATGCTGTGTAACTAGAAGTCCTAGCCAGTATAACAAGGTAAAACCAAACAACCAACCAGAAAACAAAAACCATGAAAGACATACAGATTGGAAAGGAAGAAAGAAAACCATTTCTAGTTACAGATGATATGATTGTCCATGTAGAAAATCACAAAGCATGTACCAAAAAAAAAAAAAAGCTCCTTGAACTAATAAGTGAGTTTAGTAAAGCTTCAGGATACAAGGTCAATATACAAAAATCAACCATTTTTATGTACTAACAATGAACAATTGGGATTTGCAATTTTAAAAAGAGTACCATCTACAATAGCACCCCCCAAATGGAACAGGTATAAATTTAACAAAATATGTGTAGGAACTATATGTTGAAAATTACAAAATACTGATGGACAAAGTAATCAAAGAACACCTAAATAAGTGGAGAGATATGCCATATTCATGCACTGAAAGACTCAATATTGTTAAGATGTCAGTTCTCCCTGAAATGATCTATAGTCATCATAATCCTAGTCAAAATTCTGGGAGAAGTTTTTGCAGCTATCAACGGATAGCTCTCAGCTACCAATTGATTCTAAAATTTATACAGGAAAGCAAATTGAAGAACTAAAATAGCTACAACAATTTTGAAAACAGAAGAGTTGGAGGACTCACACTGCCTGATTCCAGTACCTACCATAAAGCTACAGTAGACAAAACAGTGTACATAGCACACACGGTCCCCAACTTACAACAGTTCAATTTACGATATTTGGACTTTATGGTGGTGCAAAAATGATACCCATTCAGTAGAAACCATAATTCAAAATTTTGAATTTTGATCTTTTCCCGGGCTCGTGGTACAGTCCTCTGTTGTGATGCTGGGCAGTGACAGCGAGCTGAAGCTCCCAGTCAGCCAGGCAATCAGGAGGTGAAACAACCGATACGCTTACAACCATTCTGTTTTCACTTTCAGTACACCATTCAATAAATTATATGAGATATTCAGCCCTTTATTATAAAATAGGCTTTGTGCTAGATGATTTTGCCCAACTATAGGCTAATGTAAGTGTTCTGAGCACATTGAAGGTAGACTAGGCTAAGCTATGATGTTCGGTAGTTTAAGTGTATTAAATGTATTTCAATTTACAGTACTTTCAACTTACTGTGGGTTTATCTGGACATAACCCCATTGTAAGTCGAGGAACATCTGTATTGGCAAAAGGTAGACACATAGATCAATGGAATGGAATAGAAAATCCAAAACTTTTTGGAAGAGAAAATCAAAATGGATCATAAACTTAAATGTAAAATGTAAAAGCTATAAAACTTTCAGGAGAAAACGAAGGAGAAAACTTTTGTGCCTTGGGTTAGGCAAAGACTTTTTTGAGATACCACACCTAAAGCACAATCCACAATAGAAAAAAAATTTGATAAATTGGGCTTAAAGTTAAAAACTTCTGCTCTCCTAAAGACACTTAACAGAATGAAGAGGTAAGTCACAAACTGGGAGAAAGTATTTGTAAATCACATATCTGACAAAGGAAACATATCCAGATGATATAAAAACACACAAAACTCACAGTAAGAAAACAAACTCAACAATAAAAAAATGGGCACATGCTTTGAACACTTTACAAAGCAGATGAAAGAGTAAATTTTCCTCTATGGAAATTAAGAAATATATTAAGAAAAAATACAAATACATTAGAACAAATCACTTATCTGAATTTGAGGTAGGAAAAATGCCTGTCTTCTTCTGAGTTATCATATGGTATTATGGTATTTTAAAATTACTATACAATTAAGCATTTTTAATGTTCTATATTGCATCCCCAAATGGGTCTGTTCCTGTTTAGATGTTTAGATCTAGTGAATACACCTTAGTTTGCTTTTACCATTTATTTTAAATGTCTCGTTTCTCTCTTCATCTGAAAGCCTTCAGCAGCGTTTGTATTTTGTTTTAGCAACAAATTCCACGAGTCAATTCTCAGGAAAGAACCCATTTCCCCCCTCTTGTCACTACTTTAACTTAGTATTTTTCTTTGTATATCTCTCATTTATTTTTCATCGACAGCTGTTTTATTTGGTTTCTCTCAGCCGCATTGTATGCCTTCTCTTGATTTTAAAGCGGCATCACTGACTGTGAGTGGCTGGCATCTGTGGGAGGAGCAAGCCGTGTGGGCGCAGGAGGCAGATGGGGCGTGTGGGTGGGATGCAGTGACTCAGTTTGTTCGGGTGTTGATTTTTGATGTGTAAATGGTAAGGACCCCAAAAGAAAGCTCTCCATTTGTATTAAAGAGCCCTGAAGTCATGGTTAGCCTTGAAAACATCTTTTGAAGCTCCTGTGACCTGTCCTCCCCTTTTATAACCTCACTCAATCTTCTAGGTCTTTAGCCTCCATTTGATCTGATTTATTTCTCCTTCACAGAATGCAGACTCTAATTTCACATTCATTAGATAAGGCCGACTGTCTCAAACAGCCTCTCGAGGGTCTGTGTCCCTTTTATAAAAGTGCTGCACTTTGGTTTTATATTCAGTCACACGGGGCTTCGATGTTCTTTGTGTATTCTGGTGGGTTCCTAAATTACAAAAGTAATCAATGTTCATAATAGAAATTGTGAAAGACATAGAAAGTATAAAGAGGAAAAGGTAATTCATAATTCCATCACACAGCTATTATCACAGTTTACACTTTGGTATACAACTTTCCAAAACTTTTATTCATGTGCATATATACACATAGAATATATATAATAATCTATTCATTATAATGTATACATTATATTTTAATGTGTATGCTATACATTATAATGTATATATTTTAATATTTTTCCTTAATATAGCTTGAATTTACCCCAATATTAAATGTTCTCCTATAATATAGTTTTCAATGGCTGTATAATGTGCCATTAATTGAATTTATCAGTGTGTGTGTGTGTGTGTGTGTGTGTGTGTGTGTGTGTGTTTCGCCATTTTTCTACTGATGGATATTTAGGCATTTTCCATTGTTACTGCAAAAATAATATTTCAGTGGATATACTTACAAGTAAATCTGCCACATGTATAGGAATTTTCACAGGATAAATTCTTAGGAATGGAATTATTGAGTCAAAGAGTGTGCATAATTTTAAGGACTCAAGTCTCCTAAAATGTTTACACTTCCCCAGAGCATGTAAGAGTATCATTTCTTTGCACCTCCATTGGGTATTTTGAAATATCTTAGGCCACTTGTTAGGGAAAAAGCTTGACACTTTATTATTCGTTTAATGTGCATTTTATTAGTAGTGAGATGTAGAATATTTTTATATGTTTACTTACCATTTTAGTTATACTTTTGTGATTTTACCTGCCTATGTCCATAGCCTAATTTTCTATTGTAATGTTCTTATTTGTTTTAAATTGACCAATCGAGATAATTTATAAAGATATTAACCTTTCATATGTCACATATTGCACATATTTTAAACAAGTTAGCATCATCTGTTAAATTTGCTGTATGTTAACATTTTCATTTTAATTGTGAGTAGGATCTGTTTAACTATTACATTTTCCAGAAGCTTATTATGATTATAAAGGAAGCTCTTGGTTTTCATAATTTTGCGTCTTGACACCTTACTAAATTGTATTATTACTCATAGTGGTTGTTTAATTGATTTTACTGGGTTTTTTTTGGTTGGTAATTGTAACATCTGCAAGTAATGATAATTAAGTATTTTATTTTATAGAATTACGTTTCCATACTTTGTGAAATCTTATTGCATTAGTTAGGATTTTCAGAAAGTGTACTACTAGTGAGAATAGTTGACAGCCTTGTCTTTTTCCTGATTTTCATGGGAATACCTGTAAGCACAAAGTTGGCAGTTGTTATGAAATATATATTATTCTTCACTTTAAAGAAGTACCCTTATATTTTCAGTTTGCCGTTATTTTTAATGAGAAATGGAAGTGGATTTTGAATTTTAGTTAAAGTATCAATACTTGGGGCATCTTTGGGAATGCTGATGATTTTTTTCCCATTGAGCCATCCTTGCATTCCCAAAATAAATTTTAAACCCATGATCTAGTGGTCTTGTAGTATAATGCTTGGTGCATTTTGCTCAGTTTTCTTTCATGTTTTTGTCTGTATACATAAATGAGTTTGAGACTAATCTGAATTTTATTTTTGGGACACTGTCAAATTTTGGTATCAAGTTTATGCCACCCTGGTGTTAGTCATCTATGAGCTTTGGAAGAACTTGTATCTGTGGTTATATTCTCCTTCTTAGTCATAATTTCTATACCTTTGATTTCTCTTTTTCTTGATTATACTTGCTAAGGACTTGCTAGATACTAATTATTATAAAATACAGCTCTGAATTGAGTCATCATCTTACCTATTTGCTTTTATAAATCTCATTTTACATTTATTACTTCCTTCTGTTTCCCATGGATCTGCTTCTGGAACCTCTGTTAACTTGTTTTCAGTGTTGAGATATAACAGAGAGAGTAAGTCCTGCTTCCCACCATTGCAGACTCTCCTTAGTTTCCAGTAATTATATGACCCCCTTCTTGTTTTAAAAGTGCAGTTTTGCTGCAGTTTGTAAAACCACTTCTGATAGAACTGCTAATTAAAAAGTCAGTGGTAAATGAAGAGGGAAAGTCCCTATCATTTCCTCATTTCCTCTTTGAATACTAAGTAACTGAAACCGAAAAGTGCTTACTGGGCATTATTTAGGTGTCATCTTTTGGAGGACTTTGTTTTCTGTTTGCAGATATTGCCGTGGTGGAGATGAGTGATGCCTTCCGGCAGCCGTCTTTATTTTACCACCTTGGAGTGAGAGAAAGTTTCAGCATGGCCAACAACATCATCCTCTACTGTGATACTAATTCAGACTCTCTGCAGTCACTGAAGGTACCTCACTTGTTTACTAAATATTTACTCTAGGCACCAGAGTTTTAGGGATAACTCTCCGTCATCCAAAAAAAAATTCACGTAGTGTATGTTTATGAAAGGATGTTTTTTGTTAGTCCAATAAGTATGTAACAGTGACGAATTACATTGTGAGGTTTATCTGGAATTCAATGTGGAAATTTGATGATACACAGATAGGGGAAAGACTTAGTGTTGATTTCTGAGCTCCAATCGGAGTTGCAGTTGAGGAGACTGTTGTTAATAGAAAGTTGTCAGTATACACACTGGAGAAGGAAGAGGAGATTGCATAAGGTATGGACAGCCCTCGTGCTGTGTCACCATTGGGGGTTTCATTGGGCACACCCGTCTCCAACTAGAAATACGCTGCCTACTGAAAGTACTCTGAGTAGAAATTCTCTGTCACCAAAAATTGCCATCCTCTTTTGCTGGGATATGATTTCAATTAAAGTGGGAAAAGGGGAAGGAAAACTTACCGTATTTGTCTGCAAAATTCAGCATGTCTCATGGCGTTCTCTTCATTATAGGAACTTAATTATAGGAGGGTATTTCCTCCATCCAAAAAGATTGCCTAAAATGCTTTTGCAAGGCCAAGTGATTTTACACTGTGTGATTCTTTGAAAAGCATCTAACAGTTCAGCACATAACTCATGCTGAACCTGATATCATTCATTTCCTTTGTGAAACTTCCATCTACCTCTTTGTGGCTTTTTCTCATCTATACTTTCAAGTTTCCAAATCAAAGCCAACCTTGGAACGTGGAGTCCTAAAACCCAGAGCCATACTTCTAATAGCTTAGGAATTGGTAATATGAAGATCTCTAACCCAAAATCCAAGCCAAAAAAAATTTAATAGTATTTTGCTTTTATCTGAATATCTGAAGCTTATATTACTTTCTCCAAAAAATCTGCAGAGTGTCATTTAGCAAATACCTTTACTGCATACCAGGCATTGTGCTGGGGATTGATAGGCTCTCCCTTTCCAGAATACTCTGAAATAGTACTAAGAGATTTTCCCCAACTCCGTCTAAATCTATTTTTCACCTGGAACAATTCTTTAAGCAATCCCTACTTAATTTTGCCCCAGATGTACCCCTTTAATTAATGTATCATACATTTCATGATGGTGTATTTTTAATTAAACATTTTGATTTGGTACTATTTACAACATATATTAGCAGTTGATGAAGAGATTATTTTATTTACTCTTTGTATTCTGCTATTTTATTTTCTTTGCATTAAGTTTATTTTCAGCAGGCAGTGTTGTGTTGGACATTTTTCACACTACACTATTTTTATTCTTGTCCTACTGGTATCTGGAGATTTAATTTTATAGCCATCCTTTCCTAAGGAAATTTTTTTTAATTACATTTGAGAGAAAGAGATAAAGCTAATCTTATCAGAAATTTGTGTGGGACAAATAAACTGATTTATTTAATTGCTTTCAGCCAGCCTTTGTATAGAAGCGTTACTGGTATTTGAATAAAACAGTTCTTTAAAGAGCCTTGTCTATCTAAAATATACTCATTTATCTTGTACATAATCGCTGCTTGTTACTGAGCACTTACTATGTGCTAGGTACTAGTGCATAGTGCTTTACCTACATACATATTCACATTTAATTCTTAAAACATCCCTGTGGGGTATATATTCTTTTTTTTTTTTTAATAAATTTATTTGTTTGTTTGTTTGTTTATTTATTTATTTATGGCTGCGTTGGGTCCTTGTTGCTGCATGCGGGCTTTCTCTAGTTGTGGCGAGCAGGGGCTACTCTTTGTTGTGGTGCGCGGGCTTCTCACTGTGGTGGCTTCTCTTGTTGCAGAGCATGGGCTCTGGGCGCGCAGGCTTCAGTAATTGTGGCTCGTGGGCTCTAGAGCGCAGGCTCAGTAGTTGTGGCACACGGGCTTAGTTGCTCCGCAGCATGTGGGATCTTCCTGGACCAGGGATCAAACCTGTGTCCCCTGCATTGGCAGGCGGATTCTTAACCATTGCGCCACCAGGGAAGTCCCTGGGGTATATATTCTATCACCAAATTATAAGATTGCAAACTGAGACTCTAACAAATTCAATCATTTGCCAAAGGTGATATGGAAAATTTGGGACCAGGTCTGCCTGACTCCAAGGCCTGTTCCCCTTAACCACTAAACTTGATTGCAGTTACTTTTAGTTAGAAGGATATCAGACATTCCTGCTAAGTGTGTTCATTTAGAAAAACCCTTCAAGCATACGTCCTGAGTTGTTCCATGCAACATCCATCCCTTCTTTTGTCTTCCTCCTTCCATTGACTGTATGTTATTGACTGTATTCCCTAAGCTTTTGCCACTTTCTTATTTAGTTTGTTCCTGGCCCAAATAGGTATCTGGTTGCAGAGGACAAAGTTCTGGGGTAGAAAGTGTTTTTTTTTCAGTCTCTGAGCAATGGAAGTTCCTCGGGTTCTTTCTGAGGAAAGTCTGTGTGTGTGTGTGTGTGTGTGTGTATTTTTAATTTTTAAAATTTATTTCTGTTGCAGGTAGTTATAGGTGTAACTGTTACCCCTGCCATCTACCAACAGAAAGGAAAACTGCTGTGAAATAAGGCAGAACAAGAGATATTTATAAATAATATATTATGTATGGATTAACCAAATAAAAACGAAGCATCTCCCTATTTTCACAGGGCAAAGACAGAATGAGAATGTTATTCTTATCACATATCTAGCTTCACTTAAGTTGATTCTTTGGGCATCTAGAAAGTACAGCTGCACCAGTTTTATTTTCATCTACTGCTCTTTGTTGAAGAGAACAGTTTTCCTTTGGCAGCAAATTCTTAGGAAGAAATCATAGGAAAAAATTTTTTAAGTTTAAGCTTCTGAAAAATAATTGTTAGGAACCATATAAGTACTTAAAATCTATGTCTGAGTTTTCATATGAAAGCATATTTAGAATCTAATCAAATCATGTACTTGCAATAGGATTCGTAGTCATTTTAAATTACAAGTACTCTCTTATTGTAGCAAGAAATATTTAATTTTCTTCAAAAAAAAAGATCATCGTTGCACTTTGAGAAAGGGAAATTGATAGATATTCTTTTTTTTCTTAGCATTGTAATAACAATGTTCACAATTTTCTCTAGATAAGTATCATGAAAACTTCTTATGTGCCTATTAATGAGACTCTTAATGCTGAGATTTACATTTGCTTGAAAATAAGAAATTGCTGGGAACAATTGTTTTCTGATTTATTTCGTGCATCAGAGAAATTATCAGATCTTCCCTTGGGGTCTCTTGGTAAACGAGACAGTAGGTCTGGACACCATTGGCCAGTAAGTTGTTGGGCCGATACACAGAATGCGTCTGTCATCAGAAAGGGCTTGGGAGAAATGAATGGCTGTTGTGTAGAGTGAGGAAGTTGTTTTAATGAACCATTTCTTCTATCATCAGAAATTCCTTTACAACGACAGCTCTCAGCTCTAATTCTTGTGATTCTTCCCCCTTTTCCCTTGTTTAGCTCCCTCTCTTTTTTCTAGGCTACTCTCCACTCACATTAAATAATGTTTCGTATAAAAACAATGCAAAACAAAACAAGGAAATACCACTTAAAAGCCAACAATTAAAAGCCCTTATTATACCAATGGCAAGGCTGTGGAGAGTGGGAAACATATGCATTGCTGGTGGGAGAGTATGTTGGCACTACCTTTTGAAGATCAATTTGGCAATAGCTTATAGTATCAAATGAGCGTATCACCAAGAGTCAGCAGTTCTGTCTCTAGATGTATACTGTAAAAAAAAAATCTTTGGCATGCATAAGGAGATATAATCAAGAATGTTTACGTTAACATTGTTTGTAATAACCTCTCCCCCAGAGGAATTGGTAAATATCTATCAACAGAAGAATGAATAAATACTTTCTGGTATAGTCATTTAATGGAATCTTATAGAGCACTTAAAATGAATTAACTAGAGCTTTCTGTACCACTATCAATATATCTCATAAACAGTGTTGAGGGAAAAAAAATTATAGAAGCTTGTGTACAGTATGGTGCCATCTATACAAAATGTAATGACGTGCAAGACAATTTTTTTATCATTTATATTATAAAAGGATAGAAGTATGTATGGGAATTATAAATAAATTAAGAATAGTTACCTCTTTGAAGGATAGGAGTGGAAAAGAATTGAGAGGGGATGACAGGAGTCTTCAACTATATGTGTAATATTATATTTCTAAGACTAGGTGGTATATGCATGGGTGTGTGAATAAGTTTTGTTTATTTTAAATTTTTTAAATTGAAGTATAATTAACTTACAATATTGTATTAATTTCAGGTGTACAACATAGTAATGATCACCATAAGTCTAGCTACCATCTGTCACTATACAAAGTACATTACAGTGTTATTGACTGTATTCCCTATGCTGTATACTACATCCGCATGACTTATTTATTTTATAACTGGAAGTTTGTACCGCTTAATCCTGTTTACCTATTTTCCCCATCTTCACACGCCCGTCCCCTCTGGCAACCATCAGTTTGTTGTCTGTATCTATCAGTCTGTTTCTGTTTTGTCTTGTTTGTTTGCCTGTTTTATTTTTTAATTCTGCACATAAATGAAATCATATGGTACTTGTCTTTCTCTGTATGACTTATTGCACTCAGCATAAATATTCTTTAGCTCCATCCATGTTGTTGCAAATGGCACGATTTCATTCTTTTTAGGGCTGAGTAGTATTCCATTGTACATATATAAACATATATATGTACCACATCTTCTTTATCTGTTCATCTATTGATAGACATTTAGATTCTATATCTTGTTTCTATATCTTGGCTATTGGAAATAATGCTGCAGTGAACATGGGGGTGCATATATCTCTTCAAATTAGTTTTCATTTTCTTCAGATAAACACCTAGAAGTGGAATTGCTGGATCATATGGTAGTTCTTTCGAGGAACCTCTATACTGTTTCCACAGAAGCTACACCAATTTACATTCCTGCCAACGGTGAATGAGGGTTGCTTTTTCTCCACATCCTTGCCAACACTTTGTTGTCTTTTGATGATAGCCATTCTGACAGGTCTGAGGTGATATCTCATTGTAGTTCTGATTTGCATTTACCTGATGATTAGTGATGTTGAGCATCTTTTCATGTGCTTGTTGACTATCTGTATGTCTTCTTTTCAAAAATGTCTATTCAGATCTTCTGCCCATTTTTTAATCAGGTTTTTTAATATTGAGTTGTATGAGTTCTTTATGTATTTTGGATATTAATCGCTTATTAGGTATATCGTTTGCAGTTATCTTCTCCCATTTAGTAGGTTAACTTTTTGTTTTGTTGGTGGTTTTCTTTGCTGTGCTAAAGGAGTGTATGATTAAGTTTTATATTTTTATATACTTGAAATATTTCATAATTAACCTTTTTTAATGAAAAAGTTGTTATACTCTGTTATTTCCTATAGCCATCAGGATAATTTACATATATTTTGGGCATTTGAATCTCAAAATATTTTTTTAGTTTCTTTTTTCTAATGTTCTAGCTGTGGTTAGAAAGCCTCACATGCATTTGGATCTTTCTTTCTGCACTAGGATAGGCTTTATTCCCATTTTATCCATTGCAGAATAAATGTTTGTCTAGAGATTGATATATACATCAGTTAGTGGTGACACAACTTGTGTTGAAGCTTAATGATTATGTGAGATTATTCCTTATTCAAGAAATTTAGTTGTATTTTTCTCTGTAACCATTGCTTTTTTTTAAAAAAATTGGTCCAGGGATCCTTTATGTATTTATTTATTTTGGCTGCGTTGGGTCTTTGTTGCTGCATGTGGGCTTTCTCTAGTTGCAGCAGTGAGCAGGGGCTACTCTTCGTTGCAGTGCGCGGACTTCTTGTTGTGGTGGCTTCTCTTATTGCAGAGCATGGGCTCTAGGCGTGCGGGCTTCAGTAGTTGTGGCACACGGGCTTAGTTGCTCTGCGGCATGTGGGATCTTCCCGGACCAGGGATCGAGCCGGTGTCCCCTGCATTGGCAGGCAGATTCTTATCCACTGCACCACCAGGGAAGTCCCTATAACCATTGCTTAAAAAGTCACTTTCCAGATGGGATTTGCTTTCATAAACTGTTCTCTACAGCAGTCTATCTACATGCTTAATCCTTCACGATCTCACTGAATATAGTACCTGCACGAGATATTTGTACACCCATGTTCATAACAGCATTACTTACAATAGCCAAAAGATGGAAGCAACTTAAATGTCCATCAGTGGATGAATGGATAAAACAAAATGTGGTATACACATACAATGGAACATTATTCAGTCTTAAAAAGGAAGGAAATTCTGACACATGCTACAACGTGGATGAACCTTGAGAACTACCATAGTTGCTCATTCAAACAGTTCCATGGTACCTAGACCCATGATGTATATCTGTAGATACAGAGACACCCAATCTCCTTTAGTGCTTATATATGAGAAATTGGACATTGTCAGTTTTTCTGGTAATCATTCATTTCCACCTGAGCAAATGGTTATAGTTTTGCAAAGAGCAGGCAGTGATGTCCATGTTGTAAATTTTGATGATTATACCAGTTTCTAGTAAATTGGTGAGGAGCTCAAGGTAATTTTTGTTATAAATACCTTGAACTTAAGTTAAATTTTTACATGTATTTGGCAAATTTGCTCAGATTCTAGAGTGTTCTTAAACCCATAAAACTTTTTTTTCCTCTTACACCACTGCTTCCTTTTCTTAAAGTTTTATCTCCCTTACCAAGATAAATAACTAAGATGAGTTTAGCTTTAGATTGAATTGTGTATGAAATTAAAATTTGTTATTTTCCCAAAGGTTTATGATTCTTTAGTTTAATAATGAATTTTTACTGCATTCTTTTCAAAAAGCACTCTAAAATAGCACTTAACTTAGTCAGTGGCACAAAGTACACAGTAAGTATTAGGGAAAAAAGTCATTTGAGAATATGATCCTATAAAGTAGTCTAACGATTTGTGAACGTTGGCCCTGCCCCATATAACAGTGCTGCTGCTGGACATTTTCATAAGTGTCTTGCCTACTTGATAACTAACCGCTGATTTGTAAACCATGGCATTCTGTGTCTCCCCTGTTCAACTCAGCCATCACATACACTTTTTAATATTTCATGGAAAGATTTTTTTTTTTCTGTTGAGAGAAAAAAAATAGTCTTGTTCTTTTATTTTACTTATTCCAGAAATGATCTAACTTTCACCTGAGCTATAATAATTCCATGTCAAATTGGGGGAAGAAAAAGAGACAGTTTTGGGGAGGAACAGCTAAGAAATACCTGTAAGCACTGCTATATCAAGATTTTCTCTCAAGATCTTGAATTGACAGACTAGATGAATGATTTCTTTAGCAGGAGTTGATTTCCAGTTGTTGAATCCCTGAGGCTGGGGAAAGGGCTTGAGACTGGAAAATCCAGTTTTCTTTGATGTCCGTTAGCAATATGACATCTTCAAAGGAATTATCTATATACTGGATAAAGTATGCCCTTGCTTTCCTTCCTAATTCCTCCTTTACCCTCCCCCATCCCATTGTTTCTAGCATCTTATTTCCATTTTGTCAAAGGGAGAAGGGGATCTATGCTACATAGTGAATGGAAGATGACGTCCTATCTCTGGGTTGGCACCAGGTATTCTCTTCATTTGTAGAGACTTTCATCACAGGCCCATGAGCTCGAATACCTTAAAAAGTAAGAAGGAATACCTCTGCACACAGAAGGTGTGAGTCCGAAAGTCTCCTAACTCCCACCCAAATGGGGCAAGGCTTGCTGGATTCTGTTCCCTTTTGTTCATTATAAATAATTGATTCTTTCTGTGGAAGTTGATCTTTGTGGCACTGCAACCCATCATCCTATTTGAGTCCTTTTAGAATGCATCCTTGAAATTTTTACTGAAATCTATGTGTAAAATGTAATTTACTGTGCCGAAATTCATTATATTGTAACTTTGCAACAATACAGTTTGTTTTTTGAGAAATACTTGTACTTGAATAATATGGCCCAATTAGGCATTGCTGAAAGAAACAGCTGATGACAAAAAAGAGGAAGTTGATTATAATAATAACAACACATTATAAGAAGTTTGTGTTAAGAAGCTCTTTCAAATGCTGTATGTATAAAATGTCACTCTTCAGCATCTCAGCCGTTTAAAGATATGTATCTACTTACAGTAGAGTTCTCCCACCAAGATAAATTTTTTTTAACATGAAACAGAAGTAATAGAGGAGGAGAAGAAAGTCTAGAATTTTTTAGGATTACTTTCCAGCCTGGGTATAATTTAACCTGATTTTTGGTACAGGTTGTTTTTATTGATAGTTGCTCATATGTCTTACCTGTGATCATGATGTGTTCTTCCCCATGATCATGAACAACACAGGTACAAGATGCCTCTGTATCTGATAACGGTGGGAATTGAGTTGGGGTTGTCTGCTTTGGTAGTATTAATGCCTCATATTGCATATGGCTTTAAAACACTTAAAGGTCTCTCATAAACTTATTTCATTTGGTCTTTCAAAATGACCCAATGAGATAGACAAGTTATGTGCAGATTGAACAGATAGAAGCTGCTTTCTTTACAGATGAGAACTAAATCCACAGAGATGCAATGACTTAGAGGCACACACAGTTAATAAGTGTCAGAGCAGGACAAGCCCCATATTCTTGGACTTGTCATCAGGTACATTTCCCTCTAAGTCTGTCCACAGATTTCATATGTCCGTTAAAAATATGATTTTCCAGGTTGTTGTTAGATTTTTTTTTTTTTTTAACTCGAGCTTTTATGTAAGCGTAACATGTAAGCACAAGTCTACTTAGTTCCCTAACTTTAAAGATGGGCCAGTTCTGTGACACCTGTGTTGGAGTGTTCTTCCTAAGCCCGCTCATTATGTGGAAGGGTAAAGATGAGTCCCACCTTCTCAGTGAGGCCCGTGGTGTTCACAGCAGCCCATCTGATATTTCTTTGTTTAGCTTTGAAGCATTGAAATCAGGTAAGAGGATGGAGGTGGGGAGTACAAAAAAGATTCCTTTTTTCCTAACTTTAGTAGAAAACTCGCCATGTTCCGCTGGAACATAAGGATATATCAGAAGAGACCTAGAAGGTCACCAGCAGGGAGCCATGGTCTTTTTTCCTGGCCAAGAACTCCCAGCCCGCTCCTTTCTTTTCCTTCAGGGAACAGATCCTGGTTGCTAACTCTGTTTCTTCCACCCTGAGTCCATTTGACTTGGCAACCTCACACCCGCTGTTCCCACTTCCTACTTCTGGCTGTAATTACCTAAATGTTAGTCACAGAAACTTTCCAATTTTGGGGACTCTCCATTTATTTATCCTTACGATGACCTCGTCAATGTTACATTGTCCCAAATAGCTCTCAAAAGTTGTCTTTGTCTTCCCTTGGAATGAGACCTAGGCTAGATTGTCTCATTTGTCTTGCTTCCAGGGTTGGTTATCAAAGGGTCCTGGAGTATTGAAAAAACATTTGAGGATGTTTCTCTTACAGCCAGTGAGTGCACTGATCAAAAGCCCCTAAAGACTTTAGGCAAGAACAAAGTTGTAGTGGGGTAATGCATCTTCAGAAACATTTCACTGGTAAGGAACTGGAATTTATGTTGACTTTTATTTTTTTCATTTCTAGGCACTTTAGGTGAAAAGTTTCCATGAAGTGATGTGAGATATTGCAGTTGCCTCTTAAATTTATTCCCTTCGTCCTTTTTTTTCCTTCAATGGATTTAGCACAAATTAAACATTCACTATTCTACCTCGGTAGTTAGATACCTTTTGAGGTCTTGTTTACTATTTATTTGTCCTGAGTTAAAATGCACAAATAGTACCTTTCTTTCTTTGAAGTTGATGCCTCCTTTAAGGTTGCATCATAAGCTGTAAGTAAACTCTCCTTCAAGAGAGCCATTTGTATCCATTTGGCTTCTATAAAACACGAGCAAGCGTTCATAAGAATTCAGTAGATTGCTATAGGGGTGATTTAATATAGTTTTAGAATTTGTTATAATGCGTGCATTACCTGAAATGAAAGCAAAGAAGACATGTAAGAGGCATTCAGTGAGCAATTCTTCAGGAAGACATAACGTGTTGGCTGTAGGCCAGTAGCAGCTGTGGTTATTTCCTATGGTGCCAAGCAGAGGGGAGGCTTCAGCGCACTCAGCCCTCACCACAGCTCCCTTCATCACCACCTCCATTTCTGTGCCAGATGCACCAAACAGAAATCATGGTAGAGTAGCTCCTGTGCTGGGCATGAGGACATCTCTCCTTCCACTGGCACAAGGACAGTGCTGACTCTGATAGGCCTTTAGCCAAAAGTAAATGATAGAATACAGAGTTGGAAGGGACCAGCGATCACTCAATCCAATTCTTCGTGTGTTATATTAGAGAGAGGTGAAATGGCACGTGGCCACTCAGGAGCAGAGCCAAGACTTACACATATCTATCCTAATTCATAGTCCAATATTTTATACATTCATTAACTAATTAATGTATTCGTCCTTTTATTGAGCACCAACTATATGCCCTGCAATCTGCTAGGCAATCAGTGGGGATATAAATATGAACTAAACATGGCTCTTACATCCAAGGAACTCATGATGTAGGATAGGAGAATTGTACGAAGCAATATTTGCAATGTTGTACATGCAGTGCTTCATAGAGGTCCGTATGAGGGGTCATGAGGGCAAAAATAAGGACATCACCTGTTTCTGTTAGGAGGTTAGGTGTCATTGAAGGCAGTCAAGGCCTGCTTCACAGAGAACAGGTTTCTTATGCTATACGCAGAGCATGCTGTGTGGTACAGGATGAAGATAAGGGTGTGTTTTTTTTGTTTGTTTTTGTTTGTTTGTTGTTTTTTTACTTAGAGGGATGAGAGAAGGGCATGCCTATCTCAGGAAAGGGTGTGGTTTGCTACTCTGGAGAGATGCTCCATAAATTAAGTTTGGAAAATCCCGCCTGCTATGTCCCTGGCTTTGTGATAATCCAACATTTTCCTATTTGTGTTTTTTGTGAACTGTGTGTGTGTGTGTGTGTGTGTGTGTGTGTGTATGGATGGGTGGAGAGATGCATTAACTATCTGTGAAACACTGTGGGAAAAGCCACTTTCAACCTTCCTCAACAACATCACTCATTTGTCTCTTAATTTCCATCCCCCATGGCACCACCATTGTCCAAGTCCTTATTTTGGCATCCCTGGGCTTTGGCAGTAGCTACCTAAATGATTTTTCCCATCCAATACTAAATACCACTATCTAATTCATATTTTTAAAACTTTAACAATGTTTACCTTTTAATTATTTGTCTTTCTTGGGTAATGCATTCACCTGATACAAAAATTTATAAGTGCAAAAGGATATGTTAGTGAAAAGTCATGCTCCCATCCTTGTCCCCCAGCCAGCCAGCTCCCCTCTCCATTGGCAACCACTGTTAATAGTTTCTTTATATCCTTCCAGAGAGATTTTAGAAATACACAAATTAGAATTTTCTTTTTCTACCTTTTATATACATAAATAGGAGCATAGGGTAACAACCATTCTGTCCTTTGCTTTTGTTCACTTAGCAGTATATCTTGGAGACCTTTCCATATCACTCTGTAGAGAACTTCCTCATCCTTTGTTCAGCTGCATTGTATTCCATCGTATGGAGGGACCATAGTTTATTTAGCCAGTTTCTAGTTGATAGAACATTCGTATTGTTCCAAACCTTTGCTTTTACAAACAATGTCCTTGTGTGTGCTGATACTTCTTTATGTATATCATTCACCTAAAAAAAACCACTTTTACTGTCATATGCCCAAATGCCCACACAACGAAGTACTTTATTTTGACATTCAAGGCCTTCTTCAGTAAGGCCCCAGATAACTGTCTAATATTATCAATGTGTGCCAAAATGAACTTTCTGTTTTAGCCCAATGATTGAATTCAAGACCTTTTTCAAGTACCCCTTTATTTCTCTCTTCTGTACTTCTCGAAATGATCTGTTTTCTTTAGCCCCCAGTAATGATATTTATTGTTCCTTAAATGGGCCTTTGTGGTTCCTAGTCCTCTAGCCTGGATCTCCACCTCCCTGCTTTGCCTTTGGAAGGTGTGGCCTGTTCTTGGCTCCTCTTGAGTTCCACCTTCTCTGATGATCTTTTCAGCCTTCCTCAAACTCTAGGAACATCCTTCTCTTAGAAACCCCAGCCCTTGCTGTAGTATAGCTCTTTCGGTGTAGCATGTGTGTGCATACATGCCTGTGCGTCCAGGCTTATAATGTTTCTTTATAAATGTGTATATGTTCTTTTTTCATCAGCAAGATTGTGAGGTATTGATGGGTCTCTTTTAGTATTTTATATACATCTTTATGACTCTCACAATTACCCTGCACAGTTCCTTCCTCTATAGATTTTTGTTTCCTCATCTGTTACCCATAAACGTTCAAAAATCTTACATGCTGCTCCAAGCCAAAGCCCTCCTAGGTTCCCTTTTGCCCCATATTGATCCTGGGATGAATGACAGCTGGTCCCCTGGGCCTTGCGTTCCTCCTCTGCTCCTCTCTTACCTCGCCTGAGCTGGCTCCTCTCCTTAGCCAGATGGACCACCCTTTAGGCTCCACGAATGCCTTACATTTCCTGTTTCCATGGCAACATACATGCCATCTTTTCCAAAACACTGTCCCATCTCTCTTTCCTAAATCATGATTCCCCAACCTCAGTGAAGCCCTTATGCCACAGGCTCTTCTAGATTGTCCCTTCCATGTCTCTAGTCATTTTAAAGTCTAGGAATAATAATATGTTAGCTAGCTTTATTGAGAACTTTCCATACACCAGACACGGTATAGCCACGTTATTTGCATGATCTCACTTATTTCTCACAGCCTAGAAGATAGGGACACTGCCTGCAGTGTATTTATCACATTTCACTTCTTATGGAACAATACGTAACAATATTTATGACTAGTTATTGTCAGATGTTCTTATTGTCTACATGTAGATTTGCCCACTCTGACAAGTAGCCAATACCCTTTATTTCCAGCTTTATTCCAAGCATGCTGCTAGGTTTCTTCCCAGGGCATAAGTGAGATTGTGCTTTGGGAAAGCAAACTCGTTTAAATCTCTTCCCAAAAAGATTGTAGCTATAAGATAATTCTGCACATACATACTCTGCGGAAATGATTTTTTGGTTATTCGGGTTTTGGATTCTACGTGTTTATGCTTTTTTCCTTCAACCGTAGACGGTACCTTTGTGCATTCTTGTCTCCTCCATCAGACTGTAAACTTAGATGCAGAAGCTTACTCTACACCTTCTGTTCACATTTTAAATTTCCAATTGCTAAATTAATAAATAATAAAGTCGTTAATACAAATTTTTCTACGTAGAATATTTTAATTAATTAGTTGAATTAATTTTGTTTTAACTTCTGCTTTACTTTTCTCTTTTCTCATTTTTCAGGAAATCATTTGCCAGAAGAATACTGTGAGTATTTTACTTAACCCTTCCAGAAACTTTTTTATCTTTTCTTTTCCGTCAACTGATCTCTGGTATATTTTCCATTTCTACAATTATTAATTTCTATTTCTTTTTTTCCTCTTTAGAATTTCTAACATATCAATATAAATATGGGTTATTTTACATAAATATTCCTTTATAGTGAAACTTTATACTAATGGGAGATGACACTGATACCTGTTTTCTTCCATATATAATTATGTTTTAGAAAAAAATTTCCATACTATATTCAATTTTGTGTAATTATGAATGTTACTAAAGCAGCATATATACATACACTGATACACATATGTATGTCTATCTGTATATACACATATATAGATATCTATGTCTATATATACACTGTATCTATACACTATATATTACAAATTATAAATATACATATACACACACGTACACACACATATGGAGATTTGTATCGATATATTGATATATACATACTTCTATCATCTTTATATTGGTACTGACTTAAGTTCCTAAGTCCTTTTTTTTCTTTTATAATATCACACACATTCTATTCTTTTTTTTTTATTAAATTTATTTATTTTTTATTTATTTTTGGCTGCGTTGGGTCTTCATTGCTTCCCACGGGCTTTCTCTAGCTATGGCGAGCGGGGGCTACTCTTCATTGTGGTGCGCGGGCTTCTCATTGCGATGGCTTCTCCTGTTGCGGAGCATGGGCTCTAGGTGCGCAGGCTTCAGTAGTTGTGGCACACGGGCTCAGTAGTTGTGGCTTGCAGGCTCTAGAGCACAGGCTTGGTAGTTATGGCGCACGGGCTTAGTTGCTCCGCGGCATGTGGGATCTGCCTGGACCAGGGCTCAAACCCGTGTACCCTGCATTGGCAGGCAGATTCTTAACCACTGCACCACCAGGGAAGTCCAAGTTCCTAAGTCTTGTAGACCATACTTTAAGACCTTTGAAACCACACTGCAAAGTTCTTACCCTCCACACAGAATTAAACAAAAGTTAAAAAGTGATAAAAATAAATTTAAAAACTTTTAAATGCATGAAAGATAATTATAATATATTCTGAAATCAGCCTTGTTATGCCAATGGTTTTTCATTTTGGAAGGTAAGCCAGTATTTAAAACCTTAAAGAATGTATCTCTGAAACTTAGAGTGGAAATAACATACTACATAAAGATCTGCACATGGCTCCATTTAAGATGAGGATTAGAGGATAAGATTAAATTTACAATGATGAGGATAAGATTAAATTTACAATGGGTAAATTTCCCTTAGATTGGAAATTTAAGAAATAAAGATTTAAGAAATTTAAGAGTTCAGATCAGAGACTCATTGCAGCATAAATAATGTTGCCGTGATAAACTCATTCTTCACATCTCAACAGGAAATGAACAATTACTGCTTCATGCATCAATTCAGTGTAACAGATTTTGTGAAGCAAATGTTGATGGAACATGAACTGTGTGCCAGGTTTTGGGCTTGGTCCCACAAGAGACTCACTATGAAGGCTGAAATTAAAGACAACCCATTCATAACTGTCCCAGGAGACAACAACTGAGAAGTGCCAGAGTCTCGCTGGGGGAGAAGGTCAAGCAAATAAGCAAACAAACAAATTAGAATTAACATAAGGTAGTGTGCCAAAGAGTGAGCGCCCCTTCCCTCAAGCAGGAATGGAAGGTCTTTCAGAGGAGGTGGCATTTACCTGAATGGCAGGAAAGAGCTAATCATGCCCAGTGATGGGTTGGATGTGTGGGGAAGCAGGTTTATAAGTTGACCCTATACTGCATGTTATGAACAAGTCACCCATTGACTTGAGGAAGCTGCTGTGTTTCTGGTGCTGGGTGTCCTTCTCAAAGTTGAGTATTTTGAGCATATATTTCAATATGTTTGACTGCTGAGAGCATATCTTCCCAGAAGCTTAATTCATTTTCCATACATACTTATGTTCACCTTTATGTAACCTTTAAAAATTGAAAAACAGAATTGGCATTATTATTTTTTAAAACAAAAGCAGTGAAGATAATCGGAGAGAATACATCTAGATTTTGAGCTGCGTGTTTTTATAGCCATGAAAACAAGCATGGGCCGGAGAGATCAGCCTTGTTATTTTGTGATCATGCCTTAGTATTTTGAAATGTAAAGAAATGTGCTGTGGTCTTTCTTTTTCGAGAAGTAGGTTTAAATATTTTAGAATTAGTATCTTATTAATAAAAGACAGTTGTTGCAACTGAAATGTCTTTTCTTGATCACACAGTCCTTGTTTTTATTTGCTTTGGATTATTAGTTATTTCAAACTCGGGGTTTGGTAACAATCTGTAAATAAAAATCGCAGTAATGATATTTCTAAGTTATATGTGAGCCAGCTTGGGAAATAAATGTTCCCTTATTATTAGTGTTCATCATTCTGAAAAAGTGCTTTTCTCAGCAGCTGTTATCTTTTTTAAAAACACGAAGGGTGGGAGGGAGGTGCAAGAGGGAGGAGATATGGGGATATATGTATACATATAGCTGATTCACTCTGTTCTACAGCAGAAACTAACACAACATTGTAAAGCAATTATACTCCAATAAAGATGTTAAAATTAATTAATTAATTAATTAAAAAAAAACAAACAATCCGAAGTCCACAGCCCGCTCCCCCCACGCACACTTCCTCCCCACTGCATGCTCGCTGGGCTGGCTCTCAGCTCAGGCCTAGAAGCATAAGTATCCATGTGCCTCCTGCTGTTTACTGCTCTCCCCCTTTTTTTGGCCATAAACAATGGGACATTGAAAAAAAATATTAGAAAAAAAATACTGCCTTAGAAACATAAGGAAGAGACGCCAAAAAAGAGCAGTGAGGCCAGGAACTTGGGAAAGCCTTAGCGTGCTGAATACCTTCAACAAGCGTTCTGAAACCTCATCCCATGGGGTCTGAAGACAGTTTCAGGAATCTGATTTCCTCTGCTGTTTGCATGACTCTCATTTTCTCTCCTTACCCACCTACTGCTCAACACACACCCAGACATCTGATAGTCATCCTCTCCCAGAATTAGTTTTACACAGATGCATTATTCCCCAATATCCAGTCTTTCAGTAATAACGTGTGCTGGTTCATGTCTTACGCACAGATACACATGGTATTAAGGCTTCTGAGGATACAGAACTTTATCCAGCAGCAGAAGAAACTCTGATAGTGCTTTTCTGGTTTATTGGCTTCTCATCTGTTTGTCCTTATTTTGTGACTTAGAAGATTCAGAGCCTTTCTTTTGTAATTTTGAGTCCAAGTGCTTATCTAAAACAAGAGTATTTGATTCTGTTGCTCTTTTATGTAGCTCCCTCATAGCTTAAGCTCCAGAAACTTTAAAAAGCAATCTCTTGATATACTTGCCTTTCTTTTCTGTTTAGACAGTGGCTTGGGTAAAAGGATTAAAATGGTGGACCTGCTGTGGGATCTTGGTAACATTTTAGTAGCAGGATATGTTTATTTTTCCTCTTCCCCACTAGTCTTCCAGTTATTGGTCCATGAAGGAGAACTTGCAAAAGGAACAATTTAATGTGCTTGATTTAAAAATCAAATCTCAACCTTTGGAGGTTCTTCTCGCACTTTAAATGGAAGTCATGTCCAGTTTCTGCTTCATTACCTGAAATACAAGTGCCTCAAAGAATAACATGTTCATAAATAATTAAACCTAGCCGTAAGGGCATTTGACACTTCTCATCTGTTTGCTACGAGGCAGTAGCCTGGCTCATGCAGGGGTCCGTGCAAGGTGGCCTGAGGCAAAGGGGTTGGTGTGCCAGCAGGTCAAGGCCAGGCGGGAGGGTGCCCAGCCCCCAAGCCATAATGGCAGGCCCTCTGGAGAAGGAAGTGCCAGCAGGTCAAGGCCAGGCGGGAGGGTGCCCAGCCCCCAAGCCATAATGGCAGGCCCTCTGGAGAAGGAAGTCCTGGCCTGGAGTCCCAGACACATCACAGCCCAGCTGTGTGACCTTGCCAAGCCTTACCTGAAGCCTCGCCTGTAAAATGGAGACAAGATCCCCTCCCTCAGTGGGCTGTTGTGAATGTATGGCCATTCATTCCCAGGCACATGCCAAGGTGAATAAATGTTTGCTCTCATTTGTTTAGTTCGAAGGATAAGAGAAGTGATGCATCGTTCTCTGTAATTCTGACATGGAACAAATAATTTGGGCTCCTGGACTCCCTAGAACAGTGATAAATAGAGTTTTCCACCCATCTCATTCTAGTTTTCAGCCCCTTGCTTTTTGCTTTCTCTCTGGATTTTTCTCTTAGAGGTCTCTCCCATTTCCTCAGATTCAGCCATGCCAAAGAATTACCAGATCTGTATTTTGGCTTGAAACTCTTTTACATTCCAATCACACATGTCCAACTCTGTTTTGGACATTATCCCTTTAGATGTCCTGTTCCCCTTAAATCCCAACTTTTCAAAAGTGTGCATGTCACCCTACCCACCCCAAATCAAATCTCACCCACTTGAAGTTCTTCTCATATTTTAACTGGAAGTCAGACTCTGTGTATGATTCGTTACCTGATACATATCTAATGCCCCTGAGTGTAATCTGTTCATAAATAATTAAGTCTGGTTCCGCCTTCTGAATTCTTGCTTTTTGTTAAGGATCCCACTCTTCTTTAAGGAGCCCCATTTACAACTCTGGAGTCACCTTTGATGCCTTCCTCTTCCTCTCTCTCAATATCTGTAATCAGCTGGCTGGTCTCAATGATTTGTTCTTCTTGATGTCAAGTGCACACGTCCACTGTTGCTGCTGCCAATCTGGTCATGCTTTGTAGCTTCCCACCTAATTTCCTTAAATCTCGTTTCTTTCTCTTTCAGTTCTTTCCGTTTTCTGGCCAGACTGTCAAAATGCACAACTTTGTTTATGTTTTCTTTCCTGCTCTGAATCCTTCCATGATTCCCACTGCCCAGCATATGGAGTTTGAAACCCTTATGTATTCACTTCTCCTTCCCTGAGCCCTAAGCTCTGGTCAAGACTCGCTTACTCAGGGGTGTCCAGTTCAATTTCTCCTTTATACTTCCCACCTCCACTTTTGTTTGCACCCTCACTTGGCATCATCAGGAGCGGACAGAAGGCGGTGCTGAGTGAGCGGAGAGTGGCACAGGCTGAGGCTGGAGAGAGAGGCAGCGTTTGGATAGTCAAGCCCTTGTAGGCTACAGTGACCTGTTTTATCTTCATGCCAGGAGCAAGCGAGGGGGCTTGAAGCACCTGAGGGAAGTCATCTGATATAGGTTGTTGAAAGATCACTTTGACAGCTGGGTAGAAAATAGATTCACGGGCAAGAAGAGAAGCAGAGAGCCCACCTAAAAGCCAATTACAATGGCTCGGGCCAGGTATGTTGGTGGCATGGTCTGCAGTGTTGGCAGAGAAGATGGAGGGAAATGGACCAGTACGAGGTGGAATAGACAGGACTTTGATAGGCTATGGAAGGAAATGGAAGCATCAAGGATAACTTCAGGGTCTCTAGATTTAGTAACTGGGACACTAATGGAGCCACGACTGCGATAGAGCAGCCTGGAGGGGAGCAGCTTATTCTGGCATCACTCACACATTGCTGTCACGTGGGCAGCCCTGAACTGTTAGCTCTTATCATTTCCATGTATTTATGCTGTGTCTCTCTGACTAAAGTTTAAGTTCCCTGAAGGCCAAAGGCTGTGTTTTAAGCTACCCTGTTTTACCTACAGCATATATCATTTTGCCTTAGCCATGAGAAATGGTGAATAAATATTTAATCAATTGATAGAAACTGTGCCATACTTTTTTTTAATCATCTGTAAGTCCTAATTATTTGAAGTAAGGAATTAAAGAAATTGGAAGAGATTTCCGTTTTCATAGGTCATCAAATGGGAAATGAGGTTTTTTTAAATTTACCTTCACATTCAGGATTATTATTTAAAAGTAGGATTTAGGGTTACGTCAGTGTGGAGTCTGCAGGCCAGCTCACCACCTCCTGGCACCTCCTCTTCCCACAGATGTGCACTGGGAACTACACGTTTATTCCTTACATGATAACTCCACATAACAAGGTCTACTGCTGTGATAGCAGCTTCATGAAGGGCTTGTCAGAGCTCATGCAGCCGAACTTTGAGCTGCTCCTTGGACCCATCTGCTTACCTCTTGTGGATCGTTTCATTCAACTTTTGAAGGTGGCACAAGCAAGTTCCAGGTAAAGTTTAGTAATGCTATTTGGTGGTGATAAAGAAGTGTTCATCTACTTCATTTATTTGTGCAACTTATCAGATGTTTCTTACATGCAGTACTCAGCCAAGAACCAGGGAAAAATATATAATACCCTCTACGTGGATAAAATAGATGCTGCCTCGTCCACTTCTTGCATTTCGTCCACTTTATTCAGAGGAGAACAACTTGAAATCAGAAAAAAAAAAAAAAAGACTGTTAACTGTGTTGTAGTAATGTTAGAGCTAAAAATATATTCAAAGTACAGAAATATTATCTGAATAAATGTCCAGAGACTTTTAGTGTAAGGACAAGAACTCTCTAAAAATTGCTGAAAGCACTATTATATTTTAGTTAAGAGCAGTCATTTAGGTTGATAAATGGTGATGCTGGATCGGAAGGAAAGTGTTATATTATGTTCAAATCACAGGCACACCTAATTTATTTAAAACAATTTCTACTCAAACCAGTAAAATGAAAAATAAAGTTTTAGCATTATAAGTGGTACATTGCAGTGTCTTGGAAAATTCATTACCATGGAGTGTCTTTACCTTTAATTCTTACTGAAGCAAGTTAATTCTTACTGAAACAAGGCAGAGTGTAAAAGAACAGGGTGCCCCAATTTTTAAATAATACCAGATAGATAAGGTGTTCATTCTGTGCATCTTAATGAACTGAAAGGTACGAATGCTGCAGATGTCTTTCGTTTCCTTATAAGATCATTGCTTTTCATTGAAATCCTTTCTAATATTAACTCTAAAAAATGTGTGTTTTCCCACCAGCCAGTATTTCCGGGAATCTATACTCAACGATATCAGGAAAGCTCGTAACTTATACACTGGTAAAGAATTGGCAGATGAATTGGCAAGAATTCGACAGCGAGTGGATAATATTGAAGTCCTGACAGCAGATATTGTCATAAATCTGTTACTTTCCTACAGAGATATCCAGGTGAGAAGCTGCTCAAAGTCACGTCTTTGTCATGTAGCATGTTGGAGGAATGAGGGAGTGTTAATATCCAGTTTTAGTTAGCTATTAAGTCATTCATGTCACTACATGTAATTTTTTATTGACTCTCCTAAGCTTTCCATCCAGAGATTTTATGATAAATGAAACAGACTCATATAAGTTAACCATCAGTGATTGTGAAAGACTTGTACGGTAAAGGTCTGACTTTTTCCTCCAAAAGAACAAAAAGAAAAATTTGCATGCACAGCTAATCTGAAGACAGCCTGTTCTATTCCATTAGCCTCCGGCACACCCATCAGTCAATAAGTGAAAGCTTTGTTTTGGCAAATAGCAGAAATTTTTAGAGCTTTCCAGACATATCTCTTACTCCTGGAATTTGTGTTGCTTGAAATTGATAGTGCTGGGTCTAACTAGATAGAAGTATGAAATGTGCAATTGATTAATTATAAAAATAACTTTAAAAATATATAAAGTAAAGCATGAACATGCAATATTATTTTTATTGGGATGTCTTAAAACTTTTAAATTATGGTAAGTAGCATGAAATCCTCTCTGAGTTGGGGATTTGCTATTGGATTTTTACAGTAAAATTTAAGCGACTTCTGGTTTCTTATTCCCAACCTTTCAGGCCCTAGTAAAGCATCATGTGAACAACAAAGATTCACATACGTGGAAAAAGAGTGGCACTTAGGATTCCATGACTAGAGAGCTTACTTGTTGAAACGGAACAGTTTTGTTACTTATAACAGAAGTTCAATTCGTTGCTCCATGTCCTTGATATTTTGGAAATTATTTCCCTGAAAGTAATTGATAAGACCCTGCATACCAGGAATCTGGCTCCAGGGAGAAGTAAACCACCCATATTTAGACAATGTAGCATTACCATGTTAGGTGGTTTATTGTTTTATAGGTCAGATGTGGTAACTCAATATTTCTAATGTTTTATCTATATAATCCAAACCCCTTATTTAAACAAACAAACAAACAGTTTCTTCTTGGTTTTAGATTCTTCAAAACATTCCATGGGTTCTAGTTCTTTTTTTTAATGCCCTTCTCAGATTCAGGTAGCTGGTTGGCCAAAGGCATTTCATTGTCAGGACTTTCTCCCAATGGTTTAATTCTGTGTTATTCTCCTCTTGTTTAAAAGGACTATGATTCTATTGTGAAGCTAGTAGAGACTTTAGAAAAGCTGCCAACCTTTGATTTGGCCTCCCATCACCATGTGAAGTTTCATTACGCATTTGCACTGAATAGGTAAGAAGAAAAAGTTTCCATCCACAATGTGCTAACATATTATTTTTTAACCTCCATATTCTTTCTATGGTACGTTTTTGCTATAGCCTTGCAACCACTCCCTATTAGAATGTAATGTTAATATTTCTACTTCAACCATGTAAAATATAGGAAGCATGCATTCTGATTTTTTCTGACTTTTTTGTCAGTAAAAAAATGTCCCTCAATGCTTGTATATTTAAATTCTAAAAATTCTTTTTCTTCTCTGTCAAAATTTGTATTTGCTATTTATATATTTTTTAGGATTTTTTAAATTCCATGGATATGATGTTATCTTTAAATATACTCAACACCAAATGATTATTTACACAAAAATGAACTAGAGTAGGGATAGTTATATCTAGGTGAACATATTCCTAACCAGAGAGTATGTTCACTGGGATTGCCCTGAACATACCTAATTATGATTAAAACTCTGTGGGCCGCATTTTAGGTCATGTGTCCATGAATCTTCTAGGACCAGGACTAACACTGCTGCTTCCAGTGCTGCCTCCCCGCCTTCTGTTGGCATCATGGCTGGCACCTACCTCAGTGCCACTTTCTACCCAGAGTCACCGTGGAAGATCATCCCTGCGCTGGCCATAGAGAGGCCTAGAGCACTGAACTGTCCAAAACTTAGTTGTGCTGTTCTCTGCCATGGCAGAGAGTTGAATATGTATGTAATTACTACAACTGGAGAGAATGATAAAAAGAAAAAGGGAGGGGACCTCACATCAATCATTCATTTGCCGTGAAGGCTTAATTATTTTACCGATGAGGAAACTAAAGAGGTGGAGTAAGCATATCGTAAAACTGGGGCTCAAACCCAGATCTAGCTGATGCTGGTATTTGTGTTCTTCATCACTAGGTTCTCCTGCCTTTGTCTCCAAAGAAAAGTCAGCATGCTCTTCAACCAGAGATTGTGTGTTTCCTTTTTTATCTACCCAAACTCTAGAAATTGCTAACTTTGTCAGTACATGTATAATGAAAGTCTATTTTATCTCCCCATTTATTAAACATCTTTTTCTTTAGATTTGGCAGAGTGAGATGAAACCTCCAGAGATTATCTGTTCCAACTGGTTTTCAAATAAATCCTTTTTGAAAGATGAAATGAAAGACGGAATGAAATATATTCTATATTGAAATGAAAAATGAAAGTCCATAGAGCCTCATATTTTCCTTTATCCATATTTTGTCTCTGTCTTTCCTACAATAGAATCGAATGAAATGATAAATGTATTTGTATGCAGCATTATTCTAAACTCAAGGTATTTAGTACAAAGTGTAAAAAGGAATTTCACGCACAGAAAGATTTAAAATAGTAGTTGAGAATACAAATAACTCTTTTTATATAACAGTTTTATTGAAATATAATTCATATACCATACAATTTTATCTAAAGTGTACTATGATTCAATGGATTTTAGTGTATTAACAGAGTTGTGTGACCATGAACACCAAGACTTTTAAAACCTTTGTATCACCACCAAAAAAAGCCCCCTCCCCATTAGCAGTCACCCTCCCATTTCCTCTCAAATCCCCCAGACCTAGGCAACCACAAATCTACTTTCTGTCTCCATAGATTTGCCTACTCTGGACATTTCATATGATGAGCTCATACAACATGTAGTCTTTGTGACTGGCTTCCTTCACTTAGCACAATGATTTCAAGATTCAAGAAATAATTCTTAAGAGAATTTTAATCTTTGAGAACAATCTATACGTACTCGCTGATTTTAAAATGAGCTATATAAAGCAGCTTCCTAGATAATCAATTGGTCACGTGTAGAAAATAAGTGACTCTTGGGTTAAAGTTGGATTGTTGGTATTGTCTGTGAATTAGTTTGCTCAGTGTTTCAGAGTAAAAGCCATTGAAACCTATAGCATCAGGGTTTTGTCTCTGTTTGGATTCCTTGACTCTGCCCCATTCAAGGCCACAGACCGCATTCCTGATCTCACTCCATCAACTTAAATTTGCACAGAGACTGCAGGGAAATTGGAAGGACTGTGGATGGATAAGCACAAATCTATCACCATTAGCAGAAAAGCAACTCAAAAGAAATCCTTGTTAAACGCAGTACACATGCAAATAGGATAAAAAGATTTACAGAAGACTCTCAAAATATAATTGTTGTTTTTATCTTGCCGAACTTCACTAATGTGAATCAATATATTAAATAGAGTTTTAAAAAGATAATTGGCCTAAACTGCTTCTGTAATCTATACTGAAACAATGATGTTTCCCTCCTCTACCTTAGGAGAAATCTCCCTGGAGATAGAGCAAAAGCTCTTGACATTATGATTCCCCTGGTGCAAAGTGAAGGGCAGGTTGCTTCAGATATGTATTGCCTCGTTGGTCGCATCTACAAAGATATGTTTTTGGACTCTAATTTCATGGATTCTGAAAGTAGAGACCATGGAGCTTCTTGGTAAGTGCACAGGATAAGATACTCGATAAATCCATAACATAAAAAATTGTTTGCAAATGAGTGTTAAATTATTGTTATTATCCTTTTGATTGTGTATTATGAAATAAATCTCACAATTTATAGCTTTAGTAAATAATTTTGATGGAATTCATTTAATAAGGCAGAGTAAAATGGGGTAAATTGGTTGAAAAGATAATGATTTAAGAAAAAAGAATTTTAAAAAGTATTATAAAGTATAATACAATAAAAATATAATTTGGGGGAAAGTTCAAGAGACATGAAAGAAGACCTGAATGGAAAAATATACCAAGTTTGTGGATGAGAAGACGATATTTTAAAGATGTTAATTCTCCACAGCAGGGCTTTTCATGTAATTCAACAAGTTGATTCTAAAATTTATTTGAAAAACTAAAGGGCCAAGAACGGGCAAAGCAATTTTGGAGAACAAGGTGGAGGGACTTGCTCTCCCAGATAACAAGACATACTATAACAATGTAATAATTAAGATGTTGCAGTATGAGTGTAAGCATAGACAAATAAAACACTGGAACCGAACAGAGAAGCTGGAACAGACTGAGATATATAGATTTGAGACTAGATTTATGACATGGTATGCTTCATGAGCCAGAGTGGAAAGAATAGACTCTTCAGGAATGGTACTGGGAAAATTTGTTTATCTGCTTGTAAAATAAAAATGAATCCCTAGTCTAACCCATGCACAGAAAATAAAATTCAAGTGAATTAAAGATCAAAATTTTTTTTAAAAACAACCTTTAGAAAAAATATTTTTAGAATAAAATATACAAACTGAATTTATGACTTTGGGATAGGAAAGAATTTCTTAAAGAAGGTATTTTTAATACCATAAACCATAAAAGATTGGGAAAAGTAGAGTCCACTAAAATTTGCATCTGCTCATCAAGGTTCTGTCTTTTGGACAGAGTAGGTTCTATTGCACTGATCGTCCTGCCAATAACAATTATAAACATTGGAAAAACACTTAAAAAGTTTGAAAGCTCCGAAGAGTGACTAAAGATAGTAAGAAACTGAAGAGTTTTAGATCTTTAGATGAAGGGTATCACATTAGATAAGATCCACTTTTAAATGCTTTTTCCTTTGGGGGAGCTCTCTGATCTGCAGGCACAGGGCGGTTAGAACTCAAGATGAAAATCATAGTTTCACTGGTTGGAGGAGTTAGTCTGAGGCTGCCAGAGTGCCTGGAAATTGAGTGATAGACCCCCTAAATGAAGGAGCCACAGAGAGAGCCCAAAATATAAGTATAAACTGCCCTTCCATTTTTGGCTGACCCCTGACATGTGCACATGTGGGGTAAAACTCAAAGGAGTTCAGCGGAAAATAGCAGCCAGAAGGCTGGAGCTGAACAGAGATTTCAGCAGTTGTGTAATGCAGGAGAGACAGAGTTTGGAGTTTGAACCTCACCAAGTCATAAGGGCTTGGGTAAACAGTTTGAGCTTTCCACTGAAACTCCAGAAGGTCCAAGGCTTCAGAATAAAAAAACTACATCCCAGGACTAAGGAAAATTAAGAGGAAAACCAAAACAGAGCCACCCTAATAAAACCTAAAACCAAGATTCCACATGAACAAGGTGAACTGCCAGTGATTTATTTGCATGTTGGAACAAAATTCAACACTCTTAAGAGGAAGATAACAGAATCCAAACTCTCTACAACATATCATTCCAAAATGTCTACTACACCATCAGAAGCTACTAGATTTGTGAAGAGATAGGACAGTATGACCCATAGTAAAAAAAAAAATCAGTCAATAGAGGTAGACCCACAGACAACAAAGATTTTGGAATTAGCAGAGAAGGATATTAAAATAACAATGATAAATATGTTGAAGAGACCACTGGAAAAGATGGATATTATGGGTGAAAATATGAAGAATTATAGGAGATAAATGTAAACTGGAGAAGAACCAAATGGAAATTCTAGAACTGAAAATATAGTATTCAAAGTCAAAATTCCATCCAATGGGATTAATAAATAGGACACAATACAAGAAAGGATCAATAAACTTGAAAACAGGTTATTAGAAATCATTCAAACTGAAACAGAGAAAAGAAAAAGATTGAGAAAGAAATTAATGGTCTCAGTGACCTGTGGAATAGCATTGAGCAGTCTAACATACGTTATTGGAGTCTGAGAAGTAGAGAAGAGAGATGATATATCAGGAAAAATATTTGAAGAATTAGTGACCAAATATTAACCAAATCTGATCAAACAAACAAACAAACAAACAAACAAAAACAGCCCACAGATCTAGGAAGCTCAGCAAAAACCCAAGCAGGGTAAATACAAAGAAAAAAATTCCTCAGGACCTCATAGTCAAATTCCTGTAAAACAAAATTAAAGAACATATCATAAATGCAGCCAGGAAAAAAGATACATTATATTCAAGGGAAAGAGTGAGTTCTGACTTTTAATCAGAAGGAAGCCAAAGACAATGGAATAACGTCTTTAAAGTACTTAAAGCAGAAAACAGTCAACCAAGAATTCTCTACCCAGTGATAATGTCTTTCAAAAGCGAGGGTGAAATAAGGATATTTCTTGATAAATAAAAACTGAGATAATTTGTTGCCAGCAGACCTTTACTACAAAAAATGTTAAAGGAAAATCTTTAGGTTGAAGGGAAGTGATACCAGATGGAAACATGTATCTGTCAGAAGGCATGTAGAGCACTGGAAATGGTAAAAATATTTATGAATACATAGAAAAGATATCATCAACAAAGTAAAATAATAAACCACAGGCAGAGAGCAATGCATGTAACCAATATGGGATTTATATTCAATATATATAAATAACTCCTAAAAATACTTAAGAAAGAAAGAAAAAAGATTAAAAATGGGCGTAGGAGAAGAACAGATCACTCACAAAAGAGGAATCACAAATGGCCAACAAACATATTTTTAAAAAATACAAAAAATGCTCTACCTACAAGCTAAAACAGCCATACCATTTTACACTATGAAGATTAACAAAAATTTATGAATTTGACATTGTCAGTTGTTGGCAAGGATGTTTGAGAAATGGGAGTCCTAGTCCACTGCTGGTTGTGGCAGAAAATCTTATGACTACTTAAAGATTTTGGTATTATCAAGGAAAGTTGACAGTTAGCCTTCCCTAGATCCAGCATATCTACTCCTAGTTTATACCCTAGAGAAATTCTTGAAGTTTCTCTACATAAAAGTTAAAACATAAAAAAAAATAATCTTAAAAGAGTTGAGCAAAATAACCAAATGGCAGGATACATAGAGTATGATTTCGTTTATAGAAACTTTAAAAACAGTCATACACATCTAGTAAAAGTAGAGACGCATGAATGTACATCATAAATTCCCAATTCAGTAGAATAGTTACCAGTGGGGAAGGAGTGAAAAGGGATCGTGAAATGCTTCACATGCAGCTGCAAGAATATTTAAAACATTTTATTTCTTAAGTTGAGTAGTGGGTATATGAGTGGGAAGTGTTGCTTATATTATCCTTCTGTACTTTTTAGTATTTCTAAAATGTTCCCCAAAGAGTGCCTGATTTAAAAAAAATATTAAAGGAGGTAGACTTACAGAAAGAGACAAATACCATATGATATCCTTTATATGTGGAATGTAAAGAAAGCATGGCACACAGGAACCCATCTACAAAACAGAAACAGACTCACAGATGTAGAGAACTGACTTGTGGTTGCTAAGGGGGAGGGGGTTGGGGAAGGGATGGATTTGGAGCTTGGGGTTAGCAGATGTAATTATATATGGAATGGATAAACAACAAGGTCCTACTGTGTAGCACAGGGACCTATATTCAATATCCTATGATAAATCATAATGGAAAAGAATATAAAAAAGAATGTATATATACATGTATAACTGAATCACTTTTCTGTACAGCAGAAGTTAACACAACATTGTAAATCAACTATACTTCAATTAAAAAAAAAAAAAGGAGGTTGACTTAGTTCAGGTGTTCCTCAATGATAGCCGTAACTTTTTTAAAATTGTGAAACAGAAATCTTAACGTTTCAAAATCTTGTATCACCTTAGCAGTTTAATGGTGGCCTGAAATTGGGATAATAGGTTATAATAAGGGAGGAAAACTTCCTAGGTTTTCATTGACAGCTTTGGTTTGGACTTTTAAATTTGTATTATAAATTGTTACTGCAATTCAGAGAGTTTTACCGTTTCTCTTAACCAATTTTTTCCCTGCTGTTATAAAAGAGAAATGTTAACTATGCAACCTTTCTATTACCAGAAGATTTCCACTTTTAGAAGATTCTTAATTGTAGGAGAATTAGAATCTGATATTTGGAAGCACTGTGCTGGTATAAATGCTTTGATTTGGCAGTGATAATGAAATGCATAGGTAATTTTTAAAAGCCTGATTTTCATGGTCAGCAGATTCAAATGGAAAACATCTTATGAAGTTAATGTGCATCGTGCACAGGAATAAAATAGAAGTGTTTCCCCATTTGAAAAACCAAACAATTTAGACTACTGAGAGCTTTCAAGGTCACATAAAGTTCAATAAAGGAACACAGGTTTTTTTTTCTGGTTGTGTTTTTGTTTTAACTTTCTATACTTCCCGATTCTGGCTCCTTTTCAATGGTTCCCATTTAGCTGAGGAACATTAACTACATTAACTGTCTCTCAAAAGATCTTTGTGTTCAAAGTCTTCAGGTCAAATTGAAGATGTCAGTTTTTTATGATTTCATTTTAAGCTATTCAATAATTTTCTTTTTTTTTTCCAATTTATTTTATTTATTTTTGGCTATGTTGGGTCTTTGTTGCTGCGCAGGCTTTCTCTAGTTGCGGCAAGCGGGGGGCCACCCCTCACTGCGGTGCGCAGGCGTCTCATAGTGGTGGCCTTTCTCGCCGCAGAGCCGGGCTCTAGGCACGTGGGCTCAGTAGTTGTGCCGCACGAGTTCTAGAGCGCAGGCTCAGTAGTTGTGGCGCACGGGCTCAGCTGCTCCGCAGCACACGGGATCCCCCTGGACCAGGGCTCGAACCTGTGTCCCCTGCATTGGCAGGCAGACTCTCAACCACTGCGCCACCAGGGAAGCCCTCATTAATTTTCTAGTAAGAACAGGGAAAGCAGTTAGAACTCAAAGCCTTTTCATGGGAAGAGCCTTAGGAGTTGACCTGGGTGTGTCACTCACTGATTTATCGAGTAATATAAGAATGTCACTTCTACTGTAGATTATCTATCTGTAACCTGCCATTATTATCATTATATCCATTTGTCCTACAGGTCGTTAAGAACAATTCCCTCCTATTTTAAAATGGGTGTTTTTTCATGCCCTCACACTTGTAAAGCCACTTCAGTATTTCTTAGTGTTTCAATCCAACTCCCACAGTCCTGCAAACACACTCATTCGCGTTGGTGTGTTGGCATCATCTGTAACCTCCCTTTCTGTTAGAGCTGAGAAGTAAAAGCACGTTGTCAAGGTGCTGACCTAAGAGGGCATTACCGAGGTTATTAGGCATCTGGCCAGACTTACCCAGGATTATGCATTTCCTGAGTCCCAGAGAGTTGTTGCAACTGACCTTTTTTGACCCATAATCCTCTGAGCTTTCACTCGTCAAGTGCCGCGATGGGATAAGGAGTGAGTGGAAGGCAGTCAATCCCTAAAGCTTCTTTCCATGGACAGTTTCCATAGCCTGAATCATTTTCTGTTGGCTTGAATGGACAGTCATCTACTGAGCATGGAAAGTTTAGGATAAGAGCTTCAAGTCAATAGAAAAAGAGCCCCAAGCAGTTGGGATTACAATGGCACATAGAACTCTTTCTTGAAATTTCCCTTCTTTTTTTTTTAAAATTTATTTTATTTTAATTAATTTATTATTTTTGGCAGTGTTGGGTCTTCATTGCTGAGTGCGGGCTTTCTCTAGTTGCGGCGAGCAGGGGCTACTCTTCGTTGCGATGCGTGGGCTTCCCATTGCGGTGGCTTCTCTTGTTGCAGAGCACGGGCCCTAGAGCACGCGGGCCTCAGCAGATGCGGTGCGTGGGCTCAGTAGCTCAGTAGTTGTGGCTGTGGGCTCTAGAGTGCAGGCTCGGCAGTTATGGTGCACGGGCTTAGTTTCTCCGCGGCATCTGGGATCTTCCCAGACCAGGGCTCGAACCCATGTCCCCTGCGTTGGCAGGCAGAACCCCAACCACTGCACCACCAGGGAAGTCCCGAAATTTCCCTTTTTAACATCTTTAATGAGTTTACTGTTCCTGACTTACACCATAGGGAGAAAGCTTGACACTCCTCTGAGCATTCATTGTGTTTGGTATGAGTACTATTATCAGGGCACTTTTTTACTTCTAGGGAGATCTTCTAATGCACATCTATTTTCTGAGAGGTTTACTTGGGATTCAGAATGCAAAAATACAAAATAAGAAGAAAGTTTATGGTTTAGATTTTTTTTTAAGTTTGGAGAATAGTAATATGTTGTAGAACAAACTTTACTTGTTGAAGCGTATCTGGGACAGAGGGTGAATGGTTTAAAGGAACACATCCTGCTGATTTAAGTATAAAAAAAGAGTAGTTCTCTAACATTTGATGTTTTTCACTGTCACTTCCTTAGTTATTTTTGGTCACTGAAGCTCTTGCGGATGGCTAAAATAATGCTAATTTTTTTCTGTATATAAGTTTCTATAATCCAAGTTAAGGTATGAAAAATGCCTTTTTGATCTTTAGGTAACTAAACTGAGTTTAACTTTTAGTTATTAAACGGTTGTAGCTTTTTTATCATGGCTTGTCAATATAAAGTTAAATATAAGTTAAAGAAAGCAGCAATGGTACCCATCACAAGTGCTGGTTTGAGGATGTTTGGGGCTACTATAGAATCAAGAGCAAGGTCGGGACTTTCCTGGCCGTCTGGTGGTTAGGACTCTGAGCTTCCACTGCAGGGGGCGTGGGTTCGACCCCCTGTAGGGGAACTAAGATCCCACATGCTGCGAGGTGTGGCCAAAAAAAAAGAAAAAAAAGAGCAAGGCAAGAGAGTGAAGCTGGGAGGATAGCCAGCTTTCAAAGGAAATATTGTGACCCAAGAGCCTAGACTTACATCCTAAAAAAAAAAAAAAAAATGCAAAAAACAAAACCCACGGAGTTTCTAAAGTGACAGACTGAAATGGAATGACCCAAGGCAATATTATGGACCATGACTTGGAGGTCATGGAAGGTTCATTGCCAAGATTATCTCTGCAACTTCTTTTTTAACCTAATCTGAAAAAAAAATAACCACAAAGTAGTTATGCTGAATTCATATGTAGAATGACTTACTGAGAACATTTTGATATATGCAGTATTTGTTCAATAGGTAGAAATAATAATCAATCCCTTAAACATTAGAGTTCACATAAGGTTTTTGTATATGTTATTAACCACTGGAGGCTTAACACACCTTGTAAAGTAGGCAAGGCTGACATTTTTCTTTCCATTTTACAACTAAGGCAAGTGAAACTCAAAGAACTTAAGTGAATTTCTTGATGTTTTGTGATTAATAAAATTTCAAGTACAATTTTTTCAGTTCCAGTGTTGTTTTTACTACATCCTAGGCTCACTTTCCTGGAATTTCTAGGAACAAACATTTCTAGGAATATCTGTACTGTTTTGTTGAGGAGGCCTGGACTTTTGGGAGACCGACATGAAATAAATGTTGACTCAGTACTTGGAAACAGTGTGATCTTAGGCAAATTACTTAACCTTTAGGAAATTCAGTTTTCTTATTTGAAAAATAAGAATAATACCTACCTAGATGAATTAGAATGTTCTTAGCATCCTAAAAGTAGCTGAATACCTTACTCCAATGGGCTTAAGCAATAAGAAAATGTAACTTCTAAAGCATGAAGTCCAGAAATAGGGCTGGGTCTGGTTTAGGTTGAGTTGGCAGCTTAAAAATGTCAGCCGAGTCTGTTTCCTTGTTATTGCTGTGGGTGGCTCTGCCCTCAGTCTGGCCTTCTTAGAGTTGCAAGGGGCTGTGGCCATTTCAGGTATCTATCTAACTTAGCTATGCCAGGTCTGAGACGGGAGAAAAGGAGGCCATCACTTTTTGTATCTTTTTCTTAGGACTAAGAAAACACTCATAAAAACCTACCCCACACTTTCCTTACATTTCTTTATGCTTCTAGTATTTCATCATCACCCCAACGCTACACAAGTCACTAGCAAGGAAGATGGCATTATTACAAATGGTTTAAACTCATCACTTTAGGAGGAATAGATGCTCTGTTTGAGGGATTAAATGAAGCAACATATGTTCAGGTCCTGGAAGTTAGTAGGCCCTTAGAGTTATATCCTTAGTATATAATATGAGAAAATATTTTGTATTTCTTTATATAATGTTATATTTATCCATGTTCAAATTGGACATTGACTAGATTAATGGGTATTGATTAGATTCCTTTTTCCCAAAATATTCCTGAGTTTCCTTTCTCTTATTTCTGGATCTAGTTGAACATTTTAGCTAATGAGGGAAAAGAGAGTCTGTATACTTTGTACATAGGACTTGCTAGAATTTCATATATCAATACCATAGCTGTCATGGGGTCACCTGGGATAGGCACTGATTGCTTGAAATCATATTTGGTTTTAGAGATCATGGTATTCTTGAGGGGAGATAGGAAGTCATTTTCAGAATTTTGAAAGGGAATTAGGTGCCTATACTGTATTAACATAATCATGTCTCCCTGTTGTGATGCCAAAAAAGATCCATAGCCAGGAAATTAAAAGCATTAAGTCTGTTTTTAGCATTAATACGTTCATTTTTCCATAGTAACTTGGGAAAGAACAGACAGCTTTGCCTTATCAACTAATTTTCTTTTACGTCAGTGACAGTGCTATTCAAACAGTAATGTGTGCCTAATAACTGTTTAGTTTTTACATGATTAATGGGGTTGGCTTTACTTTGGAAGAGTTATGTAACAAACCAATCGACATACAAATAAAGACCAATGTCTATTTTCCATTTGCCAGATTAGCCCTTTTTTTTTCTCCTTGGCTTTGAGATATCTTTCTCTGTGTTATCTCTATTTCTACCACCCTCTTCCCCCCTCCCAGAGTTTTATCTCACCATTATTTCACTGACATTTTTGTTTAGTCCTTGGTTGTCTCTATAAGTGAGTTTCCAAATTTTGGATGATTTTTATCCTTAGAACACAAAACCTGAAGAGTTCTTCGTAACTCAGCGTGACACCCAGCTCATTGGTGTCCAGATGTAGATGGCTCTTAAGGGACCAGCAATTCCAGGGTGACCTGGAGACTTGGGTAAAACACAGAGTGTGCCCATGATTGCTTTGTAAACAAGTGCCCTGATGCATTGCTCTCATGCCTTGACCTCGATTTAATATGGGATTCAACAGATGACAGATTGCGTGAAGCTCTGTTGTGGCATGACCAAGTCGAAGTCCAAGAATGGTCATATTTAATAAGTCACTGTGGAGGTTTTCTAATTGTGGCTAATGAGCATTATGCACCTAAGGAGAGAAACTAAGGCTTGCTTTCTGTAACCCAGTCGTCAGAGGGATGAGTGAGAGAACTAGATGTTTGCCCAGGCATTATGATGAAAAGGAAGGAGCATTTGGAAGAATAGGGGTGATTTCACTTAGTGAACCAAAGCAATTGTTTCCAGGCCTGGCTGGATATCAGAATTGCTTGGGGAGTTTTTCAACTATGCAGAGTTCTTTGTCCCTGGAAATTTTGCTTAGTGGGTCCATTTTATTGAATAGATTAACCGTAATTGATAATATGACTGTTCCTTTTTTATTAAATGTTTAGACTTTCCCTGTATTTTGCTCAGTCCCTTCTTCCTAAATCTTTACTGCTCTTCATATCTTTAAAGAATAAGTTTAAACCCCTGGCCCTACCTCCCCTTCAGAGCTTTCCCGAATCTGTCTCCTCCCATCTTCCCAGCCTTCTTAGAATATGGGTTTTGCGTTTTAATTTGAGGGAATTGGCAGTTATTGGAAGGATAAGTTTAGATTGGTCATAAACATGTGAGAACTCTTCACTCTCAGGAGCAATCGAGTAAGTGCCCATTAAAATCCTGAGCTGTGCTTTCTTGTTTTCAATTAGCAAGAATGAAAAGAGCCGAGAATACTTTCATTTGGCATGGGTGCGATATAAAAGTCTCTCTCCTATACTGCTCTTGGGAATGTGAATTGGTAAGAACTTTCTGGAACGCACTTTGGCATCATGTATCGAGAGCCTTGAAATAATTCATGTTCTTTAATCCAGTTATGTACTTCGTAAACTATCCTAAAAAAATAACAGGTAGGGAAACAAAGATGTGTTTACAATGTTCCTACACTGAATTGTATGGTAACGAAAAATTGGAAGAAACCTAAATGTCCAACAGTAGGGAAAATGTTAAATGGAAGGATAACATCCCCATGTGATGGAATATCATTCGTTCAAAGTTGTGTGTGTGGAGAGTTGGTGGTAAAAATATACATAAATAAAACTTATCATTTTGACCATTTTAAGTGTGTGATTCAGTGGCATTAAGTGCATTCACACTGCTGTGCTCTCATCGCCACTGCTCACCCACAGCCTTCTCAACTTGCAAAACTTAAAGTCTGTACCCATTAAACAGCTTTCGATTCTCCCCTTCCCCCAGCTCCTGGCAACCACCATTCTTCTTTCTGTCTCTCTGAATTTGACTACTCTAGGTATCTCATATAAGTGGAATCATATAGTATTTGTCTTTTTTGTGAATGGCTTATTTTACTTAACATGATGTTCTCAAGGTTCACCATGTTGTAACATGTGTCTGAATTTCCTTTTTAAAGGCTGAATAATATTCCATTTTATGTATATACCACATGGTGTTTATCCATTCACCTGTCAGTAGACACTTGGGTTTGTTTCCACCTTTTGGCTATTGTGAATAAATGCTGCTATGAACATGGGTGTACAAATATCTGTTTGAGTCCTCTGCTTTCAATTCTTTTGAGTATATGCCCAGAAGAAAATTCAGGATTTGTGAATTTCTTTCTTCTTTTTTTAAAAATTTTTTTGGCTGCGTCGGGTCTTAATTGCGGCACATGGGCTCTTTGTTGTGGCACTCAGGCTTTCTCTCTAGTTGTGGCCTCCAGGCTCCAGGGCACGTGGGCTTTGTAGTTTGTGGCACACGGGCTCTAGTTGAGGCGCGTGAGCTCAGTAGTTGTGGCACTCAGGCTTAGTTGTCCCACAGCATGAGGGATCTTAGTTCCCCAACCAGGGATCGAACCTGTGTCCCCTTATTGGAAGGTGGATTCTTTACCACTGGACCACCGGGGAAGTCCAGAAAATTGTGGTTTTAAACAAATATTTAATGGTAACATGCTTCATGATATCATATGAAAATTAAAAAACATTATTAAAATAGCATGATTCTCTTTTTTTTGGAAAAAAATATGCAAATAGTAAAAGGACTGAAAGAAGGTAGTTAGAATTTTGAGTTTTTAGATTTTTCATCCTGACTTTTCTTTAATAATAAAGATCATATACAAATAAGTAGTTTGAATTGGAAAGGGTTTCCCCGCCATCTCCAGATCAGATCAACAGAGTGATTTGGCACTAGTTTTCATCCCATGCTGTCTTGCTTTACCTCTGAGTTATTTTATGAGTGATAATTTCAGAAATATCCCTGGAGATGTAAGGCACCGTGAAATTCTAATTTAATTACTCGTATGTCTCACAGAAAGAATCACAGCTGTTGTATCACAAAGAAGGAAAATGACAGCTAAATAGAAGGAGCTTGAGTTGAGCTCAGTTTCTTCTTTGATGGAAAGTAGATGCTCTTTAGCTTGAAACAATTGATTCAAGAATATTTTCTTTATTCTTGACTTTGTTGAACATCTCAGTACAGATGCAAAAAGTGAGCTATGTCTTTATTATAAAGAGCTCATCACTCCATTATCAAGTACTTAGCTCTTTTAGAGCTAGCTTACAATCAGGTGACAAATACAGTGCTGATATAAGGCAGCCCTTGAACAAAAATCTGTTGCTTTGAAAACTTGAACAAAAACTTTGCAACTCTTCAATGTAATGAGTTGAAGAATACAAATTATTTATCCTCTTTCGACAAATATTTAGTACTAAAATAGAAAAAAATCAACAATAGTGGAAATAACTTCATACAGTTACTCAAATATACTTAGTAGAATTTTCTTAAGATGCCTGGTTCCATCCTTAAGATTTGTTTCCTTCATGAAGTCTTAATTTAGCTTCACTTACCTCTAATCATTTTACTTCTCTATTTTTATAGATAGTTTTACACTATTAATCACTGTTTATAGATTTCTTTGTGTAAGAACTAACATATTGTTCATGTTCATTTATCCTCTTGCTAGTTAAACTGTAAAGTTTTCAATGACATGAAATGTCTGGTGCATTTTTATGGGCACATTCAGCAGTATTGCCATATCAGTCTTTTAAAAATATTAGTCTATAGTCTAATAAGATTGATCAAATACATTTTGTGGCAAACACCATTCTTTCCAAGAATATATCAATACCTGTTTCTGTAGTATATAGAATCCAAGCTTTATCCTTAATATAAAAGCAGTTCTATTTTTATTTCTCATTATTATTCTTCCTATTTCACCCAAATCCCTTTTACTGAAAAGCAAAAACAAAAGCAGAGGTAATGAAAAAGGACTAAAAAAATTTTTTTTTAAACACACACTAAAGGATAAGCAGAGTCATACAGAGAAGAGGTCTCAGGTTTGGAATCCAGCAGAACTGGGTAAAGTTCCTGCTCAACCACTTTTAAATTGTGTGACTGACTATTTCCATGCTTCAATGTTCTGATTAGTAAACTTGAGAGAATCCTTCCTACCTTAAAGAGTTGTCAGAATTAGAAATATTATGCTTGAAGTGTCAAGTACAATGCCTGTACCCAGTAGGTGCCCAGTCATGATAGGCAGCTATTGTTATTGTTTCTTTTACTATCTGGTGGTACCCACAGCTTCCTGTGGTAGAGAATATCATCAGGGCTATATTGTATTATTGTTAGAAATACACTGTCCCTGTTCATAGGAAGATGATATATTCCCACCCCATGACACCAGGTTCGAGTATGTGTGTTGGTTGATACTCTTTATCAGCAGAAGCTTTAAAACCTATGTCGCGGCTGTGCCACGTATACTTTTCCTTAGCCATTTTCTGGGGAAAGCTCCTCCTTCAGACTGGGTCCCAGAGGGAGAACAATGTCAGGCAGAGCTGAGCCAGCTGATACAGAAACTTGCAAGCCACTGGGATTTGCTGTTGATACTTGGCACATTTACCCTAAAATGACTAATTTATCAACTAAAGGCAAAATGGATGGTTTCATTATTTTAGCATCTATATTTATTTTTATCAAGTTCAAATTTAAAAAAAAAAACAGTGAAATGATAAAATATATATGGAAAGTTAGCACCAGGGAACACAGATACTCCAGTGATAAGGATCAACATGCTTTTTTTTTTTTTTTAATTAATTAATTAATTAATTTATGGCTGTGTTGGGTCTTCGTTTCTGTGCGAGGGCTCTCTCCAGTTGTGTGGCAAGCGGGGGCCACTCTTCATCGCGGTGCGCGGGCCTCTCACTATCGCGGCCTCTCTTGTTGCGGAGCACAGGCTCCAGACGCGCAGGCTCAGTAACTGTGGCTCACGGGCCCAGTTGCTCCGCGGCATGTGGGATCTTCCCAGACCAGGGCTCGAACCCGTGTCCCCTGCACTGGCAGGCAGACTCTCAACCACGGCGCCACCAGGGAAGCCCCAACATGCTTTTTAAAATAAGCTTTTTAGTAACAGCATGAAAAGTGAATCATATGCCACTTCTTCAGAGGAAACTATACTCTCCCTAGCAATAAATTAAAGGAGTTTCTCATGTAACACTCTAAGTAGGCAGCAATGAAAACTATATAAACAATATCTTCAATATTTTTATTAAATAGTGAATTCCAATAATATTAAAATGTAATGTGGTGAAGATGATACACAATTTAGTAATGTGGTCCAAGGATGTAGCTTTCTGGTCTTGTGGTCTTATCAAGGTCAGGATTTAGATTACTAGGGAAGTGAATAGATTATTTTAATTTTATACGACCTGCTGTATTTATCACTTGTCTCAGCTTGGCTCTTGGTAAGAAGTGGATGCAGTTTTTCTTCATTCAGCAAGTATTTTGTTACCACCTGCAATGAGTCAGGCATCCTAATGGATCAGGCACTGGAGATTTAGTACTCAACAAGACTGACAAGGTCCCTGCTCTCAGAGAGCATACATTCTATAGTGGGAGATAGATGATAAAAAGAATAATTTCAGATTGCTATAAATTCTGTAATAGATATAGAACTATTCAGTTTCCTTTCTTTTTCTTGTGTCACGCTAATCTGTGATTTTCAAGAAAATTTTCCAGTTCACCTAAGTTGTCGTATTTATTGGGATAAGGTTATTCCAAATATACTTTCTTTTTAATGCTAGTAGGACCTATACTAATGTCCCCCTTTTCACTTCTGATACTTTTGAATAACAGTAATTTGTATTCTCTTTCTCTCTGTTATGAGCAGTCTACCTAGGAGTTTATCAATTTTATCTATCTTCTCCTAGAACCAACTTTTGGCACTGTTGATTTTCTTTATTGCACATCTATTTTCTACTTCATTGATTTCTGTTCTTTCCTTTATTATACCCTCCTTCCACTTTGTGTAGGAATATATGCTGTTATATTTCTAGATGGAAGCTTAGAGCATTGATTTTTCAACCTTGCTCCCTTCCCAGCATATGCATTTAAAGATAAAAATTGTTCTGCATCCCAGAAGTTTTGACGTATTGAACTTTCAATATTGTTCAGCTCAAATACCTTTTAATTTTCAGTGTGACTTTTTTGACCCCTGGGTTCTTCAGAAGTAGGTGCCCAATTTACAAACATATCTTTCTTTCTTGTTCTCTAGTTTAATTCTATTTCTATGAGAGGTGCCTTTACAGCCCAGGATATAGTCCACTGTTGTTGGGTGTAGTGTTCCACGTAAGTCAGGTAGATTAACTTGATTAATCATGTTATTCAAATCTTCCATATCTTCACTGATATTTTTTGTCTGCCTGTTTGATCATCACTGAGAGAGGTGTTTTGAGATCTCCCACTATGAATGTAGATTTGTCTGTTTTTTAGTTTTGTCAGTTTTTGCTTTATGTATTTTGAAGCCATGTTAACAAGTGTGTTTAGGATTATAAATCTTCCTGTGGAACTTACCCTTTTATCATTATGAAATGTTCCTCCTTATATCTTGCAATAATTTTTGCCTTAAAGTTAGTTTTGTCTGATATTAATATATAATCACAACAGATTTCTTTTGGTTAGTAGTTGAGTGATACATCTTTATGCATCATTTTACTTTCAACCTAACTGTATCCTTATATTTAAAGTATGTCTCTTTTAAATGCATTATAGTTGTTTCTTTCTTTTTTCTTTTTTTTTTTTCGCTGTTGTTCTTAAATCAAATTTGAGAAATCTTTTTTATTTGGAGTGTTTAGGTCATTTACATTTAATGTAGTAACTGGTAGTTGTGCTTATGTCTTACCATCCTGCTATTTATTTTCTATTTATTCCATATCTTCTTTGTTCCATTAATCCTCCATTCCCTCCTTTTTTTTGATTAATTTAGTATTACATTTTATCATCTATTAACACTTTAGTAATACTTTTTATGTTATGCTTTTAGTAGTTCCCTAGAGGTGACAATCCACATCCTTGGCTTTTACAGTCTACCTTAAATTTGTACTTTACCACTTCCTGAACAAGGAAAGAAACGTAGAGCAGTGTAAATATTTAATAGTTTAGTTAATATCTTTTATATATAGTCAAATATTTACCCTTTCTGATGATGTTCCTGCAGTTCAGTGCTTCCAACTGGAATCACTACTCTTCAGCCTGAATATGTTTAGTATTTTCTGTAATGCGGATCTGCTGGCAACCAATTCTGCCAGTTTTTGTTTGTATGAACACATCTTTCTTATACCTTTTCTTTTTCCTTTTATCACTCTAAAGATGTTGTTGCGTTATCTTTTGGCTTCCATAGTTTGTATTGCAAAGTCAGCTATCAATTGTATTGCTCCTTGGAAAGTAATGTATCTATTTCTTTCTGGCTGATTTTAAGATTTTCCTCTGTGTCTTTGGTTTCGACATTTAGGCTGTGCTTATTATTTTATCGTGTTTGAAGTTTGCTGAGCTTTTTGGATCTGTGGGTTAATGTTTTCAACAGTTTGGAATATTTTTGGCCTTATGTCTTCAAATATTTCTTGTGTTCTGTATTCTCTCTTTCCTCTTCCTGGGGCTACAGTGATACCTATGTTAGACCGTTTAACTATATGTCACATGTCTCTTACGCTCTGTTTTGTTTTTTCCCCTACCTTTTTCTCTCCCTGCTTCAGTTTTGATATTTTTCATTGACCTGTTTTCTTTATTTCACCAAATCTATCTTCTGCTGCGTCTAGTCTGCTATTAAACACATACAATGAATTCTTATTTTCAGGCATTGTATATTTTAGTTCTAGATTATTTGATTCTCTTTTTTTAGATTTCAACTCTCTGTTGAAATTGTTTCTCTTTTCATTCATTTGTCCATTTTTTTCTTGATTTTCTTCACCATATTTGTAATAATTATTTAAAGTCCTTGTCTACAAACTCCAACATCTGAATGATCTGTGAGGCAGGTCCTCTTGTCTGTTTTGCTCTTTTGTTTATTGGTCACATTTTCCTGACTCTTTGCATGTCTCATAATTCTTTATTGTATGCCATATATTTTGTATTTAAGAATTACTGAGACTGAAGATGATTTTATTTTCTCTCATAGAAGGCTTTCACTTTCCTCTATTAGCCAGAGAGGGTGAGAAGCTGATTACCTCAAAAACCACAACTGAGTTGAGTTGGTCTGGGTTTCAGTTTTTGTTTTTTTTTTTAATTACTTTATTTATTTTTAAAAATTTTTTATTTAATTTATTTTTTTATACAGCAGGTTCTTAATAGTCATCGATTTCATACACATCAGTGTATACATGTCAATCCTAATCTCCCAACTCATCCCACCACCACCCCACCCCACCCCCGCTTTCCCCCCTTGGTGTCCATACGTTTGTTCTCTACATCTGTGTCTCTATTTCTGCCCTGCAAACCAGTTCATCTGTACCATTTTTCTAGGTTCCACATATATGTGTTAACATACGATATTTGTTTTTCTCTTTCTGATTTACTTCACTCTTTATGACAGTCTCTAGATCCATCCACGTATCAACAAATGACCCAATGTCGTTCCTTTTTATGGCTGAGTAATATTCCATTGTATATAGGTACCACATCTTCTTTATCCATTCGTCTGTCGATGGGCATTTAGGTTGCTTCCATGACCTGGCTATTGTAAATAGTGCTGCAGTGAACATTGGCGTGCATGTGTCTTTTTGAATTATGGTTTTCTCTGGGTATATGCCCAGTAGTGGGATTGCTGGATCATATGGTAATTCTATTTTTAGCTTTTAAGGAACCTCTATACTGTTTTCCATAGAGGCTGTATCAATTTACATTCCCACCAACAGTGCAAGAGGGTTCCCTTTTCTCCACACCCTCTCCAGCATTTGTTGTTTGTAGATTTTCTGATGATGCCCATTCTAACTGGTGTGAGGTGATACCTCATTGTAGTTTTGATTTGCATTTCTCTAATAATTAGTGATGTTGAGCAGCTTTTCATGTGCTTCTTGGCCATCTGTATGTCTTCTTTGGAGAAATGTCTATTTAGGTCTTCTGCCCATTTTTTAATTGGGTTGTTTGTTTTTTTAATATTGAGCTGCATGAGCTGTTTATATATTTTGGAGATTGATCCTTTGTACGTTGATTCGTTTGCAAATATTTTCTCCCATTCTGAGGGCTGTCTTTTCGTCTTGTTTATGGTTTCCCTTGCTGTGCAGAAGCTTTGAAGTTTCATTAGGTCCCATTTGTTTATTTTTGTTTTTATTTCCATTACTCTAGGAGGTGGATCAAAAAAGATCTTGCTGTGATTTATGTCAAAGAGTGTACTTCCTATTTTTTCCTCTAAGAGTTTTATAGTGTCCGGTCTTACATTCAGGTCTCTAATCCATTTTGAGTTTATTTTTGTGTATGGTGTTAGGGAGTGTTCTAATTTCATTCTTTAACATGTAGCTGTCCAGTTTTCCCAGCACCACTTATTGAAGACACTCTGTTTTCTCCATTGTATATCCTTGCCTCCTTTGTCATAGATTAGTTGACCATAGGTGCGTGGGTTTATCTCTGGGCTTTCTATCTTGTTCCATTGATCTATGTTTCTGTTTTTGTGCCAGTACCATATTGTCTTGATTACTGTAGCTTTGTAGTATAGTCTGAAGTCAGGCAGTCTGATTCCTCTGGCTCCGTTTTTTTCCCTCAAGACTGCTTTGGCTATTTGGGGTGTTTTGTGTCTCCATTAAAATTTTAAGATTTTTTTGTTCTAGTTCTGTAAAAAATGCCATTGGTAATTTGATAGGGATTGCATTGAATCTGTAGATCGCTTTGGGTAGTATGGTCATTTTCACAATATTGATTCTTCCAATCCAAGAACACGGTATATCTCTCCATCTGTTGGTATCATCTTTAATTTCTTTCATCAGTGTTTATAGTTTTCTGCATACAGGTCTTTTGTCTCCCTAGGTAGGTTTCTTCCTAGGTATTTTATCCTTTTTGTTGCAATGGTACATGGGAATGTTTCCTTAATTTCTCTTTCAGATATTTCATCATTAGTGTATAGGAATGCAAGAGATTTCTGTGCATTAATTTTGTATCCTGCAACTTTATCAAATTCATTGATTAGCTCTAGTAGTTTTCTGGTGGCATCTTTAGGATTCTCTATGTATACTATCATGTCATCTGCAAACAGTGACAGTTTTACTTCTTCTTTTCCAATTTGGATTCCTTTTATTTCTTTTTCTTCTCTGATTGCCGTGGCTAGGACTTCCAAAATTATGTTGAATGATAGTGGTGAGAGTGGACATCCTTGTCTTCTTCCTGATCTTAGAGGAAATGCTTTCAGTTTTTCACCATTGAGAATGATGTTGGCTGTGGGTTTCTCATATATGGCCTGTATTATATTGAGGTAGGTTCCCTCTATGCCCACTTTCTGGAGAGTTTTTATCAGAAATTGGTGTTGAATTTTGTCAAAAGCTTTTTCTGCAACTATTGAGCTGATCATATGGTTTTTATTCTTCAATTTATTAATATGATGTATCACATTGATTGATTTGTGTATATTGAAAAATCCTTGCATCCCTGGGATAAATCCCACTTGATCATGGTGTATGATCCTTTTAATGTGTTGTGGGGTTCTGTTTGCTAGTATTTTGCTGAGGATTTTTGCATCTATATTCATCAGTGATATTGGTCTGTAATTTTCTTTTTTTGTATTATCTTTGTCTGGTTTTGGTATCAGGGTGATGGTGGCCTCATAGAATGAGTTTGGGAGTGTTCCTTCCTCCACATTGTTTTGGAAGAATTGGAGAAGGATGGGTGTTAGCTCTTCTCTAAATGTTTGATAGAATTCACCTGTGAAGCCATCTGGTCCTGGACTTTTGTTTGTTGGAAGATTTTTGATCACAGTTTCAATTTCATTACTTGTGATTGGTCTGTTCATATTTTCTATTTCTTCCTGGTTCAGTCTTGGAAGGTTATACCTTTCCACGAATTGTCCATTTCTTCTAGATTGTCCTTTTTATTGGCATAGAGTTGCTTGTAGTAGTCTCTTGGGATGCTTTGTATTTCTGTGGTGTCTGTTGTAACTTCTCCTTTTTCATTTCTAATTTTATTGATTTGAGTCCTCTCCCTCTTATTCTTGATGAGTCTGGCTAATAGTTTATCAATTTTGTTTATCTGCTCAAAGAACCAGCTTTTAGTTTCATTCATCGTTGCTATTGTTTTCTTTGTTTCTATTTCATTTATTTCTGCTCTGATCTTTATGATTTCTTTCCTTCTGCTAACTTTGGGTTTTGTTTGTTCTTCTTTCTCTAGTTCCTTTAGGTGTGAGGTTAGATTGTTTATTTGAGATTTTTCTTGTTTCTTGAGGTAGGCTTGTATAGCTATAAACTTCCCTCTTAGAACTGCTTTTCCTGCATCCCATAGGTTTTGGATTGTCGTGTTTTCATTGTCATTTGTCTCTAGGTATTTTTTGATTTCCTCTTTGATTTCTTCAGTGATCTCTTGGTTATTTAGTAACGTATTGTTTAGCCTCCATATGTTTGTGTTTTTTACGTTTTTTTCCCTGTAATTGATTTCTAATTTCATAGCATTGTGGTCAGAAAAGATGCTTGATATGATTTCAATTTTCTTAAATTTACCGAGGCTTGATTTCTGAACCAAGATGTGATCTATCCTGGAGAATGTTCCATGCGCACTTGAGAAGAAAGTGTAATCTGCTGTTTTTGGATGGAATGTCCTATAAATATCAATTAAATCTATCTGGTCTATTGTGTCATTTAAAGCTTCTGTTTCCTTATTTATTTTCATTTTGGATGATCTGTCCATTGGTGTAAGTGAGGTGTTAAAAGTCCCCCACTATTATTGTGTTACTGTCAATTTCCTCTTTCATAGCTGTTAGCAGTTGCCTTATGTATTGAAGTGCTCCTACGTTGGGTGCATATATATTTATAATTGTTATATCTTCTTCTTGGATTGATCCCTTGATCATTATGTAGTGTCTTTCCTTGTCTCTTGCAACATTCTTTATTTTAAAGTCTCTTTTATCTGATATGAGTATTGCTACTCCAGCTTTCTTTTGATTTCTACTTGCATGGAATATCTTTTTCCATCCCCTCACTTTCAGTCTGAATGTGTCCCTAGGTCTGAAGTGGGTCTCTTGTAGACAGCATATATATGGGTCTTGTTTTTGTATCCATTCAGCAAGCCTGTGTCTTTTGGTTGGAGCATTTAATCCATTCACGTTTAAGGTAATTATCGATATGTATGTTCCTATGACCATTTTCTAAATTGTTTTGGGTTTGTTTTTGTAGGTCCTTTTCTTCTCTTGTGTTTCCCAGTTAGAGAAGTTCCTTTAGCATTTGTTGTAGAGCTGGTTTGGTGGGGCTGAATTCTTTTAACTTTTGCTTGTCTGTAAAGCTTTTGATTTCTCCATCGAATCTGAATGAGATCCTTGCTGGGTAGAGTAATCTTGGTTGTAGGTTCTTCCCTTTCATTACTTTATGTATATCATGCCACTCCCTTGTGGCTTGTAGAGTTTCTGCTGAGAAATCAGCTGTTAACCTTATGGGAGTTCCCTTGTATGTTATTTGTCATTTTTCCCTTGATGGTTTCAATAATTTTTCTTTGTCTTTAATTTTTGCCAATTTGATTGCTATGTGTCTTGGCATGTTTCTCCTTGGGTTTATCCTGTTTGGGACTCTCTGTGCTTCCTGGACTTGGGTGGCTATTTCATTTCTCATGTTAGGGAAGTTTTCGACTATAATCTCTTCAACCTTTTTCTCGGGTCCTTCCTCTCTCTCTTCTCCTTCTGAGACCCCTATAATGCGAATGTTGTTGCATTTAATGTGGTCCCAGAGGTCTCTTAGGCCGTCTTCATTTCTTTTCATTCCTTTTTCTTTATTTTGTTCCACAACAGTGAATTCCACCATTCTGTCTTCCATGTCACTTATCAGTTCTTCTGCCTCAGTTATTCTGCTATTGATTTCTTCTAGTGTATTTTTCATTTCAGTTATTGTATTATTCATCTCTGTTTGTTTGTTCTTTAATTCTTCTAGGTCTTTGTTAAAAATTTCTTGCATCTTCTCGATCTTTGCCTCCATTCTTTTTCCGAGGTCCTGGATCATCTTCACTATCATCATTCTGAATTCTTTTCTGGAAGGTTGCCTATCTCCACTTCATTCCGTTGTTTTTCTGGAGTTTTATCTTGTTCCTTCATCTGGTACATAGCCCTCTGCCTTTTCATCTTGTCTGTCTTTCTGTGAATGTGTTTTTTGTTCCACAGGCTGCAGGATTGTAGTTCTTCTTGCTTCTGCTGTCTGCCCTCTGGTGGATGAGGCTATCTAAGAGGCTTGTGGAAGTTTCCTGATGGGAGGGACTGGTGGTGGGTAGAGCTGGCTGTTGCTCTGGTGGGCAGAGCTCAGTAAAACTTTAATCCGCTTGACTGCTGATGGGTGGGGCTGAGTTCCCTCCCTGTTGGTTGTTTGGCCTGAGGTGACCCAACACTGGAGCCTACCTGGGCTCTTTGATGGGGCTAATGGCACACTCCAGGGGTGCTCACGCCAAGGAGTACTTCCCAGAACTTCTGCTACCAGTGTCCTTGTCCCCACGGTGAAACAGAGTCACCCCCCGCCTCTGCAGGAGACCCTCCAACACTAGCAGGTATGTCTGGTTCAGTCTTCCCTGGGGTCACTGCTCCTTCCCCTGGGTCCCGATGCACACACTACTTTGTGTGTGCCCTCCAAGAGTGGAGTCTCTGTTTCCCCCAGTCCTGTCGAAGTCCTGCAGTCAAATCCCACTAACCTTAAAAGTCTGATTCTCTAGGAATTTCTCCTCCCCTTGCCGGAGCCCCAGGTTGGGGTCCCTGATGTGGGGCTCAGAACCTTCACTCCAGTGGGTGAACTTCTGCAGTATAAGTGTTTGCCAGTCTGTGAGTCACCCACCCACCAGTTATGGGATTTGATTTTATTGTGATTGCGCCCCTCCTGCCTTCTCATTGTGGCTTCTCCTTTGTCTTTGGATGTGGGGTATCTTTTTTGGTGAGTTCCAGTGTCTTCCTGTCGATGATTGTTCAGCAGCTAGTTGTGATTCTGGTGTTCTCACAAGAGGGAGTGAGAGCACATCCTTCTACTCCACCATCCTAGGTTTCAGTTTTATTTGACCCTGTCTACCTCTGTTTTGTTCCTGCTTCCTGGATGTGACCACCCTCATCTTTTGACTGAGAGCCAAGCAGGGCTCTATCTTATCCCTTAAATACTGTGGAAGATTTTATAACTGCCCTTTGGAGTTTTGAGTTTGACTCTTTACTCTCTTATATTATACAGCTCCAGACTTTGGAGGAGATTGCCATCTATTTGTTGCAGGCTCCTCCCTCAAGTAACACTTCACTCCTAAGTACTGCTGGACTTCATATTTCACTGCCATTCCAGCCATACCTCATCCCCAACTGCCCATATAGCCAGCATTCAACAAATGTCCTGTGGAGAAAACAGGCTGCACATTTGCGGTTCCTCCAGGTTTCACCCTGTCATGCCAGCCCATGCAACTATCGGGAAATCCACTTGCTTCTCTTTTCCCTGGTAGAGTTTCTCTGCCTATTCTGAGCCTACGCTTAATATTATGGTTGGAATCAGCAAATGCCCCTATAGCGACAAAAGCAATTCAGCTCTCCTTGGTAGGACACTTCCCTGTTTGGAATTTTATTTCAGTGATTTTGTTGTTGCTGTTGCTTCCATAGATCTCCAGCATCTATAAAAATATGTTTTTGATGTGTATCCTTTTTCCCACCTAGTTGTTGTAGCAGGAGTGATGGCTCCCACGTAGGCTATTACATCTTACTTGGAAACTCAGGTTTTCCCCTGACATTGACTATTCTTCTAATTTAAGCAGTTACATAGCTTTCCAACATTTGGAATACATTTTATTCCATATTCCATTTTATAATATTGTGGGAAACTTAGGAAGTACTTTTTCATCTTGTAACAATTATTCTTGTAACCAAATTTCTGGTTACATATTTAATGTTTTTTCTTAGTATAAACCCATAGGTATGGAAATCTTGTGTCAATAGGTATGCATTGCTTTTTTTAATATTTTACAATTTTTGATAGATATTGGCAAATTTCTGCCAAGAAATACTATACTAATGTACTTTTACAGTGTGTGAGAATTCCCACTTCCTTAAGACTTTCTCCTCAATACCCAGCTTATTATTATGGAGTGCTGTGAGCCATAAAAAATATAAATTATTAATTTATTGCATCTATATTTTGGTTAAAATATTTTTAAATGTATTGTTTATGGTAACAGAAAAACAGAGATAAGCCCAATTTTTCATTTTGGTTAGTTTGGCACATAGGAAGTACTTAGTCAATATTTATTGGTTGATTTGGTGTTATCTTGCTTTCTGCATCTTCCTTTGAATATGTTGAAGAGAAGTATTCCATGTTCTTTTCTTTCAGGAGAAATGAAATAATTTATTTGTTGAAAAATATTATGCATCTTGATATGAATTTGTAGAAAGTATAAAGTATTGGTAGAAAGAAAGGTATTAACTCCTTTCTTCTCCTATATCTTTTTTTACTGGGACCTTCTACTTGCCTCTGAACAAACACAAAGACCTTTGGGTCTTATATGAGTCTAAGACTTATAAATCATGTCTTTCCTTGATATGACCTACTTTGGATATCAGCAGTCTGGGTACATGCTTTTTCCATTTTAGATTTGGGAAACACCTGTTCTTCTGGAGAGATAAAAATGCTTTTTAATCAGCAGCAGTGATGCAGTTGGAAATATTTTTTTCTTATTTCACATACATAACTATTCGAGCCAACTAGTTAAGATTAATACTTATTTGATTTTTGTTTCCTTTCAGAGACACTTTTTTTGCTTAAAAAGTAAGACCCTTAAAAAGGGCACATGATTTTCAATATTCAGAAAAGATGTACTTTTCTTTTGAAGTTTACCTTACCATTTTAAATTATGGAAAACTTCAAGTGTATATAAAAGACAAGAATATACTCTAATGTACATTATTGTGCCGGCTGCCATTTTGGCAATTCCCATCTTTCAGTTTCACAGTTAATGATTTTAATAAAAATGCCTTTATCTTGGAATTTTAATGTGTTTTTCCCTAGGTATCCTTTTTTTTTTGTATCATTAAATGGTTATTCATTAGGTATTTAGTCTTTATATTTTCCTTGATCTGATTTTTTTTTTTTATAGAAGGCAATGGTAGATTTTTTTTAAATTTATTTATTTATTTTATTTTTGGCTGTGTTGGGTCTTCGTTTCTGTGCGAGGGCTTTCTCTACTTGAGGCAAGTGGGGGCCACTCTTCATCGCGGTGCGCGGGCCTCTCACTATCGCGGCCTCTCTTGTTGCGGAGCACAGGCTCCAGACGTGCAGGCTCAGTAGTTGTGGCTCACGGGCCCAGTTGCTCCGCGGCATGTGGGATCTTCCCAGACCAGGGCTCGAACCCATGTCCCCTGCATTGGCAGGCAGATTCTCAACCACTGCGCCACCAGGGAAGCCCCCCTTGATCTGATTTTTTTAAATAGCTATTTCATTTTTCATGTTTGGCTCAGTTTCTATTAGTCACTAGGGCATTTATTTTAATTTTGTTCTTCTTCATGCTCTTAAATGAAATAATATTGAATATTGTTGCCTGTTAAATGACATATGTGAGGAGACCCTTGAATGGAACCTAGGAAGTGTTACCTTGAAAATACAGTGGATGTACAAACACTGAAGTCTTTTCAAATGTTGAAACGTTTTTAAAGGTTGATACTCAGTTTCATGCATATTCAGAAAAGTGTTCTCATTCTCTTTGAGCCAAAATTAGTATGCACAGGCACAATCTCTGTTTTCCTTAATTTCTTGCTGTAATTGACATTCTTTATTGCATTTCTATATCACTCTTATGGAAGTGATTGTTTCAGTATGTTACCTAAATGATCTTCCTCATTGTTTTGTGTGTATATATATATATTTTTTTGCTTTGTGTATTTTTAAAGCTTTTAAAAACCACTTTAAAAATATGTACAGGCAGAGCTATAGTCTGGGATATCAGTTATTAGGGAACAAAAAAGGAGAAAAGCAAGATTAAGAGTCATTCCTAGAATTGGGAGGGAGACTGGCATTTCACAAGATGCTTCTGAATTGCTGGAATGGTAGGTAGGACCTAGGCTTTCCTCTGGTTTGTCTTCTTTATAAGACATACACACACATGAAGAAGATAGGCTTTTCTTGGCCGTGATTATTCACTTTTTATAATTTTCCATTTTGATATCCAGGCCCAAAGAGGTGTGGCAACTGTTCAGTCTAACCCAGTACCCCTAGAAAGACAAATGCATCAGCTTCTCTTCTCTAGGTTTTCTCTCCTATAAGTTAAGTCCCCAAATCCCCTAAAACATATGCACACCCAACAGGAGGTAGGTTTACCCTACCCATTTGCAAGTAACTCTGAAAATCAGTAAGCAGAAGCAGGATGACTGTGAAACTAATGAGGCTTAAAGCTTTGGGCTCCTCACTTGCAGCAGCCAGCCCTGCGAGAGGCCCGAGCAAATGTTTTCACATAATCATGTGTTTCTATATGATTAGCAAAAAATAAAGCATTGTAATGTAATCCGTCAAAAAATAAATAAATAAATAAATAAAATAAAAATATGTACAGGGTTCTTATCTTTAAATTTTCACTGTTTACACATGTTTGCGCACACACACATGCTCTCTGGAAGACTTTGAAGAGAGGATTTTTTTAAAGACTGGAGATGCTATGATGAGGCTGAGTTAAGTGGGGGGAATGCCATGTTGCTGAGGGTGAGGGTATACAGTCACTTAAGCATTAAATCCTAATAGCACACTAGATTCTGGGGTGAAGGCCAGTGGAATATTTTTACTTGCTCAGGCCTTGGAGTTATGCAAACAGAAGCTATTGCAAACTCAAAGTTTCATGACTGAAAAAGTAAACTTGTACATTTGTGTGTGTGTGTGTTTTTTTATAGGTTCAAAAAGGCATTTGAATCTGAGCCAACACTACAGTCAGGAATTAATTTTGCGGTCCTCCTCCTGGCATCTGGGCACCAGTTTGAATCTTCCTTTGAGCTCCGAAAAGTTGGTAATTATAGCTTGACGTTTTCCATGGAAATCAAGAAACTGTACCCAACGATACAAAGAAAAAGAATCTTTAATAGATAGTCCCTTTGCTTTCTGTCCCATCTGACTTCCTAAAAAACAAATTACATCTCCTTATTTAATGTTTCATATTGTTATGCAAAATCCTGACGTTGGGCTGTAATTCAGTTTTTAGTTTATTTTACCTGATATTTTTAATTCCAGCTCAAACTAGTATTAAAAATATAAATATGGGCTCTGCATTCAGCCCTCAACTGCCAAATAAGGTAGTGTTTTGTGGAACATCCGGGAAGTTTCCTATTTTAGATTGATTTTGCTTTCCTGGGGCTGAAAGAAAGAAAGAAAGAAAGGGAGGAAGGAAACTCTGATATTTCCTGTTTCTGTTTCTTGTACACCTGCCCCTATGATTGCAGTTTTGTTAGAGGTGGAGCCTCCCAAGCCCCTAGAACAACAGGTCAAGCAGAGGCAGTCTTGGCAGTGACTGGTCTCCTCAGAGACCGTCTCTGAATTGTAGCCATTGATAGAATGTGCTTTTTTCCCCTTTTATCAGTGGACATTGTCTCATATGCTGACCCTTCTTTGGAATTTTTGAAGATTAGGATATCTCAGTGAACAAATTTCGTGTGATTTCCTTGATTCTGGCTTTGATAACATTTTTTAAGGTTCTAGATATTGAATACTATCTAAGGTAATCAGATTTTGCTCTCTTTTGAGTGTCTAACCCCTCTCTTTCAGAGACCCTTTACAACTTTTGCAGGAGCTTTTACTACAGACATAGAAATAGTTTGCCATATTTTCTGTACAGGAAAAAAATTTGATCTTAGTTAAGCTATGAATTGTAGAAGAAACTTTCCTTTTAAGATTTTTTTTTTTTTTAATTTATTTTTGGCTGTGTTGGGTCTTCATTGCTGCACGCGGGCTTTCTCTAGTTGCGGCGAGCGGCGGCTACCATTCGTTGCAGTGCGCGGGCTTCTCATTGCGGTGGCTTCTCTTGTTGCGGAGCACAGGCTCTAGGCACGCGGGCTTCAATAGTTGTGGCACGCGGGCTCAGTAATTGTAGCTCGCGGGCTCTAGAGTGTAGGCTCAACAGTTGTGGCGCACGGGCTTAGTTACTCCGTGGCATGTGGGATCTTCCCAGACCAGGGCTCGAACCCGTGTCCCCTGCATTGGCAGGCAGATTCTTAGCCGCTGCACCACCAGGGAAGTCCCTCCTTTTAAGATTTTTAACTGGAGAAATGTTTTGTTTAATTTGTCATAAGAAAAAATGAGCCCTGGATTTTTTTTTTTTACATTATTTGGGAAAGACTAATAAAATGGCCTTATATGATGTTCTGGGAAATCTTTGAGGCAAGTGAAGTTTGAGTATTAAGTACTTTTTAAAAGACGCAGACTAAAAGAATGATACAATGCTTGTTGCTGCTGGATTGTAATGGTATTCAATGCACAAAGTTTTATTTGAAATAACATTTTTAGTTGGAAAATGAAATCAGAAAAATATACACTTTTCATAAAATGTATTTTATTATAAATAATTATTTATTATAATTAAATTTTAATTATAATAAAATTCTGCTTCTAAGGTTATTTAAAAAACTCTACACTAGCCAAAACTCCTTATGCATCAGTGATCTAAAAATGATTTGTATTGCTCTGTTGTTGAACTTGAGGTTGAAGCATGCAGATCATCACAGAATTTGACACTGATTTGCATGTGTAGGTAGAGCACTAACATAGTGGTTTGAAATGTACCTATTCTAAATTCTCATTTTTAAGTTAAATGTAGATTAAGATGGTCATAGATCTTAAATGTTCTCACCACAAAAAAGAAATGGAAATTATATGACATGTTGGAGGTGTGAGCTAAGGCTACAGTGTGATCATTTTGCCAGATATAAGTGTATTGAATCAACACATTGTACACCTTAAACTTACACAATGCTATGTCAATTATACCTTTCAAAAGCTGGGGGAAAGAAAAAGGATGGTCAGCACTCTGAGGTTTGAGGAACTGTGATTAATGTAACTTTGTAAAGGAAACACACTTCAATTTTTTCTAAGAGCTCATTCATAATACATGTTGAACAAGCATTTGAAAGCATATGAAGTTGAATTTTTAATTTTGGAAATTGCAAAACATACACAGACTTAAAATCTGACTTGACAATGAATTTTTAGTTCCCATAAGAGCTAAGTTTTAGGCTTCTAAAATACTGTGATATACACTCTAAATTATATGTCCTTAAAAACTAAAAGGCATGGGGGCTTCCCTGGTGGTGCAGTGGTTGAGAATCCGCCTGCCAATGCAGGGGACACGGGTTCGAGCCCTGGTCTGGGAAGATCCCACATGCCGCGGAGCAGCTGGGCCCGTGAGCCACAATTACTGAGCCTGCGCGTCTGGAGCCTATGCTCCGCAACAAGAGAGGCCGCGATAGTGAGAGGCCCGCGCACCGCGATGAAGAGTGGCCCCCGCTCACCGCAACTAGAGAAAGCCCTCGCACAGAAACGAAGACCCAACACAGCCAAAAATAAATAAATAAATAAATAAATTAAAAAAAAAAAACTAAAAGGCAATTAAAACTCACTAATTTAGATTCTACTCAATCACAAATTATGCTAATCAATATAGGTTGACCTAAAGTTAATATTTATATGGTAAAATAGAGTTAAAGGGATTTTCAAGGAAAACAGTTGACTAAATAAATGAATATTTTAATATAATAATTTTATTAATTAATAGTATATAATAAACAACAAGATTAATAACATATTTGGCATATTTTTAAATATCAGTTGCATTCTCTTTTTAATCAAAATTTTTAGTAATTTATATCTTCTCCCACTTTTTTTTATTATTGGTCCCCTGCAAATATACAAATTAATCTGAGTTCCTGAGTTCTGATAGTAATCAGACTTTAATTTATAAAATCTTTTCTTTAGATGTATTTTGAAATTTGATTTATTCATAAAGGATAAACAATTAAAGATTAAGATGTCATAAGATGATCACTAAATCTGAGGCTTTCCAAATATATTATCTTAACTTTAAGAACTCTAATGTAAGAACAGTTCTTAACTGTCATAATCTGTTGCCCAAAGACTCTTAATTCTAGTTGTGTGTTTGTTTGAGGTTATGACTAATTACTTCATGATCTGTGTTTTAATTTCCCAGTTTTTGAATAATCACTGATGTTTGGACTATTTAGAACTAGGATTTAAAAACACAGAACCGCTTCTTACATCTTTATCCTTTTTTCCGCTTCACAAGCCTTAAAATTAATATTCAAACTTTGGCTAAATAAAAGATGATTCTCCCATCTTCTGTGGAATTTTTCAACCATGAGACACTTTATGAGATGATGATGTAATAAAAGAACAGTGTGATTGGAATTGAGACAAACCACTATTTGAATCTTATTTTCAGGGAGCTATTAAAATAAAATTTGTATTACTGAACATAAAAATCCATGAGTCTAAAAGGATAATCAAGAAAAAGAAATCAAAACTAAAACAAAACGCATCACCAACCACAAAACAACTCACTTGCCATCTGTGGAAGTGACCAAATTCTTAGAAAATTGACAATTATAAGGAAAAAAATTCAGTACTTTCCCTTCCTTTTAAAGGGATACTATAATTCATCCAGTTGAGGAGGTAAAGCTCTTCTTAAGACATGCTACATACTAACTGTATATTCTTCAGGAGAATGTATTCTTCAAAATAATGCTAGCTAATAAAGTAGAAGGAATGATAAAATTGATAATGCTAGTGATATTAAAATAATGATTCTGACAAGGATCATCAATTAGAACTAAAACCATTAATATGCTTATTTTTTTAAATTTTCATTTGCCATATTTACATGATACCAAAGCTCACCCACAGATTGCTTGTTAATCACAAAGGAACAGACGTTCCCATACAGTTCATTGTGTATAGCCCCTCCAGGAATCCAGCTGTCAGTGAGCCAACCAGCATCCCTAATGGTGGGATGGCTGGATGTGTGCCACCTGATATGGTGAATGTGAAATAAGCAGCATCTCCTGTGAAACAGTCTTGCCAAAAACGTTTAACCCGAATCTTAAGATCTAACAGTGGGTTAATAGGAATCACGTTGACTAGAAAAATAAGTCAGACAACACCAGGAAGTGCCATCAGACAGATCCAGAATGTGAAGACCTTCTACAAGACTCCCCTCTTGGTCTCTTCAAAAAGTCAGTGTCATGGAAAACAGTGGGGGTGGATTGGTTAGGTTAAAAGAGATTTAGAGACATAAAAAAACAAATGCAATTAATGATTCTTGTTTGGATTCTGGTTTGAGGGGGGGAAAAAAAGCTATAGGAGATATTTGGGGAACAATTGGGGAATTTGAATCAGTACCAGATATTAGATAATATGAGGGACTTATTATATTTGTTAGGTGCGATAATCAAAAGGGATATGTAGGAGAATTTTTAAACGTACATGATGCAGTATTTAAGGGTGAAATGTCATGATATCTGTAATTTAATTTGAAGTGGTTCAGCAAAAATATTCAGGGAAATGAAGCAATAGTAAAATGTTAGCAGTCGTTGAAAATGTGGTCATTCATTATAGTATTTTTTCTGCTTTCATGTATGCTTGGAATTCTTCACAATGGAAAGTTAAAATGAAAAGAAGCTAGTCTCCACCAGGGCTGTGAGACCTTCAACAAGTTACTCAACATCTCTCAGCTTTTTTTCCCCCTCATTGCAAAAAGGATATAATCTCTAACTCATTGTGGTGTTGTTTGGATTTGCAGTGTGCCATGAATAGTGCTAGGCATGTAATGAGTGTTCCGTGGAGGCTCCATTTGCTACCTTTCTTTGTTAAAACAGCCTTGAATCTAATAGCAACTGCAAGATGTAAAAACTATGATAGAAACTAAAGTATTAAAAAATCTTCTTAGAAGTCAGCCAGTTCTAATTAGAGCATTGTCAACATTTAAATTGCCTAAACAGATGATTGAATCAAAGACCTGGTATTTAAAACAGCAATGACATACTGTTAATTGCTTATAAATTTAGCCAAACTTTCTTTTTTTTTTTATCCATTTTATACACATCAGTGTATACATGTCAATCCCAATCGCCCAATTCATCACACCACCACCCCCAACCCCCCGCCGCTTTCCCCCTTTGGTGTCCATACGTTTGTTCTCTACATCTGTGTCTCAATTTCTGCCCTGCAAACTGGTTCATCTGTACCATTTTTCTGGGTTCCACATATATGCGTTAATATGCAATATTTGTTTTTCTCTTTCTGACTTACTTCACTCTGTATGACAGTCTCTAGATTTATCCACGTCTCTACAAATGACCCAATTTCGTTCCTTTTTATGGCTGAGTAATATTCCATTGTATATATGTACCACATCTTCTTTATCCATTCGTCTGTCGATGGGCATTTAGGTTGCTTCCATGACCTGGCTATTGTAAATAGTGCTGCAGTGAACATTGGCGTGCATGTGTCTTTTTGAATTATGGTTTTCTCTGGGTATATGCCCAGTAGTAGGATTGCTGGGTCATATGATAACTCTATTTTTAGTTTTTTAAGGAACCTCCATACTGTTCTCCATAGTGGCTGTATCAATTTATGTTCCCACCAACAGTGCAAGAGGGTTCCATTTTTTCCACACCCTCTACAGCATTGTTGTTTGTAGATTTTCTGATGATGCCCATTCTAACTGGTGTAAGGTGGTACCTCATTGTAGTTTTGATTTGCCTTTCTCTAATGATTAGTGATGTTGAGCAGGTTTTCATGTGCTTCTTGGCCATCTGTATGTCCTCTTTGGAGAAATGTCTATTTAAGTCTTCTGCCCATGTTTTTTTTTTTGTTTTTTTGTTTTTAATTTATTTTAATTTATTTATTTTTGGCTGTGTTGGGTCTTCGTTGCTGCGTGGGCTTTCTCTAGTTGCGGCGAGCAGGGGCTACTCTTTGGTTCGCGGGCTTCTCATTGAGGTGGCTTCTCTTGTTGTGGAGCACGGGCTCTAGGCACGCAGGCTTCAGTAGTTGTGGCTCGCAGGCTCCAAAGCGCAGGCTCAGTAGCTGTGGTGCACGGGCTTAGTTGCTCCACGGCATGTGGGATCTTCCCGGACCAGGGCTTGAAGCTGTGTCCCCTGCATTGGCAGGCGGATTCTTAACCACTGCGCCACCAGGGAAGCCCTGCCCATGTTTTTGATTGGGTTGTTTGTTTTTTTAATATTGAGCTGCATGAGCTGTTTATATATTTTGGAGATTAATCCTTTGTCTGTTGATTCGTTTACATATTTTTTTTCCCATTCTGAGGGTTGTCTTTTCATCTTGTTTGTAGTTTCCTTTGCTTTGCAAAAGCTTTGAAGTTTCATTAGGTCCCATTTGTTTATTTTTGTTTTTATTTCCGTTACTCTAGGAGGTGGATCAAAAAAGATCTTGCTGTGATTTTTGTCAAAGAGTGTTCTTCCTATGTTTTCCTCTAAGAGTTTTATAGTGTCCGGTCTTACATTCAGGTCTCTAATCCATTTTGAGTTTATTTTTGTGTATGGTGTTAGGGAGTGTTCTAATTTCATTCTTTAACATGTAGCTGTCCAGTTTTCCCAGCACCACTTATTGAAGAGACCGTCTTTTCTCCATTGTATATCCTTGCCTCCTTTGTCATAGATTAGTTGACCATAGGTGCGTGGGTTTATCTCTGGGCTTTCTATCCTGTCCCATTGATCTATATTTCTGTTTTTGTGCCAGTACCATACTGTCTTGATTACTGTAGCTTTGTAGTATAGTCTGAAGTCAGGGAGTCTGATTCCTGCAGCTCCATTTTTTTCCCTCAAGACTGCTTTGGCTATTTGGGGTCTTTTGTGTCTCCATACGAATTTTAAGATTTTTTTGTTCTAGTTCTGTAAAAAATGCCATTGGTAATTTGATAGGGATTGCATTGAATCTGTAGATTGCTTTGGGTAGTATAGTCATTTTCACAATATTGATTCTTCCAATCCAAGAACATGGTATATCTCTCCATCTGTTGGTATCATCTTTAATTTCTTTCATCAGTGTTTATAATTTTCTGCATACAGGTCCTTTGTCTCCCTAGGTAGGTTTCTTCCTAGGTATTTTATCCTATTTGTTGCAGTGGAACATGGGAGTGTTTCCTTAATTTCTCTTTCAAATTTTTCATCATTCCTGTATAGGAATGCAAGAGATTTCTGTGCGTTAATTTTGTATCCTGCAACTTTACCTAAATTCATTGATTAGCTCTAGTAGTTTTCTGGTGGCATCTTTAGGATTCTCTATGTATACTATCATGTCATCTGCAAACAGTGACAGTTTTACTTTTTCTTTTCCAATATGTATTCCTTTTATTTCTTTTTCTTCTCTGATTGCTGTGGCTAAGACTTCCAAAACTATGTTGAATAATAGTGGCGAGAGTGGACATCCTTGCCTTGTTCCTGATCTTAGAAGAAATGCTTTCAGTTTTTCACCATTGAGAATGATGTTTGCTATGGATTTGTTGTATATGGCTTTTATTATGTTGAGGTAGGTTCCCTCTATGCCCACTTTCTGGATAGTTTTTATCAAAAATGGGTGTTGAATTTTGTCAAAAGCTTTTTTTACATCTATTGAGCTGATCATATGGTTTTTATTCTTCAGTTTGTTAATATACTATATCACATTGATTGATTTGCATATATTGAAGAATTCTTGCATCCCTGGGTTAAATCCCACTTGATCATGGTATGTGATACTTTTAATGTGTTATTGGATTCTCTTTGCTAGTATTTTGTTGAGGATTTTTCGTCTGTATTCATCAGTAATATTGGTGTGTAATTTTCTATTTTTGTAGTATCTTTGTCTGGTTTTGGTATCAGGGTGATGGTGGCCTCGTAGAATGAGTTTGGGAGTGTTCCTTCCTCCACAATTTTTTGGAAGAGTTTGAGAAGGATGGGTGTTAGCTCTTCTCTAAATGTTTGATAGAATTCACCTGTGAAGCCATCTGGTCCTGGACTTTTGTTTGTTGGAAGATTTTTGATCACAGTTTCAATTTCATTACTTGTGATTGGTCTGTTCATATTTTCTATTTCTTCCTGGTTCAGTCGTGGAAGGTTATACCTTTCTACGAATTTGTCCATTTTTTCTAGGTTGTCCATTTTATTGGCATAGAGTTGCTTGTAGTAGTCTCTTGGGATGCTTTGTATTTCTGCGGTGTCTGTTGTCGCTTCTCCTTTTTCATTTCTAATTTTATTGATTTGAGTCCTCTCCCACTTTTTCTTGATGAGTCTGGCTAATGGTTTATCAATTTTGTTTATCTTCTCAAACAACCAACTTTTAGTTTCAATCATCTTTGCTATTGTTTTCTTTGTTTCTATTTCATTTATTTCTGCTCTGATCTTTATGATTTCTTTCCTTCTGCTAACTTTGGGTTTTGTTTGTTCTTCTTTCTCAAGTTCCTTTAGGTGTGAGGTTAGATTGTTTGTTTGAAATTTTTCTTGCTTCTTGAGGTAGGCTTGTATAGCTATAATCTTCCTTCTTAGAACTGCTTTTACTGCATTCCATAGGTTTTGGGTCATCGTGTTTTCATTATCATTTGTCTCTAGGTATTTTTTGATTTCCTCTTTGATTTCTTCAGTAATCTCTTGGTTATTTAGTAATGTTTTGTTTATCCTCCATGTGTTTGTGTTTTTTACGTTTTTATCCCTGTAATTGATTTCTAATCTCATAGCATTGTGGTCAAAGAAGATACTTGATATGATTTCCATTTTCTTAAATTTACTGAGGCTTGATTTGTGACCCAAGATGTGATCTATCCTGGAGAATGTTCCATGCGCACTTGAGAAGAAAGTGTAATCTGCTGTTTTTGGATGGAATGTCCTATAAATATCAGTTAAATCTATCTGGTCTATTGTGTCATTTAAAGCTTGTGTTTCCTTATTAACTTTCTGTTTGGATGATCTGTCCACTGGTGTTTAGTGTGGTGTTAAAGTCCCCCACTATTATTGTGTTACTGTCAATTTCCTCTTTTATAGCTGTTACCAGTTGCCTTATGTATTGAGGTACTCCTACGTTGGGTGCATATATATTTATAATTGCTATATCTTCTTCTTGGATTGATCCCTTGATCATTATGTAGTGTCTTTCCTTGTCTCTTGCAACATTCTTTATTTTAAAGTCTCTTTTATCTGATATGAGTATTGCTACTCCAGCTTTCTTTTGATTTCTACTTGCATGGAATATCTTTTTCCATCCCCTCACTTTCAGTCTGAATGTGTCCCTAGGTCTGAAGTGGGTCTCTTGTAGACAGCATATATATGGGTCTTGTTTTTGTATCCATTCAGCAAGCCTGTGTCTTTTGGTTGGAGCATTTAATCCATTCACGTTTAAGGTAATTATCGATATGTATGTTCCTATGACCATTTTCTAAATTGTTTTGGGTTTGTTTTTGTAGGTCCTTTTCTTCTCTTGTGTTTCCCAGTTAGAGAAGTTCCTTTAGCATTTGTTGTAGAGCTGGTTTGGTGGGACTGATTTCTTTTAGCTTTTGCTTGTCTGTAAAGCTTTTGATTTCTCCATCGAATCTGAATGAGATCCTTGCCGGGTAGAGTAATCTTGGTTGTAGGTTCTTCTCTTTCATCACTTTATGTATATCATGCCACTCCCTTGTGGCTTGTAGAGTTTCTGCTGAGAAATCAGCTGTTAACCTTATGGGAGTTCTCTTGTATGTTATTTGTCTTTTTTCCCTTGATGGTTTCAATAATTTTTCTTTGTCTTTAATTTTTGCCAATTTGATTGCTATGTGTCTCGGTGTGTTTCTCCTGGGTTTATCCTGTTTGGGACTCTCTGTGCTTCCTGGACTTGGGTGGCTATTTCCTTTCCCATGTTAGGGAAGTTTTTGACTATAATCTCTTCAACCTTTTTCTCGGGTCCTTCCTCTCTGTCTCCTCCTTCTGGGACCCGTATAATGCAAACGTTGCGTTTAACGTTGTCCCAGAGGTCTCTTAGGCTGTCTTCATTTCTTTTCATTCTTTTTTCTTTATTCTGTTCCGCAACAGTGAATTCCACCGTTCTGTCTTCCAGGTCACTTATACATTCTTCTGCCTCAGTTATTCTGCTATTGATTCCTTCTAGTGTATTTTTCATTTCAGTTATTGTGTTGTTCATCTCAGTTTGTTTCTCCTTTAATTCTTCTAGATCTTTGTTAAAGATGTCTTGCATCTTCTCGATCTTTGCCGCCATTCTTTTTCTGAGGTCCTGGATCATCTTCACTATCATTATTCTGAATTCTTTTTCTGGAAGGTTGCCTATCTCCACTTCATTCGGTTGTTTTTCTGGGGTTTTATCTTGTTCCTTCATCTGGTACAGAGCCCTCTGCTTTTTCATCTTGTCCGTCTTTCTGTGAATGTGTTTTTTGTTCCACAGGCTGCAGGATTGTAGTTATTCTTGCTTCTGCTGTCTGCCCTCCAAACCTTTTTAAATAGTGAAAAATATCTAGATGGTAAGAACTTGGTAAAATGATATAATCATCCATCAGCAATAGTCCTTTAATAATTTGGCCCTAGAGATCAAGAACCTTAATAGTGCTCTACCTGGGACCAAGTATAACACTACCTCTGAGACTCTATCCTATGGAAATAATCCTAAATATGGAACAAATTTTATGCAGTACGATGTTTATTCCTGTATTCCTTGGAAGGGTGGGTAGAGAGGGGTTGGAGAGAGAGAGATACTAAATATAAAAAATTAGAGCCATGTTCTTAACTCCAAACTTAAAAGATTACTATCTGCATGTAGAAACAGGTTTCATACATCATGTGGAAAAAACATAAGAGCTAATTCATAAAAGATATACAGACACATGAAAAGACAGTCCATGTCAGTGGTTTAAAAAGGGCAATGTTTCCTTTTTCCTCCATCAGATTGGCAAAGATGAAAGGACATGATAGTGTCTATAATATCAGCACTTAAAATGGGCATATCTTCTGTCCCCAACAAGTCCAAGTTTAAGACTTTATTACAAAGAAATAATTGAACAAGTGCACAAAGCGACATGTATAAGAATGTTTATAGTAATAAAAAGCAGGCACCGTCTGCATTTGGGTAAATTAAAATGACCCATCCATATACTAAAATACTATTTGCCATTTAAAAAATAAAGCATTTTGTCCAAATGCTGAATGGCTTAGGGTAACAATCATGTGACAAATTTATGCCAAGGCTAACATTAATATCACTCTCATAGAATGAACTTCTGGCAAGCATAAATAAATCTGAAATTTTATTTTAAAACTAATATTGTAATTTTACTATTAAACACTTTCATAGTCCCTATTTAAATGTTTAAATGGTTTGGCGCTAGATCAGTCCTGCATTCATTGTTCCCAAGTATGACACAAATAAGAGATATTCATTTTCAACTGAGGTTGATAGAGACACATATTTTTAGTATCTGATTTTCCCCCTGCACTTTCTTCTTCCATTTGTATTTGTTGTATTTTTTATGTCCAGATAGGAGATCATGGATGTTGTTGCATACACATGTGTAATTTTTTTCATCTCATGAAATTTTAAGGTGGCAAAGCTGTTCTTTTTAATTTATCATCACAAAATGTGAAGAATTCCCAGATGGACTTTTTCCTAAAAATTTCTTGGCTTAAGTGGAATTATATGATAAAAAGCAGCATAAAGTTTTTTTTTTTTAGAATTTCACTTTTATTTATTTATTTATTTATTTATTTATTTATTTTTGGCTGTGTTGGGTCTTCGTTTCTGTGCGAGGGCTTTCTCTAGTTGCGTCAAGCGGGGGCCACTCTTCATCGCGGTGCACGGGCCTCTCACTATCGCGGCCTCTCTTGTTGCGGAGCACAGGCTCCAGACACGCAGGCTCAGTAGTTGTGGCACATGGGCCCAGCCCCTCCACGGCATGTGGGATCCTCGCAGACCAGGGCTCGAACCCGTGTCACCTGCACTGGCAGGCAGATTCTCAACCACTGTGCCACCAGGGAAGCCCAGCATAAAGTTTTTTAAAGGTTGTTTTGTTTTGTTAAAGTATAATTTTCAAAAAAGATAAATTTATGACTCTCCGAAAATATAAAATATGATTCTGTTTAATTCAGTTAACATGGAAACAGTAAGAGGCTATGTCCCGTTTAAAGTTTATTTAAGAAGCTAGGGTATTCATAATTGAAGAAAGAAATGTTAGAGTCAGATATCTGAGTTTGATTGTTTTAAAAAGCTTGTTTATGTCCAACACGTTATAAATCTTAGGGATTCACTGTTTCACTAGGCAGAACTTATTTACATCTCTCCTGAACAAAAACATATTATACAAGTTAACAGGTAAACTTCTGTAAGATCGTTAATAAATAGTGAGATGAACTAGCTACACTTTCCGTAGGCAGTCCTTGAGTGGGCTTATGCCTCCATATGATATTGAAATGACATGTTCCACATTTTTACCTTACTCCCAAATCTCAGATAACTTTCTTGACATTTAGTAACTTTCCTGTCATATGTTATGGATGTTAGTGGCAATTCTATGGAGATATATTTTTTTTAAGCAAACAAATCCTTCCAAATGCAAAAATAATACAAGGCAGAGTAGAGATAAAAAGTTAGAATGAAATGCAAAGAACCCAGAAGTAACAAAGCAATGTTAAAAATGAACAAAGTTGGAGGATTTACATGACCTGATTTCAAGTCTTGTTACAAAGCCATAGTATTCAAGACAGTGTTATTTGTCAGTTTCCTTATTTCTTTAACTTTCTAAGTGTATAATAACTGTTTTTGCATATAAAATTATTAATTATTATAGCAGTTTACTCTTGCAAACTATATATACTGTATACATTTATACTTCAACTGATGGATAGAATTTCAGCACATTTCCCTTTAAAGTAACTAAAGAATCCATGATGTAGTAAGGGAAAGAAGGAGGTTACACAGCAAGAGATTGAGTGTTATCACCTTTTAATTTATGCATATATGCATATATAAAAATTCTAGAATGATGTACATCAGTGTGACACTGGCAGTTATTTTGTGGTTTTCAAATTGAGGGAAATTTTCACTTGCTTCTGTGTACCTTTCTGATTTGTCCACTTTTTTTTTTTTTTTTTTTTTTTACAGTGAACTTAAGCCCTTTTTAGAATCAGAAACTTAACAAAACTATTTTAATCTGAAAGGAGGAATGAAAGCTTAGTTTTGCTTTTTAATAAAACGTCAGCTCTGCCTGCCTGCCATGTGTTGTAAAGTTATTCTTCCTATTCATCTTCTAGGGGTGAAGCTCAGTAGCCTTCTTGGTAAAAAGGGAAACTTGGAAAAGCTCCAGAGCTACTGGGAAGTTGGATTTTTCCTGGGAGCAAGTGTCCTGGCCAATGACCACTTGAGAGTCATTCAAGCATCTGAAAAGCTTTTTAAACTGAAGACACCTGCATGGTAATAGTAAATTGTTAGGTGTTTGTACAGTTATTTTTGATAAAAGCTCCTATCACTTGTTTCTAAATTGTTAAATCTGTTGAACTGACAATTAGGGGATTTTATTTGCTTAGAGAATAAAATGCAGAATCTAGAGGAAAAAGTGATTGATGCTCGTAAATAAAATGTGATATATGTAGGTTCTGATGACTTTGGACACAGGTGTGTCCACTGGCCACCAAGCTTAGCCTTTCCATCACACTGACCAACCTGCTAGCCTAGGTTGGCCAGTGTCACACACTTGAATCATGCAAAAGCCTCGAATTTTACACCTGCACTCTAATCAGCAGATTCACAAGCTTCCATCTCAGCCTTCCCAGCCTCTGCTCCAAACATGTGCCCTTTGTTTCCTTCATGATCTAATCTCACTTTTGGAATTCTCATTCTTGATTTTCACTTCTTGTTACTCAGGGTTTACTGACACATTTAGATGTTTCCTGTATTATGTGTGTTTTTCTAATTTCAAATTTTTCTTGAGATTACCCAAGTCTCATCACTATGGATGTGGTAATTGGAGAGATGAAAACAAAATTCCATCTGCATTTAGAACTGTTGTTTTAAATGCTAATTTTATCGTGCATCACATGTAATGATTGACCATTAGCTGAAAAGACTTTTAAAGGTTAACTGTGATATCAAGAAAGGCTCAGAGTGCTCAGAGCTCAGGCCACTGACTTCTTTTCATCAGAGGGACCATTTGAGGAAATTCCCACCATGGTAGACCTTCATGGCTTCTTAAAGCATTTCCTCACATTCAGATCTCCTTTATTAGCAAATCCTCCCCAGCATTGCTCCCATAGTGATCTTTCTAAAGTGCATGTTTGACCCTTCCCCTCCACTGAAATCTTTAAATCAGAGTAGTTTAATGGCTCCTCACAGCCTAAGGGATAAAGTCCACCTCCTTGGCGTGGCAAACAAGGTTTGCCTTTAGTCATTAAACCTCAGCCCTTGTCACACCCCTAGGTTTACACTGCTCTCTATTTACTCTGAATACGCCAGTTTCTGACGTCATGCCGTTGTGTCTCAGCACACACTGAGCGTCGTCTTCCAGCCCTCTTCTCCACCTGGGGAACACTCGCAAATCACATCAGCTCATAAATCACATGCTGGCCTAAACCCCTTCCCCACACCCAGAGAGACGATGGTGGATGTTGTTACATACACTGTGATTCTTTCATCTCCGGAAAGTTTCTTCTTTCGTGTTTCCGTCGTTCTTTAGTCATATCTCTATTGATACTGACTGTATGACTTTTGTTAGTCGTATCTCTGTGAGTTACAACTCCGTGGGCATTTATTTCATGGTGCTATAATACCTGTTACATTTCTGTCTCCTCAACACCGTGTGCAGCTTGAGGACAGGGCTGTACTGTCAGTAGCATGTCGACGGCAGGCGTTCAGCAAATGGCATGAAAATAACTGAACCAATAAATGCACACGTTACATGCAGCCAAGTTGGTTATTTCTTTATGACGACCATTCCGATGATGGCTGAAGAGGAGACTGAAGCATGGGTATAAAGAGCTTTGGTCTGAGGTGTCTTGGCCTCTGTTGACAAGAAAACAGACGTTATTTTATGCAATAGTAATAACAACCACAAAACAATGCTTTGTTTCCATTAACTTAATGTTAACTTCCATGTTTGTAGTTTACAAAGTGCTTGCTTACCCATTATCTCATATAATTATCTTGCTCCTCATTTTTTCCTGACTTCTTCCTTTGAGGCACTATCTGTCTTAAGGTTTGAGAATATTTGTATAATATATATGAGCTGAGTTACTTTAGAGCAAAATAACATCCCTTATGATCGGTCTACTTAGAAAAGCTTTCTCAAGGGAGCATATTTTAAAACAAATGCATTAACCACTTTCTTGAATAGAATAGACATTACTTTAAAAGTCATGTTTTAAGTAGATGTATTGTTCAGTCCAAGTTACTTAAGCTGTCTAAGCCTCAGTTTCCTCATCTTTACAGTGGAGGTAAAATGGCCTACTTTACTGAATTTTTATGAGATTTAAGTGAGATAACATGTGATATTACATGACATATAACAAATAATAAAGTTTAGTGTCTTGGCATGCATAATTATCAATGCCATATTTAAATTACATTTACAGAGTAAGACTGGGATAGATGGAACAGGTGGTTCTAAATTTGTCTATTATGTGTCTTATATCTTTTGATTTTTTTAGGTACCTCAAGTCTATTGTAGAGACAATTTTGATATATAAGCATTTTGTGAAACCGACTTCAGAACAGCCCGTGGCCAAGCAGGAACTTGTGGACTTCTGGATGGACTTCCTGGTTGAGTCCACAAAGACAGATGTCACTGTAGTTAGGTTTCCAGTAAGTACTCTTCACGTAACTCTAAGGACATTTATGTTTTGTTTCCTTTATTTAAAGAACATCTTGCACTTGTGATTGTGACTGTATTAATGTGCTGGTTTTCATGCCCTAAAATGAAGATGGTCATCTGGTTAATATATTTATTTTCTACAAATTGGTTTGCTTTAGCTTATTTTTAAAAATAACTTCTCACAATCAGAGAAATAAGATACATTTTCATGTTTTTGCCATGAAACTTGTTGGTTTCCTTTGATAAGTTGTAACATGTGCTTTCCCAAGAAAAGATTATCTCTTAGCTCAGGAAGTCAGAATATCTCTTCAGACCAGATGAATGGTTGTTTTTCATTCATACTACAGTTTTGTTGACATTGTCAACATCAATATCATCAACATTATTGTGGTGAAAAGTGTCAGGCTCACCTGTATTGTTACTCCATCACTACCACTTACTACCCATGTGGGTCAGAGTTAGATGTGGTGTCCCCAGTCACTTTTTACAGTGCTTTAGAGGATGGGAAATGATGCCTTATAGGTTCTGGTCTGCAACTCATTTTGGCTAGTCTCTATCAAATTTACACATTTAAATATATCACACACACACACACACATACACATACACTTTAAAAATATATTGTCCATCTCAGCTGGTGCCATCCCCATACTGATAGTTCTTGGAATACCATGCAAAGCAATATAGCTTTAGTATCCAATTCAAGAATTACTGGCAACTGACTGTGTACACAGATCTCTTCCCATGTCAAAGTGATGCCATAAATCTCTCTGTTTTGAGCTCTCTTTGTCTCAGTCTTTCATACTCAGAGGTGGTGACAACTCTCAATTTTTTTTTTTTCAATTCTTTTTATAAAATCTTGTTTTCTAGTTCTTGTTGGTAGGATCAAATGTTTCATTTAATTAAATCCATCACTGGCATTAACTCTCTTCCTTTACTCTTGCTTCCAGATGAAGCCATAAGCTCAGCAGGATCTTTAGTTGAAAAGCCTTTCAAACTAAAACACTTCACTCTATTTTCTAGCCTAGGTAATGTGTAGTCTAGTAAAATACTTATCTCAGAGTGAGCTGGCAGCTTGCCTTTAGCTGGTGCTCTGATGGTAGTAAACGTGGTAGTGAAAGAAGACAGCACAGAACTGAAGTATTTAATCAACTGTTGATGGACTAAGAAAGTTGGCTATGAGAGGAAACCACTCATATGAGAGGCAACCACTGAGCTAATTTAAATTACTTTACTGTCACAAGGTGAATGTAAAAAAAATAAAACCAGAAAATAATAAGAGAGAAGCTAGGAGAATATAGGTATATACTCCAGGAAAGAGAGGCTTTCTTAAGCAAGAAAGGGACCTATAAGCCCCAAAGGCAAACATTGACCAATTTGGTTTCATTAAAAATTCAAGTTTTTGTTCACCTTAAAAAAAAACCCACCATAAACATGGCAAATGCTAGATAGGGAGAGAATATTTAATACTAGTGCTGCAAAAGGATCAATTTGTTGAATATGCAAAAAAACAAAACAAACATAAACAAACAAAAACAACTCCTACAGACTGATAAGCAAGAGAAACAGAAAAATGGTCAAATCCTATGAAAAGGTAAGTAACCTCACTAGGTAGCCAAAAAATGCAAATTAACACAAGACACCATTGTACCTCTGCCATTTTGCATGTGTGCAAATATATGTGTAGGATAAATTCCCAGAAGTGGAATAGATTCATATTACATGTTGCCTTCTGTAGGGATGATATCAATTGACATTCCCACTGGCAATATATGAAACTACCTGCTTTCACAAAGTCTCTCCAAACAAGTGTATTTATCAGATTTGTACTTTTGCTAACTGTATAGATGAAAAATGGCATATTGGGATCGTTTGAGTTAGTATTTCTCTTATTATACGTGAGTTTATGCACATGATTAAGTTCATATGTTTAAAAGACCACTCAGTGATTTAAGAAAAAGAGAAGAATTTGTTGCCAACATTTAAAAATGAAGAGAGTTGAACCTTCTGTGCTGGCTGTGAGGGAGTAATTGGTCTTGATACTGCTATAAATTGCTGTAAAATCTGAGATAATCTCTTCTTGGGAAAGCACATTTTACAACTTATCAAAGGAAACCACCAAAATATATAAAACAACTGTTTGCAGGCATTAAACAGCAATCATGTGAGGGCTGCCATCCTTGAGAGGGGAGGTACTAGAGCTGAGTCCCACCTTCACCTGCTCTTTTTTCACTAAGATCATTTTTCTGGCTGCAGCCCAAGGAAGTGGCTTCTCCCTAGGCAGCACCGGCAGGGATCAGTGTTCAGGATCCTAAGACAGCTGGAATATGAGGGACAGGGTGTTGGAGAAGGGGGAGCCTTGAAGAGTGAGCCCCAGGATTCTGCCTGTGTATTTCCCTTGAGCCCTAGGGCACCTCCTCGATGGTGTGAACGAGGAGTAAGCACGTCCTGAATAAACACAAATTCCAGTCCCAATATTTGATTAAAATTGGGTTTTGGATGAAACCTACATGGCTTAAATAAACTTTATCAAGGTAAGTTCCCTTGCTGATTAGGAGATCAGGACCAGAAGTGGCAGAGAGCATCTTTTGGAAGGCTGACAAGTCTGCAGAGATTCCAGAGCATAAATAATGCAGGGATAAGATGTTAGACTTTGAGCCCAGACTGTGGTCCACAAAGCATCTAGTTGAGAGTATAGAGCCCATGCTTTACAAGTAAAGGCAAAACTAAAACAAAGCTGGAATAAAAGTATGCCTTGATAGGATCAAGATCATACACTGATAATTTAACTGTTATGTAGATGAAAAAAAAACCAAAAACAAAAAAACTTTGGAAAGATATTATCCTGAGCCTCTGCAAAGTGTCATTCAGATGTATTAAAGATTACTAGACATTCTAAGGAGCAGAAAAAAGTGACATAATAAGAGCTAAAACCAGCCAATAGAGGTATTCCCCAAGGTGATTCTCATGTTGTAGTTCCCAGGTAAGGACGTCACATAAGTATAATACGATTTTAAGGAAAATAAAGGAAAAGATGGACAAAATGGATGGAAAGGTGGAGTATTTCAGCTGAAAAATAAAGTTTATAAAACATCAAATGAAAAATAAGGAGAATTCACATAAAAATCCAGATCTTTAACTACTCTTGAAAAATTAAAGGGATGGGGAATTCGTAACTGCATTCTCCAAAAGCAGCAATCTCCTGAGCCAACTGGATGCTACCATTTAAGAGGTCAATTACAGTCCCATTCATCCTGCTTCACTCACTCACCTTTTCCACTAACTCCCTGAAATCACTGGAATTTGCTGCCCATGCTCTACTGCATAGAGAAAGGCAAGCTTCTAGTGCCTGTGGTTCTGCGTCAGTCACTATAACTCTTTGTGTCCTTAGAGTAGCAGCTTCTGTAGCTCACACTTGTGAAGGCTGCAATAGGTCTTGATTGGGATGATTACCTTATCCTTCTTTGGAAGTGGGTTTGACCAGATTACTTATATTAGAAAATATTTAGGGGAGATTGGGTCAAGATGGCAGAGTTGAAGGACGTGCAAGCACTCCCTCTTGCCAAAGCACAAGAATCACAATAAACTGCTGAACAATCATCAACAGGAAGACACTGGAACTCACCAAAAAAGATACCCCACATCCAAAGACAAAGGAGAAGCCACAATGAGATGGTAGGAGTGGCGCAATCACAATAAAATCAAATCCCATAACTCCTGGGTAGGTGACTCAAAAATGGAGAACAATTATACCACAGAAGCCCACCCACTGGAGTGAAGATTCTGAGCCCCATGTCAGGCTTCCCAACCTGGGGGTCCAGCAACAGGAGGAGGAGTTCCCAGATTCCTTTGAAGAACCAGTTAATGTAGGGATCTGAGTGTATGTATCATATTGAGAACTCTATAATGGACCACGTAACAAATAATGATACTGGTGTGAATATTATTGAGAAGTAATCTACTTTGAAGCTAAGTGTTAATTTAAGGGTTTAAAGGGTGATCCAATGTCAGTTTGAAATAACTATTTCTTGACATATATGGACAAATATTATTGTTGGAACTAGTCTGGTAATGAAAGCATATGAGACAGACTTCAGACTTTGAAGGCTAGCGGGATTTGATTGCAGGACTTCGACAGGACTGGGGAAAACAGAGACTCCACTCTTGGAGGGCACACAAAGTAGTGTGCGCATCAGGACCCAGGGGGAAGGAGCAGTGACCCCATAGGAGACTGAACCAGACCTACCTGCTAGTGTTGGAGGGTCTCCTGCAGAGTCAGGGGGTGGCTCTGTCTCACCATGAGGACAAGGACACTGGCAGCAGAAGTTCTGGGAAGTACTCCTTGGCAGGAGCCCTCCTCAAGGCTGCCATTAGCCCCACCAAAGAGCCTGTAGCCTCCAGTGCTGGGTTCCTCAGGCCAAACAATCAGCAGGGAGGGAACTCAGCCCCACCCATTAGCAGACAAGCAGATTAAAGGTTTACAGAGCTTTGCCCACCAGAGCAACACCCAGCTCTACCCACCACCAGTCCCTCCCATCAGGAAGCTTGCACAAGCCCCTTAGATAGCCTCATCCACCAGAGGGCACAGCAGAAGCAAGAAGAACTAGAGTCCTGCAGCCTGTTGAAAGAAAATCACATTCACAGAAAGATAGCCAATGAAAAGGCAGAAGACTATGTACCAGAGGAAGGAACAAGATAAAACCCCAGGAAAACAATTAAATGAAGTGGAGATAGGCAACCTTCCAGAAAAAGAATTCAGAATAATGATAGTGAAGATGATCCAGGACCTTGGAAAAAGAATGTAGGCAAAGGTCAAGCAGATGTAAGAAATGTTTAACAAAGACCTAGAAGAATTAAAGAACAAACACCTAGAAGAATTAAAGAGCAAACAGAGATGAAGAGTACAATAACTGACATGAAAAAGACACTAGAAGGAATCAGTAGCAGAGACAGAAGAACGGATAAGTGACCTGAGGCAGAAGAACGGATAAGTGACCTGGAAGACAGAATGGTAGAATTCACAGCTGCAGAACAGAATAAAGAAAAAAGAATGAAAAGAAATGAAGACAGCCTGAGACCTCTGGGACAACATTAAACACACCAACATTCACGTTATAGGGGTCCCAGAAGGAGAAGAGAGAGAGAAAGGACACGAGATAATATTTGAAGAGCTTATAGTCGAAAACTTCCCTAACATGGGAAAGGAAATAGCCACCCAAGTCCAGGAAGTGCAGAGAGTCCCAGGCAGGATAAACCCAAGGAGAAACACGCCAAGACACATAGTAATCAAACTGACAAAAATTAAAGATAAAGAAAAATTATTAAAAGCAACAAGGGAAAAATGACAAATAATATACAAGGGAACTCCCATAAGGTTAATAGCTTATTTCTCAGCAGAAACTCTACAAGCCAGAAGGGAGCGGCACAATATATTTAAAGTGATGAAAGGGAAGAACCTACAACCAAAATTACTCTACCTGGCAAGGCTGTCATTCAGATTCGATGGAGAAATCCAAAGCTTTACAGACAAGCAAAAGCTAAGAGAATTCAGCACCACCAAACCAGCTCTACAACAAATGCTAAAGAAACTTCTCTAAGTGGGAAACACAAGAGAAGAAAAGGACCTACAAAAACAAACCCAAAACAATTAAGAAAATGGTAACAGCAACATACATATGGATAATTACCTTAAATGTGAACGGATTAAGTGCTCCAACCAAAAGACACAGCCTTGCTGAATGGATGCAAAAACAAGACCCATATATATGCTGTCTACAAGAGACCCACTTCAGACCTAGGGACACATTCAGACTGAAAGTGAGGGGATGGAAAAAGATATTCCATGGAAATGGAAATCAAAAGAAAGCTGGAGTAGCAATACTCATATCAGATAAAATAGACTTTAAAATAGACAATGTTGCAAGAGACAAGGAAGGACACTACATAATGATCAAGGGATCAATCCAAGAAGAAGATACAACAATTATAAATATATATGCACCCAACATAGGAGCACTTCAATACATAAGGCAAATGCTAACACCTATAAAAGAGGAAATTGACAGTAACACAGTGGTAGTGGGGGACTTTAACACCTCACTTACACCAATGGACAGATCATCCAGACAGAAAGTTAATAAGGAAACACAAGCTTAAAATGACACAATAGACCAAATAGGTTTAATTGATATTTATGGGACATTCCATCCGAAAAGAGCAGATTACACTTTCTTCTCAAGTGCACAGGGAACATTCTCCAGGATAGATCACACCTTGGGTCACAAATCAAGCCTTGGTAAATTTAAGAAAATGGAAATCATATCAAGCATCTTTCCCGACCAAAACGCTATGAGATTAGAAATGAATAACAGGGAAAAAAACATAAAAAACACAAACACGTGGAGGCTAAACAATACGTTACTAAACAACCAAGAGATCACTGAAAAAATCAAGGAGGGGGCTTCCCTGGTGGCGCAGTGGTTGAGGGTCTGCCTGCCAGTGCAGGGGACACGGGTTCGAGCCCTGGTCTGGGAGGATCCCACATGCCGCGGAGCAACTAGGCCCGTGAGCCACAATTGCTGAGCCTGTGCGTCTGGAGCCTGTGCTCCGCAACAAGAGAGGCCGCGATAGTGAGAGGCCCGCACACCGCGATGAAGAGTGGCCCCCGCTTGCCAGCAACCAGAGAAAGCCCTCGCACAGAAACGAAGACCCAACACAGCCATAAAATAAAAATAAATAAATTTAAAAAAAAATCAAGGAGGAAATCAAAAAATACCTAGAGACAAATGACAATGAAAACACGACGATCCAAAACCTATGAGATGCAGCAAAAGCAGTTCTAAGAGGAAAGTTTATAGCTATACAAGCCTACATCAAGAAACAAGAAAAATCTCAAATAAACAATCTAACCTTACACCTAAAGGAACTAGAGAAAGAAGAACAAACAAAACCCAAAGTTAGTAGATGGAAAGAAATCATAAAGATCAGAGCAGAAATAAATGAAATAGAAACAAAAAAGCACTGAGAAGCAAAATTGATAAACCTTTAGCCAGACTCATCAAGAAAAAGAGGGAGAGGACTCAAATCAATAAAACTAGAAATGAAAAAGGAGAAGTTACAACAGACACCACAGAAATACAAAGCATCCTAAGAGACTACTACAAGCAATTCTATTCCAGTAAAATGGACAACCTGGAAGAAATGGACAAATTCTTAGAAAGGTATAACCTTCCAAGACTGAACCAGGAAGAAATAGAAAATATGAACAGACCAATGACAAGTATTGAAATTGAAACTGTGATCAAAAATCTTCCAACAAACAAAAGTCCAGAACCAGATGGCTTCACAGGTGAATTGTATCAAACATTTAGAGAAGAATTAACACCCATCCTTCTCAAACTCTTCCAAAAAATTGCAGAGGAAGGAAGACTCCCAAACTCATTCTACGAGGCCACCATCATCCTGATACCAAAACCAGACAAGGATGCTACAAGAAAAGAAGATTACAGACCGATATTGCTGAGTAATATAGATGCAAAAATCCTCAACAAAATACTAGCAAACAGAATCTAACAACACATTAAAAGTATCATGTACCATGATCAAGTGGGATTTAACCCAGGGATGCAAGAATTCTTCAATATATGCAAATCAATCAATGTGATACAGCATATTAACAAACTGAAGAATAAAAACCATATGATCATCTCAATAGATGCAGAAAAAGTTTTTGACAAAATTCAACACCCATTTTTTTTTAAAATAAATTTATTTATTTATTTATTTATGGCTGCGTTGGATCTTCGCTGCTGTGCGTGGGCTTTCTCTAGTTGCAGCGAGCAGGGGCTACTCTTCATTGCGGTGCTCAAGCTTCTCATTGCAGTGGCTTCTCTTGTTGCGGAGCACATGCTCTAGGCGCGCGGGCTTCAGTAGTTGTGGCTCACAGGCTCTAGAGCGCAGGCTCAGTAGTTATGGCACACAGGCTTAGTTGCTCCATGGCATGTGGGATCTTCCCAGACCAGGGCTCGAACCTGTGTCCCCCTGCATTGGCAGGCAGATTCTTAACCACTGCGCCACCAAGGAAGTCCGAACACCCATTTTTGATAAAAACTATCCAGGAAGTGGGCATAGAGGGAACCTACCTCAACATAGTAAAAGCCATATATGAGAAATCCACAGCAAACATCATTCTCAATGGTGAAAAACTGAAAGCATTTCTTCTAAGATCAGGAACAAGGCAAGGATGTCCACTCTCACCACTATTATTCAACATAGTTTTGGAAGTCCTAGCCACAGCAATCAGAGAAGAAAAAGAAATAAAAGGAATACAGATTGGAAAAGAAAAAGTAAAACTATCACTCTTTGCAGATGACATGATAGTATACATAGAGAATCCTAAAGATGCCACCAGAAAACTACTAGAGCTAATCAATGAATTTGGTAAAGTTGCAGGATACAAAATTAATGCACAGAAATCTCTTGCATTCCTATACACTGATGATGAAAAATTTGAAAGAGAAATTAAATAAACACTCCCTTGTACCATTGCAACAAAAAAGATAAAATACCTAGGAAGAAACCTACCTAGGGAGACAAAAGACCTGTCCTCAGAAAACTATAAGACACTGATGAAAGAAATCAAAGATGACACAAACAGATGGAGACATATACCATGTTCTTGGACTGGAAGAATCAATATTGTGAAAATGACTATACTACCCAAAGCAATCTACAGATTCAATGCAATCTCTATCAAATTACCAATGGCATTTTTTACAGAACTAGAACAAAAAATCTTAAAATTTGTATGGAGACACAAAAGACCCCGAATAGCCAAAGCAGTCTTGAGGGAAAAAAACGGAGCCAGAGGAATCAGACTCCCTGACTTCAGACTATACTACAAAGCTACAGTAATCAAGACAGTATGGTACTGGCACAAAAACAAATATAAATCAATGGAACAGGATAGAAAGCCCAGAGATAAACCCATTCACCTATGGTCAACTAATCTATGACAAAGGAGACAAGGATATACAATGGAGAAAACAGAGTGTCTTCAATAAGTGGTGCTGGGAAAACTGGACAGCTACATGTAAAAGAATGAAATTAGAACACTCCCTAACACCATACACAAAAATAAACTCAAAATGGATTAAAGACCTAAATGTAAGACCGGACACTATAAAACTCTTAGAGGAAAACATAGGAAGTACACTCTTTGACATAAATCACAGCAAGATCTTTTTTGACCCACCTCCTAGAGAAATGAAAATAAAAACAAAAATAAACAAATGGGACCTAATGAAACTTAAAAGCTTTTGCACAGCAAAGGATACTATAAACAAGATGAAAAGGCAACCCTCTGAATGGGAGAAATATTTGCAAATGAATCAATGGACAAAGGATTAATCTCCAAAATATATAAACAGCTCATGCAGCTCAATATTAAAAAACAAACAACCCAATTAAAAAATGGGCAGAAGACCTAAATAGACATCTCTCCAAAGAAGACATACAGATGGCCAAGATGCACATGAAAAGCTGCTCAACGTCACTAATTATTAGAGAAATGCAAATCAAAACTACAATGAGTTATCACCTCACACCAGTTAGATTGTGCATCATCAGAAAATCTACAAGCAACAAATGCTGGAGAGGGTGTGGAAAAAAGGGAACCCTCTTGCACTGTTGGTGAGAATGTGAATTGATACAGCCACCATGGAAAACAGTATGGAGGTTCCTTAAAAAACTATAAATTGAATTACCATATGACCCAGCAATCCCACTACTGGGCATATATCCAGAGAAAACCATAATTCAAAAAGACACATGCACCCCAGTGTTCATTGCAGCACTATTTACAATAGCCAGGTCATGGAAGCAACCTAAATGCCCATCGACAGACGAATGGATAAAGAAGATGTTGTACCTATATAGAATGGAATATTACTCAGCCATAAAAAGGAACGAAATTGGGTCATTTGTGGAGACGTGAATAAATCTAGAGACTGTCATACGGAGTGAAGTCAGAAAGAGAAAAACAAATATTGTATATTATCGCATATATGTGGAAGCTAGAAAAATGGTACAGATGACCCGGTTTGCAGGGCAGAAATAGAGACACAGATGTAGAGAACAAATGTATGGACACCAAGGGGGGAAAGCAGGGTGGGGGAGGTGGCGGTGGTGGTGTGATGGATTGGGAGATTGGGATTGACATGTATACACTAATATGTATAAAAAGGATAAGAACCTGCTGTATAAAAATAAAATACAAAAAAAAAAAGAAAATATTTAATTTAATTGTCTCCATTTATCTCACTACCATATCCATTCTCATGCTTCCAAGAAATAAGTGTGACCCTGGGCAAAAGAAAAGAGACAGAAGTTTCTTTGGGAAATGAAAGGTCCCATCGTTTATTATTATTTGAGTTCAGGTTGATTTATTCTTTTTCCTGACCTCTCTTCTGTGTATATTTTCTTTCCTTCCTACATTGGAGACCATCAACCCATCACTTAATGTCAGGCAAGAAGAAGAGGAGGTGGTGCTTTCACAGGCACTATAGGAGCTTAGATATGTACCTCTACTTAATATCTGCTCTTTAGAGTTTACAGGCCTTGCTGTCTTCCTTCACACTTCAGAAGTTAGCCGTTAATTGTAATGTTAACCAATATAAAAGACTAGAAACTAAAAGCAAGAATGTGTATACTCTCTAGGAAGTTGTATCTTGCTGGTTTTGTCAAATTGCCTCCTTTTTTCTTGTCTTTTCTCAGGCTTTCTGTGACATCCACAATACGTGCTACAAGTTCTTCACATTTTGTCGTTTCAAGGCCAGTTCAAAGGGCTCAGCGAGCATTAGAGAATAATTATTGCAACCAGTTTTTATTCCTTATCTCAAGATAAGAAACACATAGTTCAGATTTTATCTATTAGAAATATTTGAGACAATACCACCATCGTTTAAGAATACAGGAGATAATCTGTGCTGTGCTTTTCTAATGTTAGATAGCAGGCCACGTCATTAGGGAACAAGGTATGTTCTCATTGTCAGTGGAGTGACTTGGGTGCGATTTTGGGAAACCCACCTTTTATTCCCTATTATTCGTTTTAATTTCACAAACACTGGGATACTCAGATTTGAGAGCACCATTTCTGCCAAATTCAGATTGAATATTAATGATTTTCATTATTATTAATTGGTGCCACTTAGCTGTCTGTTGATGGGAATTTGGACCTTGATTCACACAGTATGTTTCTGAATCAGACTATGTTCCCCAGTGGGCTCTTACTGTGTGTTTATTTTGATACATGCCATCTTATTTTCATAGCTAGAGCCTGACCAAGAATTCTTTATGCCCTTAAAGCTTTTTATGCTCGAGTAAAGAAAATTTTGTCTTTCTAATACCCTTTCTCTAGTTCTCTGTACCTTAACTTAAAGAAAAAGAAGTATTCCAGTTTCTCTGAGTGTTAAGTATTTTCTTTTCTTTCCAAGTATTTCTACTTAAGACTGCACAGAAATTTTGAGCTAGATAGGTGCCTTTAAGTGTCTGTACAAATAGGTAATATCTGTAGCACCTTTGAAATCAGGGCACGTGTGGCATTTTAATGTTATTTGCTCCTAATATGAGATATTAGCAATAATATAATACATCATCCAGTCCTTTGATGGAGATTCTCATCTCACTTGTCATATATCCCTCATATATCTCCAAAATAGGAGCAAGTTTTATTTCTCTCTTTCTCTCACAAAGTTAAATAAATCATTATTAAAGATACCGGTCTTATCTTGAAGACAGTGCAGAAACATTTTATTATTTCATACAACTACGTTCATTTCTTTGGTTTATATATAAAACTCTTTCAATAATAATCAAAATCATTTCTCAATCCGTTTATAAGGGTATGAAAACCATACTACTACATCTTTATGATAAGGTGTGGCCGCAGAAAATCAAAAATAAGTATGTGACACTCTATATATGGAATCTTTTCTGTGCATAGAATTATTTGTTCTACCACATTTCTGCCTTTCTTTGACACATTTATATTTATAGAAATAGATTATGGGAAAAGAATATGAAAAAGAATAGATATGTATCTATGTGTAACTGAATCACTTTGCTGTACACCTGAAACATTGTAAATCAACTATTAAAAAATAAAAAATTTTTAAAAACTAAAATAAAAGATTCTGTATTGATTGTAAGATAAAACAAAAGTTTTTGAATATATATATATATATATATATATATATATATATATATATATATATATATATATATATAGCATTAGTAGATTCCCTGGGGATAGCAAACCAACATGTGGATTTCAAAAATTTATTTCTAATTTCTTTAGCAATGAAAGGTGATGCATTATTGGAATTTATAATAATTGTTTAATACCATAAAATGCTCAAAGGACTCATAGGGGTAGCAACAATCAGAAGTTAAAATGGTTTTACTCCAGCGTTGGACTCAGCCTCATCCGTTAATCTCCTGTGTCAGTGCAGTGTTGTTATAACAGCTCTAAATGGCTTAAATCTTAAGTCACTAATATTAGCCTTATATTTTCAAGGTATTAATATTAGAACCAACCAAAATCTATCAACCTTCATATTTGTCTCTCAACAATGAAGTGGAGGAAAAGACAATATCTATCTGGCACGTACTTCCTGATGACAAGGTAAATTGTGCAATTATTAAGACAAGAGCATTCGTAGCAAAGGACTTTAGACCCTTCAGGCATTTATATATTCCAGCAAACATCTGCATTAGTTAAGAAGAAATAGCTTCCTGTGTATTTATCTTGGCATAAATACATTCTGTAATATAGAAACTGTTAAATTTTGGTTATGGATTTCACTCATTTAATAAAATATAATTCAACTGTTTGGATTTTTATTATAGATGGCATAGCCCTCCAAAGGGCACCCAAAATGGGATTGTTTCTGTTTTGCAAATTCATGCTATAAATTAAATTATGTGCCAAAGACCTGATACTTAAAATATATGATTTGAAAGATGCATATCTTAATTCTAGGAAGCCTGTCAGAATAACGCTATTTCTAGTCTTACACTGGTATGATTAGAGTTTTATAATTGCATCTCGCCGGTTGGTTATAAGAGTAGCTGCTACATTTCAGGTTAGCCACTGACTTATGCGCTGGGTATAACATGAGGTGGGCTGCGCTGCCACTGGTTTTCAAAAGAATCTTAAATGCTCTCGTTTCCACTCATAACCATCATTTGGATAATCCTTACGTTTCTATATTTCATCAGTTTTAATGCATGTACAAATCATCCTACTATTTTTAAAAAATAGAAACTTTTCAAGAGCTGATTCCAGTCCATAGGATAAACCACAGAAATGAGGAGTTTTGCGGCAAAGTAGTTTTGTGAGTTTTTTTGTAATTACTTTGTAAAATACCCTTGTCATTTTCCTTAAACATCATCCGTGCACTCAACAAATCTTTATGGAGCACTTAGTCTGTGACAGGCACTACCAGGCTCTGTGTTAAGCACGAGGGAAACAGTGTATACAAAATAGGCCAGATTCCTGCCCAAGAGTTTACCTTCTACTCAGGGAGCCAGAAGATAAACAAATAAATAAAAGATATAGGCATATTAAATGGTGAAGAGCGGGAAATAAAGCAGAAAAGGGAATGAGGAAGTCTATTTGAGGGTATGGGGTTGCAGTCTTTTAAAATGTCAATGTCAGTTTTTTGAAATGTCTTTTGAGTCAACAGACCTGGGCTCAAATCCCTTGGGCAACATGGCATCTCCAAGCTGCGGTGTTCTCCTCTGTGGAATGGAATAATAATAATAATATCCACCTCAAAAGTTGTGAAAATTAATCAAAATAATGTAGGTAGAGTATATTGCACAGAGCCTGGCATATAATAAATGCTGAGTGTATTTTAACAACAGTAACAACAACAGTAATAAAATGGCGGCAGTACGCAAACCCTAACATTGAAAGCCCAGAATTTAACCCTGCTCTTCTCCTTAGATGACATGGCAGCAATCATTTGGGAGGTTGTTCGTGTTATATTAGGGAACTGTGATATTGCAATTTATAGTAAGAAATATATATTTGATCTTAGTCCCTGTTTCTGCCACAGAGTTCCTAAAACCCTTGAATTTCCTGGGTGCTGAGAGCCACAGAGGTGTCTTTTGTTATGTTAATGAGGTGATGTTTGGAAAACACCTAAGGATGGGGTCTGGTTGCCAGGGGAACCAACCAGTTGATTAGAGGATTGAAACTTTCATCCCCACACCCCTGACCTCCAGGGAGGGGACAGAGGCTCTGGTAAATTAATTGAACTGAAGGAGGGGGTCCTTGGAACCTCCAGTCTCTACTCCACTTGGAGTCATGCCATCATGACGAAATTGATAATGACTAATATAACTATCTATATGCATCTCATTAACCTTGTTTTAAAGTACACAGTGTCTTATTTACATTATTTTAAATTATATGCATACATGTTCTCATAAGCAGAGGTAGAGTAGCCATCCACTTGAAACTACAAAACCAAGAGAGGTTAGAGACATGAACGTTATTATCTGGGAGAGATTTTCAGAAGCTTGATTGGGAAGAGCAAGGTTATCCAAGGACACTTGGAAACAGAATGGGGCTAAAGGAATTAGCGATTAGCCAGGCCCTGAGAGTGAGTGGAGAGCCAGAAGTTATTTGGAAGACAGAAAAAGAAGAGAAAGTAAGCCAGAAATTTTTGGAAAAAGAGTACTATTTCCAGTTGTCATTATTTTCTTTTTCTGGAGGTTCTGTGTTCAATACAGTTGGCCTTGTTTTGATTCTCTTATGTTTTGTGACAATTGTAGAGACAATTTTTATATTATGCTAAGAAGTATATTAGGATATAAATTAGTACGTTAAGAAGATTTATAGATTTAGGCTGTGAATTGTCCTGCTTCCATTTTTACCATCTTTTGATCAAGAAATATTACATTTGCATTGTCCCCACTGCCTATTACCTTTAGTGCTAAAAATAGTCCTTGTTCAAAAATGTAAGCTTTCTTAAATCAATCTGTTTCCATTTTAAATTCTTGTCAGTTTCTTTGCAAACCCTCCTTCTATCCATAGTGTGTTCATTACCACTGCCATTTTCTCTGTTTTTTAAAATAGAAGTGATATAACTGGAATGAGGACAAGCAATGAAGATAACTTTGTTATTATTTTATTAGTTTAAAGCAACTGTAATGGCTATAATTAAATAACAGATAAGCAACAGGTTTAATAGGTCTTACTGTTAAACAGGAAGTGGATTTTTTGATAGAATGTTTAATTTTTTTCCTCTGAAAGTGGAACAACAGAGTGTTGCTTTTCATTTATCATATTTACTTCTTTACTCCCTCTCTCAGTATTTTCATTCTAAAATGTGGGATGAACAGTTATACGAGCTAGTATATACTTTATATTGCAATTTTCAAAACTTTAAGGTCATTATACCAAGTCCCAAGAGTTCAGGGAGTCTTCGAGAGTTACTCTATGGTCAGGGGCAAATTAATTGAAATCCCAGTCTTTTAACAGCTCTCCCTGGTTGCTGCTTAAAGTAAGTTGGTGCTTGAAGAAAGTCTGCATGAATACATGAAAGAAAAACCTAGACTGAGGAAGAGAGAAGTTATTTGCAAGATATTTTAAATCATTGTTATTTAGAATTCCCCTCCTTTGAGGTTTGAAGCTAAGCACTCCTGGCCTATCTGGTGGCTTCTCAGGCCAAGGTCACAGGGTCCCAGTGGAGGACTTAGTGTTGACTCCCCTCCCTCACTCCAGCTCCAACCAGTGGCCACTCAGAGAAGACCCAGGAAATTTCTTAGGGGAATATATTAATCCCAGATTCTAGATTCTGATGATATGATGATGCTCTCATCCATCAAGGAAGTTTTTAACTACAAAATTCCCAACTAAAAGTGGCTTAAGTAATAAGGAAACATTGTCCCATATTACAAGAACTTCTGAGGTAGATCATTCTGGGGGTAATTTCAGTGGCTTAACAGTGTCAGAATTCTGGTTGGCTTCTCTATGTGCTCTTGTTTTTTCTCTTGTGGTCTTAAATAGCAACTCCAAGCATCACTTCATGTGGACAGCATCCAGAGAAGGTTAGGGCCTTTCCCCTGGACCAAAAGTTACATCACATGTCCATGCCTAAGGCAATCACCAGCAAGGGAAATGGGCTTACCATGGCCGATTTAGGGAATCAATTTCACTGTCCCTAAACCTTGCCACCTGAACCTGAACAAAATTCATTTTTTCTTAGCAAAGAAGGAAGGGAATGGCTGTCGCCTGGGAAGCCAGCAGTGTCTGCCACAGGAATTCCTACCATCTTAGCTCAGTATTAACTCCTTGTCTTCATTCTTGCCCTAGCCGGGGCATAGGATCTGAGGCTAACCAGTTCCAAGAAAATGGTGCTTGTGCTGACTGGATTAGGTTGAGTGTTGGTTTGGGGCTTGTTGGGGTTAATTATCACTCCAGTTCTGCCTCTGCTCTGCCCTTTTCCCCTGATTCCCACACGGACCCAGAAGACTTTTACCTTACCTGTTGGCTTTTGTAGCTCACCAGCGCCTCTCTGTGGTGAGAGGCAAGGGAGGTGGGGAGAGAGGACTCCTCATCCCAGATCACTCCATCTCAGGCCCTGGGCTTTGCACCACTGAAATGGAACATTTCCTGGCAACACTCACAACCTTCCAGGAACCTAAAATTCTGGAAATGCTCTACTTCTTTCCTACAAAACCAGCCCAGTCAATCTGGGAAATCTCTCCTCAGCTGTTCCCAGAACAGGGCTGACGGAGGATAGATTTTACCAGGGCTGTCTTGCAGGTGTTTGTCAGTTGCTGTGTTCCGTCGCAGGTTTATACACTGCCCTGCCGGCTCCGTACTCAACCCCACCTCCTGATCCTGGGGATGGCCTTAGAAAGCAGCTCAGTTGCAGGCTCTGAGGATAAGGCGGCATTGTGTGCAAGGAGTGTGCAGGTAATAGCTGCAGCTCTTGGGTCACATATTTTTAGAAGGTCACCTGAGGCCGACAGGATTTAGAAGCAACTTTCCAAATTACCAGCTAAAGCTGCAGACTGCTGTTTTAATTTAAGTCCCTCTGTACTCCTGTTAAGAAAGCCGCATTCCATGAGTACCTTTCTCTGGTCTCTGCCCTCTCTGGGCCTCGTGCACAGCAACATTTGCTCTGTGTTAATTCAGGTCACATCCCCATGACCTGACTGATGTGCATTGAAAGTAGTTTTTTAGTAAATCTACTTCGGGTTTGAGAGGATCTATTTTTAAGTTGCATGGTCCTAGCAAAGAACTAGGTGCTGTGGATATAAATTGTGGCTTTTTGAGTTGCTTTGGCCAAAAGGAGAGTTCTGGGCCATCTCAGAGCCATGGGCTTCATTACCCGTTTCACTAGCCCAGCCAAGACCTCAGCCTCTGGCAGTGTTTTAAGTGGGTGGATAAGAGCTTGTTTCCCTGGTTGTTTTACATTTACAGAATTGAACTGCAATCAGAATTGACTACAATACAGTATTTGAACTGCAATCAGAATTGACTACAAAACAGTACAATACAGAATTGACTACAATACATGTATCAACTCCTTTATTTCCAGAAAAATATTTATGTTATTAATTCTATTCAATATATTGTTGTCACAAATATTTTTATAGGGAATGCCATCTAGCTTGTCATTTATTTAATTTAGATACATATGAATTTAATACTAATTTTAACTCAGATTTAGTAATAAGCTCAAGAAATAAATTCCCACATTTTTTTTCATCTTGGCCCTGTAAATCATCCATGTTTATCATATGATAATTAAATGTCTTATGTTTAAACTTTATTAGCATATTGACTTTTGCATAAATTAGGTAACAACACATTGTAGCAATGATGGAGACCATATACATGTGTCTACACACATACCTACTTGCTGAACTATTTTCTGAAGAAATAGAACCACCATTTTAGTTAGAAAATGTAACTAAAGATAATTCAGAGGTAATTATCTTTCAACCTTGAAGAGATTTTATTCAAATTAATGTTTTTCTTTCTCAGAAAAGAAATATCGCTCGCCTATAATAATTGAATTACCTTGATCACTGGGTTTTTTACTTGAAAATTTCAGGCTCTACAGTTGTTATGTTAATCTGCTAAAAATCAAGTTTTAGAATTTAATGAGACTAATTCTCCTAGGTTCTCTTGGAAGCTGTTTTATTGAAGTACAGAAATTATTAAGTAGAGTAAATATCACCCTTGTGGCTTGAGAATGAACTGCAGTTTCCATCCGGATAGTTTGTCTGTGAAGAATTATGCACTAGGAAAAATAACTCTGTATATTTTTAAAAAGTAATAATACAAAATTACTGTTATGTTATTTTCATTTGGATGACTCACCCTTTGTTGTTGTTGTTCTTCCCCTGTGTTCTAGAAAGGTATACATGAGTGGAATTTTAGTGCTTCTTCTGTCAGGGGAGTGAGGTAAGTTTCCTTGGTGCATTTCATTTACTTAGAAGATGTTTTTCTAGAGTATGAATGTCTTGGATAGGACTTGTAGTCATGATTTAAAAAAGCAAAGAACTTCAAGAATCCTTCTGTTGATGAAAATGCTCAGCCTTCTTCAGACTCACTATCTCCATTACAAAAAGATTTGCAACAAAACCTTCACTGTTTGAACTGACTCTGCACTTGTCACCTACTTAAAATGTGGTGGCAGAGAGATAAATGTGAACTGTGGACCAGAGTCAAGGTGAGGATGAAAGTGAGCTGTGTGGGGTCCTCTCTAGCTGGGTTTATGATAGAGAATGGTTTTTCCGGTCTTTTGGTATCCCAGGAACTAATCTCTCTTTAGATGTATTGAAAACATACATATCATCTGCCAGGTTGTGTCCTGTAGCTAATATTAATATGGTGAGATTATGGGAATTCATTTTTCTATGACTTTTCCTGAGGTCACCATTAATGAAGTGTTCTTGAGGTTACAGTGTCTCCCTTCAGTTCTGACGTTGCCATCATAATGCCAATTCCTGGGGTGTAGAAATGAGATTTATTTCAGAATCAAGAGCCACTGGTTAATTGTTTACATACTTGTTCTACAGAAGTTTATGAGACACCACCTCTTGCAAATTTCAAACCAAATTAGTTGTGTTTACTACTGTGTGCCCCATATAAACAGAAATGAGAAAAATCAGATCTCTGCGTGCCAGTTATACAATACTCTGTTGCTTTTGGCATAATAGTAATTGGTTTTGTTGGAGCATATGAACCGGCAGAGTCGTCTGGGTCACTGATAATTGGAGTTTGCCTGGTAAAAACACCCGTTACCTCATGAATGATGTGAACAGAAACAGGCCAGACTGACTCATTATATATCTTTCCAATCCATGCCTTCTCAAATAAAGCATTACTCTCTTAATATTTAATTTTTAAGACCAGTCATTAGCAAGACATTACTTATTGCTGCCTTTTAAAGCCATCCATCTAGGAAAGTATGGTAAATATAAATTTCACTTTATCAGCATGGAATGATTATATGCAGCTACTGTTGGTTTATATGTTGAGAAACTTGAGTTCCAGTGTGTGACTTCAAAGAGAGCTAACTTTTCTTGACTTCCTCCTCTATAAATAGAAGACAAACTATAGAAGAAAGTCCAGCTGTCAGCAGTTTGTCTTGCATCAGTTTAGGACTTGCTCAGCTCAGTCAATGGGCATTTATTGAGCACCAGCTATCTGTCAAATGTTGAGTCCTGTTCTGCTAAGGATACACAAAGGACTAAGACATGAACTCTGCTCTTGAAGCACTCACAGCCCAGCAGGGCAACACACATTTAACAACTAATGATAGTACAGTGTGAGATTAACAGACATATGTTCAAAGACCAGAGGGGCAAGAGGAAGTCTTTCTGTTTCAGGTAGAAGTAGTGAAGGGAGAGAGGGTAAGGTCTAAGGTGGGCCTTAAATGGTGAATAGAATTTCTTTAAAAAGTCAAAAATGATGTGCATTCCAAATGGAAGGAACAGCAGATGCAGAGGCATAAAATAGGGATTGGAGAACTATAGCCCACCGGCCAAATACGGCCCGCTGCCTGTTTTTGTAAATAAAGTTTTATTGGAACTCAGCCATGTTCATTCATTTATGTATTGCCTAAGGCTGCTCCAACAGCAAAACTGAGTAGTGTGGCCTACAAAGCTTGATATATTTACTCTCTGGCCTGTTACAGAAAATAGTTGCCAACCCTTGGCATAAAAGAGCATGGCCTGACTGGTAAACTCAAAATTCTTTCAATTTCTGTAAAGTAAATGACTTGCTGAGTCCAAATCAAGTGCTGTTTCATATTTCTTCACTCCTTTATAATCTCAACAATAATGAGGTGCTTTACCTGCATCCACACATTGCCTTCCTAGCTTCGGAAGCATTTTATTGTTCGACACATCTTACGGAACCAGAATCACCAAGGTCAGTAAGCCAGTTGATATTTACGCTTTTCTTTCGAGCACACAGTTTAGTGCTACATCAGGCAAGACCCCTTCCCCATGCTAAGTTGTAGGACACATGGCTTGTGTGCCTACAATACCCCAGAGCAACATTATCTGCAGATACAAGCAGGAGGATAATGCTCAGAATATTAAATAATTTTAGTGTTGTGGTACAGGGAATGTCACTTTTTAAAGTGCTATTTATAACATTTTGGTATAAACAACACTGATATCATAATTGGGACTGAATATAAAAAATATTTATTTTTCATTACAGTACATGGAAGTATTGAGATTACTGTGAATAATTCTTTGTTTGTTTCAGTATTTCTAAATTTGAAGAACGATGCTGTTTTCTTTATGTGCTTCACAATTCTGATGATTTCCAAATCTATTTCTGTACAGAACTTCATTGTAAAAAGTACGTATTAGTCACTGTTTATGTGTGAAAAAGACTGTTCTTACCTGATCATTACTTTTAATTAATGAATGAACATGTAGCTCCTGTAAAGAATTCATGACCATGTGCTTATATAAATATTTCATTTGCACTGATATCTTATAATTATGTGGCATGTTTAACTGAGAATTTGGCGACCTTTCTTTAATAAATCAACCTTTTTCTTAGTCGTAATTTATTTTTCCATAGACAAAACGTTAACCAAATTTACTAGTTAATTGCCAAGTATTATGACTCGTTTTTAAAGTGCTTATGTATTAGGTGATTACCAAAATTTTCATTCTTGAATTCTTTTGAATAATCTCACCATCGTCTGCAACAGTGGCTCCTAGCTCTGGTTCATATTAGAATCAACTGGTGGGCTCTAGAAAGTGCCTGAGCCTGACCCTCGATGAATTATATTGGATTTCTAGGTGGAGGAACAACTTGAGCTAAGAGCCAGTGATGTAATCTACACCAATAAAAGATAATCCAAAAATCCATGGACTGCATTGTATATTTGGGTTAACCTCCCTGGGTATATTTGTCTTGGGCTAATAACTAAGTACTTCCTGGTCCCTTAGAACACAGTGACTAATTGTGGGGACCTATAGAAGTGCGTGACAATTTAGACATCGAAGTGCAGGTAAAAGCCAGCATGGACTTAAGATTTTGCTGGGGGTTGTTCTTTCAAATAATCACTATTTGACCCCATTATAAATGATTGATATGCTAGCTACAATATACAGTCAATCATTTTTCTCTTGGTACCAAAAATATGTATGTTTAATTTAAGATTCTTAGCTAGAGTTTTATCTTTATTATTGTAAAATGTGTAGTAAAAAGACTTGGAAGTAAGAAAGAATTCCTAACACATGTATGGTCGACTTTTCTACTTACACTTGAATTCTCAAGGCTATTCATTTGTTTCAGTGATAATTATAGCTAAGATTTATGGAGTACTGACCTCAGACCTCATAGCTATTTTAATTTTCAAATAAACTTTATTAGGTAGGTAATATTAATATTTTTGTTGAAAAGAGTAAAAGAAAAAAATAGAGTCTTGGAGAGTTTAACTAGCCTATAATCATATATAGCCAAAAAGCACAAAACCCGGGATTTGAACCAGGCGCATGTTACTCCAGAATCCAAGCATCTAAAAATTACACTGTACTCCCACCCCACTAGAAGTGTTATATTCTACTTAGAGAAGTTGGTGTTGAAAATTTTTGTGTGGGTAGCTGATGGAAATCTTTACCCCAAATCTTAAAGTCTATCTTTAAACCTAGAATTTGTTTAGGTCTTTCATGTTCTTCCTTTTGGTTGAACTTGCTTTTGTCTGTAACTCATCAGGATATGTAATCTTCATCAGAGCATACCACCATTCTGATCAGGTTTGGGATTTTCTTTTCTTGTCTTTAACCTCCAAAGAATGTCTATATAGAGAAAGGGAGAGTGAGGAACTAGGCATCACACACAGACTCCATAGAGAGGCTTCCAACTCCATAATGGACTTTGTCTATTTTGTTCATTGTCATATTCCCAAAGGCCAGAAGAGTTTTTTATCCTAGTGGAAACTTGATGAGTATTTGTTGGATGGATGGATGGATGGATGGATGGATGGATGGATGGATGGATGATAAGAGGTACTGTATAAGAAAAGGTTTTTTCCTTCTTATGTAGGAAGAAAACCAGTTCTTCCCTACTGTGTTTCTTTCCTGTGTGTCTCCTTTATTCCTCACACAAAACACTTCATTTCTGACATTTCTGGTCCCCAGATGTGTGGAGGTTTTACCCCACAACAAGCAATTATCTGTGACATCTACAATTGAACTCAGTCTACCTGGAGATAGAGTGAGATCCCACAGGTTAAAGGCTCAGTCCCATAAGATTGTTTCTTCCCCTGACTTCAGATGCCAGTCACAAGCCCAGATTATCACCTGTGCTTTAGATATACCAGCTATAGATCAGAGGTTCCAACGACCCCCTTCTTGGGTTCGATTAATTTGCTAGAGAGGCTCACAGAACTCAGGGAAACACTTACTTACATTTACCAGTTTATTAAAGGACATGATACAGATGAACAGCCAGATGAAGAGATGTATAAGGTGAGGTCTGGGAGGGTCCCCAGTGCAGGAGCTTCTGTCCCTGTGGAGTTGGGGTGCATCCCCTTCCCTATATGGGTATGTCCACCAACCCAGAAGCTCTCTGAACCCCCTACTATTGGGATTTTATGGAGGCTTCCTCATGTAGGCATGAGCAATTATTAACTCCTTTTCCATTCCTTCTACCCTCTCTGGAGGAAGGTGGAGGAGTGAAGCTGAAAAGTTCCAAACTTCTAATCGTGGCTTGGTCTTTCTTTTGGCCAGCCCCCATCCAGGAGTCCACCCAGAGTCGCTTCATTAGAACAAAAGATGCTCCTGGTTCTCTATCACTTAGGAATTTACAAAGGTTTTAGGAGCCCTATGTTAGAGATGGGGTCTTAGACAAATATTAGAACACAAGAGATGCTCCTAGTGTTCTCATCACTTACAAGGGTTTTAGGAGTTCTCTGCCAGAACCTGGGGGCAGAGACCAATATTTATTTTCTATTATCTCATAGGCACAGAGATAGCATAAAGGTTCTGGGTTGTGTTAGGGAACCTTTTCTTGTCACACAGTAACCTGCTCTTCCCTTGGGCTGGCAGTGCACGGCATCACCTGCCTGTGAGATCATCAGCCCCTGTTCCTAGTGCCTCCCTTACTCCACGTCTGGGCTAGAAACCATTAGCATCCCTTCTGAATGGCTAGACACAGCTAGCGTTGCAGAGGGAAGATCTGTTTCTTACCATAATTTTTGGGGGGGAGCTCTGAAGTGACCTCTAGGGGAAAAAAAAAAAAAAAAAGGAACTTTACAAGAATAGTTCCTGAAGAAAATGTTTGTCACCAACAGAAAGGTGGCTTCTGTCACAAACATATAAGCTAGCCGTTCCTGATTCCATCAGTGTTTTGCAGACTGTATATATGGGACCCCACATGTATGGCACTGAGGTGCTCAGGCAGAAGATTCAGTAACTGAGATCAAATGTAGTGGCCAACACTGTGTCGCAGAGTCAGCTCAGAATTTAGAGACACTATTCCAGAATCTGGGTATTTTTGTTATGTCCCATTAAAAATAGTAATAGCTAATATTTAATGAGTGCCCTGTGCTGAGCACTTTACAAGTATTACCTCAAGTCATCTTCATGACAACCTATAAGATAGATACTCATATTCCCCATTTATAATTAAAGAATGAGGCTCAGAGAGGTGGAGAAACTTGCCCCAAATCATGCAAATACTAGCAACCTTGGTATGATATTCAAGTCCACATTCTTAACATTTCTATGACCTTGTCTAGCCTTACTGTTCTAATTCTATAACATATCATGTTACTATTACTTGAAGTGAGGCATTAGGTCAGAAATTTCTGGCAAATCCTACCAAAAATATGAAAAATCATATTTTTCGCACTGATGCTGATATTTTGTTTATTGCCTGACTCTTCTAGGTCCCAATTTTTTGCTCTGAAGTCACTTTGAAACGTGCTTGCTTATATTTAATATCTTATGTATTATGAGTGACTACATACCAATTTTCATTGCAGGTTTTTTGAAATGGTGAACACCATTACCGAAGAGAAGGGGAGAAATACAGAGGAAGGGGATTGTGAAGGTGACTCCCTGGAGGTAATGACTTTGGTTTCTGTGTTCATTTTACTAAATTTCTCTGTGGCTAACTTTTTAGAATGAACTATTTAAAGCTTTACTGAGGGAAAGGGGTGTGTGTGTGTGTGTGTGTGTGTGTGTGTGAGCTTCGTGAGTAGTGATGAAGGGTAGAGAGCTCAGCCAGAGTCTGTAAGCTTTCCCTTAATGTTTAAAAGCAGCTTCTAGAATTCCTTTGGTTAAAAAGGGCTGAAAAGCAAACATTGGAGAACTCTTAGTCAGGAATACTGAGTTTTTGTATCTTACTCTGATAGTGAGTAACTATGCTTTATCTTTGAGGGTGTTGATAACCCTCAATGCAAGAGTCACAGTGTCCTTACACATTTTTTATTCTCCTCTGAGTTATATTGCAATTCAGACAAGTAAAAGTCAGTGAAAATTCTGAATGATAGGACTGTTCGCGGTCCTCGTTCATATGCGTATGCAGAGAACCTGAAACAATGGAAGATTAACAGGATAAAGAGAGGAGGTGACAACAATCACCCCAGAGCTGTTGCTCTCCACCGCAGTGCTTCTCCTTGTGCCTCCTAGATATAGTACGCTGCAGACACCTATTTTTCGACTGTGTCCATTTTCTCCATCATGTCTGTCTGCTGCGTATAGCACAGCCTTCCACCACAGTGAGGACAGTGCTGGGGACTTTCAAGAGAGCTGACGCTCGCACTTGAGCATCTTCAGTGTCTGAAGGATGACACTTCTCCAGGCATGGTAGTGAGCCTCTGTTTTCTCCAAGCCTTTCCCAGTGTATGACTTGGGACTGAATTCTGAATCCAAGCAATATTGAAAATTACATTTCTGATGTTAAACTGAAATTGAAGAAACTGGAGCACCAACCTGACTGGTATACCTGGTGTATTAGATCACTTCGATAATGTCATCTCGTAGGCTAGAAGTTTTAGGTAAGCATTGAAGTAGTAGGGTAACAGTCGAGGGGAATTTAAATATAATAACCAATTGTTAATTCTGTCTGTAGTAAAGTTCTATACTTCTCTAGCAGTTGTGTAGCTTTTGATATTCCTGGGTAAGCCTAAGCCTCTTTCATTTAAGTTATAAAAAGATGATAGACCTAATTTGGAAAAAAGAAATCTTCCCCATGCACTAGCTTGCTGTCTACAGGAGTAATAGACAATACTTCTTATTTGTTATGCTTTATATTTTGCACTGTTATATTTTCTTATTTAAGTGATTGTGGTTAGGAGGTAGATCTCTTGATTTCTGCATCAGTGCTCTTTTGACTGTACCTCATTATCTCTGTTTTTATTTGAGTTCAATTTAGAATCACTTGATACATAGCAACTGCCAGGGTAAAAGTTAACGAAGACAATGAAAATGAAACCGTTTCATTAGTAATAAATTAGCAAGTGGATAGACTTGAAAATCCATAAAGTTATTTTACAATATCATAAATTGCTGGGTTTACAAAAGTAATAACAGTGATAGCTATCCTTTATTTCATACCCTTCTTTGAAAAACTAAATCCATCTTACAAAAAATACACATAGCACAGAGAGGCTATGGTAGGCATGTTAGACAAGCTTGGTCTTCATAATTGATTGAATCAACAGTTCAGAGACTCTGCTTTAGAAACTCATTTAACCCTATGCATTGCATAACACGGCTTTAATTGCCTTAGAATTTGTGGTGAATCTGGCCAGCTGATTTTCCTAAGACTCAGTCTCCTATAATGTAAAAGGGGTAGGTAGATCACTTTTCAGAGAGCTGTCAAGAAGATCCAGGGTCAAGATCTCCTGATCTGTGTGCAGTGGTACTAAATGGGGTGGATTTTGTAAGACACCCCTCCTGATCAGACAGTTCTCCTGCAAACGCTGAGAACACTCACCAGCCAAATATGGAGGAAAGTGCTCAGGTTTCTTCCTAGGAATATCCAGAGAGTTTTAGTAGGTCTACTGACCTCACAAAAACCAGCTCATACCATAGGGCTCTCTGATTCATCAAGGTGCTCCTAACTCACACTTCTCAAGAAAGCACAGGTATACTATTCTTTAAAAAAAAAAAAAAAAAAAAAAAAAATTATTTATTTATTTTTATTTGGTTGTGTCAGGTCTTAGTTGCGGCTTGCGGGCTCCTTAGTTGTGGCATGTGAACTGTCAGTTACAGCATGCATGTGGGATCTAGTTCCCTGACCAGGGATCGAACCCGGGCCCCCTGCACTGGGAGCGCAGAGACTTAACCACTGCACCACCAGGGAAGTCCCACTATCCTTTTAATGTTAGAAAAACACTTGTGTACTTCTGTGCTTTGCATTCTATCAGAATAATTTAAAGTCTATAACATAGAATGGCTTCTGCAGTATTCCCAGTGGACTGTATAGTCTACACAGTGAATTCAAGAGTACTTGTTTTAAGTATTGAAGTAATATTTTGGCTTAGTTTGCCATTTTGCCACAACTAGTGACATTGGTGACGTTGTAGTCTTGGGTGTTCTGTTAGCATAACATTAATGAATGGATACGGTGATGTGCTGGGCTGTGAAGATGATGACATCCATCTTGGCTCTCCCTCTCACGGAATGTCCCTTCATAGCCAGAACACCTATACAATATGAGTTATTAAATAACCTTAACTCACATTTTTACATAACTTATGATAACTCCATTATACCCTTGATCACATTTCTTAGCTATTTCAACATTCTCAACTAACATTATTTTTTCAGTATTCTAAATATTTGATTAAAATGAGTTCCTTAATTTCATTACCACAAACTGAACTCAAACTTCAGCCCATGAATGACATCCTCCTCTTCCCATTCTTTATAGTATAAACAAGAAGGATTACTTTGGAGATTTGTATGCAGAATAATTATTTTCTGATCTTTACCTTCATTTGAGATAGAATTAAAATTGTTTCAATACATGTGTCAATTATTCCTGAAGCCTTTGGGTACCTTGGCCCAAAACAAAATTAAAATGTTGGAAAGGTCAGATGCTTTTAAAAAGTTTTTAACTTCACTTGGGGTGGCATCAGCATTTGGCAAACATTAACTATTAATGTGCTTCCATAAACCACAAATTTGAAGCTAAACTTAGACTTCCTGGTGTTTGAAAAACTTCTTATTTGAAGCCCAAGTTTTACTTTTCTTTCTGATTTTAAAAACTGAGGTTTCTTTGAAGCATTATAGTTGTGGGAGGGATTCAGCCTCCTTCGGGTCATGGTCAGACCCCTCCTCCAACTGATCATATCTGACTCTGCTCTAGTAAGATCCTTGTGCTGGGGTCAGTGGTCTGGGGTTCTGGCTCTAACTTTGCCAGTAGCCAGTTTTATAACTTTGGACAAAATTCTTACTCCTGCTGGGTTAAGATGATATCATTCCTTAAATGAGAGTTGAACAAGAAGATCTTAAATGTCCTTTCCTAGCTCACATTTTTTATACTTTTCAAGGTTAGTATAAACTGTACCAGGTCTTTTAAATATAGCTCAATACCACTTTCAGAGGACTTTTCTGTTTTTAAACAGAAAGAGAAACAACTTCTTTTGAGTCAAGGCCATGTTTTTTGATTCAAGGCTGTCTTTTGAAATGGAAGGGTTATGAACCCATATCTTAAATAGTTTAATGTATTAATAAATTTATATTGAAATCATTGAACAATTGATTACAGTTAACTCTAAGAGTTCTAACACTTATCCACTGTGGTCCCTGTTTTTGTTCTCCCAGCCTTTCATAGCTTCACTAAGAACAAGGGCATCTACACTGTTACCCAAGCCAGACACCTCAGAGCAACTTCTGCTCCAGCCTCCCCCCCAGCATTTCCTCCAGTCCCTTCACCCCATTCTATCACTACCCCGTCTCAGGTCCTCAACATCTCTCATGCGGCCTGATATCTCTCCTGCCATCAGTACACTGTCCTTGCCATCACTGGAGAGATCTCTCAGGCAGATTTAATCTGGTGACTCCCCTAATTAAAAAATTTTGTTTTGTTTTTTTTCTTAATTTTTTAAATTGGAGTACAGTTAATTTACTATGTTGTGTTAGTTTCTGCTGTACAGTAAGGTGAGTCAGTTATACATACACATATAGCCACTCTTTTTTAGGTTCTATTCCCATATGGATCATTACAGAGTACTGAATAGAGTTCCCTGTGCTATTCAATAGATCCTTATTAGTTATCTATTCTATATATAGTAGTGTGTATATGTCAATCCCAATCTCCCAATTTATCCCTCCTCCCCCCACCGCCCCGTTCCCCCTGGTAACCACACGTTTGTTTTCTACATCTGTGACTCTATTTCTGTTTTGTAAATAAGTTCATTTGTACCATTTTTTTAGATTCCACACATAAGCAATATTATATGATATTTGTCTTTCTCTCTCTGACATACTTCACTCAGTATGACGATCTCTAGGTCCATCCATGTCGCTGCAAATAGTATTAAAAAAAATTTAAAAATTAAAATGAAAAAGCTTTGTTGCTACTCTTTGTGGAAGATTTCCGCACCATAGAACGCTCTTACCTCCCTGGCTGTAACTTAGCTTTCCTTTGCACTCTGCGGTCCAGCAATGCCCGACTCCTTTCCATTGCACTCTGCGGTCCAGCAATGCCCGACTCCTTTGCATTATTCAGACAGCCAGGCTGTTCCTGCCTTTGGGCTTGACATGCAGGTGCCCAACTCCACATGCTTTTTCTGCTTTGTCCTACTTGGTGACTGCTTCCTAATTTTTTGAGATCCAGCTCAAGGGTCATTTTTACTTTGAATCATTTTCAACACCCCTTCTCACTTTTCCCTGCTCTTACAGCATTTTTGCCCACTCCTCTGCCCTAGCTCTTCTCATTGCCTTTGTAATTCAATAGCCTGCACCAGACTGTTTACATCCCAAGGCTGGACTGTGGTTCTCTTTCCCTTTTCACCACAGTCTTGCGGGGTGTCAGGTATCCAAGCAGAAGTTCATTCAGAAGGCTTAGAAGGGTTTGAAGCTGGGGAGTGACAAAACCAGAGTTGTTTAAACCGTATCTCAAACTGCGGGGAGGGGGATATGGATTGCAGGGGGGCAGAGTAAATGCTGGGAAATGAGCTTGAAGATTGTTTAATCAATGTTAAGTCCATAATTGAGCTGAATACCATAATCAAGCCACTCTCAACCCATTCTCTTCATCTCTCTCTCTCCCTCTCTCTCTCTCTCTCCTTGAAAAAACCATAAACTACTGAGGTTCTTAGGTTTTCAGTACAGAATATGTTGTCTTCCTTCTCATGCCTCTCCCAAACATACATATATTCTCCCTCCCTTTTCCCCTCCTCCTCCTTTTTCTTTAATGCATTTGTAATATTTACCTCACTGTTTTATCAAAATGGGCATATGATTGACACAAGCCTCAGGTAATCATAGCAGCTGGCCCTGTGAACCTGTTTATATGTAGTTTCCAGGGTGCGTAGAGAGGAAGTTGCCCCCTTGTGGGATGGGTTAGGGACAAGCAAGATAAAAGGAATGTTTTCCTTTCACTCAAAGATCTGCCGGATGATGAAATACCTTACCGTTTCTTCTTCTGTTGATTTGTCTCACAGACATTAACAGTGAATGATGGTTTAGAATTCATTTAAATCAATTCAGAGTCATCCAGTAGCACACTGTTTTGTTTTTCTTTGGCATTCTATTTCTATTTTTGTACAGATCTCAAGTTGAACATCCACAGTTACTGCACTGCCTGAGAAAAGCTATCACTTCCGGTGTTGTATGATAAGAATATCAGTTTGTTACTCATTCATTTATTCTGTTGCGAGAAAAAAAACTTTTTCCTCTACCACCTCAGGTTCAGTGATTGGGAGCCTGCAAATTAACTGATGAAAGACAGATTACAGAAGAAAAGACAAAGTTTATTTCTGTATGAGGGAACACGCAAAGAAGTGATTCCTGAACAACTAGAGTTAAGAGTTTATTTATCTTAATAAGAAAAGTTCTTAATAGGACTTCAAGGGAAAGCAACATGGTGGGAAACTAATGAGAAACAAGTGGAAGGTACTGAAAGTTTTGAAAAGGTTTGGTTTAGTAATTTCTTATCCAGGTATAAGTGGTCCTAAACCTCCTGGAGAGGGGATTATGGCAGCTGTATTTTCGAGAGGCTTTGCTTACGTCAGCAAAAGAAGTTTAGATAAGGTTTTTTCTGCAGCTGCTATTTATTCAGATGTTTTCAGCTTAAAATAATCTTGGTACCACATTAGTGGGTCCAAGTGGATTCTATCAATTCACTCAACAAATGTTTATTGGACGCCTGTGGAAGGCACTCTCTAGGTGCTGGGGATCCAGCAGAGAACAAAATACAGAAAATCCCTGTCTTCACTGAGCTTACAGCATAACGGAAGACTGATAATAAATAAGTGAAATACATGCTATATTTGATAATGATCAGTATAAAGGAGGAAAATTAAGCAGGGAAGGATTTAGGAAGTTACAGTGAAACAGGGTGTATAATTTTAGACAAGGAAGCCAGGGAAGGCTCCTTGAGAAGGGAAGGTCTGAGTAAAGATCTGAGGGAGGAGAGAGCTATGAGATTAGATATTTGTACCTACAGCGTTTTTCCTATTCTATTAATGCTATTAGTAACATTCATGTTTTCATTAATTATGAAATGAATTAATGTAGTTATTAATGTTTTCAGCATTTACATATTACTAAGGCAATATAGACTGAAAATTAGCAAAGCTATCATTTGGCTCTTTGAGGTGACTACTCAGCTAAGGTAATCAAGTGCCGGGGGAAGTGCATATGGCTTTTTAGAAGGTGGCTGTTTTACCCTGGACGGTGCAAGGACTAAGTGAGTCACCACTTTGTTGTTTGGCCTTGTCAGGACTGTCTTCCTACGCTCATTCTCCTCCCAGTGCCAGTTTAGGCAGTTGTGGGCAGGCAGCAAGAGAGGGCTGATTCTAGAAGCGTTCTTATCACTGCTTCAGAATGCAGTGGTCTCCCTCAGCAACAGCCTGACTTGCTAACCCTTTGCCGTAGAAATAGAATGCGAGCTATATAAGCGGTGTAATTTTATTTTTATTTTTTAAAATACTGAATTCCCCCTGTCCCCACCTGCCTGTTTCTACGTACTTGTCATTTAACACACCCTGCCTTCCCTTGGCTTTTGGCCAATGCTCTGTTCTACTTTTTCTGGCCATCACATAGGTAATTCTGTCTTCTTGTAGATCAGGGCAGTTTTCTCAAGCCTGCTTTTTCAATTTATATCTCTATATTGTAAGAATAGGAAAAAGGGGTTAAAAAAGAAGGAGAAACCAAGCGGCAACTACCCCATTGGAACGGTTTTCAGTTTTATTGAAAGCCCTTTTGATTTTTACTATGACCGCTTCATTTAACAGGAGTCAACTTCTATACTTAATATTGTTTTTTTAAAAAAGAATAGTCTGTTGATGCTTTACATTCCTTAGGGAAACTAAAACTTGAGCAGTTTCATCAAGGCTTATATATTCTTCTCTACGTTAAGTAAGTATCCCTGGGGCAAAGCTCCTTTCAATCAAAAATAAATGGATAGCAACATTAAATGTTTTGTTTTGGCACCTGGTTTTTAAAAAGGTTCTCATCAATTTTTTTATAGCCTGATTGATTAATTAAGCAAATAATCACTGAGCCTCTACTACAAGCCAGATATGGCTAAGACTAGGGACAGAGAAATTAAAGTCCTGGTTCTCAAAGAGCTCAGAGTACAGGGCTTCCCTGGTGGCACAGTGGTTGAGAATCTGCCTGCCAATGCAGGGGACACGGGTTCGAGCCCCGGTCTGGGAAGATCCCACATGCCGCAGAGCAGCTGGGCCCGTGAGCCACAATGACTGAGCCTGCGCGTCTGGAGCCTGTGCTCCGCAACAAGAGAGGCCGCGATAGTGAGAGGCCCGCGCACCGCCATGAAGAGTGGCATCCGCTTGCCACAACTAGAGAAAGCCCTCGCACAGAAACGAAGACCCAACACGGCCATAAATTAATTAATTAATTTAAAAAAAAAGTGGGACTCCTGATATTCATCCCACTTAAAAAAAAAAAAAAAGAGCTCAGAGTACAGACTGGAATGCAGATTTGGGTGAGAGAAGAGTGAAAAAAGTGTGAGCGAGTGAGAGCAGAAGGCCTTGGAAGCATATCAGACCAGAATCTAACCCAGCTTTTGAGGGTCAGGTGGACAGTTCAAGAAAGCTTCCTTGTTTTGAAGGCAGAACTACCTAGGTAGAAAGCGCATATGTGTAAAGGCACAAAGATCTGTGGAACCTCCCTGGGAATTTTGGGGGGACACTGATGAGATAGAAGGTTAGACACAGAGGCAGCAATAAGGTCCTGAAGGGCATTGATGCCAGGCTAAGGAGTTTGGATTTCATCCAGAAAGTCATGAGGAACCAATAAAGCAGAGGCAGTGGTATGAACATGGAAAGCTCACTTTGGAACTTTGAACTTTGGAAAGTTCACTGTCCACTTAATGGAGAATGAATTAGGGAACAGGGCAACAAGAGAGGAGAAGACAGGGAGGCCAGTTAAGAGTCTGTAGAATTAGTACAGAAGCAAGGAAGGCCTGAAATGAGGCAAGAGCAGTGAGGATTAACCTGGTGGCATTTGCAATCAGTTTGATGTGGGGAGTAAGGAGAAGGGAAGAATGGAGTCTAAGATGGCCAAGAGATGTCTACTGTATGCTTGAATAAGCGAATGGGTGTTCAGTGGGTATTGACAATGTGCGGGAACATTTTTACAGTACTGGTGTTTGGAAACAGAACTAAGAGCTAAGATGCAGCTCTCATGCTGTAAAAGGATTTTCCTTCACCATTGGCAGTAGAAAGAACAGAAGACTTGGAACCTGTTGAGCTGGTTTAAACCACTGCTCTGACATATTTTCAGTGGAAGATACTTTTTTTTTTTTTTTTAAATGTAGGATTTCCTCTCTTTTTTTTTTTTAACATCTTTATTGGAGTGTAATTGCTTTACAATGGTGTGTTAGTTTCTGCTTTATAACAAAGTGAATCAGTTATACATATACATGTGTTCCCATATCTCTTCTCTCTTGCGTCTCCCTCCCTCCCACCCTCCGGAAGATACTTTTGATCATTTGTAAATTGGAGCTAATCATAGACCTTCCCTACTATGACAAAGCCTTATTATGACCATCAAATGAGGTAGGTTATTGAAAGCTGTTTTTTTTTCTTTTAATTATAGTGCATTATAATAATGTAAGGTGGTGGTAATACTAGGTTCAGTGTACAGGTTTCCGTCCCTTTGATAGGCCACACTGGCAAAGATGAGCTACTTTGGTGATGGTCCCTGTCCTGCCTCCTGCCGGCCTGGGTCCTGGCTGGTAGATTTCCAGCATGTATGGTACAGTATGGTGGAAGTCCGGGCTGCAGGAGTTGGATGTAGAGACTTGGACTCCTTCAAGTGGAATTTTTGGACTATGTTTACTGCCTCTTTGCTGGAGTTTTATCTTCTAGTGTGGGGAAATTGCTAAATGATCCCTGTTTCCTAGTCTCTCATCCTGTAAACATATCTAGTTTTCTCCTCTGGTCTAAGACAGCCTTCAGCCATATATTAGGTAGCTAGGAGTATTCTCTATTGTACATTGGGTACAGTGTTGCCACTGGGAAAGTAGACACCTCTCTTCCAGAGCTTGGCCTCTCCCCTCTGCCAAAGAAGGGTCTACAACAGGGAGACCAGTGCTCACCCGGTCCTGGCATGTGGGCATAGCTTTCCCCAAAAGAATACAACCCAATTGCCTTCTGTCAAGGCTTGGAAACCTATTGGAAACAAATAAACAAGCTGGTAACAATATGCCCCCATATTCCTCATCCTCTGTGACAGTGGTTTCTCAAGTTGAGAATGTATACCCCAGAGAGTTCACCGAGTAATCTGATTACCTACCTTTGTAGGTAATTTGTCCTTTTTATCTCTCCTTCCTTTTATGATCTTCTCTTTGCCTTTCATATTTTGTAGTTTCCCCTATATCATATCTGAGTGTGAATTTATTTTTATTTTTCCTATTTAGGGCTCAACTTCTGGAGGTTAGGTTTGAGTCTGTCTCAAATCTGTCTGGCCTTTTTTAGAGTGTCTTATCCTTTTCTCATGTTTTGGATTTCTTATTTTATATCTTTATGTTAAATGTACTTATTTTAGAGTTTCAGTTTCTTTTATTTTGTGAAATTTTAGGGATTGATATTTGTCAAATCAGCCAACACTCACTGATGGTGAATTGTTTCGTTATATATTTTAAAATTTTGGATTGTGAGCTCAATTTCAGTGGTGCATTATCAGTGAGAATCCTGCATAGCCTGTATTAAGGGAGTTTTCCTTTTAAATGTTTTGCTTTGTTTCTGTTGTCACTCCAGGGATTTCCCAGGCTCAAGACCAATTACGGGTATTAATTATAAGTGTAAACGTGAACTTCAGACAGCATGAGGATCAGCCAGTGGTTGGAAGTATTCAGAGAAGACTTGTTTTTGTCAACTCAGAGCTTAGTCTAAGACAGACAAGCTTTCTTTTTCTTTCTCAGTGCAGTGGGCTGACTTTTTTCTAATCTACCATCTCACCATGTTATAGTCCTCAAGGACCCTGGTTTTATGTGTTCCAGCTCTTCACCTTGCATAGGCACAAGGCTTCATTTCCTGTCCCCAACGAGCATTAAGACCAAAGTCTCAGATAAGGAGTTGGTAAACTGTAGCCCGAAGACCAAATCCAGCCCCCCCACTTCTCTTGGTAAATAAAGTCTTATTGGAACAAAACCATGCCCATTTGATTGGGCTATTTACAGTGGCAGAGTTGAGTCACTGCCACAGAGATCGTATGGCTCACAGATCTGAAAATATTCAATATCTGGCCGTTTACAGAAAGTGTTTGCCAACCTCTGCCCTAGATTAATAAGTCTGAAAGCCCTTCCCTCATCCCCACCTCTTTGGCTGCAGGGACATCATTTCTTGTGATTATCCCTTTAGTGTTCCTTTTCCTCTTAATCTCTAGCTCCTTGAAGTCTTCTTTATGCTTTTATAAGCCTGGCTAGGCATTAAAAGTATTTTATTTTATCTAGGTATTTTGGACAGGAACATTTCCTTTTTAGGTGATAATTTTTTTTTAAATTTTATTTATTTATTTATTTATTTATTGGCTGCGTTGGGTCTTCATTGCTGCGTGCGGGCTTTCTCTAGTTGCGGTGAGCAGGGACTACTCTTCATTATGGTGTGGAGCACAGGCTCTAGGCGCACGGGCTTCAGTAGTTGTGGCATGCGGGCTCTGTAGTTGTGGCTCATGGGCTCTAGAGCGCAGGCTCAGTAGTTGTGGCGCACGGACTAAGTTGCTCCACGGCATGTGGGATCTTCCCGGACCAGGGATCGAACCCGTGTCCCCTGCATTGGCAGGCAGATTCTTAACCACTGCGCCACCAGGAAAGTCCAACATTTTCATGTATCTAGCCTACTGTATTGCCAAAACCAGAAACTCTTCTTCTACTGTCTTTGGATAGTAATATATTCTTCTTTTTTGTATTTTCTTGACTGACCACTTAACTTGATCATTTAAAATTTTTCTTTTCTAATGCAATTCTTTTTTTTTTTAACATCTTTATTGGAGTATAATTGTTTTACAATGATGTGTTAGTTTCTGCATTATAACAAAGTGAATCAGCTATATGTATATATATATCCCCATACCTCCTCCCTCTTGCATCTCCCTCCCACCCTCCCTATCCCACCCCTCTAGGTGGACACAAAGCACCAAGCTGATTTCCCTGTGCTATGCGGCTGTTTCCCACTAGCTATCTATTTTAGATTTGGTAGTGTATATATGTCCATGCCACTCTCTCACTTTGTCCCAGCTTACCCTTCCCCCTCCTCGTGTCCTCAAGTGCGTTCCCTATGTCTACGTCTTTATTCCTATCCTGCCCCTAGGTTCTTCAGAACCATTTTTTTTTAAGATTCCATATATATGTGTTAGCATACAGTATTTGTTTTTCTCTTTCTGACTTACTTCACTCTGTTTGACAGTCTCTAGGTCCATCCACCTCACTACAAATAACTCAATTTTGTTTCTTTTTATGGCTGAATAATATTCCATTGTATATATGTGCCACATCTTCTTTATCCATTCAGGTTGCTTTATCCATTTAGGTTGCTTTATCTATTTAGGTTGCTTCCATGCCCTGGCTATTGTAAATACAGCTGCAATGAACATTGTGGTACATGACTCTTTTTGAATTATGGTTTTCTCAGCATATGTGCCCAGTAGTGGGATTGCTGGGTTGTATGGTAGTTCTGTTTTTAGGTTTTTAATGGAACCTCCATACTGTTCTCCATCGTGGCTGTATCTAATGCAATTCTTTAAAGCCATGAAATTTTTCATCTCCTTGTCATTCTTTTCAACTATTTTGTAATCCCCATGATCTTTTACTTTTTAATCCCTTGATAATTTTAAACTGTAATAGTTTTTAAACATAGTTTTTGGCTGTCTTATTTTTAATATCTTGTAGTCAAAGATCATGGTTTTTATGATAGCTATTCTTTGAAATTTGTCGAAATTTTCTTTGTGGATTAATATGTGACTAATTATTCTATATTTTTCATATGTGTACAAAAGGAATTTATATCTGGATACAGGGTTCTCTCTGTGTTTGTTATACCAAACTTGTTATTTGTGCCATTAGGGTCTCTATTTTGAATTTGTCTGCTAGATATATTGGTTTCTAAAAGAGTTCTATTAAAACCTATTGTGGTTTATATTTGTCTATTTTTCTCTGTAATTTTGTCAGCTCTGTATATTTTAAGGCTATGTTGTTAGTGACTGTCAAAATCCATGATCATTATCCTCTTTTGGATTATTTTTTTGTGTTAAAGTTAACTTTGCAGGTTTATGAATGTTAGAAATCAGGTTTTTTTTTTTTAATGGCTAACTCAAACCCTTCAATGAGTTGAACCTAGCTATGTGCTGCCAGTTTTATACGCTAGCAAAATGTAGACAAAAGAAGGAGCTTGTGCTTATGGTCTCTCCTGCTGGTTTGTAGTTTTACATTGGGTTTCTACAGACACTTGGCTTGATCATTTGATGACCCTGAATCCTGTAGTTTAAGTTCACAACAAAAGATGTGCCTTTCCGGGTGACACCTTCAGGTCTGAGAAGGTCCCTACCAAATGTCGCTACACCCCTTTCATTTGATCCATTTTCCATATTCAACTGACACGCTTGACACTTTGGGGTTTAGGGCTGTAAATATTTCCTTTTTACATCAAAACTGAAAATTTTCCTTCATTTTTTATTTTTAAAATGTTTTTTAATCTTGGGGAATTGGGAATCGGGGCGGAAGTACAAATAATCCTTACTTTATTATTGTCAACCAGTAGGACCTCAAAATTTTCCTCTTAAGCAAAGCCTTTCAGTGGTTTTATTCTCCTGGCAGAGAGTGAAATACTTTCATAGTACCAAAAGCTGAAAAACAAAAGAAAGGTTAATGAGATGTGATAGCTATTGATAGACACGGATGCTAATCATACTCATCTCCAGAATCAATGAAAACCAGGATTCAGTGGGTAAAAAAAATCCAAGTGGGCTTTTGGAGAAGCACCTTTATGGATTTAAATACATAGTCCCCCCTTTATTCATAACAGTTGTGAAAATATGAACACACTATGCTCTGTGTTGAGTCTGTTTTTTGGTTCTTGAAGCTGTTGCTTTGAACTTCGTCTTATTCTTTCCCTTGTTAAAGCCATTTGATAAAATAAGGAAAAATGCTCTTGGAAAAAGTTGATGTTTAAAATGTGGACGGCAACTAATTTTCAATCTTCTCTCCCCCTTTTTCCTTTTGTAGTATGACTATGAATATGACGAAAATGGTGACAGAGTCGTTTTAGGAAAAGGCACTTATGGGATAGTTTATGCAGGTCGAGATCTGAGCAACCAAGTCAGAATCGCCATTAAGGAAATCCCAGAGAGAGATAGCAGGTACAGTAATTGTGACTAATGAAAGCTGTTTTCTAAGGTATTTCGGTTGTTAATAGCATTTTAAAAAATATTTTGGTAATATTCTAATTAATGAAACTCTGTCTGAAAACTCCATGGCTTTAATTAGCCCCCTCTGAGGTTTAGCTGCTGCATCATTCAGTGATTCAAGCACAACACTTTGGTGGGGAAGGATGGCATCCCTGAGGTAACAAGGACAGGACTTTCAAAGAGAAGAGAAGAGAATAGTCCTGTGTGTGTTGGGCTCAGGTTATATTGGATCATGGTTGGTTTATTATCTGGATAGATGGGGAATAAGCACCAGCAGAAATGGTTTGAACCAGAGGTTCCAATTTCTGGTCAGACATGTAATGACGTTGGAAGTCAGCAATCCATCCTAAACATCAAGTGGAAAGCTAGACAAACTGAGAAATCAACAACTCTACTTTTTCGGAGCCATTGGAAAAGCGACGTCACAGGACAAACCACCACCCCCCACATTGGAGACACAGTTGTAGGGCAGAAGCCCTATCAGATCCTCACAAAGAATGTCAGAGAAGGTCCCCTTCCCCAGGCTTCCGGCAGAGGTAGAGGGGAAATAACCATTTGGAAATACACCTGTTCTTAACGAGGCCTGCCCTCAAGAGAAACTATTCTACCAAAGCCTAAACTCTGTGTCCTCAGAGCCTAACTAACCTAGGGGAAGAGACGTGCCCAACCCCAGGCCACTCTAGCCATCCTATTCCACCGAAGCGGGGACTGAGAAACATTTGTGAAGTTCACAGCCCAGCAGTGCAGGCTCACTAAAAGACAGAGACTAATTCACAAAACCATAGAACAATGCTTCCCCTCACCCCACGCCTCACCACCATACCACTAAAGATCTATTTAGCAGAGTTCTTTTTACCTAATACATCATGTCCAGCTTTCCACAGCTTCTTTTGTTTGTTTGTTTTGGTTTTTTTTTTACAAAGCATACTAAAAGGCAACAAATACAGTTTGAAGACACAGAGCAAGCATTAGAACCAGATTCAGATATGACAGGGATGTTGGAATTATCAGACTGGCAAATTTAAAACAACTGTGATTAATATGCTAAGGGCTCTACTGAAAAAAGTAGAAAACATTCAAGAACAGATGTCAATGTAAGTGGAGAGATGGAAATGCTAAGAAAGAATGAAAAAGAAATGCTAGAGGTGAAAAACACTGTAACAGAAATGAGTTGTTCTATCGACATCTCAGAAATGAGATGTCGATAGAAACATTCAAAACTGATAAGCAAAGAGAGAAAAAGACTGAAAAAATTGAACAGAACATCCAAGAACTGTGGGATGACTACAAAAGGTGTGACATACCTAAAGGGAATACCAGAAAGAAAAGAGAAGGAGAAGAAATATTTGAGGAAATGGTTTGAACCACACATAATGGGGCCTTGTGGAAAATGGAATGGTTTTTAGGAACAAGAAAGTTGTGCAGGGAGCAGAACAGCTGTGGTGGCAGGGTTATCTGTTGCTCTCTGCTCCAGTGCTCTGTCCTACCATTTGTTTCTCCAAACAACAATTCTCTCTTCTCTCAATCTCATGATTTCTGCTACCTCATAGCTTTTCTTATGGCTTCTCTTTGTAAGGTAGCTGCTCCTACAATCAATTATTTACATTTTCTACATGTTGTGGATTCAGACTCTGAAAGAGAGAGAATTGGATTGAGTCTCTTGTTACAATATTTCTTATTCGGCCAAACTTCAATGCTGGGCTACATCATGGACTTATTTTGGCTTCGCCTCAAGTTCACGGTATTTGGCCACCATGGTACAGTCACATGATCGGCTTTCTTCAGAAAGGACACTCCTGTGTTTACCCAACCTCTCCACTTGTAAATCTAAAAGGCACCTCGAGGTTAACATGGCCCAAGCTGAACCGTGGATTTTTTACCCTCAGATGTACTTGACCTGCAGGATTCCCTGTCTCAGTTAATCTCACCCCACCCATCCAGGTGTTGAGGCTACTAGAATTCATTTGGATTCCTCTCTGTCTTGGTTTACATTACTCCATCATAAGTTCTACTGTTGTCTCAACCTCTAATGTTTTCTGAATTTTTCCACTCTTTCCCATCACCAGTCTAAGCCTTCGGGTTTCCCACCCAGACTCCTTACTGCAACTGATTCATAACTAGTCTCTGCATTTGAGGTAGGAGATAGATGGGCCCCTGGGCTGGACAGCTGGTGTTTGTCAAGTGGAGTAAAATTGAAGCCTTGTTTTCCCTAGACACTCCAAGGACAAAATTGGTGGCTGGAGCTGAACTCTGCTGAGGTAAAGAGATAAGATGACCACTCCTAAGGTCAAGGAAAACTTCCCTGTCTGCACATGCACAGGAAGCCTCCTTGGGGGTCAAAAAGGGAGGGGGCACCACCCCATAATAAGTGTAGACATGCACCCACAGGCCTCTGCAGGGGAATCCATCTTAGCAAAACGTTGTGCATGCATGTTGGGGAACAGGTCAGGTGTAAAAAAAGAAGCAAGATAATTGGCCAGAGGTAAACAAGGACCCGGAAGGACTGTCCTATATAAGTGATTTAAATCACCTCTTTACTGCGCTCCTCCTCTTTAGAGAGGACGCCTGTACCCTTTCTCTCTGGGTGTGTATTTCTGCCTTGCTTCTGTCTTAAATAAATAAATGGTTTCTTAGTGTGCTCTCCCACTTGTTGTGCTGTGTCTCTAATAATAAACTTTGTACCTGTTATACAGTTTTTGCCTCCTTGAAACATTCTTGCTTTCAAACGGGGACAAGAACCAGGGGAACTTTGCTTTAGCCTCTAGCCCCTGGTGGGCTAGCAGCTAGGATTCCTGGTTTTCATCCAGGCTACCCAGGTTCGACTTCTGGGTGGAGAACTAAGATCTCTTCAAGCCCTCTCACTGCTGGCTCTCCAAGATCACTTCACTCTTTCCTCCACTCCTACTCCACCCTTCCTCAGAGAAGGCACAGAGATCGTTCTCAAGTTGAAATCACATCGTGTCACTACCACTTAAAACCTTCAGTGGATTCTCATGTAACCAGTGTAAAGCCCAGAACCCTTAGCATAGACGTCTGCCTCCCTCTGGGGCCTCACCTTCTCTATTGCAGCCACGCTGTCCTCTCTCTGTCTATCAGGCCCACCAAGGCTCAGTCCCCAGATTTTGGCAGGATTGCCTCATTTTCATCAGTTAGGTCCCAATTCAATTCTCAGGCCCTCAGAGACGCCTTCTCTGATTACCCCAATCTGAAAAAGACACCCTTCTTTCCCATGCATCCAGTGTCCTAGGCCTCAGCTCTCTTTCTGCTTCTCCATACTTAGTCTCCATCCTTGGTGCATGACTGTGACAAGTGGCCACTCTGCCTTCAGCATCCATATCTGCATTCCAAGCAGGAAGAGGAAAAAGGAAAACAAATTTTCTCAGAAATGTCCAACATACTTTCATCTCTGTTTCATTGGCCAAAAGTGGACACCCGTAACTACAAAGGAGGCTAGAAACTCCGTAGATTTTAAGTTGGCCAGTTGTTTCTCCAAACAAGATCATAGAAAGAGGGAAGAACGGATATTAGATAGGCAGACAGTAAATTCAATTTTATGTTTTCTGTGGTATTTTTGCAGTTTCCCCTTGGTTAGTTCATGAGACATATATATGTGAATTCTTACGTGATGGTGATAGAAACTATTCATTAAATACCTAAGGGAATATACATAAATTTGTCATATTAAAATTTTTGTTAAATATTCCTTCCTATAGGTTCTTAAGTATTATATACATAGAGTGGATTTTTAAGCAATACAGAATGTTAAAGGTTTGTCACTATCAAATTGCTGCAGCAAACTCACTAATCTGCAGCAACATCACCTCCTTTCCCACCACCAGATAAATTTAAGTAGGTACTTGGAAGGAAACCACTTTTAAAACTATCTTTGTAGCTTAAGTTTATTCAGCTGCCACTGTGCACACACAGAGTACACCAACACCAATAAAGATCCATTTGATATAACATGGGTTGTTTGAAAATACTTGGCATGACAAGCCCTTCTCTTGAACAGCTAGTGTGGGACATCTTTTTGTTACCTCTAAAAGAAGATTGCAGTGAAGTCTATCATGTTATTGTGAGATACAGCACACAAAGGTATTTCCACCTTTGTGACCTGGAGAGGTTTTTTCAGGTTGCTATTAACAAGATAGCAGTTACAAAGGATAATTGCTAAGATGGTAGAATGGGTATGAATAATGCATAATCCAGCATATACTAACCACTGCCATCTGTAGTGAAGGATCATAGCAACAAAAACAGCTTCTTCTGTGTTTCCCTCACACTCTAAAAATGCTTTGTTAGAGCGTCAGAGTCGTCGTAAGAGCGAGCTGGTGCATTTTAAGGACACTCTCATAATCTGTCCCAGCTAGTTGTTCATCTCAGGTTGGCTTCCGCTAACATTCTACACACCCCTCAACTATTAACTTAGATCAGGTATTTCCACCCAGCTGTATATTAGAGCCATCTGGGGAACTTTACTGATACTGATACTCAGGCCCTACCCCTCAGAATTCTGGGGTGGGTCGTGGGCATTGATATTTTTAGAAATCCTTCCGGGAGATGCAAATGTCCAGCCGAGGTTGGGAACCACTGCTTTGGATGGTTGTAGTGGGAATATGACTCAGCAGAGGTGCTCTGGAGACACATATGATTTAATAATTTTTCAAAGCTAAATGCAGGTATCTCTATCTGTACCATTTCTTCTTTCCATTGTCACAGCTAATTGAGAAGAAACAGGATTTTCTTGTAATTCCTGTAGACAAACATTGCTTATTGACCTGAACAAATTATAATTTCATGCTAATTGAGTGCTTGATACTTAAACTTTCACTTACATTTAGTGAGAATTGCTAGGTGTTACTAATCATTTCCATATTGGAGAAAAGTTCTTATTCTTAGCCAGGATGAATCCTGACTATTATTGTAACTTTTGAGCTATCCTTTGGTTACATAAGGAGGAGTGTGTGTAGTACATTTGTTTCTCCAGGATCTTATATTTAAACATTTATGATTGATATTTAATAGAGTGTCAGGGGTGGGAGCCCTTTAATTATCATAAACTGAGTTAGCCTCTTGCTTCAGATAATTTATTCATCTTGATCTACCAAATCTATAGAATTGGCCCAATATTGCCACTATTTTATTTCATGCATATCAAGAGCAATCTTAGTAACTAGTGTTAATAGATTGTTTTAAACTCCATGGAAAAAGTAACTTGTAAATGTCTTCATAGTTGAGAGTCATTACCTAAGGATCTTCTTGGTAACACTGGTATTTCTTGTGTTAACTCATTCAAGCAATAATCAAAATGGTGTTGTCCCTAGTTGATACCTTGTTAAGGGGTTTAGTTTAATACCAGCCTTTAGTTCCTAGAGCAATTCTAAAGAAAACTAAAATTAGTAAAAGATCTAATATACAAGTCAATTTTTTGTTGTTGTTGGCAGCTTTCTGAGTAATATTTCACAGAATATAAAAGTTTGTTTAAATTAAATGAATTTGCAGGAATTCCCTGGCGGTCCAGTGGTTAGGACTCAGTGCTTTCACTGCCAGGGCCTGGGTTCAATCCCTGGTCAGGGAACTAAGATCCCACAAGCTTGGCGGCATGGCCAATAAATAAATAAGTAAATAAATAAATTTTTAAAATTAATTAATTAAATGAATTTGGGTTTTTTGTAACCTACTAATATATTATTCAATACTAACTGATTCTAGTATTCTTACTGGCATTCAGAAAAATCCATTCTGCTTATATGGATTTGCCATTATAAGATCTGAGCATTTCTTACACGTGGAACTGAAGCAAATTACGAGGCAGCATGTATTTTATGTTTTAGTGGTTAATGCCTTTCATACCTGTAGCCTCCATTGTACAACAGAAAAAAATTAGGGAATAGCTTTGAGTCTCTCTTTATGCTGACATCCTACCACAGTTAGTTATACAATAATTATATTAATATAATATATGATGATATATTAATATTCAGGATTGTTAAGAGCCTACAAACTTCATAGTACTTCAGATAATCATCAAAAGTGTTGTTCTGATTCCACATATATGCGTTAATATATGATATTTGTTTTTCTCTTTCTGACTTCACTCTGTATGATAATCTTATTTACAAAGCAGAAACAGAGACACAGACGCAGAGAACAAACATATGGACACCAAGGGGAGAAAGTGGAGGGTGGGGGGATGGGGGTGGGATGAATTGGGAGATAGGGATTGACATGTATACACTAATATGTATAAAATAGATAACTACTAAGAACTTGCTGTATAAAAAATAAAAAAAATTCAAAAAAAAATGTATGGGTACCAAAGGGGAAGCGGGGAATGAATTGGGAGATTGGGATTGACATCTATACACTACTGATATTATATATAAAATAGGTAACAAATGAGAACCTACTGTATAGCACAGGGAACTCTACTCCGTGCTCTGTGGTGACCTAAATGGGAAGGAAATCCAAAAAAGAGGGGATATATGTATACGTATAGCTGATTCACTTTGCTGTACAGTAGACACTAACACAAATGTTATAAGGCAGCTATACTCCAATAAAAATTAAAAAAAAAAAAGTGTTGTTCTGTCTGTTCCAGAAATACAAAACACTTTCATCTTATAATTTGATAAAGCAGTATATACCAAGTACATGATTTTGAGGTCTGGTCTAAAACTGGTCTTTCAGTATGGAGGCTCAGTTAGGATTGGGTAAAAAAATTATGATAGAATAGAATTGAATAGAATAGAATCAAGGAGGCTTGGCATATAAATGGTTTTATGTTTTCTACTGAAGAGCTGCTGGGCCTTCCAGTAAGTTCTGGAATGAATATTAAAATTATTTGTAATTTTTATCTTCCTGAGCAAGAATCTCCTGGAATAATAAACTTATGAAGCCAATGGAATAGAAGGTCGTGTTAATGTGGACAGTGAGTTGTGTGGATGATTTCAGTTTTCCTGGGTTCAAATCTTAGCTCTTTCACTTACTAAGCTTTGAGACCTTGGGCAGGTTAGTTATCCTCTCTGTGAATCAATTTCCTTATCTGTAACATGGGCATCTTAGTAGTACCTTCTCATGGGCTTGTTGTGAGAAATGAGTTAATATATACAGAAGACGTAGAACAGTACCTGGCACATTTCCCCTTAGACCCTACCAGGGCTCCAACTTTACAGAATTTATGTGATGAGAAATAAAGGCCTTAGATGGTCATATTTGATTTCATATATGGGGATTTTCCATTTGTATTGCTTAAATTTATACACAAAAGTCTGGCTACTAAATTAGCTCACTGGCATTTGCATGTCTTTCAGATACTCCCAGCCCCTACATGAAGAAATAGCACTGCATAAGCATCTGAAGCACAAAAATATTGTTCAGTATCTGGGCTCTTTCAGTGAGAATGGTTTCATTAAAATCTTCATGGAGCAGGTCCCAGGGGGTAAGAGATGGGTTTTTTTCTTTAAAATGTGTTAAGTTTCTACTATGTATAAATAAGCTACAAGGATATATTGTACCACACAGGGATTATAGCCAATATTTTATAATAACTATAAATGGAATATAACCTTTAAAAATTATGAATCACTATGTTGTACACCTGAAACATATAATATGGTACATCAACTATATCTCAATAAAAATAAATAAATAAATGAAGTATAGGAAAACCTCAGAAAACAACTTACTTTAAAAAATATGTTTCTAGGGCCTTGAAGAGGAGTAAAATTGAATGGGATTTACTAGTTTACAGGTCTTAATTTGTCTAAATGTACAGAAAAATTTGACATATGACATTACCTTACAGTTTATTCGGGGACAATAAATAAGTATCAGAACTGTTTTTGTATCAATCATCGTGACTTGGATTAAGGTTAGCAAACTGAGTGGTCTTTGACTGTATTTGATAATGACCATCTTCAGAGCAGGGACACTTTCCTATTTATATCTGAGCCCAAGTACTGTATCTAGTATAGTACCCGGGCCACTGTTAATAACCAATAAATGTTAGCTTAAATTCATGTTACATTATTAACATGCTTTAAAGAATTCATTTGGATAAGATTTTATCCACTGTTTCTCCCTACTTACAGGAAGTCTTTCTGCTCTCCTTCGTTCCAAATGGGGCCCACTGAAAGACAACGAGCAAACAATTGGCTTTTATACCAAGCAAATACTGGAAGGATTAAAATACCTCCATGACAATCAGATAGTTCACCGGGATATAAAGGTAGGATGAACTAGGATTCATTCTCGTAAGTTGCCTGATGAGTAATTGTTTTATTTGCAAAAGTCATATTGTCTTGTGGGTATTAATTTGGAATGATAAATAAATCCTAGAAACAGCACTCTGCCCTGAGTCAGTTATTGATATTCATGTCTTATCTCTTCTACTCAAGGAATAAACCCCTTAACCATGTTCAACCAAAAAAGATTCAGTTTCCACGCTATGCCTGGCCCTGTTTCAGGTGCCCTGTGGGGGTGGCTCAGCAGAACAAAGTTAAACAGGACATGGTCCTCGCTCCCAAGAGGCTTACAGGCTGGTTAATCTTTGTATCCTTGCTACTCAGTAAATATTTGTTCAATTAATGGATGAATAGTTAGAAGGAAAAAATAAAATCCCCACTTCTCACAAGTATCATATACTCATGCGTTGAACTAAAATTAGATAATTTTTGCAATTCTCCTTAAAAAGGGAAAATTCAGAACTAGTAAATTTATGACAAAGTCTGGACTATTGAAAGTAAGTTAATCTTACTACCCTAAAACCAACCCAAATACCCATTTATTTGTGCTGCCCCTAAATAGTCCAGGAAAAGAAGTAAAACAACATAGAAAAGAAAGTAAAGTGATTGAGAAGTTATAAATATCGTTAACTTATCATACCCATATCACACACAAATAGCCCCTACTATCTGTAAACCTCGTTTGACCTTGTGACCTGAGTAGCATATTGTGAACTGATAATATGTAAACGAAGGTGGTGTCAAGAATTCACTACTGAGATTAACTATTAAGGAAGAGTATAGAATCAGTGTCCTTTTTGCTGTAAGGACACCTTTACTTACTAGACTTTCAAGCCAACAACAAACAATATTGGAAGAAAGATAACATTTTTGATTAAAATTCTCTCTTCTCTAGGGTGACAATGTGTTGATTAATACCTATAGCGGTGTTCTCAAGATCTCTGATTTCGGGACATCAAAGAGGCTTGCTGGCATAAATCCATGTACTGAAACTTTTACTGGTATGTTTTTGCAATGATGATAGAGACCTTATGTAATTAAAGAAATAATTGCTGCATTTGAGCATAATGTGAGAGGTAAATTTAGTCTGTGTTCTCACCAACATTAATGTTGATATCTTTTGATGCCCTGAAAAATGTTATAGAGAATTTGATCTGGCCCATTTCTTACCTCGTATTTATATGACTCGCTCAGTCTCCTGCTTAATGCCGCTGAAGATTTTTTTTTTAACTCTCAATTTGTTATTTGTTTTTCTTTTCATGTCGTTACTTCTCTCCTGGTTGGTCTACAACCACTATAATCCCAACAAGATTCCTTTTTTTAACGTTTCTTTAGCCCAGCCTCTCAGTGATTCTTACTTATACTTTAATCATTTCCCATTTGGACTATGCGTTCCCTCTTTCCTAATCTGTTTACTCCCTGTGGTCTATTCCCCTACACAGCACATAAATAACTAAGATTTCAATTCAGAAAAAGGAAGTGACTCACTAACTCAGAAGCAGGGTGGGGAGAAAGCTTTCCTGAGAAATTAGGCAGTGCAGCTACTGAGCTGCCGCTGGAGCAAAATCCTGAGAGGGTGGAGACAAAGTGATTTCCAAAAAGGTGACAGTAGCCAAGAGGAAACAGAGGCTCAGAGAGATTGACTGCCCAACAGTTATGGGGAGGGCATCTGGAACTCCAACCCTGCTCTCCACTCCAAGCTTTTAGCACTCCATTATTCTGCTGATTCTCATGAAATGTTAAGTTCTTGTTATTGGGAATTCCCTGGCGGTCTAGTGGTTAGGACCCAGCGCTTCCACTGCTTTGGCCCCGGGTTCAATCCCTGGTCGGGGAACTAAGACCCCGCAAGTGGCATGGCGCGGCCAAAAAAAAAAAAAAAAAAAAGATAATGAATTATCTTTGGTCTAATATAAAGCAAAATGGCCAGATGTCCCCCTTTCTGAATTCTGTGAGGAGGTGGCATGGCCTCCATTTTGCAGATGAAGAAATTGAGAGAGAGAAGGGACTTCATACCCGGAAGTCACATGTGTTTGTAAATGATAGAACTCAGATTTTTAATCCACCCCTTGTTCTTTGCTTTGATCTTCTTGCTCCAGTCCATCTTTTTCTCCACCTTGCTGAAGAATCTGTTCTGGAAGCCTGGAAAGGGGAAAGGAAGAGAGAGAGAAAGTCTATAAGGCTTCTCCTCAGAACATTCAATCAGCAAATTCTCTGACCCCATTCCTACTCTCAACGGCAGTGGGTATTTCAGGGCACAGAATTAAACACATTTAGAATGTATTTTTTTGAACAAAATAAATTTCATCCTTCTAGCAACTTTAAATATATTTACATTTCTCTTCCTCATACTCCCTCCATTTGGCAAGAGTCACTTTAGATGCTGCCAAGACTCAGTAATTTCTGCAAAGAAAATCCTTACTTTCAGGCTCTTGATTTGGGCAAGGTGTTAATTTACTATCTGCTGCTTATCTTTAACACATTTTTTTTTAAATCGCCAGAGAAGTTGTAGTAAAGCAGTCCTCCAGGACCCCTTTGCTTGGACTTCTTGCACTGACCTCACATGATGTGATGTGTGTGACACATATGCGTGGGTCTGTCTCCAGCGCTGATCACGAGGGCCTGGGGTGTGCAGGCCTCACAGCACTAACTCAGCGCTGGCCAAGGCACAGGTATAGGCAACCTCTGATGAACTGAGTTGAAAGACAGTGACCTGTGTGACTTCTTAGTGATTTGGTGAGAGGGAGGGCGGCAGCAACTACTCCCTGTGGGGCGCTTACTGCATCCCTGTTAATTGCATTCCATGTTATTTCATTGAAATTCATGTATCAACCCTAATCCTTAGGTATCATTTTCCCAGTCTATGGTGAGAAAATTAAGGTTCAAAGAGGTTAAGTAACTTGCCTGAGGTCACAAATCTAGTAAGGAAAAGAGCTGCAATTCAACTAGACTTAACATGCCAAATGGAATGAATCAGCTTCTCCCGAAACCTGTTCCACCCACCCTCTTCTCTGTCTCGATTGGCCACTCCAAACTTAGAGTTATCCACGGCGCCTCGCTTTTCTCATGCTTCAACTCAATCCACCAAGGAAACCTATTGGCTCTGCCTTCAAAATGTGTCCAAATTTGGACCAGCTCCTCCCTCCTTCCACAGCTCCCACCTCCCCTGCATGACCTCAATAGCCTGTTCTCCCTGCTTCCACTCTTGCCCCTACTGTCTTCCCTCAACACCACAGCCAGAGCAATCCTGTAAAAACATAAATCAAGCCCTATCACTCAAAGACCTCAATGGCTTTCTATTTTTTGAGTAAATAGACACCAAAGTCCTTACAATGATGAACAAGGCTCAGACCTACTCGGAGTCCATTACATTTTAGACCCATTTCCTACCCTTCCCACCTTGTATAGGCCTTCCTGCACTTCCTTCATTACACCAGGCGGGGTCCTGCTTCAGGGCCTTTGCACATGCTTTTCCTTCTATAACACTCTTCTCCCAACTCTCTGCCTGGCTAAGTCCCTCACCTCCTTCCAGCCTTAACTCAGATGTCATCTCAGTGAGGCCTGTGAGTGCCCTGTTTCCATGGCAGCCCTTTCCTGGGCACTTGCGATCCTCATCCCCTGCTTTTTTTTTTTTTTTTTTTTTATCTTAACACATCACTTACTAACATTTATATAATTTATTTATCTATTGTACTATAGTTTATTGTCTGTCTCCCACTGCAAAAATGTAAGCTGTACAAGCCCAGGGATTTTTGCCTGTTTCAGCCACTGCTATATTCTAAGTGCCTGGCCCATAGTAGACCCTCAGTATAGATCTGCTAAATGAATGAGTGGATGTAGTGTGACATCAAAGTTTAAGCTTTTAACCACTAACTTGTAGTGGCTCCTGGGTGGTTGCAGTGGCAAAGAAATTCTAAAACAGATTATTTTAAAGTAATTTTTTATTTTAATGAAGATATATGAGCTATGGGTTTTACAGTTAATACTCTCACTTGTTTTCCTTGGGCTAATGTTCAGATTGGCTTGATCTTCATTATCCAACTCTATAAATCTCTTTATATAAAATATTGTGTCATGTGCTTGTGGAGTAAGGAGAGCAGATAGGAACACATGGCTAAGCCTGCTTTTTTTGGCACTTGCTCGATGGGGGATAATTAAACACAATTGGCAGATATTGCTCTTTGAAATATTACCTGTGAATAAAAACATTGCATAATTTATTATTAAGATATTACTTGAATTGTCCAATTTTTAAAATTCACTATATTTTTGGTCAATTGTAATTCCTACCGAGATATTAGTACAGCTTAAATTCTTTCATTAAGTCTATTTTAGATCCAGAGATAAAAAAAGAGTGGTAGACTTCAACACATATTTTCTAAACAATCACTTGATTTTATTTACATTGTAAAAAATGATCACTTTGGGGGAAGCTATCAATGAAGAGAAATCATAACAGTTTTCTCCTAAGGGTAGTGATTTGAAGAGCGTGGTTACCTTATCCTTCGCCAGGAGAAATGCTTTCCTCCAATAATGTTACTGATTTAAGCTGAGAGCAGACATGTGGAGTCGTGTATGACTGTGAACATGAGCTACTGTCATGTAATGATGAGGTCTGGAAGATAAACCTGGCAAAATGACAATATGTGACAAAAATAATATACTTTTCCTTATTTTTATAAACACAGCCAGTTTCTAGCCTTTCATAGTGGATTTTATAGGAACTGTTTAGAGGAAATTTGTGTAGCAGTTTTCACCTATAAATCAGGCATGGAGCATTCATAAAAGGTGTTGCCTGTATTTATCAAAATGTCTGTCACTTTGGTTATGAATCAGAAAATACTGAAGTGGCTCTTTTGGCAAATGCCTCAGAACTTGAAATAATTCATTATGGCATCTTGGATGGGTTCCTGTTTGCTGATTATATCATTTGCATGAGTACATCAGAAGCCGGGGATATGCAATTATCTGTTCCTGTTCGCACTCCTGACTCATTGCTGGACTTTGAGAAATCACTCCAGGTTAGACGTATAAATTTAGCCTCTAGTTTGAGCCGATGAGACAATTGCGATTGAGTGTCCACTTGGGATATACGAAGCCAGAACTAGAACCGGGGTTCTTGGCCCCCACTTAATGCTCTTTGCGTCATACCACACTCTTCGACTCTCTGATTCCATGAAGCCTTTTAAATCTCCTCTGTTTTTCTTTCTATTCTTCTAAACTCTGGTGATTTGTATATACTGATGGCTCATGACCTGTCTTTGACCCATTAATCTGTTATCCATGGACCACAGGCTCACAGCAGAAGCCACGTATGTTAGATTTACAGAATAACGTACACCCAAAACTATTTACATTATTTTTAACAGTGACTTTCAGAATCTTCATGCTTTCATGATTAAGAAATGAGAATGAAAACAGAATAACTGAGCATTCAATCAGAAATTGAGAAATAACAGACTAAGGAAATGGATGAATGACCTAAATTTTTCCTGGAAAAGATTAGAAGTATACATAAAGGGAGTCTTCATGTATTTGAAAAACTGATTGCAGAAAAATGTGTGTTGATATATTTTCTGTTATTCTCAAATGATTGTTCGAAGTTTCTAAGAGGTCCCAATGAAATGATGCCTCAATTATAATCAACTATCTAGGAGAGGAGAAAGTATCTATTCGTAAACAGATAATATTAGTAAGCTATTTTTATGTCACCAATGAAATCCATTATGAAAACTGCTATTTCCCCTTTTATTAACAGCAGAAAAAACTGGAATTCAAAGAAGATGAGCTATTAAGACCCGAATCATGCTTTTTTTTTTTTTTTTCCGAATCATGCTTTTAAAGTTACCTTATTTCTATAAAGAAATTGAAACTGTCATTAGGTGTTCATCTGTTTTCTCTTTTTAAAGTGTAACTGTGTTTGAATTATGTGCAGGTACCCTTCAGTATATGGCACCAGAAATAATAGATAAAGGACCCAGAGGCTACGGGAAAGCAGCAGACATTTGGTCTTTGGGCTGCACGATCATTGAAATGGCCACTGGAAAACCACCCTTTTATGAACTCGGGGAACCACAAGCAGCTATGTTCAAGGTCACATTTCATGTGTCTTAAATGTCTTAAAAACCAGTGGTTAAAGCTCTTCATAGCTCCTGGATGTTCCATGTGTGTATGTCATATTTTTTTAGGTAAAATGACAGGAGCCTAAGTAAGCACAACCTAAGATATAAAGTTCAAGATTCACTCCCCCCGGTCAGCACCTCTGCCTCACGTGGAGCATCTCTCTCCACATTAGTTTTCCCAACTGTAAAGTGCGATTCAGTGTAACTTCCTGTGACTGCCCTTTCACAATGCAGTATGAATAACACATCACTCCACAGAAGATGATTTAAGCTCTCTGGGAAACACAGTCTGAAAAATCTTCCACTGAGGGAGATATAAATACATGTTTTATCCGTTGAGGTATTAAAGACATATTTTCCTTTACTCTTCTATCATCATAGTTTGAAGGCGCCGTAGATAAAAGGGCATAGTTGCTATTTTAAGTACATCAACCTTATTCTCATCTATCTACTCTTCTAGCCTGTTAATTTGCCCATTAGTAACTGTTTTGGGGGTGGGAAAGGAAGCAGCTCCATCTCTCACAATAGGGAGCACAGGATATGGAAATAGGCCCGAGAGAGCCCAGGGGCCACAGCTTCAGCATCCGGGGCCTGCGCAAACAGTGACCTGCCCATGAATCCCTGTAGTCCTCACCTGCCACTTCACCAAGCCAGAGGAACATGAAGCTGAACACCTGTTTCCCAAGAAGTAAAGCTCACATGCCTGCTATTCTCTAAGGCATCGGACTTTTGATCATAATTTGTTATTCCTTTCCCTGCCACTGATCGTGTTTCTAGTACTTACTCCGTTTGTGAATAGCCTCTTATGAGGGACCACATATTACATACCTTCTGTGTTTGTACAAAGCTTGGTTTACTTTAAGAGACAATATTGATAGGCTACTGCTGATACAGAGATAGTAGTGTAACCAAACCTGAAAGAACAATGAGAGCTGCTCAGGGAGCTGCCTTTCTGGACCTGAATGGATGTCTTTCTCTTCTTGGCCAGTCTTTCAAGTTTTCACCAATCTCTAGGACTTCACTCTGAAATGCTCCTCTGTTACCCACACAGTGCCGGGATTATTATACAACATGCTTTAGATGAGATAGCATACTCTGGCACAGATTTGCAATGTTTGAATCCAGGCTCTGACACAGTCAAACTATTTGATGACTTTAGGTAAATTACTTAACCTTCTTGTATCTCAGTTTCCTCATCTATAAAATGGGTATAAAAATAGTACCTATCTAATAAAGGGTTTTGAGGAGTGGATAAGACAATATGTGCAAAGCACTTAGAACAGTGTCTGACACATAGTAAATAAAGGCTTTATAATTATTACAGATAATTATATCTTATTATCTATATAATAATAAATTCATATAAGCTATTTAATAACAAAGAAGATTTCCTTAGGAAGTTTTCTCTGTACTAAATACATGAAAACATTACTGAAAAAAAATTAGAATGACGTCAATGAGAAGAAAGTTCTCATTGTTATAGAAAAACTGTTTAAGTATTTTTATTTATTTTTATAAATTTATTTATTTTATTTATTTATTTTTGGCTGCATTGTGTCTTCATTGCTGCGCGGGCTTTCTCTAGTTACAGAGAGCGGGGGCTACTCTTCGTTGCGGTGCGCGGGCTTATTGTGGTGGCTTCTCTTGTTGCAGAGCACAGGCTCTAGCCACGCGGGCTTCAGTAGTTGTGGCATGCGGGCTCAGTAGTTGTGGCTCACAGGTTCTAGAGTGCAGGCTCAGTAGTTGTGGCACATGGGCTTAGTTGCTCCGCAGCATGTGGTATCTCCCTGGACCAGGGCTCGAACCTGTGTTGCCTGCATTGGCAGGTGGATTTTTAACCACTGTGCCACCAGGGAAGTCCCAATTTTAAGTATTTTTAAATATCTCTTTTAATGTAGGCAATTTGAGACAGGGAAAACGTTCACAAACCGTGGCACAGGAGAAACAACATATGCTTTAAGCCAAACAAATGAAGGTTCAAATACCAGATCTGCCTTTTCATAAGCATATAACCTCACACCCGTGAGCCTCATTTTTCTCATTGCTGTAACAGGGATAATATTTAATCCACTGGGTTGCTGGGAGTATTCAGTGAATCTCATAAATGGAAAAGCCAAGCACAAAACTTTGAGGACTGAATTATTATTTCGTAGTGCTGCTGTCTACTATCTTAAGCTAATTACTATGCCTGTATCATTGATAAACTTACAAAAGTGCTCTGGAAACTTTCCATAACCTACAGAAAACAAGTCCTGTCTCACTTTGAGAAAAGCCATGAATTTGTAGTATATGATAAAGGAGCTTGTTGCATTAGGTGACCAGGTTATGGAACCCAGAGCCCATGGGATAAGATGGTCACTCAGAAGTCACGTTGTGCTGTGTCTTAGGTGGGAATGTTTAAAGTCCACCCGGAGATCCCAGAGTCCATGTCGACAGAGGCCAAAGCGTTCATATTGAAATGTTTTGAACCAGACCCTGACAATAGAGACTGTGCTAACGACTTGCTTATGGATGAGTTCTTAAAAGTTTCAAGCAAAAAGAAAAAGACACAACCTAAGCTTTCAGGTATGTTGTTGCCTTGAAGGGGGTATAGGTCAGAGTCACTAAATCCTAAACTTTTAAGGTGGAAGATTTTTCCAGAAGTAAGCTAATTTGCTTAAAGACATCACTGAAAACTGGTCAGGAAGCAGTGTTACCATCAGTTTCACAAATGCTAGGGCCTCACACATAATAATCTTCCATCACATGGTTAGTAGGGAACTAGAATATAAGCATCTATATACTAGCGTTGCTGATACAAAGATCAAAGTTAAAGGGGTGAAATGTAGGCTTTTCAAGCTGAAACTCCAAATTACCGCAGATGGGCTATAGGGCTATTACAGAGCTGTTAAACTTCTAAACCATCTAGATAATATGTTCTTTCAATTTTAGGTAGTAGAAAATACTCATTGCCTCTTAGAGGAGACTATCTTCCTGAATAATTAACCCCCCCTCAAAAAAAAAAAAAAAAAGAGAAGATTGCCAGTTATAAATAAAATAGCAGTGTAAAAATATAAATTGTCTTTTTGCAATAATTTCCATAACTCATTTCAGAAAAGAAAAAACAAGTGAATGATTCGTTTGTTGTTAGCATTTTTGGGGATTATGTGGGAAGACATGGGCAGACTGAATGTTTGGAAAGGACATCAATCCCATTTCAAGCATTCACTTCATTTTTTGTTGATTTCTTAGTTTAACAACAAACCCAACGCGTGCTTATGTTGCTGTGTTTGCTTTTCTTTCCACAGCTCTTTCAGCTGGATCGAATGGTGAGTTTATTTTTATATTGTCCGTTGAGCTGAAGCTTGGTGCATCATGGTTAGGCTCTAGATTGCCTGTCAAGGAGCCTTATCCTCTGCTCCTTGCTTACATGGAGGGGCTCCTCTGGGTACTAAGGATGTGTGGCTGCAAGCCTGGCTGGGTTCATTCCTTCAGAAAACCCCTCACCTTTCTCCTTCATGAGAGAGGCTTCCATTGTTCCTCCCTGAATGGAAGACGGTGACTCTGTTTTTGAAATCTTCAATTTGAGAGGAGTCCATTCTTTCTTATTGAGGAGCCAGTTGGCCACCTACTGGATTTCTTGTGGAAAATTTCAATGCCAGACACCTTCCTCTATCACCTTTGGCGTCCTATATTCTCTCTGGATTTAGTTGGTCAGGACAAGTTGTGATTTTTAATATTGGCCTTTGAAGATCGTAACTAGGAAGGTAAATCTGCTCTAGGAAGATCAACTAATGCATTTCAAGGAATAGGAAAGAAATGACCATGGCTTTGGCTTTTCCTAAGTTGAATGAGCTGTGGATCACGTAGGCAGGGGCTTAACTGTTCACTGTGAGCGTCGTGTGCATTCTTCCACAGGCCAGGGGCAGGCTTTGGCAGGTTCCTTAAGGTTCCTTAAGGTGCCTCAGCCCAGAGAAGAGGCCCAGTAATTGGGGTTTCTTGGCCACAGCCTTTCCAGATTCCTCCTTCAATTCTGAGAGTCAAGGAGAACTCCGTGAGGAGAACGCCCTCCCTCTCCTGCTTTCTCCACAAGCAGCCTAGACGCTGGAAGGCAGTCACTGCATTTCACAAGGTGGACCCGGGGTGCTCCACAGCCTTCCCACCAGCCTGTTTTTGGTGTCATAAAATGGGCACTGATTTTGGACTTAAGCAGAAGTTGATTCACTTTGGACTTAGTTGGAAGTTGGTTCTGATCCCAACTGAGCCACTTTCTAAATATGGGACATGCCGCAATTTACTTGTTTCATCAGGCATTCTATGTTGGGAACAGTACCTACTTCACAGATTTGGTTCTGAGAACAAAATAAAAAATATATAGCAAAGGAGGCTGGAGCCATGCCCAGAAGCTCGATGCATGGTAGCTTTATCCCTTCCATATGCGTCGGTTTTTGTTTTAGGAAGCATTCTCGTCACGCACATATTGAAATTATGTGAACTCAACTCTACACACTTGGCAAGAGAGAGCTAGAGAGAGAGAATTTAAGCTGATAGTTTTGCCCGCAAGCCCTCTCGGTGAGCATGTGCCTTAGAACAAGCATGAGATGGAAGGTGTCCATCTGCCCAACTCTGGGTCACCTTTCCCACACGCCCTCCCCCCTCTGCACTCAGGATGACTCAAGAGCATTTGGGACTCTGCTCTGGCTTTAGAGTCTAACTTTACTTAAGATATTTTAGAATCTTAAGGGACTTCCCTGGCAGTCCAGTGGTTAAGACTCTGCGCTTCCACTGCACGGGGCACGGGTTCGATCCCTGATTGGGGAACTAAGATCCCACGTGCTGCACGACCAAAAAAAAAAGATATTTTAGAATCTTAAGATTTTATAGAGTCAGAATTAAGAGGCTGGGCATTGGGGTCAGAGCTGGGTTCACGCATTAACTGGGTGACCTTGGAAATGACTTACCCTTAGTCACCTCATCTGTCCGCTGGATTCAGTTAGAAAACCTGCCCATGGGTCTTTGTAACTATTAAGTATGATTACACATGTGACATGCTTAGCAACTGCCCTAAGGTGGTTATTATGACTATTATTGCTGGTCTCTTCTTGCTCTGGCCTGCCCATGCCCAGTGGCTCGTTTAGAATTGTAGACCACAGTGCAAAAGTCCCCTCCCCTTTCCCTAAAAACCCTCCTGTTCCTCCTTTCTCAGAACTTCTTCCAGGCCTCCTGAATTCTCAGGATTTTTTTTAATCTCCCAGTGACCCATCCCTTTCTGTTCTGCCCTCTTGGCCTGAGACATTGATTTGCTTGATAAAGATGTTTCTGGCAAAAATTACTTATTTTAAAACCAGTATTTGATGAAATGTAGGCACCTCCTATTGTGCCAGTTCAGTCTCCATCAAATTAAAATAAAAGCTTACATTTGTTATAGAATCATAATGTCTGAGAACTGGGAAAGACCTAAGAGATCGTCTAGTCCATTAATTTCCAAAATCTGTGTTTAGTAAAGAACCTTTTTTTTTAATGTGAATCCTTAAGCAGAGCCCTGATATATGACTGAAAGAACATATTTGTTTCAGGAAAAACAGGATTGGAACCTGTGTTCTAGAATCACAGAATCCTACTCACTCACCCCATCCAAGGCAGCCCCAAGAAATAGGTGAACCTTAAACTTCTGAGGCACACAGTTTACAAATTAGGAATCTGGTCCTTTATTTTATAGATATGAAAACTAAGACTCATAAATGACCTTCCTAATAGGAGGACAATAAAAACGAAGGGCTCAGAACCCAGAACCGCTGGACCTGGTGCTTCCTCCAGTTTCATACCCCTGAGATACTCCTTTCAGAGCCCAGGAGGCCCTTTCCTCGCCGACCCCCTGCATGGGTTACACTGAGCATTGGGAGGCACTGTGGTCCCACGACCAGCCGCTTACGTAGCATAATTTTGCTACTCACTGGAACGAGACACTTGACAAGTAATCTTGCTGTCTTTCAATAGGTGTGTCCGTGTGTGCACGTTTTTAATCGTCTCCTTCCCCCTCTCGTGACACGCAGAGTATCTTAGGAGCATCTCCCTGCCAGTGCCTGTCCTGGTGGAGGACGCGAGCAGTAGCAGTGAGTACGGCTCAGTTTCTCCAGACACGGAGTTAAAGGTGGATCCCTTCTCTTTCAAAACAAGAGCCAAGTCCTGCGGAGAAAAAGATGTCAAAGGAATACGGACGCTCTTTCTGGGGTAAAGACCTGGCTTGTTTTGGGTGAGAGAAGTATGTTGTGTGTCATTTTGTAAAGAAGATTGTGATTTGTGCTGTCTGAATTATTACAGCATCCCCGACGAGAATTTTGAAGACCACAGCGCTCCACCTTCTCCTGAAGAAAAGGATTCCGGATTCTTTATGCTGAGGAAGGACAGTGAGAGACGGGCCACGCTTCACAGGATCCTGACGGAAGACCAAGACAAAGTTGTGAGAAACTTAATGGAATCTTTGGCTCAGGTAAAACCCCTCATGGAGACTTCATTTCCCCTATTTTAACAGTGTCATAACCACTTGGAACTGTCGCACGTGATGTGAAGACATGAGGAAGCTGCCGCTCTCCTGATGATAAAACAAACCTACCCCAGGGATAGGCAGATCCCTAACACAGAAACTGCGTTTTTGAACATAAGCTATTTTTAAGTCAGAAGCAAAATTTTCATGTTGATGTCGTTCCAGCTGGTCCCTACAAGCCTTTTCACCCTTCATTCATTTGTTTATTCATTCAATCAATAAACATGCACTGAGCCATGTGAATTGCTAATTCTGATATTAGCATGAGGGTACCTGCCATTGGCTCCTCTGAGCATTTGGGAAACATCACAAATTCAACAGAGACCCCTGTGCTTGGAGGGCTACAATTAGATGGATGGTGTTGGGCAATAATAAGTAAATTATCTAGCGTGCTAGGAGGCCATTCGTGCTATGAAAAAACAAAGCTGGTCAGTCAAACTCGTTTTCCCTGGTGTATTTGTTTGCTAAGTTGTCGTAACAAAATACCTTAGACCCAGTAGCTTAAACAACAGAAATTTCTCTCTCATGATTCTGGAAACTGGAAGTTTAAAAGCAAGGTGTTGGCAGGTTTGGTTTCTCCTGAGGCCTCTCTCCTTGGCTTGCAGATGGCCACGTTCTTGCTGTGTCCTCACCTGCTCTTTTTTCTCTGTGTGCCCCTGGTGTCTCTTCCTCTTCTTATAAGAGCACTAATCCTATTGGATTTGGGCCTCAACCTTATGATCTCACTTAACCTTAATTACTTCCTAAAGACCCTGTCTCCAAATACAGTCACATTGGGGGTTAAGGCTTCAAAACATGAATTGGGGGGTGGGGGGAATGGCACTGTTTCATCCATAATACCTGGGAAAATGTATTCCCTGGGATTCTGTTTACAGAAATGAGGAAGAATCCCCTCCGAACTCTGCCCCAGTGGAGATAGGGTTTCCCCCACCTCCAAGCTGTAGGTGATGCCTCCTGTGCCTGGAGCAGAAGCTCAGGCCCCCTTTGGGTGTAAACCTCCCAGACATGCTTGGCCCAGACATGACACCTGCATCCTCTTTCAGTTCTCTTGGCATCAGGGACTTGTGTACCTGCTTTAGCACCTGTGGCCACCGCCTGTCCCTCCGTGATCACTGTGGATGACACATAACTTCTTCCCTCCCTTCTGTCCTAGGAAAATAGCTGCAAAAAAGGATGGAGCTGGAGGGATTGGGTCAAGTTTTAGTCTCAGTCTAGCAGTTTACCTGTTCTCAGCTTTTATTGGGATGTAAATGGATCCAGGCTCTCTCTTTCTCAGCTCTTGCTCTATAGCCCCTGCTTGTCTTTGTCTCGAGAAGCCCCGCTAAGTTTCTCTGCTGATTCCATCGCCTTAGGAATTCTGTAATGTTCACATCTTTAGATCCCGTAGGAGGAGCTGAAAGGCTATGTGTGTGTCAGCAGGGTCCCTGGGTACAGGGAGAACTGAAATCTCCAGGTTGGTTAAATCTCCAGTTCTGAGTTTCCCAGAACTCTGACTTGGGTCCTCGAGGGAAGCTGCCTCCAGCGAGCAGGGACTCTGAGGCCCAGAAAGGAGGTGCTCTGGGGCGAGGGGCAGCCAGGCCTCTGAGTTGGAGGTAGAATGAGTGCTGAGGATGCCATGCAAGAATCTGGCGATGTGGAGGAGACAGAAGCAGTCTGGAACCTTTAGCTGTCACTCTTGCCTTTCTGTCTGTTCACTGTGGTCATTCAAGAACTGAGAATCGGATGGCGTAAGATAAGAAGGAGAATCAAGTTTAGATGGAAGGAGCAACTGGGCAGTAATTGGAGGTCGTTCATTCAACAAATACTTATTGAGCATCTACTAGATGCCAGGCACTGTTCTATGTGCTGGGGACACTATAGTGAGCAAAATAGAAAAAAAATCTGCATCCCATTGAAGCTGACATTCTAGTGGAGGAAGAAAAGCAATAAAAACACAGTAAACACGTAGTTGAATATATAGTAACAAATATAGTTAAATATATAGTTATATGTTGCTACATACTATGTGTGTTACGTATATGTTTCTATAAATGGTAAATATATAGTAATACTAGCAAACACTTTCTATGGGCCAGATGTTGTTCTTAGTATTTCCTGTGTCTCTACTCACTTAATCCTCTTGACAATAGTCCTATGGCACTAGTTTCAGTAGTATCCTCATTTTGCAGATGAGGACACAGAGGTACAGAGTTGTTGAGTAACTCACCGAGGCCAGGCAGCCCTAAGTGATGGAGTCGGGATTTGAACGCAGGCGCCCTGGCTCCAGGGTCAAGTACCACACTGCTCTCCCCACTGCTACCCCAGAGGGTGACAAGTGCTGGGAGAAACATAAAGCAGGGGAGGGGGGGCAGGGCTTGGGTTGGGGGAGGGAATCACCAGCAGCCACTGTGGAATGAAGGCTTCTGTTTTAGGTCAGAAACACAGAACGCAGCGATTGCTTAAATCTCGTAATCATCCCCAAGGAGCGTGCTTTTCTAATACAGAAAGTATCTGCTTGTTTGGGGGTTTTCTTTGTCTCCCTGCTGGACTGTAGGTCCATCAGGGCAGGGACTGCCTTGGTTAGTGTCGTTGACCCAGCCCTCAGCAAAGAACCTGGCAGGTTCCATGACCATGCTGAAATTCTTAAATTTGGAGTTGGTTAATCCTATTCAAGTGTTTGTGACTCCCTAGTTTTTTAAGCACGCTTGAATGTTCTCTATAAAAGGAGAAAGGAAAGAAAAACTTAAAAGCGACTGTCAGAGGGCATGCCTCAGTGCACCAACATGAAGTGACCAGTGGGGACCAGAAGTGATTCTGGGGTCAGAATCACTTAGTAAATCCAGAATCGTCAAGGGATAGACAGGGTGCTTCTGACTGTACTGCTGGGGACTCTATGAATCTGCTCCTGTGGCATCCCATGGTGATCTTGTGATAGAGCAAGTCCTGCCCCAAGGTTACTGCTGGTTCATCCAGCTGATTGGGGCAATAGAAGGTAATGATTAGGAGCTTGGGTTCAGCCTCAACTTGACTTTGAGGCCTGGTTCCACCACATAAAGGCTGTGTGATTTGAGCAAGTTATTTAACCTCTCTGAGGCTGAATTTCCTAATCCATAAAATAGAAGAAACAATGGTATTCACCTCATAGGGTTGCTATAAGGAGTAACTAAGATCATGAATCATTGAGATAATAATAGAATGTGTTCCACAAATGTTAACTATTATTGTTATTATTATCATTATCAAGCAGGCTAATAACAGTTATCTAGTATCTTTAATTTTCTTCTACTACCAGATGGAAATAAGTCTTTTCATTGTATTAAATATTTCTATTAATAGATACATCTTTACATTTAAGCCTACCCTTTAGAACAAGACTAAAAGGTAGATGTTGGTCAGGTCCTCAAAGCGGCCCATGAAAGCCCTTTCAATCTGTAACATCCTTCTGAAATCCACTCACCATTTTTAAGGAAGCTTAAGGGATAAAGAAGAGAGAGCCCCTTTGCAGGAGAATCTGTGATGGTCCTCTGAGTGGTCAGGAAAGGCGCGCTGTCAGATGCTACTTTCTCATACTGAATCAGTCTCACCTGGTACCTAAGATGCTTGTTCATGAAGGCACGTTAATGAGTGCACACAGAGAGGCAGGAGTGAGAACAGAAATAACTATTAGGTACGTGATGAAATATCCCAGACAGAAGAACATTTCCCAGGGTAGACAGCATTCCTTTGTAGGGCAGTGGCATCAAAAACCAGAAGCAGCATGTTTTCCTGTTGTGAAAACAAAGCTAATGTCCAAAAAATGATTGCTATTTAAACTGCTGGCGAACACATAACTGATTTTTCACTAAGATAAGCTTCCAATTTCTGAATAACTCACATATTTCTTCTTGAACGTATTTTCATGTTACTGTGATATTGCCTATGAATCTTTACTTTGGTTGTAATTTAGTTCGTGGTAAGAAAAGAAACAAAGTTTATAATTGTTCCCAGTCTGATTTTAAAATATTCCCTTAATGACAGTTTTCAAGCTTTTCAATATAATTTTTTCTCGTCAAAACATAAACATGAGAGGGAGCTCCCAAATGAAAATATATTGAGAGCAAGAACTTGATGGGACATTTCTCTTTTATTTTAATAGACTCCTAGAAATTGTAATTTTCACAGCCCAGCTGAGGAATTTAATTTTAATGATGCAATAACAAAATGTGCAATATGAGATAGAAATGAGCATAATAAAAATCCAGTTGTTTCTTAAAGTTAAATGAGGATAAATAACATCCTACTATGTTTCCTTTAAGGAAGCAATGTTCCTTGCTCAAAGTAAAAAAAAGTTCAACTTGAGGGAGGAAATTTGTTTAAATATTGTATTTAATTTTTAATATGTGAAGTCATCCATTTGGTCCATTCTTATAACTAATTGCCTTATTGGTGGGTAAGGAATGGTTTCCCGGATGGAGTCTGAAGCGAGCCCCTTTTGACTGCAAGGAATTGACGTGCTTTAAGGGCAGTTGAAGGACTGGGGACATGTAAGCAGACACACGTAGCAATGAGGGAAGTGGCCTCTTCAGGTTAATTCCAACCACGGCACATAGCTGAGCCTCACACAGGCTGAAACTAGAGTGTGATTCCAAGGGCCTTCAAGTCCCAGGAGTCAGTACATCTCTCCTCTGGCTCGGTTGCTGTTGGCCCGCTTGGTGTGCCATTGCTCTTTCCATCCACTTCTCTCCATACTGATCATCATTCTCAACTCAGTTGTTTTTGCTTCCTTCCTTCCTTATAACTGGATGTACTCTTGCCCCTATTTTATTTTATTTTTTAAAAGTTTTTTTGATGTGGACCATTTTTAAAGTCTTTATTGAATTTGTTACAATATTGCTTCTATTTTATGTTTTGATGTTTTGGCCATGAGGCATGTGGGATCTTAGCTCCCCGACCAGGGATTGAACCTGCACCCCCTGCATTGGAAGGCGAAGTCCTAACCACTGGACCGCCAGGGAAGTCCCATTGCCCCTATTTTATGACTTATCTCTCTGGGCAGACTTTGAGCCTGAGATCCTATGGCTGAATCTCTCTTTAGCTCCCAGTTAAAATTTCTGAGAGTGGAATCTTATGGCCCCAGCCTGTCCCTGTTTGGGCAGAGCTTTGTCTATCTGACTCTATCATGACTCTTAGACAATGTATGGGGGCAGGTGCCTTTCCTCCCAAAGTCTGATTATTTCTCTTTTTTTGCAGGGGAAGGAGCCATATAGTTCAAATATGGTCTTTCCCCTTAGCAGGGGGCATTTCTAAGCCCAGTTCGTCTTGGCAGGGGCTGTGGGATGGCAGACCCATGGCTGATACATCCAGCACAGATACATCTGATCGACTGACAGATTATTGGTTATTCTTCACAGGGGGCCGAAGAACCTAAACTAAAATGGGAGCACATCACAACCCTCGTCGCAAGCCTCGGAGAATTTGTGAGGTCCACTGACCGGAAGATCATAGCCACCACCCTGTCGAAGCTGAAGCTGGAGCTGGACTTTGACAGCCACGGCATTAGTCAAGTTCAGGTGGTGCTCTTCGGTTTTCAAGATGCTGTAAGTATGATGTTTTGCCCATGTTTTCCCGCAGACTCCAGCCAAAATTAGTCAGAAAAATGGGATAAAAACATAAGTTGTTATCTTTTCTTTCTTTAATAATTTCGATCAATTCTGTTCTCTTTGGATCATAAATAAGCACCAGATTTGTTGTTTGGTGTGTAATCTTGTGTCTCCCCAGATTAGATACACATAAAATTGAACACCATGGAAGATAACAAAACTCACAAACCTCTCCCATGGCTGCACTTTGTTCTTATGAAATCATGTAGTCAGTCACTATTTATTTTGATGATTTTAGCAACAGAGCACACTTTAGTCCTGCACTTTCTAATTCTATATGAGACATGCCATCTAGTGGTCATTGAGAAAAATGTAACCGTACAGACCGGAATGATCGGCAATTTTTTTTCCGCCCTGCTGTGGTTTCCATACAGAACATTTTAAACATACTTGTTTAATAAATATTCACTATTTCCTAGCCAGCAATGTACTTCGGAGCACAGGGCATCACTGGATGAAAATTAATTCACAGGATCTGGTGAGAGATTGCTGAGGATTCCTCTCTCTCATACTGAGTTGCTATGCAACACAAACTTGAAGCCAGTTTTCCAGAAGCCTGATTCAAACCATATGCGATATTCTTGAATGAGACTTGTCTGTGGAACTGTGTACCAAAAAAAGCCTGAGGTCCTTCCTGAAGGCCCTTACGAGGTGTGGGAGACTGAAATAAGAGAGTTCTTAAGTGGCAGGGGGGGCGGATGGTGGTGGGATGAATTGGGAGATTGGGATTGACATGTATACACTAATATGTATAAAACAGATAACTAATAAGAACCTGCTGTATAAAAAATAAATAAAATAAAATTCAAAAAAAAAAAGAAAGAGAGAGAGAGCGTTCTTGACAGTGCCTGTCGTGTGAATAGGGAAGCACTTTGCATAATTTTATTTAAATTCCCCAAACTGACTCACTCCTAATGTGTTTATTGCTCCTACATAGGCGATGTCTTGACAGTTGCATTTGGTGCATCACATGATCCCTGATTTAAAACCAAATTGTAATCCTTCAGTGGCCACTTGTGCTCTCAGGAACTCTGTGTTAGCCGCTCAGTCTTGTGCTGTACTGTGGGCAGGGCAACGCTCCTGACTCCATTGGGGTCATGGAAAATGAGAGCAAAGCCTATCACTAATATTAAATGCTAAAGGCACACTCACTCTGTAACTAGCGAGCCCCAGCCATCTGCAAACCGAATGAAATAATTTAGTGACTTTGTACTTGCCTACACATTTGGCTTCCAGCCTAGAGATTGGAAGGCAAATAGGCGAGTAGAATTCAGATTGAGAGTGGGTAAGTTGTAATCCTGGGCCACAGGCCAGGTCTCTCTCTCTTTCTCTCTCTCTCTCACACACACTCACACACACACACGCCCCGTTCTTGCTCACTCACTGTCCAGGATGGGAATGAACCCAAAGAATGGGCCGGATATAATATACTGTTTAATGAAGGGCTATGAGGAGCCGGTCATGGTGATAGAGGATCCCTCTTCCATTTACTACTTGTGACCCTCGAGAGAAATATTCTTAGTTACTAAATGTTATACCCGCATTTGTCAAATAAACAGGCAAGTCCTTTATGTAAGTACCAGGACAAAATCAGTCTGAAAGGACTTCCTAGAACAGGTGGGAACCTAGCAGTGGTTCGCTTCCTTAGGAGCAACTACTCTAAGGAATTCCTCAGACAGACTGCCGTCTAAACTGGGGGATTTTGATGAAGATGGACCAAGGGCAGGAATAAGCAACTGGAGCTCCAGCTTTTGGCGTGAGATTACAGCTACGTCCCCTTCTCCCCAGCTTCTTCTTAGCTCTCTAGTCAGAGCCCTGTTGGGAAAATAGCCTCTTTTCTTAGATGCCCGTGTCAACTAGAAATTAGTGGAGTTAACTCAAATTTTAGGTAAGCCTCTCTTAGCCTTATGATAAAAGTTATTTTTAAAAAGGTAATGTGGGGACTTCCCTGGTGGTCCAGCAGTTAAGACTCCGCACTCCCAATGCAGGGGCCCCGGGTTCGTATCCCTGGTCAGGGAACTAGATCCCACGTGCATGCCACAACTAAGAACCCACATGCCGCAATAAAGATCCCACGTGTTGCAACTAAAGATCCCACTGCAGCCAAATAAATAAATAAATAAATAAATAAATATTTTAAAAATAAATAAATAAAAATTAAAAGGTAACGTGCTTGGCTTATACATACAATGGAATATTATTCACCCTTAAAAAGGAAGGAAGTTCTGACATATTACACTAAGTGAAATAAGCCAGGCACAAAAATACTATATGATTTCACTTTTGTGAGATACCTAGTATAGTCAGATTCATAGACAGGAAGTAGAATGGTGGTTGTCAGGGGCTGGGTGGAGAGGGCAAGGGGAAATTGTTGTTTAATGGGTGTAGAGTTTCAGTTTTGCAAGATGAAAAGAGTTTTGGAGATAGAAGGTGGTGACGCTTGCACAACAATGTGAATGTACTTAAGCCATTGAACTGTACACTTAAAAATGGTTAAGATGGTAAATTTTATGTTATGTGTATTTTACCATAATTTTTAAAAAGAAAAAGAAAGGTAATGCATATATCTACTTCAGTGTCTACTTAAATATGTGAAATATTACTAGTCACTAAAAAGAGATAGCCTGACAACAAAAGTTTTTAATGTGAACAGCTTTTCTGGAATAGTTTGGCAGATTATTCCCCCGTTTAAAAAGATATTAAGCAACACACCATTGTAAAGCAATTATACTCCAATAAAGATGTTAAAAAAAAAAAGGTATAAGCAAATGTGGGAAGGAAAACAAGGCATGCACTGTGGCACATCTGTAGGTAGCATGTATGTGCTCATGTTCCCCCTTTACTGGTGTTTCCAAGTCACCAGAGTATGCTGCAGCACTTGGTTGTGTTAAACAGCAGTTATAACATTTAAGAATAGCAATTACTTTTACTTAAATCCCCTTGGACTCTTTTTTTTCCTCCTTTACCGCTTCCACCATCCAATCTGCTGACATCGTGAAAGGCGGAAGCTACAGGTTCTGAGTCCCAAAGAGGCAACATTCCCATTTAACCAGATTGCCTTTCATTTAAGTGGTGTATCTCACTTGCTTACATGAGGATCGCCAAACTTCATTTTGAAGTGGCAATTTTGCATTTGTTTTCCGCTGACATAAAGAAATTATCCACCATTCAAGGTAAAGAAACCTTTTAGTTATTTTTGTTGATGGAATGTCATCCAGATGTGTGCATCAGCTAGGTTATTTGCAATTAAATATTAAAGTAGACCAAATGTCACTCTCTTCCTCCAGGTCAATAAAGTTCTTCGGAATCATAACATCAAGCCACACTGGATGTTTGCCTTAGACAGTATCATCCGAAAGGCGGTGCAGACAGCCATTACCATTCTGGTTCCAGGTCAGAAATACTTAATTACTTGGCAAATATTTAGTGTTTGATATTTTCAATTACCGTTCATTATCATTTATGGTGTCTCCTCACTGTTTTTAAGACCAGGTTAACCTTTTTTTTTAAATCTTTAAAAGCCACCAAATAATATTTATCTAGTGCATATAGTCTGAGCAATGGTACACCCAGCAAAACGTTTGCTCTGAGTGAGGAAGACTTGCTTCCTTGTCTTTAAAGAGCATAGTTGGATATGAAGACAAAGAGAAAATGATACAGGTGACCCAAATACATATGCATTTCAATATACAGATATCTGTGCCCACAAAATATATTCCCGTGTCATCCTTTACCAGTGGTTCCCACACCTGCTGGTGCACTGAGTGATGTAACGAACTGCGTGATGTAAGGAGCTGTTTAAATTACAGCTTTCAGAGCTCCATCCCAGACTGGGTGAGAATCTGCTGGGGATACAGCCCAGGAATCTGATTTTCATCCAGCTTCCAGGTCATTTTGATACACAGCCAGGTTTAGAAATCACTGGTCTAGACAGGTCCCAGCTGTGTTTGTAGTGAGATACAAAAGGGGTAGTGTTCATGAAACCAGGTTTTATGGAGTAAGGGAGAGACGTATTCATATTCTAAGACAAACTTCCAAAGTGTTTTGATAGTGTACCCATTAATAAAAATTTTAAGCAGAGCTCTTTCACCTTACGTGTGTGTGTGTGTGTGTGTGTGTGTGTGTGTGTGTGTGTTGTGTGGATAGGGATAGAGAAATAGATTGATTTAGATATACGAATTAGAAACATGTTCTATTGTACTAATTTTACATGTATTATAAAGTGTTCTAAAGTAGAAATCTAAAAATATAAGTATGAAACATTTTAAATTTTATGTTATTTATAAATGGTACCACAAGCTTTTAAGTTATCATCAACCCTTCTGAGTTGTGGAATTCCCTCTCTTCCTTCAGAATACCTTGTTTGGTTTGAGAGTGAGGAATTAACTTATTTCTTTCTTATGAAAGGAAGGAATGGAAGAAGTTCTAACGTCCCTGAACATGCTCTTCCTCTACAGAGCGCACCTGCACCCCCTCGTCCCTCCTGCCACCTACCTTTGCATTCTTGTACCTTTACCTTCTTCGGGTCTCAGTTTACAGCATGCCTCTGCAGAGAGTCCTGACCGACCCCGAAGTCTACAGTAGGCTCTGCCATCACTCTCTCTCCCTGGAAATGGTTTTTCCCCATTGGTGACACTTGCACCAATCAGAAACTGCTTTTATTTTCTTGTCTAATAGCTGTTTCCCTCACCAGAGGGTCTGTTTTATTTTATTCTGTGCTAAGCACACTGTCCAGCATGGTGCCTGGAAAATAATAGACTCCTGATAAATATTGGTTGAAACAATAAGTAAATGAGTTTCACCTGGTTATAACAAATTAGTGTGAAAATTTTTGCAGAACTTCGAAAAAAATCCTAGAGAGGCTTTGAAATGCGTGACTAGTGGTTGGATGTGAACCTGAGGAATCTAAAGCTGATGGAAACCTACTGTAATGCTCTAAGGAAGTCAGCACATACTTATGTTTAGATGGTTGATCACTGGAATAAGCTTGGCTGTGGGAAATGTACCCAAGAGGGGTTATAAACCCAAAAGATACAAGAGGTGAGAGAGATTAGGTGCGTATCAGTAAAAGTGATAGGTATAGGCCATGAGTTATATCCAGTAGTAACCTAAATTAAGAATGCTCAAATGAGGAGAGGAGAGAGGGATTATACTTTGAAATAATTTAACTAGCATATAAATAATCTGTTAATCTAATTTTTGTTTAAAAAAATCCTTTTAAAATGGATTACCTAAATGCAATGAATTGTATCCTGGAATAGGAAAAAGAACATCAGTGAAAAACTGGCATAATTTGAAAGTAGTCAGTAGTTTAGTTAATACAATTGGTACTGTACTGATGTTAATTTCTTAGTTTTGACAGAGGTACCATAGTTACATAAGATGTACTGGGGGAACTGAGTGGAAGGTATATGGGAGTTCTCTGTATTATCTTTGCAGTGTTTCTGTAAATCTAAAATTCTTCCAAAATATAAAGTTTATAAAGCACACTGATTATCACACTGTAGGTGAAACACTGTTAAATTTAGAGAGAGTGAAAGGGACAGTGCAGCGAGGCATGTCTCCTCTCATGGGTGTCCCCGTGATGGGCACTGCTTTAACCCAGCCATGTGCAGAGCAAGGCACGTTCTTTATGCAAAGGGTTTGCTAAGGAAAGTTATTTGTCCTTCCACTGTGAATTGGCTTCTTTGAGGCCACTAGGGGTCTCTGATGACAACTGAAATGACTGTTTGGAAGCATTTTAAAAAGTGGACCAAAAAAAAAAAGGAATTCCCTGGCAGTCCAGTGGTTAGGACACCACACTTCCACTGCAGGGGGCACGGGTTCAATCCCTGGTCGGGGAACTAAGATCCTGCAAGCCGTGTGGTGCAGCCAAAAAAATAGTAATAATTTTTAAAATAAAATAAAAAGTGGAAATTTTAGAGAATTACATTAAGAAAGTATTTTTTTATATTCCTCTCGGGATAGGGGAAGACAATGTACACTGTACACCAACATATAAATGATGAAATATATGAACAAGAGGAATTGATTTCAAGCATTTGACAATTCCATCAAATTTCCAAATGTCCCTAAAGATTTTGTAATACAATTAAGATTCAAAGAAAAACTAAAAATGTCTCTCTTTATAGTCCCCTGATAAAAATTCCTTTTAGATGACAAAATACTACAATTTACCTACCAAATTTTAAAAAACATGCTAAAGAAACCAACAAATTCAAAAGTATACCATCATAGGGGCTTCCCTGGTGGCACAGTGGTTGAGAATCTGCCTGCCAATGCAGGGGACACGGGTTCGAGCCCTGGTCTGGGAAGATCCCACATGCCGCGGAGCAGCTGGGCCCGTGAGCCACAACTACTGAGCCTGCGCGTCTGGAGCCTGTGCCCTGCAACAAGAGAGGCCGCAATAGTGAGAGGCCCGCGCACCGCGATGAAGAGTGGCCCCCGCTTGCCACAACTAGAGAAAGCCCTCGCACAGAAACTAAGACCCAACACAGCCAAAAATAAATAAATAAATAAATAAATATGAAGTACTGTGTATCTGTTAAAAAAAAAAAAAAAAAAAAAGTATACCATCATAAATACATACATTTCCTAGATGTGTTTGCTGGGAGAACCCAGATCTTGGTTTCTAAATACCATTCTCTAATAAAAGGAATCAGAGCTCCTTGGAGAAATGGTTGATTTCCAGGCCTAGGGCAGAGGAAATACAAGATGAACTTGGAACATACTGTGATGGCAGAAAGTAATGAAGTGCCCCCAAGGGATGCAAGCTTATTCAAAGGACACTGGAGACAGCTTGAAGGAGTTCCCCAAAGTCTAAGCCAGAACAAATTAAGCAGAAATTAAAATAAAAGAATAATAGTATTGGATTATAGCCCATAGAATAAACTAAATATCCATGAGTCCATACTGATATAAGTAATTAAATAAATAACTATATGGAGGAGAAGGGCCAGCTCTTTTTTTTTAGTAGAATTCCAATTAATTAATGTAGACGGAATGAGGGAAATAGAAAATCACCATCAGGCAAACATCACGTAATAATTATTGCAAGCAAGAACAATCAATGGCTCCTAAGATCAGTTAGGCAAAAGTGTGCTGAGAAACAGGATATTTGAATGGTCTTGGGGAATCTCCCCACAAGATATCTACTAATTACAAAGAGAAAACAGTGACACCCCCTTTATCAAAAGATCAAGGTAAGCATCACTCGTAATAAGACACATCAGCGTTATGTACCTCTTGATATGATGCACTGAGAAGGGCACAACATCACCTTTGTGGTATTCTTGTCAAAAATGCAGAGCCACAATCTCATCATGACAAGACATAAGTGAACTAAAAATGAGACACAGTACAAAAAAAACTGACCAGTACTCCTCAAAAGTAAGGAGGTCATGGGGGATAAAGAAATACTAGGGTTAGGACTTCCCTGGTGGCGCAGTGATTAAGAATCCGCCTGCCAATGCAGGGGACACAGGTTCGAGCCCTGGTCCGGGAAGATCCCACATGCCGTGGAGCAACCAAGCCCGTGCGCCACAACTACTGAGCCTGCGCTCTGGAGCCCGCAAGCCACAACTACTGAAGCCTGTGCACCTAGAGCCCATGCTGTGCAACAGGAGAAGCCACTGCACTGAGAAGCCCACGCACCACGATGAAGAGTAGCCCCACTCACCGCAACTAGAGAAAGCCTGCACGCAGCAACGAAGACCCAATGCAGCCAAAAATAAATAAATAAATTTATTAAAAAGAAAAAAAGAAAGAAAAAAATACTAGGGTACTGTCACAGATTGGCAGAGACTAAGAAACATGACAACTAATGCAGGGTGGGATCCCCGATCAGAAAAAGAACATTCTTGGGAAAACCAGTGCAATTCAAATAAGGTCTATAGATTAGTTAATACTGTTGTATCCATGTTAACTTCCTGGTTTTGTTAATAGTGCCAAAGTTGTGTAAGATGTTAAGTTTAGGGCAAGCTGCTAAAGGATATACAGGAACTCTCTGTACTGTTTTTGCAACTTTTCTGTTATCCTAAAACTATTTCACAGTGAAAAGTAAAAAATAAAAAAGTGTTCAATCTTCTTTCTTCCGAAAAAGAGCACACAGAACAGAGAGTACAGTGCAAGCCTCTTAAGAGTTTTTTTCCTCGGGCTGTTTTCCCACTTGTCATCAAGGATCAGCCTGTGGATTACTGGCAACATTAAGTATCTGTTGTTACTTCTCAAGTACAGTCTGGCTGTGGGTGACCAGATGGAGAAACGCTGAGCATGAGATCGTGTTGGCAGTGCTAAGGTAGAGAGAATCGACAATGTAGGCACACTTCTCATAGAAACTCTAATTGTTTAAACTGCTAGAGCACTTGGTATTACTACCAGTTGTGAAGCTGAATCAGTCATGTGCCCCATGTCCACATTAATGTAAAATGACCAGCATTGTAAACTATATGCAGTGCTTGATGCAAGGATCATACGTCGTTCTGACAAGTATTGTGATCCTAATTGGCATCAGAAATACCTTGTGTTAAAGAAGCTTGGTCTAGTTATTTTCCTCTGGGGAATTAACCAGTTGGGGTGGAGTGGGAGGGTAGGGAGGTGGGAATAATATCGTTGTTTGATCCTGTCTTGCTGTTTTGGAAACATGCACCCGCTCTAATTTCCCACACATGGGCTTAAACGCCGTCCACTCATTCCAGGGTCCCCTGGGTCCCTGCCTTTCTCCTGACACTTGGCTGACACATGTTATCTTTGTACATGCTTTTATGACTCTTCTGTATATTTGCCCTAGTTCTCCTTTAGGTTGTTATCTCTTTGAGGACAAAGACCAGATGCTCTGTCTCATTTGCATGTTTTACAATGTCTATTCGATGATGTATCCTCAGGGAGCCACCATTGAAAGACCAAAATAACAAAGTATTGCATTCACTTACATTTTTTAAAAAAATAAATTTATTTATTTATTTATTTGGCTGCATTGGGTCTTCGTTGCTGTGCACGTGCTTTCTCTAGTTGTGGCAAGCAGGGACTACTCTTTGTTGTGGTGTGTGGGTTTCTCATTGCGGTGGCTTCTCTTGTTGCAGAGCACGGGCTCTAGGCGCGCAGGCTTCAGTACTTGTGGCACACGGGCTCAGTCGTTGTGGCTTGCAGGCTCTAGAGCCCAGGCTCAGTAGTTGTGGCACACAGGCTTAGTTGCCTGTGGCACGTGGGATCTTCCCAGACCAGGAATTGAACTTGTGTCCCTTGCATTGGCAGCCGGATTCTTAACCACTGCACCACCAGGAAAGTCCCTACAATTTTCTACTTTTTTCTAATTATTGAGAAAAATTTTTAGTCACTTGCACATAAGTAAAATGAATAATATATGATAATTTAAAGTGTACAGAGTTAGGGGAATGTAAGGGAACATTTAAATGTAATAATAAATATCAGAAGTTTTCCTTCCCCCAAAGTGAGATTATATTTAGCAGGACAATAAACCTTTTAAATTGTTTTTAAAATTTCAGTTTAGAGACCATGAGAAAAAATTTAGAAAATTTAAAAGGCCTACTCTTGCTCTAATTTAATATAGAATTGAACTCTCTTAAATTTTTTTTTTAATTAATTAATTAATTTTTGGCTGTGTTGGGTCTTCGTTTCTGTGCGAGGGCTTTCTCTAGTTGCGGCGAGCGGGGGCCACTCTTCATCACGGTGCGCGGGCCTCTCACTGTCGCGGCCTCTCCTGTTGCAGAGCACAGGCTCCAGATGCGCAGGCTCAGTAGTTGTGGCTCATGGGCCCAGTTGCTCCAAGGCATGTGGGATCCTCCCAGACCAGGGCTCGAACCCGTGTCCCCTGCATTGGCAGGCAGATTCTCAACCACTGCGCCACCAGGGAAGCCCCAACTCTTAAATTATTTTTAAAGTAAGATTTTTTTCACTGTTTTGTTCCATTATAAATACAAATAATCCTAGTAGGATAACTTCCATTCTGCCAACAGTTTTTGAGAGACTAATATGTCTTAGCCCCTATACCAGGTGCCAGGCTTACAAACCTTAAACACCTGATTTTGAGTCACACCTACTATAGATGATCTAGGAAATAGAATTTTGGAAGGAGAAAGGAGATAATGCAAAAAAAAAAAAGCAGTGTAGAGGTGGAGTTTGGTTAACCTTAAGAGATAAAGGGTGAGGATGTGGAGAAATTAGAACCTTTGTTCACTATTGGTGAGGCTGTAAAATGGTGCAGCCACTATGGAAAACAGTATAGTGGCTCCTCAAGAAATTAAAAATAGAGCTACCATATGTTCCAGCAATTCCTCTTCTGGGTATATATTCAGAAGAATTGAAAGCAGGATCTCAAAGAGATATTTGCACACCCAAGTCCATAGCGGCATTATTCACAATAGCCAAGAGGTAGAAGCAACACAAGTGTCCAATGATAGATGAATGGATAAACAACATGTGGTATATCCATACAATGGAATATTATTCAGCCTTGAAAAGGAAGGAAATTCTGACACATGTTACAACATGGATAAACCTTAAAGACATATGCTAAGTGAAATAAGCCAGTCACAAAAAGACAAATAACTGCATGATTCCACTTTCATGAGGTATCAATAGCAGTCAAATTCATAGACACAGAAAGTAGAAAGGTGGTTGCAGAGGACAGGAGGGAGGGGAGAATGCAGAATTGTTGAATGAGTATAGAGTTTCAGTTTTGCAAGATGACGAAGTTCTGGAGATTAGTTGAAAAATAATGTGAACATATTTAACACTACTAAACTGTACCCTTAGAAATGGTTAAAATGGTACATTTTATGTCATGCATTGTTTCACCGCGATAAAAAAAAAAATTTGAAAATAAAGATTGGTAAAGGAAGTCAGGGCTATATAAACCTGGCCCTAAAAAGGGCACTCTGGGGCTTCCCTGGTGGCGCAGTGGTTGAGAATCTGCCTGCCAATGCAGGGGACACGGGTTCGAGCCCTGGTCTGGGAAGATCCCACATGCCGCAGAGCAACTGGGCCCGTGAGCCACAATTACTGAGGCTGCGCGTCTGGAGCCTGTGCTCCACAACAAGAGAGGCTGCGATAGTGAGAGGCCCGTGCACCGTGATGAAGAGTGACCCCCGCTTGCCACAACTAGAGAAAGCCCTCGCACAGAAACGAAGACCCAACACAGCCATAAATTAATTAATTAATTAATTTTAAAAAAAAAAGGGCACTCTGGTTTTGTTATGAGCAAAAGATGAGTTCTTGTTTAGATTGTTGAATTTGAAGTGCTTCCTACACAGGAATATTTAGAGGTATTGGATGTAACAGAATCAGGGCTAGATTGTCATCCACACGTCACATGTACTTACTCTTCATAGATTTTAATGAGCTCATCCGTGGAGAGTAAGTAGAAACATAAAACCGAAGAATGGAATTCAGGTTCCAGCTTTTAAGGGGCAGGTAGTAGACAAAAAGGCTCTGACAAAAAGAAGCAGCAGCCAAAGATTTAAAGGAGAATACCATACACAGGTCAGTAAGGCAAAGAAAGAAAAGTTACCTGGAGGATTTGGCGATAGGTAGGCCCTTTGGTTGCCATAACGGCTATATTGGAGTGGTGGGAGGGGTCTTGCATCACTCCCACTTAAGAGCCCTCCCCCAGCACAGGGGCTCTTAACCTATGGTTCACAGACACTCGGAACAGGCTTCAGGGAGTCAGTGAGCCCTCAAGAAATCCAGGGAAAATGCTGTATGAATGTGCTTCTCTTCTGGGGAGAATCTCCATTGGCTTTCATCAGATTCTTGGTGGGTTCTGTGATCTAATGAAAGTTCCAGGTGCCCCACAATGAGACATCACCTCAGACCTGTAGGAATGGCTGTCATTAAATAGAACACAAATAACAAATGTTGGCGAGGAGGTGGGGAAAAGGGAACCCTCCTACACTGTTGGTGGGAATGTAAATGGGTGCAGCCACTGTGGAGAACAGTATGGAGGTTTCTCAAAAAACTAAAAACAGACCTACCATATGACCCAGTAATTCCACTCCTGGGGATATATCCAAAAGAAACAAAAGCAGTAATTTGAAAAGATACATGTATCCCAGTGTTCATAGCAGCGTTATTTACAACTGCCAAGGTATCAACAGATGAATGGCTAAAGAAGTGTGTGTGTGTGTGTGTGTGTGTGTGTGTGTGTGTATAATACTACTCAGCCATACAAAAGAATGAAAATTTGCCCTTTGCAGCAACATGGATAGACTTGGAGGGCATTATGCTAAGTGAAATAAGTCAGACAGAAAAAGACAAATACAAAATTTCCACAAATATGATATCACTTATATGTAGAATCTAAAAAAGACAACAAACTAGTGAATAAAACAAAAAAGAAGCAGACTCACTGATACAGAGAACAAACAAGTGTTTACCAGTGGGGAGAGGGAAGGGGGGAGGGGCAATACGAGGGTAGAGGGAAAATAAGGGTTATTATGAGATTATATAAAATCATGTGTGTGAAACTTTTGAAAGTTGTAAAGGGCTATAGAATTTAAAGAATCTTTCATTCAAAAAAATAAAAGTTCCATGTGTCATAGCATATGGAACCAAGACCCAGTATTTCTGCTACCCTGATTTCACTTAAATTATGAATGTAGTTCCTTTTGAGGGGCCATTTTGAGAACCTAATCACAATTTATAATAGTTTTTCCCATGGGAAGGTATCATCCCAGTTCTGAAGTGACATGCAGATGAACTCGTGTCATACAGTGTTTTTAAGCTGGAGACTTGTAACTTTTACACTTTAGATTTCAATGGTTAGTCCACAGGTTAGGGTAGGACACACACCAAATGTAACCCAATAGTCAAAAGCGGATAGTCTTACTAGAGTGAATATAAGCATTGTGTGGCATTTTCAGTACACGCCTTACATTTTGAATGTTACAAGCAAAAAGCATTCTGTGTTCTTACTTTTGTTTATACAATCTCTCTATATCTCAATTTCCTCATTTCTAAGTGAGTTAATAGTTGACAGATATTATATAATTGAAAATATGAACTTTAATTGTGTAAACAAATTTTTATATTCTTAACAGGTTTTTACATAATTGCTTTCTGATTTTAACATGTTTCCCACATACCTTATGCACAGTGTGGAAGTTTCTCTTCTGTTTGAATTAGATCATTCTGAGTTTATACATCTTGTGAATTTTGCTAATTCACTGGAAAAACAAATCTGAAGTAATGCGCAGAAATCCATCATCACTTTTGGAAAAGCAGTTGGGAATACATCTCTTACTGATAGCAGGGGAGATGACATTCATGTCTTAAGAAATTAAGGCAATCGTTCTTATTTCATTAACAGTGTTGTTGATCATATGCTTACAGAACTGAGGCCACATTTTAGCCTTGCATCTGAGAGTGATACCGCCGATCAAGAAGACTTGGATGCAGAAGATGACCATGAAGAACAGCCTTCAAATCAAACTGTCCGAAGACCTCATGTGGTCCTAGAAGATGCTGTGGCCACCTCAGGGGTGAGCACACTCAGTTCTACTGTATCCCACGACTCCCAGAGTGCTCACCGATCGCTGAATGTACAGCTTGGAAGGATGAAAATAGAAACAAATAGGTAAGTCCTATTCTGACATGGGTGGGTTTCTATTTTCTTACTTTTATGTAAGTGCATGTGTTTGGGGTCTACTTTAAAGATTGGTCCGCAGAATATACAAAATATTATTCCTTTATCCCACTCATATAAACTTGATTTAATGCTTTATTCATTAAAATGAGAGATTTATTAGTCTCTTTAGTCAAATACGTTTTCTGCTTCTACCAGTTGAGTCCTTCAGCAGCTCTTCTTTGATCACTGCTTTATCTCCAAGTGCACTGAGATTTTCAGAGTAACTTAGTTGTAACCTCATAGACTCTCTGGGATGCAGACTCAGAGCAGCGTGTACCATCCAACAGATAGCTGAAAGACAGGCAGAGAGTCTGTGTTCTTGAGAGCGTGTGATGGGGAATATCAGGTTCTTTCAGGAGAGGAAGAGCTCTGTTCTTGAGGAGATAAAATTAATGGTTCAAAAGCTTTTCATTTTAGAGCCTTGAAAGGATGATCTGTTGACCACATTTGTGATTCTACTTTATTTTTAATATGCTGTGTCATATCTGGAGTTTAATTTTGAGAATTTGATACCACAGAACCCACATGATCAGGTTATTGAGTGAACAGTAAATATTTCCTGTTCTTCACAGATGTTGGCACAGTTCAAGGTCTGAATCTTTATGATTTATAGCTTCCTGTGCTGGTTACAGTTGACATGTGGGCAACTGACTTTATGACTTTGGGTTTTGACAGGGAAAACTTTTTTTTTGGGGGGTGAATCAATAAATGTTGTTCAAATATTTAGCAACCTTAGTTGAAAATCCAAGTTGTTCACCAGGGAGATAAATCCATTTTATTTTTAGTCATAAGTTCAGGTTTTGGATAAGCTTGAATACCAAGCTTGTATGAGTAGTACAAACGTCATCCTGTATTTAGAAATGTGAATTTTAGTTGCGTGATTAAGTAAATCCATACATATCTTCTATGATTTACATACAGAAATCTTTCTGAATAAAGGGAAAGTGCCTTTCTGACTTCTTTATCCCAGTCTTGTTCTCTGAAACCCAGCTCTTTACTTTGCATCTCTATTACTTAGTGGGAAAGAACTGGAGCCTTTTCTAAGACTTCATCAAAATCTTCATGTCCCTCTTTTCCTGCTCTTCTCAAGTAATAGTCCCATCATGACGCTCCATCCATTATAGTAGCTGTTGACTTCAGTCAGTTCTCTTCAGTTTACTGTCTGTCGCTCAATCCTGGGGTTGTTTATTCATACCCACATTTTCATACCCAGAGCCACCCCACCCCACTCTGCCCATGCCTTCCAGACAGTAAAGCTACTTTATTTACCAGCGAGCTGGTACATTTGCTCCTCTGGCCCCTGAACCTTCTGTCTGCATATCCTGGCTTATGTCACTAGAATGTGTCTCTCCTGAGTGCAGTCTTTTTCTTCTCTCCTCAGTCGATTTGCGTTACCCTGACTTACACCCCGTCCCCGCCATCTGTCCACCATGCTCGATCCATCTGTAGTCCCTGAGGGCTGCCTTTCTCCGGCTGCTTTCTTCAGGTCTTCACATCTCTTTTCTGAGGGTCTAAGCTAGCTGAGGGCCTGCTTCCCACGTCTGCCCGCAAGACTGACCACATTTCTTTACTACATTATTATGTTGTTAACACTTCTTACAGGGGCCCACTCATTTGTTTTTTCTCTGTGTATTTACACATGTATCTGTGAAATCTATATGGTTGTTGGCCTCCTTTTTTCTTTTTCTAGTAGGATCTCCCACAGCTCCTCCATCACCCCCAGAAAAGTGAGACCAGGTACAACATTCACTTCACATAGGATTTAAAGAAAGGGCAGCTGCTTCTGTCCAAGTGCTGATAAGGGGCTGGTCATGTCTATATTGGTCCTTGTAGTTTTCAGTGGAATATTCCTTGATATATAGATGCACATATATTGCAAAATAAATTGAGGAAATGTTAGTGTGTTTTTAGGAAAGTTTGTAAACCCTCGGGCTAGAAATCTTAAGCTTATGTTTAGGATAATCACTGATAAAGATACATCACGTTTATCCAGCTCTTGATGATTGGATCATCGATAATACTAAATGGCAGAAAATAACAAAAAAGCTTTAGAATGTATGCTTTGCTTAAAGTATATGCTTACAGAAAATGTTCTGACAATAATTTGCTTCACACAAGGAGTTGGGACAGTACTGCAGAGGTAGTTAAAATCTAACTCAGGAGGAGCTGACTGGTTATCTAATTTCCCTTTCCTGCAATTCTGGAATTACCCGCCAACCCAGCTCCTCACCCACACCCATCTGAGTTAAAAAATTGATCTCATGGCTGATCCTTGCCAAACTTCTCTGGAACAGAGAGGCAGTCATTTGCCTTGGTTTCAAAGGATTTCCCTACTAACTGAAGACAAAGTAAAAATAAAACTGATGGGCTGGATGGATATGCCCTTAAAAGAAATAATTTTGAGAGCTGGATTTGGGACAAATGAGGTGGCCTGTCAATGCTTTGCTTCCAATGTTAAGTTCTGGCTTTTAAGATAAAAAGGAAATATATAGTCTAGGTAAACATGGGTTAAATTCTAGAAAATTTCACTTGTGTTCTTTGAGAAAAACAATAAGAATATGCTATCACTATTCCATACATGTAAATTAGCAAGAAAGACAAAAATATGTACCAGACCAAAAAATTGCCAACTTAAAAAAATTCATAATGAGCTTGCTATCTATTTCTTTGAATATCATTCATATTAGAGTAGGTAAAAGTCTCCCTTAATCCTCTGCTTCCCTCTTGCTTTCAGTTCCTACTGCTTAATCCACCTAACTGTGCACTGTTTACTCTGCAGTTGTCTTTAAACAAGCTGTCTTCTGGAACCAATTTCTCTGTCTGCCTCTCATTGTGTTTTCCTTTTGTCTCACCTCTGCTACCTACTCTACTGTGACCCTTTCTCGTACCTAATGGCCTCACGTGTCTCTGTTGTGTGGGAAAGAGGTGGAGCCTGGGGGTCAGGGAAACAAACCCTATTAAGCCCTGGATGGCCTCTTTTCCAGGGCCTGAGGCGGCAGCAGGGAACAGAACAGCCCTTCTTAAAGGCCAGGCACTGTGCTTGGCACTTCACCTATACTGTCTCATTTAGTGCTCACAGTAATCCTTTCAGGAAGTTCTACTTTTCCTTTTTACAAACGAGAAAACTGAAGCCCAGAGGCGTTAAGTAATCTGTCAAGGTTAACACAGGAAGTGGGTGGCTGAACCAGGATACAAGCCCAGGGCTGTCTTCTGTCGGGCTGTGCTGCCTTCAGACCATGTCAGCTGAAGCAGAAACAAACTTTTGGAATGGAATCTGGTCCTGAGTTAAATCTGTCAATACTCAGAAAGTAAAATAAATACAGCTTGCTAAGAGCTATAGGGCATGCAACAATGTACCTTGATGATCTTATAAATGATTATGTATCTTAAATTATTATAATTCTGAATCCAAGTTACTCGAAGATAGTTTTCTAAAAAATCAGAACATCTCTCTTTACAACCTGGAATGTTTTCCCAGAAAACTGTGTTGGGAATGGTGAGTGGGTTACCACTTGGCTCTCAGTTGTATAGTGAACCTTTCATGGGTAAGAACTATGTGTAATAATATTTCTCCTTGTTTCTTTGGAGAATGCATCAGATGCCAGCTAGGAACAAATGTACCAGGAACACAGCTATCCTTTTACCACTTCACTGCTCCCCTTAGAAGGAGAGAAATAACAGTAGCAACCACAACAACCCAAGCAACCACCATTAAAATTTATTGAGGATTTATTATACGCCTCACCTGTAGTTAACTTCTCAAATTTTCATAGTTTAAAAAAAGTGACTACCTTTCTGCTTTGCATTGCCTATCGTATTACCCATATTGACCAACTGTTTTAGATGAGGGGCCATACCTGTAAAATATAAGTCTGTTAATATCATATATAAACTTTTTTGCCATTTATGGTCATAAAAAGAAACAGAACAACATCTCTGAAGATTCTGGCAGACAACTGGGGGTGGAAGTTTTAAATTCTTGTCTGGAAACACGCCTTCTAGAGCTTTGCTGCTCAACTTGGGGGTCTGTGGGCCAGCAACATGAGTATCAGCTGGGAGCTCATTAGAAATGCAGAAGCTCAGAGGTCCCTCCCCTAACACTCCCCAGCCCCAGGTTACTGGATCAGAATCTGCATTTCAATAAAATCCCAGGGGTGTCTGTGTTCATTACAGCTTGAGAAGCCCTTGTCTAGAAGGTCACTCTGTGGCTGCTCTAGCTTTATTATCCTGTCAACCAATGTAATTTCCTTCCGCAGATTACTGGAAGAATTGGTTCAGAAAGAGAAAGAATTACAAGCACTCCTTCATCAAGCTATCGAAGAAAGAGACCAAGAAATTAAACACCTGAAGCTTAAGTCCCAACCAATAGGTGAATAGCAGAAAATTTTAAAGTAATACTGTTCAACCAGGCTGCCACAAAAAGCTAGAAAACCAACAGGTAGCTTTATGGCATGGCTTAATCAGCATCTGTCACTTGTACCACAACTACAAGCAGAAGTTGCCTTAAAAAAAATCCAGTTCTTAATTGTAGCCAGCTATCATTTCTTATAAGTTCAGTAAAAATAAGATGATTCATAATCACCATTTCCTGAGATTATATGTTATTGAAGTAAGTAGGGCTCTCCATTTTTTTGTCCTTATTTCTTTTTAAGATTTCACAATGAAATTACTAGAATAAAATAATATTTTTGTCATTTTGCATTTGTATTCTGTGTTTTCTAGTGTTCCCACCCCCCCTTATAACTTGACAAGGCTTAAACAGAATCAAGATACAGTAATAAAAAGTCATAAATTGGATACACCTTAAACTAATACAATGTTATATGTCAGTTATATCTCAATTTTTTAAAAAAGTCAGATGGAACTTTGAAGAAATCTATTCTGTGAGGAATTGAGTATGAAAGATAATCTTTAGACAATCTTATTTAGCCTGTTTAGAGGAAAATAAAGTTCATATTTTTTTTGTTCAGATATATGGTCCTTCCATATTGCAAATAGTGGAAAAAGAGATTATTATAATTATATGGCTCTCTGCTAATTATGCTCATCTTCGTTGCATGAAAAACACAGTACAATTTTGGTGTACCATTTTATTCTAAGAAGCTATAAAATTGATACGAAACTATAAGGTGGGAGTATCATTAATTATTGTTACTGACTCTCCATTTACTAGTATACTAAGCAGTGTTAAAGAGTTTTATTTATATTATCATGTAGACTACCAATCTCAATGGTTTCTATTAATTATACTCTGATAGAGAAAAATCTTTTAAAGTATCAATAAATGTTGACCAGGAGGGTCTCAGATGACCTCTGTTAGCTGAAGCTAAGAGCGTCCTTCCCTCCCCTCAATGCTGTTCTAGATATTCCTGGGTTGCCTGTGTGTCACCTGAATTCTCCTGGCGCAAATACTGAAGATTCTGAACTTACTGAATGGCTGAGAGAAAATGGAGCCGATGAAGACACTATAAGTCGGGTAAAGAAAACATTCAGTGGGACAAGCATTCTTTCACTTTGTTTCATAATGTTGAGTGCCTACTATGTGCTAGGCACAGGGGGTACACTGGTGAGAAATGCAGACCCAACCCTGCCCTCACAGACCAGGGTAGGCAGATGATAATCAAATAATCCCATAGATACAAGTGCAATTATGTCGTGGTCAATTCTGTGAAGGAAAGGTTATCAAGTGTTACGAGACAGAGGGAGGGAGAAGCTGGGGAAGGTTTTTTGAGATGACCAGTGAGCTGAAGTCTAAAGGAGTATGTAGGAATACACTATCTGTATGTATGTTCTGGGGTGGGGGGCAGATGAGAAGGGAAAACTCTTTGGAAGTAGAGGTGCAGAATGTGCAGAGGCAGGTGAAAGCTCTGTGGTCCAGAACGCCTAAGGATTTTTATGTTGTTGAGTTGAAAATAAAAAGTAGGAAAAATCAAGACAGAACTGAAAGAAAAAAGTTCTTCTGTTTCTAATTCTTTCTCTTGTTTGTTAACTTTTTAATTCTCTTGTGACATTCTTAGACTCCACTGGGCAGCAGCTATTTATTGCTACTTAATAAACTAGACTAGTTAGTGAACTTATGGCAGAAACAGACACTTTCTATATAAACTATATTATGTCTATAAGAACCTAATTCATCTCTGCTCCCTATAGGGAGCTTTTGTAGTCAGCATGAATAGCATTTCTTTATGTTTTAAGATTACATAATATGTATACACATATATACATAGTAAGAGGTTACATTTTTATTATTTTATAGAAAGGGCCTCAGTACAATATTACATTGATTTCAGTTTTATATTTAAATTTTTTAAACAACTAAGAATAAAGATGTATTTCTCTTGACTTGATAATTTATTGGACCACTAAATAAAATTTAGGGTCTCCTTAGAAGTCTGCATAACAAATTATATAAATTTAAAGGACTCTCTTGCCTATGGGAAATAATGTATCCAATCAAGTTCATCAAAATATTTTTCCCTTGGGCTTCCCTGGTGGCGCAGTGGTTGAGAATCTGCCTGCCAATTCAGGGGACATGGGTTCGAGCCCTGGTCTGGGAAGATCCCACATGCTGCGGAGCAACTGGGCCCGTGAGCCACAACTGCTGAGCCTGCGCATCTGGAGCCTGTGCTCCGCAACAAGAGAGGCCGCGACAGTGAGAGGCCCGCACACCGCAATGAGGAGTGGCCCCCACTTGCTGCAACTAGAGAAAGCCCTCGCACCGAAACAAAGACCCAACACAGCCAAAAATTAATTTAAAAAAATATATATATATTTTTCCCTCTAACTTAGGTTCAAATCAAAATTAAGGAGTAGTGATTGATGATCCACTAAATCACTGCCCTTCTTAAAAGATTTAGAATTAAAAGCTTCACTTAAATTCAGGACTCTGATTTTGTAGTAAGTATTGGAAAGTACCTTTTATCAGAAATTAAGTGTAAGCAACACTTTTTATCCACTAGAGAAAAATAAAGCTACAAAACAGTACACCCTAAATAAAAACATTATTTTATAAGCAGCAGGTGTAATTACAAGCAAGTCTTACCTATTCATCAGAAAACCAATCAGAAATTCTGTGTTGCTTGTAATCTTTATGCTCCTGGAAGGCATATGGATGTATTTCTTTGTAATTATTTTGTAATAGGGGGAACTTTTTTCTAATAATTCCAAAAAGATTATGTCTTTAGTGGATTTCCTTTTAGATTTTTTTTTCATTATTGCCAACGTTTACATTATGGATAGTTTGCTACTTATTGAAAGTACATAAAACATCTTACTTTTGTGCATATTTTACTTTCTCCACAGTTTTTGGCTGAGGATTATTCACTAGTAGATGTTCTCTACTATGTTACACGTGACGATTTAAAATGCCTGAGACTAAGGTACCACTTTTCTTTCTATTCAGTCTCATCATGATGGAAAGCACACTGGGCTGAGATCAGGAAGCCTGGGTCCCTTCCGTCCTGGGTTGCTACCTAGCTCTAACTAGCTCTACAGTCCTGGGTAAAGCTCTCTGGTTCTCAGCTGCTCTGAGAAACCTGAGTTAGTTGTAGAAGGCTATTATTGGGAGCTCTAATAAGCAATGTGTCTATATCAGTAAATGCAAAGTCAGCTGGAAGACTTTTCTTGATAACATATCAGATTAAGACCATACAGATATTCTAAAGCTGCCTTAAACAAATGCTCTAATTTGGTTCATGATTGTGTCATGCTTAATAGAAATATCAGGATGAGGTACTGATTTACCATCCAAATACCTGCCATAATCTGATACGGTTTCTTATAATAATTTGGTTTTTCCATCAGGCCAAGCACATACATAACTATTACTCTGACCCACCTCTAGAAAGACACATTTCAAAAGTGCGGAAAGTCTAAAATGATGCTTTGGGCCCTGGTAGTCTGTGGGAGTGGAAAGGAAAGGCATGGAGGGATGAGGAGAAAATATACACAAAAAGAATACATAATGACTGATAAGACTTTGGGATCTTCATGTTCTGATCAGAGCCACTGAGAGCTAAGAAGTCACTTTCATATCTCAAGGGCACTGTTTCAAATGAAGTGATCGCTTCACCACGTTCTTGTGTCTTTAAACAGGGGAGGGATGCTGTGTACACTGTGGAAAGCCGTCACTGACTTTCGAGACAAACAGACTTGACTGTCGCTCAATTTGTTTCCAACGTTCCACGGAGATTCTAAAAACGAATACAGACCTGATCTTCTAGGCGAGGGAGAATCGAAGGGAGAGGAGAAAGAAGCTGCACTTTAAATCCAGTATTTGTTTACTCTAAATTTGTTAGAAATTTCCTAACTGCTTCTACTTCTATGATTCATAAGGACTCTTTGTAAGGACTCTCAGAACAATCCTAAACACTGCGATGTTTGGGATTATTTTAGTCTGAACATTTGTATGGAAATATTGTTAATTCAGCAGCTATAGCACTTCAGCCAAATGTTTATTTCACACGAAACGGATAGAACATTTCATGTGATTGTGCATCACTGGAACAAAACCAAAATGTGACCATAACTTTTTAGGCTTATATGTGTTTGTAATATGCCCTAATAATTTGAGTAGAAGTGCGTGATTTTGGTTATTGTATAAAGTTTATGGGGTTTTTTTTTAAGTGTGCAGAATCTGAGAGCAATGGTTTTTACTTACCTGTATTAATTGTAATATTGACTATATTTTGTAACTTAAGTTTCCGGTCTAGAGTACATTCGTTTGAGTCATTTATGTACTACTGAACTGTACCAGTTGCACCTGCCTGAATCCTAGTAACGTTAGCTTGTTCTAAAGCTACCCCTTGTGTCATATTTACTCTAAAAAGTAAAAAGACTCTCGACATACTGTTTTGATAAATTCTAAAGAATTCGTATTTTGTTTTGGCAATCTAGATAATTACTGTGTCAAAATTCTGTTTCTTCATCTCTAACATTAAATAGAATCTGTCTTCTCTTCAAGTAGTCAAAGAACAACTGACGTCCAAGTCATTCCTCAGGGCTACAGAGTGGTAAAAGAGAGAACGTGGAAAAACAGAATAAAAGAAAGTCAGTGTCTTTTTCTCAAGGCCCCAAGTTACCATGGATGACTATTGTGTACCTCAGAGGGGCTGCAAATAGCATCCCAATGGAGAACACTGCATCTTCTATTCCCTTAATTTTAGTTCTCATATTTGAGGGAAATATTTTAATTTTAAGCTAGATACGTATTATATTTTATAAGCCTGCCCATGTGAATAGGATGAAGTCTGAAGCTCCTAGGTGGATGAATGACATAAACAAATTTCTTAAATACAGAGGAACCTGTTTATTATGCAAGATAGAAATATCAGAGCTGTATCATGACTTGATCCATACAGAACAGTCTTTGATAAAACAGGAGGCATCTTTACTTCTATGTAAAAATCAACATACTATATATATATATATTTTTTTTTTTTAATATTCATTTATTTATTTGGTTGCATTAGGTTGTAGTTGCGGCAGGTGGGCTCCTTAGTTGCGGCTCCAGGGCTCCTTTAGTTGTGGCTTGCCGGCTCCTTAGTTGCAGCTTGCAGTCTCCTTAGTTGTGGCATGCGAACTCTAAGTTGTGGCATGCGTGTGGGATCTAGTTCCCTGACCAGGGATCGAACCCAGGCCCCCTGCATTGGGAGCACTGAGTCTTATCCGCTGCGCCACCAGGGAAGTCCCATCAGCATACAATATATTTTTTGTATATTGCATTAGAGTATGCGAAAAGTTCTCACTGATATGTCCTCATCTGATACTTGCAACAACATAGGTGCATCTTTTTCTTACATCCCAATCCTGAGGACAGATAGTTGCCTCCTGTGTCCTGTGGGGAAATCTCAAAGGAGGTGAGGTATAAATTAAATGATATATCATTTCACTCATATTGAAACACAGGGTAACTTCTTCATTAAGCCACAGTTCATATCCCCACCTGTAATGGTAAAGTGCTTTTTTTAGACCATATACAGGATCATGCTACCCATCTTCAGCCGACTCTTTAATGATATAATCTCCCCTTAGGATCTTCCTCTTACCCTATATCTATGGGCAAATATCCCACTATCCCTACATGGTTCATAATACATTCCCAGACTAGCATCACTAGGTTTTCTTAATTCTTGTTTTTGTTTGTTTTTTTTTTTCCAGAATTCTGGGTCTTAGTCACAAAAGAAGGCAATTCCATTATGGCCCCATTTTCATGAAAGGTTTGCATTAAAAGGCCTTTGGCATCCATCTAGGCCAGTGAGTCTCAACCCAGCTTCACATTATCATGACCTGGATGCTTTAAAAACCATATTGATGCTGCCACCTCAGAGAAACCGTTGTTATTGGTTTGGGGTAGGGCCCAGAGGTCTTTTTACAAAGCTCTACAGATAACTTAAAACTATCAAGCCCCACCTCCTAATTCCAAGTGACACCTGGAGAGGTACACGGACAGCCCCTTTCCATTGAGGTGGCAGTCAGATGGTTACTATTCATTGTTCATTTAGTGCAGCAAGAGTCTAAGTACGCAGGCCTGGAGCAAAACTACCACTCACCTGGTGACCTTGGGCAAACTAATTAACCTCTCCCAGTCTTGGTTTCCTCATTTGAAACGGGGGAAATAACATGGGATTATGGTAAGATTTAAATAAAATAATGCAGGTGAGGTGCATAGTGCAATGCTTAGCAGATAGTGAACACTGCGATGCTGCCTGCTAGTGTTACCTCATTATTCACTCCAAAGTACTTATTAAATACGTCCTGGGTACTGCATTCTGTGCATGAAGAAGACACAGTTCTTGCCCCTGAAGCTCACTGTCAGAGGTGGAATCAGGACAATAAAACAACAGTACATGTAGTAAGTGCTATAGTTACATCTAACTGCCAGAGGGGGTCAAGAAAGGCTTTACAGAGAAGTGAAGGTCCAGAGCTGAACCCAGAAAGATGGTTTGTAACAAAACAGTTATGCATGGGTGCTGGCGGCAGTCTCATTAGAGAAACAAAACTGGAATTTGCTGGGGAAAGTAGATCCAGTGTTTCTTTTTAACCACATTTTGACCTCTCTCTCCCAATTCTGTCATTGCATATTTTGTTTCATTCATTCCCAAGCCATCACATGAAACAGTCTGACAGTGAGGAATTATTGCGAACCCACTGGAATGCTTACTCTGTGTGAGGCGCTGTAGCAGGAGGAGAGAGATACATACGTGAAGCCCATCAAGTTCAGAATGCAGGCAAGGCACGTGTGTCATCAAGGACATCTGCGGTCTGTCAACAAATCAAATAATTGATGGCTCCAGACTTTATGGACACCTATAGAGAAAGAGAAGACAAAGTCCCTGCCACCAAGTAATTCGTATCAGATTGAAGAGACAGATTTGCAGTAACAAATCACATCTAGTCTGTGTTAAAGGCTGGACAAATGGCAAGCTCAGAGGCCCTGGAGAGGTTCAGAGGACAGGCTTGCTGGGAGCCTGGGCAGGTGGAACAGGCTTCACTGAGGAGGCCTTGGAAGGAAGGAATTATTAAATTAGTCAGGACTGGAGAAGTCGCTCTGGGCAGAGAGCTCCAAGAGCAAAGGCAGAAAGAGATTTTCAACGTGTTCTAGAGAAAGTGAACAACTTTTATATTGCATTAAAGCATACAAAAAGTTTAACTCATTCAAATTCTTACTTGGCTGGAAATATAAATTATAGAGATGAAAAGTGGAAAATGGGATAGTAGAGAACTCAGGATGTGATTGGGGGGTGGTCAGGGAGGGAAGTGAAGTTAGTATTTAATTATGTAGAAACGGGGACTCAGTATTTTTGAGCAAGGGAGTGGGTGTGTGTAAAGTAGCTGTGTATTCGAAGATTAACCTGGTAAAGCTGTGTTGGGTAAATGGGGGGGAACGGAAGTTGAACAGAGCAGTTCAGAGACTGTTTCAGATGTGAATGAGGGTCTAGTAGGAGTTAGAGCAATAGGAATTGAGAAGGTAGAATTAGAACAATGAATTGACAAGATTTGGGAACACGGATTTGGGTAGTGATGACAATGAAAACGAAAGGACAGATGTTGAGCGTATGTGAGTGAGAGAAGGATTCAAAAATAGGCAAGTCTGAGGCGGTGCTGGTCTGGGACATGTTGAATTAATGGCAGGGCATCGTGCTAGAATGTGCGGAGACCATTGAGAATGTATTGGTGGAAGTCAGGACTGAGGTCAAGAGTATTGATTCTGGATTTAGGAGTCACTTGGATGGAGCTAATAGTAAATGAGGACTGTGAGAAACAGAGTAGAGCAGAAAGGTTATGGGCCTAAGATTTGGGGAGGAGGGAAGTTTGGGGACAAGTCGAGAAGGAGGAGGAATTTAAGTCCACAAAAAGACAAAAGAACTGGTCACAGAGGAATGAGAAAAAAACCAGGCCAGTGGTGTAAGCCAAGAGGAAGACGATCAGGGTCGAGGGCTGCAGAAAGTCTAAGGGAATGATGGATTAAAAAATAATAACAGGTTATTTGATTTTGTGACCTAGAAGGTTTTTATAGACAGGTAAGAAAGACCACAGCTGGTTAAACAAAGATGGTAAGTTGATGATGGCACCAGAGTCCACACATGTATACCCTTTGGTGAACAAAACGTATGACAAGAGATTGGGAGGGTGGGAAGTCAAAGGAAGAAATGTTCTGAATCAAAGACTCCTAAATGTGTTTGTTGGGGCAGAGCGCCTTGAATGGAGGCACTCGAGGAGTAGGGAAGAGGGATGAAGTTTCAAAGGAGGCAGGAGCGGAGGGGGTGGCAGCAAGTTCAGCTCCTCCCCGGGAAAGGGAATCATGATGATTCCGTGAGATTCTGAGATGGATGTGGGAGCTCAGGACAGATGGCTTCCATGTTGTAAGTAAAGGACAACAGAAAGCACAACGTGGTGGTGTGTGACATTTAACGGACGTCATCCATTCCTGCATTCACGCAACTGTTACAGACACCGCGTGAGGTTTGGAATGCAAAGTCCGTACAGGGCCCAAGTGAAGAATTTTGGTATGTTTCTTATTGCATTTATTTTTGTGTAACTTGTGACAAACTGAAACATAAGTTATCAAAAGAATGAGAGAAGGGATAAGCACACACAAACCCAAAAACCAAACACCCATACAAATAAAAACACCAATTAGTCTTCGATATTTTGGGGGGTGGGGAGTCAAAGAAAGAACTCATTGGTTTACTTCAGTAAATGGTATAGCAGAAAACAAACACCTCCTTTTGAAAACAAATCACCTCCTTTTCCCAAGGTTCTTCCAGAGAGTTCAACTCTCAAAATTCAGCTAAGGGAGTCTTTCTGATGTTCACAGGAAAGTGTCTTAAACTCTGGTGACAATGTAGTGAAATATATCTTTGCTTGGGCCCAAGCTGAGGTCTGAAACTACTTCCACCCACCTGGTGTTTTATTTTTATCGATTAGAAGTGTGATAAGAGGTATTTGAATGTGATTTAGGAAGATCATATTGCTAAATGATCAGTTTGCCTAGTTCACTGTAGAAATGGCACTAAGGGAAAATCCAGGACTACAAACCACAGCACGTGTCCCTTAAGCAAAACCTCTGCCTAGTCAGCCAGTGACCCAGTAAACCAAATAAAACCAGTCCACTGCTGGGCTCAGTGGCAGGATGTGCGTGCAAGGATGGTAAGAATTGTCACCCTAGCGAGAAATCCAACACTGTTCTCAGGCACGCTTGGGTGTCCACTAGATTCTGCTTAAGTCCTTGAAAGGGTTTTAAACTGTTGGGAGCTTGCCGTTTGTGTTCAGCCAACCGAGTCTGTGGGAGTACATCTCTGTGTAACGAGGCAGAACTGAGCGCTGCTCAGTTTTGTTCCTTTATGTTTCCATTTATACAGGCTATTTTTTTTTCCTCAGTATTTTGTTGCTTAACGTTTATTTGCTTATTAGAGCAGAAATTGGTTTCTCCGCAGCTAATAATGTTTCTTTAAAAAAAGAAACTTGTTGCCTACTGGGCACAAGTTTCATTAAGCTGTATGCCCTGGGGTTCATCAGATATAGAAGCCTGGTGAAAAGACTGGTCATCAACAATGGCGTCCTAAAACGCAGAATGGAGACCGGACCGCAGTGTGGAATCCAGCCCGTGTACTTCGGCTTTCCACGTGGCATCATACTCTTTGGCGGCTGTCACCATGAACGCCAGTCCTGGCGAAACTAACATTGACCTGGCTGCTTCAGAGCTCAGAGACGAATAGAGCGTCCGCACGCTCTCGCCTCACTTTGTCTGATCCTCAGACCGTCCCAGTTCCTAGCGCCACCAAGCGTCGCCGACCCGCCTCCAGACCTCGAGGTGCGGGCAGCCGGGGCCTGAAGCTCGCGGCCCAGGTGCCTGGCTCCGCCCGCTCTCATTGAGGAAACCCAGCCGCGTGAGTCGGAGTGGCTGCCACGCCGCACCTGCCCACGAGGGGGCGCGCCCGCGCGCCGGGCCCAGGCCGCCTCGGGCTCGCGAGCGCTCGCTCCTTCCTCCCTCCGCCCTTCCCTGACGGCGTTCACCTGTCTGGGCCGGGGGCCTGGCAGGCGGGGGGGCCGGCGGGAGCCAAGCCGAGGAAGAGGGCGGAGCGGCTCTCCGGGAGCGTCATCGGAGCACCATGGCGGACCTGAGAGCTGGCGGCGACCGCCACACGGGCGGCGATGGCGCTGCGCAGAGCGAAACAGGTGAATGAGCTGTGGGGGCAGGTGGTGGTCCGGCGGGCTCGGGCCGGGAAGAGCGAGCAGGGCTGTGGGGGTCGGGGGGTGGGGGGGTGGGGGGAGTGGGCTCGCGCGGGGCGCCGGCGCTCCCCTCCCCCGCCCGGCCGCTGCCCGGAAAGGCCAGTCCGGCGCGCCGCGCACCCCGGCTCGGAGCCCGCTTGCCCTCCGCCTCCGCGCGTCGGCTGCTCGGCCCCGGCGCCCAAGTTCGCCGGTGCCCGGCCGCAGTGCCGGCCGCCCCTCTTGCGCTCCAGCTCGACTTACCCCAAACAGGTGGAAACGCGCCAGGGAGCGCGGGCGGGAGGAGGAAGTGGAGAGACGCTGGCCGCCCCTCTACCACCTGCCGGGCTGGGTCTAATTAAATTGAATGGGAAAATCGTATCCCCCAAACCAAACCGCCAGCCGGAAAATCCTCGGCCAGGTACGGCTAGCAGGATTACCCTTTTCTGCGCAAACTCTCTGGCCTTAACCGGCGCACCGGGTGCCGGGGTAGCCCGGCGCGATGGTCGCGCGTGAGCAGCGCCCGACCCCTGCCCTGGGGTCCGCAGTTACGACCGGCTCACGAGAGTTCTGAGATCTGGGGTCGCGAGGCAGGGGCTGGTTGCAGGATGATGGGGCCTGCAGGTGCTGGGGGGTGGGGTGGCTCAGAGATTCGTTGACTTGAAACAAGGGTCCTCGGCGTTCATGTTTTTAGTCCGTGCACCAACCCAAGGCGGGAACGCTGGCTCGGCTCCTCAAGGCGCTGTGTTGAGGAACCCCCTCTTCCCAACTTCCACGCCAGAGGCAGGGGCAGGAGCTCACATCTCCAAGAGCGTGAAGTCCTCCCCTCCCCCATTTTATTATATGCAGCCGATTTTCCCCCTCGCGATAGTTTTTTCTTGCAGATCCACCCCTCTCTCCTGGTCCCCTCTTCTATTCTTGGCCAGTAAACTGTTTCTGGTACCTTCCTACACTTGGGATGGGGGCGGTGAGGTAGTTTCTTATGTTAAAAAGACATTCAAATTGCAGGCTCCCCAGCTGTGTTGTGTTTTCTGCGTACACATAATTGGAAACAATTGTTATCTAAATGTAAGACTCCCCCCACCCTCAAAAAAGAGGTATTGACTTAGAAGGTATGCTTATTTTAATGTGAAAGGTCCAAAAAATATAAGAGTATTTGCAAATGATGTATCTGTTCTGCCAGGTAGAGTTTGGGCGCCTAAAGACTAATGACTTAATCCCTCCAACCAAAATACCTGAGGTTAAGACAAGGGCTCTTGAACTTGTTTACTTTGAAGTCACGCTACTTCCTGTAGGGTGGTTTATTTTGTCTTAAAATGTTTGAAAGATTGGCAGGTCATTATTTTCGTTTGGGGTGGGGAAGGGGTGGCTTAGAGGACGTGCCTTTGTAATTGCTTTAGGGAACTTGATAAGCCGGGTGCTGAGGGTTACGGTCCCCCAAGAGAGGGCAGCAGGAGGGCAGCATCCTCACTGAGAATATAAATGGTTTGGTGCCTAATCCCCACAAAGAAAAAAAAAAAAAAAACTGCTTCTGTACACAGTAGTTTTTGCTCAAATAAATAATAAACACTTCCTAGAATCTGCACATGAACAAGCTGTTCAGATGTAAGTGAACTACAAACTAGCTTATTCAGTGCCCAAGCACGTTAACTAACGAACTGGTCGTGCTTCTAACAATTAACCTACAAATCAACCCTGTGGCCGTCAGTGAAATATTTTCTTTAGGAAGAGGGCAATTTAATTGGCTGCCGTCTCCTTCATAGAAAACAATTCTTCCACATCTCTACCTAGAAACTCCAGTTTCCAAGGGACAAATTTTATAAATGGTCTTTCGAATAATTGTACTTTATAATTTAACTAAAACTTATTGCCGGCTCACATCTTTTTCCTATTTTTCTAGCCCTGGATTACTATTAAGGTTTTTCGTGCTCAGAGCACCTGTGTGAGCAGGTGTCAAAGAAAGAAGAAAGATGAAAAAAATATATATATATATTTAAATCTAGGTAGCGATATTTTGAGTGTACAAGTGAGGACTGCTTGAATTTTAACAACTTATGAAGTTTTCCATATATTTAAAACATGTGACCTATACCTGAGTATCAGACTTCAATGTAGTACTTTATTCTTATGGACATATTGCACATTATAACATTCAAATGCTGCAAGTCATTATTTTTTTTTAACAATTACAGGATTGTATTGAGGTGGGTTTTTTGGGGGTGGGGTGGGGATTTCTGTCTTTTGTTAGCATCAAGAGGTGAAAATTGCCACCTCAAATGGCAACATTTGTTGAGGGATTCATTTTCTTCCCTTTTTAGGACTGGTTGTTAGCCGGTAGGGCCCATTCTTAAATGTCTCTCTTAGTTTTTCTGTCCCTGTCAAAGACTGTGGTCTAATTTTAGGGCAATTTAGTTTAGAATCTCAGGTGATTATAAAAATAACACCTGTAATGTGTTCATAATTATATACATATGTATGTATGTGTATCAAAGATGGGTTGAAAATTGGCAGTATATGACCTATAAAATGAGACATTTGTTAAGAATATTGAAAGGTAACATATAAAAATCATATTTCTTTCAACATTTAAAAGCTATTTCTTTTTTTTTTTAAAGAGATATTATACCCTTTTTAAAAAAATTTTTATTTATTTATTTATTTATTTATTTATGGCTGTGTTGGGTTTTCGTTTCTGTGCGGGGTCTTCCTCTAGTTGTGGCAAGCGGGGGCCACTCTTCATCGTGGTGCGCGGGCCTCTCACTATTGCAGCCTCTCTGGTTGCGGAGCACAGGCTCCAGACGCGCAGGCTCAGTAGTTGTGGCTCACGGGCCTAGTCGCTCCGCGGCATGTGGGATCTTCCCAGACCGGGGCTCGAACCCGTGTCCCCTGCACCGGCAGGCAGACTCTCAACCACTGCGCCACCAGGGAAGCCCTAAAAGCTATTTCTATCAGTATATATTTTCTACTCAAAGGTAGTCAAGTCACATTCTTTATGGTGATTTTTTAAATTTTTCTTGAGAATGAACAGTTCTTTCCACATATATTTCAATAACAAAAGGTAGGCAAGAACTGAGAAAAATAATTGACTTGGAAACAAGTTTTCAATTTCACCACTAGAGGATGTCAAGTCCTTTTTAAATTATTATTTTGAGTAACAGATTGAAATTCACAAAATTGCCTCTGCCCAGGCTTTGTGTACTTAATCTTATGCTAGTGCTTGAGAGTTGTGAAAGTGTGCAGGGCTAATTTCTCAATTTAATAACTTCCTTTTAAAAAGCCTACTGAATTAAGACCAAAGTTAAAGCTGCTTTTGACTAACTAATAAGAGCACACTTTCATGCACAGGGAATAAGTTAATGCCTATAATCTGTGAATTCTGTTGCTATTCCTTTGGGGAAAATGACATAGAACCTGGAATTGGGCTTATTCTCTCTTTAGCAGGCAGTGCAGTGGAAGAACATGGGCCTTTTTTGTGATCTGGATCATGACCCTTCACTGCATTTTTCCAAATTAAAAAGTGATATTTAAGGTCTTAGATTTCAGGGTCTACAAATATCTGCAAATAAAAATTGTTAGATGGGGGTCAGACTACAATTTGTTATTAGACTCATTGTTTTGAAATTCACGTCCTAAAGCTATTAATGCTTCATTCCAAGTGAATAGATAACTTTTTTCCTGTTATATTTTGGCTGGCTCTTACCTTTGCATCTTGCGAAGTAGGAGGAAAGTATTATTAGATGAGGCATTTGTGCTCAGGAGAGTGCATTTATTTGATATCATTAGTTAGGCATGTGTGTGAAACACTAATTTGTATTGGCATGTTCTCTAAAAAAAAAAAAAATCTGACATCTTTGCCTCCTGGTGCATGACAAAAAATCATTTGAAATGGGTTATTTTTTAAAACTCAGGTCTCATATTGTTATAAGAATTGAAAATATTGAGGCTTAGCATAATTTGACCAAGAAATATGTACCTTCTGTAAAGCTTTATGGTGACTGAAAGGTTGATGAAGACATGATCCGTGGATTTCAAAAGGAAAACATCACTCACAAATAATTGCAGGTTATGAGGAGTTAAGTGAAGAAAGAATTACTTCTAGCTGTGGTCTTTCATCATGGAAAACGTACTGGGCATAGTAATTTAAATTTTTAAAATGGGTAAATGACATATAAAGTTGAATGGAGGAAAGAGAGAAAAATAAAGGTGCAGATGTGGAAAAGAGCAAAGTTTTGGTCATATTGAGTTGTGTGAGGCTCATCATGAAAGAGTCTAGAAGATGGATTAGGAATGAAGGCACACTGAGGCCAAATTGTGGAGTGATCAAGCTTAAGAGGTTAGTACATGATTCTGCAGGCAGTGAGGAAATGTTGATGATTCCTAAGGATAACATATCTTTAATAAAGTGCGATAAATTAGGTAATTCTCTACCCATGGATCTTGAAAGCTTGATTGCAAAGTCTAGCAGAAGAGCTCAGCTGTACCTTTTAGGAATGCATGGTCCCTTCATCTAGGAAAGTCATTCGCTTGATTGATTTTTGCTGCTTTGGGAAGGGTATCACGGGGCGGGGGAAGGGGAGAGTGTATGAGGAACATATGCATAACCAGGCAGGTTAGCCAAATCTCTGGTGATAGTGAGGTGATCGGTATTCTACCCATGTGATCCTCATTTTGAAGTAGCAGTGTAGACTAGAGGAGGGATTTAAGAAGGGCACATTCAGCTACATACAGACTAGCTTTGAAGTTCCTGCAAAAGTCTTCTGGGCAGGCATTGGGCCAGCACTATGGCATGGCAGTGGAAATGGGAAGAGAATGGTTAATTCAAGATTCTACAGAGGCATGTGTCAAAGGATACAGGTAAAAAGTTGACATGTAATATTATACACCAGGTTTAAGTTTGGCTCGTTGGTTTAGGGGTGGCGTGAAAATAGTCACGAGGAGGACCTGGTTTTGGTAGGAGAACTAGAAAAATCTCTGCTTTAAACATGGAGATTTGAGATGCAAGGGGGGTGTGTAAGTAGAAATGTCTAATGGGCACATGGAAGGATGGGAATAAGGAGAAAAACAGGTTGGGACTCTGGGATTCATTCCATAAGGGGAACGTGATTGAAGCCATGAGGGTGAGGAGAGTTTTGAAAGAAAAATGGAAAGGGGATGAGACAACACTTCAAGCACAGGAGGAGGAAGAACCAGCAAAGAAGGTGGAAAAGCCAGAAAGTCAGGAAAAGCATAATTGAGCTATGCCTTACCTGCCAAGGGAGAGGGACGAGGAGGTCAAGGATTCAGAGAGTGAAGAGGGAAAAAAACCCATTGGCGTGGTTACCAAGTAGTCACTGGTCACCCCCAGAAGAGGCATTCCAGGGGATGTAGCAGATTATTTGATTAATAGACTAGCACTTGGAAAGTAAAGATAGCCAATTTAAAAGACCCTCCATAAAGTTCACTGGTGAAAGGAAAAAATGCCAAATCCTTGAAATTTTTCTTTTTTAAATTTATTTATTTATTTATTATTTATTTGTACTTGGCTGCCCTGAGTCTTCGTTGCTGCCCGCGGGCTTTCTCTAGTTGCGGTGAGCGGGGGCTACTCTTCGTTGCGGTGCACGGGCTTCTCATTGCGGTGGCTTCTCTTGTTCCGGAGCACGGGCTCTAGGCACGTGGGCTTCAGTAGTTGTGGCACGCAGGCTCAGTAGTTGTGGCTCGTGGGCTCTAGAGTGCAGGCTCAGTAGTTGTGGCTCGAGGGCTTAGTTGCTCCGCGGCATGTGGGATCTTCCTGGACCAGGGCTCAAACCCATGTCCCCTGCATTGGCAGGATTCTTAACCACTGCGCCACGAGGGAAGTCCCCCCTTGAAATTTTTCTAGTTAAAACTTTTTAATTTGCGTACAGTTTACTGCTTTAGGGGGTGTACAGTTCATTGTTTTGTCGAATGTATAGTCATGTAACCACCCCTATGATACTGATCCGGAAGAGTTCTCTTGCCCCAGAGAATTCCCTCATGCCACCCCTCTGCAATCAGGTTCTCCTGTCCTTAACGCCTGGCAACCACTGATCTGTTCACCATCCTAGTTTTGCCTCTTCCAGAGTGTCATAAAAGTGTAATCATACACATAGACTTTGTTTTTTTAAATTTTATTTTATTTTTTTATACAGCAGGTTCTTATTAGTTATCTATTTTATACATATTAGTGTATACACATCAACCCCAATCTCCCAGTTCATACCCACCCCCCCGCTTTCCCCCCTTGGTGTCCATATGTTTGTTCTCTACATCTGTGTCCCTATTTCTGCCTTGCAAACTGGTTCATCTGTACCATTTTTCTAGATTCCATGTATATGTGTTAGCATACGGTATCTGTTTTTCTCTTTCTGACTTTCACTCTGCATGACAGACTCTAGGTCCATCCATGTCTCTATAAATGACCCAATTTCATTCCTTTTGGCCGAGTAATATTCCACTGTATGTACCACATCTTCTCATATAGACTTTTGAGTCTGAATTTTTTTCACTTAGCATAATGCATTTGAGATTCAGACGCGTTTTGTGTATCAATATTTATTGGTGGTAGTTTGCCAATTGTAAGGAAGTCCCACAGATTAATCCATCCACCCACTGAGAAACACTGGGTTATCTCCAGGCTTTGGTGATATAAATAATGCTGCTGTAAACATTTATGTACAGGTTTTTCTTATTTATCTAAGGGAAATACCTGGGAGTGGAATTGCTGACTCATATGTAAGTGTATGTTTATAAGAAACTGATGAACTCTTCTCTGGAATGGCTGTGCAATCTTGCATTCCTACAAGCAATGTATGTGAGTCTTACTTGCTCTGCCTCCTTGCCAACACTTGATGTTGTTATGTTTAGTTCTGTTTTTTAGCCATTTCACCAAGTTCTTTTAGTAAAGCGATGTAATCACCTCAAAGTAAAATAGTGCCCTTAGGGATGCTGAATGATGCTCACTTGAACTAGGAAAACTTGTGGAGGTAGAGTTGCTCCCAGAGCCCGGGTATAATGTGGAGTTTTTATTTGGCTCTAATGTCATTGGCTTCTTTATTCCTTTTTTTCCCCATAGTATTTATTTCTTGTGGAGTCTGCCTTCTGAAGCTGATTATGAACAGAAGTGCTCTCATCCACTGCATCCCATGCCAATCCAAATTCTCTTCTCCTCCTTAATGTCTGTCTTCTAATCCCTTGAGATACGGCTTTCCAGAATTTGGAAATAACTTTTCTGGTGTTTTTTGCAGTTAGAAAGCTGGAAATATTGATGCTGTAATTTGTTTTATTGTCTGGATTACTCTTTGTTGGCAGAATTTATGTTGTCAAACCCGGTATTTAGTATCTGTTCTCAGTTACTGAAGTGTACTTGCAGAGCTTTGTAAAAAGTCTTGGTGATGTCTTTGGACATTTAATCACTGAGCATGGTCTAAGGTTCTATATGCTAAATGTGTATGATGTTCAGGCTTACTTTTTTCTAGAAAATCCATTTTTTAAAACTTTTTATTGAAGTCTAGTTGATTTACAATGTTGTGTTAATTTCTGCTGTACAGCACAGTCACTCAGTATACACATATATACATTCTTTTTTATGTTCTTTTCCATTATGGTTTATCCCAGGATATTGAATATAGTTCCCTGTGCTATACAGTAGGACCTTGTTTATCCATTCTATATGTAATAGTTTGCATCTACTAACCCCAAGCCCCCAGTCCATCCCTCCCCCACCCCACCCCTTGGCAACCACAAGTCTCTTCTCTTTGTGAGTCTGTTTCTGTTTTGTAGATAGGTTCATTTGTGGCATATTATAGATTTTACATGTAAACGATATCATACGGTATTTGTCTTTCTCTTTCTGACTTACTTCACTTAGTATGATAATCTCTAGCTGCATCCATGTTGCTGCAAATGGCATTATTTCATTCTTTTTTATGGCTGAGTAGTATTCCATTTGTGTGTGTGTGTGTGTGTGTGTGTGTGTGTGTGTGTGTAGATATATATATAATATGTAGATAGATAATCTCATCTTCTTTATCCATAGAAAATCCAGTTTTAAAGTTTGTCTAGCTCTTCAGTGGGTCAGTGCTTTCTTCCTCTTCATTAACTCTTTTTAAAAAAATTTTTTAAAACCGTATCACATTTTATTTTATTTATTTTTGGCTGTGCCATGCAGCACGTGGGATCTTGGTTCCCCGACCAGGGATCGAACCTGCTTACCCTGCACTGGAAGCTCGGAGCTTTAACCACTGGACCACCAGCGAAGTCCCCTCTTCATTAACTCTTGAAAATGCTCTGACTTATAGTTCACAAATTTAAATGGCGTCAGATGGTTTTTCTCTATTTGTTTACTGTTCTCCTTAGCATCTTTATTTGAGAAATAGCCAGTTGAGAAAATCTATAAGGTTTTCTTTTAATAGGTGCCACTTTGAATTTTGATTTGAAGAGTAATATATTTTTGACAGCAAGAATTCACTGCACTCAACAGTTCCTCATCCTTGAAAGCTCCTACAGAAGCAGTTGTGAAAGAGAATTGTGAGAAAATGCTGACAATTGACACACCTGACCAGATAGCGCAGATGAATGTAGGGATGCAAGACTAAGCAGAAAGGAAACTGAGTGAAATGCATTTGGAATATGTGAACTGGGCTTTGCAAGCATTGCTAGTAAAGCTGTGTATATTTAAGTATAGAATATTGAGATTTGGGATATGTTAAAATTTCTTTTGTGCCTTTTTTAATGCTATTAAAGCCTCCTTTTTGGAGTTGGCTTTCTGGTAAACAGAAGCATTACTACTTACTATGGCATAACCTTCCATGTATAAACCTTGTATCCCTGACACCGTTTAAAGTACAAAAGAAGCTATATTCTAGGAAAAGTTTAAATTCCAAGGTGAAATTCTGGAAGGAAACCCCCCTTCCTTTAGTGTTCCCACAACCCAACACAAGGCCTGTTTCGGTGGCAGTAATGTGCATAATTGACTACAGTAAATATACCGGGCTGCTTTTCAAGATTTTAATCCAGGCCTCTGTTTCCCAGAAGCTCCTGACCGGACTCTTTAGTGTGGCAGAGACACCAAACGGCCTGGTTGCGTGCTTCCTGCATTCCTGCTGGATTGGTTTCTATTCATGGTAGATGCTCTAAATTAGTACACCCCACAGTCCTGGTGGGTTCAGTTAAATATAGCTCTCTCCTTGGCCATACGGTTATGTTGTTGAACCGATTATTGAGGTCATGTACTGGAGCATCATTGGTTCAGATCATTGCTTCTCAATCTTGGCAGTGAGTGAAAAATCACCTGGGGACCTTTTAAATACCTGGATGCCCACGCTGCACCCTAGGCAATTATCTGAGGACCGCTAGGGGTGGGAGCCAGGTGGCAGTATTTTTTAAATTCCCCAGGTGGTTCCAATGTGGAGTCAAGGTCGAAAACTACTTTAGATCCATTTCCTATTTAGTGCTCTTCCATTTGACCTTAGGTTTAATTTGGAGATGTCGAGTGTATCTTATAAAAACCACCTGGAAAATCCTAACAACTACTGCCCCCAATCTAGCGAGGTTACTCACGTTATCTCTTATTTTACCCCAGTAATTTTTTTTGAAGGAAAGGTAGAAGTGAATATGGGTATGAGTCCACTTGAATAGCCAAGTATTATGTACACATATATTCCAGGACATATTTATGCACTTTTATGTCTGAATATGTTCAGGTAGACAAAATGTTAGGTAGTTAGCTTTCTTTTTGTCTACTTTGCTTTGTTGTCACACTGCCTTCCTCTTCCTCCTCCTCCTCAAAACAAGGAAAGGTCAGTTTCGGATAGATAATTAAAGGGTTCTCTTTGTAGAAAATTACATACTTTTCCCAGAGATTTTCATGGTGACCCATGACCTCTAATCACCAGATGCCTGGCTTTGGAGACCAGCCCTTGTTTCTTCTCTCTGTAAATACTTGACACAAGGATGACCTTCGCCGTGATGCCCTCCCCTTCCGCCTTCTGCCTGCACTGAGGCTAATACCCTCTGGGCTAAGCTTTCCTTCCTTCGCCTCTCTTCTTTCTCCTCATTAGATATTACTCTACCGGAGGCTCAGTCTGGTAACCTCTGCTCTTTTCACTTTGCATTTTTTCTCAACGGTATTATTCACATCTATGGCTTTGAACATCACCTCACATGAATATCTCTGGCTCTGTGTGTCAGAACTTCTAGACGCACTTCTGAGTTGCATTTGTGTGTGCTTGTGAGGTTTTGTGGTGCCATCCATTGTGATTTGAAGCCCTTCCAGGGAGAGCTTACCTTTGGCAGAACTGGTTTCCTCTTTTCTCCTCCTTGCAGCCGGCGTCTGCACAGCTGTAAAAATCCAGGACCAAAAGGAAAAGGGCAGTAGGGGAGATGGAATGGCTGTGATCCCTGGAGAAAGTATCTTTAATTTTTTTTTTCCCCCTCAAGATTATACTGAAACTGAGCACGTGTGAAGCTATAGGTCTCAAAAATTGACTACCATGTTATTTAGGGATAATGCTAAACTATTACTTTGTGCTGGGACTCTGGGGTCTGGCCGCCTGGGTTGCAATCTCTTCCCTGCTCCCGACACACAACCTAAGGGATGTCGGGCAAGTCATTTGACCATTCGTCTTCCTCAGTTTCTTCCTTTTTAAAACAGAGATAGTGGTACCAGCCTCATAGGGTGAGGATTAAATGAGTTGATACATGTAACGTACATAGATAAGTGCCTGACACAGCATCAGCAGGAAGTGTTATAATTATTGTGGTCCTGATTATTAAGGATTGGTACTGCATCACTGAAACTGTGGACGTACCCTGGCACGCTAAATTTCTCCCTTAAGCAAATTTTTATTTATAATTGTAAGTCTCCGTAATGAGAATACAAATGTAATGCTGATTTAGGCCTGACTGCAGCTGTGATCACAGGGCCATTGGCTTGGCTCAGGTATGGGAAGCGTCATCAAAGCACAGTGGTGCTTTCCACCTGCCAAAATGATGCACAAAACCTTCCAGTAGTAGATTGCTACACACTGGCCTGTGAGATTCGTGGATTGTGTTGTAATTGAGTTGGACGCCCAGGCCAGCCCTTCCTGCCTTATTTTTGTTTCATTTTTATGGTATTCAAAAGTATTTTTTATTACTATATTATCATTCTAAGTTTTAAGTTCTTGAAGTATGATTGCTACAGAATTATTGCACTTTATTTTTTTTTTTTAATAAAGACAGTGAAATAGAGAGAAAGTCTTTATTTATTTATTTATTTATTTATCGCTGTGTTGGGTCTCCGTTTCTGTGCAAGGGCTTTCTCTAGTTGCGGCAAGCGGGGGCCACTCTTCATCGCGGTGCGCGGGCCTCTCACTATCGCGGCCTCTCTTGTTGCGGAGCACAGGCTCCAGACGCGCAGGCTCAGTAGTTGTGGCTCACGGGCCTAGTTGCTCCGCGGCATGTGGGATCTTCCCAGACCAGGGCTCGAACCCGTGTCCCCTGCATTGGCAGGCAGATTCTCAACCACTGCGCCACCAGGGAAGCCCCTATTGCACTTTAAATGAAAGACAGACTTCCATTCTTTTTAAACCAAAAAGATGGACTTGCCAGGTCTGTTATTTCTGTCACAAGTCACTGTCACTTCACTGAATGTTTCTCTACGAGAAAAATAGACGAAGCATATACAGCTTGCCTTCCACAAACTTTCGTGAGAAGTTTCACAAACTTTGTGAAGATGCCCTCGTTGTGTATATAAAAAGATACATCCGCATGCTTTGTACAGTGACTTTGCATAAGTCCCCGGCAGAGTATCAGGAAGTAAAATACAAGTAGAAGAAATAGCTCTACAGTAGAAAGGAAGCATTAAAATAAATTGAGAAAAGGGAGCTGGAGCCATTTTTAGTCCAGGAGACCTATGAGAGGGCAAATGCCTTTGAATAGAAAAACCCCATAATCTTATAATCCAATGAATCCTCACAGGAAAGAACACTAGTTTGGCGTTTCTGATTGAATTCTTGGCGGTCCAGCTGTAACTGAAGTAGTCAACTTTGAGAACGTCATGTCATTTATTTACAAACCGATCTGGTTCAACGTTTTCCTGCTACTCGCTGAGCATGGAGGAAATAAAGAAAATGGTCCCAATCATCCACCAACTTGTGCAACACAAATCCTAAACCATATATGTGATTAGAATCACATGTCATTGTGAAGGCGGGCAGGGTTTCATTCAAGAAGGTTTTGGAAGAGGAGGAGCACAGAATGTCAGAAGGAAGGAGAAAAAGGCTGTTCTGCCTACATCTGGCTCCTGTTTCAGAAGTAGGACTTGGCATACGGCCTTTAGACACCTGTGAAATCGAGTTCCACACTAGCTGTGAAGTGTGCAGTTACTTTTTGCTGTACAGAGCAAATCGTTTTCTGTATTGATGTACCTATCTGGAAACATGTTCACGGAACAATTTGCATCATTGCAATTGTTTTTAAAACAAACAGGTCTGGTTTAAACCAAACTAAACAAAAACCACCCTCTTTTTGTTTGTAAACAGAAGACAAGAACAAGGTCTTTTTCCAGTGGGCTGGAAGCAGCCTGGCCCTGGGCTCTAAGAGGGGTGCTTCTTGTTTTAGGGGTTTCAGGGCAAGTCTCTTCCTCTATGCCTGTATGGAAACCAGCTAGTACTATCTACAGCAAAAAAATTTGGGAGGGAGGAGAGATTTTTTTTATTATGACTTTGATTCCTTTACTGCAATATTGCATGTGTTTGGAACAACCTTTTTTTTTTTTTTTAAACACATCAAAGGTTTTAGTACCTTCAACAGTGGAAGTGTAGCCATTTTGCCTTATGATAAAAGGTAAAATGGTCCATTTGTGGTGGTTTAGGAAGTTCACCAAGTCTTTGGCATTATAATCCTTCCTCAGTTGCCTGTCTGAAGTTTACATGAGTTTTAAAGCAAGGGCTTAGAACACGAATATGAAAGGTATAAGGTATTAGAGATGAGGTTTGGGGCGTCCTTAGTGTCCTTATCAACATGTTCATCCTTCTGAGATGTTATTTATTTCTATATAAGAGCCCCCTAAGATCTCGATGGCCCTGGGTCAGGCAAGATTAAAAGAAGCTGTATTTACCAAAAAACGAACTGGGTTGCTAGTCGTATCTACATGGAAATTAATGCTTCATATCTTTTTTAAAAAAGCGATTATTGTTGCACTAGGGACATCTTTTGCTTAGCAGTTGCAAATATTAAAAGCTTCTGGGCTTGCTAACACCAAGTATACTTCTCTCTTACCTGTATAATTTAGATGAAGGTTTTTGGTGTTCTTGTTGGTTGCTGACAGTTACAATGGATGTGCTAATCCTTTTCAGTGTGGGCCTTCACTGAATGAAAATGACCAAACCTCAAACCTACCCACCATGATCATATAATTTAGCATTTCTGTTAGTCACTTCTTTCCTCTAGGTTGATTTCAGAACTATGCCGGAGAATTGTATAATCCTTCTTTAGTCAGAGTTGGTTCTAGTTAACAAATACGTCAGTAAGTATAAAGTTTAGTACCTCATTTATCTTCTCATGAAAAACATGTTTTATTTCACCACCACCTCATCCATATATCTACATACTGTAGTTTCTTCTAATTGAAACAGTGGGAAGGATTTCTTTTAACTTTCTTATCTGTACTTTCTAAACCATTTAATGTTGAGACAACCAGACTGCTTAGTTCTTATAATGATAAAAAGGGTTTATTTGATGCTTTGAAGCCAAACGGTATTGGCTTCTCAGTGAGAGATCATTAGTGAAAATATATAGGGGGATTTAATAGGTCTACTCTGAGATGTCCTGTCCCCAGTTTATGAATATTATTTTAACAGAGCATTGCAATATTGGGAAATGATTTGAGTAGATAGTATCCGACCTATTCAATGAAGGTTATGATCATTGACACATAGACCTTTGACTGGCATGCTTTCATTTGCAGCATGTTGATTTCAGTGTGGGATAGAGTGTCTGGATCTCTCTGGGGTCACTGACCGAGACGGTTAATTATATGTGTCAACCTGGCTAGGCTACAGTGCCCAGTTGCTTGGTCAAACACTAGGCCAGATGTTGCTGTGTAGGTATTTTGCAGATATGATTAACATTTACAGTCAGTTGACTTTAAGTAAAATAGATTACCTTCAATAATCTAGGGGGCCTGATCCAATCATTGAAGGCCTTCAGGGGTTTCCCAGAGAAGGAGGAATTTTGCCTCAAGGCTATAATATAGAAATCATGCCTGAGTTTTAGCCTACTGACCTTCCCTACAATTTTGGACTTGCCAGCCTCCACAATCGCAGCAGCTATTTTTCCTTAAAATAAATCTCTTTATATACATTTTATGTATTATATTTTTCTCCAGAGACACAGAACCAAAAGTACTATCCTGTGTTTTTTTTTCTTTTTTAATTCTGTGTTCTGTGTCTCTGGAGAACCCTCACCGTGATACATTGACCCTTAGAAAGAAAATCAAGGGTTTGCCCCAGAATTATTCAAAACACTTAGATTACTTTTTAAGAGAGAAAATTTTAATCTAAAGGTAAAAAGAGGTTATTAAGCCTTCCTAAATTGGAAAAAAAAAATCTTAATTGATGTCAGTTTTAGTTTTAGGAGAAAGAATTGGGAAGAGCAGCGAAGCAGCAAAGGATAAGGGTTGGAGGGAAGTCTCAGTACAGCTTGAAACACATTGTTCTTGGCCTCTCCAATTTTTTTTTTTTTTTCCTGAGCTGCACTGTTTATTTCGCTGCTTGAAACCTACGTGACAGTATGCCACTATAATTATGGGGTTTCATCTAAACCTTTACTACACTGCAGGTACAGAAATACATGGACACATTTTTGGAGAACTGACATTTTGCAAAATGCAACAAACATTTTAATTTATACATAAGGAAGTGTTCAAAAGGATATGCATGTCAAGTTATTGCAGTTTATTTGTGAGAGAATTTCTGCAGGTGAAACGTTTAAATTTAACCAACAGTCACGTGTCAGTGTCTTTAAAATCATGACAAAAATCTTCTCTCTGGTCATGTTGCCCACGACAAATTACTATGATGTATGTTTTTACTGACCTAAAGACTTAGGACTATCATTCTCCTTAAAATGTCCATAAAGTAATATACTGAATTGGTTTATACTTATTGCTTTTCACTCCCAAACCTTTAGATCTCATCTCTCAAGTCATGTAGCCACAGTGAGCCATCCATAATAAATTGTGCCATTAAGGGAAACCTGTATATCTTATTCACCTTTATCCCCTCTTCCCCAGAGTTTTTCACACAGTAGGTTTTCATTAATTTGTGGGTGGGTAAGAGAGGAGGGAGGCCTGCAAACTGCAGGTGCAGAAATCGTAGAGTGGGCCTCTTCTATCCAAAACACCCACGGAAACACCCACTGAGGGAGGCTTCCATTGTTTTCGTTATTTAGCTTTACGTCTAAAACCTCTGGGGGGCATCAGTCGAATGAGTAAAACAATACAACTGCAGAGCTTCCCACAAAGTGAAGCCCTGTGAAGTTTAAGTATAGAGATACAGTGACTGCAAGGAAAAGGGCTATCTGAATCTCAGGCTTTTTCTTTCTGCCTGACTGTTTTCCCGTGGGGATATAACTCTAGTTTCCGTTTTCACCAGGTCACAGAATCTCAGGATCAGAAGGGACTCTAGAGTCTAAAAATCCAACCTGTACACAGTGCATTAATCCAACACATCGCCCCAGATCAGTGTTTGTGCACGGCAGTCCTCAGTGATGGAAAGCACAGCTCGTTACATTCCGGTAACTTCCAATCACCGGACCTCAGTCTCTCTTCTTGAACTACACTGAAAGTTAACCTTTAATTCATTTATTTTATTCTTCCAGAGTCTTATTTTCTCTAGAGGAAATGTACTTTCTTTCAAACGATCCTCCTGTGTTATGGCTTAGGATCTTTATGATAAGTCCTAGGTTGTTCTCTTCTGAATATGTTCTAATTTATCATCCCATTTGAAATATCTAGCTCAGACCATGTGATCTGAGGACCAAAAAATAAAGAAGCCTTGTTCCGCTGACTCAGCATGCTGGCTCTCTGCTGATACCGCCCATGATGCTGTTAGGATTTTTACTGCCTCATCACACTGAAGTATAGTGAGCTTACTGTCCGAGGGCCCTCCTTCCTTGTATCTGCTAAAGCTTGGGTAGGTCTTCATTTTGTACCCGTGCAGTTGTTCCTTTTTAATGTAATAAGAGGTGTTCATAGTTATCACGACTAAGTTAATCTTTTTAGCTATAGTCCGTTATTTCAATCTGTTGAGATAATTTTGGTCCTGATTCTAGCCATCTCTCAGCTTTGTTTTATCTGCAGATATAAAGCCCTCGTTCTCATCCGAATCTTTTATAAGGACATTAACCTCCTTTCCTTCCCACTGCCCGCTTCTCAGCTTTTATTTGGACTATTGAGGGCATTTGGTATCCATGCTCATTCCCCTGAAATAAGTCTTCCACATGCCGGGGAATGCCTGTTTAAAAACAACAACAACAAAAACCATGAGTGAATGAGTGATTCTTGTTTTCCTGTCTTTTGCCTTCTGTCCCCCCAGCCACCGGTTGAGATCTGTTTTCTCCACCAGGACCAAGTTATTATGTGACAAGTTTTTCTTTCTCAAGTCTCACTCCTTCTCCCTTCCAACCCATCCAACACCAGCTGCCAGACTGGCCTGTCTGGATCACACGTTTAGTCAGCACCACTCAGTGACTCCTTGTCCTCGTTTGGTGGGAGAACAATTATATGACTTGGCCGCTGCTTGCCCTCCAGTGTCATCCGCCAAAGCACCTCATCTCGCATCCTTGACATTTTTTACCAGTCCTGAAGCAAGACAGGGAACCCATTTCTTTTCTTATCTTTCTAATTGTGCGGCTCAAAAATTAAACACGTGGGCTTCCCTGGTGGCGCAGTGGTTGAGAATCTGCCTGCCAGTGCAGGGGACACGGGTTCGAGCCCTGGTCTGGGAGGATCCCACATGCCGCGGAGCGACTAGGCCCGTGAGCCACAATTGCTGAGCCTGCGCGTCTGGAGCCTGTGCTCCGCAACAAGAGAGGCCGCGATAGTGAGAGGCCCGCACACCGCGATGAAGAGTGGCCCCCACTTGCCGCAACTAGAGAAAGCCCTCGCACAGAAACGAAGACCCAACACAGCCATAAAATAAATAAATAAATAAAAATTAAAAAAAAAAAACACTGGTTCAGGATGCTATACAAAAATTTAAAAAATATATATATATTAAACATGTAACTTGCTCACAGACCAGTGATGGATTAGGTAACTTTTAGAAACACTACCCTGGGCGTCTGATTCTTCTGTTGAATCCAGTGATTGATTTCTGTGCCTCATTTTGAATCTGTAAAATTGCATGTCTAAACTAATAAGGGTGTTGTTATTAGAGGAAAGAAGCTTCTGTGCACATTTTAACTTTTGTCAAGGAATTCAGAAGTCCATGTAATGTACATTAATAAAGTATTATCACTGAGAATAATGAACAGGAGGGCCTAAAGGCATTCTAGCATATGTTACTGGGTTAAAGTTTAATGTGGCGTTTTTATAATATTTGCAACTTAGCTAGTGATACATAATGTTTAGGAAAGGGTTTTCAGGAAGACTTAGTGTCCACACCTTACATTCAGATAACTGAACCCTGGAGGTTTTAAATTTGTTTATGGCAGAGCAGACATGGGAAAGTGGACTCTGCTAGCACCACGAAGTGTTCATGCAGCAAAGACTTATAGAAATGTTATAAAAGGCATGGCAGGGACCTGGTACTTCTTGGTTGATGGCACGTCACTACTAGGGTAGTATTTACTGTTTTTCTTATAAGCCTGTTAACAAAAGGTGGTAAGGAAGATCAAAGCAAACCTGCTTTATTTTCCTTTCAAAGTGTCAGTCTGCCTTTGTGAGTATTTCTTTTTCCAGCAACCTATCGGAAGCTCTGCATAATGCTGCAGGATGGCAGAATGTTGTGCCTTTATTGCCACAGGAGCCATCAGGAAGTGGAGTCATTCTAGGAAACTGTAAGGGAGCCCTTTAACTTCAAGAATGGGGATGGCAAAGAACCTGCTGGGACCCTTTGTTCCCTAGGGGTTGTTTGATTTCATGTCAACCTATGCTGGCTTTGTCATTTTCAAACGATGTGAGGTTTTTAAAAATATTACATTAACATGTGGATTTCTAAAACTCCTGCTAGAAGTAAATTGCAGCTTACTTTGGGGGAGATGCATAGAGAATTTAAAAGATGACTGAAGCCCAGTAGTTTTGAAGAATTAATCATCTCCTCTAACATAGAAATGTGGGAAAGCATTTTGGCGCTCCTGGGCCCCATTGAAAAGTAACTAACTAATATGGATGTAGAACTGTAATTTACCAGTGACTGACCATTCAATCCAGCAGTAATAATTTTTGTTTTCAACTACAGCACTTGATTAGTACAGTCAGCCTCTTTACCATTTCAGTAACGTTTCTGTAAAGCTCACTAGGCTTTTAGAAAGAAAAAGCTAGGTATGCTTTCTCACTGGTTAAACAGATTTCTCTTTGCAAGAGGATATTCTTAAATGCACTCAGGGGCTATGCTATTTTCCAGTTTTATGGTCACAAAAGCTTAGGAAGCATAAATGTGAACAGAAGCCTGAAGGTGTGTGTTTGGATGCGTGTGGCTACATGTATTTAGTCTTTTATTTAACATTGTGACCGCAAGGCCCAAGTCATGAGCTGACTTCCCTGCTAGATCAGCAAGTTTAACTTGGTTTCATGTGCATGGCTTGGTGCCAGGCAGCCAGGGTAGAAGGACAGACAGACATAAATTCACTGTGTACTAAGGGAGTGGGGCTGTGGGTGGGGTGTGAACAGCAGCTGCCCAAGGGCCTGTTGGCCTGTTTGGTTCATAGCAGGGATGAGTGGTACCACTTTCCACCTATGATTGCGAGTACATTTTGTGACTGTTCTGCAAACATTTTTTTCTCTGTACAGAGCCAGGCTAGTTGTAAAAATCTACCCTCTTGCACCAGGCAGTGTCTCATTTCTCTCATTTATACAAGGTCTCCGTTACTATATCACTTGCTATTTTAACAATTTAAACAACACAATTGCAAAACCTGATTGACTCTGGGAAGTCTACCTGCCCCAATTCCCATGGGAACTGAATTAAGCTCCTGTATGTGCAGGCAGCATGCAAAGGCAATTGTGCCACACTGAAAACACTTATTAGTGCTGAGGAACCGTAAAGAAATTCACAGTGGTATTCGTTTTACTTCTGGGGATATTTAAATTTAAGGTCTCACTATCCCCCTTTCCACATTTGCTTTTATTTTGGGTCAGGGTGTAAAAAGGAGAAGACTGTAGCCCCAAGCTCTGCCCCTACAGGGATCAAGCCACAGCAGTCCTGGAATTATATAACTTAACCCCCGTATCTGTTAAAGGCTGAGTTTGAGCATTTAAGAAACTAATCTCAAATGTTTTCATATGTCTTAAATGAGGTAAGAAATGTGTACTTCATGGGTAGGAAAAAAATCCTTTTTTATGATTATTTGATCTTGAGCTGTTTGCTTCCCTGTGACTAGTCCCAGCTGTGACTGAGGTGCAGTTAGTTGGTGCTGGAGTCAGGATTGACAGGGCAGCAGGATGAAAGCATCTTGGCATTAGAGCAGATGGGCCTAGGTTTAATCCTGACTCGGTGATTTAACTAGCTGTGTTAACTTGAACTTCTCAGTTTCCTGATCTGTCAGGTGGTAACTCCTCTCTCTTGAGGCTATTGTAACTAACAAAGATAACATATCTAACACACCTAGCACAGCGTCAGACATAAAGTTGAACATGTTCCCAGATGATGGGCTATTATATTCCTATTCTTGAGGCCCCCTTGCCTTATGGGTTACATGATGGTGTCAACCTCTGACCTCCTTTGGTAGCCTTTCATTTCCCCCAATAAATGATTTTAAGTATAACTCGTATTCTTTTAAAAACAAAGCAAAACAAAACAGCCATTTTGGTGGTTTTCACATTTTGAGACAAATCAAAATTCTCCAGGAGACCCTCAGGCTAGAGCATGAAAAATTCGGTCTGTGTCACTGAGGGGTCTTTCACCGAAGTTGACAGAAGTGGAAAACCATTGATTGCCTGGATTGGGCGGTAGAGCTGGGCTGTCCTGTGATCTCTCTTCCCCGGGACCTTCGTTCTGCTGGGTGCCTTGAATGCAGCCACAGACCTCAAGGAGCACTCCTTCCCGAAATTTGTAATCTTGTCTGGACGACTTAAACGCTAAGTAGTATTTGCTTTGCTGTTGCATTTCTCCCATAAAACGACTGAGGCCATCCTTGAAAGTAATGGAATGGACATCTTCTGCAGAGGTCATTTGAATTTGAGTGCCCACTTTGCTTTTCAAAAACCACTCTTAGGAAGGATTTTTGTTGTCATTCTAGGACAATGAATAAATATAGTCATTTTCATTTTTTTATTTGGAAGGTGGAGAAAAAGATCCCTTTTTCTTCATTTCTTTCAGTAATACTTTTATTAAACTCAATGGAGATGATCAGAAGCTGTTAGCTTTATTTGGATGAGGAATATGTCTGAATGAAATCTGTTATTTGCCCAAGACACTGATTTTCATTTTCTCTACCAAAAGGTAGTTTCAACTATACTTTGTGTGTATGTTGCTTTTGTAAGTACTAGCCTGATTCTCTAGAAATAGAAGAAAGAAACTGAAGTAGATTTGAAAATATTTCACAAATATGTTTATGTGTGATCATTGGCCTGTGTTTATTGATCATCTGATTAAAGAAAAATAAATAGGAAGTAAAAAATTATTTAATTCAGAAAAAAGTTTACCAGTTACAGAAGGTTATGGAAATACATTAACCAGTTTGTATCCACTGTTTATTTCAAGGCATGGATCCTCCCTTTCCTTTCCTTTCCACATCTTGCCATCTCTGTAGAAGTTGAAGAGGGATCTAAGATTCTAAACCTTGTAGGCCAAGTATTTGTCAGAAGGAGAAGCACTGGAGTAGGAAGAAGGGAATCTAAATTTTCATCGTAGACTTGCTGCCAACTAACATTTGACTTGGGCAAGAAACTTCACTTCGTGGGCCTCAGCTTCCTTGTGTGTAAAATGATGCTGATTCAGATGCCTTCTCAGACCATTCAGCTCGTTTTCCAGTCTTTTATTCCAAATGCCTACATCACAGGTTAACATGATTTTAAATAAACTCCGTTTCTGAAATTTCCTGTTTCTCTAAGCCACAAATCTAAACATGTTAACTTAATTAAATCTCCCAGCCTTTGGAGGGGAAGATTTCTGAAGATTTATCTATTTTTTTTCAGCAGGGATTTGCTAACCGTTTAGTACATTTCCAGTCCTAGACTGGGCAATCTAAGTAGATAAAAAGCAGAAGTGTTCCTTGATGGAGTTAACAGTTGAACTGGAAACACCTTAAATAATTATGAAGCAAAAATGAACTAGTTACAACAATGTATTAGAAGATATAATTAAAGCAGCTGCTATTTATTAAGCACTTCTTACTGCTAGCACCACCATCATTCAATCCTTGCCCCTAATCCTATGAGAGAAATGTCATCACCCCAATTTTACAGAGAAAACTGAGGTACCAAGAGGGTAGTGACTTGTCTGAAGTTACTCTTCCATGCAAAGGATTTAGAGAGGATATTTTCCTCGCTTCAGAGTCCCTGCGTTCCCCTCTTGGATAAGTTTAAGGATGGAGAAAAAAATAAGAGTGGGCTGGGAGCGGGAGGATTGCTTTGGACTTTCTAAGCCGACTTGAATTTGATTAAAAGGCAGAAACAAAAAGAACAAAGATTATTTTCTTAATTTGGAGGTTGACTTTTTAATGTCATTTATTGTATATTTAGGTTTTTTTGCACACAGTATAAATTTTAGGCAGCCTAGAAACGGAGAGTCTTATAAAGTGAGAAAGCTTATTTCAGGAGAAAACAATAATCACATGATTGTGTGCTTTGGAGAAATCAGTCCAGAAAAGAACTAAAATTGGGTCAAGTGTTGAGAATTGCTCAGCATTGCTGCTAGGGACTCGCCCAGAGCAGTGGGATCTGGGGGGGAGTTTGCTGGATATAATCAAGGCAGCTTTTTTCCCATTGGAGGATCGTAGTGTCTCATTTGTGTCCTTTCGGCTAGACTCGCAGAAGGGGTATTCCAAATTGTGGTCTCTGTGAGAACAGGCACAGTTCTCTTCCCTGGAGGGTCTCGGGTACAGGGCCACACAGGTCCTCAGGACAGTTGCCACCAAGCCTGCGTTTATACAGACTCTGGGGTTGTAAGAATGTCAGGGAAACTGGGATGTGTTACTGAGTGTGAAGCGAGCCATGGGGTACCAGCCATGCCTTCATTCATCCAGGGGCTCGCAGTCATTATCACGATGGAAAACCTGGCCCCCCAAAGAAGAAAAAGCCGTCTTGCCTTGAGCCCCTTTCTCCCAGCTGGGGAGTCCCCTGCTGCCTCTGCAAGCACGCCTGCATTTTTCCTCCCCTCCTGCTGCTTCTGCCGCCGATTGGAAGAGGGAGCTGCCCAGCGGCTGGGCTGCTCGCCTCACGCTGGAACCCTCTGCTGGCAAGTTCCCAGGACCAGCATCCCGGCAGGCTGGCGGCTCCACCGGAGAGATGGAGCCGCTCCCAGCCCTCCTTGATTAGGCTGTGTCAGGGTTGTCAGGGCAACTGTTAACGGCAGCATCTCCTATTTTTCCCTCTGTGCTGTGTGTGCTGAATATTTTACTGTGCGGTAGCAGGAAAAGAAGATTGGGAAAAGGTGCCGCAGCAGGAAGGAGAAGCTGGGATCTGATCGAGCAGGTTAGGCAGTGGGGGGAAGCATCCGACCTGCGTGCCTTTCTGGAAGGAGTGTGTGTGTGTGTGTGTGTGTGTGTGTGAGTGTGTGAGTGAGAGTGTGTGAGAGTGAGTGTGTGTGAGCGAGCTTGAGCCAGCACATGTGCCTGTGAAGAGTAAGTGGGAGGGGGCTTGCAGAGGAGGCGGGGTGCTGCTAGGTGAGGGGGAACTGCGGGGCCTCAGTTGCCAAGAGGCTGGTAGTATCTGTCAGCTGTTTGCACACTGTTTACCCATAGGGGATCTATTACAAGTGCTCAAATGAACTGGCAGCTTAGAAACTAGCAGCTTCCTGGGAGCTGCAATTATATAAGCATATATTTTTGATATACTAATAATTAAAAAACAAGTAGCAGCGGTATGCCTGGATCAGCTACAGCTTTCCGACAAGAGAGACTGAAGAAGACCAATGCAAGGCCAGTCCCCCTTGGTTTATTCACCATTAATGAGGAAGATGAACAGCAAAAGAATGGAAATTCCAGAAGACCAAAAGGTATGCATTAGCCCTACCCTTTGGTCAGAGCCGGAGACAGCCCCCATTTCCCACGCTCTGTGTAACACATTTTATCAACTATGCTCGGGGTACACACTGTGTGGAGTGCTGGTGACCTCCTAGCACAGTTTGCTGGTAGTATTTGTACACTCCATAGGGCTGTGTATGCATGAAATGGGGAACAGATTTTTGCAGATTTGGTAGGTTTCAGATCAGCTGTCTTTCTGACCCAGGCTGCTTTCTTGGCCTAGAGAGCTTTAATATTCACAGGCTCACTTAAACAGTTACCAACGACTGTCCTCATCAGGAGGAGGGAATATGAGTTATCAAGGTTTAAATGAACCTCTCCCCACCTTCCATAGGTGCATCAGGTGATTTCTGTTTAATGAGGCGAGTTCCTCAAGAGGGATGAGTTGGATAGAGTGACCTAAGAGTGCAGGCTTTCCATGGGCAGAGGGTCAAGATATTACTTCCTTTTCTATTTTGAAGTGCTGAGAGAGGAGGAAAACAAACACTGAGCACGACTGTGTGGGGAAAAGCTGGGGAGCAGGGAGGGGACCGTGAGGTTGTATAACTTCTGATGGCAACTCTGCTACATCTGTATAGAGGTGGAGATGGGCTGGCTACAGGGAGAGGACCAGTTCTTGTGCTGTCCTTTCGTAAGGGGAAAATCCAGCAGCAGCTCGCCGGCTTCTCTGGTCCCCGTGCACTGCATCATCTTTAGCGCTGTCTCATGGCCACCCTGCCAGGGCTGCAATGATCAGTCAGGCAGCAGCATCATGCATTTCTGAAGAAGGGCTTAAAGGCTTACATTTTAAGTTTTCCAGTATCCTAATTCTTGCAACCCCCTTCCCAAATATACACGAGCTGTTCTTAAGCTGATAGGTTATCAGTTTTGTTGTTGCGGACGTGCTGATTACATTTTAGCTCGCATTCAAATTGTTGTATCACTGAGAGATCACATTTTCCTCAGTGTGGCACAGAGCGGTAGCATGGCAAAGTAGCAAGCAAATATTTGAGCAATGATAGAATGAGTGTTTAAATAGAATGCAGTGTCTGAAGACGACTGGCTCGCTCTCTCTCTCCTGGTTCTGTAATGTATCTGTTTGCTTTTATTAAATATAATTGAAACTCTCTAGTTTAAATCCAAAAGTATATTTTTACTTCATTTTTAAAAGACTGGATACAGGGAAGTTCTAATAAGTAGAGTCTTATTACTGTAGTTGATTTTATTTTACTGTCAGACACTGCTTCTATCTGAGGACCAGCCCACCTCAGGCATCTGTTGATGCTGTAACTGGAAGGTGACTTAGGTGATTCTTTTATTGGCCCATGAATTAGATGTTGAACCAGGGTGTTCTCTTGATGAAAACTCAATACTTTAAATTGTTAGTAGCGAATCATTTGGCCTGCTAGGACTTGGTAACTTTTAATATTAATGTGGATTTGTTGAATCCTGGCCACTGTGTAGTTTTGGAAATATTGTTCTTGATTTGAGGCACTTTTTCCTTGGGTGTCCTGGAACAGTAATTTAGGATAGCTATCCATTTTGTCCTTAGTAATTCTCTTGAATTCCTCTTTCTATCTCCTGTTCTTTTCAGTTGCCTCTAGCATTTTTTTTTTTTTTTTAAGGAAAGAGGGCTGGTGGGAGTCAGTGCTTCTAAAAAAATCTGTTTGTTTTTGGCAGTTTATGCAACTCCTTGGATAAAAGACTTAAATCAAGGAGTTTTCTGATCCCCTACCATTTTGCTTTTTCTACCTTTCCCCACACCAAGGGCAGGGGGGCGGAGGCGGAAGAGTAGGGGAAAAAAGTCCTTTGCTGATAAGGATGTCCAGACTTTCTGTATATCCCCAGATGTCTCTAATTTATGGACACATTCAATAAAATAAGCCGATAAAGCACCTTGGGTATCTCTAATATTCTTGATGGTTAAGACTGTTGGCTTTGATTCTGAATTTCTCATCAGGTCTGTCGGAGCAATAGGAATGCTCACTTTCAAGTCTAGCTTTGTACATCAGGAGGACAGGGATGGAAGTATCCTGCGTCTGCACTGTCCAGTATGATAACTACTGGCCACATGTGGCTAGGAGCACTTGCAATATGGCTATTATACCGGCAAACTGATTTTTAAAATTTTAATTACTTGTAGTTAAATTTAAATATAGCCACATGTGGCTTGTGGCTACTTTATTGGACCACACAGTTCTGGTCCATAGAGCTGTGACTTTCTGAATTTGTGTCCTCTTTGCTTTGTCCATCCTTGACTGCTTCCTGGTGCCAGATATGGTCGGTCCTGAAATGAATGTGGTTATTAAGAAGGGCATCATCTAGCAGACAGCCTGTTCTCTGCAAGGTAGCACATTAACCTGGATCTACAGACAATTTCATTTTTCCTTTTCCGCTTAGATGTTATTGCCTGCTCTGTTTGTTATTCTTACCAGTCACTAGTTGCCTATACCATCTTTTGCAACTTTTAATGAACTCCTATTTTCTAAATTATTTCCAGAGCATCATAGCTGGATGACATACAGGTTATCTTTTATGTCTAACTATTAAGATAAGCAATCAAAAATTTTGGGGTTTTTTCCTGCTTACTCCATGGTCTAACCAGCTAACCGTGTCTCAACCTGGTTTTCATGCTTAGTATCTTTGTTCTATCATTACCAGGAATAGAGAAGCTTGCTATCTAAATTGAATAAGCTACATGCTTCTATCCAGGATTACCCTGGGTTAATGACAGTAGCATCTTTCCAGGTACTCTGCTGTTGGGAGACCATCATAATGAACTCAGTGGGAAGGAAAATGTCGCTTACCATCCGGACTCCCAACGGTGGCTTCAAAATTACCTGATGGGGTCAGACGGTAGTTTGGTTAGCTGGTAGACTAGATCAACTATTAAAGGAGAGATTTCTCTCCCATGTGATCAATAGCAATATGAATGTTTCACATGCCTGGTTATTATTGACGTATAACACTTAGTAATTGGGAGTGAGCTGGGCTTATGCTATTGCTCTTGTACCTCAGAACCCAAGCCTCAGTGTAATGCTGACTGTATAACTTGCTTAGGAGAGATTGTTTAGGTACTGCAGTGACTAAATGCCATTGAATAGGTTTCAGCAAACCTGCCTTATGATGGGTTTTGCTGAGTACAGTGTGATTATTAAGTAATATGACATTTTCTCCCTAAACCAATATTTGTTAAGTGCTCACTCTGTGCAGATTACTCTGCTGGGCATTGTGGAAGTGATGCAAAGATAATTGACATGGTTTCTGCTCTCAGAAGTGTTTAACTGTCTAGTAGGAGAAGACAGGTATGTACAAATAAGGCAAGAATATAAACTGAAATCAGAGGAAGGGTTGACAGTGTAATGCAATTATCTCTGCATACGTCCATGCCCTTTTCTAGACTGTAAGCTGCTTAAGGGCCAGGACTACTCCTCTTCATAAGTACTTTGTAGAGTGCAGGGAAAGCTATTAAATGGAGGTAAATTTAACATTCAGAAATAATTTTCTCTGGTTCTTAAAGGTCTTACTAACATAGGAATTTTAACAAGTGTTGATGGTATTAGAATTGTCCTTCCAAGGTAACTGCTTTGAAAGAGACAGTGCTATGTTTGGATGTGTCTGATGTGTTAATTGTATTATTCTCTACCACACTGCATTTATCTAATCGTGTATTGGGGATTCTGCTGTTCTGTTGTTTTCCATCATAGTATTCATCATTTTCTTTGAAAAAAAAAATGAAAGTATATGTTTACCAGGTGGAATCAATTGACTACTTTGTCAATATCTGGGTTAATGCCTTCTGCCCCTTTTGTTAGCTAATTGCAGGTTAGAATGTAAAGAAATAAAAATTTCTCCTTGAAATCAGGACACAGTAGTTCTGACAAACTATGCTCTCCTTCTCCCCTCCCCCCTCCCATTTGGTTAAAATGTGTGTTGATGGAGCCTGCGGTGACTCCTCTTCTTTTGACTTATCCACTGTAAAGGTAGAATTTCTGCCAGTTAAGGTTTCCAAATGAAATACAATCTACCATTTACTGTTTATATTCCTGTTGGATAGGTGGTGATCTAGCAACTGTAATGTCCTCTTTGTTAAGTCCTGAGTCTTTTTCTTTTCAAGGAGGAGTGTTATGTTAAGAAGTGTGAATGCCACTCAAGAGTCATTCTCACACATTTCCTCCTCGTTTCTTTTCCTCTTTTGTTCCGTAGGACTTGGATCGTTGTCCCGTTCCCAGTGTCCTTATTTGTGCCATTTCAAGACTAGGCAAAAGGTTTTAACCGTAGAATTTCACAGCAAGTGAGGCAAAAGTATAGGTTAGAAGAACAGTAATATCAAAGATCTCTATTATGAGGAGAAAATCTTAATCTGATTGGCATAACTTGCATTTGTTAAAAGACCCTACATATAATGTTTTATTCGAAGCATTTATATTTTTTAAAAAAGAACAGAGGATATCAGGAACAAGGATCACAACATCTAATGTATGGCTTGCACTCATTGGATTCTCATAAATATCTGTGAGTAAGTAGCTGTCTTTCAGGTATTCTGTGTTCCAGAAGTAGAAATTAACATATGGATCACTGCGTACTAGCGGAACACAACTTAACCTGTACCTAACCACATTTTTTTGTACAGTGAGGTACTATATAGAATGGAATTTGTTTTGCTATATAAAACTAATAGGCTTAAAAATTGGGTGCCTGTTTCGAGAGCTGTTATCAATGGGGCTAAAATTTAGCTGACTGCTCCAACCATAGGAAGCAAAAACACATATTTGGTGAGGATCTCCTGGCTGATAAATCTTAGACCTTATTTACTGGAAGGTTGATTTGAGTATCCATTTCCACTAACATCAGCATGTTTCAAGGAGCAACTTTAATTTGTTGCTACCAAAAATTTTCCAGGTGACTTGCAGGCACCTTGACCATATTTTTAGCAGAAACTAATACCTTCACAGCAGCAAAGGTAATTTTGAGAGAGTCCATCTTAATTCTCAGATTTTATAGGCTTTTAGAAAGAGCCCCGTTTATGGTAGACCCTCTGTGTGTTAGGTTTATGTTCTAGATTTGCCAGCTTCAAGGGGCAAGTCATACCCCCTTATACTTCAGATCCAGATACAAAGGCCCAAAGTGTATCACAAGTGGACGTAAGACCTTGTGTTTGAAATAATTCCCAGAGCACCACTGAATATTTTTGCTGACTATAAAGTGCAAGTCCTATTTTTAAGGCTATATGCCCAGCATTGATTTGTTAGAGAGAGAATTCTAACAGATTTTGCCCAGATTCCAAAGAATTTACCATCCTAGGTCCAATGTGGGATGTGAAATGAGAATGGAGCTTAGGAGTATAGACCAAGGAAAATTATTTTCACAGTGTTGATCAAGTGTGAAAATAGGTAAGTTACTTTTATTTAACCTCGTTATTTCCGAGCCTCAGTTACTCAGCTGTAAAGTGAAATTATTAAAATGATAGTCACACTTATATATACTACCAAATGTAAAATAGATAGCTAGTGGGAAGCAACCGCATAGCACAGGGAGATCAGCTTGGTGTTTTGTGACCACCTAGAGGGGTGGGATAGGGAGGATGGGAGGGAGACGCAAGAGGGAGGGGATATGGGGATATATGTATATGTATAGCTGATTCACTTTGTTATAAAGCAGAAACTAACACACCATTGTAAAGCAATTATACTCTAATAAAGGTGTTAAAGAAAATGATAGTCACAGGTGGTGGTGAGGATTAGAGATAACGTAAGTACAATACTTAGCACACTCTCTGGGAGATAAATGGGGCTCATTAAATGAGAGTTACAGAAATGGTAATTTGTAGTCATATGTCCCACATTTTCTGGTAACTTCTGGTAGCAACATGTTCTCTTGGGGGAATGGCCTAGCAAAAAGACCATCATGCTTGTCTCTTCTGGCACCCTCATCAGTCTCTATCAGAAAGAGATTTTCTCTAGTCTAATCTCCTACCTTTTAACTTGCCTGTGAAAAGTTTCCAGGAGGCCTGCCTCTTTGAGGCCTTTTTAGTCCCTTTCCCACAATAGGCATATGTGACTGGATCATTGTCCTGTGTTTATTCACGTGGATCAGATATTCCACATGTCAGGTAGATTACTCATCGCGATACCCTGTAATTTTGTCGTGTTAAGTGAAGGAAGTAAATTGCCATTATGTCAGATCACTTATTATTTCAAATATGATTAAGGGGGTGTACCTCTTCTTCGTCGGGGTCAATGGAAAGCTCCTGGTCTGCCTCATTCAAGGGAACAATAGCAATGATCCTCTGCCATCATGGAAACCAATCAAAAGGAAAATTTTTCCTTATAATTGGCAGTTTTATTTATTTTTCCTTCCAGTGGGGGTGTGTGTGTGTGTGTGTGTGTGTGTGTGTGTGTGTGTGAATTGCTTGATAGAAATGTCCTAGACTTGTGGGCAGGTTTCTACCAGTGACTTAGGTTATAGACACTCACATGTGGGGCCGTCAGCTTTATGTGGGTCGTTTTTCTTTTCCTATATGCATATTTTCAGTACCAAGACTTGTTCTAGGTTGCTTTTATTTTAATACTTTTATTTCTCTGTTGTAGTCTTGTTTCGTTCACTAGTCAGTCGGCAGTAAGTGTGGCGAACATTTGGTGAAAGCACTAGTTGGATGTTACGGCTGCTGTTACTAAACGCACTTGCTGGTGGATCTTTGTGCCCTGAGGCAGAGCCCTCTTCTCTACCTGTTGTGGCTTCGGCTTCTCCTCCCTCCTCCACTTCGTGATACCTGGTTGACTCCTGCTTGTCCTTCAGTTTATTTTTTAAATTTTTAAAAATATTTATTTGGTTGTGCCGGGGCTTAGTTGTGCCAGGTATGCTCCCTAGTTGCGGCTTGCGGGCTCCTTAGTTGTGGCATGAGAACTCTTAGTTGCGGCATGCATGTGGGATCTAGTTCCCTGACCAGGGATCGAACCCGGGCCCCCTGCATTGGGAGCACGGAGTCTTAACCACTGTGCCACCAGGGAAGTTCCTGTCCTTCAGTTTAAATGTCATTTCCTTAAGAGATCAGGCGAGGTCCTGTGTTTTAGGCTCTCGCAGGATCTGGGACTTGTCCTTTCTCGCTCCAACCAAATTGTAGATTGTTTGCCGAGTAGTTGTTTAATGTCTGTCTCCGCAGCTAGACTAAGCTCTGAGCAGGCAGTGAGTGTAACAGTTTCATTTATACTGTATCCCTAGCACCTATACAAGGCCTAGTACGTAGTTGAAGATCCCTAAATATTTGTCACATGACTGATTAGAGATTGACACACTGGCACCACCAGCCAGAGAAAATGAGGGAGCACAGCTGGGAGAGACTGTCTGTTCAGGCCTCGGAACATTCCGAGGTCCAGGACTTGGCTTTGAATCTGGCAAACAGAGATAACAGATCAATTATCACCCTGCCTGGTGATAAGACAGTGACTTTGTATTAAAGACATTTGTCCACTAGCCTTCATGCAGAGTGACCTGTTACTTTTCTGCTAGGACAACTAAGAGTTGTGACTGAGAGAGTCTGCAGCTATTTCAATGACTAACTTGGACCAAATTCCAGTGTAAAACCATTCCAGAAGCACCTTCTACCATCATCTTTCCTTGACCTGCCAAAAGCTCATCATAAAATAATTCATTTTACTTTGCAGTATATACTCATTATTGCCATGTTTGAAGTGTTAAAAGCATTTACCTTACTTTGGAACAATTGAAATTCACTATCATGACTATAAGCATAAGTTGCAAGCTGGGGGGAAATGACATAAGAAACAAATCGTCATTGACTTAAACCCTCCCTGAGCTTTTTTTTTTTTTTTTTAATTTTTTTTTTTTTAATTTATTATTTATTTATTATTTTTATTTATGGCTGTGTTGGGTCCTCGTTTCTGTGCGAGGGCTTTCTCCAGTTGCGGCGAGTGGGGGCCACTCTTCATCGCGGTGCGCGGGCCTCTCACCATCGCGGCCTCTCGTTGCGGAGCACAGGCTCCAGACGCGCAGGCTCAGTAATTGTGGCTCACGGGCCCAGTCGCTCCGCGGCATGTGGGATCTTCCCAGACCAGGGCTCGAACCCGCGTCCCCTGCATTGGCAGGCAGATTCTCAACCACTGCGCCACCAGGGAAGCCCCTCCCTGAGCTTTTTGACAAGTAGTGTCTACCGCTCGTTCCTGCTCCTTTGTGGAGCAGGAAACATCTCGGAGACCAGAGCCTCTGTTAACGTAGCAGTCCGGCGTGTTCCTAGTCATATGCATGCTGGTCCCCGACCCATTTTGGTGCATCTCATTAAGCCGTCCTCAGAAATGTCCTTTTATGCCTCTCTTTTATTATTATAAAAATAAATCATGTCTGCATCATCCTTTCCCCCCACCCCCGCAAGATCCAGAAAAACAGATTCTTTGTGGGTAGATGGTTCCTGGTGCAGACCTTTCGGTCAGCAACATATAAAGATGCAAAGTAGCAACCGAGACGTTTGAATTCAAAACATCAGCGCTCTGGGTTTTTACCCTTGCTTTACTGACTTGCTTCAGTCTCACTTTTTTTTTTTTTTTTTAAACAATTTTGTTACTGCTGATTCTTCTGTGACACTACAGTAAACCTTTCTCCTAATTCTTGCTTGGTGGTGTGCAGTACCCTATAGCTTCCCTTTACCCATCTAGTAGTCTAGAATACAGTTATATTAACCCCAGCATGAATTATGAATGCAATTCCAAACTGGCCACTTGAGTCAACGCTTCCAATCATCAATCAACCTTACAACATTATCTCACAATTCAGGTGACTTCAAAGTCATCTTCACTCCACTGCCAAAAGTTGCAGTGACATGGACATCTGCTTTGCTCCATGGCCTTCACTTCACTCCGTTTAGCTAACCAGCCAGCAGTGTAAGTCTATGCTGGGACTTGTTACCGCTCCACCTACAATATCGTGAACTCAGAAATTCCCCTGGGCACCCACAAACTTCAGATTCAGCAAACACTGATTTTGTGCCTACCCCGTGCTAGACAATGTGGTTTTTCCAGATATGTGAGCTCATCCTTCTACCTGACACACAGCCTCACACCTTCCAAACCCGTCATCATCTGCACAACCCCTAGGCTCCCGAACCCTCTGTGTTCTTACAGTTATTAGTACCCTTCCAGCTCACTTGCCCTCTTTTCAAGCCTGGAACTCATGGGTAACCATTTCAATGATGCACTTGCAATGACACCTGGGCCTTCTTTGCAGGCTGAGTATCCTTGCATGGCCTCTTCTTCTTTAGGGCTACTGACTGCTATGTGAAAATGCTCAGGTCTGTTCCACCTTCCTGTTCTCTCACCATCAAATGAGCCCTTATTGCTGCTGGACAATCGTTTTAGTCAAATCACATCACAGCTGGTATTCACCCTGTGTCTCATCCACTCTACCTCTCACTCTTAACATCTAACATTTTCTGCCACTTTGCTGTGAATATGTTAGCTTCTAAATCATAATTTACTCTCTTGAATAGAGGGAGAAAATAAGTAGAAAGGCATATAGCTTGTATTATTCTGATTAAAACTCAATAATAGAAAAAAGAAGAAGAAGGAACTTCTGTTTTCATTTGATATGATTTTTGTTTTCCTTTTTGGCCACACCGCACGGCATGTGGTATCTTAGTTCCCTGACCAGTGATCGAACCCGTGCCCCCTGCAGTGGAAGCACAGACTCTTAACCACTGGACTGCCAGAGAAGTCCCCTCATTTGATATGATTTTGAAGAAGGTAGAAGGTAAAGTTTAAAAGGGCTGTTGCCCACCAACATTGGATTTAACTAAATCCCGAGTGTCAAAGGATGACTCAGCCATGTGGCCAGCAGCATGATTTTTTGGTGAGGCATTATATGTAAGAGGAAAACAAATTGAATGTTCCAGGCCCCATCTGAGGATTTCTTGGTCATTTCTTGTGGATCATTACAACTGTAGATGCCTCGTGAGCAAGTTAATACAATCACTGGTCTATGCCTTATTACTTCGAGAGAACAAGGGTAAAGAATGAGGCCATACTATTGCAGGTCATGTGTTAAAAAGCAAAGCTTTTTATCCTGTGATAAACCATAATGGAAAAGAATATGAAAAAGAATGTGTATACATATATATATATATACACACACACACACACACATATATATATAAAACGGAATCACTTTGCTGTATACCAGAAATTAATACAACATCGTAAATCAACTATACTTCAATAAAATAAATTTTTAAAAAAAGCAAACTTTAATTCAGGGCTTTTAGTGTCTCTTGAATTCCTTTCTTCTGACGTACTCATAACCATTGCAGTGGAGGTCTACCTAGTCATTTCCAGTGTCGTAGATTTCATTTTTTTTTCCCCCAAGATTAATGACTCTAGGTAATATCTTGGCTGAATATGTGGCTATCAATTTTCCTCTAGCATATTTTATCTTAAAGCTTTACTGTGATGTTTTAGTGTGAAAGTTAAAGTAGAAAAAATAAATAATAAAACCGTCTTGGGCTATGATTAATAGTTCATCCTGGACAAATCTGTAGCGTTTAGCATGATCTGTTTCCACCCCTGTGGCCCTGAGGCTTAGTGCTCATTCTTCTAGGATGTTGATTGAAAGAATGCAGGCATCCCTGTATGAAGCCATAGCAAGAATATGCTGGTGCCAAAATTCAGAATTCTTGATCTGAAATCCATCAAAAGATTGAGCAAAATTAATTTCCTTTTACTCATGCTGATGAAGATATCCTTCTTAGATTTGCAGGGATGCTTCCAATTTCCAGTGGTGTGACAGGTCTTTGATAGTGCAGTCCCTGGTGAAAACCAAATATTCTGACTGGTACAGTGAGCAAGTCAGGTGTCAATGTCCTAGAAGCATCTCTGAAATTTTAAATTGGGGATTGTATGTTAAAGTAAATGTTGAATTGAGCAGTTGAATGCTGCTCAAATGTTGAATGCTCACATCTGAGCTGTGTCGTCATGGTCTCTTGGAGGCGATATGGTGTAGGATTAATAACTTGGACTCTGGAGCCAGTTTTGCCACCTCTGAACTGTATGCTTCAGCAAGGGACTTAATATTGTGACTACTTGCTTCATCTAAAAACCAGGAATAATAATGACACCTGTCTCATAGGGTTATTAAGGATTAAGTGGGATAATGTGTCAAACGTGCTCATAACTGTGCCTGGCACTAATATGCTGGCAGGTGAGTGGCAGCGAAGGTTATTTGGAAATTTTTCTTAGTTCAATGGCTTTATCTTTTTTTTTTTTTAAAGTTAATTAATTTATTTATTTTTGGCTGTGTTGGGTCTTCATTGCTGCGTGCGGGCTTTCTCTAGTTGCGGTGAGCGGGGGCTACTCTTCGCTGCGGTGTACGAGCTTCTCATTGCAGTGCTTCTCTTGTTGCGGAGCACGGGCTCTAGGCACGCAGGCTCAGTAGTTGTGACGCACAGGCTTAGTTGCTTCACGGCATGTGGGATCTTACCGGACCAGGGCTTGAACCCATGTCCCCTGCATTGGCAGGCGGATTCTTAACCACTGCGCCACCAGGGAAGTCCCGATGGCTTTATCTTGGTAGTTCTGAGAAACCAGAATTTCTGCTAAGACTCCTAAATTTTGGGAGACTTGAAACCAATCAAAACAAAGTTGCATCTGCTCCAAGAATTAATTATATAATTAAAGATGATTTTTCTTCTATGTTTGGTTTTTTTAATAACTTGAAAATAATCTCAGATACCTAGTGAATGTATACCTATAGCAAATACTTTTATCGAAACTCGCTATCCTTGACAATTACCTTGATAACAACATTGTTAGCCATTCAGTGCTCTCCTGTCAGCCGCGCAAAAATGAGGACACGAAAGTGTGTTTGAAAATGTAATGCATTGTTCTTAAGACAATACTCAGGAAGATACTACTTGTTGGCTTGGCAACCCAACTCATTTTCACCTTACATGTTGTTGTAAGGTTACATAATAAATATCCAGATACCCATCCCAGACCATTTAAAAAATATTTAAATGTTTTATATTAAAATACATAATTTGGGGAAATATAAATAAAATATTATAGCTAATGTCACAGTTTCCTATGCATCCTTCCATGGTCCTGTCGTCTTCTGTTCCCTGCCTCCCTTTTCCCCTTCAGGGAAATAACATGCACTCTTCCAGTCTGTTTCTGTACTTTTACTACATGTATATATCTATAAATATCGTGTGTGTATTTAAATTTATATAAATCATATTAATGTATCAGTTTGCTACCTCGTATTTTTCCCCTCACTCAAATTTTGAAAGAGCTATCCAAAAACAATCAATATAATTTGTTTTAACTGCTGAGTAGAATTCTGTAATGTGACTTTACCACAGTTTAATTCTTTAATGTGACTTTACTGCAGTGTACTATTCCCCAACTGACCAATGGAGAAGTTGATTAGAGTTTTGTGTTTTTTGCCTTGTCTCTACTACAAATCGTGCTATAATAACCATTTATAAACTTCTCCTTGGGCATATGCACAAGTTTCTCTGTAGATTCCTGGAAATGATATGTGCATTTTCACATGCCAAACTGCTTTCCAAAACAATTTTATCAGCGTAAGTCCACCTACAGTATATGAGAGTCACATTTCCCCATATCCTCACTTAGACTGGATTTAGTAGGACATTTTGATTTTTGCCAGTTGGATAAGTATGAAATGGTATTTGGTTTTAATTAGCAAAATCAGATATTGGCTAATGTAGATTTTTTTAAAATAATGGCATTGTTTGTGGGGTTCCCCCCCCCCCCAAGGGAGGACAGGGAAACCGCTGCATCTGTAATCTGGGTTAAAGCTCATTGTTCTTGGCAGGTATACTGAGTCACTGGGGGAGGAAACAGATGGTACCACCACCTTGCAGAGCTGGAGGGAAGGCAATTATCATCTCCATTGAAAGAGTGGCTGGGCCTTAGAGCTAGGTTTCAGATACCCCTTTTCAAACAAGTGCATCTTGTTTGCAGGCCTGAGCCTTTTGGTTTTCTCTTCTCATTGCTTCTTCCTTTTGGTCATTCAGTATCACTACTATTACATTGCCAGAGAAGAAGCAAAGTATATAAAAGTTAAGTTGGCTTTCTTGATAAGACTAATCATACTAAGATTTCTTTTAGGATGAAGAATGTAGGTGGAGGGGAGGGTAGAGGCTGTGTTTGGGGGAGATTTCTGGGGAGAGCATGTATTGAAAACATTGTTTAAAATCAGATTTGGTAATTATTTGCAGCTTTCCATTATTCATGGAATCCTTGGGTCTGATTAGCATTTGTAAAGTATAAACTCTACAAATACAAGGTATTAACATGAATAATTAAAAGGTAGGGAGTTAGCTGTACATGACTGTGGGTTTTCTTTTATTATTGTGGAGGCTATCTTAGTAACAAGAGGAAGCTTAGACTTGTAGACTGCTGGTCTGGAGACTTCAGTAATGCTCTCAGCTCAACCACATGTCATGATACATCATATGGTTGCCTTATTTTCCTGGAAAAAGAAAGTTACTTTGCTTGGGGTGGGGCGCAGGGGCGGAACGGGGAAGCGATATTCTGTGCTATCTATAAAAATCTGAATTTCTGTGAGGAGGGCTGTACTTATCATAATCATATCAACCGAAGTATAATTCTTATTATAATTTAAAATTGCCTTGGTCATTGCTCTAACTCACTGATTCAGGACCCCTTGCCCCCCACAAAGTATCCTTTTCAAAATTTTGGGTATTTCCCAGGGGATGTCTGATGTGCCCACAAACAAGGCCACCTGTGTGGGTGCCACCTCCATCCATAAGGCACCTTCCCTGCTCGTGCTGTGCCGGGCAGTGCTCTATGCTTACAGTGTAAAGTCGTGTTTCCCAAACTGGCGTTCTCCAGGCCACTCCTTCTGCAGGATGATAATGGGTGTGCCAACAAAAGTGATTCTAATTCAGATCACTTGAGGCAAATGTCTTTACTATAGGACTTGTAAGGGCATTTAATATGCTATTATGAATCACCAAGAAAGGAATCTAGTAGATGTATTTGACTAAGGAATAGTTCCGTGTGGGGTGCATGTATGTCTACTGCACACAGAGTACCACTTTAGGAAATTCTGTAGTGTTTGTTTGCATGCCAAGCATCATTAAGGAAATTCTTCATTTGCTACCACACAGTGCCAAAGCTGTGAGCTGGTCCATTGCAAATGGATGTTAGATTTTTTTTTTTTTTAATGGCTTCTGGTAGGTACTCTGACCAGTCTTGATGTGTCTGAATCTCTCAAAGTCCAACTTAGAACCCTGCTACATAACAGAGGTCTATATACCTAACTTGGCTGCCAGTGAAAAATGCACAAAAAGGCGTCTCAGTCTTTTTTGTTCTTGCTGTGGAAGCTGGAAGAAATTACTACGTCAATGAGCGCCAGACTCTGGTCCATGAAGCCATGGCCACCTCCGGCCCTCTGAATTCATGGAAGGGGTCTGTCTTTATTCTGCATCCTCGTATACAGACTGTGACCTTCCCTTCATTGGGATGTTCCAATGAGTGAAGAACGGAAAACCTGTGATAGGAGCTTAACTGTTTTCACTGGTGCTTTATCTGAGAGCTGCACGTGAGCGAGTCATGATGGATCTGTTTGTTTTCTGTATTCTGGAAGGATAAGTACAATGCAAGTTAAGTCATACTATGGTTTGATCATTCTGTAACTTCTTTGATATGTATATAATAAAGGACATTTGGACAGAGAATTTGGATAAGTAATTGGGGTAAAATAAATGATATGTAATATCAAAGAGAAAGCAATCGAAAGGAAGATCTGAGAAAAATCACTGACTTCTGGATGTATTTTCTTCCAGTCTGTTTTCTGTCCATCTTCCCAATGATTTGGAAAGTAGATGTTTCGCTTTAAAATCTACTGTGGTTACGTTACTTAAGATTTTCCCCCAAATATTCTTAAGCTTCTGTTAAGAAAATGTGCCAGAAAATGTTTGTAAAAGATGAGCTTATACTCTTCCTAAAACAAAAATTTAGAAAAATGTTGAAGATTGGAGTATGTGATTGCTGATAAATCATAGCAGCTTTTGGAACATTTGCTTTTCTAGAAGCTGTTAATCAGAAGTTTCCTTCTTGCCGTTCAAATCCCTGTGGGAGCCAGTTAGACATATAACCACCAGCACAGCACTTTGCTACTTTAGCATCCCTATTCTTAAAAGAAGGTAGTAGCTCTAACATTACTGTAAAACCCAGAAAGAATTTAATTTATTTAGAGTTAGTTCCACAGTGATTCAAGATCAGTGAAAAGACTTCTGCAAAACTTGAGGCAGCTCTAGGCAATGGCTAGACAGATTCTCCTTACGAATGCACTTAAATGTTAGGATTAACTGAAAAACAAATCAGATATTAACAGGATATTCCATAAAGAAGGAATTGAAAAGGAAAATCCCATTTGAAGAAACAATGTGCAGATTGTGACCAACAGTTTTCCTGCCTGGGGATGCCAGTGAAACCTGTGGAACTTGGAACTTTTATCAGAGTAATTGTTTAATAATAATTGCCAGTATTCATTGAGCACTTGCTATGTCCTTTTTTTTTTTTTAATTTTATTTATTTATTTATTTATTTATTTATTTTTGGCTGTGTTGGGTCTTCGTTTCTGTGCGAGGGCTTTCTAGTTGCGGCAAGCGGGGGCCACTCTTCATCGCGGTGCGCGGGCCTCTCACTATCGCGGCCTCTCTTGTTGCGGAGCACAGGCTCCAGACGCGCAGGCTCAGTAGTTGTGGCTCACGGGCGTAGTTGCTCCGCGGCATGCGGGATCTTCCCAGACCAGGGCTCGAACCCGTGTCCCCTGCATTGGCAGGCAGACTCTCAACCACTGCGCCACCAGGGAAGCCCACTATGTCCTTTTAATCTTAACAATAATCCTATGATGAATAGAGATAACTATTAAAATCCTCTTTACAGAGGACTTAATTGAGACTCAGAGAGCTTAAGTCACTTGCTCAGGGTCACGCAGCTAGGAAGTGCCAAGCGTCTGAATTAGAGTAGAATCCAGATCTGTCCAGAGTCCACATTCTTAAACATTACTCTTGGTATTGATATTTTGCAACATTGGTCCTATTTTATAGGTGTCTGGGTTTCTTCCTTCCCTTTGGATCATTTCCATGATGTGTCTTTCAGCTGCGTCTCATGCACTTTTTTCTAAGTTCTAGGCGAGACCCTGATCAGAGTTCTTTAGGTAAGACACTGACTTACGTGGTCACTGCAGTCGTCACTAGATATCTGAAGAGAACTGGTTCCAGGGACCCCACGGGTACCAAAATCCATGCCGATGCTCCAGTCCCGTATATAAAATGGAGCAGTACAGGCGGCTCTTCGCACCCTCTGCCCGGCACCCAAGATGCGATCTGCCATTTGTTCAAATCTGCCGATGTGGAACCATGGATAGCGAGGGCAGACTGTATATGCTTCCAGAGTTGGAATTTGGCTTTAGGCTACAATAAAAACACATGAGCCTGTCTTTGGGGAATTCTTTAGTCTTTGAATGTCTTGCTATTTGAGCTCCAAGGGATTTTTAACCACTTGCTAGACCTGTAGATCCTGAAAATGGTTCTTCAGGGGTGGCCCTATCCCCTTCGACCACTCCCGCCCCTCTATCCCAAACAAAACAAAATCAATAACCACGAAGGGAGACTTCTTATCTTTGGTGACAGAAGGACCTCCAGGTTATCTTCCCTTTTCCTACTGATAGTTCTTGTAGGGAAAGTCTTTCACACATTTTTTTCCTGAGATTAGGAGAGTAAGTTCTTCCCCAAGACTGGAGGAGCCCAGGAGGGCTGGGAGGCCTCCGTGGCCATGACCTTACTCTCCTCAATACTTTTTTGCTTGTAAATTTGAACGGCAGCCCGTTGATTCTGTTTCAGACCTTTCCCATAGAGGCTGCAGAGTTTATTTGCTAAATCAAGGAAACCTGTAGCTGTCCTGAGTTCTTCAGAAAAGTAAATCTCAATAAAGCAAACTGCAGCCTGCAGGCAAATCTGACTTTGGCCTGTGTTTGTACTAGGAGCTTAGAGTGGCTTTCTACATTTTTTAAATTGCGGTAAAATATACATAATAATGGTTAAAATGGTAAGTTTTATATTAAGTGTAAATTCAGCGGCATTCGATACGTTCATGGCTTTGGGGCTTTTTAAAAAAAATATTTTAAAGGGTTGTAGCCACAAAACATAAAGAATATGTGACATTCTCATGTAGCTTGGAAGCCTGAGATATTTCCTGCTTGGCCTTTTACAGAAAAGGTTTATTGACCCCTGTTTAGGTCTTTCTCTGTACATGGAAAGATGAGTGTCATGATCGAAAGCATCAGCTGTGAAATTGGAGAGCCCAGAGTTCCCTTCTGGCTCTGTTACTGTTATCAGCTGAACAACTTGAGGAAAGTTATGTAACCTCTGACCCTTGGTTTTCTTAAGCCCTGTAAAATGGTGATGATAATAGAACTTACCTCATAGAGGCATCTCTTGATTAAATGAGGGAATACTTGTGAAACCCCATATTAGTTAAGATACTTCAAGTGAGATTTATTGGCCTCATGTAAATGACATGTCCAGAGGAGATTAGTGGACCCTCTTTCTCCTTGGAGGTGAAGGACTCTCGCAGCCTAAAAGCTGCTGGCCATCTTACAGCTGGCCATAGGAGAGACCAGCCTGAGGGCCAAGCTAGCTGTAAGAGGAGGCCAGAGTTAAAAAATTCTCAGAGAAATGGAACCACTCTCCCGATGACTTACTGAATTTTCCAATCAAACTGAAGCCTTTTCTACTTTGGGGCCTGTCAGTTATGAATGCCTGTAAATCCTCTGTATCATTTGTCACCTTGGCTGAGTTTGCTAACGCTTAAACTGGATGTGTTGTGTATTGGTCTGCTAGGGCTGTCATAACAAAATTCTACAGACCGGGTAGCTTAAACAACAGAAATTAATTTTCTTAAAGTTCTGGAGGCTAGGAGTCCAAGATCAAGGTGTCTGCAGGGTTGGTTGATTCTGAGGACCTGTATTCTTGACTTGTAGATGGCTGTCTATTCTGTTTTCACATGGCCTTCCCTCTGCCTGTCTGTGTCCTAATCTCCTTATGAAGGACACAGCCCTATTGAATTAGGATCCACCCATATGACTTCATTTTACCTTAATTACCTCTTGAAAGGCCCTATCTCCAAACACAGTCACATTCTGAGGTACTGGGTGTTAAGACTTCAACATATGAATTGGAGGGAGGGTGCGGGATGCAATTCAGCCCATAACATGTTCTGATTTTTACAGTATTCTTTGTGTATTAACTACTCTTGAAAATAATACGATGGCAAGGATTGCTTTGGTTTAGGCCAGTCAGAACCCAGCCATGGCCCTGGGCGGGGATACAGTGAGGGAGGATTAGAGTGCTGTTGGGAGAGCCATGGTGGCCACTACAACCCTTAACAGAGTTCCTTACGCAGAGCAGACATCATTATCTGGCAGCTTGCGAGCTGCCGTTGTTTTTCTCTACAAGTGTAAGCTATTTTTAGAAGATAACTTTGGGCTTTTTCTTTATTGTAAGGCTCCTGAATAATTAGCAATATATTTTGAAGTTTCTAAAATCCTCTCAATTTGTTATATCACTTTTTTTAAGTGAGTTTGCTTTTAGAATTTGCAAGTCCAGGAAGACTCTCGAAAGGTCATCTATATTTCTGAGCCTCCGGGAGGTATGACATTTAAAGCAGCCCAGAGGGTTATTTCCCTCACCTGGAAGTCTCCAGTACCTCCTAGTGTACCATCACCATGTAGTCAAGCTGGCATTTCAGGTCCAAGGAAAGAGACTGAAAGGCTGAAAACATTAGGCCTGGCCTTAAAGAACTAGAGCTTCTCAACATAACACTGGCATTCAAATTCCACTTAATATTACTGGATCAGTTAACCATGGCTGTGTAACAAACCACTCCAAAATTTATGGCTTGAAACCATAGCAGTTTACTATTTCTGATAATTCTGTGGGCTGGCTTGGTAGTTCGGCTGGTTTTGCCTGGGCTCACACGTGGGCTACATTGAGCTCAAGGGTCAGCTGGGCAGGAAGGTCCATGATGACCTCACTCACTTGCCTGGAATTCTGAGTGGTGGTCCACCAGGGCACCTGGGTTCTCCTCCATGTGACCTCTTGTCCTCTAGTAGGCTAGACCTATTAAGTGATCTCAGGGAAGCATTTCCAGGAGAGCGAAAGGTCCAAGTCCTTTTCTGCTCTAATCTTGGAAGTCACACAGAGTCACTTCTGCCACGTGCATGATCAAAACATGTCAGGAGGCTAGCTCAGATTCAGAGGGTGGAGAAAGAGACCCCACCTCCTGGTGTGAGGAGTGGCAAAGACAGATTGCAGAGGAGCCTGGACACAAGTTACAGATCACGAGGAGCTGCTGTTGTAACAGTGCCACAGCTGTTAATGTTCACTGACCCCAGATGCATTTCTAGGAGTGTGATTTATATGGAATACTGGTGGGGAAGTAATTCAGGTTTGTATGCAGATGTGTATTTTTTTTCAGAATATATTTATGAGTGCGCTTATGTGTACATTGTTTTAAAACATATACTAAACGGCAGGTTTGTATTTTATATTTGGCACCTCAGAGCATGTAATTGAGAAAGTCCAGCCTACATCATTACAGCCAACTTCAACTGGGCTGTGCAAATAAATGACTGAAAAGATTAATATGTATATTTGCCAGAAGTTGCAAAATAAATCTTTTCTAAACTGATTAAAATGTTACCTTTGATATTCTAGATGACTTCAAATGTTTCTTATCTTTATTTGGATGCATTTTCATTAACATATATAATAAATGAGGTCCTTTGATCAAAGTAGAGATCAAATTCTAGCACATTCATATATGCAGATGCAGTGTATGCACATGCAGAGTTGTATATAAACAACTGTGGATTTCAAAAGGCATTTATATAGTTTGTATATGTTCACGTTTTAAATTCTTTATAAAGAATTTAAATTCTTTATAAAGAATTTAAAATATGTGAGTATATACAAATTATATAAAGTTGTTTATATATACATTGCCTTATAGGTACAACTACCCAAGACAAGTCACCAGATGATTTGTAGGGCCTCTCTGCTCACCCAACTTTGTATCTCCTCCATCACTAATCCATTTCCTCTTAAGTCATGTCTGGGGCTCTACCTTCTCCTTCTGACCTCCAAACATTCTCCATCCATTTCCTCTGGACAGATAAGCATGCTCACATAGATACAGATACACATGAGCACCCTGAGAGACACAGAGCCCTCCAGATTTCATTTCATTCTAGAACCACTGTATGTACTATCTTGACCAAAGTCAGTGGGAAAGAAAAGTGCATAAATGCTGTAACTGTTTCTCCTTCCCATCTCCCTGTCCCTACAGATCCCAGCATTCCCAGTGTCCTCAGTTGCATGCATTACCTCACATAAAGGCCCTATTTATTCTCCCCCATCCCATTGCCATGCTGATGATGAACTCTGCAGCTCTTGGATGTTTCCCTTTTAGAGTATAAGAATCTGAATATAGAATTCTTTCTTGGTGGTATAGTGTCTTAAGAAGGACTCCCTAAAACTGCTAGGGTCCTCAAGATTCATGGATCTGTGAAATTATATACAAAGTGTGTGAATATGTCCTTATCTGCATTTTTTTTCTGAGAGAAAATCTGTAGCTTTTATGAGGTTCTCAAAAGGACACGTGACCTAAGAAGAGAATAAGGTCCATCACCCTATGAGATCTCAGTGAAACAAAGGAAAGGTTGAAAAGATACGGGAGAAAAAAAATTTATAACCTATAATACTGAGTTGCCCTGACAAGTACTTAGTATAGAGCATGAGGTTAGGGAAGAGGTCAGGAAGAGAAGAAACCATTGGTTCTAATGGAGAATGAATCATGCCAACCAAGAGACAGAGAAAAAAGGGAAACGTTTAGTGAGCACCTTCCATGTGCCAGAATCTGGGCTGCATGCTCTAATTTTTCATTTAATCCTCTCCAACACTTACTCATATGATGGGAAGCACTTGGGGTTTGGAACTATGTGAGAAACAGCTAGATCTAGATTTGAATTTTGGCTCATTGCTTCACTTTGTGACATCTGACAATGCCCTATAACCTCTGAAACCCAGTGTTCTTAAGTGAAACATGAGATTAAGAGCACTTATTAAATTTGTATAAAGATTGGGGATTGTTCATAGAAATTTTAAGGGCTCAGTAAATAGTAGCTATTATTATTATATTTTAAAGATAAGGTTGATGTTTGGGTGTTGGTTACAAGACCAGAAAGGGGCTAGCCCTGAGATAGTTTTGCAGAGGCTACTTGGCCAAAAAGTTTAGCCCTGGTGGTTCTACAATCCCTTCCTTCAAGGAACCAGGCCCTTCCTCCTTACATAGGTTCTGACGGCCTCAGCTATTGTTTGGAAGTAAGGAAAGTTCTGTCTTCTTACAGCAGGGGAGAGCTGTGTTCCAGGTTGAAACTCCAGCCCATGGAAATACTGCTCCGTGGCAGCACTGAAGGTGCTTCTCAGCTTTAGATTGTAGGTTAGATTGTGGGCTTTAGCAGATCAGCCTAGGAGCTGAGTTAACATATATAATATTGTTTCTGTGGGGGAACTATTTTCTAAATTCCAGTTAAATGCCCTATTCATACGTTGGAGATGACTCGTATACATGAAAATTGGTGAGGTCTTGAGGAATTGTATTCCCAGGCAAAAATTAAGAAACTCAGAGAAACATGACATTGACAAATAGTAATACTTTTTCTCATTGTTTATTGAATTAATGTAGTTTTGTGAAATTTGTTCTACCCATTTATTAGTTGCATGACAGTGGAATGAAGGACACATTAGAGGACGCTTATTGTCTCTCCTTTTGTGACAACTCAGCTTCTGTTCTCCTCCACCGCAAGTAATTAGGAGCTGCTACTATGAGGGAGCTTAAATAATGCCCCACCCTGCCAAAGCCTGAGTCATGAAACCCATCATCAGCATATTTCTTCCTTTGAAGGGAAAAAAGCCAACTTTTCGTGAGCTGTTAATTTCCTCTTGGCCTCACCTCTGGGGTAGGGAGAGAGTGTTCATGTGACAGAAGTATATCTGTCAATAATGCATGGTTTGGGGATGTAATTTATGCCCTTTACAGTTTGTAGCATAAGAAACATTTAAACTGTTATAGCTTATTGTTAAGTATAATAATACTTTTTGATCCTTATAGATAAAATCCAAGGGAAAAATTCAAGATGTGTGATTCTTAAAGACAATCTTGAGGTAAACTTGAAACTGTCATTTTCTAGCAAATAGATTTTAATTTAGGTATGTATAGATATCTATAGATTATATCCAAATGCCTGTCCTTTTTCACACTTTGGACATGTAGACCTATACAAATCCCAGTAGAAAGAACATTTCTAAGAAAGGTTGATGTACCAATCAGGAATACATTTTTTGTGTGTATGTAAGGGTATATATATGGATGTGTGTGTGTGTGTATATTTATGCATATACATATATAAAATCTCACATACACTTCTCACTGGTCATGAAGATAAGCTTATATATTTAAACCCAGGATCTGGAGGGCAGGAGCTCAAAAATGAGCATTTTTCTGAGGAAATTTGGAGTTCATGGACTTCTCTTAGAGAAAGCTGTGGCACAAACACTTTAGAAACCACTTTTCTGGAATAAGTCAGGTAATGGACCTAAATAATGTCTTTCTCCAATCCTTGGGGGATTCTTGAATTTAATTTTCTACAATGCTCAAGCTTTTAGGGTCTTAGAGATCTAGGGAGGGTAGGAAAAGCTGGCTATGTGTAGAAGATAAGCAACAGTGATAAATATAAAGAGTCAATGTAATTTCTAGGACCAAATAGAGCTTTTGCTAGGCCAAATGGCTTTATGTTTTGATCAGGTTAGTGCTGCTGTATATGAAGCTTCAGTGATGATCTCAGCTTTATAAAATGAGCTGTTATGCTTTTCTCATTTCTCTGCTCGTGTGTGTGTACATGAGGTGGCCATGTGTGTTTGTGTGTGTGAGGTGACCTTGCATCGTGGTCTCCATGGACACTAGGATGGTCCTGATCTGGAAATGCTTGTTCCATATTACTGAATCCAGAGACTCTCAAGGAAATATTCTGTCCATTGATTTGACAGTGTGAAGTTGTCAACAGCCTCAAGTTTTGTTTTGTAGGCCTACTCTTTAAAGATAGAAACATCTTATCTCTTGACTACTTTTTTTCTAGTTTTTCTCATGCCAATAGAACTTCTATCAAATGTAAACATGACTCAACAATGAAGGGACTCTATGCATTAGTTGTAGCCTTGGTGTTCATGAGACTTACTAGAGAGAGGATAGTGACTAAGGATTTTTTTTTAATTGTGGTAAAATACACATAACATAAAATTTGCCATCTTAACCATTTTTAAGTTTATAGGTCGGGGCATTAAGTACAGTAGTTTATTGTGCAACTATAGGATTTTTCAACAATGGGTTTTTCTGTGCAAATATTTCTATTTAGTCAGAGATTTCTCCTTCAGAAAACCATGTATTTTACCCCAAGGACAATATAAGTAAAACATGTCTGCTGAAATAACGTGTCTCCTAAAATCACTGAGTATATCAACTCAGTTTTCACAATAAAATAAAGGCTCAATATTACAACTGCCACCAAATCTGTTACTAAATCTGTCAGGATTCTAATTTTGCTATTGTGTATCAAGCGCTATGAATGCAGCCTTTCTTATGGCAAATCCTCATGTTTCCCTTTTCTGTTTCCTAAGCAACAGTCTATTTTGAGGTTGGCTGCGAGACTGAAGGCATCCACCTCAGCATGCTTGGTTCTCCCAATTCAGACCAACAGATGTTGATTGCCTATTATGCTAAGATACCCTATCTCCAGTTCTCTTCAATGTCATAGAATGCAGCCTCTTAAAGTGGTTTTATACCTTACAAATAAAAAATGGTAAGGTATTAAGAACTCTAAAAATTTTACTAGTTATAACCTGAGAGGTAGGTAAGCTGTACCATCCCCATTTTATAAATATGGAGTCTGAAACGCAAATAATAGCATCACAGTAGTAGAGCTCGCTATAGAATGCTGCGGGATGCTAGACTGAGTCCAGTGCCCTTCTTAGAGTCACAGGGAGGTACAGCCACCGATGGGGAAGACGGGATTAGCACCCTTCTGCAGCAAAGCCCTCATGTCACGTGTTTCAGAGTTTTGGAAAATAACTGAATCCAATGAGAAAGAGGATACTCCCAGTATGGATTTTGAACATGTTTCATAGAACTAACTTTGCAAAACTTTATTAAGATAGTTATTGTAGAATTGTGACTTTTAAGGGTGAAGTTTTACCAGCAGAAAGCCCCTTAGCCTTGTTTATTCAAATGTTTATTTTTAAAAGTTGAAGATAAAGGTCATGTTCAGGGTGCTTTTTAACACAATGAAGTATAATAGTGTTAAGCTTTGTATGATCTCATTCAAAAGACCTTTTTCAATCTTTAACAGAATTTTTGGTCCTAGAACATAAGATCCGTGAACTTTACATGACAAAATTCTGTAAATGGACACTACTTTCTGTCCAGTGGCAATTCTTCCTTCCAAGCAGACAGACATTAAGTAATTTACTTGATACTGCCCTAACTGGCTTTGGTGTAAGCCACTGCCCTTGATCCTCTCTGAGAATACTTTGAATGAAAATATCATTTGACATTTCCTCTTTGTCTTTTTGGTTTTCAGGAAAATGTCTTAGCTTCATCTAGCAAGATTAAGATGAGTAATTTTATTTTCATTACCTTTGTTTTATTACATACTTCTTGTATGGAGATAATGCCCTTAACGGTGTAATTTTGAAATGACTTAAATCCATTATTTATCTCATATGTTTTCATCCCTACTGATATAACTGAGTGATCGGAACAAATCTTCCATTTTTCAAATGAAAAAACTCAGACAGCAGAGAACTATAAATGCCTTTTCCCAAACTCTCAGAGAAGGAGAACTAGTAGAGTGAGGGTTATATGTATCTTTGAATCTTATGTACTAATTTGCATCAAACCATGGTTAGTTGAAAGATAATTTCCCTTTTTTTTTTTTCATCATCAAAAGATTAGGTGGGGCAGTACCTGGTTCCAGGAATTTAAAGGAAGATGAATATAAACTTCACGAATGCTTAGTCGTCTATGTAAAGGTACTCGGTGCAATTCCTGACTTAGAGGTACTGTGTTTCCTATTACTGGATCCAAAACCTAAAAGAAATGATTGCATGTGTGTTATCTTTACTGTCTGTAGTGTGTAAATTCCACAGTGTCTTGCATTATAGCTATTTGTTTATATGTCCTCACCATCTCCTATTGGAATATAAGTGCCGGTAGGGGAACTAGACAGAGAAGATCTCTTCTCCCTCCTCCCCGCCTACCCCTCCGTTTCCCTAGCAATTTAGTTGAATGTTGAATATGGATGATTGGTAATGTAGAACCTCTCAAGTAGTTATTTCTTGTGTAGAAGGAATGCATTTACAGCACGGTTATTCTGCTGTTTTCCCATTAAAGCCATTCTTTGAAATCAGAATGTGAAGCCAAACAGAGCCAACCAATCACGTGGGGGGAAATTACAGGAGCATCATTTTGATGAATTTGCTTTTTGGTTCATTTCAGTACTTAAATCTCAGGTTTCCATTCAATATAACCCACTAAATGGATGCTAGACTCATATTATAAAAATGACTTTTAAAAGAAAAATATGAAAAGAGAGGAGAGAGATATTAAATCTCTAATTTTATCCTTCGGCTTTGTTCCTTGCTTGTTGATGATGCTGACCTTGTGCAAGGAGTACAGTGTGCTCATCAGGTTGTTTTTCTTCATCTGTGTTGTTGTGTGAGGAATGGCCGCCCACAGTCTGAAGTTGTTGTCATGATAAACTGAGTGATACCGTTTAATAGACTGGGTGCAGGCACCACAGGGTGTGAAATCTAGGTCACTCGTTGTACACAGCCTTGTCCCAGGAATAAGAGGCTTGCTGGTTGTCATCTTTCTTGCGCAAACTGTTCATCTTGGCACTTGAACTCATTGGCATAATAAATTGGCTCAGGTATTAAGTTGAACTATATGAAATTGCCATTTTTGACCATTCTTTACCTAAAATGACAATTTCACATTGTTCAGCTTAACACAAAGTATAGGGAAGGAAAGCTGTTTAAATTTCAGACACTTACACTGTAATTTTAAGCCTTTTTATTAAAAAATACTACCTGTTAAAGACACATTGTATAGTCTAGGAGACTTTATATAGTTAATACCTTTCACTTTCAGGAACAGTGTTATTAATGGCAAAAATTTCACAGGAGGGTAGTTTCTAGGACTAAAGAAAAGAATTAAGGTTCAAAAACATCACAAAGTCCTAACTACAGTAATGCTTGAGGTCTCTGAAGCATAAAGTGTGCATCAGAAAGAGGAGTGGTTTGGGGAGAAGGGAGGAGGGATGCCAGGGGATAGGGGGAAGGCAAATGCTCCCAAGGGGTGGGTGGGTCACAGCCTCCTCAGGAGCTTTCCAGGTGGAATCTGAAGCTGGCCCCCTTACACAGAGGGCAAGGAAAGACCCAAGAAAAAGGCAGAACGCTACACATTGGTAGTTGGCAGGTTTAATAAACAAGGGAACTTACTTATGAGGCTCGTCTTACGCTGCCACACGATGTGTGGGTCTCCACGACCTCCCGCCAGAATCTTAAAAGTTTATGGAGAGGCTTTAACTGGGTTCAGTCACGTGCACAGTCCAGAGAGTCTCAACACCACAATTACTGTCTCAAAGCTGTGTCCTTGGATAGCTTCTGACTCGGGGAAGGCAAGCAGAACGTACATTCCAAAGATAGGGGAGGGGGTGAGCAGCCTCCAAATGACTGAATCCAGCTCACGGGTCAAACCGGCAATCCCGTCTTCTTGATAACCTTCCCCAACAGAGGCAGAAAATGAGGGTCTGCAGGCAGAGGCCTGTCAGGCAGACACAGTGGGAGAGGATGGGACTCCAGGTCTTTAAAAGCACTGATGATAGGAATATGCCAAAGTACCAAGGTCGGCTCACCTTCCAAGCAGCACAGGTAGGTATCTGGGGAGGGAGGGAGGCACATAGTTTCTGCTTCCCACTTATCTCAAAAGGATACATTCAGACTCATACCCTGAAAGATTATGCTGTTTGTTGATGCCTCAAATCATGTATCTGAGGGATGCAGTTTTTGCTTAGCTGTTAGAAAAGTAAAATACAAATATCTGAAAGAAACAATCCATGCCATGCTTGATAACATTGGATTGTAATCAACTCAATAATTAAGCGTGGGTAGGGAAAAAAAAACAAACCTCATTTGATACTTTGGTGGTTTGGATGTGGGGAGTTAATGAGAAAGGAGGGTACTGGATATCTGAAAACAGGATGATGAGGTGTGAGAAGAATGTGTGAACACTGTAACAGACTTTCCATTTTTCTTAGAACTAGCCATGTTTGCCTTTTGCAGTATACAAAGGTAAAGTTTAATTAATTGAGGTCCTGCCATATCTTAATGACATCATTTAGCATATTTGAATCATTAAAACAAAAGTTATAAGAATAATCAAGTAGCTTTTCCTTGGATCTTTTATTTTACACAGCTAAATTACATTATTAGAATTTTATCTAGCTGCTGAAGAAAATCTTCCTGATGGCATTTAAGTGGGATGTTCTTGAATGTTCATAGTTATGTTCTATTCTTGGCTCTTTGGGTTCCTTGTGCCATTTCTATTTTGAAAGCAGAACTGAATAACTATAGTATTAATAATTACAGCATGCGATTGTTGAAGGCTTAATGGCTAGAGTACTTTGCTGTTTGTAACTTTGCATTTAGATAGAGAAGGATTTTTTACTTTTTACTAGCCAAAGTCTGTCTTGTGCCAGCTTATGAGAACGATTATATATGGAAGTGGAATCGTATGTCATTGTTGGCTGTCTCCAGTTCAGAAGAGTCTTGTGAATCTCTGTGCCATAATGGATGCTTCTACAAGTTTTGTGTTATGAGCTTGCTGTTCTCATAAAGGGCGATGTTGTTGCCTTGGCAACTCTGACTAGGTTTTCACAACTGTAATATGGAAAATAGATTTAAAATCATCAGATTAGAAAATTGCATTTGCAGGGGGAACTACACTTTACCTGGCTTTTGGTTAAGGATGCACCATTTTAGTTGAGGGTAGCATGTATTTCATTTTAAGTCACATGTTATTCTCAAATAAATGTGAAACTCCTGAGATTTCAGGTTTGACTAAATATCACAATTTGCTTTACACAGATCAGCTTTTCTCTTGATATCCATAGCTTTCTTTACAGTCCTTTAAATTCTATATGGTTTTCTATTTCAGTGTTTTTAATTTTTCTTGCCTTGCCAGATGATTCTCCCTTCCCTATGCCCACCACTACCCATTGCTTATTCTTTCCCTCATAATCTTAAACACCACAGGTGCTCAAAAAGTTCCGCTGGGATGCCGTCACCACTCCCAGTCTGCCTTGGCATTCCCAGTGTGCTGGCAATTTTTAAGTTGGTCACACAAAAGCATTTATATCCATTCATGGTGGAAAACAGGAGAATACCATGGGGATCTGTCTTCAGGATCATCGAGGTCCCCAGTAGAAGAACGCTGATGTTACAGAGCATTGGAATGACCCAGAAATTCTCTAGAGTATACTGTTGCCAAATGAAATGAATAGCATGAAGGGGTAAAATGAAGATATAGACTTAGGCAAAAATGGAGGAGAAAAGGACAGAATCATTAACGTTAGGGATAAAAGGGCAGATGTTAATCAGATATTTTCTGGTTAATACCAGCTTAGAGAAACATGCCTTTTTCTATTTGAAGATTTGTGAGTTGCTTTTCAGCATATAAATGAATTTATGCAATTCTTTACCTGTCAGTATGACATGCTTTGATTTCCACATCCACCCTGCCATGGGTTGGGAGATGAATTCTGAAATTTCATGAAAAAAATACAACCAGTTTACCCTTGGAAGGGAGAAAAATGGCCTTAATTTGGAATCACTTTTGATGTTGTTCAGGGAGATTAGCACCTATTAGAGTCTGTTCCTATTAAAATCAGAAATCTGAAAAATAGTTGTAAAAATAGAGGGGTGGTGAATGTAAGCATGGGCTGTGTGGGGATTGACATAGGTCATGTCTAAAATTTTAAAATCCCTAATTTATATTGCATGTGTTTCCACATGCAATATATTATTTTTGTCAAAGCACGTACGAACTTAAGTGCCTAACATGACACATAGCAAGAACCAATAAATACTTGTTGCTTGACTGGACACTATTATATTCTATATTAAGAACAAACTAGGATTTTATGTTAATGATAATCATTTTGGGGGAATATATCCTATAGGTAAAATAAATGTAAAATTATATTGTTTGCTTTCGCTACATTTGATGATACCAAAGATGAATCTTTCTAAAAAGACCACCTTTTGAATTTTAAAAAGTGAATAAAAACGTGAGAGAAATTATTACTCAGCATATGGTTTTTCTCCAAAGTAGAAAAGCTTGTACAGGAATATTATCTAGAAGCTACTTAAAACTTTAAAAAGGGATGTTGAAAATGAAATCAGTTACAGAAATTTGCCTTTTTTGAAATGCTATCATTATTTAAATATGAACATAATGTGAAAGTAAATAAGTGTAAGTTGCCCTTTTCCCACAAGCCTTGTCTCTTTTGATTGGTTTTTGGGGGAGGCCTTTTTCCCAGAATAAATACGCATCTTAAGACTTTCAGCTCTCCACGTTAGCATATGAAGTGAGCACCCATATTAGCGGTCCAAATTCAAACATCTTTTCTGCCATCACTAATGACTGGAGCACAGAAAATCATGAGCAGAAATAGTCTCCAGGCATCTCCTACTAGTTACTGCCTAAATATTTTAAATGTAACATACATTTTTCTGATAGTAAAAGTAATAAATATTGTGAGACACTTAGAAAATGCAGAAAAGGATTAAACTTATTTTTAAATCATCTGTAATCCTACCATCTACATATAGCTATGTTAACATTTTGGGTGTGTGTGTGTGTGTGTGTGTGTGTGTGTGTGTGTATTCTTTAGAAACTCTAGTGTTTGTGTGTGTTTACAGACTTGTCATATCGTTGTGTATGTGGTTTTACAAACTGTTTTCTTTCCATTTAGTGTCAGAAACATTTTTGAAACATTCTTCTAAAACAGTTATAATAGATATCCTCTTATTTGAAATTTCTGTCAATTTTATAAGCAAAGAAATGATATGTTATTTTAATTTGCATTTATTTAATAACTGATGTTAAACAATTCTTATATGCTTGTTAGCATTTTCCTTTTGTGAATTATATGTTTATTTCTTGTGACATTTTCTAATGGAGTGTTTTTTTTTCTTTTTAATAAATAAAGGATACCTACCTTTTTTCTGGCCACATATGTTATAGATATTTTCCCATTTTAGCATTTGCAATTTAATATTGTTATGGATTTTTGTTTCAGTCTTGTTATGGTCTTTGCAAACGGTGATTTCAGAAATCTCCCTATTTCAAAGAGTTGATTTGGGCATGGCTGTTGGTGATTCAGTCAGATCCACACTAAAACGGTTTCAGAGACGAAAGTATGACCTCTCAACTCTAAACTCATGAACGGTGAAGACCTGGTGAACTCTAAGGCCTGAGCTCTGGGGCAGCCTCAAAGCTGGGGCAGGATTAAGCCAGCTCAGAGGCACTCAGCCTGCTGCATCTAACTAGGTCAGCCTGCAGTGGTTCCGTGACAGACTGTGGGACTATTTTTGTCGGTGTTTCTTCTGCCTATGAAAATTAGAATTGAGGAGAGCTACAGATGCTTCCCATATGGTTGCTATTAGTGAAATTATTACAGAGGATTTAATTTGAAAACAAAGTAGGTACATTCATATTATTTGGAGACGTAAAGGCCTGTGAAGGAGACCTCAGCTATCATACCAGCAGTGCTTCTGTTTCCGGGGCAGCTGCTGCCTCTTAGTATGGTGGCCTCTGTCCTGTTCTTGTTCTTCCAAGGAGAGAGCTTCTATTCTGGTGTTGGTCATGATTTTGCCTTCTTCATAATAAAGTACTTTATGAAGGATTCAGATCTAATTTTTTCCCTTTCCTTCCTTCTCCCTACAGATTCCGTGCCCCCCCCACCCGCCCCAGATAGATATCGTCTGGAATTCTGCATACTTTTGGTGATTTTCTCATTGACTTTTAGAGAACTGAGCTGATAGCTGCCCCAGTTTTTCCTACATCCAGGATTTAGAGAGAATTTTCATTTGCAGTCAGCTGTACTTGTTCTTAGAACGGCTTGTTTGGCTATGGCAGTGAGCATGCTGTGATGGTTTATCACTTTAATTGGTCCATTAGATGTACTTGATGTTTTACAAGGTTCTAGGAAGAGGAGAAAATGTTCATCCACAGCAGACTTGTGGAGCCTGCTAATGGAGTTTAACGTCTATTCTTGCCCTTTGTAAAAATGCATCATGGATTCGTATTGTAAAGAATAATAATAAGAAACTTCAGTAGGATTGATCAGTAAGTCATCAAGTTTAGTTATGTTCTATTAAGACAATCAGGTGACCTCTAAATTTGATTTCCCCTAAATTCCCGATCAATATGCTTGTCCCAGTACGTTTGACCTACAAAGAGAATTTACTGCTACAGGGTTTTCATTTTAAGAGAAATATCATGTTGAAACAATATTATTTGTGTGTCTTCTGAAGAGAATCCTTTAATATATATTTTAAACACTGTAATGACATTTGTAGAGTATAACCCAGACCTACTCCAGATTAACAAATATCGCACAAAAGAAGTCTTTGGTCAGGTAAATTTGGGAGACCCTTATTAAATTGCTTACTTACTAAGGGATTCCTCAAAACATTTGATATAATGATATGTGTTGTAATTCTGCAAAATAAGAGACACAATTCATTCCATTTTCCAAATGCATTTACCATCAGAACCCCACTTTGAGAAGCATCACTCAGGACACACTCTTTAGCCACAGTGTAAGCTTTTGTATAAGTGATTAAGAATATCATCATTATGATTAACAATTAAAGAATCATTTAACATAGTTAAACTTCTTTATTTCCCAGTATTTATAAGTATATAAATATCTCTCTTCAAGCATACATGTACGTAAAACATAACCTAATAGACTAAGAAAATGCCTCCTCAACCCAAATGCTTCCATGTGCAAGTTATTGGTAAAGAAAGCAGAGGAATTCAGTCTAAGATTTGATAATTTAGCTGGCAAAGAAATAAGTCCATATATACCAAATGACCATTTTGGGGAAGAGAAGGAAATGGGGAGAGAAAAGTGATATTCTTTCCTGCAATTACAAAAGGCTCTGGTAATCTTAACATGGTAAATTATGCTAGGATCCAACTAAAGTAGCTTTTACTCCCGAATTCAAAATCACGATATTTTACTTCTTAAGAGACTATTTAGTTAGCTTTTATCTTACTTTAGGGAAAAAAAGTATGAAAAACATTTCTGTTTGGCTTGTGTTTAACAACAGCTTTTAATTTGGTTTGAGCTGCTGAACTTGAAGTTTGTCTTGGTCCTGGGAGGGGAATGCTGATTTAGTAGAGCTGGATCTTTCAAGGTTTAGCTTGAGCTAAGAATACAAGTCAACTGACGCATGGTGTGGGGAAATTGCTCCCTGAAATTCCCCCAGCTCATCTCCTGATGCTCCAGATGCCAGATTCCATTTCCTTCTGCCACACAAAGCCAGCTAGTTTCACCCTTAAATTGCTCTTTGCTCAATTTTCGTATTTATTTTTGGCCAGTTTAACATTAAGCATATGAAAGTTTTTTTCCATCTGGTCAAATCAAATTGATTTTTTTCTTCAGAAAAAAAAAATTAAAAAGTTTAAAAATACCTTAAGGTGGGCCACTATGTAAAGGAATAGATTTTTGTATTTCCTCTACATTTTATAGCAAGACAGTTGTAATTTGAATGGAGAAGAAAATAGGTAAGATGCTTGCTTTTCCTTTACATCTTATACTTTAATTTGGAGAAAATGTCATAGCATATTTTTAGAAAACTTTTATGTTTGTGTGTTTTACATTCAGTTTTTCCCAATTTTAATTAATGGTCCTATGAGTAAAGGAGTCAAAAGTTAGATTAATTTTTTTAAAATATCAATAACAAATAGGGATTTAGTGGCCATGGTTTAAAAAAAATTTTTTTTTCTCACATAGCATCAGATCTATAGAAAAGCTGAAAAGTTGCAAAAATAGTTGCAACTAAGAATTTCCATGTGCCCTTAACCCCAATTCCCCAAATGTTAACATTTTGGAAGATTTATTTTTAATTCTTTCTCTCCCCTTCTTAAAAACAAGCACTATCTTTTATATAACCATATTACATTTATCAAAATTAACACTATCAGTGATAATGTTATCTAAACTACAGACCTTATTCAGATTTCACCATTTATTCCAGTGATGTCCTTTGTAGCAAAAGAAAATTCAAGATTGGGCATTGTGTTTAGTTACCATGTCTCTTTACTCTTTAACACTTCTCTGAGCCTTTCTTTGTAGTTCATGATACTGACAGTTTTTAAGCATTTAGGCCAGTTATTTTTGCAGGATGTTCTTAAATTGGGTTTGCCTGATGTTTCCTTATGATTGGATTTAGGTTATATACTTCCAGTAAGAATGCCACAGGAGTGATATTTTGTCTTCAGTGTATCATATCAGGAGTCACATGTTGTTTGGTCCCATTCCTGGTGATACTATCCTCCATCACTCTGTTAAGGTGCTGTCTGCCAGGTTTCTCCACTATGAAGTTACTCATCTTGTTTTGTAATTAATAAGTGTCTTGTGGGGAGATACTTTGAGGCTATGTAAATATTCTGTTCTTCCTCATATATTCACTTATTAGTTTTAGCATCAGTGATTCTTGCCTGAATCAATCAGTCTTATGTTGGTTGCCAAAGAGTGATTTTCTAATTCATCATCCCCTCTACATTTATTAGTTAGCTTTCTACTGTAAGGAAGAACTTTTCCTTTCTCTTGTTTATATTAGTGTGGACTCAGGGATATTTATTTTACTCTGTAGATTATAATGCTTTTCTGTATTTATTTTGATGCTCTAACTGTCCCAGATTTGGACAGTGAGATCTCTTTGAGGCTGGCCCCTGTGTCCTTTATGCATCTCCATTATTTTTTGAGCACATCCTTACTTTCTGGCACAAGGCGTTACAGACTCATCTTGTACTTTCCTTGACTCAGCCTTGGAATCAGCCATTTCTTCAGGAGCCCTGGTTCCTCAGAGTGGAAAGTAATACTTTATAATCCAAGATCTGGGTGCTAGCTGTGCTCATGGCTACAGAAGTACCATTGCCACTAGGCTGTCAGTAGGGCGAGCTCTGTGAAATAGATATATACACACACACCCCTAAGAAATATATGCACACACTCAGTGGCCTTTGTTTTTTGTTTTCTTGTTTGTTTTTTTTTTACTTATTTATTTAAGTGCCCTTTGTTTTTAATGTAACTGTTCCTTTTCTCTGCTGCACCATGGAAATAACACTGGATTAGTAGTAGTAGATCAGGAATTGTAGATTCTGGCTCTGCTCATCCGTTCACTAGTCTTAAAAACTTGGGCAAATCTTTTATGTCCTCTACTTCAGCTTTTTCCATGTTAAAAATTAGGAAATAAATGAAAGGGTGATTTTTAAAGAAACTTCCATTTTTAAAATTCTGTGATTCTATGAATTTAAGATTTTATAGATATAATATTTTCATGAAGTTTTCAGGGAATCAGAAGAGTACCTTAAGCCACAAAATCATTAGAATTTAGATCTAGAAGCTACTTTAGAAATGATGTCTTTCAAAGTCCTCATTTTACAGTGAGATAACCTGGAACATCTACAATGGTAGAACTGTTATAGATCTGCACTATCTAATATGCCAGCTCCTGGTCACATGAGGCTAGTGAGCACTTAACCTGTAGCTAATGTGACTGAGGAACTGGATTTAATTTTAATTTAAGTAATTGCACGTGGCCGGTGGCTACTATATTGGACAGTGCAGCTCTAGAGAGTAATGACTTCATGTCACTTAGGTGCTAGTGACAGAAGCAAAGTAGGATCTTTTGATAGTGTGTACCAGATTAAATTAACTAAACCAGCTTTATCATATACCTTTTATAGTAATTATAATTTTTTTATACCAAAACCTCTGACTCATTAATTTTGTATCAGATTACTTAAATCCCAGAGCTTCAACATGATGATCTATAGCAGTATATTTATTATTATATTTAAAAGAATATTTAAAGACCAGCAACAAATCAAAGTTGACCTGTTTTCAGTAGTTAATAGTAACTTATAGTAATAGCTATAATTTGAGCACTTACTATTTTCAACAGAAATGCTTTGTTAGATCTAAAATGTACTGGCAGTATTTATATTAAATTGTTATTAGTACTTTCTCCAAAAATGCTAATCCCCTTGTAGGTTCAATTATATCACTTATGCTTACAACCTTTTATAAATACTATACCAAAATTTATTTTTGTTTGTTTTTAACGAGAATATGCAGCACAGTTAGGTAGTAATTCTCACACAGGTACTTGTCAGATAACAAATGAACAAGTGAATGTATTGCTACTATCTGAGGATACAGTGGAAAAGGCTGTCTTTGGTGAAATATATCACTTAAAAATTCAAAAACATTTTAAAATGTCCCTAACCAAAGATTCAGCAATTCTATTCTAGAAGTTATTCTTCAGACATTGTTAAGCTTTGTGAAACTCTATAGGCAGCCTTGTTTATAACATTGAGAAAACATAGTCGACCTGGAAAGATGTCCAGAGTATAAAATAGATTCCAAGACAGAGTTACATGAAAAGCTCATTTTTTGGTTTTTTACATATATGTAAAATAAAATAAAAATCTGCAAGAACATATAACTAAAAAGTTAACAGTGGTAATGTCTGAATTTTGACATTGCAGCTTATCTTAAATATTTTGTACTTATTTATTTTTTCTATTTTCTACACTTAATGTTTATCATTTAATTTATAATCTTTTGAAATATACACCCCAATAGCACTGAAAATTGACCCATATACTAGAAGCTAGGTCATTGCAATTTAGTGTGTTTCTTGAGCTTCAGCTATACCCAGAGAGCCTTTCAGGGGGTAGATGGATGAGTCTGATATCTCTGCTCCAATGGTAATGCTGTTAGAGAAGTATAACTGATGTGTTTGTGGCTTAGGAAGGAGGCGAGCACTTTTGTTTGGGAGAATCAAGATAGACTTCATGGAGGATGAGGGCATTTGCCTTGCTTGTTGAAGTATTTGGAGGATTTGACAGAGATGACTGAAGAGACATTCCACATGGGAAGAAGAGTGGGAAGGAAAGAAAGAAGGAAAGAGAAAGGAAAGGAAATCGTGAGGCATGTTAAAGGAATAGCAAATGCATCCATTCTGTAAAAACTCGGGATATCTGGGAGAGTGGTGGGAAAAAAATTCTCAAAGTCGGTGGAAACACATCGCAGTGCTTTAATTTGGCAGGTAACTGGGAGACATGATAGGTGTTTGAGCAGGGGAATGACGAGCTCCTGGAGCTGGTTTTTAAGGTGACTAATCAGACAGATCACAGGAATTAAAGGTGAGAGACTGACAGTGGTAAGACCAGCTTGGAGCCTGAAGGTGGAAACAAAGTGGTGATGCTGGTTTGAGCCTAGGCTGTCTGCCCAATATGTCAAGTAGGCTGCTAAACCCTATTCTGTTTAATGGGAGAAAACCCTACAAAACTTGAATGCTCTTGTTTCCTAGTGATTTGCCACAGTGCCATAAATCTCTTATAGTCTGGTCATGCATGTAAATTAGGTTATAAGATAAGAATTTGTACTTTGGATATATCACACTTGACGTTTTTACTTCCCTCCATTCCCTAACTTCATTATGGCATTCATTACTCCTGAGGACCGTGTAATGTCTGGGGGTAGTAGCTGGGAGAGAAGAGTGAGTGCTCATAGCCTGGAATATACAGTCGTCCTTCAGTATCTGCAGGGGCTTGGTTCCAGGACACCACCACCCCCCCACTTCAGGGATACCAAAATCCACAGATACACAATTTTCTAATGTAAAATGGCGTAATATTTGCATAACCTAGCACATTCTCTGTATACTTTAAATCATCTTTGATTATTTCTAATGCCTAATACAATGTAAATGCTAAGTGAATAGTTGTAAATACAATGCACAATGTGTGGCAAATTCAAGTTTTGCTTTTTGGAACTTTCTGGACTTTTTTTTTTTTTGGGAATATTTTCTATGTGTGGTTGGTTGAGTCCGCAGATATAGAACCTGCAGATGGGGAAGGCCGACTCTACAAGAAAAGGAAAAGGAACCATCAAATTGTGTTTTTTAAAGTCAAAGTTGTAAGTGTTTTACAAGAGTTCCTTACATATATGGATATATATTTTAGTTCCCTGCAATAAAACCTTAGGCATGTTAAAGATTACACTGGTTTGGGTTGAGGAAATTAACAAACGTCCCTTTTGAAACTAGGTCAAGTTCCTTATTTTAATTTCTGATCTAACTCAGGACTCCAGCTGTCAGGCTACCCCATTAATCCTCCCTGTCAGTGAAATCCCCTCTGAAATACATTGTAATTAACTTGCAGGAATCGGACAGCAAAAGATGGAAAGTTCAGATGATATTTGTTTACAAATTTCCCACATGGAAGTGGGCATTTAAACCTTTGAGAAGTCATAAAAAATGCTTAGAAAAATTTGGCAGAGATTTTTTTCCACTGAAAAAAAGCAATTGACCCTTTTTAGCAGTTTCAGCCCCAATAGTCCAGACTTGACAACTTGATTTTGTTGAAATGTTTAGTGAGAACTGTTGCTTCAAGCATAGCAATTTTTAATAACTTCATTATAATTATTCCTAAACTAGTGTGCCTCACAAGTGCCACAGGAAAACTGGTTATAGCTGGTGACATGCCTACAGTGGGGTAGGAAGAGGATTGAGCAGGTTTGATTACAGTGAAGGGAAAAGATTTAGAAGGGAAAAGATTTCAAGGTAAACAAAAATATCTCTTGTTCATTTGGTAAGTATAGTTTTGGCCATTTCTGTGAAGTGTTGACATGAAGGAAAATTGTTTCTGCAATTTGAGGTCATGGAAGATTCCAGGGTAATATAAATGTGGATTTTGAGAAACAGACAAGCATGTTATAACTTACTCCCCTAAAGAAAACATTCATGTGTGGAGTACATTTTTAACTGAATTGAGTGCATTTTCATAAATAACCAGCCCTTGTAGCTTTTGTCACTGTCCAAGGTACTATAAAATGGGGGGCTGAATCTTCTGATCTTCTGCTGAAAAGCAGAATCTTCCTTTTTCAGCATCTTAGAAGATTTTTTTTTTTTTTTTTTTTTTTTATTTATGGCTGTGTTGGGTCTTCATTTCTGTGCGAGGGCTTTCTCTAGTTGTGGCAAGCGGGGTCCACTCTTCATCGCGGAGCGCGGGCCTCTCACTGTCGCGGCCTCTCTTGTTGCGGAGCACAGGCTCCAGACGCGCAGGCTCAGTAATTGTGGCTCACAGGCCCAGCCGCTCTGCGGCATGTGGGATCTTCCCAGACCAGGGCTCGAACCCACGTCCCCTGCATTGGCAGGCAGACTCTCAACCACTGCGCCACCAGGGAAGCCCTCCTTTTCCAGCATCTTAAAGATTGTGGCCTCTGGGGACAATCTAAAGGCAAAAGAGAATGGACCAAGATACCTATTGGGAAGGAAAGGAAACAGTGCTAGTTGCTTTATAAAGGTTGAAATTAACAAATATTCTCCTAAAGCTACACCTACTACTTTTTGAACCCAGAGGAAAAGGAAAGACCAAGAACTAAGATAAAGAGGGGTCCTGGACAAAATGGTAGGCTGCAGTATTCCTAGATTGACACTGGGGTTAGAAGCAGTTCTGATGTTTTCAAGTTAAGACCTGCCATGATCAAAACCAATTTGCAGAAGATAATAAGCTGATGAACTGAATCTTTTAATGAATTATGTATAACAAATCTTTGTGACTTTTAGCTTTTACAAATTTCAGCAGAAAGCATAAGTTCCTTTATAAAATGAATCTGCTTTTACTTTTCAATAACTAAATATGAAACATAAATGAAATCTATTTCTCAGCATTTGCCCCTTAACATAGCAATACTCATGGTCCCAGTGTTTTATATTAAACGCTAAATTCTACAAAATACCAAGAGTTTAAACTGCACCGTTTTGATAACTGTGGTAATCAAATCCAGTATATGTGATTCTTTTTCTGTAAAAATTAAAGTCTGCAGGTAAACATTTTAAATTCTTATAAATAATGAGAATACACTATAAGAGCAATATCTTTTTAGTCCAAGGGCTTAGCCTATCCATGTTCTTTCAGTTATTTGGTAGAACTAGATCTTCATGCATATATTTATATGTTCATTTTTACATGCACACAGATATACACACACCTCCCCCCGTAAGGAGTGCAAAACAAAGCTGATCACACAATTCTCTGTGGAATAAAGCTTTGTTAAAAAAAAAAAAAGTGGAAACGTTACCAGCTATCTCATCATCTCATAAAACTCCTGCTGCAGCTTAAAAGGTCCTGTTTTATAAGAACTGGTTTCTCTATTAGTAGCCAAAAGTTAAAAGAGAAAAATAGGAAAGAAAAAAGAACAAGGAAGAAACAGAGTGGCAAATGAGCAGATCTGATAAGAGAAAACGCTAATGGATAAGAGCTGCCTTGTCAAGATGAGGGCCTCTGCAGTTTCCATGTTCATAGTGGGACTCAGAATGGAGTAAAGAGCTGATGAATCATCATCTCAGCCACAGAGCAGTTTTAGGAGGCCTGCGAGCAAAGCAGTCAGTGAGCAGGTAATGAATGAGCGCACAAAAGGGGAGAAGGTGGATTCCTCAGAGTTCTACAAGTGCTCTGTCAAGTTTGTAATTCACCAGCTCCCATTAAAAAATATTTATATTTCATATTTGTTAAGGATGATATAATTTAGGTTTAATAAATTCATTTCCCCTTAATTTCTCAGGATTTATGTATGTATTTTTAAAACTTACTATGGGGCTTCCCTGGTGGCGCAGTGGTTGAGAATCTGCCTGCTAATGCAGGGGACGTGGGTTCGAGCCCTGGTCTGGGAAGATCCCACATGCTGCGGAGCAACTAGGCCCGTGAGCCACAACTACTGAGCCTGCGCGTCTGGAGCCTGTGCTCCACAACAAGAGAGGCCGCGATAGTGAGAAGCCCGCGCACCGCGATGAAGAGTGGCCCCCACTCACCGCAACTAGAGAAAGCCCTCGCACAGAAACGAAGACCCAACACAGCCAAAGATAAATTAATTAATTAATTAAAATTAAAATATATATATATATAGCAGAGCTTTAAAAAAAAAAGCTTACTGTGTTTTCAAAGTGATTTCCATTCCCGGAAGTCTGAATAACCCATCAGTTCAGCCTTCATCCACCTGCCAGAATTCTGCATTGAAAGTTTTGCTGGATATTGAAAATGAAACCAAAAATTGGACTGATAAGCAGAGGCCTTAATCTTGAGAAAGTAACAACAGTGATGCCTGTAGTTAGAAATGTGCCTCTTTCTAAGACCCTTACTGTGCAGCTACAGTTTCAGATGACACATCATTGACGGTACTCACCGCTCCATGCACTGGGACATAGAAATCTCCTTGAGCCACTTGTCACATAACAAAACCCTCTATTCTCTTTCCTCTCTTGTTAGCATTCAGCTGTTTTTCTGGATGAATGCACCACCGTTCAGTTACACACTGTTGTTCCTAAGGGGTGAGTGGGGCACTGTCTCCACCGTGTCATCTCCTGTCTCTCCCCGCCTGTCTTCTCTCCTTGTGGTACCAGTCGTTTTCCATCAGCAGGCGACACTGGCCTGACGCTTCCTGGGTGCTCAGAAGTGAGAAGTCACCTAGTTGGAGGGCAGATGCTGCAGTAGAGCATAGCGTGGGGATTGAGAGTCTGCCACTTACTAGCTTCCCCAAGTTACTCTACTCTGTATATCTATCTGAGTTTCCTCATCGGTAAAATTAGCATAATAGGGTGGTTTGTGAGGTCAGACCAGTTCCTACGTGGATAGGTCATTAGAGTAATGTCTGACATAACAGGCAGTCAACAAGTTTAAGCTGTTATTTCCTATGGCAGTCTGTACTTGAGAAGGCAGATTTTTTTTCCCACTAGCCCTTCTCTTTCGTATCTATAACCCTCAGATATGCACCCATCTGATCACAGCGTGGAGGGGTCCACAGCAGGAGAGGCAGCGTGGAGACTTGCTGAGGAGTGGGTGGCAGGTAGAGAGAGAAGTCTTGTGGGAGTTAGCCAGATGAAGGGAGGAGAGTAATCTTCAAGGAGTAGTGGCAGCATGTACACGACTGACGGGAAGAGGGGAGCTGAGTGCAGCAGAACGCAGCCGAATGCTGTCCTCTGTAAGGCCAGAGAGGAGAATGCGAAGCAGACAGGCAGCAGGTACTACGGAGGTGAGGTGAGAGAAGCAACTGTGAGACCATGAAGAGCCAAGAAAACGTAGGCATTCAAAGCAGTTACATGATCAGATTTGTGTTCTAGAAACATCATAGCTGTGTTGGTGACTGGGTCTTGGAGGTCAGGATTTGGACGGCCACAGAACAGTTAGGAGATTCTCATAACGCCCCCCTGTCCCCTCAAAACTGGGTGCCTCTAATCTTCAGTGAGCTGCAAGATAGATAACTGAGCTAGTTACATTTGAGTCTGAAGTAAGAATATAAAGATTCCGAGGGAGGGAATGAAAGGATTTTTTAAAATTTGCTAATAGAAGTTATTTTTTGTTTGATAAATTCATGGTTCCTATCTTTGTTCTGTTTAAATGAGCTGTGAGATAATTCAGAGTATCGGTTCTAACACTTATGGAGCCCTACTGAATATACAGGTGTGGAATTGTGGGAATAGGTTGATATTTTAATAACATGCCTCAAAAATTCCTGAAATTAATAGCCAACATATTTCTTTGGCTAGCACTTATCCTGTGTCGTGCATTTCATTGCTTTAATTGGGCAGAACTGGAGAATTCTTCTACTTCTTCAGACATTTAGGCAATACTTGAGTATTAATCATATCCCAGCCATTGTACCAAACGTGAGCACAGAGAAATATGTAGGCATGTTTATGACCTCCAGTCCCAGCATTGTGAACCTTGACCTCCGTTTCCCGTAGAGTCAGTTCCGTGTCCCTCTTTGCGGCAATAAGGTCTCTGGGGAAGAAAAACAACAACAAAACAAAAACAAACAACAAAACAGAACGACAGAGCGATCGGAAGCACTTTAAGTCTGTTTCCCCCACCTCGGGACGAGGCCCCGCTATCCAGCCTCCCTGCCACACAAGCCCTGCTTGAAGGGCAAGCAAGAGGAGAAGGATTTGGAGCCACTAGAGCTGAAATTTTTTTTTAACCCAGAAGTAATTTTGCCCCACCCCCACCCCAATTGTCTTTGGCGATGTCCAAAGACACTTTCTTAATGGTCTCAACTGTAGGGAGGGGAGTATGTGTAGGCAGTGCTATTAGAGACAGCAGGTGGGGGCTAGGGGTGCTGCTGAACTTCCTACAATGCACGGGAAAGCCCCATCCCCTCCCCTGTCACCCACAACAAAGAATTATCCCGGCTCAAGGTCAGTAGAACCGAGGCTGAGAACCCCTGCACTAGAGATACTGTCTGTATTTATACAGGCTGCTTTTGAAAATGTAAGCAACTGATGGGTGGGAATGATGGTACTTAGGCAGCTGTGATGCTCGGCCTCTGGAGGTGCTGGGATGGTGCTGGCTGCAGCTGGCATTCCACTGGCTCCACTAAGCAGTCTTTAGTTCCAAGGGCATTAAAAAAGGTTAATTCCCAAGTCTAGGGGGTGCTTGAATTCTTTTTTTTTTTTTTAACATCTTTATTGGAGTATAATTTTTTTACAGTGATGTGTTTTTGCTTTATAACAAAGTGAATCAGCTATATGTATACATATATTCCCATATCTCCTCCCTCTTGCGTCTCCCTCCCTCCCACCCTCCCTATCCCACCCCTCTAGGTGGTCACAAAGCATCGAGCTGATCTCGCTGTGCTATGCGGCTGCTTCCCACTAGCTATCTATTTTACATTTGGTAGTGTATATATGTCCATGCCACTCTCTCACTTTGTCCCAGCTTACCCTTCCCCCTCCCCGTATCCTCAAGTCCATTCCCTAGTAGGTCTGTGTCTTTATTCCCGTCTTGCCCCTAGGTTCTTCATGACCTTTTTTTTTTTTTTTTTTAGATTCCATATGTATATGTGTTGTGCTTGAATTCTTACATCTTAGAAATCCCATGCATCCAGTCTCTTTACTGGGTCAAGTCCTACTACTCAGAGAGGCTTGAAATGACTTATTTTCTTCTAAACAGTGTATTTCCTTTCCAGATTGGGCCCACTGATCACCCAAACTCATTAAATTCATTGGTTTTAAGCAAAGTATTCTGGCTCCCATGTCACATTTTAAAATTCTCTAAAGGCACAGTGAGGACTGGATCCTTTGTCCTCAGTTTCCCCTCTGTGCTCCTAGACAAAAAGTCCTTTTAAAGACATGCCTAAGGGCTTCCCTGGTGGCGCAGTGGTTGAGAATCTGCCTGCCAATGCAGGGGACACGGGTTCGAGCCCTGGTCTGGGAAGATCCCGCATGCCGCGGAGCGACCGGGCCCGTGAGCCACAACTACTGAGCCTGCACGTCTGGAGCCTGTGCTCCGCAACAAGAGAGGCCGCGATACTGAGAGGCCCGCGCACCGCGATGAAGAGTAGCCCCCGCTTGCCGCAACTAGAGAAAGCCCTAGCACAGAAACGAAGACCCAACATAGCAACCAATCAATCAATTAAATAAATAAATCTTTAAAAAAAAAAAAAAAAAAAAAAAATTTAAAAAAAAAAAAAAAAAAAAAAAAAAAAAGACATGCCTAAGGTAGAATGGTGATAGAAATGTTGAATTCAAAATTTATAATGCAATTCATCACTGGCTAAAAGAAAAAAATTCTGAGGATCTATATTTAATTTATCCAGAAATAATCTCTAAAACTTTAGTGTTTATATTTATTCTTCCTCTTCTCTCTGGAGACCTTCAGAATTTTTCAAAGCTTGCTAAAGCAAGTCAATCTTTTGGACCCTCTGAAGGGCAGCAAAACTTCATTTCATGTGGTTTCTCAGCGGCTCCATGAATGTTCTCAGTGAAGGGAGTGAAAGCACAGAGGTCTCTCTGCTTGACTGATTCTAAACGACGGCCTCTTTCACATGCATTTGGTATGGGAACAAAATGAGCCATAATCTTCAGGGTTTTAAATGCCATTGTTAATACATCAGGAAACCAAAAGGCCGAAGAATCTGGAAAAACAGTAAATAACATTTAGATGATCTTGGTAAACAGTTGTTCTAATGTGTTTAATGCATATCCTGTTTGGGGCCCCAGCTGAGTTTGAATCCCTGAGGTTGAACTGGTGTTTAACAACCATTTCTTAACCAGGAAAGGCCTCCGCTACTCCCAGCCCACACCCATTCGAGCTTCACTGGCTCTTTTGAACAGAAGCCTTTCTCAGTTTTTACTTGGTTCAGTGAACAAGGTTACTGTTTAGAAACAGTGGCTGTAGAGTCGTATGTCTCCTCACTCTTTTGCCTTCCTCCTGCGTGTACCTTGAGCCGTGTGAGAGATGATACTTGGGATGATTAAACGGCCTCTTCACTGATGGCTTGGTCTTTGCCCGGCTGAGGAACTCGAATCTGGAAGATAGAATATGTTGCAGCATATTCAAGAAAGAAGAATTTTAGGATGGAAGACACTAAGCTGGCCTGTAAGTTCTTGGGATCAAAATGTGTTTTGAAACTCTTAATAAGGCAAGGCAGGAGTCAGGCAATCTTTAAACCAGTTTTGACAAATTAACACTTAACAGGGTGAAAGTACAGAGTAGGAAATCTTTTAATAAATCCTTTTGTTTTGGGGGGAGGGACTTGGTTTTAATGTTCTAAGAAAAAGAAGTGGAATTTTAATTAAATGAAACAATCTTTGTTGTGATCTATAGATGATGGATTTATACTTCATTGTCCTGCAGCCATGTGATAGCTTCCATGAAAATTCAAGGCAAACCATATTATTCTCCATCTTCCGTGTTCCCACTTTTTTTCTTTTGGCAAAAAAACAATGTGCAAACCCTGAAACAACTTCTAGGGTCTCCTTGAGTGCTGGATGTAGCAGTAGCAGGCTTTACACACAATTGCGCCGCTGTCCAAAGAACATTTTAGCACATAATTTATTGATGATTTCTTATTGCTCTTAATATTTGTATCTGGATCAGATCATGAAAATTTTGAGAAATGATTGCTTTTCTATTTTCGAGGGGTGTATTTGAGGAGTAGCTAGGGTTTTTTGCTGATTTAAAAAAGGTCATACCTCGCTTGCCTACCTCTTTGGTTTTTATTTAGGTTTTTTTTTTTTTAATCAGAAACATTGCCTGCATTTTCCTCTCATATCTTTCCTTACCAGAATGCTTTTATTCACATGGCATGTAAATAAGTAACTCACATATACACTTTACAGAAAAAACTATAGTCATCAGAATCTTATGCCCTACAGTTTGGAGAGGTATTTTTATCACTGTATTTTCTTCTCTAGAATTTTCTTTATATACTAGATGCTTTATCAGGTTTAATTTTTAAGAGTAATAAAATGCTTTATTCACTAAATTATTTGCCCTTTTAAAATATTATCTATCTTCATTTTCATAAATAATATTTGCAAACTTTATAATAAAAATACATCTAGGAAAGAAATGTGAGTTATACGTAGTTTCAGTAACCATTAGGGAGATAGATTATGGTATAAATAAGTGGTTTGCTTTTGGTGTTTTATGATGATAAAATATGGAGTTAAAGTGGCATATTGGGAATATCTTTGGAGTTGGAGCCAAGTCTGCCTTTTAGCTCTGACACTAGTTCTGTGACCTCAAACAAGTTATTTATGCTCTATTAGTATGTCAGTATCATCATTGTACAATGGGAATAAATCTCTAATTTTCAGGGCTGTATATATACTAAAGAAGAGGCAAAATGCCTCCCCTAATGCTTGGTTTCCCAGAAAAAAAATTGGTGTTACTATTATATGTATTTGTTCAGTTAACTCACTTTTATCAGTAAATTCATTTTGCACTTAATGAGTCAAAATAGACATATGTTTCTGGGTAGAAAGCATATTTACATATAGTATTCAAATATTAGGATAAGACGGTTGATGCATAATAAGCATTGGGTTTCATAATGAATTATTTAAATGTGATAAATAAGATTGCTTGAAAAAGGGAATTCCCTGGCGGTCCAGTGGTTAGGATCCCACTCGTTCACTGCTGAGGTGAGGGTTCAATTCCTGGTTAGGGAACTAAAATCCCATAAGCCACGCAACGCAGCCAAATTAAAAAAATTTTTTTTTGCTTGAATCAAATGAAATACAGGTTGCTTAGTAAGAAAATTGGATAAATAGCCAATAGATAAAATTTATATTGAGGGGGAAATTTTTTTAATCCAGAAAATTGGTCAAAAAATCTTAGATAAGTGGTTTAAAAATACTAAATTATTCTTAGATGCTGGATTTTGGTCTCTTCCAATTTCCATCTTTTAATCTGATATTGAGTAGAGCTTAGAAAAGTAGAAAACATCGTAGCTTCATGTTTCCAGAAACTAAAATTTCAGTGTAAAAACCTTAAACTCCATTTGGGGTGGAGGTGGAGGGAACTGTGCTCTATACACTCCCCACGGCACCCCTGGCTCATTAACGAAGGTCCATCCCGCTGTGGGAGCAGAACCTGTTTCCACCGTCAGGCTGCTCTGGAATAACTATAATAAAGTGTAAGAATGACACCCCACTCCCACCCTAACAAAGACTGCTTTCTGTTGTTATTGGCCTGTTCTCACCTTAGTACTTAGCACCAGCTGATGCCATAATGTTTATTGTGCTCTCCCACACTAGAATGTTTGCTCCATGGGGCCAGGGGGTTTTGGCTCTTTTGTTCACTACTGTATCCCAAGCACCGATTACAGTGCCTGGCAACCATAGGCGCCTAATCAATTTATCAAATTAATGGATCGATCCCCAGTCTTCAATAGGGCAACGAAGTAGAGAAGGCCACGCCTACTCTCATTATAAAACACACAAAATAACGAAAACAAAAATACAGTTTTCCAATAAAGATGTTAAAAAAAAAATACAGTTTTATATAAAATGGAGTGTCACTACACTAGAACATGCTGATTTATTCTGTGGTTGACACAGCACTAGTGCTTTGTTCCAACTTTTGGAAGAAAAGAAAGTTAGCAAGAAATGTTACTATCTCCTGTTACAGATGGTTAACCATGTGTCAAGAACAGAAAACCAAAAAGTTTACCTCCTTCATGAAAAATAGGTAAATTAAGGACTCTAGAAAAATAACTCTGTGATAAAATGCCAAGTCACAGGCCAAATAAGCTCGGTCCTCCCCTGAGCCTGGGCGAGGTCAGCCCTCTGCTTGGGAGGGCTAGCCCCTCCCACACACTCAGGAAGGTTCATGCTGCCCGGCAAACCCAGGCTCCTTTACCAGGAATTCTACGTAGGTGTCGTTTTCAGAAGCCAAAAAGCTTGTTAAACAAGGCTTTCACAAAACACTAGCCATTCTCAAAGTAACACTGAATCTATACCTCTATCGAGAAGACAAATTGCTGCACTTTAGAATCAAAAGACCAGGTTTTCAAACTCAGCTCGAAGGCTGTCTGTATGACCACGGGCAAAATCCCATTTGCCCTCTCTGAGCCTCAGTCCCCTCCCCTGTAAAACAGCAACAGTGACACCTGCCATAATCAAGTTAAGATGGTCAAGTGAGTTTATACACAAGAAAGTGATTTATAATCCATTAAGCAAATTACACAGTGTTACTTGAATACATATTAAAACACCGTGCAAGTTCTTTCCTTAAATGAGAATTTAAATGCTTTATGACTTTATATAAATTCTATTATCTGTCAAAATATCACTAATTGGGGGGGGGGGCAAGCCCCACTAAAACAGTAAAAAAAAGACTAAGGTACAATTTTTAATGCCATATTTGAAAAAAAATCTGGAAAACACTGTAGCATAGTGGCTAAGATACTAGCTTTTAAAGTCAAATTGATGTGGATTTTATTCATGATTTAGCCATTTATGTTAGACAGGTTTCTTAACTTTAACAGCCTTGTCTCTGTACAGTGGGGAGAGTATTACCTAAATGCAGGCTTACTGTGAGGAATAGATTGAATGAGACAAAATGCTTAAAGCATCTAGTACAGTTTAGAACATAATAGATATTCAGTAAATGGCAATTGTGTTTGTGGTTATTTCAATTCTTTATAAATATCATTGGGTATATGATTTTCCTTTTAAATGATATGGTACCAAACTTTTAAAATATATTAGCCACTATTACTCTGTATAAAAATCTGCTAGAAATTTCCCCAGAGAAAATGATTCTCCGATTTTTTCAGAGCTCTTACTTTTCTGAGCCTGATGATTATTTCGATTAGGTGGTCTTTGAAGCAAGCATCAATACAACTAAAGCTTTCAAATACCATTTACTCACCTAACCCTCCGGAGATCTCAAAGTACGTTAGCTTGAATAGAGTTTAACTTCTTGTCCATAACAGGACACACACATATTCATAAAGAAAGAGCAGGGGCAGGGACATATCAAAGACAGAAGTTTAAAATTCTCTTTCTAGGAAATGTGTGTTGCTAGTGAATCAACAAGAAGAGCCTCAAGGTAGCAACACATATTGTCACACAGCCTAGAGATGTTTAAGTTCCAAGATTCATTACTCATAGTCTAAGATGTAAATCATATATTGAAAGCCACCAGTCCTTTCTCAGAGCACTTCACTGAGACATTGAAGTAAATGTCCTCTGAACTGACATTTTAGTACTGGATTGCAATCATCCGGTTATGGTGTTGACAATATAATTTATTTTTCTTATCAGAACCTCCAGGTGACGTGAATAAATAAATTTCAGTTGAACCATAGACCAACTTTAAAACTTAGGTTAAAATTTTAATACACGAGAATCATTCTCCATTAGAAGGTACTTTTCTATAAGACCTCTTTGAAAAGATAATGCTATAATCCATTTCTGGATCATAATATGGTTACATAAATGTATCCTTAACGTCTTATCACAGACAGAATAAAATAACATTACCTGAATAGCAAGTAACATGTGATGAAGGACCAAGAAGGTAAAAGTTAATATTTAAGCTTTCCACTTACTTGATTTAATATTAACCGTGCATAGTTTTTATGTTTTTCTGTAACACAAGTTATAAAGTCCTGAGTCAAAGATTAACATTCTTATATAACATTTTATTAAGAATTCTTGCTTTGAATATTTGAATTTTGTACTTCTGATAATCAAAATAATTGTAGTATATAAACGTTTAAGTGTGATGTTTTATAATTCAGTGCTATCAACACTAGCCAACAGTCACAATCAAGTTAAATAAGACAAGTGTGTCATTCAGGGATTTTAGTTGGATTCAGGATATACCATTTTAACAAAGGAAAGGGGGTTTGGGCTTCAAGAGATGATAAATTGTGGGGAAGTGGCTAGAAAATAGAGCAAATGGAAGATAAGGGTTAATGTAGTAAGGTTTGTTTATGCAAACTCATCTCTGTCTCTGGAGATGAGTTGCTCCCCTCTGATAGTTGCTTTTTTTCTTTGATATAGGGGGTGGGGGGACACCATCACAAGGGAAATTTATGCCCTGCTTTTAGGTGGATGGGAGGGGTGTGTGTGCAGAGAATTCTTTCTGCACCTGTTGATTCTCAATTGCCTTCAGCTGAAAATCATGCCAAAGTGGCATCTTTTGGAGTGGTGCATGCTGATGCCCTTTGTGGTACTCTAATGGACATCTTTAGATGTAAGGCTTTTTCCAATATTTTAGATTATTTCCTTAAGATAGAGTCTCAGAAGTAGAATTGGGGAGTCAATAGTTTTAAACCTTTTAATGACAGTAGATTCATATTACTCAATTCCTTTCTTAGAATTGCACCAATATACTGCAACTCTAATACTGCCCCTTTCTGCTCCACATATTTTCAGGGTTTTCAGTGCTACATTTGGAAGCACATGTCTAGTATTCCTCTTCAGGGTCCACACTAGATGAAAAATGAGGAATATCCGACCAAGGATCCAGAAAGGGATAGTTCTAACCATCAGTGAAGCTGGTTCCAATATTCATGACTATGTGCTGTGTTTGTAAGGGGGTAGCATAAACTGAAGCAGATGCTTGTCTCCAGGTATTCCCTTCTACCAGCTGAATTTAACATCTCAAATAATCACAAGGAGACCTTTTTGGATGAGGGGTAATTGAAGATATCTTTATTGCAAATAGATCATTTGGATGAGGGGTAATTGAAGATATCTTTATTGCAAATAGATCATTTGGATGTGGTTAAATCTTCATGAACTATTCAGCCCTAAATCCAAATTAGCATTTGATTCAATGCAACTGAAACCAAGCAGGACCCTATGGGAACCTTCCTGGGGACAGATACTCTCACCCCTGTGTCCCCCACCTCTTATTTGTAGAAAAGCTTTAGCCTCCTAGGCCTTCCCTCCCTGAGTTCCAAAGAGCAAATTTAATTAGAAAAGTGAAAAAAATGAAGGAACAAAGGAAAGCAATCAAGTTAAGACAAAATAATAATATTTTAGCCATAAAATAAAATCAAGGACCTTTAGTTCCTCCTCAAGGGCTATAGGTAATAATCTGAGCCATATCCTTGAGGTTGTGGTTTTGTTTTTTTTTGTTTTTAGCAGTTACTAAAACCCCTACCAAGTGGAGGAAGTTAACTATATGCTGACCACCAGCGCATAGACCCCAGACTGGTTGGAACTAGAAAACTAGTAATTGAAATTCTCAAAATATCACCCTGTTACCTCACCATCAAGCAATTTGAGAACTGTGCATGAGCTGATTAGTCACCCCACAACCCTCTCCCTCACACTGTCTTTAAAAACCCTTCCCTGAAAGCCATTGGGGAGCTTGGGTCTTTTGAGCACAAGCTGCCCATTCTCCTTGCATGGCACCCTACAATAAATGCTGTACTTTCCTTCACCACAGTGTCAACAGATTGGCTGTGCTGTCCATTGGGTGAGTGCACCCAAGTTCACTGGATTTTTCAGAAGGCATAATATGACACATGCAAATCAAGGAATTTTAGAGCTGTCACCATCAGCTAATTACCATTGGGTAGAATCTTAAGCAGTACATTTGAAAACTGAAGCAGCTTCGATTTATTATAAATTAATGACATAGGATGTTTATTAATTATTAAGCTTTGTGAAATATGCTGAACGTTGTACATAGGGTTTATAGCCAATAGCTGTCATCAGAATGTTTTGAAATTATACCCATGAGAAAAACAGAAAGGTTTTTTACCTCCGCGCATTTGCAGTTGCTTGCTAGTTTTGCATAACCATCGAAACACAGGATGTTGATTTATGCTGTTTAGCCTTGCCTCTTACAAGAAAATTTAGCCACTTTGAAAAGAAAGTCGTATATCTCAAAAAGCCCCTGTTAAAAAATAAGAACTCAATACTTAAGATACTGATTTCATACTGAAGTATTAAGTTCTTGATTTTTAGTCAGATAAGTAAAAGTATTCCATGGTGGGAATTACATTCTATTAAAAAAAAAAAATCTGCGTTTATGCAGTGGTAGGGGTGAAAGTGTTGTTTAAAAACTAATTAAATGAAGAAATCTCCTTGGAAATAGGTTTTGGATTGTAAGTTGTTTTAGTTACAGTATTTTTCTACTTAGAGTTGTATCCTGAATTGTGTTAGCTGGAAGGACAAAAGGTTTAAAAGAACCACATGGAATTTTAAACAGTAGCATTTATTCAGCTTCCTGTGTATTGTTCCTCCATAGAATTGTGTTCTCCCCTTTCAGAGCTGTTATCTCAGTTCAAAGTGTAACATTCATTAGTGTGATCATTTTTCTAATGCCTACCTCCCTGTAGCCTCTAAGTTCCATGTGGGCCGGGCTGTGCCTGCCTCTGCCCACCATTATATCCCTGGTACCTAACACATTGGATGTAGGCGCTCCAATGTAAGCAGTGGATGGATGGAGTAATGGGGAAGGATTCTTTTAGTCATTCTAAAAGGCATATAACATTAAAGTGTGTTTTCTTTTTCTTGGCATCTGCTTGAAAGGATTGCTTGGTTACTTCTTCCTGCGTCTTCATCTGTCAGGCATTGCTGTAACGCCATTCTGTAGAATAGGAATGCTTTGTGATAAATTCATTGTCCTTTAACAATTGTGGCCTTTTTAAAACTCTGGATTCTTATCATACAAAGTTTTAAATAATAGTGTTGGCAAAAGGACTTTATTGCAATTTAAGCTTATTTATAAAGATTTTTTCCAGCATAGACCCCAGAGCATTATTATAGAATTCCCAGAACCTGCTTATTTCCTCAGAAGTCAAAACAGCTTCTTATTTCTCTTTTTAACAAACTTATTTATTCATTTATTTCTGGCTGCGTTGGGTATTCGTTGCTGCGCGTGGGCTTTCTCTAGTTGTGGCGAGCGGGAGATACTCCTCATTGCGGTGCACAGGCTTCTCATTGCAGTGGCTTCTCTTGTTGCAGAGCACGGGCTCTAGGCGTGTGGGCTTCCGTAGTTGTGGCTCACAGGCTCTAGAGCACAGGCTCAGTAGTTGTGGCGCATGGGCTTAGTTGCTCCGCATCATGAGGGATCTTCCTGGACCAGGGCTCGAACCCATGTCCCCTGCATTGGCAGGCAGATTCTTAACCAGTGAGCCACCAGGGAAGCCCCAGCTTCTTATCTCTAATTCCTTGAACCCCCTGTCTTGAAAAAGAAAAGAAAAAAATGTTTTGTTTTAGCACAGTACCATATGAAGGTTATTGCTTAAAATTTTAGGTGATGACTTTCAGGATAAATTAATATTGAAAGAACAGTATTGGTTCAATTTTTGTAAAGCACCGAGTACTTAAGTATTTTTTTTCAAAATAATACGTATTCAGCCAATATTTGAGGCTTTAAATTTTGCCTTAATTATTACAGTTTAAAGATTATTATAAAGTATAAATCTTAGTTGAAATATTGATAGTATTAAAACATATCTAGTGCGTTGACAAAAGGAAAGAGAAGCTCTGGAAAAAGCAATCTTTAGTTTCAATTTTTTTTTTAATTTATGTTTGGGGTGTATATGTGTGAGAGGTGGGTGTTTTAGTTTAAAATACTCTGATTATGATAGAAATATATCAGGGTTTTTGTTTTTTTAGCCTTAGCTGTTATTCAGCGTAGAAAGGAGTGTTAAAACATTCAAAACAGATTAAATCGATGCTAAAGTTGGGAAGTAACCATAAAAGCATGTTTTATAGAGGACAGTGTGGTTCGTTGCACAGTTCTCTGTTAGTCCTATTTAATACAGGAGTAGATTTTAGAAAATATATAAGAATTCGTCTACCGTATATTGCCCACAATATAGCTTCTTGAAACTGAGCTTGTGCTAGCTATTGAATAACAGTGAGCACGAGATCTTGTACTCCTTGGCAAATTTCTGGATTACACTTTATGGTGTCAGTTAATAGTGGAATCACAGGATTTAACTAGCAGTTGACCTTGGGGTAGAGTTCATCTGATCACATGAAAACTGAGAGACCTAACAAAGATGTAGGCTTGAACAATTAGTCAGCACATCTCACCTCTAGAAAGTACCAGTGGGCAGGGCCAAACTTCTTCAAGAATAATTTTAAACTGGGTCATTCTTTAAAGGCCCAAAATTGAAGCTCCAAATAGCGTGATTAATAGTATTTTAGTCTGGGAAATTTTTTAGAAATCTTAAAATACCCATGGAATGCCAAATGCCTTAAGCTTTAACCCTTGAGCTTTATTGGGTTTTTTTCTGACAATAATTAGATAGTAGGGCCATTGTTGAAGTCTATCATTAGCTCATGTGGTAGGGCCCATGTTTGTATAAAAGGGAGTATTTACCTTTCTGTTCTGTGATGGGCTTATTTATAGCTTATCCAAAAATAGTGTCAAAATCTTGAGGCACATATAATAAAGAAATCATCACTATTCTATATCACTGAAAACTAAGTGATGCTTAAAGAGATGGTTCCTATTGACATTGACTCTGCCATACAAGTCTAAATAAGTATCAGTCAGTAGCCCGTGTTGAGTTTATATAATGTAGCTTGTAACAAATGCTTGTCCATGGAGTCAAAGAATAAATATGGGTCCAAAAAATGGTTCAAACGTTATATTTTTTTCTGGAAGTTTTCACCACAAAGCAGTAAAGAATATAAAGTAATATAAAGTGCAGTGGTTCTCAAATTTGGTGTGTACATCCAATTCAACCACGATGTTTGTTAAAAGTGAAGATTCCCAGGCCCTACCCCTACAGATTCAAGTTCTGTAGGTCTGAGATGGGGCATAAAAATCGGTATTTAACAAATACCGCAGTGTTTCTGATGAAAGAGGTTCGTGGACCATACTCTAAGAAACATTGGTCAGCCTTCAAACACTTTTGCTTGCATGAATCCTAGAAGAAATTTGAAAAATCATGTGCTACTTTTTAGACATCAAAATTGAAATCCAAAATTATTTTATTTTAAAATAGTTTAAATCGTTTCAAAGTCTCTGATTTTAGAAAATTGCATAGTGTATACATGCTTTAAATACATCTTTATCAAAACTTTGAAGCTACAGACTTAAGTCATTTATTTTATCCAAAAAAATCCTGGTTGATTGAACCATCAGCCATATCATACTTGTTACTGTCTGACAGAAAAGGTCTGACTTCATTTTTTTAATGCAAATAAGTATATCAATTTGTGCCCTATGACAAATGACACATTAATATAGACAGACAGGCAGAGCAAACCTTTTTACTTGTGTAGGGGTAGAAAAATTTTTCCTCTACCCCCTTAGTTTAATTTGCAGGCCTTAGTTAAAGTACCTATCAACAGACAGATTAACAGGATAAAAGGCATTTGTTTTTAATTTTTTTTTTTCCCTCAATGAAAAAAATTTTGTTAATTCAGTGTCTTCTGTAGGAAAACGTTAATGACTGCAGAGAAATGCTCTAATTTCTAGGCGCAAATATGTTTCTTAATATTTTTACATGCCTGAGGGCTTCACAGAAAATATGTAAAAACCCAAAGAGGTGTTTAAACCCAGGGGCTTATATATCATTTTAACAAAGGGTGATAAATTGTGGAGAAGTGACTAGACCAGGGAAAGGGGTTTGGGGTTTCTAGAGGCTGTAAATTGTGGGGAGGTAAATATATGGGAGAAACTAATAGTAGATAAGGGTTATTTAGTAAGATTTGCTATGTAGACTCAAGTTGTTTCTGGTGATAAAAGTCATTTTCCTATTCCTGGTATGGGAAAAGAGAGCACCTTTAAAACGGAAGTTTGTCACCTTCACAAAGGGAATGCTTTTAGACCTAAAGGGGGAGGACAGAGAGCTTCCTGTGTCCACTGTTTCTCATTTGCCTTCAGCTCAAAGTAATCCATATGCCAGAGTGGCATATTTGGGGGTGGCATCTCCTGATCCCCTTCACTTGTATAAATCAAGGCCTTGCTCCCATAGTATTTCTTGCCTTGTTCACAAGGGGCCCCTCTTCAGGAGCAGTGCATCTTCTCCTTGTTCCTTTGGTTACACTTCAGAGTTTTTACACCACAGACCTTGAGCCACATACATTCAAGATGCATAAATGGTGTGCCTTTCTTATGATAATGGGAGAAGGGGAATGTGAAAAGCAAGGTGAGAAGGTTTTAGGAAAGAATCTGGGAACTGATTCCCTTAAAACCCTCCATGTACATGTATTCCCTTTAACAAGGGTTCTTTAACCTGGAGTATGTGAATTTGAATGAAGAAAATAATTGCATCTTTATTTCCAATAACCTTTTCTGGAAATTGAACATTTCCTTTTTTTTTTAAACTAATTTCTATTGGAGTATAGTTGCTTTACAATGTTGTGTTAGTTTCTACTCTACAGCAAGGTGAATCAGCTATACGTATACATATATCCCCTCTTTTTTGGATTTAGCTGAACATTTCCTTTAATTATGAATGTGAGCAAAAAACCTACAGCAGTATTAGCATTAACAGAAGTCAGATATTTTCTTATCACATTACAGTTGTTTCAGATAGCTCAAAAGGCAGTTTAAACAGATAACTGCTTGAAATCATGGCAGTTATGAGACATGCCTCTAGATCGTGTTATTTAATGGGTTAATAAAGAAGCACATATATGGCTATAGTACAAACCTTTTAACATCTTGATAAGCTTTTAAATATAATTAATTTTTAAATTTTATTTATTTATTTATTTATGGCTGCGTTGGGTCTTTGTTGCTGCGTGCGGGCTTTCTCTAGTTGCGGCACGCAGGGGCTACTCTTCTTTGCGGTGTGCGGGAGGCTCATTGCGGTGGCTTCTCTTGTTGCAGAGCACAGGCTCTAGGCACGTGGGCTCAGTAGTTGTGGCTCGTGGGCTCAGTAGTTAATGGCACAAGGGCTTAGTTGCTCTGCGGCATGTGGGATCTTCCCGGACCAGGGCTCGAACCCATGTCCCCTGCATTGGCAGGCGGATTCTTAACCACTGCACCACCGGGGAAGTCCCTAAATATAATTTAATTTTTTTTTTTTAAAGATTGATTGATTGATTGCTATGTTGGGTCTTCGTTTCTGTGCTATGGCTTTCTCTAGTTGCAGCAAGCGGGGGCCACTCTTCATCGCAGTGCGCGGGCCTCTCACTATCGTGGCCTCTCTTGTTGCGGAACACAGGCTCCAGACGCGCAAGCTCAGTAGTTGTGGCTCACGGGCCTAGTTGCTCCACGGCATGTGGGATCCTCCCAGACCAGGGCTCGAACCCCTGTCCCCTGCATTAGCAGACAGATTCTCAACCACTGCGCCACCAGGGAAGCCCCCTAAATATAATTTAAATATGTATTTTTTTGTAATGCTACGTATTTTAATTTATTCATTTAAAGATATTATCCTGAGAAGGGATCTAGCCTGACCTTTGCCAAAGGAATCCAAAGCAGGAAAAAGGTTAAAATCCTTTTGTGGAAAGCCTTCAGTTACCCTTAGGAGCATGCATACCCCAGATTGAAGCCTGCTGAGCCGGGGAAGACCGAAGCCCACCAAATTGTCTTAAAGTATTAGTCCAGGAAACCCAGACTTGCTTTTTTTTTTGCCAAGGAATGAAAAATGTGAAAAATCATTTAAGCCTGTGGGAGACGAATCCTAGTTTAAATTCCGTAATCCACTGGTTCTAAATCAGGGATGTACCTCAAACTCCTCAAGGGAGCTATAATTGTATAGCTAAGACTTAATGCCTCAGGATTGCAGTTCAGCAGGTCTGGGTGAGACATGCACATCTCTGTTAAAGGCCCATAGGTGGTTTTCATACAAACCCTCAAATGAGAAGTGTTTTGAAAGCTTGTTCTATAAGAACTATTTTAAATATCATGTTTTTAAAGATTTATTGAAAAAAATTCATGTCAAGAAATGAGGAAGATTCACTTTGTAGTTTGGAACTCGTAACTGCTTAAGGCACCTTTTGCTGTGGCAGGAGGTGAGCGGGTGCTTGACCATACGTCCCTGGGGGCCGTGAAACTATCTGAAGTTGCATGGACAGCTTTTCAGGGTAAGGGGCCAATGGCTTTCCTGAGACTTGCAAGGGTATTCATGATCTAAATAAGGGCGTGGGAGAGGCAGAAAATAGCTTCCCATATACTGAGACAGTAAAATATAATCGTGACGTGACCAAAAGACAAAATTATTGGACCTACTAAGGAAACTGTTATGAGAATACCATTAATTCCATGAGAAAAGCATTGAACTTTAAAGATTTAATTTTATCATTATTCTTATATTAATTCCTGGAATAAAAACGTTTATTTTGTTTTTGCAGTACACGGCACAACATCTTAGGGTGGCAAATAAGTGGTTTTGATGCTCTACATTAGGGAAAAAATGAATATAAAGTATTTAAGTTTATCGAGTACTTATTGAGCATAAAAATCCAAAAGTAAAATGATCATTAAAATAAGACAGCTTTTTTTAAGATAAAATAATTTTATTTTAATATTCGGCTTACCCCCTACCTTTGACAGTTTTGTGTCCTTGGACCCATACTCTAAAATTATGAAGCAGTAAAAATGTGATGTGAAATGTATAGTTTCCTCCTTGCAACAAGTGAAAAAAAAAAAAAAAACTATAAGGAAAGTATTTTTAAAGGAATAAAGAAAAGATACGATCTTTCATTTATAAAAGAAGTTGACAGGCTTTCACGTCAGCATGATTGAAGGTTGATGCATATCCCTGCCCTTTTCTCTGTAATGGGTAAATTCCTTTCTGCTTTTGGTTATCTTGCCTTCTCCTTGACCAGAAGTGCCCTCAACCCGCATGCCTACTCCAGGAAGCCTCCCTTACCTTTGTGCCTCCATAGAATCTTGTACATACCTCTATCTCAGTACTTACCTCTTTATATTTTAATTATCTATTTCTATCTGTCTTGAGAGACTTTAACTTCGCTACCATTATCCTTGTGTTATTATGCTTGGAATGATGCCTGCTCATTAAATATTTTGCTGAGTAATTACATATATAAGCACCCAACTCATGCCTCGCACCCATTATTTATTGTACTCACCTGTGACTCTGTGCCACCAGGTCAGTACGTGGATCATGCTTTAGCATTCAAACTTCTGCTCTAGCCAACCAAGTGAACCTGCCCGGCCCGACCAGCAGCCCATTGCAATAAACTGAGTCCAAATTGAATCTAACGATATTTAGACTGGCCATCAGCCCAAGATTACCCTTCATAGCAGGAGCGAGACCAGGCACGAAGCTGACAACTAAGTCAGCCACTCCCTATTTATGTCTTCATTAGCTTCAGGCTCTCAAACTTGTCATCTTATCACTATCTTACCAAGATTTCCTTTCTTCCTGGCCTATTGTCTTTCAAAAAGTTACCTAGGGCTTCCCTGGTGGCGCAGTGGTTAAGAATCCGCCTGCCAATGCAGGGGACACGAGTTTGAGCCCTGGTCCGGGAAGATCCCACGTACTGCGGAACAGCTAAGGCCATGCGCCACAACTACTGAGCCCTCACTCTAGAGCCTGCGAGCCACAACTACTGAGCCCGTGTGCCAGACTACTGAAGCCCGCGCGCCTAGAGCCCATGCTCCACAACAAGAGAAGCCACCGCAGTGAGAAGCCCATGCACCGCAACGAAGAGTAGCCCCCCTCGCCGCAACTAGAGAAAGCCTGCACGCAGCAACAAAGACACAACACAGCCAAAAATTTTTTTAAAATAAATTAAATAAAAATAAATTTATTTTTTTTAAAAAGTTAATGTCTACTCAATTATTGGGTTGGCCAAAAAGTTCATTTGGGTTTTCCATAACACGTTACGGAAAACCCCGAATGAAGTTTTTGGCCAGCCCCAATATTAATATAATCCTGAACTAGAAAATGGCAATTTCTTATGACAGCTCAGTGAATTTAGTGGGGACCACATCCAAGGATTCCTCCACATCCTCGGATTCAACCAATCACAGACAGTGTAGTACTATAGTGTTTACTTTTGGGAAAAATAGACATATAAGTGGACCCGCACAGTTCAAACCCATGTTGTTCAAGGGTCAACTGTATAGAGGGTCTGAGAGCAGCTGCATTTCATTTTGAAAAGTGAAAAGGAAAAAAAAAATGACAATGGCCTTTTACTTTTATTTCTGGAAAATAGCAGCTGCATGGCCCTGAGGCTCCTGAGTACATCCTGCAGATTTTATTCAACCTCCACACAGGTTTAGGTATTAACTGATCAGCAGTGCAGTTGAACATAGAATTAATGTCTCACTTTGATGAAATACAAATTAGTACAATTTAAGACTGAGCTATGTGTATCAGCTGTACTCTATAGCCTGAATTTGGGCAGAGAAGGGGGTTGAAACATTTATCTTGTAGCTACTATCACATTGCTATGAGAATTGTTTATTGTTCTCTCCATTTTATACCTTTTAATTAAGCTAGGGAGGGGGAGAGCAAGAGCTAAGAAAGAGAAATATGATTTCATCCCGTGTGGATTTTCTATCATTTCACTGAAGGTCTTGCTTCTGTTTCTGTAGTCTTGGAGACCATTGTTTTTCTTTAAAACTAACTGTGGCTTTATTATGAATTCATTAGTATTATGAACTACCAGGAAATAGTAAAACTACTGTGACTTCATGTGTACTTGCCCATGCAGGGCTGAACTTTCACAAAGCAGGTATGCAAATTCTCCTTAGGGTCAAGATAGGTCATCAGAGGCATGAGGCCCCCTTACTGCTTTTTCTCATCATAAAAAAAATAAACAAGAAAAGGCCACGGGCTCTTCTCGCGCCCCAGGACCAGGTCTCAGTTATTCTCCAGGTAGTCTAGCAGGTGAGTTTGTCTAACCCTTTTCTCAAAAATCAGCATAGTGAATGAAAACTACACAAATTCTGGAGGCAAGCCACGGCAGATCCATACCCGATTCTGACCACTTACTCTTCTCTGTGTTTTCAGTGTAACATGGGGGTGCTCATTGCCCACCTTACGCGGTACCTATAGGAACTAGATGTGATGGATGTAAAGACTCTAGCACAGTGCTTATTGCATTAGATGCCACTTGATAAATGGCTCTCACAGTTGTTGCTTTTGTTATTGTTACTAATGTATTTTTTTCTCTCTATGGTGGTTCTGCTGTCTTATTTAACTTTTTAGAGCTTGGATTTTATAATGAGCAGTCTGTGTTTCTCCCTTTTTACATTGAGTGTTTTCGGTGTTTTCTCATTGGTTATCTTCGCCTCAGGCTACTTTTCTTTCCCTATTGAGTTAATCCGATGCTAGATAAGAGACTGGAAGCCTGGGGGGTGGGGGGGAGTGGAATGAGCAGAAGTAGCACATACCAAACTGGACGTTTCTAATTAGAATTTGAAGCATGGTTTTCAGTAATCTAAAAAGGTTTATAATAATCTAAAACCTAGATATGAAGATTTATAATCAACATTTTGGACATTGCATACTATTAGGATAGTTTTTCTAGCTTTTATATTCAGCTTAAGCTTTTTCTTAAAGTCAAGTTTTATAAAAGGGCTAAGATTTTTTTTTTTCCCCTAGTGAAAGGAGAAGCAACAAATTTTTAAAGCTGGTTTAAAATAATCTCCAGATCAATGAAAATGAAAATGTGTTGCCATTTGTGTGTTCATTTTAGGCTCCTATGAAATGACTAAATTCTGTCTCTGTCCCTAAAAATTTAGATGAAACTGTCATTCTTGAATGCAAATTTAGCTAAATGACCTCAGATTGATGTAAGTCAGACCAGTGTCAGTATTTGTGTAACCCCAGCAAAGGCAGCGGCTGTATCAATTGCTCTAAGTAGCAGCGAGTTTTAGGGAACTGCTCACAGAGATGGTGCTGGCTTTCCTCCAGGGTGGAGTGATGTATCCACAAACAGAAGTCTTAGGAACAAAGCTATTTGGCTTCTGGGCATCTCTGTGGAGCGGGCCAAGGGCTCTGAGGATGGAGGTAGGGAAGTCCACCCTCTGTCAACACTGGGAGAGTGCTGAGATGCTCTCTCTGGTACAGGCTTCTCATGAGTGGGTGCCAGACCTTATCCAGTTCAATTACCAAGGAGTCCGAGGGGGACTATTGGGCTCTCATCATGGGGAGTCTCGCTCAGACTGGAAGCAGCCACACCTCCAACATAGACCATACTGCTTGGAAGTCAGTGGAGGAGGAAGGAAAGGGACAAGGAGGCAGTTCTCTGCTGAAACTGAAGATAATAGAATGTACCTTCCATAGTATTTCTGCCATAGTCAATAGTGTTTCTGACAGCGATGTATGTCATTGTAAAACATTTTTCTTTGTTACAGAGATGTTGCTCTACCAGATATACAAGTAGAATTTCAGGCAGTCCAGAGGTCTCAGAAGTTCACCTGTTTAACCCATTTAACTCACCTAGTCTAGCCCAGCACAGGGTGCATACACATGGAGGATTTAAAAATCAGCCTAGGTGATGAAGATGAAACATAATGATGTCATTTATATTTATTCCTACCTCCACGTATGGTGGAGTTATACCATCATGTCATCAATGCTCGCATTGCCAAGGCTGATGTATTGTTATAGAGGATAGATACAGCAAAAATTGTATGTGACTGGTTACTCAGTGTAAAGACTTAGATGCTCATTTTTTATGTGATCACACATTAATTTGATCATTCTGAAGGCCAATGTCCACATATGACTTTCATTTTTTATAAATTTATTTATTTGTTTTTATTTTTGGCTCTGTTGGGTCTTCGTTGCTGCACGCAAGCTTTCTCTAGTTGCGGCGAGTGGGAGCTACTCTTCGTTGCGGTGCGTGGGCTTCTCATTGTCATGGCTTCTCTTGTTGCAGAGCAGGGGCTCTAGGCACGCAGGCTTCAGTAGTTGTGGCACGTGGGCTCAGTAGTTGTGGCTTGCGGGCTCTAGAGCGCAGGCTCAGTAGTTGTGGCACACGGGCTTAGTTGCTCTGTGGCATGTGGGATCTTCCCGGACCAGGGCTCGAACCCGTGTCCCCTGCATTGGCAGGCGGATTCTTAACCACTGCGCCACCAGGGAAGCCCCCACATGTGACTTTAATGTGATTTTTTTTTTTAATGATTAAGGTGCTCTAAAATCAGTCTGGTGAGTTAGAGAAGGTAAATGTTTTCTTGTATGAAAACAACTCCAACTGAGATGGGCATCAGCCATACTCATCTTTCCCATTCCTGCTTTGAGGTGGAGTAAATGCTTATCCATGGTGTTTTCAGATGATGAAAAAGTTTGTCTTTTAGACATATGAAAAATGGAGTTTTTGTCAGGCATCAGTAATTGCCATAATTTTGCTACAGAATATTTGTTTACAAAGTCAAGTTCAGCCTGCCTGCCAGAAAAATCTTGCCTAAAGAAAACTGAATAGCATATCCAGAGGTACTGAATTGAGGAAAATATGAATGACTGTTTCAGACATTTAAAAAACTGAAATGGCTTATTACACTTATTAAGTGAACTTCCTTTCTCAACTAGTCCTAAAATATGATCACCTATGACCTTTGCTTTATACATATTTGCTAGACTTCTGTAGTGTCTTTAAAAAAAGATAGCAATTCCTGATGATATATAGGTTGTGTTCCAGAAGTTTATTTATGAATCGGCTGTTTGAAAGCTGGAACACATTCACGTTATAAAAATATTGCATGTGCAACTGATAACCCACAAAAGCCTATTTAACCTATTATGTAGTAATGTTATCATAGAATCTCTATGAAAAAAAAACTCAGTTATGCATTCAACACTTTCTAAACATCTAATAGTACAATGATCTACCCTTAAATTGCTCATATTCTGTTTTGAAAGCTGATTTTCTCTCTCTCCCAGTCCCTTCTCCCTCCCCTGTCCTCACCCATCCATAATTGCTCTCCTTCCTTAGCCTACATGAAGACTAAACAGTATCACAGCCTCTCCCTACCTCGCTATTTACAGAAAGCACACACCCTTTTGAAAATTTTCCAAGCGTTTTCACTGCTATAAAACAAAGGAGGTAGAATAACAAAAGTGTTTGAAGAAGGCTTGAGCTTGTGCTTCATTTGTGTAAACCACAAAGAAATCATGGTTCTCTGTCACTCCTAGATTTTCCCTGGCACATCTAGGCAAAGTGGCAGGTTTGAGGGGGCACGCCAAGACTGCACTGAGATTTATTCACACCTCACTAGAAAGCTCAGATATTTCTTTAAATATTTTCCTTGCTGACAGTGATTCCACTGGAATTCTGAAAACAGAGCTGGTTGTCTAGAAGCAGGTTCTTGGTTAAAGAACAGGGTGGCGAGACATTCAAGCCCGGTGGCTCGTGACCAGTGACAAGGCCAGTGTTCCCTGGAATGGAAGGGGAGCCGCCTGGCCAACGGTAGCTCCATTCCTCCCCACCTCCACTTAGTAACTGCTGAGTTTTTCCCTTTCTTCTAGGAGGAGCTATCTATACAGATTTACCCTCCCAGTCTCCCTCACCCTCCTCCTGGCTTCTCCAGCTACCCTAGCTCCCAGCTCCCAGATGGAGGTGGTCAAGTAAGAAATGGCCTCATAAGATGCATTCCAAAGGCACTTCGAAGAAAGGAGTCAGTTTATCAGCTTAGTTTTGGCTTAGCTCTTCGTGACCCCGAAAGACCTTAAAGCTTAGGCAGATTTAGAACTTGTAATTGGATTCTCTTGTTTGAAATGGATGGTAGCATCCTTCAAATGAATATACGTTTGGGAAAACAAGCATATAAGTTGCAGCCTGTAAACCGAGTAGTCATCAGTGTCCTGTAAAGAGTCTTTCCGGCCTGATGCTGTTTGCCAGGTTGTCGCACCTGCCACCTAGTCGCCTCTGTGAGTTGGCAGGCCTCTGTAAAAGGCCTGGTTTTTTTCAGATCTGGATCCTTTCCTTTAGTTTTTGTTCTCGCTTGTTACTACTTTTAGATATTCGATAGGTTCCAAAATTTGAGATCCTCTATTTGGGGATGTTTTGAGTGTGGCAAATTAAAGAAATTGAACAGATAAAATGCCCTGTCTAGTAGAAAGATAATAAAGAGAGCAGAACACCATGTTTTGAGTCTCACTTTTTCTTTCCTTCAGAAGATTGAAGGGATGCTTTGTGATTTAAATCCCTTTCCTTGGCCTGATACTGAGTCTCTGGTCATTTACTCTAAGCATGCCAAGGACTTAGCTTAGTCACATATTCTGCACTCCAGGATGATAGTCTTAATTACCTAATAGAGTCGAATGTATTTTCAGATCACAAGCCACGTACCCCTGAAAGTCACTAGCAGGGTGAGTCTAGTACAGCATCTGTGCAGAGCTCCCAAGGTGGGAGACAGTGCTCTGTCACTGCAGGTGTCATCAGCCTTCTTCCCCAGTTTGTCACCACTGGCTGATTATCAGAGGAAGGAGCAGCTTCAGGCTTCTGCTCTTCTCAGCACTTCCTCGTTTAACAGCCTATGATTCTGGCTTTGAAGTGGGCACAGAAGTGGCCAGGAAGTATTCTTCTACCTTTTGCTGCACTGCTACATTTCCTGTGCAGAGAAGGTGCCAGAGAAGCAGTTCGATTCCAGCCCAGCCCACAGTGTCTCCCATCAGAGCTGGCAGAAGCCACAGCTTGAACCAATATAGATTTGGCTCGCAAACCTGAGAGGGGAAGTGGTAGATGTACCCACACGGAGCAAACCTAGTTGGTAAGCTTCTGATTGAGACCTAACACTGTGGCTCCTGGCAGATCCCATTCCTGCCTTCGTTGGCTTTCCCCTGCCTCCCAGGAAAGTAAAGTCGTCTTGGAGCTTTCTTCATAGTCCTCTTCCTTGGGAGTGGTTGCCTTCTCAGTAGAGTCCAGGCTGGCAGAAGCAGAGAGACCTAAACTGCAAGAGATGAATACACCAACTCTAGGGCAAGGGATCAAGTGCTGGTGTTGCATATAAATTATACTCAATTAGGGCCGTGGTCTCACACAGCAATGAAGATTCAGAGGACTTGAAGTTACAGAGAAAGTGAGATAGGGGATTACTGATATTTGATTACTGTAGGCATGTATTGGAAATGACAAAATGCAGTGCAATTAAAGAATGAACTTGAGGGACTTCCCTGGCGGTCCAGTGGGTAAGATTCCGCGCTTTCAATGCAGGGGGCCCGGGTTCGATCCCTGGTCAGGGAACTAGATCCTGCATGCATACCACAACTAAGGAGTCCGCATACCACAACTAAAGATCCCTCATGCCACAGCTAAGACCCGGCACAGCCTGCCTAAATAAATAAATAAGTCTATCTATCTATCTACCCAGGTAAGATTACCAAGTGAGAAAAGAAAGGAACAGAAGAGTAAGTATCCTGATGTTTTGAATAAGTTGAATGCAAATATATATGCACATACATTTTTGGAAGGGGCTTTTACTTTTTAATTTACAGCTTTATGTACTATTTGAATTTTCTAACCATATGATAGACATTTCTTTTTTAGATAAAAAGAATAAAAGGGTTATTCAGGTGAGGGAATTATGGACGTTTCAAATTTTTATCTTCATAGTCTTTGTATAGTATAGAAAAGCTAATAAATGTTATTTTTAAAAATCAATTGAAATTTTTATTTTTATTTCTTGTTACAGGCAAGTGTACAATTAATACCTACTCTGATACCTTCTCTCTCAGCAATTCTATAAATGTAATTTAGTCCTGTAGCCAAACTGTGAGTGCTTCTGTGCAGTTAATAAGCAGTTGTATATAGGGCCTTAGGATACTAGCTAATTGGAAAAAAGGAGAATTGTGGTTCAGAAATCATCAAGAGCTATTCTAGATGACCAGGTTTGCTCTGGGGGAACTCTTTACATTCTTTTCAGAAATCTGCTGGCTTCTAAGTTGTTTGAATTCCTGTGGAACTGATTTCTATCACAAATGATGTTATTAAAACCCTGATCTGGGGGCTTCCCTGGTGGCACAATGGTTAAGAATCCTCCTGCCAATGCAGGGGACACAGATGCGAGCCCTGGTCCGGGAAATCCCACATGCCGCAGAGCAACTAAGCCTGTGCGCCACAACTACTGAGCCTGTGCTCTAGAGCCTGCAAGCCACAACTACTGAGCCTGCGTGCCACAACTACTGAAGCCCGTGTGCCTAGAGCCCGTGCTCCACAACAAAAGAAGCCACTGCAATGAGAAGCCACACACCACAACGAAGAATAGCCCCCGCTCGCCGCAACTAAAGAAAGCCCACGTGCAGCAAGGAAGACCCAATGCAGCCAAAAATAAATAAATAAATAAATTTATTTAAAAAAAACAAACAAAACCCTGATCTGGCATCTTTTGCTCTTTTTTTTTCCTGCTAATTTTGCTCCTCCTGCTATTTTTCAAATCTAAATGCGGATCTGCTTTAATATAATGAACCAGCCCCTGCTTTGCTTTCTGACTTCTGGAAGAAATTGGAGTAAGTTATGATGTACCAAATGAAGGTGGTGCTGAAATCCAAAGTGTGTACAGATTCACCAGTGTTGAGCCTGCTTGTGAATGCCTTGAATGAAAAGCCATTCTCTAAGACACACATACGGGATATTCTTATCATCTAACCACCACCTAGTTTCGTGTGCCTTGTTTTCCTTTCTGGTTCATCACTGCCCTTTGTAGCGTCTTATTATCCCCCATTCCCCCACCTAAATTAAATCCTCTGCTTTTTCTGAATCTCACCCACCTTCAGAGCTCTTTTGGAGCATCCCCTCAGCCCTCAGTGATGTCTGACTGGGTTGGGAGAGGTGATTGTTGGGGAATAGAGGAAGCTAGCAGGGTGGGCTGGGGCCAAATTTTGGAAGATATTTGGAAGCTAAGACGCTTGGACTTCATTCGGTAGTTAGTGAGAACTCTATCAGCTTAGGGATTGCTTTTAATGGTGACTACAGAATCCAGAAAAAAAAAAGTGATTTAAACAAATTAGGAATTGTTTTCTCTTACCTACAGCAAACATGGAAGTGAACCATTGCTAGTACTTGTTCAGCAGCTTAAAAATGGCAGGGCCAGATCTCTATTATTCCCGTAGCCTCTGCCTCGTGATTGCCTCCTGGTTACAAGGCGGATGCTCTACCCTGAACATCACATCCAGGTTCAAGGCAGGAAGAAAAGGAGCGGGAAGGAACAAACCCACCTGTGTCTGCTTCTCCTCTGAGGCGCATTCCCACAAACCCCACCAACAACTTCAGTTTTCAACGTTTTGGCCAGAACTGTGCGTTGTGGCTAACTGGGGTTCTGTTAGAAAAGAAGCGTCAGAGAATAGATATTTATTGGGCAACCAGCATGGATTGACACAGAGCCTTCCCTATGCAAGTTGGCAGTGTGAATTTCCAACCGAGAAATATTGCATCAAGCATTCCTTCCCCCCCCCCTTTTTTTGTTTTTACTATAAAGCACAGTTTTTGCCTCGCCTCTCATGAGATTATCGGTATTTTGACCTTTTGGAAATAAACATTCAAAACTCACGTACGATAGAATGAAGTCAAATGCTAAGTAGTGCGGGGCAGCGTTGGAGTGTAGTAAAAGAAATATGTTGGAGGTACGAATAGCTAGAAAAGATTTCATGAGAAAGAGACTTGAGCTGGACTACGAAAAATGGCCTGGATTCTGTACGACACTATCATGGTGGATACGTGACATTATACATTTGTCCAAACCCGAAACAACACCAAGCACGAACGCTAATGAGAACTATGGGCTTTGGGTGATAATGATGTGTCAATGTAGCTTCATCGAGGGAAGCAAATGTACCACTCAGTGCAGGATGTTGTTGGTGGGAGAGAGCGTGCATGTGTGGAGGCAGAGGGTACATGGGAACTCTCTCTACTTTCTGCTTAATTTTGCTGTAAACCTAAAACTCAAAAATAAAGGCTATTTTACTTTAAAAAAGAAAAAAGATGGATTGGATTTAAATAGTTGGAGAGATGGTAAGGCTGATGTTCCAAGGAGAGAAGAAAAATAAGGTCACAGATGTAGAAATGACTACAGCATAAGACAGCATGGTGAAACTGGGTTGGCCCATCATCTTAACCTTTAAGCTAAATGTTCAATAATTACCTGAAATGAATTGGAATAAACTTAATCTTTCATTACTTATCACTCATTCCTACTGAGTTTTTCAGCGTTAACATAAGAAAATTTAAAGTTAAGTATTTTACTGTTTTCTGCAGAGGAAGAGGGAGTAATGATTAATATTCTGCAACCATGTGTATATGTGAAGCACAGATTAAACTCATTCAGTCAACTAATACTCAAAGGATTAAAATTACTTTCACGTTTCTTTGCAAAACTGATATTTAAAACTAAGTCCACTGCTTATTCGTGATTCTTTCTAAGAACTGTACATTTACTACCTTGATAATTATATTTTGCATTTAAGTACAAAATCTTTTCTGTTTTGTGGCCAAAAATAATCATGTTGTAAAACACTAGCATTAGTCATTTTAGTTTTCTTTCAAGTAAGTTGTAATCCTGTTAAAAGTAAAAACTTCTTTCAGTTGGTTACTTTAATTAAGCCGAGTATAATAAAGTTGAGTTCTAATTATTTTTCTTTCCCAAGTTATTTAAACAGTTGCTTTTAATTACACATTGAATTTAATTGAATTCTATTAAATTGAATCTAATTGGGTCTAATTGATAAACTCCCTACCTAGCTGTTGAAATTTAGACAATGAACTACAACCTGTAATTTACCATTTCTCAGTGAGACTGGAAAACAATATGGTTAGGGTTTTCACCCCTTTTCTCTACTTTGACCTGGACTTTGCTTAATCATAAACATTATTCATATTATGGGGCAGAGATCATTTGTGTAGCAGCTTGCCTTGTGACTGGTGATAAATCGCCAGGAAAGTATGTCACCCATGGGGATGAAAAGGCTTGCCTTTTAATCTGGTTTATATTAATACAGGAGGAAAATACAGCATTTTCTATTCTCTTTATAGTGTTGCCATCTGGCTGGAGGAAGGCTTTTGTTTATTTTTTGTTTGCTTTTAAATAAAAGCCTTTTGGGTTGAATGTAAAGTGTGTAGTGTTTACTCCTGTCAGCTAAATGTATCAGAAGGACTTTGTAACACGAATCAAGAAGCTGCTTTTGGTGGTAAACAAAAGACCTTAAGAATTAATTCCCAGTTGTTTCCACAAAATATATGGAACGTGTGCTTTTCTGAAATGCTTTTCTTCATTTCAGCTAAGGTGGACTTTTTTTGGCTTTTTAAAAAAAAGATTATCAAAACAAATTAAGTTGCTTTGGAAAAAATTTTTTTGGTTTACAAACCCCTCAAAGGTGAAATGCCTGTTTTGTAGCCTGTCTGATGTTTCCAGCCAGAGGCTGTACTGGTCTCATGCTTTATCCCACAAAGATGACATTAACTAGTTTTTGTTTTCTGACATGGAGTGACGTGACTGTGGGCTGACAATTCTTTTGGTCATCTTTTCTCTGCAGTCTCAGCAGCCATCAAAAAATGGGCAAATGTGTACTTTTTCTTTTTACTTACCTTGTCATTAATACTTTTTCTTCCTGGGCTTTTGCCACAGTTTGTTTGGGGTACATCATCTACCCTCTCTTCCTCTCTCGTTTCCTTCTTCAGGCGTTTATTCAGTGTCACCTGTATGCCAGATAGTGGGCTAAACACTAAAGGTACAGGGATTGTAAAGGTGAAGGCACCATCCCTGGCCTCAAGTTCCTCTGGTCTGGTAGAACTTATCACAGTTCTGCACCTGGCTAAGTATCAAAGACTAAGTTGATAGATGACGAACTGTTAATAATCAGCTACACGTGTCTGTTTCATTCTTCATGCCTTATTGTTTTGAAGGTGAGTGACGTTTCTGTTGAATTCTGTTCCCATACGTCACATAACTAGGCACAGTGTTGGATTGTATTTGTAAAATCAACGTCTTTGCATTGGGTTTGTATTATCTCTGTATTGGACAAATTTCTTTGTTTTTTGGCTGAATATCGTTTTCCATCACTATCATAATTTTTTTTCATTATGAAGGAATGAAGTTGTCAGAAAGTGACTTTCAGTCACTACTCGTTGTTGCTGGATGAGCACCCTCCAGATTTTAAAACCTCCACAGGGTCTTACAAGCCTCTAATGTAGTCTAGTGTAGCCGCCAAGTCATTACTTTTTGTTCTATCTGGAGCGTGTGAAATGCAAAGAAGAAGGTCTTAATTGAATTGTTTCTGTCAACAGAATGAATAAGGAAGATGCAGTGTATGACTCGGATGCACATTATTACCAAATGTTCTCATTTAATTGCATTTCTTTTTGCAACAAGAAATGAGCAATAGAGTGCTGAATAAATAGTTCATGGTTCTTATTGCTGCCAGGCTAAACGTGGCCAGGTGTTGTGCCATACCATGAAGTGGTTTATCCTGGTGCAGGGGGGCAAATCCGACTCGGCACTGTTTTTCAGTATCTCTAGTTACAGACGTGGCCATGGCACAGTACCTGTAAGTCTGCATAATGAAGTGGCTGCTTCCCCATCCTGAGCAGTCTATGAAAGATTAAAGATATTCATCAGCATCTACCCATATTTTATTTCCTTGACCTGCCTGCAAAATGACCTTTAAAAACACCCCACCTCTTTCCCAGCCAGGCACACTTCCTCCATTCCGTGTTTCCTCTTCCGACCTACTCTCTGGCTCCCTGGAGTTCGTGGCTGGGGCCCCATTTCCTGCAGGATCTGAAGCAGAGGAGACCCGGAGCGTCTGCGCAGGGTCCCTGTGTGGTGCTGCCCTGGCTCCTGCTAGGCTGGCCACACTGACCCTGCTCCTCCCCTGCTCCCTGATGCTTCAGCTACAGACAGGTTTCTCCACAGTCACTCGTGCCACTTTTTCCCCTTAATGGTTACATAATCACCTCTTACGATTAAGAGTTACGGGTAAGTAGAAACATCTGAATAATTATTAAATTATCCAGAAAGTGGAGTTCTTAAGATAACTGGTTTTAGTCTGATTTCCTTTTATTAAGATGATAACCTTTTAAAATACATTTCCAGCGGGCTTGTTGGGCCTCACCGTTCATTTATCCAGAGTCCACTGAAGCTAGAGTAGTTCACAGCCGGAAGTGCCGTGTGGCATGCTTCAGTGACTTTCCATTGCCTTCATCGTAAAGTCCAAACTCATGGAATTGGAGGACGCATTGACCTCGGCCCGTTTGTCTTATTTTCAACTGCCTGCCTTACTAAACCCACTGTTCTGACTGGTCAGTCCCCTGATGCTCTCTCGTTTTTTTTGCCTCGGTAGTTTTGCATATGCCATGTCCCAGCCAGGAGTGTTCTCTGCTTCCCCACCACTTACACAGATTCGCTCCATTCTTCCAAATCTTGATCCAGTGAAGTTTCCCGTCACTACTACCCCCTGTAGCACCTCCTCCCACCTCTGAATCCCTGTAATACTATACCATTTACTTGGTTATTAGTCCTCTATAGTGTATTGATTTTTGAAAACTGAATTGGTCTGTTTTTCTAACTGCGTGTATTTGCGTGTTGTCTCCTCCAAAGGATAATGAGCATCTTGCAGGTGGATGCTATGTCCTACAATCTTCATATTCTTAGCGCATGGCGCAGTGGCTGGCCCATGGGAGTGTCTGTAAATGTTTATTGAAAACACCACGTAACATTTCTGAGCCTGGGAATATTGTGGTTCCATTGATAGTAACAAGGAGACTGAGTTGGCTGATTTTGTGAGGACAGTTAGTTCAGATTTTGACATAGTTTCAAGTGATAGCAGAGATACATGAGCATATATTCCCTAGAGGTGGAAGACTGTTTATAAATGCAGATTTGCAAGTGACTGAGGTCAAGATTGTGCTTTAGGCCATAATAGGGGAGAACGTTTCTGAAGGAAGAGAAATTATTGGGGGAATCAAAAGCTCCCAGGGGTCTGGAAAAGGAAAAGGCGGTAGAAAAGATGCGTTGTTCACTTAATATTATTTTCCCAGTACTGAGCACAAGGTGTTCCACGGAGTAGGGTGTTGACTGAATAAATGTGAAGAAAACTGAAGTGAAGTGGGAAATTAAACCTAGGTTTGTCTAAGGCTGACTCCCATGGGCTTTGATCGTTCCTATACAACTTCACATACAATTATGAGGAATTTAAACTGAAAAGCTCTCCATCATGTGGGTTAATCAGAAAAGTCATTAGAAGTTACAAGATTGCATTATGTCCTTCTTATCCTAATGCAACTTTCATAAATAATATTGGATAAAACATTTAATAGCTATGACTTAAATGTTACAATACTCCTGGCAGCTATATTAGAATAAATTTTAACTGTCAAGCAAATAAGCAAAAAGATCTCGTAAAGCAGAACATTTTAGGTGAAACACTCTGAATTACCTGAGAGTTACTCTGTGATCTTTATATGTTGTGATTTTAAACCAGTAACATTCTTCAATTGCCAGAGCGGTATTCTGCGGCCAGATTTTCAAATAAGCTATTTATGATTCAGGTTCTGTGATTCACTAAGAAAGGCTCAGGACTCAGCATACAGTCATACTTGTGGCTAAGATTTATCGTAGCAAGAAGACATAAAGCAAAATCAGGCCTTTCTAAGGACAGCACTTGCAGGCCTGCAATGTTGACTTTTTTTCTGCACGGGTAGATTGAAACTATGAGATTGAGACAGATGAAGTTGCAAAATTCAGCCATTTTTAACTACAGAAATGACAGCTGTGTGCAGTTCAGCCTCTCGTTCTGTCTTCTGGTTTACTCCCCCAAAGTTATGTGTGTAGCCTGGGGGGCTGGATTCCACAGAGTACAACCCATCATACAGAGCTGGAAATTGAGGGCTAAAGTTTTGCTGTTTCCCAACCCACATGCCACCCTTTAAAATGGTGACAGATGTACATTATTTTTGTGGAGGTCAAGACCACCTATCATTCAGTGAGTTTAAACTCAGCATTGTCCTTAAGGTTGCAGTCATAAATATCTTATAAGAGTAAGCATTTTTACTAAATTAAGCATTTGTTGGACCAGTTATCTTGATCAACTGAGAGAAGACTCTTCAACCGGACCATCCAGCCAAAAATAGAAACAAAGCAGTGGGAACCCCATGATCTTTATGGGAAGACATTGCAACAAATGCAATGAATGGTAGAGGATATGGATTACAGAGACACATTGGTGTCACTTCCAGGAGCTGCAGAATTTTTACTGGATGAAAGCTCCAAGTGTCTGCTGCCTGCATATTTTGTTGCAGAATGATTTAGAGACAGAGTCCCAGACCACAAGGGTGCTTCTCTCCATCCTTCCTCTTGTCTTTAACACACTTACATGTGACATTAATGGAATAAAGCTTTCAAGCTAGCAGGAAGATCAATAAAAATTTTATAAGGCTAGCAAAGACTTATTGAGTGTCATAGTATATGGCTCAGTTTTCTTTTTTGAAAATGAAAGAAAACAGATTCAAATAAATTATACTGGAAAGCCACTTGAGTCATTTTAGAAATGGTATTATTTTAATGGTAAATTTAAAAATAGTATATGTGATCCTACCTGCTAGTTACCTAGGATTTCCAGATTTTTAAATGTTTAAATCTTAAAATGAATAAATTCCCCTTTTCATTGTGTTCTCAAACAGTGAAATTCCCTGCACTTGGTTTAAAAAAAAACAAAAACAAAAAACACCTCAGAAGATTTTATTTTCCTATTATTATAATTGAGGGTTTGTTTTTTTTTTTAAGGCTCACACTTACTTAATGTGACGGTAACTTGAAAGGTATTAAATCTCAGAAAACTGTCATCTCTCTAAGCCCCAGAAAGACAGATGATTACCTCTTCCCAAGCCAGGTTGTACCCTGGAAACTGTACCAATAAGTCCCGCAACCTGAGGCCCCCAGGAGGTGCGATTGTACCTGAGCTGAAAACCTCTGAAAGCAGCAGCAGCAGAGCCAGACTCTGCTCCCCAGGACCACTGTCCCCAGGTTGATACAGGTTTGCTTTCCCTGTTAACGATGAGCGAGCAAAGCCCAGAGGAACTAGAAACCCGGTTTCCCACATTGGTGTAGGAATAGGGAGAGAGCCTAAAATACCTTCCACCATGTATTGAGCCTTGCAGTGGGCCCGGCAGTCTCATTTAATTTTCACAACTCTGAAAGTGTTTTCCTGCACTGCAGATGGGGAAATTAAGACTGAGAGGTTAAGTGATGTGCGGCGGGTTCACAGCTTCTAAGGGGCAGAGCCAGGTCATCGGACTCCAAAGCACACCTTCCCCACAAACTCAAACACACAGCTACACCTCCGAGTGTGGGAGGCCCAGGACCTTGAGGAAGAGCGTAGACGCCGAGAGGAGGGCTGAATATTTGCTACACACCTCCTATATGCCAAGCCGTATTCTTAACATCTTTTCAACTAATCCTCCCAACGACCCTGTGAGTTAGGCAGTTTCACCCCCGTATTACCTACTCAGAGAAGTCAAGAAACTTTGAAGGTCACTGAGCTAGTTAGTAGCAGGGCTCACAGCTGAACCCAGGTCTGTTTGAGTTTATCTTCCCTCTTACCATGATAGAGTGTTAACCAAAATGGTTTTTGGAGAAATAAGGACCATTACAGTGGTGGAAAGGAAAGACCGATAGAAAAGCAGAAACATAGCCTGAAAACTTTAGACAAATGTTCAACCTAATGGTTAAAAATTAACAGTATATAATCTTGGGCTAAATAGCCTGACAACTTTTTAAATTACCTTTATTTTACTAAATTTAACCTGTCAGTTTTATATGAACATAACACATTTTAAGATCAATTTTAAATTTGTCTTGTTATGAATAGGACTCAGGAGGTCTTTTGTGATAGAAATGAATTCCTGAGATCCAAATGATAATAAAGTGGGCAGATAGATGTTCAACTAGAGTGGATCTGTTAAAAGTCAGATGTAGATAAATTGGAATTCAAGTAACCAGACCTCCAGTTTAATTGAAATTTATATCTTACATTTGAGTTTCAAGACAAAGCAAATTACAACCAAAAAAAAAAAAAAGCTTTTTATCAGGGATTAATCGAGGATTATTTGGAAAAGTCACTTGCACTGAACATGTGTTTAATCTCCTTCATGGTCTACTGTAACATAATATTTAGCTTGGATTGATGTCTGTTGTCAGGACCTGGGGGCAACTGCTGATATTCAATCACCAGAGACAGATTAAATTATGTCAAATATGCCAAGGCAAGAAAGAAACCAATACATTTGAAATATATTCCAAACAAGTGGTCCTAATTATCTTTCATTTAAGTAAAAATAATAAGTAGAAGATCCCTTAAACAGCTTACTAGTTAAGGCGTTATTTACTATGTGCTGGAGGTGGCTATATAATAAAAAGAAAATAATAAAGGTATTCCAAATCTGTGTGCACTCCTTTCTGTTCATCTTCTTTATGAGCAGTTTTAAGACTACCTTGCAGAATATGGAAGAAAGTTGTTCTATCCATATTGAGCACCAGAGTTCCAATTAAGTCAATTTTTGGTCTTTAGGGGCTACCTCTAAAATTGTGAGACTATAGGCCAATACTAACTAGTATGGACTTTACCTGCCACGTGGTGATGACTGGCAACTTGTTTTTGGCAAGTGGGGTGAGAGTTTGTGTTATAGCAATCAGTGTTTATGTTTGAACCTGCATTTAAAGCCAACAAATTATTTGAAACTGGGCAATTAAACAGTGTTAAACATACTATATAAGATGCTTTCTACTGTTTAGTCTGTGGTTTCCTATGCTAGTTAATACTGTATGTAATTGCCAGACAACCATAATTTGGTATATTCTTCATTCAGAGGTAAAAGGTAAATTTAGTAACTTTTTTTTTTTCAGTACATCTTAGGTACCATTTTTAAATTTAGTCTTCCTGAAGCGTAACTACTATCACATCCTTTCAGATTCAAAAACCTTGAACCAATGAGTCCTGTTTTCTAGTTATTATCCTTTTCCCTCAGCCTAATGGAGGAGATGATAAATATGTAACATGTCAGGGATAAGGGCTACAGACAAAGCAGAGTAAGAAGGAGTGGGCAGTGATGAGTGATAGGGGTGCTATTTTAGATAGATCAAGGGGACTCTAATGTCACATTTGAGCAGAGACCCAATGGAAGTGAAGGGGAGACCCGTGTTGACATCTGGGAGAAGAACATTTCAGGTACATGCAAAGGCTCTGAGACGGACTAAGTCAGTCAGTATGATCTGAGTATGATATTATCTGAGTCAGTATTATCAGAGTAATTAAGAGGGAAAGTGGTGCAAGGTAAAGGCCAAACCATATAGTACCTTGTAGGCCACGGACAGACCTTGAATTTTGCTCTGAGTGGGATGGCGGCTGTTAGACCTTGGAACCGAGGAGTGACATGACTTATGATTTAATGGGATCACTCTGGCTGCTGAGATGAGAACAGACTGAAGAGGATCAGTAGTGGGGCCAGGTAGACTGGTTAAGAGGATATTGCAGTCACACAGGGAAGAGGAGATCAGAAAGGTAGTGGTAGAGGTGATGTTTTTTAAGGTAGAGCTGAAAGAACTTACTAATGGATCAAATTTGGGGAGTGATTGGAGGAGAGAAATCAAGGATGATTCCAAGGCTCTGGGCCTGATCTACTGGAGGAACGGAGTTGCCTGAATGGATGGGGAAGACTGGGTGGAACAGATTTTAAGGCAGAGGGTAGGAGGCAGGGAATAACAAGGGCTTGGTTTTTGACATGATTTGTGAGAAGTAGCAAAGATACTTTAAATATCTTTTAAAAATATATTAAAGTCATATGTGTAAAGAACAATTTACCTGAAGGACCCTATACTTTATACAACTGGAGAATTGCCTGATATTTCTGCCCTTTGGTCCCTTCCTAGAATACATTTCCCTTAGTCTCTTGAATAATCTTTGTTATTGAACGTTTGTTAGAGGCTTTTCCAAAATCCTAGTAAATTATTTCCCTGTTTCCCTTTTGGTGACCTGCTTGGTTATGTTCTTGGAATTTTTTGGTTCCTAATACATGACCTTTTTAAGAACAAAGATCAGAGGCTCTAGATCACTATTTCTTCCTGGTTGCTTTATGTATAAACTGGGACAGCCGGGGTGAACAACTCCATGGACCCTGAACACGCCACCGCTGTAGGATTGGTCAGTTGAGCTGAGGCTATTGATTTTTGAATGTGTTCTTCCCACTGAATAGTGTGCTCCTTGAGGGCAGGGGTTGTTGGCTGCTTAATCTTTATATTTCCTGAATCTAGCCTAGCACTTGATACAAGGGTTAACAGTAAATGTTGAATATGTGAATGTTTCTGAATAAATTTTAAGAAACTAAGTATGTCTTTTCTCTTTTGTCTCATTTGTATAGCGCCTGATGGCAACAAAGTGCAAGATAAGAAAACCGCGGCCTCCAACCGGCCTTCTTCTGCTATTTCAGGACAAAATAGCAACCACACAGGAAATAAACCAGGTACTATGCATTGCCTTTGCTGTGGAAAAAGGAAGGTTAACCCAAAGGCCTTAGTCAAGCTGGAATTTAGGAGAGCTTGGTTTCAGTCCTGCCACCAAAACACATACTCAGACTGACTTGTATGAATATAAGTCAGAGAACCTCTCACGCCTTGATTTTCTCTCTTTAAAATGGAGATTCAAAGCCTTGCCCTACTTACCTCTCAGAATCATTTTGACAGTCAGTGAGATGGTGTATGTGAACGCACTGTTAACTGTCAAGCAGTGTATAAGAGGAAATAATTTTGCCATTCTGCCTGAAATGATAGATATGACACAATTTTCTGTACCTGTATGCCCTGCATTTTCATATCTCTTTTGTGACTTTTTCAAAAACCACTTAAGGAAATCATTACACACAGCATAGCTGGTATAGAATGATGTTTTTGTTCTCCATTCCCTGCAATGATTGTACACCTACACAGTAATTTCATCTAACAGCCTGTGATTCATGGTCTGTTCCACTCAGCGATACGACGAAGCCAACACTCTGTAAACATAATACAAACAATTGAATAGACAATGCAGTTGCTTCCAGGTATCCAACAACCATTGTGTGGTCCTTGGGAGAGACTAACTTACAGTCTGACGATAAGAGACAGTCAAAGGAAGGTAAAGGCAAATTGAACACCCCATGAGGTTCCTGGAAGCCTACTTCTTGCTGCATCCAAGGCCAAAGTCACTCAAGAACAGTGAATCAGTGAGAATAAAGATGGAAATAACTGTATCTAGCCCCATAGAAAACATTCCCTATTGCACCTAGTTTTGTGGGGCTTTTTTTCCCACGTGGAAAAGGTCTTGAACAGAGAAGATAAATCTAGCTTGCCATTGAGGAGAGGAATAACCAGTACTATTGCAGGTATTGCATGAATAACCATTAGTGGCAAATGATGTGTAGTTTCAGTGGAGTTTTAATTTGTAGGCTAAGATTTCCCCATTTAGTCAGTTTGCATTTTCATTCATTTATCCATCCATCTATCCACCCAAAGCCCAGCCACCATCTAATGTTTATTGAGTAGTTGCCCTATGACTGGGACTGTGAGAGATACTGTATGAGCAAATCAACAGGGCCCCTGTCCTCGTGGAGCTTATTCTAGTGGACTTTTGTTCCTTATACTCCAGTGAGCATCCTTGTAGAAGTAGAAGCTCTTTAGCATGAAAATCCCGTTTGTTTTACCGTGAGAATTGAACATAGCTCAGTGGTTTGTACTGGTTTTCCCTTGTTCTCCCCATCAACCATTGCTTCTAATTCCTACATTCTTTACTGTGCAATTTATACTTTTATATCCCGATAACTTGTTTATTTATCTGGTGCTAGTACTGTATAGGTACTAGGGAAATATTATTAAAAGACATCATTCCTACCCTGTAGCTGACAGTATGGTGGAGTAAACCAGTATATGAATAAATCATTCTAACACAGTATTTCCATTATCAGAAGAGAGATATGCAGAGTGCATAGAAATGTAGAGGCCAAAAACATCTTTTCTGCTCCAATTGGCCGTCTCTTTATAGAGCCACTTGATTTATGTTGCCAGAGTCAAGTTCAGTGAGGAGACGTTTCATTTCAGATTACATCTTTTAAGTATCCTTGGGTCTGCTTTCTTGTGTATACACATAAGCAAAGATACATAGAAGACTCTTATTTTTAAAACCACCATGTTATCTTCCTGAGTATCTCAGGAAGTATCTGGAAGTATCTGGAAGTACTCAGGAAGATACTGAGTATCTTCCGTATCTCTGAAGGTGACATAAGAGGTTCCAAGTTGGAGTTCCAGGCTTGAGTAAAACCTTTTGATTTTATGGGATATGAGTCACAGGAATGTCTGTCTAAAGCAGTTTTTGTTGATTTGCTTACTGTAGGAACTTAAAAAGAAAAGAAGCACATGCTGTTTTGGGGATATTTTGAATATTGCCCTAAGCAGATGCAAGTATCCTGACAATGAAAAAGGGTGCCTTTTTAATCCAGTAAATTTTAGTTAAATTTCTTGCCCTCCTTTACTTTCTGATACTTATGCTCTAGAACATCTCTGATTTAGAAAGCATCTGTTCACATTCAAAGTTAATATTTTACGTTTAAAACATGTAATGGAAGGTCCTCATGGTGTTTTATAAATATGTGCACACTGTGTCTTGTGTTATCCAAGAGGGAAGGGTACTCTCAGCTGTGAATACTTGAACCAAGTCCAAAAGAGACACTTTGTAAAGTTACAAAGTCTGTTTATGACTACTGTTAACTGAGGAAGTACGAGATGCTTCTTCAAAACTCCATCAGCTGCCTCCAAATGGTAAAAGGTTTGTTTGTTTGTTTGTTTTTTAGCAGATGTAAGCTTTTATATATAGAATTTCCTGGATAAACAACAAGATCCTACTGTATAGCACAGGGAACTACATTCAGTATCTTATGATAAACCATCATGAAAAAGAATATTAAAAACAGTATATACATGTATAACTGAATCACCCTGCAGTACAGCAGAAATTAACACAACACTGTAAATCAACCAAACTTCAACAAAAAAAAGTTGTCCGTGTATGACCTAAAATCAAGCCTCAGACTCCACTGTTCCACCCACTTTGGGAAACACCAAGCTTACATTGTTCTCCTTCTGTAACACCCTCCATCCATCCCATCCACACTTCTTAAAGCCAAGTGTGTCTCTGGCAATCCTTCTCAGTTGCTACATCCCCTGTGAAGCTTTTCCTGAGAACAAGCTGTGAATCTTCTTCCTGTGAATTCCCTCTGTGCTTCGAGCGATTATTTCTTAGAGGACTCATTTCACCTCGTCCTTGACTGTAACCCAAATGGTAAAAGTTTGACCTGATTAGAAGAGAAAATTGCATTTTCTTCATGAACTACTGTGCACATACCCGAGAAAAGCAGAAACTCCAGTTTATTAAAAATGCCTCTAATTCCTATCCCTCTACTCTTCCCCACCACAAGTCTTTAGAAGAGCCAGTAGAACTTTCTTCTTATAAATAATAAATAAATTTCCCTCATGGAGGAAAGCATGACTTGTAATCTTCCAGCCGTTTTCTGATTCTAATGACTCTGTAGATGCCATGCTGTGAAAAGGGGGGACAGGATTGAGTTAAAGATGGGATTTTAAACCCTAACTCTGACACTTAACTGTACCACCTTCCTTAGTCACATGCATTTATTTCCTTCAGTTTTCTCATTTGGAAAATAGGCATAATAACTCTTCATTGAATGACTAGCTGCTTGGCTAACTCATAGGATTATTGGGAAGAATAAACTGATAATATATATGGAAGTCCTTGTAAAATGCAAAGCCCTCACAGAAGTAGTTTACTGTATAAACAGTAGTGGTTCAGATAGGAGTCAAGGTCTAGTGAGTTCTTGGAAAAAATCCTTGTCAAAGTGAGTTGATTTTCTTGATCTTTGAGGGTCACTCTTTAGTTCCGATTTTTGCCGAATAGTCCAGGTTTACACACGTCGCCACAGACAGACTCTTACCAGCACGCCCTTTCACTCTTAAAAGTGCCCTCGTTTGGGTAGTCCCTCTACTTTTCAATCATCACAGGTAGGAGGTTGGATGCAGAGTGTAGCTGCAAGTTTACCGCCACCGAAATCCTATTTCTCTTAAAACTTCTCCATCTGAGAATAAGTAGCTCAGTTCTATTCTAACAATGTTAGATCTGTTGGGAAACAATGTGAAATGTTCGTGATGTCAGATCATTTTCTATACCTTCATTTTGTTCCAGAGAAAAGTGTTATGAGGGTAGTAATGAGAGGGAGACAAAAATTACAGAAAATTCACTGTTCACTTGGAATTATTCAATTGTATTTTTTCTTTCTGAAATCCTACCTTTAAAGATCATGTTTATCAGTTTTTAGTTATTAAACCTTAAAACTGTAATCGCTAGTATTTACATTTTTAAAAGTCTGTTGTCAAATACAAGATTGGTATGAGTTTGCCCCAGTAGTGAAGGTTAATGGAAGTGTACTGGCTCTGAAAGTTAGCTAAGGCTGTTGGCTCATTTGTTTATTCATTCTGTCTTTTTTTTTTTTGGTCGCGCCCTTGTCATGTGGGGTTCTTAGTTCCCTGACCAGGGATTGAACCCACGCCCCCTGCACTGGAAGCGGAGAGTCCTAACCATTGGACCGCCAGGGAAGTCCCCTCATTCATTCATTTAATAAGTACTTATCGAATGCCCTCCTTCCTGTCAGGTATAGTCCTAGGCATGGGGAATATAACAGTGAACAAAACTGACCAGGCTCTGCTCTTCCTACCTGCATTCACAGCCATCTTTCATCTGTCACAGGGTGTTTATTAACATTCTGGTATCAAAGTGGCTTTTTATTAATGTGACCAGAAGGACGGAAACAGAATTCAAACTGAATACCTTTTTCACTCTACAGTATTTTCTATTGCCAGGTTCCCAGACCAACCGGAATTGTCTAGCATATCATAGTCACTATTGCATCTTATACTTTAGAAATGTGTTGCATTTGTTCTTAGCTTCCTCAAATCTAATTCTAAATAAATACTGATTGAGATCAGTACTGAAGTGATAAAGGTGGCCGGTGGGAATTTTCCGACTCTTAAGCATTGGCCTTATTTATAGTTTTTATTGATATATCTGCATAGAACTGTATACAGCCTGTTGTTGTACACAGTTGTTACCAGACAGGATTCAGTTTGTTACATGTGAAGAGTGTAATTTTCACATGAAATGATAGCATAGAAATCAGAGGTAAACTATGCCCCCTCTTGCATTGCTCTTTTCCAACTATGCATCTAAAAGGCAAGCAAGCATTCCATTGCATAATTGAGTGTTGCCTCATGACTGCAGGAACATCAGTTATTGACTTAGAGCTCTCAGGGTTGGTTTGGATGGAAGAAGGTAGGTGAGGATGAGTGTGTGTGTCCCATATGTTGTTATTAAAACCTTCTTTTCAAAATTTTGTGTGAAATTTGGCAAGTACTTGAAAGTAAGCTAGAAATGTCACATACTCCATATTCCATGAACACAATTTGACTTTATAGACTCTATTTTACAGACATTCTATAATGTGCTTATGTGGCTTTTATAAATAAAGTTGATTTTCAAGTTTCATAATAAAATCGAAGTTTTCACGAGGGAGTGAAACCTCATTATTTACGGACTTTTTTAAGCAATAAGTAATTGTTGGAAGTCTTCTAACTTCATTTTGGCTTTTGTTCTCAGATCATTTTTTCTTCAAAATACCATTTTGCTATGGCTATCATTTCCAAAAACAAATGACAGCAGAACTCCCCTGTCTGTGATCCTTAACAAAGTGCCTGACGGGAGTCCACGTGCCCCTTTTCTAGTGTCAGAGGAAAACCTTCTGGGACCAGAGGCCACATTTTTCTACATAAAAAATATTTGAGACCTCATAAATGATTAGTAAATCTGGGAAATAATTATCATAATGGGTATGAGCTAGTGAGGGGTTCATATTACGAATTTTTTTAAAAAGCATACCTTAAAGCAAAGCAAAAGCATAAAATATCATCGCCTGGTCCTGCCCATGATGCACACTGCCAGGTTTATGCAGCTCCTAATGCGCTTTTAGACAGTTTTTATTTTCCTTAAATGTACAAATTATGTGACGTTTAAGACGCATTTGGGATACAAGTCCTTTAAGTCTGTTGATGAAGCTCTGCCATGTTGTCTTTAAAGTATTATTCCAGTAGGTTTCTATTTTTAATAAGAGATCTTAAAATTGTGATGTTCATTAAGTAGCGGGGAAAATAAAGCTGATTTTAAGTGTAATTATCATGATCATCATCATCATTATTATTATTACTATGCTTTTCATTTTATTCAGTAACAGGCAGAGTGAGTGTATTCATGTGGCCCTCTGCTGGAAGCCCCTTGGTGGCATGTCACTCAGAGCATAATCCAAAGTCCTCGCCAGGCCCCCAGGTCTCTGGCCCCATCACTTACAGATCTCACTCTGCTCCAATGGCTCAGATCTTCATATCGTTTCTTGAACACCTTAGGTACTCGTAACCTCAGGGCCTTTGCACTTGCTTTTCCTCTCTTGGAATATCTGCACGGGTAGCTCCCTTACTTCCATCAGGCTTTTACACATAAAAGCTACCATCACAATTAGACTTCCCTTGGCACCTATCCAAAATGTCAGACCTCCCCTTCCTGCCATTTCACAGTCCCCTTGGCTGCTTTGCTATCTCCTTAGCATTTATCGCAGTCTAACATTTTATATATTGCCCCTTTTTTCACTCTCTATATTTTACTTATTTATTCCATAAATTTTCCCTAAGCAAATCCCATTTGGGCAAAGATTTCTGTCCTTTTTGTTAAAAGCTCTCTTTTCAGCACATACAACACTGCCTGGTGCACAGTAGATATTCAGGGTGTTCAGTAAATGAATGAATTTATTGAGATTTATCAAGTGCTAGGCACTGTGCTAATGCTGTTACATGCATTATTTTATTTAATCCTTACAATGATGTGAGATAGATAGGTTCTATTTTATCCTCATAGGCAATAAGTGAAAAACCCATGAACCCCATATCATAGCTTAGGACTTAGAGAGCTGGGTGAGTAATTCGGCCAAATCTCACAGCAAGCGAGTGACAGAACCGGAAGTGATCTCATGCCTGTCTGACTCCAGAGCTGGGCTGTTCACATCTATCTGGTGAACATCTATTTAGTATAATAAATTCACTTAGGATTCTATGTGTTGTTAAGGAACAGGCTTTTTAAAGCATAAAAACAATAGAGGTTCAGTAGCTTAGGAACACAAAACCTCATATATATTGTTTGATAAAAATAAGCCCAAAGGCACAGTTATGTTTTTACACAAATTTTTTGGGGGCTGTGTGTCTTTTTATTTTACTTTATTTTTTTGAGTTTTATTGAGGTATAATTGACATACAGCATCAATTAAACTGTGTAAGTTTAAGGTGTACAGCATAGTGACTTGACTTATGTTGTGAAATGTTTATCCCCATGTGTTTAGTTAACATCCATCATCTATATAAAAAAAAAAAAAAAAGAAATGGGTTTTTTCCTTGTGACGAGAACTCTTAGAATCTAACCTCTTATGTAATATTTTTAAATAGAAGATAATACTTGGAAATTCTCAGGAAAATTATAATAAAGTGCATCACTGAAAGTATAGTTATAGGTACTAATTGTTATAATGTTACTATACGTAAGATGTAGTAATATTTCATTCATCAGATTTACTGGACAAAAAGATATTTATCAGTGTATATCGTTTTCTTAAAATCTGCCCCTCTTCTCATGTTTTTCTTCTCCTTTTCAGACCCTCCACCAGTGCTGCGCGTTGACGACCGGCAGCGGCTGGCGAAGGAGCGTCGTGAGGAGCGGGAGAAGCAGCTAGGTATCCCCAGCCCTCGCTTGATCTTTCAGGGACCCCGTTGTTGAAATGTTACTTTTTTCGCCTCGAGGATGATGGACAAACAGACATCACTCTAATAAGCATGCTTTCTAGCATGCCTTTATGAGTTCTGCAGATGGATTGGGAAACAGAATTTAGTATGTTGATATAAACATAGAACTAAATTTTAAGCAACAATGAAGTCCGGCCCAGGATTAGGGACATTTTCATTTCTTGTATCGTAAATGACAGTTTAATGTGGCACCGGAGGGCATGTATGTATGAGAGGCGTGATGGCTTAGCTTACATTTTACAACTTAAAAAATACCAGGAGAGTCAGCATGTGGTTCTTTTTATGTGAACAGACTGTGCACTGCTAGGGCACTCACTGCTTTCCACGTTGAAATAATGCTGCTGTTGAATTTATAGACTGATGCTACCAATGTGCTGCCAGGAAAAACACAAGACCTGTGCTGAGGGGTCTGATTTTTCTTTTGTTATCTAAGACCCTTGCAAAAGGTTAGCAACTGCAGTATTTGCCACATAATCACCTAAAGAGCTGGGTCACAGGACTAGCTTACCAGGAAGCCAAGATCCGGGCACTCAGCAGTCCTTGTCTTCCAGAACATTGAGCAAGGATATTGGTGCCAACTCCTCCTTTACTTTAATGTCCATTTATGCAAAGTTGCTAAAACAGGATACTGTCTTTATGTGCCTTGGAAAGATGAAATGTCTAGTTGGTGTGTCTCAGTGTTTCCAGAGCGTCTGGATATTTTAAAACCAGAGCTGAGTTAGGTCGCCACAGTCTTTCCAGTGGATGGCCTATAACTTTCCTAAAGTTCTACTGCATTTTGTAAAAGTTAATGTTTCAATTGGAAAACCCAACCCCATACCCCATCTCTGATTATTTGTATTCGAGAATCCAAACTTGTGAAATTCACTGGAAGCTGGTTTTCAAAAGTCTGTTGACATTGTTTCCATTCTTTGAACACAGGCCTCTTTCTCTCCCTTGCCATCACGGTCATGTGAGGTCATTTCTTTTGCTGCCAAGGTTTTTTCAACACAAATTTCAGTGACTTGCTGGAAGTCAACAAGCTGCGTGTTTCTGTGTTTAGAGTTTGCACCCAGGCTTGAAGTTCCCTGCCTCTGTCAGGTCTCCCTCGGGCTGGTAGGTTCTTGGAGAACGGGGCTGCCTGTGGCCCTGGTGGGGGGCCCCTCTTTGCTTGGAGTGCTGTGCAGTCTGGAGATCTCTCTTCTGTGAACTATGCCCACTGTTCCCCAGTAAAGGTCAGTTAGACAAGTGGATCAGAACTGAGAGGGAAAGGCAGAGCTACTAAAGCAGGAAGAGATTCCAGGTGAGCGTAAGTGTTTACACTCTGGTTTTGGATCCATCCAAGCAAAGATAAGCACTTGTGTCCTCTCCCATCTCCACCCCATCCCTGATGGGTTAGGTTTCCCACTGTTAAATGTCTCCTTTGCGTTGCAATGCGGATTCATATCTGCCTGAGTAAAAGTAGCTCCAGAGGGTCAGGAGACTACTCCTTTATAATGTAAATCCCATCATGAATTAGCTTCTACACCTTAACTCATACCTTTCCATTTGGGTTTCTTTGTCTTTCAAATCCAGGCATTATTAGTTTTTTTTGTAGAAAGTATAAATATGCTAGTCACACAAAAATCATTTCCCTTCTTATGCTATAAAGTTGTATAGCTCTGAGCCTGCAGATTCTCCCTACAAGTTGCCTAACTTCATCTGTTGTGTGGCTGGGTTTCTTCTTAGTATGTGGCCCCATTTTAATTCATATCGATGATGTAGAACATGGCTTATTAGTTTATATATTTAAAAACTCTATTTGCTAGGTATTGTGTTAAGAAGATGAATAAAGGTTGAGACCCAGCCCTCCAGGGCTAGCTACAGTCTAGTGGTGGGGAGGCGGGAACAGATAAACACGCAGCAATTCTAATAGAGGGTGGTATTGAAGGGGTATGCACATGGGGCATCAAGAACCCCACAGAAGGACCTAACCCAGCCTGAGGATGTCAGGGGCCACCTGAACGTCCAACTAGAGGATGAAGAGGAGTCACCCAGGGAGCTAGAGGAGGTGGGGACTGTAGAGCATTGACGCAAGACAGGTGGCAAAAGGGCATCTGGTAACAGACCCAACCTGCTTATCAGATTCTTATATGGGTCAAAGTAACGTTCAGATTATTGTATTATCCTGTGGTCACAACTTTACTTTGTTGGTGAGCTAGCATATCATAGACATGGTTTTTCTTTCTTCTTACCCCTACCATATTTAATACCATAGTTTTCCTTCTTTTTTTTTTTTTTTTTTTTGACCCCACCACTCGGTTTGTGGGATCTTAGTTCCCTGACCAGGGATTGAACCCGGGCCCTCGGCAGTGAGAGGAGTCCTAACCACTGGACCGCCAGGGAATTCCCAGTTTTCCTTAATTTTGATCTTATCTCTTTTGTTGTTGACAGTCATAATTTTAATGAAATACATTTTTATCTATCATATTTCTATTTTATTTTACTCATTTTTATTTTTTTCTGCATTATTTGCATTTTCTTTTAAAATTTCTTTTAAATTTTGGCCTATTCTTTTACACTTAAGCTGTCAGAGTAGAAACTAATCTTCATAAATACACAAATAAACATACATGCACACGTACATTTGTAAAAGAGTCATCTAAAATCTAGCATCTAATTTAAGCTGTGCCTTAGAATACATAAGGGTGATTTCTAAAAAAATTTTAGTTCTAAAAGAAAAAGTGCAGCTGATAAACTACCCATAAATATAAACTGTGCTTTGCAGAAGCTATGATGGGAGTAGAATAGTTTTTTTAAAAAAAAGGTGGGAGGGGTGGGGGAAGGGCTGTCCCTTAATAGCAGGTCTTTGGGGTGTGCTTTTTGAAAACACGAAAGCAGTTGATAATATCAACTATTATCAAACTTTCAAACTTTAAAGCTTTCCAAGTTAGAAAAAAAATACTTTCCAGAAATTCCAACAAAGCAAAGTTTAAAGTTATTGGCCAGTGAGATTATTCACTGTTGGATGTAGGTTGAAATTAACATTGAAATCATTAAAGATTTTTTTTTTAAATTTTATTTATTTATTTATTTATTTATGGCTGTGTTGGGTCTTCGTTTCTGTGTGAGGGCTTTCTCTAGTTGCGGCAAGTGGGGGCCACTCTTCATCGCGGTGCGCGGGCCTCTCACTATCGTGGCCTCTCCCGTTGCAGAGCACAGGCTCCAGACGCGCAGGCTCAGCAATTGTGGCTCACGGGCTTAGTCGCTCCGCGGCATGTGGGATCTTCCCAGACCAGGGCTCGAACCCGTGTCCCCTGCATTGGCAGGCAAACTCTCAACCACTGCACCACCAGGGAAGCCCAAAGGTTTTTTTTTTGTAATCCACATTTTTAAAAAGCAAGTTAAAAAGAGGGAGAATAAAGGTCTTTGTTTTGGGTTGCATGTCATGTTTGTATTGTTTTGCAAACAGGGAGGATCTATTAATTTTCTATAGGATAAATTTCTGAGTCATGCTTTAATGCTTTATGGTAGGATTGTGTCATGCGGCCTGCTCTTTCCACATTATCCTTCAATTTATCATATAAAATCAGGCATAATTCTTCAAGTACGGGACTGTTCTGTTTGTTTGGTTGAGCATATGCACTCTGAAAGCTTTATTTTTCTGCCTTAAAAGGTTTTCCCGTGAAGAAATCTCCTCAACCGCTCTATTTCATCTGATTCTATTCAGGCCATTCCTTCAAACTTCGCTCTCTTGACTTCTGCATCTTTTTTACCATCTCTCTTCTAAGCTTTAATTTTGGTTTTTTTCCTGGGATAAGTGGGAGAATTGTATTTGTAATTGTACAAAAACGAAGGGTTGTATCATGGTTTCAACCCTCCTTTTTTGATGATATGTGTTTCACATTTCCAACTCACTCATAAGGCAGTAGATGCTTTCCTGTCATCTGAAACTCAACCTCTATACCAGCGGTCCCCAACCTTTTTGGCACCAGAGACCGGTTTCGTAGAAGACAGTTTTTCCATGGGGGTGCAGTGGTTGGTTGGTACAGGCGGTAATGCGAGCGATGGGGAGCGGCAGGTGAAGCTTTGCTTGCCCACCCCTCACCTCCTGCTGTTCGGCCCGCTTCCTAACAGGCCTCGGACCGCTACCGGTCCGTGGCCCGCAGGTCAGGGACCCCCACTCTATACCACTACATTGCCCATCAACTTTCACTCCAGAACACTCCTCTGAGGAATTTCTGTGTCTCAGTCAACTGCACCAGCATCCCCGTGCCCCGCCCAATTATCTTTCCACTATTTTTGATGCTTTCTCCTGCTGCTGGAGGCACTGGCATCTTTCTACCAGCCTTAACTACCGCATCTTTTACAGAATGACACGTGGTGGCCCAGGGCTGTGCACTGCCTAGTCTCCACTTGGACCTATTGAGCCGCTTGTAGGTACCAGTGGTCACTCTGGACTCAGTCTAGTCCTCTAGCTGGGGCTTCAGCTACCTCTAGCCTGGTTTGTAAGTGGAATTTGCCGCACTCACTATCCCTGAATCCATTTAGTCACAAGACCAGCAGGCCTCTGTCTTCAACATAGGTCTCAGATCCATGCCTTTAAATTTGCTGCCTCTGCTCTCATCCTAGTTCAGACCTTAGTAAATTTAGATTTTAGTTACCCAAAACTATCTCATAGATGTACTTCATTCCTCCAGCTCGGTCACGGTTAGTACCAGTCCTTTTTTTTTTTTTTAAAACTTTGGGTTTATTTTATTTATTTATTTATTTATTTATTTATGGTTGTGTTGGATCTTCATTTCTGTGCGAGGGCTTTCTCTAGTTGTGGCACGTGGGGGCCACTCTTCATCGCGGTGCGCGGGCCTCTCATTATCGTGGCCTCTCTTGTTGCGGAGCACAGGCTCCAATCGCGCAGGCTCAGTAGTTGTGGCTCACGGGCCTAGTTGCTCCGCGGCATGTGGGATCTTCCCAGACCAGGGCCCGAACCCGTGTCCCCTGCATTGGCAGGCAGATTCTCAACCACTGCGCCACCAGGGAAGCCCCAGTCCTTCTTTTTTGAAGCCTTCCTGGTTTTTATGATCTTTCCCTTTTGGAAACTCTCATTTTCTTACTCTATATCTTGCATAACTATCATATTTTAGCTCACATTCTAGTGCTACTTTATATGCTACTGAACTTTTTCTATTTGGACTTTATAGAACTTTCTGGTTGTATATATTTTAAGCTTTTAAAGGGTATGGCCATGGTTTTCTAATTCTTTTTATCCCAATACACAACGCTAAATATAAAACAGACACATAATAAATATTTGCTGATTTTCCTGATTTTACTCAAGCCTTTAATTATGTATTAATAATATTAATATTATTCATTAATAATAATAATATTTATTGAGCACTAACTATGGGCCAAGCAGTGTTCTAAACACTTCACTCTGTATTATCACATTTAGGTGCAAATTAACACAGTGGTTGTACTTTTTGTTGTGTGGGCCTGCCATAGTTGCTGATGTTAAGTTATTTTATGGACTGTCATTTATTTTATTTTAAAAATACATTGTGATAATTTAGCTCAAGGGAGGAACTGAATCTTAAAAAATGGGATAGTTAATAGACCCTTTTTTCTTTCTGCCGTATCAGCTATTTAAGCGTATTTTTAATATGTACAGGGTCACCAAGATCAATGTTTACATTCTTCAACAAGTGGTGATTCTGTTAAGTAGAGAGTGGTCCCTATGCTTCAGATGCGCGTGGTAGATCTTCCGAAGTTTCAGAGCTGGGCACATACCCCGCTCTCATGTGGAGGAAGAGCTATTCTGCTTCCTCCTGCACAAGCAAGGTACATGGGTGCTGTACTCACTGTCCATTTGACACAGAACCAGAGGGTAAATGTAAGTGTTGGAGCAGATTCTGATATCGTTTTGAGAAAATTTTGTGGCATTGACCATTTGTTAGCCTTGGAGTCCATTAAGAATCTGTAAGAACTTGGAATAGATCCTGGTTACTAATTTCTCTTCAAAAACATCTACAAGAATCAAAGCATGTAGAATTTATGCAATAGTATAAATTTTTGACTTGAGATAGTTTAAAGTAATACTAACTACCACCACCACCTTTTTTTTACAGCTATTTCCTGCTGTTTTACTTCACATATTCATTCACCTACTATTTGATGTGTGGTCACTATTGAGCCAGGAACCCTGGGGCTCTTAAAGTGAAAGATCAATTTTCTAACCTCCTGGAACTTACATTGCTATGCACTCCACCTGGAATGTTTGTCCTGAGAGATGCATGGAGCTCATTCTCTCTCCTCCTTCAGATATTGTTTAAATGCCATCTCTTCAGTGAGGCCTTCCTTGGCCATCTTACTCAAATTTGCAGCTCCCCCAAAGTAGTACTCTATTTTTCTCCACGTCACTGTCAGTATCTAAGCATGTATATATTTTATTTGTTTGTTGTCTGTCTGCTTTCACTGGAATATAAGCTTAATAAAAGAAAGGACTTGTGTCATTTTTAAATTTCTATAGCCTAGTACCTAGAATAGTGCCTGGCACATAGTCGATGTCTAACAGTTGTTGGTTGAATGGTAAATGAATAGTAAATCTGTATGTTTCAATATAAGTAGAGGTGAATGCAGCAGGTATACTGCAAATTAGTTAGACATTACCAAATTATCAGGTAATACCCACCCTTATAATAGTCCACTCAAACAAGTCTGAAATTCTTATTCTTAAGCATTTTCTCAGTTAGACGAACGAGGATACAAAGCTAATCTATAGAATAGTTGTGCCTTAAAACTGCTTGGTCTTCATATATGCTATGAAACTAATAGTCCTACAATATGTTGACAAATTCAAAGGAGTATCTAAGGAATATTTAGCAGACGAATAGTCTTCTGTGTTTAGGAAGATATAAGGTTTCCCTTTTTGAAGTTGATACAGATTAAAGTTTGAAGTATTGATGCGAATGGAGTCACATTCCCAGCTGGGGGCTTTCTGAGAGTCTATAAAATCATGGAAGCTTATCAGAGAATTGTATGATTGACTCATAGCTCATGAGGAAAAAATAAACTTAATCAAATCTCTCATTCAATTCATTCATATTGGGTTTTATAGCTAAGTTCAAAGCTGTACAGGAGATCTATCATAATGTATTATATTAGAAATAACAATAAGATAATATGAAAAGGATTTTGACCTTCAATTAAACTATTTTTGCGCTGTTTCTCAGATAATTTCACCAGACTTCCTTGCCCTTCCAGTCACAGCTTTTCTGCTTTGCTTCCCTCCCCACCCTTCTTACTCAGTGTGTGTTGTCACCTCAGGCAGCAGTATTAATAAGAGTGCAGTCAGGAGATAAATGATCATTGTAAAGCAATTATACTCCAATAAAGATGTTTAAAAAAAAAAGAGATAAATGATCATTTCAACCTGGCTTAGAATGTTCATCTCAAAAATGTTGATAGAGAGGTTAGAATTAATTAGTAAACAACGAGTGATGACGTACTCTGATTAGCATCATAAGTGAAACTGTCCCTGGTTTTACATTTCACATTATTATCATTGATAGATAGTCATTGGTTTTAATAAGACTATCCACACACCAAAAAAACAAAAACAGACTTTGGGAAAGTCTTTCTAATCCAAATTTCTACTGGATAAAACTTTGACAGATTTGTGGTCAACCATGGCATCTGCTCTCCTAAAGTTGTCACTTAATGAATAAAGTGTACAAAAGCTCCCAAGGCCTCCAGGCAGGTTATGAACAACCCAAAGGATCTGAGTACATGTTAGTGGGAGGAATTCGGACAGGAGCACATACCAAAGCACTGCATCATGAGTCAGGCTCAGGACTGGAAAGAATAAATGCTTGTTGCGGGATGGATTAGATAACTCAGAGGCTGAAGCTTTGACATAAGGTGAATCATTGTGACTAAGCAGCCATTGTTTATTTCTCCCAAGTTGACTTTGCCTTTAAAGCTGACAATTCAAAGGTCTTAAAGCCTTAAAAGTAAATGGTCTTTTAAATAGACGATGACGAAGGCCAAGAGTGACATTAGAAGATCAGGATCTTCACATTGGATGAACACCTTGTCCCAATCTAGAGGAGGAACTTTAGTCATGGAGAGGTGTTCCAAATTCTGCCTTTTAGCATAATGGTTCCTCGTTTTCTTCTAGAGTCAGACAGTCCAGAGTTTGGATTCCAGTTCCACCACTGACTAACTTTGAGACATCAGGCAGGTTACTTCACTTCTCTGTGAATAAGTTTAATAAAATAAGTTTAATAGCAGTGTCTACCTCACTGGCAGCTATGAAGGTACTTACTGCCTGTAAATCACTTGGTGTCAGCATAAAGAACTGAGCACACCTCACCGTGATGATGGTGGTGATAAAGATGAGGATGGCAGGTCATGTGACCCCAGAGACTGATTCTAGATGCCTGGGATTGGAGAAACCTAATGTTTCTGAGCTACAGGTAGACAAAGATAGAGGGGTGTTTGTGCTTCTGGTCTAGTAGGCTGGGGCTCAGTAAGACAGCCAGGGAAGAGGATGGCAACGTTCTATGAGGAGTGAAAGTGGATTAGGGTCAAGGCAGTAACAAAAAGATTCCAAGGACAACCATTGCTCTGTGTGCTTTAGCAAAACTCCGTTTACTTTAGCTGAGGCTAAACCCTCCTTTAAGCCCAGCTCTGAAGATAAGAAGTCCTGGCACAGTATTGCTTTCCTATTTCTAAAGAAAGGGTCTAGATATTTCACAAGTACAAGCACCTCAGCTCTGTCCCAACACCTCAGTCCCATTAGTCTACCGCTATGTCAAGGGAAGAAGGCAAAGTAGGAAGTCCCCTCGGGCAGGAGACACAAGTGTTGTGGATATCTGCAGGGTCATCCTTATTACCAGGCAGTTGTCCAGTGTAATATTCAGATGAGAGGAAAGTAGAAACACAGTTTAAATGACTTGTTGAGAAGGCTTTGAATTAACACTAAGGCTCAATGTAAATCACTTTGCTTGGAAGTCATATAATCCTTTATCTCCTTAGCTCATTTATTCATCATACTTACTTTTATCACCTGCTAAACTAGACACAGTTTTATATGGGGAAGAACTCAGTAAGAGCAGAGTGGTTACGATCTAGAGTACAGGTAGGAGTCTGAAGGAGCTATGGGAGTGACTTTGCCACCAGAGGAAGGGCCATTTGACCCAGGACTTGAAACATGGTTGAAGTTTGCCAGGTGGGCAGAGGTGTTTGGGGCAGGGGGTAGCGTGTAAAAATGTACATGATTATATGGTCAATCTAAGGCGTTGAACTGGGGAACAATGGGGAACCAACAGGTTTTCAAGCAGGACTGTGACATCGGGTTTGTTTGCGGTTGAGGGGGAAGATATCTCTGAGAACAGTATGAAGGATGGATGTGAAGAGGATATAGACTAAACACCAGGAATAAGAAGGGAATGAGGGCTTAAATACAGTAGAATCGAAAGGATGGGAGAGGAGACACTGAATTCTGATGTAAAATGATGGAGTCAATTGTGGAAGTGTGGAGTTAGGTTGGAGCATCCATGAGGGTGAAATTGAGAATGACCTCGAGGGGTCTAACTTTGCAAACCATTAGGAGGTCATGTATCTGCTATCAGAACGTAGAAGGCAGAGAAGGTTCTGGTTTGAGGTAGGGATGAATATGCAGATATGAGTAAGGTTATGTGATGGATATGACCAGGAAATTTTAGGCAGGAAGTTGTGAATACGGAGGAAATAGTGTGTAGTAACAGAAAGTACAGGCTTTGGAATCAGAGCTGACTTAAAATTTCAAGTCTACCTCTTTTAGACCGTGTGATCCTGGAAGAGCTATTTATCTCCTTTGGGTTTTTTTTCTTCATTTGATTTTTACTACCAGACAAAATGGGATTATTATTCCCACATTTATTACAATTTTGTTTTCATTTGCCTGATAGCTATTTGTTCATTCATTATTTTTTTTTGACACTTTGTTTTAGGTTTGTTTCTTTTAAACTACGTAACTGGGTGTTTTGTGTTTTGGCCTGGTCTAAAAGTCTCAATCTTAACTAATAGGCTTAGTTTTATTCCTTTAGCTTTTAGTTTTGACCTGGTCTAAAACTCTCAGTCTTAACTAATAGGCTTAGTTTTATTCCTTTAGCTTTTAGTTTTGACCTGGTCTAAAACTCTCAGTCTTAACTAATAGGCTTAGTTTTATTCATTTTAGCTTAGTTTTATTCCTTTTAAACTTTGTTTTTTTCCCTTTTTATGGTAGGGGTAGGGTTGGTGGTGTAGAGGTGTAGGCGTTGGTTTGATGAAAGTACTGTTCATTCCATGATTCCCTGTATTAATTTAGAAGTTGTGCTATAATTTTCCATACTATTAGTGGTTACCTTTTCATTCCCATTTCTTCATTATTAAATAAAATTAATTAGTATTTCCTACACAGATGCTCTTATTTTTCATTCCACAGCCCCCCTTCCCAGTGTTGATTAACCAAATTAAGCTGTTTTTTTTAATTAATATTTAGCACAAAAAAAAGAAAATCAGTGTTTTCATACCAACATAAAAATGAAATTTATTTGAATGTAAGTAATCACAATAATTATTGAGGTAAAGCACAAAAATTAAATTTTTAGCCCTCAAAATCAAAACAGAAAGAAACCTAATTGTAATCCCTCATATGTCCTCAAAGGTAAAAACAACTGAGTCATGGGAGTGAATTGAAAAAGATCTTGGAGAACATTTTGTACACACTCTCTAACTTAGAAGTCAAAGGGGTTAGCTAATTGTTCCCAGGTCACACAGAATTAGTGGCAGAATCAAGATCCAAACTCAGATATTATCACTTGTCGTTTTCTGACTTTTCACGATATTACTGGCTGTTCTGGTAGCCAGTGTTACCAGTAACCTATTCATATCCTTCCATATCCTAGCATGATCCTAAGCTGTGTGTGTTTCAGAGGTTAAGTGTTAACATCGCTCTGTTCTCTGAGTGTCATCATTGGTAGTGGATGGTAGTGGAACACGTTCTTCACCCACACTGATGTAAGCCTGCTCAGAAGGACCAGGCTGGGCACTAGATGGTCGAATGTGACTGGGACGGGAGTTGACCCAGCCCACGAGTGCACCATCTGGTTCTCTGTCCTATCTGTGTTCTTCCGTTTAGCTGCCTTTTTTCTGTAGCGATAAGACAGGAGTTAATATAACGATCATAAAGATTCACTCACTATAATTATCTACATGTACGGAGTCCCTACCATGTACCTGCCACTGCCCTAAGCACTTTATATGTTACCGCAAGCCCACCTGGCAGCCCTGTCAGGAAGACGGTTCGAGGAAACGAGACCACAGAAGTCACTGCTTGCTCAGTGACACATACTGGGGGGTGGCAGGAGTGGGAGGTGGACTCAGGTTCCAGTGAAGCCAGAGCTTCTACTCTATCCTATACTCTTTCATTTCAAACTCCTTTTAGTACACGAGTCACTGTGTGTTTCTAAACAGAGTTCAAATTGATGGCGAATTTCCCCTTTGTGTGGCACTGACATACTGTTACAGTGTCATTGAAGTATAATCCTGGTGGCAGCAGCTCAGGGATGGGACTGGGTTGTTAAGGTCCAGGGGCCACAGTGGGTTTTCATTTCATTTTTATATTATGATCTCAGAGTCCAGGAGAAAATGATAACTTCACAAAAGTAAAGGTTAATGATATTCATCACAGGTCCTTTTTTGGGACATGTTATTCTTTTATAGAGCTGCCTCTATGAAATTAATGAATGTTAATGATTTAAATACTGAATGAGTTGTATTTGTCTGTTCAGACTGCCATAACAGACTACCATAGATTGCAGGGCTTAAACAACAGAACTTTATTTTCTTACAGTTCTGGAGACTGGAAAGTTTAAGCCTATCAAGGCTCTGGTTCAAGCCTATCAAGGCTCTGGTAGGCTTCAGTTTCTGATGAGAGCTCCTTTCCTGGCTTTCAGGTGGCCGCTCTGTTCTCACGTGGTCTCTCCTCTGAGCGTGAAGAGAGAGGGAGAGTGTGCTCTCTGGTGTCTCTTTTTATAAGGACAGTAATCCTATTGGATTAGGTCCCTACCCTTATGACATCATTTAACCGTGATTACCTCCTGAAGGCCCTATCTCCAAATACAGTCACATTGGGCATTAGGGCTTCAACATATGAATTGCAGGGGGAGGGGACACAATTCAGTCCATAGCAATTGTTGACTTTTTTTCTTGCGTTCAAAAGTCTCATTTCTTAATGAGAAAATACAAAACTTTGATATTATCTATCATCCACAGGGAATATTTTAAATAACTAAACCTCTTAGAATAAGTTAACTTTCAATTCTTTTTAAAATATTGAAATATTTTATGTTATCCTTCAGTTTAAAAGATTGCATGGTCTGTACTTGGTAATAATCTTAGCAGTCAGCAGCATACTCTGCAATAATATGAAACTATTGTTTGCTATTTCACCATTGTTTGCCTGTTCTCTGTATGGCTGTTTAAAGACTACAGTTGTTTAAAAAGGCACTGCAATAGGATCTCCACGTCCTGGTAGAAAATTAGAAGTGGAACTCAGGAGTTTAATAAACAAATATTCTTCCTTTAAAAGATTATTTGGGATAAAACTAACTATTGTTGTGATAATGTCTAGCCCTGTTGTGATTGATAACACAATGTTAAGAGCTACCTTTAATTTTCTGAATTGGAATTACGATGATGACAAATCTGGCAATAATGGCTAATATTTACTGAATGCTTACTAAGTGCAGAGAACTATTCTAGCTATTTTAGATGTAATGATTCTTTTAATCCTCACAGTAAACCCATGAGAAGGTCCTATATGTAGCCAAAATCTACCCTGACAGAAGTGAGGCATAAGGAAGTTAAGTAATTTGCCTAAGACCAGACAGTTATGGGTGAATGAGTCAAGAAGTAGTTCTCAGTGAGTCAGGAAGTAATTAATAAGACCCTTGGTTATGTACAAGTTGTGAAAAACACTATAGTGAGTGGAAAAAAGTGGGAGGGCGAGTTCTTTGCTACATAGAAATCCAAGTATAAGAAATGCTAAAGTTTGTGGTAGATGTCATAAGAGCAGCAGTGAGCCCTGAAGAGATGAAGCTTCTGGAGAAGACCTTAAGGGCAGTGTTCCTCCATATGCCATCAGTGGATCACTTGGGACCAGAATCACCTGGGAAGTTTGTTTGAAATGCAGATTACTGGGCCCCATCCTAGAAGTAGTAGAAATGAATGAGGGTTGGAGCCCAGCAATCTGTGTTTTTATGAGGCTACTGCCTTAAAGGATGGATCTGTTTGGATAAAAAAAAGGACAGCAACTTTCCCAGCAAGGCAACCACAGGAGCAAAGAGATGGGGGAAGTATGGTTTGTTTAGGAGCTGCAGTAAGGAGAAAGGTCTCCAGGGAGAATGAAGAGGCCGTTTTGGAGAGCAATGCAGAACAAGACCAAATAAAGATATTAAAGCCAAGTTTAGGTAGGACTTATTTCACTTAGCATAATATTCTCTAGGTCCATCCATGTTGCCACAAATGGCAAGATTTCATTATTTTTTATGGCTGAGTAATATTCCATGGCCTATGTATACCACATCTTCTTTATCCATTCATCTATTGATATGGACACTTAGGTTGCTTCCGTATCTTGGCTATTGTGAATAATGCTGTCTATCTGTTACTTTTAATATGTGTTCTCAGAGTATTTTTTTTATTTATTCAGTCATGCAGTAAATATTTATTGAGCACATACTATGTGCTTTTTCTCTGAGTAAACTTTTAACTTGGGCCTGAGAATTTCTTTAAAACCGTGGGCTTTTAACATTGGAAGGAAGGAACCTTGAAGATCAATTTCTTCATGTTTTAGGCAAGAGAAAACTGAAATCCAAATGAAATTGTCCAGATCTCACAATGTGTTAGCAGCAGAGCTGCTGGGAAAACCCAGATCTCTATGTACCACCCTGAGTGATGTCAGAGGACAAACTTACAGTGGGTTTGTCCTCATCCTTTTCCTTCCATGAAAGTCAAGTCAGTTCAGTTCCATTTCAGTAGATTTGTCTCCTGAAATGAATAGCTCTGGAAAGATTTAATGGTAGCAGAAATACAGAATCTCTAATTTCAAATATTTAGAGGAAACAAAATGTTCTGAATTTATTGTTTTTCCCTTAAAAAGTAACATTTTAATTGCTATACCACCATAGTGTCCTCCAGGTTTATGCTCGATATTTTGTTTGGACACTTTTGCCAACAATGTTAATAACTCACATTAAAAATGTGTTTAGCTATCATGGCTGAAGGAAGCATCATATTTTAAAAAGTTTTGTGGGATTTATTTTTCCCTGAAATGAAGAAGGAGCATATATATGTGAAGAAGACAGGAAGCATTCCATCATTGAACCATATTTTTTGAGTTGTATATTTTCATTCAGCTTTTTTTTAAGTCTTACCTAAACAGATTATGGACTCTTCAGCCACAAAGTCAGCTGTTTATTTGATCCCTGACATCCTTTTACTGACTCAGTGTGATATGCCTGTGAGGCATATCTTTCATCAACTATCAATCTTTGGAATTTTCTCCCAAATCCTTTTAACACTTACAGAAACAATGCTATGTTGAAACAAATGAAGTCACACATTTTTTTTTTTTGGTAAATTTTTTTTTAATGTATTTATTTAATTAATTTATTTTTGGCTGCGTTGGGTCTTCGTTGCTGCGTGCGGGCTTTTTCTAGTTGCGGCGAGCGGAGGCTACTCTTCATTGCGGTGCGTGTGCTTCTCATTGCAGTGGCTTCTCTTGTTGCAGAGCACGGGCTCTAGGCGTGCAGTCTTCAGTAGTTGCGGCACGTGGGCTCAGTAGTCGTGGCTCATAGGCTCTAGAGTGCAGGCTCAGTAGTTGTGGCACACGGGCTTAGTTGCTCCGTGGCATGTGGGATCTTCCCAGGCCAGGGCTCGAACCCGTGTCCCCTGCATTGGCAGGCGGATTCTTAACCACTGCACCACCAGGGAAGCCCAAGGCACGCACTTTTGATCTGGAGGATATCACATGTTTTAATGAGAGAGAGACAGATGGTACTGTGGGTTTGAGGGCATCACATCGCTATCAGCATTGAGATGTGATGCATGCACTCTTCTGCAGTAATAATATACCAAATTAGAGGGCTGTTCCAGTTCCCAAAGAGTAGAATTCAGTGCATCTTCTTTGGCCTCGTTGTTTGCATAGTACGTTACGCTAAAAATTTATCAGTAATATTTTTTTCCTGAAAATTTGAGAAAAGTAAAGGCCATGGTTGGTTAATTAAAACCAAAGACCCCATCCATGTTTGTTAAATGTGGGCCGTTTCTACAGCCCTAACTGTTAAGTTTTTCAACCTGCCTGTGTTTGATTTCCCTCATTTTTCTTCCTGAAGCTGCAAGAGAGATAATCTGGTTAGAGAGAGAAGAGCGGGCCAGGCAGCACTACGAAAAGCACCTGGAGGAGAGGAAGAAGAAGTTAGAAGAGCAGAGGCTGAAGGAGGAACGTAGGAGGGCTGCTGTGGAGGAGAAGCGAAGGCAGAGGCTCGAGGAGGACAAGGTGGGATGCTGCTCCGAGGGAAACGTGGGAGGCTTGTCTGTTTCAGAAGCGCAGCACGTTTACTGTGGAGCTTCCCGTTACGGCTCTGGGATGCACAGCAGGAATGTCTCAGAGGCAGCGGATCTACAGAGTCATGGTTTCTAGGGAGGTTGTGGTGTGGAAATCAGGTAGAGAATGGTATGATTGTCACTGTTGCCCCAGGACCTTTAAAAGCTCATTTCTCTGGTCTAGACCTATAACTTATTTATGTTTACTTCATCTGTACTGAAGTCTTAAGACTACTCCCAGTAATTGGATTTCTGTAGGGCTTTACCATTTACAAACGTTTCCCCATAGATTGTCTCATTTAACTCTTACTCAATCCTTGAGTAAGTGTTGTCAGTTTTTGTGGAAATGGACATTTAGACTCAGAATAGGTAAGTTACAGAAAGTCGTACAGTCCATTAAGTTGTGGGGCTGGGATTACCCACATCCGTAGATTCCAGATGCTGTTTTTAAAATACAGTACCACAGGCGTTTAAGCTAAGACCTGCACTACCAGGCTTATGTGAGTTGATGAAAACATCACACTCCCAGTAGTAATAGTAATCGTCATTTATTTAAGTACCTGCTGTGTGCCAAGCGCTTTATCAACTGGTACCTAATAATTTCAGCAACCCCCGACCCAGGTTGATATTACTCTCACCTTAAGGTGTAGGACTTAGGAAGTTTAAGTAGTACCTCTCACTCCACTCGGCCTTAAGTTGAAGACTCCTCAGACAACCAGGTGAAATCTAATCATCAGCTCCTCTCTTCCCTTTAAGGAACGCCATGAAGCCGTTGTACGACGTACGATGGAAAGGAGCCAGAAGCCAAAACAGAAGCATAACCGGTGGTCATGGGGAGGTCCTCTCTACGGGAGCCCCAGTATCCGCAGCGCAGGTAAACAGACAGTAACCGCTTTCAAAAATCACTATTTTTTTCTGGACAGTACAAGTCACAGTTGCTTTTTTATTCTGTGTTTGCAAAACAAAAATCCTGCGGAAATAATTAAGTTAACACTTAAACGATGCTTCTACTGTTTGAGGATAAGAGGGTGATGGAGGTAAGAAGATAAGGTTCCCTCCCTCCACACAGGCTGATTTTCTCATCCTTCACAAAATTCTTTAACGAAATGGAAATCTATGCAATGTTTCTAAACAACTACTTTCAACTCTACATTATTTTAAGTAATTCATTTGCATAGGGGTTTCAGGATTATGCAATAGGTTAACCAGTTTCGTCTTTTTCTCTGGAAGAACCATAGCAATATTGACAATCAGAATCAATACTATGAGCTTATGTATTCTGACCCTAAAGTATATGCAACACTAAGGCTCTTCAAGAGAAAATACAGATTTCTGAAGCTAGAAATAGTAGATGTCCAAGCAAATGGATGTTCCCTTGTTCTTGAATTGACATAAAATCATACTGAAATTTGGATTTAGTGAAAGGCTTTATTTTTGTACTGTAAATTCAATGCACCTTGAATTTTATATAGTGTGTCAGTTCTTTTTCATTTGTGTGAGTCTAATAAGCTTTTTTTTTTTTTTTTTTTAATTTACTTTGAAAAATCATTGTCTTACATTCTGTCCCCAGGTGGTTTTGTTGAGTCATCATTCACCTTTCTCGATTTAGCAGGACTGGACCACCACTTCACAACTTTTGGTGGTACTAGAAAACGTGGTACAGACATCCTTGTGATTTGCTGATTGCCTGACCTGTAGCTAGCACCTCAGACCTAGGGCCAGTTCATCAATAGCTGAACCATCACCACCTTAGTCATAATGCATGCTTAATATCCTGTTGCATAGACCTAGATCTGGGACGTGGCACAGTGTTTCTCAAGTGTTGATAATATGACTCAGGTGACTTAAAGGTATTGAAATAAAGTAATTACATGTGCTATGTTTACTTTCTTTTTAAATGATCATTTTGGATAAAACCTTTAAAAAAATGTTTTTTTCATTAATAAATCACCAGGGGTCAAAGTACATCCAGTGTGGCTTTATCCACCCGACCGCCCCATCAGTACAGCTGTTGCCACTTTCAGTTTTAATTTGAATAACTATGGATTTTCGTTTGCTTTATTCTCTTTCATTCCTAACATTCAGTGTATCTTCAATAACCCCTGCATTTAAAAAGATCTAAAAGCATGTTGCCACAACTTTGCAGTGAACCAAATTTGAAAGCGTGTTTTTTTCCCTTGGCTCTTCATGACCCAGTGGTATTTGCTGTGGGGCACATATCAAATCTGTGGTCATAAGGATCATTTACATGTGATATTTCATTCTAGGGATAATTTTGCATATTCCATGCAAAAAAGCTGTCATGGTATATACTTTTATAACCTTACTTATTTTTCTTTTACCTGGCTTCATGTTTTACATGTGCACGTTACACATGTAAACCTGTTACAGATTTTCAAACATTTTTGAGGGGAACTCAAGTTACTTAGCTTTACTTCTTGCTTCCATACTCAGTTCAATATATGACCTTTGTTATTGCCACTCAGAGCAAGAGAAACCAGCGTTGTATTTGTGAGCTATTGGATAAAATCCTTTTTTATAAGGTTTGTGAATTAGAGAAAATTGCTCTTATACTGGAACAGAGTAGTTTGAAAATAACGGGAATTTGCCAAAATTCTCAAAGGTCAGAACGATCTGCAGAGATCTTGAGAGCAGTGACCAGGTCTCGCTCATTTTGAGTGCCCCTTACTTCACAACAATGCCTAACTTGTGGTAGGTACAACAAACAAATCCTAGAAGTTGAATTTAATCCAGATTAAATCAGTGTGTTGTCTCACTGCTCCCACATCAGCTCGCACTGCTTTGTAAAACTTTAAACATTTTAAACCGATTCTTCATAAATCCTTTTGTGGATCTGTGTTTTGTTCAGAGAGGAAAAGAAAAAGATTAAAAATTCTTATATGTTAAGTAATATAATAAATACGTATTATATCTCCATAATTTTAATGATTCATGATAGGCCTGCACGTAGACACAGTTTCCCCCCAACTGAAGCTTAACATATAAAGCAATATCAGAAAATGTATTGCTATAAGATCTCCTGGAAATGACTTTCATTTTCCTTCCTTGTGCCCTTGAACCTCACATTTTATCATTAAGATGTTCCTTTTGACATTTTACCCTAAATCTTTTCTTTGTTAGGATTGCCCTAAGAGCCCATCAGTTAAGTGTAAATTTGAGTCACAGAAATGATGTTTGGTTATTTTCCTTTCAATAATTAAATTGCTTCATGTAAGTCAAGGATACGTCAATAAATAAAAATTTTTTTAATTAAATTGCTTCAAGCGTAAAGATGAGTCCCTGTAGAAGACAGGAATGTCTGATGTTGGTGGAAGACTTGCTTATCCCTTCACACTGTAAATAATGGCCCAAAATGGTTATTCTGTGGGGGAAATTTTAACATTTTCACCACCAGGGTTAGTTAGACCAGTGGGAACGGGGTTTGAAGGCCTCTCTCACGAGGAATATTTTGGTTTGTTTTCAGTTTTAGAAGAAGCTAACCATAGAAAATAAAATAAAATATGGCAAAACCCCTTTAACTTTGGCTATTATAGGTCAGAAAAACTCCCTGCATCCTACGTAAATATAATGATGAGATTTTTAGACTTTTCCTTATGCGCAGTTTTATTCAGGGATTGTGATTTACACTAGTGAGTGTGGTTATAGCTTAGTTCCACTGTACAGAGAGCAAACTATCAGAGCTGATTTTTGCCTTTTATACAGCTATTATTTCTCTTCTGACTTGAACTTTAAGAATTACCCTAAAATTATCCAACAGCAATAAGAATATTATTAATAAACTTAAAGAGAAAGAATTCTGATTTTCTTTGCATTGCCGCCAGTTTTGTTAGGCAAGTTTGTGGGCTGATTCTACATCTGTAAACCACACTAAACTCTGTGTTATAGGCACAGAGGTGTGGTTATTAGTATACTTTTAAAAAAGAAGTGCTCTGGGGGCCATCCTTTCCACACCTAAAGTGTTTCTTTTTCTTTCTTTTTAATCTGTTTTTCTATAATGAACTTTAATGCCCTGGGTAAAATGACTCTATAAGCAAAGGTATCAGCAGACGCACAGAACCTGGTGTTCTTTTGATTCTAGTGTTTGCATTCTAGCTTACCAGCACTATTACTACCCCATTGTTCACACTTTGGGAAATTATGAAGGCGTTCACTTTTATGGGCCCTTTTTTGCTCCACGGTCCCCTTCCATTATTTTCGTTGCCCTCCGCTGCCTTTCCTTTGGTCTTCCTACATTTGCTGTATTATAACAATATGCTTGAATTTCCCTAGCTGACTAACTGGTGAGCTGAATAGTTATTTTATATTTTTATTTTCCTATAAGAAAAATGAGTATTATTTCTAGCCTTTAAGTTACCTTTAAAATGTCCACTTAGAAAACTGTGCTATAGTAAAGATCTAGTCATAGAGCTGAAAGCATCCAATCCTAGTTTTTCCTGCCATCAGTGAACTAGGAAATTGCAATCCTGCATGCTGGCTGTCAATTAGCATTATCTCCATTTGTTTTAGATCCAGACAGGCGGTCAGTTTCCACCATGAATCTTTCGAAACATGTTGATCCCGTCATTAGCAAGCGGCTCTCCTCTTCATCTGCAACTTTACTAAATTCTCCAGATAGAGGTACAGTCAAAAGGAAAACAAAAAAAGTGTTCTGTTATTTCCTTAATGCTTTTTTTTTTCTGGATGTTTACAGATAAAAATAAGCATCTGAAGTTGCTTTCCCTACGTTTCTTAAATAGGAAGAAAAAAACTTCCGAGTAAAAAAGCAATAAACGTCTGAGCAGCATTTTCCTTGCAACAAGAACGGTTCTCATTTTAGAACTTGGCTGAATGATTGCATTTAGCAGTGACGAAAGCGGTGCTTCTCTCAAGTTTTTAGTACATGAGTTTACAGCTCCAGAAATCACCCACTTATCTACCAACATGCAAATAATCTTTGTTATGAACATTTATTTCACTTCAATCAGATTGTCTTTGACTTTTCATCTGTACTTGGGGAATTCCAGGCTTTAACTTTCTAAAAGACCTTTTTAAATGATTCATGTTGATAGATTTCATTTTGCTAATTTATTTCTCCTTTAACCAAACCTTTCTTACTGCATTTCTTGTGTGTGCGTGACTGGTTTTCTGGTGTCCATTCATTTAAAGGGATTTGGCCTAACTTCAAGAATATCATTATTTAAGCCTCCTAAAAATTTCAATATTCATAGTCCTCCAATTAACATTTTATTTGAATTTTGAGTTTTATTCATCCCATGGATTTACAGTACATGAATGTTGAGTTACTTATAATATGAAAGTTTTATTTTATATATTTATGTATCATAGAATGAAAAATCAAGCTTTTAAGATAAGCTACTTGTTTTACATAACTAAAATGATTTTAAATTTAAAAAAACCAAAGAATTATTGTGCAATATAAAAACACATACTCTTTGAAAGTAACAAACTGTGGTTACTTTGAATGCTTTATTAAGAAACTGATTGGTTTTGAAGTATTTATAGTCTTTAAAAAGAATATAATGTGTGCATGTTCTATATGTGTGTATGTGTATTTGTATATTTTATATTGTATAAAAGTTATGGTGTCATTGTTATGTACAATATAATGCGTTGATGTTATAATTAATCTCTTAAAGCAGTAAATGAACAACTGCCTATTCTTGCCTTTTAACCTAAATCATTTTTTTTAACCTAGTTTGCCTAAATCATTGATATTAGACATGTAGTCAAATTAACGGCCTTTTATATGTTAGAGAAAAGTATTATGAATTGAAGTTCCTTTCATAAGTAGCCTTTATTTTCAAACCAATTCCCTTAAAATAACGTAAAATATAGCATGCTGTTCGCAACAGTTGTGTGTTCATCTTTTCTTTGGAGTTGGTCACTTAGCACTTGAATTTTATATTTTTGTGAACGTGGGTCTAAGACAAACTATAACTGGGACTCACAGAAGTTTTCAGTTAAACCTTGGCTTATTGCCTCCTACAATCCCATAGCCGAAACTGGGGCAAGGTTGGGGGTAGGCAGATGGGCAATAAACCGAATAGAGTACTATCCACACTTCTGTTGATTGACAGTGCTGTGTCAACTAGAAATAAGATGTTTTGTAGACTCTGCATGACAATATCTGATTGGATATTCTTAAGTAATTGGATCTTAGAACTGGGAAAAATTTGTTGGTTGGCTCATCTGCTTCAGTTGGGGTAATAGAGTCCCTAAGAGGTGAAGGGCCTGACTTCATATCCTGCAAGTTAATCGCTGGAGAAAAGGGACTAGAACAGAGATCACCAGCCCCCAGCCCACGTTGTTGCTGCGCTGCATTTGTAGTTCTCTCCTTCATGGATGTCCTTCCTTACATCAATCCTGACTCCACGCACTCTTCCTTTGGGTGAGGTTAAGGGTCAGGGGCAGTTCAATAAGCAGTTCATAGCTGGGGCCAGGAAATTGCTCCTTGAATCATGGCGCAGGCCTATAAAACCCAATGCTAAGCTGGACTAAAAGGATAAGGGGGAGAGCACTAAATTTACGGGTTCCATGTCTCCTGCCCCCTTATCAAAAGAACTGTGAACCAGTTCTGGTCTAACTGACAAGGTCAGCCTGGAAGAAAGATCCGCTTCATCCAGGGGCTCCCGTGTGGTCCAGGAAGCAATTTTTTTTTTTTTTTTTTTTTTTTAAGTTAGGCAGAAGCCTAGCACAGTGAGAGGACTCTGTCTTTTAATGAGAATAGAAATCTTCTGCATTTGCACTTCTCTAATTAAGAGATTTAAGTAATTTAGTTAGTATAATTTCTTTTCTGCTATCTATTTTTTAAATTGGATTATGCTTTATTATCAAAGTAGAGAGCATTCTTGTCAAATTATTAGAGGCTTTTACAGTCTGCTCATAGAGAGTGTACACCATTACTAGATTGTTTGAGCTTTCTCAGCCCTATAGCACAGGCCTTAAAGCTGATATTAAATTGAAGCTCTGATACTATTAAAGTTGACATTCAGCTGGAATGCTCTGCGGTTATTCAAAATGCTGGAATATTTCCATACCGGTTGGTAAATCTCCACTTCCCCGAGCTGAGCTTCCCCAGGCCCTACAGAGTGTTATCTACTAGCTCTACTAGTAGAGCTCTACTGGTGCCTTGCCCCACCAGTTTTTAAATATTTTGATCATCACACCTGAATATAGTGTCACATAAACTGATAAAATGCCCGAGTTAAAGGAAACCCCTGATTACCAAAGATTTCTGTAATCACTGCAACAGAGGGAATATTGCCTCTGGAAATTTTTGCATTAGAAATGTGTATTGCATATTATCTTAAACTTCCTGCTTAACCAGCTTTTTTCTCAAGGAAGAAGAATAGGGCATTTGAAAAAAGTAAGAAGGAAATTGGCTACTCTTTGCTGAAAATTAGTTCATACATTTTTTTCCCAGAATCTAGATTAGAGGACATGGTGGAGGACCTAAAGCTGAATCCTGCCCACGTGTTCTGTTTGACCGGAGCAGGGGTTTTTTGTTCCTGTTTTAGATCTAATTAATTGCCATCATATTAAAAAATGTAAGATTTCATAGAACATTTAGGTCAGGATGTGGCAACACTTGCCTGATTTCTGCATGGCACCCATCATCTGGAACTGAATAGTGATTTCCTGCTTGTGAAGGAACAGGGTAGCACAAATATCTCTAATGTTTAGTTGCCTCCTTGGACCAGATGGTCTTTTATGGGAATTGTCAATATCTCATTTTAAGTGCTTAAGTAGGATCAATACTGTAGTTGTTTCATGAGAATTAATACCTTTCCTTCGGGAGCTTATCATCTCAAGATCAGGCCCCTCTAGGTTAAAAAAAATAAAAAATAAAAAAATAAAGTAACTCTCCTGTACTAACCTTTACTAAAAAGTTACGGAAGAGATCTATTTCTCTCTTGCTTAGAGCATAGTTATGAATGTGGTAGAAGTGGAAACGTTTCTCCTCGCAAAATCTTTCATTCACAGTTCCAAAGTTATAAAACAAATCTCTTTGGATTTGCTTTAAACAGCAGTCAAAGAGGGTGTTTAATGATCTTCATTTGAGGCAGATTCTTTGGTTGATGCCTTAAAGACCAACAGAAATAAAGTAATTGAGCTTCTCAATCAAGGGGAAAAAAGGACATGGCTTTTCATTGATAAACCATCTCTGCAGTTCTAAGCCAGTCATCCTACAGAGTTTATCTAAGAAAAGGAAGCATTCACTTCTTCTTCCCTTTATCATCTACTGAAAATACAATTCTGTTGAAGATTTTAATTTAATCCTAATCACTTTTCCCACTGATTTAATTCTCTGAATGTATTCTAATTTTAGGTTAGCCTATATTCTGCTGTTGATACACATACACACACACACACTGCCATACTATAGTTTATAATAACACTTATCCTACTGTGCATTCTACTAACTGTGTAACTATTACAATAGTTTTTATAACAGATCTTTTTATTTGTCAGCAGATTTAATTTAACCGTGAAGACTCTCCCAATAAACAGAAAATCTAATAAAGAATTCACTAATTCTTAAATTCACCAGCACCTTGATCAAAATAGCTACTCTTTTAAAATAAAGTCCGATAATTAAGGTACTTATTGGAGGTTGGTACTTCCTTTCAAATAGGAGCAGATATTTTCTACAACAGCCTTTAACATCGGATGGCTTCTATTAACTAAAACTAATTTCCTAGAATTCAGAAGTCATTTCTTTAAAATATAACATATATAAAAAATTATTATAAGGACAGTTGCTCCAGAGACCAGAGGACTTGCACCTGCTGTTTATGGTCAGAACAGAAGTGGCCTTGTCCGGTTTAGACAGTTTGAAAGACTTTTATAAGCGACTTGGAAGTGTATTCTAAAATAGAGATACAGCCCTCCCTCAGTATCCACAGAGGGTTGGTTCCAGGAGCCGCCGCAGATAGCCAAATCCTCAGATGCTCAAGTTCCATAGTGAGCCCTCCGCATCAGCGGGTTCTGCATCCGTGGACACCGAGGGCCAACTGTGTATTTATTGGGAAATATAAAATGTGGAAAAATCCACATATAAGTCGAGCTGCGCAGTTCAAACCTGTATTGTTCAAGGGTCAAGTGTATATGCTCAATTTATTTTAGTGATATTTGTAGGATTTTGCAAGCTTCTTTCCTGATATCTTTGGAAAGTAGCTTCTATATTTTCATGGACCATCACTGGAAGCTAACAGTATAAGCAAAGTAATTAATTTATAATTAGCATGCATTTCCTAACAGTGGTCTTGCGAAGCCCCAGTACAATTTGGGACTCCACTTCATTGCATCATTTTAAATTTATTTTCTTGATTCTTCACACACCCACTAGTAATTTCTGACATTATGATTATATTGGATTTTGGCTTTTCTATCTTAATTTTATCTTCAGCTTTACCCTTATCCTCCATCAGAATTTTTATGTTGTTGCCAAACCAGAGACCTGAAAGAACTTGCTTGCTGAATGAGAAAGTCAAAAGAAAAACTTATACAGAACTTTGCATGAGTCCTCTTTCATTTTATTATATCTAATTTCCCCCAGTTGCCCAAGTAGCAATGCATGGAGATGTAGCAAAATTTAATGGAGACCTTTTCTCTATTCACATATTTCCAGTCTTGCATTAAGCTGGCAAAGCCTTTGTTGAAGTTGACATTCAGGGTACTTAGGACGCCTTTTGGCTGAGGTGTGTGCCGTCTCCTCACCGCCCGTCCTGATGAGGGCAGATGGGTTCGACAGACTCAGAGATACATGCCAAACCTGCTGGAAATGGTTCTTCTGTTTTGTTACCTGTTGGATCCATAGGAGGGTGGTTAGCAAAATCTGTGTCCATAAAACTAATACAGAACCTGCCACAAACTTAACATCTTGAAGAGAGGCACCTTATGGAATAGCTGCTCCTTTGAGCGGAGTCCCTCCTGCCCTGACTCTCCACCAGCTCCCTCCCCGGACAGCCTGGTCTCTGTCGAGGTCTCTCTCTCGAGGGCCTGGCGTGTGGGAGCGATAGGGGCGATGCCTTGCACCCCCTCGCCCCTGGAAAGAATGCTTCTAACATCTCACTTATGTGGTGACGTTTAGCTCGCCGCCTGCAGCTCAGCCCATGGGAGAGCAGCGTGGTTAACAGATTGCTGACGCCCACACATTCGTTCCTGGCCAGAAGTAAAAGCACAGCTGCCTTGTCTGGAGATACAGGTAAAACTGTCAAGGTGCAACTTTCTCCGTGAGGTAAAGTCCTCCTTTAGAAGCATCTCTAAGCCGCCCATTTTCATCTAATCCCATCTCAATCTTTCCCATCGTGTGCTTCTCCTCCTCCCGGTGGAATGGCATTGGAAATGTGTCTGTTGGTGTTGGTTTCACGCCCCTGGTATTGTTTCCTCTGAGCATCCGTCTTAGTGTCTTATCTGGACACCAGATGCCGGGCAGGTAAAGGATACTCCTCCCTGTGATCAGATGGCTTCAGAGGCTTCTGTCTGTTCATAATGTTACCAGAAAATCCCATCCCTTACCCACCTTTCTTTCTGCCCCTGCATCTATCTGAGCAGATGATCAAAGGTAGAAATAATTTAATATCTAATACTAATTTGTGGACCTGGGGATAAACTCAAAGCACAAGCCGATTTAAGCATAGCGTTTCATAATGTAGCTGTGGACTAGTCACTTATCCTCCCTGGGCTACTCTTTTATATGTAATCGAGGAATAGTACCCTTTGAAAACTCTATAAAGAGTTGTGGAGAAGGCTAGTTACGGTGTTCTTATTTGTTACATACTTTGAAAATATGTAAAATGTGCCAAGTACTAGTTATTATAATTAGTTATAACTCCTCTACTTTTTTGAAATATAAAACACCCCTGAATGAGCCAATTAGTTTAATGAGAAGTTAGTATAGAGTCTACATCTAGCTGGAAAGAAAAATACATATTAGGCTTTTGGCAGTGTCTCTCTCATGGTGAGTTGATTTTGACTTTCCCAAATATCTTTGGGCACAATTGGTGTATCTATGTAACCAGCCCTCATCTTTGGCACGTGGGAAATTGCATAGCCTCTTCATAAAGCTCCCTTTAAAAAGGCTTTGCCTCTGCAAGCCTCTTCATGTTCATTAGCCCTCTTTTTTAATAATAATTCTTGGTGGTTTCATGATATCTTTCATCCATGGTGCCCAATGAGCTAGTATCAACCCGAATTCTCACAGTACCCCTGGGAGGCAGTCAAGAAAGCAAGTGCAGGCATTCCCACCACCTGCCTGTGGAAAACAAGAGATTGACAATAAGTGACTTATATCAGAGGCACTTAGAAAATTGGTGGACTAGATCTTAAACGTGCTTCTATCCTCGGCACCCTTGTGATGCTCTCTCTACCACTGTGCGTTCAACTAGCTGGACCACAGTGATCTGTGTTTTCTATAAAGTAACTCTCCTGTCAATTGTCACATTGCATCTGAGATTTTTCTGAAGGAAAAACTACAGTTTATTTCAAGATTCTTTATTTTTATGTCCATTTTGTCATACTTTCATATAAGTCATGAAAGCTTTTCTTTATGTCCAGCTAATTGAAAAACCTTTAAAACTGCTTTTCAGTCCTAATTCATAGGATCTAAATAGTTTAAGGTTCTCATGCTTCTGAACCTCCACGTTGTATGTTGTTTCATACTAAAGGACTGCCTCACAGCTAAAAAATTGTCTTTCTTTGCTATTTCTGTCATCACTAACTCTTGTCAATTCTTTCACTCTTCCTCTAGTCTCTTCCAACACCATTTCCTCATTTTCCACCCATTCGACTTGCCCAGCTTCCCACCTTCCTTCGTTGTTATGCTCAACCAAGGTGCTTTTTAATCTGCTAACTGGCTCTTCTTTACTTTGCAACTTTTCCATTCTCCTTTTCACAAATTGATACATTTTTGTAATGTATTTTAGTGTGAAGCAATGCATACATAGCCTTTACTTGAGTTGCCTGTTTTATTAATACATTCCTTAGATCATTGTTACCTATTATTGCATTGATAACAGCTTATGTTTAATGAACCAAAACTGTTATGTTTAGAAATTTCCATTTGAAATTATTCATGTAAACGTCTCTTACTCTTATCTCCTCAAAAACGTTTTTCCCATCACTTTTATTTTTCCATCTGCTCTCCTTGATTATTTTTTCTTGTCTTCCCATTTTAGTGTCGTCCCTTGAGTTTACCTCATATCCAGTTGCCATTGGCGAGAGGATGATCTACATCCAGAGCCAGGGTTACAGTAGCAGATCAAAACAGCCATCCTTACTCCTAGGGTGTTTGGTGATTGCAAATTCCCAGAACAAGTAATAAGAGCAGTTGAAAATTGGAAATCAGAGTCTCATATGTTTCATTGTGACCACTGCTTTGGGTTGATTTTTTTCTTGCCCATTTTTAAAAATACATTCAAGATACATGTGATTATTAGAACTCAGGATTAAATGAGTTAACACATGTAAAATGTTTCGAATAGTACCTGCACGTAGTAGGCACTCAATAAATGTTGTTATTATTCTACTATGTAATTATTCTCTCTGCTGCACTCTAGCCACTAGAGTGCATTAGAACTGCATTATCTTTTCTCTGCAGCCATTATTTCACATAGAAAATCCTGAGTACGTTAAATTAATGCACTCTTGCTACCAAGAGTAGAAAGGAATACAGATATTGTGGAAGGCTTTCTCAAAGACATTTCCATAAAAGAAATTTTATGTTTAATAAAACTACTTTGGGATATGGAGGGCACTCTAGGAGGGAAAAAACAACAACAATCATATATTGCTCTTCCTATTTCTTCAGAAGGGCAAGATTATTAGAATAATTGATTTAAAGGTTTCAGGTTTTTCCGTAGTTGCTGTTAAGAACGGCGATAAATCCCATGAAATGTAGTATCCTTAGAATTAGCCAGACGATGTTTCTTGAAGAATTAAATTTGAGGATTTTTGTATGGACTACATTAGGTAGGTTTAAGGATGTTTTTTTCCTTTCCTTCACATTAACTCAGCACTGTAATAAAGAATGAACCAGAGGCATGATGAGATTGGTTTACGTCCACGGTGGTCTCAGGAGGTGCTCCAAGGAAGAAGTGCTCCACAGATACCCCTGAAATTATTACTTTCCACTAGAGGGAAAAGAAATCATATTTCTGTGCTTCATTCCTTTTTCAGTGTCAGACCCGTGGCCTCAGAGCAGGGCTGTCTTCTAGGGTTTCTTGATCCTTGGGCAGTTAATGGCCTCTGGCTGTGCCCTGGGCTGTGTGTGCCTCTCTTAGTCATTAATCCCACAGAAGTGCCTTGTGCCAGGATGTTCTTCTTTAAAGGCATTTGATTGGCTTGGAAGAGGTTTGCTTTAATGAATTCTTTCTTTGTCTGGGAAGGGCAAATGCTTTGTTGTGGCACTTGAGAAAAGGTTGTTTTCAGACAGTTTTCCCTGTGATCACAATAAGCCAAATGAGAAGAGGGTCTCCTTCTTCACAGCACAAAGGAAACTTCCTTCACGATTAAGGTCTGAGGTAAAGCTTTATATCAGTTTGGAAGTAAGACATATACCTTTTAAGGAGAACTGAGGGAATGCAAAGTGTTTCACCTTATCCAAGAAATAAGGGTTCTGTTTTCAGATGATGGGAGAAGAGAGTGCAGTTTCCAATCGATTCACCGCTTTGACCATTCAGTGATAACCAGAAGATACTGCAAGGCATTTAATGAAAGAGAACACAGGAATAAAGATGCAATCTGATGGACTTTCTGTCTATAGACTAAACCAAAAAAGCACTTAAAAATTTTTAACTATAATTCTGAAATTGAGATTACCTTGAATTTGTCCTGTTAACTTTTGAGTTTTTAATTTATTAATACTATTATATTCAGTTGACGTAACAGTCTCTTTAAAGGGTTGCTACAATGGCTAGGGTTGGGTAAAGTCATTTTATAACGTGGTCCAAATACATATCATTCCCCTCAGTAGTCATGTTTAATTGTCTTATTTTTTGCTGGAAAACAAGATTTCTGGATGAGATCTGAAAATGAACCTTGGAACATTAGTACCCACATGCTTGATACCTATGCAGTGTTCTGTGAATTTCTTTAAACCCACTGTTACTCAGAATCACTTGATTAATGACAATGTTCCTTTGAAGGTGAATGGTCAGAAGCTACGTGGTTTTCAAAAAAATATTTCCATCTTGAGTAAAACTGCAACAGCTGTTTGTGATTCAACTTTATTTTTGGCAATTCTAACATATTTATGTTCCCTTCACCGTTTTAAATGATGACATCCCATTTCCCGATACGTTCTGCTGCTTGTTATGAACCATCAAATGCCTTGGCTTTTGGGGAAAACCCAGAAGCATGCATTTGATTTGCCTTTAAGTAGATAAAACATTTACAGAATTTTTTTTTCTGGAAATTATTATTCTTATAACAAGTCTTAATACCTGATAAGACTTGGTCATTTAACATTTTAAAAATTCAGTTGCTTTTTTTCCCCAGTGGTTGTTGAATTTTACTCCCCAAATAATTGCAGTGTATCTTGCTTGCCTGCTTGCTCACTTGCTGTCTTTCCACTGTTTGTTCCATCTTAAAGCTATTAGGAAAAAATCTAATTATAAACAATCCTTATCTTAAAATTATCTGTCACTAATGTAGCATTTTACCAGAACCATCTGTTTATGGGACTATAAGACCATTGCTCTCTGTAATTATTGGCTTACATCTATATCTTTAATAAGTATTTGAATAGCCAAATAGTTTATATATTCCAGATTTTTCCTTCGGACATGCCCTCCTTTTGGACACACTGTAAACTAATAGGACCGTGAGGAGAGTTGAGTGTGATGGTTCTGGACACCTTTAGGTAATAACATCTTCTCCCCACTTTTCTCTCTATCTCCGCTTTGCTCCTTTTCCTGATCCTGCTTTTGGCTTTCCTTCAACTGCTCCTCTGGCACTCTTGTGTGTAAAACAATCACCTGCACCCTAGTTATCCCCATGTGTCCTCGTTCAGCATCTTGCAGCCCCATCAACATCATGCCCTACAAAGCTGCACACTCTAGAAATCCGATGGAGCGACCAAAATTCTTTGTAACACCACCGGAGGGCTCCACGCGAAGGAGGACTGTTCACGGCACAGCGGTGAGTAGCTGTTGGGAGCAGCCTGGCGAGTCTGCACTGTTTCTGTGCGTAGTGGACACCGCCTCGAGGTGCAGTGAGGATGTAAGCCAGGCGATGGTGACATCCGTCCTCCCATCCATCCCACCAGTCTTGAATCTGGCTGGCTGAGTGGTGCTGTCCTGACACTTCCTCCCCACTTGGGGATTCTGCTCCCCCCCTGAAAGTCTGAATTTGAAGATGAAAATTGTTCTTTGTTCAAGCATGTCTGAGTGGCTGAACTGCCATATGAGTGCCTCCATACAAATAAGTGCAATGCCAACATACTTTATTTTTGAAAGTAAGAAAACCTTTGAAGGGGAAATGGGCCTGGACTGCTGCCTTTGCATTTTATTCCAACCCTGTCCAGAAGCTGGCTGAACTCTAAATGTGGTTCACTAAAAAGCAAGATAAAGAATTTTTGTCTGTTTAGCTAATCCGTGTCAAGGCCCAGGTCTTAAAATATAGTGACAAAGTATTGAAAACACTAGTTATTCACTAAGTAATTCTTGAAAGGCTGTTGGGCTGTGTTATAGACTCACAGTTTGCAAGTGAAGAATATAATTTGTACCTGTTGTTTCTGACAAGGTGGCTGAACTAACATTAATTTTCACCATGCTATAAATGCAATGAGGTCACTTGTATGTCTCCAAGAATCTTTCTTCTTCTTTGTTTTATTTAAACTGTGTGTTATTTGGTAGCCATTGAAATGTATAGACATTGTTCTGTGGTCTTCAGACGTTGTACTTTAGTCTTAAAGGACTCCCCAGTCCACCAGAAGATCTCGTTGCCCCTCTCTCATGGCAATAGCATGACCCATGAAAGGCTGGAACAATTTTTTTCAATCCTAACTTCTCAGAGCAATTCAGATTTGTAAAGCTGATGAACACCTAAAAGGATTTTGCTTAGACCTTTGAGGATAATTCAAGGGTTGTGAGAGCTTGATGGCTTTGCCTACAGGCAGTTTTCTTTCAAGCCCTTCAGGCTTTCAGGAGTCAACGTTTAATTCATGATTGAGTCAGACCTCCAGCCCTTCAAGCCAGAAGTGAAACTACCTTTGATGTCTGGGAAGTCTTCCATCATTAGCACTTTGGTGCCTCAGAGATCCTAGCTGTGGACAAATAGCAATAGTTCAGCAGAACAGTTTTGGCCCCAAACATTGGATACTTATTGGGTAGAGAAAAGCATGTACCAAAGAAAAGAATACCTTGTTATGGATAAAAACAAAAATTAACACTCCAGGAGGGAAAGGTGAGAGCTGATCCTTGGCCAACAGATTAAAGAGAGGGATTTGTCATCACACGATCCAAAACCTGTATTTTCTCACCGGTTTTCTTTTTGTCTTTTTAGTGCCTTCTTTCTGTATTTGATCTATTGGCTGCCTTTTCACTTCTTTGCAATTAAATATTTAGGCAAATACCTACTGCCAGAAAACGACTCACAAATCATTTATACTCCAGAGCTGCACTGTGGAATTCAGCTGAGCACTTGAAAATGTGGCAAATGAGACTGACGGATCAAATTTGAAATTTAATTTTCTTTTAAGCAATTTTTAATTGTGACAAAAAACATATAACAAAATATACCATCTTAACTGTTTTTAAGTGTGCAGTTCAGGAGTATTAAGTGTATTCACATTGTTGTGCAACCAATCTCTAGAACTTTTTAAATCTTGCAAAACTGAAACTATACCCACTAAACAACAACGTTCCATCCTCCTCCCCCAGCTCCAGGCAACCACCATTTTACTTTCTGTTCCTATGAATTTGACTACATTAGATACCTCATACAAATGAAATCATACAGTATTTGTCTTTTTGTGACTGGCTTATTTCACTTAGCGTAATGTCCTTAAGGTCTGTCCTTCCACGTTGTAGCATGTGACAGGATTTCTGTTCTTTTTAAGGCTAGTAATACTCCGTTGTGTGTGTGTGTCTATACATATATATTTCTGTATGTGTATATATACACACACATACATGTGTACATGTGTAGACACACCACATTTTGTTAATCTGTTCATCTGTTGATGGACATTTGAGTTGCTTCTCCCTTTTGGCTGTTGTGAATAGCACTGCTACAAACATGGGTGTGAAGATATCTCTTCAAGATCCTGCCTTCAGTTCTTTTGGATATATACCCAATTGTTGGATCTTATGGTAATTTTATTTTTAATTTTTTGAATAACTGCTATATGGTTTTCCAAAGTGACAATACCATTTTACTTACATTCCAACCAACAGGGTACAAGGTCTTCCAGTTTTTTCACATCCTCACCAATACTTGTTTTTTCATTTTGTTTTTTTTGTTTGTTTTTTAAATAGTAGCCTGATAGGTGCGAGATGATACCTCATTATGGTTTTGATTTGCATTTCTCTAATCATCAGTGATGTTGAGCATCTTTCTATAAGTTTGTTGGCCATTTGTATATCATCTTTGGAGAAATATCTAATCAAGTCCTTTGCCCATTTTTTAATCTTTAGTTTTTTAATCTTATTTTTAATTTTTGTTGTTGGAGTTATTTATACATCATGGATATTAATCCCTTATCAGATATATGATTTGCAAATATTTTCTCTCATTCTGTAGGTCGCCTTCTTACTCTGTTGATTATACCCTTTGATGCATAGGAGTTTTTAAGTTTGAAGTCCCATTTGTTTATTTTTGCTTTCATTGCATGTGCTTTTGGTGTCATATCCAAGAAATTATTACCAAATCCAGTATCATGATGCTTCCCATTTTCTTCTGGGAATTTTATAATTTGAAGTCTTACATTTAGGTCTTTAATCATTTTGAGTTCATTTTTGTATATGGTATAAGGTAAGGGTCCAACTACATTCTTTTGCATGTGGATATCCAGTTTCCCAGCACCATTTGTTGAAAAGACTGTCTTTTCCCCATTGAATGGTGTTGGCACTCTTGTCAAGGATCCTTTGACCATATACACAAGGGTTTATTTCTGGATGCTCTATTCTGTTTCATTGGTCTATATGTCTGTCTTTATGCCAGTACCATACTGTTTTGATTACCATAGATTTGTAATATGTTCTGAAATCAGGGAGTTTGAGACCTCCAACTTTGTTCTTCTTTTTCAAGATTGTTTATTCAGGGTCCCTTGAGGTTCCATATGAGTTTAGGATGGAGTTTTCTATTTCTGCAAAAAATGATGTTGGCTTTTGATAGGGATTGCATTGATTCTGTAGATTGTTTGGGATAGTATTGACATCTTAGCAATAACAAGCCTTCCATTCTGTGAACTTAAGATGTCTTCCCATTTATTCGTGTCTTCTTTAATCTCTTTCAGCAATGCCTTCTAGTTTTCACCGTAGAAGTCTCCCACCTCCTTGGTTAAGTTTATTCCTAAGTATTTTATTCTTTTTTTGATGCTGTTGTAAATGGGATTGTTTTCTTAATTTCCTTTTCAATTTTATTAAATTTTAATTAATTTAGATCTAAATTCAACTGCCTGCTATTGAGCACTTGAAATATGTTTTGTGAGACTAAACTTAACATTTAATTTTAATTAATTTAGGTCTAAATTCAAATAGCCAGATGTGGCTAGTGGCTACCATTTTGGACAGTGTAGATGCAGAACATTTCTATCATCACTGTTCTCTTGTACAGTGCTGCCTTTGAATATCTGTTTATATTGTCTCGTGGGTTATTTGTATTCTAAACCTAACTCTAGTTGTAAAACTAAAAAGTCTTTGTCCTGCTCGTAAGTTGCCTAGACCACTGACATGGGCTTACTGTGTGTGTTCCACCTTAGCCTTGTGGAACGTGTTAACAGGAAAGATTATTGTACAGACCACTGGCTGTTAACTCAGATCAGGATGAGAATCAGGAGCATCTTTACATGTGTGGAACTCAAATAGGTGATTGAGTCCAAGACCAGTGGAAAGACATTTAAAGAACTAAGAGGGTAAAAGCATCTATCTACCTGCCTGGGAGGGCGTTATGTTAAATACTGAGCATTTTTCCAAACTGCTCCTCCCTGTTCCCCCTACTCCCTAAAGGTGATTAAAGGGAGGTCAGTTTTAAGAAAGAAAGAATTGGTTCAGTGGCACTTTAACAAAAAGAAGAGTCTGAGGATTATACACTTTAATGTAGATTTATTCCCAGATGCCTGTCTTATCAAGGCGTAGATGATGACATTAGTCCCCAAATCCTCCACATCACAAATTACCTTTCCTGACTTATTTTCCCATTCAGGTCTCTCCTTGATCTGACTTTAGCCAAATTAAAATGTTTTGAGAAAAAGAAAGAAAAGCAACTCAAGGTGCTTAACCCCAGCCTCCCTCGGGAAGAGCCCTGTACCTTCCACTCTGGGGACTTGATCTGCCAGAGGCGTAATTGCCATCCTGTACACCTATCAAGAGGGTTCCATATGGTGGCTGCTGTTTCTGCTACCCAAGCGCTGCAGCTGTTCTCCTGCCTTCTACTACCAGAGACGGGGACAAAGGGTGGTCATGCAGCTGCAAGTGATATAGAGGTGGCACACACCCTGTGAAGCTCTTTCCTGCCTCATCCTTCATTTGTTTTATTTAGAAATTCTGGGGAGACATTGAGTAATATTTGACACTGAGATGTTTTTCCCCCACCTATAGCCCAGTCCATCAACTAGGGTGCTACTAAGGAAACTAGAAGCAATTAGAAGAGATGCTGAAGGGAACAAAAGGGGAGGGAAGAAAGAAGGGGGGTGATGCTTGAGCCAGGCAGAAAAGGAAAGAAAAGAAGGTACACGCCAGCTTATTGGCCCTGAGGCTAGGTGTTGTTCTGCCCCTTCCCTAGCACCCTCAGTCTGCTTTCCTGCAAGGATCCCACAGAGTGAAGGACTGACAGGCATTCACACAGGTCCCTCCAGCCAGCATCTGTTCCCATCCCAGAACATTGTTGGCCGTGTTTCAGATACTTGGAATGAGTATTCTCCCTTGCCCTGTGCCTTGTCTTTTTGTTTGTGTTTTGGTTTGGGGGGTTTTATTGTTTGTTTGTTTGTTTTTGTCTTCGTTGACTTGAGACTATCAGAACACTTCTGGTTTTCCTTTTGCCCATTTCTACCTAGGAAAGGTGTCATCTCTCTGGCTGAATTCCTAGTATGCAGTCATAGGAGGGCTGATGTTTTGGCCCAACCTCAGAGATTTCCATTTCATCCCTAATGAGGAAGACTAAAAATAGCTGAAATTCCTCACCTTGAACCTGACTTTTCCTTCAAGGGCAAGAGGACACTAAGTGAGGAAGGACTTGTTTGTATAACATCAGTATAAAGAAAAAAATGAATTAATGTCTGACATAGCAGACATGTAAATTAAAAAAAAATAAACTGAGCTATAGTGTGTTCCAGAGTAAAAAAAAAAAAAAAAACTGCTTAAGAATTAAAAGAGATAAAGGTAGGGGGAATAAGTTGAAAGTGACCTTTATTTTGACATTTGTGTGGGCTAAACCAGACTGAGAGATTTTGCTCCGGGTAGCTTTAGATACAAAGTATAGGTGCTTTCTCAAAGTGTGTTTTTGTTTTGTTTTTTTACAAATATAAGTCCAGATCACACATCCAGAACCTTCTTATTAGTGTCAAATTGTGTTAATTCAATTATAATGTTCAGTTTTAGCCTAATAAAGGCCTTTTGTTGGGGTGGAATGGATATACATGGCAAAGGTTGGAAATTTTCCCAAAAGCCATTCAATGGATTGCAGCTCCACTGTTGAATACTGTGAATGTGATTGTCCCGCTCATGGAAAAATCTAATTATTGTGTTCCTCTGAACTTAGGGCTATAAAAGAGAGAGGGAGAGAGAAAACATACCCTTCCACCTCACACCCGGCATCCGAAGGGCTCTATCTCCATCTCATCCCAAAGCCAGATCACCAGCTTCCTCCCGACTTTGGTAAGTGAAATGTAAGAGGCTGGCAGGGTTGTTCCATGTTGGAGAATTAAGAGCCTCTGTCCTCTGAAAAGAAACTATTCTCCCCACACTGTTTGGCCTTCACTTGGGGAGTAATATTTTTCCTCAAAGGAAAGAAAAGAGAAACCTGGAATGAGCCTCTAAAGTGAGTACTTCTGCATTTGCCACATAAAAGACACATTCACACAGCTAAATATCTTCATTTCTCTTCCGTATTGGTGTTCCAAGACTATTACATGGTAGAGGTATGGGGAAAGGAAGGTTCTGGCAAGCCTGTTCTCATGTGTCCCTTTCTCTTTACTTTGTTTGTTTGTTGCCCAGGCTCCCATCCAAGTCCTTTCCCCATTTGCCTGGCACCCCCAGACCAGCATCCTCCGTGCCTCCTGGACCAGTCAAACCTGCCCCTGCTCAGGTCCGGCCCCCCTCGCCCGGCAACATCCGCCCCATCAAGAGAGAAGTCAGAGTGGAACCTGAGAGAAAAGACCCTGAGAAGGAACCTCAGAAAGTTGCCAATGAGCCCTCAATAAAGGGCAGGGCACTTTTGGTGAAGGTAGAAGAAGCCACAGTTGAAGAGGGGACACCCGTCGAACCAGAGGTTGCTCCTGGTAGGAATCCACTGACTCGTGGTGGAGTGTGGGTTGCTTGCTTTCTTTATTCACTCTTCCTTTTTCTCCTGCACTGCTTTGACTTAGCTTTTTCTTTCTTTCTTTTTTTCCCTTATTGGGCACTTGGAAATTTTACTCTAAGGCTAATCTGGGGAACTTTTCTTGAATATAATTTTCCTACGTATAAAGAAAGAATCATCCATCCTACAGCCTATTGTCAGAGCCACAGCATATTAATTCAGGTGTGGTTTATGAGTCCTTTCATTGGCCGAGTCCAACAATTTGACAAAATGTGGTATTCAGAGCACCTGCATCAGAATCATTTTATTATTTATCCTATTGCTGTGTAACAAATTATTCCAAAACTTTGCAGCTTAATAACAACAACAAACAGTTATTATATCACACAGTCTTGGGTCAGGAATTTGGGAGCAGCTTAGCTGGGTTGTTAGAGGATGGCTCATGCACAGGGCTGTCGGCATGTGGCCTTCGTTCCATGACACGTGAACCTCTCCATAGGGCTGTTGGATGTCCTCACAGTCTGTCCACGCTGCTGGCTTCCTGCAGAGTGAGTGATCTGGGGGAGAGAATCACGAGGAGCCCACAGTATCTTTTATGCCCAGTCTCAGAAGTCACACACGCAGAAATCACGATTTCTTTCCTTTCCTTTTTTTTTTTTTTTAATTTATTCATTTATTTTTGGCTGCTTTGGGTCTTTGTTGCTGCCCGCGGGCTTCATCTAGTTGCGGTGAGCGGGGGCTACTCTTCATTGCAGCGCACGGACTTCTCATTGCAGTGGCTTCTCTTGTTGCGGCGCTCGGGCTCTAGGCACGCGGGCTTCAGTAGTTGTGGCTCGCGGGCTCAGTAGTTGTGGCTCGCAGGCTCTAGAGCTCAGACTCAGTAGTTGTGGCACAGGGGCTTAGTTGCTCCGCGGCATGTGGGATCCTCCCGGACCAGGGACTGAACCCATGTCCCCTGCACTGGCAGGCAGATTCCCAACCGCTGTGCCACCGGGGAAGTCCCAGAAGTCACGATTTCTGTCATACTATTCATTAGAAGCAAGTCACTAGCTTCAGCTCACAATCAAGTTGGGGGGATTAGCCTCCATCTTTTAAAGGGAGGATTTTCGAAGAATTTATGGAAATATTTTTAAACCACATCTATAATGTTTCAAACTGTAGAACCCTGCCCCTACCTCAGACCTATTGAATCAGAATACGTGGTGGATCCAAGGACTCTGAAGGATACTAAGCTCATCTGTTGACTCTTGTGCAGGATTGCCAGATAAAATAGAGTGGCAGTTATCCTGTGTGTACTGGAGTTTGGGGACCACTGGCTTAGCGTATGTGATTGACAGAGATCAGATTTTTTCCAAAGGACCCAGTGGATCTCATCTCTACCAGGTTAACCAGATGCTGTTTAGAAGTTTAAAATCACCTGGAACTAGAAATTCAATGTATCTTGTTGAAAATTGTCTTCATTCAAGAGTTTTCTCTTTAAGACTTAATTTGAAGATAGAGGGTGGGGGGCAAAGAAAGAATAGTGACTCAAGACAAATGATAGTATAGTAAGGGAATGGAAGAGTCCAATACCTGTTTGCATGGAAAGAGGGAGAAGAGAAAGGCCAAAAAGTGTCCTGAGGGCAAAGAAAAATCTGTGGGAGCAGCAGGAGAAATGTAGATCTTGAAAGGAGGGTCTGGAGCGGTCAGGTGCCAGGGATCACACCTCACCATGGTGCCTATGGCGGGGGGGCACCAGCTCCCTAGGTCCTTTTCCTGAATCCAGATAAGGTCAGAGAACTACTCTCATCTTGCATGTTGGCATGAGAACTGGCAGTGGAGACCTGCAGTGTCTACGGAGCACAGGTGCTGGCTCCCACAGAGGCTCTTGGCTCCCTCCTCAGACCTGGAGACAGCTCTGCGTAGACATAAGAGACCTCTTCCTTGGTCTCTTCCAGCCTGAGTCCGGGCTTGTGGTATGGACACGGGGCATGGTCACAGAAAGGCTTGAGTCCTCTAGTGATGAATAGTCACTAAAGAGAAGGAATTTTTTTTTAACGTAATGAAAGGCAAATGGAAGATCTCATCTTTTTTCCTGGGGTATAACTTCCCACAGAACCTAACATGAGGCTCTATACTTAGTACACATTCGATATATGTTGTTAACTGATTTAACTTGTATAAAAATAAGGCTTGGTGACAGAGTGTCAGCTTCGGATGTCTCACTTACACACGCGGCTTTTTGTTATCTGTTGCCCGGTTACAGATAGAATACAGTGAAACCGTGAGAACGCGCAGTAATAAACATTCCCTCTTCTTTTATAGCGATGAATTCGAGGCCTGAGGTGCGGGGGATGCTAGTTTTTGTGTTGTTCTTTGGCTTTTGTTTCCAATTGGTTTTCTCCTTGTACTTGTTTGTACAGCTGCTCCGGAGGCAGCCTCAGCACCAGCCTCCGCTCCAGCCTCCACTCCGGCCCCGTCATCCACTGTGACTGCCAGCGCTTCTCTGAAGACCTCTGCAGGCACCACTGACCCAGAAGAGGCCACGAGGCTGCTAGCTGAGAAGAGGCGTCTGGCCCGAGAGCAGAGGGAGAAGGAGGAAAGGGAGAAGAGGGAGATGGAAGAGCTCGAAAGGTAAAGGAGTGACACTGCTCAGTGACACCCTAGTGACACCTTGGATTAAGTCTTCAGTCAGAGAGAAGAGGTAATAGTAGTGTTGAAGGTGAATCTATTTAGTTGTTTCAGAATTAGTCTCCCCTGGTGTTCCCCTGAGCACTAAGCGACTTTTTTAAGCCACATTTTCTTATTATAATGACAGTACAACAAAATTGATGGAGAAGGGGTTTTTTGTTTTGTTTTCGAAGGAGAAAGGTTTAAAGAAAAAAATCATCCATATTCTTACCAGATTTCAATAATTGTGTACTTTTTGGGTCACCCTTTCCAGCCTCTGAACAGTGTGTGGGTGTATATACATGCATAAATATATACATACACACATAGATTTGCATAATTGTAACCACAGTAGAGGTACAGTTGTGCAGTCTTAATTTTTTATTTAACGTATCTCTCATCTCCATGTTTCCTCATTATCTTTCTAATTATCTTAAAGCTGCATAACAGCTCATGTTTTCTTCCTTCCAGATAGTATTCCTCTCAGAGGGTAGCTGCATGAGACAGTTAAGTGCCCCATGACTGCCTGCCAGACAGTATGCCAGGGGCAGTTTGCTTAGTTGGCTCCCTTCTGGAGCTAATAAGGCTAATGTCAATATAATTGTTCTTCAAATAAGCAGAACTGCCTCTCCGGAAAGGAGGGCAGCCCCAGTGCTGGGCCGCCATCTTGGACATGCCCTACCCTTGGTCCCAACAGGGAGCTTACATGGCCCATCTTGTCCCTGTACTGAAACAGAACATTATAACCTTTATTTACTTACAGAGATTTGGAGGGGAGCATTAAATTCGTTACTAAAAAGTCACATTATTGGATTAAACAAATCTCAGCCTTTATAGTTATATTGCAGATCTTTAAAAAAAAAAAAAAAAAACAAGCTCTCCTCAGAATATGAGTGGATACGTTCTGCTTCTGTTTCCCACGAGGCAACAGGAGGCTGGGAAGGGGAGAAGGAGGGAGAGAGAGAGGGTGGCTTCACATGTATCAGTGGATGCTGTTGGCCAGACCTCCCAACAGACTGTTCTCGCGGTAACCACAGACTCGATCGAGCCTTGCCAAGGAAGTCCCCTCACGTATCTTTGTCTTGTTTTGTCTTTTTCCAGACAAAAGCGAGAAGAATTGGCCCAAAGGGTGGCTGAAGAGAGAACCCGCCGAGAGGAGGAGGCCCGCCAGCTGGAAGCTCAGCAAGCCAGGGAGAGGGAAGAGCAGCTGCGGCGGCAGGAGGAGGGGCGGGTCCGGCGCGAGCGGGAGGAGATGGAGCACATCCAGAAACAGGTAGGGGGACGGGGGGGGGGGGGGGGGGTCCGGGCCCCGCCCGGGAAGCAGGGCGGTGTAGCCCTGGCTCAAGATGGGGCAAGGGGCAGCCCAGATGAGAAGAGGAAGCTGTTGAGCGTGTGGTTGGGAGTGCTCGTGTCTCCCCCGTGCGCGTTCGTGGTCCTCGCGTTCTCCGTCCTTGGGCGCCCCGGGACTTTGGCGCAGCGGGCAAAGCCAGCCTGTTTGTTAAGAAGCAGATGCCGACTTCCCGTTTTCAGAAAGAAGAAGAAGCTCGTGTTCGGGAAGAAGCAGAGAGGGTCCGGCAGGAACGGGAGAAGCATTTCCAGAGAGAAGAGCAGGAGCGCCTGGAGAGGAAGAAGGTAGTTGCATCCGCCCCCGCAGCCTGGCGCCCTCGCTGCTCTCATTCTGCCTAGATTGAAGGCGGCTCCAGACCAAGAGACTAGCTCACTGCCATCAGAAGACAAAAGTGTCCTGCCCATTCCAGGTTAACTAAAGTAGCTCTCAGTATTAATGTTCTCCTCCAAAGAAATCGCTCTTGGTGTTTCAGGCTTCACCAAAAACAGTTGCTTCCAATTCATGCGGCTTAAGCCAATTTCAACTTCTTTGAGTAACTCCAGTTAAGACAAAGACAATTATATTTTCCCAAAGTAATAGACATGTTTCAATGCCCTGCTATTTGTTTAGTCAGTGAAATGCGCCAGGCTAGCTTTCTTTCCATGTCTGATCTGTTTGCTTAATTCTTCCTTTTTTGTAGCGACTTGAGGAGATAATGAAAAGAACCAGAAGAACAGAAGCTTCAGATAAGGTATTGAGATGGCCTTATTTTTTAACTATTCTTAATGGCTTTTTTTTTAACGTTCATTTGTAATTTTAACATTAAAAAGTCTTTTTTTTTTTCTTTGTTAGAAAACTGTTGATCAGAGAAATGGAGATATAACCAAGGGAGCGCTCATTAGAGGAACAGGTATTTATTTCAGTGAACTCAAATCAATTCAAATATAGAATTTTTTAATTTATTCTATGGAGGTCAAGATAAACATTGATTTAAAATAAAAATACTCATTGACTCACAGAAGCTTAGGTGTTTCTCATCTAGTCCACAAATAATCCCCTTTATCTAAAAATCTCTAGCATTTCTAGCAGATTTTTTTCACATTTGTTTATACTCTAATGGAGTATTTAATATCTTAAGTCATTTTATATCATATACATGTCTCTGTATATATCTATGTGTGTGTATGCCTCTATAGATATGTATACACACGTATATGTGTATATACACACACGATTAGAAGAATTTTCTTTGAGTTTATAAAATTAAATTTCATTTGTCATTTACTATCTGCTAAAGGAATCTGTGTTTATATTTGCTATTAAGGACATTAAATTTAAACATTTTGACAACTTGTACTTATGGCATTTCTCAGGAAAGGATTTAAATGTTATTTCTTTTAGTTCTCACTTCAGAATAGAGTTAAAATTTGAAATTTGTTGAAATTTCATTAGAAAGTTGTTCATATGCCATAGGCTTTGGACAAAGATGATTAATTTCTTGGTGATTTTAAACCAAATTTGGTGTATATAAAAGTAAAATTTATCTTAGTGTTTTAGTACTCAGACTCAACTAATATTTATTAAATGCCTTCTTTGTGTCAGATACATCTGCATACATTTTCTTGTTTAATTTCCATTGCAGGCCTGTGAGATAGGAGATGCTTTATCTTGGAGTCAGCAGGCATTTTCAGAAAACTTTTGTGTGCCAGGCCCTTTTGTAGGTGCTAGGGTTCAGTGTGAACAGGTCAGCCGAGGTCCCTACCCACAAGGAGAACTCAGGTTGAGTGACAGGCCCAGCTCACACAGCTGGAGTCCAAGTCACCAGCTTGTAATTTGGCTCCTTCCATGATTCCACGTGGTCTTCATGATTGTACATACAGGTGGTTGGTCGATAATTCATTATTCAGTCTTCCTCTTTCCTCATCTGCAGTATCAATATGAAAAGAAAGGGCCAGAGATACCTCCGTTTCTTTTACTGTTTATTATAGACCGGAGTAAAGATCAAATGAAAGGATTTATGTGAAAGAACATTCTCTGTTCTGGGGTTTTCAAATGTAAAATATTGGTATTTGGGGATTTGGTTTTACTTCAGTAGAGGCTATCCGAGTTCCCCTGTGTCATAATCCCTTCAGTGTGGGGCTTTTCATTCTCTTTTAAAGATGCCCCAATTATATTTGTTTGGAGAATAGCCTAATGGTTGCCTATTAACCCCACTGTATTTTTAACAGGTTGCCTCCAGGAATGTTGTAATACATGTAGGCTTAAAGCAGGCATGGCACCCAGTAAGTCATCAGAATGAGCATTTTAGAATGTAAATTGCACCAACCCAGGATTATTTGAGGAACTGATGCTGCAGTTTGTACATGGCCAGGCTCCTGTTGGTTTTTTGTTTTTCCATCTGTCTTCTTCCTGCTATTCCCCTATCAGTTCTTTCGATTATTCTTTGTACCTCAATTCGAGAATGAACAATGGCCAGAAGGAAGGTGAAACTTGTCAGTCATCACACCTGTGTTTATCAACTCTCATAATAAATTTGGTTTGAGTTAATAGTGCTAAAACGAGGCCTGAGGATTATCTAACACATGTTCCTCTTCTCCTGGTCCCACATTTGGTTGAGGACTGAATGGTATCACCAGTGCTCCAAAGAGAATTCTAGGCTGGGCAGGCAGGTGAGTTTGCAGACCTATCAGAAGTCTTCTCAGAAGATTCCTATAACCAGCTTTGCAAATTTTGGCAGCTTGTAAGTTATTAGTCTCTTCTTAAGACTTTACATAAACCTGGCCCAGATTTTAAAGTCAGTCATCAATATTGTTTGCTCACGCTAGACTCCAGTGGGGAATATTGAATGACTAGGTAGCACAGTTAGGTACAATTCACTGGCCTTCCGTGCATGAAATCCCTACCATTCTTAAGTGGGACTAAAACTGAGTTTTCCAAAATGTTTTTCATCACTTAGGGTATTTCATGGTGATTTGCTCCAAATCCTTCAGTAATAATTTGTTCAGCATCGGCCTGACCAAATCAGCTTACTGTTATCTTCGTCAATTGCTTTGGTTTCAGTATTACATACTTTTTTGTCCAAAGTCAATTTGGTGCAAGCAAAAATAATCACAGCACTGATTTCCACCCTTACAATGTGCTGGGCAGTGTTCTAAGTACTTTGCATGTGTTAATACATTTAATTCTCACAGTAGCCTATGAGTTAGGTACTATTACTATCCATGAGGAAACTGAGGCACAGAGCGTTTGTGGCTTGCCCAAGGTCACACAGCTGGTAAGTAGCAGAGGCAGGACATAAATCCAGGCATTCTGGCTCCTGGGGTTTGGGTTTGATAGTAGAGTTGTAGTAACCCTTTGTTCCATCTTCTTTGCCATGTCCAGCGGTGTCTGCACTTCCAAATATGACAAACTCTCCAGGACAAGGAGAACCAGTAGCCAGCCCCCATGTGGTTACCTCACCCCAATCAGAAGTGACTGTGGAGAGGTGAGTTAGACAACTATGGCCTTTCTTACTTACGCACATTAGAGCAAAGCACGACTGTTTTTGCCCCACCAATCCCACCAGAATTTTCTGGGGCCAGACAGAATTTGAGTTTTAACACGATTTATTTAGGTTCATTAATGTTTGGTAGAGCTAGTAATTCTGTAATCTGAGAAAAGGAAAATGTCTTTTTTTCTTGAATCTCTAAATACGATGGTGAGGTTTTTGTGTGGCTATTAAAAAAAATTACAGGGAATAATTTGTTACTTTCCTTTGTATGTATTTGGCATGATCCTGGACCATCTTCACACCCTTTGATGATATACAGCAGCTGTATTTTCACTGTATATAATATTATAGTGAGTCTCAGGTTTGTTCCTTAGTAAAAGTAATTTAGATGCCAATATTTCTTTCACTAGTAGTAGAGCTTCTTATTGAGGAAACAAATGGTTGCTAACAATAGTTAAGAAGTGTGGGTTAAAGAAAGATTGCTTTTCTGTTCCTTTGCATTTATACTGACAGCATTGTAAGATTGCTCTCAAAAATGAAAATGAAGGGTAGTCATAGCCTGTGCCTAAAACTCCAGTCATAGAGAACTTATAGAAATATTTATAATAATGTTCAAATTTTTCAGCTGCAACTCTTTTTAATTATCAGAATTTACCGAATTATGAGTTCTGTCTCTAATGCCAGTCTTTGCTACCATAAGAGAATTGAAGCTCCTCAAATTAACTTTTTTAATAGATAGAAAAATGTCTTTTAAGATCTAAGATCTTTTTTTCTTCCAGTTTTACTGAGATATAATTGACATATAGCACTGTATAAGTTTAAGGTATATGGCATAATGATTTGATATATATAAATTTTTTTCTTAATCTGAAAACACATACTATACAACATTTTGTATTGTTGGAAGCCATGAAAAGACAAGTTGTCCTAAGATGGACATCCTAAGATGTCTGTAAGTCATAAGGTATCTATGTATAACTTTCTGGGACAGTAAACATTTTTTAAATTTGCCCATTTCCTACGAGAGATTTTAATAAGCGTTTGATTATGTTTAATAAATTTATTGTCATAATTACCTAAGAGATATATTAAGTGATATTTCATTTTTTTAGTTATAGTTTGATTTTCAAATAATATACTCATTTCCAACTACTATAATTTATGGCATTTAATTCATTGATGTCAGAGATTTTTAGAAAAGGATAAAAAGTGCCACAGAGAACCCCATTATTATAACGAGGGATAGGTTTTTTAAGCCACTGATAATTCTCTCTGAGGAGTAAAATTAGCTTATACTTTAGCTGACTCTCTTCAGTGGTAAAATCAAGTGATTAATCATTGTATAAGAACCTGAAACATATCTTCAAGAGTCTTGCATCCAACTTCAACCTCCAGAGAGCAGCCAAAGAAGGGGAATTCAAAAGCCGGTACTTGTATCTTAAGAGGATACACAGGTCCATAAACCCTAACCCCAGCAACTTCAGCTGCAGTTTTATAGTTTCTGCTGGTCACAGTGTCCTCTGAACATTTAATAATTGGTCATCCAAAGCATAGGGCATGATTATTCCTCTAATTGCTAACAAGTAAGAATGGGTGGGGTGGTTGGGTAAGAGTGGGAGGGGAAAATGAGGTCAGCTGTTGATGCAGGCCTGGGGTTGGCGTTGCCATTACAGCTTGTCAGCACACACAGGCCTGGAAGGTGACAGGAGTTGACGTGGTCAAGGAACAAGGGCTTTGAAGATGCATTTCTTTTGCCAAAACTTCTACTTAAAAATCTCTCTGGGATGAGAACCAAAACTCTTTCCCTGATTACAGAAAGCCCATTGGTACCGGGAAAGAGCAGGAGGATGGGCGTGGCAGTGCAAGCACTAGAAAGGCAGGTATTAGGAGGGGGTGTGTGCGCGAGTGCACACGCGCTAATGTAGGCTACTGTGATGCCGAGCCTCTTCTCCCCTCCTTAGTGAAATAGCGGAAACGCACCATTATAGTCTGAATCTGTATAACATTTTTATGTTCTCTTCCACGGCACTTTTACAAATAATATTTTCAACATACCCTGCAATACCTTGTGAAGCACTTAGGTCAGGCGTCTTTATTTTTTTTCTAGAAGAAAGGGTTTAATAATTAACAAAAAATACCATAATACCCAAATCAGAAATGTTTTAGAATATGTTCCACAAAGTCAATGTATCTCACTGACTGGGGAAACTAAACTATTTCCTCAATAGGGAAAAAAAAAAGCAAAGATTCCTAAAAAAAAAAAAAAGAACAATGGAAAGATTAGATGTCTACTAGCTTCATTTTCACCATTTGGGAAGGAGATGGAAAAAGACTAACTTACTAAAGTTCAAGTTGTTGGCATTACTGACAGTAGAGACCTGACTTTCTGATCTCTTCCATAGATCTCTGTCTACAGATAACCATTGGTTATGATGAGTGTGTATTAGAAGTTAAAACCGTCACAATTTTTGTTTCACATTTTTAGTCTGATTAATATTTTCCATTTGAAAATTTTAACTCTAGAATTTTGTCAAATAGGGTCATTTTTTATACATGAGCCACTGAACAAATTATGAAGTTTGCAAATAATGTTTACTGCTGCAGTCAGATCAAGTGAACAATAAAATTAATCTAACGTTCATTTGGTGCACAGGCATTGTTTTGCTGCATTGTAAAGCATAATAATGAACATATAACCTAACAGGCTGCCTATTTGGTTATGAAGTGTGTAAAGGGAGTGAAAAACCTAAGAGAGGGACTTCCCTGGTGGTGCAGTGGTTAAGAATCTGCCTGCCAACGCAGGGGACACGGGTTCGATCCCTGGTTCGGGAAGATCCCACATGCCATGGAACAACTAAGCCCGTGCACCACAACTCCCGAGCCCACGAGCCACAACTACTGAGCCTGCGTGCCACAACTACTGAAGCCTGTGCGCCTAGAGCCTGCGCACCGCAACGAAGAATAACCCCCGCTCACCTCAACTAGAGAAAGCCCGTGCACAGCAACGAAGACCCAATGCAGCCAAAAAAAAAAAAAAAACCCTAAGAGAAACTATAGGTAGAAACTGAGAATTTGTTGGCCAGTTAAATGTATCTCAAAAATCCAAGATATTAAGCATGAATTAATAAGAATCAAGGTGGGGTCAGAGGCAGATTTAAGGGGCAAAGATGAGAAGGTTGGTCTTCAACAATTTACCTATAAAATTATGCACATGTTTCAGGAAGCTGGAGACATCCAGGAAGGGCTGGAATTTGAATAGTTGGGACTATAAAAAATAGCATTATGTGAAAAACATAGGACCAGAGATCACACATTCAATCTGGACTGTCTCCCAGTAGTTGTGTGACTTGTGCAAATTATGCCCCTCTATAATCCCCTCATCTTTGAAGTAAAGATCCTAATAAGGGCTACTCTTTATAAGACAAAGAGATATAAAATGCCTGCAGTAGACAGGCATGTTAAATATATGTAGAACTGTTGATGATGAGGATCTATTCTAATTGATAAATTGGTCCATTTGATAAGTTTTAGTTTAAAAAGCTGTTTTTTTAAATAAGAATTTAAGGTACAAATATGTCAGAATTCACCATTTTTGTTAGTAATGATGAGGTCAATCATTCTAACATTTCGATTGTAAGATTATAAAAGTATTTATTATAAAACAGTTTGTCCTAAAAATGTTTTCCAGTTTTAATACTAACTCCTTTTGATTTTGATTTTTCAAACTCCCTAGTACTCCCAATTTGGAAAAACAACCAAATGAAAATGGAATATCAGTTCAGAATGAAAATTTTGAAGAAATTATAAATTTACCCGTTGGATCTAAACCACCCAGATTAGATGTCACCAACAGCGAGAGTCCAGACATTCCTTTGAATCCTATTTTGGCCTTTGGTGATGAAGGGACACTTGGGCCCCTGCCTCAGGTAGATGGTGTTCAAACACAACAGACAGCAGGTAAGCTTGCCTCGAACTCCCTTCAGTAATCATCAGAAATATGTGACACCCAAGAGGGAATGAACCTTCTGCTGTGTGAATGTGGCACACTTTGTCCTTCAAGGGACCAAATAAGCCACGTGGAAGAGATTGTGCATGGGTCATTAGAAGTTGAATTTTGAGTTGGGTTGGGCAACTTCTAGGGCCCCTCTTGTTCTGCCACTCAGTGTAGAAATTCGGTCCGCAGCACCCACTGGGTATCCATGGGCCTCTCCTCACGGAGCGGCACTCATTGCCCAGTGGCAGTGCTTCATACTGCGTGCCCAGAACACGCTTCATATTAAGACAAACAACCGTAACTGAGTGGCCATTGAACCTAGTTCTGTCCACTAGAGAAAAGGTTTGTTTGGTTTCTATTCCATCTTTCTCAGCTCTTCAGATATTTTAAGACTGCCAACATGTTCTCCCACCATTTTTCTCTCGTTTGGGTTTAGCAACCTGGGATAATATACTATTGTCCTTTTTAAATGTAGTAAGATAGTTACAATTTAAGGTAATGCGACTAATATTCCAGACTAGGAGCATACTGAGCCCAAGGGCCTTCCATCCCTTGTTGAGTGACCGTAGCTGTTGAAACTGCAAGTGACTTTCTTATACCCTGTCTCTGGAACTCACACTTAACCTGAAGTCATTGTGCAAAAAGAACAATAGCTTTACAGGACCCAGAGAAATAACAACATAAAAAAATTACCAACGCAGTGCTCATAGTAACTCAACAGCACAGTCCCGTCAGTGTCAAGAACAAGTGGGATAATCCAGCTCCATCTCTTTTCAAACCTCTTTGATTTCTATCAGCTTCTCTCCCAGCACCTCACTTTCATGTATTGACTAGCATCTTTTTATACTGTTATGAAGAGAGCCAAGCAAATTCAGGATGTTTATAGATGAGTCGGTAACGCATTATTTGTGGTCAAATTGTTTTGTCATTTAGATTCCATCTGTGCACTTTTAACATATTTCCCACTTTAAAACTGGTTGGAAAAGCCAACTTTGAACCTCCTATCCAAATGAAGCTAGTCTTTTTTCCTTCTCTAATATACTGACCTGGGGAGTGTAACTTCCCTTTAGTGATCTACTTTTCTAGATTGTAAAAGGAAGAAGGTCCAGCTGTCAATGGAAGCTATAAAGCCTGACATTCTGACTCTTAAGCCTTTGAGAACAATCTGATTACCTGTGTGTTGGTGGAAACATTCCTGGTGCAGCTTCCTGCTTTGTCATGTCACAGATTCAGAGAGATGGAAGGAACATTCAGATGACTTCCTGCTTCATTCACCAGGCTTTAAATCACCTTTTGATGTACCTGTCATTTCATTCTCACTCTTCCATACCTTATCTAGGAACATAGTCCAGTGTCTGTGATATTAAGTGGTGTTAGGGTTCTTTTGTGGTCATGACTACTTATCAACCAACATTTATTTAACCTCCAACATATGGTTGGAACCCGAAGTATCAGGTACTGAGGATTCAAGACAAATGAATGTAAAGTCCGTATTCTCAAAGAAAAGTACAGTTGACTTATGCAGTTTGGAAAAGGAAATGATATATAGCCTAAGTTAAAGAAAAGGACATGTTTTCCTGCTAGTGGTAGAATTCACTTATATATAAGACCACGGATCCTGATAAAATTGCCTATTCTTATATAAGACAATGTATATAAAAGCATGGTAAAATTTTAGGAATGTAAGATATTACTGTAGTATTCTTTAAGATTTTAGATAGATGTCATATTAATCTGTTCTTTTTTCTGTCTCCTAATATAGAAGTTATATGAGCATTTCTTCTGAAGAACCAAAGCAGAAATTTAATAAGAATTTCTACAATTAATGGAATTCCTTCCATGCTACAAAGGAGCATCTCCCCTTCCTCCAGTTTTCTAAAGATTTCTTGACCATCATTTTGAAAAGACTTTATTAAAACCAGCTAAAGACAATAGACTGGATAGCTTTTCTAATAATTTTCGCCAATAGAGAAAAAGAAATCCTCCCTTGTTCTTCAGTACTTTAAAATGGCTTTTTCCAGTGTGCTCCTTCTTAGGAAATCAATATTTTTCTGCATTCTCTAAAAGATGAGAGCATTTGGCTGTAAAAGAAATGGGCCGAGTAGGCATGATTTTTCACATAGATATTTTGGACTTTAAAAGCTAACATGTAAAATTGGCACAAAAATTTTTACCTTTTACAGTGTAATACTTGAAATATAAGTACCTCTTGGTTCAACAAGTAGAGTGAATAGGAGAGATGTTTAAATGAAGCCTGTTTGTTTAAATATTATTTAATAGAGCGAAGAGCTCTATTTGTAGAGGCAGATTACCAGGTTCTTGTAAATGCAACTTGTACATGGACATTCTGCAAACCCCACTGTCCCATTCTTCTTGCATCTCCTTTTGCAAAACATACTCAACAATTTTAAAATGTGAAAAAAAAAACATTATTTTTTCAGAGCAAGAAAATAATTTACTGTCCTCTTAAATAATGTATTTATAAAGTTTTTTCAGATAAACTAATCAAATAAATTAGAACAATGTGACAACATGGCAGAATTTGATTTATGAGATGCATTCCTTATGTTACCATGAGAGAATGTTGTTGATGATTCAGGGCTATTTCTGAAGTCTGTTTATTGCTGCTGTCCCCAGTGATGGTGGGACTTACCTTTGCCTTACCTGATCACAAATTATTTGGAGGTGGGGGAGAATAAAGATTTAATATTTCTTTAAATAAAAAAGAGAATTTGGTTTTGCTCGTTTAAGAGCAATGAAAAAATGATGGAATGTGGACTGCGTTTGGCACCCAGGACACTGCAGGATGAGACCTTCATGAAGGTCCTTGTTCTGCGGGGTACCCATCAGCTTTCACCCTTCATCCTTCTTCGCTTTCGCTGCTGAGCTTGGCTGTACAGACTTGCACTTTCATTTGATCATATAAATTCAATTTTATTTTACCATTTGAGAGACTACTAATAACTAAATACTGAAGGAGAGAGAACACTGAGGGAACGCATTTTTTTTATTATGGAGTGTTTAAAAAAGGTAAACTTCTGCCCCTAGAATGTGTGGGATTGATTAGATTGAATGAGGGGCTGTTCATTTATTGGACCTTTTCCTTAAAATCCAAGCATACCCCGTCTTTAGTAACAGCTGTAATTTGTTAAAAACATTAATTTGGGGTTTTTCCCTATTCTCAGTTGTCCATGTACACATAGTCATATTAAAAGAAAAATCTGTTCAACCAAATTGTTTTTTTTTTTTTTAATCGACCTAGCATGAAACACCAAATAAAATGTGTTTGACATATTTTTACTTTTAGGTTTCTCATATGTTATAACTTCACTTAGGTTGATTCTTGAGTTTTCAAATTGTTCTTCATTTAACCTCAACCAGCTTCCTCTGAACAGGCATACAGAATAGGTTGATTTCAAATTTAGAGCAGGAGTTCTGTTTTGGCTAGGTTTTCCTTTTTTCATTTATATTTAACTTAAGCAATCATTAGCAAACTGAATGCCTCTACGTAATCAAGTTTTAATTAGAAGTGGTAGAAAATTGTTAACTCTATTTTGTCAACTACACTGCCAGAGGATGACCTTGACCTTTACAATGGCTAGAATGCTTTCTGTCCAGCCCTTGAAGATCAGTATTCACCTACTGATCTTAAAGAGGTCCTCAGTGGGCACTACATTAAGGGAAGGTCTCAGGGATCAAATATGACCCTCTCCACGGAATGAGGGTGCATGGGCTTTTAGTTTCCTTTTCCACAACATTGCAGTCTGTTTTAGGCCAATTTAATCACCAGTCACAAGTTCATTTGGTAGATACCTTCCAGTAAAAGCTGGCAGCTAAGGCTATATGTTTCCTCCTGCATAACGTCACTACCTGGTGGTATATTATGATAAAAGCAAATCTAAAACAGAGTTTTAGGGGGAGAATGAGGGAATAAGGAGGCTGAGCAGGCTCTCAGTAGAGCCAGAGAGGTGAAAAACTACAGAAAGCTGGAAGAGAGGCGCTGGTCCATGAGAAACTCATCTGGGTTTGTTGTCTTATCAAAGTTGGGCTCCTACCGTCTTGCAGAGGGTGGGAGATGGGGCCCTGTCTTCAGGTGTCGGCTGGAACAGTGTTTCTCATCCCTGCCTTTGCTCATGCTGTTCCCTCTGCTAATAATACTCTCCACTTCATATGAATGTTTGGAGGATTCCATGAGGTCTAGCATGTAAAGATCTTAGCACCATGCTTAACCCATAGTAAGCAGTCCGTATTTATTAACTAAATAAAAAGACTCATCCTTCAATATTCAGCTTGTGTTTCTCCGTCCAAGAAACCTACTTTCCTCCCAGAGTCTCACTCTAGGTTAGGTGCCCTTCCTCTTTTCTAATGCTAACTCTCTCAATATGCCTCTGTCATTGTGCTTGCCACAATCTATTACATTTATATTCATGATTCTCTCCCCCACTAGACTGAATCCTTGAGGGGGAAGACTTTTATTCATCTTTGTACAGTATTCCCAAATGTCCAGTGTGGTACCTGGTACCCATTAGGGACTTAGCAATGTTAATTGTTATAATGGATGGATGCTTGCATGCATGCATGAAATCCTCATCTTGACTTTTTGACAGCTTTTGAATTATTGATTAGCCCTTTATTCTTGAATATCCTTTCTCCAGTGGATTTTGTATCAAATCAGAGGTCAGTTGCAGACAACAGAAACCACCACAGTATTTTCAGCAGAGGGGGATTTAAACACTGTTAAAATTATTGGAAGGACTGAAGAGCATGCTCTAGACTGGGCCCTCAGGAATGACTCCCAGATCACAGCAGATAGGACCCACTAGGAGAGCTACTACCTCTCCCACTCAGGAAGATGAGAATTCAGGAAGCCACCCCTGGAACCACTGAACATATTGCCTTTGCTGAGATCCAGAGATCAGGAGGCCACCACAACTGAACTTTCTCCTAGAGCCACACAAGCAAAACATGGATTCCCAGGCCTTTGCCTCTTGTCCCTCGGGAAGCTGATGCGGGAATGCTGAACACTGGCCAGGAAGGGCAGAGGGAGCCAACAGTCCCATGACCTTCTTGCCAGCAGAAGCAGCCCAAAAGTGCTATCTACATCTTTCAAGCCTCACTCACATCACCCGATTCTCAGAACCTGCATCACATCCAGACCCTCTGGTTGCAAGGAAACCTGGGAAATGTAGTTTTCAGTCTTAACACTGCAGAAAGACATCCTAGACTCACGGTGGATTGGATGTTAAGACAGCCCCCAGAGATGAATGGATAAAGAAGATGTGGCATATATATACAATGGAATATTACTCAGCCATAAAAAGAAACGAAACTGAGTTATTTGTAGTGAGGTGGATGGACCTAGAGTCTGTCATACAGAGTGAAGTAAGTCAGAAAGAGAAAAATACCATATGCTAACACATATATATGGAATCTAAAAAAAAAAAAAAAAGAAAGAAAATGGTCAGAAGAACCCAGGGGCAAGACGGGAATAAATATGCAGACCTACTAGAAAATGGACTTGAGGATACAGGGAGGGTGAAGGGTAAGCTGGGACAAAGTGAGAGAGTGGCCTGGACATATATACACTACCAAATGTAAAATAGATAGCTAGTGGGAAGCAGCCGCATAGCACAGGGAGATCAGCTCGATGCTTTGTGACCACCTAGAGGGGTGGGATAGGGGGAGTGGGAGGGAGGGAGACGTAAGAGGGAAGAGATGTGGGGATATATGTATATGTATAACTGATTCACTTTGTTATAAAGCAGAAACTGACACACCATTGTAAAGCAATTATACTCTAATAAAGATGTTAAAAAAAAAAAAAAGACAGCCCCCAGGATCCTCCACAGCTCCTGTGGCCCTGCCGCTGTCCTGGCCCTCCTCAGCCCCAACTCTATCCTCTTCACTGAGTCTTCCTTTTCTTCCCAGCACCCCACCCAATATGATTTTACCCTTATGTTGTCTTATGTCCACTATAAGTGGACTTATGACATAAGACAACATAAGTTGTCTTATGTCCACTATTTCTTGCTAAATGCTGGCCACTTCTTTTGAAATAAAGTCTACCTTTACGGTCCTACTCTCATCATCTTCATTTCTACTCCGATCACATTCATATCTAACGCATGGACCATGCTCAAAAGCTTTTGTTTCCTCATAGCTGTCAGCTGATGAAGGTTTTTTTTGTTTTTTGGAGTTTTTTGGCTGCACCACGTGGCTTGCAGGATCTTAGTTCCCCTAACAGGGATTGAATCCAGACCCACAGCTGTGAAAGCGCTGAGTCCTAACCACTGGACCGCCAGGGAATTCCCTGAAGGTCTTTAAAAGGCAATTCATCAACCAATTTTGACTCAAAGTAGATGATTACTCCAGATCAGAAAAAGATGACATAACATCTAACACAATTTTCCCTTTATGTTCAACAGAGACCAAGAAAGTCAGGTATGAATAGTCAGGTTTTTATGTGCTAAGTACAGTTTCTTTCCCTCATATGGAGATATGAGTAATAAAAATGTTTTTACAATTTATCTTTCTCTAAGCTTTAATGAATTTTGAAGCTTATTGGTAATTGTCTTTCCAAAATTGTATCCTGGCTTGGAAAGTTAGAGAAAATTTCCTATATTAAGTAGAAAATACAATTATAGTTAAAATAGCTGTCATTCATTGTGTATTTACTATGTGCTCGTCACTGTGTTAACGGCTATTATACTTTAGCTCCTTTAACTCCTTTAATCCTCACAGCACACTCTTTTTTTTTTTTTTAAAAAACATCTTTATTGAAGTATAATTGCCTTACAATGGTGTGTTAGCTTCTGCTTTATAACAAAGTGAATCAGTTATACATATACAATATGTTCCCATTTCTCTTCCCTCTTGACAGCACACTCTTGAGGTTGATACTATTATCCTCTGAGACTTAGAGAGGTAAAGAATTCTTTGAAAATCACACAGCTGATAAGTACACTGCCAGGACTAGAGCCCAGGTCTGCTTCCAGGGCCCAAGTTCACATCCACTGCTCTGTCTATAATGTGACCTCTAAAATGAGTTCATTGAAATCAATGTGCTCTGTATGTGAAGGGAATTACTGCTTTAGTTTAACAGTAAACTCTCAAGAGGGGAAAAAAAGGAAGATGCATCTTCTTTATCATTGATTAAACAGAGATCGACAAATAAGTAAATATATTTGGAGATAATTGGAGTAAGGTTCTTCATTCTCAGAATAGTTACAAATATGGAAACTCAGTGGTGTTGAACTAGATTTGGAGGTATTGATGTGAATGCATAGTATCTAAGATAAATAGATAGATAGATGAGATTTCTGTACATATATATGTATATGCATACATTTATTTCTTAGCTCTGCCTACTGAGAGGACCTAGTAGCAATGACAATCTATTAGCAATGATCACATCTAGGGCCTAGATATTGGTTACTAAATATCATCTTCCACTAAAAGGAAAGCGGGGTCTTTAAAGAAATGGCTGCTTGCAGGGCAAGGGCAGGGAAAGTACAAGATGAGTTTGATATATCTTATGCCCCATAAAGTGGGCAAGTGCCTTAAGAATTATGGGAACATGTCAAAAGGATACAGGATCCAGTTTGAAAGGCCTTCCACTGGCCAAATCTAGGACAACTTGAGCATCAAAATAATAATGATAGTCATAGATTGTGACCCATTAAATAAAAGAGAAACTAATGAGGCCATACTGATTAAAAATAGAAGAAAAAACTCTAACTCACAGTCAAATTTCAGGTAATAAATATAGAAAGAATATGGAATCTTAAAATCATCAAATTGCAATTATAATAATAATTGATTCAGGCAATAATCATCAATGAATACCACAAACAGTGGGTAGAAATTTGATGAGGAACAGCATACATATATAGTCTTAAAGTATCATTCCACAAAATACCTAATATTATTCATTTAAAAAGTTAAAAAATACTTATTAACGTTAAAGTAGAGAAACCTGTCAAATATCACCATAAGTGATAAACATTAACACTAGTCCAACTCATGGGCCAGATCCATATATGTATCCTCATATGATACACTGAGGAAACACGGCATTTCGATATACCTGCCCAAAATGCATAACCTAAATTTAATGATGCTGAAACATCAGACGATCCCAAAATAAAGAGCATTTGACAAAGTAACAGGCCTGTACTCTTCAAAATGTTAAGGCCATGAGGGATAAAGAAAGACAGAAACATTTCCAGATCTAAGGAGACTAGAGAGAAAACCTGAGAACTAAATGCAACATATACTCCTTGACTGGCTGCTTTGTCTAAAGAAGACAACATTGGAACAACAGCCAAAACAAATGGGAGGGGGGGTCTGTGAAATAACTGGTGGTGAGTATCAACGTTAATTTCCAGACTGTACTGTCATCAGGTGGGGGAGTACTCTTGTTAGAAATTACAAACTGAAGTATTAAAGGGTAATAGGGAGCAGGTCTGTAAACCTCAAATAGCTTAGAGGGGAAATATACGTCACATACATATAATAGGCATTTTATATACGTGTGTGGGTGTGTATCTGTGTGTGCTTATGTACGTATAGAGATCCAGTGATGAGGCAAATGTAAAAAGTTAACTGGGGAATCTCCATGAAGGGTATATGGGCATTCTTTGTGTTGTTTCTGTAATTTTTCTAGAATTTGAAATTATTCCAAATGAAAAATGTTTAAATATATGTACATAACTTTGGGATGATCTCTGTTCCTTCTGCCTGACATTAGCACAGAAAATATGATAACTGTAACCTAGCTTAGGTTCACAGCTGTGCCATGAACCAGCACTACGACCGCGAGGTGAGTCAAGGAGTAACAGTGGCTTCTATCTATTGAAGTCTTACTCTACGTGGAGACAGTGCCCAAACCGCCTTATACATAGTACACATCTTCCCGACAAAGCCCAGAGGCTTGGGAGCCTCAGCACCTCGCCCAGGCCCACCCAGCTGAAAGGGGCAGGGGCAGGGGCAGGCTCTGAATTCGGGCCTGCCTCGTGCACAGCTCAGGCTACAGCCGCTCTGCTACCCTAGTTTATAAAAAGACAAAGTTGCACTAAATGCCTGCTAAACTTCTTTTTAGCCCTGAGATACTATAAGGCACATTTCCAGGTTTCTTTTTTGGAGATCGTGATTCTTTTGGTGTGGTGGTGAGGGTGTCCTGGGTGACTCTTAGAATGAGACTTGCCGGGGTCATGTGTGTGTGATGGCTCGGCCAGGGCTAATTTGTTTGAGGTGACATCTGGACCCTTAGCTTGGTATTTTCTCTTGACCTGCATGTAGGTGACCAGTATCCCCCTCTCAGCCATCCTTTGCTGCACAGCACACTTCTGGAGCTAAAACATCAGAGCTGCTCTCTATGAGAAAATCAGGTCGTGTCCATGATTTACGTGCAGTGACCACACATCCTGGTTTGCTGGAACAGTCCTCATTTAGCCTGCTCTCCTGGGATAGGTACTATGAGCTCCCCTTTTTTCTCTTCCAAGGGTCTCTGTTTGGACACAGGTCCTATCATCAGGCTGCTGAAGCCCTCCTGCCTGGTCTGGCTGTCAGAGCCTCTCATAGGCAGTCTGTCTCCTGTGCAGCCGGTCTGTCCGCATCTCTAATCAGTGGATCTCTGACCAGACCAGGTTGCACTTTGTCCCCAGACCTTTAAAGAACCACTAGACCATGGGAGTCATTTATAGTTTCACTAAACACGGTATAGATCCTTCAGAGCTTTGTGCATTCTCTTAAAATCACATACATACAGATACTGCTCATCAAGTCAAATTTTCAAGCCCAATACTTTCCTTGCCAAAGACAGTATATGTTTATGTAAAGCCTAAGCGCTTCATGCCGATGGCTTGTCTTCGTATCATGACCATTTGACTATGAAATATAATTCTTTATAGTCTTGCAGCTCAGACTGGGTTCTCAGCCTGCTCCCTGGTCCTCTCTTGATAATGACATCATCACTCACTCTCCAGCTGGAAATGACAAGGGTTTCCATGACAAAACAAACAGACTCTGCTGGCAGAGGCTTTTGTATGTGGGTGTATATATCCCCTGTGCCTTTGACTCTCAGGATTGATGAAATGGGCCTCTCTAACAGCCTGGAAATAATAGTAAAATGCAGATGTCACAGGCGATATGATAAGATTTTTTTAAAAATTATTTTTGGCTGCATTGTGTCTTTGTTGCTGTGCGCAGGCTTTTCTCTAGTCATGGCGAGCGGGGGCTACTCTTCGTTGCAGTGCACGGGCTTCTCGTTGCGGTGCCTTCTCTTGTTGTGGAGCACCGGCTCTAGGTGCGCGGGCTTCAGTAGTTGCAGCACGCGAGCTCTAGAGCGCGGGCTCAGTAATTGTGGCATACGGGCTTAGTGTTCCATGGCATGTGGGATCGTCCCAGACCAGGGCTCGAACCCGTGTCCCCTGCATTGGCAGGCGGATTCTTAACGACTGCGCCACCAGGGAAGTCCCAAGATATTTTTTAAACATACATCAAAGCAATAAGGCCTTGAAAAGAGGTAATTATTTAAGCTTCTTAGGCCCGAAGAATCCAGATGTTTAATTATAAAATGTTTTCTTCCAGTTCTAGATATAAGCTCTCCTGGTAACATTGAACTCTGCTAAAGAATATGATTTGTCCTTCTCTTCCTTAGCCCTATTTTTTTTTTACAAATCAAAATGTGACGAGCCATTTAAGTGAGTAGAGGGTCAATAATATGAATAATAGCAACTGTTTGTGAAGGGCTGACTCTGCCTGCATCAGACTCAGGGACTTAACATGCATCATTTTGAATCCCCCCACCAGCTGGCAGAGGTAAGTATCGTTATTCCTATTTTAGAGATGAAGAAACAGGGTAGTGCCAGAGCTGGGATTGAATCCACATCGTCTTGACTCCAAAGCCTATCTTTCATCTACAAAACACTGCCCAAGGAAAGTTATGCAAATGAACTTTACAGTTAATGCTCACTATTTGGGCTTGACGTTTTAGGGATGGGTTGGAAAAGGAATGGAAAAAATAGATTCGGGAACTAAAGCACCCATGAGCCTTATCTTCCTGTACCAATTGCAGCCCTAAGATAACTTAATGAATAAAGCCAGCACATAAAATCAACAGTCATGGGCTATAAATATTAACTTTATTCCCCATTTTGTTCTCTCCATGCTGTTCCCATGGAGACATAGCTCCTCAATTTATCTGGAATTCAAACCGCCCAGGGGATGTGACTGAGAGCTTTGAGAGAGGCCCAGTAAGAGGCAGGCGCTGTGTAAAGCTTCAACCCCTGCTTGAGTTCACTCAGCCCCTCTCCTTCTCGCTCTTTCTCCCTTTCCCATTTTTATTAGAAACTGATGGTGAGATGGATTCTGTAATGAGATATGGACTCAATAAAATCTTCTCCGTTTGTAAACATTCTCAGGGAGAAAAAGAAACCTCTATGGTGACCGGCCATTTGTAGGCAAGCCTACAGACACCTTTCTGCAAAGCTATCCTCTCAGGGGTAGAAACCATCCCTAGATCTGGTAGACATTACTGATACCCACAGGGTCTAATTAGACATTCCACACCCACACTGGGCACTGGCTTAATTAAAACATTTATGCTGCCATTTTAACATTGAGATATATTTCATTCCCTGCAAACAGTACAGATTCTTGAAAAAAAAAATCACTTTCAGATGGTCTAACGTGCCATCAGATGCTGCCCTGTGTTTTTATCTCAAATGAGATTTCTAATTTGGCCATTCTGGCGCTATTTTCTTGTTTCTCAAGATAGGTATGGGGGGGAAAAACTTAGGTCAAAAAAAATTTTGCTGTCCCTTAAAGGGTCAATACTCAGTAAATTTTGAAAATGAAAAATTCTTGATAGACAAGTGAATGACAAAAAACATTAGTATTGAAAGGCAAAATCTAATGACAGTGATAAATAAAAGTCAAATTGAATTATCTTGAAGGAAAAACTATAACTCATTCCTATCTTCATTTTCCTTTTTGGTTTCTCTCTTTTTTCTTGTCTTCATAAACCTACAAAGAAGACTTCTATGAATTTGTGATTGAAGTTCCTACCCCTTCTTTGCCTTGCCTGTAGAATAAATTACCTTAAAATGGAAAGGGGTGGGAATCAAAGTTTAGTCCTCACCTCATATATGAATATCTCATGAATAGGAAAATAAAAAGTAATCATAGCTTCTACAGGTTGAAGGCTGGCTGTGTCTGCTACGAGCCTGGCTTTTAAACTATTCATCTGCATTTCTCATTGAATTCTCACAGCATTCTTGCAAGATAGGCAATAGTAGAGCCATTTATCATTTTGCAAATGAAGAAACAGGCTCAGAAAAATTAAGGAAACTACCCAAATCTCACATGTGGTAAAAGCCAGAGGCAGGATTGAAACCTAGGTGTATCTCATTCTAAATGTTATATTTTTTCTACTACTCCATGCTGTCCCTCAACTGCTGTACTTAGGCATCCAAACTATAAGAAACATGGTGATAGAGTGAAAGTGTTTCTTTAAACCTTAAAACCAGGTATGTTTAAAGGGAATAGACTTGGAAGATTTTCTTCTAACATGACAAAGTGCCTGGGACAAAACAGGAGTGAAACGAAACTTAGTTCCTCTTCCCTCAGAGAGAGTAACTTAACTTGTACTAGAAATTTCCACCAATATATTTTATTTTATTTTATTTTATTTTTTTCCCTTCTTTTTGAAATTTTTATTCAAACAAGTAGAAAGGGGCTTAAAATTAAACAAAGTACATTTTTTTGGTCATATATATACATGGAAGAATTTCAGTGCCTTGTTGCAATATATTTTAACATGTACCTGCATTGGCTTGAAAGTCTTCTCACTACAGGCTGGCAGAGCAATTCTGTGGAAAATACTGGCACACACCATTCACTGCCCTGCTTTCCCCCTCTATCCATACCTCCTCATATCCCTTCCTCCGAGCCCTAATCCTATTCAAGGCCACAGATAATGGGATTAAAGGAAACACAGCCAGCCAAGAAATCCTTTCTAACCTTCATTTTAACGCTGGGCATTTTCTGAACACAGCATATAATCTTTATTAAGTACTGGATGCCCTTGTCATGGCTCCTTCTATACTGAGATGTATCCTCTCAGGAAATGTATGACAAACAGCAGAAGGAGAAAGAAAGAATATAAGCGGGGTGAATGTGTTATTCCAGCTTTCTGCCTAACTGAAAAACAACCAAACTTCCACAATCACATCAGGTAATACTGGCTGCTTCGAATCACATGCTATGCAAATGTGTGTATTTTTCAAAGACCAGATCTGTACTGTTTAGAGGACCCATAAGACTTTGAAGTAAGCACAATTTTGTTCTAGTCATTAATAGGACCCCAGGGTACCAAAGTCCTGTTCAACATGGGCTCTAATGTTTCTCAGCAGTTCTGTGAGGAGGCTTGTCCCTTGAAATACGTATTGCTTGTTGAGGGTTATTTCAAATGAAAAGTCTGTGTCCTTCTTTTATTCCTACAACCATATCATCATCAATTTTTCTTCTCCTCCTTCTCTTCTTCCTCCTTTTTCTCTTCTCCCTCAAATTTTATTGAACTCCTTTATACCATGTAGTTAATATTTATTGATTGTAGTTTGCACCATTGCTCTATTTACCTACATCCCTCCATTCTTATATCTTCTCACAAAGGAATATCTTGTTAAGACTTTCTGCAGGCTAACTAAAAACAATCTTTTTAATTAATGTAAATGTTCAACCTTATTTCAAGGAGAAAAATTTCATGACATCTAGCACAACTCTAAACATTTTCAGAATTCACTGCAAAAGCAATGTTTAAAAATCCACAAAGAAAGTGAGTCTCACTATGGAGTAATTAAGATACAATATAGTTCACCTCAAAAGAAAACCCAAGCTTTTGCTCACTCAGGACTTAAAACTAAGGCTTACACATTTTAAGTGGTTTGTTCTGAGCCGGCCAGGGAATGATCTTATTAGGACATGAAAAGCCTCTTGCATTTAATTCTCACTAGCAGATATCACCCCATCGGGGACCAGTAACTCAGACCCAAATGGGGCCAAATCAGCTCAGCAGGATGGCCTCAGAGCCTTCTCTGTTCTTAATGCTGCAAGTCTAAGAGATCTCCAAACCTAGAATCAAACTGGCAGGGATAAACATCCTGTAGGATATTGAGGCCATAGGAAGCCTGAAGCTACCTGTCGTGATTAAGAGTACAGGATTTGGAATTCTGACCCTTGTATTTGAATTCTAACTGTGCCACTAACAAGCTGTCAACTAACTCCTCTGTTCCTGTATTCTCACTTGTAAAATGGGCATAAAAGTAATACCTACTTCCTAGGGTATTATTATTCCTAGGGTGAATAGGGACAAAATGACATGAGATGTGGAATGTATTAATAGTAGTGCTTGACATGAATATTAGCTATTATTATTTTTGCTATTAATATTACTATTATTACGACAGCGAAAGGAAGATTAAAGCTGCTGTGCCAGGCCTGGAGATATAGTATCTGAATTTGTGGGAGTATTTTGCAAGATTCATTAGCTTGGGCAAAGAGCACATACCTGATGGTTTTGCCTTGGGTTTTAAAAGAAAATATATCTTTTAACCTTTTTGTACTATGACATATAATACACATGCAGAAACATAGGTAAAATATAAATTATAGTGTAAGGAATTACGTTAAATTTAACACCCATGTAAATCTCCCAGGTCAGAGAGGATATTATCAGAAGCCCAGAAAACCTCTGCATGCCCTTTCCAAAACACAAATCCCTCCCTCCTCAAAAGTAGCCACTATTTGTACTTAAATATAGTCATCTTTTTGGCTCTCTTTATTCTTTAAACCTAAGCATACGTAAACACTATAGTGTGGTCTTGCTGTCTTTTTACAGCAAAAATGGGATTGTACAGTGTGTATATTTCTTTGTTTCTGGTTTCTTTTGATCAACATTGCATTTGTAAGATTCCACATTTTATTTATTTCTGTATTCCACTGGATGAATATGCCACAATGTATGTACTGTTTCTGCTGTTGATGGACATTTGTGTGGTTTCCATTTTGGACATTTGGATATTAAAAATATTACTGTTATCCACACTCTTGAACAAGTGTCTTGGGGTTCACTCACACACATTTTATATACCTGGAGTGGAATTGCTTGATAACAGAAATGCAAATATTCAAATTTAGTTGACAATGCCACGGGTGTTTTCTGAGATCAATGTACCATTTACACTCTAATCAACAGTGATGAGAGCTCCTGTTGCTCCACATTCCCACCCCAAACTGGTCTTGTCAAACTTTTTAATTTTAGTCATTCCCGTGGGTATAGAGTGGTATCTCATTTCCTGGATTATTAATGAAACTGAGCACTTCAATTTTTAGCGGCTCTTTGGATATGCATATCTCTTGTCCATTTTTCTTTTGGGTTTCATCTTTTTCCTACTGATTGGTAGGAGTTCTTACTGTAGTCTGTGTGGGATTATTCTTAATAGAGTTTGCTGTAGATTTTTTGTAAATAGACTATCATATAAAGGAAGTTCTCTCATACTACTAAGTCTACTGAAGTTTTTATCATGAATAGATGGTACATAATAAGGATGGTGATAAAGAATTAAAAAGCAAAAAATGCATAACAAACAGCCCTGTTATATCTCCAAATTTCCAGAAGGTGGAGGAAGAGAGCCACTAAAAAGACTTCAGCCTAGGATTTCCTGCCTTCCAACACTTATTACCAGTTTGAATTGTGCAGAGAAGTTGGCCTATTTAGCTATTTTATCCTCATTCACTTAACTTGTAGCATTCCCAGGCAGAAATAATCTTCACTAATGCAGTGTTATGTAAGGGGTGCTGCTTTCCTGGTTTGAAATCTCTGGGCTTCAATACTCAGGGTGCACTCAATCCATGTAAATATAAAAATACCTTACGGGGCTCTTTTGCTTTGGAATAATGACAGTAGGATTCATTTGAAATGACTGAACTCACATGCTGGAATGAGTAAACAGATGTAAGTAAGTACTGATATATGGCTACACACTTAGTCTGCTCAGCCTGCCATAACAACATGCCATTGGCTGGATGGCTTGATCAACAGAAAATTTATTTTCTTACAATTCTGGAGGCTGAGCAGTTTAAGATCAGTGTGGCTGGTGTGAGAGCTCTCTTCCCAGGTTGCAGACAGCCACCTTCTTACTGTGTCCTCACACAGCAAACAGGAAGAGCGCCCTCTAGTGTCTCTTCTCATAAGGACACTAATCCCAACACGAGCCTCATTCTCATCACCTCGTCTAACCCTCATCTCCCCAAATTCCCATCTTCAAATACAATCACACTGAGGGTTAGAGCTTCAACATGTGAATCTGAAGGGGACACAAACATTTAGTCCATGACAACTAACTGCAAAGGATCTCAGGAAGGAGGTGGTAAAAGCTCTCAGCCCAAATGAAGAGAATTGACGCATTTCTGATCAAGTCTCCATTCTTTTCTTCACTGATCCTCCGCTCGGTATCTGAGTCTATTTTTGTCCTGTTCCATCTGTCCCGAAACTGGAGAACTCCTTTATCAAGGCCCTTCTTACTCAAAATCTGTTATCTTCCTTCTGTCTACTCTCAAACTTCCCTTTAAAACAGTATTTTAATCACACGATGACTAAGTGGGCTTATTTAGTCCACTAAACTGCAAAATCCAAGCCACCTACTTTTCTTAGTGTTCTGGGACAATAAACTTTTACAGCTTTTTTGTTTTGTTTTACTTGTCTTTTTTAGTTGAAGTACAGTGATTTACAATATGGTTCGTTTCAGGTATACAGCAAAGTGGTTCAGTTATATTTTTTCAGATATTTTCAATTATAGGCTATTACAAGATATTGAATATAGTTCCCTAAACTATACAGTAAATCCTTGTTGCTCATCTATTTTATGTGTAGTGTGTATCTGTTAACTCCATACTCTTAGTTTTTCCCTCCCCACATCCCTTTCCCCTTAGAAAACAAACTTATGGTTACCAATGTCTGTTTTGTAAGTAATTTCATTTGTATTATTTTTTAGATTTCCTATATAAGTGATATCATTTGTCTTTCTGACATACTGCACTTAGTATGATATTCTCTAGGTCTATCCATGTTTCTGAAAATGGCATTTCATTCTTTTTTATAGCTGAGTAATATTCCATTATATTACATTTTCTTTATCTATTCATCTGTTAACGGACACTTAGGTTGCTTCCATGTCTTGGCTATTGAAAATAGTGCTTCTGTGAACACTGGGGTGCATGTATCTTTTTGAATTAGAATTTGTCTTTTCTGGACATATGCCTAGGAGTAGGATTGCTGGATCATATGGTAGCTCTATTTTTAAGGAACCTCCATACTCTTCCATAGTGGCTGCACCAATTTACATTCCCACCAACAGCGTAGGAGGGTTCCCTTTCCTCCACACCCTCTCCAGCATTTATTATTTGAGACTTTTTGGTGATGGCCATTCTGATCAGTATGAGGCAATAGCTCATTGTGATTCTGATTTGCATTTCCCTAATAATTAAGGATGTTGTGCATCTTTTCATATGCCCATTGGCCATCTGTATGTCTTTGGAGAAATGTCTATTTAGGTCTTCTTCCCATTTTTTGACTGGGTTGTTTTTGTTTTTGAGCTGTATGAGCTGTTAGTATATTTTGGAATTAACTCCTTGTCAGTTGCATCATTTGCAAATATTTTCTCCCATTCCATAGGTTGTCTTTTCATTCAAGGATACCCATTCTCACCACTTCTTTTCAACATAGTATTGGAAGTCCTAGCCACAGCAATCAGACAAAAAGAAATTAAAAGGTATCCAAATTGGAAGGAAGAGGTAAGACTATTATATACAGATGACATGACATGATATTCTATGTAGAAAACCCTAAAGACTCTACACAAAAATTATAGAACTAATAATGAATTCAGCAAGGTAGTAGGATACAATATATACAGAGATCTGTTGTGTATCTTTACAATAACAATGAAATATCAGAAAAACTTTTAAAAATCCCATTTAAAATGGCATTAAGACAAAACCTCAGAGTAAACCTAACGAAGGAGGTGAAAGACCTATACTCTGAGAACTATAAAACATTATTAATGAAGGAATTGGAAGACGATTCGAAGAAATGGAAAGATATCCCATGCTCTTGGATTGGAAAAATATTGTTAAAATGGCCATAGAACCCAAAGAAATCTACAGATTTAATGTGATCCATATCAAGTTACCCATAACATTTTTCACAGAACTAGAATCCTAAAAATTTATAAGGAACCACAAAAGACCCCAAATTGTCAAAGCAATCTTGAAGAAAAAGAACAAAGCTGGAGGCATAACCTCCCAGACTTCAGAGAATACCACAAAGACATATGGATCAATGGAACAGAATAGAGCCCAGAAATAAACCCACACCCCCCATACACAATGTAGAAAAGAGTCTCTTCAGCAAGGGGTGTTGGGAAAGCTGGACAGCCTCATCTAAGTGAATGAAATTAGAACACTCCCTAACACCATATACAAAAATTAACTCAAAATGGTTTAGAGACCTAAATATAAGACATGGTGTCATAAAGCCTCTAGAACATAAGCAAAACATTCTGATATAAATCGTAGCAATATTTTCTTACATCAGTCTCCCAAGGCAAAAGAAACAAGAGCAAAAACAAATGGGACCTAATCAAAATTAAAAGCTATTGTACAGCAAAGGAAACCACGAACAAAATGAAGAGGCAGCCTATGGGGTGGGAGAAAATATTTACAGCTTTTGCTATGACTAATTTTTTCTTTAAGTTTTTCACTGGACCTTAAAGTTCATACAATTATACTCACTGGTCATGACTCACTCTTTTCACTGACCCATGAAAAGGCGCCGTTTCTGGAAAGGAGCTGTCCTCTCTGGCCCTCCCTCTTTTCTCTTTCCCTTCCCTATTCTTTCTACAAATTTTGTTCTTTCTGCTCTCTCTCCCCCCAAAAAGTAAATATTTTTTGGATGGTAACAATCTTTTCCTGATTATGTCCTACTGGAAAAACTGCCACCTCTTTTTTTTTTTTTAATTTTTATTGGAGTACAGTTGCTTCACAATGTTGTGTTAGTTTCTACTGTATAGCAAAGTGAATCAGCCACATGTATATACACGTCCCCTCTTTTTTGGATTTCCCCCCGATCTAGGTCACCACAGAGCACTGAGTAGAGTTCCCTGTGCTACACAGTAGGTTCTCGCCGGTCATCTATTTTATACATGGTATCAATAGTGTATATATGTCAATCCCAATCTCCCAATTCTCCCACGCCCCCCATTCCCCCTGGTATCCATACATCTGTTCTCTACGTCTGCGTCTCTGTTTCTGCTTTGTAAATAAGATTGTCTATACCAATTTTCTCAGATTCCACATATATGCGTTTATACGATAGTTGTTTTTCTCTGAAATATTTCACTCTGTATGACAGTCTCCAGGTGTATCCACGTCCCTACAAATGACCCAGTTTCCTTCCTTTTTGTGGCTGAGCAACATTCCATTGTATCTATGTACCGCATCTCCCCCAACCATTCCTCTGTCAATGGGCATTTAGGTTGCTTCCATGACCTGGCTATTGTAAATAGTGCTGCAATGAACACTGGGGTGCATGTGTCTTTGAATTATGGTTTTCTCTGCAATGAGATATCACCTCACACCGGTCAGAATGGCCATCATCACAAAATCTACAAACGATAAATGCTGGAGCGGGTGTGGAGAAAAGGGAACCCTCCCGCACTGTTGGTGGGAATGTAAATTGATACAGCCACTATGGAGAACAGTATGGAGGTTCCTTCAAAAACTAAAAATAGAACTACCATGTGACCCAGCAATCCCACTACTGCCACCTCTTCTAATCCCTGCAGATTCTCTAAAATTAGCAAGGCAGGGAGAATCTCCACCTGGGAAGGGAAGGCAGGTTTCCTGGAAGACACTTGGCTTTGTTTCACCTCCTCCTCATGGGGTCTCTGTGGAATTGCCAATGCCACTTCCCCATGGAAGCCAGAGACTTGATTCACCTATTGACCGTGAACCAGCCCTTTAACCTTTGCTGTTATTTTGACTAAACACTTAAAAGTAATTAGTGTAATTAGTAAAAAGCCAACACTTTTTTGGCTACTCCTACAATTTATAATAATGGTAATAATAATGGTGGTGGTGTAGTAGTAAACATATTGAGGAGTTATTCTGTGCCAAATAATATACTGTTTTACATGTATTATCTCATTTGTATATATGTATGAATTCAGAATTTTGGAGGTTTTTAGCAAGGTGATGAATTGCATATATTATATAGTATGGAACACAGTTAGTAGGGTCTGTTAACAACTTGTAATCAAATACATTTATATATCTGCAGTGAAATGTGTGAGTATGGTAAAATACATAGAGGCTACATAAATTGCCTCAACACATTTCAGATTCGGTTTGTGGCCACATTAAATTCAGGTTAGGTTGGGTTTTGGCACCAAAAGATTTAGAGAGAAATTTGTGGGTTTTAGAGAATTTTGGATTTTGGAACTACTGATAAGGAATTGTGAACCTTATAAATATTTCAGAAGATAAAAGACAACAAAAGATTAGTAATGATCAGGAAGTAATAATAATAATCAAGGGTTTTTTTCTGCCACATCTGTATCTAGTTATTTAGCACTATTTGTTTAAAGACTTCTCTCATTTAATGTTGGTGACTATTGATAATCAATTGACCATATATGTATAGGTCCATTTCTAGGCTGTCTGTGCTATTCCATTTATCTATTTAAATATCCTCACACCAATGCCACACTATAATTACTGTGGTTTGCAGTGAAACCTGAAATCAGGTAATGTAAAGCCCACCATATTTGTTTCTTTGTCTTGACTCTTCCAGGTTCACTGCATTTTCATACAAATGTTATAATCAACTTGACCATTTCCACAGTGACCCTTCCACAATAAAGTTTGTTAGCTATTTGTAGATGATATGATGATATACCTGGAAAACCCTAGACAATCAATGATAAAACTAACTCAGTAGCAGGATAAAAAGTGAACATGTGTAAGTCATTAGCCTTCATATATACAAACAGTAAACAACTGGACATGACAGAAAATCCTAGTAGCAAGAAAGATAAAATATTAGATATACATTTAATCAAAAATGTACAAATTTATGAGGAAAACTTTAAACTCTAAAGAAACAAAATTAATTTTGATAAAAGGCTATCTCTCATATTTGGATAGGATCACTCCCCATCATAAAGATGTCAGTTTTCCCTAAGTTTATTTATAGATTTAACTCAGTCTTCCCCCCAAATTCTAGCTTTTTTGTGAAGCTAGACAAGTTGATACATGTTGTTCCATATGAAGTTAACAGTCAGAAATACTAAGAAAGTTTATGAGGACTAGCCCACTAGCCCTCCCATGCTAAAAATATGCTGAAAAGTCTGTAATTAAAACTGTGGTAATAGCACATGAATATACAGGTATACCAGTGGAACAGAACAGAAAGTCTAGAAGTTGATCCAAGCTCATATGAAATCTTTAAGGTGGTATTTCAAGTCACTGAGACCAAGAGGGAATTTTAGTAAATGGTGCTAGAACTGGTTGGCTGTTTGGAAAAAGTTATATATGGTGTGAAGCATAAATCTAAGAATAAATTCCAAGTGGACCAGTGATTTGAATGTAAAAAACGAAACCACACAAGGACTGGAGGAAAACTTGAGTGAATTCATCTTTATCTTGAATGAGAAGAAAGGCTTTTCAACTATGACTGAAAGTCCAGATGCAGCAAAAAAAAAATGGACACATTTGATTACACAATGCTTTCAGGGCAAAAATACCATAAATCAAGTCAAAGTCAGGCTGACAAGTTGCAAAATATATCATAGTTTGATTTTATTGACATTTCCTCTCTTGAAAAGGCCATGTTTTCTTGCTTTCTTGCATGCCTCATAATGTTGGTGGAATGCAGTATATAGCATGTTTAAAAATTGAAGAGGCTGAAATAAACTTTATATCCAGAAAGGGGCACATCTTTTTCCACCAGGATGTTAGTGTGAGAGGCTGAGTCTATCTAGTCTATAGCTGAGCTGGGCCTGGGCTTTATGGTTATTTTAGTTAGATTCAGCTCACCACAGATTAAGTTATTCGAGGGTTTTATCAAAATATCTTCTGACATACTTGGGATCTGTGTGCTTGAAGAGCTTTTTTTTAGTTCTTCTGTCCTGCTCTCCTTCTGCAGCAGGCCCCACGTTGTACTTCAGTGGGAGGGGGTCTCTCCATAGCTGAAAACTATGATAAGCAGCACAGGGCTGAGCGTGCCTGTGAGTTTATGTTATTCTCTGGTTTTGCCCTCAGATTTCCACAGGCCCCAGGGACGTGTGCCTCAGCCAGTGTATCATTCAGTTCTGTTTTGCCCCCAGTCCCTCATGAGTACTGCATGAAATCCCATGGAAGAGAGTTGTGTCTCCCGGGGATATAAAGAGGCCATGTCACCCACAGGTAAATTTCATTATAAATTCAGCTGTTTTCTCCTTACCTGCATCTGTGGAAGCTTCCTCCTCCCTGTCCTGTTCACAGCCCTGCCAAAGATGAAAGCAGTTGTTAGGACTTTTCTCTCCTAGGAGGGACTTTCACTTTTTGAATTTGAATTCATTAGGTTTTCAACCTTAGCTCTGATAGGCTTTAAATGTTTTGTAGTTTATCCATCTTCTTATCAGTAGGATGGGAGCAATGTATTTATAGTTCTCTTGTTTGTTCTTTTTTTTTTGCATAATAAACACTCAACAAATGCCATTTCTTTATTATTAATATCATTATTACAAAATGTTTTGGACACACATCAGCAGCAGCACTATCACCACTATTATTATAACCAACAAGTCCAAATTCACACGTCATCAACCTCCTAAGTCTGAATGGCAAAATTTAACTTTAGAATTACATGATGATGGGCTTCCCTGGTGGCACAGTGGTTAAGAATCTGCCTGCCAATGCAAGGGACATGGGTTCGAGCCCTGGTCCGCGAAGACCTCACATGCCGCGGAGAAACTAAGCCTGTGTGCCACAACTACTGAGCCTGCGCTCTAGAGCCCGCGAGCCACAACTACCGAAGCCCACGCGCCTAGAGGCCGTGCTCTGCAACAAGTGAAGCCAATGCAATGAGAAGCCCGCTCACAGCAAGGAAGAGCAGCCCCTGCTCGCCACAACTAGAGAAAGCAAGAAAGCCTGCGTGAAGCAACGAAGACCCAACACAGCCAAAAGTAAATAAAATAAAATAAATTTATTAAAAAAAATACAATTACATGATGAAAAAATAAATCTCTTTTTTTTAAACCGCAAAATCTCTTTAGTAAATATAACAACAAAAACAACAGCAATAATAAAAGGTAGATACATAGATAAATAGAAAGAATGAAAGATAAAGGAGATAAAGTAGAAAAGGTCACTAAAGTTAATACCAGCTAAATTAAAGTTAAAGCTAGCTAAAGAAACAAACAAACAAAAAAGCATGCTATAAGTATATAATTTCTAAAATAGCCAGGTAGTTATTTCAGTTCCATCATTATACTATTGGAATAAACAAAACAATTATTGATTGACTTCTCTTAATTTCAAACAGTTGATCCTAAAATCCTATACATTGTATCTATGAAGATAGTATTAATACTGCATCAACCGGGCTTCCCTGGTGGCGCAGTGGTTGAGAATCTGCCTGCCAATGCAGGGGACACGGGTTCGAGCCCTGGTCTGGGAAGATCCCACATGCCGCGGAGCAACTGGGCCCGTGAGCCACAACTACTGAGCCTGAGCGTCTGGAGCCTCTGCTCCGCAACAAGAGAGGCCGCGATAGTGAGAGGCCCGCGCACCGCGATGAAGAGTGGCCCCCACTCGCCGCAACTGGAGAAAGCCCTCACACAGAAACGAAGACCCAACACAGCCAAAAAAATAAACATAATAAATAAATAATAAATAAAAATTAAAAAAAAAATAAAATACTGCATCAACCAAGTAATTTGGGAAATTACAGGTTACCTACACAATAAATTACTCCTGAAATATTTGGAAATACCTTTGAGCTAGACCAAAGATATAAAGCCAATGGAAGTGAGGCTTTATACATTCCAAGCACTGAATTCTAAGGTAGGCAATCTCTCTTAATTTGAGACAACTCAATATGATAGAAAAGTGGATGAACACTTTTTAGCTTTGATTTGTGATCTGGAACAAGTCACTTAAAGTTTCCAGGGCTTAGTTTTTCTATAAGCAAGATGATGGCTCTGGAACAGGTTATCTTTAGAGTCCTTACCAGCTTTTATTTATTTATTTATTTATTTTTAACATCTTTATTGGAGTATAATTGCTTTACAATGGTGTGTTAGTTTCTGCTTTATAACAAAGTGAATCAGCTGTACATATACACATATCCCCATATCTCCTCCCTCTTGCGTCTCCCTCCCACCCTTCCTATCCCACCCCTCTAGGTGGTCACAAAGCACCGAGCTGATCTCCCTGTGCTATGCGGCTGCTTCCTGCTAGCTATCTATTTTACATTTGATGGTGTATATATGTCTATGCCACTCTCTCACTTCGTCCCAGCTTACCCTTCCCCCTCCCCGTGTCCTCAAGTCCATTCTCTATGTCTGTGTCTTTATTCCTGTCCTGCCCCTAGGCTCATCAGAACCTTTTTTTTTTTTTTTAGATTCCATATATATGTGTTAGCATACGGTATTTGCTTTTCTCTTTCTGACTTACTTCACTCTGTATGACAGTCTCTAGGTCCATCTACCTCACTACAAATAACTCAATTTCATTTCTTTTTATGGCTGAGTAATATTCCACTGTATATATGTGCCACATCTTCTTTAGCCATTCATCTGTCAACGGACACTTAGGTTGCTTCCATGTCCTGGTTATTGTAAATAGAGCTGCAATGAACATTTTGGTACATGACTCTTTTTGAATTATGGTTTTCTCAGGGTATATGCCCAGCAGTGGGATTGCTGGGTCGTATGGTAGTTCTATTTTTAGTTTTTTAAGGAACCTCCATACTGTTCTCCATAGTGGCTGTATCAGTTTACATTCCCACCAACAGTGCAAGAGTGTTCCCTTTTCTCCACACCCTCTCCAGCATTTATTGTTTGTAGATTTTTTGATGATGGCCATTCTGACCAGTGTGAGGTGATACCTCATTGTAGTTTTGATTTGCATTTCTCTAATGATTAGTGATGTTGAGCATCCTTTCATGTGTTTGTTGACAATCTGTATATCTTCTTGGGAGAAATGTCTATTTAGGTCTTCTGCCCATTTTTGGATTGGGTTGTTTGTTTTTTTGTTATTGAGCTGCATGAGCTGCTTGTAAATCTTGGAGATTAATCCTTTGTCAGTTGCTTCATTTGCAACTATTTTCTCCCATTCTGAGGGTTGTCTTTTCGTCTTGTTTATGGTCTCCTTTGCTGTGCAAAAGCTTTTAAGTTTCATTAGGTCCCATTTGTTTATTTTTGTTTTTATTTCCATTTCTCTAGGAGGTGGGTCAAAAAGGATCTTGTTGTGATTTATGTCATAGAATGTTCTTCCTATGTTTTCCTCTAAGAGTTTGATAGTGTCTGGCCTCACATTTAGGTCTTTAATCCATTTTGAGTTTATTTTTGTGTATGGTGTTAGGGAGTGTTCTAATTTCATTCTTTTACATGTAGCTGTCCAGTTTTCCCAGCACCACTTATTGAAGAGGCTGTCTTTTCTCCAATGCATATTCTTGCTTCCTTTTTCAAAAATAAGGTGACCATATGTGTGTGGGTTTATCTCTGGGCTTTCTACCCTGTTCCATTGATCTATATTTCTGTTTTTGTGCCAGTACCATACTGTCTTGATTACTGTAGTTTTGTAGTATAGCCTGAAGTCCGGGAGCCTGATTCCTCCAACTCCATTTTTCTTTCTCAAGACCACTTTGGCTATTCGGGGTCTTTTGTGCTTCCGTACAAATTGTGAAATTTTTTGTTCTAGTTCTGTGAAAAATGCCATTGGTAGTTTGATAGTGATTGCATTGAATATGTAGATTGCTTTGGGTAGTATAGTCATTTTCACAGTATTGATTCTTCCAATCCAAGAACATGGTGTATTTCTCCATCTTTTTATGTCATCTTTGATTTCTTTCATCAGTGTTTTATAGTTTTCTGAGTACAAGTTTTTCACCTCCTTAGGCAGGTTTCTTCCTAGGTATTTTATTCTTTTTGTTGCAACGGTAAATGGGAGGGTTTCCTTAATTTCTCTTTCTGATTTTTTGTTGTTGGTGTATAGGAATGCCAGATATTTCTGTACATTAATCTTGTATCCTGCAACCTTACCAAATTCACTGATTAGTTTTAGTAGTTTTCTGGTGGCATCTTTAGGATTTTCTATGTATAGTATCATGTCATCTGCAAACAGTGACAGTTTTACTTCTTCTTTTCCAATTTGGATTCCTTTTATTTCTTTTTCTTCTCTGATTGCTGTGGCTAGGTTTTCCAAAACTATGTTGAATAAGAGTGGCGAGAGTGGACATCCTTGTCTTGTTCCTGATCTTAGTGGAAATGCTTTCAGTTTTTCACCATTGAGTATGATGCTTGCTGTGGGTTTGTCATATATGGCCTCTGTTGTGTTGAGGTAGGTTCCCCCATGCCCATTTTCTGGAGAGTTTTTATCATAAATGGGTGTTGAATTTTGTCAAAAGCTTTTTCTGCATCTATTGAGATGATCATATGGTTTTTATTCCTTTATTTGTTAATGTGGTGTATCACATTGATTGATTTACGTATACTGAAGAATCCTTGCATCCCTGGGAAAAATCCCACTTGATCATGGGGTATGATCCTTTTAATGTGCTGCTGGATTCTGTTTGCTAGTGTTTTGTTGAGGATTTCTGCATCTATGTTCATCAGTGATATTGGTCCATAATTTTTTTTTGTGATATCTTTTTCTGGTTTTGGTATCAGGGTGATGGTGGCCTCATAGAATGAATTTGGGAGTGTTTTTCCCTCTGCAATTTTTTGAAGAGTTTGAGAAGGATGGGTGTTAGCTCTTCTCTAAATGTTTGATAGAATTCACCTGTGAAGCCATCTGGTCCTCGACTTTTGTTTGTTGGAAGATTTTTAATTATGGTTTCAATTTCATTACTTGTGATAGGTCTGTTTATATTTTCTAATTCTTCCTGGTTCAGTCTTGGAAAATTTTACCTTTCCAAGAATTTGTCCATTTCTTCGTGGGTGTCCATTTTATTGGCATATAGTTGTTTGTAGCAGTCTCTTATAATCCTCTGTATTTCTACAGTGTCAGTTGTGATTTCTCCTTTTTCATTTCTAATTTTATTGATTTGCGTCCTCTCCCTTTTATTCCTTGATGAGTCTGGCTAAGGGTTTAGAAGAAGATATAACAATTATAAATGTTTATTCACCCAACATAGGAGCACCTCAATACATAAGACAAATGCTAACAACCGTGAAAGGAGAAATTGACAGTAACACAGTAATAGTAGGGGACTTTAACACCCCACTTACACCAATAGACAGATCATCCAAACAGAAAATAAATAAGGAAACACAAGCTTTAAATAACACAATAGACCAGATAGATCTAATTGCTATTTATAGAACATTCCACCTAAAAGTGGCAGAATACACTTTCTTCTCAAGTGCACATGGAACATTCTCCAGGATAGATCATATCTTGGGTCACAAATCAATCCTTGGAAAATTTAAGAAAATTGAAATTGTATCAGGCATCTTTTCTGACCACAATGCTATGAGATTGGAAATCAATTACTGGAAAAAAAACTGTAAAAAACACAAATACATGGAGGCTAAACAGTGTGCTACTAAATAACCAAGAGATCACTGAAGAAATCAAAGAAGAAATAAAAAAAATACATAGAAACAAATGACAACGAAAACATGACAACCCAAAGCCTAGGGGATGCAGCAAAAGCAGTTCTAAGAGGGAAGTTTATAACAATTCAATCTCAAATAAACAGTCTAACCCTACACTTAAAATAACTAGAGAAAGAAGAACAAAGAAAACCCAAAATCAGTAGAAGGAAAGAAATCATAAAGATCAGAGCAGAAATAAATGAAATAGAAACAAAGAAAACAATAGCAAAGATCAATAAAACTAAAAGCTGGGGCTTCCCTGGTGGCTCAGTGGTTAAGAATCCGCCGGCCAATGCAGGGAACATGGGTTCGAGCCCTGGTCTGGGAAGATCCCACATGCCACGGAGCAACTAAGCCTGTGTGCCACAACTACTGAAGCCCGCGTGCCTAGAGCCTGTGCTCCGCAACAAGAGAAGCCACCTCAGTGAGAAGCCCATGCACCGCAACAAAGACCCAACACAGCCAAAAATAAATAAATAAAATAAATTAAAAAAAACCAAAAACCAAAAAACTAAAAGCTGGTTCTTTGAGAAGGTAAACAAAACTGATAAACCCTTAGCCAGACTCATCACATATTCTTAATAGAAGAAACACAAAGTTTATAATATAGTATTTTGAAGAATGTCAAGTTTTTAGAACTTCTAGAATTTTCCAGCTAGGAAGAATTCAAGTCCTAAAAAAATGAAAGGTAATAAAACATACTTCATACTGACTGAAAAAGTTTGGTCTCAAAGAAAAAGAAAGCAGACTATGTAAATGTGTGTGTGGACACACGTGTATGAAATCATGCTTATGGGTACCTCAGGTAGGCTGATCCACAAGACTTGATTTCCAAGGTGGGGGTGGGGAGGACTTACAGATCTATATTATGGCTAGTTGGTGCCACAGGCCACTGCTTTTTCAAATATTTTGATTGTCAGTGGCTGGGGATGAGGAAAGTGGGTGAGCAAGCTGGAGATGGGCACCAAGATGAGCACCTAGTATGAGTAGTAAGAAACCATCAATTGAAGGAAAGATGCCAAAAAGGCAGCACCATTGTTGGAAGGAGGCAAAGGAGTAGAAAAAAATCTTTTTGGAAAGTAAACAAATGCAGTTTCAAAGAGAAGCTAAGGTAGTAGCAAAGGCAAGGAGAAGTAGATATTGTATTTTGGTAAAAATGCAGGGATCAACTTGTGGGTATAGCAGTATATGTATGTTGGGCTACACCCCGAAAGCCTGCAAGCCCTGTAGTTGCCCAGCTCAAGACCGAAGGAAGAACCCAGAGACAGGGACAGAGACATCGATGGCTTAATAGATGGGAGATCTTACATACCTTAAGCAGGTCTTGGAGCAACACCCCGCCGTGTGTGGCAGACGGTGGGCAAGACATGGGAGCAATCTTCGCTATCTGAGGGGGAGAAGGAGGCTACAATTTATAGGGGGAATTGAAATCAGGTTGGCTTATCAGCTACCAGGGAAACCAGCAGCTGGGGCATGTCCCTCATCGCTCCTGGGGTTAATGACCATCACCAGGGTAGGTATTTCCCTTTAATAAACTAGCAGGTGGAGCCATTCCGGCCTACAGGGCAAACACATTCATGTGAATAGAACATAGGTGAAGCAGGAATTGGGTCGAGCAGGGCCTCAAAGAGCATGAGAACAGCCATCTTGTGTGGCCTGATCCTACACTCCACCCCTACATATCCTGCACAACCCTTACAGTCTTGGGGGTCCTTATGTCACACACAGCTGTTCTAGACCCCAAACAGTGTGTTTTTTTTTTTTTTGCGCTGCTTGGGGAGTCGGGTAGGCCTTTTGTAATATCTTCCACCTGTTTTAACGCAGTGTAGACAGCACAGGGAACAACAGCTATCACGGTATGTCACTGCTCTGCCCCCTTCCACAGCTAAAGCCAGAAGCCCAAGGTACTCTTATTATTTTGCCGTTGCTACAGGCCCCAACCCAGCCCTCCTGGGTAACTGAGCAAGTCCAATTCACAAGCCTGCTCTTGAGTTACTGTCCCTAAAGTCTGGGTCTGTAATTGTTTAGGGGTGATGGGTCGGGGGAATGCTTGTCTTTTGTAGCTAATCCAGGTCCTTAAGTTTTGTCTGTATTCAGCCATCTCTGTGCAATCAGATGCACCATGAGCGTGGGGCTGCTACTTTTAAACTGGAAAGACCTAGGTTAACAGGATATCATCAATATGATGGAAGAGAAAGACATCTCTCCTAGTAGGCAGCTGCCACAGGGCACCACTTGCTAGGGGATGGCCACCTTGGGACCACTGCCGCAACTTTCTGTTCCCCGTCCTTGTTTCCTGGCATCTCGGCGTTCCCAGGAGTCTCCTCGGCCTCTTGGCTGGCTCTCCAATTGTTGGGTTGCATCCCCCAGGCCCAAGCCTTGTAGTTGCCCAACCTCAAGACCGAAGAAAGAGCCCAGAAACAGCGACACAGACATCAATGGCTTAATAAATGGGGAATCTTACCCACACGAAACAAGGTCCAAGACCAAACTTTTTCAGTCAGTATGAAGTATGTTTTATTACCTTGCATTGTTTTAGGACTTGAAATCTTCCTAGCTGCAAAATTCTAGAAGCTCTAAAAACTTGATGTTCTTCAAAATACTGTATTATAGCCTTTGTGTTTCTTCTATTAAGAACATGTGATGAGTCTGGCTAAGGGTTTATCCATTTTGTTTATCTTCTCAAAGAACCAGCTTTCAGTTTTATTGATCTTTGCTATTGTTTTCTTCATTTCTATTTCTTTACTTGATGTGAAGTTACTTGTGTTTGATGAGATAATTCATTTCCTATCATTATTTTTCATAAATGTATAATACTTCACTTCTTCACCCAAGGAACAGTTGATCAATAAATATTTGTTGAATGAATATTCAACATTATAAAACTGAGTGTAATTCTTGTGTAATCCTGTCAGCTAAGTAGAGAGAATAGACATGGTGCTAAAATCTCCAAAGTGTTAAGGGGAGGGTCACAAAGTGAGAGACGTTCAGAAGGAAGAGCATAGTAGGGAGAGGGGCTGTTTCTCTGAGGAACTTCCTGCAGGGTCTCTGCCTATGACTGTTGGTTACATAGGTTACTGTCTGCATCAGAATGTGCAGCTGAGGGTCAAAGGGGACTGAGATCCAGCCTGCACTCTGTTCTTCCGCTCATCGAGGCATATATCTGAGCATGGGGCTGCCACGGTCCTAAGAAAGAGTAGGTTTGCCTAATCTCAAAGATATCGATGAGCTATTGGCAGCCCAGCTTCCCTGTGCCCAGATTTTTCTCCAGGAGTCATTTATTAGTCATCGGTCAGCTTGTAAATGTTGGAGGGTACATAAGATTACTAATTTTTTCACATGAACACTTCGTGTGTGGAACCCCATGGTGGACAGCCAAGAATTCTTTCTTGCCATGCCCCCATCAGCAGAGGATTGAACTCTTTTCTGTGAACATTGATGGACAGCTTTACATTGTGGATTCAGGGATCCTGGGAAGGCCCGATAAATTATCCCCAGAGGAATCTTACCCTATTTAACAACTGGAGCTTGACATTCCAATTTAATTTGATCTTTTTAGCTCAAGGCATGTTGAAATGAAACAAGTAATTATGAATTATTTTGCTGTCAGCATGTCGCTTTTTAGCACCCTGTGGTTATGTATGTCACAGTACTGAGCAAAGAACATTATGGATTTATCAATACTTGGCTGAGCCATTTCCCTCATCCTAGGGTCTCTGGGTCTTGTCTCAGTTTTGGTAATCTCATTTTCCCCAGTAATTCCTATAGTCTCTGTTACATAGTAGGCCTTCAGCAAATGTTTATTGAATGAATGAAACACCAATGATTCTATCCCATTCCTTGTTCAGTTACTGCAGAAAAATTAAGATTCTGTTTTCATAACCTCACAAATTTATTCTTAAGGTACACTAAAGAAGAATTTGATTTCTGATTTTCTGATCTAGATGCTGGACCCAAATTAGTTCTCCACATCTTCAGATTTATAGATGTCTTATCACTTGGAATAAAAATCACTTTACAGAAAATGGTTTATGTCATTATCATCTGCTTCTTTCATTTGACTCTGTGTTTATTTTTCAAATGAGCTTTAAGATTCTATTCTAGTAGATATTATTTTCATTCCTTTTCTTAATATTTTGGGCATTTGCTCTGGCACTATCCATTAAAATATATCCTCCCCTTGGGACTTCCCTGGCAGTCCAGTGGTTAAGACTCCACGCTCCCAATGCAGAGGGCACAGGTTCGATCCCTGGTCAGGGAACTAAGATCCCACATGCCGCATGGTGTGGTCAAAATATAAATATAAATATATATATGTGTATATATATATCCTCCCCTTATATGGAGCAATGGCTAGCAAATGGCTGTTTAGCAAGGATTACATATCTCAGCCCCCACTGTATCAAGTGGTGGTCACGTGACTAGTTCACACCAATAAAATGTGATCAGAAATGATGTCTTCTTCTAGGCCAATATAAAAGAGTATACTCCTCCATACTCTTTTTTCCTTTTGACAGTTGGCACAGGGCAACAAGGAGGCTTGTAATCTTTATTGTACCATGGATTCCTTTGGCACACTTTAGAAGCCTCTGGATCCCTTCACAGAATGTTTTTTAAATGTATACAATACTCGAATTATAAAGGAAACAAATTATAGTGAATACAATTATCAGAATATTTAGAAAATCAGTGATATGATAATCTGTGTATACTTGTTATCTATTGCTATATAACAAATTACCCTAAAACTTAGCAGCTTAAAACGTTTTTTTCATGGTTTCTGTGGGTCAGGAGCAGCTTCTGGTCCAGAGTCTTTCAAAAGGCTACATTCAGGGTGACAACTAGGAACACAATCATCTGGAAGCCTGACTGGGGAAAGATCCACTGTCAAGTTTGCTCAAGCGGCTGCTGGCCGGCTTCAGTCCTTTGTCACACTGACCTCTCCATAGAGTTGCCTCATGTCATGGCAGCATGACCTCCCCCAGAGCAAGTGCTCTGAGAGAGGGCACAGAGTCCATTGAATTGTTATAGCCTAATCTCAGAAATGACATCGAATCACTGTTGCCAAACTCTATTCATTGGAGGAGGATTACACAAAGGCATGAGTGCCGGGAAGCTGGGGGCCATCCTAAAGCTGCCTACCACAATGAGTTTTTTGTTTTTGTCTTTGTTTTGTATTAAAATACAAGATCTAGAGGCAGGTCTAATAACCACTGCAACTTTGAAAGAACACTGAGTATAAATGATTCTTTGAAAGCTTGGCAACCACAGTGATGATAAAAAAAAATAAATCTGTGATTTTTGTTTGCTACAAAGGGGCAAGTACTGCAAATACTTCTGTAGTTTTGGCCTACATTCATAATTAAAGGAAATGATAAATCTTGGGTCAAAGTTAACAGGATGTAATTTTTCCCGTACAAGTATACCGGCAGCCCTGAATTCTACCCATGAATCCTTTGGTGGACTCTGGAATCCTATCCATGGGCCCTATGGGGCTGGGGAGCCACAGATAGCTTAGGGCTCTGAATCACTGCTTGAGGAAACATTTACCAACCTAACACAATTGTCTTGAACTGTTGAGAGAGAAAAAGCCTCTATTGCACATGAGCAGTTGTATATTTTAGAGTCTATTTCTTACTACAGCCTACCCTAGACTCCCTAGTACATTTGCCAATTAATTACAATATTACTACTACTTTCTCTATTTTGTCCTTCAACATACAATTTTGAGTAAAATTTCAACTTACCTTTGTGTTAAATTCCACACATGTATCTCTACTGTAGAGCATTCATCTTATTCCACTAACATCTAGTTCACTAACTTAGTATGTACCAAAGACATGTGGAGACTAAATTATATTTTTCCAGTGACTTTTACTCTATTATTTTCCTCCAGTTTTCAGTTTTATACACCAGATGGTTGCCAGCTGGATCCTTATGAATAAATTGTAAATGACCAGTAATGATAAATATTTTTATGACTCTTGCTCCTAAATGATATTTAAGCATGTTGATGAACTTGTTTTCAAACAATGAGCATCTCATCAAAGAGGCAACAAATCATCCCATACGCCATTGACAGAAATATCCCCCTGGAATAAGTAATGGAGACTGAATGTGTCTAGGCAAAGCTACTGGATGGGTTTGTGTTGGCAGAAATTAACCTAGTTACAGTACAATGTTAATGTTTTGTTTGGTATTATTTTTGTTTTGTCATGGACATAAAAAAAAAATAATGGCACACCACTAGAAAAACAAAGTCAGGTCCATACTTTTACAATCCTTTCTAAAACTGAATTAAAAAACGAGGCAGTGGTGTTAGCTTTTAACCTAACTAGCCAGATCCTAGTATCACAAAATGAATTTTGAAAATAATTGTTTTGCAAAAGATCAAGCCATTTTTAGGCATATATATCATGGTTGTTTGGAATTCAGTATAAAGATTCCTTTTAAATGGAAGCAAACAATATAACATTTATAGTTTTCTCCCTGAAATGTAGTACTCCCCTTCATTGTTCGAGAAGATTCATTAAGCTGGGACTTCCCTGGTGGTCCAGCAGTTAAGAATCTGCCTTCCAATGCAGGGGACATGCGTTCGATCCCTGGTTGGAGAACTAAGATCCCACATGCCGCAGGGCAACTAAGCCCGCACACCGCAACTACTGAGCCTGTGTGTCACAACTAGAGAGTCTGCACGCCACAACTAAGACCTGATGCAGCCAAAAATGAAATAAATAAATATTAAAAAAAAAAAAGATACTAGAAATAAATGGGGGAAAAAGTTCATTAAAAAAAAAAAAAGATTCATTAAGCAAAAAAAGCACTATAGGGCATAGAGAAAAAGAAACAAACTCAACGTTTCTCTCTGGAAGCAAATATCCCCCTAGCAGTAATTTTGAGTTAGGTTTATCAAAACGGTGATTTACTAACAAATATTTTATTTTTCTCTATTAAAGTATAGTTTTGGCCCTGATTTATAAGAACCGCATACAAAAAAATCTTTTCTTAGTTCTTAGTTCCTCATTATCTTACACAATTCAAGTAAAAGTAAATCATTTAAAATAAAAAAATTTTTTGTATTATAAAAGTAATGCTTATTGTAGAAATGTTAGAATATACAGAAAAGCAAAGGAAGAAAATTGTTTAAAAATTACCTATAATGTGGGCATCCAAATAGAATTACAGTATCATTTTGAGCTTTATTTTTCTTGCCTATTTCTGTACAAATATACATATAACTTCTTAAATCAGAGTTTTTTTTATGGATTTTTATTGTAATCTTCACTTGGATTAACTAATAGATGAAAGAGACAATCTTGTCTTTGTACAGTTTTCCAAAATGCTTTGTTATTATTGTCTTTTATTTCTTTGTGATTTTCACTGGGATCAAGGCTATATTATTTTTGCTCTGAAGTTTAGTGATTGTTTTCCTGAGAAGTTATAGCAAAATAAGATCAGTTTTCTTAATTTTTTAGCTTTTAAATTTCTTGTTGTTTACTTCTTACCATTTCCCAGGTGTGCAACAAGTTGATAACTTTCTGGTTACTCCGTTTTAAGGTGGACTTATTCACTTTTGTGTTTGTTTCCACAAATGTACTTTTTTAAGATGTAATTTTACAGTTGAGCAACCATAAAACCTTTGCCTTTTTAAAGCTAAGTTCATACTCTTGCTCCAGTTTATTACATCAGGATGTTGAAGAGGAAAAGGGTAAAACAAACATGACGAAAACCCCTATCTAACAACTTACAAATACTAACCTCGCCTTCAGAGATAAGCCATTTTCAAACAAAATGATAAGTGAGCAAATGAACTTCAGCTACAAGGGAAAAAACCAGGCCTTTTGGGCTCAACGGCTATTTCTCTTAAACTACTCAAATACAGACACAATTGTCTCTGCAGTTTTCCAAAAGGTTAGAGCTGCTTAGTAATTTGAAAGACATCCATTCAGACTGCTTCCAAGCATAACTGCTCACAAAATACTACCCAACAGTGTTTTCTGACCTTATCTCAAACACATCTGGAAGGATGGAGATTACAATCTCCCATTCCAGTATGGCAAATGCTCAACCAAAAAGTTGTAGAAAGAACATAGGCTTTGAGTCAAACTGAAAAATGTTGGTTTCCTCATCAATAAAATGGAGCTTGAGAATATATTTCTTTGAGGATTGTTTGTGAATATTGAATAAAATTACTAACATGGAATGTGGCACAAAGTAGTTATTTAATAGATATCATTCCCTTTTACCTCCATTTTCACCAATCCATCCCCAATCCTTAATGCTAAGGATAACTCTATTTGCTGTTCAAATTGACACCTTTTCACTTTTCTAGAGAAGCAAAGGAAAGCTAACCACTTAACTATATTTCTTCAAATATTTTAAAGTAACTTCCCCAATTGTTTCTTTGGCTTAAGAGACTTTTTTTCCCAGTCATTTTAATAAGATCAGTTTTCTTAATTTTGTAGCTTTTTAATTTCTTGCTGTTTACTTCTTACCATTTCCGAAGTGTGGAATGAGTTGATAACTTTCTGGTTACTCTGTTTTAAGATGGACTTAGTCACTTTTGCCATTTGTTTCCACAGTTCAGGCACTTTCTCCTTGGCTCACTTCTTTCTCTCGCCTTCTTCTTTAAATAGCGTTTAGTAAATTATGAACTAATTGGAAGGTTCTTTATACTTTAACTTACGTGGAAGACTCGTTCTAAGTCAAAGAAATATATAAATTGAGGTAAACTCATGATAAATTTGTTATGAGAATGCTCTATCTGTAATCGCTGTAGTTATGGATACTAACAATTAAACTGACTTTATGATATAATCAAAAACCATATTTCATTATTTTAAGATGTACTTTTTTGCACATTTTAACAACTCTAAAACTGAGACGCATACTATAAGTAAGCAACACTATTCATGTGCAGGATATTTTTCTTTCTTACTGGTACGAAAATAATAGTGCATCTTAACAACTGGCTTTTTAGATTTGGTGAAGTATACTACAAACAATTATTTTATAGAACAAAGTGTAACATTTTGGTTCTTGTGGTAAATAAATATTTATTGAACATGAGACTCATAATATTAGAAATAAGATAAAGTAGTTAAGGGAAGTCCTTGTCTTTTCCATTAAAAAAAAAGAAAAAATTTTGTGTTACATTGAAAAAAAGAAAAAATTTTGTGTTACAGAATGATTATATATGTACATTCTCATTATATAACTAGTTCATTATAAAATTCTAATGCAGTTTTCTTTATGAATGGCTACAGGATGGAGAGTTAAACTATTGGGTCTCTGATAATGCTTGTAGAACATCTAAGGTAATATTCAAGGTAAAATTATTATGAGCCTGTATAAGATCATATAACTTACACTGGAAAGACAAGCCATCTACAAAGATGGCCAGAATTTTGCTTATGTGACCTGGTTTTATCTCAAGACTCCCAGTAACTTTAAAGCCTAGATGAAGATTTATTCCCCTTCCTTACATTTGCTCTTTAAATCCTCAGTTTCATGGGGCAAGAGTCAGACATTTTCATAAACAAAGCATAACCTAAGGTTTGGCGGAATAGAGGATTCAGGTATGGCACTGATAATTTATTTTCTGTCTTGATGAAAAATGTGTTGAGTAACAGACTAAAATATGGCATCCTGATTCATCTAGCTGATTTCATCTACTTTTCAAAATTCTATCATTTTTTGGCATTGACACAATTGCTTATCTCTGGAAAATTGGAGGGCATATGTCTTCCATGCAGGTAATTCATATATTTATAACTGAGCCATCCTCTCAGAGAGATTATTTAATTCTGCTTTCTTTCCCACACCTGTCATTCCATTGTGTATACCCTTAGTGCCTCATTTTTTTAATGCTTTAAACATTTAATTTCCAGTTAATGTGCACACTAAATTCACCCTTGAGCTGTCTAGGCTTGAATGAGGATATCATTACCATATAGTCCCCTTGGACCAGTGAATTGACAATTCTGCTCATTTTGTTACCTCTCGTGTCTTTTCTTACAGCATTTATAAATACACTGACCTGAAACCCCCCCATAGATTTCCATTTCACATCTATCCTTTTGTACACCCTCGCGCAGCACATCATTGTGGCCCAGATCTGGGAACTACTTAGCCTTCCCTAACGTCAGTAGTGTCGTGGTATATGAGATGAGTGGTCCAGGTAAGAGCTAGAGCTGGATATTCCCAACACTGTCATTGCTGAGAAAGCACAGTACAGCAGGGAGAATGGTAATATTATTACTTGCCTTGCGCCTTAATTGCATAAATGAAAAAAGAAATTTGAAATGACAGAAAACACTAATACTTAAAATTAAATTACTTAAGGTAGAATTATATCGTGCATCATTCATCTATCAAGACAATTTAATCATTACTTGGACACTGTGAAATTTCTAAATTTCTTTATTTTGGGGTAATAAGAGAAGTATTCAGATAAATAAATATATATGTATATGTACACATGCTAGAATATATTGATATATCCTGTTACCTAGAATAAGACATATGGGAACTATTAACCAAGTTGCATATAAGAGGAACAACACGAGATCAGGTTGATCTAATATTACCTCTATTGTAAGTGTTTATGTGGTTAAATACTGCTGTGGAAAGAAGGTGGTCTTTAGAGACAGATGGACATTTGATAAAATCTTAGTTTTCATGTGACTTTTGGCAAGATACTCTACTTCTCCAAGCTTCAATTTCCTTATTGTTAAAACCAGGACTATATACAGTCAGTTCTGCTGTAATGAAACATACGTGTTCATAAGAATTCATGTGCTAGGGCCCAGAAATAAACCCACACACGTATAGTCAGTTAATCTACGACAAAGGAGGCAAGAATATACAATGGAGAAAAGACAGTGTCTTTAGCAAGTGGTGTTGGGAAAGCTGGACAGACGCATGTAAATCAATGAAGTTAGAATACTCCCTCACACCATGCACAAAAGTAAACTCAAAATGGCTTAAAGACTTAAATATAAGACATGACACCATAAAACTCCTAGAAGAGAACATAGGCAAAACATGCTCTGACATAAATCGTAGCATTGTTTTCTTAGGTCAGTCTCCCAAGGCAAAAGAAGTAAAAGCAAAAATAAATAAATGGGACCTAATCAAGCTTATATGATTTTGCACAACGAAGGAAACCATAAACAAAATGAAAAGACAACCTACCGACGGACTGGGAGAAAATATTCACAAATGATGCAGCTGACAAAGGATTAACTTCCAAAACACACAAACAGCTCAGACAACTCAATATCAAAAAACCTAATAACCCAGTCAAAAAATGGGTAGAAGACCAAAACAGACATTTCTCCAAAGACAGATGGCCAACAGGCACATGAAAATATGCTCAACATTGCTAATTACCAGAGAAACGCAAATCAATCACACCGGTCAGAATGGCCTTCATCAGAAAGTCTACAAACAAATGCTGGAGAGGGTGTGGAGAAAAGGGAACCCTTCTGCACTGTTGGTGGGAATGTAAATTGATACAGCCACTATGGAGAACAGTATAGAGGTTCCTTAAAAAACTAAAAATAGAGTTACTATATGATCCAGAAATCCCACTCCTGTGAATATATCCAGAAAAGACGAAAACTCTAACAAGAAGAGATACACGCACCCCAACGTTCATAGCAGCACTATTTACAATAGCCAAGACAGAGAAGCAACCTAAGTGTCCATCAACAGATAAATGGATACAGATGTGGTGTGAATATATATATATATGCACATATACAATAGAATATTACTCAGCCATAGAAAAGAATGAAATATTGCCATTTGCTGTAACATAGATGGACCTAGAGTTTATCATACTAAGTGAAGTAAGTCAGACAGAAAGACAAATATCATACGATATCAGTTACATGTGGAATCTAAAATATGACACAAATGAACTTATTACAAAACAGAAACAGACTCACAGCATAGAAAACAATCTTATGGTTACCAAAGGGGAAGAGGGGGAGGGATAAATTAGGAGTTTGGGATTAACAGATACATACTACTATTTATAAAATAGATAAACAACAAGGACCTAATGTGTAGCACAGGGAACTATATGCAATATCCTGCAACAACCTATAATGGAAAAGAATCTGAAAAAGAACGCATATATATATGTATAACTGAATTACTTCGCTGTACATCTGAAACTAACACAACATTGTAAATCAATTATACTACAATAAAATAATTAAAAAAAATAAATGTGCTAGGCAAAATCACAATAAAAACCACCAGGCTTTTGGGAAAAATAGGTTTGGGGTATAATACTCAAAAACTTCATCAGTTACACATGAAAAAAAAATAGGAACCTAACAAATATGGTAGCAGACTTTTACACATGTTAAGTGGTTAAGAAATACATAAATACTAAAATAAAATAATATTTTATCTTAAAAATACCTGAAGTTTACTTGTAGAAATGGGAATCAGGAGGGTTGTGAGTTGTTGTCAAGTGGTAGAAGGAGAGTAATCTGAAATCAGAAGGAAAGTTGTAACATGAACGGAGGATGAGTGTGAGTTGAAGTAGCTGGTAGGTGTTGGAGGTGTTTGTATGTTTCAGTATTCCAACCCAGTTCAGTTCAGTGGGGTGTAGTTACTGCATTCATGTAGTAATTCCTGCAGACAAGATTGCACATAAGCATATTCTGTCCTTGTCTTTTTGACCTCACACACTTGAAGCACTTGCTTCCCTTGGTCTGGTAGTCAGTCTCCTAGGTGGTCCCCAATGATCTCCACCTCTTGGTATTTACACCTTTGTGTAGTCTACATTCACACTGTACCAGGGATTGGTCTGGGTGACCAATAAAATACAGTAGAGTGATGGTGTGCCACTTCTGAGATTAGCTCATAAAACACTGCAGCTTCTGTCTTGAGCTCCCCTTTCTTCCATCATTAACTGTGGGGGAAGCCAGATATAGTATGGGGACACTCAGGGATGCTATAGAGAGGTCCATGTGATGAGGAACTGAGGTCTCCTGCCTACATCCACCTGAGTGATCATGGAGTGAATCTCCAGACTTCAAACGACTGCAGTCTCAGCTGACAGCTTGACTGCAACTTCATTAGAGACCCTAAGCCAGACCCATCCAGATAACCCCTCCCAGATTCCTGACCCACGCCACTGTGAAATAGTGTCTGTTGTTTAAAGCTGTTAAATTTTGTTATGCAGAGAACTAATACACTTGATTTCATTTATTTCGTACCTCCCTGGCTGTTCTTTCTCAATCTCCTTACTGGTTCCTCCTCCTCTTTTAACAAATCTATAACGGTTGAAATCCTTTGGGGTTCAGTCCTGGGTCATCTCTTGTCTCTCTATATCTGTCATACTATGATTTTAAGTATCATCTTTGTGCTTTATCTCTAAGCTGGAATTCTCCTTTGAACCATAGACCCACATATTCAACTTCATATCTTGCCTTTCTACTTGGATGTTTCACAGACATCTCAAACCTAACATATTAAAAATGGAATTCCTAATTTCCTTTCTTTCTCCCAACCTGTTCATTCTTTCCTTCCCTATCATTCTCTCCAATCTTCCCAATTATTATAATGGTATCAAAATCTAGTTAATTAAGGCCAAAACCTAGATACCAACACTAATTCCTCTTTCTCTAAACTCCTAATCCAATAAAGCAGAAAGATCTGTCTGTCCGTTTCCAAAATAGATTTACAGTTATTTACATTTTCCTTTTCTCACAATGATCATTGTTACCTCACCTAAACTACTAAAACAGCCTCCTAACTGGTCTCCCTGCCCACTGTCAATCCATTTCTCAGAGATAGCAGCTTGAATGATCTTTTTCAAATAAATCATGTCATACCTCTGATTACAATCTTTCTATAACTTTCTACTGCAGTTGGAATGAAATCCAAACCACTTATGTAGTTTATAGGCTTTGCATGACCTGCCCTTATCTATTTACCCTCATCCTGAACCACCTTCCTCCTGATTCATTATGCTCACTACCATTTTTTCCATTCCAGAAACATAAGGAGATCTTTTCTGCTCCAGGTATTTTGCACAGGTCAGTTTCTCTAACTGGAATATTCTTCCTCCTATTTTTCCTACTCCTTATCTTTTAGTTCTTCCCTTAAATCTTGTCTCCTCACGAGGACTTTCCCAATGAAGTATCCTCTCTAAAGTAAGTCTCCCTCTCATATTCTCTGTCACTTCCTTACCAGTATCAGACCTTGTATTATGTCTGTTTCCGTGTGTTCTGTCTGTTCCACTTATTAGAGTGACAGCCTCCTGGAGAGCAGTGTCAATGTTAGTCTTTATCACCACTCTGTCCCAAGCACCTGGCTCAGTGTCTGTACACTGCACATACTTCATTTTCATGTGTTAAATGAATGGATGAATGAATGAATGAATGAATAAGTATGTGGTGAAATCCCACCAATTCTTTAAAAGCTAGGCCTTCCCTCTTTCACCACTGGCACTTCTCCCATGAAGTTCCTTTTGTTTCCTTTGTTTAGAGAGTTATGCCCTATTTCTTCTAGATTTTGAGTTCCAACAGAGAAGTAGCAACAATGTCTTATTCCCATGATATCTGGACTATTATAGGTACTCAGTAAATCAGTGGTTCTCAGATTTCAATGTGTGTGCCTGCCCTCACAGATTCTGCCTTAGTAAGTGTGAACTGAAATTCAGTAAGTGTGGGTAGTGGTCTATTTTTAAAATTAGCAACCCAGGTTATTCTTGTATCACACTTTGAGAAAAAAATGGTACTGCCTGTCAATATCTGTGGTGACTCCTTCTCTACACCAGGCTTAATTTTTAGTTCTCATAAGCAATGAGGGTGAAATTTCAACACCCCAAGAAGTCTGGAGAGCAAAGGGTTTTTGTCCCCCTCCCCCAATGTAATATTTCACCATTTTGGGATATCACCATATTTTTTGAGCCCTCTGTCTATGTAGTTTTAGCCCTCTGCTTGTGAGGTCAATTGATTTTTTTTTAAATTGTGTGTGTAGAACTGAGAATTTAGACCTTTTAGGGGACAGACACAGAAATATTTGTCTGCAGTTGTGTAGACAACTGCTTTAAAAGAAAGAGATGCTCTGCTCCTCTTATAACCTCTCTCAAGGGAGAAATGATTTTTGGTGACGAATCTAATCATAATTCCATTCCCACATTTTAAGTAGATTTTCCTCTCTGCTCTTTAGTAGTTACATTAAATAGCCAGCTGGCATAATTTTGGGGCAAAGATTTCTTATGAAAACTTTGAAAGTATTACATATTCCATTTGTTGCAATAATCTTTGTGAGAAAGATGCACATTAATCTTGGTGGGACTTAGGAACAATGGTTAACAGTTGCACTTTGATATTTTAACTTTTTTTCAGAAAGGAGAAATGAATATTAAGGAACAATACTGTAATACATAATTCTTTTTTTTTATTTTTATTTTTTATTTTTGGCTGCATTGGGTCTTCATTGCTGCATGCGAGCTTTCTCCAGTTGTGGCGAGCGGGGGCTACTCTTCATTCCGGTGCGCGGTCTTCTCATTGCGGTGGCTTCTCTTGTTGTGGAGCACTGGCTCTAGGTGCGCGGGCTTCAGTAGTTGTGGCTCGCAGGCTCAGTAGTTGTGGCTCACGGGCCCAGTTGCTCCACGGCATGTGGGATCTTCCCAGACCAGGGCTTGAACCCGAGTCCCCTGAATTGGCAGGTGGATTCTCAACCACTGCGTCACCAGGGAAGTCCTTTTTTTTTTTTTTAACTATTTATTAGCTTAGTAAATTTTCACAATCACTTTTAAGTTAATTTATTTTTTATTTATTTATTTTTGGCTGTGTTGGGTCTTTGTTTCTGTGCGAGGGCTTTCTCCAGTTGCGGCGAGCGGGGGCCGCTCTTCATCGCGGTGCGCGGGCCTCTCACTATCGCGGCCTCTCTTGTTGCGGAGCACAGGCTCCAGACGCGCAGGCTCAGTAATTGTGGTTCACGGGCCCAGTTGCTCCGTGGCATGTGGGATCTTCCCAGACCAGGGCTCGAACCCATGTCCCCTGCATTAGCAGGCAGATTCTCAACCACTGCGCCAACAGGGAAGCCCAATAATTCTTGAATAAATAATTTTTGTAATTTTAAATCTTGGGGGAAAACAACAAACTTTCACATTCTTAGTAGGCAAAAGAGGATAGAAAGAGTGGGGGATGGAAAACCCAGTCAACTTGTGTTCACCAGTAGGAACTGAAATAGATTAGGCAAGGGGAAACATTTATTTCAATAGTACAAATAGGGAAAACTGCCAGACCATTTGGGAAAATGTCTTCATAAACAGAAACTGCCTCTACTCAGAGTATGCAATTGAGGATTCTTGTTTGTGAGCAACAGAAACCAACTCTGGTTAACTCACTCAGAAAAGAAATTTACTGAAAGACATCAGCTAGCTCAAAGTACAATGCACATTTTACCACAACTAAAGAAAAAAAAAAAAAAAGGAATCAATGCAAAGCCTCGGGAAGGATAGGAACAGAGGAGGCAGCAGAAACGATAGCCAACCCCCTCCCCCCAGCCCGCCCCCAGTCTTAATGGAACCTCTGTTGGCCCCGTTTCCTCTTTTGTCTGCTTCTCACTACTGTTGTTGGGTTAGCAACGTCACTATTCTCAGGGAGTGAGGAGACAGGGACTCCAAATCCCCCCTCAACTTTAATTTCCCCAAATAAGAAAACAGTTCCGATATTGTTCAGCCTAAAAACACAAACGAAATAAAACAAGCAAAACTAGTAGAATGAGGGAGTTTGCCTTAGTGGCCTAGCCTTCCAACCCCATTTTCATTCCTATCTTCTTTGTCCTTTTCAGACATCAAGTCTTTTCCCGTTCTCCCTTTCAATTATCTTAAACAAAACAAACCAAAACCAAAACCCTAAGGAAAGAGTTTTATAAATATATTTGCGGTAAATTGTCAATAACTTATAAGTTAAAATTAGTTTACTAATTTATTAGATGTAAAATATTTCAGTATTCCTTTTGTGTGCATTTATCTTTTTTTTTGTTAAGTGACCTTTTATTTACTAATTACTTTTAATTCATTTGTTTTTATTTTGTCTGTGTCGGGGTTTAGTTGCGGCATGCAGGATCTTTCGTTGCAGTGTGGGCTCTCTGTTGTGGTGCGTGGGCTTCTCTATAGTGGCGGAATGGAGGTTTTCTCTCTAGTTGTAGCACGAGGGCTCCAGAGCTCATGGGTTCTGCAGTTTGAAGCACTCGAGCTCGGTAGTTGTGGCGCGGGGGCTTAGCTGCCCGGAGGCATGTGGGATCTTAGTTCCCCTACAGGTATAGAACCTGCATCCGCTGCATTGGAAGGCGGATTCTTTAACACTGGACCACCAGGGAAGGCCTGCATTTATCTTATTAATAAGGTTAGTCATTAGTTTACAATTTATATTTCTTCTTGGAACAATTTTCTATTTTTATTCAATGTCTTTTTGTTAAATGGGCTCTTGATTTTCCCTGTATGTTTCTCTCCACATTATTTGTATTTTCAACAGGAAACAAGAGAATGGAGCAAAGAATGCAACTGTAATGGTGGAATTTCAGGTTTTGAAAGTAAAATAAGACAATACAGTGAAGTACATAAAACATGATCTAAATTCAAGATCCTCTAATTTTGGTGGTTGGTAAAAGCAAGTATCACAAATCAAATGGACTTAATTCAAGGGAAGCCCGGACTGCTTTTTTTTTTTTTTTTGGACTGCTTTTTATTAAAGGATTTGTTCCAATGTGTCTTGTCTCCTTTGTTATTACCTCAGGTTATTTGAAAGCACAGTTATACTACCTCAGATTGAAAGGTGACTTCATTTTCAATGCATTTGCAATAGAATTGCAGAGAAAGGCTTAAGATAATATCCTAGCTTGCAAAGCACTCCTATCAGATTTTTGTGTATTTTGAAAAAATGGATAAGGGCTTTTAGCCCTAAGGGGTCCCCCCTCCCCCTCCTTTACCTGCAGAATAGTAGAGTTTTGTATTGAGCCATCAATGGTTAGGTTTTCTTTTTTTTTTTCTTTTAATATAGTTTATCCATTCAACATATATTTACTGAGCACCTACTAAATGCTTGGGACTTATCAGTGCACCACATAGGCCAAAGATTACTGTTTCCACATTCTGGTGGTGGTGATGGGGTGAGGGGCAGGCTGTACAACAAGAGAAAACTGAGAATACATCCCATGAAAATCACGTATTTTTTCCAGCTGAGCTGGTATATTGGATTATGAGGAGAGAACGCCCTAAATACAGTGTTAAATTCACAACGAGGGCCCAATACTGGACTGCATTTAACTGACAGAAGACTGGTTGTTAATTACAACTTTGAAATCCTTTAAGGCAGTTTACGTGCCTGAAGAACAAAGTTATAACGATTTTAGGCCCTAAGGAAGTAAGTGCAGCAAAGTATTAATAGAAAACGTGCTACATGGCTCCTGCTGAAATTCTATCCAAATCAAATGTGGCTTGCCTATTTATAACCTGATTTATATTTTTGGCAGATTAGGCTGTGTTTCTCGGCCAGCACAACTGATCGTTAAGCTTCCTGCTCTGCTTTATTTTCATGCTCATGGCAGCGTCCCTAGGTTCCGAAGTGGTAATGCTTTAACCACGTCCGAGAAAAAGCAGCATCCTCTGACGCTAAACCGCCAAGAAGCCTAAGCCGCTTCGGAGCACTGCGGCGTGAACTCCGCTACGGGTGGTAGAGTGGGTGTGATGCCACTCAAAAAAGGGACTTAGATCGTGGCCATTTTTCTACTTTCTAAGTGCGTCTGGCATATTGTCTATCAAAGCAAAAGCAGCACTTCCTGGTTTCCAGTTGGCGTCGGAGAAGAAACGCGGCGCTTCCTGGCGTAGAGACGCAGTGTGCGAACAGAGCAGCCCCTTGCGTCCGCGTCTTTTCCTCAGTGTGAGATTATCTTTTTGTTTCTGGCCTGGTCTGAGTTGGCCCCACAGAAAGCATGGACCAGACGAGCAAAAAGTGGGGGCGACAGAAAAGGCCGGAGGGTTCCCTCAACGCAAGGCAGAGAGGCCAGCGTACCCAAGCGTGTGGACCGCCGACCTCAGGGCCGAGCGAAAAGGCCCCGCCCGCTGTCTACCGCCACCCTGGCGGAGGCGGCTGCTGAAGGCCGGAAGGCGGGGCCGCCAGATCATCGCGCGAGACTAGCCACGCGACTTCCCAGAAAGCCTCAGGAAACATCTTTTTAGCGGCCAGGGAGCCGGTTTAGGGCGGAGGGGTGGGCGGGGCCTGCCCATATATTTAGCGGCACCGGAGGCCACGCCCCAAATCGGAAGTGACGGAGAGGAGCTCGCGCGTTGAAGATACCTCTATGGTTTTCCTCCTGTGCTTGAGTCGGGAAATGGCCGCGGTGTAGTTACAAGGGAGATAAGTCCCGGGAACCGTGCTTCGGCGTGTCAGGTAGGCCTTGCGTTGCATTCAAATCACTCAAAGGGCAGTGTATGTCGAGGAGGAGTGAATATTGTTGAATCTTTTGTTGGTAGTGGCGGGTTGGCGGCGACAGGAGAACCCAGGAGACGTTGCGCCGTTATTTATGCGTTTCCCGGTCAGCTTCCCTCAGGTTTTCGAGGCACTACGGCCCGAAAAGGTGGGGGTGGGGTGAGCAGCGAGAACGGTGTGCGCGCGCGCGCGCGCGCGGCTCCGAGCCTGGCTCGAAACCCACAGACCGCGCGGCCTTCTCATGCGCTTGCGCAGATCTCTCTCTTCAACCCTTCCCCCATTTCCTCAGCCCGGACCTCTGCGCGCGCCCGACTTAACGCTCGCCTCGCGCACGCGCGTTTCCTCCTCCCTCCCTCCGCCGCCTACGGCCCCTGAGGCGGCCCGAAGTACAACTTGCGTTCGCCTCTCCTTCGCTGGAATCGCCACCTTTCTTCCCGGCCTTTGGGGCTTTGATAGGATCACTGACGTACAGCATAGTGCCTTGGGTAGGTTAGCTAACCCCTTTCCGCGTCGTTTGAACTCCTTTTCCCCGGCTTCACGCTCCCAGTCGGTTTACGCCGTATTTTGGTTACCCTACTTTGTCTTAGGATCCTGTTCCGTTCTTCAGACCCCGGCATCCGCCTCCGGCCTTCGGGGTTGCGGGAAAATTGTCTTCGGGGCTAATCTAATCGCGTCCCCCTGGTAACTCTGCTTTGAAGCGAAAGTGCACTCTTGACTGTAGGAGTTGGTGCCTATTCACGGTTTCCTAGTTTGGGCAGCGGGCCTTAGTCGATGGAACGGCCCCGCCACCCCCGGGCCTAAAGGGCAGTTGTGTAGTACCCGCGAAGCCACGTCCTTTCTGCGAGAGTTTCAGCCCCTTGTACCTCGTTAGAAATGTTGCAGCCGTGATTGGTACAGTTGGTGGTATACATGGAGGGGAGTGGTGAGTTGAGGTTAAGGACTTTGCCCTCATTTTAAGTCCGTAGTTGGCTTTATTTACTTGTAAGGTTTATCTCGTCAGAATCAAGCAGCAGTACTGGCAGCTACTTTTCGACGTCAAAAATTTTTTTTAATAAAGCATTTTAGAATTGAAAAAACAGACTAAAGTTGGAGGCAGATATGACCAAAAATGATGTACAGAGATCAGCTGCTTCAGACTTGTAGCTCTTTGCAGCAGCGCCTTTAAAATTTTTTTGGTATTAAAAAGCAAAACAGAATTTCTTATCTCTCAATGTGAATTTTCCTTCCGATTGGACTGTAGTTGAAAAGAAGGGTTGGGCTGCAGGTCAGACAATAAAGAACCTTTACATAGGAAAAACCACTACCAGTTTATTTGCATTATTATGTGATCCTAGCCAATTTAGGGTAAGTAATCGAATCGAAGGATCTCACTTTAGGTGAACAACCTAAATAAAGCCTGTTTACTGATGGCAGTTAGCTTTTTTTTAAAAAATACCACACTTTCACTGATACATTGTGGTAAACATTGAAATCCCCCTTGATTCAGATAATTAAAATGGTGGCAAAGGAAATTTTTTAGGTAGAGCTGATTCTTGACTTGGAAGAACAATAGTATTTTAGGACTTGGAAATAGACCTGTAAAAACTTGTCACTTGGTAGGCTCAGGTCTAGTTGAGTTTATTGAATGACTTATGTGGGCAGCTACCTGTACTAGATTAACTATGTGAGTCACGACTTACAGAAACGAAGAAAGTCGTTTCAGTTCTGCATAAAGCTTTGGATTGGGAGTTTCCAGAAGCTACATTCAAAATCATTAGTTGACCACTAGCTGAATTCTACTGTGTAATTTACAGTGATTTATTAAATAACAAGAAGTAGGTAAGGGAATCAAGAAGTCCAAGTTATCTCTGGGTAGTAAGTGTAAATGTTTAGGTTATAGTTGTAGGTTAGGAATTTGTTCATTTTTCAACTCCAGTTTCTTAAACAGTGGTCATCAATATTACGTCGGAGTCTTAAGTATTTAATGTTTTATTTGTCCCCAGGGCTGGAAAAAAACAATCTACAAACATTAATGTAGTAATAATACAGGCCTACATTTGTGTGTTATTTTGGAATTTTCAAACACTTCAATTTTACTTGATCCAGTATTTCTCCTTATACTAGGTGGAGGCCAAAAAAGGTAGAAAACTTTTTAGGGCTACATGAACCAGGGATTGGCACACTCTGGTCTAGAATGAAGGTATTCTTTCTTTTTCTCAGTTCTATGCGTTTTTGTTTTTGTTTTTTTTAAAGCAGGCTGACAAGGAGCTGGACAAAGAACTAAAAATTTGCAGCTAAACCTATCATTTTTTAAAGCTTTTACTTGTGGAAATTTTCAAGCACAAAGTCGAGAGAATAGTGAACTGTTATCATCCAGGTTTAATAATTACCAGCATTTACCAATTTTAATATTATTTGTTTTTCTGTTTTTAAAAAATTTTTATTTTATATTGGCATATAGGTGATTAACTGTTGTGTTTCAGGTGTACAGCAAAGTGATTCAGTTATACATATACATATATCTATTCTTCAAATTCATTTTTTCTGGAGTGTTTTAAAGCAAAATTCCTTTTTTATAATGCTGGTTAATGCCATATCAAAAATATCAAACTTAAATATAGTAATCATTTGAAGCAAAATTAATAAACTGCAGTTAAGACTGTCACAGACCAGGTTTACCAATAATGATAGTTAACATTTGAGTGCATACCATGTGCCAAACTTTAAGTTGCTTACATTTATTAGTTCAATTTGTTAATTTTAAACCTATGAGTAAGTATCGTAATTAACCTTATTTTATAAATGTGGAAACTGAAGCTGGAAGAGATTAAGGTAATTTGTCCAGTGTTGGACAGCTAGTTATTGGTCAAGTCAGAATTTTGAACCTAGTCAGTTGGAGTAAGAGTCATGGGATATTAATTTTAGGATTATTAAAGATGTGAATAGCAATAATTTGTTTACAAAAATCTGGAGCTCAAATTCCCTGAGTATGCTAAAATTAAGATGGCTCAAGTATGCTTGATAGGGTAACCTAAAGAATCTCTTCTGGAGGAGCTTCAACTTGTGTATTTTGTTGAGCCCAGTTGTCTTTGTGCTTTCCATCACTTGTGTTCTAGCTGATCATTATGTATTATTCTATAAACGATAAACTCTGTTAAGATATCTAAGAACTTTTATTTATTTTTGGACCTGCTCCATGGCTTGAGGGATCTCAGTTCCCTGACCAGGGATTGAACTGGGCCACATCAGTGAAAGCCCAGAATCCTAACCACTAGGCCACCAGGGAACTCTCTTTAAGAACTTTATTTAAAAAAATAAAGCCTGACTCATTCTCTTGTGTTAACTGGTTGGTGAATCATTTGGATAAAGGTGCATGAAGCACTTTATTCTCTGTTTTTACAGTGTGTTAGTAAGTGATCTTGTTTAGAATAGAGGGAAGATTGATTTGACATTTTGAGTTATATGTGTAGGTTATGGCCACGTCAGGCATCTGTCAGGGTATCGGAGAGAGCACAGGAGATCTTGGTCAAATTCTGGATTAACTTTTTTTTTTTTTTTAATTTTAGTTATTTATTTATTTTTGGCTGTGTTGGGTCTTTGTTTCTGTGCGTGGGCTTTCTCTAGTTGCGGCGAGCGGGGGCCACTCTTCATCGCGGTGCGCGGGCCTCTCACTATCGCGGCCCCTCTTGTTGCGGAGCACAGGCTCCAGACGCGCAGGCTCAGTAGTTGTGGCTCACGGGCCTAGTCGCTCCGCGGCATGTGGGATCTTCCCAGACCAGGGCTCGAACCCGTGTCCCCTGCATTGGCAGGCAGATTCTCAACCACTGCGCCACCAGGGAAGCCCTGGATTAACTTTTTACAGTCTGTGACCATGGGCAGCCTAAAAGGGCAAACAAATATCCTGTTTTTGTCCCCAAATTTGCATTTCTTCCAGATACTTGAGCCCAAAACTTAGAATTTAGGGGTACCGTTGATTTTTCTTTTTCTTTTTTTTCTTTTTTTCCAATTCCCTGTGCTTCATACCACTAACAATCTGTGAGCAAATACTGTTGACTCTATGTACTTCCAAACCAGATTCTGGATTTGCCTCTTTTTTCTTTCTTTATTGCTACCACTTTATCCAGGCAACCATTATATTGAACTTCAACCTTCTAGTTTGTCTCCGTGTTGTTCTCTCCAAGTTGTTCATGCTCTACCCAGCAGCCATCTTAAATAATATGGTGTGACTTCCCTGATCAGACTTTCCAGGGTCTTCCCATTACAGTTAGAATAAAATCTAGACTCTTTACTCTGGCCTACTTATTGGATGCTATTTGATTTGGTCTTTTCCTGTCTCCCCTGTTTTATCTTATACCCTCTCCTTGATCACAGCGCCTGAACCTTCTTGCTGGTCTTTTTGTCCTGAATTTGCTACGTTTGTGTCCTTTGCCTAGAATGCTTTTCTTTTCTTGGGTCTTTGCAATGTTCCTTGTCTAAGCTTAGCTTAACTGTTACCTCTTTAAATACGGTTCAAGGACCCACCGTAGTAGTCCTGCTCTTTGCCTCTTGACACATCACTTTTTTGTTTTCTCTCTTCCCCTAGCTTGAACGTAAGCTCCAAGAGAGTAGGGAACTTAATGTCTCACTTACAGTGCTATATTTCCTACACTAGAATAGTTGTGCCTGGCTTGTGATAGGCACCTTTGTTGTAAATTCATATGAATTTTGAAAGCTTAAATTCATCTGAAAGATGGAGTTAAATATGTAGTTTATAAGATTATGAGGATTAAATCAGGTGATTTTATTTAAAGTCACCTAGCACAATTCTGGGCACATGGTTGGTAGTTAGTTTAATTTGCTGTAATTTGTTGATTTCTGTTCCTCTTTAGTTTTTGGGAGGGCAGGGACCTTTTACAGTTATGTCTCCCATAATATTTAGCACAGTGCTTTTGTACATAGGTTTCATTAAAAAAAAAAAAAATAGAGGAGCAGATTACAGTCTTTGTACTGTCTTAAGTATTAATATATTATTAAATATCAATATAATCTACATTATATATTAAGTATATTGTGTGACATTTTATATATGATCATTGAGTTCTTGGTATGAATATTTCAGAATATATTCATAGATTGTGAACAAGAATGTATATCTAATCTACTAGTCTAACAGCCTACAGCCCCTTCTTCCTCACTGCTATTTCTAGTGTATATTTTCTTGGAACTTCAGAAAATCATCACTTGGAGTAAAGAGAGATTTGGCAGTTGGTTCTTCTCTGGATATATAGAAATTAAAATTAGCCTTTTAGAATTGTTTGGGGGAAGTGTTAGCTAAAATGAGCCTTGTATCACTTCCAGCAGTGAATCAGTAGTATTGGACTTCTAGGTCAGCATAAAGTTTCATAACAACGCACCAATTTAGATGATGAGAGTTTTCCTCTGCCCACTTAGGGGATTTGATATTTTTAAAACTAAACATGCAAGGACTTTAGAAATCTTTTTGTTTCTGTATCCATGACCTTTTGTTTTTGCTAATTTTTATTTTGGTGTATTTCCCTTAATTGCTAAGTTCCTATTCCTCCTTCCTATCTGAAAGCTCAGATCTCTTAATCCCCTCAGCTGTAGGGTCATGGGTATTTAGGGGACATTTTCTTGATTTACCAGTTTAATTTTAATTTCTTCTACTTCGTATTTTCATTTTTACTCATTTTTCATTGGATTGATAGCTTGGTAAGATTCACAGATTTTCATATTGTTTTTTCTTCATTCAGGTTGGTTTATGAATTCCTTGAGTATAGGCGTGTACAATGTTACATTGTTCAGTTTCTGCTCCCCTAGTGTTTTTTGACTGTTCTTTGCACATAATTGATAATCATTGAATGTTATTCATTAGGCTAAGTTTTTCAGTAAATACTGAAACTGCTTAATAGTCTGTGCAGAATTTAAATTTATTTGCATAGTAATGGTAAATTAGGAAGAGCATTGGCTTCCAATAGATATTTGTTTCATCTACTGGCTGTTCTTTATTGGAACATCTGTACATGTATCAAAATGCTTTTAGGCACAAAATTAGAATTACTGTGATGGCTGTTACATGAATTTAAAAAACCAGCTTCAAATGAAACCAAACTGTATGAAAGGAAGTGATCAGGAGAGAATAAGATAAATAGCAGAGCACTAAAATAAACTCATATTGTAGTTAAGTTATAAACTATAGCATTATGAATACTAACTATAGATACATGACATGTTTTGATATACCAAGATGGCCACTTATGCCAGCCACTTTGGAATTTTCTGATAGGATGACAGCATAGCTTCTGTTTTCTAAAGCCCAAATTGCTAAAACTAGAATTCAGGTGTTTGAATTAAAGGTGCTTCAGTTTCATAATGCACTGCTGCGTTCTGATTGAAACAAGAAAAGTTAAGTTCTTTTAAGCTTTTGTGGTTAAAAATTTATTTCCTGAATCAGTTTCCCATTCCATGAAATATTTAGTGCCTTTATTAAGAGTTTATTGCAGTGTTTAGTGTGATGCTTTGTAAACTGAATTTTTAATTTAGCATAATTCAAATTCATATTTTTTTTATCTTTGCTAGGAGTTTGAATTTAGAATTTAATTTCTCAGAACATTCTCTCCAGGAAGAATTTTACAGTATTTCAAAGACTTCACTTGACTGCTTGATCCTGCATAAAACCCAAGGTAAATAATATCCTTTTTTCTAGTTTTCAGTTTTGGCTTATTTAAGAAAGTGTGACTTCTGAACTCATGATTTAGACTGATTAAAAGTGATGTGGTCTGAAGCTCTTGGGGGTTTTCTGGTGGCTTGTATGAAGTAAGCCAGATTTTAAAAGTTGGTTTTAAGGAAAAGATTGTCTATCTCTTCTGCTCCTAGGTTGTGTGCCTGCTTCTACATCTATAAACACATCTGCTTAAAGACTCAGAACACACTAAGTTATTTAAAAGTAAAACAAGACAAAATAACTCTGCTTATTTAACTACCTCCTTTATGCATGCAAGAGGAGTTCTGTAACTTAGCTTTTTTCCCCTTATGTGCGTGTTAAGGTAATTAAAGTTGATTGCTTATTATGTGCTAAACATTGTATTAAGTATATTACATGTATCAACTTGTTTAATCCTCACTACAACTCTGAGGAGAGTACTGTCTTTATGTATTTCTTAACTTACTTGGAATTAAGAGTGAGAGAAGACAAAGCTGGTATTTGTCTCTTTGAAGATAGATATGTTTTGTTTTGAAATAAATATTTGACACCCCTTGAATTTGTCATTTATGTGGTTTTTTGGTGAGGAAGTATGCTGACATCATTGTCTCCTCTATAATTCAGCTCATCTTAGTACTTTCAAATACTATTTCATAATACTGAGCAAAGTCTAGGTAGGTCAAATAAGTGCATTAAAACATTTTGATGGTAGGAGAAATGGTTTAAATATATGGCAATTGCAGGCTATTAAGAAAGTTTAGTGAGTTGATTTTTATGGAAAAAAATTACTTAATTTGTATAAGTTAGTGGAAATTTGGAAATAGTGTAGCAGGAATAAAGTTGGGAGGCATATGTATATGTTTAATTCTGTGAAGAGTAGATCTTATAAATCATTTAGTCCTGTTACTGATTTCTGTGAGGTCTGATTATTGTATTAGATACTAGGCAGTGTTTAGAAAAGTTAGAATACGGGTGCCCAAGTTCTCTTTTTCTTGTAGTTCCAAATTATCTCTTTCTTGCAGCAGTCTCTTCAGTTTATTCATCTTTTATCCTTTTTCATCTTCTCACCAGAAGGCTACAGGGTGAACTAGGCATTGTCACATAAGTCCATTTTTATTCTGCAGTCATGACTATTGAAAGCAGAGCCATGGCTCCAGCTGTTCAGACTTAGTGACCTTTATTCTACTAGGAGACTATCCATCACCATTCCAAGCAGTATTGTATACATGGAGTGGTCAATTTAGTCCCATTTCAAGGCCATAAAGCACTTATGGTGGCAGTCGGGTAGGTTTATTCTATTTTTTTTAGTATTATGCCACTTTTATTTTCTCTTTTTCAGGTTCGTTATCTGTAATACTCTGATGTTATTTATCTTTTTTACAGGAGAGGTAGGCATTTGTATTGGGCATGGAATAACATCTAACATGCTGCTGTAGTCTGATATCATTGCTCTTTCTGGCTTCTGCAGCTGCTTCCTTTTTGGATTGAGGCACATAGGTGGGGCAGTCCATAGAAATCTTCTGTTGTGTCTTCCCTATACAGTACCTGTCATGCAGGTGAAAATACAGTTTTAGTTAGGGATAATTGACTGTCTTAGTACTCATGAATAATGATGAGTAATATCCTTTGAGAAACTTATGTCTTGTAAATTCAGTTTGTATCTGAAAATAAGTTAAATAATTGAAACTTCTTCACTTGTATTGTGATTTTAACCTTTTTCGCTCTCTCATTTGTCTAGGAGAAAAGAAATGGGTCGCTCCAATTCTAGATCACATTCTTCAAGATCAAAGTCTAGATCACAGTCTAGTTCACGATCAAGATCAAGATCACACTCAAGAAAGAAGAGATACAGGTGAATTACTGTGCTTTTAATTCCTTAAATAACGGTAATAATCATATCAGCTAATACTTCAGAAGTGCTTACACAGTGCTACATTCATTAACATGTTTTATTCTCAAAGAAGCCTGTGAATGGATCTATTGTTATCCTTGTTTTAGAGTTAGTTCAGTGGGGGTCTTGGAATGTATTTCCCACAGATAAGTGGGAACTGCTGTAATGTTAAGAGATGAATTGGATAATGTAAGAATTATTTGGCAGTAAGCAGTCTTTGCATACTGTTTCATAGTTTCTCATTTCTGACTCTGAGGTCTCAATAGGTTTATTCTTTTGTTTAAAAATGATGAACTCTGGTTGTCTTTCTTTAAGTAGCATAGAAAATAGAGACCACAAGTTGAAAATAAAAGTGACCATACTTTCATTACGAATTAATACTTGTTTATGATTTTCCTGTACTGTTTTTCTAGGCCTAACTTTTTATTATGCATGCATTTAGCCAATGGTATTTCACTGGTGAATATCTTCCATGGCATTACATTTTCTTTTAACACTATCACTTTAAGTGCCTGCATAAAGGTACTGTAATTTGTTAGTGTGTCCTATTGTTGGTTGTCAATTTTTTCCCCTGTTTTCTGTGCCTTCATTCCTAAGTCCTTTATTTTCTCAATATTTATCTTAGAATTGAGATTTTCTTCATTGAAAACAGTGAATTTTTACTTTTTTATAAATGAGGGCTTTTTTAAAAAAAATACATTTTTGGCTTTGACACTTTACATGTTATGTTCAACCAGAAGTATTTGGGATTGTAGGATGTAATAGTTTATTTTTCTTGCATTGATATTTATTTTATTTTTAGTTCTAGGTCTCGTTCCAGGACATATTCAAGATCTCGTAGTAGGGATCGCATGTATTCTAGAGATTATCGCCGAGATTACAGAAATAATAGAGGGATGAGACGACCTTATGGGTACAGAGGAAGGGGTAGAGGGTATTATCAAGGAGGAGGAGGTAGATATCATCGAGGTGGATATAGACCTGTTTGGAATAGAAGACACTCTAGGAGTCCTAGACGAGGTCGTTCACGTTCCAGGAGTCCAAAAAGAAGATCCGTTTCTTCTCAAAGATCCCGAAGCAGATCTCGCCGGTCATATAGATCATCTAGGTCTCCAAGATCATCCTCTTCTCGTTCTTCGTCCCCATATAGCAAGTCTCCTGTCTCTAAAAGACGAGGGTCTCAGGAAAAACAAACCAAAAAAGCTGAAGGGGAGCCCCAAGAAGAGAGTCCTTTGAAAAACAAATCACAGGAGGAACCAAAAGATACATTTGAACATGACCCATCTGAATCTATTGATGAGTTTAATAAATCAGCCACATCTGGTGATATTTGGCCTGGCCTTTCAGCATATGATAATAGTCCCAGATCACCCCATAGTCCTTCACCAATTGCTACACCACCTAGTCAGAGTTCATCTTGCTCTGATGCCCCCATGCTCAGTACAGTACACTCTGCAAAAAACACCCCCTCTCAGCATTCACATTCCATTCAGCATAGTCCTGAAAGGTCTGGGTCTGGTTCTGTTGGAAATGGATCTAGTAGATACAGTCCTTCTCAGAATAGTCCAATTCATCACATCCCTTCACGAAGAAGCCCTGCAAAGACAATCACACCACAGAATGCTCCAAGAGATGAGGCTAGGGGACGATCCTCATTTTATCCTGATGGTGGAGATCAGGAAACTGCAAAGACAGGAAAATTCTTTAAAAGGTAAGAACAGAGAGAATTTAGATTATAATATTAATACTTCTGTTCTTTGAATTCTTTTTGGATTTTAAGACTAAATATTGCATTGTGATGTGTATTTAGCTATTTTTACTCATGATTTCTTTCTTTATAATTCCAAGTTTTTACTTACATCTTGTTAACTTTGGAAGTGAAGTGTTCTAATAAATGTTTATGAAGCTAATTCATATTCCTCTTTTTCATTTTATCCATTTTTAGTCCAGAATTCAGAATATAAATGAGAAATTGAGTAGCATAAAGCATAACTAACGGTTAACATGTTGTAAAAACAATATAACTAACGGTTAACATGTTGTAAAAACAGATTAATTTTATAAGTGTTAGCTTATTTTGTTCTCTTTACCATTATAATGTGACCTACATAAATAATGCAGTTATATTACATGTTCTTGTGTGGTATTATAAACAGTCCAGCTGCCAGTTTTTAACGAATCTGCCTGACTGTAGAAAAGATGATAAATGGTATTTCTTACTCAAGTAAACATTTCAAAGAGATACTTGGTTTGAATTCTAATTTCAAGCATTGCTAAAGGTTACTAAAAAGCTTAATGAAAATGGGTTGCTAAGGTAGTGTGATTGACTTACAAATGAGGGAATACTGCAAGCATGCTATTTATGGTTTGGTGCTATACAATCTAAAATTAATTTTCTTATTGAACTGATACATAGTTTCTACTTAATATTGCCAGAAGTCATCATTTTCTACTGCAAAGTATATATGAACTATTTTGTGATCTAAATAGACTATTAAATATTTAATATTAATTACCTTGAAGTCCACTTTTTTGAACTCTTATTTATATTAGATAAGTGAAATAGTCTGAGATTTTGAGTATAATCATAAGTAGAATTTTAATAGATAAGTATATTGTTTATTAGTGGTTCTTAGCCTCAGAAATTAAGCTGTGTTGTATGTTCTAGAATCTCTGTGGAAATTTGGATTTGTTAGTGCAGAATTGTGGACTATAAATAGAATAGGTTTTTGAGAATGGCTTTACTTTTTTTAAACTTTAGGAAGTCTAATATGTAAATTTATTTAAAAACTCAGTACGTAAGCTGTATGGATGAGTTTAATGCTTTTTAAAAGTGGAATCTGAAAAAGCACTTTTCAGTAGGATTTTTTCCTCTTACTACTGGTCCTGTGATATTGGGAAGCTCATTTAAGTATGCAAGTGATCTGCAATGAATGCAATCCAGAGTTACCATCCTCTTCTTTGCTTATTCACAGGTTCACAGATGAAGAGTCTAGAGTATTCCTGCTTGATAGGGGTAATACCAGGGATAAAGAGGCTCCAAAGGAGAAAGGATCAGAGAAAGGGAGGGCAGAGGGAGAGTGGGAAGATCAGGAAGCTCTAGATTACTTCAGTGATAAAGAGTCTGGAAAGCAAAAGTTTAATGATTCAGAAGGGGATGACACAGAGGAGACAGAGGATTATAGACAGTTCAGGAAGTCAGTTCTTGCAGATCAGGGTAAAAATTTTGCTACTACATCTCACCGGAATACTGAGGAGGAAGGACCCAAGTACAAGTCCAAAGTTTCATTGAAAGGCAATAGAGAAAGTGATGGATTTAGAGAAGAAAAAAATTATAAACTTAAAGAGACTGGATATGTAGTGGAAAGGCCTAGCACTACAAAAGATAAGCACAAGGAAGACGACAAAAGTTCTGAGAGAATAACAGTAAAGAAAGAAACTCAGTCACCTGAGCAGGTAAAGTCTGAAAAGCTCAAAGACCTCTTTGATTACAGTCCCCCTCTACACAAGAATCTGGATGCACGAGAAAAGTCTACCTTCAGAGAGGAGAGCCCACTTAGGATCAAAATGATAGCCAGTGATTCTCATCGTCCCGAGGTCAAACTCAAAATGGCACCTGTTCCTCTTGATGATTCTAACAGGTAATCCACATTGATACCTAGTAATCTGTGGGTGGTTAGTTAATAATCCAGTTAATTATTTTCTGAATGTACTTCCCATTTTCATATTCAAACCAATGGTATATTTTGTTTGTATGTGTCTGTTACCGATATGCTCCAGACCTGCTTCCTTGACTAAAGACAGGCTACTTGCTAGTACACTTGTCCATTCTGTCAAGAAGGAGCAAGAATTCCGATCCATCTTTGACCACATTAAGTTGCCACAGGCCAGCAAAAGCACTTCAGAGTCATTTATTCAACACATTGTGTCCTTGGTTCATCATGTTAAAGGTATGTTTAGTATGTTTCTTATCGGGAATTAAATTTCTCTTGCAAGTAAAAAAATGAACAGCTATGTGTAATGATTAATGCACCCCAGGGCTAGCAAATATATGTAGACTATTAAATTTTTGGAAAAATAGCACTACATGAAAGAGATAACAGTTTGGTTAACGTTAAGACCTATTTAATAAAGTGATTTTTAATATTTAATAAAGTGATTAAAATGCTAAATAGAATTAAAACATACCCTAAAAATCTGTATCATGATAAAACATGCCGTAGATTTATACAATGCTAAAAGTCTTTTTGAAATGTACCGTAATACTATATTTGAAGTGCAGGGTGCTTACAGATTATCTTTGATTGCATGCATGTGACTTGTATTAATGTACTCTTGGCATGGATTTATAACAAAGTGGGGCAGTATCGTTACTATTATTTATTAAGAATTTCTTTTTAACTTTCAAAGAAACTTGAAACCAGTGGGGAAAAACAGTATTAATTTCCTGTGTTAATTTTGTATTAGTTAACTTGTTATAATATTTGACTTTTTTATACGATAAATAAACCAGAAAAAACGTTATTAGGATTTTTAAAGGGGAAAAAAGTTCAAGAAATTTATAAGTAGGTTGGATAAGTAGTGATTCTGTGAATAGTGACTAAGTAGGATAATAATTATGACATTTCTTTAGGTCCTAGGGTTGATAAGCGTGTTCATTTCAACTGAGTAGTGATGTTCTATTTTCACTAGTATGTAGTTTTAGTTTCAAAGTTACTAATAATTTTCAAAGGTTTTAGCATGTGGCTTTTTGGGCAAATAGATCTTGTTTTTATTATTTTGGTTTTGTGTTTGAAAGGCAGTTTACTTTGAAATAGTTTCTTACCTAGGAATCTCCATGGCTGTTGCTCTGAAAAGCCGTTTTTTGAAAAGTTTGTCTTTGGATGTGAGAACAACTCATAATAGCTGAAACTTGCCTTTAGCAAATTCTTTATGCATTTGATATTTCAAAACAGTGACTAGTTAATGAATTTCTTTTTGACTGTAATTATTTAAACATAGTAACAAAAGAGTTTTGTTATTTGGCTATAACTAGGTTTGTGAACCAGTTTATGACCATATTACTGTGGTGCATAGAATATGAAACGTTAACATTTTTTCTTTTTTCACCTTTTTTTGACCTGTCTCCACATTTTACAATTTATTGGTGAATTTTGAGATCAGGTTTTGATAAAATTTTTCCTTTTTCGTTTTCTTTCTTTTTTTTTTTTTTTTTTTTTAAACTGTAGTTATGTTTCATTATTCGTATTGTGCAACCGATCTGAACAGCTCTTACTTAATATAGAGCTGAAAATGCCCAGTGATGTTTTCTTTTTCATTGTAACTAGGTCCTGGAATATGTTTTGAAATGGCAAATCCATGTTTCAAAGTAAAATAGCTGTTGAAAGATACAGGCAAAGTTGAATCTTCTGTCTTCCTGGCAAAAATGGCATAAAAACTGAGTTGCTAGCTCAAATTCCTGGGTTTCATGGAATTATGATTGAGGCACTACCCTTGTAGTGGCCGTTTCAAGTTTTAATGATTGGTTATGAGACATGTGCTGGATATTGGGCGGTAAGTTGACACAGATGTATGTTGACCTGTTAAGCAGATAGCTTGCTTCATAATGTAACATTTCATGACTTTATACGTCTTTCTATATTACATCTACAGCATATTTTGAAATGGTTTACAAACTAATCAGTATTGCTATTACTAATTTTAAAGTTGTTAAAAGAAAGACAAGACAATAATATCAAATGTGCTGTCAGGTTTGCCAAGATGCCAGAGTTTTGGAGTAATTGATTTAAAAAATATTTTTCCAATTGAAATGGCAGTATTCAGTTTTTTCTTAAATCCAGTTTTTCTTGTCAACATAGTTCTTGCTGAAATACTTTGATTAGCTTACTAAAACTAGCTGTGTAGTTATTGTAGCATTTTTTGTTTTCTGCAAATGATTACTTGAAGTTAACTTCATTGGTTCATATTGGCAAGGCTTAAGGACATTCACATATTATTGTTCCTTTTTGTTCTGTTTGAGGAAGTGTAGTGCATTATTGAAATGGAATTAGAGACTCAATTTAATATATTTATTGTTCTTGGACTATATGCAATATTGACAGGGACCTGTGAGGAACTTTGCATCAGTTACCTGTTGAGGTACAAGAAGTTACAAGGGACAGGGTAGGAGTTCTTTGTAACACTTGGTTCTCTTCTGCTAGGTTTCTTGAGTATTTTTATTTTCTTTTCACCTGCTACATGCCCTTCTGTCACAAATGAAAATCCCTCTTAAAAGTAAAGATAACTAACTGGGCAGTGTTTCTCCTAAATCAACAGAGCAATACTTCAAATCAGCTGCAGTGACCCTAAACGAGAGGTTCACTTCCTATCAGAAAGCCACTGAAGAACATAGTGCCCGGCAAAAGAGCCCTGAGATACACAGGTAATGTATACTGGGCATGTAAAAATGTTTTGATAGGAAGACACTGTGTAAACAAGTTTATGTTGGAACTATAGACAAGATATATGGAACTACATGGATGTCATGACACAAATGAACTTTGATTTATAGCTTGAATAAATATATTTCCAGTCTTGAAAAGTTTGTAATTTACTGTTTCTTCTTAATTTTCAGTTTTATTTCGTTTAAACTGGTTGTTAGAACTTAAAATAGTAATTCTTGTCACTTGCCAGTATGGAATTAAATAGTTACCACATTTGTATGTTGAGAGGGGGTTGGATGCCTAGAGTAAGTAACGCTTGAATTCGATTTACTTCCAGTAAGTTTGTAAAATAAAAATGCTTGGTGAAGGTAGAATTGTTTTTCATGAAAAGATCGTGAACGTTGAAGTCAGTCGGTTATGTTCCAGTCCTTGCTCTCTCACTTAATTGCGTTGTGATAAAAAAGTTATTTAATCTCTTAACATTAGTTTTTCCCATGTACAAACAAGAATAACAGTGCCTGTTTTGCAGGGTGGTGGTGACAATTAGTATTGATTATAAAGTATCTAATTCGGTGCTTAATACAAAGTAGGTATGGTTTTGGTGGTCACTGCTGAAGAGGCACTGAGAAGATGAAACTGACACTAGCTTAAAAAGGCAAGGAGAGGCACAGAATAAAACTAAAGATCTACTGAATCTGTAAAAATACTGGAGATACTTAACAAATAATCCTATTTGTATATTTATTGATACACAATGTATTATAATTGTATGATGATTAACACTTAAAATGATAATATCCAATTTAATCAAAACATGTTTTCCCTTTTTTGGTGGTTAAAGTAAGCTTGATATCTTAAAAGGTCAGGCTTCATTTATATATAAAAATTTGGTTGAAGCATTTTAATTCATTTTTAATAAATATAGTTTTTATTTCTTAATTATTAGGAATTAGATTAATAATCTTGCTTTGCTAAACTAGACAACTGGGAGAGAAACAACTGTCTAGTATTTTCTTTACAAAAAGGGACAATTTTAGGAATTTGTGGAACCATAAAGTTAATGTGACTACAAATAGACTTTATTTTACATTAAGGAGAATTGACATCTCTCCAAGTGCCCTGAGGAAGCACACCCGTTTAGCAGGGGAAGAGAGAGTTTTTAAAGAAGAAAATCAAAAGGTATGTTTTGAATGGACCTTTTTTTTTTTCCTCATGTTAACTTCAGGTTAGTTAATGATATTGTACTAATAAGCATAGTCTGTTTAGGCAAAATGTTCATGGATATCATCTGTCTGTAACTTGTAAATACATTATGTATATATTTATGGTAGGTGTGTATAGTGTATTTTCCTAGAAGAAATCAAGCTGACACTGTACTGTATATCTAAGTTAAACCAAGAATAATTTTTTTAAATGCTACTGAAAGGAAGAAACTAGTTCTAAGAAAAGGGCAAAGAATCAATGAGTAGACAAAGGAAAATTATAAAAGCAAAGATACAAATTATATTAGGGTTTCTGTTAGAGGTGAAATGGATGAGCCAGAATAAATATTCCGTGATTTATGTGTGCCTAAATTAATATCTCTAGGTTCTTCACAGAGAGAACAAGAAGTAATCTCCATGCTACTGGGCATTTTTGATCTGGACTAAGAAATAAGCATTCTAAGAACTGGTTTACAAATGAATATTTGGAACAAAAACTGTGTCACTGTTTTTGTGGATTGGGGGGAAGAATGCTTTTAAACTTGAGAAAGGAGTCTGTGAATGACTGGAATGACTGGCGTTGGGGTCGGGGGACTCTGAGTATGGAATTCAGTTGTTAAGGGACTCTGATTAATTGATAGTTTGAAATTGACATTTTCTAGGTAGATTATATGACAGTCCATAAAAGTCTAGTTGAAATGTGGAGCAAGGTTAAAAGGGAGCAACTGTCTGTTGTAGTGAAAAAGCTAGGGAGCTTGGAAGCGTATTGCTTGGTTCCAATTCTGGCCATCACCAAGTACTGTCTATGTGATATTAGGAAAGTAATTAGCTTCTTGGACATTGGTTTCCTAATAGGAAGAGTGAGAATACATCTGTTTTGCAGAGTTGAATAATTGGGCTGTTTTGGCATTTTTATTACTAGAAGCTGTTATTAATGGTTGTAGTATATAACCATTTTAATTAGGCATGCTATTTATTAGATAAGAAATTTAGAGCTTAGGAAGAAAGTGGTTTCTTTGCATGGGGCACATTAATCTTGGAAAACCAGATTCTGAGAAGTGAATGCTAATTTTGGCTTTTACTTGCAATACCTTGGGTTCAATGTTGGTTAATTTTGTTTTGCCCACAATTTAGTCTATTCTTGTACTCTGACAGAGTATCTTCCTTCTCTCTTCGTTACTCAGACCGATTTTGATCGAGAGGAGGGAAAATAGTGATAACTAATGGAAGGACAAGAGGATATGACATAGCTTTTTATCCTTTATCTTCCTATCTGAGTGAACAATTAACATATATGTAGTACTATGTAGTTTATATATATATATATATGTATGTATATGTATATATATGTGTATATATATAGTTTGGCCTTAACAAAATACTTTCACTTATATTATCTTGTTACTTGTGGACTTGGTAATAATGTATTACTAGGTGAATAGGAAGGTTTTTGCTCTTGATTAGATTTTTCTTGTTACAGTGGGAGCAAATAGGTGAGTAGTTGGTATCATTTGGAGATATATTTATAGTTTTATGAATGTTTATGAACATTATAGCTAGACTTCCCAGAGTAAGTACTTCTTATTGTTGAATACTAGCAAGGATGTCCACATTGCTTAGCATCTTACTGATGTATAATTTTTCTTCATTCCTAGATGCCTCTTTTCCATCTTCCTAAATTATATAGTATTTGAAAAAGCAATGGAACAAGAAGGAGGTGAATTGTGACCCAGTTAAACTAATGTCCGTTGCAATACCTGAATTGAGAAAGGGCAGTATATGGCCCAGATACTGAGTACAGGATTGGGAATAATATCTTTCTGGCTTTGTTTCTACCCTTGTTCAACCTCATTTGGTTTCATTAATCATATTACACTTGCATGTTACGGAAATTGCAGAATACTTAACTTTTGAAGTGGTTTTTATTGGGTTGGTCAACTTACATGGGAAGAGCTTGATGACAACGAGGTTTAAATAATGAGAACCATTACTTTAGGATCCCTTAACTTTATAGGCAGATGGCTACACCCACAACTGAGTATAACCTCTATCATTGTTAAACTATATAAAAAACCATTTTGAAGGATGAGGGATGATAATGAGGATGTGCTGAGTGGAAAAATAATTGTATCATTTTACTGTATGAAAGTTTATTATGGATTGCTTTGAACAAAAAGCATTGACATACTATGACATTTTCAAGATGATTACCTTTTAATAATTTCCCCAGTCTCATTATACTTGTGTACACAGATGTTTAGTGAAAACATCAAGTACATTTTTAAACAAAACTAAGTATGGAAGTAGTATGTTATTCATTCTTTTCTGATACTAAAATGCCAGCTTAGAAACTGGCATAAAATTTGATTGTGTGTGTGTATATATATATATATATATATATATATATATATGTATATGTATATACACACAGACACATACATACATACACGACACATATATGTATTTTTTTCCCTATCGTTTCCCTGAAATCTGTATTTTACATCTGTCTTTTATAGGGAGATAAAAAATTAAGGTGTGATTCTGCTGATCTTCGGCATGACATTGACCGTCGGAGAAAAGAAAGAAGTAAAGAACGGGGGGATTCCAAGGGCTCCAGGGAATCCAGTGGATCAAGAAAGCAGGAAAAAACTCCAAAAGATTACAAGGAATACAAATCTTACAAAGATGACAGGTAATTGTTAAAACTGTCTGAGTTAGGTTTTAGCTTCTAATTAGCCTTTAATAATTGTCAGCTTAATTGCTTTCAATTTTGACTGTGTAATCGAATGTTTAAATTTAAACAATTAAAATTATTTGTTTTACAGCAAAAATATATTTGTCTTTTACACGGCTTATGGTGGATGAGGACAAAAACTTTGGAATAGCAAGCTAACACTGAAAAAAAAAATGACAAATTAATGTGTCCTATTATCCAGGCTACATCAGGAGGTTGGACTTCAATGCAGTGCATTTCTAGAAACAGTTTGTGTAAGAACTTTGGTTCGTTATGCTTGATTCCGCACTTTTTCAACTCATAACACCCAGAGTACAAGAATTTTAAACTGATGTCTAGTGGTTTAACATGGGAGAGATGGGGGGGAGGAAGGACTAGTTTTTTCGAAATGGCAATTTTCAAAGTAATGTTTCCATGGATACTGTTAGAAGTGGTAAGAGTTATCGCAGGTATGACCTTTTCGGGTGTTGCATTAGAATCATGTAAAATTGATCATCATAGAGTCAAATAAATAATAGGAGTACTAAGAAATATTATAGATGATTGTTTTCCTTGCTATTCATTAGGTAAATGGTGGATTTTACTTGTGTTTTTAAATTTATGACTGGTATTTGTAATATCGTATGCTTTTTTTATTTCAATAACGGAGTTATGGCCTAAACGATATCAACTGTTCTCACGCAGGGTGTACAAACTGCATTCATTTTGAAACATGGCCTTAAGACCATTCTTACTTTTTCCTACTCTTCTCTTCCTTTCCTTAAAATAAAAATAAGTTAAAAATATTGAAGAACTGAACCTTATTCTTGAAGTTTCCAGACTGCTAGTTTCTAACTGGCATGTCATACCATGTTTTTCAGTAGTGATGTAAAACGAATATGGAAGGAGAATGGAAACAGACTATGTCAAAGTTTAACACCCAATCATTTTAGTTGCATAATAATTTTAATAGGGGATAGTTTTTTTGTCTTGAAAAATATCCCTCTTATTATAAGATTCAACAGGGTCTTTTTATCTTTTTTAAAAATAGCACACATTTTTTGTTTCCTTTATTTTGCAGTAAACATAAAAGTAGAGAGCAAGATCATTCTCGATCTTCATCCTCTTCAGCATCACCTTCTTCTCCCAGTTCTCGAGAAGAAAAGGAGAGTAAGAAGGAAAGAGAAGAAGAATTTAAAACTCACCATGAACTGAAAGAATACTCAGGCTTTGGAGGAGTTAGCCGACCACGAGGAACCTTTGTAAGTAATAAAATTATCTTTGATCATTTGGTAGAACTTTATTTAAGAGTACTATACATAAGGAAAGTAAAATATATGTTTTAGACATTGTCTGTTGTGTGAGTCATTACTCCTATAGGCTTGAAAAATAAAATGGTATTTGATATATCGTCATTAAGAAATGCCATTTAGGGGGAGTGAGGAAGGGCTGGAGCTGGGATGATGCTTTCTTTGTATATAAAGTAAAAAATGTTTTTGCCTGATTTTAAAAAACTAAAATGCCATTTTGAGATTTAGAAGCATCTATATAAACTAGATAACTTTTCTTAACATTGGAATCAGTAACTGCATAGTGCTTAGAGACCCAAGAGTCAAGCAAAGTTAATGATTGAGATCCATTTCTTTAATCACTTAGTTCTTGAAAAAAAATGTCTTGAAACAAACAAAAAAATCCATATGTTCATCTCTGTATTGACAGCTATTTTCATTTTTGCCTATTTTCTTCAAGTTCTTGTTTATCCGTGTATCAATCATAGAAATTATATCTTATTTTTTTATTCTACATAGCATATGCATTATTCCCTTGTTTCCATAAATTTGTTACAATTGTTAATTTAATGACTTCATAGTAGTGCATCTTCTTGACTCTTTAATTTCTAGATTCAGATTCCTACCTTGAGCAAGTATCCAGTTGGTTATTAGTGGGGTTCACTAATTAGATCATTTGGGAAAGAGAAGAGCTTTGCCTATATGGTGATAGGTGTAGTTGAACACTTGGGATGTTAGTGTTAGGAATTAGACAATTCTTTTGACTAGTAGAAGGGAAACAAACCAAATTGATTATTTAAAAATTTTAGTTCAGGCCTTGAAAGTGCAGTATTCTGACTGCACTGTCAACTAATTAGGTTGACTGCATTTCTTCTTAAGCTACTCAGCTTTCAGTAGGCAGAATTTTTTGCCTCCTTACTGGCCTCAGTGGCCATGAAGTTGAGATTTAGGAAAGAAATTAGGGAATGTTTTTTGTTACTGCAGTAAAATTAGAGTTTGCATGTAACTTAATACCTCTTGATTTCATTACTAAACAACTTTGTTAATGTTAATCAGTTTCGAATTAGAGGCAGAGGAAGAGCCAGAGGAGTTTTTGCTGGGACAAATACTGGTCCAAACAACTCAAATACTACTTTTCAAAAGAGACCGAAGGAAGAGGAATGGGATCCAGAATATACCCCAAAGAGCAAGAAGTACTTCTTGGTGGGTGTTAGAAATCTCTATTTATTTGGTTTGCATTAATTTTCAAAGCATACTGGGTGAATACATTTGAGTACAGGTATCCACTACTATGAGAAGACTTCACCATCATATAGGAAACTTTTAAAATAAATCATTACCCAGATTTTGAAGTTTTGAAAATGTGGGTCCCTTTAGTCCTGTTTATACTTTATTGATACCACCTATGGGCTGATCAGGGTAAAGTAAAAATATACCTGATTTGATAGCCACATTCAGAGAAGAACAGTAACTTGTTTTGTATCTGTCTATAAGACGGTAAAAGTTGTAGAAGCTTCTCATTAAGATTTACTTTTCATCATCGCAGCTATTTGTTTAATTGAAAGACGAGAAGAATTCTTTCACAGTACATGTAATTAAGGTTCTCAGGAGGCTGATAACTTTTATTGCAGTAAAAGGAAGATGAAAAATTACATTATGGAGAAGTTGCTAGATACACATTAATTTAGTGCTTCCTTGTGATGCTCTTCTCTCTGAAGTAGTTTTATAAGGGATGAAGCCAGAGGAGGTGGATCCTGAAAGATTCTCTAGGTAATGATGGAAATTTTCTGCACTTTGGCATGGGAGAAGAGGGTTTTTTTCCTGTATTATAGAAACTTGAGAAAATACCAAAAACTATTACCAGAATACTCATCTTTGTCATAGCTTCTCAGGGAAGTCATGTTTTAGAGACTATTTCTGAAGACTAATTGTTTTGTCGAAGCAAGGAGGAGAACAGTACTGGATTTTATAGAAATGTGTCTTTCATTTGGCTTTTTATGAATATATTTGAATAAACCTGAATGACCATGCCATCAGCTAAATTGGAGCTACAGAGCTGTATTCTGAAGTAGATCTATATTTTGTTTGAAGAATGAGCATTGTAGCTGTTCCAAAAATTAATTTCCATTTGCCTCTTTTTGGGGTACTTTAATGACCAAGAGTCTGAAAAAGTTAAGCATAATGTTTGCACAACATATGTTCCTGTGAGGAGAAATTTATGCTTGAGTTGACAGTCTGGAAAGTGAAAGCCATTTTATTCAGTTACAGAAAAGTTTAAAAGACCTATCTCCTTTTCGATTTAAGAATTTATGAATAGACTGCTGTTTATGCTGTGGATGGAAAGATAGATATGATTTCAGTTCTTGGCTTAAGAGACCTAGTAATGGAGAACATTCTAATACATATGGTGGATTTCCTCCCAAGGAGGAAATGGTGGATTATTGCAAAGGAGATACTGATTAGGAGAGACTTTGTAGACGATTTTGGATTGAATCTTGAGCTTAAAAGATGAGCAGGTGTACTGTAAGAAAGCAGGAGTGAAATTTCCTTAGAGAACTCCAGTACTCAGATGGCTAGGTGATTGGTGTAAGTTTGGGAAAGTTAAGAAAAAGTAGGAGCCAAATTTTGGAAGGCCATAATACTTTAATAAATTTGGATGTTAAGCAGAGTTTGGAAAAGCATGGTTGTGACAAACAGATCCGGGAAATAATTGTTTGAACTAAGGGGCTATAGGTTTGAGAAGAGTTTAAGGAACATTTATGAAGGCTTATTCAGGGAGCCACTAGTTGGGTGTTGGTAGTGAGAAGATGGAATCTCTCAAAGATAGGGAATAAAGGGGAAAGCAGCTAATTTGAGGTGAAGATTAAGTTCTGTTATTGAAGTGCCGGGCAGAAACTAAGTGGAAATGTGCAGTAGGCAGTTGCTAATGCAGATCTAGAGAGAAAAAGTCTAGGAGCCATCATATAGTCACAAAGCCACAGTAAGATCACCCAGTCAGAAGAGATTAAAAGGCCAACCTTGCGAAGGTGGGGTGAGGAGTGAGTGATTGTAAAAATGCCAGACAAATAGAGCAAATGTGAAAGGACAAAAAGTTAAGAGGGAAATGAGAGGTGAACAAGTAGATAGTAATTGTTTGGCACCCTTAAACATTTTACGAATATTTAATTTAGGCCAGACCTTCATTTTTCTGTGGTGGTCTTTCAGTCTCCAGTATCACAGTTTTTGTCTTAAATTGGGACATAATTATTTTTTATTGGCATATAGCTAGGCGTTAGTTGTACTAATTAAGAAGTGTTATTTAACATTTTATATGTTGCTATTCTGGGTTATATTTTAAAATCTCCATTTCTATATAAATATAGACATACACGTGCATTTGTCACAGACTAATGTCACTAGAAGTAAACTTAACACATCACATTTTTTCTTATAAATCAGTTTCCAGAATTAATTATTTTTGTTCTTAATTAATGAGCTATTGGAATGACAACTCTGGTTTTTACCTGGGAATTTAAATTTAAAATATTTTGCGTAGTCTGAATAGGTCTGACTTTTCAGACAACTAGTGTTGAGAATAGAAATATTTAAAAATTTTTGAGACTAAATGAAATTGAAAATTATAGATTCCCCTAGGTTTTGACAAACATGGAAATTTTGTCCACAGTAATGAAACATTTAATACTTAGTAATAATAATGGATAGCATTTATTGAGCATATACTATGCTAGGCACCATTCCAAGTGTTTTACATATATGAATTTATTTTCATGCTTATGAAGTCCTTTTGAGGTAAGACCATTATTCCACTTGTATAGATGAAAAACGCAGAGAGAGGTACAGAGATTGAGCAGCTTGACCAAAGGTACATGGCCAGTAGGAGTGGGGTCAGAATTTGAACCCATGCCTTGGGCTCCAGAAGGTTCTTAAAGCTCGTATCATTTTTCCTCTAGTACTGAGTAGTAGTAAGATTTGTTGCATTCTTAGTAGTAAGATTTGTTGCATTCTTAATCTGAAATTTTCCTTCTCAGAAGTTTGATTTATGCAAAGATAAGGTAATGTTTTCAATAATAAATATTCCAGGAAAGATAATAGTCTTCAGAACCTGAAATTCTCTGGAGAGGTGAGAGTATGTGAAGCGTTGGAGCAAGTGGGAAAGTACTAAAATGGGCAAGTTCTCCATGTTGAGTTGATGTCATCTGAGGAAGAGAAAATCCCTTGTGGGAAAGGACGTTTGGGTTGGCCCTTTAATAAATTCACTCTTTGAAACTTGATCATTCTATAGAGAAGAGATCAGAGGATTCAGAAGGTCTTGGTTCTGATATGGCTTCCTTTGTTAACATACTGTTGGCTGTGTATTATAAATATCAAACATCCTCTTTGACATCTATGAAGTAATTAATTTTAATTAGTCTGTAATAAGACTAAAATCTTGGATGTAAGAATTTGAGGATTAAGAGTTAGTATCCTTAGGGACTTCCCTGGCGGTCCAGTGGTTAGGACTCCGTGGTTTTACTGCAGGGGGCATGGGTTCAATCCCTAGTGAGGGAACTAAGATCTTGCATGCCTCTTGGCGTGGGGGGGCGGGTGGAAAGTGGGGCTTCCCTGGTGGCGTAGTGGTTGAGAATCTGCCTGCCAATGCAGGGGACACGGGTTCGAGCCCTGGTCTGGGAGGATCCCACGTGCTGCGGAGCAGCTGGGCCCGTGAGCCACAATTACTGAGCCTGCGCGTCTGGAGCCTGTGCTCCGCAACAAGAGAGGCTGCGATAGTGAGAGGCCCGCGCACTGCGATGAAGAGTGGCCCCCGCTTGCCACAACTAGAGAAAGCCCTCGCACAGAAATGAAAGACCCAACACAGCCATAAATAAATAAATAAAAACAAATACTTAAAAAAAAAAAAAAATAGTTAGTATGCTTAGCATCAAAATGTCACTTAGGTAGCTGCCAGGATACCCTCTGAAAAATACAGTGTGATCTTGGAGCTTTTGTTTTCTTTAATTTCAGATGATTGTATGTTTAAAAGTAATTGCTAGTTTAACTAGTGTCTAGCTTTGCCACTGCTTTTTCTGTTTCAGCTCTTAGCTACCTCATATGGTAACTATTTACTGTCACCAAGATACCTAGAAAACGTATTCTGTGGATGATGGGCATAAGGGGCAGTGGAAAAGATTGACTCTGTGGCCTTGGGCAAGTTACTCACTTTCTCTGTGCCTCAATTTCTTTATATCTAAAATGGGGTTAGTAACAGTATTTTGCAGGGTTGTGAGAATTAGATGAGTAATAAGCACCATATAAACATTATCACCACCATTGATTGCTTGCTTGTCAGGCACTGGGCTGGGCACTTTTTTACAGATCGTCTGTGTTCCTTCAAGGCTATCTCTGGTTTTTTTAAATGAGGAAGTAAAGTCACACAGTTTCTGTAAAGATTTAAACCCATGCCTCTGGCTTCAATGGCTGTTTGCTTCTTCCTACAAATGCATGGAATACTGTGTAAATACCACAAACAAGAAAGCATAAAGGCTATATAGAGTTAGTTGTGTTAATACCAAAAGGGAGCCTGAAATTATGTAATTGTGTGTGCATATTATTTTGAGTGGCAGACTATTTTAAAAGTTTATTTTGGGTTTACAATTGAACTTTCTGACATACTGAAATTTACACTTTTGATAGTTCCTAAGTTCATTCTTTGAGGCATGCACACCTCTGCCTAGTCATCTTTTTTTTTTTTTTTAATAAATTTATTTATTTTTATTTATTTATTTTTGGCTGTGTTGGGTCTTCGTTTCTGTGCGAGGGCTTTCTCTAGTTGTGGCAAGCGGGGGCCACTCTTCATCGCGGTGCGCGGGCCTCTCACTGTCGCGGCCTCTCTTGTTGCGGAGCACAGGCTCCAGACGCGCAGGCTCAGTACTTGTGGCTCACGGGCCCAGCCGCTCCGCGGCATGTGGGATCCTCCCAGACCAGGGCTCGAACCCGTGCCCCCTGCATTGGCAGGCAGACTCCCAACCACTGTGCCACCAGGGAAGCCCCTAGTCATCTTTTATTGGTTTGATAAAGCTAGATTATTAGAAATGGGTAAGGGCTCTTTCATATAGTCTGTTAATTACATGTGTGAACTTTTCAAGTCATGCAGGAGGGTGATCTGTATTACATGAATATGCACAAAGGCACATTGCATGTTTTGAAAATGTGTTCATACTATGTATTTAAAAAGTTCTAGTGACTTTTGGACAGTTGATCAATATCAGTACTCCATAAGTTGTACTTATGTATGTAGATTGTACTTGTGTACAGTGTATGCAACATTGTTTGCATTACGCCTGTTGTCTCATAAAGGGGTGTCATTCCCATTTTTGTAGGTACGAACTTAAAAGTAAGTTTGAGGTGGGCAGCAGTTAAATTACATTACAGGAGAACTTTGGCTTTTTGTTTTGTACTTTGGGATGTAATACTCTTCTGCTATCGACAAAGTCAAGTACTTTTCAATTTTGCAGATGTTTTGATTAAAGGAACAATTTGAAACTTGGGGAACATCTGTTTTTGGATGCCGTTAATGAAAAATTAAGGTTGGGCTGTAATAACTGCAGTATTTTAGGTTAGTGAAGAAGAAAGAAGTTGAGATATTACTCTAGGGACCACGCCATCATGATTTGGCTTGTGAAGTTTCCTTGCCAAGAAGGCTAATGTGTAATATACATTGATTTAGATTTAAATCTCAGTAGGATTTTAAAAATCTGTTGCTATATGTAAACTATAATCCTTATCACCTGTTTTATTTAGTAAATGTTACTGATAATGTAATGATATTTTTATGCTTTGTCGCATATTTATGACTGAGGTAATTTTTTTGGGAAAAATATTGGTTATTTTATCATTTATACACAGTATATTAATAAGTGGACTTAGACTGAAATAAAAACGGAAAGCAAAAGTTTTGAAAATTGGTAGTAATTTAGCACTTGAGATTTTCCAAAAAAATTGGGCAGCTCTCAAATGCTTGGGTTACTAAGCAGTAGGATGTTAACTATTTGCTTTCATGATGGAGTATGTTTTTGTTGAGAAATTCAGTTTTATTGGTTTTGTTTTGTGTTTTAGAACAGCACCAATCTCATTTACCCAATCTTCAGACAATTTTATACCATGACTTATGATTGGGGATATAATCATCTTCCTTACAAGGAAGACGTTTCATTGATGATTGTTTTTAACCTTTCTGTAGCATGATGACAGAGATGATGGTGTGGATTATTGGGCCAAAAGAGGAAGAGGTCGTGGTACTTTTCAACGTGGCAGAGGGCGCTTTAACTTCAAAAAATCAGGTAGCAGTCCAAAATGGACTCATGACAAATATCAAGGGGACGGGATTGTTGAAGATGAAGAAGAGACCATGGAAAATAATGAAGAAAAGAAGGACAGACGCAAAGAAGAAAAGGTAGAAATTTCCAACTTGTTAGTGATTCTTACATTTTCTTATGTATGGGTTTGGTGGGCCAGTTAGTTAATTATTTAATTTTTAGGAACAATGATTATTTTGGATCATTTTCGTTCTTCATATCTTTGCTAATCTTTCTCTCTCTTTTTTTTTTTTTTTTAGGAATAGTAAATCTGAAGTGAGATTGCAACAGAGAACGGAACTTGCACCCACCATTTTTTTACATGATTTTTGTTTTTGAATAAGAATGTAAGCATTTTACTTAAATTTTACTGTTTGCAAGTAGTCTAGAGAAATTTTGTTTTAAGTCTTCAAATATCCTGAAAAATAGTAGACTGTATGTTGAAAATTGTACTGAAATAAAGTAGAAAATTGTTACGTACCATATTTGTAACTATCGACTTTTAAAAAAAATACTTTTACTGTTTTTGTTACATGCATTGTAATTCTGCTTTGTCTATAAGATATGGTCAAGTACAGCTCTGTGAAAATTCTGATTCTCTTCCCTCCCTGTTTGTTAATGTTTATTCTGAAGTAAACGTTAGCTCTACATACAAATCCCTGAATAGCAGTTGTTTATAGAAACCACACTAACTATTTTAACTGTATACATCTGTTTAACATTCTCCTTAATTCAAACACACTACATTGTAGGGTGACTAATTTTTGAAGTGTACCATGGAAAAAGTTGTTATTTTGGTAAACTAAGCTAGTTTAACACCTCAGCAAATGTTTAAGAAGGAAAAAGAAACTTTGCCAATAGTGAAAAAAGTACAAGCTGTTAAAAGTTAGATTGAAAAGTATGAGAATATTTTTCTTTTTTTTTTTTTTTTAACTGAAAGCAAGCAGTGGCCTATATACAAACCATTCTTAGGAGCCTTTACTATTTGAGTTCAAAATTCAATATTCTCTTTCTATTCTTCTTTGAAAGTTTGAGTCATGGTCGTAGATATCAGCTGTTGTTTGAGAGAGGAGACTGGTTTGCAATAGTACAAATAAAAACCCCCTTCCTACTGAACATCTTAGACTTTTAAAAAAACAGAACAAAACCTGTAATCCTGGCATTGGTATGGAAGAGGATTGTTCTGCAGAGTAACTTGATACATTAAAAAGACGTGTACCTGATGTCGTACCTTACATATTTATTTGAGCTTTTGGACAGCCAAATCATTAGTTTGTAGTCTAACCATAAGGAATAATAGGTGAACAGAATATACTGCTCATTAGTAGTATTTTAAGTAACTTGTTTTTCATATGTCACCAATAAAGAGATCTGACAGGAAGTTTGTCACAGCATTGATCTAACTTTTTATTTTTTTCAGTATTTCAGTTGCAGTTTGTAAAATGGGTTTTCTTTTTCTTCCCAAGGGTTCTATTCTTCAGAAAGATAATCTTTCAAATGTGAATTGCCTTTATGTTTATGATGATATCTCTTAGAAGGAATGAAAATCCAAAATAGTGAATTTCAGTGTTAAGTCTGTCTGCTCTTAGAGCATATATAAAAGTAGTCAAATTTCACTTGTTAATTCAGCAACTGAATTAGTTTTTATGTTTGCATTAAAAGGAGATAATGCTTATTCTGTTAGTGTAAACTTTTGAACATCTTAAGTGTATGGCTCTTTCATCCTCACTGATGGTTTACAGGTGCTCTTCTAGCACCTTAACTGCAGTCAGAGGCATTAGCTAAGAGGTGTATGAGGGAAAAACATGAAAACAAAATTCAGTATATGTGATGTTCATGGCCCTAAGATCCTTAAGTATTGCATGGTTATTTTTATTTTGTCTTTCTGAATTGTTTGAGCAGAGGAAATACTGTCAAAGCAAGTATGTGTTGCATTAATGAGGGCATAACTAATACTCTCCTAGTCAGAATAATACTTAATTACATACTAAAGCAACATGGATTTGATCTCGGACACAGGAGAATTTTCACGACAATTTTGTTTTATACAAATAAATTTAGCTTTTATTTTAACAGTTATTATTTGGTTAGATACTGCATCTCTATGTATGTCTATAAATGTGCAGTTTTGCTTTTCCATGTAAGACAACAGGAAAGGGGAACCTACTGAGAAATTATTTAATAGGGAGTAGGAATAAAGCTACCCAAGTCCTTCCAGCAGGTTATATTTTAAGTGCAAATGCATTGCTTTAACCCAAATATGTTAATGATTTGGTTACTTTTATTAAATAAAATTGAGGAAAGAGTATCCTATTAGAATATAGTAGGAAGGGTGATTGTGAAAACACTGCAATAGAATGCCATTGTGGATGTTATCTTTGTTTAGAGCCAAGCATATAAGAAGTGGCCTGTGTGAATTTTTTTAACTGCAATTTAACACCCTACTTCATGACATGTTATGAAAGCTGAATGGTTCCTCTTGGTAAGGATATTTGTTTACAAGTGCTAGAAAATAGTAACTCCTTGATAACCTGCATTAACAGACTTCTTTTTGCTTAGAGAAGGAAAATAAAAATGAACCAAAGGATATTTCCAGAAAGGATTAAGAAAGCTGTTTTAAGAAGGCCATGACTCAGTCCTTAGGTGTGTACACCTTTCAACATCGTAGGAATTTTAATTAAAAAAGCAAAATTTGTTTTTCCAATTTCAGCCTACTTTAAGGAATTACTGTTTTTCCCTTTTGTCACAGTTAAAATCAAGTGTTGGGAATTCAGTTACAATTTGAGTAAAAATATATCCAGCAAGAATGAATGTAGATGGCTAAATGATTCTTACTTAGTGTGATGTATAATGCAACAGGGACCCTTGTAAATTGTCATATGCCAATAAAATGTCATAAGTGGTAATAGCTGTTGTTTGTTTACCTGATTTTGAGACTATTTCTGTGTGTGTTCTATACAACTGATGTCAATGGCTTATGTCTCATTTTAGAATACCAGCTTATCTGTTAGTAAAATTACTGGTATGATGTGGCTTTGTGAGGGTTGATAAATACTTTATAAAACTGCTCAAATCCCCATTTATTTTTTCTTTTTTCTCCTGGGAAAATGGAAAATTTTACAGTGGGTAATTCTAAGCCATTGTTAACGAATACAGGAATTTCAGACTTCTAGTCTAGCCCTCCCGTTACAGGAACTTGTCAGCCATAATATTATGATGGAGAAATCAGCATTACTCCTCTTTCTTTCTAGAAATAGTAGTCAGTTAATAACTAAAAAGAGTGGGGTTTTTTTTGTTTTTTTGGTTTTTTAACTTAGTCTTTGTTCACTTTGAGTTAGATCTGGTGTGATTCTTACCATGCCCCTCTTCTGAGTTATTTGAAATATAAAGTGAACCATTCCGTGACTTTAAACAAGCATTTTCATAGAAATTTGTGTGCTAAGACAGATACATTTTGACTAATACAAATGACACGTTATTCCTTTAAAACTTTGTTAAAGAAGTGAGAACTTTGTACATGTATGCTGAACTATACTGGGTAATTTTAACACTGTACCAGTTACCTACATAAAAGTGTGCTATTTTATTTTTTAAAGGGAGTTAGTTGCTTTGTTCTTTTTCTCTTTGGCTTTTTTTTTTTTTCTTTCCTTTTTCTTTTTGGGCACGGCTGTGGCATCTTAGTTCCCTGACCAGGGATCCAATGCTTGCCCCCTGCAGTGGAAGCACAGCGCCCTAACCCCTGGACCGCCAGGGAATTCCTCTCTTTGGCTTTCAACTGGAATCCCTTTGGGAAATACTTTGTTCCATATGGAACAGTATTTCTTTCACTTTCAGAAAGAGAAGTACAGAGACCTAAGTTTATGAAGTTGCTAAATAGGGAAGGGACATGGGGAAATAAACTTCACCTTCATGGGATGGTATTTGACTAGACTCAGTCTGAGTAGTAGATTGTGATACATCCTTTAATAAAATTTTAGAATATTATCTCTTACATACATTTAGAGTTCTCAAATAGTTGAAGCCATTATTGTTAAATCTGAATGTCAAGGGTCTAATTGTTCGGTTTATTGAGGTAGATGTTAAAAATTTGGAGTCTATGTTAATGAAGTTTTAAGTGAAAAAGTTATTAGTTTCTTGGAATTCAGGAATATATTGAAATTAGTTATTGTATTCCATTGTCTGACTTGAGAGCTTTAGTAGAGGTGTAAATTTATGAGCTGGACTCATGTTTTAGAAGCATTCAGTAATGATTAGTGTGTCAATTATGCAAGTGAAGCCAAAGTTGTACACTAAGTGTGCTAGCTCTCTTTATATTGTTGTATTACCTCCTTGTACTTTAGCTTTTAAAAATGGATCCCACTGGTTAAAAAAGAACAGGCTTTAGGATGCCACTTACCACCACTAGTAGGAGAAAAATTCCAAACAGTGTGTCTTTATAATGATCTGTACATAAGAAAGATTTTTTCCCAAGGATGTTTTAGGTATTTCACAACAGTGAGCTGATTTACAGTGCTCTTAAAGTGCAGACGATAATCTTGATTCTTGCAAGTAGAAAAGGGTTGGGCAAGTGGTTTTAATGGTATTCTCCTAAGAATTGGAATCAGGTTTTTCTTAGTAATCTCTTAGGGTTGCCCAACTTCCTGATTCAGTAGTAATGAGCCCTCCTTTTAATAAAAGTAGATGATATATATTTAAAATAGATAACCAACAAAGTCCTACTGTATTAGTACAGGGAACTCTGCTCAATATTCTGTAATAACTTAAACGGGAGAAGAAGTTGAAAAAGAATAGATATATGTGTATGTATAACTGAGTTGCTTGGCTGTACACCTGCAACTAAACATTGTAAATCAACTGTAGTCCAATATAAAATAAAAACAAAACAACCCCCCCCCCGAAAAATAATACCCCAAAAAATAAATTAGGAAGAGCAAAATATAAGTAGATGATAGTAAGTACACCGTACAGTTAGGTGACGAAAGGATGTACGTCCACAGCATGAACTCTATTTGGCAATGATAACTTCTTGGTATTGTCATAGTAATTGCAAATTCCGTGGCTTGTAAAGCGCCACTTAAAATTAATACCGCTCTCACCCAATCTAGTCCTTGGTTATGGGAGGTTGTAATTTTTTCTGTCTTGTACTGGAAAGGGAAAACTAGAAGTCTTTTGTTTTTTGGCCACGCCACGCAGCTTGTGGGATCTCAGTTCCCTGACCAGGGATTGAAACCGGGCCCCGGCAGTGAAAGCGCCAAATCCTATCCACTGGACCGCCAGGGAATTCCCTAGAAACTTTAAGCCTCCAGGGTACCTCTAAGCCTGCCATTAGGGTAATGTTAAATACACTTGGAATTTTTTTGAAAGATTGAGTATCACCAAATGTAGACATAAAAAGATACTTACAATACAGAATTTAACTGGTTAATGTCAGTATACAGTTATTTTTTTATGCCTTCATTTGGTGATACTCAACTTTCAAAATCAACGTATTGGCTGTTCTTCACCCCTGTGATAACTGTGGTAAAGATGCTCATCATTTGCCCCAGTTGCTGCAGTATAGTCTTCTGATTTGGAGACCTTGACCTTTAAATTTCATCTTTTAATTGCCATCGGTGGGATGTTTTTCAACTGAAAATTGTCTTTTTTAAGCTAAAAATTCTTCAATGACTTTTTGTTGCCTAAAGCTTAGGATGAACTATAGGAATTTCCTGTAAGCAGCTTTTTTTTTTTCTTTTGCCTTATCCCACTCCTTGTTCACTTTACCTATCTTAAAATCTTACACCCTACCAAAAAACCTAAAAATTCCTCTTTTGGGCTGGCAACTTATTCTGTTTATGTGTCATGCTTTGCTAGAATAAATGTTCAGCACTTAGCATTGTGTATTGTGTAAGACATACATACAGTAGGTATGTAATAAATGCTCCTTGAGTGTATAAAAGAAAGCATGTTAACTGCGTGTGCATATATAGAAATTTGATTGGTATAAGTCAGTTAACGGCTCCTGCTAAAACTTAAGTCAATCTAAGCCGCCTTAAAAATGAGCTGAACAGGAGAGAGTTCAGATTGCTATGAATAGAAGAGTTGGAACCTTAATCTTTTTATACACGGCTCAAGTTACCTCTTGTGTGTTGTTTTGGAGTACTGTGATTTTAAGGGAAAACATTTAGTATATTGAAGGAGAGCCAGAAGCTTGAGGTCTGAAATATTGTCATATGAATAATTGGAAAAGGTATGTTTACTATAGAAAAGTGATGACTGGGATGAGTCCTTGATAGCAGTCTTCAAGTACTTAAAGGGCTTTCCCTTAGAGGAGGAAATAGAGTAAAATTCGGATCAAATAGGACCAGGAAGAGCATTTGATACCACTTTGCCCAGCCTCATCATTTTAACATGTTCCATATTTAGAGGGCAGAACCAGAGCCAGTAGATTAAAATCATAGATATATAGACTTTTGTTGACTCAGTGAGTTAATTTTGATAACTAGGTATTTAAAAAAAGAGTAGGCATTGACATAAATCACAGCAATATCTTTTTGGATCCATCTCCTATAGTAATGGAAATAAAAATAAACAAGTGGGACCTAATTAAACTTAAAAGCTTTTGCACAGCAAGGAAACCACAAACAAAACAAAACCCCTACAGAATGGGAGAAAATATTTGCAGACAATGCGACCAACAAGAGATTTGATTGGTATAAGCCAATTAACAATAATCTCCAAAATATACAAGCAGCTCATACAGCTTAATATCAAAAAAACAGCCCAATGAAAAAATGGGCAGAAGACCTAAATGTTGATGGCCAAACGGTACATAAAAGATGCTCAACATGGCTGATTATTAGAGAAATGCAAATCAAAACTACGAGTTATCACTTCATGTGGGTCAGAATGGTTGTCATCAAGAAGTCTAGTAATAATAAATGCTGGAGAGGGTGTGGAGAAAAAGTAACCCATTTACACTGTTGGTGGGAATGTAGATGTAAATTGGTGCAGCCACTGTGGAGAACAATATGGAGGCTCCTTGAAAAACTAAAAATAGAGCTACCATGTGATCCTGCACTCCCACTCCTGGGCATATATATGGAGAAAACCGTTCTGAAAGATACATGCACCCCAGTGTTCATAGCATCGCTGTTTACAATAGCCAAGACATGGAAGCAACCTAAATGTCCATCGACAGAGGTATGGATAAAGAAGATGTGATATATATGCACAATGGAATATTTCAGCCATAAAAAAGAACGAAATAATGCCATTTGCAGCAACATGGACCTAGGAATCATCATACGATATTGCTTATATGTAGAATCTTAAAAAAAAAAATACAGGGCTTCCCTGGTGGCGCAGTGGTTGAGAGTCTGCCTGCCAATGCAGGGGACATGGGTTCGAGCCCTGGTCTGGGAGGATCCTACATGCCGCGGAGCGACTGGGCCCGTGAGCCACAATTGCTGAGCCTGCGCGTCTGGGGACTGTGCTCCGCGGTAGGAGAGGCCGCGATGGTGAGAGGCCCGCGCACCGCGATGAAGAGTGGCCCCCACTTGCCGCAACTGAAGAAAGCCCTCGCACAGAAACGAAGACCCAATACAGCCATAAATAAATAAATAAATAAATAAAAATGAAAAAAAAACAAATGAACTTAAATACACAAATAGACCCACAGAGAAAACAACTTTATGGTTACCAAAGGGGAAAGAGGGGGGTAGGGATAAATTAGGAGCTTGGGATTAGCAGATACACATTACTATATACAAAATAGATAACCAACAAGGACCTACTGTATGGCACAGGGAAGTATGCTCAGTATTTTGTAATAACCTATAAGGGAAAAGAATCTAAATCATTTTTCTGTATACCTGAAACTAATACAACATTGTAAGTCAAGTATACTTCAATCAAAAGTAAAATTAAAGGAGTAGGCAGCTTGTGAATATCATAGTTTTCTGCTTATAGAAGTATGGAGAATATGGATATCTCCCTGGCAGGAATACTGGGCTACCTGAAGCTGAACTTTTTTCTAGCTATCTGAATTACTTAAGAACTACATTTTACTCTCAGGTGCTTGCTTTATTAAACTGTATGTTATCAACTGAAATTACCTGTGATAATTTTAAAAAATGCTGTATTATTGCTACAGTTTTCAATGTGATAGGAATGAACTTCAATATTTAAGACTTATGCTGTATTCTTTTTTGAAATATGCTAAATTTTTTGATGACTGTCTTACAGTAGCAAATTATTTGCTACTGTAAGACAATCGAAATAAGTTATTTGGAATTTTTATGAAGTAGAGTTGTTTTTTCCTGTTACTCAGACCATGAGAGTTTTGAAAATTATGAGTTGATTATTGCTAAAAAATGAAAAGGACTAAATGGAAGCATCAGGAGTAAAGATGTTTAACTGGACTGTCTGGATGATCCAGAAGCAGAGTAAAACCAGAAGGACATCCTTTAACTATGTTTTCTGTGTTCTAGGTTTTAATCAACTCTTTTTAAGTGTTTGAGAAAGTCAAGGCATATCTCTTTGTGGACATACGATTGTATCAGAAAACAGTATAGAATCTATTAAGTCATATGAATTTTCTAGAAATAATGCAACCAGAAAAATCAAGCTGCGGTTCACCTTTATGCTTTTAGACAGGTCTAAATATTTTTGTTCAAAAATAGTATGAGTAGCCAGTAAACACATAAGACCTTCGGATTCAAACACTGCAATAACCTAGGCTTTTATATAAGTTATTTAAAGGTTCAAATAAAATAATTCCTGCATTTAGACTTATTTAACTTAGATTTTGTAATTTTAATATATCACAAGTAAATAGCAATTTATAGATATATAGTAGGTATAGATACATAGGTAGTAGGTCTCAACTGTGTTTTACGTTACTTAGTCATTTTTATTGTCAGTACAAAAAGCAAAGGAGATTTTCAGGACGGTTTAATTTGAAACATGATTTTAATATCAAGGAAAATCTTGGTCCTAATTAGTGTCAACTAATACTTAAAAGTTTTGAATAAACAATTGAAAAGTTTTAATGAATCTTTAAGAGGTATGTAATCTTTTAAATAGTGCTGGTTGGTTTAAGTGTACTGCATTACTACCGCCCCTGAGAGGTTTCAAGCATAGGTAGCAGAACAGAAGGAAAAAGGCCCTAAGTTTTTTTCTTTTTTTTTGAAATGTAAAACTAAGTGAACTTTCTGGGCATGTGCATCCTAATCTGGGTATCACCTTTTCATGAGATCCTATGGTTAAGGTTGGAGAGGCTATTGCCTACTTGTTAGAATGTTACATTGTATCCTGCCCCATTACTTAAGATAATTATAGTAATTCGAGTACTCCTAATCACCTAAAACTTAGCCTTGTGTCAGAAGGCTAATGGGGTTTCAACTGGGCAGTTGGCAAGATTGAGTACACATCTTTCTAGCCTCTGTTCAAGCCAGCCCTCAGCCTCCATTTATTCACTGGGAAAGTATGCCAAGCATTGGCTGTAAAGTTGAATAAATTATTGGTCTCGGGGATCCAGTACATAGTGTGATGATTAACTATAATGTATTATTAATGGTTTTGGGAAAATGGAAAAAATACATCTAGATAACAAAACCAGTTATCTTTGGACAGCATTTACAATTAAACTAAGTGACAAGTTTTTCCCACGAATCCACAAATATCGGGATGGGGACAAATCACCAACCTGCCTGGTACTGATTTCTATGTGAGTAGAAGTTAAGAATTGAGGTGGCATCTGACAGGCTTGAAAAGGAGAATCTCAAGTGAGCCTACTAAAACGGGATTTTTCCTCTCCAATAGTGAGCACAAGGTACCCACAGTAAGGATTAGAGAGACTGGAATACTTTACCTCAGTGAACTCTCAAAATAGACCTGTCAAGGCAAGACTCCTTTTAAGGACGGGACCCCACACTGAGGAGAAAGTACTGAAAGTGGAATCCTAATTCGCAGGGTAGACACGGTGGATTGAGAAGGCCTAGATTCAACTGCGGGAGGGGAACACAGCCAGGAAAATCTTAGAAAGCATGCCATCAAATATTTGAACACTACTTGAAAGTGACAGAAAAGGTAGAAAAGATTTACTGAAATTCTGCATCATTCTAAAAGTTCACGAAAGTAATTTCACTTAAAAGTAATAGAAAAATATTAATGTCAAATCTCGTAAAAGGTTGTCAAGATGTGGTATGTATGAATGCTTTAGTAAACAAAATGGAGGAAGGATCACTGAAGAATTAATTTTAGAGGGAAATTGTCAGCAAAGCATTCATGGAGATGTAGCATTTGACCTGGGCCTACCGTGCTGTTACCTAAATCAAAGTTGAATATTGAGCTCTATTAATAATGCAGCCTGAAGGAGGCTTTAGTACTACTGGTTTCCCTTCTCATGCTCTCAAGGGATATTCTCCTTTTGGACCTATTGTGTGCTGTTTGATATCAGATTGGAAAGGGAGGAGGCTATAAGATCATTATTTATGAAGGCAAAAGGGAAGGATAAGGAACTTGAGAAAACGCTATGTAGGGTCGCTGATCCATTTGCATTTTTTACATTTGTCCAGCACCTCTCTCCTGCTCCTTTAATCCTTATCTAGCCTAGACTACTGGACCTGTCACTATAATCACTGTTGTTCTGCCAGTTTCTTCGTTTCAAATCATTCTTGGTGTGTTTTCTCTCATCCCATATCCAATTATTTTATTCAACAAATATTCAAATAATTTATCCAATTATTTTATTGAATGCCCATCAAATATACCAGGCAGTCTTCTAAAGCGCTGGAGATACAGCATGGGTCAAAACAAATTTCCTATTCTGGAGTTTTGTTTGGCAGTAGGTGGAGCATAAATATACATGGTATAAGTGCTATAAGGAAAAATAAATCATGGAGAGAGAGTGGAGAGAGATGCTCTTTATATATATTGCTCAGAGAAATCGTCTCTGAGGTTTCTACTAGATTGTAAGCTCCAGGAGGGCAAGGACCTCAGCTGCCTTGCTCATTACATTCCCTGCGCTTTAGAATGATGCCTGGCACATAGTACATTCAATGTTAGTTTAATGAATAAATGTTGTGGACACATAGAGAAATTAGTTGAAAAATTCTCCCATTTTTTGATTGTGTTGGTCAGCAGCAGACGCAGTTGATCCTAACTTATCATGTCACTCCAATGCATTTCTCACTGAAATACTAGAAGCAGTAGCTGTTTTTTTTTTATAATAAATTAATCTTATTTATTCTTGGCTGCACTGGGTTTTCGTTGCTGCACGCGGGCTTTTCTCTAGTTGCGGCAAGTGGGGGTTACTCTTCCTTGTGGTGCGTGGGCTTATTGCTGTGGCTTCCCTTGTTGCGGAGAATGGGCTCTAGGCACATAGGCTTCAGTAGTTGTGGCACGCGGGCTCAGTAGTTGTGGCACGCGGGCTCAGTAGTTGTGGCACACGGGCTTAGTTGCTCTGCGGCATGTGGGACCGAACCCGTGTCTCCTGTGTTGGCAGGCGGATTCTTAACCACTGCGCCACCACGGAAGCCCAGTAGCTGTTGTTTCTTATGAAGCCAGTAACCTCAGATCAGAATTGAAAATTGGGATATTACCTGCCAGGACTTGGTGGTCACTTTACCATCGTAGGCTAGGCCAGATCAGCATTGGCAGCCTGGATAACCTGGAGCGTTTCATGAAGGAACATTCTAAGTACTGCAATGCTGCAGATTCCTCGATGACAGCGTTTAGCATCTGCTAGTCGCATAAGCATATAATAGATGTTTGCTGAAGAGACGAATGAATTATTAAACAAATCGCGACATCCACGGCAAGCGGACTTGGGAGAGCGGCCCCACTTCGGGTCTGTATGTAGAGGATGACACACTTTCCCTGCGAAGATCTGTGTGGGGCACGAACTCCGGATCGTGGGCCTGATCCAAGGGCCGTAATGGCTCCATACTCTGGGCTGTAGACACCGGTATTATGAGAGCACCCGGGAAACCTAAAGACGAGTCTTGAGCATGCGTCATCGTCCCTGCGCGGCCTGCCCCGCCCACCTGCTGCGTCTAGGCTTCTATTGGCTGCCTTGCTAAAGGCCCGCCCTCTTGAAGGAGGAAGACACTCAGTAGCCAGTCTAAATAACCGTAAATAACCTGACGTCATTCCGTAACCAGTCACAGGCAACGATCTTCAGCCTTGTCCAATTAGGTCGGGCACGGGTCATGGCCCGCGGAGTTTAAGTTTAGTCGGGGGACGCGGAAGTGGCGAGCCAATCGTGGAGGCAAGGGACAGGTTCGGTGGCGCACGGGAGGAGGGCCGCGCTTCCAGCCGAGTTACCCCGGCTGAGTGAGGGGCTACAGGGCCAAGCCCTGGGCCAGTGGAGGCGTCGTCACCGCCCGTGGCAGGCAAGCTGAGGCGCGCGGGCGGACACGTGTGGACGTCTGAGCGCTCCTGGACCAGGAAGAGTGCACGCCGGGCCTGGTCCTCTGCGGATTCCGCGGCAAGGTTCCTTAACGACTGCAGCTTGAAGTTCCTGTGGTTGCCGGGAGGCTGGGCTTCGGAGGAAGGTAAGCCAGGCGACCATGCTGGGTTAGGAGAGACGCCGAGGGAGCTTGGGACCAAAGCGAGTGATGTGACCGGGCGCTAGTCTCGGCCTGTTGTTTAGTAGTTAGGTGACTAAGTCACGCCACCTATCTGGGGTTCATATTCTTTAAAATAAGCGAGGAGAGATGGGTGGTACTCCGATACGTTAGTGAGGAAGAGCTACCGTTCCTTTTGTCAAAGCCTTGAGTGGGCCCCCTGCCTGCTTTCAAGGATGGGTTGAACTCATCCCTCCTAAGAGTCTCAGCCCAAAGCTTTCGGAGAGAGGGCGCATCGCTGTTGCCACTAACTTGAAGGCTTCCCTGCTAAGTTTCCATTTCGCTGATTGATATTTATTAACCAGGCCCCTTCAGAGGCTCAAAAAAATCCTATGAATTTTTAATGCAACTTAACTGATAAATTGAAGTTTCTTTTACCAACCCTTCCCCATTCCCCCATTCCTCTTTTTCTCTCCTCTCATTAAAATAATGCTGGCCAGAGAGATTAGCTGATGGTGTAATGTGTAACGAAAGGGGTTTTCCAGTTATTTAATACAATTTTGTGCAGCAGTTATTTATTTATCAAGAGTAATGTTTTCTAATTTTTTTTCCCTTAAGGTATCAAGAGACAATGTTTCCTTAAATTTGCTTCTGTATTCGCCTCATCAATGTCATTCATATTGAGTATCTTAAGAGAGATGCTGGAATATTTTGGTGTTCCTGTAAACCAGGTAAATGTCTTTTAATGGATTTGAATGAACCTGTTGTATTTGTTTGAGGTCTTATTTTGGAAATGATTTATATGTCAACATTCAAGGCAAAACTGTTACTTCTCTATAGGTGTAACAAAGGCGAGTTTCCTTTAGTATAGCTTTGATAGTTTGAGTTAAAAAAGGGATAAGATTATCAGGAACCTGTTTACTTGATAGGTCAAATGCCAACAAAAGATACAACCGAAGCAAAATATAGACATGACCTTCATAGATAAAATATTTTAAAAATATCTAGTGGCTTTATTTAAGGTAATTTAAGTTTGATACTTGGATATAGAATGGCAAGTTATAGCTCAGCAAATTCAGAATAAATATTAAGGAGAGAGGTTGGCTTAGGTGTGAGAAGTATAAGCAAATCAAATTTTGTCTACTTACTGAGTAGCTATGACATCTAAGACAATATGCATGTTTCTGTAGGTGATGCAGAGTAGCAGTACATGGTTCTTGTATTCATGATGCTTAAAATATAATATGAGATATAAGAAACATAGAGATAACTATAATACAGGACTGAATATAAGAGAGACACAAAAATAATAGGGGGGCTTACAGAAAATGGTCAAATTGTTGCTGTTTGGTGTGGTGAATTAGAATAGACAAGGATAATTAAAAGGTTTTAAACAAAAGTTGAAAAATGATGGAGGCATTAATATAAATGGACAATTCTGTACGAGAAACTACTTTGAGTAGGGAGATAAGTCATATGTGCTGTTGGAATATATAAATACAAAGGTCCTGCAGATAATTGGATATATGGTTCTGGAATGTAGGAAAGAAAAGAGATTCAGATTTGGAGTTATCTACATTCTTTTGATATTTGACTTTGATGATGTAATGGAGGATGTCACTGGATGTTATTGAAGCATTTTGAATTTCAGAATTGAAGAGATTAAAGATAACAAAGACTGAGTGATTGTTGAAGATTTACTTATCAGTAGATTATTGATGCCTTTAGGGATTTCTGTAGGTGGAGAGTGGCAGCTGAACTGTAGTAGTTTGAAGAATGATTGAGGAAGGGAAGTGGCATCAGCAACCTTTTTTTGAAAAGTTTGTGAAAAGAATTTGAGAGAGGCCATCAATCTGAAGGAAAACTGCTTAACCCAAAAGAGCATGTGTTCTTGTTAATGGATAGTGGGAAATTAAGTTGGATAGATAGAATAGGGCCAAGTGGCAGAGGACCTTTGAGGGTGATTGGAGAATGAATACGCAATTCATGGAGTATGTTATGGCAACTGAGCTGGCAGAATTGATGGAAGATTGTGAGGCTGGCTGATGGAATCAGTATTTAATGATTAGAGCCAGGTGCTTGGATATGATCAGATAAATTCAGAACCCTTGCCATTTAAAAGCAGAGGAATGGCATGACTTTGTGCAGAAGATGCTATGTGCTGATGACTTTGAAATCATTCTCTCTAGCCCCAGTTTTTCTCAACTAGTCCTATGGCTTTGATTTTTACCTGTCATGTGTTCTGTATGCTGATGATTCCCAAATCCATCTTTCTAATGCAGGTTATCTCCTAAGTTCTAGAACTGTGTATCCATCTGCTTACTGGATGTTTCCATGAGGATGCTACCTCTATATCTGTGGCTTATAATAAACTTCGTTTTCCTTATGGGATCTTAGGAAAAATGAAAAGTCCAATTTTTAATGCTTTTTAAAGAGAGAAAATGCCTCCTTTGTGTCGAAAGCACTTCCAAAAGAACAAACGTTATGTCATATTTTGGGGGAGGTTCCTGTGGGAATAGTTTACACCAATATGGGAAACTCCAAGCTAAAGGACAAAGTTATTATTTGAGTTATAGAAGCACATTTCATTTCTATTATCTTCTCAAGAACTGACTACTAGAAAATGTATTCCACTGTAAGTAAAGCATTCTTTTTTTTTCTCTTTTTAAAAATTGAAATATAGCTGATTTACACTATTGTGTAGTTTTAGCTGTACAGCAAAGTGATCAGTTATATAATATTTCAGATTATTGTCCATTATAGGTTATTACAAGATGTTGATATAGTTCCCTGTGCTATGCAGTAAATTCTTGTTGCTTTTCTATCTTACACACAGTAGTTTGTATCTGTTAGTCCCATACTCCTAATATAACTCCCCTTCCCTTTCCCCTTTGGCAGCCATAAGTTTGTTTTCTATGTCTGTGAGTCTTTTTCTCTGTTTTGTATATAGATTCATTTGTAGTATTTTTTAGAGTCCCCATATAAGTGATAATATTTGTCTTTCTCTGTCTGACTTATTTCCCTTAGTATGATATTCTCTAGGTCCATCCATGTTGCTGCAAATGGCAATATTTAATTCTTTTTTATGGCTGAGTAATATTCCATTGTGTGTATGTATGTGTGTATATATGTATGTATATCTATATCTATATCTGCCACATCTTCTTCAACCAGTCATCCGTTGATGGGCACTTGGGTTGTTTCCATGTCTTGGCTATTGTAAATAGTGCTGCTATGGACATTGGGGTGCATGTACCTTTTTGAATTAGAGTTTTCCCCAGGAGTGGGATATTGCTGGATCATATGGTAGCTCTACTTTTATTTTTTTAAGGAACCTCCATACTGTTCTCCATAGTGGCTGCACCAATTTACATTCCCACCATCAGTGTAGGAGGGTTCCCTTTTCCCCACACCCTCTCCAGTATTTATTTGTAGACTTTTTGATGATAGTCATTGTGACCCACATGAGGTGATACCTTGTTGTTTTGATGTGCATTTCCCTAATAGTTAGGGCTGTTGAGCATCTTTTCTTGTACCTGTTGGCCATCTGTATGTCTTTGCAGAAATGTCTATTTAGGTCTTCTGCCCATTTTTTGATTGGGTTGTTTGTTATTTTGATACTGAGTTGTATGAGCTGTTTGTATATTTTGGAGATTATCCATTTGTCGATTGCATCGTTTGCAAATACTTTCTCCCATTCTGTAGGTTTTTTCATTTTATTGATGGTTTCCTTTGCTGTGCAAAAGCATTTAAGTTTAATTAGGTCCCATTTGTTTATTTTTGCTTTTATTTCTTTTGCCTTAGGAGACTGATTTAAGGAAATATTGCTACAATTTATGTCTGAGAATGTTTTGCCTATGTTCTCTGCTAGTTTTATGGTGTCATGTCTTACATTTAGGTCTTCAAACCATTTTGAGTTTATTTTTGCGTATGGTGTGAAGGAGTGTTCTAATAACTTCATTGATTTTCATGTAACTGTGCAGCTTTCCCAACACCACTTGCTTTTCTCCATCGTATATTCTTGCCTCCTGTGTCATAGATTAATTGACTGCACATGCGTGGGTTTGTTTCTGGGCTTTCTGTTGTGTTCCATTGATCTATATGTCTGTTTTTGTGCCAGTACGACAGTAAGTAAAGCATCCTTAAACTGTTTAGGGCCTGCTTAATTTATTCCCCCTTTTATTTATCCTTTAAAGGAAATTACATGAATATACTCTGTATTACTTCACAGCTTGAGAAATTGAAATTGTCCATTTTTCATTGGGCCCAAAGATGGGATTTTTAGCTGGGAGGAGGGGAGACAATTTTTCTGAATAAAGTTCTCCAAGATATTTTGCCATTATCAGAAATAAAACAGAATGAATTTGTGGTGCTTTCTCAAAAGATCTTTCTTCCTGGAATCTGTATATGTTAACTCCCATCCCCCTGCTTCCCACTTTTTTAAAGACAGATATGAATAAAGTTTAAATCTTTGAAGAAAATACTTTAGAAGTATGCCATTCTATATTTTCTTTTTAAAAATAAATGTTATTGCATATTTTACATTTTTCCCGTAAATAATATCAATATAAACATGCTCAATAGAGTACTACTTTTTAAACAATGCTTTATGTTTAAATAGGTTTTGCAGATTTGGGAAAATAAAGACTATGGATCAGCTAGGAGTATTGTTCGTATTATTGGGAAAATTCTTCCTTTAGAACCTTGTCCCAGGCCTAATTTTGAGGTAAGTCAGTCAACATGCATTGTTTAAGCACCATGTGTAAAATTATCCTAGGTACTCCTAGGGACATAGGGTAGAACAAAAGAAGAAATGTTTCCTGCAAGCCAAAAACCTTTAGTTTATCCTGGAAACAAGTCATTTCACGTGTGTCTTTGTCTTTATTTTTTTAAGTAATTATATCCAAAGATTGGCAGATGCAAAGCAACCCTTGAGTAGCTTATTTTATTCTTCTAGTTTGTGTTTTATGTTGGACGACATTCACCAGGGGAGAGAATATTGCCACATGTGTAGACTTTAGAATAATTATTTTCCTCAGTTTTTTTTTCTCGCTAATAGGTGTATGTTTTTCTATTGCATATCCTTTTTCCTTTTCACTCTTGTGGATTTTTAACTTACATAAATAGTTTCCACGGGCATGTGTCTTTCCCCGACTCCCTGACTTTCTTTTTCCTTTTTTCCTTTAGCTGATCCCACTCTTGAACTCTGTGGACCCAGCTAACTGTGGATCTGTAGTTCCATCTTTTGCTGACGTTTTGTATGTGATGAATGATGAAGAAGCCAGTTATCTCAGATTTCGGTAATTTTTCTACTTATCTTGGAAAGTGGGGTGTGGGCTATAATCTGAATTCTTCCACATGTTGAAGTATGTTCAGACTGATCGAGCCTTTTTATTTTGTCTACCTCTGTACTGCGCTGTGTCCTGCTAATGTCTTCCTAATAGGGATGACTGGTGTTTTCTCATTTTTAGCCAGTTTTTTCTTTTTCTTTTTTAATCTGTTTTATTTTTATTTATTATTTTTGGCTGTGTTGGGTCTTTGTTGCTGTGCGCGGGCTTTCTCTAGTTGCGATGAGCTGGGGCTACTCTTCGCTGCGGTACTCTTCTCATTGTGGTGGCTTCTCTTGTTGCGGAGCACGGGTTCTAGAGTGTGTGGGCTTCAGTAGATGCGGCGTGTGGGCTCAGTAGTTGTGGCTCGTGGGCTCTAGAGCGCAGACTTGGTAGTTGTGGTGCACGGGCTTAGTTGCTCTGCGGCATGTGGGATCTTCCCGGACCAGCGCTCAAACCCATGTCCCCTGCATTGGCAGGCGGATTCTTAACCACTGCACCGCCAGGGAAGCCCCTAGCTAGTCTTTCTTAATGCACATTTAAACCTCACCCCAGGCCTAGGAAGGAATGATATTAAAAGGATATAAAAATCACCATGTTCATTTTTAGGAGAAAGCTCTTTCCTATACTAAATACTATATTTATTTATTTTATATATTTAGCCAAAACTTATATAGTGTTTACTGTTTACCAGGCAATGATGTTAAATATATTTCAACATTTGGATGTTTTACCGTTTGGTAGTACTAACTTAGTTGTTAGTGTATTCAGATACAGGCTGAAGGGTCAGTTATTCAAAAAAACTGGATAAATTTATTCTATATCAAATTGGTTTATAAATTTTCAAAAAATTAGAATACGGTAAACTTACCCCAACATAACAAGGAATCCTGTAGGACCTTATATTCCGAATATGTAGAGTTTCTAAATAAATTAACTTTATTTCTAAATAAATCAATTTGTACTGTGTTTGAGGTTAATAGATAGGATTATTATTTTTGGTTTACAGTCTGAAAGCAAGATGTGTTCCTTCATTCACTGACTGCTTATTGGTCACCTATTAAAGGCAGCATTTGTTCTGGGTACTGAGAATATAAAGTTACATAAGGTGTTGTTTGTCCTCAGTGAGTCTAGAGACCATTATAGGGTAAAGAGAGCTATTTTGATTTTGTTTTGGTATCTTTATTCTTTAACTGAAAGAATTTATTTCTAGAAAATTTTTCTTCCTCCTTCTCTCTCTCTTTCCATTTTTTCCTTCCACCTACAGAAATAGTATATGGAAAAATGAAGAAGAGGAGAAAATTGCTTCTTTCCATCCTTTGCAACTAGTTGAAGATCCACTGACACCTGCTCTAAGGCATAACAAACCAACAAAAAATGATTGGCCTGAAAGTGAAGCTGCAATTAAAAAAATAGCTGCCCTTGAAGATGAGCTAGCTTTTCTTCGCTCTCAGATTGCTGCAATTGTGGGAAGGCAAGAACTGAGAAACAGTACAAATTCTGGTAAGTAACGTTGGATTTTTATTTCAGTTGGATGATACTCATTTAGTATTTAAGTCAGTGTGGTTCTGAGTAAGAAAAGAATGTTTGCTGCTAATGTATCTTATGAATGACATTAAATATGAAACGATGTTGGGTGTATATATGTATTACCTCTGATGTTTATTGAGAATAAATTAAGATGCATTTGTAGTGACAGGGATGGCTTTGGTTTAAAGAAGAGGTAGCTATGCTGCCGAAGATTGTAGTTTTGTATTTAAAAGCCTGTTTTCTAAGTACAGTTGTCCCTTGGCATCTGTGGGATGTTGGTTCTAGGAGCCCTGTGGACACCAAAATCTTAGGATGCTTAAGTCCCTTATATAAAATGGCATATTTACATATAACCTATTCACATCCTCTGTCCTTCCATATACTTTAAATCATCTCTAGATTACTTATAATACCTAATAAAATGCAAACAGTTATAAATACAATGGAAATGCTATGTAAATGGTTGTCAGTGCATGGAGGATCAAGTTTTGCTTTTTGGAACTTTTCTGGAATTTTTTTTTTTTCATATTTTTTCTTTTTTAAAAAAATTTATTTATTTATTTATTTATTTTTGGCTGTGTTGGGTCTTCTTTTCTGTGCAAGGGCTTTCTCCAGTTGCGGCGAGTGGGGGCCACTCTTCATCGCGGTGTGCGGGCCTCTCACTGTCGCGGCCTCTCCCGTTGCGGAGCACAGGCTCCAGATGCGCAGGCTCAGCAGTTGTGGCTCACGGGCCTAGCCGCTCCATGGCATGTGGGATCTTCCCGGACCGGGGCACGAACCCGTGTCCCCTGCATTGGCAGGCGGATTCCCAACCACTGTGCCACCAGGGAAGCCTTTTTTCATATTTTTTATCTGCGGTTGGTTGAATCTGCAGATGCAGAGCCTGAGGATACGGAGGGCTGACTGTAAGCTTTTCTAACTCTGTAGAAAAGTGTTGGAAATTTAAGCGGAGGGATGCATTAATTTGAGACAAGAGTATAGGTTTGAGGCTTCATATATATATATTTGTAGTTTGAAGTTATTGCTGCTATACTTCCACCAAATCTAGGTGAATACTGTTTTCCAGATGATTCTTTTTAAAATTTTTAGAGATGTGACTTGCTTTAAATAATATACATACACACACAATATCTGTATGTATATAAAAACATCCATATAAACACATATATAATTTGTGTATAATGTAATATTTATATAGTATTGTATATTTATAATTTATATTAAATATTATATATACTACTATGTAATAAATGAGATATGATATATACACTTTTTTTAAGGCTATCATGTTACACATGATCTTAGGAGCAAATCTGTTGTGAAAAAGTTAAGTATTTGGTACCCGTCTTAGGCTCCTGCCTAGAAAATATATGCTTGGGTGTTTCTACAATGTCATCATAGAGTGAACATATCAGTTTGCATGTTTCTAGCCACAAGTTGTTGATCATGTTTTAGCTTTTGTAAATAGAGGATGAAATTCAGATTGTATGTGAAAAAAGCACTTGTAATTTTCTCTTTAAAATGCATTCTCCTCCTTCCCCTACACAGAGAATCCTAATTGGATTAAAAATGAATTTACTGTTTGCTTGACTCTTTCAGAAATTACTAAGCAGATGGGATTGCTTCACCTTCCTGGCCACAGTATCATTATTTTAGTAGCATTACAGAATTGTTCCTGTTTTGATTCTAATTAGTGTTACGTGTTATATTGGAGAAAATTTTGCATGATTTTTCAACAGACCACATTTTCTTTAGGCTCCTTGGACTTGAAGAATGAGAGGCCTAGTGGTTTGGGACAAATGCCATCATCAGGGACTACTCAACTGAGTGTCGAACCAGATTCGTTTTCAAGTTCAATGTTTCCCTCTCCTCCTCCTCCTCCACCACCGCCTCCTCAGGTTTCTTCTCTACAGCCTCCATGTTCTCCTCTCGTGCAAATAGCATCTAATAATATTTGTGCATCAGATAATTCAGCAACTGAAGTGAAAAAACAGCACCCAGATACTAGGAAAACCAATTTTAGTCATCATTCAAAAAACCAGAAAAATAAAGATGTTCCAAACATGTTGGATGTTCTGAAGGATGTGAATAAGGTTAAGCTACGTGCCATTGAAAGGTATGTTGTCATAATTTGAGAAATGAACCCAAATTTTATCAGTGGTGTTTAAAGAAATTATTATATTTATCAAAGTAAACATATATGTCTTCTCTTTGATTCCTCTTTACCCCAAATACACCTCGAGAGAGAATCATTTTCAGTTTTTTGTGACTCTTTGTTCTAGTGTCCTATCTCCATATTTTTGAAACAACGTACTACTTTTGCTATTTCTTGATATTTTAGTTATATTTACTTGCAATTGTTAAAAATCTGGAATACGTCCTCTTAGACATTCTACCCCCTAACACACATGCACACACACTTCTTATTGCATCTTCCCGATATGGTTAAGTTACAGTCTTTCCTTAAATCCGTGTTCAGAATTTATATCCTTACTATAACAGTAAACATTCACAGGTAAGCCATTTCATATACATTTTGTTTGTTGGCTAATTTTATTTTTTATTGCAGTTAATAATTGCCTCCTTGAATCCCCCCACCCCGGAAATCCCCTCCCGGAGCCCTCTGTCCTGTTCTAATCTCACTTGTTGCTCTAAACCTGCTGCATTGTCATCCTAAGGATTTCCTTCGTCATCATGGACATTCTCTTTGTCCTGTGTCGCATCACCCATTTCCTGGGTGTCATATCTTCCTGCAGCTTCCTGAGGAGTGCATGAAAGGTAGATTTAAGACCTTGTATATCTGAATTTTTTTTTTTTTTTATTCTCACACTTAATTGCTAGTTTGGCTGCGTATATAATTGACAGAAAATCATTTTTCCTCAGAACTTTGAAGACATTATTCCATCGGTTTCTAGCTCTCAGTGTTCCTGTTGAGAGGTTAATGTCGTTTTGATTCCTGATACTATGTATGAAACCTGTTTCTTTATTCTTGAAGCATTTAAGATCTTCTCTTTGGTCCTGATGTTCTTAAATTTCATGGTGATGTGCCCTGGAGAGTTCTTTTTAAGTTTCTTATGCTGAGCATTTACTTCTTTTTAAGTTCCTTATGCTGAGTTCACTTATTGATTGAACTCAATCAGTTTAGAGTTTTATGTCCTTTATTTTTGGAAATTTCTTATAACATTTTTCTGATAATTTTCTCCTATTCTTTCCTTCTGTTCTTTTCTTGGAAAGCCTATTAGAAGTTTGAATGCCAGAATTATTTGTCTTATCTTCATATCTTTCCTTTACTGTTTTCTTCTCTTTGCTTTTTTTTATTGTACTTCTTGAGAAAATTCTTTCTAACTCTTCTATTGTTTTTCCTGTCATCACTTATCTTTTGGGGGTTTGGGGTGGGGTGTGGGGGACTGTGCAGTTTGTGGGATTCTAGTTCCCTGACCAGGGATTGAACCAAGCCCTCGGCAGTGCAAGTGTGGAGTTCTAACCACTGGACTGCCAGGGAATTTCCCCCGTCATCATATTTTTAATTTGCGAGACCCATTTCTTTTTCTTTGAGTGCTCCTTTTTTATGTCTTCTTGCTTTTGTGTGTCTTATGCTACTGAAAATATTAACTACAGTTTTATTCTAAGTTTTCTTTTGCTCTTGAATTATGTTCATTTTTCCTGAGTTCCTTTTCCTCTTATTGATTTTGGTCTCCATTTATAGTTTTGGAGCCTTATTTAAGTATCTGGTGATTCGCAGCTATGCATTTATATTTAAAAGTGAGGCACGGAAAAGCTGATTGAAGCTTCTTTGTGTGAGGTGGGATTGCCAGCTGGTGGGCTTCACAGTGTTTGAGGAGAGAACCTTGCCATTTTGTTAGCCAGATCCCATATTTCAGTAGCTGTGTGTCTTTTCTTTGGGACTAGAGAGTTTTTCTAGAAAGTTCTTCAGTCTCCTTCTTGGTCAGGAGAGTTGGGGATTACACAGGTGGTGCAAGCTAGGTAGTTTGAGAGTTGAGTGGGGAAAGGGCAAGGGAGGAGCGTATCATTCCATTTGTGGACTTTTCCTCAATCCCTCTGTTTTCAGGAAGGCAGCTTACCTCCCACTCTCTTCACTGTCATCAGCTTTCCAGCTTTCAACATTTTGTTGCAATTCTTATCTACTCTCTCCTCTCGTAATCTCTTTGTCTTTGTGGGTGTACATCTTTTTCATTTCTTTGCTGTCATTTTAGTAGGCTTTCACAGAGATCTGCCATGTTCACCTGGAAATTCCTCAGTGAAGTTTTTGCTGAGAAAATAAATGTATTTTCTATGTAATAGTGTTAGGACAGATAAGTCATTTCATTATTAATGAGGTTATGATTGATCCTTGTATGAGGCAGCTAGTACAGAGAAAAATCTTACGGTTGTAGGTACACGTTTAGTCCCAACTAGATCTCTTACTGGTATCGTCGGGCCTAGTCAGTGTAAAATGGTGACTCTGTGGCTGTTACCATCACTGGACAAATGACTGAAACGTCAGTAGACTCCACCCTCCACCCCTCTATTCTCTCATTTTTCTAACAACTGATCTTGTTTCATACATTACTGCTAAATCCGACGAGACTTCCCACATCTTTACATTTGCAAATTTACTACCCATGTTCTCTGCCTTCCATCTTGTTATTGCAAATGAAGCATCCTTGATCATGTCCATGCTCTCCCCTCGGTCTCTGGTTCCCCTTCTAAGCATTTCGCTTAAAATTCTCTCTTCTGTCTTCTGCGTCATCAAATTTTCCATCTTTACTTGACTTCTTATTTTATTTTATTTTATTTTATTTATTTATGGCTGTGTTGGGTCTTCGTTTCTGTGCTAGGGCTTTCTCTAGTTGCGGCAAGTGGGGGGCCCCTCTTCATCACGGTGCGGGGGCCACTCTTCATCGCGGTGCGTGGGCCTTTCACTATCACGGCCTCTCTTGTTGCAGAGCACAGGCTCCAGAAGCGCAGGCTCAGTAGTTGTGGCTCATGGGCCCAGTTGCTCCGCGGCATGTGGGATCTTCCCAGACCAGGGCTCGAACCCGTGTCCCCTGCATTGGCAGGCAGATTCTCAACCACTGAGCCACCAGGGAAGCCCAAATTTTCCATCTTTATTCTTCTCTTCACACTTGAGCATTTCCCATCTTCAGAACATGTATACCCTCAGCTATTATAGTTTCTCTGTTCCCTTTCTGGTATAAATTCGTGACGTTGTTTATAGTTTGTTTCCATTTCTCACTGCCTTCTAATCACTGTAATATGGTGTCTGTTCCCATCACTCCATTGAAAACTGTTCTTGTCAAGGTCTCCAGTGACTCCATGTTGCTAAATCCAATGTCAGTTCTCATTGCTCTTCTTACTTGACCTCTCAGCAGCGTTTGATACAGTCCTCAGTTCCCTCCTCCTTGAAACACTTTCTTCACTTGGCCTTGAGGAAATCATGCTTGGTTTTCCTCTTACCTCACTGTCCACCTCTTATTTCTTTGCTTATTCTTTCTTCTGGGCCTGGTCTCTAAATGTTGACATGTTCAAGGCTCAGCCCTCAGCCCCATTCTCCTCTCCACCCACATTGTTTCCTTGGGTGATCTCATCTAGTCCTAGGCTTTAGATACCAGCTAAATGCTAATCATGCCCACATTTATTTTTCTAGCCCTGACCTCTCCTCTGAGCCCCATGCCTACTTGACATCTTCATTTGCCTGTCTCACAGGTACCTCACGCTTCACATGTCCAAAACAGAACTCTTCCTTCCTACCTGTTCCGTCCTCTACCTTGAAAACTTGTTCTTTCCCCAAGTCTTTTGCTTCTCAGCAAATGGCAACAATATCACCCTCAGTCCAGACATCTGGAAATCATCCTGTGTTTTCATTTCCTTTCTATCCACATCCTTTCCATCAGCATACAGCTCACATTTATGTACCACCATCTTTTTTTTTTTTTTTTTTTTTTGATGTGGACCTTTTTTTTAAGTCTTTATTGAATTTGTTACAATATTGCTTCTGTTTTATATTTTGGTGTTTTGGCCAGGAGGCATGTGGGATTTTAGCTCCCCAAGCAGGGATTGAACCCACACCCCCTGTATTGGAAGGCGAAGTCTTAACCACTGGACCACCAGGGAAGTCCTGCCGGTGTCTTATATAGCTTGGACTTTTGCAGTCGCCTCCAACCTGGTCTCTCTTTTCATTCTTGCCTCCTTATCTGTTCTTCATATAGTAACCAGAGTGACCTTTAAAAATTGAAGTCAGATCATGCCGTTCCCCTGCTTAAAACCCTTTTGTGGTTTTCCATTGCGCTTAGAATGAAATCTTGACACCTTGCTGTGGCCTGGAAGTCTCTCTGGGATTCAGCCCTTATCTCTCTGACATCACGTCCTACTTCCCATCTTACTTAACTGCACTCCAGCTGTACCTGTTTTTCTTTTTTCTTTTCTCACAGTTGCCAACCTCCTTGCTGATGGATCCACTGGATGATTACACTAAAACTGACTGCTTGTCATTTCCTTAAAGAGAATGTCACCTCCTTTAAGAGGCTTTTCCTCATCATCTCATCGAAAGTGCTTTCATCCTAGCCACTATCACATTTCCCTCTTTTATTTCATCCACAGCACTGGATAATTGCTGTCCAAAATGTTCTTGCTTACTTGTTTTGGTGTAACACTCTCCTGCCACCAGAGTGTTCTATGGGAGTAGGATACTGCTCTACCCCTGAAGCATAACATAGAGCCTGGTAAAATAGGGGGCATTAAGAGTGAATGAATGAATGAACAGTTAGCCTGAAGTTTTTCTTTTCCTGAACTCCATAGTCCTTTTAAAAGTTCTTAAATATTTCTTTAAATTTTTCTACCCACTGGAAAATTAGAAAATAAAAAATAAAGATGATATTTGATAAATCCCAGGTTATAACGGATTGTGGTAGAGCCTCACATGGGTTCTCAGCTTTCTGATTCCTAATCCATTGTGCCCTCCAGATTTGTTTTTATTACAAGGCAAAACATTCCAATCTCTTGAAGATTTTAATATATTATGCTTATATTTCTGCTGTGTTTGTCAATAAGGAACTTGAATTACACAAAGTTTTAATTTATTCCATTTTTTTTAAAGGTCCCCTGGAGGCAGACCCATTCATAAAAGGAAAAGACAAGACTCACCTTGGGATCCAGTGTCTTTAATATCCCATGCACTTAAGCAGAAATTTGCATTCCAAGAAGAAGATTCCTTTGAGAAAGAAAATAATTCTTGGGAGTCTTCTCCATTTTCTAGTCCAGAAACTTCAAGGGTGAGATTATAAGGTTAAATCTTCAGTTTTTCTAATGCGTATTGTTCATGATGTATCTTTGCCTTCAAGTTCCTTGAAGTAATTAATTATGCAGAACGGGCTTAAGATTGTTGATGCTGTGTGCTGCTAATGTTTCTGTTGTTTGTGTTGACTTTCACGTTCATTTTTAGCTTTTAGCATACTATGAAGTTTTTCTGAGGTAAAACACTTGATTTGAAAAATACTTGTGCATAAGTTTATAATGGTTTATCCTGGGCGTGTGCTAACTTGACATTGCTGTCTGCAGTATGAACTGGGTGTCTGAAACTTTGAGAGGACCAGAGAAAAATGGTGTGATAGATTCAACCTAACCATATTTAAATGTGAATACTCCCAATATTTTTTCCGGTCAAATATGAAGTTTGGATTATTTAGATAAATAAGACATTAACTGTGCTTTTAACAAAGCAGATGAGGTCATATTTACTTCAATGACCATGCTCATTGGATACTTAAAAAAACTCATATTTCAACCCTTGACCCTTAAGATTGCTTCTTTCTTTTTTTTAAATTAATTAATTAATTTATTTTTGGCTGTGTTGGGTCTTCGTTTCTGTGCGAGGGCTCTCTCTAGTTGCGGCAAGCGGGGGCCACTCTTCATCGCGGTGCGCGGGCCTCTCACTATCGCGGCCTCTCTTGTTGTGGAGCACAGGCTCCAGACGCGCAGGCTCAGTAGTTGTGGCTTACGGGCCTAGTTGCTCCGCGGCATGTGGGATCTTCCCAGACCAGGGCTCAAACCCGTGTCTCCTGCATTGGCAGGCAGATTCTCAACCACTGCGCCACCAGGGAAACCCAAGATTGCTTCTTTCTTGAAGCGTCTTTTCTTTCGTTTAGATATAATCCAAATTTGGGGGGTGGTTTTCCATCTCATAAACTAGTTGAGGTAGTAAATAAGAATAAGCCTTGGGAATGAGAGGACAGTGAAAGATGGACAGCGTATAAAGTCCAGTGGGTGGCATTAGAGTGGCGGACATGAGTCAGACAGCAAAGGAGATGGAAAAACTGAAAAGCAGATGGCAACTCAAAGAGCACAACAGAGCAGGGGAAAATCGTTCTACTCAGTTTCAGCGTGTGTGTGATTTCTAAGTTACCATTGTGCCTGTACAATAGCTGATGCTTATCATGTTGACTCAGAAGATTATATTCTTAACTCTAAGAAGGCAAAAAAGTATATAGTTTACTTTAGAACTGTTACATTTAAAATTACAAATGTGTCTAAGTGTTCAACATTTGCATAGAAATTTGTAACTGGCCAAGTACTTTTTTTTTTACTCATCTCATTTGACCTTTGCAGTAATATTTTTTTTCTATCGAAGTATAGCTGATTTGCAGTATTGTATTAGTTTCAGGTGTACACCATAGTGATTCAGTATTTTTGCAGTTTATACTCTATTATAGGTTATTACAAGATAGTGGCTATAATTCCCTGTGCTATACAGTATATCCTTATTGCTTATCTATTTTATATATAATAGTTTGTTAATCCCATACCCCTAATTTGTCCCTCCCCACTTCCCTCTCTCCTTTGGTAACCACAAGTTTGTTTTCTGTATCTGTGAGTCTGTTTCTGTCTTGCATATACATTCTTTTTGTTTTGTTTTGTTTTTAGATTCCACATATAAGTGACATCATACAGTATTTGTCTTTCTCTCTCTGGCTTATTTCGCTAGGCATAATATGCTATAGGTCCATCCATGTTGCTGCAAATGGCAATATCTCATTCTTTTTTATGGCTGAGTAATATTCCATTGTATTTGTGTGTGTGTGTGTGTGTGTGTGTTTGTTTGTGTTTGTGTGTGTGTACCACATCTTGTTAATCCAATGATCCGTTGATGGTCCTTGGGTTGCCAATATTTCCTCTTTTACACATGAGGAAAATGAGCCTGAAAGTGGTTAAGTGATCTGCCTGTAATCTGACATCTAAGTGGCAGAGCAGTGAATAGAACTTGGTTTATTAAAATTCTAGGATATTTGAAAACCTTCAGTTATCTGAGAAATTCACTTAGGTGGAACGCAGTTTCCCAGTGATAGTGGATCAAGGAGGTATTACTGGTTTGTCTTACACTGTTCACTATTCTTTTTGCATTTTCTTTCCAGCCAACTACAAGCATCTTAGAGAAAGAACCATCTCTTTTTGTAAATTTTATAGCACCTTGCTTAGGGCTGGGCACATAGAGACTCAAACTGTAGTCTGTGGAGAGCTCAGTCTGTTTAGCTGTGACCGTCTTGCTCACTTTCATGTCCTCAGCCCTGACTGAGCACAGTGCCTGACATGTAACCCGCTCTTAAACGACTACTTACTGTTGAATGAATTAAGCCTCAAAGGGTTATTTGGTGTTTGTGTTGCCATTCTTTTTTTACATCAGAATAGTTTCTGTGTTAAATATTTGCTTCATTTCAGTTTGGACACCATATTTCACAGTCAGAAGGACATTGAACTAAAGGAAGAACTGACAAACACAGCAGGTGTAGCCCAAGCCACGAGCTACAGGGCTCGTGTCTGCACCTGCAAGGCAGGATTGCAGAAGTATGCCAGCATACTTATCCCTACATGTGAAAGGATCTCATCTCCTGTTAGTGAAGTTAAATGTAGTCTATACACTGGGGTATATTAGTGCAAAGGTCTGAAGGAGAAGATCCAGCAGTTAACTGGCTACTGATGGTAGTTAGGTAAATGGATCTTTTTTTTTTTTTCCATGTATGTTAATGTTATTAAAAGCTGAATGTATACTTTGAGTGATTCTCCTAAGAGCTAAATAGTAAATGATTTAATGTTTCTCATTAGAGAACAGTAAGGTCTCATTATAAGGTAACAGATGCCATTTAATGGATTAAGAAAATGTAAACTAAGTCTGTATTGTACTACTCAACAGATGATGGTACGTTTGGATTTTTAAAAACAATTTCTTAAAGCAGTTATGACTTTCTAACTTAAGAGCCTTTGAATCTTTTAAAAATTGGTAGTGATCTGGTTCACTTGGCCTCCAGCAACTTGGAGATTTTCAAAGAATATAAAATTATAATTTGTTCATTAAGATAGTCATACTTTGAATCATAGATTGAACCTCCTAAAAAATCTTTCTGAGGTGATAAAAGAATTATTCTTAGAAGCTGATTTTGACCGTTAAATGCTAGATTGTAGAAGTATTTAAAGAATCTTCTTGATAAGTTTTGCCTACACTTGCTATGTAAATATGTACACCTACCACTTTATTTCCTCTTTTCCTTTGTAAATAAATATGCTTTTTTGAACTTGTTTGTGTTTCATAGCAGTTCAAATTCACGTTCTCTCCTTACTACATTTAGAATGTCTGATCTTTTTTGGGAAAGAGGGTTCTGTAGTTAGTTTCTTGGGCAATGCAATGAAACACACAGAGGTTTGGAATAGGTATTTTGTCCTTCTGCCAATACTAATGTGGTGTGGGAATTTACATGTTTCCCTGGAAATGGAGCTTAGGTTCCATTTGGAGGAACTCAGCACCCACCCGTTTTACAGGCTCTCCCCTTTCGGAAGAGCCCAGTTTGCTCACAGGTTTCATGTTACTGTGGTAGAGAGTTGGCTGCCTGGTAACCCCTATTTCCGACCCCTTGCTCCTGGCACCTTCCAGTTAGGGGTGGCTGTGCCGCAACCATCTTAAAGCTACGAGGAGCGGGCTTGACTCACAGAGATGTGAACCCTGCCATCACTGAGCTGCTGAACTAACACCAGCAAGAGCCACCTCCACACTTCTTGTTACATGAGAAAGAGAAATAAAAAAATATGCCAGAAGCATTCATGATGATACAGCAAGGTACAGCAGTGTGACTTCCATACCGGCCTGTTAACTCCTTCTGGGTGGTTTTCTGATACTTCTTATCCTGTTCAGTAGTTTGTTCTTGCTGTTGTTCCTGCCCCTCCTAGACATTGCTCCCACCCTACCTTTTCTTCTCTCTTGTCCTTGTAATTAGAGTCCTCTTCCTCTGAAATAACCGCTTTTTATCCCCCGGGGTAGTCTTGCATTTTCAGTTTTATAGTTTCCTTATTTAGAAATGTTTAAGGAACAACCCCTCCCCAACAGCCAGCAGAAACCTTTGGGAGATACCATTTTCTGCTGAGTGAAGTCCATTTCTTAAGAAACCTCAAGTTAGTTTTTTGGGGGGGCTTTTCTGTTCTACTTCAGAATGAATTTCCTGCTTGCCCAAAGCACATGTCAGCACCACGATGCATCAAGATTGAGCTGACCTTAGATTCACCTCTATTTAGAAGCCTGACTTCTGATGTCCTGGGGGACACGAGACCATGCCCTGAAATTCCCCTTTGGGAGGCCTTCTGAATAGCCTACACTTGGGCTGCTGGTGACTTAATGTTGACTGTAGAGTTCGTGAGGGTTTAGGCTTTCATCATGAATCTATCTGTAAATTATCTAATACCTAAGTGTTATTTATAACATTTTATTCTATTTTAAACTTGTCTGAACATATAGTGAGTGCTGAAACTTTCTGTTCTTGCAAGGTATATAAACGCCAACTTCTTTTCCTGATTCTAAAGCATTAATCCTCCCACTTGCCCTAGAAGAGTCCCTCCTCTCTCCTCCCTTTTCCTCGGACGCCTTAAACTAAGTTGCATTCTCTTTCTTGATTGGCTGCTAGTTAATCCCTAGAAAAGAATCAGGGCATTTGACAAAACATTCTAACACTATTTTATATTGGAAAAAATACTGGTTTTGTAATATAGACCGCAGGAAGTTAAAGCTGTTCAAAATATTGACTGGTTGAGACGTGCAGATGATAGCAGTGATTGTCAAGGCAGGGAGGGGAGATGGGACTTCCTAGGAGGATGCAGCAGCATCTGGAGGGCACCCCTAAATTGAAAATAGCATGGGACTGTTGTGGGGATGGAGTATCAAAAGACTTTGCTTTTACAATGAGAATGCATTTGTGCTTTAATTATGAAATTTACATAAAAATTGGATTGGGAGAGAATTACTTGGAGGATGATTTAGATGGGAGCAATGGGGAAAGAAGACTTTTAAATGTGTTTTGCCGGATATTAAGCACAGACTCTCCTTAGACTAGAGAGGTTACATATGCAATTGCCTTTGTTATAAATTGAAAATCAATAAAACAAAACGAAAAACGGGTCAGTGGGAATGAGGTGTGAAATTTTTATATCCTCTGGTTGGATCCTCTGGGAGGCAGACTGTGAGATGGCGATTAATGTGAGGAGGTCTATCTGGGTGTGTTCTCAGGATCACACCCCTGCAAGGGAAGGAAGCAGGATTGGGTGAGGGAGAAGTTGGGCTGTAATGTAGCCTCGGCAAGGGCCTCAGCACACCCTGGAGGGCGCTCTGAAGCTGGGATAGCCCTCATAGTAGTCTCCCATTGCTCTGATGGTGCTGGGTCTTTATGTCTTCACATTGACCAAACATTGAGGAGTGGGGCATGACCTTGAGCAAGGCATCCTTCAGCCAAGGGCATTTCCACAAGAAGTTTATCATAGTGGTGCATCACAGTCCATTAGAAGATTAGTCATCCACAGAAGACATGGGTTCCAAAAATGTTGTAGGGCCCAGCCTGCCTTCCACTGCCATTAGCCTTCAGTAGTATTGACTGTCCAGAATTACCAGAACCCATTCCCCTGTCATCCTTCTACCAGGCTAGTTCTTATACTTATTTTCTTGAAAATGTTTGCAGTTTAAAAATTGGGGACGAGAGGGGTGAGAATGCCTTTCTGTCTCCAAATATGCCCCCTTCAGACCCCTCCACCCCAGGGTTTCTGTGTGAGTAACCTATGGTTGGTCTTTCACAGCTTTGTCCTTTTCTCTTCATGGAAATTACTAATGTTTCCAAGGACTCAGAAGCATTAAACAGTTATCTCATTGTGTGGCATTGGGAACCAATGGAAGAAGTGCTGGCAGTGTGCCGCGAGGACTGAGTTATTACTTCTTTGGACCCCAAGCTCCTCAACTGTAAAATGAAGAGACCAAGCAGGGTGCGCCCTGGGGTCCAATGTGTGATATTAACATTCTATGACTTACTTGCTCGGGTAAAAAGAGACATAATCATAGCTCAGTTGAAATGGAGAATCATTTTCTGCTTCAATCTGCTGCTGGATAGGAACTAATCAGAGAGAGAGCAGAAGATGGAGAAGGAGGGCGTCCAGGGCTTTCCCGATCACAAATCTCACCTCCGCTCTGACTCTCTTTATACTTTTCTTGCAAAAATAATAAAAGAAATAAGGAGGTGGTGGGGTTTCCAATAACAAAAATTGTAACCTTCAACCATCTGGGGAAGGCAAAAATCCCATCCACCGCAACTCTCAGTTCGAAAGTAAAGTACTGCACGCAGTCAGGATGTTACTTAAGAGTGCTCTTAAAAGAACACATTGTGTGTGGCTGACAGGGTTTTGGTGCTTCAGCAGGGTGTCAGGCCTGTGCCTCTGAGGTGGGAGAGCCGAGTTCCTGACATTGGTCCACCAGAGACCTCCCAGCTCCACGTAATATCAAATGGCCACATAATATCAAACGGTGAAAGCTCTCCCAGAGATCTCCATCTCAATGCTAAGACCCAGCTCCGCTCAGTGACCAGCAAGCTACAGTGCTGGACACCCTATGCCAAACAACTAGCAAGACAGGAACACAACCCCACCCATTAGCAGAGAGGCTGCCTAAAATCATAATAAGGTCACAGACACCCCAAAACACACCACCGGATGCAGTCCTGCCCACCAGAAAGACAAGATCCAGCCTCATCCACCAGAACACAGGCACGAGTCCCCTCCACCAGCAAGACTACACAACCCACTGAACCAACCTTAGCCACTGGGGGCAGACACCAAAAACAACGGGAACTACGAACCTGCAGCCTGCGAAAAGGAGACCCCGAACACAGTAAGTTAAGCAAAATGAGAAGACAGAGAAACACACAGCAGATGAAGGAGCAAGGTAAAAACCCACCAGACCAAACAAATGAAGAGGAAATAGGCAGTCTACCTGAAAAAGAATTCAGAGTAGTGATAGTAAAGATATCCAAAATCTTGGAAACAGAATGGAGAAAATACAAGGAATGTTTAACAAGGACCTTGAAGAACTAAAGAGCAAATAAACAATGATGAACAACACAATAAATGAAATTAAAAATTCTCTAGAAGGAATCAATAGCAGAATAACTGAGGCAGAAAAACAGATAAGTGACCTGCAAGATAAAATAGTGGAAATAACTACCGCAGAGCAGAATAAAGAAAAAAGAATGAAAAGAATTGAGGACAGTCTCAGAGACCTCTGGGACAACATTAAATGCACCAATATTCGAATTATAGGGGTCCCAGAAGAAGAGGAAAAGAAAGGGACTGAGAAAATATTTGAAGAGATTAGAGTTGAAAACCTACCTAATATGGGAAAGGAAATAGTCAAGTCCAAGAAGTGCAGAGAGTCCCATACAGGATAAATCCAAGGAGAAACATGCCAAGACACATATTAATCAAACTATCAAAAATTATATACAAAGAAAAAATATTAAAAGCAACAAGGGAAAAACAACAAATAACATACAAGGGAATCCCCATAAGGTTAACAGCTGATCTTTCAGTAGAAACTCTGCAAGCCGGAAGGGAGTGGCAGGACATATTTAAAGTGATGAAAGGGAAAAACCTACAAACAAGATTACTCTACCCAGCAAGGATCTCATTCAGATTTGACAGGAAATTAAAACCTTTACAGACAAGCAAGAGCTAAGAGAATTCAGCACCACCAAACCAGCTTTACAACAAATGCTAAAGGAACTTCTCTAGGCAGGAAACACAAAGAGAAGGAAAAGACCTACAATAACAAACCCAAAACAATTAAGGAAATGGTAATAGGAACATACATATTGATAACTACCAGAAATGTAATGGATTAAATGCTCCAGCCAAAAGACATAGACTGGCTGAATGGATACAAAAACAAGACCCATATATATGCTGTCTACAAGAGACCCACTTCAGACCTAGGGACATATACAGACTGAAAGTGAGGGGATGGAAAAAGATATTCCATGGAAATGGAAATCAAAAGAAAGCTGGAGTAGCGATTCTCGTATCAGACAAAATAGACTTTAAAAACTATTACAAGAGACAAACAGGGACGCTACATAATGATCAAGGGATGAATCCAGGAAGAAGATATAACAATTGTAAATATTTATGCACCCAACATAGGAGCATCTCAATACATAAGGCAAATGCTAACAGCCATAAAGGGGGAAATTGACAGTAACACAATCATCGTAGGGGACTTTAACACCCCACTTTCACCAATGGACAGATCATCCAAATTGAAAAATAAATAAGCAAACACAAGCTTTAAATGATACATTAAACAAGATGGACTTAATTGACATTTATAGGACATTCCATCCAAAAACAACAGAATACACTTTCTTCTCAAGTGCTCATGGAACATTCTCCAGGATAGATCATATCTTGGGTCAAAATCAAGCCTTGGTAAATTTAAGAAAATTGAAATCATATCAAGTATGTTTTCCGACCACAATGCTATGAACCTAGATATCAATTACAGGAAAAAATCTGTAAAAAATACAAACACATGGAGGCTAAACAATACACTACTAAATAACCAAGAGATCACTGAAGAAATCAAAGAGGAAATCAAGAACTACCTAGAAACAAATGGCAATGAAAACACGATGACCCAAAACCTATGGTATTCAGCAAAAGCAGTTCTAAGAGGGAAGTTTATAGCAATACAATCCTACCTCAAAAAACAAGAAACATCTCAAATAAACAACCTAACCTTACACTTAAAGCAATTAGAGAAAGAAGAACAAAAAGCCCCCAAAGTTAGCAGAAGGAAAGAAATCATAAAGATCAGATCAGAAATAAATGAAAAAGAAATGAAGAAAACAATAGCAAAGATCAGTAAAACTAAAAGCTGGTTCTTTGAGAAGATAAACAAAATTGATAAACCATTAGCCAGATTCATCAAGAAAAAAAGGGAGAAGACTCAAATCAATAGAATTAGAAATGAAGAAAGGAGAAGTAACAACTGACACTGCAGAAATACAAAGGATCATGAGAGATTACTACAAGCAACTATATGCCAATAAAATGGACAACCTGGAAGAAATGGACAAATTCTTAGAAAAGGCCAACCTTCTGAGACTGAACCAGGAAGAAATAGAAAATATAAACAGACCAATCATAAGCGCTGAAATTGAGACTGTGATTAAAAATCTTCCAACAAAAAAAAAGCCCAGGACCTGATGGCTTCACAGGCGAATTCTATCAAACATTTAGAGAAGAGCTAACACCTATCCTTCTCAAACTCTTCCAAAATATAGCAGAGGGAGGAACACTCCCAAACTCATTCTATGAGGCCACCATCACCCTGATACCAAAACCAAGGATGTCACAAAGAAAGAAAACTACAGGCCAATATCACTGATGAACATAGATGCAAAAATCCTCAACAAAATACTAGCAAACACAATCCAACAGAACATTAAAAGGATCATACACCATGATCAAGTGGAGTTTTTCCCAGGAATGCAAGGATTCTTCAATATATGCAAATCAATCAATGTGATAAACCATATTAACAAACTGAAGAATAAAAACTCAATAGATGCAGAAAAAGCTTTTGACAAAATTCAACACCCATTTATGATAAAAACTCTCCAGAAGTTAGGTACAGAGGGAACTTACCTCAACATAATAAAGGCCATATATGACAAACCCACAGCCAACATCATTCTAAGTGGTGAAAAACTGAAACCATTTCCTCTAAGATCAGGAACAAGACAACGTTGCCCATTCTCACCACTATTATTCAACATAGTTTTGGAAGTTTTAGCCACAGCAATCAGAGAAGAAGAAGAAATAAAAGGAATCCAAATCGGAAAAGAAGAAGTAAAGTTGTCACTGTTTGCAGATGACATGATGCTATACACAGAGAATCAGAAAGATGCTACTAGAAAACTACTAGAGCTAATCAACGAATTTGGTAAAGTAGCAGAATACAAAATTAATGCACAGAAATCTCTTGCATTCCTATACACTAATGATGAGAAATCTGAAAGACAAATTAAGGAAACACTCCCATTTACCATTGCAACAAAAAGAAAAAAATACCTAGGAATAAACCTACCTAAGGAGACAAAAGACCTGTATGCAGAAAACTATAAGACACTGATGAAAGAAATTAAAGATGATGCAAACAGATGGAGAGATATGCCATGTTCTTGGACTGGAAGAATCAACATTGTGAAAATGACTATACTACCCAAAGCAATCTACAGATTCAATGCACTCCCTCAAACTACCAATGGCATTTTTCACAGAACTAGAACAAAAAGCTTCACAATTTGTATGGAAACACAAAAGACCCTGGATTGCCAAAGCAATCTTGAGGAAGAAAAACGAGCTGGCGGAATCAGGCTCTCGGACTTCAGACTATACTACAAAGCTACAGTAATCAAGACAGTATGGTACTGGCACAAAAACAGCAATATAGATCAATGGAACAGGATAGAAAGCCCAGAGATAAACCCACACACATATGGTCACCTTATTTTTGATAAAGGAGGCAGGAATATACAATGGGGAAAAGACAGCCTCTTCAATAAGTGGTGCTGGGAAAACTGGACAGCTACATGTAAAAGAATGAAATTAGAACACTCCCTAACACCATACACAAAAATAAACTCAAAATGAATTAAAGACCTAAATGTAAGGCCAGGCACTATCAAACTCTTAGAGGAAAACAGGCAGAACACTCTATGACATAAATCACCGCAAGATCCTTTTTGACCCACCTCCTAGAGAAATGGAAATAAAAATAAACAGATGGGACCTGATGAAACTTAAAAGCTTTTGCACAGCAAAGGAAAACATAAAACAGGAAGAAAAGACAACCCTCAGAATGGGAGAAAATATTTGCAGATGAAGCAACTGACAAAGGATTAATCTCCAAAATATATAAACAGCTCATGCAGCTCAATATCAAAAAAACAAACAACCCAATCCAAAAATGGGCAGAAGACCTAAATAGATATTTCTCCAAAGAAAATATACAGATTGCCAACAAACACATGAAAGGATGCTCAACATCACTAATCATTGGAGAAATGCAAGTCAAAACTACAATGAGGTATCACCTCACACCAGTCAGAGTGGCCATCATCAAAACATCTACAAACAATAAATGCTGGAGAGGGTGTGGAGAAAAGGGAACCCTCTTGCACTGTTGGTGGGAATGTAAATTGATACAGCCACTATGGAAAACAGTATGGAGCTTCCTTAAAGAACTAAAAATAGAACTACCATATGACCCAGCAATCCCACTACTGGCCATATACCCTGAGAAAACCATAATTCAAAAAGAGTCACGTACCACAATGTTCACTGCAGTTCTCTTTACAATAGCCAGGACATGGAAGCAACCTAAGTGTCTATCGACAGATGAATGGATAAAGAAGATGTGGCACATATATACAATGGAATATTACTCAGCCATAAAAAGAAACGAAATTGAGTTATTTGTAGTGAGGTGGATGGACCTAGAGTGTGTCATACAGAGTGAAGTAAGTCAGAAAAAGAAAAAAAAAATACCATATGCTAACACATATATGTGGAATCTAAAAAAAAAAGAAAAGGTTCTAATGAACCTAGGGGCAGGACAGGAATAAAGATGCAGACTTAGAGAATGGACTTGAGGACACGGGGCGGGTGGAGGGTAAGCTGAGATGAAGTGAGAGAGTGGCATAGACATATATACACTACCAAATGTAGATAAAATAGATAGCTAGTGGGAAGTGCCTGCATAGCACAGGGAGATCAGCTTGGTGCTTTGTGACCAACTAGAAGGGTGGGGCAGGGAGGGTGGGAGGGAGATGCACAAGGGAGGGGATATGGGGATATACGTATACATATACCTGATTCACTTTGTTATACAGCAGAAACTAACACAACATTGTAAAGCAATTATACTCCAATAAAGATATTAAAAAAAGAAAGAAAAAGAAATGGTTGCCATTTCAGTTTCTGTACTCTGTGCCAAATATTCTTACCAAGGAGATGTGGTCTTGGGCTGGACACTGCGGGGAAATTGTCTGTGCGTCCCTGAAAACTTCTGTTACTTGGGAGTGGGCTGTAATTTACCATTCAGGTGATAGCAAATAGCTGTCATTTTGAATGGCACTGATGTGTCAGCTCCTGTTCTCTTAGTGCTTAACATATATTGACTCATTTAATCCTCATAACAAGACAAGGTACTATTGTTATTCTCATTTCATGGATGAGGACTTAGACGTGGGGAGCTGAAGGAACTCCCCCAGATTTCCACAGCTGGTAAGTGGCCGAGGTGGGTTTTGAACACAGGCAGATGGGTTTTCAAACACACACACACACACACACACACGCATATATTTTCAAACACATATTTTTAACCCCTGGGAAACACTGCCCATCTTGTAAATTTGTTTACTTGGGTGTTTACAGTTTGCCTTTTTCTTGAAAATATTTAAGGCAGGATAAAACCTGGCACAGTAAACTGAAAGAGGGGAAAAAACTATATACTGCAGTTTTCTATATTTGCCACAAGAGGGAAGTATAGCATTAGAGAGCACCTAGGCTGAAGTTAAAGCTACTAACTAGTTATAACATTTGAATGTCAAATTTTTAGAAGTTATAGACAAAATGGGGTTGGATTTAGTATAACGTGCAAAAGCAGCTTATTTTAAAGCATAATAATGAATTACAAATGGCCATGGCCTTTATCAATCTGAGATTACACATGTTATCAAGCTAATTCAACTTTTTAAAAAATCGAAGTATAGTTCATCTAAAAAATTTCAGGTGGGCAGCAAGGTGATTCAGTTGTACATAACAGAATCAGATTCTTTTTCAGATTCTTTTCCATTGTATGTCATTACAAGATATTGAATATAGTTCTCTGTGTTATACAGCAGGTTCATATTGTTTATATGCAGTAGTGTGTATCTGTTAATCCCAAATACCCAATTTATCCCTCCCCCCTCTCCTTTCTCCTTTGGTAACCACAAGTTTGTTTTCTATTTCTGTTTTGTAAATAAGTTCATTTTTATCATTTTTTAAAGATTGCACATATAAGTGATAACATATATGCCTTTGACTTACTTCACTTAGCATGATGATCTCTAGGTCCATCCATGTTGCTGCAAATGGCATTATTTCATTCTTTTTTATGGCTGAGTAATATTCCAGTGTATATATTTACCACATCTTCTTTATCCATTCATCTGTTGATGGACATTTAGGTTACTTCCATGTCTTGGCTATTGTAAATAGTGCTGCGATGAACATTGGGGTGCATGTAAGTTTTTGTAATTCAGCTCTTTTCCCAACAAAAAATAAATATTCTATAATTCAAAGATAAAAGCAGGAGATAGTATTGCTTAATTGCTAAACTTAAAGATTGCAGTGAGATTCTCCTAAGTTCTTCAGTATGCATACAGCTGTTATTTCACTACTAGAGAAAAGCACAAGGCTTATTATGAATAATAGGATTATAATTTTTGCTTTTATTCCAGTAATAATTGGTACATTAAAGTGGAATTTTTTTTATTTTTAGAATTTCTTTTTTCTTTTTAATTAATTAATTAATTAATTAATTATTTTTGGCTGAGTTGGGTCTTCGTTTCTGTGCGAGGGCTTTCTCTAGTTGTGGTGAGCGGGGGCCACTCTTCATCGCGGTGCGCGGGCCTCTCACTATCGCGGCCTCTCTTGCTGCGGAGCACAGGCTCCAGATGCGCAGGCTCAGTAGTTGTGGCTCACGGGCCCAGTTGCTCTGCGGCATGTGGGATCTTCCCAGACCAGGGCTCGAACCTGTGTCCCCTGCATTGGCAGGCAGATTCTCAACCACTGCGCCACCAGGGAAGCCCCAAGAGATATTTTTATCCTCATTTTACAGACAAGAATGGAGCTCAGAGAACTGCTACCAACTGGAAGAGCTGGGCTTGAACCCAGGTTTGTCTGACCTCAGAGCCTGTGCATGTAACTATTAGACTCTGTGTCTTTTGTTGACAAATGTGATAGAAAATGACTTGACATAAATGTATTTAGTTAAAACTGCATCTGTTATTTAGTAACAGACTTTATCCAAAAGTATAAAAAATAATGCAAGTTAATTGCTCAAATTCAAGAAGCCAGAAGATTTCAGAGCTGGGGTTTAAACCAGGGCTGCTGAGGCCAGGGCTGTTGCCCTCAGTCTTTGTGGCACGTGTTTGGAGGGAAAGAGCTTGCTCAGGCCAGGCTTTCTTGGCCGGTAGGTCAGGCTGGAACCACTGACTGCCTGAACCACCCATGGGATGGTGTGGCCTTCGGCCCTCACAGGACCACCAGCCTTGGGCCCCTGGTTAACACCCCTGACCACGCGTAGACCCTGGTGAGCAGGTCTGCCCCGCCTAGATTCCCTCCCACTTTCTGCTAGGTCTGTGTCCCAGGATGTATAACAGAAGAGCCTGCCCAAGAATTGCCTCAGAGTCTTTGGAAAACTACTTCAGCAAGAGTATCTTTTTCTCCTCTGAGGATGAATTTGATTTCTGGAAATAGACAAGTGCCAAATCTGATGAATGAGTGGATGATCATGCTGGATGATGTCATGACTGGTCACAAGTGACCTACGACTTGCAAGTAATTCAAGTGATTTTCTTGCAAGGACTGTTGTAATCTGGCTCTGAAGGCATTTCCTAAAGGCTGGTTCCAAAAATATTTTTGAGCAATGGCTACATTGGGCACATTATCCGGGATGACTTTTGGAAGCAAAATACTCATTTAAAATATTTTAAATATAGAATTTCTGATAGAAGTGTCAGTGCATCAGTCATAGGACTTTAAAATCATCCATGTGTTTTGTGATTGGTATTGCTTGGATAGGTGTTTGGTCCAAGATTTAAAATGTTAGTTTTAACAGATGATAGAGTAAAATTTTGGATGAAGATAAAATATTCTTGTCTACTTGGGTCAAAAGCAAGTTAGTTTTGATAAAAGCTACTGAAGTATTATGTCACAAATACATCTGTTTTCCTATATTTTTTAAGATATACGTGGGACTTTCATACCTATCTGTTATTTTCTACTCGAACTGAATATTCTGACCAAATTTAGTCGTTAAGAAAGTAGATGGAAGGTAAAACATCACAGATGTTGATTTCTTTTCCTTTAATGAAATCTGCCTGTGGTCAGGAATCCCTAAACTCATAAATTTTTGACACTGGTGATAATCAATTGAACGTGAAAAAAACATTATTTTCTTGAATTCTACCAGTCTTTGTGCATTTCACCTACTACGTGCTGTGTTAAGTATTAGTTTCATAGTTTTTATTTTTGAATTTGTTTTGGCTCGCAGCTTGCAGGATTTTCATTCCCCGACCAGGGATTGAACCCAGGCCCCCTGCAGTGGAAGCACGGAGTCCTAATCACTGGACCACCAGGGAATTCCCAGTTTCATAGTTTTTAGTGCAAACTTTATTTTGTAAGAATTCCAGCTTTAGCCTTTTTCCACGTAATTTCAGAAGTAGAGTTTTAGGAAAGCATATTAAAATGGGATCCTGTGCCTTCTGTTACAGTGGTTCGTCTCCTTTTCCTCTGTCCCGATGTGACGGGGGCAGTTGTGATGAATTGAAAGACCACAGACCGGACACTGGGAGACTGGGGAGCTAGTCATTGCAGTGACTCAAATGTATCAAATAATATTAGCTAAGTCTTAAATACTATATGATATCATTTATATGTGGAATCTAAAATATGACACAAATGAACTTATCTATGAAACAGAAACAGACTCACAGATCTAGGGAACAGACTTGTGGTTGCCAAGGGGGAGCTTGTTAGGGACATCAGCCTCAAGACTATCTAGTTATATATGCTATTGAACAGATATAACCGGGAAATCCTCTTGTTTCCCCTGGACTGGACATTATTTTCTCTATGAGCATTGGTTATCCATCTGAGATGCCTTCCTGGGGTTAGATGTTTTCAAAAACGTAGAGAAAAATATCAGTTGTTTCTGCATCTAAGGTGCTCTTTCCCTCTCCTGCTCCCCAACCTTTCCTTCTACTCCCGAAGCTCAGACTTTCTTCCAAACACGAGGGCAGACAGAACCAAAACCCCTGAGGATCTGAGAAAGATGGAGGGTTCATTATGAAGCCTTCCTATGAATCTCTTCTGCAGTACCTCCAACTGCCTTCTGCAGCTGGAACAGAGTTGCTTCTTTATACAGACAGCTAAACACTGATTTTTTAAAAAAGTATAGAGGTAATAAAATCATATTATCCCAAATCAGGAAGTAAAGCAAATTTGAGGAATCCCTTGCTAATATGACTACTTATTTGCCATAATTTATTTCGGCCCTCTTTCCTTTTTTTTTTTTTTTGTTTTTTTAATGTCTGAAACATTTATATTAACATATTTCCATACATATTTCCATACAAGTACAAATATAAGATTTTTAGAAATTTCATGTAATGTCTGAAACATTTATATTAACATATTTCCATACATATTTCCATACAAATACAAATATGATTTTTAGAAATTTCATGTAATGTCTGAAACATTTATATTAACATATTTCCATACATATTTCCATACAAATACAAATATAAGATTTTTAGAAATTTCATGTAATGTCTGAAACATTTATATTAACATATTTCCATACAAATAACCCAATGAAAGTTTAGTATTAGTTGTTTTGTTTGTTTTTTTATACTGCAGGTTCTTATTAGGCATCAGTTTTATACACATCAGTGTATACATGTCAATCCCAATCGCCCAATTCAGCACACCACCATCCCCACCCCACCGCAGTTTTCCCCCCTTGGTGTCCATATGTCCATTCTCTACATCTGTGTCTCAACTTCTGCCCTGCAAACTGGCTCATCTGTACCATTTTTCTAGGTTCCGCATACATGCATTAATATACGATATTTGTTTTTCTCTTTCTGACTTACTTCACTCTGTATGACAGTCTCTAGATCCATCCACGTCTCAACAAATGACTCAATTTCGTTCCTTTTTATGGCTGAGTAATATTCCATTGTATATATGTACCACATCTTCTTTATCCATTCGTCTGTTGATGGGCATTTAGGTTGCTTCCATGACCTGGCTATTGTAAATAGTGCTGCAATGAACATTCGGGTGCATGTGTCTTTTTGAATTACGGTTTTCTCTGGGTATATGCCCAGTAGTGGGATTGCTGGGTCATATGGTAATTCTATTTTTAGTTTTTTAAGGAACCTCCATATTGTTCTCCATAGTGGCTGTATCAATTTACATTCCCACCAACAGTGCAAGAGGGTTCCCTTTTCACCACACCCTCTCCAGCATTTGTTGTTTGTAGATTTTCTGATGATGCCCATTCTAACAGGAGTGAGGTGATACCTCATTGTAGTTTTGATTTGCGTTTCTCTAATAATTAGTGATGTTGAGCATCTTTTCATGTGCTTCGTGGCCATCTGTATGTCTTCTTTGGAGAAATGTCTATTTAGGTCTTCTGCCCATTTTTGGATTGGGGTGTTTGTTTCTTTGATATTGAGCTGAATGAGCTGTTTATATATTTTGGAGATTAATCCTTTGTCCGTTGATTCATTTGCAAATATTTTCTCCCATTCTGAGGGTTGTCTTTTCGTCTTGTTTATGGTTTCCTTTGCTGTGCAAAAGCTTTGAAGTTTCATTAGGTCCCACTTGTTTATTTTTGTTTTTATTTCCATTACTCTAGGAGGTGGATCAAAAAAGATCTTGCTGTGATTTATGTCAAAGAGTGTTCTTCCTATGTTTTCCTCTAAGAGTTTTATAGTGTCCAGTCTTATATTTAGGTCTCTAATCCATTTTGAGTTTATTTTTGTGTATGGTGTTAGGGAGTATTCTAATTTCATTCTTTTACATGTAGCTGTCCAGTTTTCCCAGCACCACTTATTGAAGAGACTGTCTTTTCTCCATTGTATATCTTTGCCTCCTTTGTCATAGATTAGTTGACCATAGGTGCGTGGGTTAATGTCTGGGCTTTCTATCTTGTTCCATTGATCTATGTTTCTGTTTTTGTGCCAGTACCATATTGTCTTGATTACTGTAGCTTTGTAGTATAGTCTGAAGTCAGGGAGTCTGATTCCTCCAGCTCCATTTTTTTGCCTCAAGACTGCTTTGCCTATTCGGGGTCTTTTGTGTCTCCATACAAATTTTAAGATGATTTGTTCTAGCTCCGTAAAAAATGCCATTGGTAATTTGATAGGGATTGCATTGAATCTGTAGATTGCTTTGGGTAGTATACTCATTTTCACAATGTTGATTCTTCCAATCCAAGAACATGGTATATCTCTCCATCTGTTGGTATCATCTTTAATTTCTTTCATCAGTGTCTTATAGTTTTCTGCATACAGGTCTTTTGTCTCCCTAGGTAGGTTTATTCCTAGGTATTTTATTCTTTTTGTTGCAATGGTAAATGGGAGTGTTTCCATAATTTCTCTTTCAGATTTTTCATCATTAGTGTATAGGAATGCAAGAGATTTCTGTGCATTAATTTTGTATCCTGCAACTTTACCATATTCATTAATTAGCTCTAGCAGTTTTCTGGTGGCAGTTTTAGGATTCTCTATGTATAGTATCATGTCATCCGCAAACAGTGACAGTTTTACTTCTTCTTTTCCAATTTGTATTCCTTTTATTTCTTTTTCTTCTCTGATTGCCGTGGCTAGGACTTCCAAAACTATGTTGAATAATAGTGGTGAGAGTGGACATCCTTGTCTCGTTCCTGATCTTAGAGGAAATGCTTTCAGTTTTTCACCATTGAGAATGATGTTTGCTGTGGGTTTATCATATATGGCCTTTATTATGTTGAGGTAGGTTCCCTCTATGCCCACTTTCTGGAGAGTTTTTATCAGAAATGGGTGTTGAATTTTGTCAAAAGCTTTTTCTGCATCTATTGAGATGATCATATGGTTTTTATTCTTCAATTTGTTAATATGGTGTATCACATTGATTGATTTGCGTATATTGAAGAATCCTTGCATCCCTGGGATAAATCCCACTTGATCATGGTGTATGATCCTTTTAATGTGTTGTTGGATTCTGTTTGCTAGTATTTTGTTGAGGATTTTTGCATCTATATTCATCAGTGATATTGGTCTGTAATTTTCTTTTTTTGTAGTGTCTTTGTCTGGTTTTGGTATCAGGGTGATGGTGGCCTCATAGAATGAGTTTGGGAGTGTTCCTTCCTCTGCAATTTTTTGGAAGAGTTTGAGAAGGATGGGTGTTAGCTCTTCTCTAAATGTTTGATAGAATTCACCTGTGAAGCCATCTGGTCCTGGACTTTTGTTTGTTGGAAGATTTTTAATCACAGTTTCAATTTCATTACTTGTGATTGGTCTGTTCATATTTTCTATTTCTTCCTGGTTCAGTCTCAGAAGGTTGGCCTTTTCTAAGAATTTGTCCATTTCTTCCAGGTTGTCCATTTTATTGGCATAAAGTTGCTTGTAGTAGTCTCTTAGGATGCTTTGTATTTCTGCAGTGTCTGTTGTAACTTCTCCTTTTTCATTTCTGATTTTATTGATTTGAGTCCTCTCCCTCTTTTTCTTGATGAGTCTGGCTAATGGCTTATCAATTTTGTTTATCTTCTCAAAGAACCAACTTTTAGTTTTATTGATCTTTGCTATTGTTTTCTTTGTTTCTATTTCATTTATTTCTGCTCTGATCTTTATGATTTCTTTCCTTCTGCTAACTTTGGGTTTTGTTTGTTCTTCTTTCTCTAGTTTCTTTAAGTGTAAGGTTAGATTGTTTACTTGAGCTTTTTCTTATTTCTTTAGGTAGGCTTGTATAGCTATAAACTTCCCTCTTAGAACTGCTTTTGCTGCATCCCATAGGTTTTGGGTCGTCGTGTTTTCATTGTCATTTGTCTCTAGGTATTTTTTGATTTCCTCTTTGATTTCTTCAGTGATCTCTTGGTTATTTAGTAACGTATTGTTTAGCCTCCATGTGTTTGTCCTTTTTACGTTTTTTTCCCTGTAATTCACTTCTAATCTCATAGCGTTGTGGTCAGAAAAGATGCTTGATATGATTTCAATTTTCTTAAATTTACTGAGGCTTGATTTGTGACCCAAGATGTGATCTATCCTGGAGAATGTTCCGTGCGCACTTGAGAAGAACGTGTAATCTGCTGTTTTTGGATGGAATGTCCGATATATATCAATTAAATCTATCTGGTCTATTGTGTCATTTAAAGCTTCTGTTTCCTTATTTATTTTCATTTTGGATGATCTGTCCATTGGTGTAAGTGAGGTGTTAAAGTCCCCCACTATTATTGTGTTACTGTCGATTTCCTCTTTTATAGCTGTTAGCAGTTGCCTTATGTATTGAGGTGCTCCTATGTCAGATGCATATATATTTATAATTGTTATATCTTCTTCTTGGATTGATCCCTGGATCATTATGTAGTGTCCTTCCTTGTCTCTTGTAACATTCTTTATTTTAAAGTCTATTTTATCTGATATGAGTATAGCTACTCTAGCTTTCTTTTGATTTCCATTTGCATGGAATATCTTTTTCCATCCCCTCACTTTCAGTCTGTATGTGTCCCTAGGTCTGAAGTGGGTCTCTTGTAGACAGCATATATATGGGTCTTGTTTTTGTATCCATTCAGCCAGTCTATGTCTTTTGGTTGGGGCATTTAATCCATTCACGTTTAAGGTAATAATCGATATGTATGTTCCTATGACCATTTTCTTAATTGTTTTGGGTTTGTTTTTGTAGGTCCTTTTCTTCTCTTCTGTTTCCCACTTAGAGAAGTTCCTTTAGCATTTGTTGTAGAGCTGGTTTGGTGGTGCTGAATTCTCTTAGCTTTTGCTTGTCTGTAAAGCTTTTGATTTCTCCATCAAATCTAAATGAGATCCTTGCCGGGTAGAGTAATCTTGGTTGTAGGTTCTTCCCTTTCATCACTTTAAGTATATCATGCCACTCCCTTCTGGCTTGCAGAGTTTCTGCTGAGAAATCAGCTGTTAACCTTATGGGAGTTCCCTTGTATGTTATTTGTCGTTTTTCCCTTGCTGCTTTCAATAATTTTTCTTTGTCTTTAATTTTTGCCACTTTGATTACTATGTGTCTCGGCGTGTTTCTCCTTGGGTTTATCCTGTATGGGTCTCTCTGTGCTTCCTGGACTTGGGTGGCTATTTCCTTTCCCATGTTAGGGAAGTTTTCGACTATAATCTCTTCAAATATTTTCTCTGGTCCTTTCTCTCTCTCTTCTCCTTCTGGGACCCCTATAATGCGAATGTTGTTGCGTTTAATGTTGTCCCAGAGGTCTCTTAGGCTGTCTTCATTTCTTTTCATTCTTTTTTCTTTAGTCTGTTCCGCAGCAGTGAATTCCATCATTCTGTCTTCCAGGTCACTTATCCGTTCTTCTGCCTCAGTTATTCTGCTATTGATTCCTTCTAGTGTAGTTTTCATTTCAGTTATTGTATTGGTCATCTCTGTTTGTTTGTTCTTTAATTCTTCTAGGTCTTTGTTAATCATTTCTTGCATCTTCTCAATCTTTGCCTCCATTCTTATTCCGAGGTCCTGGATCATCTTCACTATCATTATTCTGAATTCTTTTTCTGGAAGGTTGCCTATCTCCACTTCATTTAGTTGTTTTTCTGGGGTTTTTTCTTGTTCCTTCATCTGGTACATAGCCCTCTGCCTTTTCATCTTCTCTATCTTTCTGTAACTGTGGTTTTTGGTCCACAGGCTGCAGGATTATAGTTTTTCTTGCTTCTGTTGTCTGCCCTCTGGTGGTTGAGGCTATCTAAGAGGCTTGATGGGAGGCTCTGGTGGTGGGTAGAGCTGACTGTTGCTGTGGCGGTCAGAGCTCAGTAAAACCTTAATCCACTTGACTGTTGATGGGTGGGGCTGGGTTCCCTCCCTGTTGCTGTGGCGGTCAGAGCTCAGTAAAACCTTAATCCACTTGACTGTTGATGGGTGGGGCTGGGTTCCCTCCCTGTTGGCTGTTTTGCCTGAGGCAACCCAACACTGGAGCCTACCCGTGCTCTTTGGTGGGGTTAATGGCAGACTCTGGGAGGGCTCACGCCAAGGAGAACTTCCCAGAACCTCTGCTGCCAGTGTCCTTATCCCCACGGTGAAACAGAGCCACCACTCGCCTCTGCAGGAGACCCCCCAACACCAGCAGGTAGGTCTGGTTCAGTCTCCCCCAGGCTCACTGCTCCTTCCCCTGGGTCCTGATGCACACATTACTTTGTGTGTGCCCTCCAAGAGTGGGATCTCTGTTTCCCCCAGTCCCGTCAAAGTCCTGCAATCCAATTCCCACTAGGCTTCAAAGTCTGATTCTCTAGGAATTCCTCCTCCCGTTGCCTGACCCCCAGGTTGGGAAGCCTGACGTGGGGCTCAGAACCTTTACTCCAGTGGGTGGACTTCTGTGGTATAAGTGTTCGCCAGTCTGTGAGTCACCCACCCAGCAGTTATGGGGTTTGATTTTACTCTGATTGCGCCCCTCCTACCGTCTCACTGTGGCTTCTCCTCTGTCCTTGGACGTGGGGTATCCTCCTTGGTGAAGTCCAGGGTCTTCCTGTCAATGATTGTCCAGCAGCCAGTTGTGATTCTGGTGCTCTCGCAAGAGGGAGTGACAGCACGTCCTTCTACTCTGCCATCTTGGTTAATCTCTGAAAATTCCCTCTTTCCTTTTTTGTACATTGTGGGAAAACCTAGGCTTGGCTGCTTCTTGTCTTTCTATGCCGTCTTTGTGAAAAGAATCCATTCAATTTAGTCATTGGGAGTAAAGTAGAAATTACTGACATTTTCCCTGGGAATTTGGAGAAGCTCTGTAGGTTCAGCTTCTGCCCCAAAGGGCTTATTGAACCACTTCCCAGCCAAGGTAGGTCCCCCATCCCACCTTCAGAAGAAATGCTCATGCCAGCTGCTAAGAGAAGACAATTTTTGTTCATGTTATTGCAATTGCAATCACACTGCACATACAGTATTTTGCTCTTTCATTAACATTATCATCTAAACATTTTCCCCTTTCTCTACCCGGCTACTACCTCCCTAACTTTTAGTGATTGTACAATATTCCACTGAAGACGTATCCTCTTATGTACTTATCCATTCCCCTAATTGTTAGACACTTAGATTGTTTTTTCTTTTCTGTTGTTTCCGATTGATCAATAATGAATATTTTGTTTTCATTGGGTTACTTATTTAAACATTTTAAATTTTAAATTTTAGTTTTTTTAAGGTATGCTTGGTTCACACATATATGTAAAAATGTAAACATGACCAAAAGATTTACAAGTCAAAACACATTCCCCAGCCCCCAGCTCTCCAGGTCCCCTCTTCAGAGGCAACTATGGTCATCAGGTCCTTCCAGAAGCAGTCTAGGCACACTCTATTCGTGGATGTATGTGCGGCTCTTTCTGTTTTACTGCTATGAGGCCATAGGGCTGCTGCATATAATGTGTGGTTTGTGCAAGGACCCTGCCCTGAGGCTGCTTACACTTAGAAAATAGGGCATGGTTTACTTCCACCAGATGCTATCCATTCTCTAAGCCACGCGTCTGCAGGGGGCAGAGGGGCAGAGCAGAGGAGTCAGCTTTATAGACTAGAGCCCTGGGTGGCTAATCCCGTATTTAACTAGTTAGCTCCTGATGGAAATTTGGGTTATTTCCTGTACAAACTACAACCTTGTACCAAAAAATGTCTACATGCATATTTGTGGATTAAATTCTTGGAAGTGCAATTGCTGACAAAAAAGGCATATGTAATGGTCCCCAGTTCACGCTGAGGAAGTTCATGACCAGAGCTGGCTGGTGATGTAGAGACTTGCCTGCTTCGGAGACTTCAAGCAAGTGGACTCTTCAGGGAGAGTCTGAAGGGCCGTCCAACCCTGTCAGGCTCTGGAGCCAGGTGGCCTGGTCTCAGTGCCCCAGACAGTGATTTAACCCTTTGGTCCTCAGTTTTCTCACACTAGGAGAAACCAGAGGACTCACTTCACAGGGCTGTTGTGAGTTAATTCATACAAAGCTCTTAAAACAGTACGTTGAAAAGTGCTTAATAAATGTTAACTCTTATCATTATCGTGATCGTCATCCTATTCCTGGAATTCTGGGCAGGCTCTCTGAGAACCTCAGTGAGGCCTGAGACGCTTTCCATTTTAGGTCCTTTTGATTTGAGTAGCATCTCAGGTCACTGGATTTCAGTTAAGGTAGACATTTGTGATGAATTCTCCCTCTGATTCCCTGTATAACTTGCCACTGGGTTAGCTGTCAAAATTTGAGACTCTCTTGGGCTTATGCTGTGTCCTCTCTCCATGGTGGAGTTCTTCTCTGCCTCTTAGTAAGACCCCAGCAGTGTGCATAGTTCCAGCAGTGTGTGTGCGTGTGCGCGTGCGTGAGTGCGCATGTGAGGTTGGGGCATGGGGTGATTGCGGTTGTCTGCCTCGTTCTCTGGACTGTCCCTAGCCAAGATCCAGTTGCAGGGACCTTGCCAGTGTACTGCCACAGGCAAACAAGCGGTGGAGAAGGAGGAGCAGGTGTCCCCACTAACTGACTAATTGGCCTGGCTCTTGACCTCATTTTTCCATGTTCCGAAAGGGTTTCGGCAGTAGTACCGACTCCCAAAGTTAGCTGAATGCTGCATGTGTATAAAACAGCTTGTGCTCCATCAGAGGTTGAAAAATTGCTTTTCCTAAAGCGATGACAATTTTCAGTGTTGCAAAGAGAACAAAGACAATATTTACAAATTATATTTACACGTACATCAGTACGTGTAAATATAATTCAAATAGCAGAAACAAGGCATGGGAGTATGGTCAGTCCTCTTCTCCACATGGAGATGGTGGGTGTGTGAGTTGCCTTCTCATTATGGTGTGGCTGGCAGTACCCACTCGGGACCTGGGGCTTCTGTTGGTAGTTTTTGTTTATGTCATTTTTGCAAAATCAATGCGGGTGTTTGAAGCACTCAGGTTTCCTAGAGGCTATGTACTTGTTACAGCTTGCCTGTGAGTGTTCCATGAAGTCAGAGAAGGTTCACAGAGCTGCCTTTGGCCAAAGGGGCCTGTTTCAATAGCTCTAAATTGCTCTCGCCGTCTGAGCTCATGTCTGGCCCTGAAGACAGATTGTGCCCTTTCTGTAGAGCCTTCATTTTTTACTCCTTCCTTTTTTCTTCTTCTTTTAAGGAATGGGGCTCTGTCTCCTTTGTTTCTGCCTGTCTATGAGATGTGTATGGGACTGAAGCTGTGTCATTACATTTCCCACCCAATTAATTACACAAGTATTTCTGGGTGGGCGCAAAGTTAATATGGTCTCATTTCTTTCTATGTCCCCAAAATATTTCCCAGTGATCTCAGTAGGGTCATTTCTGTGGCTTGCTTCTGGTTTCACTAGTCTTCTTGTGAATGTGTTTATTTATTTTCATTGTGATACGTACCCAAAATGCAATTTTAGAAACGTGTTCTTGTTTTAAGAGCAAACCAGATGTCAAAGCCCTTTGGTTTTGTTGGTTTGCTGTTCGATTCTCTGGTAGATGTCAGAATGACTGTTAATCCTGGGCAGGATTTTACATGAGAAAATTTAAAGGAGTTGTCATTTTCTTGGAAGTTGTCAACATAGTACAAAATCAGGGTTCCACATTGAGCGAGGCCTTTGGTCACTCCAGCCCTGTGTCCACTTTGCTATTGACAATAAAGGGTCATTTATAATAATAATAATGATGATGATTCTATTTATAAGCTCTCTACTGTTTACCAAGTACTCTCATGGACGCAATCTTATTTGTCCTCCAAACTGTGCTATAAAGTATGAGGTAGAACCATAATAATTATCTGTGACCCTTTTTGACCCCCTCCAAAAAAAAAGGCAATTTCAAAAGGCGCTACTAAACAGAAAAGGTGGCCATGCAAGCTAAGTGACAGAACCCAGTCCGAACCCCAGGCCTTGTTTCTGATGCCAGAGCTTCTGCTCTATTGAGGGCTACTAATCATTGGGTTTGCCTGAGACTTAGGGGGTTCCCAGGATGTGGGCCTTTCCATTTTAAAATGGAGACAGACCTGGACAAAGCAGAGGTATTGGTCACCCTGCCACTCTCTGTCACCCCAGCAGACACCTGTGACCGAGGTTGCTGCTCTTCTTCCAGGGCTCTCCATTCATCACACTGCCCCTTACTGACCCTACCTTCTCATATGGGGGTCCCTGCCAGGCCTGCCTCCCATCCCCCCACCAGCTCTTATTTTCTATTTTTCTAGGGCAGGGCTTAAATCAGAGAGGGCCCCCATTATAGGAGAAAGGGAATTGAACTCAAAACCAGACGTCTAGTCCCAGCTCCACATTTTACTCTCTGTGGGACCTTGGGCAAGTAACTTACTAATGTCAAGTCCCAGTTTACTTGGTCACAAAATGGGGATAATAAGTCCTACTCTATCTACATGACAGGGCCCTTTTGAGATTCTGCTGAAATAATGTATGTGAAAGCAAACATGAAGAAATACAAACTTGCTCATTTTGCACTTTGGAATAAAATTTCTGCGTGATTAAACTTAGGGCACCTGACTAAGCTTTCTAGTCTCGTGTCTCTCTGTGGATTTGCCTTTTTACCTCTCAGGCCTTTCCCATTTGCCAGATACCCTGGGAACTAGTCTTGCCCCAGTGACTAGTTGTCTGTTAGTTCCAGAAGTGACCGTGAAGCAGTCATTTGTTCTATTTGGAAAGCTCAGCTCTACATTTGTCTTGGTAGATTATCAAAGTCCCCCTTTACTACTACCTGGAAACTTCTGTGGTTTCTATAGTCTTATTATTATTACTAACTGGGTCTAATTTTCTTGATTATATGATAATGCATTATCTCTTTTACAAAATGTGTTCCGTAAATACAGATTTCCTTCACAGAGAATTTAGATTTCCTCTGCTCTGCTGTCCCATCCTCTGGCCCGCTGCTCTCTGTTTTGAGTTCTCAGATTTGTAGCTTGGCGATACCTCATCCTATGGCCACCTTCCTTCCACCAACTGCTGAGAGCTCCCAGCCAAGGAGGGCTCCTAGAAGATGAAGCATTTCAAATTCCCCCTGTCAGTTCTTACGTTACTAAGGAAACAAAAATATCTTGATTTCTCTCTCTCTGCTTTATCTTTCTTCCTTTATCTTGGGGGCTAATCACTTAGTCAACACCATTTCCCCCACGTCCTGAGCACTCCAGCAGGACCTTTGTCCTTTGACCATAGCTACACATTCAAGCTGGGCCTGTTGTGGCTTTTTGGCTGGCCCTACAGTTGTACAATGATTGCTTTGTTGTTTTACTATTTACTGAACAAGTTCTTGTAAAAATCCTTCTCACAACCCATTTATAAATTCATAGATACTTTTAACTAAGTTCACGCACATATCTTTTCTCGTCAGTGGGAACCTTGCTTTCATTCTTAACAACTCCAGAATCTTTTTTGACTTCTGAAATGTGGAAGAATATGGAAGCATCAAATTAAAGGAATAAAGCTCATGAAGCCACTTACAGCCAGCCAATCTGGTTTCCAGGTATTAAATCATTTGCTCATTCATTCATTTTTTCATTTTGACAAACTTTTATTGAGCACTGTTGTTTTAGGTGTTGGGTTTCTAACAGCAAATAGTACACAGATTATATTCTCAAGTGGCTCAAAGTCCAGTCAGTGAAACATACACATAACCAATGGTGAGAATACTGAGTAGTAAGTGCTATGGTAAAGGGTGCTATAGTTGTCCAATGGAGGGCCACCAAATCAAACAGAATTGTTTGAATTGGTCCAGAAAGGGTGAGTTGGAGAATGAGCATTCCCATTGGAGAAAACTGCAGGTGGGAGGGCTCATAGATGGGAAATAACACGTGAGCTTCAGAAATCAGTAAGCGTTGACTGGACTCAAGACTCGGGGGAGCTGGGGAGGCAAGAGGGAGGGTGGGTGGGATAGTGATTGCGAGAAGGCTGTAGAGATTGGCAAGAATTCAGAGTATGAGGACCTTAGTGTTCCAAAGAGTCGAATTTTTCCATGAAAAGCCACAGGGGGGACCATTAAATGATTGCAGAAAGGTTAATTAGCTTAGCATTCTAGAAAGACTATTGGATTGGCAGAATGACTGTGATATATTTCAGATGGGGAATTATGAAGCCTGAACAAAAGCTGTATGTGCGAAATGGAGAGGGGCGAGGGATGAATATCTAAAATGTAGAATCAATAGGGTGAGAGAGAAGGAGGAATTATAAAAGACTTCCGAATTTGTTTTGGTTTGGCTGACTAGGTGGATGGACACCTTGGTCGTTCACCAGGATAGAAAATAAGAAGCTTCTTTTGTGGAGAAGATGTGTTCTGTTTTGATACATTAGGCTATATTGGCAGTTTGGGTTTGGAGAAGATGTAGATTGGTAACCATCATCCAAATATATCAATAGTTTTTAAAGTCTTGAGTTGAATGAGGTCACCAATGAGACTTTATAGGGTGCAAGGGTCAGAGGGCCAAGATGGTACCCTTGGGACACTGACATTTTAGTAGTGAGTGGAAGACAGAGAGACTTCAAAGGAGACTTAAGACTAGGGTGACCAACTGCCCCACTTTGCTCTGGAGTAAGGGGTTTTTCGGGATGAGGCACTTTCAGTGCTAAAACTGGGACAGTCCCAGACGAACTGGGATGGTCACCCCACAGAGGAATGGCTAGAAAATGTAGGGAGAACAATCTGGAGAATATGATGTGAACAAGAGTGTTCAAAGAAAGAAACAGTGGGCCCCAAATGACAATGCAGGGAGCATGTCAGGTAAGCATAGAAACGCCCTCTGAATTTGGAAAGATGAGAACTTTCAGGGGCACTTTTTAAAAAAATTTATTGAAGTATAATTGATTTACAATGTTGTGTTTAATTTCTGCTGTATAGCAAAGTGACTCAGTTATGATATATATATTCTTTTTCATATTCTCTTCCATTATGGTTTATCACAGGACATTGAATATAGCTCTCTGTGCTATACAGTAGGACTTGGAAAAAATTTTCTTCATTTTTAAAGCTGAATAATATTCCATCGTATGTTTATATGACACTTCATTTATCCATTCATCCTCCAGTGGAAACGAGGGTTGCTTTGATCTGTTGGTTATTGTGAATATTGCTGCTACAATCATGGGTTTACAAATATTATTTCAAGTCCCTGTTTTGAATCCTTTTGATATACACTCAGAAATGGACTTGCTGAATTATATGGTAATTCTATATTTAATTCTTGAGGAACTGCCACAGTATTTTCCAAAGTGGCTCCACCATGTTATGTTCCCACCAACAATGCATCAGGTTCCAATTTCTTCACATCCTCATCAACACTTGTCATTTTTTTTTTCATATTAGTTATCTGAATGTGTGGCAAGTGGTATCTTGCTGTGGTTTTTATTTGCATTTCTGTAATGATGAGTGATGTTGATCACTTTTTTCATGTTCTTGCTTGCCATTTGTACATGTTTAGAGAAAGTTCTATTAAAGTTCTTTGCCCACTTAAAAATAAGGTTGGTTTCCTTTTTGGTTGAGATGTAGGTATTTTTATGTAGGTATTTTTATTGTATTTTTAAAATTTTTATTGGACATGGGTACTTTTAAGATAGAAGTCAGACTACAGTAATTTTTAAGAGTTCATGAGAAGTGCAGACAGAGCTATAGGATCTTTTGCAGAGCTTTTTAAATAACAAGATTCTAGTCTTTTTGCAATCTTGATTATTCTGTGCCAACTATTGTAGAATGTACACAAGAAGAGAAAATGATCTTAGGTTCCTAGGTGAGGGAAAGGTAAGTTTTCTACTGTTTCTATGCCTAAATTATATCTGGTTATGTTTTGATAAGCTCTTATGATTCCCTAAGTGAACATATTTTATTTGAGCCAAGACTGTGGACAACCTGGCCCTTGAATCCCATTGAACCTGGTTTAGGAAGTTGTTCTTTCTCATTCTCCTTTCCATAAATTGTGCAAGCCTCTGATGGTTATTTTTCCTTTACATGTTTCCTACATGACTGGAAAACGAATACTTGCAGTATTGAGATATCAGAGTTCTTAAGATGAAAAAAAAAGGCCTTTAAACATCTTAGGATACGCCTGAAACTAACACAACATTTAAATCGACTATACTTCAATTAAAAAAAAATCTGAAATATGACCACCACAAAAGATTTTAGGAAATGGAGGAAAAATCAGAGAAGAGCATGAGGTGAGAACTGGAGAAGAGATGAAGGAATTCTGCTTGGAGCTTTGTGAAGAGTACCTCTGCCACTGGAAGCATAGAGTCCTCATTAAGACAGAGAGGGCTCCATTCTCCTTGGCAGTTGTTGTCTGTGTCTTGTTTGGGACTCTTCCAAATGTTGTGCTTTTGCTCCCATCTCACCAAGACATTGGAAGTTTGCCTCATTTATTCCTAGTCACTTTTATGGCTCTGTTCTAAGCAGCTTAGTGATTATGCTTTACCAGCATGGGCAAACAATGATGAAGGGAACATGATCGGGTAGGAGATACTTGAAACAGGATCTGGAGTTACAATTCTGCTCCCAGGTGTTGGTTTACAGGTTGCTCTGCCCACTCCTTGGTTGGCCGCTCCTGGATACTTCCCTTTTTTTTTTTTTTTTGCACTCTTTCTCCTTTTGATAGCCTTAAGTCTTCTATGACTATTTTGTCTGAGGTTGCATTTAGCTGAACAATCATTCTTGGAGGACCTATTATCTGCTAGACATTTTGATATATTCTGGGTTTGAAGAGATGAATCAGACAGTTTCAGGGAAGACAGGTATCTGGAAGCATCGACCCCAAAGTTAAGACAGTAATCTTGCAACATCTACCATGGAAGCAAAAACTGAAATATATACTGAAAATATTGCATACAGTAACCCTCCCTCCTTAAGCTCTGAGCAAGGTGAGAAGGTCAGGAGAGCATGTTTTCATGTTTCCTGTTCATATGACCATTTAACAATGAAAAAACTTATTAAGCTGCTGGTATGTGATCCACACTCCCTTGATCCTTGTAACAACCCCATGTGCGGTACTATTATTACCCCATTGATGTAACAGGAACACAGAGGGATTAAGAAACCCTTCAAGGGATAAACAGCTAGTAAGTGGCTGAGCCAGAATTCCAGTTCAGGCAATCTGCCTGTAACCCCTCCTCTGTGCTGCCTCTCCACTGATCACCACTAGAAATCACTGGAGTGGTACACAACTGCTCATTAATCATTAATCATGGGGAGGATGGGGGGAAGGGAACAGTTACATCTCAAATGTTGCATTCTTTGGGTGAGTGAGAAACGGTAGTAACCGTCTAAAGCCGTCCTCTATTTTTCTACCAACCCTTTTTTGGACTAATCCAACGTCCTAGTATAACTTCAATACATTGTATTTCAGTGTAATGATTACCGACTTGGGTCTTGATTTGGAAATTACACTCTAGTTGAAATTGGTGCTTGTTGTCGGTAGTAGAATTACCATATAACCTTTTCATTTCTAGAGAATATTGGATTATAGACCCTGTGATTCTAGGAGGAAGAGGGCCTCTGCCTATAATGTTAGCAGAAGATGTGGTTGCATCTGAAAATCTTGACTGAACTCTCTGGGATTCTAAATAAAAATTCCAGGAAGGCTTGAAGGCTTCTGGGCAGCAAGATCACTTCCAGGGAAAAAGAGATATTTTATTTTCTAGTAAGTTCTCAAATTTCAAGAATGGCTTCTTTCTTAAATTAAATGTTAATAAGAAATCACTGTACATGGGATTGCTGTCTAAGCAATCTCTTTCTCTTCATGTTCTCCATTGCTTTTTGAGAGCCAACTCTGATTAGACGTAAGAGGGCTTGAGTGGAGCCATTTTTTCCCGGCTATTTTCTGGGGCTCTTTTTTTTTTTTTTTAATTAATTTGCTGTTGCTTTATTTATTTATTTATTTATTTATTTATTTATTTATTTATGGCTGTGTTGGGTCTTCGTTTCTGTGCGAGGGCTTTCTCTAGTTGTGGCAAGTGGGGGCCACTCTTTATCGCGGTGCGCGGGCCTCTCATTATCGCGGCCTCTCTTGTTGCGGAGCACAGACTCCAGACGCGCAGGCTCAGTAGTTGTGGCTCACGGGCCTAGTTGCTCCGCGGCATGTGGGATCTTCCCAGACCAGGGCTCGAACCCGTGTCCCCTGCATTGGCAGGCAGATTCTCAACCACTGCGCCACCAGGGAAGCCCTCTGGGGCTCTTTTTCTCCCTGAACTGAGTGTGGCCGGGCACAGGACCCTGAACTTAGATTAAAATATGGATGTTGCTTGATTTATACTTTACAAAGGGATTACATGCATTTCCAACGTAGGTATTTATCAAAAATCATTTACTTATTAGTATCCTCTTTTAGTCTTTGCTGCTACATGATGTTCTCCATCATTAAAGAGTGGCCCACTTGGTTGGTCAGGGGTAAATTTCTTTCCATTTTTCAGACTTATTATACCTTTCCATTTCACCGAGAAAATTGGCAGGTTTGATGACCCTTCCTATTACAGCAAGCTGCCTGGGCTCACAGTTGACCTCTGGGGACACAGTACAAAGGAGACTTGAAAAGTGTTAGCTACAGACCCTATCTCTGCCTCCAGACTACACACAGAATCTATAACAGTAGTATTGCTGGGCTTGGAGTCCCCAGAGAAGAAGCAGAGCTGGTTGTATGCCAAGATCTCCAGGTCATTGCTGTTTCTTAAAGAGTCTGCTCCCACCACCCCTTCCTAGCCCAGGTTCTCTGGGTTTGGAGCCCCTAACCACTCTCTGGGTAACTGCGTGTAAACTGCTGATGCCCAGAACCTCCCTGGGACCATCACAGTCAATCCAGACCATAAGTCACCTCGTCCAAGAGCTCCGGGTTCCCCTTTCCCCTAAGGCTTGGAAGTGGATCTAGGAGGACTCCGTAAATCCCTGAGGGTCTCCTTCCAGCCACAGAGAGAATGTTCGGACCAGTTCTCTGGGCAGTTGAATGTCCGGCTTAACCCACCCTCCCCCACCTGGTTTACCACCTAAGAACAATGCTTCCTCCATTCATTATCTTCTTCCACTGCCTCATACCCCATGTTATTCTGATCTAACCTTCTTTTACCAGAGTCCTCCTTCCTGACCCTTATATTACGTTCTCTGAAGCTCCCAGAAGAGGATAAACACACAATTATGCACTCTATCTCTGCACCTGACATTCCTTTATCCTTTATGCTTCAATAGAAAACTGCCCCACCCCCAAGACTCTGCTTTCAAGATGCCTCTCAAATGTAGGCCATTTGTTGCCAACTGTCCTTCATGTCAGTGTTGGGAAATAGGATCAGTTACATCTTACATCTTACTGCCACTTCTCGACCATTAGTTCTCAACCCTCATTAAGGGATCAAAAATTCTAAAACTCTTCTTCCTGGGGTTCTTGCCATGTAGCAGTACCACCCCCTTGTCTCTGCCATCACTGACATTCCATATTCTCTATTTCAGTTACTGGAGAGGTCCCAGGCTTCTCACCCCAAGTCCTGCCATCATCCTGTGTGTCACGATTTTATTACCAAGTCGCTAACTCATCTGCCACCAGGTCCTTTTTGTTTCTTATCTACATTAACTTTCTCCTCCATGTCCTGAAGCTACCCACTCCTGTGGCCAACGCTCCTGGATCTGTCCTTACATCAAATTGCTTTGCTTCCAAAAGAATAAATGAATAAATAGATTGGAGTATCTGGAACATTAATGATGATCAGAGTGAAGAAGCTGAAATGTGGAATAAGACTCACATTGTCATCTCCAGATGGCAGATGCTAGAGGGATTTTCAAGACTTTTTTTTTTTTTTTCTAAGACAGATCTGAGTTAGTAAGGGAAGAATATAGGAGAAAGAAACAAAGATGTGCTTTCGATCCTCCTTCCTGTTAAGACTTCTCCAGACTTTCCCCCCAAATATGCAAAAACAACCATATCTCAAACCTGAAGCAATCTGTCCCAGTAGCCTCACTCAGGGGAAATGTGGAAGACGTGTAGGCGCTGTGTGTGTGTGTGTGTGTGTGTGTGTGTGTGTGGTGGGGATGAGGCCGTGGGAGGCAAAGCACAGGGTGGATGGGTGAGGAGTGTCAAGGCTGAGCAGTAGCCCCCTTCCCCACAACGTTCATGTCCACCTAGAACCTCAGAATGTGACCTTCCTTGGAAATAAGGTCTTGTAGACGTAATTGGTTAAGATGAGGTCAGACTAGGTTAGGGTGGATCCTGATCTCATGACTGGTTTCCCAAGGAACACCTGGAAACCACCAGAAGCTAGCAGAGGCAAGAAAGGATTCTTTTCTGGAGCCTTTAGAGGGAGCAGCCTCCGACAACATATTGGTTTCAGGCTTCGGCCTCCGGATCTGTGAGAGAATAAATTTCTGTTGTATTAAGCCACCCGGCTTGTGGTAATTTGCTACAGCAGCCCTAGGACCCTGATACAGCAGGGGAGTAGTAATTTTGTTTCTGCTTGGTTATTCCTTAAATGCTTATTTTCCTTCACATGTTAAAGAAAAATCAATACAAGCTCACTCCCCTTGCCATTTCTCCTCCTTGCCTCATGTCTCCATCGACAGCCTCATTTGAGTTAGAAGAATTGAATAACCTCTTGCAGCAAACGGAACATAGCTCCAGCAGTGTTTTTAGTTGATAAAAGCTACTAAGTGGCAATAGTATACAAAATAGTGTGCAAAGCACTCCGAGTACATTAGTTCTAATTCTCACTCCAAAGCTGCAAAATAGACTCTATTATTATTGTTTCTGAAACGAAATTAAGCCTCAAAGATCACTTTTTACAAGTGATTTGTTTTATATGGACAAAGTTGAATGATATACTTGACATGTGGTCAGGGCCTTTGCCAACCACGTGTAAAAAATTTGTGTCCCTAAAACAGCTCTAAATATGACAAGGAAGAAACAAGGACTATGTCCAGTCATTGCTTGCTCCGTGCTTTGTTTTCTGGCCCCAATAAAACTTTATTAACATATTCAAGTCAGGTGTCCTCCCCTTCCCCCTTAATCCCAAGGCAATTTTCCATGACACTCGCACAGACCCAAACTCTCCGCAGACTGAGGCCCGCACACAGCCCTTGCTCTGTGGGCTGCTTCCCCCATTGGAGGCTCTTCTCATCTCATCTTGCTCAGAGGCTGGTACTGGGGCCTCCGGGATTCACTGTGTGATGGTGATGGTTCAGAGGCTGAACCATCACCATCAGGGCAATGGCCTTTGCCTGCCTGCCTTTTTTTTTTTTTAAGTAAGGTGATTTATTTATTTATTTATTTATTTATTTTTGGCTGTGTTGGGTCTTCATTTCTGTGCGAGGGCTTTCTCTAGTTGCGGCGAGCGGGGGCCACTCTTCATCGTGGTGCGTGGGCCTCTCATTGTGGCCTCTCGTTGCGGAGCACAAGCTCCAGACGCGCAGGCTCAGTAGTTGTGGCTCACGGGCCTAGTTGCTCCGCGGCATGTGGGATCTTCCCAGACCAGGGCTCGAACCCGTGTCCCCTGCATTAGCAGGCAGATTCTCAACCACTGCGCCATCAGGGAAGCCCCCTGCCTGCCTCTTATGTAGGTGGTTGGTAGAGTTAAATGTTCCCTCAATCATGCTAAGAACTGGAAACCTGCTGTTAAAGTGATAGTTGATCAGAGTGAAAAAAAAATAGCCTTCCCATTAGAGTTTAAGATCAAGAAAGCTTCAGTTGCAAAAAGGTATGTTTTGGTAAACTTTTAGTGGGATGATTGATACATTTTTAGTAACTAAAGTCAGTAGAAGCATCTAAGAACTATTTCACATCATGTTATATAACCTGAGAATTGGAAGATCTATCAGAACTTTTTGTTCTTCCCCAAATCAGTCAGGTTAGCACTTGAAAATTCGTCTGTAATTCTAGAATATATTTCTCACTTATGCTAGTATGTGATACTGTTGGTATTTTGTTTTCATTTATGTTATTTTTCTTCAAGTGTGGATGAAAGTCCATTGAAATGTCAACTCTGACTCTCTGGTTAGAAAGGTCCAAACAAAAATATAACAGCGGGAAGTGGAAAGGGATAAATAACCCCAAGAACTGACCCTTCATTTTGATCCCTTAGGCATACTTTGCTGACAACTTAAAAAATGCACATGTAGTTGCTTCCGGGGAAAAAAAAGAGCAGGAGTCAGTTATTTGTTATGTGTGATTGCAAGTGCTTGAAACAAAGATAAAATAGGAGATTCATCTGCTGCTCTCATGTTCCTTTGTAAAGATGAGGGTTGGGATTTATCTCTGTCTTTTCTTGGATTGTGTATTACAACAGGGGACTTTTATTAGCTCTGCAAAGGAAGCAATTTAGTGGTCTTTCTGTAGGTTTTTTTCTATTTGGATAGAAAAAAACTAGAAATCTTTGGGCATCAAGTTTTTTCAGGGGAATTATCTTTGCCCTCACCACTCAGAAGAGTAGGCTCATAAACTGGGAGGAGAAAACCTGTTGTCTTCCTAAATCATGTTCCTAGAAACAAAGCAAGTCTACCGGATAGAAATCAGCAGAATCAAAAAACATCTGCATTCAAATTATCGGGACATTTATTGCTCCAATAGGAACTTGTTGGTTTGGATTTAAATGTTAACATATTGTTCTGATATGATTTTCAATTTATCAGTCAAAAATATGTTTTTTCATTTAAGAAACACTTGTTTTGTACTTTCTGTACTACACTGTGGAGAATATATTAAAAAGGACAGTTATTCCTGTTATCAAGGAACTTGGAGATCAGGGGGCGAGGGAGATGTTGGGTTTTGCTAATACTTAACTGCTTTCTGTGTGCCAGGCACTGTCCCAAGTGCTTTATATGCATGAAATCTTTCAATCTTCAGAAACTCTATGAAATAGGTATTTTTTATCATCATCATTTTACTGATAAAGAAACGGAGGCACAAAAAGTTTGGAAACTTGCCCAAGGTCAGACACCTAGTAAGTGGTAAATTCAAGCCACAAACTCAAGCAAGTTAACCACAATGTTATATTAAGTCTCAAGCTGGGCAGAAAATACACACACGTATCAATAATAAATAACTAATAATCACTGACAAAACTAAAGCAAATGATAAACGGGGAGATCATTGTGGGTTGTGGTCAAGGAATCCTTCGTGATATGAAACCAAAATTAGATCCAAACATTATCATTTATATTGTCTTCTTGGAGCTGTGCATTGGCGTATGGGAGGTTCAGGGAAGCACGCGGGAGAGGAGCCTCGGCGTTTCATCCGTTGTTTCTCAAATATCTTTGGCTCTGAAGCCATTTTTTTTCAAGGAATACTTAACATCTTTTAGCATATGCATTATCAAGCATAGTTTGGGAGAAGAGAATCTATTTTAGGATCATCTATTTACAGAGACTCCCCTGGATTCTCCACCTCTGCTGTCAGTGGCCAGAATCTAGTATTACAAGAGGAAGGGCCACTGGAAATTTCTATGGATAGAATTTATAGGATATAAATTGAATTCATGAAAAACTTGACAGGGTATCAAGTTTTGTTTGTTAACTAAATAACCAGGTTGTATTATCATTACCTCTAGGAAAGGCTTGACAGACTGGTTCTCTCTGGTTGGGCTGAGGAGTACTTACTTTACAGTCAGAAAAGACAGTTCCTTATTTGTCCCTGGTCTTATTAGTGTATCCTTAGTACCCTAGGGACACTGTCTTCCTCTATAATCATTTTTTACAATATTTTGTCCATATTATAAGGATTGTTTTATAGTCAAACTGGTCACCTGTAAATATAATCACACTGAATGTCTATTAATGGGTCTTGTGTTTTCTTTTGCACAAAAAAGTACAACCTAGAGAAAGCAAAAGTCATATCCCAACTCCCACTTTGTAGATTTTTGTTCTTTAAATGATGTAAGAATTTATATTTGCCGAGTACCCTCTTTCTGCTAGAAACCATGCTATATGTTTATCTATGTCCTCTAATTTTGACCTCACACTGCCCTGGGAGGTAGGTGTTCCTCTAGATTTATACCTATGGAAATGGAGGCACAGAGAAGTTAAACTGACTGCCTGAGGTTAAACAGCATATGATAATGAGGGATTTGAATTCTGGTCTGTCTGACTCCAAAGCCTTCACTTTTGAAACTCTACCGTACCACTTCCTTAAAAGGAAAAAATTATTGGAGATTAAATCAGCACTTGCAATACTAGAATTTAAAGTATTTCAGGCAATTGAAATAAAAAATACACGGTTGCTTAGATGACTAAGCAAGGCAATCATGCATCTGCAAACCATATCAGCTAAAACTTAAAATTTGCCTAATAATCTCTCTGGTTTACTTAAAAAAAATCATGGACTGTTTCACAGCTAAAAGCTCATTTAGTCATTATTCAAATGTTTGTCTATTACATTCCCACGGAGGCAGGACAGAGTCTTCTCCCTCCTCCGACACATCGTTAGGAAATGCCTCTGCTTTCCGTCCTGCTCTAGGGCAGGCAGTAAGCTTTAGCTGAGAACACATTTGGAGATGTGTGAATGAGTGAACCAAGTGTATCCTGGAAGCACCAGCCCGTGCCTGCTCCTGCAGAGCCTGTGAAAGCCCAGCAAACTTTTTGGGGACTGACGCAGAGGACCAGAGCTATCACCAGCTGGATTTGGGGCTTTGGTGGCATAGATGCAAGGGAGATAAGTGACTCTTATTTTGTTCTTAGGAGCTGTTTCCTTCACAGAAATTTCTGACAAGACTGGTAACGAAAGATACACTATCTTCTATTCTAGAATATAGAGGACTAAACAGAAAAGTAGGCTGTAGCTGAGGCAAGAGTTTTCATTGGGTAATCTTTTTACCCAATCTTGCCAATAAATGAGTACATAAACTAATCAATCTGTTTTAAAAAAATATATAAAAATGAGTTTGTCTTCCCAGTGTAAGATCACTAGCATCTCTTTACTACATTATTCTCCATATATTCTCCACATTCTTACCACGTGTGAATGGCTATTTGTAAAGCGTCTTATAATTTAAGAGGAGGGAACTTGCGTCTCTGAAAAGCCTACCACGTACGAGAGTGCTAGGTGCTTTTTGTATGCAATCTCTTTTAATTGCCGTAACAAAACCAGAAACAACACCCAAACCATAAAAAAACCATTATTGTCTAGAAATAATTTGGTAGAGGTTCGGTAACTTGCCTGAAATCACAGAATATGTTAGTGACAGAACCAAGATTGGGACCACTTTTGTCTCTACATCTTATCTGCACTATATTACGTTGTTCTCCAGGAGGTAAGCCCTCACAGATGTCCTCATGAAATCTCTAAGAAGAGTTCACTGGTAATGCCAATCTCTGACACAAGTCTGAACGCTCTGGAGGGATTGGGTCTTTTTATATCCCAAGTATCTAGTGCAACCTCTGGCACATAGTAGATCCTCAATCAATATTTGTTGATTTACATTATTCCAATTTCCAATGCGGAAAAGGCATTTGTGGCTTGCTGATCTCACAAGGTTACTGACTTTGGTTGTGATAGTCCTAATTTTTCCAATCCTGTTTTTCATTGGGGTAAGGTTACACAGTTATGGAATCACTCTGACTGCCCAGATGGCATTTGCTTTTACTTATCCCTGTATAGTTCATGTGTGTGTTAACAATCCTAGGTCAATGCCTTTTACACAATAGATTATTTTTTCCCTTGAATTTCCTACTTTATGGCAGTGACCAATATTGCAATCATGACGAAGTTTAAATCAAGCAATGTTGCAGTAAGCTGAAACGAATATAGACCCTTGACTTGAAAGACCATGGTCTCATAAGATTCTACAGGAGTTAACAATTGTCAAACGGAAATTTCTTTTTAGTGAATTCTGTTTTCCAAATTTTTGACTGTGTGACATAGCAAAACAGCTTGTACAAATACACTTACTTGCTTACGTTTCTACATGTAAATAAAAAGATCTTTTGTGAGAGACTGAAAGCAACAAATATTGTTTGTTGAAATTTACAGTTTTACACACATGAACATACATTACCAAAGAGAAGAACGAATGCCAGTGTTTTTCTGTATTATGGAAATTCACACACACACACACATACACACAAAACAGATTAAAGGACACTACAAAATATTTTGCTTATTGGCACCACGTAGACTTTCACATTTAAGATATTTTCTTCTGTCATTTTTAATATTTAAGATTGTATAATAAAAATTTGCCAATTGAACTATTCTTTAAAAATATACTTTAAATATAAATACGAATAAATAGCTCTATTTTGCTTCTTGGGTATGAAACAGCATATACTGTATTTATTGCAATAAAAGATTTTTCTTTAAAAAAAAATTCATTGATTTAAATTCAATTGCTTACATAGGCTTGGCCTATTTGACGATGTGTCTGCTAGGTTCCTGGGTACATTTGAAAGTCATGTCTGACCTTTACTTGGGAAACCACTGGGGTCCCACTTTTGATTTTGATTGGATGATATGGAGTGTGGACAAATGAAAAAAGTGACTTTGCATTCAGACATTGGGAAGCATTAGGGAATCAGTGAGATTCTGAATACAAATCTTAACAAAATGAATATGAGGACACTATGTAAAGATACAAGACTGTTTCTGGGAACCATGGGTGGTGGGTTTTTTTTTTTTCTCCTCTATTTCCAGATAGATTTAGACACTCAGTTGTCCTGACTGAACTGTTCTATTGTTCTTGCTGGCTTCCAATCCTGAAATGCAAGACCATAGTTTTCACAAGTAAGTCCACTATGTTTCCCCAACCTAAAACATTGTACCTCATTCTCATTCATCTATGAATTTGACAAATGTGGGTCAGAAGAATATCAGGACTCAGGGGAAATGCAGAGCTGAATGGTGGCCCTTTTTCCCTATCTTGGTACTAACTGGCAAATGATGGCTTCATGGACATGGCTGTTTCTGCAGCCCCTGGTGGAATGAGTCCCGTGGACCACGGCTGCATCTGTGCTCTTGACCTTGACCTTGAATCTGATTGGTTGGCTGGTAACATGTTACCTGGTGAGAATCAGAATATTTTCATATTGCAGTATTTTTAAGAAATTATCTTTATTTTTAATTGTTTATCTAGACATGCCAATGGATATTTCGGCCACATTTTGAGCAAAAACTCACAAGGTGTGTTTTTTTTTTTTTCCCAAACCTCACGTGTGTACACAAAACAACACAATTGTAAGGGTTTGCGTAAAAGAGCAAAGCATAAGAAATACAGTGAGCTACAAGCTCATAACCAATGTTCAAATCAGTGAGCAGATCTGATTCAACATCAGAAAAGGTTACAAAACAAGTCTGTGGCTTGTAGGAAGCACTACCTGGTGACAGCTTTGCAGGACACGCTCCACGTCCCATTGCGGGAAGCCTTAGGCAGGTAGAAACAGAGCAGGATTTTCACTCAGCCTAGCAGGGAGTTATGGGGAGGTCAGCGTTCCAGCAACAAGGTTCTGACTGTTCACAGGTGCTGTAAAAAGAAAAAGGCTTTGCCTATCAGGCCTGGCAGTGATAGCTAGTCTCTCTCTTAATTTGATTTTAACTTTAGCTTTCACTTACTAAAAATAGCTTTTTGATTCCTTTCTTCTCAAGCACTGAAGGAATTAAACTCGGGAAGTCAGCTCGTGATGGTCCAGGGACTAAGAGAAAAAGAATGTGAAGATAAAGTCCACGGATGATCCAACAGCTGTGTCTTAACTAGTAATTGGACACTGACACCTTCTATTGAAATATTGCTAGAGAGCCACCAGTAGGCAGGAAAAAAAAAGAGTTTTCATATTCTTTTTCTTTTTTTTTTTTTTTTTGTCAAAAAATGAGAAACTCAAGAAATCTCCAGATGGTTGCAAGAAGGAGACAAATGTATCTAGTTTATGCATCACATCTCATTTTACTTCAAATTTTTATTGTACTAGTAGCTGCTTCATAGGCTTAACTGTTAAGATATTTGGTAGTTTTCTCTGTGAGCTCTTCTTCAAGACCTAATACACTTTTGTCCTATAAATTTGGAACTACTAAAACCGCGTCCAGTCTTATTTATTTAAATTATTATATAAATATAGTTTAAACAAAGTCCATTTCCTAAACTCAAAGTAGAGGCTCCATTAGCTAAAGTAGCATCTTCTTTCTTATCTCTACTGTATCTTCCCCAGTAATTGCTTTCCTTGATTTGATCTCATGTACATTAAAAACAGAGACTACTCAAAAGCCCAAACCAAACCAAAATAAGCGAGGTTTGGAAGCAGAAATACATTCAATACTTTCTCTTTTGGGGCTTCACCAAGCTGAGAGCTTCAGAGTATTAAAGCAATAAAAAATCATGTGTCAGTTCATAGTTATTACAGGAAAAAACCCAAAGTTAGTGTTAAGTTTTCACAACTTCCTCTCTTACCCATATCAATAATTTCAACTTATCATCCACCCATTTCATGAAGTTTTCACACTTTCTTTAGTACCATCTGACAATCTCTTCTGCTTTAGTGAAAGTACAACCAACTTTCCAAATTTCCTCTAAACCTTTATTCTGAAAGCCTCGGTCTTTCTGCAGGAACTTAATACAATCCAGTCAAGTTTCTAACATTTCACTTGTACGTTAGGAGGAAAGAAAAAAAAAAAAGAGTTGCACTTAGGAAATGAGAGTTAGTTAGCTGACGTTCTATCAGCTTGCGAAACACCTTGATAGTGGCAGAAACAATCATAGTATCATTCTCCCACTACCACATTGTTTAAGGTAAAAAGAAAGGGAGCATTGCCAATTTTCATCTAACATTAGTTATGCTAGAACTTCTAAAGAAAAGGTTCAATGCACAGAGTTTAGCTGACTAGAGAAGAATGCTGTAACAAATTGATTTTCCGGCCAAGTATATGCAGAAAAAATGGCAACAAAAACCTGCCCAGGAAGGTAAATTCTATCAATCAGACAACTGAAATATTTTCTATCCTTAAATTATGTTAACGTCTGCTAAACAGTTGCGTAGTTGTTCACATGAAATGAAGGAAAAAGGAAAATCCAGTTACTATTGACACCAAAGAAATGCACGCCAACCATAAACCAAAGAAATGCACGCCAACCATAAACCAAAGATGCTTTGGTACTGTAGCCAGAACAGACGACAGTGTGCTAGGGGAGCAGGGAAGTCCCTGATGGATAGATGACAGGGTCACGGAAGGTTTGTGAGACCTGCTATGTGTCCCGCGAGGCTGACACACTGCCATGTCCATGACAAGAGTCGTATAAACACAAGCTTATCAGCTGGCTTGTTAAAAGAGTGCAACATTGCTGTGTTGAAAGTGACTTCAGGCTTGCTGAAGGGTCTTGTTCATCTGAGGAAACAATGCTTGGTGCCACAGATTAAACACTATGGTCTCAAGTGGAATGCGTGTGAAGTTTCCAAAATATTTCCTCAAAGACTTTATTCAGTTTTGCTTTGTGACCTTAGCTGGAAAGCATAAAGATGGACATGGGAAGGCAGTTCAGAAGGACATCTGTGGGGATTTAAGTTGGGCAGCTTTCAGAAGATGAAAGATGTTTAAAGTTAAGGCCTTTATCTGCAAACAACAGTATATTAATAAACTCTATACCATATTTACAAATGCATTCTCTTGTATTAAAACTAACAGTATTCTGTTCACAGTGCCATTGTTTATACAGGTAGCAGTCCCATAATACTCATGTATTTTGGCATGGGAATCAGTAGCGCTTGATATTTACAGAGAATGTACAGGTGTGGATATAAACATGTCACTGAATCTGAGTTATCGATAAAAGACAGATTGGCAAATGGTGCAAAGGAATGAACTGTACAGCACCTTCCCCTTGGATCGGATAGGAAACGTGGTTTCTTAATTGAGAAGATGCCAAATCTCTGACCCAAAGTGGCATAAAGTCCGTAAGAAAACAGTGAACCCTCTGTTCGAGTTTGGGTACATTGAGTAATGTTTGCCCATAGTTTTAGATCCATTGTCTAGTGCATAAGATAGAAAAGTTAAAAAGATTTATTATTATTTTTATAATAATAATTATTATTAAAATAGAAGGTACTTTCTCTCACGCTCTCATTTGTGCTCTTGCACTTGAAACCAATATCCTTGGAGTTCCAAATATGCTGGTGTCTTTGTCATGCAGATCAGCAGTCCAACGGCCAATGCTAAAAATGCTCTGGACTTAGGAAGTGCCGCCTGTCTCAGTGTGACCCAGGACCCGAGGGGCCCACGGCAGGAGCACCTCTTTCTTACTCCCCAGTCTTCACCTCGAGGGCCAAGCCGGCCCCTGGAATCAGCTCCCTCATGGCGGAATGGAGTTGCTTATTTCGGCAGCTAATGCTGAGGTGACGGATGGCTTCTGTACACTTGGAAAAAGGAGGGAGGCAGGTGAGTGGGAGGAGGGTGGCGTTCCAAAGAGCCCCAGGACGACACCCAGAGAGGGGCTGGGTTTACCGGCAAGAGCCCCTCAGAGCATCTGCCCTCCCAGAGGCCTCTGCGCGAGGAGGCTGGCATTCTCAGTGTGCAGAGCAGGGGGCAGGCCTGGCTGGCACTATGGGGCGTCGCCTTCGGTCACGGTCTGCTCCTCAGCCTGGGCCATCCCTGGGCCGGCGTGGTCTGGGCCGCCGCTGCCACCGCCACCGCTGCTGCTTCTGTGCTGGTTGGGCAACAGCCTCTTCCACTGGGCTTTGTTGTGCGCCAGGTGGCTTAGCATGCTCTCAGACAGGGCGCTGTGTCCTGTGAAACGGGCCCATTCACGGAAGAGGGGCTCCACGATGTAGGTCATGAAACCTGGAACAGGCAAGGCCAATCTCATCACCAGCAGGGCAGTAAGACCTACTTCTTCCTCCCTAACAAACATGACTGGGCCCACGATGGACTGGGCCCGTGGGTAAGAAGGCCACCAAGATGTGGTCCCTGCCCCCAGTGTCGAAGCATAGGATATGTCACCTTGGGCTTGGCATCTAACCTCTCAGTGCCTCAGTTTCTGCAGCTGTAGAAAGGCGTTAAGAAGGATACCAAACCCATAGGGTTGTTATGACAATGAAATGACTTAACACATGTGATGTGTTAAGCTTAGAAAGCTCCTGGCACATAAAAAACACTCAATAAATATTGGCTATTATTATTTGAAGAAGGGGGAAGACATATAAAGAAAAAAGTAAAAAAAAGTTTGTGCTAGAACTAAGGAGGGTGGGTGGGGGAGGGGAGGAGAGAGCAAATGATACCAGGGAGGGGCACCTTGTTGATTTAGACCATCTGAAGAATTCATACATCTACCCCGTAGGATATTTTTTCAGGATTATCGTTTCACAGTTTTGTCTTACTTTCAATTATGTTAAACAACTAGGTGTAGGTAATAAAAGTTCATTCGTCTTCAATACAGATTTTTACCTGCATAAAAGTTCTGCTTGAATGACTAGATAAGATGGATTGATATGAGACTTCTTTGTTTGCATGTCTGTTCTCTTAATTATTTTAGACTTGTTGCTTTCTAACCATGTTTCACTGTTAATGTGCTTTCCATATTAAACATGATTTATTAAAGCAAAGATAACTTCCAGTCTAGGCTGGAATAACTGGACTCATCACAAATTTGGATATATTTAGGTTTTATTGTATTTCCCTGAAATGTAGGTATGGGGAGAAAAGGCAAGTGTTTTTCAGCTAACGAAATCTTCCAACAACTAACCCTGTATGTTTACAGGCATGTGAATTATAAGGCTTGATTCGATTATCCTTTTATTGGATGAACAGCAGATACTTGGCCTTTGAGGATGCTATAGAGATGAAAAAAGAATGCAGCAAAGCAAAATGTTATTGTACATGCCTGCACCATCTCATCAGATGTGAAATATGATTTAAATAGTATAAGATTATTTTAGATTATGTGAACCTGAGGAGGAAGGTTAAGCCAGTGACTTACTGTCTACATCTTGATAAGGTTATACAGGGAGTCAGCAAGCAAGGATTTCATTTTGGAATGTTCTTGCTTGCTATTCTGGAATTTTCTTCACCTCCTTCACAATCTCCATATCTAATTTTGATATCTTTCATCTCAAGAGAGATTAGATATTAGGTATCTAAAAAGATAGTGTGCAATATTATACTATTCTAAAGTTTAAGTTGTGAATATTTATGAGGTTTACCTTAAGGATAAAAAAAAGTTACAAATCCCGCATTTAAAAATCCAGTACTTAAAAATCAACTCATTTTCTTCCTGAAATTACTCTGGAATTACACCTCTGTATTTCTACTCGTCAGATATAAAGACCTCTTATAGGAGATAGAAGAGTGATTTTAAAGTCTGAAGAAACTCCATGAGGCAGTTTTTCACATGAAGAAAGGCTTCTGCACGATCAGATTTGGGAGCCTGCCCCATAGGTTCCTTGTGTATTTGTGCAAACCTCCCGCTTCTATTCAAGCGATGTAGAGCCTGACTTTGCCGGGATATTGTCTTCCTGGAGTGGTGGGAGTGGGGCAGGGGAGAAATGATGGCTTCGGAGTACACAGGGATTGAAGGAAAGCCTCTTTCTCCTCATCTTTCTATAGGCTGCACCAGTTAGAGATTCATTTGATTTAATGCCTTCTTTTTAAAATGTAGAGTTTGATGGGGAGAGGGGAGGAATATGGGTGGGGGGGGTGGATATTAAATCCCTGTCTCACTTGGGTAAATATGAATTACTTAAACAGAAAATCAGGTCTAAGCCTGAGATGGCACTCAGGAAATCCTCACTGTGGACTGGGAAAGGAAAAAGAGAGGGGACATTTTCAGTCCCAGGGGAATCAGAACAGAGGAACTAGCTGCATTATTTAGCACCCACTGGAAAAATCTTTGTCTGGGAGCCTGGAGCCCACAGTTCCCATTAGATTCTGTTGATCTATTTGGGTTTCTCCAGTTTAGCCTGATCTACCTCTGCACACCACACCTCCCAGCCTTGAATCTACAGAGCTGGGAGATGTGGAACAGAGACCGAAAGATTTATCTACTAAGGGTTGTTTTATTATCAATCACCTCTTTCTCTTTATTGGTGTGCTGGTGTAGCATCCATGGGATTTTCCTTTTCACTCAATCCCCATCCCATTTTAAAAACAGGTATCTATGGTAACCACATTTTCCTGAGCTGAAAATCAGGACATATGATCTGACAAAATAAGTGTGTTCTCATGACAACAAGAGAATAGAATCTCTGAAATCAAGTCTGTCTTGAAAATCTAGGTTGTGTGCTTAATAATGTGAATGCTTTTCTCTGGGGGCTCAAAATGTCTTTAACAGGTGCCTGGCAAATTTCTTTCTGGCCAGAATTTAACAAGCTGGGTCCCAGGATTAGGATTTTGGTTCAGGGTCTATTCCTTTTGAATCACATCTGCAGAATTTCCAACTTGTTAGGGCATTGGATCCAAAGAGGCTGAGGCTGCATTTCTGTTGATGTTGATGCCCTTCCCCCTCCCCTGCAGTTCTGTAGCTTCATCTGCTCTGGTTTCTTGCAGGGTTTTATTTTTTATAACAACACCCCTCTCCCTTTTTAAGGTGGAGGAATCGGTTTAATCGTAAAAAGAACGTAACAATATTAAGGGCAATTTGGAAAAAAAAGAGATCACCAATAATCTCAGAGTTCCAACACATCAATTTTAACATTTGTATATTCCCTTCAAATTTTTTAAACTAGATAGATTTTGTTCCTATTTCCTTACGTTGACTTTGTGACTCTTTCGTGGGACTGTGGATTCAATTTGACACTCAGTAATTGGAAGCATATCATTCTAACTGGCTCTGGTTTTCTCAATTTTCAACTGATGTTTTCAGGTGCCCCTTTCGCTCCCAATCTCCAGGCATTAAGCCTTGAGCTTGCAGAGGTTTAAGCTGAATGTGTTAAGCTGCCTGAGGTCTGTGGGAACTGGTGAAAAACATGAACTGGTACATGTCAGGGCCATAGTTTATAAGTAAAAGAGTTAAAGTTCTGAGTTTTGTTTTTTTTTTTTTAAGTTTATTATCTCTGCTCTAACAAATCTTGAAATTAACATGCAGCCTTTAACTGCTGTATTTCACTTATGTGGCAACATGTTTTTATTTTTAACATTTTATTTATTTATTTATTTTTTATACAGCAGGTTCTTATTAGTTATCTATTTCATTTATTTATTTTTTTATATTACCCAAAGCAATCTACAGATTCAATGGAATCCCTGTCAAACTATCAATGGCATTTTTCACAGAACTAGAACAAAAAATTTTACAATTTGTATGGAAACACAAAAGACCCCGAATAGCCAAAGCAATGTTGAGAAAGAAAAACAGAGCTGGAGGAATCAGGCTCCCGGACTTCAGACTATACTACAAAGATACAGTAATCAAGACAGTATGGTACTGGCACAAAAACAGAAATATAGACCAATGGAACAGGATATAAAGCCCAGAGATAAACCCACACACATATGGTCACCTTATCTTTGATAAAGGAGGCAAGAATATACAATGGAGAAAAGACAGCCTCTTCAATAAGTGGTGCTGGGAAAACTGGATAGCTGCATGTAAAAGAATGAAATTAGAACACTCCCCAACACTGTATACAAAAATAAACTCAAAATGGATTAAAGACCTAAATGTAAGGCCAGACACTATAAAACTTTTAGAGGAAAACATAGGAAGAACACTCCATGACATAAATCACAGCAAGATCCTTTTTGACCCACCTCCTAGAGAAATGGATATAAAAACAAAAATAAACAAATGGGACCTAATGAAACTTAAAAGCTTTTGCACAGCAAAGGAAACTACAAACAAGACGAAAAGACAACCCTCAGAATGGGAGAAAATATTTGTAAATGAAGCAACTGACAAAGGATTAATCTCCAAAATATACAAGCAGCTCATGCAGCTCAGTATCAAAAAAACAAACAACCCAATCCAAAAATGGGCAGAAGACCTAAATAGACATTTCTCCAAAGAAGATATACAGATTGCCAACAAACACATGAAAGAATGCTCAACATCACTAATCATTAGAGAAATGCAAATCAAAACTACAATGAGATATCATCTCACACCGGTCAGATGGCCATCATCAAAAAATCTACAAACAATAAATGCTGGAGAGGCTGTGGAGAAAAGGGAACCCTCTTGCACTGTTGGTGGGAATGTAAATTGATACAGCCACTATGGAGAACAGTATGGAGGTTCCTTAAAATACTAAAAATAGAACTACCATATGACCCAGCAATCCCACTACTGGCCATATACCCTGAGAAAACCATAATTCAAAAAGAGTCATGTACCACAATGTTCATTGCAGCTCTATTTACAATAGCCAGGACATGGAAGCAACCTAAGTGTCCATCAACTGAGTTTGGTTTTAATTGGAGGGAACTGCAAGGAAAAGAAAGACTTGCTTTAAACGTAGATGGAATTGGTAGAGTGTTTCAAGGAGTGATAGAGACAAACAATTATTTTAGAGGCATTAATATCACCGTTTAACAGTTTATTGCAATTGACACTTGAGAGTGTGGTCCTAAGAGAATGAGACTTAAAATCCATTTTGAAGTGAAGACTAGAGAAGCATGGGATCCCATGTCACATGGCTGGTGGGGCCTGGGCCCTGGGACCAAGCCCCTAGTATTGAGCATTGAGGATGAAGGGTAATGACCAAATTGGAAGGATCCTGAGCTGCAGACTTCCCACTCTTCATGTCCTAAAGACAGTGTGAGCTAATCCGATCTTCAGCAGCCAATAGGTGATTCTTGTTACTTTACTCTACTCATTTGGTTTTGATTCAATTCTGAACTACAAAGTTAATACAGGTTAGTTATTAAGGGTCTATAACAAAGCCTTTACCCTATTTTTCATCTCAGTTGGTAATTAGTCATGACTAGAGTGTTCATTTGGACTCAGCCATTCAAAGGGCCATTGATTAAACCTCTAGTTTGGATCTTGAGAAAGCTGTGTATAGATCTTCTTAGTGACTCTTAGCAGAGGTGCTGAAACTATTCATTTAAAATTAAAATTGAATTCGACTCACCAATTTGTATACTAGGGATTGAATCTTTCTGTTGATTGCAAAGAGGACTGATTTCCAGTTCAAATTTCTGTTCAAGGTCACCTAAGAAGAAAAAAGAAGAAACACATTGGTAATCAAGAACCTATAAGAATGAGTGTTGATAGTTTTAATGATCTAGTTGGAAGAAGTTATCTGGGAATTACTGTTCCCTGCCTTATCACTAGGAACCCTTTAGCAACAACTGGCTCTGCTCTGCTCTGGTAGCTTCTGCGAAAATTTAAAATATCAGAGTATCGACGATCATTTACAATAGGCTCATTGTAAGCAGGTATGCTCTGGGATTAGAATAAACTTTGAACAAAAATCTGTAAAAACAAGAAAACGAATGGCCAATTTCCTAATATGAGATGGAAGTTCTGGTTTTAAGTGGCAGATTAAGAAAACAGGTTTTATGCTTTTCCCCTCCTTTCACTCTGCCTGACCCTCATCTGGTTTCACCTGAACAACCGGGAATAATTAGTAGGCAGGAAATCGGGAAGAGGAAGTAGAAATATCTCATTTGAAGAGCATCTCTGTAGCTACAAAATTAATCCAAAATAAGGGTCTGGTATCTTTCATTCTGACTCCTTAGAGTTTTACTTAGTGTAAATGAAGGTTAAAGAAAGTATAAAGCTCAGGATGATCTTTCTTTTTAATGTCTCCATCAGCTAGATCAAAAGAGAAATACATCATGCAAAGCTTTATCAAAGTATTTTATCAATTGTTCCTGAAGGTGAAAAATTGTGCATAATTATTTCGTTGGGAAAAACAATCTGGTTAATCAGTACAGAAGCTGGGTCTCAGAAACATTAGCTGAGTTCACAGTTGTGAGTGCACTCCTCTAAACTAGAGGAGAGAAACACATAACATTTATATCATGCTTACTGTGTGTCAGGCACGTTCTAAGCATTTTACCTATTTAATTAATTTAATCCTCATAACAACCTCACTATAACCCCCATTTTACAGATGCAGAAATTGAGATGAAGCATAGGGAAGTATGTTGACCTAAGGTCCTTCTGCCAGTGAAGAGGGGAACCTGGATTCCAACCCAGAAAGTCTGGCTTCAGAGGGTCTGCACTTAACCATTGAGCTAGGATCTTTTGAGATGCCACTTTTCCGTCATTTTCTCTAAGACTGTAGCCATGGCTCCCATGGTCTCTTGGGCCCTCGTGATTCTCAAAACTGATGTGAGGAACTCCCTTTGGCTTAACTGAGGAGTTCAGGGAAGTCAGATGATAATAGCCTTCTGAGGGCAGGGCATGGCACCATTTAATATTAAAATGAATTCTCCTAAAGTTGGTTTTACTCCTCACCTCCATAGTTCTGTTAATAGTGATTTTTCAGTTAAGTCTGACACTTTGGAGGAGTTGTCTTTGATTTTTCCTTCCCTCTACCCTCTGTATTGAGGAAGCAAATCCTGTTTATTCCTCTGTTGAAACATCTATTTTCCCTACTTTCACTCTGCCTGACTCTAGTCTGGTTTCTTTCTTTCTTTTTTTTTTTAATTGAAGAATAGTTGATTTACAATATTATATTCGTTTTAGCTGTACAACATAGTGGTTCAATATTTTTATAGATTATACTTCATTTAAAGTTATTATAAAATATTGGCTATATTCCCTGTGCTGTACATTACATCCTTGTACCTTTTTAAAAAAATTTAATATTTATCTTTATTTTGTTGTTTTTTTTGGCCACACGGCATGTGGGATCTTAGTTCCCTGACCAGGGATCAAACCTGCGCCCCCTGCAGTGGAAGCACGGAGTCTTAACCACTGGACCACTAGGGAAGTGCCACATCCTTGTACCTTACTTATTTTATACCTAGAAGTTTGTACCTCTTAATACCCTATCTCTATCTTGTCCCTCCCCCTTCCCTCTCCCCACTGGTAGCCTCTAGTTTGTTCTCTGTATCTGTGAGTCTGTTTCTGTTTTGTTACATTCATTCATTTGTTTTATTTTTTAGATTCTACAGATAAGTGAAAACATACAGTATTTGTCTCTCTTTGTCTGACTTATTTCACTAAGAATAACACCCTCCAGGTCTATCCATGTTGTTGCAAATGGCAAAATTTCATTCTTTTTTATGGCTGAGTAGTATTCCATTGTATACATACACCACATTTTCTTTATCTGGTTTCTTAATAACTCATTCCAATTTTTTGCTTCTTAGCTAGTTTCTTTAGTATGTCTTCTGCTTCAATTATACATGTTGCCCTAACTGTACTTTCTAAGATGACTCCCATTGCCATGTTCTCTACTTTTAGCCTGGTGCACAGGGGCCTCAACAGATCCTCATATTCTTACCTTCTATGGGACCAAGCTGGTCTATGGGGCAGGGGGATGGTCCGCAGTGCTTCTGTCCATTTCTACTCCTCTCTATCTAGACCACTGGGACTGTCTGCAATGATGGAAATGTTCTCTGCACTGCCCACTATAGTAGCCCCTTGAAATCAGATCAAGAAAACTGAGGAACTAAATTTTCCATTTTATTTAATCTAATTAATTTAAATTTAACTAGCTACATGTGCCTCGCGTTTATCCTATTGGAAAGTGCAGTCACTACACATCCTTGAATACCCAGCTCAGATTCTGCCATCCTCAGCACTAGGTCTTCTCCGGTGACCTCTACCATAAGAGGTCTTCCAATTGGATCATTTAGTCATTCACTTATTTCAACATATATTTACAAGGCACTGCATATTTCAGACACTTTGTTAATCAATGTAGAGAATACAAAGAGGAAAATTGGAGTTTCTCTCCTCCAGGAACTCTACTGGTTAGTATTTTGAGCTTATGAAACATTAACTATAACTCTTTGCCTCCTTCCTGACACCCCCAGTGGGTCTTTGCACATAGGAAAATCACAGCTTTGCTGAGGATTAGACAAGGCTGGAAGCAGATGTTCAATGAAAACTTCTGGGAATCTTGGTTCATTGAGAAATACCAATCTGCAGTTACAATAGGACAGAAATTCTACATTTTTAAGGCACTGAGGGGAAGAGGGTGAATGATGTTTGAATCCTAATGTCTGTTCTGAGAATTTAACACTGTCTTCCTAATTCATGGGATCTCATCTTCCTTTCCCCTTCTGTCCCTGACCTTGATTTTAGGGTTTTTCCTTTGTTCAACATCACAAATCATTAAAGATACTTTGGCTGGGGCTGTTAGCAGTCTATGGAAGCCCAAATCCTAAACTGAAAGCCAGAAGAAGATTAATCAGAATGATACAAATGGTGCTTTATAGAATTTCTAAAAAAATAATTCAGTATGGAGGACAAGAAGTTTGGATAACCAGAGAGTCTGGTCTCCTCTTAAATAAGCTGAACTTCTGCTAGACCATAAGGCTATTAAATAAAAAGGACCCGACATGCCCTCTGTATTCTCCTTTCTCTGCTAGGAAACATGCTAGAGCAAAGTGTTTGAAAGCTCACCTTTAGTGATCAGAGTTACAAATATTCTAGGTTGTTCTATCTTATAATGCTGCGCATGCATATTGTTTGTTATGAGGACAAGTTTTTGCCAAGACATCTTACAGATTACCTTTATTGGTAGATCCCATTGACTCCACTTAGTTAACAACTTCGACTCACCAGCTCTGTGGGCCTTACCATCTGCCCAAGGGACATGGTCCCGGCCCCAAGTTGCTCATAATCCAAATAGGGTCCAAGATAAGCAAATGAAAGGGTTAAACTCCAATCAGTGCCAACAAGAATGCATGACTGAGTCAAAACCAAGAGGGACAGAATAGAATCATTGCTTGATCAAGGATGAAGATCCTAGCCCTTTTCTCGCTATGTTATTTCAATATTTTCTGTATCTTATAGTAAAGAAAGTATTTATCTTATCTAACCCGAAACCTCCTTGCTCTAAGTTCATCATATTGCCTTTTGTTTTTCTCTCAGTGGAGATTTTATATCATGGGCAACTAGAACTGTCCTTTTGTTTTCTAACCAGTCACACTCATTTGAAGTGAAAGTACATAGAGAGGGAGCTCCATGAGTGCTTTTACTCAAAAGGAAAGAGATGGGGAGCAGAGCCTTCTGGTCCCACATGAACCCTATCCGTTCTGCTTTGTCTTCTGTCTTTGGGACCATCTCAGTGTCACTGACACATCTTTCTACGGAGGCTTCTCCAAAAGGCTCACTGTTGCTACTTGACCTCCCCACAGAACTGGTATGTGGGACACTTCACGCTTTATTTGTTCTCAGCCTCTCAGACCTGATCCTGTCACTAACATCAGGGCACTGTTGTGCCTGAAAAAACATCCTGAGCACTGAAACCGGGCCTGAAGAAACAAGCTGTGTTTAAAGGCCAAGATCCCACCCAACATCAAGATCCTGCTGTTAATTCATTGCTTTACTTCTGAATGAGGTTAATCTCTTAAAATTTATACCCTAACTTGGGGCCACTTGTCTTTTCACTGTATATATTTGAGAGGATGAACACTGGCCAGCTGTGCTCTACTTCATTATTCACTTTATTTAAGAAAGTGAGGGAAAGGAATACAAAAAAAGTCTAAGTCCTTCTGTCAGAGTGGAAAACATTGATCCCAAATGGCATTTAGCCTTTAGGCTGTGCTCAGCTCATAAAAATGAAGGTCAGAGTAAAAATCAAACAGTCCTGCACATTCTTATATCCACAGAGAAAAACCGTTAACAAATTATATATACATATCCCCCTTTTGCTCATTTTTACTGTACCTCATTATTACCTGTTTCCATGGTAAATCAGTGTTATTTATTAATATTTTCAAATTATTTCCAGAAAAGGGCTGGATGGTTCGCAAGAGGGTTAAAGAGAAAGGCTGGGATAATAAGAGTTGATGAAAGAACAAATGTCATGATAGATGATCCATTTCCTGTTTTATTAGGATAAATGCCTGAAAGGAGAAGGGGCAATGAAAAATCAGCTGTCGGATCACTACTAACCTTGCCTGTAGAATTCTTCACAGACCCTTTCACTCCACTGCTTGCTCATTTCCCAGATTCTACAAGGATTGCAAATGTCAGCGCACTTCAAGGCAATCTGAGAAATGACAGGGCAGGGAGAGATGGTCAGAGGATGATCTTTGAGCAGCAAATGCACCCCAAGCCCAAGGGGCCATCAGACCTGCTGGTCGGCCTCATGGTACCAGGCCTGTATTCATAGAGGCTTCCCTGACGTGCCTCTTCAGGAAACAGCACTTATTCATCACCGCACAAAACCTTCATTCAGAACTCCCACTTTATAGCAGTGAGAAGGAGAGAAGAGCCATCGTCCAAGGACACAGAGCTGCCTGGAGGAGACGTGGGGCAGGCAGGCCAAGGAAAGCCGTGGCCTGGCTCCTTCTGCTGTTCCACTCCTTGTGGTGTGGGCAGGGAGGCCGCAGGGGCCCCAGCCAGGCTCAAGTGAGATCACTGGGACCTCACTCTCACAGTGGCCACATTGACCGACTCCATACATTAAATTATTTGTGTTTGCATTTATATGCCCGTGTCTGTGAGTGTGAACAAGCTCAGACTGCCAGCCAGGGAGCTAAGTCATATCAAGCCTAGGAGTGTTTGGTTTGCAGAGATAAATCTGGGCCTTCTTGGCTTTGCTCACACTGTTCTGCATCTGGGATACCAGCTTTTGTCAGAGATGCTGACCCTGGGAGGGTTTCCTTGGATTTCCAGAGAAGTAAGTTCTCCCCCTTAACTACCAACTGCCAAGAGCCCACTGCCCAGATGGGCTTCTGGTGGCATGCCCGTCCATCAGCAAGGTCTGTTGGTTTTGACCGAGTTCTTTGGGATCATAGAACTGCTAGCAGTGCTGGGGTCTGGGAGACCCTGAATCATATTAAGTCGCGAACCTGGTTGGTTCTTTATTTCCTGGTGAATGGGGACACCAGTACATGTTGGAGTAGGTCAGGGGCAGAAGTCCCCTCCAGGTTCCGCCCTTGAGGGATTCGTGTATGTTAGCAAGCTTTCCTTTTGAAATGCAAGTGTCCAGGCCAAATCTTTCAGCTACTCACAACTAGGCTTGAGTCTCTAAAATCAGGCGTCTGTGGCACTCAGGGATGAGAAGACTAGTTTGGGAAGAAAGAAGGAGGGAGATACAGTTTTACAGCTGGGAGGAGGGTATTTCCTTAAAAGGATGGAGCAGTTGGACAGCTTCCAAAGGCAGCCTGAAGGCATGGAAGGGAAAAAACGGTATGGTTCAGTCTCCCACGTGCAGGTCCATGTCCGTGGTTAAAGCTGGCCTATCTAGATGCATCCAGGATTCACCCATTCAGTCTTTTGTGCCAAAAGGAAAGAAGGAAAATGAGAGAAAATGGAAGATCAAGCAAAAGGCTCTGGTTTGGATACCAGGTCAGACTTCTGCTTCCAAGGTCCACTTCTCATCTTGTTCTTTCTTACTTCACAAAAGGCTTTTTGCCATGGAAGGAAGCAGAAAGGGTTGGGCTAGATATGATTCAATTCATTCAATTAAACTTAAAATCATTTATTTATTGGTGCCTAAAAATGGTAAGACTAGGTAAACACGTCTGAGCCTCAGATGAAAATATGAGTTAAGGTAGTAAAAGGAAGTAAAGCAGGGTTTAATTAAATAGGCTTTAGGTAAAGGAAGGATACTCATTTTTCAATTTTTGTTAGTACTATAGTTAACATAATATACTTTTGTATTAAAGAAACAGTTTTCTACATTGCACAGGTATGATAGTGATCAACTTTATATCAAGCCACAAAATGTGGTAGATTCTTATTGCATGCAACTACACAGCAGGGCTACGTTGTGGTGAAGCAGTTACCAAACAAGGAAAAATGAGATATTATCAACTTACTGACGTGAAACCCAGATTTTACTTGCTTGGAAACCACTTAAAAATTTCATGTGTCTCAAAGTTTTTAATAAAGTAGATCACCGCTCTAGCTTACACCATGGGAGATATTTCTTCTCAGATGCATTAAAATGATGGATGGTGTCCTTAAGTGTTTTACCCAGTGAGGATAATGACTTCTTTTTGTTGTTGTTGTTTACCTGAAGCATAAAGTGCCTGTCGTGTACATCCTCCAGTCTTAAGTCTTTATTGTGGAGGTGAGTTTTCAATCTGGTCAAAAATTCATTCTGTCTGTTGATGTCTGTTGCCAAGATCAAGGAGCCCAGCTGCTGTTCAATATCCTGTCTGCATCCACAAGAATGAAAGAGAAAACACACACACAAAGCAAATCCCTTTGAGGAGGGTGATTGATTGATTCTGTCATCATCAGGTGGCTTGTACTCTCATTTCTGCCTCTGATTCTGTTTACTACACAGAATCCCAGTCCTGGCAGCCCGAGAGTGATTCTTTCACCCACCATCATTTCTGTCCTTGGATGGGATGTATGCCAAGGACTGGAGAGAGAGATTGAAACCGTGGGTGAAGAGAGTTGTGGCAGTTTATACATTCCCATGGTTCCTATGGGTGGGAAGATCGAAAGCCAACGAGAAATGTATGCTTTAAGGAGGACACAGAAAGACTCACAGAATCACAGGCATTTGAATTGTGCTTTTTATAGAGTTCAAACCAACTCAAACTTTAAGATTTGCATGGGGAGAGAAATGGGCATGATAATAGTAACAGTAATGAAAACAATAATAGCGATTGATTCTATGGAATGGAAAGACCCATCAAGGGAACAAAACTGATAGGTTGGAAAGAGATACTGGAACTTAAAAAAGAATCACAGTTGATTAAGGCACCATTAAAAAGCAGTGGTCAAGCAATATATTGGTCAACAAATGGTATATGGAAAATGGGATATTTTGGAAAAATAAAACAAATCAGAACTTTTCCTCACATATGGAAAGTAATCAACGGGAGGAATATCCGTACCTATTTTTAAAATTCACCTTTAAAGGTGAAGTATACTTAAGTAGAGAGCATAGAGTACACATATACAATTTAATGAATAAATATCAAATAAACATCTTACAATCACCATCCAGGTCAAGATCGTTGCCTGCCAGTACCCCAGAAGGTCCTCATTGTGTCTCTCATCCAACCCCACCTCCCCTCAACCCCTGAAGTAACCACTCTCTTGACCTTTGTTTTAATAATTTCCTTGCTACTTATAACAATTTTACCACCTGTGTATGCATGTTTAAATAATATGGTTTAACTTTAACTGCTTTTGCACTTTAAGTTGTGTGATAAGTATCAGTTTGTGACTTGCTTCTTTAGCCTAACATATTTTTGAAAGTCACCTAAGTTGATGTGTGAGCTGTCGTTCATCCATTTTCTTGATTATATTGTATCCCATTGTAGGACTATACTTCAATGTATTTATCTGTTCTACTTTTGATGGTCACTTGAGTAGTTTCTAGCTTTTGACTACTATGGAAAAAATGACACAGTAAACACCCTTATGTACCTCCAGTTGCACATGTGCAAAGTTTCTCTAGGGACTATATCCAGGAATAAAATTATTGGATGACAGAGATGTTCATCTTCAATTTCTTAGATATTGCTGATTATTTCCAAAACAGTTGTATAAATTTACACTCCAAACAGTAATAGATGAGGTTCTCATTGCTTTATAGTCTTACACTTTACATTTTTTTTGCCCATTTGCCAATGTCACGCAACTCATTATAATTTTAGTATGAATTTCCTTGATAACTAATGAGATTGGACATATTTTCATGTGTTTATTGGTCATTTCTATTTTTTTGGTGAAGTTTCTATTCTAGTTGTTACCTACTATTCTATAGGGTGGTTTCTGTTTTGCTTATTGCTTCTTAGAGTTTTTAATATATTTTCAATAATGGTCTTTTGTCACTTATGTGTTGCAAATATCTTCTCTCACTCTGTGGCTGGTCTTTCTGTTTTCTTTATGATGTCTTTTGATGAAAGGAAGTCTTAATTTTTAATATAGCTTAACCTATAAATATTTTTATTTAGGTTAATATTTTTCTCCTATTTAAGAAATCCTTCCTACCTCTGATGAAAATATTCCCCTACATTATATTCTAAAAGCTTTATAGTTTCATCATTAACATTTTTGTTTTTAAGCCACATACACATCTTTAATCTACTTCTGGACATTAGAAATAATCTCAGAAAATAGGCAATTCACAAAAGAAATTTAAAATGTTCCCAAAATATGAAAAGATATTAAATATTCTTAGTATAACAAAAAATATTAAAACAGCTATGTGACACTATTTCCCACACTTTTATTGGCAAGGATTAAAAGTAACTGCTAAATAATATGATGAATTAATTAATGATTGTGATACTTAATGCTGTTGACGATATGGGGAAATCTTCCTTCTTATTCTCTGTTAGAGTGTAAATTGGTGCAGTGTTCCTGAAGGGTAATTTAGGAATTAGTGTTAAAAGCAATAAATATAAATAATTTGACCAACAGTTCATCTACAAATTTACTATGAACATGTTAGTAAAGGTACAGTTAGTAAAGATATATGTTATAAGAATGTTTATCCTATTGTTTAAAATAATGAAACATTCTAGGGAGAAAAATATCAGAAGAATTCATAAATAGGAGATTGGTTAAATGAACCACGTTACAAGCATACTATGCAATTATTTCATATGATGATGTATAGCTATATTTATTGACATGGAAAAATACCATGTTTTATTGTTATGTTAAAAAACAGGATACAAAGTATGTAAGACATGATCTCTATGGTCATAGAGAAGAATTTGGAAAGACATCTAGGGGAATTATGAATGATTTTCACTTAAAAAATAATTTTCAATATTGTATGAATTCTTTAAAAATATGAATATTTATTAAATTTATAACCAGGAAACATAACTATTTTAGTTAGGTGAAATGTTTCATGAACCAGGTTAAAAGGCAAACTAAAAGCTTCAAATAATATTTACAACATATAACAAATGGTTACTGCAGTTAAAATACAAAAACTTCTTACAAATGAATAATAATACTCATAAGAAAATAAAAGATCAAACACAAAATTTTGTTCTCTAAAGAAATAACAGTGGCCAGTAAATACATGAAAAATTTTTAGTCTCATTTGTTATCAATGAATCTCTCTCTCTCTCTCTCCTTCTCTTTCTTTCTTTCTCTCTCTTTCTGTCAAATCTGCAAATATTTTAAAAAGGTAATAGAGATAAAACTCAATTTTGGTGGTGGTACATTGGTAGATTTTCTCATAATCTACCAATGGGAATACAGGTAGATACAGCTTTTTGGAAAAGCAATTTGATAGTATACAACAAGAACCTTAAAAATTCACACCTTTCTTTCTGATCAATAACCCCTAACCACAGTTTCTGAGAAAATAGAATATCGTAGTTTGGGATAAAAATACATGTTTAAGGATGCTTGTTAAGCATTATTTGTAATGCAATTAATTTGGAAATCATCTAAATTCCCAACAATAGGCAATAGTCAATACAATTTGATGCAATGAAATGCAATACTTTATTTTAGTAGCAGGTTTAATGATATGGAAAAAGACCTTTACAGTAAGTGAAAAATAGCAGGACATACACTGTATGAGATAACTTCCCCATTTCTTTAAAATATAGTTGTACTGAAAAAAAGACTAAAAGGAAACAAACCAGCCAGGTTAACATTTACTATTCCTGAACTGCTGGATTACCAGTAATCTCATTTTTCTTCTTCATATTAGGTTGAATCATATGAAACTGCCATTATTCTACTGTTCTGGGCTCTCAGAAACAGCAACTTCATATGGTGCAAACTAATACTTTTCTGATTTTTTCCTTAGTGTGTACGGTTAACCTGTCTTTCAGAATCAGAAAAATGATTTGAAGGCATTTACATGAGGATAGGATACTCACTATGAGTAGGATGACTGTAAATTTCATTATAAAGTCCTTTCACATATATTATTGCATAACAGTTTTTCTTCTAGCAAAAGCAATTTATAACACTATGTTCCACAAAAACATATAAAAATATAGTATTTTTATTTGGAATCCATAGGGATGAGTAGAAGTATCTTAGGAAATGAATATTAATTGAGCAACGAGCAGGATCAAGGAGGGCGTTACAGGGACAAGTCTGGTCCCAGGTTCTTCCTCCCTTTTTCCTGTCGTTTTATTCCTTCCTGTCTCCTTCGCCTTCCTTCCCTTCTTCTTCTCTCTTTCTTTGGCTTCCTTACCATTCACCTCTTCCTTTCTCCTCCTTCTTACTTGATTTTTTGCTCTAGTTTTTAGTTCTTTTTGCACTTAATTCTTTCGATCTTTGCAATGTATTGTTTTAGTAAAAGGCACGAGTTTTTATTCCATGTGTGAGGATTGGTTTTATTTGGTTTCGGGGGTAAAATGTTATCAGAATTGAAGTTCCTTCCACAAATTCCACTTTCCTCCGGGTGCTAGGAAACAGCATGAGATGGAATCAGCGTGCCAGGGGTAAACCCACGAGCGCAAAGCATCATGCCTGCTTTACCGAGAGACACCACGTGGTCCTTGACCTTAAGTTGTGTGCCCTTCAGAAAGACAGTACAGGGATCTATTTACTTTTTCCCTCCTAGCTACCCTGGGTTCTGTGCATTTGAATTAAACAGATAGGAATTAGCAGTGACCTTGGAAGACAGTGCAGCAGCTAAATTAAGGCCAATGTGGTACAGCAGCTAAACTGAGGCCAGGTGGAAATGAGGCCATGGTCTTGGATTTAGTAGGACTCGACCTAAATACCCGGGCTGAAGAACAGTGGACCAGGAAACTAGTATTTCCTTTTCTGTTTAAAATGCAAGAGACATAGGTAAATTCCTGGTGAAAAAAATTGCTGGGGCCAATTCAGTTACTTAACAAAAGACATTTTAGAAAAGAATTCCTGACTTCTCCTTTTGCTAAGGCTGGCAATAACAAAACACGCTTTATTGAACTAGGCTTCAATCTAGCTTGGGAACTCCTGTGTTCCTTCTTGATAAATATTTATTATTTGGATCTACACAGGAGGACAATTTTGCTAACATAAAAGACAGGAATTTGGCAAAGCACAGCGTTGATGCCGAAGAGTGTGAAAGCTGAGAGCTGTTTATTATCTCTTTTCCTGACGTTAGGTCCTACACTCTCCAGGCCCTTTCAGAGTTCACAGAGGGATTCTGGTTTCTGGGTTGCTGTAACTGACACCGCATCTCCTCTGATAGGCAACCAAGGCAGCACGGGCCGGAAGCACAGTGGGCTGGCTCCCTGCCATTAACCCTGGCGGTCTCAAGCCCAAGAGAAAGCGTATTATCTCTAATGTGTGGACATCGGTATGTTTCATCTCTACGCCACTTACGTCATTTCCTTTGGCAAGTGAGCCAGAAGTCTTGATTCTCGAAGCATGCCGATCGTAGATCGCCAGTGGTGATTCTCCAGCACAGACACATTCTAGAAAGAAAGAAAATTAAAACTATAAATGGGGGAGAAGCCAGATACCGATCTCTCTCGCTGAACACAGCTCTGTGGAGGCCAGTATTTTCCCTCTGGCCAGTTGGTACCTGATGACATAGAGGCAGAGCAGAAATACAAAATAAAACAACCACAGGCCTATTCTCAAGGCTATAATAATAGTGTGTGTGTGGGTCAAGGCCCCGCTGACCTTCCACCAGAGGGCTGAATGCGGGTCTATTTCTAGCAGCCGCAGTCCTGTCTCTGTCTGGTTTTGAAAGTGCATTCAGGTAACAGTGTAGAAGAAAGAAAGTGAGGCAGTAAAAGTAGGTAGTAATGGATACCATAGGGCTATGTGCATAATATAATCCAAAATCATACTACTTAACAGAACAGAGGCAGGCCTCACAACCTCTGGTGTGATATGTGCCCCAGTCAATGCAGTCTTGTTTTGGTGGCTTTGTGGTGATTTATTATTGTGGACATTAAAGTCTGAGAACCACTGTCAATAATCTTTGTGATCAGTATATCGGCACTTAGCCCATTAGGTCTGGGTTTGAATCTACAGTTGCTTCCTTGTTCAACTATCTTGATATTTCTTCCTTTGTGGAAACCTCTACTACATCCAGTCTCTCCTTTGACCTTAAGTATGCTGCCTGTCTGAACATTAGCTAACCATTTAAATAATGAGTATTTCTTACAAGCTATTTTGTTTTGTTCTATATTAGCAAACATTATGGCCTTACCACTGACTTCATTTACAGAGAATAGAACTATTCTAGTCACCAAGAAATCTTTTCCCTTTATTTTCTTATTTATTCATTCTCCATTTTGTTTCAAGAGGTGTTATAAACTTACAAAAAATACAGGAAGATAGCATTTATTAAAAGTGAGGCTAAATTGTCAAGGCATGGAAGCAACCTAGGTTTCCATCAACAGATGAATGGACAAAGAAGATGTGGTGTATATACATACATATATATATGTGGTGTATATATACACACACACACACACACACACACACACACACACACAATGGAATACTACTCAGCCACAGAAAATAATGAAATTGTGCCATTTGCAGCAACATGGATGGACCTGGAGGGCATTATGCGAAGTGAAATAAGACAGAGAAAGACAAGTACAGAGATATCACTTATATGTGGAATCTAAAAAAAAAATACAACAAACTGGTGAATAAAACGAAAAAGAAACAGACTCACAGATGTAGAGAATAAACTAGTGGTTACCAATGGGGAGAGGGAAGGGGGGAGGGGAAATGTAAGGGAAAGGGATTAAGAGGTACAAACTATTATGTCTAAAATAAGCTACAAGATATATTGTACAGCATAGGGAATATAGCCAATATTTTGTAATTGGCTATACTGGAGTATAACCTTTAAAAACTGTGAATCACTATAGTGTACACCTGTAACATACAGTATTGTATATCAACTATACTTCAGTTGAAAAAAGTAGGGGGCAATTGTGTGATTCTGCTTATATGAGGTACCTAGAGTAGTCAGATTCAGATTCATGGAGACAGAAACAATGGCAGTTGCCAGGGGAGCTGAGGGAATAGGGAGTTATTGGGTTGGCCAAAAAGTTCGTTCGGGTTTTTCCGCACCATCTTCTGGACAAACCCGAATGAATATTTTGGCCAACACAACATTGTTTTGTGGGTACAGAGTTTCAGCTTTGCAAGATGAATTCTAGAGCTTGATTGTGGTGATGATTGCACAACAGTGCAAATGTACTTAGTACCACTGAATTGTACACTGAAAAAGGGTTAAGATGGTAAATTTTATATTATGTGTATTTTGCCACAATTAAAAAAAAGTGAGGGGAAAGAAGCAAGGAAAATAATATGGAGACTGATGGAGCCAGGACAGAGACTGAAAACTACTCCATCATTATGCAACCCCACTCTTCTTGCCACTATATCTGTGCCATCCGTGTAATGCTCAACTTTTTCAGCAAATGGGAAAAGAGAATCCCCCAGGACTGGCACAATCTAGGGTCTATTAGGAAAAAACAAGTTCAAGAAAACTGCAACTATTCTTGGTTCTAAAACCAGGTCATGATTTCTCCCCAGGACTTTGTAGAATGAGTTTCACGAGGTGGAGTCTTATTCCGACTCTCTGTACAGGCTGCTCTATTGCCATTCATTTCTCTTTGCCAAGGAGTCATTATTCCTTACACACCACTTGACCAGGTTTGAACCTGTGATGAGATTTTGTTACTTTTATCAACCAGTCTATTATCTCCTTTTGGGCATGAGCTACACACAGCAAAAGACAATGTTTATGAGAAATAACATACTAGACTAATTTGTTTTGATTGTAAAGATTTATGAGAGCAGAGAGTGATAGGTTAGTGTGATGTAACAGATGTTCTATCCCTGCTGTGACATTTAATTCAGTCACTCATGAGCATTCACTTGCAAGACTAATTCAAGTAGATGTGACATGAGTGCCCTCACGTGAGTTTTTCAAGGGCCCGGAAAACTGTAACAAGACCTAATGATAAATGACGCCATATCCCTGTTGAGTGGAACAAAAGTGTCTGGAGAATTGCCTTAAGCATTGTTATTTATGCCAGCCTGACTTAACATCTTCATTAATAATCTTCCTGAAGACAGAATAAACGGATACTTGGGAAATTTGCTGGTGAAACCATATTTGGAGATGAGCACCAGGAAAATGGGAGGAAATGGAGGGGGCCTGGAAGCTGGCACAGAATAAAAGAAAATAGCATACATATTACAAACACAACCTTTCACGGAGCTGTCATTATAAATAAAAGTATGTTTTGGCCAGAATTGTGTTGGAGGTAGGGGTACTCCACTGGATGCAGAAGAAGAGCAGTTTAGGGAGGGGGGATTAACATTTCTGAAGCACCCACTGTGTGCCAGGCCCTTTACATGATCTCATTGAATTCTCACATAACTGTCTACTGTTTTAATCATTAACTCACAGCAAATGAAACCCCAGGTTTCTCTGAGAGGCCACATAGCTAGTCAGTAACTGAGAAAGGCCTTCAACACAGGTCTGCCAGGCATCAAGACCTAAGCTTTGCACACCTCCACTCGCTGTCTCCTAAGAATTACCTCTGTTCACCCACATCCAAGCATTCAGAAGCCTGACGTTTATAAACTGATGAATGCCTACAGTTATACTTAATTTTCCCCCAAATCATCTATAGTTGCTGCTTTAAAAGTCAATGGTTGATTGTTTTAATTAGATGTTAGTTTCTAAATCCACACTGGAATCTTTGCACATGCCTCCAAATTTGGTGTCACTTCAAAAAATCTTGTAGTTTGAGTGTGTTATGAGTTGAGGAGATTTAGATTGTCTTGGGGGAGGATTCATCCTTCAGCCACTCTCGGCCCTCACATCTGAACAGTCTCTGAGTTCTGTTGGTTCTTCCATCATGAGGTCTCTTATACCCATCCCTTCCTTTCACTGAAGTGACCCTATTTTAGTGCTTTATTATCCTTAATTATCCTTCCTTCTATTCATCCTCCCTACAACTTCCAGAATGTGACTTGTTTATTTGACAAAATTTTTTACCATCTCCCTAATCATTGGTTGAAATATAAACTAATATTTTTTGAACACCTCCTAATAGGCCAGGTGCCATGGCAGGCACTGGAGGTCTAAAGGTGAATAAGACAAAACTGCGGCCCTCAAGGAGCTCACCTAACTTCAGTAGGATTGTGCCATCTGCCTTCTCCCATGCCCTGCTCCAAACTCTACCTTGGTGTCCTATCAGATATATTAGGCTTAACTCCTTAGCTCGGCATTCAGTGCTCCCTAAAAATTGTCCCAACTATATCATTCCGTTCCTATATGTTTGAGATAATTGAATACATTTACCTTTCCTTTCCTACAAAGGTCTTATAGTCCAAATAAATGACACCATATTAATAAAACTATAACTTATTATTGACATTATTAAATTATTAATACATGAAAATGTCCTTTCCTTTTGCCACTTTCATGCCTTTCAAGGTAGTTTATGTTCCTCAAACTCCTCTATGTTTCCTTATCAAACTAAAACCTGTCTTCCAAAGTCCAATTCAAACACTCCATCCACAAAGCCACCTGGAACGAGTCCAGTTAGAGGCGCACTTGCTCTCCTCTGAGTCCTATAGCTCTTTTTCTCGGCATTCCTCAAGTCCTGAGGCCAGTTGCTCTCAGTCCCGTTGAGGTGTGTGACAGTTGTGTATGTACTTCCTGTTCTTCTTACTAGATTATAAACTGTATGTGAGCAGGAACCCTGCCTCGTTCCTTTTGTATCCACTCAACTGTGTGCCTTGCACAGAGAAAGTGCTTTCTATTAGTTTGTTAAGTATATAACTGAACAAATTACTTGATTTCATTCGGCAAACATATTGAACACTTACTATGTTCCAGGCACTGTAATATGTGCTTGGAATATATCAGTGAACAAAAGAGACAGAGAACTAGAGGTAGCAGGGATAGAGAGAGAGAGATAATAAACAATAAGCACAAGAAATACTTTGGAAAAAAAAGTATAGCATCCAGAAGATAGCAAATGCATGGAAAGAAGGAAAAGTAGAGCAGAATAATGGGAATTTGAGAGTCTTTGGAGGGGTGGGATGGGGAAGGTAAAGTAGTCAGGGTAAGAGGTGAGATTAGAGCGAAGAATTGAAGGTAGGAGGGAGCTCACCATGCTGATGAGGGAAGACTGTTCCAGAGAAAACAGCTGAAGTAAAGGCCCCCAAGGGGGAGCAAACAGCTGTGAGGTCCATGTGCAGCGAGGGAAGAGAACGTATAGGTACAAGGAGTTAGAGACGTAATTCGAGACCAGATCATGTGTGGTCTTCCGGCCATTGTAAGGATTCTGATTTTTACTCTGAGAGAAATAAGGATCCACTGCAGAAGTTTGGGAGGAATGAAATTATATGACTTAACCGTAAATAAGATCACTTTGGTTGCTATGTTGAAAATAGACTTTGGTAGGGGATAAGGGTAGAAATAGGTGTAGAAGGTTGGGGGAGAGGGCAGTTATCCAGGCAAAAGCTGATAAAGGCTTGGACGAGGAAAGTGGAGGTGGTGAGATGGTTGATTTCTGGATCTGCTAGGATGGCTCAGTGTTTAGAGGAGTCTCATCGTTGTCCAGAATAAAGATAACATTTCCCAACCTCCTTTACAGCTAAGTGGAATCATCAGGCTAAATTCTGACCTATTAAATGTAAGCAGAAATGTTGTGTGGGATTTTAAGGAAAGTTGTTTAAAGGGAACTGTTTCATCTGGGACAGGCTTCTTTTGCTTTACCCCTTCCTTCCTTCTCACTGTCTGGAAGGCAGCAGGAATGGCTAGAGCTCCAGCAGCTAGCTGGGCAATGAGGACAAGTGTCATACCCCAGTGATAGCAGATTGAAGAACTGAAAGGATCTTGGGTCACTCATTCTTAATTTTGTGAAGCCACCACGCCTGCCCTGGACTGCCAATATCCAAACTTCTTTTATAAAGGATAGAAACAAACTTCTACCCTTGTTTAAGTCACTAACACACCACATTATTTAAAGTTGCTTTATTATCTTCCATATCATCCCTAAAGAGTTGATAAAAAGACCTTTTCAATGTCTTAATCTAGAATAATGCTTGGTTTTTGCATAAGAATCATAATAAAGAATTTTATAACTCTAAAAAAGAGTGAGGTGAAATCACCTTAGTAAAGTCTGAAACGCACGCGTGGGCTCACGCGCATCTGCGCGAGGGCACGCACACACAAACACACACTTCTTATTTCTGAGATCAGACACTGCCATCTGCTAGGAAAGACTTTCCTGGTTCTCCAAACAGAACTGACAGCTCCCTCTTCTAGCTCCCCATTCCCAACCCAAGCTTCTATCCTACTGTCCAAAACACCTTATAACAACAACTTTGTTCACTGGCCTTGCTCCTACATATAAGTAATTTTCACACGTTTTTGTTCATTTACTCTTAAAATAGTCTTGAAAAATTATGGTCTCCCTATACTTTAAAAAATTGATATCTAAAATCACATATTTCTATGGTAACAAAAGATGTAATGTCTTGCATTTTTGTGAATATTGGTGTTTTAATATAAAATCATTATATAAGTCTTGTATGCATTAAATGTATCTAAGGGAATCAAAATACCAATGGCATTTAATACCTGTTAATCACATGTTTAAGAAAACACATGAATAATTTATTCTTTAAGTCAAAAATTTTAAATTGAATTTTTTCCCTCTAGAACTTATATTTCCATTCTATTTCCCCATAGAATTTTATTTTAATGTAATATATTTTCATGTGTGAAATTCTTTCATCATCACCCTATCATATCTCTCTGAAACAAAAATAAGTATTGATATATAAGTTGAATCTTTAATTTAACAAATTTACTTAACATCAGGCTCTAAGTAGTAAATATTTTTCCAGCTTGGGTTTACAATGCAATTGCTCTTGGTAACTAATTGATGAAAATACATGTATACTGCAAATTTGGAAAACATTATGCTTAAGAATAAAAATGTTTTGGGACTTCCCTGGCGGCGCAGTGGTTAAGAATCTGCCTGCCAATGCAGGAGACACGGGTTCAAGCCCTGGTCCGGGAAGATCCCACATGCCGCAGAGCAACTAAGCCTGTGTGCCACAACTACTGAGCCTGAGCTCTAGAGCCCGCGAGCCACAACTACTGAAGCCCGCGTGCCTAGAACCCGTGCTCCACAACAAGAGAAGCCACCGTAATGCACACCGCAACGAACAGTAGCCAGAAATAAATAAATAAATAAATAAAAAGAATAAAAATGTTCTGACAATGCATTTATTCATGAGATGGCTGGGAGCCTTATATTACCTCAGTTACAGGAGATTTCCTTGAATATTTTTAGTTGTTCCTTTGGCATTTTTTCACACTGGGGCAATATACCATATTAGTGAAATTGGAGCAAGATGCAATATGCAGAATGGATAAGAGACATGTCTTTCTTTTGTACAGTGGGAACAGGGTAAATGTGAAAGAGGAGTGGAAAGTAGAACTGGCTTGACTGTCCTGCAAGCACATTGCAGGTAGGTCAGTTTAAGGAGCTGAAAGTGAGTTCTGTTAGCACTATTCATGCCTGCGTACTCCTGGGAACGTCTTCGTGTATCCCCGTGGGCACACATGCCTGGTTTGAAGCTGCTGCCATACGTGACTGCCATTGAGAACGAGGAGCATATCTTATTCATCTTTGTGCACCAGCATGTGGCACAGTACCATTTAAATAACTAAATATTTGTTGAATGGATACTCGGTAATTAACCTCCAAAACCCCAAAGTTCCCTAACTGCAAAAGTTTAAGTAACTGTATAAGTAACAGAGCCCTGTTAATTTTTTCGTCAATAGCTCAGGTAAAAGTCAAAGAGATTTTTAAATTATTATAGCAATGGGCTCTCTCACTATTCGCTCACAGATGACCAGGATCAGGTAAACGACTCCAGAAATAACATATATCAGATAGCATTTGTCAATTGCAAGATAAACAAAAAAGAAGATCATTATAAAGAATTTTCCACGATGCTTCTCAGTCTTCATGGTGTACTCTTGATGTAGGGAAGTAATAATGCAATAATCAGCACAAGTACCTACTAAGCGGACAGTACGGGGATATGCTTTCTGGTCTGTGTGCTGCTGTCTCTCAGTTTTCCCCTCTGGGTCCCTGTGTGTGCTCACTGTGGCCAATATTTCTCATTTTTCAGTGTTACTCAGGTTCTGTCTTTCTTGCTGCGTGGGTCCAAACTGTGCCTCCATCCGTCTCTCCATCCATCTATCCATCCACTTACTCATCCAGCAAACATCCCACAACCTAACGAATATTCACTAAACATGAGGACTGTGCCAGATGCTGAGGATACGGCAGCAGACGAGGTAGGTGCCTAGAAGCTTGCAGGCTATGGGGGATGTGGACGTCTAATCAGGAAATGGCAGTTTAGAGAGATAAACACTGTGATAGGGGAAGTAAGAGAGGGCTGTGAAATCATATAGCAGGGGCATGGAAGATGGATTTTTAAAGAAAAAGAAGGCTTTCAGGAGGAAGATCTGTCCAAGTTGGGATCAAAAGGATGAGTAAGTTAGAGAGGAGTCCGAGAATGCAGGCAATACAGAAACTATAGCACTGCCCTGTTTACATTTCATTAAAACAGGCAGAAGGAAGAAGAGCATGTGTGTGAAGACCTGGAGCAAGAGGGACACTTTATATCTTCCCTCCCTGTTTTATTTATTTTTTAATCATTAGAAATGATCACTTTCAAACATACTATATATTTTACTTATTTTCTGATTCCCCTAGTAGAAAGCAGGGATTTCTATTTGTTTTGTTTATCTTCTGTACTGCCAGCACTTGGCACATATGTCGGCTCTGGGATTCTGAAAGTGGTTCGGACTGGATGATGCATAGAGCCTGGGAGAGTAACGGTGGGAAGTGGAACTGGAAAGTGTAGTGAGGGTCAGATCATAAGGAGGCTTGTGAACTGGGTTAAGATATTTGGACTTAACCCTGAGGGCAATGGGATTTTAAGCAGGCATCTAAGTGTCACAGTTGAGTTTCAGGAAACTCATTCTGGCTGCACAGTGGCGGAAGGGTTGGAGACAGGCAAGGCTGAGTGTAGATGACAGGATGAAAGATGTTGGTGCCCTGCTCTAGGGGAGGATCTGGCATGAGCAGGCTGGGAGGTACTGGTATTTCATAGGCAATGGCCAAATTATCTTTGTCTTTCTTAAGAGGGAGGTGGCTCTGCTCCTACAGACTCACTGGCTTTCACAGCAGCTCAGAGACCAATACCAGCCAAAGGCAGATTGAAAAAAAGAAGATGCTCATCAGAAATGCTCATGGAGATCTGAACATAGGATGAGATGATATTGCTTTAACATCCATTTAAATCCCAGCACTGTTTTGGAATCCCACAGTAGGTACAACATCTCTCTACTTTCAGAAGCAGCAGCTCAGCAATTTCACATCATTCCAGTGAGAATGTGTTCTAGTGTCACAAACTCTTCATACCTGTAGTTTTATTAATAAGAATAATCTTCACTGTAAAGTTGAGAGAGTAAGCACCCACCTTTGCGGCCACAAAACCTACCAGAATTTATTTTGAACAAAATAAAACTCTTCAAACCCCTACTGCAAAACCTGTATTTCCCCTTTTATCTGAATAATCAAGTATTATCCACCCTAAGAACAAAACAATCTCTTTGTTCTAGAATAACAACACATCTGGCATTTAATAAACCACCAACACAGGTTTTCAAATTAAACCGAGAGTCTCTTTGTCAAAGAGAATCTGGCAGAGCAGATTTGCTATCATACAAAGCAGCTTTAAACTGTTGTTGTTTTTTTCTCCTATTTATTGGACACTTTCTCTGATTAAAATACTTAGAATGATGTTGATAAACTGAGTCTGGTGTACAACAAGACTCAGAGTTAATTATACCTTTTAAACCAGCGGAGGCAGGAAGAAAAACAACAACAGGAACATAGTCTGTGTTTTCATTTTTAATTGCTCACGAAACCGGGAAGCAAGACTGCAGAAGATAATGAAGTCACTGAGTTCTTCCCTAACAAGCCCAGTGGTCTCCTTGGCAACGCTGCAAGGGCCCCAGCCCAGGAGGTCTCAGAGGAACAGAAGCTCCTTGAGTCCTAAACAAGACCTTGGCCCTTGAAGAAACTATAGCACTGCCATGTTTACTACCTGTTTTTCTCTTGTTTGATCTGCATCTGCCGAAGACACTGCTCTCACAAGGAGCCCGAACACTGATTGCTGTCCACGGGGCAGGCCTGTGTTCAGATCAGGGCCATGGATGTGCCACGTGCCAGCTACCTCACTATGAACAGCGGAAACTTTATGAAACACAAAATCAAATTTGAACCTCCTTTTGACAATTTTCACTCCACTTGCCAAAAACACCTTTCATGCGGCAGAAATCATGAGGTTACATATAATCTTTGCAATTGCTTGTTTGAGTAGAGGTCATAGGACCATATGGAAGAAACATGTCTCCTGGCTCTAACTTCATATTTATGGTGCAGAGTCATTAAGAATAAAAAGTGGTTAAAAATGCTGGCCTCTTCTACGTGCTTGTGATAAGTGACCAAGAAAAATGATTATAAACTTCTGCAAGACAAATAGAGAATGTAATAAATACAATGTTTCATGGAACAACTAATTATTAATTATTTTATTCATTAGGTTGTTCTGTCACTAGTTAATATGTAGTTGGACTCTATCAAAAGGAATTAACTTTTTTATATGGTTTATTACAAGATATTGAATATAGCTCCCTGTGCTATACAGTAGGTCCTTGTTGTTTATCCGTTTTATATATAGTAGTTTGTATCTGCTAATCCCAAACTCCTAATTTATCCGTTCCCCCCAGTTCCCTTTTGATAACCATAAGTTTGTTTTCTATGTCTGTGAGTCTGTTTCTGTTTTGTAAATAAGTTCATTTGTATCATATTCTAGATTTTAAATTGAACTGAAAGCAATTCCTTTTGCAATTGTAATAAGCAATATCATGTCTGATTTAACACTTACTTTGCAAAACTGCTGAACCCACATGTTGGAGGATTGGAGGGTGGAGGGACAGAAAATAAATTCTCAGCTGTATCTCTCACATGCTGTTAGGTACCCTCTTAGTCCACCACGGACACCTGGACTGCTTCCAGTCTGATGAGAGTGGTGCCAGGTGGAAATGCCTTTATGGTCTTCATGTTGAACTTGGGTTGGCAGTTCAGCTAGTGAGTCTGGCCCAGACAGAGGACAATGGGAGAGAGCCCTTTAACTTGGCCTTCACTCCAGCTGCCCTGGCTCTCTCTTTATCTCAGGGCAGAAGCACAGGCCGGGTCTTAGGCAATGATCTTCTTATTTATTAGAACTAAAAGAGCACAGCCAACAAAAGGAGGGAGAGGAAGCCCTCTTCCATTTTATCTCATTTATAGTAAGTCTGGATTGTACAAAGTCACGCACAGGGTATTCTCAAAGCCCCATAATTCCTGGCACATCTTCTTGGCTATTCTTGTTGACCAAATGTGTGTGCATGTGCATGTACAGTTTTTGTATATATATACATATGTATATATATATATACACACACACATATATTACACAACATATGTATATGTATTGTGTAATATATATGTATATATATGGTGTGTATATATATTTTTTCACTCATTATCACAGTTCTTAATATTTTCTGGATCTATAACTCATTTTAAAATATAAGTCATGGATCCTCTCCCTAGAAAAATGTGTATAGGTACGTCGTCTGAAAATCTGCATATAGTTTCCTGAAAGCTTATTTATGTCTCAACCAACAGGCCCTTGGTAGGCTAAAAGGCTGTATTTCCAAAGATTTTAAAGTATCATGTGTTGTTAATGATCTTGCTGAGTTGATATTTTATGTAACATGATTTTTTTTTCTTGAAATTGAAAACCTAAAGAGTTATGCCAGTTCTTCACTGACAACTTAATGCGAAATGAAGATTTTCTGACCCAGATCACATTCTGTACAGCTAATCTACAGTGTCTACAAAAGAGAGAATATACACTTCATCATAACATGCCCAAGTCATTGAACAGAGAGCAGGGGCCATTCATGACAGGACTATACTCAGCTCAAGGCCACAGAAACAGTCCATTTGCAGTTACTCTGGAGTTGTGGGTTTTCATCCCCAAAGTACACCAGTTTATGCTGCCTTTGGTGTCACACTCTCTGCCCTGCTACTCAAAATGTTACTCACACTTCAAGGCCCAGTTTATATTACTCTCCCTCCATGAGGTTTATTTTTGTTTTTTGTTTTAATTTTTAATTTTTTTATTTCCAGAAACCATCTGCAGAATCAATTTCTCTTTCGCCTCTGTCTTCCCATCACATTTTGTTTGTAGCTAACTACCGTAGAGCACTTAGCAAAGGCTCTCCCACCTTAAGCTATTGATACATGTCTATAACCCTCCTGTCTCCCTCCCTGCGATAGGAGAACCTGGAGGAGAGCTCTTACTTTCCTGCACACCACAGGTGATCAATATGAATTTTAGAGGCAGTATGTGCAGGGCTTAGGCACATTTGGCTCTGGAGATAAAAGTCTTGAGTTCTAATTCCACCTCTGCCATTAATTAGCTGTTTATTTTCAGGAAAACCCACTTGGATTTCCTAATAACAATTTTCCTCTTTCTGGAAAATAGGTATGATGATAGTACCCACCTAACTGGGCTATTGTGAAGATTAAATAATATAATAGATAAAATCACTTAGCCCAGTGTTTGAATCATAGTAAGTGTTGAATAAAGGTTAGTTATACAATTCATTGAACTGAATTTTAAAGGGAATTTTCTTTATCTTTTTGGAACTCCTTCATATAGTTAATAAGAACGGTATATAGCCAAATGTAAAAGCTATCATATATATTTTTTTGGACAAAATTAAAATCTCATATTATTTTTAGGTCCTCTTAACAATATTTACTTTTAACATGTAAAGTCCCAAGTTGGCTGATAAAAGTTTCATCTTTTATACTAGCCAGCTCTAGGATATTGGAAGTATCTTTGTGACATTACGTGATACTGGTTTGCCCTCAACACTGTTCCTAAAACTTAGAGACATGGATCTCTAGCCTCCATGAGAGCCTAAGACCATTTGAGCACGGGACTGATGAAGATAGTCTCTTGAATGTGGTTTTTGAGTCCTATATGCCAACTTCTGTCTAGTCATTATCAAGAGGATCCTTCTCTTTCCTATCGAGCATCAGGCCAGACAATTCAGATGGATAAATTCACTGCTAGAAAAAAATAATAGCTCACTTTATTGTTGTAACATCTTTGGATACAAAGAACAGCATGGGTAAATTTTGTCTTCAGAGGCTTTAAAAAAAAGTTGTTTCTAGGTATGTACACAGAGATATACATGCATATCTTTGGCTAACTCCTCTAAACTTTTTCAAACTGGGATTAAGTTTTCTTGGATTTTGCACATTTTGAGCATCTGAGTTTGAACCAATGTCCAAGGGCAGGGATTATATTTTATTTATCTTTGTACTCCTAGATCCTAGTATATCATCTGATGCATGCAATAAATAGTTGCTAGTTCAAAATACACAAGACTGTAGGTTGTGTTGAAAAGGCTGCAGAATTTGGTTGTATAGGAATGTTTATTTTTAACAAAGAGATTAAATATTATTAAAAATTATCTGCACTTCAAAAGTTTGAGTAAGGAATCCATTTATTTGAGAACATTTTTAGTATATGAACAAGTAGATTGCAGTATCTTTCTTTTGAGAATCAATTTTTGTTAATTAGCAGTGAGTAGTTAATGAAATTCTACATTCTTCTTTTTTACATCTTTAATATCTGGCATATTTCTTTCTGACTTTCTGTCTAAATGTGCATTCATTACGTGTTTTATATACACTACATGTCAAAGCACAGCTTTATGATCCTTATTTTCATGTACAAATCAGTCAGTAGCAGTACATACTCTCTTAAACTCCATTGATGTGATCTATTTGATGATGAGAAACTAGAATTAGGTAAGCATTTACATTATATGGAAGTAGATCAAGTAGCCAGTCCTGTTGCTTGATTTTCTTTATTTAATTAAAGACATTTGAAAAGTCAGAATTAAAATATGATAGGAATAGAAAATCTATTTGGGAGCTCTCAGTTCAGTCATTCATTTTTTTTCCCCTGGTCAAATTTTTAATGTTTTCCCCAAGCAATAAATTTAGCTTCTGAGACTGCTTAGAAAGTTTAGTTTTAGTTTTCATTTTCTTTGTTTAGTTTTCAGCTCATCATCAAAAGTTTTTCTAAATTATGTCACCCTGTCCCCTCTTTATGGTCATTTCTATCCCAGCTCCAGGTGCTGGCTGACAGACCAAGAGATCCCAGTGCTGAATTATGTACCAGGGGATCCATAAACCTTGGAATGCCAATTCCTACCTGGACCAAAAGCTAATCAACTGGATGGAAAACAGCTCTGTTTCATGTTTCAGTTGTACTTTATCCTCAAGCTGCACTGTTTTGTATAACGCAACTGTTTTACGGGAATCCTTTAGAAATTCTTCCCGCACTGAATTTTTTCAAAAGATCTACTAAAATTGAGATCAATGACTCCCTTGAATGCAATGATTTTGTTAATGACAACCAAAGGTCTCCCCCAAACCATGTTGAAAATTCTGGGAATAATTCATTTATGATATAGGGTTATAATATCTGAAGTAATATCACAGATAAGACTTCTTTGGGCCAATCTACTCGTGCTGTTGAACAATTTTTTAACAACAAAGTACGCCTATTGTCTTCGATAACATACCTCTGACTCAGAGGCCAAAGAAGTTCAGAAATGGCACTGGAGAATATAGCCAATATTTTATAATAACTATAAATGAAGTATAATTTGTAAAATCTTTGAATCACTATATTGTATACCTGAAACTAGTGTAATATTATAAGTCAACTATACTTCAATAAAAAAATAAAAACATGATTAAAAAAAGAAATGGCCCTAGAGACGTAAATCTGAATTAGGACTGCACCTGGGAGTATCATTTATAGAAGTTCTACAAGGACTGGCTTCAACTGGCCATTATGTATTAGATGGTTCCTATGGAGACAGATAGTCTCAGACCATGAGACGGTAGACTCAGGAATCCTGTTTGACTTGGGAGAATTTCAAACCTGCTTCAGAGCAAATTGAATTCCTTGGATATCCTTGTAAACCAATTTAATCTTCCCTGGGGGACACTCTGAACCTATTTCAAACCCATGCTCTTTGGCTGTGGTCATCATTGAGGCTGACCCTGAATGAAGGCTATCTCCAAGGGTGAGATTCAGGCTACAGCACTGGGCCTAAAGCAGTTAACCATATTGTATCATGTTGGTTCTCTTACCTGATATAGGTTGGCGAGGTGGTGGTTTGTTTTGATCAAAAACGGCTGGTTTACCCCTGGGTGGTCAACATCATGGGCTGCGGCAGCCAGCAGTCCAAGCATGATGTCCAGAGGTGTGAGGGAGCTGGCGAGCTGTTAAAGAATTGAATGGGGAGACTGACTGGTGTATTTCCAAAAATAGGTTAGCATTTGTTTTGGCTAAATCACACTGAATGAATCATCATAGTATCGTTCAGGTCTTTCATCCAGACCTTAACCTTCTGAAGCTGTCAATAAGGTAATAGAACCATGGAATCGCAGGAATAAAGAAAGGGCTGTGAGGAAAGTAATTAAGCAACTCAAATTGTGTAGCTCATCCAGGTGGCCTCCTCTTCCTGCTGCTACTGTCTTGTTTTGTTGTTGTAGTAGTATTACCTGTTGGGAACACTGCTCTATAGTGGGCGGGGAGAAGGCAGAGTCTAAAATCAGCCTTGCTCCTAGGAAAGCTGTAAGTGAAGGAAAAAGCTGAAGCCAAAGCGATGGAAAAAATCACTTGTGTATTTCGGCCATCCAATATATCACTGCCACTTCTTCAAATATGAAATCCACAGTGGGCTGAATTGCAAAATTTGCATATTTCTTCAATGTGTAATAAATAAAGTGGGGGAATGTGTGAGAATCTGTCATTTTGTTTTGGTTAGCTAGGAAAACAAGCAGGAAAATGGGAATCTAGTGCTAGCTTTAAATACACAACTGTGCAATCTATACAATTTTCAAATTACTTAGGGATTAAATAACAAAACCTTTAATGTCTTTGGGATATTTTATAAGGATGAGGCATACCCAGTTTTGTCTTGGGAATGCCTATCTGGCATCTGTATATTTAGTGGTTGATGTTAAAACTTATTGAACTAAACAGAGTCTTGGACTGAGATATCATTTTCCAAAAACCCTAAAAAAACTCATCCTGTATGTTTTAACAGCTAGGTTTTATATGGCTAAGAAATGCCTAGGCTTTGAGTAACGAGCATTATTATCATGTTTTAAATTTTGGATTAATATATTGCATCTGGGCATATTTTTAAAGAGGTTTTTGATGTTCACAATTTCTCTTGGGCCTGAATCAGGATGCCTAGTTGCCTCAGTAGGAAATGGAGCTGAGTCTTGAGGAGTTTTAATTCTATTTGTTGATCAAAAACCATGAGGTGGGAGACTTCCTAGAAAAGTTCAGTTCTGGTACTGTTTGTGGCAAAGGTTCAAGGCAAAAGCAGCTAACTTTTGTGATGGTTGAAGATATCTAGAATGTAGACTGTCATAGAGAGGGTTGTTTTCATCCTAATGCAGCCTTGAAAATATATAAATTATGAAACAGAACCTCTGAAAATTTACATCCTCTTTCATGACTATTATACAGTTTTCAGAGCTGATACTGAAACCTTAATATAAGCAATTTGTATTCATGCTATAAATTGGCCCATAACCCAGTTGCTCTGATATGTCAGGTGATTTGGGACCCGGCAGGTAGTTTACGTGGCATTTCCAGATGGCCGAGGAGGCAGCGGGTCTTGCCTTACCTTTGGCTCCTTTAGGTAGCAGTGCATGGCCTGGGTGACGTCGGCCGCATGAACAGCATTGTGATATGGGTTTTGGCTGTGGTAATCTTCTTGAACCATGACTAGGAGGTAAACAGATAACTCAATCAGCTAAAAACAAAACACAAAGAACATACTAGCTCAGACTTATTGAGGGTCCCTTTTGCTTAAAAATAACAGTGTCTCCAAAATGTGCAGCCTGGGGATGCTTTAGAAATGAACACGATTTGCCAGCTTGGCAGTTCTACTGGGTTGATTTCAGTGGAGAGGAGGGGGAGGGAAGAGGGAAGAAAGGCTAAAAGGATTTGTGAGGCCCTTGGGATTCCTCACCACCTTCATAAATCACCCCTTTCTGGCATTCATGAAGGCCCTCATTCATTGGAAAAATAAATATGTAGGAAAAGGGCAACTTTATTTCACTCTATAGTTTAATTATTTAAGTTTGCTGCCATTTAAGAATCATGTGCCATAAAAGAGGTTTCCTTTTAAAGAGACCTACTCTCATCCAAAGATTGCTTTGTCACTTAAATAACAAATACTGACCAACGCAAATCTGGGGATTCTTCAGGCAGAAATTCATAGATCCAACTGAGGAATCCTTGGATTTATTTCTATCTTATTCAGATTAAATGATCATCTTTCTTGCCCTTCCAATCTAGGGACCGGAGTGCTCTTGGAACCAAATAGAGACACAAGGAAGGCAATTTGAGTTTGCTATTTACAGAAGCTACTTGCCTGCTTCAGCTAATAACTAAGGCAATGTCTAGGATGCAATATATTCAGTGTGTATAGAATGTCCTGGCTTTCAAGTGTGGCTATGTTCTCTCAGACCAGCTATGACTTTGGCTCTGGATTCCAGTGTTATTTCTGTCATTGAATCTTTGCCTTTTTCACATGTACTCTGGGTGCATACACATGTCCAAAGTATCTGTGCTCTCCCTCTTTAGACAAATCAAAATTATTTGGCTCTATTCATGGCCATTACTTTGCTCAATCAATCTGAACACAATTAGCTTGAGGTTATTTGTGTTTCTGGAATGAGCCATGCTCTGGCTTGTTTCCAGTATTTCTGTTGTGCCACATGTACCTTTTAATCAGCAGGTTTATTTGACTATTATATGAACCCTGGCTCTATTACTTATCTGTATTGGGCAAGTTACTTAACCGAAAGTTTCCTCCATTTCCTTCTCTATAAAATAGGGATAACAACAGCCCTGATCTCAAAGAGGTGCCGTAAGGATTAAATGTGTTAATATATGCAAGTTCTTAGAAGACTTTCCAGCACATGTAAACACTGTATAAGCCTGGTGGTTGCTGCTACTGTTGTTATCACCATCACCATTATTCTACCCTTGATGCATCAAGTCAGCTTCCAAATTCAAAGCACTGCCATATGCCAAGTCAAAGAAGCCAGGAACACACTAAGAGGCAGAGGAAAGTTATTTGGTGACTAAAAATGTGCCCTGGATAATTCACTGGAAGATAAATAAGAATATGCATGAAGTCAAATGAGATCTGGGGCTGCTTTTTGAAGAGGAGAGATGGTGGAGTTGAGTGGAAAGATGGTAGGCTTTCAAATCAGACAGACCTGGGCTTGGACTGCAGCTCTGCCAGTTATATGTCGTTGACCTTGAGCAAGTTACAAAACCTCTTTGTACTCCTCCTTACTTATGGGCCAAATGGTGATAATGGCCAACTTGCAGGGTTGTTGAAGCTGTTAGAAATAACATACCAAAAGCACCCTGCACACAGTGGGTGCTACATACGTGGTAGTTCTTATCATTAAAAAAAAGCCTGTTGAATATTTCAACAACTCATATCCAGAGTGGCATTGTTTGAGGAATATTTTCTGGGATTTTGTTAATAATATGTGAGCAGATCAGTAACTTCTGTGACAGTTATTTGCTCTTGATGGTTGTCTTTACATAGCCTTTATCTCTTTTAAACATAACGAATCAGGTAAGCATTTTTTCCAGTGATTTAAATAAGTAAACTTATTTTAAAATAAAGATGAGATAATTTAAGACTAATATGAGGTCTTCATCTACCAGGCTATGGCTCTTGCCACTTTATGTTAAAGAATATTGTAGACGGCCATTATTCAGGGGCAACGGGGTAGAAGTAAGGAAAAAAGGACTTACCTAAAAACCTGTGTAAGGTCACCATATCTAACTTGAAATGGTGAATGAGTCCATGGGTGTTGAAGAGGTGGCACAGCAGTGTTACCAGGCTGTTTCCTATAGGGGACAGTCACCTGTTTTAATTCATTTTCATCACCATTAAAATATCAAGACTAACAATAGGATCCAAAGTTTCTGTAATGAAAGTTCTCTGATAGGATCATTTCTTTTCCCCTTTAGATTTAAAATTATTCAAGTATAAAGGTATTATTACTATGATCTGGTCCCATATTTTCTCTTATTGTACAAGTAAAATTAACTCAGACCTTCTCCCTATACCAAAGGCAATGAAAACATCAAGAGTTAAAAGGAGTTTGCCTACTGCAGTATCAGGGACACATACACGTGTGTATGTGTGTGTGTGTGTGTGTGTGTGTGTTTGTATGGTTATTTTTTTAAAGACATAGTTTAATGGTCACTTGAAATGTGTCTTAAGTTGCTTCCAATTGACTCTTACATTTACAGGGGTATCTAAGCCACCACAGTGCCTATTCTTCTTTTGGAAAATCACCCAAGATGAAATTTGACTGTGAGATATTTTACGACTCAAGCCAGCAGAGGTGCAAAATTGAAGCTACAATAACTTGTAAGCATTCAAGAAATATTGTTCATTAGAGAATAAGGATTTTCAATATTAAAAGCATTATAAAGTTTATGAAAGACTTTGAAATGTACCAAGAAGATGACTGGCTGTCTTAATTGGAAAACTAGGTGTTGCCTAAGCACACTCTTCCACGGTACCTGATTCTATGTGTTTCTGTAGCTTTCATCATCTTTGAGCTATTTCACAACAATCAAAGTTGTAGATAACTGATATTATTGCAGATGATTCTTGGCTGTATACATGCAAATGAAATTAGTGAGGTGGAAATACAATTGATTTCCCCCTCCCAGTTTCTCACCTATTTACAAATTCATTTTGGCATTTCTTACTGCTTTTATATGTATGGCTCTTTGAATATTCCTTTGAACTAGCTGTAACATTTTACTGGATCTCTAATTAATTGAGTTAAATAAAATCATTGATGTGATCACTTCATATTTTTATGAGAGTCGTGATTATACTCTCTTTTTAACAAATACCATTGAACAAATTCTTTTCTTCATGGTTAATTTCATATACTGGTCCCCATCTCTCAACTGATTTGAGCAAAGTGAAATGCAAGATTATGAGATAACAGCCCTATATGGTCTAGTTAGCTTTCCACAGTGTAAAGCTCAGTTTCATGGTCTTAGGCCGTATCTCTCTCCACTGTGTGTTGTTTGTCAAGAAACAGAATGGTGAGAAAACCATCTGTAATGACTTAAAACACAAGCCTGTAGATGATAAGACATGTGATGGTCAGCATTAAACGTGACGTCTTTCATTGGCTCCCTATTATCAGCATTTGTTTAATGGGCAGATGAAAATATTATAGGATTTTATTGTTTTCTTAAGGGAAACCTCTATAGGCACAAAAATTTAAAAACTGGAAACAATAAGAATGTCTGCTTTTCCCTTCAGCTGCAGCCTAAGTGTTTACACTCTATCTTCAGGAGTTGTTTTCTTCTCATGATGCCAAACATATCTGAACAATACCTGCAATGGGGCAGACTCGCTCACTTAATAAAAGTGCAAAACCATTGGCCCAGTAAGAGTCAGGACTGATCAGATGTGTTTTTATGTTTCTAGTTTTCATTGACTAACAACAAACTCCTTCCTTTTGCATGTGGCCAAAGTATTCTGCAAGGAAGGAATCTCATCTGTGGTTTCTAAATTGCTTTGGAAACAGCAAGACCAGAAGGAAACTGTCTTAAGATCTGAAGTCCAAATTCAGCCCTTCTTCTTCATTTGAACTAATTTTCCCTTGCCCTGGTCCTTCTTGAGTGGCTGTAGATTTATGAATGTGGGAAAAGAAAGAAAAAAGAATAACAGTGTTTAAAAATATATTTTGTTTTTCACGAAATTAATCCCACTTTAATGGTGTGTATTTTAGTGAGAATTCTTTTGGGTGACTTACCATTTGTCAAGCGATCAAACAAGAAAATGTCAAAATCCCACATTCCCACTTTGGAGAGCATATGCTGAAAAGACAAACAAAAGCCAGCACTCACATGAATCATATCGGAGACTCAAATATTTACTTTGAGACATCGTGAATTAAACAATTAAACAGTTGAAAATAGCATACTACTATCTATGTACAACTGGTTTGTAGTAAAACAAACCTTACTCTGCAGCCTAATAACAACAGTGTTAAAGGGACAGGCTCCGGAATCAGACTGCCACATCCTATGTTGGCTGCATCGCTTACTGGCTGTGATACCTTGGGCAAGTTCCTTAACTCTCTGTACCTCAGTTTCCTAATTTGAAAAATGTAGCTGATAATACTATTGCTTCACAGGGTTGTTGTGAAGATTAAATAAGGTAAAACATGTAAAGTGCTTAGAGCAGTGCGAGTACATAGTAAGCACACGATAGATACCTTTTAAAATTGTAGTTCCCTTAAGTCTCTACATCACAAATTACTATGCACTTAGGGGGAGGAGGTTTACAGTAAACTTAAAAAAAAAGAAACCTAGATGACTGATGAGCACACTACTCTGCTCAGTGTGGACGAAATGCGAAATTAACCACTGTAACAGACAGGAGACTGAAGTGTGGACAATTGGAAATATTGGGTACTTTAAAGACCTACTGTCCAATGTAGACTTCCTGTGTCTTTCTTTTTTTTTTTTTTAATATGACTGGCTCTTATAGTAATCTTTTTTTATTATTTATTTATTTATTTTTGGCCGTGTTGGGTCTTCGTTTCTGTGCGAGGGCTTTCTCTAGTTGTGGCAAGCGGGGGCCACTCTTCATCGCGGTGCGCGGGCCTCTCACTATCGCGGCCTCTCTTGTTGCGGAGCACAGGCTCCAGACGCGCAGGCTCAGTAGTTGTGGCTCACGGGCCTAGTTGCTCTGCAGCATGTGGGATCTTCCCAGACCAGGGCTCGAACCCGTGTCCCCTGCATTGGCAGGCAGACTCTCAACCACTGTGCCACCAGGGAAGCCCCCCCTACTTGGAATTAGATGATGTTAACTCTCAGACACAAAGTTGCAGTTGCTGATTCTATCCTCACTGTAGCTTCTGTGACTGCTTTCCTCTCCTCTCACAGGCCCTGCTTCCAGTAAGGACCAGCTCACTCTCCTCTACCTGCCCTTGAATGGCCTCTCTGTGTCTTTCGATGAAATCCAAAGGCCTCATCATGGCACACAAAGGCCTTCACAACAGCATCAGAAAAATGAAGGGATAGTAGGTTTTTGGTGAAGTCTAGTTTGAGTGAGTTTTTATCCAAAAGTCACACAATTCTAAAGGCGGAGCCAAACTTTGATCTCTGATATCCTGACCTCTGGTCTGTGGTTCTTTCTACATCTCACTGTTGTCTTTCTTGAGAGGTCCCCACAGAGAATGCTCTGTCACGGATGCTCCAGCACTGGGAGCTTAGCCTTGCTCTCCTCCTCTCACCAAATGAAACAACCAACCAACCAACCAACCAACCAACCATTCACTCAATCTCAGACCTTGGGCTGTTAGAAGGAGTGATATTTGCTTTCTTTTTGTAGACCTAATGTTGGGAATTAGTTCTTCTAACATTACTTGCTGCTTATTTCTTAATTGTATATACCATTAGAATATATTTCTTAATTGCATATAGACAGCATAATATTACTTATCATAGGAACTATAAGATTTTACCTTTGACTTCTGTTTAAACTGAGGTGGTTTATTCCTGAAATTTAAATTCCTTTGGGACTTTGGGCTATAGATAACCTATGAACTTTTTTTAGATTGTCACACATTAGATTTCTACCCTCTGTTGGATCAATGCATTGCAAAAATAGCTGTCAAATTAGTAAAATTTTTTTGAATAAATTAAAAATTATAACAAAGACAGTGCACTGTATTGATAGCCTAAAGTGGAATTAAGAGTTGGTAATTACTGGGTTAATTTCAGGGTAGCTATTATGGTGAGATAATTCAACGGGTTAAAAAATTTATTCCTTCACTGGTAATCGGCCAGTCCAAAACTTCATTTTATTTAGTGTTGTGCAAATGTGTTTTGCACATTTATAAAAATGAGAATAGCTAGCATGTGCTAGGCATGAGTATATTAAGCATGCAAACATGCTTTACCTTGTTTAATCCTTGTACCACCCCTATGAGGTGAGCGTTTCTATTACTTCACTTTATATTTAAGGAAAAAGTCCAGATGTGTTGAATAACTGTCCAGAGGCACGGAGCTCTTCAGTGACAGAAGTAAAGACTCAACCCAGGTGCTATTGGGGGGTGGGGGTGGGAGGGATGGGGAGTAGGGGGGAGCACATGCTCTCAGCCACTGGCCTAGTGTGAGGTGACAGAGGGGTAACTAGCTCACTCTTGCTTGTCCAAGGTAGTCTTCATCCAGCAGGTGGAGCGGGGCTTGCGGTATAATTCCACGAAGCAGCCTCGATGCATGGAAGTATCTTTGAAAGCTTAACAGTCTTTTCACCTTTTTCTTGGTGCCAATTTCCCCTGAGTATGTTGTATCTGTGGAAAGTAATCAAATTCAGAAGTTATATATTTAAAAAGCCCTATTTTTCTCCACTATGTAAAAATACTATATAAAGGAGAGAAATCTAAGAGATGCTCTCAGTGCTTTCTTTTTTTTTTTAAAGTCTTTTTTATTTATTTATTTATTTATTTATTTATTTATTTATTTATTTATTTATGGCTGTGTTGGGTCTTCGTTTCTGTGCGAGGGCTTTCTCTAGTTGTGGCAAGTGGGGGCCACTCTTCATCGCGGTGCGCAGGCCTCTCACTATCGCGGCCTCTCTTGTTGCGGAGCACAGGCTCCAGACGCACAGGCTCAGTAATTGTGGTTCACGGGCCTAGTTGCTCCGCGGCATGTGGGATCTTCCCAGACCAGGGCTCGAACCCGTGTCCCCTGCATTGGCAGGCAGATTCTCAACCACTGCGCCACCAGGGAAGCCCAGTGCTTTCTTAATACAGACCATTTAACTCTGCATTTGAAATTTTTCTAGAAAAAATGATATTTCTTATATGTTACATTCATTAAAATGAGATATTTCTGACTAATTTTGGAAGACATGAAATACATGAATTAAAAACTTCGTTTTCTTATTAATGATGCTGGTAAACTGAGTGAGTGAATTCACATACTTCTGCATGCATTTAAGGAACAGGTATGCTTTTTTTCTGCTATACTGGAGCTGAAGTTCCAAAATTTAGAACAGGTTCTCATCCTATCCTCTCTCTAGTCTGATGAAATCCTTCACCTGAATTAGAAGAGTTGAGAATACACCAGCTTAGACATGAGGAGATGTTTCCTAATGTCCCAGGAACATCAGCGGTAAAAGAATTAAAAATCTCAGCGCAAGAGTGACCTAGATTGCCATGACATGAAGCAGAGTGGGTGTTTATTTCCTGATGGAGTATATTCTCTTTTACTGGTGGCCATAATAATCTGATCCTGTCAGTACAGATATTTTAATACTCCTGTCACATGTGCCTTTTAAAACTTGACTGTTGATTGTCCAGAAATACCCCAAGCACATTATTTGAATGTCTGTCAAGGTATGTCTTATCTCAGCTGAAATTCTATGAATCACTCAGCCACATAAGTGACGTCTGCTGCCAATTTTAAATCTGGAGTCAACTGAACAGTCCTAGTAGGAAAACGTACAGTTCATATACAAAGAAATTTTGGCTTCTCTCGTGCCTCCTCCCATGTCCCCTTTTCCTTTATAGAACTCAAAATCACAGTGGATATTAGAAGCCCAGGAATCAATGGGCAAGGGTCTCCTTAGCAATGTGACACTCCCCAAGGGCAGGGAATGACCAAACTCAGTTCGTTACTTGGATTAATTATGCATGCAAGGACTTAATTCAGGATAGACAACACCTACTACTTTCTGAAAATGCCACCTGATTAAAATTCTTTTTATTTTAAAATGGTTCTAGATTTCATGTGTGGGGAGATGTAAACAAAAACATAAGGAGATAAGAGGCGTAAACTGAAGTTGGGTGCTTAAGCTCACATCAATATTAAAAATGGCATATATAGACTCAATTCTACTGATGGATTCTCACTCATTTCTATTTGTTTATCAAGTTAAGGTACAGGATAAAGTGGTTCATTCATTAAAAAAATGATTTGAGGGGGGACATCCCTGGTGGTGCAGTGGTTAAGAATCTGCCTGCCAATGCAGGGGACACGGGTTTGATCCCTGGTCCAGGAAGATCCCACAGGCCGCGGAGCAACTAAGCCCGTGTGCCACAACTACTGAGCCTGTGTTCTAGAGCCCCTGAGCCACAACTACTGAAGCCCGCGTGCCTAGAGCCCGTGCTCTGCAACAAGAGAAGCCACCGCAATGAGAAGCCCGTGCACAACGAAGAGTAGCCCCCACTCACTGCAACTAGAGAAAGCCCGTGCACAGCAATGAAGACCCAACGCAGCCAAAAAAAAAAAAAAAAAAAAAAAAAAGTTTTGAGGGAATTCCCTGGTGGTCCAGTGGTTAGAACTCGGCACTCTCACTGCTGGGGCCCGGGTTCAAACCCTGGTCGGGAAACTAAGATCCTGCAAGCTGCTTGGCATGGCCAAAAAAAAAAAAATGTTTTGAGTGCTACTAAGGAATAGGCACTGTTCTAGATGCTTGGTGAGATCCCTCAGTTCTAGATCCTCCAGTGAGCAAAACAAAGATCCCTGTCCTCAAGAAGCTTGCATTCTAACATAGAGAGATAGACAATAAACAATAAACAAAAACAAGAAGTAATGTATAAAAATGTATTAGAAGCTGGTATGTGCAAAGGGTGAAGGAAGAAACGCAGGGAATGAGGGATCCAGGGTTCTGTGTTAGGGTAGTCAGGGTTGGCCTCATTAGAGGCTACGATTTGATCAAAATTGAAGGAGATGAAGGAGCTGGCCAAGCAGATATCTGGGGAAATGCCTTCTTTACAGAGGGACCAGCTCGAATAACCCTAGAGTGGGAACGTGCTTGGTTTGCTGGCATGTGGGGTGAGCAGCAGTTCAGTGTGGATGGGGAGGAGAGAAAAAGGAAGGAGTGAGAGATGTGGTCATAGAGCAAAGTGGGTGTGTGTGTGAGAATTGTGCCCTGAAAGCTATTGTGATGGCTTGGGCTCTACTGTCAGTGAAATGTGAAACCACCACAAAGTTTTGAGAGGAAGAGTAATATGGAAACACTTAACATTTAAAGAGGGTCACTGTGGTTTCTGTGTTGAGAAGAGACTGTAGCAGCAAGCTTTGATGCAGTGAGATCCATTATGAAGCTATTGGAATAATCCAGGCAAGAAATGACGGCTGGTTAGATCATGGGGGGAACAGTGGAGAGTAGAAGTGGAGGGATTCTGAATATACTTTGAGTGCCTTCAAGTTTTTGGCCTAAATAACTGGGGGAATGGAGCTGCCATCACCTGAGATGGGGAAGGCTACGGGTGGAGCAGGTGTGGGGTGGATTTCAGTTTTGTACGTGTTGCATTTGGATGTCAATTGGAGATTCAGGTGAAGATGTCAAGTAGAAATAAGTGGATATAAAAATCCAGGGCTTGGGGGAGAAGACTGGGTTTGAGATACAAATTTGGGAGTTGTCAGATGAGATTTACCTAGGGAGTGAGTGTAGCTACAGATGAGAAAAGCATCAGAATCTGAGTTCTGGAGTACTTCAACTTAAAAGGGTGTGGAGAAGAGTAGAGAGAACCAAAGGAGACTGAGAAGAAGTTATCCTGCGGGGATGGACGAAAACCAAGAGTATCATTTCCTGGAGGCCTAGTGAAGACAATATTGCAAGGAGGCAATATTTGATCCTCAGTTTCAGATGCTGCTAATAGATCAAGTACAATGAAGACGGAGAATTGACCATGGGTGTATACATCTGTCAAAATTCATTGAATTTAAAAGAGCACATTTTATTGTATGCTTAGAAGCAACAACACCCAGTAGCTACATCTAGCACTCAAATTTTGTTATTTAAATACAATTTATCACTAAAATGAACCAGATAACCTTGGTGAAATGGCCAAGTCTAGGACTGGGGCAGGCAGAATCAAGATGAACTGTAACTTCTTGTAATGCCAGAAAATAAGGGAGAGCTCGAAAAATGATGGGCTCATAGAAAAATGACAGAGGAGACATTGTGAAGGGGGCCCCTCTGAACAAATATGGGAAAATTTGAAACTCAACATGAATAATAGAAGAGTGGATTATAAACCACTGACTGAAAGAAGACTCCAGCAGTCCATACTGTTAGTGAGTAAGCAAGCGAGTAAATAAATAAGAAGGGAAAGCTCTTCCTTGCAGCGAGTGCTGACCAATAAGGTAGAAGAAATAATAAGAGTTAGTTACCATTTTGCAACCTTTATAGTAATAACTGATTCAGGCCAAGATCATTAATGGACAATAAAATTGTTAAGTGAAAGCTTAAAAAGCAACTGGATAATTACATAGCATCAAAGTATCTCTTCACAGATAACTTATTAATCGGAAAAGAAAAAATGGATAGCTTTTTTAGTGGACAAATGTAGAGGGGGCACCATCTTCCCTATCTAGAAATGTCTTGAATTTGATAGCTGAACTGTGGTTACACGAAAGAATCCCTTGTTCTTAGAAAATACATGCTGAAATATTTAGGGATAAAGGGGCATGATGTGTACAACAAACTCTCAAGTGGTTACGAAGAAAGTAGCAGGAAGGCAAATTGGGCAAAATAAAATAATTGGTGCATCTGGGTAAAGGGTATATGAATGTTCTTTGCTCCGTTCTTGAAAATTTTCTATAAATCTGAAGTTATTTTGTAATAAAGAGTCTAAGAAGAGAGGGAAAGGGAAAGGAGAAATCTGAGGCAATGACATTGAGTATATTCAGCTCTTGAGGAGTTTTGCTACGTAGGGGAGCAAAGAAACTTGGCGATATTTCTATATAGAACTATATAGAATGAAATCAAGTGTGTCAGTAAATAAATGAAATTAATTATTCCTCTGTTATGTAAACCTAAAAGGAAATATCCATACAATGATCTATTCCTTTTTTTTTCATAGTCTATGAAAATCGCCCAATTTAAAATACTAAAAGAGAATCTCCTATGTGGCGGAGAGCATGCTGTGTTTACATAATAGGATGAAAAGCAACCAACTTAAGACTGGAGTATGGAAATATGCCACGAACATAGCAAATTGAAATTATGGATTATTTCTTTGTCAACTCCCATTCAGCTTTGCAGGTGGTATAATATTTTAAGCAGAGTCATAGTTAAGATAATGACACTTGTCATATACAGTAAGTATAGGTGATAGGAAATAATGGTTTCTAGCCACTAAAATGATCATTTTGACTAAAATATTGCTAATCTAATGATGCTGTGAGCTGGAGATATCAAGTTGAGAGCCACTTTTTTTCCTTAATCAAAGAGGAAAACAGCAAGATTCTCTCCTTCCCTACTTATTATTTTCACCTTGTTGTCAGATAGATGATAGTCTACCAACATGATAATGTAGATCTCTTTCAATCTTTATTTCAATTTTTGATATTTTTTTGTCCTAATTTTTATTTTAAAAATATTATGTTAAAAAATGAAATATTTTAATTACTGAATTATTTGGTACCTTCTAAAATTTTGAGCCTGAGGTAAGTGCCTCACTTGTCCCAACCTAGTTTTGGCCCTGTCTTGCATCTTTGCAGCAGAAGCTCAGATAATGTAAAATATATTTAATATTGAAATAAATCTATGTATAGATAGATTTATTTATAAAAGCTTCTCATACTTAATTTTTTATGGTAGTGTGTAGGTTAAAAAAATGTAGCAGATAATGTCATTCACCGTGAGAGTTTCAGTTTTGGAACCAATTAGCTGTAATGATGTGTATTGTTATTTGTGCAATTTCAAACTTATTGTCTGAGATGAGCAGGTAGATATCTGCCGAGCTACAGTATTCATTGGTGGCCAATATTTTCTAAAATACCAAGGCAAGTCATGACTATGCCATTTAGTACTGCTATCTGGGTTATTCTTTGATACACAAGAAAATAATTCAGAAGTGATGCTGGGTGACCATTTATAAAAACAATAGGGCTTAATTTTCTTATGTGAGGACGTTCATAAAGCTAAATGAAAAAAATAATCCTCAAGGTAGCTCTCTAAAGAAGAAGAGCATTCCATAATGAAAGAAAAATAAATTTATTTTAAAACAATACTAATAACTTATTTATTTATCAATTGTCATTTAGTGAGCACTTTGTGCTGTGAGATAACAGAAAAGTAGGATATAAACTGAAGGTATAGTTGGGAGGAAAAATCCATATAAAGAACAAACTGTGATTAAATCACCATGCTGTATAATAATCCTAGGTATTACTTTTCGAAGTGCCGAAATGTGTTATACAATTATTGAATAAGACCTGACACATTTGTTTCCAAAAGGACTTTCAGTGAGTAACTAGCATATTTTTGCTTTGATTATTAGGGGTAAGTGATAGGCATTTCTGGACAGAAATTTAAATGATTAGCTAAGCTAAATTTTGCAGATAGCTCAGTTAAAATCAGCTTGCAAAAATTTAAAGAATCTTAACAATGTGCGTAATAATAAAATACTGGGTTTATTTAATACTTTTATATAATTAAAAAATTATTATTTAAAGGCATTCACAGCTATCTTAATGATGTTTTTTGTTTGGATTTTGTTGTTTTATAGGCTATGGGTCTCCATAGTCTCATTTGGGACAGTTATAAAATGGTGCTCCAGAATGTTTCATTGCCTAATCTATGTGCACAATGACCCTGATTGTGAAATTCATTTTCTGTTTACTTGTTCTTTTACAAATTTCACAAATTGTGCATATTAACACATTTCTGCTCTATTTAGAAACTAATTTTAGGGTTATGAAGTTTATATTGGCACTGCTGATATGGTAAGTTTTAAATTTCACAAATTGGGGTCGGCTTAAATGCAAAAAATGTTAATAAAAATTATTTTCATTTTGAGTATCTTCTCTATGGCATATTCTCTTCACAGGGGGCTGATAAATTTTGGTACTAGGAGAAATCTTAAACCTAGAATAAGTATCTGGGATAAAAAAAGCTATAAGCACACCTATCTGCTGAGGCTGTTTCTGTCGACTGTATACATAGTTCTCCAGCAATGTCTATATCTACTGTTCCCAGAATTTGAATAGTTAGTAATTGGTGCAGAAGTAGCTCAGGTGATAGTGAGAACAAAAAACGCTTTTAGGTTTAAATGAGCAGAATTTGCTTCAGGCAAACATGGAGACCCAACTCCACAAACCTAATATCAATACTTTCAGAGCATTAATTCTACTGAATACTTAAAATAATGTTATTAATAAATGCCCTAATCTGATAATTATTGTACTAATAATTATAATACTTATATATTATGTAAGTATTATATAATTATATATAATTATTATATCATAATAATTATAATGAAATTCCTTGCTGGGTTAGTGGCTATGCATATGCTTTTTATATTCTTATAGGATTTTAAATATGTCTTGTACTATAGAGATATTGGTATAAATAACTTATTACTCCTCTAGGTCAGAAACCATCTTATCAAATTTCGTAACCCTTTGTATCTAGTGCATAATCTTGCTCATAATGGAAGCTCCATACAAAATTTGTTGCTTTAATCTGAATCAGTTCTCTCAATTAGTTTACAGAAACATCATTATTGAATGCCATTTTAAAATAATAAGCCAATTTGTAAAGTGGGATTCTAAAACTTACACTTGTAAGTTAGCTTTTTTTTTTTTTTTTTTGATAAATTTATTTATTTATTTTTGGCTGCATTGGGTCTTCATTGTTGGGTCTTAGTTGCTGTGCGCGGATTTTCTCTAGTTGCCGCGAGCGGGGCCGGTGCGCGGGCTTCTAATTGCGGTGGCTTCTCTTGTTGCAGAGCTTGGGCTCTGGGTGCGCGGGCTTCAGTAGTTGTGGCTCGCGGGCTCTAGAGCGCAGGCTCAATAGTTGTGGCGCACGGGTTTAGTTGCTCCGCGGCATGTGGGATCTTCCTGGACCAGGGCTCAAACCCGTGTTCCCTGCCTTGGCAGGCAGATGCTCAACCACTGTGCCACCAGGGAAGTCCCTGTACCTTAGCTTTTGAAATCATTTCCTCAACCCCCCAAATGGAGTTCCAGGGACCAAGTCCTCCTGCTACTGCCATTTCCTGTGAGTGACCTCCACTATAACATTGTGCCGCGTGTGACTGCAAATTTACTCTTATTTACACATCTGACTTTCTTATTAGGCTGTAAGCTCTCAGAGGCCAGATTCCTGCTAGTTTTCTTTGAATTTCCACAATATCCTGCAAGATATAGGTGTTAAATACATGATGATGGAGTTAAATAACTTTCCTGTGTCTGTGCTCCAGTTTTAAGTTCAAGAATGATGAGTCTTGGAGAAATCAGGTTGAGATTCTAGTTTTAAATATGTAGTTTTAAAAAAAGATGAAAAAAGTTAGTTAGTGTGATTTTAGGGGCCCTGAAGCACAAATAGCAGATTTACAGTATAGCTCTTTCTCTTTTATTGCCAATTCTACTAGTTTAGGATTCAGGATTCCTGCAAAGTTGGAAGGTTAGTGGAGTTATCCAGGATGGCAATTTTCTTGAAAACATTCATGAGGGTTTTAAGATTGAAACAACCATATGCTAAGATGCAGTTTCCCTGTAGATATAATTTTTAAGTAGACTACTTTAAAAAAAAGAAAAAGACCTAGTAAAGAGGTTATGTGTAGAAAACAGTATCAGTGGATTTCAAAAATGTATAATGTGGACTTCTGGTTTTTTTGACGAGGTGCTGAATGAGACTAGTGCTCATTTCAACATGTATTAAAGACTTCAGTTTCATGTGCTTCAGTCAAATCCCAGCTTTCACAGATTAGTATCTCTAGACATTAAAGTCTCCATTTCTTCCTAAAAGAACCAGATGCTTTAAAATATCGAAATGATATTATGATTTTGATACATGATATATATAGAAAGCCCTAAAGACTCCATCAGAAAACTCTTAGAATAATTGAATTCAGTAAAGTTGCCAGATAAAAAATCAATACACAGAGATCTGTTGCCATGCTGTATGCTAATAACAAACTATCAGAATGAGAAATTAAGAAAACAATTCCATATACAATTTCATTAAAAAGAATAAAATGCCGAGCAATAGATTTAACCAGGGAGGTGAAAAATCTGTATACTAAAAATTGCAAGACATTAATTAAAAAATTTGGAGACAAATAAATGGAAGGATATTCTGTGCTCATCAACTGGAAGAATTAATAGTGTTACAATTTACATACTACCTAAAGCATCCTACAGATTCAATGCAATTCCTATCAAAATTCCAATGACATCCGTCACAGAAATAGAACAATCTGAAAACCACAAAAGATCCTGCATAGCAAAAGCAACCTTGAGAAAGAAGAACAAAGCTGGAGGCATCCTACTTGCTGATTTCAAACTATTTTACAAAGCTATAGTAATTACACAGTATGGTATTGGCATAAAAACAGACAAATAGATCAATGGAACATAATAGAGAACCTAGAAATAAACCCTTAACATATATGGTCAATTAATTTATGACAAAGGAGCCAAAGTTACACAATGGGGAAAAAATTCTCTTCAATAAATGGTGTTGCCATTTGTGACAATATGGATGGACCTCGGGGGCATTATGCTAAGTGGAACAAATCAGTCAGAGAAAGACAAAGCCGTATAATCTCCCTTATATGTGGAATCCAAAAAAAAATCAAGCTCATAAATATAAGGAACAGATTGGTGGTTGCCAGAGGTGGTGGGTAGGGGTGAGAGAAATGGGTGAAGGGGGTATTAAATGTTAAAAAGAAAAGAAAAGAAAATACTATGTCTATCCCGATCTTTCAAAAATCATCAGTGCTCATAAATGACCATATTTGTTTATTTGTTTATTTTTCCTGTACATATTGCCAGCAGTCAGAAAATGGTGCATAGAAACTAATAACAACCAAAGATATTACTTGTCCTGTAACATCAAGTGTGGAGACTGTTCTCATGTGGGTCAACATATATTTAAGACAAAGTCAGCACAAGTGACCTTTGAGATCCTGGAGTAATTGGATTGAGATAAAATGTAAATTAAATTCCTTAGCATCTGGGGCATTTTCTAAGGTCTTTAATAGAAAAGTAAGAAAAACAGTTGTGATACCAAAAACAAACAAAAATACACACAATGTAACATTAACAATAATAAACACACACACACACAAAAGGAAAGAAACAAAAGGAAAACAAACCCAAACCAAAAGAAAACTCATCATTACCTTAAAATTTAACTTGAAGTTGGAAAATCAATTTGGGTTAAAAGGAGCTAAGTTATTTTAAGTTCTCTAAACTCAGGTCTTGAACAGAGATGTACTAAAGCCACACGTCATTAGCTCTTCTACGTATGACAAATACGACTTCTTGATGGCTGTCACTAGAAGAAGAGCTTTGCTTCAACACTGCCATGGAGTGGGAAGAGGTGGAGGAAGAGGAGTCTTCTTTAAGGCAAAAGGAGAATTGTTCCTCTAGCTCTACCTTTTAACATGTTTATTTATTTTATTTTATTTTTTAAAATTTTTATTGGGGTATAATTGGTTTACAATAGTGTGTTAGTTTCTGCTTTATAACAAAGTGAATCAGCTATACATATACATACATCCCCATGTTTGTTTTTTATTTATTTATTTTTAACATCTTTATTGGAGTGTAATTGCTTTACAATGGTGTGTTAGTTTCTGCTTTATAACAAAGTGAATCAGTTATACATATACATATGTTCCCATATCTCTTCCCTCTTGCATCTCCCTCCCTCCCACCCTCCCTATCCCACCCCTCTAGGTGGTCACAAAACACCGAGCTGATCTCCCTGTGCTATGCAACTGCTTCCCACTAGCTATCTATTTTACGTTTGGTAGTGTATATATGTCCATGCCACTCTCTCACTTTGTCACAGCTTACCCTTCCCCCTCCCCATATCCTCAAATCCATTCTCTAGTAGGTCTGTGTCTTTATTCCCGTCTTGCCCCTAGGTTCTTCATGACCTTTTTTTTTTTTTTTCTTAGATTCCATATATATGTGTTAGCATACCGTATTTGTTTTTCTCTTTCTGACTTACTTCACTCTGTATGACAGACTCTAGGTCCATCCACCTCACTACAAATAACTCAATTTCATCTCTTTTCATGGCTGAGTAATATTCCATTGTATATATGTGCCACATCTTCTTTATCCATTCATCTGTTGATGGACACTTAGGTTGCTTCCATGTCCTGGCTATTGTAAATAGAGCTGCAATGAACATTGTGGTACATGACTCTTTTTGAATTATGGTTTTCTCAGGGTATATGCCCAGTAGTGGGATTGCTGGGTCGTATGGTAGTTCTATTTTTAGTTTTTTAAGGAACCTCCATACTGTTCTCCATAGTGGCTGTATCAATTTACATGCCCACCAACAGTGCAAGAGGGTTCTCTTTTCTCCATACCCTCTCCAGCATTTATTGTTTGTAGATTTTTTTTTTTTTTTTAGTTTTGTTTTGGTTTGTTTTTTTAATACTTTATTTATTTAATTTATTTATTTATGACTGTGTTGGGTCTCTTAGTTTTCGTGTGAGGGCTTTCTCTAGTTGCGGCAAGTGGGGGCCACTCTTCATCGCGGTGCGCGGGCCTTTCACTATCGCAGCCCCTCCCGTTGCGGGGCACAGGCTCCAGACACGCAGGCTCAGTAGTTGTGGCTCACGGGTCCAGTTGCTCCGCGGCATGTGGGATCTTCCCAGACCAGGGCTCGAACCCGCGTCCCCTGCATTAGCAGGCAGATTCTCAACCACTGCGCCACCAGGGAAGCCCTGTTTGTAGATTTTTTGACGATGGCCATCTGACCGGTGTGAGGTGATATCTCATTGTAGTTTTGATTTGCATTTCTCTAATGATTAATGATGTTGAGCATTCTTTCATGTGTTTGTTGGCAATCTGTATATCTTCTTTGGAGAAATGTCTATTTAGGTCTTCTGCCCATTTTTGGATTGGGTTTTTTTGATATTGAGCTGCATGAGCTGCTTGTAAATTTTGGAGATTAATCCTTTGTCAGTTGCTTCATTTGCAACTATTTTCTCCCATTCTGAGGGTTGTCTTTTCGTCCTGTTTATGGTTTCCTTTGCTGTGCAAAAGCTTTTAAGTTTCATTAGGTCCCATTTGTTTATTTTTGTTTTTATTTCCATTTCTCTAGGAGGTGGGTCAAAAAGGATCTTGCTGTGGTTTATGTCATAGAGTGTTCTGCCTATGTTTTCCTCTAAGAGTTTGATAGTGTCTGGCCTTACATTTAGGTCTTTAATCCATTTTGAGTTTATTTTTGTGTATGGTGTTAGGGAGTGTTCTAATTTCATTCTTTTACTTGTAGCTGTCCAGTTTTCCCAGCACCACTTATTGAAGAGGCGGTCTTTTCTTCACTGTATATTCTTGCCTCCTTTATCAAAGATAAGGTGACCATATGTGCATGGGTTTATCTCTGGGCTTTCTATCCTGTTCCATTGATCTATATTTCCCATGTTTATTTTTTTAAATTGCCATTTCTCAAACCAAGCTATGGTGACAGATTGAGAACAGTGGCTATTTTTGGAAGGTAAATGCCTGAAAGGAGACACTAGGGGAGTCTTGGGTGCTGGCGCTGTAGCTTATCTGTGTGCTCGTTGCACTGGTGTGATCAGCTTGTGGAAATTTATCAGGCTGCAGTCTCATGGTATGTGCACTTTTCTGTGTGTGTATTATATTTTCCCTTAAAAAACTTATTTAATGAACAAAAGCGAAGGGTCAACTGTAGATGTCCAGCCAGGACCAAACCACCCAGCTGGCCCAAAGACTCATGAGCAATAATAAATTGTTGTTTTAAGATAAAAAAAAAAATTGCCATTTCTCTTTTATGTTCTTGACAATGAAGAGAAAACCAATATGGCTGATATGAGTCATAAAATAGAATAAACTCCTTCCCCAGTTCACTGTACCCACACCTGCTGCTTCATTTCTAGAAAACGTGCTCAGAAAGTGTTCAAGAGGGTCAAAATCCTTCTCCTCCTCAACCATCCAGTGCACTGGGTTTTGGCAAAATGTGCTGGTTTTAGTCTATTGTTTTGCCTACCAAAAATTCCATTCCAACCCATGGATTATGAATCTCTAACTTCTGGGGTTCAGGGATAGTTGGAAAACTATTATTTCCTTTTTGTAAGGAGGGAAAAAGTCTTTAAAAATAAGCTCTTAAGATTTCTATGGGCAATAGAGAGGTTTTTCAAAATCCCAGTTTGAATGAAATTTAAATGAATTAGTAAGCAGATCAAATTTCCTCAGTTTTAAAGGAGAAATAGTGCCAGGCACAATGTGGTTTTATTGAACCCTCCGCTTCTCAGAGTTTGAAATGTTTAGCAAATCCCAAGTTTTGAGGGCAATGGTTTGTGGTGAGCAAATTGAGGTGACCAAACTTTCAGTTGATTCTAAGTCTCCAGAGGTTAAAAACTGCTGCATTAACTCCCTAGTTCTCAGCATATATTTAAAATAAGTGTGGTCTTTTATCTGGTGATATGTGTTTGGATTGTTTTATTTCACTACAGAAATTCCAGATGTGTGTTGTAATGTACGTCTGCTCCTCGCCTTTCACTCTGTCTGCCGGTTCTACACTCCCTGCCCCAGGAGAGTAGACTAACCCTCTGATTGTCTCCAGTTGTCCCCTCCAATCTCTCTCACCTACCACTGACAGATTTATTCCCCAAGCTCAACTCCTACCATGTCAGCACCCCCCACCCCACTCCAAATTCTTCACTGGCTCCCCAATGTCTACTTAGTTATATTTATAATATTTATTCTGGTATTCATGGTCCTCCACAATGTGATGCCAACTTAGTTTTCCATTTTTGTCTCCCACCAGTCCCCTTGCAGATAGATAGGTCTCTGTTTTTGCTGTTTTTTCCCCTGCCAGGTCCCTCAAGCTTCTGTATGATTCCCATACTCCTTCTCAGTTGAATACTATTTCCATCTGTTGAAATGCCATCAACCTTTCAATAGCCCACCTCAAGTAACTCCTTCTCACTTACCAGTCAGATGCATTCAGATCCTCTGTGAGTCCCGCTAATGCTTTGCAGTTGGTATTGGAGTAACCTGCGTTCTTAGCTCTCCTGCTATGTAGCAGTTGCTGCACACACTACTGTAAGCCCTGTCAGGCTAGGATCATGTCTTGTACAGTACGGTGGCTGGCTTAAAAGGTGTTCATTGAATGAGGGAATGAAGGAATAGGTGATTATTTATTATTATTTTTTAACCATTTAAAAAAATTGAAGTATAGTTGATTTACAATGTTGTGTTAGTTTCAGGTGTACAGCAAAGTGATTCAGTTATACACACACACATATATATATATATATATATATATATATATATATATATATATATATATATATTCTTTTTTCAGAATCTTTTCCATTATAGATTATTACAAGATATTGAATATAGCTCCCTGTGCTATACAGTAGGTACTTGTTGTTTATCTATTTTATATATAGTAGTGTGTATATGTTAATCCCAAACTCCTAATTTATCTCTCCCTGTCCCCTTCCACCCCATCCCCGTTGGTAACCATAAATTTTCTTTCTATATCTGTGAGTCTATTTCTGTTTTGTAAACAAGTTCATTTGTATCATTTTTTAAGATTCCACATATAAGTGACATCATATGGTATTTGTCTTTCTCTTTCTGACTTACTTCACTTAACATAACAATCTCTAGGTCTATCCATGTTGCTGCAAATGGCATTGTTTCATTCTTTTTTATGGCTGAGTAATATTCCATTGTGCATATATCTATCTATCTCACATATTCTTTATGGAATAAGGTGATTATTGGTTGAGATATAAACTTTTTATTTTTCCTTTCTCCTGTGGCACATTATCTTTCTCATGATAGATACCACCACAGAGTTGTTGAATTGAATGAATTGTCCAGAGCAGGGAAGATTCATTCATCTTACACAACAAATAACAGGGTGATCTCCTGTGCAGAAGAACTTGAACTTCTATTTCTTTTCTGAATTTGTTGGGTTTTCTGAAATGATTTTAAGTATATCTTTAGAATGGTGGTAGATTAGTACTAAGTGTATCCATCAGTAGAGGCCTGGATAGGAACATGGATCTCCAAAAGCTTTCAGAAAAGGATCATTTATATTTTATTCTTTGGAAAGGAAGTTCATCGTAAGTGAATTCCTTTCTCTTTATGGGTTATGATAGCTGCTTGAATTATAGTTCACTTGAGTGAATCCTCTGATTTAATGGATTGAATCAAGTGGGTATTATATGAAGGTGGAATATAACTCTTTAAATGCAAATATCCACTCTAGTTTAGTAGAGCTTGAGATTTTTACTTGTACATTGAGATGTGTCTCTTATGGCACATGGCTGTCTACGGGTTACAGTGGCATCTCAGTTGTAATCACATCTGCAGCTCTTGGTGTAGGACACTGTTAAGGAAACGCTCCCACTAAGACTCACACCATTAACAGGCCATGGAAAGCTATAGATTTTCACATTGAGTTAGATCAGAGAGAAGAAGGAATTGTTTTAGATGGTTATTCCAGTGTCCACTTGCATGGGTACCTGAAGTGTCCCCAAAGGTATAACTGATATACTTAATCTAGAACAAGCACCCCTGGCCTCCTATTCCATTTATTCTATCCATAGCAAAAACAGGGCCTGGGGCAAGGGGGTGATGGGACTAAGAGATATTGAGCACCTACTAGTTAGTTTACATTTGTCATCCTACTTAATTTTCAGAAAAGTGGGTATTGTGAAGTTGGTATTACTAGGTACATTCTACAGATGAAGCAATGGATTTGGAAAAGTTTACTAATTTATCCAAAGTTTCATAACTGATAAGTAGCAAAGCAGGCACTGGAACCCTGGTCTATCTGATCTTTCAAGATGCTCTGTTCATTATATTCTGCTCTTTATAGGAAAGGACAAAGAACAGGGGACATATGGCAGTCCAGCATGGGACCCTATTTTCCCTGAGGCACAGTGATGCATCAATACTCAAGGAATCTCAGGTTTCCTTCCTTTTTTAAAAACATAGTAAAACAAAAGCAAAAGATGGACATTTCAATGTAATTCATAAATACAAGTGTTTTAAAAACAATGAAGATTTAAAGGTTGAAGATTAAAATCGGTATCATTGAACAGGAATGTCAGAGTGAGAAATACTGTAGGGCTAATATTGAAAGACAACCTGTAAAATAACTAGAAAACAACCAGAGAAATAACTTCATAGCAAAACTTGGAAGTGATTCTATGTATGTAACTTTCCTGTTTCTCTCACTAAATGTACAAATGGAATATTGGGAGGTGAATAATAAATCACTTGTGGGTTTTAAAATTGAAAACACATGTATTACTGACACTGACTTAAATGTGATTTGATTATTATGTTATTACACAAAGAAATTCACAGACATTGGTTAGTACCTCAAGCTTTGGAAAAGACAAACATTTTTGTTGTGTACATAGAACAGAGCGGCAGTTTCTGGGGAAGGGAAAGAGTGGGAGGTACTTGGGCAAACAGGCTGCTCAAAATAAAACTGTGACAGGATGCACACAGGCCTCGTGTTTAACCATTTCTGAGCCGGGCCTTAAAGTCTCCTAAGATTTTTACCTGAAGGGCGTCTGCTGATTCAGACGTGGTCTGAGAGTGTAATCTTACACTTGTTTCACATGGCCCGTGTGCTTTCTCTCCTTTTCTCCTGCTTTCTTCCCTCTAGAAGACACATCTATCTTTTATGTGTTTTCTAAATATTTCTAATTACCTCTATAACATTAAATAATATTCTAACCAGGAATGGTTATTTAATAAATATCTAATATTCTTTGGTAGATGTCAATGAATGAAAATGAAGTCCTTTAGGCATGAATTGGCTGTTTTTTTCTGAGTCTCTCTTGGTGCTTAGATCTAAGCAGTGTGGTATACACTGGGAAAGCTCCACCCACAAATATTCATTGAGCACCTACTCTGTGCAAGCTACTGTGCACTGAATACACAGAATTTTCAAGACAGTGTTTCTGCCCTCAACTACTCAGAGGAAGGTGGTGGGATGGCCTCTTATCATCTTCATTACTTTTGTTTCTACTTCAGCTGTGGTGGGTAAGGGATACTTCAATATAAAAATGCCTAGAAATTATCACATAAAGCGGAAAATATGAGCAAGAGAAAGATTATTTGTCTAGTGGGCTCTACTCTCAAGAATATGATGATTCACTTTGCCCCTTGCCCTGGATGGAGTCAGAAGCCTATCTTTCCACAAGGGATAGAGGCAAGATGGTGCCTGGGATGTACGTAGGGGATGTGGCAGGGTGGAGAGGGTGAGAGGACAGAGCAGGAGAAAAGGAATGAAGAAGGGAGGTCAAAAGAGGAGGGACATACAAGCACCCGTTGGAGGTGGTCTCTGTACTAACGAAAGCCAATCTGAGAAGACATGTAAGGAATTTGTTGTAGCACCCTCTGAGTCCCACATGGGTTTGGGATTTCCTGCCAATGGGGTCATGTTCTACCTGGTAATGGACTGGGTCTTGCATGTTCTTCCAGATGAGGTGAAGCCTAACTGCAGGGGTAGAGCAGTCAGTAAGAAATATGTTCTTATTCTTAGGACTATAGAGTCCATAGAGCTCTAAAAACAAGCTTATAGCAGCCTGTATTTAAAAAAAAAAAAAAAGTGAATATACGTACAACCTGCTAAAGCTGTAGAAAAACCCGCTCAAGTAGGAGTTGTGGAGATGCAAATGGCGAGGAGTGAAAGTGGAGTGACAAAGAAATGCACGAAGAAGTATATGAAGTGTCTGTGCTGAGGTTTCTCTTGCCTTCCTCATCCTCACTCATTAGCACCGGATTGCTCAGAGTGAAGAGTTTAATTGATGTGCCTGAAGGAAGAGGCAGAGAGGGAGGGAAGGCAGAGACATGACAGCTGTAGAATCAGTTCAGCTAAAGGACTTGTGGAGAGACCCAGAGAAGGACTGTCCGTGATTGTCTCAAAAGCTCATCTTTCCTTTTCCTTCCCTCCCCTTCCTTTCCCTTTCCTTCTCCAAACATTGAATAAGGGTTTACTTTGGTCCAGACACTGGGTGGTGCTGGGGGTGAGAGATGATGATGACACGGCCTCTTCCCTCAGAGAGCTCCCTGTCAAGAGGGGAGCCCACTCCTGTTCCTCCACGGCAGTAATAGTCGAAAACCGTAATCCTGGCTTTGGAGGGTGATACCTGCACTCTCCTGGGACCTCCAACTGCCCTTCTAGCAGGCAGCTAGTGTTGCTGGATAACTAAGCAGTGCCCTCGGGGTGTCTGGGTCTCCAGGAGCGGCTGTGACGCCATGATGGTGCTTGTGCCAGTGTTGTCCCCTCTTCACGTAGGTGAGCCGTGTTAGCACGATCCTACCGCTCTACTTGCAGTCTCAGCCAGTGGGGCTATCTAGCTAGGCAGAGCCAACAGACTGTGATAAACGAGTGTCATTCCAAGGAAAGAGCCTTTCGTCTATAGTGAGGTTATCAGGCTCAAGCCTTGGTTTTCCCACTCATCAGTCTTCTGGGTAAAAGAATTGAAATTCGGGGGACACGGGTTCGAGCCCTGGTCTGGGAGGATCCCATGTGCCGCGGAGCAACTGGGCCCGTGAGCCACAATTACTGAGCCTGCGCGTCTGGAGCCTGTGCTCCGCAACAAGAGAGGCCGCGATAGTGAGAGGCCCGCGCACCGCGATGAAGAGTGGTCCCCGCTTGCCGCAACTAGAGAAAGCCCTCGCACAGAAACGAAGACCTAACGCAGCCATAAATAAATAAATAAATAAATAAATAAATAAATAAATTAATTAATTAATTAAAAAAAAAAGAATTGAAATTAATCCACACAGTGCCTGCTCAATAAAGATGAGTGGACTGGGTAAGGACAGCCCTAGTCAGAATGCAGCTATCATCTGGAAAGAGTCACTTAACCAATCAATGAATACCTTAGCTTGACTTAGTTCACAATTAGATAGGCAACATCAAACAGATAGATTCTGATGGAAGGGGCAGAAGGAAGAGTCTAAAGCTTGGGGTTCTATCTCAGAAGGGCAGCCTCTGCTTTGGGGAGAGCTGGAAGTTGGGGTGGGGAGGCTGAGAGAGGAGATAGAGGATGTTGGAAAGTCTTCTCCATCCTTCCCAGTGGTTGCTGGTGTTTGGCACTGGGTTCCCATAGCAACCCCGCCTCTACGTTCAGCAAAGCAGTTATTCATGCAAGGCAGAACTGTCATATTTACTTGTTTTCTCACCCACTAAAATGTTAGTTCCTTGAGGGCAGGAGCTATGCCTTAATGACTTTTTAATCCCCAGCATTTAGCACAATGGAATGAGTTAAAGAAGGTGTGAAAGTCAAAGAAAAACTTCATCGATTTGGTAATTTTTCCCAGAGTTCCCAGTTCTCCAACAACAACAAAAAACCCCTGAATTAATAATAGCTATCCTTATTCCAAGTTTATAAGCAGAGAAACAGAGTACCGAAAGGTTAAAGAACTCAGTTAAAAACAAAACAAAACAAAACAACAAAAACCTAGAACAAGTAGAAGAAGAGGCATCAAGAGTTCCCACCTCTCAGTAACTGATATTGTTTCTTTGTCTCCCACAATAGAATTAATAATGAAAGAAAATCAGGTTCTGCTTCAGCTGAGGCGTTTTAAACTTTCCATTTTCTGCAAATAAAGCTCTGTTAGTTGTTTTCAATGATCAGCTTTCTGATAAGAATTAAAGGGATGGATGTCAAATCGTCACTTTGGTAGCTTGTGTTTGATTCAAGTGTATGTGCTAAGCCAGCTTTCCCAATGTATGGAAATCAGTCCCTTTCTCAAAAAGCCAGGGTCTCGCTCTTGGTAAAAACCAAAATCTGCCCAGCTTCTTCAGTGTCCTAGAGAACATCCCTCTCTGTATGACAAGTCACAGTCTGCCCTCCTGATGACCTGGTTGGGTTGACAGATTTCACACTGTTTAAGAATGAAGAGTAAGGAGTGTGCTCTCTGGAGACTCTCCAGAACGATTCTTCAAAGTGTCAGAAAGATCACAACAGGGCGTAAAGTTCAGAAGTTCAGTTAAGTTTAAGGTCCCTCACCCTGGAAAGTTTTCATTAATTTTTTTTTTCTCTTTCTTGTACATCCCAATGAATGCTGCAGTTGCAAATTTCTCAGCATGACTTGGTCAAAACCCACTCAAAATTATGCCAAGAATCTGCTTTTAAAGCTATGCTGTCAAAATTTGCAGCCCTAGGAGGCTTAGATAATTCAGAAAGTATCCGATTTTCAGTAACCAGATTTCTAGCTATATTGAATTTCAGATTCTTTCAGGAGCCCCAACTCTGAAATATTTTTCGTAAAAGCAACCAAACTCTCTGAAACTTATGTTAAAAATACTTATTCTTTACCAACTGTAAGCCAACAAACTTTACAGTTAACAAGCTGTAAACAATAAAACTCCTGTAATAATAATAAAATAGAATATTTTTATAGTTGCTTTAGAAGCCATAGAGCTAATGTTTTATATTTAAGATACTTTAGAACCAAATGCTATCATTGATAAATAGAAAGCTCAAAGTGGATTAATGACTACCCATTAGTCAGCAGTGAAGAGCTTAAACAAGGAAACCCAGGAGTGCTACTGGATTTATGAGATCAGCGCGGGAGGCACTTGGGAAATGTTGGGGGCATTTTTGGTCACCACAACGACAGAAAGAGCCTGAACGGAATTCAGTGGAAGGGAGCCAGGAACACTGGATGTGCTGAAGGGTGTGGGATAGTTCCACACATCAAAGAGTTGTCCTGTATCTTGTTCCAACTTTTCAACTGCCACTCAGGTATCCATGTAGGTGAAAAGTCTGTTTATAATTATCTGAACCTGGAACCTAATCCTGTTTCCTTGTTTTACATATAAGCACAAAGTATTCTTTTGCAAAGTTTAATATTCCTTTTTCAGGAATGCAACCACTATGCAAATTAAGGGAGGAATGTAATTTTGGCAGGGAGGGGTGGTGGGCAGGACTTTATCAGAAGTTGTTCTCCGTCTTGGGAAATCACCAGTGGCAAAATTGCTTATGATATTGGATTGCGTTACCCACGTAACACCCTTGCAGCAGTCTGTAGTAGTAGCTGTCATTCACAGCGATTCTGCGTGGAGATGCAGTATTTGACTACATCATTGTGCCTTCTAAGGTGGTTATCCCCAAGCATTTACATATTGAAAACATTATTTAAGTCACAAGTTGCTTGTATTGTATTTTTGCTTTCTAATACAGCCAGGACCTTAGATTGATTTTTTTTCGAACTTATGTGAACAAGTAGGTTACAGATTTCCTTTCTAGATAGTATAGGAGGACATTATAAATTATGTGCTGTAAAATGGAAGCACTGAGTCTGAGAAGGTTAAAAGCCATTCTACCATATAAAAACTTAGCTGGTGAAGGTGGTAAAGCAACAGACTGCAGTCTTGTAAGAAGGTCCTCATAAGGATGCAGGATGTGTCTTGCTCCAAGCAAGAACTAAGGTCAGAGTCCCCCCCCCCACCCCCGTTTCATTCATCCACCAACCATTATTATGGTCTTTACCATATCTACTTACACCACTGTGTACCTAGTACCTTTCTTTAAATCAAGTGAGTTCATTTTTACTTAAGTGTATATTGTATTAATTTGGTATCAATAAAAAATAGATTTGATGTGCTAGTTGCATTTTTCCCTAGTACATTAAAATAAATATGTAACTATTAAAGGAAAAGATCTTCCTGTAACAAGAAGATCTTCTTGTGTATCCTTTGGTATGTACATCGCACTTTGGGAAATGGTGCTATAAATGAGACATACTAACGAAGGCTATAGGCTTGAAAATACAGCTTAAGGGCAAAGGATGATTCAGTCATATGTTTTAATTTTCTTTATTCCTTAGAAAGAACATATGTTCCTTTTGCTAAAATATATCCTATATATTGCATTTCAAGTATTAATGCTTTGTCACAAATATGAATACTTTAGAATGAAATATATGTAATATGGTAGCTGTACCACATAATGTTGCTAGTCTTCATGAAAATACTCTTTACTGAACTCTTATTTGAAAAACTTCTTGTAACAAGGCAAACCTTCAGCCACTGTTGTCAGCATATTATGTACAAATTAACTTTAGTAAAAATAGAATATGCCATCCATAGTAACAAGTCTTTTTGAATAAACACCTTAAATAATATATTTATTCATTCAACAAATATTTGTCAAGCCCCTACCACGTGCAAAGCATTGTTCTGGGCACTAGGATACAGCAGTGAACAAGATAAAGTTTCTTTCCTTGAGTAGCTTATATTTTATTGACATAAGATGGGAATAAAAGCAAAATTGATTTTCATTAGTTCCGAGAAGGAAGACTAAGTTTGGCATCAGGGGATGTGCACACATGATACTGTCATTTGGCATTTAATTTTATACAGCAAAGTGATTTTAATGTTCTTTTGTTTAATGTTTAATGTTCTTTTAACAATATACTATTTTGTTGAACTCATACAGTTCAGTACCAAAAAAACAAACAACCCAATCAAAAAACGGGCAAAAGATCTAAGTAGACATTTCTCCAAAGAAGACATACAGATGGCCAATAGGCACATGAAAAAATGCTCAATCTTGCTAATTATCAGAGAAATGCAAATCCAAACTACAATGAGGTATCACTTTTTGATGATGGTCAGAATGGCCATCATCAAAAAGTCTACAAACAATAAATGCTGGAGAGGGTGTGGAGAAAAAGGAACCCTCTTGCACTGTTGGTGGGAATGTAAATTGGTGCAGCCACTATGAAGAACAGTATGGAGGTTCCTTCAAAAACTAAAAATAGAGTTACCATATGATCCTGCAATCCCACTCCTGGTCATATATCCAGAGAAAACTATAATTTGAAAAAATACATGCACCCCAATGTTCATTGCAGCACTAATTACAACAGCCAAGACATAAAAGCAACCTAAATGTCCATCAACAGATGAATGGATAAAGAAGATGTGGTATATATATATATATATATATATATATATATATATATATATATACACACAATGGAATATTACTCAGCCATAAAAAAGAATGAAATAATGCCATTTGCAGAAACATGGATGGATCTAGAGATTACCATACTAAGTGAAGTAAACCAGAAAGAGAAAGACGAATGTCATATGATACTGCTTATATGTGGAATCTAAAAAAAAGATACAAATGAACTTATTTACAAAACAAAAATAGACCCACAGACATAGAAAACAAACTTATGGTTACCAAAGGGGAAAGTGGGGGAGGGATAAATTAGGAGTTTGGAATTAACATACACACACTACTATATAGAAAAGAGGTAACTAACTAGGATCTACTGTATAGCACAGGGAACTAACCTTGATAATTTGTAATAACCTATAAGGAAAAAGAATCTGAAAAAGAATATATATATATATATCTCTGAATTACTGCACTGTATACCTGAAATTAACGTGACATTGTAAATCAACTATACTTCAATTAAAAAAAATATTATTTTGTTGATGCTTTGCACATATGTCTCATCCTGATTTAAAATTCCACTCCACAATGTAAGAAGTGGAATTTAAGAATTCCTTAATACTTCAGCTCAAGTTTTCATCTTTCATATGCAATTTAAATTGTCCTTAAATCACCTTGAGTCACACTTTCTTATTATTCATACCATTAATATCATTGGTAAATGGTTATCAGAGCCTCTTAATTATCATTTAAAGGAGTATAATGTGCCTTCTCTTAATCTTCTCTATTTAAAACACTTAAAAAATAATACCAATGGGTGATTTAAGGTGGTAAGAGCTGTTAAATAGGTAGTTCAAAAATACTCTAAGAGAACATTCCTGTCATAAGACTATAGTGACATGTCTTACTAATTTCCATATAGTGGGTGTTTTTTACTTACCCAACTATTAATGTTAGATGAAATTCATCCATTGTATTACTCTGTTAGTCATTTCCAAACAGCTGAAATAAAAACCCACTGCTTTAGATTATTTTCAAAGTCTCAGGTGGTACCACTGGCCTGTGCAAGTTCAGCAAATGGGAAGTTTATACATAAGAAAGCTAAAGTCTTCACAAAGATTGTTTTGAAGTTCCAGGTAATAATTGCTATTAAAAATAATTGATTCTGAAGAATTCTAAGATTCTGAGAAGTCATGAGTCACTGAAGAAAAACTAAAAGTTACGTCCCAAATAGCTTTTGTTTTAGGAATTTTTGGTTCTATTATAATTCTTTCAAAACAGGTTATCTGTGTTTGGCAATTCCCAATTAAGAGAACATTCAACTGACTAGAACATGCTTGTCTTTCAATATATTAATCAACACTTATCTTTTAAGACATTTCCCTCTGAGGTATTATCATTTATTTGTCTTTGAAAATAATTTTTTACATGAAGATTAAGATGCTTTGGCAGTGGTATCAAGAATAGTGTTTATATTTTGGAGACCTAATATTTCTCCTTAAATAATTGTTGCTATAATCAAGAGGGACAAATGTGGTAGAGAAAATACTCTAAGAGAAGAGGTCCTTTAAAAGAAGGAAGTTTGTTGTTTGTTTCCTTTCCACTGTCTGAGCTAAGCCCTTAGAACACTGCCTGACACAGAGTAGGTGCTCAATACATATCTATTTAGTGAATAAATCAATGAAAAAGAGGATCCCAGCAGTCTTAGTGTGTCTGGAGACCTGCCTAAGGAGGATGCCATCATCATCAGGGAGGGTGGTGGGGAGCCTTCCAGCAGAGGGTTATGGGGGATGATCCCTAGAATCGACTGTGTGGCTTTGCAACCTGACTATGTCCCATACAGCTATGTGGACTTCTGCATCTTCTTGGTGCCTCCACTGCCTCTTGTGTCAATTGAAGATAATAATAATTAACAGAACCTACCACATTGTTAAGAGGGATAAATAAGGTTATACATAAAAAGTGCCTAGCACATAGAACCCTCTCAATAAATATCAGCTAATTTGAGTTATAATGATACATTTTATATTGATATCGGATTGAGATCCTGGACTTTCTATGTAACAATTTGAAATAGAATTGGACATCAAGAGCAGTATATGCTGTTTTTATAAAGCATGTCATTAAAGAAGTCTTGCTCTTAGGTATAGGAGATTGGACTAAAGGTGTTGAAGTGGTAGAGAATGCACTTTCATTGTACAGCCAGGAATCACTGGCCATTTCTTTGTAACTTAGTTTTAATATTAAAAAGAAGCAACCACTTGCTGTGCAAGGAACAAGGGAGGAGAAAACGTATTTTTCTTTACACACAAGCCTTCAGTGAGTCTCCATTTTATTTTTTACAGAGTAAACGACAAACTGATATTCAAGACAGCCCCTGGTATAGTTCTAAACAATCCCCATGGTTTAGTAAAAGTTCAGCCTAATTTTACATCAATTCTGATTACATTCCCTTCAACTGTGCAGCTCTCTCCCTTCAACATGACACATTCACTCTAGGATTTGAAGGCACTCAGTTTTGAATGAACACAGCTTTTCCCCACCTCTGGTCTTTATTTTGAATGCACTTTTAAAAATTTCCACTTATAAAAATCCAACTGTTGTCCAAGTACCAATGCCAACCCCTCCACGAGGTCCTTCACTAGAATGACCAATGCTCTCTCCACGGGAGCCTCCTTGGCACCTGTCAGTTTATCTGGTGTTAATTTAGCTGGTGTTTGTCTGAGTTGTGTACCAGCCTTTCCCCAAATGTTTTGTTTATCTTTTATCTCCTGTAGCTCATATCCTGGCACTCAGTATATTCTCAATAAATATGAATTGTTTAGTTTACCTTTTCTTCTTAAAAGAAAAGAGAGAGAGAGATTTACTCCAGGTTCCAAGGAGAAGGTTTTTTGGTGGATTTTTCGTTTCCTGGTCTTTACCAAGAATTGTCTCCAAAATAGAAAACAAAGCAAATCTGCTAAGGCACACAAGGAAAGAATGAGAAAAGAAGAAGAGAGGAGATGGGGGACTTTCCTTTTTCACATGGCAAGGATTGTCAAAAAATGGTAGGTGGGAGAGGGAAGGGGGGTACTAGGGCTTGCAATCTACGCTAAGGTTAAGTTTGTTCTACTTGACTAGTTCTTGGTGACTCTTGGGAGAGAAGGTGCTAGAAATCTTCACATTGCCACAGGATCCATAGCCACTGGGGGAAGAAGAGCAAGGAGGAAACGTCTCCCAACCCCCGCCTAGACAGAAACTAGCTGCTGCCACAGCTGTCTTCCTGTGATGAATTGGCTCCTGTGGGTGGTCATGGGGTGGGTGTGCAGGGCAGAGACACTGGAGACAGAAGTAAAACTTATTTTCTTCGCTGGACATTCCTTACAGATTATATTACCCACAGAGCACAAGTAAGCCCAAGAAAGAAGAGAGGAGTCTTTGACAGGAGGTTATCACTTTCTTTGTTTTCAGTTTTGCACTGTGGGAGATGTGGGAGAGCGGGGGACCGGGGCAGGAATGGTGACAAGCTTATCTATATTGTGACAAGCTTATCTATAACGGTCCACACTGTGAGAAAACGGGAAAGCAATGACACAGACTTAGCTGTCCCAGGTGGGGCCAGGCCACCATGTTGTTGCTGGAATTTTCCTTTTAGTGGCACCACAGCTGTGGTCCAACAGATGCTGAGTGCTGGTGGCCAGGTGGAGCACAGAACTCTCTCTCTGGGCCACAAATGCATGGCCGTCAAGCTCAGAGGGTCCTCCAGTGCCCTGTCTCCACCACCCTCCACCTTGCTTCCTACTTCATGGAGAGACTGAAAGTCACTAGGTGGGACATTCCTTACCATTTTGCTACAAAACCAATAAAACCTTCTACTCTGCAGCCATTCTTGTCTTCGTTCTATCCATTCTATCAGATGAGCTGCCTCCTTTTCTAAGGCCAGTCCCCCTACTACGTTTTCAGGACGTTTTGCTCTGTTGGGGCCCCAACAGAGGGGGGCAGGTCACCCCAAAATATGTCTCAATGGCGTATTGATTATTTTGAATTAAAATTACTTAAGAAACAGCCAATGTAAGAGGGATGCTCTGATTTTCCTCTCTGTCCCCCTGAAAGCAGGAAATCAACCTCTCACGTGAAAGGTGCACTCCTTGTTTCTGGAGGTAGAAGGACACCCTGATCATGGACGATTGGGAATTTGGGCTGAGACGCTTGCATAAACAAACCTTAGTTCTTCTTTAATTTACAAGCCCAAACTCCGTTTAGATTCTTCACTAACTGGGCACCTCAAACCTAAGTTTCTTCATCCTGTCAATTCCTCACAAATTTATTTTGTGTAAAAAAGTATAAAAGTAGCCTGCTTTGGCCACTTCTTAGGTTCCATTTCTATGAGTCCTTCATGCACATGAATTAAAATTTGTTTCTTTTTCTCCTTTTCATCTGTCTTGTGTCCATGTTATTATTTGTCTCTCCACAAGAACTCAAGAGGGGTAGAGGGGGAAACTTCCCCCTCCCTAACAACTCCCAGTTATGACTTTTCTCTCTCATATATTCCATTGTTCTTTCTCAACTACATCTTTCTCACCATAATTTCAGCATGCTTAAATGTCTTGCAAAAACAAAACCAAAATACTTCCAATCCCATGTTTCCAGCTACCATTTTCTCCCTACCACTTTATTTAGAAACATACTTGGGAAAGAGATGTGTCTGGCATTGCAGGGGGAAGCTCAATAAATATTTGTTGAAAGAACGAATAAGTGAAAGAATGAAAAACTGAAAAGGGTTAATGAATCACTGCCTTCAATATAAGTCAAATGTGTTATGTATTGTATACTCTTCCCACAAAGCACTTCTACATATGGTCATAGAGAAATAGGAATATGAATAACCGTAATAATAAAAGCCCGCATTTATTGAGGATCTGTACTGGGATGGCTACTGTGCTAGCACTTTACACACATTTACTCATTACTTTTCACAATAAGCCTGTGAGGTCTGTACTCTTCAATCCTCTTCCAGCCCAGGAAGTTGGAACACAGAGAGGTCTGGGCAGCCGCTGCTGCCAGAATCCAAACCCAGGCAGCTGGCTCCCACCAGCTTCAGGGAGAATCCTTGTTTTATCTTTTCTCTCATCACAAGTGGTAAAAGTTATTTTATATCTTTAAGTTAACATTTAAATAAGGAAGGCCGTGTGACTGTGTGGAAAAACAATGTCAAAAGGCCTGAATCCTGGATCTTTACTCTTTCATTACCTTGCAGTGAGTCACTTGGCCTCTCTGTTTTTTTGTTTGTTGGTTGGTTTTTTGCTTGTAAAACTGAAAAACAGGGCTGAAAGATCTCTTGAGTGCCTTCATTTAAAAGCTTTGTCAAATGTAAAGTGCTGTTTAAATGTGAATTAGAAGTTTGGTTTCAATGTTCTTTGGAATAAACTTCATCTTCAAAGGACAAGCCATCATTGTGAAGTACCATGCATGGCTTCGATAACTACCCAACCTCACAACCTCCAATCAGTTTTCCAAGATAGCCCAGTAAATAATGTTTTCTGGACCATGGCTGCAACTTCATTTTCTGTGTGCTGATATTACTTTATTTAGGAAAAAAGGTAAAGATTCTATTTCTGGTCAGCAATGAGTTTTTTTCTTTTCAATACAATTTCATTTTTTTTCTGAATATAAGAGGAATACATGCTTATGATATAACAAATAGAAAAACAGAAAGAGGGAAATAATAATCATCTAGAAATAATCCCTGTTAAAATTCTGGTATATTTTTAAAAACATAACAGATCTTCTTTTAAGTTACGCAATTTGTATCCTGCTTCTTTTTACTTCATGTATTATAAACATTTTGAGAAACCGTCTTTCAACGATGCAGTTTGCATGACAGGAAATAACCAACTCCCCCTGGAGAAAAATTAAAGCAACCAGTGGCAGCCTCACATCTGACTTAAATTTGTCACAATAGTGATTCCATTTCCTTCTTCTTGGGGACAGTTGACAACTGTCCTCAGCTGTCACCACCACACCCTTCTCTTTCTTATCCTTCTCTTTCTTATCAAAGAACACAAGGTCAGGTGATGAAATGAGCAATTTGTCACTTGGCACCGTCTGCCAGAGCAGTAGGAATATTGAAAAACAGAGTTGAAAAGTTGCAAAATCTAGTATTTAGGTGTATAATTACAAATTTCTTGTTAAGTTATAGAAACATTTGTTCAATGATATTGAAGCATTTCATACCAAAAAGGGAATTGTCTAAATGTACTATAAAAAGAAAATAATGATTATAATGTAAGAAAAATACTTAATATGAGTACTTGGCACTTAAAAGGAATGTATGGCATACATATATTGCCTTTGAATATTAAAATTCATATATAAAGAAGAATTATAGTCCAGTATGGTTAAGAACTTGTGTTCTGGCATTGTATTTTTGAGGTTTGAATTCTGACTAACAAGTTATTTCCTGGGAGAGTTATTTCTCCTCTTTGGGCTTCAGTTTCCTCATTTTAAATAGCAGTGCCTACTTCATAGGGATCTTGTGCAGATTAAATGAGTCAATCTGTGCAAAGTATGTAATACAATGTCTGGAACCTAAAGGCTCCACACATCTTAGCTATTATTATTATCATTTGATATGATATGTGTGTGACATAACTGACCTGTGTCAGGGGTTTCCAAATACTCATAGAAGGTCCAGGTTTGCTGCATCGGATCACCTCAGGATGTTTTGAGAATATACTATCTGTAGATTCAGGTTCAAAGAGTTTGCAGTTACAGTGTGATGGATACTTTCTTGGAGATATGGTGGGAGCACAGAAGCGGGAATAATTAGTTAGCTGGGAGGGTTGAGGGAGTCTTCACAAAGGTCATAATGCTGGGCCAGGGCTCAAGCGGTGAAGACAGACAGACAACTCTCCCTATCCGCAGGTTTCGTATCCATGAGTTCCGCATCCGCGGATGAGGACGGATTGTAAGGGATTTGATCATTCGCCAATTTTGGTATCCACGTGGCCCAGGGCTCCTGAAACCAATCCCCTGTGGACACGGAGGGACGAATGTAGATGTCTCCTAGGAGGAGGTGGCCAGGTAGGCATATACTCAGCAGAGGCAGTAGGTACATCCAAAGTTAAACTACATCTACTGAGGACCTATTAGGAGCCAGACGGGCTGCTGGACACATTGATCTCATTTACCTCTCACCTTGACCCAATGAGTCTGGTGTTACAATGTCCCTCCATATGTGTGGACATTAAGTAGTTTGAGCATCTTTTCCGCGCTCACAAAAGATGTAAGATTCAAACTCAGGGGCTTCCCTGGTGGCGCAGTGGTTGAGAATCTGCCTGTTAATGCAGGGGACACGGGTTCGAGCCCTGGTCTGGGAAGATCCCACATGCCACGGAGCAGCTGGGCCCGTGAGCCACAACTACTGAGCCTGCGCGTCTGGAGCCTGTGCCCCGCAACGGGAGGGGCCGCGATAGTGAAAGGCCCGCGCACCGCGATGAAGAGTGGCCCCCGCTTGCCGCAACTAGAGAAAGCCCTCGCACGAACCGAAGACCAAACACAGCCAAAAATAAATAATAAATAAATAAATAAAGTAGCTATAAAAAAAAAAAAAAAAAAAAAGATTCAAACTCAGGTCTGACTTGCAAGTTCATCGTCTTTTTGCCAGTCTCCTTTGCTGACTGTGGTTCAGTGTGCGCGGGGATCTAGGTGGGCAGCCATGGTGGACCCGGCAGAGAAGCAGCCTGCGGGGGTGTGAAGGCCTCTTATTTCTAGTGCTCGCAGCAGCCCTCCTGTGCTTCTCGGCCTTGGGGAGACTGCAGCCTTGGGGAGCCTTGCTTGAGAGGGCTCCACCGCCAGCCACCTGCATCCTGGACCTGGGGTTAAGCACCTCCCAGGTTAAGGCTGTTGTGGTGACCGTTGTTAGGTGCAGTGACATTGGCCACCTTCCCTTGGGATTTTCCTCTGTAATTGCTGCCACTTTCCTCGGGCCTGTGTTCTACTGCCCTCCCTCTTAAGGTTACTTATCAGTAATAAACCACCCAGGTGCCCCAAGGCAATCTGGTTTGCTAGTTAGAAAGGAAACAAGATCTTGATCTTGTGTGTTAACTCTGAGAGCTCAGTTTGGAAACACACAAAAGATTTTAAGGATGGAAACACTGTATTTTTCCATATGTAGTTCAATGGGGACCATGGTGAGTCTTTCAGTTCTTCTGAAACTTTGAGAGTAGGGTGGCAATGAGAGGACATAACCCCTCATTTTGTTTATTTAATGAAGTCACAAGAGATCGGCTGTGACTGCTTCTGGGTAGGTTGAATTTAATTTTATTTAACAAACAAGTCATTCTAGCTCAGTGACTCAGAGGGAAACTTCAGTCAAAAAAACTTGACTTACTCTTGCTTCCCTCTATATTTTACTGTCTCCAGAAATCCAAAGACACCACTATGCCAGAAATACTCCAGGTGGGTTAGGGTTTTATTCAAGGAAATGCTGCAGTAGAAAACTACCATTTCTCTGTGCTGTGTTCAGGTGAGTTAGCAAACCCTCTGGGCTCTGATATAAGCAGCCACGTTTGTACCGAAAAGAATCCATGAGCGGAGGGTTGGGGAGAGGTGTCTGAACTGTGATGTCTAAATTATTTCTCACAGAGGAAAAGAAATTGCTGGTGAAACTTCCTTCCTTGTGGGCTTTCTCGTCAACTGTCTTGTGCTTTGCTAAATCAAGCTTATTATAAACTAATACTCTAGAAGCATTTGAACAAAGTAGTCGTTGATTTTGTGATACCTATTCTGGCCATATGGCTCATGGACGGATGTGATTCCCAAATGGAGCTTACAAAACAGGCCTCCCTGCCCTGCACTGCAATCCCTTATTTCCAGCTTTCTCCTGGACATTTCCACTTGACTCTCCTACAAACAACTTGTCCTGACTGAGCTTACCATACTTTCCCCATCACCCTCCACTTTCCTCACCGTTGACCTCACCTCCAGGTTTTCAGATGACCAGACCAACCTCTGGAATGTCCAGTCTTCAGTATCAGCACATTTTATCTCCTTTTCTCCACATCATGTCTGGATTTATACCTTTATTTCTACTGCCATCATAGTCTGCCACCTGACTATATTTCTTTTGATTCATTGGGTCTGTTCCCCCTAACGTATGGATGTGAGTTAATTTTCTGAAACACTACTTTATCCACGTTTTTCTTAAAATTCTCTAGCGATCCTGTTTGCTTTATGAATCAAGTTCAAATCCTTTATCTTGGCATTCCAAGCCTTTTCATTTTTCTCTCTAGTCAACGTATTTTACTACTTTTTGGACCTTCTTCCTACTCAGTGCTTAATATCTCCCATATGTCAGCTCAGTCTCACTTCTAGGCAATTCCTGAACCAGTCAACACTCTGCCTTATCTTTTAGATTTCAGCATGAGACCATAAAGTCCTCTTCTACTGCTCAGGGCAATTCAGTAATCTCTGCCTTCTCTTGTCTCTGATTTACTGTCCATGTCATTTACTTAAGAACTCGTTCATTTATGCTCTTGTATGGTCCTTGGTATAATGTGTATTTGTCTTATCCCTCTAATAAGGTTGCTAGGTCTTTGAGGGTAGAGGAGTATCTCAAAGTTTCCTTTTAAGCACTCAGAATCTTCAGCCCAGGGATGTAGTAGGTGCCATCCCGCCACCCCCCAAGTCCTTGTTGACAGGAAAGGAATTATTCGGATATTTGTGTTTGGTGGATCTGGCAGACTCCAGTCCACTGTCATCGGAGACAGGAGCTAGTCATCATGTAAAACGCTGTCTCAGCCCGGTGGTTATTGGCGTGGCCCAGGGCACCTTGGCCTCACAGCCTGCTGGGCATAGAGCGAATGTTTGTTGAATGAGTGGATAACAGCCCAGAGGAAATACTGGGCTCACGGATTCAATTGTCTGTTTTTCATCACTCAGATAAAAAATAAATTTGTTAAATGATATCAGCCAGGTTAATAGAAGGCAAGGGCTATTTTCAGTTCTGGCTTTAGAGGGTGAAAACTCTTTCCTTTTGAATACGGTTTTCCTCAGACAGTCAGGGCTACTGCATGATCTCTCTTGACTTCTCTGTTTGGCTCCTCCTTGAATATTGCATCCTCCAACAACACCTACATCTAGTTGAGCAGAAGGGCTGACGACTCTTTCCTGGTTCCTTAGGTCCTGAAGCCCTAAACATTGGCCTCAGTGCGCAGCCCTCCTTCACATCATCGTTGCTTCAGAGCTGCTCATGTTTTAGTTCCTCCAGAAAGCCTTCTCTCATTTCCCAAGATAGAGTTAATTCTTCCTTTCTTTAACTTCCCCCAAGTTTATCACTCTCTCCTCTGAATCTTGTTTACACATATATGTTTCTCATATTATGTGTACTCTTATTCTAGACACATGTATTATTAGATGTATCAGTCATATCAAAATGTATTTGCTTATGTCTCTGTAAATTCCTTGAAGGCAGTGGTTATGTCTCACGTATATTCGTATCTTTGGGGCCTGGCATACTGCTTATCCTAGGAAGCACTCCACTGATGGCCAGTGATAAACAGTGACAGGGAACGAGGGAAACAGTGCGGACACCGTCAACTCTGTCTTCTGCAGTGCGGTGGCGTTTCGGTGGCTAACCATCCTACTGGTCTGGCACTTCCGCATCTGAAGTGCTGGGGAGCCTGCAGCCAGAAACCCTGAGTGCCCATCACGGAGTACGTTCCAGGTGAGTCAGAAGGCATCACAACCACAACCACAACCAATGCCTTGCCTTTCTCCCAGAGGAAGGCAAATATTGAACTTTGAAATTGTGGGGCGTTAACCTTGGAGAAGTCTGAGCTGGTCCCAGCCAGCGCCTCCCTTCTCTGCTTGGGGAGCACAGGGCTGGGGGCCGGGGTTTGGGGCTGGTGGGATATCATCTTCTGAGCATGACTTCTTTCAAATCACAGTAACATTTTTTAAAGGATGTTTTTATTTTTTGTTTTTAATATATATATATTTTTGGCCACACTGTGCAGCATGTGGGATCTTAGTTCCCTGACCCAGGAGCGAACCCACGCCCCCTGCAATGGAAGCGCAGGGTCTTAACCACTGGACCGCCAGGGAAGTGTCTATTTTCTGTTTTTAAATTTTTCTTTTTTAAAACAATTTGAGATATAACGACATAGAACACTGTGTAAGTCTAAGGTGTACAAACGTGTTGATTTGATACCTTTATGTATTACAATATGATTACCACTGTAGCGATAGTTAACACCTCTATTCCTTCACCTAGCTAACATTTCTTTTTTTTTGTGGTGAGAACAGTTAAGAGCTCTTGGCAACTTTGAAGTATATAATACAGTACTGTTGACTAAAATCACTATGCTCTGCATTAGATCTTCAGAACTTATTTATCTATTAGTTGCAAGTTTGCACCCTAAACAATATCTCAGCAGTCACATTTTAGTTTAGGTTCTTTACATTTTGTGTGGTTCTCATACGTAACATTAAAAGTTATCATTCAAGGTGGGGGAGGGGAGGGATAAATTAGGAGGTTGGGATTAACATATACACACGACTATATATAAAATAGATAACCAACCAGAACCTTCTGTGTAGCACAGGGAACTATACTCAAAATTTTGTAACAACCTATAAGGGAAGAGAATCTGAAGATAATATATATATTTATATTTATATCTATATCTGAATCGCTGTGCTGTACCCCTGAAACTAACATGACATTGTAAATCAACTATACTTCAATTTTAAAAAAGTTATCTTTCAGAAGATTACTGAAAGGCTGTCACCATCTGCTAGGAATTCTCTCTTAGAAAATGGAGTTTATAATCAAATTGCCGCCCCTCCCTCTTTAAGATGGGGATATCACTTAGCACCAGATGGTTTGTAACATGCAGGGTGGCTTTTGGTTGACTGTCATTTTGTGAATGTATTTTATATTTCTGCAGGGTGTAATGTGTTTAGATGGAAGCTTTTAAAAAAGCATTAAAAAAAACACATTTGAGTCTCTGGGTCAGTTCTTCATAAAAAGGTCAATATATATATGTTTGCAAATATTCTCTTTTGGAAATAATGATCAAAGGAAAATATTTTGGTAGCGCTACTAAAATTACCTCATGCCTGTACAGCTAAAATGGCCCTGCCTGGAGAGGCAGATCTGGAGGAATAGAACTTTAAACATCAAGATTAGCAAATTAACTGACAGGAAAAGCCAAATAGCCAATTAACCTACTACTGCACAGCCTCGGGGCTGGTCTGGAGCTCCAGGCTCTCTGTGGCAGCTGATATTTTGTGCCCTAAAACCTCCAGCTGATGCTCCTTCTTTCTTCAAGCTCCACAGTCACTGGGCATGTTTGCTTTGTATGTCACTTCCTTTGCTGAGCCAGTGTGGAAATCACATCGTGTTGCTCTGAAGTGGTTGCCACGGGAACACCTCCACCTAGTCATTATCTACTCAGGCTCCTGATTATATTAAGCCAGGAGACAGAGATGTAGCAGGGGTCACTGGAGCCACCTGCTCTGCAGAAACTGTAATTGCTTCTGCGACGTTCACCTCTGGCCACCCGTCTCTCCGAACACTCCTCTACATTTTCCCCTCTCTAGTATCCCCCCAAACAAAGTCAGTAAATGAAGTCAGTACATAGGAAATCAGCATGGGGATAATACGAGCCATTACATTTCCATCCCTCCTGCCCTCCTCCAGTTCTCTGTTTTAGAACCTCATGTGGATTAAAAATAATTGTCACCCTTTTTTCTCATTCTGTTCTGCCTCTCCATGCTTAGAGGTAAAGATGACTCTCTTCTTTAGAAGTCTATAATTCCTGTGTCCCACACAATGGTGCTGAAGCCACGGTTTCCTGCTACTTATCCAGAGAAGCTTCTAGAAATTCATATAGATGCCTCTTTTCTAAATTGTATGAAATATAAATAGAACATGAAACTGGCTCTTAACAAGTAATTTTATCTCACATGTTTCTATTGATCTGGATGAATTTCTTATGAGGAGGATTTTCTGATCTTTATCCTCATATTGCATGTGACATAGGAAGGGTGTTGTCTCAGAGTACTTTTTGGGGGAAAAACCATACAATCCATTGGCCTTGTAATTTATTGTCCAAATCAGGATGTTTTGGGAGTTGAAAGGTGGCATTATTAATAGGTATGCCTAGACAACAGGTGCAAATTAGGACTATCTCCGGCAAACCAGGTATATATTGTCACCTTACACGTAGATGACAGGTACATGGGCATGGTAGTACTATGCCCTCACAGAATATGGGGAAAGGAGCACCTCTTGCAAAAAAAATTTGTGCATTTAGAAATTAAACTTGTGGAGTTTAAAATCTGGATCAGCAAGAGTTTCCCTTTTTGTTTATACTTCTACTGCATGTAAATTTTGTTAATGTGAGTCCATTCTTAAAGTAACGTGATGGCACTGGGAATTGAAAAGAAAAAAAATATGACATTAACAAAGGAAAACAGACTGGACTGAATGTGCCTATAATGATGTCATAAACTCTTTTACCCTGATTAAAAATCTAACTTAAAGGTTGGTAACTTTTTTCTGTAAAGGGCCATATACTAAGTATTTGGGGCTTTGTGGGCCATATGGTCTTTGTTGCAGCTACTCTGCCGTTGTAGGGTGAAAGTAGCTGTAGACAATATATAAATGGATAGGCATGGCTGTATTCCAACAAAATCTTGTTGACAAAAACAGGCAGGGTAGGGACACAGATTAGGTGCATTAGCTGTTGTTTGCCCATCCTTGTTCTAGTTCTCTGTTTGAATATCTAGAGACTGTGTTCTGATAGAAGGAAAGTTATTTTAGATATGAATTCTGATGTCTCCTGTCCTGTTGTGACAGGTTGGGGGCTGTGGCTAGTGGGGCCCATGGAGAAGTACAATGGGTCTTACTACTTAGTGTACCTTTTTGCTTCTGCATGTTTCAGCCATTCAAGGCGTAGCTGAGATGGGTGGTAGAGGGTAAGCCACCAGGGAGGGACACTTTGGACAGGGAATGGCAGCCATGTAGGTTTCACAGAGCCTTTTAGGAGGAATGTTGCAGGGATGCAGACACAGGGAAGAGAGGCTATGGTGATTCAGTTTTTCATACAAACTTTTTTTTTTTTAAAGTCCTAGATGAGATTCTACCTTGGGAGAGTGTGCAGAACTGCAAGCACCTGAGGAAAGTGGGTCTGTGCCTATTCTTGGAAAAAACTGACTCAAAATTAAGGTAAATTACATTTAAAAATCACTTTAGTTTGGTACTTATCATGTAGAATTGGAATCAGCTGGTAAAACTAAAAGCTTTAGGAGGAAGTCTCAAAATATTCTCAGGGGTTTATTTCAAATTTTTTATAAAGTTATATTTAAAATGTTTCCCTTTAGGCAGAAAGCACACACTAACAACTCAGGCAAACCACAACACGGACATGAAGGAGATCAAAGACAATTAAGTAGACTGTACATGATAAGGCAGTAGGAGACGTGACACATATATCTTATGTGACTCTATATAACACAGATATGCACACATCTGCTGCTACTTGGTGACAAGCTGCTTTAACTGTAGACTAAGGAAACTGTGGAGAGTGACCACAGTAATGTCATTGGTTCTAGACAATGGAATGGGTAGTATCACAAATAAGGAAAAATCTCAGAGGTCTTCAGTTCTATCTGATTTGTCTGGTTAAATGAAGAGGATGATTGACATTTATAATTATTTAATATAATCTTTTCAAGGGGACCCTTTAATTGGTCAGTTAACAGAAGTTACTAAGATGTCAATAACTATAAAGAGAATATCCTTTCGGATCCTGTAGTCTATCTTGGGATGTGGTTTTTTGTATTGAGGAAAAAAAATTGAGAACACTTAGAAAACAAAGTACAGTGAAGGCAAATTATTATTGCCTTAGCATATGTTACTGATAAAGAAATACGAGTGAAACAGTTATCCAGAGTGGAGTGCTGAGCAGAGGAGAAAGGGAATTGCAGGATGAATGGCCAACACTGTCACTCGGCGGGTGGGAGGTCATGAGCAACAGGCGAGGTGAAACGGGGATGGAGGGCAGAGAGTCGGGGGATGGAGGCTAGGGTTGAGTCCAGGTAGCAGGAAGTTCCTGGAGGATCTACGGCAGAGGGATGACAGGATGGCACCTGCTTACAGATGGTCTAATATTATGTTGTGAGTAATATAACAGCAAAGTATTACCTGCATTGAGTTTCTCTTTAAATTTTTATAATTTCCAGTTTTTTTCAGCTTAAAAAGTGAAACAAAGTACTTTTAAAAAATCCAAGTGTTACAGAAACCTAAGATGTAGACAGTTAAATATTCCATAATCCCACCTGCAAGGATAACTATCATTAGTAGTTGATGTTGCTCATTAACACTAGGATAAACAAAAAAAGTTTATCATTTGGAACCTTGGAATTATAAGGAGAAATGTCTCCTATTTTCCTAATTTGTTCATGGCGTATATTAGGACCCATGATATAACATCTCATTTACTATTGAAAAGAGGCTTTTTGGTTATTTTCTGCCTCTGACCCTCAGTATGTGATGCCATTGAGAGTCCTGGTCTATAGGAGACAGTGAATTGGGACCACATGCCTGGGACCTGGAAATCCATACAGGCTAGGGGCTGTCAAAGGGATAACTTCCATGGGTAGCTGGAACAACGCATTCAGGGTTATAAGGCGGGGTAAGAGACACCATCAGAGCTCCCCATAGGCTGTAACCAATATTGCATTAGTCTAGGAACTCAACTGTATAATCTAAAATGCATTTTTTTGGGTCTGGGTGGGGGAAGCTGTCTCTAGTATGAAAAGAGTTACTCCGAATCCCTGTGTCTCTGAAAGAGCTGAAAAAACAGATATTGCACACTGATATGGGAGGTGGACAAGCCAGGAGAAATACACATGTCCATCTTTCACTGGCCTTTGGCGGATCTAAGGATCAGAAATAGCAAGTTCCAATTTCTCCTAGTAATTTTCAGGGGTCAAGGTAAATCAAATTACCTCTTGAGTTGAACTTGTTTATGCCAAAGGAAAGTAATATTTTGTGGGTGCAACCCAGCACTTTGAAATTTATGGATGGGAAGTGCTATGAGAACCACATGCCAAAAACCTTGGAGCAAGTTGTGAAATTTATCCATTTTCTTCATTCCCCACCCCCAAGTCCCAAGTGAAGGATGATTGTGATAGTTAGAAGACATGAAATCTGGAGGGGTGACTGGTACTGGTTTGGGTTTCCAAAGGAACCTGAAATTAAGAGAATTATGAACCAGAGGTTGAGCAAATCTCCAAAGGAGGAATAGTATATGAAGGGGAAAGTTAGAAATAAATGAACTTCTGAAGTAGTCATAATGAAGGAAGCAGCAGCAAGTGCAGACGGAAAGGACTTCGCCATGGTGAAGCATTTTACCAGGGATGCAAGAACGGACCTCAGAGACTTAGATTAGATAAAGAAGGGAAAATCAGATAATGGATAGTTACTAAGGGCAGCTGTACAATAGGTTATCCTGTGGGGTTTTAAAAATAAAATAGAATCTCCTCTAGTCTAGTCCTGGCTGAAGGTGGAGAGAATGTCCTGGATAATGAAAGGAATAGCTTCCTCGTGTCGGGCTTCACTGTTTTCAAGATTTACATTTTTAAAGCTGGCATGATTTCACTGGACCCTCACTGAAGCTCTGTGAGGTAGGGCAGGGCCTGAATGACTTCACTAGTAAGGAAATCTAAAGACCAAGGGTTAATTTGCAACTGGTCAGGGAGAGATGGAGGAAGGAAGGCGGACCTCCAAGGGTTTTGAAGTTCAGCGGGAAGTGAGAATTTTTTTTTCAAGGAAACATTTGTTCCTTTCCAGGTACACTTGATTACTCACTGTTAAGGAGGCGGAAGTCGATGAATGGGTAGGAGCCGCGGCGTTCAGCAGGAACCCCCGTCTGACCCCTCAGTCGTACATCTCCTAGAAAACAAAATCCAAGCAAATGTTTGAAAACGTTGCCAAGTGTATTCACTTTTCCTCTGTAAATCCTCTTACCCACTTATGTCACTGGAACCTACACCAAATATCAGGAGAAAAATGATTCCATTCACCTTGTTTAAGAGAGCGCTATGTGGGAAGGGATGTTTAATGAATGCTGAGAGTAATGAATTTGGCAATATTCTAACAAATGAAGCAGCACTCCTTTATATTTGCCTGGAAGATAGGTCTGTGAACATTTTGGTAATTTACAAAGTTTCCATAGTCTTTTTTATTCTTCCTAGTGCCATAAAGATGAAGCATCTTAATCTGGAGGACAAAACGGTGTGCTGGGATTATAGCTTTTATTCTAATTAGAAGTTATAATTGCCCACAGTGCTATTTTTCTTGGTTCCAGCACAGTTTGTTTGTTTTTTTTTCTGGCTGGCATCCGCCTTACTTGTTTCTCAGGTTGTATCATTCATTGACCTGCTTGAGAAGCTGCTCAGATCAGGGCCAGTCTAGCTCCGGGTACTTTAGACACTCAGTCTCCCTTGCACTTATGAGTCCGTAGAATTTCTAGTCCTTATTCATTTGTAGGTTTCCTTTAATGTCTGTGTTCACTTTCCCTGATTAAGGAAAGTAGTGAAGTTGAGTGGAAAGGTTTCACGTGGACTTCAGAACAAGGTAGACCTTGGATAAACCTGGCTCAGACACTTGCTACCTGTGTGATCTTAGAAAATTTATTTCTCTGAGCCTCAGTTGCTTCACTTCAAGGTGTCATTGGTTGGAGAATCTAAAATAACACTTGCTGCCTGGAAATAAATGCCGGTTTTACTTCCTTCTACAATTCTGCAAGGCAGGGATCATGCATATTATGTGTTTTCCATTTCTCTGTAGTGCTTTGTGTGTTGTCTGGTACTTAGCAAACTCTAAGTGAATGTCTTCTATTAACAAGAATAGATATAATGACCAAATTCACCAATTAGTACATATAATATGGAATCAGAGGAGAGGTAAAAATACAAGAGACCTAATGTATTTCCGGAAGACTTGAATTGGGGAAGGTTTCAGTTCCAAGAGTAATGCCTCCACTTCCATAAACCACTCTTTCCCAGACAAGAGGTGGCACTAGGGCCTCAGCCTACGAGAGCAGGAACAATCTTCTCTCATTAACTCCTGGAGTTAACCAGAGCCTGGATGAGATCTCCATCAGCTATAACCCATGCAACTGACAGTGTTTAAAATATCCCTCACAGATGCGCCTTGTGTACACATGGGCTTGTAAACTGTAAGCTGTGAGCCCTTGGGCTATTCTTTGCTTTGAATTTTATATTGATGTTTTATTTAATGTTTTGTATAATCTGATATTGCAGTGCCATATTGATATTAAAGAACATTACAATTTATGGAACACAGTAAAGTGGGAGGAGGAGAGAAGAGATGGAAAAGTACATTTAAAAATATGAATATAAAAAAAATATGAATATAATCTGACATTAAAGAAGAGAATGCTAGTATCTGGTAAATTCGTGGGGCTGGATGGTCAATAGTTATAGGAAAGCCACCAGAAAAAGCTGAAGAGTTTTCCTCTCCTCGAGTTGTCTTCAACACCTTATGTTTATAACTCTCTAAAGAGTTTACAAAGCACTTTCACAAACATCATGGTATATTTATTTTCTTGTTTTTCTCATTGGATCTTCACAATAGCCTTGTGAGGAGAGTCACTATTATTACCCTTACTTTATAGGTGAGAAAATAGAGGCTCAGAAAAAGAGGGTGAATGATTGCTATTCACCCTACTGGCCTCAGCTCAGGACTCAGACCTCAGTAGATTGACTTTATTTATGTTTAAACTTTTATTATGTTTTAGTGAAGTATTGTTGATTTACAATATTATATTAGTTTCAGGTGTATAGCATAGTGATTCAGTGTTTTTACAGATTATATTTTTTTAAATGTTATTACACGATAATGACAGCAATTCCTAGTGCTATACAGTATATCCTTGTTGCTTATCTATTTTATACATAGTAGTTTGCATCTCTTAATCTGATAACCCTATCTTGCCCCTCCCCTCTTCTTTCTCCCCTCTGGTAACCACTGATTTGTTTTCTGTATCTGTCTCTTTCTGTTTTGCTATATACATTCATTTGTATTAATTTTTAGATTCCACATATAGTAATATCATACAGTTTTTGTCTTTTTCTCTCTGACTAAGTTCACTAAGCATAGTATTCTCTAGGTCCATCCATGTTGCTGCAGTGGCAGAATTTCATTCTTTTTTATGACTGAGTAATATTCCATTGTGTATATATATGCCATATCTTCTTTATCCATTTGTCTATTGACTTTAATTGACTGCCTGAGTTTATGGTGCTTTAAGCTTATAATTAGCAGGGCCAGTCCTTAAATCCAGGTTGTTAAACTTCATAGGCAAAGATCTCTCCTCTCAATACCATTGATTTTTTTGTCTATGAAGTGTGCGCACCTGGTTTTTAAAGTTAAAAAAAAGTCATAGACCTCCACATGATAGAAGCTGTGCTTTCAGTATTTATCAAGAAAATACAGCATGTTAAAAATGATACAACAAATTCAGCACTGCCTTTAAATGAATTTATATTTTATGAGTGACAGTAAGATAGACATACACTTGAAAACCTAGGCAGACTGGGATTCCCTGGTGGCGTAGTGGTTAAGACTCCGCACTCCCAATGCAGGGGGCCCGGGTTTGATCCCTGGACAGGGAAATGGATCCCACATGCATGCCACAACTAAGAGTTTGCATGCCACAACTAGGGAGCCAGCAAGCCACAACTAAAGAGCCAGCCTGCCGCAACTAAGACCCGGCTTAACCATGTAAATAAATAAATAATAATAAAAGAAAACCTATGCAGAGATGAGACTGTCTTCATTTGGTCTAAAGCTGGCTCGGCTTGTGGATTTGTTCACCTGTTGCGTCATCCCTTTGGGCTTCTCCTATAGGTTTCAAGCTCACTAATTGGAACTCACTTCCTCACCAGTATTTGCTTCTCAGTGTTACCAAAGAGTTCATCCTGACTTTGTAGTTCTGATGATACTATTTTCCCAGAGAATTTCTGTGTAATATCAATGTGGGTTTTAAAGCCTCTTCCAGAGTTTATTCCATTTGTCCATCTGAGAGTCTAAGGCAGAGGTGGCCCATCATCATGACTTTAGATTTCGACTTCAGATTTAGAGAAACTGTGAGGAGACAGCACTAGGTGGCGGAACGGGTAAAAGGCGGGGTGGTGATACGCTGAGAGTCAGGAAACACTTGTTACTGAGAGGATCAGTATTTTGCCACCTTGGTGACCTTGGGCAAATCAATAACTACTTCGAGGTCCAGTTTTCTAATATTTAATGCATTATATAGCATTTCCCCCCCTGCCTCCCCACAGGATTTTTGTGAGGAAATTATCAGGTGCCTGAAAAATAACATGATGATTAACATTAATGAATACTTATGCTGTGCTGAGCATTTTACATGCATTATCTCATATCATCTACCCAACAACCCAATGAAGGAGGTATTTTATTATTATTATTATTATTATACCATTCACAGATGAGGAAACTGAAGCTAATGGAAATTTGATATTTTGTCTGTGCTCAGAGCTAGTGAGTGGGGAGCTTGTGCTCAAACTCAGAACTGGCTCCAAACCCCATGTTCTTAACCAACCATTCTCCTATAGCATCAGGATAAAAAAACCGTATAAACAGTTAAGCAGTAACTTTTTATTGCATAATGTATGCTCTGATTGCTAGTTGCCCATAAACCAAATATATATTCATCATGATTCCAGGAAACTAAATACCAGGGGAATCTACCCCCTTGATGAATTTGAGATTCAATCAGATAGATGCTGTTTATTCAAATAGCAGTTCAGTGGAAATGGGCTGCATGAATAAGACAACCAAATCCTGCTCTGGATCAACAAGGCATCTATTATTTTCAAGTAAGAAATGGAAAGCGATTATTAAAAATATTATTCAGCAGAACTCAAACGACCTGGCAACTAATTTACCGAAGCTCTTAATTAAGATAATTTTTTTATGATGCCAGCCCACTTTTGAGAAAAAGAGACAAGTAACAATGAAGGATGTTGATAGAAAAGATACCTAAACAAACAAAACAAATCAACAGCAACAACAAAAACAAACTACAAAACCCGAAAGTTTCCGTTGCAGTGTTTATTCTTTCTGTAACTATTATTATAGTCTTGGAAGCAGATACTCATAAACCTAACGATGACCTTTAGGTGTGGCAGCTAATTGCTTTGAAGAAGGATGAAATCATGTTAAAAATACTAATGAGGCAGGAGGCAGGACAACTGTAAGTGGGCTAACAATGCATTTTAGAAATTCTTCAACATGAAAAGTTAAATACAAACAAACCAAAGATTCCGTATCTTCAGTGTTCTATTGAATCAAAGCTTGAATGGGGTAAAACGAATGTTTTCAGTATATATTTCTCATATAGAAAGTTCTTGCTCCTTCTCCCTGCTTTCATGAGCCCCTTCTGATATTAAATTGCTTCAGCACGCTCGTGGGAAGAGAGAAATAATTCAGTAACCATGCTCCCTGGAGGAGCAGAGGCCACTGGTCCGAAGAACAGAACGAGTGGCGTCCTACTGCACTGCTTTTACTGGCCCACGGTCTCAAGCAATCATCTGTTTACCTAAGGCCTTATATCCAAGCTAAACAATTACTTTGACTATTCATTAGACCCTTGTTTAACTGAAGCAAATTTTTTTCTGGCAAACGGAAGGTGCAGTGGAAGCAGGGAGGAAGCGTTGACAGCTCAGAATCGTGTCCTCGCTCTGTTCTTATTGTGTGCCAAAAGGAAACAAACAGCGGGGGAATTCTTATTTTGAAAGGGCTGCTTCTCTTTTGCCCCTTCAGGCCGAAAACATAACATGTCGTCCTCGGGTATTTAAAGCTGGCAACACAGGCAGAGAGCTGAGACAGTCACTCACTCTCCCAGGGGACGAGGTTCCAGGATGGACCTCTTGCCCACTTGGCCTCTCAGGCCGTCTCTGCTTAATAAAAGCTTGGGAGGGAGCAGACGTTATGTGGCCTCTTATGTAACTGGCAAAGAGGGTGGAGACGCTGACAGCGATGACAACTTACAGTGGCTGAAACACGGGCCACATGACGAGAACCAGACTTTGGCCCCAGTCATGGTGTCAAGGTCATTTCAGGGTGGGGAAAAGAAGCAGGAAAGGAACAGAGCAGTAGCTACTGTGCTCTGATCGCCTCTGAGACGAAGGAAGAAGATAATGAGAACAGCTGCAGGGACCACGGGATAGACATTCATAGGGCACCACAGTGAACGAGGAAGATGGTCGTAGAGTCGGAAAGATGCTATTAGGCCGCGCATTTTGGCAGGAGAGAAGACGCTCCCGTGAAAGGTATTCCTTTGAGCTTCCTTAGGCATTTCTAATTCATGTCACTGCCACAAACTTGCAAAATGAAGGCAGGGAGAACCCAGATCCCCAAATCTCACACTGGAACTTTCAACAGGCTGCACTGCCTCAGAGCTGGCGGCTGTGAATATTTCAGATGACTACTCTCAATTAGCAAAGTGAATTATTTCTCCTAAAACGTTTATCCAGCCAAATAAAAAGGAGAAAGTTTGTGCAATTTAATCACTCCACAGATTTATGGGATAGGACGGGCAGCCAGTTTAGATGAGTCAGGCGGAGAGGGCTATTCTGAGGGCTGTGAGCTCACATGAGATCCAAGATGGCTGATTAGACCCAAGTTTCCCCCCCAGAGGTTCAATCTTCTGCTTTACTTTCTTGAGCGGGGCTGGGCCTGTCTCGTTACTAAGAGCCTTTCCAGTGATCTGTTGCACTAATTGTGTCTTTCTGGGCTGTCGCTGAGAGAGCTTTGTGTGTTGGAAAGAGAGGCACCAGGAGTTATTTGTCCGGAAACCATGCTTTTGGCAAAAGGAACAATATAAAGTTTTCCTTGCATGTGAAAAAAGTTCTTTTTTTCTTCTCTTTGAAAAAACCTTGAACTTTATGTCAAAATCAGAGAAAGGGTGCTTCCCTGTTGGCGCAGTGGTTGAGAATCTGCCTGCTAATGCAGGGGACACGGGTTCGAGCCCTGGTCTGGGAAGATCCCACATGCCGCGGAGCAACTGGGCCCGTGAGCCACAACTACTGAGTCTGCGCATCTGGAGCCTGTGCTCCGCAGCAAGAGAGGCCGCGATAGTGAGAGGCCCACGCACCGCGATGAAGAGTGGCCCCCGCTTGCCGCAACTAGAGAAAGCCCTTGCACAGAAGCGAAGACCCAACACAGCCAAAAAAAAAAAAAAAAAAAAAAAAAATTCAGAGAAAGGGAAATTTCACCGAGTTAGAGTTAATATTCTATTGCCTATACTGTATTACCTTGCAACTTTAGAATTATTAAATACTTTGTGATAAATGCACATTTTGGGACTTAAATGCTGCAAAAGTGAATATATAAATAGCAGTGCTTTTATTTTCTAAAGTGGGTATGGTATGTTTTAACTCAGACTAGACATTCTTTAGCTTGATGGTTTTACAGGGGGAAATGAGAAAAAAAGTTACAATCACTAGGAACACAGAAGACTAATAAAAAAAGATATTGAATGAGAAGCAGCAGGAATGCCTAAAGAGAATTCCAAGAAGCTGTAAAAGAACTTAAAAGGACACCAAGCACATGTCTTCTTGCAAAGATTGAGAATAAGGGGAATAATCTGAGGAGTCATTTTAGGGAATACGTGATCTGGATCTGCCTTAAGTAATGAAAACACCAGCATAAGCTTGCACATTATTCACTTATTTCTGGGATAATGCTTTTTACCTCCAGAATCTCACCGAAGCAAAGTTTGCTATTTTTAAATAAATGTATATAACACACACACACAATGCCTGGCACATCATAGGCACTCAAAAAAAAAAACTACAAAAAAACAGTAGCTATTATTATTATTTTGTTGCTGTTCTGAGATTCCTGTGCCCTCCCCCACCATTGTAGGTATTATTTAGGAGAATTTCAAAGTCAGGAACTGTTTTAAGGACTGTACATGTATGAGCTGGTTGAGTCCTCATAACCATCCGCCTGAGGTAGGTATGCATAACATCCATGTTGTGCTGAGGAACACAGAGTTTGTAAGTCACTGAACTGGGATCAGAAGCCAGGTGGCCTCGGGAGCCACTGCTCCCTAAACCACTGCTGTGCAGAGCCAATGTCTCCATTCTTTACAAGAGTGACCAGTCAGATCACCCATGACGTTTTTCATGGCTTTCTTGACCTTCCCAGGCTGTGTTTTTCCTCTCTCTGCTGAGCAGGTCAGGGTTAATGAAAGTCAGTACCAAAGCTATGTCCTGAGGAAATCTTGAGGCTTCAGGTCAGTACTATAAGCCCAGGACCACAGGGGTGCCACAGATCATGACACTAGAAGCCATGAGTCTCAGATGATGCAGGTTAGACTACAGGGAGTCTAGACTCCACTGGAGAGCTAGGTATCTTGTAGGGAAGTAGAACTTTTGGGTAAGTGTGTCAGCAAAGGGGCCAATTCTAGAGCAGGCTCTGAGGAGACCCTAGACTAATTCAGTTCATTTTGATAAACTGTCATGTAAAACATTATACAAAGTGTTGGAAAGTAGGTGGGGAAAGGGAAACACAAATGAACAGAAGATGTCATCTTGGCACTAAGATCATTAATAATCTAGAAGAGATTCATAGAAATGAGTAAATAGGGTATAAAGCCAGGAAGGAATCTAACTTTTAGTGATACTGGGATATTTGGGTTTGGATCCCTGTCTCAGAAGTGCTGTGAGGTTTTATGATTTTATATGGATAAATAACTTGGACATTTCTGGGTCTAAAATAACTTCCTAGTAACCTACAAAAATGTTTCAGTTAGCAGAACTGAAAGAGAATCATTTAATGTTCAATTAAAAAATTTAATATAATTTTACATTTAAAAGGACTTCACATTTTAGAACAATGATTGAAGGTGTGATTTAGACTCTCATACCAGGTCTTCAGTCAGCAAATTTCTGTGGGTACAGGCAAATAATTTAAATTAGAACACTCTTTCTGAAACCACTTGTCACTAGGAAGAGACGTCCTTTGGATTTAACGAGTATGTTAGCTTTCTGGAAAAAAAATATACATAGAGCAGAAGAGGTGGGGGAGGAGGAAGAGAGAGAGAAGGCTACAAAGGAAATGGACACAGGGAGGGACTGAATCCTGGGGCTGAGGGAAAGGGAGGCATCAGAGATAATTTGTAGTTTTTTGTCTTGCGTAACTGGATGGTTGGTTGTACCAATCACAGAAAAAGGAAATTCTCAGAGAGGAGTCATTTCATGTCCTTCATTTGATAAATGATATTTAATATAAATGATATTTATGAGACATGATATTTTTGGCAGGCAATACAATGGTGAAGAACCTTGGGAACAGTCTTTGCCTCATGGAGTTTACATTCTCTTGGAGGGGACAGCATAGAAGAGTTATATGCATAAATGTAAAGTTGCAACTTTGGGTACTGGAACAAAAGAGAGGTCTATTGATGTTAAGAAAGTTATAATGAACTTCACTTTGCTAGGGAGGTTGTTGTGAGCCTCCCCGATAAGGTGACATTTGATCTGAGATCTTGGGAATGAACAGGAGTTAATTTAAGGTGAACATATGTCCCGATTTGCCCTGGAAAGTCTTGATTTAGGCCTATTGTCTCTCCTGGTGTAATTAGTAATAGTGCCCCTTTCACACTTGGAAGTATTCTGATTGGATCATACATTACATGATTACCCCGAGTGCAGCAATCCAGGCAGACAGGCGTGCATGTCCAAAGGTTTTATTGCAGGAGGATGGTGTGTCTGAGCTCCTGTAACAAGACCTAGCGCGTATCATGGGAAAGAACAAAGTGGATGTGGTGGGGCATGATGCACAATGAGGCTGGAGAGGTGTCAGGGCTTTGCAGGACAGGCTGAGGAGTTTGACCTTATTCCAAAAGAACTAGGAAGCCATGAGATGATGTTAAGGGGGAGATGACATAATTGGATTCGCATGTTGAAAAAAACAACTTTGGGTGCACAATGGAGAAGGATTGAAAGGGGCAAGAAGGACTAGTTAGGGGATCATTGTATTGATAGCAGTCCAGGTGAGAAAAAGTGGTGGCTTGGAGTATGGTAGTGGTCCTGGCAGAGAAGTGAATAGACTTTAGACATATTTAGTAGGTAGAATTGACATGTGGAATTGCCTGGGAGGTCTGAGGGAGAGGGAAATATCAAGGATCATTCCTAGATTTCTGGCTTTTCGTAACTGGATGATTGATTACGCTAACCACAGAGAAAGGGACTTTTAAAAGGACCAGATATGGGAGAAGTTCATGTGATCAACTTTGTACACTGAGTTTAAGTGTTACTGTTATTTCAAAGCAAAAATGTCAAGTAGGCGGTTGGACATATGGGTCTGGACCCATAGGGAATGTCTGGGATGAATATATAAATTTATAAATCAAATAAAACTACAGGCATGTATAAATTTGCCTAGGAAATGAAGTGATAAGTGAATAGGGCCTGGCATCCAGGGTTAAGCAACTCTAACATATCTTGCTGGAGAAGGAGTCTATAAAGGAGAAGAGGCAGCCATAAAGGTAGGAAGAAATCCAGAAGCTCATTTGTCATGGAAGAGAGTAATTCAAGAGAAAGGGAATGGCTTTCAGATAGCTCTTGCTGAAAGTGTAAGTGAAATGAGGATTGAAAAAAGTCCATTGGGTTTAGCTGAGTGACAGTAGTGTGAAATAGAAGCAGAGTCCTTTGGGCATCACATGGAGTTGGGAAATTGGGAAGGTTTTATTAAGGAGCCAATATTTAGATGATCTTAAAAAATAAGTAAAGTTTTGAAATTTTACAGTGTTGGCTTGCAGTTGATCCAGCTATGATGATTGAAACAAAGGGAAGAGATTTTTAGGAAAAAATCATGCTGATCTTAAGAACATTGGTAATCCTTAAGATTGATATCAATAACAAAATATAATTTGAAAATTGCACAGAGGATAAAACAGCCCTGGTCCCGAAAATGCCTGCAAATTTTTGCAAAATATAGTGATACCCTGTCTAATCACTTCCTATACCTAAATATACTTCAAGAAAAAAAAAATAGTCTCCTGGAAATCAGTGCCAAAGAGAGTATTTATTGGGAAGAAAAGGATGGGCACATTAACGAGAACAAATATAATTAATAAGATAAAATACCAAGTCCTAATATTGTTGAATAATTTCTTGTTTTCTTGAACTTTGAATAATTTGAGAGAAGCGTTTCAATGTATTGTTTGTTTTCATGTGCTTCTGAACTTCCTGATTCTGGCCGGGAACAAGGACAGACCTGCCAAAATACTGCAAGAAAAGATGTTGCTGATCACGGGCAGGAAATACTCAAAGTCCCACGAGATGGCCTGTTCTTAGGAGACTTCCACACGAAGTCTGCTGACCTCAGAAGGATCATCAGGCCACGACACTCACCGCTGGAGCCGCTCAGGGTTAAGAGGTGTCTGCGAGTTCCTCATTCCAGGCATCTGTGCCAACATGGCACCGGAGACTCTTGTAAACTCCAAGTGTTGTTCATTTTTTGTTTTTCAGAAGGGAAACAGATGGCAAAAACTGGACTCAGTTGGGAAATGGTTGAATCCATTATGTTACATCCATGTTATAGGATGTTATTTTGCTATTAAAACCTGTCGCTTATATTTCTACAGTAATCGCTAACATTTATTGAGCATACAGTATGTGCTAGGTAATGTTTGAAGTACTTTTCATGAATTAACTTATTTCATCCTCTCAATAGCCCCCTTAAATAAGTACTGTTGTCTATGTCATACCTGGGAGACAGAGGTGTTAAATTACTTTTCCAAGATGACATAGTCAGTGAGTGTGAAGGCAGATTTGCAACCAGGATGACTGGCTCTACAGCCTGTGTTTTCAACGAATATGGTACAATACGTTTGTTCAAATATGTCTTGATCTGAAGTGAGAGCCATGGTATATTGTTAAGGGAGGGTGGGTATTATGTAGTATTGAAAAACTATCACAAAGAAGAAACCAATAATATGAGAAGCTATTTACTACCTCTATGAACTTGGTAACTATTAACCGTTCTGGGTTTCATTCAATCTTCTGTTTTGTTAAATAGGGATAATAATATCTGCCCTGTATACCTCATAGAAGGTAGGAATCAAATCACGTGGATAAAAGTGCTTTGTCAATCCTTTTGTAATAAAGTTTATTATTAAGAATATTCTTATTGATATTGCTATATAAAAGTTAAACATACATAATATACTACACATTATATATAAATTCTACATTGAATTACATTTTATGTATTGTATAAATAATATTATTGATATTGCTATATAAATCTAGGTCATTGTTAAAATAGATTCAAACAGTAACATTACTGTTTGATATATAATTAAGTGTGAATTAAGGGTGCTGTAGTCAAATGTGCTTGTGAAATGTAGAGGTTTAATAAAATTAAACTTTTAAAAGTTGCAATATTATGGGCTAAATTGTGCCCTCCATTCATATATTGAACCTGTAACCCCCTTAGTACCTCAGAATGTGACCATATTTTGAGACTGGGCCTTTAAAGAAGTGATTAAGTTAAAATGAGGCCATTATGATGGGTCCTAATCCAATCTGACCTGTGTTTTTATAAAAAGAGGACATTAGACACACAAGGAGACACCAGTTTTGTGTGAGCACAGAGAAAAGGCCACGTGGGGACATAGCGAGAAGGTGGCCATCCGAAAGCCAAGGACAGAGGCTTCAGAAGAAACCAGACATGCTGATACCTTGATCTTGAACTAACCTCTAGAACTGGGAGTAAACAAATTTCTGATATTTAAGACACTCAGTCCATGGTATTTTGTTAGGTAGAGAGGCTGCTTCTACTGGCAAAGAAGACTCGTTGGAATTTGGGGGTTCAATGTCCCCAGCTTCATCAGGGCCTTCTCGTATGTCTCCATTCCAATTTTCAGGGTCCCATTCCTTCCCACTCAAGGCCCTCACTTTAATAGTAGACACCCTCCAACGTTGGGAATTCAATTTGTTTTGTAATTCAGCCATTAGCCGGATGAGATTCTGGGCTTGGCTTTCAGGAATCTCAGCTTTGCAGCTACAGGAAATGAGTCTCTTTCAAGGCAGACATAGAAGCTTTCAGGGTCATTTATACAGCACTTGAGCTGGAAATTTGAATCCCTGAAGTCATTCTTTTCTTTTCCCACTTTGTCCAGCAACGTTAGGAGTAACCAGCCAATCTCACTATTCTTGTTAGTCTGACAAAAAATTTGAAGGGATTATATACATGGGTACCCAGAAACTTGCCTCTTCTACATGTTCGGTTAGGAGAATCCATTGTTGATATTTTGCATATCTCTATTGCCACATCACACTATGAACTCATCAGTGTTCCCTTTACTAATGGGAACAGAGTAATTAGCATCCTTAAATCTAATCATATTAGACAGCCAATCCCAGACAGCCCAGACCAATTTAGAAAACCCATCCTTAAGATTCTGTTTCTCTCGAACCACTCTCGTTACCAAAATCTGTATTAGTCAGGGTTTTGTTTCTCTGAAGAACCCTGACTAGTACGTGTGAGATTTTTTGGATCCTTCCAATTATTGAGCTTCACTGTGAATATCCAAGAAGGTGAGATCATACAGAATTTCCCAAACACCTCTGTCCACAAAACATGTTTTTCAAGTATCTTCTAAGATGACTATTTTGAGGAAAATAATTGGGTATATACTGTTCTACATGGAGCCTGTGTGTGTGTGTGTGTCTGTGTGTGTAATACTTAGGTCAAAATCTCAGCCCTGGAAGGAGCTTAGAGGTCCCCTAGTGCCCTTCTCTGGTACCATCACTCTTTGCATTCTTGTCCTGTATGACTAAGTCTACACATCTGGTTCTAATTGCTTTTTTTGGGTACAGACCAACTGGATATTTATTCATTTATTCCTCAAATATGTTTTGAGTGCCTACTATGTGCCAGGCCCTGTTCTAGACTGTGAGAATATGGCAGTGAACAGAACAGACAGAACATGCCTGCTCAGGTTCCAGTGGAGGCAAGACAGATAATAGACAAAATTAACAAATAAATTGCTGATAGGACCTGATGTAAGTGCTCTGGGGTGAATACAGCAGGGAAGGGGTGAGGGAGTTCTGGGTGGGCTGGGTGGGAGGGGGGACTGAGGTTTAAATAGAGGAGGGTATGGGAGGGCTGCTCAGAGGTGCCTTGAAGCAAAGACCTGAATGAAATGTGAGAGGAGCCATGGGGTCATCTGGGAGGAGCATTTCAGGCTCAGGGAAGAGCAAGCACAGGCCTGATATGTTCTAGAAATAGCAAGGAGGCCAGCATGCTGGAGCAGAGAGAGTGTGGGGAGGAGATAAGGGCAGAGAGATGACAAGTGGGGAGGGGTGGGCAAGGAGGGGAGTCGGAAATATCAATAGTTTAGAGACTCAGAGAGAAACGGAGACACAAGAAGGTTTTGAATAGAGAGTGACATGATCTGACTAATGTTTTTAAAGGATGGCTCTGGCAGCTCTGTTGCTGATCTCGGGTGGCCTCGGCCTGCAGTGGCTTGAAGCAGGATGTCGGTTCCCGGCCAGAGGCCAGACATTGAAGTCAGGCCGTAGCAGTGAGAGCGCTGAATCTTAGCCACTAGACTACGATGGCCAGTGGCCAGTGACAAGGCCCTGGCCCATCAGCTTTGTAGAAATAAATTTCCACAAAGAGACGGAAAGAAGTGAAACCACTAAAGTGTTTATTAGGAGGAAAAAAAGGGTATGTGTGGACAGACACACAGGCGGACTCAGAGAAGGAGTCGCTTGTGGTAGTTTGAATCACTTATATGGGGCATTTCTTCCGGTTTCCTTTGGCCAGTCATCTTTCTTTGCCTGGTTCTGAGTCCGTATTTGGTTTATCTCAGGGTCCTCCCATATGGGTGTGCGCATCTCTTAGCCAAGATGGATTTTAGCGAAGAGGGCTTCGGGTAGGTTGACATCACTCCCTTTTTGACCTCCAAAGAGCCTTTCTGCGCGTGTATAGCCGGGAAGGTCTCCTCGACCTCGAGTATGAGAAATATGTGGTCTCTATCTTTTATCTGGGCAGGGCTCAGCTCTTCTCTCGCTCCTGCTATTTTGGAATATCTGTCCACAGGGGACAAACTCCAGCTGCTCAGCCAGGGGCCCATCTATCTCCTGCCTCATTGGGAATAGACTGTTGGGGAGTTTATACATTTAGTAGATTCCCAAACAAATGTGGCATCTTTTCCTATAACCCAGGTGCTGTCTTGTGTCCTAGTTATGGCAAGTCCAGTCAGCCACCAAGGCCCGTTACTGTGTGCCGCTCCCCACCCCCCAGAGGTGGTCTTATCACTTAGCAGGGTAGGCACTCTACTAAAGCCTGTGTATGCAGGGTCCTCTCTAGGAAAGGGGGCTAAGGCCCAATAAACATTCTTCTGGCATCATGGAGAAGGCAGAAAATTGGTCAAGTCACATGGTCATGTGGCTACTTCATTCATACAAGTTCCCATCAAATTTATAAGTACGTAGGATACAAATACATCTATTTTAGGGAGGGGTGTATTTTAGAATATTTTATTATCTGTAAAATTAATTAAACTAGTCCTAGCAGAATACATACTTGGGAGAAAGACCTTGCAGCACATTGACTTGGAATAAGAACTATTTAAGAAGCAGATAAAATATAAAACTCAAGAAACATTGGCTCCTAAAGAAACGGTCCCTGAAACCTGCCCTTCTGTGCCTGGACTTTACTTACGATAGGGTTGATTGGAACATACATTAATTTGCCCACTCAGGACTCTGCTCCCTTGCTTGTTTACACAGCCATCATAATTACCCTTGGCGACTAAGCTGAAGTGGAGGTACTTTATAAACAGAGATCATTTGATTTTTTTAAATAATATTTTTAAAATAATATTCAGACCACTTTTGCCTTTTTTCTAGCTTTCTGACACTTTCCCACTCTCCATAATTCCACCAGGATTATTGACAGGAGATTAGCAAATATATCTGCGAATAGTTGGGTTTATAATTCACTAGACCCAGAAACTTGAATTTTTGCAAAATGGCCCTTGTTTTTGTCTATTGTTTGTTTTTTTACTTTCTTGCGCTTCCATTCCAACCCTCTACACTGACCCTGTTTAAAACAAAGCTATACCTTTTCTACTTTGAGTTTTCTTTTGGACAAAAAGAAAGAAAAAAAAAAAAAGGGTGCTGAACTTTTATTGCTCTTTCTCAGTCTGCTGCTGCTCTGAACATTTTGCTGCTTTCCTGGGCCATAGGCTGGTTCTTTTCCATCCTTGTTCTTTAAAGAGCATTTTAAGAAATCCTTTAAAAAATCCTTTCTCATTGGTTTGCATCACGCATTTGTGTGTGCCTTTGGTTACATGAATCTTCCTCTGTCTTTTGTGCATGTTATTAATAGTTTAAAAAATATTTGAACTCATCAGAGAACTTTTTATACACCTTCATTGACTTCTTCAGGTAAACCTCTCTATTCTTGCTTACTGAGATACCTTGTGATCTCGATATAATGCCATTTCTATGTTTCTTACCTGCAAATCCCGAAGTCCGAGAATACATCTTAGCTATCACTGGGAAAATTATGCCTGAATTAAATGAATAAATACACATTGTAGTAAGTTTGTATTTTAGATTTTTCTGTCCTTATCAAGTCTTACAGTCTTTTAGAATCTATTTTGATGGCAATATACATTTCCCTTTATGAAATTAAAGTCTAACAATGTCCTGAATTCCTTTCACTACATCATTTTCCTCTTGTGATAATTAAACCCAGAGAAACAGTTCTTCATGTCCAAACACAATTATGTGATTTTAATCTGTTTGAATTTGAGAACTGGAACTGAAAAACGGATCCAAATATATGAAATCATTCTTTTGGAGATGATAAATAAATAAACAGTAATATTTGTTTTCAATCAATGTTCATTGACTACCAATTATAAATCTATTGTACTCATGTATTATTATATTAGGAATTACTTTGTGAGCAATATAGTATAATGTTCCCCTCAAGTGATACTGGGGGACAAGTCTTTTAGTATTAATTGCTTAGTTTTTCATATCTGATATGCTGCTGCTTATGGCTTTACTCTTAGTATAATTGTAACTGATGGATGGATTTTGGTGCAGTATATAATTTCTTCTGCACTGAGTAAAACCTGGTGCTCTGTATTGTTTCTCACTTTAGACACTCAAGATTCTACCATCTGTATTTCTCCAGGACTTCCCTGCTTTTTCACTTCATATCATACATAGAAAATAACACTTGATTCCCACTGGGTTAAATGTGTCTGGTTGCTCAAGTTGAGAGCCTTTAGAACTGGGATCTTGGCTGCCCCAGGCTTGCCTGGCTACCCTCAGGGACTGAGGGTGATCAACATCTCAGTACACTGGAAACCCATTCACAGCACACTGGTGGGGGAACACTGATCTGTACAATTAAGATGAAGCTACCTGGATACAGCCCTCAGAATAGCTTATCATATGTTTGATTTATTAGAATATATACTTTTTGAGGTCGACAGACTTCACAGAATCATAGGATCAGTCTTCAGAGAACGTTACTATTCATCAGCAGGGGTTGAGCAGGGTGGGGTGAAGGTCATGGAAAATTGGAGTAGAAGGAGTGGACTGTCATTTAAAGCAAATGTTTTATTTCTCTGAACTGACATGGCAGTGACCTGGAAAAAGATAAGCTCTTGCTTACCTTTAACTTTCTAGTCATATGATTCAGCAGGATACTTAAAATTTTTTTTCCCATTATACTTTCAAACTGGTCAGAATTTTCCCTCTGCATCCCAGGATGGGAGCGAAAAAGAAATTAGACTAACATTCTATTCTGTTTCACAACCATCTAAGATCAGTGGTTTTCAATCACATCTTCTGACTTAGTTGGTCTGGGGTGAGTCTGGGCATAGGTATTTTTACAAAGCTTCCCCAATGACTCCAATGGGAAGACATGGGTAGGAACTACTGATGAGTATCCCATTTTGTAACTGAGCACATATGTGAAAGGGCACATCCCAAAGCATAATCATCCAGCAAAATAGAGATGAGACGTGAGGCAAAAGCAAATAGTACAGGAAGCAAATATTTATACTAAGCATCATCTTTGGGCATTTCTGAGCTGTGTCTCGTGGGATTTGGGCACCTTAGTTGGGGAAATGGATTATCACTGCTCTGGTGAGCTAGGAGAGGTTTTGTGGAACAAATCAACTTAAAGAACATTTTGAAAGAAAAAGGTAGTGAAAATTTGGGGTATGAATTCACAGACCAGGACAAAGAAGGGCCAGAGCAGCAAATGAAGAAAGAGATGGAGGAGTGGTTTGCTTAGTGAAAGAGAATTTGCAGGGGGTGGGTAGTAGAGAAATGGGAGATAAAGACTCTTGGCCTTCCAACGAGGAGCTCAGTCACTGAGCAAAAACTAGGGTGCTCCACAGGTGGCCTGGTTCAGATTTAGAAGGGTAACCGGCACATTCTTTCATGGATTTGGGCAATCAGAGCTGAGGAAGGACTTTGTCAACAATAATCTGTACTCCCACTCAAAGAAAAACTACAACAAAAATAATACAGAGTACTACCATGGAAAGTGTTTACTGACAAGATTAAGAGTGCAGTAAGGTACAGGTATATTTCATATTGTATAGTATAAGGAAGTTACAATTCAAGTTCTGAAGAAAAATACAGGTAACGATCCAAAGCCTGACTTTATTATACAGCATCTGTGAAGCCATCTCATATCGCTATAATCCCTCCAATGAGAAGCACAAATTCTCCAAATTCCTAAACAAAGAACTTTAGCAACGACTTATCACCAGCTTTACTGAGGATTTACTTTTGGAACTTTTCTAGAATTTTCAGCGTTGCTTCTTTCTCTAAACCTTAATGCTCCACACATGTTCGGGCTTTCTCATAGCTAAGTGAATGGCCCCATGTTACCCTGTCAATGGAAGGATATTATTCCTGAGGGTACAAAATGAACAGTCATTTCTGGGTTTTCAAGGTTAACGCTGATGGAGCACTCTTTGGGTTAGTTTAAAAATCTCATTTGGTGTCTTGCAGTTATCTCAGAGGGCCTACACAATCACTAGCAATCACTGTGTGTATCATTAAGACAGACAGTTCAGAAAGACGGACAGCTCCAGGGCGATTATATGCCTGTGACTGGGCAGAATATTCATAACTCCAAATAGCTCAAAGTGCCTTCTGAGCACTAGAAATAGAAAATAAGGAAGAGAGAAAAAGACACACACAAAGAAGAAAATGTTTAGAATGTTAAGTCCCCGAGGGTGAGAGTTCTGCCTAAATGTGACAAATATATGTCATAAATTAAAAATGTTCAATAAATATTTTGTTATTTTATTTTATTCAAATGCATTTTTTTCCACTTGGGAATATGCCCTATATAAAGATGCATAAAATGTTCACTTTGGCAAACTCATTTCCATTCATTTCTTGTTTTTTGGCATTCGGAAAATCTACAACGGTGTCAATATAACATTCTGATTATGTTTTTCAACTTCCCCATTCATTTACTTGGCTTTATACAAAAATAATATTCAAAAGATGGCCCCAAAGAAAATATGCTGGGTACCAGGGTCATCAAGTGAACAACTGCATCTTTCTCTGAGAAGGGAGCTGGGGAAATGGACCAAATTGCAGGAGGTAGAAGCACATGTTTGTAGTCTTCTCTTTTCTCCATTTTTAATAGCATGGAACCATTTATTTATTGACTGCTTGAAATAAATTCAAATAGAAGAACTTTGTAAATGCTGCAGTCTCTGGTAAGACCTACCTGGTGCCAATCTTTTTTGTTATTTATGAGAGGGCCTCAGAGAGCTTGAATGTCTACTCTTTTCATCCAAGAGTTTGTGTTGTTGTCAGCTAAAGCGCTTTTGTCTGGAAAAGATGCTGCACGATAATTCACAGGCTCACAATTCTCCTAGGACTGAATTGGGACCCCATCAAGCCTTACACTTAAGTGGGTTCTCTGAAGAGTATTTCACTGTTTCTAAGCGAGCAAGAATATTTCACAGCTTCCTCTGTTTTGTTCCCTGTGGGTAGGTGGGGAAAGAGGGCAGCCTGTGGGGTCAGGGTCCTGACAGGGAAGACTCCATCCCTGGAGTTCTTATGGCTCCTTTCATTTACTTGGCTTTTCTTTCTCCAATTTTAAAATTACCTTAGATTTTTAAATAATGGCTTTGTTAAGATATAATTTACACACCACACAATTCACCCATTTAAAGTGTACAATTCAATAGTTTTTAGTACATTCACAGATATGTGCAACCATCATGACAGTCAACTTTAGAACATTTTCATCACCTCAAAAAGAAACCCCGTACCCTTCAGTTATTACCCCCATAGTCCTCCATCCCCACCCTCCTTGGCCTCGAGCAGCCACTCATCTACTTCTGTCTCCACAGATTTCCCTGTTCTGGACATTTCATATAAATGGAATCATATAATATGTGGTCTTTTGTTCACTTGGCTTTTAATCCCATTTTGTCTTATGACATTTGTAGTCATGTTGTCTTGCATTATTGTGCTTTGAAAACTTTTAGTGTGTCCCTGCCTTTTCGCCTCATGTAGCTTATGGTCTCCCTGAGTCAGGGACACCTGGCAGAGACAGCATACCTTCAATCAGTGTTTGTGAATTTTTGAACCAGCTTCTCTTGTTTCCTCTCCTAATACAAAGAGAAGTTATCTGCAGTCTCTCTCTAAAGAAGGTCATCCTGCTTCACTCCCGCATTATGAAGCAGTCTCTTCTCCCTCCAGCACGATGAGACTTCATAACACCTATACTACACGTATAGTACGTGTGACAACATGCTAAAAACCCAGGTCTTCATCTCCTGTCCTAAGCTTTCACTACACCTATCTCTGTCTGCTCCTCTCTCTATTCTGTCCGATTTTCAGGAATGTTCCTTAGCAGCCTACTTGCTTGGTTTGAAGCTATCCTGGTAAAAGAAATCAGAATAACATTGAACTTCAAGTTGTGTTGATACTGGTATGCTGGCAATAGGATGGATTACTCCACAGGAATGCTACTGATGGTCCACTCTTCCTTATGTGATTTAGAGAAAAGACTTTCTCCCACCGGGACTGACTTGTTGAAACCACGGAAAGTATAATCGTTTTACTTATTTATTTATTTATTTGATTTTCTGAGATAGTTCTAAGAGCAAAAGATCTACCAATTTCAGTTGTAGAATATAACTCCGCTTGCTGCACATCTACACTGCATTACAATCTAAACAGGCCTATGAGAACAAATTGCCCTCAAACTAGGAATATGCATATGTATATATTTCTCAGAGGGATATGTGTATGTATGAGCATTCTTTTTTACCGCCCTTTTGGAGAAGACTATGCTATTTAATTAGGAAGCTTTGCATGCCTTAGACATATTGAAAAGGAGGGACATGAAGTTATTACTTTCTAATTGTTTGTCTAAGTTAATGCTTTCGGATCTCCAAGAACTGCTTACGTACAGCCAAAGTGAAAGTTAACTAGGCCTCATTTTTACAGAATTGACTTAAATTCCAAGTCTGAATAAAATTTGGGGAAAATATCTCTTGCTCTTCCTACTTTGTGGTAAACAAACTTAAAGGAAAATGTACTTTGTCCTCTCTGCTTGGAGGTAAAAAAGAAGTTTCTTAGGGAAATTTCGAAGTACTGCTTTTTGTTAGCCAAAATTTCTGGTTCCCAGCTAGCGAGCTTGAGAAAATGGATTGACCCATATGGGCTGGTTCATTAGTCACCCTTTGAAGTTCACTTGTATTTGTTTATATCTGCACCCTTCATCAACCAAAGATGCCAGCCAGGCTATAATCAATATTTAAACCGTAAAATTATTTGTTATAACAATGTAAAATGAAAGAGAAAGATGTTTCCCTCTTCAGTATCGTCTCTTTCTCATTCCAACCTATGAAGGGAGAATGGGTGATTAAAGAAAGGAAAGGACATAAGTAACTGCTATAATTTTGACACATAGAAACGATAGGGCCCCTTTCTAGTTGTCATGGGAAGGTGCTCTTTCCCCCAGAACTTGGCCCAGGCTTCCTGCAGCTTGATGGTGATTGGCACATTCCCGTGCCAATGGGAATAACAGCTGGCTTCTCAATATTCTCCTAAAGCAGCTGCCCCATCCACCTTGGCGCTGGTTGCACACAGCTTTAGCTGCTGACGTTCTCAAGCTGTTGCTAAGTGTCTCTAATAACAGTACTTTCCATTTTACGCTTTTTCTTCTGAGTAAAATACATGCATCTTCAACCCTTAGTCAAAGGGTGTGCAATGAAAAATAATCCTAGGGTGAAAGGCACGCTCAGAGTCAGGTCAGTGTCAAGCTTTCTGTAAATTATTGTGGTCGGGAAAAGAGAAATTGGATTTCTATATTTACTAATATTGTGATACGTGCCTTTTGGAAAAGTTTCAATTTGAGGCCAAAGTGGAATAACAGAAGAGTGAAGGAGAAAAGCAGAAGTGTATGGGAATATTTAAAAGTCATTAAGAAATGAACTAGAATACTGAAAGTATAAGTTGCATCTAGACAGGGAAAGGAATACTAGCATAGGAGGAGATGCAAGACAGGTCCAGACTATTCAGAGTGGTGCAGAGTACTAGAATATTCTCCAAGTGCAGGAGTTATAACTCCAGTTACCCAGATATACAATCCAAACAGAGAAAATACAATAATTGGAAAAGGTCTCTTCTGACACAAACACATCTCGATGGGGCCTATTAGGAAGTGCTGCAAAAGAACTGTCTGTTGGACAATTATTAAAAATACCTATGTAAGAAAGAAAGCAATCACAGCCTAGCAGGGGATTGTAAAACTTGGCCGATAAAGCAACACCATAAAGGTATTTCGGGCAAACATTTTGTGGATGATACTCCAAAAAACTTACAAAGCTCAGAGTTTAATAATCACCTGCAGGTGACATGAATTCTAAAATACTGCTGAGTCCACAGTGTGGTCTCTGCAGCTCAGTCAGACTCTGTCATCTCTGCCCAGTGAGGTAGAGTACAGTGAAACCAGGGATTATAGGGCAAAGACACGCAGTAAAAACAACACCTAACATTCACTTCCCAGTATTACACAGGGAGCTGTTCTGGGAAAAGGGTGAGCGCTTCATAAATTCATTTTACTTTTCAATATTGACTTTTCTTTTTACCACTTTGCCTCAATTCTTTGCCTTTAGCCCTGCATCCCCTGGATAACCAGCATCCTCCTGATGAAAGTCAGGATTTCCAAATCTGCCTGGGGATGTTAACTGAGTCCAGCAGCCAAAAGTCAGCCAGGCAGGGAGCTGTTTCTCTGAACACCCAGCCTCCCCGTGCATTACAAAAACAAGACCAACCGGGCTACCAGCTTAGAAGTTTTTGTCTTTGCTTTTCACAAATCCCCATAAATTTCAAAACAGACTAGTACCAGGACAGCACTTTTGGCATAAGAATGCAAAGTCAAAACACAAAAAAGAATTTCTTGACTTATGCTCTATGTGTAGTTTCTATGAATAGAAAAATTCTTTTTTTTTTCCTCCTGCTTCTGAGAAGTGAATGATGCGGCAGGAAGGAGTAGTAGAATTTTTCGTTTCCTGTTTCAGAGTTGGGAAGCGAAGTCAGACTGTGACATAAAAGGCTCACCAACAAAAATGTCCTGTATCTTTAGTGCATCAGTTACCGCTTTAAGACCCTATGAAACGTGTCTCAATACAATAGTGCACTTTTGAAAAGATTTATCGTCAGGCTTAACTGGGGTGGGAAAAATGCTGGAACTATCATATCCAGGATGTGCCCTGCCCATTCCACCTGGCTTTCCTGCAAGTGCCAGAACTAAGCCATAGTGACCAGCCATCAGCCGGCCTGGAGCTGAGATCCAGAAGGTAAAGGAGGGTGGAGAGAAAGGGAGGTGGTGATGGGTGCTTTGGAGAGAAAAAGAGGGCATGGAGAACTTGTGGAGTGTTTTCTCCACTCTTTGAAATGAAATGAAATTAGTGTCTCCTTGCCCCCAAATTATCTGGAACCAGTATTATTCCTAGGCTTTGATTTACTAAAGCACAACAAAAAATTCTCCCTAAAGGGAGAACATAAATACTTGTACATTTTAGATGCCCTGGCCTACAAAAAGATTCCCTAATCCAGTTGAAATACAATAGATTTCACAGTTATGAGGCAGTGTCTGGCAGTTGCTTTTTACACCTAATACTTATACAACACTTTATACTTACAAAATGTTTCACAACCACCTTTATTAGCTAAGCCATAATTAACCATTCTGACAGAGACTACTGTTGTTTATCTTAAATCTCAGAAACATGAAATTGCCCCCAACTATAAGGTAATTAATCATTGAGGCAATACTGTTGATCTTTCAGGCTGTGAAATTTCTCTTCCTTGTTCTTTCCTTCCCTTCTTGGAGATCTTATCTCTAGAGTTCAAGCTGAAAGTACATTTCTGGTACAGTTCTCTTGATATTTCATATGTAAGTGGATTTCAATCCATATTAAGTAATTTCCCATGGTATCAATTGATTTGAGATAGCATAGATTTGGCCAGTAAAAGCTTCTGTGTCAGGAAAACCACTAAACTTCATTGAAGTTCATCTAACTTTTAATGAACTGGGATATTTGGGTTTGACCCTCTTTCTCAGAATGTTGTGAGGCTTCATGACTTTATATGAATAAATAACTTGAAAATTTATGGATCGAAGTGACTTCCTAGAGACTCTATAAAATGTCCCAGTTAGTACTATTGAAAGAGGAATATTTTAATGTTTAATTTTTAAGTCAAACAAAATTGTACATAGAAAAGTCCTTCACATTAAGAACTATGATTGAAGGTGTGATTCAGAGTCTCACGCCAGGTTTCCAGTAAGCAAGTTTTTATGAGCACAGGCAAACAATTTAAATTCACAAACTCTATTTTCAGAAACCGTTTGATATTTGGGAGATATGTCTCCTGCGTCTGATGAGTTTATGGCTGTCTGAAAACAGAAACCAGATAGAGCAGGGGAGCTGAGGAAGGGAGAGAAAGAGAGAGGAAGAGGGCAAGAAGGAAGAAAGGAGGAGGAGGAGAAGGACACGAGGAGGCTCCAAAGAAAATGGTTAGTGAAGGAGAGCCAATCATAATCCAGCTGTTCCAAGCCAACCAAAGCATCTGGTTTCTTTAATTTAGTACACTTCATACTAAAAGGCCGGCTTGTTTACACTGTATATTTTGAGTTATTTAAACACTCTCTTCCAAACCATGGGTTTGCAACTTCAGGGGAGGCTTTTCAAATGTGGCTGGAAAGTATCCCCACGTCAATATCATGGCATGAATGATATGGAAAAAAAGAGAAAAGTTATAGACATTTTAATAGTCATTAGCACGCCATTTCAGACTATTTTATTACGATTTTCTGAGGACTGAAAATGTCCCCAAGTCAGCCTCTATACCATGCAAATGAAGCCCTGTTCTCTATACAGGTGGGCACATATGTAAGTGGTTATGTGCACGCCCTCAGATGTATGGGGTATCTCTCCATAGGCTACCCTATCCTGTGTTCCAGAAATACTATTTACATTTTAACCAAAACACGAACCGAAAATACACAATGGTATCAAATCCAAGAAGAACTTATTTGGAACTTCCTGGAAGGACTGTTTAGGGTTCAGTCCTCAATCCTCTGACTGTTTCTTCACAGACCCTCTCTCAGTGAACTCCTCATTGACAGGGCTTCAGTTTTTCACTTCTAAGTAGGGGTGTCCCAGCAGGATCCTCCAAGCCACTGTTCTTACCCAAACTCTAGTCCTAGATTTCCAACGATTTCAAAACACTTCCACCTCATTGCCCCACTATCACCAGGATGTCCAAGACAGAACTCAGCATTGTACCTACACCAATCCTTCCTCGATCTTTATATTTATGTAACTGATGCCGTCCTTCTCCTGGTCAAAAGAGCTGGAAACCTGAGTGTTCATTTCAACTACCTTGTCTCATCCCATATAGCCCCCTGTCAAAGAAGCCAAGCCTTTTACCATTTTCTTTATAATATTCTTTAAATTTGTCCCTTCTTTCAACTCCCATTGCTCTCTCTTCACTTGATACCCAAATTACTCAATAATTTCCTGCTTGATTTTCCTGTATGTGAGACTGAAATATATATACCTGAAAGGCAAAGACCAGAAAAACTTCGGAATATCATGAGTAAACAGAAGGAGCTTAACTCTGCCTAGAAGCGATCCACAATTCAAAACCACTCACAAGAAAACAAATTCATAGTGAGGCATTTGGCAAGCCATTACATTCACAATGATACCGTGAGACAGGTTCTTACCCACTTATCTTTTTTGTGGTCCAGGCCAACTGCATGACTGGACCTGAGCTGATCACTGCAGCCCTTCCAGTGTCTGGTAATATTTGGCAAACCTTGCCACTTTCTCCAGGTTTACCGATCTCTGACTTTTAAACTCAGGTAGGATAGAAGTTCAGACAGAGGAACGTTTGCTCCCATTTCTCAAGTCTCTCCAGCTGGGAGTGTTTGATCTCATCAAGAGCCATAACTGCAGCAACTTACAGACCAATAGTAACAGCAATGCCCAAGGAGGAATACAGCTGATAAACAGGAGGCGAGAGCTGGATGGTGAGGGGATGGTCATAAACACTTAAGGCCTCAGTGTGACAACTTTGTGGCCTATGTAATTCCCATTGACGTCAATTCCATGTTATGGATAGTTTAGGACCACAGGAAGAAAACCTTACATTGCTTCACGGATCAGAGTTACTCTCACTCAAAGCTCAGAGTGTGGTCCTTAGACAAGCAATATTGGTAGCAACTATGAAATTGCTAGGAATGCACATTCATGGGCCCTACACAGACTGACCTCCTGAATCATAATCTCTGGGATTAAGGCCCAGGAAATTAGTTTAACAAGCTCTCCACCTGATTCTTATTCATGCTATAGTTTGAGAACCACTGTGCCAATGTATGATGATAATAACTAGATATTAGCAAACAATCAAATAACTACGCAAATAAAAATGAGATAAAGAACGATTTGAATACAGGGTCTATTTTCTCTTGTACTTACAATTCTTAGCACAGAATAAATTTCAGTAAACATTGCTGACTAAATGACTGAAAGGCTCTTATATAGGCTGATGCCAAAATTAAAAATATTGCACATAGCAAATGATGTCTTAGATTTCTTTGTTTTGAGAGTCACTGAAGTCTAGAAAACAGAACACTAATCTGAGAGGCAAGGCTTTCAAGGATAAAGAGAATCAGTTGTGATGTGCATAGAACATCCAAAATGTGCTCTTCTTCTGTTTCTTGCCTTAAGAATGTTTCATATATTTCATATTTCAGATGCCAGCGTAGATGTTCTGATAATAGCTACCCCTCCCTCAGAACAACTCTTAAAAGACTAGTTTATTTTATAATCACTCAGTTATCCTTGAAACCATTCTAGTTCCCTTCCATTTGTCCAACTGGTTATCAGATCCTGAAAATTTTACCTCCTAACATTGAAATCATATCACTGGGCACTTTCTAGACCATCAATACTCCCTGAATTTAAGCATTAATTTCTCGTTTGAGGCACTGTAGTCACCATCAGTATGGTGTCTCTCTCTCTCTCTCTTCTCATGTTTGTCCTCTTTTAGTCCAACCCCTACAAACACACCACATAAATCTCTCTGAAATTATGAGTCTCTCTTGTCATTGCCATGTTTAAAAGCCTTCAATGGCTTTATATCACTTTCAGAATGAAATACACGGTGTCTCATCATCTGACCCTGTCTGACCTCCAGCCTTATTGGTTTATTGTACCAACCTCACCACGTTATCTGCCCTTCTGCAAACATTGTGCCATTCTCCTTTTTCACTGTGCTGGGATAGTCCTTCCCACCTTCACTCTTTGGCTAATTCTTAGCTATCCTTTAAGACTCAGTTCAAGCACCCCCTCCTGGAGGAAGCTTTCTTAGACCCCCTCCCCCTCCCCCATTTCCCAGTGGGTGCCTCTCCTCTGTGCAGTATTCCCTCTCAGCATTCATCACATCTTACTTCTCTTTTTCCTTAGAGCTTCTTAAGGATAGGAGCCATTTCTTATTAATGTTTGTAAAAATGACACTTGGCTCTCTCCCTGGTGCATAGCAACTCTCAATCAATGTTTATTAAGCAGAGGAATGAACAAATTAATAAGTAAAGACAAGAGCCCTTCCAAAGACTGCTCCTTAGGATACAGAGATGAGAAAGACCTCCATGTCACATGGGTATCACTGAACACAAATGGCTCATAAGCAGAGATAAGACAGTTCATATCAAATGAGAAATGATTCCAAGTCTTCCTACAGACCTCAAACTGGGCCATTTTGGGAACCTATAGAAATTGAAAATCGCTTTTCATGCTACTATTTTCTTCTCATATTTCCATACTCCTATTAGGACTGGGGGAAGACGTGTTGAAATGAAATCCCAAAGGCCATTTGGAGGAAGTTAAAATTTAAGTGGAGGGAGGAAGGATAAGAAACCTTCTGTGAGAATGTTTTTCCTCACTGCCAAACTTTTAGTCTCCAGAGATTTAAGAAGGGAGCTTGTGTGAGACTGGAGAGCATGTAACTTTAGGTGCTTATTCAAACTGAACATAAATTTTGAAAATTTGAAAGTTTATCTTCTCAAATTATTGGAACAAGCCTGAGTATTATGTTCCCTAGAGACACAGGGACCAAGAAGGGGGAGGGGTTATTTGCTCAGCCTGAGAACATGATACTGAACACATGTTTTTTTCCCCTTCTATTCTTTTCCTCATCGTTATAGCATAAGATCTGGAGGAACTTCAGGTGGATGGTTGGTTTGGATCCAGTTCCCAGACCCTGCTGCTCATTAACTGTCCTTGTTTTCTTTATATTCTGAGATTTGGAGTGATTTTCCCACGCTGAAGTAGGATGGGAACCAATCTACCAGAGAGCACCTCCCCTCAAACTCTCCTACTCATTCTGAGTGAACAAGAGCCATGATATCTCAATCAATGGAGCAGAGTGTTATGAAGAGCGTTATTCTGGTCACGAGAACATCTGGAAGTCAGAATCTTTGAGAAATCACTGGAAATGGCGGGAAAGGCTTCCTCTTTGCCTTCTTTATCCAAATGGCTGGTTGCTGAGTTGTGACTTCTGGCTTCTACAGTGGGATTTAACCCTGCATTATATTGGCAAGAGTCAAAAGTCAGAGCTCTTGGAAAATTCAGGTGTTTCAATAAAACCTCGGCCCTTAAGTGGTCTGTGTCTGAAAAACATCTGGTTCCAACACAGTACTGTCCAATAGAATGTTCTGCAATGATGAAACTATTCAGTCTTGTCCAATAGTGTAGCCATATGTGGCTATTGAGCCCTCGAAGTGTGCTTAACGTAACTCAGAAACTGAATTCTAAACTTTATTGAATTTTCATTAATTTAAATTTAAGTAGTCACACATGGCTAGTGACTACTGTATTGGACAACACAGTTTCAAGATATGGGATTAATGTGTAAAACAGATACACTGAGCATGCAAAAGGATGGTTTTTAAAAAGGAGAACACATCTTCTTTATCCATTCATCTGTCGATGGACAAGATATGGTACATATATACAATGGAATATTACTCAGCCATTAAAAAGAATGAAATAATGCCATTTGCAGCAACATGGATGGACCTGGAGATTATCATATTAAGTGAAATAAACAGACAGAGAAAGACAAATATCATATGATATTGTTGGTATGCGGAAACTAAAAAAATGCTACAAATGAACTTATTTACAAAACAGAAAGAGACTCACAGACTTGGAGAATGAACTTACGGTTACCAGCGGGGAAGGGTGTGGGGGAGGGATAGATCGGGAGTTTGGGACTGAGATGTACACACTGTTATATTTAAAATAGATAACCAACAAGGACCTACCATAAAAAACGTAAAAAAATAAAATGTGCAGGAGACCCTCACCCCAGAAAAAAAATTTAAAAAAATAAAAAGGAGAAAAAAGCCAGGGTACTACCATGCCTGATGGAAGCTTATCTACCCATTAAGAGTATAGAAGTCTCCCAGTTAGACAACAGTATGAAAGGCACGGCCCCATTTGTATAAAATTGCATGTGTGTTCGTATAGAGATGTCTGGAAAGGTATTAACAAAACAGGTTTTCCTGGGTGATAGCATTTGGGCTATTTTTTACTTCGTACTTTTCTGTTTTTTAAAAAATATCTGCAATAAACATGTATAATTAAAAAAAATTTTTAAGGCTGTTTTATAAGAATGTATAGTGTACATCTTTCAACATTATTTAGTCTAAAATGTATATGTACTTTTTAAACATAAATTCAGCTACCTCTTATGATATGATTTAAACTGACCAAAAGAAGGCTATTTAGGAGTTCGGGTAGGTTTTTGCACACAAAGTTGTGTGTCCCTCTTGCTCATCAAAAAACCAAAGAGATTCTTTTTCCTTTTGTCTCCTTCAGATACTAGCTTTTTTTTTTCAGGGTGTTTAAAGTTTTTCACCATCATTAGAATTCTGGGATACCCTTGCAGTATCGTCACTCATCTGGAGCTGGGATGCTCAGATACCCAAGTCTACTTTAACATTGAGGTTTTTCAGGGAATCAGTTAGGTGTGGACTAGATAGGATCTTTCCGGGGTGGGTGCAGGAGGCGTTAATGTCTGATCATAAGAGTTGTCAGGTGGGCACTCTTGTCTATTTTCCTTAAGTCAAAGGTGTTGTGAAGGATGAGTGGTCTTAGCTAGCTAAATGTTGGAAAGGCATTCTAAGAATACAATCTTCATCAGACACCTATCCAAAAATGAGTATAGCCTGTATTCAGCCCTCAATGGCATAGGGAGTTTTTTCCAGATGAGTTAGTCCTTTGAAGTCCTGCTAAGCCGTATATATCCTCTTTGTACCTCACTTACAGCTCTGCTCAGTATTCTTGCAGAAGAGGACCTGTGCTAAAACATCAGCCTCATGTGATCTTTCTTTCTTCGATTTATCACCTGGCTTCCTGGAGCACTCAGCTCACATGAAGCTCAGCACCAGGCTCACAGTCAACTAAACTGAACATTCCATCCAGTAGCTAACCTCAATTCACCCTGGGATGAGATTAGAATCAGGCAGCCTGGCCAGGTTTGAATTAGCAATGGATGACTCCATAGGATTTCAAATAATCATGGAAACCATTGTGCATGTGTGTGAGCCAGACTGGACCTTCAATGTTCATGTTCATGATCAAGGAACTCAGCTTTTCGATAAACAACAAAAGAAAATATGCCTTATATTAAAAACATAAAAATCCAGGATTGATGGAACCTCTTTACAGGCATAATTGCAGGAACATTATACAATGCAATACTAATTTTAAAGATTTACATTTATAAAATTCTGCTTTTTGGAATCTTTAATATTTATTAAAAACACTTTTTCATTTAAAAACATGTTGAAATATGTACTTCATATGGGCTAATTAACCTAATATTTTAAATTTAATTTAAACTTTTATATAAGTAATATGGCACATAGTTTAAAAAATCAAGTAATACTAAGAAGCTTACGACAATCAAAAAGCCATCCTCTTTCTCACCATCCCATCCCAGTCTCCAATCATACACCCTGCTGGTAGTTACTTTTAAGAGTTTCAATTTTTTTTAATGATATTTACCTCCATATTTCTAAATAATATTTTTATATTTCTATATCTTGATTTTCAGTTTTAGACAATTAGGAATTAGCACTCTTATACATCCTTCTCCCCCACGCTTTCTGTTCTTTAATCATTCCAGTTTGAGTTAAATCATATGCATTATTATAGTCTTAATATTTCACAGCTGAGCCACACTGGGTACTATGTTGACATTTTCTTTACTGTATACTATATTTTTAGTTTGCTTAGTTTTCTGTGTATCCTAAATAATGATAAAACACATTAATATTGTCCAGCACAACAGGTGTGATTTTTTTTTATCTTGTGCATTCTGTTTTAGACCTCCTTCCTATAGCTATTTGTCACTGTCCTCCTGGTCATTCTCTCCTTCTCTCCTGTGTTGGATTTTCTAATTTTTGCTTGCGCTCTCTTTCTCTCTCTCTCTCACACACACATTCGTCTCTATCTCCATCATCTATCTCTATGTTTGTTTATATCCTGATTTGGTGGAACACATTCTCTTCAAGCTCCCTGACAAAGAGTACATGAGAAGAAAAAAGTTGACATCTTGCATATCTACATATGGTTTATTGCATCTTTATTCATTGTCAGGGATTCAGAGGGACTTAGCCATTTTTTTCCAGGGACTCCCAAATATGAATAACTTTAGATCTTTTTCCTGGCTGGACCACTTTCCACAGTGAACTGATTTCGGTGCTGCCAGTTAGTAGACATATTTTGACTTCATTCCTGTGACTTTAGAACGGTGACTCACTCTTTCCCCAGGTGTCCCCATGTTCCATTGTCCAGAACTTTGCTGGCTCAACCTCCCCAGAGAGTAAACCCCAGTATTATGCCAGGGTAGAAGGGGAGGATTTGCTTGGGTGTGTATGCGGGGGGTGTGTGTGGGGAAGAGATCTGGGGATCTAACTGCAACCCATATAGACTTTGCACCAATTCTTTTATTTTTAGCACTCTCATATCTCCTTTGCCCCTTGTTGGTGGCTTCAATTCCTGAGGGTTTTAAGGTTTGAGACACAAATCTGCTTAGTTTGCCCAGGTTTCCCCCTTCTGCACTTAGTGTTACTAAGAAGTAAACATAACTCAGGCATCACCCTCCCATCCATTTCCCATCCTCCAAATGTATCTCTTGCTTATTGGTGTCTCCTTCTACACTCTTATGTCTTTGGGGGTTTATTCATTTCTTTTTACTGTTGCCCCATGATGGGCTTTTTGGGATAAACAGGTGTGTTCAATCTACCACACTTATCTTCCCTATTAAAAAGTAAAGACAAAACATGTTGTCACTGCATAGATGCAGAAATTGAGACACAGAACATAAGATACATAATCAACATCCTAAATAAAGAAGTGATGTAGTTAGGGCCAAGGTTTGCTTTCTCTGCCTCTGAGCAGTCCTGCCTCTTCTTGAGGCATTGTCTGTCCTTGAGGGTTTGTTATGTAACCCAAGTAACTCTTCTCAATGGTGAGTACCATTCCCAGGGACCACTCTAATAAGAGGAGTTCCTAGAAGAGGGAAAGGATGAAAGGGAAGGGGCAGTTAGGGAGAAAAGGCCATCAATCCATACATATTGTGGGCATTCTGAATTGTAATCTGCAACCACACTTCACCCAGTATTAGGTCTTTAAATGGTACAATGGTGCCCCTGCAAATTAGAACACACAAAACCCCATACAGCTGGTGGAGAGACGGCACAGCTCTCATCCTTGCTATAATGTGGGACAGTGAGAAGCATCGTGGTCATGAGTGGGTCACAGCTTTGTGCCAGCTCTAAAATATCTCATTTATTATGTACAAAAAGGAGAAGTCATCAACAGCTGTAAGCAATACAGTTCAACACACTTTCCTTTCTGCGAGAATCTCAAGGGGGTGGGTCTTTCACTTTGCCCAGTGCTTTGTAATCCTGGCACATTAGTAATAATTTACATGATACTGCAGCTGTCAGAGAACACCAAGATAATTTTCTGATTCCTCCAGTGCTTTAAAGTTTTGAACAATTCAAGTTTAAGAGTCTAAAATATGCTTTTGCTGTGGCTAAAGAGAAGCACTCAGGAGAGAAGAATCAGAGACATTAGACTGAGGGAGACCATGGCTTGAAAACATTTTATTCATTAACAAAAATGTCGATCGAAGTCTTTGATTTGTGAAGTTGTTTCAGAACTTTTCCCTCGTTACAGTTAACAACTGAATGATCTCGTGTAGAGGAAAGAAACCTAGTTTTCCCAAATTTCTTTTTGTCACTGGAATGGGGTGGGAATGGATTCTCTACCAAGGAATTAGGTCTATTGGGTAGCATGTGGGGAGTAAAAGTTTTCATTTGATTCACATATGGAATTTCTGGTGAAATTTCATTTTTTTTCTGTTTGCATGTTACTTTCATAACAAATTTTTAGAAAACAGGTTGAGATTCTTAGCTAGAAAGATTTAAATGATCATCACCCATGGCCACTTATACTCTGATACACTTTGGTGATGTATTTCTAGATTTATACTATATGTGGCTATAAAGATGCTGATATGGGCTGAATTGTGCCCCCCCCCCCGTTCAATTTCATATATTAAAATCCTAATTCCCAGTACCACAGAATGTGACTGTATTTGGAGATACGGTCTTTAAAACGGTAATTAAGTTAAAGTAAGAACCTTAGGGTGGATCCTAATCCAATATGACTGGTGTCCTTATAAGAAGAGAAAATTTAGACACAGACAGGCACAGAGGGATGACCATGTGGAGAGAATGACCATCTACCAGCCAAGGAGAGAGGCCTCAGAAGAAACCGACCCTGCAGATACTTTGGACTTCTAGCCTCCAGAACTGTGAGAAGATAAATTCCTATGGTTTAAGCTACCTGGTCTGTGGTACTTTGTTATGGCAGCCCTAGCAAGCTAATACAGATGCCCTTATTTTGGGACTCAGGAAAGAAAATTTTCACCTTTATTTAACCCAATCACATTCTTTACACAAAAGGGGGGATGTCTTTAATATATGTTGTCCCAAGACCTACCACAGTGCCTGGTATAGAGAGGCACTCAGCAACACGCTTTGCGTTATGTACACCCTCCTCAACATCATTCAGATGGAGATCCTCGGTTGTGGCCCTAGCTGTGTGATATTGTGGGACAGGAACAGGGCAACAGTGACCTGGATTGTGAAATGGAAGGCAGATTTAAGGGCAGCTGCCCCTATTGACACTGCCACCTCAGATATTCCGTTAGCACACTTTAACCAGGAGAGTAGACCAAAGTGACGTAAGAACCAACATTGTTCTCAGAGCAGACCAGCCACAAGCAACACTACTCCCTGGGACTTCTCCAAAAAGAGGAGGGTGAGCTGAGTGGCTCTTAGCTGTTCCTATCAGAATGTACAGGTGAGCCAATAAAAACCACATGACCAGCTTTATCAAGAGCTGTTGACAAGCCCAAAGATCCAAAATGGACACCTGACCCATGTCTGTTGTCAAGACATTATCCACCATGGCAACCGGGCCAGTTTCCACTGCACATGCTGCCCTACAGCTCAACTGAAAAGGATCAAGAAAGTCAGGATTCCAAATATCAATAGGATCACCCTGTCAAAACCTCTCCTGTGACCTTTCTTAGAAGAGGAAATGTCATGACAAAATGAAAGCTAGCTGGACTATACATGTTCAGACAAGTCTTCAGTGGTCTAGCTTCTGTCTGAAATACTCTGTCCTACCAGTCGGTCACAGTCTTTCCAAAGGGTAACGTGGCACTGTGAAACTTATGCTAAAACCGATGAGTTTTTGGAAGACATTTTTTTTCTTTCTTAAGATCAGTGGAAAAATAAAGCAACAAAATTCAAGCATCAGCTAATGCTTTGAGCTATCTAGTCAGGTCCCCTCCTCCCCTGCTATTTCCTATCTGTGAACCTTGTTCAATCCCTTCATAGCACTGATGACAATTTCGATCTGTCTGTCTCTCTCCCTGTCTCTCGCCCACCCTCCCCCTTCCTTACTTATTTTCTGTTTTCCTCATTAGATTGTGGATTCCACGAGGGCGGGAACTATATTTGTTGTGTTCGCCAATGTATATTCAGAACCAATTATAGTGCTTGCTGCATAATCGTTCAAAAAATATTTGTTGAGTGACTGGAAATTAATGAAAAATATCAATGGAAACTAAGGAAAGAAGCTGATATCTATTTAGTTCTTACTGTGCTGTGCATCTTATAAGGCACTGTCATAAACATCTCATTTAATCTTAAAATATGAAAATGATGTACTCTGAACACCATTTTTCTGATGAGAAAACAGGCCCAGAGAAATATCATTTCTTGGTGTTTCTGTAATTAAAGTGGAATGAACTATCTGTCTTTTCCTCTCTAGTACTTTGAAAATAAAATTCCTAATACTTTGGAATTCAGCTTTATTTTATATGCATATGTGTGGCTTCCCCCTCCCCGCCCCATCTTACTTTTCCTTTTGTCCAAGCTTTCTGATGTTTTAGTGATTCTAAACTTAGAGAAATGCTGAGGTGAAGGTGAAGGTTGGCTGCAGAGACCATGGCAGCTCAGCTACAAAGCAGCCTCTGTAATTTTGTTTTCATTGGTTATTTTCAATATATTTATTGGTTGGTAAACTGAACCATGTTGACTTCCTCAGCCAAGTTTTTTACAGTGCAAATGGCACATTAACTATGCAGGTATAGTGAAAGGAGTTAGTACTCTTAGGTGAGTGCCTGAATCTGAAATACAGATGGGTAAGCCATGAATGGGTCGAAGGTTCAAGGCAATCTTTTCCAAACCTCTCTGGTTTGGAAATCTAACTAGAAACCTCCTGGGGTCAAGGCTTCTGATGAGATTCCTGGAGCTTCTTGGTCCAGGCGTGGGTTTGGAATACTTGGGAAACAGTCGACCACAGGGATCTCAGGGCTCCTCATTCTGGCTCGGTTGGGAAGTGCTGAGCTGCATGAAAAGTAGGACACTTGAGGGGGTTGTGGAGACTTTTTCAAACCTCAACAGGAATTTCAATTGTTCATTTTGGGTAGGAGTTTGGGTTTGGTTCCTACTAGGCCCAAATAACTTGTTTTCTACTGACTTTAGATTTTTTGATTTGAGTCGTAAGTGTTCAAGTAATATTATGGTATTTTAGTTTGCTGATAATAAAAAAGTCAATATGCTGCAAATTAAAAAAAAGTCAGAGTGCCATTCTAAATGATCAGAGAGTTTTTTTTTTTCTTTTGTGTTCTAAAGTATACAAAAATATGGCATAAATGAATGTCTAAAATGCTTTTCCAGCTAGACCAATTACTGACCTTTTTAAATAAAGGAGATTAGAGTACACTTAATATTTTTTTCCTTTGAACAATATTGTCATTCATGAGATCTGATTATGCCAGTATTAATATTTGAGAACCACACATTAATATAATCATATAAAATGTGAAAAATGTAGGTCTGAAAGCAAACTGTGTGGGTATTCATAGAGCTTAATAAATATTCTACTTGGACACCATTGTGAAATTATACATAATTTGCTTTAACCTACAGAATCTCATCCAAAGGAATTCAAATGTGATGGATTTTTTTCTCCTGTTCAATAGGAATTTGAAGACTCAATCCACTTCTAATTAAACTTTTCTTGGTGTCACATCAGTATGTTATGTTACCACCTGTTTTTGAGTATAAGTAGCTGTTTCTTAAAATTGGTTTTAAATCTTGCTTCTGCTTTTTTAGGCTTTGATTCTTTAAAATACAGTGCACTATATTTTAAATTGTCTGTAGTGTAATATGTATGTTCAGGAAGAGTTGACCAGTGGTGGTAGTGGGGAATTTCTAATTTTTGATATTTATCAATTTAATATTCTTTAAATTTTGGTAACTTTTGTGCTCAGTTTAGCTTAGATTTGCTGTTTGAATAACACTTTTCCTTTAATGGTGAATCAGACTGGAGATAGATAGAGAAAGGATATACCACCTCTTTAACTTTAAACCTTATATTTACAATTCTGAACTTATTTTTTTAACATTCATTTTTGTGATATTTTTACCAAGGCAATTCATCTCTGAGTTATTTCCCGATAGAGATACTGTGATTTTAACAGAGTAATAAAAACAGAGAAATAAACTAAATTTTAAGATTATTTTTCATATTTCATAATTGTATATTATAGAACAAAGTTTTCAAAAATGTTGGAAGCAATTCATTCATAAGACCCAGTTTAATTTAATTGGCTAGATGTCAATTTAAAACATTTAAGATAGTATATTACTAACTGCACTCTTGAATGCCCTCAAAACTCTGCACATTTATATAATCAAATGCTTTTTAAAATACCAGTCATGCATTTTTGGGGACAGCTTTAAACTGGTTTATTTCAAGGATTTAAGTTGAAGGGAAAAATCATGACTTTCTGTTTGAGGACACGTTCACTGCCGATTATTTTCAAATTCCTCCTTGAATGTGATCTAACAGGACCTCACATGTCCATATTTACACACACGCGTGCAGTCACACGCAGTCTTTCAAATGGTTTAAAAATTGATTCACAGTGCGCAGAGAGCATTTTCTCTCTTATGATTTGTCCCTGCTTGCTTACTGCTTCTAGCTCCTCTGCCTTTTAAGTTTCATAGAGAGCACATTTTCAAGTTATTTCAAGATTGTTTTTCCTTTGCTATGAGGATTAATGCGATGTGGGGCAGCTAACCATTGAACTGTGTTTAGGATGAAAACATAAATCACGAACTTTCCTTTCAGATTGAATTTCTATTTCTTCTTCTCCTGAAGAAAATCAAGAACCAGAAATTCAGTTCCTTCTACATTAATTAGAAGATCATTGTTTTCTGCTTTTCCCCTTCCTGACCTTCTCTTTTCATTGACTCTGAAAGGGAAGTGTGTGCAGCACTCATTTCAAAGGAATGATTGCAATTTGGCGGTAAATTATGCAAACTCCAATTAGTGATCCACAAGATGTTGAAAAAACAGGGTCCGACGTGTGGGAAATACTGGGCGGCTCACTTCCAGCAACTTGAAAAACACCTTCCTTGCTTAGATGTGAAGCCACATCTATATCAACATGAAATGCTGGTCAAAGTCACATCTACGACAGCTGAAATGGAAAACAAAACCAAACCAAAAAAAAAAAAAAAAAAGGTAGTAAAACACTTTCATTCTAATGTTTGGTGCATAGAAGTCCTTACACATTGCCATTCAGGCCTTAATTAGAATGTCCTATATAGTTTTCGGTTTTAAAATTTATTTTTTAAATTAAAACATTTTTTATTGAAGTATAGTTGATTTACAATATCATGTTAGTTTCAGATGCACAGCACAGCGATTCAGTTATACTGAATATATATATATTCTTTCTCAGATTCTTTTCCCATATAAGTTATTACAAAATATTGAGTATAGTTCCCTGTGCTATACAGTAGGTCCTTGTTGGCTATCTACTTTAAATCACAGTAGTGTGTATATGTTAATCCTAAGCTCCTAATTCATCTTCTGTTTTATAATTTAAATACTGTTCACTTCTCATTCACTCATTTTGATTAAAAATATTTATGTTAAAAAAAATATTTATGCTCAGTTTTTGGTGTACAGCTCTTCATAAGAGTGTGGAGTCCAGTGAGATGGGGGTGAAAGTGGACGGTAGAAAACAACAAATGCAGATGGTTAGAGTTGAGAAACAGAAATTTCATGCTGTCTCACTTAGAATTGGGATTATTTAGTCTGGAGAAAAGTGGGTAAACTGTTACTATAAAGATGTCTTGGGCTGAAACATTTTATATGCATACCTTATCTTTTTATCTGAAACGTTTCTGAGAATGAGGGAGAAAAACATTATTTCTAATGTGTGAAGGAATTTTCCTACAGAGGTAAGAACTGGGTGTCCAGAGGAACACTCTGGGAGCCACTGACAAAGATGCAGCCAGAACTCCTATTTCTCTGTCTTTAGGTTTGTGCTCTATCTCCCCATCTCTTCTGCTTTGGTTGCTATGTGATGCTGTACAACTTCGTTTCTTCTTTTTAAAGAATATTTACCATGGTACTGTATGTAACAGAATATACTGCATACCTGACAATTTTTTTTAAAACTCCCTTTTATTTTACATGTCTTTTTCCATAATTGGTTTGCATCTGCATAGTGAGGGCTGATTAACTATTTTTTCTGTTGCCTAGGCCACGCCTGTTCCATTAATTTGTCCAAGGCGTCAGATTCTCTAAGGGCTTTGCATTTCTCATAATGTAAGGATGCTCTAATAAGAAAACGATGGCTTTGTACATGAGCATCAACAAGGTTTCATTTCTGTTCAGGGTTTAGTTCAGCATCGTCCCACATTCTCTGACCATACAGCTGCCTTCTAGAAGTACCAAACCAAACCCAAATGGCAAGCAAGACATCCAGGGTGCACCTTTGTTCTCAGGGCTCACTGAGTCATCCTGGGGTGGGAGGGCAGATTTCCCTGCCTCAAGGACAAAAACCTGGGCACAGCACTCAGTGCTGCTGTGTAAGGAGGGTGCGGATGACTGCACTGCCTCCCTGGTACTTCCTTCCGCACTGCGGCTACGTCAGACTGACTGAAAGTAAGAAAAGAGCCACATGTGGACATGCCTGGATAACACTTAAAAAAAAAGAAAGAAAGAAAAACTTTTATGGAAACCATTGGAATGTAAGAAGCTTAGAGGAAGCCCTGTGGCAGTGGTGTGTGAAATTGATGACCTGATCGTAAACCACCGGTTAGAACTCTGAAAATCACAGGGGGAAATACTATTTTTGTATTATTACTAAGAACTGATAAAAATAAAGAGCATAGCTCAGTGCTTAACTGTTCAATGACAGCTGTTACTCTAGAAAATGGATTTTCTGACATTTATGAAAATCCTACTCAAACATTTTTTTAATCTAGAACAAAATATTTAGATGAACACATCACAGAACCACCTTTCCACCTGATCAGATATACTGAATTGTGTAATTTAATAGCATTATTGCATATACAGTCATGCACCCTGGATTCCTTGTCTGCTTCTTGGGTTGGGTTGGGTGTACCCAACCCAAAGGAAGGCAACACCTATGGCCTCAGGGTATTTGGAAGTGGTGGGAAGATTCTGAACAGAGTCCTTCAATGCTTCCTAAACTGGAGGTAAGGGAACAATGCTCCCGGCACCTGGGATCAAATTAGATGCTTGTTGAAGATCATTAGACTATCATTAATTACAATAGAAGCAGTGGACTTACAAAATAGTCAAATCAAGTCCAAGGTCTCTTTGTAAATTAGGCTGACACTCATGAGCATTCGCATGACTTCTCATATGAGAGAAAAAGGATGTCAATTTCAGTTTTTCTCATGTCATTTTACTCCTGGGACTTTGCCTCAAAGGTAGTTTTGTGAAGCAAATGTTTAATTTGATAAGCTTATTTGTAGGAGAAATGGTTATCAACATAATTACGTGACATCTTCAAGGTAAACTGAGCAAACCCTGCAAGCCCAGGTTTCAGCAGCATTCACAGGGAGCTGCTGCTAAATTCTCCCATCCCCAGCTGAGTCTAAGTAGGTGTCTCCTCCATGGACTTTTAGGCACATGTGAAATTGTGCTCTGTGGTACTTGGGCTATGGGTTGTCTATAAGGGCTAAGTGTAAATGTCACACACACACATACACATGCCACCCTCATAAACCTACAAACCTTTGGACTCTGTTACTTGCATTGTTTATTCATTATTCACAACCAATATTTACTGAGACTCTACCCTGTGCCAGGTACAAAGCAGTGACAAATACTGCTTTTGCCCTTAAGGGGCTTACGGTGTTTTGGAGAAAAGGTAGAAATTAAACATATAATTACCAGCGTCATAAAGGAGAATGGAGGGTGCAACAGGAACATGTCTTAGGGACCGAACCTATCAGGGGCATCAGGGAAGATCTTCTGGAAGGAGTGACAATTAAACTAAAGACAAGGAAAGCAATGCTTTATGGGCTGTGAGACGGACTCCCTTTTAGAAGGAGGGGAAGTAAATGGAGCTGATTGTCTCACCTCATTGTCAAGTTCTTGGTCAACGTTCCAGACATGAAGGTGGAGACAACTATATGAGACAGCTGAGAAGGGGTCAGACCAGGCCAGGGAACCAAATAGGACTCAATCTGAGACCCTCAGAGCTTCAAGAGAAGAATGGTCTCCACTCAGGCCCCACGTTTGAGGGAAGAAGTGGCCTGTTGTCGATTCCTCCTCTTGAGCCCCTTGTCCCCAGCCTCGTATCCAATGAACTTGCCACCAACAGAGAAGCAGGTGGGTAGCTTTTGCATTTATGAGAATTTTTTTTTTTTTTTTTGCCTACTGTTGGATGATTTTTGGCTCCTCATGCACAGACAGAAAATCATTATAGGTAATTTGGTTTTTCTTCTTTTAAAGCATTTGTTTGACCTGTTTGTGCTTTTCCTTTATAGCTGCAATGTTAATGCAGCTGCACTTTCAGAAAAATTTTAGCTACTAATAGTCTTCTGTTGTACACTAAAACAAATCCCCGGGTAAAAAGATGTACAGTTAAGAAGTTGTGAATATTTTGATAGTTTTATCACATGTTAACAGAATCCTAAACCAGATGCTATTCCACACGTTGTATTAAAAAAAAGATTGTGTTCTTCGTTCAACCTTATTAATTAATTAAATAAACTTTAATGGGTACCTGCCTTACCTGGGGCAAATGGGTGTTGGAGGGAAATTTATTACGTAGCCAGGGAAATATAAAATATACAGTAATAACTATAGCACAGGCTAGAAGGTAAAAAAGACAATGTGATGGGTCACAGGTGTGGAGGTGTTTATTACTGAGATAGCAGGGAAGGCGACATGAAGGTGGTGATTGGGCTGATCATTGAACAATAAGGGCATTCGGAAATTAGAGGTTTGGGGATGAGGCATGAACATCCACGGGAGATAACTTTGAGTAAATGTTCAGAGGGAGGAAGTAACAGTGAGTATGTGAAATAAAAGTATTCTGTTTTGCTGGTGCAAAGGGAAGGTGAGGCAGAAGAGTGGAGTAAGGAGTGGGGCCAGCTCATGGCTTGTCTCAGATGTCAAGTGAATGGGAAGCCGCTGGAAGACTTTGCGGCGGAGCGGTATAAGCAGAGCTCTGCCTTGAATGGGGTAACCTGTATTTAGGATGGATTCGTCTTTAGGACATACTGAAAGCAGGGAACTCAGATAGAGGACTAGGGCAGCAATCTATGTATGAAATAAAGAGGTCCTGACTTCCCAGGGTGGTGGGAGACATGGGCTGGAGGGTGTGGGTGGGAAAGATATTAATGGTTGTATAGAGTTCCTTTGATTTTGTAAGATATTTCTGGTTTACTTTTTAATCTCAAAATATCCAGTTGTGGTTTTCAAGTGCTATCTGTGAGCTTTATCAGCTACTGAGCCAGATTCTCTATGTGCCTAAGTTAATCAGATGCTGTTAACTCAGGCAAACTCTGCTTACTCTTCCAGGCCACTGGCTACAATTTTGTAATTCCTTGCATTATTTTTTCCCTGTATTTACTTGAAATTCATTTTCACATATATTGTCCCTTATAGAGCCTTGTTTATGTAGGCAGGGTAATTAATATTAGTCTCATTTTACTGAAAACCTGCCCAAGGTTATAACAAATATTCGATTAAAGGTTCTTTTGCACTGTTTCTTATTGTCTCTCAATCTGCCTCAATTTTGAGGGTTCAAGCTCATCTTGAGACTCTGGAATGGCCACAGGAAATCTATGTGGTTGGTTCCTGCTCCCCTTGTTTCTCCTCTCCATACCTTTTGCCCCACAAGAATTCAGGATGGCCTAGAATCAACTGATAGATTCTAGTGCATTCCTAGGACTATCTCAGCCTTCAGTTCAATCTGGGGCCTTGGAAATGACTGCAGATCCACTCTAGAGAGGGGTTTGGACTTTGAGGTCGGGCTAGAGCCTAGTTGGGCATTGGAGGTGGAGAGGATGGGGTGGTGGGAGGGAAGGGATCCTTTCAGGACCCCAGAGCTGCTGTTCTCAGGCCTAAAATGGTCTTCTTCTATTTTGTTTACTTGGCAGCTCTCTGATCCTCTGAAAATCCTCCATGGAAAGAGGCTGTGTGCCATCCTGGTTAAGTGTGGGCTCTAGAGACCCCAAATGTGAGTTCAAATTCTGCCTCACTAGCTGTGTGGCTTTAAGACAACTATCCTAACCTCTTGGTGCCTTCATTTCCCTATCCACAAAATAGGATAATAGGATTTACCTCATGAGGGTGGTGAAAGGATGTAAAACATTAGAACACAGTTTAGTTAATCACCACACTGCACCCTCTAAGGCCATTAAGCCTTCACTGCTCTGTTTTCTCACAGACCCTCGCCTTCTATCACAACAAGCATCACATAGTATTTTATTATTTCCATTTCTGTCTTTTCACTAGACCATGAGCTCCTTAAGGGCTGGTTCAGTAATGCTAATAACCCATGTTTGAGGTCTGGCAATGTACCAGGAACTGCGCTAACTTACACACTAGAAGACTGAGGACTAAGAGGTTAGATGGTTTGCCAAGAATCACATATGTAGTAAGCAACAGACCAGCATTCAAAGCTGGGTATGTTGAGCTGCATTCTCAATCGCTGGCCTGCAGTATCCTAGTCTTAGTCATTTTTGTACCCCCTGGGGCCTGGTGCAATGCCCAACATGGATTAGATGCTCATTTAATGCTTAATGCTTGATGAACGAGTTTGATGGCTTTTACCCTGTGGGTGGTCGAGTTTGAACACATCTCACGTGACCTCTGTGGGGTATTGCTAAGAAGCTGAAAACATTGAGAGGTACTGTTGTCCTGGTTTTCACAACCTCTCTGACTTTCAGATTTGGCAGGTAACCCCCTTTTTCCTTAGATGGGGGAGGGAGAGAGGAAGAAGAGTCATTAAAGGTTAAGGTCATTGCCTAAGAATTCCTGATTTTAGACTAGTTCTCAGGCCTCTCTAACCTAAAACAACTATCCTCGAATTGGTGCAGAATTTCTTATGCTCTTGATGAGACTCCCCTGTAAACAATGCTATTAACACTAACATTGATTCATTCGGAAGTAAAGCTGTTTGTTATGCTACTAGCTAAGAACTGAATTTATTTAAGAGTAAAATAAAACAGAGGGTGGCAGTCATCTGTCTCATTCATTTACATTCATGAATTCAAGAAATCATTACTGAGCATCTATTACATGGCAACCACCATGCACAGCATCATGTTCTAGGAAAGAGTATGACAATCCTCCTGCTGGGGTTTGCCCTGAAAGAGCAACCAAAACAACTCAAAAGACTTTACTTTTCTTATAGAAGTAGAATGTATCAAAGGATGTGTATAAAGTGAAAAGAACCCTAAGTTGGAATCAGATGCAGAGGATTACAGTCCTGGCTCTGTTGTAGAGTGATAAAACCTGGAGTTTACTGAGCACCTACTCAGTGGCAGGTATTATTCAAAGCCTTTTCATTTATTATTATTATTATTAAATGTAAAAAACAGCTTTGAGATTCATTGACACATAAAAATTGTATACATTTAACATATACAACTTGACGTTTTGTTATATGTATACATTGTGGAATGATAACCATAATCAAGCTAATTATCATATCCATTACCTCCATGTGGTTATCGTCATGCGTATGTGTGTGCATTGAGAAGATTTAACTTAAGACCTATCCTCTTATCAAATTCCAAGTATACAATACAGTATACTGTTGGCCCCATGTTGTGCATTAGATCTCCAGAATTTCTTCACCTTGTGTAACTGAAATGTTGTACCCCTTGACCAACATCACCCCATTTTCCTCTCCCCACAGGTGCTGGCAACCACCATCCTAACTCTCTACTTCTACGAATTTGACTATTTTAGATTCCACATATAAGTAAGATCATGCAGTATTTCTCTTTTTGTGTTTTGCTTATTTTGCTTAGCATAATGTCCTCCAAGTTCATCCATGTTGTTGCAAATGGCAGGCTTTCCTTGTTTTTTTAAGACAATAATTTCATATATATGTGTATGTATATATGTTAAAAATAAATATATATGTATCACATTTTTAAAAATCCATTCATCCATCGAAGGACATTATATGTTGTCTCCATATCCAAAGACTTCTTTCTCATTTATCCTTTCATCGGCTATGTGCTTCGGTTTCCCATTCATGAAGTGGAGTAATAATTCTGTATCTACCTCACTGGTTGTTATGAGGATTAAAGGAGTTGCTACAAATGTGAAAGCTCCTTGCACACACTAAACCTCTATCTCAAGGAATCCATTATAATAAGCTTGTTTTTTGTACCACAATTTATATTTTCTTACAATTTATTCTTTTTCTCTAATTTATTGCCTTTCTTATTCTGTTAATAAAGTGATTTTAGGTTCTTGTTTGTAAGCTTCTTTGTAAAAAAATTTTATTGAAGTACAGTTGATTTACAATGTTGTGTTTAATTTCTGCTGTACAGCAAAGTGACTCAGTTATACATATATATTCTTTTTCATATTCTTTTCCATTATGGTTTATCACAGCATATTGTACATATTTCCCTGTGCTATACAGTAGGACCTTGTTGTTTATCCATTCTATTTATAATAGTTAGCTTCTGCTAATCCCAAACTCCCAATCCTTCCCTCCCCCACCTCCCCTCCCCCTTGGCAACCACAAGTCTGTTCTCTATGTCTGTGAGTCTGTTTTTCTTTTGTAGGTATGTTCATTTGTATCATATTTTAGATTCTACATATAAGTGATGTCATATGGTATTTGTCTTTCTCTCTCTGACTCACTTCGCTTGGTATGATAATCTCTAGGTCCATCCACGTTGCTGCAAATAGCATTATTTTGTTCTTTTTTTATGGCTGAGTAATATTCCATTATATATGTATACACCACACCTTCTTTATCCATTCATCTGTCATGTTAGCTTCTAACATAAAGCCAATATCTATCCTAATTTGGCTGTTTATTTATAAATGTGACTTTTAATATATTAAGTTTTCTTAAGATGGGCAGTGAAGAAGAGAGGGCAGAGGAGACAGGTGGAGAAGAAAACACAGAGAGAGAAAAAAATGACATAAATCAAATGGAAGCAAAAAGAACCACCCCTTCCTCCATCAAAATTAGGGACAGGATGAAGGTCTGGGATTATGACCCAGACTTAGAAATAACCCTTATTCAGGAAAAAAGCTCTGCAAAATGGTAATTAGCTAAGGAAGAAGGAGGGAGTAATTAGATATTCATTTTTATCACTTAAATTTAAAATAATGATTCATTTTTATTCTGATGCATTCTAATTTTTCAAACTAATATTCTACATCAGAATACAAGGGTTTGAATTGCTACTTAATGTTTCATGCTCAATTTCTTGATTCCAAACTGCACTGTAAATTCTCAGGAGGAGGGGGTTGTAATCTGTACTTCTTTGTATCCCTCTCCAAGTTTGGCAGAGGTCTAAGTTTTGGTAGATGGGGAATGATCAATTTATAGCAAATACTTTCAGTAAAGTGATGTTCAATGTTCCTAATAGCATCATCACTGTTTTCTTAATTGAAAAATAAGATTTTAGCCTTTTATCTATGGAAGCAGTTCATTTATTTCAACTGTGAGGAGGTGAGAGCTAAAATCTTGAATGTCAAATAGTTATGAAAACTGAAAGGCATGATTTGGGGAGATTAATCAAGTGGACTTTAGGATAGTATTCAAACAGCCACTATGTTCTTGGAGTTTGCATAATTAAAACGGAGAAATTTATGCCTAGTGCCTTGGTTTTTCTTGATCAAATGCGGCAAAACACCCCCTCATCCCTACCCCAGCCCTTGCCAAAGTTGTCATTCTGAGCTTAAATCAAACGTGGGCTCGGTTTCAAGTGACTGTGCCCTCCTGGCACGATTCGACCAAAGTTCCGATCTCCACGGTTCACACTTTGGCTGGCTGTGGTGCAGAGAGAGGAACGTTTACATCTGCATAGCAAGTAGGAAGGTGCCTTTTGATTCCACATCCAGGGATTTGATTAATTCTGCATAATTGCATTGAGGAACTACAGAGCAATCAGAGCCAGGGATGGAGTCTGCATACATTCTTCTACCTTCTCTCTGCCTCCACAATGAGTCACTTCTAATTCCTACCCTGTAAAGTTACTATTAGACCACCTCTGGTCCAAAGCACAGGTCAACTTGACATGTCAACACCGCTCAGGCTGAACAAGTGCTCAGGGTGGCTCATTCATAATTCATGCATCTGAAAAGTAGATTATGTGTATTTAGGTTGCTGACTTCCCAATCCTATTTCTGATACTTTCATAGCAGAACCTAAAAGCCTTACTTACATTCTATTAAACTATTTTTTATGTAAATCACTTTTTTCTTTCAAATCAGTGTCCTCAATGGAATTCATTTTGGTTTAGTAGACATTTAAAGTATATAAACATGGTATAGTATGTTTTCCTCTGCATTCCGTTAAACACCACCTATGAAAATTCCTCTTCCCTCTGCCCCTCCCTTTCATCTTTCCCAAATCCGCGTTTTACAGCATGAGAGAATACCAACGAAGACTTGAGCTGATAAGAGGTGAGGTATATAAGCTTCCTGAAGCTAATATTGCTCAAAATGTTAGAATATCATATACTAGGGCTACGAATCAGTTGTTCATTCTGAACAACTGGGATAATTTTTACTAGTCTTATTCCTCTAAAAGCAATTAACCAGATATTCTTTTTCTTAATTCCCTTTGATTGTTATTTCTACCCTGCTGCTGAGTTCCCAGGAAATAGATCTTGGAGGTGGGATGGAGGCACAGTCTTTGTTCAACAAACATGCTGGTAGTTCTGAATATTTTCAGGTGTCTTTGGACATTTCAAGGAGAGCAGATGTTATATGATTTCAGGGTGTCCTTTGTCTCCAGTTGAAGATCATCCAAGCTCTGAAATCTCATGAGGAAATCTAATGGTTTTTCTTCAACATAACTAGAAGACATCAACTCCTGCCAGTTTCATTAGGAAATGAGCTATTATGTTGATCTCCTTACAAAACCCCTGGTCTCTGAGAAGTTTCTCTCCCTGTGGTAATTTGGATAGGTCTGCTGCTTGTCAAAAGTGATCAGTCTTGATTCCTAAAAAGCTGTGGCTGGCATTCTAATGGCAACATGTTATGAACTGGCTTTTTGTATATTAGTAAGTCTTAAGTAGATATTGTCCCAACAAAATGGTAATCTAGAGACTAGATTCAAGTAAAAAACCCTTTGTGATTAAAAAGGTTTTTGATGTTAAGTGGCCATTCATGCCATAAATAATTGACTACTCAAAAATAAGAACACAAGCCTCTCACATTTTACCTTATTTTAGCTAAGGATTTAGTTGACAAATGAATACTGGCAAATTCAGTGAGCTTTTAGAAATTACTTTTGCATGTACTTTGACCCAACCAAAACTTAAATTCCATTTCTTCACCCCAAATCAATCACAATATTTTGGCAATTGCATGATTAGAAGTATTAGTTTTCATTGTATATGCTGATGTACAATGGATGAAAGTTTGATTAAGAATGATAAGTAAAGGGTACTTTCAAGATTGTATCACTGGAATTGCAAGTATAATTAAGCCAAAATTCTGTTCTATGACTTTTCTTCCCACTTTATTTATGACTCAGAGTAATGCACCTTAGATGAGGGAATGTTAATTAAGTGCTCCCTGCTTTTTCAATGATAAACTAAAAAGCTACCTTAATACTTCTGGGTAATTATTAGAAATAAGAATAGTGTGGGATAATAATCACTAACACTTACAGAGTACTTACTATGTACTAGGAATATGCTAGTTTCTTTACGGAGATCATCTGACTTAATCCTGCACCTTAACGCAGTTTCTATCGTTATTTCCATTTTACAGATGAGAAAACTGAGGTCCAAAGAGTTTAGTAAAGATACAAAGCAGTCTGACTCCAGAGCCCATCTTTTAACCATGATAATGAAGTAAAGAGAAGTATCCCCAATGATAGGGCTAAAGGGGAGTGTAGGGTGGTAGGCTGTTATTAATTTTTCATAAGATTAAAAGAAAAGAACATAAACCAGAAGCACAAACCCTATAAAAATGGAGTCTATTCCCCAAGGAGTTGAGAATTGAAGCCTCTCTGAGAAGTGCAGCTCTTTATAGTCTTTAAATTTCAGCTTCGCGGGGGCAATAGCAAATATCAACAATGACTATAGAAAGAACTCAGCACCCTCATAGGTGGGTCCAGAATTATCCTGATTCAAAGTAATCTTACAGTAGTGAGTATACCGCACACATGGTCTGCATGCATGTTGGTCAGTCCTTAGTCTGAGCTTGGTTTTCAATTAAAGTGCAAGGTTATTCAACTTGGTTAGTTTGGCAAAGACTGATAATACAAATGTATAGCAACTGTTGATAATAAAGGGCTCACCTTGACCTTGGTGAGCTGTGAGGAAGAGTAGCTCAGCTCTAAGTAGTTAGAAGATATAGCATGTAACAAGTCTTTCTAGTGCATCCAGACTCCACTTCCTCTATTCTCTGTGCCACCTTTGGCATTATCTAGCTCAGGCCTCTTGAATTCCTTTCTAAACCCCATTGTTCTTTTCAGAAAGCAGGTGTTACCCTGCCCAGTTATGCTTCCTCTCATCTTTTAGTCTTCTATTCTTTTCCTTACTTATTTTGCAAGATCATCGTCTGGTATATTATACTTGGACAAAGCAAAAGCCTGTTTCCTTTCTGACATTAATCCGCCCCAACACACACTGGTAACCCTCCTCGGTAAGTTTATTTGGAAGTGGTCTCAGAAAAGATGTCTGGACTGCACCTCTCAATACACTTAATACCCAGCTGCTCATCACTTTTGCACTGAGTAGGAATAAATCCACTTGTTTTCAATACTTACTGTGCTTCCTTGAATAGAGTATTTATCTTTTAATCTAGACACATACATTCTTTCCAGTTGTCTGAATCCTTGGGAAGTATTAAAAGGATTTTCACTGAGCAGAATGTTAGGCGAAGTGTGGGACGTGGGTTCAAATAAAATGAAATATGCATTCAGATATTATTTATTCTGAACTTTTAATACAGCATGTATGTTTTGAGTGTCTACATGGGTTCATACACTGTAGAAACACTGATGAAATAAAGGGCTTAGTTGTGGTACTCAAAGTAAGGTGTATCAGGTTAAAAAACCTGGTAAAGACTCAAGACTCACTTATGAGTTAATTAGGACCCCTTATTGATGTGTATTTAATTAGAGCCAAATGTCCGGCACAACCAAAGACAAATATAAAGACACTTCTACCATCTAAGAGGAGGAATTTGCTTCTTAATTTTTCTCTTTCCATTTTAATGATTATAATGGCAGGTATGACCATTAGGAGACTGGTAGATCTGTTTGACATTCCAGGGGCTATAACCTAACTTTATACACTCACAAGAGCTGAACCCTTCGCTGAAGCTACATGCTTTCATTCTTACTCCTCACAGTTTTACACATGTTCTTGACCTTTTTTTATGTCTGACCCCTTATTATGTCAGACCACCCCAAAGCCACAATGAGGCCACCTCACTTTTGGCTCCCAACGAATGGTCTCTATGGAACCATCTTTCACTGAGAAAGTCTGTAAAACTCCCTCGTGGTGAGGCACCTCTTCACAGCTGCATATCAAACTCCTTGGAAGGAAATCCTCCATTATCATACAGAGAGCTCTCGTCAAAACTTGCTCCACATACCCAAAGCCAGGAAAAACTTTTTATTTCCCAGCTACAATGAATGCTGTAACCGTCCTGTTTCCCCTTTTACCTTGCCTGCTAGTAAGTTCAGATCTCAGTTTTGCTCAATTACTTTGCATATTTGTTCTCCTTCCCTCCTACTTTACTGTATGGTTTTTGTTTTTTATCAGGACAGAATGGTTTTATGTCTTTGGGTACTTATGTTTTATTACAACCGTCTTAGAAGCTTACAAATCTTTTTAGAAATAGATGTTATATAAATAAGTTCTTATTCTCAACCTTTTTTGAGAACTTATAAATAAGTTCTTATTCTCAACCATTTTAAATTTACATGTAATGCAATACTGATTTCAATCTTGATTTAATCTCTTACCTCATCCTCTGAGCAGACCATACATGTACCTCTGCTTATGATCTAATGGTTGAGTTCCACAGTTTTGGTTCTGAATTTATGAAAACTTTTCATAGGGGAATTTATTCCCCATGTCATTTATATCTAACCAACCCATAAATATTCTATTGTTGTGGAATGGAGGTGGTGGTGCCCAAAGAAAGGTGATAGTAATGATGACTGGAGTTACTGAATACTTTGGCATATTTTGGGTACGGTAATGTATCTTTTAGCATATTATCAGAGTCATTTCATAGCCAAGGCTTAGTTGTCAAGATTGGAAAGGTTAAACTTTGGGAAGCAAACTCATTTTGAGACAAACCAGAGTTAGTTTCCTACATCTTATTAACAGTCAGCTTCATCCAAGATTTACAATGCACTAAGCAAGCTGAATTGACTATAGGACCAATTTAGAGGCTCTGTGTAATATCTTTGAATACCTTAATGTTGACATTAATCCATAATTCACAATTTCAGGATATGCTTCTTGGGGGGAAAGAGAAGAGGGCAGGGGCAAAACAACAATGTGAGAGTTCAAAAGGGTTGAAGATGCACTTGGGGTATTTGGATTGGCACTCTAGAGCTCACGGATGCTTGTGATTGCTTATCTGACTTATCTAAACTGCTGACGTCAAAAGAATTAGGCTAGAAATCTTATGATTACAGCTTTTCTTGTGATCTTTTCTGGTATTTCCTGTTTCCTGTCAGGCCAAATATACTTCGAGAGAGGGTTATTTTATGGTATCTCACCGTTTCTGTCTCAGGGAGAGCCAGAGGTACAGGGAGCATGAAGTAAAAATAATGAAGAACAACATCAGAAAGCTCTATCTGCCACCACTCCCCCCGAGTCACTGACATTTCTTCTTAAACATCAAAAAAAGTTTCTGTAATGGTTCAGAGTAGGGTCTTATTTTTAATGGAACAAGGTCTATTATTCACTGAAAAGAAGCCACTTCAATTGTGTTTCTAACTATTACCTTATTTGGGTGATAAGGAGCAGGCAGGCTGTGCATTGGTAAAATGCAGGCAGCCAAGAAGGCTGCTGAGAGGAGGGAGACAGTTTCAGAGGAAAAAGGAGGGAAAATAGCCTCGAAAGCCTACATTTTTCCTCTGGAAACACAAACACCTTATAGAAGCAGGAAAGAAAAAAAAGGGCGGTTGGGGATGAGCTTCATCAAATCTTGCCTAAACGCTGCTAAATCTTCAACTTGCTTTCCGAGCTCGGCACCATGTTTGCAAAGAGAGCCTGAGGGATTGAGAGGTTAATCCTCAATGGTTTATGGGCAAATGCACTGCAGACCCAAGCTTCCAACAGCCACACGTACTGGCTCTGTCTGGCCCACCCCCCTGCAACTCTATCTCCAAGCGACAGGCGGAAAGAAGAACCATGGAACAGGATCACAGAAGCATCTCATTTATGATGGTTTTAGCAACCAGCAGCTACCATCTCTATTTATCTCATATGTAACTTCCTTTAACCTCACGATCCTGTTTAAATTCTCACCTCTAGTATTCTTTCCTGGTGAACAACTCCCCTTTCAGTGCATTGCAGGCCCTCTAGATGGGGAAATTCACAAAGAGAGGGCTTGGGACATGCCCCCCACCGCAATTCACAGTCGAAGTATGAAAACAAGAAAAAGATGTGTATACATACACACGTAAGTATGCGTTTACAGGTACATATATAACGAACTCTTGTTCGTGTAAGATGAACACCACACACTACAGAACGCAGTCACAGAGATGTTGGCGCTCGGCAGTGAAAAGGACAGAAAATTAGAATTAGAGAGATTATCATGTAGAGAGGCATTTTTGGAGTTGGGAGACTTAAAGTTTGGACCACGGCAGAAAGCATGACTGAGTCAACAGCACGGCTGTACATCAAGGAACCTCGAATTGTCTCCAAGTATGTTGTGTAACCTCCAAGTACATTTAATTTTCTTACTTAAGAAAATGCAGTGGTTTAACTAGAAGATCTTAAAGGCACTTTCTATTATACAATGCAAAGAATTCTCTACTTTCCACTTAACATTTTTCAATGGTTCTACAAAAATTAACATTTCTTGTTCAGGGGCAACCTGGTCCTATTAATGTCATGTCTTTCTATTTTTCTGTATTCTTTATGCCAAACATCAGACCAAGTTAACTTGACTAATCTCCATTTCTCCATCATTTCTTGTGATTTTCTGCTTCTGTACCTACATTCATGTTAATTCACCAAGAAAGTCACCTTGTTACATCTTGTTGAGATCTTAACCATGTTAAAGACATAGTTGTAATGACCAGTCCACACAAAGCCTTTGTAGGTCACTCTAGAGACGGATGAGTTAACATCCAGTCCTCACGGACTATCTGTCACACTTGGTTTATATTTGAGGAAGTAGTTTTATCTAACTCAATACATTATAAGCTACATAAGAATTGTGTTTTTCTTATACGTTTTCTCATCCATCCTGTGGCATTTAGCCTTGAAAGAATAGTTTGCTTAAGAAAACATGGCAACCTGAATTCAGGGAGAAACATGACTTGGCAAATTAGGAGGGATAGGCTGTTCTGAGATTGTGAGGATAAATTGTGTCAGGTTTTGAATTTGGGGAAAAGATGAGCATGACTTTGAATGGGAGGTCTGGATGGAAGAACATTAAGGATGTAAATCCTTCAGGAAAGGCTGGTATCAGGTGGTACAGGGTGTTGGCTTGATGATTTGTGTATTATTTCCTGTAAAATGCTATAGCACTTGGGAAAGTTGGTTTGTAAGTTAAAGAAAAAATATTAATTGTCACAAAATTCTCAATATCTACCTAATACGGTCTATGAACACCAAACTGATGGTTAATAATCCATTGGTATCCTTACCCCAAGTCCAGCTCTCCACCAGCCATTGTTGCTAGAGTGACCTTTCGAAACTAAAATTTATCACTTCCCACTTACATTATTTGAAGCCTTCTCATTGCCTGGAGGAAATACTCCTTAGAAAGGCAGATGAAGCCCTTGGTAACTGTCCCTCAGTTTGACTTTCTAGTCTCATCCCTAGCCGTCTTCCTGATATATTTCATATCTCACGACTTGGCATTGCCCAGAATTTCTTGCATTTGGTCCTACTATTTCTTTTTCCTGAAATGTCCTCCATTTCTTCTTCATTTGGAGAAATATAACTTACTTTGAATTTACCTCAAAATAACCTCCTCTCTGAAAACTTCTTTACCATCCATAATACAGACAGAATTAATCGCTCCCTTGTGTGTTGGCACAGACTTTGTGTAGCTACCTCCAGTATAACATATGTCACCTACCTAGCTTGCCCTATCTATCTATCCATGACTGTCTGTCTGTCCATCCATTCATTCATCCATTTACCTCAACTTTCTTGGTTCATGAATTTGTATTTTTTTAAGGAACCAAGACAGTGTCTGGCACATGATAATCACTAAAAGTCTTAGTTGAATAAGCAGTCTTGATCTTTCTTCAGTGTTCCCAGAGAGTATTATTTCTACTGTGTCTTAAAACATATGCCATTCTGCCTTGGTATCAGTAAGTTGTTTATAGATCTGTGTTTTCTAACAGGTCATAATCTCTCTTCCTTCTGCTTTCCTCCCAGGTACATTAACAATGTTACACACCGAGTAGACACTCAAAAGATAATCATTCAATTGAATAACTGAATAAACCTAGAAATTTGAATTATTTACTTCCTTTTCTAAGTATCTTGAATAAACAACCAGTAAATACAGGTCTCAATTTCTTCTATTTCTAAATGGGGAATAAATTCCCATTCAACTGATACTTATTGTACAGTAGAATAAGCTAAATACTTGTATGTAACAACAAAACATCATTTTCTATTCTGTGACCTCCTAGAATGTTCCTAATTATTTTTGGAGTGCTGGAGACATTTTCAAAAATATTTTCAAAGCAAAATTTGTTTTAGTCCAATTTTGTCTATTCACATTCTAGGTGCATTTATCACCAAATCAAGGAATAGGGCATTTAGGATGAAAGAGGTCAGAAATCATTTGCTTTAGAGTTTATAAGGTCCAGTGAATTCACAATTCTTGACTTTATATACCAATTTAATTGACAAGGAAATATTTTCTTTTGTTCTACTGTAGAATTAGGGATTGATCCAAGAAAAACAGTGCAGAACTCAACTAATATTCAAGAGAGATAACAAGGGCCAAAAAGATAGGTGTACCTAAACCTCAGGTGAGTTACAGAGAGGATAGGGAAGGAGACAGCAGTTTCTATGTACCAGCTACCACGAAGGAGGCAATAATGGTTCCTATGACGACACTAGAAAAAAAAAGATCCCTGTTCATATGTAAGGCTACTGTTCTTTCTACCAGTACACGCCTCCCACCCCATCTTCTCCCTAGGGGCCAAGGTGCAGAGAAAGGAGAAGAACTCTCAGAAATTTCCAATTAGCACATTTAAGCAATGATAATGTACCAGACCTGACCAGAGTACAATGCACTGTATGATTATGACGACAATCCTAATTTGCATTGGATAGAAAACCTCAGCTTTCAATGTGGAACCTGATCATACAGGTGTGACTTGTACACATCCTGCTTTGTGCATTATGATCATTCAGCTGAACTTTTCAGTGTCAGAGTCCTGAGATGGTTACTGAAATGCACAAGCATATTTTTGGAAAACGAGAAAGAGGGAGTAGAAAGGGGAGAATGATTGGGTTCGGCACATGCATGGGAATGTAACTAAAATAAATAATATTGAGCATGCGGTACTCAAGTACAGGGCTCAGCACGTGGTAGCACAACCAGTGTATAATGGAGATCATGTTTTTGGAAATATATCCATGTGATTTTTCTTTTGCTCTCTCTTGTGTGTATCCTCCCCATCCGTCCCACCAGAGGCAACCATTAGGGATGATTAGGAATGCTATAGCAAGAAGGAAAAGAGAGAGGGAGTCAATATTCATAATTTCATCTTCAGAGTAAGGGTTTTTGTTTTTGGTTTGTTTGTTTTCATTTGTGTGTGTGTGTGTGTGTGTGTGTGTGTGTGTGTGAGTTTGTAGCAGAACAATGATCTTAATAACTGGTCTTTGTGGAAAGATAAAGAGACTCTCTATAGTCATTTATCAGGTCTCATTAACATTGAGAGGTAGGCTGTGGATATGGTTTCTTGTCCCTTCCACATTGAGGCTTCTTTCTGGAAAAGAGGATATGGCACAGAGTAAGGCCATCTACTCCTGACACCCTGAAGAATTGTGGGGAAGAGAATCAAAGGCAGAGCCCAGTGGTCAGATGGACATGCTTCCCCGTCTGACTGGCACTTTATGTTGCGTGTGGTCGAAACATTCAGATGAGTGTGCGGGAGCCCAAGACACATTCACCAGATAGTACCTTGGAGAGGAGCAAGGGGAAGGAAAGCATTTATCCAAAAGAAGTCATTTAATCCAGAAGAGACTGACCACCACCTCGTTAACTAGCAAGTTCAAATTTTCTTACCCCTCATTAGGGTGGGTTCAAGGAAGATTTGATTAGTTGAAGAAAAGAAACAGGCTACATGTATTGTACATCTGAGTGTGGAAATTTGAGATCCCTGTGACAGATGTTTTTAACAGTGACTGTTTCCTCTTCATTTCTGTATGTGTTTTTGATTACTCTTCTTACACTTGGATCCAATTTCTTCACAGTGTCCTCACCTCACTTCCTTCTCCTTGGTGCTCTATGCTTGGCTCCACCTGTCCCCTTCTCTTTTCTTTCTCAATCATTTTCTTCAGCAAATTCTATTTACTTTTTTTGAATAAATTTTTTGTCACAGATCCTCTAAATGAGCATGTCTTTGGGTTTTCCTAAGTGCTCATCAAGTCTGTAGATTTCTGAGATAGTTGTGTGCCATCCAAAAAAGAGATGGAGAAGGAAGCAAGAAAGAGAATCTTGTGCTTTGGCTTTAATTCCAGAGGTCGAGGAACATCTGAAGATTTAATGGGAAAAGTTCTAACGATTACATTATATGTCTTATTACCCTTGGTTATTTAATTTTCTTTTTAAATAACTTGACTAAAGTTTTACATTCATTCCCATTATATCTCTCACCATGATTTTACTTTACAATTTTCTGGATTCTTCACCTTTCAATTTCTACTACCAGGTACATGCAACCGCATCCTACTCAATCTCTCTTGAAATTTGTCCTTTTCTTTCTAGGGATTTTGTTTTTCTGGAGTAGCCCTGGCCCCTTGGACTCCTTTTAAGGCCATACACAGCTAAACCCTGCTTTGCCTTTGTCAAGTATGCCTTCCAATTGCATACAAGGTTGACTTTTAGGTTTTATCTTGTTACTAATGATACAGACTGTAGTGTTCCCTTAGCACTGTGTGAGAGCCCAAGAATAACAAAATGTTCAGGACAGGGGCTTGCTTTATAATCTATAAAATATCATGCCATGTGGATATTTTAGGTGAGGAGAAGTACTCTGAAGGAAGGGTCTCTGATAATTTTGTATTTTGAGGAAATCTGAGACAAGTGCACAGATACAAATCCAAACTCTTGGGGTGATCTCTTAACATTTTAGAGATCGAAGTCAATTCTAAATAGAAATCCACGGAAAGGCAGAGAGAGATAAATAGAAAAACAAAGAATAAGGTCTACATTGTGTGTACATCTAGGCTAGGGCATTGTTATTAAATCACAAGTACTTTGAACTTTGCTCCCTATCATATTTTTGATATGGTGATATGCATTACTATGTATTATGAAGTATACTGATAATTAAAGAGAGAAAATATCAGATGATAGGAGAGGGCACATACTTTGAGTTGCTTTTGGTCTTTTAACAATAAAGCTTCTAATGTTTTCCTTTTAGAAATTAGATGCAAAAGTCAATGCCTTGCTGCCCAGTGAAACCAGCCTTGTTAAAAAAAAAAAAAAAAAGAAAAAAGAAAAGAGAAGCTGTTTCCAGGCAAAGAGCAGAGGACATGGGAATAACATCCTCTATTCAGCTCCATCCCCTCAAAAGCTCATTTGTAGAACCGGGTAAACACACACCTTCCGCATTCTATTTTTGAAATTACATTGAGGAATATACAGACTGTTATCTGTAAAAGAAGCACCTTTTGAAACTTTAGTTGATGTAAAATGTTCCAAGATTTATGAACAGAGTAATTATTTTAAAAGTATATAAAAGCAGGCATAATTTACACACATTACTCTAAAATTTGATAATTATCAGTAAATGACAACTCTTCTATATGAAGAGAGAACTGTCTCATATTAGTTTTGCACATACTTTATACCTTTTAAATGATTCTGACATTCACTCTTGTGTATTCTTTTCTTTTACTTTAAAAGCCATAATGACTAATACTGATCTTCTGCCAGAATATAAGTTTAAAAATGAGCCCATTAAAAGGAAGAAATAGAATTCATATTTCTTAAGTAATCTGTGCCTAGAAAAAAATGTTCATTCATGCATTTAATGGCAACTCATAAGCTATTTTATTCCTTCTGATAATTTTCTTTTTTTCACTTATCAAAATGTATTGAGGGCTTCCCTGGTGGCGCAGTGGTTGAGAATCTGCCTGCTAATGCAGGGGACACGGGTTCGAGCCCTGGTCTGGGAAGATCCCACATGCCACGGAGCAGCTGGACCCGTGAGCCACAACTACTGAGCCTGCGCGTCTGGAGCCTGTGCCCCGCAACGGGAGGGGCCGCGATAGTGAAAAGGCCCGCGCACCGCAATGAAGAGCGGTCCCCGCACCGCGATGAAGAGTGGCCCCCGCTTGCCGCAACTAGAGAAAGCCCTCGCACGAACCGAAGACCCAAACACAAACAAAAATAAATAAATAAATAATAAAGTAGCTATTAAAAAAAAAAAAATCATCCCCTTGAAAAATAGTCTTTAAAAAAAAAAAAAAAAAAATGTATTGAGTGGCTGACATGTGAAAGATGAAGGGGAGAACACAAAGAAAATAGAATGTTCTCCAGATTCTCAAAAAGCTGAAAGTCTAGGAGGGGAGGAAGAAAATGTACATTAATTATAATAAAATAAAGTGGTTTGCCTGTGAAATAAATACAAAGAAAGTTCTGTAAGACTTCAGAAGAGAAAGGCACACCCTTCCTCGGTAATCTCAGAAAGGCTTTGTGCGGGGAATGGCGTGTGAGTGAGGTCTTAAAAGATGGCAGAAGTTGGGGACATGGAGGGAAGTAATTTTAGGCATTGGCAACAATGAGCAGAGAGCACGTAGGAAGCTGTGGGATGCTTGTCCTATCCGAGTGGCATATAAGTGACAAGTCAGATGGGAAAAGTGAGCTAGTTTCAGAGTGTGCAGTGCTTTGAATGCAGGATAGTAGAATTTGGATTTTCTCTACAGACAATGGAAAAATCATTGAAGGATTCTGAAGAGGGGGGAGATCTGATTTTTCTTTTGATGTTATTGATCTAAATGATGGAGGAGAAAGAAGAGGGGTATAGAGAGTACTGGAGTTGGAGGCTATTGGAAGATAACAGACCAAACAACATGAGGTTTGGCTAAGGGCCATGTAACTGAATAGAAAGAAAGCAATGAATGTGAGTAAGTTGTTGAGGAAATAGCAGCAATATCAGTAATTATGATAGTGAGCACTTGCTGAGAATGTGGTAGGATGTAGGCTGTTTTTTTGGCACTTTTTTTTATTATCTCACTTAATCCTCACCTTTTGCAAAGGTGCTGCTGTTATTCCCCTGTTTTTTAAAAGAAGGGGAAACTGAGGCACAGAGAGGTGAAGTAATTTGCACAGTTCACAGAGTCTGTAAGAGAGAGGCAGGACTTAAAATTTTAAAAATCTCAGCTCTGCAACGCCACTCTTAACCTATTCTATGGAATTGGAGCCAACTGGAATTGGAGAGCTGGTGGGAGCGGTTTTTTGTTTTTGTTTTTTTTAAATGAACAAGTGAAGGTTTATGTAATCCACATGAACTGGGAAGTATGAGGGAGCGGTTTTGAACCTGGGTTTCTGCAGGAGTGATGCCATTCATGAAAACTAGGAAGTCTGGTGAAGAACAGGTTTAGTTCAAGGAGCGATGACGTGTCCCAGTTTTCACTCAAATTTGCATTCACATTTAAAGAATGGATTGACTTGTCAATGGTTATTATCCAGTATAGCTACAGGATGAGTGGGGGCTAATGTCTACAAGAACATAGAAAAATGCTTTGAATTAATGTCAAGTTATCTACTGTTAAGACTAATTGATTCTTTGACCAAAGCAATTTGTCCTGCTTGGAATGAAATCATTAATATTGAGGAGTATAGGGAGGGTGGGAGGGAGGGAGATGCAAGAGGGAAGAGATATGGGGACATATGTATATGTATAACTGATTCACTTTGTTATAAAGCAGAAACTAACACACCATTGTAAAGCAATTATACTCCAATAAAGATGTTTAAAAAAAAAATATTGAGGAGTATTTGAAAGTGCGCTTGAATTTTTTACTAGTGTTTTTGAATTTTACTGGCCAATTTTTATAGCCAGTACTTTGAGTTGACATAGAGGTTGAAACTAACAAATGCTTGTTTTCACACTGAAGTTCTAGATAGAATTCTGATTCATAAATTCACAATTGTTCTCTTCTTATTAAGTTTGATTGCTCCCTGAATCTTTGGTGCCTAGCACAGTCCGTGGTATACACTACACGTCTAATAAATGCTCCTTGGTTTATAATAATAAAAGTGTTCAGTCTTCAATGTATTTAATTTATATCATGCTTGATACTTGAGATATTTAAAAATAGCCTCTTTGTCAATTTGAATTGTATAGTTCTGGAATCAGTGAATTGTTTCAGAGATTTTCCCTTCTGAAGCTGTTTGATTTTTAGGGCTCAGTATAAAGCAAATTTCTGATTATTTTTATTCTTCTTGAAGACAGGACAAGTTACAATGGCTATGGGGAAAATGAATGCTTTTTTTTTTTGAGGGAGGTGTGTGTTTTATATATTTCTGTAACCAAAGGCTATTGAAATGGAAACAAGCTTAATAAATAAGTAAAATATAATGTAAAATTTAGACCAGAGATACCAGAATGAATGGTAAGTTCCACAGCTGCAGAGTTTGCAGGTATTTGGTTGAATTCTGAAGTCAAATTATTTATTCAACTAAGACCAAGTCCTGCTAGGGGATGTCTAGTCTTAGGTTGCTGACTAGAATCACAATTAGAATAATATTTGCGCTCAGAGCATTTAAGAAACTGTTTATTTATTCCCCATCCTTCTTCCCTCCCCTCACTCCCCACTTCTGGGCACGCTCTGACCACCATGCTTTGAAGCTTATTTTCTATTGGTAATAGATGGATAATCTCCCCCTGGGAATCTTCTCAGCACTGGAAACTTGGACCTGAAACTAAAGCCCACAGAATGAGTTTAAAAATGTAAAGGAGGCACAATTCTTTGACTTATTTTGCACGGTAATATTATTTTTCTGCTTTGACCGAGGTTTATATTGCATCCAGAGCCTCCATGTTTGTCCAGCTACATGTAATCAGTAAAACAATGTCTTGGTTTAAATTGAAATTACCCAGCTTGTGCCCCGATCATGTCAGTTTTGTGGATTAGACTTGGATGATTGAGATGGTCTGGTTCTGACACAATGTCAAGGTCTGGACAAGTTGTTTAGTCTCTAGTTCATTATTCGCCTCGTCTGTGTTAACTAGACAATTAGACCATCCTTTGTTTGCTTCATAGAGGGAAAATGATGTGAGTATTAATACAATTAAATACTTGGGTAAGAGGTAATGAACTGAGCTGACACTCCAACCTTGGGCATGCCGATATGTTCCAGAGTCCCTCTCCAGGGCAAACAGCGCCTCTGCCCATGTCCAGCTCCTGGGGGCACACCTAGAAGCATGCACCCGGAGGGGTGACTTTGAAGAGCCTCTCTTCCTCCTATCATTCCCCATTCCCTCCTCCAACCTATTGCTTTAAAAGTCGCATTAGTCTCCGGCAAAGATGTTCCCACGTGTGACTTCCTCCTCCCTAGCTCTCCCTTGCTCTCTTCAGGGGACTCTGTTCCTCTCTGTCTTCCATCACTCACAGTTCAGTATATTTCGCCTTAAACATCTCTCATGAACACATATGTACGCATTTATTTTTCCATAAATCCTTTTGCTCTCTCCCTTTATTCCCTAAGCAAAATCTCAGAACACTTTTCTATTTCCCTTATGAGAAACAAAGTTCCAGTCTTGACTAAGGAGTATGAGTACAAATAATGATGCCCTTCACTAAGGAGAAAAAAAGCTGGAACTTTTAAAGTTAAATTCAACTTATTAAGAACGGTGACATCCGTCTCTAAAGCTCTCTAGACTGTTGGTTCTCTTCAGAAGTTCTGCAATTTCATGGTTTTTAGAAATGTAAACTCATTTATCTGTTATCACAAGCAGTTGAAATATACATAGAATGTTATAGTATTTAATTTTCCTGTTTTTAGTTACTAGCATGGCAAAAAATTGTGTGCTGTAAGTGTAATATGTTAAGTTCCTACAGGCAAAGAGAGTAAAGGAGAGGGAATAAATGACTGTGGGAGAAGATTTGGGGGTGGGGATGGAGATCAGAAAAGTCATTACAAAGAAAGGGATGGGGCACCACTTGATGCATGTTGAGGAACAGTAAACTGTTCCACATCGTCAAGGCATAAATTGTTTGAGGATTCTGAGGCAAGGGTCAGATTCGAGAAAGAAAGGGAGGGAGGGCGGGAGGGAGGGAAAGAGAGAGAGACCACCATGTGTCTTGGTGGTTTTTGAGGAACTTTCTACTTAAACCCCTGTACTCAAAATGAAGACAGTTTAAACCATCTCCTTCTAAAAATGGAAAGATGCCAGGCTTTTGGAAATATTCTGCCCTCACCATCACGCTGTTATGGTGAGAATGGCACAGAACACTTGATGTGAGGAGAAAATGCAGCCTCAGCAACAAGATGAGAGAAACAATAAGACAATTTGGAAAGTGAAGCAACTTGCCTTTGGGGCTTCAACATATGGCCCCATGCTGCGTATATGGACAATAATGGCTTTATGTCCATGTCAGAAAGTGTGAGCCCCTCATCCCCTTGAGGCTGGGGAGGCAGGGAAGGAAGAAGAGGAGGTAAACAGATAGTTTTTGGGGAGGTGTTGAAATAGAGCTTGCCTCCTGGCAGGCAGGATGCAGGGACCAACAAAGCAGGGGCAGCCTTCCTGGGAAGGAGCATGGCTGCTGAGATATATTCCACAGAGGGTGAGGCAGGGGTCCAGGGGCATCTTAAGACTCAGTTAGCTCAACTTCATAACATCCAGAAAAATGTAGCTTTCAAGTGACAAAAAGTTATAGGGGTTTTGTTTTCTCTCTGTAGTATTGCTTTTTCAGGAATTAGACACCTGCTAGTATATAATATAAAGAATAATACACACGTATCTCTACAGACATGCTAACGTCCGTTAAATTAAGTAGTTTTACCAAAAGTGTAATTTGAAATATGTATTTTAATCATTTAATATACTGAAACAAACCAAGAGTGGTAAAAGTTGAAGTGTCCTAGTTAAGTTTTCTGCCCAGGTGGGTTTTTCCATTTTTCTCGTACTCACATGAAATACGGGATGGCTTTAGCATTACCTCATTTTTTCTGACCAGGACCCATTTCCCTGGGCATCCGTCTCCCAAATGCCACATAAACGACAGTCTCATTGGTTTCCTTCTCTTTCCTAAGTATTCATTGTTTACTAGAGACCAAAACTGTTGTTTTTTTAATTCCTTTCCAATCTTTTTTTTCTTGCCCAGAGCATTATTTTTTAATAATGTTCATTTTCGATTATTAGGCAACTTAAAAAAGGTTTCTGCATAAATGATTAAAAACAAAATTAGCTGAGTTTTGATTTCCTAGCCTTTTTCCACGAGAAAAAAAGAGAGGTACTTTTTGGTATTGCTTTTCCATCTAGGCCCCCATCTCTCACCAACAATGGCATGTCAGGATTCCATGCACAGGGCTAGCCAAAACTTCAAATGCATAAACACATGTTCACATTTGTTCTTCTAAAGGAAACCATCACTTTCCAAATATCTACCAACATATTCCCCTAAGGAAGAGTGCATCCTGTATTCTTAGTGTACGGAGTTATCGGAGTCCCTTGGGATCCTCCACAGGGATCCTAGGTATGTTTGTGGTGTGGTACCCCCTGCTAAAAACACAGCAAAGTTCTCCTCAACTGTCCCAAACACAGCACATTCTTATAACATAACAGAGCTCCAATGAATCATCATTTCCACATTTGTGAGTTGATTTTTCCTGATATCAATGGAGAAATTTGTATTATTGTCATTTGTCAAAAGGGAAAACTGAGGCAAGGAAGTTTATCAACTTTCTCATGACATAAAAAGCAACCAGGCCAAACTCAGTCCTGGGAACATTTATACATGCTGTAGTTCCACAGTTTAAAATGGGAAAATATATTTTACTTTCTATAAAGCATTACAAAAAAGCAACCCAAGAAGAATATTCTCTCAGAGGTAACTGTCTTGTGAATAAGAAATTGCAGAGGCAGGACAGACACCCAATTTAAAGAGCACGCAATCTCATCCCCTCCCTGTGGAGACTGGAACTTAGGAAATGTCACTTGTTTAAGCCACAGGGCAAACAAGTGACAAGCTAAGCCCAGATCCCAGGTTTCTTGATTGCCCGTCTGTTCATGCTCCTCCTACCGCACCGCTCTTAATTTTAAGATGCATTTCTATAATAGAGCAAACATTCATTAACCACAGCCCTCGGGCCCTATGCTGCACAGTTTGTCTTCCTTCCTCTTCCCATTTTTAGGTCTTGGGCTCTCCAAGGAAGGGACTGAAAGTCGTGAGACTTGGCCCCGGTACCTTTCACACCTCCCAGCTGATTTACCTGGAAAGCTGTGGAGAGCATCTTCATTCTCCAGAATGCCTCTCTGTTTGGTCGCCTGCAGCTCACTTTTGGATTTCCAAACCAGCTTTACCATCCTGATCATCTCTGGCAAGTCCCAGGGCAGCGGCCCCTGCTGGCACACCGGCCGGCTGCCCAGGGAGGAGGGCAGCACACCTTCTGGGGCCGTCCACCTTCTGCCCAGCTCTGCCGAGTGGAAATAGCGCTCGAGCACAGGCATTCTGCCCTGGTCTCCAGAAGACGAGGTCGCGCTGCTGCTGCGGCTGCTACCAGAGGGGAAATTCTTCCCAGGCAGGGGAAGGCGAACCCCTGGGAAATCCTCTCCAGCTTCGGAAAGGCAAGCCTCCTCCAGCCTGGCAAAGCCCTGCCCCTCCAGCCCCTCCACAAACACTGACGATGACAGCGACTCACTTTCCAAGGTTTCTCACTGGTGAGAACGGTTCCTGTCCTCCTGCCTTAGAGAGAGAAAGCATTTTTTTCCCCCTTCTCTCTCAGGCACTGACTTTGCAGCGCTTAATTAATCCCAGGCTACAGCTGGAACGACAGCAGGGGGGAGAAAGGCCATTGAGGCTTTAGCCTTCGCTTTTTCTCTCTTCTGATTTATTTGATCTCTTTTGCTGCTTGTCAAAGTTTGTCAAGTGGCTTGTTTAGCCCTCAAGGACTTCAGGCAAAGATGAGGGGCGGCGCCCCTTTGCCAGCCTCCCAGGGGGTCCTCCAGAGGCCAGTTACCTGAAGGTGTCAGGTAAGGAGTCACCCCTGCGGTGCAGGAAACCTAGCCGCTTCCCCGGCTCCAGCCCTGCAAGCATCAAGGAGAAGACAGGCGAAGCTGAGCATCGCAGCTGCTTCTCTCCGGAAGGTCTGGCTGGGGGCCACCTTGCCCTCTCACCACAGTGTGCGCTGGACTGGGGCTCTTCAGAAGGCGCTTGGGTTGGTCCTGGGCACCACGGTTCACACACTCCCCTCCTCCACACCCCTCCCCCTTCGCTGTCACTTGCTTTTCAGCAAACTTAACTGGGTTTTGGCCTATTAGTCAAATCCCTTTGTAACCTCAGCTGCCCTTCAGCTGGAAGGGAAATAACATTGAATCACATTCCAAAGCTAACTGTGAAAGAAGTGAATTGGGGAAGCATCAAGATCCTCATGCAAACGTGCGGGTGCGGTTGCAAAGTCTGGACAAATAGCTGGGGATGGTTAAAAACTTATTTCAAAGGAATAGTCATTTCCTTTAATAATAATTTTAAAGGAGATTTGTTGGGGGCATAAGTGACAGTGAAAAGAAAGTGTTGAAGGTTCACTTTCCAGAGGCAGAGCGCTGTGGACATAGTATTTGGGCCACAAACTGCTCCCCCCACCTGACAGTGGTTCAGTTGAGGATGATCACGGGCCATGTGTCTTGGATCCTGAGGCTCAGAGCTGGAGGCACTTACCCTACTAGTCAGAACCCGTGCAACAGAAGGGGATGGCCCCTGGAGCTAGTGTGAAAAGCCCTGGACACAAACAAAAGTGGGATGGTATTATATTTGGTACTTTTGCCAGCAAATTGGGTTTGTAGGAACAATTTGAACTTGTGCCTTCACGTGAATAGCTCCTATTTTCTTGGGGAGGCCATTGTAACAATCCCATCTTTCTCTCCTTTTCATGTCTCCGTATTGCAAAGTGCATTATTTTGCTTGGCATTTTATTTTGCTGATGTACAGTCTGTTGCTTCTGCTCTACGTTCCTTTTGGGGCGGTTTTATCACACAATCATCTGATGTTTCTTTAGGGGAGAGCAGAGGGGACTTGGAGGAGAGGAAAAAGACCATTGTAGGGTGTGTATTATTTTCATCGCCCTTACCTCATACTTTAAAAGTTGAAACTAGCAAAGGCTACTGTAATTTTGTTGCTGTTGTTATTATTATTCCTCTAAACCCATGGTTAAGGAGTTTAGTTTTCCACACTGAATTAAGTGGCTTTTCTTTGTTCTGGATGGAAAAGTACACTGGCAAACCTACTGTCTTTCCTAATAGGTGAAGAAGGGTCAACATCCTTTAAGGATAAAAAACAACAATAAAAGACATTTAAGACACTGCTTCTTGTGAGTTTCATGATTAAAATATTGATCAGACAGCTCTTCCTATTAACAACCAGATATTCATACAACCCAATTAGGGAATAATCAATGATCCACTTATGAGAAAGATGTGCCTTTTAAAAGTTCCCTCTTTGATAAGGGATGAAGGGATTTAAGCCTCAGTCTGACAGTTTCACCACTTTTGACAGCCCTCCCAGTTCTTATCTTACCCTTCCATCAGACTGGGGGCATTCAGGCTCTCTAGAATTGAGACAATTTTATTTAATAAGCACATGTAGGCTGTTGTACTCTATTAGCATATTTCCTGAATAATGTCTTATACTCACTCCTCAGTCACAAACTTCCTTGACATAACAACCGAAGAGTTTCCTAAGTGTTTGACTATTTTTATTTTTGTTCAGTTATTTTGCAATAGTACTTTGCATCAGGATATCCTGACCCTCAGAACAAAGGGGTTAAGAACAAAGAAAACAAATATATGGTATAATATGTCACATACGCTAATGTATTAAGAATATAACTCTTCATTGCACATTTCTTCAAGAATGACTTTTTAAAAAAATCCAAGGATATGAGTTTCCACTGTATTTTCTATATTGTTTTACATATTTCCTCGTAAAAATATCTTAGAGAAGTTGCAAAATGTTGAATCATTGAACATGAATACTTCCTAGTGGAAATGAATTAGGGCCAAGGAAATACCATCTTAAATTTTCATTCTCAAAGAGGAATCTCCTTCATTTGGATATTTGAAAATTAAAAATGTTGCACAATTAAAACCAAAAATTCTCCCCAACATGGGATTATCTTCACTCCAGGGTAGAAGTGCAGAAATACCACAGGGAAGGTCATTCTCATGGTATTTCTGGCTCACATAGAAACAGGAAGTACAGGAAATCTTGCGAGAAAGCTTGGCTCAGGAGAATTTTGGCTCAACTGCAGGTTCAAGAGAGTGGGATAAACTGATGAGATGCTAGCACTTGTTGGACTAATATTACTATCCCTCACAAATTCTCTAAAAGGTGGCTTTGTTCCATTCTGTAGGCTGGCATCTCTTTTGTCTTAAAGATAGTTACTTTAGAAGAGCATGTCTGTAAACCTATGATTTTTCCCTTACTCAGTGAACATCATTCACCTATTATTATACTAGGGATGGGGAGAAGGGGCTGATGGGGAAGTTCTGTGCCCAGAGGACTCCTGGAGCAAAGAGGTCTATGTGACTCTGTGACTTGTAAGATTCTTATAAGCCTTAATATTTGTAACTAATGTGCTACAAATAGGAAATTTAAAAGGGACTTTCAAAATAATCGCATTTTTTTTCAGGCATTGTGAGTCAACCTAACATCCCAGTAAGAGGGAAATAGCGTAGTTCTCTTCTTGTGTGAAGGAAATGTAATGAGAACTAACAAAGTCAAAACCACTTGTTCCAATGGATACCTAATTCTATCAAAAATACTTTGCTCTGTGTAAAATAGATAGCTAGTGGGAAGCAGCCGCATAGCACAGGGAGATCAGCTCGGTGCTTTGTGACCGCCTGGGGGGGTGGGATGGGGAGGGTGGGAGGGAGGGAGATGCGGGAGGGAGGAGATATGGGAACGTGTGTATATGTGTAGCTGATTCACTTTGTTATAAAGCAGAAACTAACACACCATTGTGAAGCAATTATACTTCAATAAAGATGGAAAAAAAAATACTCTGCTCTGCGTTTGCAGCTATAAAGGAAAGAATTGATAACCACAATGCTAAAGTAAATGACCAAGAAAAAAGATTTGAAGAGATAATGTTTTAAAACCTGGATTATCTTGAAGAATTTTTAGTGTTCTGGGGGCTATGTAAAAATCTTGAGGACTTATGGCTAGGCAGATAAGCCCTTATTATATATGATTTTAAAAAGAAAATATTAACAATATTAAATATTTCTAATCATTTTAGAGAATGTACAGTTTTAAAAAATGGAAACTTAGAAATACACATTCATTTCAATTTTAGATTATTTTGAATCTAGCAATAGATTTTCACAAAACATCATTTTAATTAATGAAAGTATTCTCACTCACATATTTTGCAAGTATTTTAAATACTTATTAACCCCCATCCTGCTTCTATATTTAAAGAAAAATTTCAAACTATTGTGGGAGTTTATGCATTTTGTCCTGGCCTTTTCTCTCCATCAGTTCAAATACAGATGTGTAAACACACACACACACACACACACACACGACCACCCGGGGTTTCACAAATGCAAATCAAATGAAATTCAAAATGAGCAAGGGAGGAAAAACCGGTCTTTCAACTTTGTTTAATGTAGTCTAAGCAGAAGAAGCTCAAACAATTTACAGTGTCCTCCAGGAGAAATAGAAATGTAATAACTGTGGCCTTAACTAATCTCAAGGAATCATGCCAGCAAGCAGGGAAAAGGACTTGGTCTACAGACCGACCATAGAAGGCAGCACATATTTCCCTTGTCACGTGGAAAGGGAGGAGAGTGGTGAGGCAAATGAGGAAAGGCGAGGTGGGGGGAAGTAGAAGGGGGCTGAGCTGACAGATTCATAGTTTGATTTCACAACAGGTTTCTAAACTACAACCAATTATTCCCTTATTCACTCTGCAAATATGTATTAACAGCTAGAGCAACAGCAGAGGAGAGAACCTCTTGTACCAGCCCTTGGGTCCTTTCTCAGGCACTGGGACCTGTCTGGCCTCCCTCACCTCGATTCTGATTTTCACTGTGGGTTAGGTCTTCTATTACTTTTCTTTGGACATTTAAAGAGAGAAATCAGGGTTTGAGCTGGCATCAGATCTCTATCCTGGCTCTCAGATATCTAATGCTAAGCTTACTGTCTCTGACAGTTAACCCACAACAAATGAGTCCAATAACACAGGGGTTGAGAACAAAATGGCTGGAAGACTTGATTTTCTCCATCTGGCTCCTCCTCCCTGCTGTTCTTTCTATGACTAAACACCTGATGCTTTGCTGTGTGATGATGGCATCCTCTGGCTGAAACCTTCCTGGGATTTCAGAAATATTTCTGATTGTCAAAGATTTTAAGTGGTGGTAGAGTACATTTTTCATAATTTCATGTTTGAGGGCATGTCACCTTCTTAAAAAATAGCTACAATGATGAAATCTCCAAGAAGTCCTTCAAGACTACTTATCTTAGGGTTATAAAAACTGTATTTCAGTCTCAGTTCACCACTGACCTTTGCCTCAAACTTAGAGATTTATTTATAAATGGGTATGATAGTAATAACCACCTCATCCATCACATGGGGATCTTCTAAGAGTAAAATAAGATTAAAATGTGAGTGATTTGTAAGCAATAGCGTGCTGTAAAATTTTTGAGTGGTTGTTTTTAAGCTAAGAAATCATACTGACATTTATCTAAACTCAAATTTTGGCTCTACTTTCCTGGGATCTATAAGAAAACTGACAAGTCAAACCCCCCATCCTTGAGTTAGGTCCCGCTTTGGAAATTCGTGTTCCCCATGAGGATGCAGGAGTAGAGGAAATCAGAGATAGGGGTATTGGAGAGAGTATTGGAGAGTGGCCCCATGGGAGAGATAGTGAGGGATTTAATGGTACAAAGGTGAGGAAAGGTGGGCAAAGTGATTGACGCGTGAATGAGAGTAGATAGATAAAGGACAAAGTATGTGTTAAAAGAAGGGTCTCAGTAGGATAAATATTCACTGTAACTGCATTTTGGAGGTGTGATAACGGTCATGAATCATGTCTAGGGTGTAAGCCTGCAACCCTGCTTTATCATGGGTTATTTAGTGTTCCGTATAGATTCCCTTGATTGGGAATTTCAATTTCAGACCACAGTGACTAATGGGTAGGTTTGATGTTCATGAGCTGTACAGCTTTGTGTTGTGTGCTGTGGTGATGAACATGTGTCTTAGGCCTCCCCTGGCCTCATTTCTCTAAACAAGTTATGTGGGCCTCCAATTTTTTGCTTGGGGTCTATATTCCTCAAACATTTTAATAATTTTGACAGCTCCTAGCTCATCTCTGTTTAATTGACAAGTGTTTTTCAAGGTAGTATAGTATGTAAAACCAAATACAATGTTTAAAAAGTGGCTTAAAAACAGTCTGACATATGCTTTACTTTAAAAAAAAATTTTTTTTATTGGAGTACAGTTGCTTTACAATATTGTGTTAGTTTCTGCTGTACAGCAAAGTGAATCAGCTACATGTATACATATATCCCCTCTTTTTTGGAGTTCCTTCCCATTTAGGTCACCACAGAGCATTGAGTAGAGTTCCCTGAGCTATACAGTAGGTTCTCATTAGTTATGTATTTTGTACATAGTATCAGTAGTGTATATATGTCAATCCCAGTCTCCCAATTCATCCCCCACCTTCCCCCTTTTTTCTCTATGTCTGTGTCTCTATTTCTGCTTTGTAAATAAGATTGTCTATACCAATTTTTTTGCAAGTGAGATACATGGATTCTGGAAGCTCTCAAGAATTAGCCCAGGCTGGGCTTCCCTGGTGGCGCAGTGGTTGAGAGTCTGCCTGCCAATGCAGGGGACACGGGTTCGAGCCCCGGTCTGGGAGGATCCCACATGCCACAGAGCGACTGGGCCCGGGAGCCACAATTGCTGAGCCTGCACCTCTGGAGCCTGTGCTCCGCAACAAGAGAGGCCGCGATGGTGAGAGGCCCGCGCACCGCGATGAAGAGTGGCCCCCGCTCGCCGCAACTAGAGAAAGCCCTCGCACAGAAACGAAGACCCAACACAGCAAGCAAGCAAGCAAGCAAGCAAGCAAGAAAGAATTAGCCCAGGCTGAGAAGACCTCAAGGAGGCAGGAGGGGAGATTGTCCAGACAGCTTCAAAGACCTGCTGGGAAATGCCCGAGTGAGGTTTTTTCCCTCTTAATATAATCAAAATAAACTAATAAGATAGAAAAATATTATTAGTATAAACAACATAAAAGGAAAGTGAGAAAATGGTAAGGAATAAAACCTTCTAACAGTACCAATTTTCCCCCCTTGGCATTCATTTATGCTTATGTTTACGGAGTTCAAAGTCAATTTGGAAGAAGGAAGTTTCAACGATAAGTGTATGAAGTATAATCCTACTGCCTCTTCAAATTATTATTTATTTTTCCCTCTTTCTTTCACTTATTACCTCCTGGTGATTATGAATTACATAAAACATCTATGCCAAAAGGTGTCTCTCAGATGCTGTTTTGAGCAATGCTTTTCAGATGTTAGTGTGCAAACAAATCACCCAGAGATCCTATTAAAATGCAGATTCTGTTTGGGCAGGTCTGGGTGGGGACCTGAGACCCTGCATTTCCATGAAGTTCTCTGGGGATGACAAGGCTGCTAGTCTGCGGTCCACACTCTGAGTAGCAAGGCTAGAGGATTACTATGTGGCAGGTATTTTCTGCCTCTTCCATGTTAATTATTTATGAAAGAAAATGCAGCAAAAGTGCTTATCTTTACAGGAACATGTGTTAAGACTTTTTTTTTTAACATCTTTATTGGAGTATAATTGCTTTACAATGGTGTTAGTTTCTGCTTTATAACAAAGTTAATCAGCTATACATATACATATATCCCCATATCTCCTCCCTCTTGTGTCTCCCTCCCACCTTCCTTATCCCAACCCTCTAGGTGGTCACAGATGTGTTAAGACTTTTGAAAACAATCAATAGTGGCTCAGGATAAGTACTCTCGACTGGAAATAAGCAACCAGAACTGCAATATAAGAGCAAAGGCTATGTCCAGGGACATCCATGATACTGAACCACTCCTTGGCTTTTGAATTTTGTTTCATTAATTTCTTTCCCTTAGAAATTAACTTTAAAGATAAGGTTGAATATCCAGTATTGGCCACTGTGATGAAGAATATATATACAATGGAGTCAACTTCAAAACCAAATGGCTATTTTTGAAAGTCTTTCCTCACCAAATGTCAAACAAAATTTACTTAGGCCAATTTTGCCAACCTTCTGTCTTTCCAGCATTTTGTTGGGCTACTATTGCTATTTTCAGAATGATTGAAATACAGGCAAGGCTCTGAGTCTTTGATCTTCATCATCAGGGATATTCTCACCAAGACCTACTCCTTCATTTGATTTATTAAAGTCTATGTAAAGTGGTCTTTGGATGAAGCCTGGTAATCTTTCCCACTGTAATATTCCATGCATGAAAGAATGGTGACCAGATGATTCCACAAAGCAAAGATGGAAGAAAAGAAAGTAGGCATCCATGGCTCTATAACCAGCGAGTGGCCCATGGTGCTGCTGACTCAGAGAGACGTACCGTAATTTCACAGCCTCAGCGAAATACAAAACAAAACACAAAAGATAAATAAACTCTGCAATGAGCTGCACTCTTTACCATGTATCACCTGGAGTTCATGCAGCTCCAGGCATAGTATTCGTGGGAAAGTGATGCCAGAAGCAAAAGGCATGTGAAATCAACTGGAAGACAAGAGTAAATCAAGAGCACAAGGCTAGAACACTACCAGATTTATATGATTAAAAATTTGTACAGTTAACTGAATAAGAACGTTTAGAATAAATGGAAGCATCTGCTGGTAATTGGAAACACAGTTTGCTGTATTTTTTTTCCGTTGTTTTCCCTGGTTCTTTCTAAGGCTAAGTGCTTTGCTACAGTGATGAACACCTATTTTCCTGTTATCTACAGGAGTAACTAAAAAAAAAGAAAGGGAAAGCTGGAAGATAATGGATTAAAAACAAATATATATCATGCTTATTTTTAAGGTAATTTTAGAACCTGTTTTCCTCTGTGATGGCAGGAGAATCAAGGGTGAAAAGTAAAGGTGAAGCTTTTTAATGTATAATGTATAGACAATATATGACACACTCTCTGTGTAGTATGGTACAGGAGATCCAACTGCACCCACCCCCCTTTTTTTTTTTAACCCCCCCCCCCTCTTTTTTGATATGTAGTGTTGCTAGAAGAATAACAGCAGTATCATCAACAAAAGAAAGCCTAGCACACTGGAGTAATCGACAACATTGATGCACATATGAGATCTTAACTGTCTAAAGATTTTCTAAGAGTTTCATTGTGGTAACTTTCTTTTCCATCCCACATTTAAATTCTAAGATTTGCTCCTTCTATTCCGTAAAATATCTAAAATGATTGTAAATCTTTCTAAGATGTCGTTACCATGGGTCTCACTCTATTTTCTTATCTGGACCTCTGGGCCCTCCTACTCTCTATCTTCCATGACCTTCTCCCTGAATCCATTCTGCAGTCTGATCATGAGACTTCTTGCATTCTTTGTCCTCTTATACATCTTTGTTTTTGACATTCATGTTCTGTTGCCTGTTTAGTGCAAGGTAAAAATACCTACCTTTGACTTGCATGTGTTCACATACCTTGTGGCTCTTAGGTTTGTGTGTCTGGATTAGAGTATACGGGGTCAACTCCAGAACCACTTATAACTAGGTTTTTAATAAATACCTTTTTAATGTTGTTATTACTTCTTTGCTTTCAAAGTTTGAGGAGTAAATTGATTGAGCTAATTTAAAATGTGTTTTTCAAGTCTCTTATAAACGATTAAAAAAAGTTCAGTGAAGTCTTATTTATCTTTAAAAGTTTTGGTATTGTGAATTAGACATACCTTATAATCATGTCATTTTCTAATGTGTAACAAGTAAAAAGTGATGGCAGATATTAGTACTAATTCGACACAAAGAGAATTATTACTTAAAGAAATAGTACAAATCCCTTTGCTGGGCATTCAATGTTTTCAGAAATAAGTTGCCACTGACCTAGTCCTGTAAACTCACTCAAATTTACATTTAACACTCAAAATTCCTATGGAAATCACATTGTTGCCCATACATGCTAGATGCACTGTGACATTTTGTGTGGTAGGCAGACTAATGGCCTCCCAAAGATGTCCACATCCTAATCCCTAGAACCTGTGAATATGTTAGTTTACATGGCAAAGAGGAATTAAGGTAGCAGATGGAATTAAGGTTGCTAATCAGCTGATGTTAAAATAGGGAGACTCTTCTGGATTATCTGTATGGGCCCAGTGTAATCACAAGGGTTTTAAAATGTGGATGAGGGGGCAGGAGAGTCAGTGTCAGAGTGATGGGATGTGAGAAAGACTCAACTAGCCAGTGTTGGCTTTGAAGACAGAAAGGAACCCCCAAGCCAAGGAATGAGGGCAGCCTTTCAAAGAAAAAAAGGGCAAAAGCTGGATTCTCTTTAGAGCCATCAGAAAGGAATGCAGAGCTGCAGACACTCTGATTTTGGCCTAATGGACCCCTTTTAGACTCCTAATCTCCAAAACTGTAAGATAAAACATTTGTGCTTGTTTTAAGCCACTGTGTTTGCGGTAATTTGCTACAGCAGCAATAGAAAACTAATATCTTATGTTATTGCTCACATTATTCTTCTCTTTATTGGGAAAGAGTTTTCCATTCATCTAATCTGAAAAAAGTCCCACTTTCTTCATGAAGTCTTTGTGCCCCACTTCAAATTGCCTCTTTTATTTAAATAAAGCAGCACCTCATCCATTTTATTTATCTGTAAGGTAACTTGTATCACTATTTGCCTTTGATGCTCTGGCTTGTCTTTCAATTTAGACTGCACTGTTTCATACTTTGTAACATAAAATCCGGGTGATGTATCCTTCATTCATTCATTCATTCTGCATTTACGAAGTGGTTAATAATTTACTGAGTGTCCCATGCTAAGTGCTTTATATACCAAACCATAGTCCCTGTCTTTAAAATTATTTACAAATTTAGTGGAGAAACAAACATATATATAACTAACCATAAAGCACAATGAATTGTAGTGTTAACATATAATTGTGGACAGAACAGGTCTCAATTAGTGTTTGTTATTAATAACGATGAAAACCAACTTTTTTCATTAAATTTTTTCTCATTATCTTGACAATTAAGACAATGTCTAGAACTCCATTTAAAACAAACAAAAAATCATGAACTATATTATATAGAGTTTGTATATCTACAGGATAACATGGATAGTTGATTATCTTTCTGTTATTTTTTACGTGCTGATAGGATTTCTTTAAAGTTTAGCTGTAATGACTTTTAAAACTTCAAGAATCTTCTCACCACTTTTCTCAGGTGAGGTGACACCGTGTTCCTAGTGAATTGGCAGCTTAGGAAAAGTTCTTGTTCCTAGGTAGCCAAGAAAGACAAGTCATGTAATGCCAGGGTTTTAAGGGACTTTAGAGATAAATTAACCATTTCAATTAGATCATGCCTTAGCTCAGGCTGACGACAGACTGGGTGGCTTAAACAACAGAAATTTATTTCTCACAGTTCTGGAGTCTGAAAGTCTGAAATCAGGGTGTCAGCATGGTCGGGGGCAGGTGAGGCTCCTTATCCCAAGGCTGCCTTCTTGCTGTATCCTCATGTGGTGGAGAGAGATCATCTCTCTCGGGTCTCTTCTTATAATCTCATTTATGAGGGCTCCACGCTCATGACCCAGTTACTCACCGCATTTGTTTTAGGGTTTCAAGATAGGATTTTTGGGAGGACACAAACATTCAATCCATAGAAGATCACTTTCTAATTTTACCAATAATGACAGCGTAAGCCCTGGATTCTCACAGACCTGAGCTTAAGCATTTCCTTTGAGTGCTTATGTACCCAATACGGTACTAAGCATTTTATATGAAATGCCTTATTTTATCCTTACAAGAACCAGGATGAGGTAGGTATAATAGTGATCCCCTGCGAAAGTAATTTGCTCAAGATTCAAATGCTATCAAGCTTTAGAAGAGTGACTTGAGCCAGGGCAGGCTGATTCTAGAGCATGCTCTCTTGACACCATGCTACACTATCTGTGTGGTTGGGTGTTGTATAAAGCAGTAGGAACTCTGTTGGATTCATAGACTGCAACCATATCTGGCTGTATCATAAACGTTTACGTGAGGCAAGTCAGAAGGAAAGAAAGAAAAATTATGACACCCCAGCACCTATTTCTATAACTGTTCTGCATGGCAGGATTATGTCTTGTGTTCCTGAAGCCATATTCACTGTGGTTATGACTGTAGCCACCAGGTTGGACTTTAGATTTCTGCCACAACCTTCATCCAGGAAGTGCTGAAGAAGGTCTTCCTCTCTCAGGATGATTGGAGAGAAAGAACGTGGTGCACATAGACATTTTTTAAAAAATTAGATGAATGTCTGGTCTCCCTTCAGTAATGGGATGGTTTCCTCAGACCAGACTCTACACTCCTAAAATTACCTTATCCCTTATGAAAAGTGACTTGATTTACCCATACCATCACTTGTGATTGCCATTGCCTAGCACTGGAACTATTCGGGGTAGTGATGGAAGATTATCAGAGTAGTTTCTATGTGATTTAAACATAATTGCAGCAGCAACTCTGCTGTCTCTGACCTAAATCTTGGATCTGAAGAACCAGAGAACAATGATGTGAAATTGGTGAATGGAGACGACTAGATTTACTCAAGACATTGGAGGGATATTTTCCTTTTGGAGCCATTTAGCAAGGCTGCTTACAATATCACAGTGCCAGCTGCATCTGTGCTTTCTAAACAGCTTGGCTAGAAATGGGGAAAAAAAGAGCCTTAAAGTGTTTCCGAGTGTTAAGGAAATGACTTGGGTCACTTTTTGTATGTACGATACATGTGGGGAAATCCAAATCTGGTCCCCAGCTGACTTCTGTCCTGGGGTAATAGATCAGAGATGAAGTTGAGGACAGCTACGTTCCCAGTGGGCCAGGCATCTTCTGTTTTCTGCCTCAGCTCCTTTCTTTGGCTTTACTTCCACATGGTAAATTTAGTTACCTAGTCATTTATATTCACAGTCCTTCTACTAGGGAAATATAAACCTATAAATTTCACAACATCTTTATATAGGACATTCTTTATAAGTCGTTGCAAAGTGACAGAACTCTTCAGAAATGTCCCTAAGGAAAGGAAAGTTCAAACCCTGGGGCAAATCATTCTGATGTTCAGAATGCTCAGCTTCTTTTGGTATTCCCCTAGTCCTGTCCCCAATAATAATTTATTAATAAATTAATTCACTTATTTGAAATAACAGTAAATACTCTAAATCTTTGCCTGACCAAACCCAATTAAGTCTAACTATTCCATTTGTCCTTCTACACATTTGTCCCTCTATCAATTATAACTGATGCCTTGTTTTATTTAACATTTGTCTCTGTGTTCATCTTGCATGTAAATTCTGTATTTCATTTTTGTGATATTACATCGAGTACAGGTACTCGTTTCTTTGATAGCCTCCTTAGAGCACCTCTCAAGTGGTCTAGATTAGAATGAATGCTGAAATAGCACTATTGTTTCTGTGGTAAAAATAAGAAGAAAATTCTGTGGGGCACAGCCACTGCATTTTTGGGAAACCTCAGAAGGGATATTTGGTGTTGCAAAATCAAGTACTCTTTTTGACCTAAACCATATACTGGTTTTCCTGAAATTATTGAAGGGTCAGAACTTTTCCCCACTAACATGGTTGGTAAAGTCACGTTTTCCCTCCAAAAGCACAAATGTGCAAATAAAAGATTGGTTATAGAAATCTACTTGAGATTTCTTACAGGACCTACCCAGTTGTTTCTTATCTCTAACCTATTGGTCAAATGTGCCTCTTACATCGATTTTCTTCAAGTTGGCATGTCTTAGGAACTTTTCCTTTACAATCTTTGGAAATAGAGTTTTCAGAAACAAAACAAAAACCAAAATAGCCTTTATCTTTCAGTAGAACCAGGGTGTTGGAAAAATTAGACTGAGCTCTTGGGACAATTGAGAGGATTAAATGAGAGCATTCATGGAAAGTATGTAGAGCAAGGCCAGGCGCAAAGTAGGCATTCAGTAAAAGCCAGCTATGATCATCTCCTCCAAATTATCTGCTCTCTTCTGCATGGAGCTGGCACCAATAGCCCCTTTAGCTCTGGGTGTTATTGGTAGAACCAGAAAGTGATATACAGAGGGTAAAAGATAGAAAAGGTGAAAGTGGAGGGGGGGGGGCATAAATTAGGGGTTTGGAATTAGCAGATACACACTACTATATATAAAATACATAAACAACAAGGACCAACAGTATAGCACAGGGAACTATATTAAATATCTTGTAGTAACCTATAATGGAAAGGAATCTGAAAAAGAATATATCTATATGTATAAATGAATCACTTTGCTGTACATCTGAAATTAACACACCACTGTAAATAAACTATACCTCAATAAAAGTTTTTTAAAAAAGAGGTAAAACTAAGGGAATAAAAAGGTGTGTGTGTTTGGTATGGAATGGTCAAGGAGATGGGGGAAAAGAAGACAAATATAAAAAAAGAAACTACAGAGAAAAGAAAAAAAAGTATGGCTTTTCACTACCAATGATCATAAAGGTTACTCCAGGACCCTGGAGAACATTGGTTGCTGGGCCCTTCTGTTCAATAGTGGTCTGTTCCCATCTCTTTTCCTCATGTTCTAACTTCTAACATGAGTTTCTGATCATCTGGAAGGTTCTCCAGATCCAGTTCTATAAAACATGGGTTAAAATTATTTTTTTCTAGTGTGGTCTAAATAGACAGCCATAGACATTGAGTACTGAACTAGTTTCTCTTTAACTCTCTAGAAACCCATTACAATGTAATTATTCCTAGAGAAGAATTTTTTTTTAAGTCATTATTTCCCACTTTCCATCAAAGGATGTAGTTACTGAAGTATCAAATCTTTCTTGGTAAGGCACGGTCATCTGTAAACCAGTCCCTTAGGACTTTGCAAGACACATGCTCCTGGCTGGTAATTAAAGCACTCTGGGAAACTCCTTTACCTCTTCAGGCCTTAAGAACATCATTTAGGGCATTAAAGTACCAATTTTCTAAACAATATCCCTGTGGTCTGAAAAAGGTAAAGCAACTTCAAAAAGACTTCTTTTTTTTTTTTTTTTTTTTTTGCCATAGGATGGTTCCTATAATGAGAGAACTCAGAGGTTTCTTATGAGAGTGTGAATTGACTTTCGCTCTGGAAGAGATTGTAGAAACTGACTGCGTTAAAACAAACTAAGAGAATGGCTTTCTTCTTCACCACCAGGGGACCAGGATGGTGAAGGAAAGGTGCTCTGTTCAAGGAGCTTTGGGGAGCTGTAATTATAGAACCACTCTGAACTGTCCTTTCCTCAGCCCCTCCACTGAAGACTGGAGAAGGGTCGTTGGTGAGATTAGTGTGGTGTGGGACCAGGGGACAACTCAGGAGATTTGGGGGCCTCAGTCCTACATCAAAGATTCAGATGGAATAGTTCTAAGCATCAACTTTTCTTTAGGGTTCTGTTCCACCCACTTTAGGGGCTGAAGAATATCTTTGAGCTTGTCAGACCTGGCAATATCCTGTTCTGGGATCTTCTGCACTGAGAGATGAGCCTGGACCAAGAGTGACATTACTACCATACCACTGATCAGAGCAGACTGTAGTAGATACCTGTTCAGTGAATGAATGACCACGTACCCCCAAGGGGCCTCATGGGCAACTAAAAACAGCTCCATAATTTGGGGAAAAAGCAGGAGTGTCACAGTGGCCTGATGGTAACTCAGACAGTGTAGGACTGTATTAGCAAATAGTTGGAAAGAAAGAAGGTTTCAGGGTTTCCTGGCAGTGGGGTAAAATGGATGAGTGAGCTGATTTTTTTTTTTTCTGAGACCACCCTGTTTCTCTCTGTCCCTTTCTTTCTCTTTCTGGTTTCCACCTGTAACCTCTGAGACTTAACAGAAATAGTGTTTTGTAGTTTCTCCCACCCTCTCTGCCAGCACTCTCTAGTGAGACAAGTAAATCTGATCTCAGGAGGAGCTCAATCACTACCCACCCAAGGCCTCAGGCCAACTCTGGGAAAAGGTCAGGATTTTGTGTGCGGCACACACAGGCTCTGCACTCAGCCCCCACCAAGCTGCTGGCGCCGGGCAGGGAGGTCAGCCCTTCTGATACCTGAAGAGCGGTGGCTTCCACCTCCTGCACTGCGGGTATCACTGCACATGGTCAGGGCAATGGGACAAAAGGGATCACTCTGGCTCTTCAGGAGCCAAGATGAGGAAAATCAACGTCAGGGCCCAAAGGATGCAACTACTGGGGACAAAAGGTTACTACACATTAACAATCAGTCTTCACAGAAACATTGAGTAGGTGCTCGAGGATGGAAAAGAGATGAGATCTTTTGACCCTAGATGACAAATCGTTTTCAGGTAGACTCTGAGGCACAGGACTTATTCCTCTTGCACTTGTCAACAGCCAAGGCAGGTAGATAAACTGAACAGCGCTAAGCAACAACTATGTATGAAGCACCTTATGAGCCAGCACTAGTCTAGGCAGGAAGCAAAGCTTTCAACGAGTCAGACTTCACATTCCAGTGAGGAGAGCCAGAAAGTAAACACATAAGCACGCACACAAATACATTAACAAGACTATACTCGGTCGTTATAAGAGCCATCATAAACAAAATTAATTAATTATTTAATTAATCAATAGACGCTAAGGGGGTATTTTCATTGTATGGTCAGTAGAGGCCTCCTGAACTAAGTGATGTTCAGGCTGAAAATTAACGACAAGGAAAAGCCATCCAGGCAGAGATCTGGGGAAGAAGGTTTTAGGCAGAAGGAACAACCGAGGGAAAGACCCTAAAGCAAGAACTAGCTGGCTGTGACCGAGAGACGAAGAAGAGTGGGTGACAGGGATTCAGTGAGTGAGGGAGAAGGTGGTGTGAGAGAGGCTCTGAGCAGACAGTGTTGGGCTGTGTAGACGAGAGATGATCTCGGATGTCATTTCAAGTGGGATGATGAACCGTTAGAAGTTTTCCAGAAGAGTGGCATGATCAAATGTAGTTTGTATAAGCTCATGCTGGTAGCTCTGCTGGGAAGGGATTTTATAGGATCAAGAGTAGAAGCAGAAATTAGCTAGCAGGCTAATAAAATTCAGGAAAGAAAGAACAATGGCTTGTCTAGGGTGAGGCTGAAGGAAAAATGCTTTTAGGAAATATTTTGGAGGTAGGTCTATAGAATATACCCATGGATTGGCATGTGAGGGAAAGAGGGCGGCTGAGTTCTAGTATCCTAGTTATTTGTTGGAATGGGAAGAATTATATTTAGATGTGGTGCTAATCAAGCATTTAGCTGGATATTGGGAGATTGGGATGCCTTTTGGATACCCTAGTCAATGTCAAGTAGATAGTCCCAGTATAGAGTATAGGGGAAAAGTCAGTCCTTACATATTAATTTGGGAATTATTGGCATATGAAGGGATTTAAAGAAAAGAAAACAAAACATTTTGTCCAGTTCAGTCCAACTGCTTCCATCCCAAGTCAACACTTATGGAACTAAGTACAGTAAGTGCTGAAGATAAAGAGATCAGAAAGCCCATAACCCCAGAGGGAGGGGCAGAACAAAGTGTGTATGATTGTTATAATGCAATGGTAAAATGGAGGAAGGAATAGATACAAAGTAAGCTATACTATGGGACAAATAATTATTCCTGGAATGGCCAGGGACAGCAGAGATAAGAGGTGATCTGAAAGACAGTCATTTGATAGGAACAATTTTCTTGTGAATCCCTTGCTTTTAAAATAAGAGCTTATTTAGAGACCATAGAAAGTAGATGGGATTGGTTGCAGAAGTTTTATGGACAAAGGAAAATTCCATTTTTAATGGCTGTTTGATTTTGGAGAAGGCAGTAATCACTCTAGGACTTATTCTCCTCTGTGAAAAGAGAAGATTGAGTTGAAAGCAGTTTCTTGCCTCAGAGAGATGGTAAGATAGGGAATCATGGTCTGTAAGTTATTTTTCTGATATATTTAGAAGCTATCTTATATTATCATACATATTTCAATATAGTAAATGGCTTAATATATAGATATGTATACATTTATAAGCCTATTATACATATGTCTAGTAGAAATAAAACATTTAGCCTTGATATATTAATAAAATAAATTGCCTTATGCAGATTGCCAAAAATGTCAAATTTTTAGTTTTAACTTTAGTTATATCAGCTCAGTGAAATAAAATTGTTAACACCTTGTTGAACATAAGGTCTAAGTGATTGTAGTTAATAAAGAAGGAAAAGGAAAAACAAAATAATTATTGCCAAATTAAAACAGTTTCATAGACAAAATATTTCAAACCATGGAGTACATTGGGGGAAAATGAGAAAAGACATATTTGGAGGTGCCCATTTTGAGCCTCTTGTGGCTGGGTGATAAAAGTGTCAATGTCAGCCCTGACAGCTATACTAGATGCTAAGCTATACTAGATGCTTGACTTCTTTGTCACTTATTTTCACTCTTTGTGAAATTTAAAAATTTGTTTTCTGGGAATTAATTTCTTAATCATATAAAACAATGCAATTCTCTCAAGGCACCCTGTAATTTACCAGAAGAACGTTGGTTACAGAGTCCTGGAATGTCCTTTACTTTATTCATCTTACAGGGTTGAACCATTTATTCCCAGAGAGTCATTTACTAACCTCAGAAGCCGGTCAATTTTAAGAACAATACTTGGCATTTCTGTAGTATTTATTTCCAGGATTGTATTTAAAAAAAAAAATCCACTTAGTAGTACGCATATTGACTCCATGAAGTGGATACAAGCGGAGACTACATTTTTATAAAAACAGAGAGTAAGCTGGATGGGTGGCCATGAGACAATACTGGGCCTCTGGGGGGAAGGGGGGGACCAGGCATACATCACCGAAGGTGAGAGGTGCTTGGCCACAAAGATCAGTTAATACATAGGCTAAATCCATATTTAGGGGATTAATGAAGCAGGGTCACCAAAATTTCCTTATAATAAAGATTTGTTTTTTGATATATATATTTTTAAAGTATGGAAATAAATATCTTAAGAAACATCAGAACTTTGCTGGACTTCTTTAAGGTGATGAAGATTTCTTTATTGTTTTGTTTTGAATTACTTAGATGAGGGGGCGCCGTGTTCTCTTCGTTGCTTAAAGGGTTCAAAGGTTTTCATTTGACTTTAAATATCATGATGGTCCAGATACATGCTAAGTGTTGGCCTCCTTTTTCTTGACTGGGTTGGGATCAGGATTGTTCATGATGCTGAGGGGTTGATCACATTTAGTCAGGTTGGCCATAATGCTCAGGTGCTAAGTCCACTGTATGATTTTTCCATGTCTGTCTAAGACCACCTAGGATAAGGACCAAAAGTCTTCAGGGGAAGAATGTAGTCCCAGAGTGATCACCTATTGATCTAATCAGCCTGGAGCTACCAGGAAATTGGGATATATAATAGGAGTCTGAGACTAAATAGGGAACGTGTTGGAGTAATGCTCTAAACAAAGAGACAGGTGAAAGGAAAATCAGTCCATCTCTCAGGTGAAGTTTTGTCTGGTCCTCATTTATGAGTTTCCCAAGGACTCTGGTTGGGAGGGGGGAGGTGTGTCTTGCTGATTTATGCTGGATTCAGTAATCTGCATTCTGGGGCTGAATATATTATGTCTGCCAATCATACTGAGATTGGGATTCTTCTGGGGATCAAATGATTTGTTCCCAAACGCATGAAAAGCTACGGATAAAAGTCAGAAGACAACTATGCTTTAAAAAATCCTGTTACTATTTAATAATTTAATAATTAACAAAATTTTAATTAATTGTAATTGAAATTTTCCCTTGTTACCTTATCCACAGACATCATAGTCTCTAACTTCTCAGGGCTGTCAGCTAATGCTGTCAAAGTATGTTGAAAGAACCTGTTCCGTCAAAAATGCTCAAGGTAAGAATTCTTAGGAGTTTCCTTGTTTCCAGACAATGTGCTCACTTTCTTCCTGACCATACTTTATGATAAAAGTTGCCAATTCCTTCTTAAATGGTGCAAGAACCCATTTCCCATGCTAGTCAGTGAATGTTTGAATACTGCCTGATGTAAGAATTGCCTTTGGTACAACTTTGATCAACCAATTCAAAAAATTATATACAGTGGAATAAAGTCCAGCAAGCCAGAAATTAGTTTATGTGGTCAAATTTTCAGGATTAATAATGAAAAAATTAATTTTGTCAAAATCCTTTAGTTAGCTAATACTACCAGCAGAGGAAGTGTATTTAAGTGATTTTTTTTTCCTGCTGATACTTCTTATTTAAGTCCCTGACCTAAAAAGAATAATATTTGGATGGAATTTGTTTTTTATATGAACTGTGTAACACATTTCTCTTCTAACAATTTAACTGTTTAAATGACTTTATTATGACAATTACTTCAAGGACTCCTATGCTAAATGGATCCAGGCTACTATGGTTTTTAAAAATTTGGGGTCAGCATTTGGCAGGATTTTGGAAGTCATTTTTCTTGTTTTCAAGACAATTGGCTGTAGAAATCTGTCCCTACCTTCAATTCTATTGTTTCAAATCTTTTAGAGGTGAAGGAGATCTAGAGATATAAACTTCTCATTATAAAATAAATATGTCATAGGGATGTAATGTACACTATGGTTACTATAGTCAATAATATTGTATTGCAAATTTAAATGTTGCTCTCATTATAAGAAAAACAATCTTTAACATTTTATGGTGACAAATGTTAACTAAACATTGTGGTGATAATTTTCACTGTATACAAATACTGAATCATTATGTTGTACACCTGAGTGGAATGTCATATATCAATTATACCTCAATTAAAAAAAAAATCTTCTAGAGGCTGTGAGAGCAGATAACCAAGCTGGTTAACTATACTTGAAGCGCATTATGCTTGTGAATAAGTAGGCTTAGAGATAGCTACTGGGACTTTCTCTTAGAATGCACAGGTGAGAATGCCAGCTACCTTGTCTTTTATTTTATTTTGGTTTACTTCTGATTTCCCTGTTCTGTTCCAAATGATTGAATTCACCCAAGGCCTGCCTGCCCAATACTTCATATACTTCAGTAGGTGTGGCGTGTGCAGGGCAAGGCCAGGAGCTCTGGAAAGGACCTCAGTTGAAATTCTGGCTCTGTTATAATCCTGCTGTGTGACATTGGGCAAGTTACTTTACCTCCCAAGCCTTAGTTTTATCGACTGGAAAATGAGAATGAAAATAAACACTCTTCTGAGTTATTGTGAGGATAAAACGAGGTGTGTGGTATGATAATAGCTAACATTTATAGAGCATTTATTATGTGCCAGGTATGCAGTTAGCACTCATAAATGGTAGCTCCTTTAGACATAACTGGCTTTGTGCCCTTACCAGTTGGACTTTACACAATTAATCCACTGAAATCTTCACATACTTTTTTCAAATGCCATAGAAAATAACAAGAAGATAGTAAGGAATGCATCAGAAAGAATCTACTGTGTACAGTCACCAGGTTAGAAATTTTACTTATATTGTATCATCTAATTATCTCCGCAGTCCTTTGAAATGGGGTCTATTATCTCCATTGTACAGATGAGAAAAATAAAGGCCCAGAGAGGTTGTTTTATATTTTCTTTTACATGATAACAGAGAAAGCAGCCATATAAACAGAACACATACAGTAAAACTGAGAACTTAATTCTGTAAGAGTAAATTACAACACTGACATTAATAATCTAGTTAATTTCTTCTTGTTTATAAGCAAATCATCAATCACATTTTCTCTTATGGAGTTAAAATAATAAAATGTAAAGCATCTGTCCACATATTAAAAATAGAGAGATCAAATTCATTTTATTCTGCTTAACATAGATGTTCTCATAGATCCTTACATGAGTAAAAGGCTAAATTACTTTGTTTCAATCATAATACATACTGAGGCTTGCTTTTGCTGCCAAAACTGTTCTCTGGTTTAGACAATTTCCCCTAGGTCACTTAGAAGTATTCCCAGAAAAGATGAAAATGCCAAAAACCTGGTCAAAAATTTTTTCAAGTATTGCACCAAGTATGGAAAGAATCCGGGAATCAAGAATGTATATTTATCTGGTCACAAGGAGAATAGGGGTTATCTGAATGCCACCGACTCAGTGTTTGTCACTGTCATAGTTGACAATTTCCCCCTCATTCTCTTGCTAATTTCATGTACCATGTGGTCAATCATCCTACCTTTCTCTTATTTTCAATTTTATTACTTATTCTCAGGAGAAAAGGCACTTGAGAAAAATTTCTTTTGGGGGCTCCACCTTTTCAAAGGAAGATGCAAATTCGATGTAGTAAATTTGTAATTCTATTTCCATCTTTAAAAAGAAATAGCATTCAGGCAGTGGTCTGCTCTGTCACCTTGAGTCAGAAAACAGCTCCATCTGGTTTATTTAGTTTTTGATAGCTCACACTTCAAAGAAAGGCAAGGGTTATATCCTCTGACAACTGTGCAAGCCTGTGCAAGCAAAAAAAAAAAAAAATCTTCCCCGACCCCTGCAGTGATCAGTATGTATATCCTGAAGCACCAGAGATCTGATGACGTCTGTTGTGGTTTGCTGACTCCCAACAGACTTGATTCTGCAGGCTTGACTCAGGAAAAAGAATCCCACTAGCTTCAAGTGAAATTGTGCCCAAGTAAAGATTACTAATAAAAATATCGTGGAATTGGGCCCTGGTGCTACTTTTGGTCTTAAAATTCTGTGTGTGTAGCTGTATGTTTGCACATGGGCACACCTATGTGTATTTTAACTTCATCATACATATTCAACGTAATCTTTTAGCATTCCCTGTAGCCCTAACACACCATTTAAGCTTTCAGGCAAGAGTCTGGCAGCAACTCTTCATATGCAACTGGCTTAACTTTCCATTGATACCCATGTGTACTCCCCAAGGTCAGATTTGGTTCTTAATTCATGGAAAAGTAACAGAGGGCCGGTATGATTTATGCATTATCATTTCAAAGAGACGAGGCTTTTGAATAGAAATATAAATCACCAACTTTTAATTTCACCTATAATTTATATTCTACCTACTTTCACAATAACCCCAGTATATTTCTAGCCTTGCCTTGGTTATGCAATTGTTGTCTGCTTTGGATACCCCATCTGCAATACAGTGATAATAATACTTGCCACCTACGTCACTTCACAGTGGTGTCTTAAAACTAATGAATAGAGGCTGGCATGAGCCCGAGGCTCTTTGAAATACAACAGCTTTATAGCTTACGAATTATTTTCAACTGGGCTGAAAGTTACACACTAGATATAGTTCTACAAAAACTGCAAAATAAGAATGTATTTGTAAATTATGTAACTAAAATTGGTTTAAAAATAAATGGACTATATATTACATGTATATGTGTACACAAAAAGAAGGAATACATCCAAATTGCTAAAAAACTTATTATGAAATGTTTCTATAGAAAACCTGAGAAAATAATATAATGAATATTCTATGCAAATTAATATTGACAATGGTTATCAGCATTGGTGGTGTTGTGGGTAATTTTATTTTCTTCTATATAGGTTTCCTCTATATTCCAAGTTTCCTAAAATGAATATGTAGTTTGTCCAAAATCAAGACAATAATCTCAAATATTTTTATAAAATTTAACTGGACAAGATAGAAAGCAAATGTCAGAGCTTTTAAGAAAAAATCCTGGGCTTCCCTGGTGGCGCAGGGGACACGGGTTTGAGCCGTGGTCCGGGAAGATTCCACATGCCACGGAGCAACTAAGCTTGTGTGCCACAACTACTGAGCCTGCGCTCTAGAGCCCGTGAGCCACAGCTACTGAGACAGCGTGCCACAACTACTGAAGCCCACGCGCCTAGAGCCCGTGCTCCGCAACAAGAGAAGCCACTGCAATGAGAAGCCCGTGTACCGTAACAAAGAGTAGCCCCTGCTTGCTGCAACTAGAGAAAGCCCATGTGCAGCAACAAACACCCAATGCAGCCATAAATAAATAAATAATAAATAAATAAATAAATAAATAAATAAAATTTATTTTTAAAAAAATTCCTTTGAATTTTTTGGGATTCGATATTAATGACATAAGTGCCAGTCCTATAGGACTTGAGTTTGAACCCAGTTTATAATAGGAAGCTCAGAGAAAACCTATCATTTAAGGAAAATATTCAAAGTCTTTGTCCAGATCCATATCGAGTTTTTCTTTTTATTCACAAGTTTGTATGGTGTGTCAGCAGTTAAAATTAGTCTTATCTATTTAACTAGCACACTACTGAGTGTTCATAAATTTAATGTATTCAAAAAGTGCAAAAGGGAGACTCTAATAGGTAAGTTATTTCTGCTCCCCACATGCCTGTCACACTGGATTTCTCTGGATTCTAACTAATATGCTGCCAGCTCTCTCATCTCCAGGCCTTCTCACACCCTGCTCCACCTTTCTGGAACATTACCCACACTCCTTCACCAGGCTCATCCCTACACATATTTTAGGTATTAGTTTGGTCCTCACCTCTTCCATAAATTGTATCCTGATCCTTAGACCAAGTTTGATGGCCTCCCATATGTTCCCCAACATGGATGGCCGTCCATGTTCACCCCTAAGAGCACACTTATCTTACCTATAACCTCTGATCTGAAAACCACCTGAAGGCAGAGACCTCTGTACCTGGCACACAGTAAGTCTGACTCACTAGGTAAGAACTGCTGTGACTTCTCCAGTGCAACAACTCTTTCTCTCTACTGGATTTGGGAAGAAAGAGAAAGACTTTAGTCTTGGTCATTGCCATCATGCCTGCGTTTTTCTCCCATAAAAGAAGAGAGTGAATGAAACTTTCAAGATTTATTACAAGGAAATTTTAATTTAACCGTTGCATAATTTATTTAGTTAAATTTGTTATTCATAAAAAACACCTTGGCTTTGTCTTAGAGAAATGACTACATACACAGAGGAATTTTAAAATAAAAAAGATGGAAAAGATTTTTTTCCCCCTCTGACTATTGTAAGTCTCAAAGGCAGGCATTTTGTTAGTTCTACACATGTTACATCAAAGATAACATGATTTGTGCTTCTTCTTTGAAAAATATCCTACATCTGTAAGTCATTAGCTTTTGTCTGGCTCTTTTGTTATACTGGATGAAATCCTTGAATGCTCTGTGTCTCCATTTTTCTAACTGTAGAATGGGGCTAATTTTACTCTCCATAGTGAAGATAATGTTAGAAAAAAGTTCATGCCAGAATACAGATGTTAGCTGGCTACTAATTAAAATGGAGAAAATTACTTTCATATTAGAGTTTTTTTGGTCAGAGTATTCTCTTTAACCAAAGGAATTATAGCCTTCTTTTTCTTATACGTTTAACTAGCTGTTTCTGCATATAGACTTTCACACTTTCCTTCTTCAGTTCCTAGCTAAAATGATGGAATTGCTGAAAAACCACAGTATGGTTGAAAGGTGGCTCCGTAAGCACCCACAAAAGAAAAGGGAAAAGACATTAAACACATATTCCTCACTCCTTAACTTTTCCATATCACAACTCTGAAACCATTTGTGAACAGACATATTCATAAAATGAGTAAGTTAGGTCAAAGTAAGCAGTTACTTAAGCCAGTCTGGTTTCATCTCTCTAGGTTAAGTCTGCATGTCTGTCCCTGAAGGAGTCTTGATTTTTCCCATTCTCCAGACGTTGCTCATAACGTGTAGGAGGCACAGTTCACAGTGCATGGGGCCAAAACCAGACCAGAAGAGTGCAAAGTGAGTCATAGGAAAAAGTGAGCCCCAAAAGCCTCATTTTTGTTCACAGTGGCTCCTCCTGAGCAAAGAGAAGGTGAGAAGGTGACTGTGGGTAGTGGGCTGGGAAGGGAGTGGGCCCCCAGTGGAAGGTACTGAGTTGAGGGAGAGGCTGGTAAATCAGGGAAGTGAAGGGGTTGCTTGAGTGCTTTTCTTAGTTTATTTTTCTTTTCTTCAATTGTCACAAATATGTTATTGGCTTGGAATTGGATTTGCCATCTCATGAGACAGGCATACACAGAACAAGGACGCTAAAGTCTTATCCAAGGGAGACACATAAACCATATTCTAAACCATTCTCATTTCCTAAAAACTTCAATTCCCCCAATCCAATAAAAGCTACACTCTTAAACTTCTTCCTCTTCTTCTTCTTTTCCTTTTTTTTAAAACAAGAATCTAACAACAGATGCCTACACAGCCTATGAATCCAAGCCCAACAACCCTGGATAACATCAGAGATGAAGACCTAACTGAGGCTATTTCACCAAGTTAGCCACTATCCATACGGCTTGTCCCATGTTAGTTCAGGCACTTAGAAATATACACACACCCTAATGCTTCCCAACTCTGATCCGTCCACAGTAAGCCTCTGGTTAGCCAAGATAGACAAGTTTGGGTAAAAAAGGAGAATATTATTCAAAAGGCCAAGATCCACATTTGGACACAAGGATACTGCAGTCAGTCAAAAGAGTGATTCCAAGGTCAGGCTGCACAGCGACTGTTAATAATAAAGGATCTATTATGAAATGATAATTATATTTTCCATTACTTTTTCTATATGATTCAGATCCTGTAATGTTTCAAATAAACAGTGATAACTGAGCCTTTCGTGACCTAAAGTTAGTCTTACTCTGAGAGGAAAGATGCTCCATGTTTAAGATTCACTCGAGAAGGGAGATGACTAAATATTGGGAGTCACTGACTATAGCCAACTCTGTAACAGAGTGGCTTGGGAATTCAGGGCAAATTCTACACATATTTCTGCTATAAAGAAGAAAAAGGAAAGTAAAAACTATATATATATATATATTTTTTTTTTTTTTTTTTACTGTTAGAAGTGAAAAATCACTATTAGGATGAATTTCTTTCCCCATCAACCATGTGCAAAAGTAAAGCAAACAAACCCCAGTTTGTGATTAGGCCTGAGATGTGAGTGAAATGTAAATTCAACTGGAAAGTGGTCCATTCAGCACATGACATGGACTAGAATTCTGGGTGAATGAACTTCCCTTGCAGGAAATCTGGGAGCACACGTGCAACCTCACCAGGCCTTCAGGGGCTGGCCTCTCAGACTTGTTTCTCTGGCCTGACCTTGTTCTAGCCCTAGAACTTGGACTGTGATGGTTTTCCCCTAACCTTCTGACCCTGACCTCCTATGCTCCCAGTTATGGAATCCATTTCTCATTGCTGTGTTTCTGACCTTACTTTCCATTTACAGCTTCTTGCTCTCTTTGATTCAGCTTACAAACCAGAAGCTGACTTCAAATCTTATTAACTTTGTCAAATTATTGGCTAAGCCTAAAATATTTCTTTTAGGAGATAAGAAAAAAGCTAGAATGTGAATTGAAAGAAGGGCAGGGTCGAGGAATGGAATTAGGTCCAATGCCTACCCTTGCTCCTATGGGTTAGAAGTTTTTAAATCCTGGTATAGACTGTTGGAAGTGTTGACCTCAAAAGGCAAACAAAGATTTGTTTATGAACTCTGTGATTTTTTGTTTTTGTCACCTGGTGGTTTGTGAAAGTTTCCAGAAATATCTCTCAGGATATACACTACCTATTCCTTTCCCAAACTAGACTGAACCCCAGGCAACTTAGTTGCCAAAATCCTTTGATTTTTCTAGTTCCGAAGAGTCCTTACTTCCCTCTTCATCTAGGAGTCTGCGGCAAAGAAAAGGTCATTCTGTTTCCTCTTCCTTAGCATATAGGAAAATTATATTTCCCAACCTCCCTTGTAGTAGATTTGGGGCCCATATTTCTGAGTTCCTTCTATTTCTTTCTTTTTCTCCCCTTCCTTCCCTTCTTCCTTCCTTTCACCCTCCCTTCCTCCCTCCCTCCCTTCCTTACTTCCTTCTTTCCTTCTTTCCACTGTTTGAATCAGCGACAGAAAAGGAATGAGAATTGTAATGTTCTAGTATCACTTTTTGGAGTTTTAAAGCTATGGCTGTCAATTTTAAGGAAAGGTTGAAAAATAATGCAAAATATATATCACATTATATAAATAAATGGAAACATTTCATTTATTAAGATAACTAATTTGCATTAGTTTTTTACTTAGTCTACAGGAACCAGGCTCACCACAGTCTTCACAGTTTCCTTCATCATGAATTCCAACCGGTGGCAGAAGGAATGATGGCCAAACCGTCTTCACTATACAGGCTGACCTGCAAAAACTATGAAAGGCCCTCTTCCTCTACCTCCAAGAAATACTGTTATATAATCATATGGGATTTTTTTATTAAAATGATTTCAAAATACATTATATCAGCTAATTCTAGCATAGTCTTATGAGATAAAATTACCATAGCGTATGAATAGAGCATTGATTAGAGATTTTCCTAACATCATACAATTTACAATGGTAGGATAACTTGGAAAATAAGTTTTCTGACTTCATTTCTAGTGGTTGCGTGCCTGTGTGTGTGTATTTGTCCGTTTTGTAAAATGTGAGAAATGCTTCGTGTAATAAGTGGGAAATAAAAAGGACAATATTAAGACGGGAAGAATCATGTATAATCCCCCGCCCACCAACTATTGTTAACATTTCCTGTTTTCTTTCTAGTCTTATCCTGATACATGCATAACATATATTTTATATTATGCATATATAATAGTTGGCATGATATCATGCATTCCATTTTGTGTTCTTTTTCACTTAACATTGTAAGAAAACAGTTCTCTTTGTCATTAAAACTTTTCACAAATGTAGTGTTTAATGGCTGCATGATGTTTCAACATATGCTTCTATGATAATTAAATTCATCTCTTTCCTATACCTAGGCATGTAGATTGTCATTAAATTTTTGGTTCTTATAAATAACACTGCTGAAACATCTCTGTACAAAAACCTTTTATGTATTTTAGATTATTTTCTTAGGATAAATTCTTAGTAGTGTAATTACAGAAAAAGAACAAATGCGTATGTTATCTTTCCCAAATGAACTACTTCCTCTGCTTCTTGAAATTATTACACAGTCAGTAAACAACAGCAACAGTAACCATCTAGCTCAGAAATACAGGCACAGGCTTGAAGCGAACAATGATTCCCAGCTTCCTTCTGGACCGGGAAGATGGGCCTGAGTGATGTGCCTGAGTGTTTCTTATCAGCCTTAATATTTGGCCACAGTATTATATTTCTAAAGAACTGTAATTGGAATTTATTGTGACTAACCCTCACAGCACCCCTGTGCTCTAAGTGGGGATTGTTATTTCTTAGGGAGGGAGAACACCAAACAATATATTCCCTGTAGTCTGCTTTGGGCCCTTCAGATTTACTCATACAAGTGCTGTGCACACTGGAAAAGAATTAGGGTAACTAGCTGGATTTTTCTTCTCTGTATTGGATCAAAACAACCAGGTCAAGATAAAAGACTACATTTGGGGTCAAATGGGTATATTTCTGCTGTTTAGCATTCCACAATGGGACAGAGAATGAGTTAAAGAGAGGATAGGACACGTCTCTTCTCTGCAACAAAGCTAGATTGTTTAAATGGGTTAAATCAACAGTGAACAAAGTCACAAAACACTCCTCCTTGTCCTATATTGATAAAAATCTGCACTTTTGTCTCTGTCATTTTCCTGTCCTTTGTAATGGTAGAATACTAATATATTACTTTCTCTATTAGCTTTTGGGAGTCTATATAAATATATAATTTAAAGGAAATCTAAATATATCATATAAAGTAGTTGGTGGCTGGATCATTTGGTGAATCAATGGGTTTCTGAGTGAGGTTAATTTTTTGCTCAAAAATATTTATGACCTAAATAAGAGCGAGTATCATTGCTTGATTTATTTGAATAAGTAAATCTAGAACTCTAGAAAAATCAGTTTGAAAGACAGGTTTGTTTATAAATGAGCCAATAATCGTGTCAAAATGTAAAGTCATGATTTTGAAATTAGAAAATTCTACGCTATTATTCTCAACATATTTATTTATGTTTGCATATTTGACACTAAGGAATCTATGTCTTCTGGGAAAGGTTCTTACATCTAAACATATATCAGCAACAAGTAGAGATGCTTTTCTCAGTTAAGGGTGAACTTTAAATGAGATTTAATTAACTTGGAGGAACAATTTTTTAAATCGATCTCTCTCTTTCTGTGTGTGTGTGTCCCTTTATTTAAAGAAAGCTGAGAAATTAAGTGTTAATTAACAATTAAATTAAAAAATAATTCCTATATAACGGGCTTTTAAAGAAAACAAACTTTTAAGTTTATTTTAATTCCTTTTCCACTAATTTTTATTTTCATGTATACCCAATTATTCCGCTGACAAATACGTTAACTAGAATATTTATTTATAACTCATTAAAATTATGTTATAGTAAAAAGCCTTTATATGTAATAGATAATGGCCAAGGCTTTGAACTGGTGTCACTGGGCTGGTAAGATTATCTGTTTCAGGCCAGTCAGCCACTCAGGACAGAAGGTACCTTGTTCTGTACATGGCAGAGATAGTAGGTATGTTAGTCAGCTTTAAGAAGTTCGCCATGGCTATCTTTTTCTAACAGCAGGGAATACGTTTCTGTTCTCCTCAGAAAAGACCAAATTTCCATTTGTACACATGGCTTTCCTTGCCCACTGTCACCCCTGAACTAGATCACACGAAGCATTCTTACTGGCTATGGTTTCAACAAAAAATAGTATTTGTATCTCTTTCAGAAGAGATATTTTTTAAAAATATATTTTTAAAAAAGATATTTTAAAAAAATAGCTCTTTTAGAATCTTTAATGTTTTCAAGATCCTGGGATTCAGGCACATTTCTAGGGACACACACTGCTTCCTTTTCTTGGACCTGTTAGAGCAAGCTTCAGGTCTGGGGCTGGATTCTGATGGACAAGTAGGAACTGAATAGGTCTAAGCATGTGTGTGGCTGGGGGGTTAACGTTTGGGAGGTGGAGTCGGGGGCCAGAGGACCCTGAGGCCTGAAGGAGCCGCGTGGTAAATAAAGGCCAGGGCAGAGGGGGCTGTGAAGGGGCTTGGTCTCATTGACTATAAACTGCAGAGTTGGGGGGCGGGGGGAACACACGACAAATCACAATGAATGGGTCTAATTCTGAATAATCTTTGATTCTGGGGTGAGGAAGCTCAACTTGATTTGATGGTAATGGGCAGCCAATACTTACTACTGATGAAAGCACTGTTTTATAAAAGTTTGCTAGAATGAGGAAAGAGTGAAACTGAGCCCTAGGGCTCTTGACCAGCTTTGTTTTCTGTCCTTCCAACTGCTGACAATACTCACTGTTTCTATTCCACATTTCTTTTTCAGTAATAGCATAGATTTAAATGAGAACTTTAATGTCTGCTGTCTTATATAATATGTCTATTATATTGTGTAGCATTCTCTGCTCATTCAATATCTGTTTTGTAGTTATTATGAGGAGGTCCTATGTTATTTTTTACTCTCAGCAATGTCAAAACCATGATGGATCCTCAAGAAGCACATGTTGAATAAAATTAAAAACACGAGCCTCTTTCCCCTTCTAATGTAATAAAGGCAAGTTCTTGACTTTAGAAAGTCTACTCCAGTTGCTTCTTTTTGGTGTATTGTGGGTTCGTCTTCTATAAATCGTGGAGACATTTCAGTTGATTTTGAATGAGTCAATGGTTTTCTGATTATGAATCCATTTATATAAGTGCTTAGCTGCAAAAGGTTAATTAGTAATTAGATATCTCCTTACTCCAGGTAGGGTGCGGTCAAATATACCTTTGGTGAAATAGAAACTTCAGATGCAATTTGTATATTCAACGCTATTAAGGAGTACCATCTAATTTTTTCCTCTAGTACTGTAACTTTGTATGATACATTCATCTCCTCATTTTTATATGAAATGAATTATTTCTTACTACTCATCCACTTTAGTAAACTTATTTGTTCTTAGGTGTTTCCTTAATGGGACTCTCTCACGCATATGTACACGTAATCAGGTCCAATATAGGGAGAGGAAAGAGCTATTGATAAAATTTCTAGGGGTTTCCTTGTGCAGGGGATTAATAAAGGAAGGGGTAGTTTAAGGACAGACCCTAGTCCCTCTTAGATTTCTAGAAGTTGTTTTTCAGGCTGCTGTTTATTACTTTGCTTACTCAGGTTAATTATAGCTCTCCTCCTATGTCTATCTGGATAGACCCAAGTTTTTATAAGGGCTGGTCCATGCACATTTGACTGGTAAAGGAAAGAAAGCATCCTTTTTATTACCACCAGTGCTTGTCTTGTGAGAGATAGGAAACTCAAAGCTAAACTTGAAATCTGTACCTCCACATTGGTCACTTTGTTAATCTGCCCGAATTTTGAGGTTCAATCTGCCTTAATGCTCACCATTAATTCAGCCCATCAGTTAACCATAAGCCCTTTAATAATAGCCCACAGGAATTCCCTGGTAGACACAACTTTCTGGCTTGTTTGGAAATTATACAAGGCCTCCACATAGAAATGGTTGGGACTGTCAACAGACATGCTCTTTTTACCTAGTTTGAGGAGGAAAAAAGGCGGCTTCTGTGCCAGTTTATAACAGTCTCGCTTCCATTTCAGCTGTATCAGTGGATCTCAATCCTGGCTGTACATTCGTCACCTGGGGAGCTTTAAAAAATATCAATGTTTGTGCCCCATCTTAGATGCACAGGGGGTGAGGCTAGAGCATCTGAATCAAAAAAAAACTTCCCAGGTGATTCTAAGGGTTAGTCAGGATTGAAAAATCACTGAGTTTAGGACCAAGAAGATATACTCCTCTGAAAGAGGACATAGGTGATACTTTCAAGGTTACTGTGGCGGGCTGAGATGTTGACGAAGACTAGACTTTCCATGTCTACTTTTAGAGTCAGATACAGGATAGCCTCCATCTCCCTCCAACCAAGAGTCGACCTATCAGAGAGCTCTGTCCTTTCCTTTTATGCCACCTACTGAAATGTGACCTGGCCCAACACTGTGGAGGTTGACCAGAGTTGGGGGAGTGGGGCTGGGAGGAGCTCAGCTCACAGTGACAATGGATGAGGTAACTGAGCATGGGTGACACAAGCATCTGGGCCAATAACTGGTTTCATAACTCATTGTGTGATGTTGGGCAAACCACTGAATCTTCCTGGACTCTTTTTCTCCAGTCAAGTAAGTAAGAGGCAATAACCCCATGCCTACTTCACAGGGCTGCTGGGAGCATCACATGAAATTGCGTCCCTGAAAGCACTTTATAAACTCTGAAGTTTCATATTTCATTGAAGGTAATATTCCCACTTGTGTAGGTAATATTCCCACTTGTGTAACAGAGTTATTTTGAAGTGTCTTGTGTGTTCTTTCTATGGACCAAACACTGGAAAATAATATTTTAATATCTGTAGATGAAACATGAACAGATACGTAGCTCATATTTTGCATCATATTTTCCTACATTTGTTATCATTTATCCCGATGGTAAAGCATTCACGAAATCTAGCTACAGGGAACAATTAAGTAAAAAAGAAAAGCCAATCTCTTTATTCTGATATTCCAAAGCTAGAACAGAGAAAAGCTAAAATATTATATTATCACAAATGCTACTGAATATTTATTGCCCATGACTATGTGTTAGGCATTGTACAATGCAGGCTTAATTTGAATTTAAAGAGATTATAAACTAAAAATAAACTGAAGCACAAATAAATGATACATATTTGAAATCTAAAATGAACTGGAGTTGTCACCTAAAACAGACTACTTATGAAGTGGAATTTTTTTTTTTTTTAAATTATTTAATTAATTAATTTATTTATGGCTGTGTTGGGTCTTCGTTTCTGTGCGAGGGCTTTCCCTAGTTGCGGCGAGCGGGGGCCACTCCTCATCGCGGTGCGCGGGCCTCTCACTATCGTGGCCTCTCTTGTTGCGGAGCACAGGCTCCAGACGCGCAGGGTCAGCAGTTGTGACTCACGGGCCTAGTTGCTCCGCAGCATGTGGGATCTTCCCGGACCAGGGCTCGAACCCGTGTCCCCTGCATTGGCAGGCAGATTCTCAACTACTGCGCCACCAGGGAAGCCCTGAAGTGGAATTTTTTTAAGAGACTGCTTCGGTGAAAATTCCTAGACTAACATAAGTGGGAAGGAATGCAGAGGCAGCCACCTTCAATCTTTGCTTTGCTTTATCACAGTAATGATGAAGATGGATAAACTATGGATTACAGTGACAATTTTGATTGACATATTCTTCGGCAAGGAAGTTCTTTTGTGGATTCAACAACAATAGAAATAAAAACAAACTAAAAATCCTCAAGAATCACATGAAACAAAACAGTTTGATTTTGTAGCTACAGGGGGGAAAAGAATCTATTTTCATGAAGGTCTTCAAATGAATACACTTGCTGAAGGTAATTCAAGGCATGGCTGTAAAGTCTTGAAAGTTCACAGCCTCTCTTTTCTTATAGCTCCCTGATCACTCCCATCATTGGAACCCCTCTCTTTCTGCCTTCAGCTAGTACTCTCTTGTTTGTCATCGCACTTAGAAAATGATTTGTTATGCATGACTAAAAAGCATCCACAGAAAATACTACCTTAACTATGAGCTGTTTTAATCTATTATTATAATACCTATAAAGCCCTCACCATGGGTTTCCAAGAGAACACAAAGCTCATCGCTCTCAAAAGCGAGTGTGCATCAGAATCACAAGGAGTGATGTCGAAACAGATTACCCTGCCCCAATTCCAGAGTTTCAGATTTAATGGGTCCCATGTTGGGCCAAAGAATTTGCATTTTTAACAAAATCTCCAGTGATGCTGAAGGAAAACACTTTAAGAACCATTACTTTAGACTGACCTTCTGTGACTTTGTCTTGTCTCCCATTTTATGGATGAGCTACCTGGGGTCCAGGATGCTAAATGACACCCAATACTTTGATAAAAACCTAGGGTTCCTATTCCCAGGCCAATGTTTTTTCTTACTGAGTTTTCTACCTTCATATAATGAGAATGTGTGTTCTATTCTCTCACTTCAAGGCATTCAAATGCATATTTTTTGGTTTCAATTTCTTTTTCATACTGTAACCATAGTCTGCAACAATGCACTCCCTATATAATCTGTATTATCCACGCTTTTGCTTTTTATAACCTTTGTTTCTGACCCACAAGCATTTCAATGAAGCAAATTTTCTTCTGTTAATGGAATCTGTTAGTAAATTTCCCCCCAAATCTAAAACCTTACTAACTTTTTAGAAGGGGCATAGCCAATATTCAAATCTAATTTGAATTTCACATCTTATTAAACATCTGCTGCTCATGCAATAACGCAACAGCAAACAGGAGGAAGAAAACAGAAAGAAACGAAAGGTCCTGGATGATGCACTAAGTGGGTAGTTCTTGAAAAACCAACATGGACCACTGTAATTGAAGCAACTTTCCAGTGTGAATTTGATTGATATGTTTTTAAATATCTCATCAGTTGAATCATTAGCTCTCTGAAAATAATTTTTCATTAATTTGATAAATTTTTATTGAGGAGCTCCTGGTAGCAGGCACCACAAAACACAAGAAGGAATACAGTGATGGATAAAACAGATACTGTCCTGTCTTCATTATTTCAAATTCTAGTAAGTTTAGTCAGTCATTGGAACCATACACATTTTATCAAGGTCTAATAGATATCCATTAGGTTGGTTGGATTATCAGTTGGTTTAAACAGAACCGAATTTTTCAGAAGAGAGAGTAAATTAATTTGTATCTTTGTTAGAAGAAAGTGAACTCATATATTTCCAATATAAAAAAAGAGAAACCGAGTGCTTTATTCTAGAACTTCGATTATTTAAAAGTAGGCAAGATTACATAAGGGATACATTTCCTTAGTACTGGCAGATAACTGATAAGACAGACCAATCTTAGTTTAGATTGAGATTAATTTTTCTTACAATAGGCTTAGTTACTATTTTTTGGGTCATGAACCTCCATCCGTCTGTCCTTTCCATAGAAAATACACAGTTCATGAAATAAAACGTATGCCCTTAAAACAAAATAAACAAAACAACAACAATAAAACTCTAATCTCATGATTCACTTGAGATGAGATTTTTCCTAATTATCATCCAATTCTTTGGTTTATAGTTCTTTTCACCCACTTGGTCTGAAAATTATATTTCCTTTGAATGTTTTATCCTAAGTGCATCCCTAAAAGGAAGAACACATTTTGGATCCCCTCTCCTACCCTTCATTTAACACAAAATAATATTGTATATTTGGCCCTTATATTCTTTCTCCTACTCATATTTGGATAATTTAAAGACTTTCATTAGAGGCTGAGCTCTTAAAACATAGCATCTTAGGGTCAGAATGGACTGTGGAGAGATCTGGTCCCAAGTTCTGCCTGATTCAAACTCTGCCACTAGAATGTCTCTGAAAGAACATTGTCAGTCTGAATGAGTTCAGCGCTGAAGACCTTACTATATAATTTGGGGGCAGTTCTCTTTATTAGAAAGTTCTGTCTTATACTTTTCCAAAATCTACCTCCTTCTAATTTCCACTTATTCCACTCTGAAACTATAAAGAAGTCAAGTCCTTCTTCAATATACAAGTCTTCAAATATTTTCAAAAAATACTTGTGGGCTGTGTCCTCTCAGATTTTCCTTCTTAGCTTCAAAGAGCTCTGGTTCCTTCAACATCAATACCGCTTATGATATGATTTCTAGTACTTTGGCTGGTTAATCTCTTTTCTCTAGATGCAGTTCTCCTTTTCATTAATCCACATGATCTAGAGTGCTCAGATCGGGCATAATATTACAGGGAATAGTACCTCTTTAAGACTTTGTGTAATTCGCAAATATGATAAGCATGTGTTATGGACTGATTGATTGGGTCCCCTGACCCCCAAATTCATATGTTGAAGCCCTAACCCCCAGTGCGATGGGATGTGGAGATGGGGGGTTTGGGAGGTAACTGGATTAGATGAGGTCATGAAGATAAGGCCCTCATAATGGGATTACTGCCCTTATAAGAAGAGACCCCACAGAGCTTGCTCTTTCCCCCTCTCTGCCACAGCAAGAGGGGGTCCTTCTGTAGACAGGCTCTCACCAGGACCTTACCATGCTGGCACCACAATCCCAGACTTCTAGCCTCCAGAACTGTAGGAAAATAAATTTCTGTGGTTTAAGCTACCCAGTCCATGTTATGGCAGCCCAGACAGACTAAGACAGTTAAAAAGAGAGGGAAAATATAATTTTGACTGCTTGGTGAAATTACTGTGATTTATTCAATAGATTATTTGAATTTTAAAAATACACAAATACCTTGAAGATCTTGTTTATGATTTATAATTTTCACTTTGAAGTTCTATGACTGTTCTGAAGATAGACAGCTTTGATATATAGTTTCCTTCCCTTTTATCACTTACATAATAAATGTGTGTGTGTGTGCATATATGTGTGTGTGTGTATATACACACACACACATATGCACACACATATGTCTTTATTGTTTGTTTCCTGCTTGGCAAATGTTCACCTTCTTATGTATTTATTAGTGAATCAAAGCAGAAAGATGAGCCACCCTTTGTGGAGAAATGTACCTTGTTCAGTTAAAGTGTCTTATTCTTTCTCCTTTGGAAGAAAGAAGTGGGAGTAGTTTCTGCAACCAGGTTACTAGTTCTCATTACTGTGATCATGAACACAGTCTACCTTTGGAGCAGATAAACATCTCCAGTAACAAGTGGGATCTGTCATATGCAAGTTAACTCAACTACCACTGTCTGCGGGGCGTCCAAGGAAGGAAGGCTCAGGTCTGGTTGCCTCTACACACTGCAGTCACAGACACAATGCATGTGTACGTAGTGTTGGAGTCTAATATTAACTGTACAGGGAAATCCCCAATAATCTAATCCGGGAGCCACACCATTCATCTCACAAGTCGGAGGCCTGGGACTCACACTCATTACAGACTCCACAGGGATTGTGCCCCCAATTCCTGTGAATTGGCATCACCTTATCCTTGCTGTTAACTCATAGGCACTCCTTGCAATTCTGACCAACTTTCACCTGAGCTGAGACTATGATCCTGAGTCATTTAAAAATGGCTAAACTCTGTTCATGATTGTTCCTCTAAATGTGTCAGCCATTATAGATCTGTTACGAGGTTAAGGATCACTTTTGTTACTGCAGGTAAAGTTTCAGTTACTCGTAAAGATAACCTATTCTGGACAAAGATATTACTTCAAAGATATTAGGTCTACACACACCCTCCTTTAATAAGGTAGAGCAGCAAGTTTACAGGATCATCATAGCTCCCTCCTAGAAGTTTCCAGAGTAAACTTATTTGGAGGTAAATGTACCAACAACAATCTTGTTTCCTTTTCTCACTCCTTCTGCTCCACATGTAACAAGACTGTCCCTAAGAGGCGGCAGATCATAGAATGGGGATATTTTATTCTCTTCTCCCCCAAACTGTGGTCAACCTCATCAGATTCTTGGTCTGGGATAGACTGGAACTTTGGGAGGAAAAAATAGGCTATCCTAATGATTAGAACTTTGACGAATAATATAAAACATTTTATTGGAACATCAACATTCAGAATTTGTTTCCTTCATAACACCCCTTTCTGAAAGAAGCTTCTTCAAGAAATTGACATGAATACAGGTTCACCACAAAAAGGAGATTTGGGAAAGATAAGCAGGTAAAGAACTGTGATTGTATTGTTCTCGTTTCTCCTGTGTTCTTCAGACCTGGCGGATGGAGCTGTCCAGGACATATTTAGCATCAAATATGAATAGAGTACCTGTGTCACCTTGCTTGGAGCCATCAAGTGAGGATGCCGACACTGAAAACATAACCGTATTTTAACTTCCTAAACACTAGCCTGGTCCTGTTCTGTAAGCAAAGCTTGATCAAGTTTCTTTAGTATCCAGTTTGTAAAATGCTTGCCTAACTTGGTTGCTATTACACTTTTCTAAATGTTTTCCCTTAAATAAACTATATTAATAAATTGATCCAAAGTCCACCATTTTGCAGTGTTCAGGAAGAACATTTTGGTTTGTTTGGACATTTTCACACAATGCACTCAGAGGAGAGGGCGAAAAGGAAAATGTCATCACCTCAGTTACTGAAATTACTCTCATTTTAGAGATATTTTGGTAAACAAGTCAAGGCAGCTCACACAGCCATCAGCCAGTCTTCCCCGCATGTATTCAAAACAAGCTAGGTTTGTGTTCTCTGCAGATTCAGTAATTCGAAAGCTTCAGTGACTACGAGGAAGCAGACACTGAACAGAGCTTTGATTCCAGGGTCTCTGGTGAGCAGTATGGGTACCTTCTATATAACATGCAAGGCTGAAATCTCTGCTAGAGAAGTAACTGCATTGAAATTGGATCCCAGGAGTTTTATTAGCAGTGGGAGGGGAGGGGAGTTGAGAGCATCAGCTGGGTGCCTGAGCAACAAGTGTTGCAAACACCCTGCTCTACGGGATCCGGAGATGGAAAAGCTGTTCTCCAGGGCTCAGTGGCCCCTGTGTGCTGCTGCCCTGATCAGGACTATCAACGAGGGTGCTTCTCTGACCCATAAACTTGCCAGTGCATTGAGGAAGTTTTCAGTTGCTCTGAATATGAAATGCTTAAATAAGCCAGGCTTGACTTGAGCTAGCTAAAAGATCAATGGTTCTATTTCTCCTACATTCCAAATCCATCCAGGGGATAGAAATACTTTTGGGCACTCCAAACTATGTTTATCTGTCTTATCTTTTGTGTGGATGCAAGAAATGTGGTTAGATGAACTAAAATTGTCCAGAACAACTTTACTTTTTACTTTGATGCAGCAACTTTGCCAAAGTGGAGTCTATGTCCAAAGAAATCGTTCCCTTTCGAGATGTGAAAGAGAATCTTTGGACTAAACCTTCTGCTCCTTCCCAGCCTCCTCTTCCCCATCCATTTTCATTTCTCCACCAGTCTAGAAAAATGGTAGAATACTTTGGACCCCCCAGAGTAGTGACATTTTTGGGACTGTCTGAAGACTTCTAGTTTTTTCTCCTACCCAACTGCAGAAAGCTGCAGCCTGGGGGGTCTTTGGGGCCCCAAACAGCTTGGTTCAGCTCAGCCAGGAGGGCAGATGGCACCACAGGACAGTTGTGGCTGAATAGGGGAAACCAAACTATTTGGAGGGTTTGTTCATTTCCCAGTGGGGTTTCCCCTCTGAATTTGTGGCAAATACAGTAACACGACACTCTCTTTCCTTTCAAGAACAGTCACAGAGAGAGGAATGCAAATGTGTAAAGTGTAAAGTGTAAAGTCTGGTGCTTAAGCAGGGTTAGCCTGGTAGCAAAAAGGCAGGTGAAACGGGTGGTGGTGTCCAGTTTGCTTACGGAAGACTTTAATTTCATTCCATGGCTTCTAAGGGGATGACAGTGGTTCTAGAAATTTCTCCAAAGCTCCTCCCATCCTCCCTTCCATGTAACCTTTGAATGTTTATTTGTTTCTGTTCTGTTTTCCTTAGGATTGGTGAAGATTGGGTGGAGCTAGGCAGGTGGGATCAGAGCTGTGTAGTGCTCTGAGCTCTCCCCAAGTGCCCACTCTGTTCTTCACCCACGTGATCTCAGCGTACCGTCACAGTGACTGTTTCCATAATTGCAGGCGACGAACCCAGCATGTTACAAGCAAGGAACTTTGTTATCAGAATTCAAGCTCATGTTTGATTCCAGAGCCCAGGTTTGTAACAACTGCAGTAAGGAATCATCTTTGCTCTTCTCATTTTTCTTACATTACACCCCAGTCTAAATCTTACTTTCTATATGAAAATTCAATACTTTTTTTTTGGCCTGGAATAGCCCTGGATTGGGTCTGTACAAAAGCCACCACATGCCATGTGAGACACCACTGGTCATTCATCCCATGGGCCCCTTTAATTGGCAAATTAATATAAGCATTTGTCAACCAATTTCTGTAATTAGGGGAATTAACTGTTCAAACTGAAAATGTCTATATCTCTTAGATTAGACAAAGATATTTTGAAAGAGAATAGAAATATGGTCTGGGAGGTTCTAAGTTAGCAGTAGTCAGGAGCTATCATTTCTGAATGTGTGCTAGCATCTGAATGACATGAACCTTTTTTAAAAAATTGGGAGATTACAATCTACTTCCAGGTCTTCTGATGAATAACCTTGATGTCTTAGGCAGGGACTCCAATATGCGTCACTCCTTACCTCAAGCAGACTGTTTTATCAACAACGCTGGCTGATGAAAAATCTTCCTGCAATTGTTTTATTCTTATTCAAAGCATGCCACTTTCCCCCATTCCAGCTGGTCTAATAGGTGGATAAAAGAATTGCTAAAAACACACTGCAGGAGCATCTGCTTCTGAAGAAAAACACACCAAGCTTATCTGCTTCGTTCCTGTTCCTTCAGAATTTGTAGTATATTGAGGAAGTCTATTTTGCAAGAGGTTACTAACGATGGGAGTAAATGCTCTTGGCTTGGCATGCAAGCACACACGTATGGGAAATGAAGAAACTTGAGTAAACACTGAGTCTTGATGGCAGTGACTGATATCTTCCAAGATTTTCAGGCCCGTGGGTGCAAGAGGCAACAAATGCCTGGAGCGTTTTGCAATGGATTCCAGGCGTTTATACTGAAGATCAATACATTTTTATCTTTAGGAATAAATGAAATCTTACAGAGTCTGCAGAGAATTTGGGAAGGCTTAGAGAAATGCCTATAGGATAGTTGGGAAGTATTTTCATTAAAATGCTCAGATATGAGACAGGAAAAAGAAAGCAGTTCTTATTTAGAAAATTTTAATGCCATGACCAAAGTATTTAAATTGGCTTAAACATTTTTTTAACAGGCTTTAAGACAAATTCACTAGTTTGTTAAGACACATCTTAAACCCTGCATTGACTAAGAATTCAGGTGCACAGGCTTGCCCCTCCTTACTCTTCTGCTGGCTGGCTGAGTGTATATATAATGTGGGTAGTTCTCCTCATGAAAATGCTCAGCTGCTATTATGCACATCAAAATGTAGTTTTGAATGTAGGAGACAGATTCTGCATAAACTACCTGGATAATTTCAGCTGGGACATAGCCAGGTCTCTTTGGCTACCATCCATGGTTCTGATGCTGGTTCAGAACCCCATAGGTATTGCTGAGCCAGCCAGAATCCATGGCTTCTGTAGACCCCAACTGAAGTTTGTGCACTTTTACCTGTAATATTTTGAGACAATGGGTAGCACTGTGCCTACCTTGTCTTAAGATTTTTCTTTATCTACTTGCCACGGTGACTGAAATGGCTCCATTAGATATTCATTCCTTTGGGGATATAGCATATTCCCTTAAAGAAAAAAGCAAATATCCAAATATTTCTTAAATATTTTGATTTAATCAATGCTTGCCGATTAAATTACCATTAATGATGTGGATTGGTTCATCAAATCTCTTTTCTCCATGAAAACTAGGTGAGAACCAACACTTAGGGATTAGGAGTTTTGATGAGGTGAGTTGTTAGAGGATGGTGAGAAACGAATATTTAGAGAACATAAGGGTCTTCTCAGAGAGGACAGGCACCCCTGAATAAACTCCACTCCATGACAAGGGGAGATGAGCACCCAGGGGCCAGAAGAAGGCCATGAAGTTATGTGCTACACTTTGCAGGGAAAAAAAATGGAGTCACTGTATTGGGAAACGCTCCAGCCCATCTTCCATAACTGGTATATGGGAATCACAGACCAGCAGCAGCTGTATTACCTGGGGGCTTGTTAAAAATGCAGAATCTCTGGCCTTATTCCAGACTTAATCAGAATTTACATTTAAACAAGATGACCATGTGATTTGTATGCACGTTGAAGTTTGAGAAGCACGGATCTCTAAGACTCGATTCCTCTGAGTTATGGTGTCATACGTGAACCACACCCTAGTGGGTCCTGATTGGGCAAGACATGTACACCGGATCCAAGCTGGGCCAATCAAATTCTCACTCTGTATTTATATATTAAGACAAAAGCAAATGAGAGACAGGGAGAGAGGGAGAAGCTAACATGTGGACCTCAGAGTCAGAGAAAGCTGGTCTGCAGAAAGAGAAAAAAAAAACGAAGCAGAGGTTCAGAGAAGCAGACACAGGCTCTCTAATTCCTATTTCCAGTTCCTTCCAAGTCTGGCCAAAAGATTTACTAACCGTGAGTTCCGCAAAGCCCCCCAGGGTCCTTATAATAACCCCTCCTTACTTTGTGCTTAAGCCAGCTTGGCATTATGTTTGATACTTGGGGCCAAGAGTCCTAATAAATAAAGCTGGCATGAGTCTGAGTTGGGTCTACAAAGGGGAGGCAGGTAGGGGCCAAAATATAACTACAGGTTTGTCTCATTATGTGTGAATGCTCCACAGACCTTCTGAACTAATGAATTGAGGTATTGTTCTCAATCTTTTGAAGTGCATTTTTATGCTAATCTCAAGCAATCCTACTTCAAATTGGGAGTGCTTGAGAGATGGTCATCTGAGTTGGCCCAGTGTTTTTTATACTACCCACCACTTTCCTCTCCGTTTCTCTCCTTTCTTACCTCATCCTATTCACTGCTCCTGTTCTTGGCCTCACCAGCTCTTAGTGATAATAAATTGGTCTCTGTTCCCAATATGGCCCAATGAGACCTCTGTCAATCACGTTAGAAGACCCATCTCACCTTTGACTAGGGTCTGGAAGCTACTCTGTTGCTGCTTTCTCTTTGGTGAGCATAACCTTTAGGGCCTGGGTGAGTGAGAGGTGGCATCCTTCAATGCCAAGAGAAGCAAGCCTGTTTGACTAGTTTTCTGCTTGGGTCTTTGGATATTTGAATCTATTCAAGTTTTCTTGGTGGAGCTATATGTAACCAAATCTGAATCCCAGCAGAGGGCAAAAGGATTCTGGCCCCTCATCAAATTCCTTTAAACCTATTTCTTTGGAGCTGGGTCATGTGTCCACCCATCTTCACATGACCAGGGCTGGATCCCCAGACCTATGATCCCATAGTCATCACTGATACTATGAACCTCCCAGAAGTCCCTCTCCCATACTCCAGACTGTTCATCTGCTCCAATGGGTTGGCTATTGCCATTGCATTAACCAGAAGCAGGATGACCCTGTCTCTTTGGACCACATGATGTAGACTGTTGGCTTCTTGCAGGGGCCTGTCCTTGTGCCCTAGCTGGTCTCAGCTCCTTTTCTCCCCCATGTTAACCATAATACTGAGAGTTGTGACAAGCTGACCTTAAGCTCTATTAGAATACACAGATTTCAGAGGATAGATTTCTCTTCCTCCGTATCTGAACATGCTCATAGAGGTCTAATGCTAGGTAAAGTCACAAATGCCCATTATGTAGTGCTTATATGTAAAGACTTCTAGATAATGAATGGGTAGAGAGTACATGATTTCAGGACCTAATATAGCCTGGGTGAACCAGCAAGAAGCCCAAACCAAGGGAATGTTAATGCTGATATCGCCAAAGTCGTTACTGTATTCCTTGGATATCACAGACTATTTGAGAATCATGAGGAATTTGACTGTCAAAGCTAAAAAAAAAAAAACAAATTAGGGAAAATAGCCCAAGAACTGAACTCCAGGTAAAGAAATCACACAGGACCTCTGAAACATTTCCTGACATTTGCTGCTGTTTAAAAGATGACTGAAGAAACCTTCCCATTTCACTGTTTAAGCTGTCTAGATGCCTTTTCAGAGATCCAGAGAAAGGTATAACAAATGAAGTCTAGAGATCTAAAATGATCCAGGGAAAAGTATAACAAATGAATTCCAGAGACCAAAAAAAAAAAAAAAACAGAAAAGAATCCTGCATCTTCCTGGAGCTCTGTTGCACCTGCTTCCTCTCTGCCCTGCTAACAGGTGTCTTATCACTGTAGAGTCTCCCCTGTGAGAGGTGTAGAACAGAGCTCCCAGAAGCAGTCATCAGAGAAACAGTGAAATTGGCCCCTAAGGACCATTATGAGAGCTGAGAGCCTATGGTGATGACCAGAGGACCCTCAAAGCTCCCCCTTTTCCCTCTTCTCCCCGAAGTGGTCCAGGAAAGCAAAAGTTGAACTGTGGAGAACACTAGCTAAGGAATAAAGAGTAAAAGTTCAGAAAGAATTAATTTTAAGTTCAATCCTTCTTGATAAAAATCGTTCTAAGGGATTACATAGTTCCCTGCCTTCTATGAGTATACCAAACTCATTTTAAAATACTCACGGTCCCTGACTGACGATGGTTTGGCTAACGATTTTTCGACTTTACAGTAGTGTAAAAGCATTACGCATTTAGTAGAAACCATACTTCAAATATTGAAGTTTGATCTTGTCTTGGGCTAGCAATATGCTTGAAGATCCTCTCTTACGATGCTGGGCAGTGGCAGCGAGTGGCAGCTCCCAGTCAGCCACGCGATCAGGAGGGGAAACAACTGATACACTTACAACCATTCTGTACCCAGACAGCCATTCTGTTTTCACTTTCAGTACAGTGTTCAATAAATTACATGAGATATTTAACACTTTATTATAAAACAGGCTTTGTGTTAAATAATTTTTGCCCAACTGTAGGCTAACGTTAAGTGTTCTGAGCACGTTTCCGGTAGGCTGAGCCAAAGCTATAATGTTCAGTAGATTAGGTGCATTAAATGCACTTTGATTTAGAATATGTCCTACTTAGGATGGGTTTATTGGGACATAGCCTCATTGTAAGTTGAGAAAGATCTGTAATTTGATTATCTGTGATTTAATAAATGGGTTGTTTTCAGGGCCCCCTACAAATAGATTTCTCCGATGTCTGCCGTGGTTTGGATACTAGAACACTACCATTTCTGACTTCTCTGAGCCTCGCTTTTCAGTAAAAAATCTTCATATAGGGTTTCCCAACGTTACCAAATCCTGCTTTCTGTTGCCATAAACTCCTTTGCCTGGTTGGAGACATCCTCTGTAGGTTACTGTAATATCTCACCACTGTGAGTGAGTCTAGTTCAGGTCCGTTTCTTTACCATCCCAGTCCTGGCCATGGTGCCATATCTGTTATGGGAATTATATCGGTTCTCTTGATTTAATTGTTTTCTCTACTCTCACGGCTCCCAAATCTGTAATTTGAGACTTGTATTTCATTTAAAATCTACCCTAAATTTCTTAAACTCAATTTGGAAGGCTTGCTTTTCCCTTGAGCCTGATACATTGAAAATAGAGATCTTGTCTTCATTCTCCTGACTCTCTTGTCTCTGTCAGAGGCCCCACAGTGATCTGTTAAGGGCATGTGAACATTGTAAGGCTCTCCTTCCTTGAAGAAATTCAAACCTGCAATCATTCTTGTCTGTGATGGTGTTAAATTACGTATGGCTCTATCCAAAGGCAGGAGGGAAGGGGCTGGATTTGGGGCTTTAAAGGACCTACTTTTCACTTTCTCCAAAGCTCATACCCTTCCCAGTGGAAGGGAGGTGCTTCTGTGATGTCCCTCTGGGTGTGAGAGAGCAGAGAGGAAAAGCCCTTGAGGGGAGTGGGGTAGAAACATTTTGGAACATCTCTCTTCCCCCCTGAGAATCCCTAAAGCAGAAGTTGCAAAATGGTGGCCTAGTGAACTTGGCTGCATTGTATTTAAAAGAAAGGAAAATGACATGACCTGCCAACATTTACAAAGCAGGGTATTTACACAGATATCTGAATTTCCAGATTTTCTTGGAAAAATCGTCGACTTGGCTATGTGAAGTTGGCATTCCCTCCTGGCATCATGTGGCACGAGCTGAGCAGCAGCTGCGTGCTGCAGGTGGGACACTTACTCTCCAGGTGGCCTCAGCGCCACCACTGTGTGTTGTATTGAAGCCAGTCAGTTTCACTCTTATACATCACGCCCCTGGCCTGGAGGCATGTGAGTGTGTGATCTACAGGAGCATCCCTGGAGAGGGACGTTTGGAGGTTTGCAAATCCACTCATAGAATCAGCAGCACCATATTTGGAAACAATAAGAACTTGACACATGCTTATTGAATTGATGTGATTTTGAATCTTTGGACCAGAAAAGGTTACACGAGGAGGACTCTAGACTTGAATGATAACAGTGATTATATAGCTGTAGTTAAAGAACTACAAATCTTGATTTTGTTCAAGTACAAGAAATGTCTGTCACATATTCCTGACATATTGAGAATACATTTTCTGGGATTTAAGTGCCTTGTTACTTTATCAAGCATCCTGCTAAGAAGTGACACACGTTTCCCAATCACCCAGCCTATAAAAGAGAGCCAGACCGGTGCATATACAGTGCTGACTATTTCCCAGTTTGTTCAATCTGAGCCACTGGGGAGAAAGAGTCTACTTTCGTTTCTTTCACCTTAACCAGCAACATCTTTGAATATAAATCATAAAATTTTCAGCGGTAATTGCCTGGTATCTCAGGGTCAGTGTCTTAGGGGACAAAGTGAACATCCATAGAATGAAAAATAAGAAAATCTAGTATTTGGAAGATAAAGAGGATGAGACAATATATATATATATATATATACATTTCATTCATTTTGAATGAGAGGAAATTGATAGCATTTAAAATATTCCAGGTTTATTTTGAGGATTGATGAAATAATGCATGGAAAGCACATTGCACAGTCTGGCAACTAAAAGAGTCCAGTAATTGTTAGCTATTGTTAGTTAGTTTACAGATTAGCCTTGCTCTAAGTATCTGAAAAGAACCTATCTTGAACACTATACTGTTAAGATGTTAGGGGTGATTTAGTCTTGGTCATTGATTAGTGTCACTCTCCAGTTTGGAATTTCCAAGTCTCAGCACGGGGGCTGAGGACCCCTTGGACATGGAGACTGAATCGTCTTCCTGCTCCTACAAGTGGGGCTCAAAGCGCCAGGCAGCAGAAGTAGCTGGTGGTGCCTCCGTTTGGTAATTGTTCTCCATGAGGTGACTAAACTGTCACAATTCTAACGGTCATCTTCTAACAAAACATAATTTATTACAGAAAATGAAAGACAATATTAAAGGGATTAAAATAAGCTCCAAGACCTTGGGCGGAGTGGACAATTGTTTTAATTGCAATTTCTGTGCCTTTCTCTCCCCATACCCTCCCCCTTCCCACCTTAACTGTGCCAAGAACATCATAGCTGTCATCTATCTGCCTTGGGTTTCCTTTCTATTTAGTCCATCACCAAAGCTCAGCAAAACCTCATGGCTTATTTCAATGAGCTGCATAATTTGATGCAACAGTGGTAGCTAAAATGGTTCACTTTCAACCAACAGAGTACTGATTTATAGAACTGACACTGAACTTATTATTTTTTAAATAAGAGTTCCTACAAAAAATAATACTTCCCATCCAAACAGTTCTGAGAAACATAATGTGATTTTTTGCTATTGTTTTTTTTTTTTTTTTTGAGGGGGAGTGATTTAGCAAATAAACACACTAACTTCAAAGATTTCCATCTTGCTTTCATATAACCTGAATGAGATTAGATGACTAGTGATTTATGCTACCACAATCTTCCGTTGCTCCCCACTTTAAATAAAAATATGGTTATAATTAAAATCACATGAACTTGATTTTTTAGCTTCTAAAAAATAAGATGGATGACTTGATGATCGCCAAGAGAGGCTCTGGAGTATCCTCATAACATCAAGGCACGCGGCCCTTGAGTTGCATGTCTGGGGTGTGCGTATTGTCCATTCACTATGGCATTAGAGCACAGTCTCTATTAGAGCAGAAACAATAACCACAGCAGCGGCAACAACCAAACAATCACCACAACTCACACTTACATAAGGCTTTGTACTTTGTGAACTACTTTCACTTGTATTTTAATTTGCTTTGGACCTCTCAGCAGCCTGGTGGGGTGCGTGCCATGGGTACTCTTGTTTCCATTTCTGATGAGAAAATTAAGGCTCAGAGAGTCGAAGGGACTTGCTCAACATCGTGCAAAAAATAAGTGGCAGAGTTAGAACGTACTATGTCTTTTGAATTCTGATCCAAGGATCTTTTTACTCTAACCCTGCGACTCAATCATGTCACTACTTTCTGGGGTTTAAAATAAAATTTTCCTGTCATACAGAGTGAAGTGAGTCAGAAAGAGGAAAACAAACACCATATGCTAACACATATATATGGAATCTAAAAAACAAAAAAAATGGTCATGAAGAACCTAGGGGCAAGACGGGAATAAAGACACAGACCTACTAGAGAATGGACTTGAGGATATGGGGAGGGGGAGGGGTGAGATGTGACAGGGTGAGAGAGTGGCCTGGACATATATACACTACCAAATGTAAAATAGATAGCTAGTGGGAAGCAGCCGCATAGCACAGGGAGATCAGCTCGGTGCTTTGTGACCACCTAGAGGGGTGGGATAGGGAGGGTGGGAGGGTGGGAGATGCAAGAGGGAAGAGATATGGGGACATATGTATACGTATAGCTGATTCACTTTGTTATAAAGCAGAAACTAACACACCATTGTAAAGCAATTACACTCCAATAAAGATGTTAAAAAAATAAATAAATAAAATTAAATTTACCTTTGGACACCACCCATTCCCATATCAGGGCTTTCACACATGTTCACGTGCTGTTCTCTCTTCCTGGAATGCTCCTTCCCCAATCATTAAAATCGACTCCTGCTCAGATAGGGTCTACCTCAAACAGCGCCTCCTCTACTGTTTTAGTTTGCTGCTATGACAACATAACACAAACTGGGTGGCTTAAACAACAGACATTTACTGTCTTACAGTTCTGGAGGCTAAAAGTCCAAAATCAAAGTGTTGGTAGGGTTGATTCCTTTGTGGGCTACAGGGAAGGGTCTGGTTTAGGCCTCTCTCCTTGATTTGTGGATGGCCATCATCATGTTCTTATGGCATTATCCCTACAGACACATATCTGTGTGTCCAGATTTCTTTTTTGTATAAGGACACCAGTGATACTGGATTAGGGCCTACCCTAATAATCTCATTTTACCTTCATTAGCCCTTTAAAAACCCTGTTTCCAAATACAGTCACATTCTGAGGCACTGGGGGTTAGGACTTCAACATATGAATTTTGTGGGGGACACAATTCAGTCCTGAACACCTGCCTCCTCAATGCATGTCTCTCTCGACCCTTCAACCTCCTGCTCCCCATCTCAGTCAATGGCATCACCATTTATCCGGTTGCTTCGGCCAACTCTTCATGATTCTCTCTTTTCTTCTGTTTCCTACATCCCATTCATCAGTTAAGTTTTATCAGCTCAACCTTCAAAATATTGCCTGATTCCAAATTCTCACTACCCCACTACAGCTTTCCTAGCCCAAACTACTAATCTGCGTGAACTAACGTCATCATTTGTTTCCAGCGGTCACGTAGAATCTATTTTCTGCACAGAAGCAAGTGTGACCTCTTTAAAACACAGGTTATGTCATGCCACTCCCTGTTCAAAACACTGCATTTAGAACAAAATCTGAACTTTTTATCAAGGATGAAAGACCCGCCACTTAAATTGTGTTCCTGAGATCAGCACTATCTGTATCACTTGGGAGCTTGTCAGATACCTGGAATCTTGGGCCCCGTTGAAGACTTACAGACACAAAATCAGCATTTTAGCAATATTCCCAGGCGATAGGTGTGCATTTTAAAGTTTGAGAAGCACTGGCCTAGAGAAGCCTGCAGGATCTCCCATGTGTGTCTTCCAACTCAACTCCTTCCCACCACTCTTACTCTTGTTCTTCCCATTCCAGACTCTGGCCTCGCTGTTCCCACCCCTTCCTGGCTCCCTATCTCTGCCTGGAATGCATTCTGAGAGACGACCCTATCTCCATCTCTCCTATCTCTAAGGCTACGTCCTCCATGTCACTCTGTATCCCCCTTATCCTGCTTTGTTTTTCCTGCATAGTCTCTATTACTAGCTGAAATTGAGTAAGTATGTGTTTACCTAATTTTTATTTATTTCCATCAATCAAATGTAAACTTCATGAGATCAGAGATCTGGCTTACTTTACTCATGGCAGAGAAGAATGGTTGGCACATCATAGATACTCAATAAACATTTGCTGAAACAATAAATATCTGGACTTTTGGTACAAGATAGGTCGTTGTTTTGGTGCTGATTCAATTAATTATTTTCTTTAGTAAACACTCAGGCTACTGTTGATTATAGCATGGCATTTTACTAATTTACCACTCTTCATAATTATCCCACTTGGGTTATTTTTCTTCTCTTCTCATCCCATCTCCCCTCCTTCCTCACTGGAAGAGCCATGGGGTTATTTTCCATTATACAGCACATTAAGAATGGCTGGGAATGATATAACAGGCAGCTTCTACTAAACTTTCCAAAACAACATGAAATAATATAGGCTTAATAATGATTTTATTGTACGGTAGTTACTGGCTAGAACTTCTGAACTTGAAGTTTTTGAAATCTAAGAAACCTTTAAAACCCCGATCTTACTATAAGATCTTGGCAGTAAACTCAGCACAGATGGTAGCAACATTTCAAGCTTTGCTTACAAACTAGTGACCTTATCTTTTGATCTGTGAGACCCCTTTGCTCTTTAATGAGCTAAGGAAGATTCTGAAATACAATTAAGTACCAGTGAGCTCTAATTAGTTCTTCCTTACAGAGAAGATTCTTTCTAAAGCTATCCCTAGAAAAATACATATTTTAATACATGTATATGACGTGTAGGAAGAGGCCATTTTAAATTGAGATTCTTGAGTCGTTTGTTTCAATATGAATTTAAATCTGCTTCAGTGTGGTCAAAAGCAGGCCTTTCTTCAAAAGCCACAGTATTCTTGCCAAGTCTTCTGAACAGAATATTTCTTCAGAAGTCACTGACTTTCTCTTTTCTCAACTACCTTGGCTTGGGGATTTGCAGTCTCAGTGGGCCTTCAGGTCCAGCCCAAGTGGCCTTGGCTCCCTTTTGTTCTCACTTATGTCTTTTCTCACGTGATCTCTTGTTGTTGCCTCTTTATCCCAGTGTTCACTCTGCCAAGAGCTTTCCTACAGCATCAATGTGTATTTTTGGAAACAGAGATAAGCCAAACCATTCAATTTAATACAAATTAAGCATCAGTGATTTTTAAAAAGGACAAATATGGACATAGACCCTAAAAAGTTAATCATGAAATTTATTCCACGGATATTTGCTGGCCAAGTCTTCTAGTGGTAGTGCCCCATAGCAGAAATGTTGTGACTTCTGATCCCAGATCACAGGTTTCAAGACTGTCTCCTTCAGATCATTGTCTCAGCTTTTTGAAAGTTGAAATATTGGTGATGGCAAGTCTGTTCAATTAGTTATCTTTCACTGAAGGTAAACTACAGCGAAAGCTAGTTCACTCAACTACCTTACCTGGGTCTAGACAATTATTTTTTCCCATGTGCTTTACTCATACCACTTTATCTTCAAACTCATAAGCAACGTAGTTAAAGTAGGAGTTGGTTAGGGGGTTGTTCGGAACATCTGAAGGACAAGGCATTTGAGAGAGAGAGACATTGTGACATAGTTCTTAGGGGAAGAGGCAGGACATGAAATCAGGTCTCTGGACTCTCAATTTAACACAACTATTAGAGTTTTCTGGGCCCATCAGTGCTTCACCAGGATTAGCATGAAACAACTCAGAGGGGATGATCAGGTCCTGGGCTGATGTGTGTCCATGAATATCCACACATTTTTAAGAAAAATGCCACTGCAGAGAAGGGACCAATCACACCCCATTCTCTGCTACTACAGCCTTTAGCTTTAGAGCTGAAGGGGCGGATGGTATAATGCTAGAAAATAAGAAGGTTGGGGAAGGGGTACATCACTATTTCTTCCCATCTCTGCTACGAAGCATTAGTTCTAGGATTACAGTAGATGCTCAGTTATTGTTGGCTAAACTGAATGGACAACTGTATATTGTGTTTTGGGACTCTTTCTCTGAGTTACGTTATATTGTTTTGTCTTAAGAAATTCTCACACATCTTTCTTTTGAGGTAAAATTAAAGTGAATGGGAGCGGAAGAATGATGGCATTCTCATTTTCTAACTAAATAAGTCAAAGAAAACACTGGCATCTGTCCATGGCTCTCAGACAAAGTGGGCTTCAGAGATGCCAAGTCCATAACGACGTACTTCATCCTCCTTCTCAGAGCCCATGTTGCAACTCCAGGGGGCGCCATTCACATTCCAGTCTAGGTCAAGGGCACGGTGGGGCTTGTGGGTGCGCCGCCTTCCAAGAACCCGGTGTCTCCACTCTTTGCCATAAGACTCTCGGGCCTTGCTTAACTCTGTTAGTATTTGCAGACACTTATTTTATTTTATTTTTTTTTAGCTTTTATTAAAAAAATTTTTTTTTTAACATCTTGACTGGAGTATAATTGCTTTACAATGGTGGGTTAGTTTCTGCTGTACAACAAAGTGAATCAGCTATACGTATACATATATCCCCATATCCCCTCCCTCTTGCGTATCCCACCCCTCTAGGTGGTCACAAAGCACCGAGCTGATCTCCCCGTGCTATGCGGCTGCTTCCCACTAGCTATCTATTTTATATTTGGTAGTGTGTATATGTCCATGCCACTCTCTCACTTCATCCCAGCTTACCCTTCCCCCTCCCCATGTCCTCAAGTCCATTCTCTACATCTGCATCTTTATTCCTGTCCTGCCCCTAGGTTCTTCAGAACCTTTTTTTTTTTTAGATTCCATATATATGTGTTAGCAAATGGTATTTGTTTTTCTTTCTCTGACTGACTTCACTCTGTATGACAGACTCTAGGTCCATCCACCTCACTACAAATAACTCAATTTCGTTTCTTTTTATGGTGAGTAATATTCCATCATATATATGTGCCACATCTTCTTTATCCATTCATCTGTCAATGGACACTTAGGTTGCTTCCTTGTCCTGGCTACTGTAAATAGTGCTGCAATGAACATTGTGGTACATGACTCTTTTTGAATTATGAAAACACTTACTTTTAAAGATAATAGAAAAAGGAGAGTTTTCCCTTTCCTTTGGTTTTTAATGAAACTGGTTTCCTGAGTAGACTGTTAACTATGATTCCAAGCTACTATTTAGGAAAGTAAAGAGTCTAAGAGGGAAACGAAACAGAGATAGGTCCTTCCATTAAAAAAAAAAAAAAAAAAGCCATTCTAAAGACAAGTTAAATAAAGAAAGAACTCCCTTAAGGAGGGAAAATTTTCTAGAGATGAGATTGCCAATCACCTTTCTTTTCTAAATCCTAACCACTTTAAAGTGATACTTCCTCTAGTTGAACTTTCTAAGTTAGATGAACATTAACCATTTCACTTATTTGGAGCATGTATATAACATACGGTGTTAAATCTGTTCACCGTTATTTTCCTAAATACATCCTTTCAAGTACCCATTTCCGGACAATGGGAATATACTTCTCCAAAACCATAATGCAAGCACTCTTTCCTTACTTTGTTATTTTTTAAAATGAACATAATATATCCACTATTTTAAAACGGAAGTCAGCTCATGTGACACCAGTGCTCAAAAATTTCTGATGGTTCCTCCTCTCTGGCTGAATAAATCCAGAGGCCTCACAATGACTCACAAGGACCTGGCTCCCAGGACCTCTCAGCTCCTCTTCCTCATCCCTGGGCCTCTGCGCACTCCTCTCCCTCTGCTCCTTGGGTTGTCCAGGCTGCCTGCTGCTTCAGGACATTCTTCTGCAGAGCCTGGCTATGCTCACCTTGGGGAAAGCTTTGGCAGTTCTAGTTAAAATCTGCACCACTGCTTCCATCCTTACCATCTTTACCCTACCCTTCATAGGCACCCTGCCTTATTTCTTCCTTAGTAGAATTTCTTCCACTGTCATCTTTAAAATTAAATATAAGATTTATATTATTTACAGCCCATCCCTCACCCTCATGTGCGCCCCTAGAATCTAAGTTCTGTTAGGTAAGGGGTTTTGTCTGTTTTACTCACTGCTGTTTTTCTAGTGCACAGCAGTGTACACACTTGCTAGGTACTCAATACCTATTTTTGTTGGACAAATCAGCATTATCAGATCATATAGTTATACAATATTATGTTTTATAAACTCTGGATTAACCAGGTTTATATTATAAGCAAAATGTCACACAATTTTTTCTTCCCAAATCATTAACTTATAAATGTAGATTAGAAATCTTAGTATAGTGCTACTGTTTAACTCTGCTCTTTGTCATGACAACGGTTATGGGTGCGATTTAGAAGCTGTGTATTTTTAGGGAAGTCACTGAATTTCCTTCCAGTGGATGGTTTACTTTAAAAATGAACCCAGAAAAACCTTTTTATTTGAAAAACAGATGGATTGCTAAAGGGGTCACAACACATTTTAAGTTTCCTGTGAGAAGACAGTAAATGATAGAGCCTGAACAAAGGCTCGCCTGTCTCTTAGTTCTCAGAAAAGCTTGACACCAAGGTCCTGTCCCTGGACAGTCTCTGAGAGCCTCTGCGGAGCTCGCCAAAGCACCACTACACACTGCTTTCAGCCTCCCCCCATGTATTTTTACCCCTCTTTAATGTTTTTAAAGTTACCAGCAGCCCCCCTCTCCCCCCCCCGCCCGGGATATACATAACTTCCACCATAATCAATATCCCCCATAGAGGGGTACATTTGTTACAATCAATGAACAAACACTGACACACCATCATCACCCAAAGTTCCAAGTTTACATGAGATTCACTCTTAGTGTGGTACATTCTGACTTTGGACAAATTTATAATGACATGTATCCACCATTATACAGAGTAGCTTCACTGCCCTAAGGTCCTTCTTTTATGTTTATGTTTTTCTATTATAAGAGTAATACACACTTCACATACATACACACACACACACACACTCTCTCTTCCAAAAAAATAAAAATAAATAAAAGTAATACATGCTGATGGTAGGAAAGCTGTGAAATGCAGAAAAATGTGATGAATCAAGTAAAGTTAACTTTTTCCCTACCACTAAAAATAATACACACATGTATGCAACCATTCACATTTGGAAAACCACAGTATATATGTAGTTCTTTAAATAGCTTTACATCAGCAGAATCTTCCTTTATTTGACACAGACTTTAGGACACTCAGAGCCATTAAACATTTCTCCTTGTCTTTTCTCCAAATACTGCAAGTAAACTAACTGGTGGTGCAAAATAACTACCTACATACCTTTATTCCCATAGACAAAAACCTTATGGTTTTTGGGTCCCAGCTGAGAAGAAAGGAACAAAATAGAGATCTTGAACTTGGAAATGGGCAATTGTCTTTGTTCGTTTTTAGCCGAATGAAAGCTGCACTCTCTTGAAATAACTGAAACACTTCTTGGTACCACCTCGAGGGGGTCTCTGGGGTGAAGGCAGACTACGTGTGTGCGTGTGTTCCTGCATGCATGTGTATCTGTGTGTGTGTTACATCTTATAATTCTGAGAACCTAAGGAAGTTCCACAATGTTTTGTTCTGCATTGTTCTATAGCATCTGTGCAATGAGCTCTCTCCCATGCCTGATGCAATGGGCTCTTTAGCGTGTTTGTTCTGGAAGGCTTCCATTTGCCACAGAACCACAAACCTCAGTTACTTGACTTTCATATTGTTTTGCGACTTCTGTGCTATTTCATGGGCTGTGTTTCAAGGGATGGTACTTTATTTTTTATTATTATTTAAAAAATTTTTTATTGGAGTACACTTGGTTTACAATGTTGTGTTAGTTTTAGGTGTACAGCAAAGTGATTCAGTTATACATATACCTATATCCACTCTTTTTAAGATTCTTTTCCCCTATACGCCATTACAGAGTATTGAGTAGAGTTCCCTGTGCTATACAGTAGGTTGGATGGCACTTTAATCTGTGACACAAGGCACAAGAATGCTGGGATGACATGCATTCTGCAGAGGGAACGGCGATCCCAGAAAGTCCATTTGTTTGGGAGAAGGTGACTCTGTGAGAGAGAATTCAATAAAAGCCCAACTCATCTCCAAGATGTAGCAAACGGAGTAGCGGTTACCCCAAGGCACAGTTCATGTTACAAACACCTCTTCATCTATGTCTAGTTCACCACCAGAATAAGTTTGGCACTTGTCAGGTGTAGGTTTTAGTAAAGCAAACAACAATAAAAAACAATCTTTGTATCCTTAGCAATCAGAAAAACTGCCTAAAATCTCTCTTATTACAAAATGAATGCTTAATTTTTGTCGAACACTTGAAAAATATAGAGAGAAAAAAAGAAGGAAATAAAAATCATCCATTATCCCAACATCCAGGTAGCCAAAAACACTTCTTGAGTACTGGGAAATTGTAATTCTCTCATTCAACTCAATTCTGATATTGACCAATGGTGACCTTCCTATCTCCACCTGGACATACCCAATACTGAGAGAAACTCATAAAAAGAGCAAAATGAAAATGATTTGTTGCTTTATTCCTGAAGCAAGTGTAAATAAAACCCACAAAAACAACATATGAGGGTTAAACTTAGAATCACTATGGCCATGTGATTTCATAGTGAGGGACTAGCCTCTTGATTTTTCAGAATTACATGCCTTAATTATAATTTTCTAGTATAACTTCTATTTTATAACTTTAGATCTGTAAAAATGATAGTTGTGTATTTTTTAGTAAAAGAAAAAAAATGGAAATTATTTATCTCAACAAAAAAGAGTTTTTATTTATGAACTGGGGTTTTGCTGTGAGTGGGGAAGGACTTATTAGGATCATTTGTGAGATATTTAATTCCAAGTGGTCAACAAAGAATAACTGTTCGTTTGGTTTAAGTAACAAACTCCATCATCTTATTAATGTTCATTTATAATCAAAAAATTAAATATACCTGTTTTATTACTACTATTATCAACGTGATGATTTGTTTACATAAATGATAATCATGATCTTCATTAAAGGCTATTACATGAAATGTTGTTTGTATTGAGTTGAACGATGATTTATGCATTCTAACTTTTACTCAATGATAATTGTCAAGTGTTAAATTGTTTATGGGACTTTCATACACAGCTGGTGGGAGGGTAAATGGGTACAGCCACTTTGGAAAACTATTTGGCAGAATCAGTCTAAGCTGAATATGGACATGCCCTATGACCCAACAGTTGCAATTCTAGGTAAGTACTCAAGAGACAATGTGTAATTTTGTGCAAAAAAAGACTTGTACAAGAATGTTCACAGCAATATTACTTGTAACAGTCCAAAACTAGGGAGAGCCAAATGTTCATTACCACTAGCATTAATAGTCACATGCACATACACATACATACACATACACTGGAACAGTCTACAGCTGTGGTCAGAAATCTTTTTCTGTAATATGTTAGACTTTGGAAATCATATGGTCTCTAACACAGCTACTCAACTCTACCAATGCAGTGCGAAAACAGCCTTAGACAATATATAAATGAATGGCAATGGTTATATTCTAATAAAACTTTATTTAAAGAAACAAGCGACAGGCCAATTTTAGCCCATAGGTCATTATTTGCTGATCTCTATTCTGTAACAAAAGAAAACAGAGAAAGAATGAATTATAACTATGTACAACAGCATGGATGAATCTCATAGACAATGTTGAGTTAAAGAAGGTAGACAGAAAAATATGTATACTTTTTGATTCCATTTATAAAAATTTCAAAGTTAGGGGATAGTGACAGAAGCCAGTGAATTAGTATGGATCTTTGGGAGGTGATGTCTGGGAGGAGGTATGTGTGAAGCTGTCTACACTGATCTGTGTGGTTTTACATGCATGTGTTAACTTTGTAAGAATTAATGAGGTGTACACCTAAAAACTGGATATTTATCATAATTTAAGCTATATTGCAATAAAATGTAAGAAAAAATTTTCTATCTAAATATATCAGTAGCTAAACAAACTAATAGCAGGGGAGTTAGAAGTGCCAATAAATATGCAAACTACAATTTCAATTGTTGAGGGATATCAGGCTATTGATAAATATAAGCTTGGACACATGTACACATATTAGTTCATATATACCAATGTTAAATACATTAATGGAAAACTTGCTCTTTTAAAGATGCTAACATTTGAAACATATCTTCCAAGAAGTTTTCCCTAAAAGAAAGTAAAGAAAATTGACACTCATGGTCAAACTTTCTTTTTTTAAAAAAAATCAGACACTTCTCCATTTCCAACAGTACAATTGCTACAGGGAAAAAATTCTTTATTTATTGTAATGGCCTAAAATTTACACAACTCTGTGTGGTTACAAGTCTGAGCCCTGACCCTGAACTTCTGGAGTCCAGGCAGGCGGATTAGGTTGAGAGAAATGACTGGCTCCTTCTCCTACTTGACTCTCAAAGCTGCTTTCAATCTTAAACGCCTATGAAAGCAACATCTGAAAAAACTAAGCTCCTTCAAATATTGAGAGATTTGCTTTAGCCTCTGTGATGACCAAGTTCCAAATGTCTTTGCTAAATTACCCACAACGTCATCACAGTCATTCATATACTGCTTCCCAGAATCATCTTGGCATTTCATTATCGACCATGTGGTACGCATGATCCATGAAAGAAGACTCCTTGATACAAAAAGTGAAACAGCAGACAGAGGACAATACCTTTTCCCACTGACTACTTGGTAGAATCAATTATTAACAAACTTGTTCTATAAAGAAAGTAGTAATTCAGGAATAAGATGTACTTTTCCTCAGAAATGTGGAAAATGTATTTTTGAATTCAATATCTACTTCCAAAATGTTCAACTACATTTTCCCAAGTATTTGATTTTCTAAAAGAAGACAAAATATTGAAATGCATTCTCTTGACATTGCAATATAATTTTATGGTTTTAAAAATTTTTTCCAGCTCTACTGAGGTACAGTTTAAAGAATGTATATATTTAGGTTGCACAATGTAATCTGTTAAAGATTTATGACCTGATGGTTTAACATATACATATATAGTGAAATGATTACTACAGTGAAGTTAATTAGCATATCCATCACTTCACACAGTTACCATTATTCTTTTGTGGTAAGAATACAAGATTTACTGTCTTAGGAAATTTCAAGTACACAGTAGTCTTATTAACTATACTCACTATGCCGTACATTAGAACACTGTAACTTATTCATCTCATAAATGGAAGTTTGTATTGATGGAAGAAATTTTTACATATTGAGGTATGGGGAAGTCATTCTGGCTTATACAGGATTTAACTTGAACTTCTGGCTAACCAAAACAGCCTGTTTGTGGCCTATTAAACATGCATTGTGCATCTGTTTGAACCATTAAAGAAAATAATGCATTTAAAAATCAAAATGGAGTAACTGTGGTTCAGGCACCCAAAATGGAAGTAGGTGGCCATGGTGGATGTGGTTTCAGACACGTTCCTGTATTACTGAGAACTTGAATATTTTGAACTGTATCAGACTCAAGGACATCACCAGCTGTTCTCAAAACAATATCTGCTAGCAGATGCCAGCTGCAACCTCATAGTCTCAAGGTCTACCCTTGTAACTATGCAATCATTTCCGACCCCAATCCTTGCTTAATAAGCACTCTTACTTCTTGCCGGCTCCAATCCTAATTCTTGACAAATGACTTATATAATTTTGTGGGTTTTACCTTTATAATCTTCCCTGCATTTTGTAGTCTAGCAGAACACAATTCAAGTACTTCTTGAATCTGTGCAATATGATTTTAGAAAGAAGCTTGGTATGGGAAATATTTTTATAAACTTACTATACATATTACAGAAACTCTCAGATTTGTAGTTTATGATGATCACTGAACAATGAAGATATTCATGTTCCCCAATCTTATGGAATTCTATATCCTATTAACATTTCTGGCATTATTTTCTTATACTTATGCATGTGAGGGTTTCTTTCAGAATGAAGTTTTCTGCTGTGCCAAATAGAATTAGAACCCTCAGAGTCCAGAATTTAGTTAAAGATAAAATGACAATATACAAGATTTCATAATGTTAACTACTTCATTAGGTTACACGCCATAAAACATTTTAAATGTTGACTCTACACCAAATGTAGTAAACTCATATTGGTTGACTACCCAAACGTAGGCAAAAGCAAATTCTTTGCATTTGCTTATTGTTATATATAACATACCTTTACATTTGCCTTTAAGATTTTTGCAGTAAAAAATCAGTAATTAATTTTGATAGTGTCCAAGCTAGCTTCACAAAAGTTGAAAACTTGCATTTATCTGTCAGTGTAAAAGCTTTGGGCTTATGGAAACTGAGCTTTCTTTACCACCAGTTAGTTGTCTCGTTGGAACTGATATCCTGGCAAGTTAATAAAATATCTTTTGACATTTAGATAGGACAAAATCTTATAGCTCAAAGACAGCAATTGATATAATGGGAGCAAATATTTATTTCATCTAAAATTATCTTTTGGTGTATCTTTTACAATATACATCACATTGCCTCATTCTTTGAAAATTTCTATATTTGTGAATGTTTATAATCTATACACATTAGAAAATATTATATACTTATAGCTGGCAAGGCAGGTGGTTTGAGATTGACAAGTTGGGACCTCTTAAGCCATGCTGAATAGCCAGCTATCATGAATAATTTGTCTGTTAAAAAGATTTAAATATTACAATGAAATACAATTATCATCTGTATTCCTTCCAGTAAAAAGCCCAACATTGTTTTTGGGTCAAAACAGAGATAACATTGTCTCTGGAACATTATAAAAAATGCAGTTTGATGTATACAAGGATTCCTAGGGGGACTCATCCTGAGAGCAAAAAGCCTTTGAATGAAATTTGGGAGAGGGGAAAGTGAACCAGAGGAGGAGTAGCTGAGGAGGAAGAGGGAGTTTGGATGTGATTGGCCAGGGGCAGGCCAGGGGTGGGCCAAGCTCAGGAGGCATTGGCACTGTCAGAGCTCAAATGGCTTAGCACCTTTGGTCTCCTTGACAACTGGGAAGTACAGGTGGAGGCATCCCCTCTATGCAAGACAAGTCAGAAAAGAGCATTCTTGACGCACCACGAGGTCAGAGGAGGACTTAAGAGGAGAATACATAACCTTACACTTTTCTTCTATCTTCATTCTGAATTTTTTTGGTGCTTCTTTGGAGTTTTAGGCCAATTCTGGGTGCTAGGGATACAAAGACATTTAAATAAAATGGACACCTGCTCCCTTGAAATATGCAGGCTAGATGGAGAAATGGAGAAATAATTCAATATTTGCAGTATGAGAGAGAGGGGCTTGTGAATTAGGGTCAAGGAAGGCAGCCCCCTGACCACTGCAGGAGGAGCAGGCATCCAAAGGAGAAAAGGGTAGGGTGTTCGTGAACAGGGGGCAGTTACTTTTCTGAAATGCCTGTTGGAACACAGAGCTTGTGTCTTACATTCTATTTTTAGTGAGTGGACATTAGTTAATAAATTCTAACCTTAGAACTGCTTCAAATAATACCCATTTATCCCTCTCTAGTCAGTTCTTTCTCATTTCCTTCATTAATTTCAGACCTTCACCTACCACTTTCTGCTTTCCTCCGCTACTCTCCTTACTCTCATCAGAATATCATGCTTTCTTCTTAGAAAGAAGGGAAACAGTGAGATGGATTAGTCTCAGTTTCTGCCCTCAGATATGTGTCACCCCGAGAGATGTGTCTCTATCCTTACGCTTCCTTGTCCACCATCACCACCTTTTCCCAGTCACAGTGTGAGGGGGGTTTAAGGCTCACAATTACTCTCTTTCTCTTCAGAAATATCCAACCACTTCCTCTACTCGCTCTTTCCTCTCTGCAGCAAAATATCCTCAAACCTTTCCCATCTTGAGAACTCCTTCCAGGCACTGTCATATTACCCACCTTCCTTTCTAAGACAAATCTCTGGAGAGAGTAGCACCCCTCCTTGGTTCTCTTTATTTAGCTCCATGCTGCCCTCCTGACCCTTCGCCCTTCCACTAGTTATGCTCTTGCTGATATTATATTACCTTCAGGTTGCTCAGTCCAAGAACACCTTTTAGGCTTGATCTCACTTGACCTCTATGGTATTTCACGTTTTTAGCATGACCTTCCTTTGAAAGTCTTTCCTCTTGACCAAGATGATAGCATTCTGTCTTGTTTTCCTTCTGTTTCTCTTAATCTTAATCTCCTATCTACTTAATCTTCTACCTATTTAGGCTTCTTTAGACTCCTCTTGAACCTGCCCAACTCTTTAGTGATGCTTCCCAGTGTTCTAAGGTGCATCTCCATCTCACTCCTCACCTGCCCCACGGTGTCATCATCGTTGATATGTAGTCACCACTGCCTACCAGCAGATCACTCTCCTGAGCTGAGCTCCAGACTCCCTTCTGCACCTGAGAAGTCCTTGGGCATCTCAGTGTATTATGCCCAAATTTAACTCATCATCTCCCCCAATTGCAAATCTGATTCTCGAATACTCTCCACTGGGAGTAGGTGGGGGAAAACACATCTCTATCTGTTCTCTATCTACTTAGCTATATTTCCTACATTCACTCCATTGTAAAGTCCTATAATCCTCTCTCAAAGTCCGCTGACTCTCACACCTTCTGTCCTCCCTGACATTGGCTTAGTTCAGGCACAGACTCATCATTTCTTTCCCAATTATTGCTGCAGTTCCTTAAGCTGGTTTCTTTCTTCAGTCTTGTCCTCCTCCAGTGCATTCTCTATTCTGACCAAGTGATCCCTCTAAAAACTGTATTTCACATTGTAGCTCCCCTGCTTAAACAACCCTAAATGGTCTTTACCCTGTTATAAGACCCCTTATAATCTGCCCCACCTTCCCCTCCACACTGATTATCTTATCATTTCTTTCCTCTTATTCTGTTCTCCAGGTATAATGACTTCCAGTTTCTCTGACTGGTCACATTAAGCATCCTGTACCTGCTGCTCCTGTTACCTAGAATTGCCAACGCCTTTCACAGCAGGCTGCCCCTTTCCAGCCTCACAGGGCTGTGAGCTGCTTCTCTTTGACACTCAGCTCCTTATCACCACTTGCACAGACCTGTCCTGACACCCTTCTCCCTCCCATAACACCCTGGCCCATCCTTATTATGGTTTCTCATGCTATGTTGTCATTGCCTGTGTCGTTGTCCGTGCCCCACTGGATTGGGAGCTTCTTGAGGGTAGGAACCAGAACTTCAATGTCTTCGCATCCCTACACTGGCACACATTATGTACCTATAAATGTTGGTTGATTGAATAAATTTTTTTGAAGTGTAGCTTTGTGCGAAGGATGATAGGTCTCATTTTCTCTTCCTTCAGACTGAAAATGAAGCTAATACGAGACCAGCACATTTATATTTTTGGGGTTTGATAACTTCAGTTCTGATAGTTTGACCTTTGCTTGTGTTGTTGTTCTGCAGCTAGCTCTTATCTGAGTTCTGGTTTTCAGCTGCAAACAAAAGTGTGGTGTTTGGTTGCTGTGGAAATGCTGCCACATTCCACGGAAAACAACTGTGAAACTAGCAAACTTATTTTCCTTATGCAAGACAATATTGATTTCCAAATAAAAATTTTTGAAAGGCAGCAAGAGAATGTAAAAGCCTTTTAAATGATAAACCTCAGGGTGAAATAATACTTTGTATATTCTTGTAAATATAGAGAAGACGAAATAATAATCCTTCTGTTTTCTTAACCCAGTGCTCCAGCTGCAGAATAAAGGGTGGTGACAGGGATTCTACCTAGCTCACTATTACATCAACATTCAGAGTGACACTAGTAGAGGGGTAGGCACACAGTAGTGCTCAAGAAATAATTGATAATCACCTGTATTCTTAGGGTATGTTCTAATTGTCTATTTGTAGAGAACTATGTATTTCTCATCCTGTAACCCAGAGCAGTATGCTTGGGAAACTCCCACTTAGTTCAATTAGGAGCTGACCCATTCCTTGGCTGAGTTAGCGGAGGGTTTTAAATGCTATACCCATCAGTCTTTGGCACATCTGGGCCATGCTTTACAGACAATTGTGCTGTTTTGACAAATGCATCAGCATGTATCTCTTCAGCAAATATTAAGCTCTAGTGAGGGGCTAGGTGGCTGGACCCTCTTCCAGATGCTGGACTCTTAGCAGTAAATAAATTAATTCCTTGTTTTCATGATATTTACATTTACATTCTGTATATATGGGTGTGTGGTGCAGTGAGACTGGGAGAGAGTGATGAATAAACAAACGAATATAAAATACATCATTTGGTGATGAGTGCACTGAAAAGTAAAACAAGGCCGGGCCCTGGGTGAGAGATGAGGATAATGCCATCTCTGCCCTCCCTTGGGAATGTCCAGGTTCCAATTTGTTCTCTTTTAGAGTTAGAAAATATCATCCTTGGACATGCATATAGGAGTGAAATGATGTACTCACATGATAAGAATGAAGTGCTTCGTAAGTGTAAGACAAAATTAATTGGTGGGAATGTAAATTGATACAGCCACTATGGAGAACAGAATGGAGGTTCCTTAAAAAACTAAAACTAGAACTACCATGTGACCTAGCAATCCCATTCCTGGGCATACACCTGGAGAAAACCATAATTCCAAAAGATACATGCACCCCAATGTTCACTGCAGCACTATTTACAATAGCCAGGACATGGAAGCAAACTAAATGTCCATCAACAGAGGAATGGATAAAGAAGATGTGGTATATATATATACAATGGAGTATTACTCAGCCATAAGAAGGAACGAAATTGTGCCATTTGCAGAGATGTGGATAGAACTAGAGACTGTCATACAGAGTGAAGTAGTCAGAAAAAGAAAAACAAATATCGTATATTAACGCATATATCTGGAATCTAGAAAAATGATACAGATGAACCTATCTGCAAAGCAGAAATAAAGACACGGACATAGGGAGCAAACGTATGGACACCAAGGGGGGAAAGGGGGCGGTGGGATGAATTGGGAGATTGGGATTGACATATATACACTACTATGTATAAAATAGATAACTAATGAGAACCTACTGTACAGCACAGGGAACTCTACTCAATGCTCTGTGGTGATCTAAATGGGAAGGAAATCCAAAAAGGAGGGGATATATGTATACGTATAGCTGATTCACTTTGCTGTACAGCAGAAACTAACACAACATTGTAAAGCAACTATACTCCAATAAAAATTTTAAAAAATTAATTCAAATTCCCAAGGCATTTTAATCTCAGTAAATCAAAGTTAAGCAACTTGAAAGCTTTTGTCTTTGAACATAGACCTTCACTTTTATAAAGTTAAGTGCACATAAAATAGTCCTTACAATAATCTTTCTTTAATAACCTATGATGATAATATGCTTATTTCTACATTGCAAACATGTACTTGAAAATATCTATTCACTTGAAGCAAACTGAAACAGTTTAATATTGAAAGTATATCAAAGCTGTCAGTTTGCATAAAAAATACTACTAATATTAAATTAAATACAAGAACTCAGAACATTTTAGTTATTAGTATCAATAAAATAATATTTATATTTCTAGGACTTCTAACAGTTTACTGAATGCTTTAATATTTGTTGTGTTATTTGATCCTCAACAAACCTAATGAGGTAGATAATAATATTATTATTATTACTTATTCCATTTTAGGGAGGAATAAACTGAGATCTACAACTCTTAAGTGACTTGCCTATGACCACACAATTTTTAGCTGGTCCAGATCTTTAAATGCCCTGTTCTTTCCACTATGCCACCAAAGTAGTGACCTACTTTGATAACATATTATTTTGCCTTAAAACAGACTGTGTATTAATTTCTAAGAAAAAATGTATAGACCTCAAAATTGTCCACATACAAAAATCACAGGCAGATGCCAGTGATAAGAGCAAAATTTTAAAATAAAAAAATCTCCCAATTTTATTAGATGAAAAAGTTCCAAAAAGTGAAAAAATATCAATTTTTTTCCAGTATAAAAGATGACAATATTGTACTTCTTAAATAAAATACTATGATATCTGATATCAAAGAGAAAAGATAAAAGTAATATTCATTAAAATAATCAAGCCTAGAATTCAGGCCATCAGTTTCCAATATACATTGGGTTAAAATTATTTAATTTCACAAGTATTTGGTGAACAGCTGTACTCAATACTGCCCCACAGAAACTAGTTTATAGAATATTCTATAATACCCTCTGTCTAAATTAAAAAATGCTCTCTAACTGACTAAATAAAAGAGACCAGAACGCTCTTTCGTTTGGTACTTCTGTCCTTTTTATAGCCAGTGGTAACAGTCAAATTGTCTACAATAAGGCCTCAAATTCCTTTCCAATTTATCCTTTTATACTCCTTGTGGCCTGAAACACTTACTTCCTTCTCCACTCCTCAGTTTTCCTGTATTTGGGCTTTTAAAAATGGTCATGTATCTACTTAGAATGCTGCCTCTTTCTTGGTCTTTGCATATCAATCCACGTGTCTTCATATCCCAATTGTACGCACTCTTTTCATCTTCTGAAGTTCCAACACACTTTATTTCTTTTCTATCATTTGTCACTCTCAAGCTAGCATTGCAGATTTTGGGGTTTGGGGCTTGAATCTCTGCCTGGAATGTAAACTCTCTGAGTGCAGGGCCTGTGCTCCACTGGTCTTTGCATTCCCAGTGCCTAGCATAGCACCTTGCATATAGTAGATGCTCAATGAATATCCTTTGAATGAATATTAGATGATGCCTTTGAGGTATGACAAAATTTTGAAGAACATATTTAATATTTTCTAAAATTGCTCTCACATTTGCATAGTTTTGTCTTTTTAATTGCTTTTCTAAACACTGTTAATGTCATCAATAAATAATTTACTATTTGTTTATTATTGTTTATCATCAAGTTGCTTATTTTCAGTTGTTTATTATTTATTTATTAATTTATTGATGCATAAACCATATCTAGGGCATCATAGCAGGCAACGTCTCCTCACAGAACATCACATTCGGTATTACCAGGACAACCCCTGGGCTGGAAGGGACAGACATTTTTATTACCACTTTGCAGAAAAACTATAAATTGAAGTCTGAAAGATGAAGCAACTTCTGAAAGTACACAGTTAATTTTTCAGAGGTTGGACTACAAAGCAAGTCTCTCTGTGCTCATGTTAAATGTTAATAAAATATTGATCTTATGGTATTCTATTTCTTTGAAAACTGACGATCGATCTCTTGAAATGATTTACAAAAAATTTCATCCAGAAACCTGACAATATGAACACCCCTTTCTAAGCCATGGCAGATAAGAAAGTACGACCTTACATTCTAATGATATGACACCAATCAGCATAAAAGGAATCACACATGAAACAAAAGCAGGGCCACTGAAAATTTCAAATTGTAAAATTACAAGGGAAAGAAGGGCACCAAGTCTGATCAGGAACTCTTTTTAGAAAGTTTCTTTCCCCAGGATTTAGCATTTCCCAGATAGAAGTTAGCAAATGAACTAAGTGAATTAACATCGATCATTTTATCTAGTTTCTTTAAATACTCTTGGCTCTTTGTACCTAGCAGTTTCATTATACTTTGTTTTTTTTTTTTTTTTTTTAAACCCTTTATTCGGCATTTAACATGTACCAGCTGAAGAGGTGCTTTATTTATTTATTTATTTTTAATTTATGGCTATGTTGGGTCTTCGTTTCTGTGCGAGGGCTTTCACTAGTTGCGGCAAGGGGGGGCCACTCTTCATCGCGGTGCGCGGGCCTCTCACTATCGCGGCCTCTCCTGTTGGGGAGCACAGGCTCCAGACGCGCAGGCTCAGTAATTGTGGCTCACGGGCCCAGCCGCTCCGCGGCATGTGGGATCCTCCCAGACCAGGGCCCGAACCCGTGTTCCCTGCACTAGCAGGCAGATTCTCAACCACTGCGCCACCAGGGAAGCCCAGTTTCATTATACTTTGAAAAATAAAATCCTTTTAGGAACTGGCCACACCTCATACGTTAATTGTGTAATGAGAAATAATTTCTCCTCCACTTCCTTCTTCCCTTGGTTATCAATTCATTACATCTAATTAAGGTACACATCTTACTATACAGTTGTGTACCCTTTGATACAGTTCTGTAAACTTTGAGGTCTGTATTAACTTGAGAGAAATCTTATGGCTAAATTGAGAAAAAGGAGGGGGATGGGAGTTAGCAGTTTTGAACTCCTTAAGGGTGAAGGAAAGAAGAAAGCAGCATTTATTACAATTTGGTACTTAACACTGTCTACATTTTACCCCTCTGACAGAATTTTAAGGAATAAATAGTAAATACTCAGTGTAGCCAGCTCTGCAGTACATATTTATTTACCTTCATATCCAACACAAACTATTCCCCTGAACATAGAAATGATTGCCTGTAAGGCCCACATATGACAATAGTTTGCTCTCACTTAAAATGGCTTTGAATTCAGTACTTCAGAGTAACTTCAGATGAATTTTACACTTATGTCTCATTGAATGTAATGAGCCAGAAGTATGAGTTTAATGAGGATGACTTGTTCATGGACGTCATGAGGTAAACAACTCAAAGCATAAAAATTGTGTTTTTCAGAAAGATCTGGGGAGACACCGGTGGGACAGAAGAAAACTGCAAATGGTGTGCCTGGCTAGTGACCCTCTTCCCCATTCCATCGCAGATGTGCTGAAGCACAGCTGGGGTCCAGGCGGGGGCCCCAAACCTGGTGTGTGAGTGGGTAGAGAGGGAATGCCGGAGGGGGTGAGCCGAGAACTTGACACTTCAAAGCGCTGAATGTCTTAGGTTGGCTTCCATTAGGGATCTCAATATTGGGGTGGCATAAAGATCAGAGTGAAGTTCTGGAAATGCAGACTTTATATATTTGGTTTTCTTGTTTCAAAATTTTGACTTATTCATAAAAAGGTTATAATGTGATCTGCAAGAACACCAACTACATTCATGACTTAGAAACACTTAGAAAACTTAACAGTCCCTTTAAACAGCAGAGACTCCTTATCCTTTACTGTTGAAGATATAAAGTTTTCTCAAGAAATGCTTCGGGAAGTCATAAGGGCACGATCACAGGTTCCTCTCAAAGGAAGCAACAAACTAACTCAGATAAGACCTCAGACAGTGGTGAAGCGGAGCTCTGTTGTTATTTTTGTGTTATGCAGATGCCCCTTCTTGATAAAATATAAGATGTGGTCTCAATTTTAGTGAGTTACATGTTCACGCCTTGAGTTTCTCTTGTTTCTTTTAAGGGAATAAATCATTCAACTTCTTTTTTCATTATCTTGCACACTATTGCTGTGAAATGGTAGCCCTTGGCTTCAGGTGGACATATGCTAATGGCGGATTGATCCATCTGTATTGATACCCATAATAGTTTTATTTTGGTATTCTCTTTCATCTAAGATTTCAAAGGACTTTGTAAATGTTTCAGTTAAATTTTGTAGGAATCCTCTTAAAAACATAAGCAGGAAAAAGTCTAAGCCTTCTTAGGTGTAAGCTCCTTGAGGGCATAATTTTCATTATCGGAGTAACTCCAGCTCACTAGACATAGTAATATCTTCAACAGTCAATAAATATTTACCATCTACTTTAAAGGTAAAATGTACAAGTGTTCTTCCTATTCCATCTTTAATTATCCCATGCCCTTAAACTAATAAAAACTTCCATTATCATGGTTCCTTTATATTATTTAGTTCTATATCCCTAAGAAAATAGAAATCTAATAAACTAATGAAACCCACAAGCTTAATAATACACTGCTATTGCCAAAGATATCCATATTTTGAAAGAGAGGCTATGTCTTAATTTACTTATAATAAATGATCTAACTATGTAAGGTACTCAGGATGGACTTCATCTGTGACATATTTAAGTACTCAGTTAATTGTAAATCTTATGACAGTGGTAGTAATAGAAAGCTGATTTATATAAATATTCTTCTAATTTTGGGAATTTGTGTAAGTTGGCAGATTCACTGGGGGAATGCATTTGCTGGCCAGGAGTGTCTTCTGGTTAGAGTTATAAACCACACCATATTATCCAGAAGAGATGGAAAGATGATTGACTTTAAGTGAATTCAAGTCTATAGGCAGTAGTAGACAGTCTATTGCTGTCCTTGTCCTAGCTATAAACTAATCAAGCAACTCACATGAGAGCTAGTACAAGGAAAAATTCATCAAAATAAGTTATGTGTTCATGTGCTTAAAGTCATCATAAACTAAAACTGATTCATGTTAGTAGATCATGTAAAAGCTATAATCAAATCATATTTTAGTGGGATTAAGGTCCTATAGTATTCGATCATTTGCCACAAATTTCTTTCTGTAAAATGAGGATTATAATAGCACCAAACCATATTGCTATTGTGAAAGTTAAATGAGTGAGTTGATGAATAGATCTGATGTGGTGATGAGATGGTTTCCCAAATCCAAAGTTGGGACATATGGCTGGACAAAGGAATTTTTTCTGCTTCCATCTCTCTCGCTCTCTCTCTCTCTGTGGTTTGTACCCTGCACTGGTAGCATTCTGAGGCATTTTCGTGGTTAAGGGAAAGGAATACTGGACATTTGAAATGGATTTCTGGATGCTATGCTATGTTCATTGTTCATGTGCTTCCAGTAGCATGTTCATTTTCCAGTGGATATGTTACTATATAGCCCCATCTTAATTAAAATAAAAACATACAAGAACTGCATCAGAAAGGTTTAAAATACTAGCACACGAAAATAAGAAAGATCAGAAGACCAGGAAAATACAGTGTTTGTGTTTGGTTTCTGTTTTTGGTTTGTTTTTAGGTCATGAGCAACTTTTGATTTTTTATTACTTGATGATCTTGAATTATAAATTACCAAGACGTTCCGCTGCCTCTATCTTGCTGTCTGCTTTTGAGCCATCTTTCCAATAACCTAGGCTGCCAACATATGAGGTAGCCAGAGAAAATGGAAGGAGCTAAAATGAATAATTTTTTTCTTTGCTTATGAGGATGGTTCAAAGTTGGAATGGATTAGGGTGAAATTTTGGTGAAAGTCATTCATGCTACTGTTTTGTTCTATTACTATAATTACTTAATTACAAGTTCATTGAACATAGTTCAGTGGCTCAAATAAGATCTAAACACTAGACCTAAATTTTTACAGATTAGAAACTTTCATATCATGATTTGCCTCATTTCTCATTTTGAGGTTAAGTGCATCACTTATATTCTCTGTACTAGTTTTCTATTCTATAAAATGAGGAAAATAATATCAACTTCATCTTTTAACAGAATATTATATATTAAAGAGTTTGTGAAAGGCACTGATGATATATCATCCCACAAGAACAAATGATTAGTCATTATGATGCTGCAATTTTTATTACAAATGCAGTATGGGTAACTGTTGTGCTGACTTCAGTTTAGTTCAAATGTATATTCCTCCCAGGCATTGTAAGTAAGGACTTTGTGCTGTGGTGTAAATACTTAATAGTTTACTTGCCTAGCATACGATCTCTAGTTTAGGAATTACAATGTGATTCTTCTTACTTTTTCATCACAGTTGCCTGAATACAAAGCACCCAATACTATGTTATGTTGATGATCCAAGAAAAAATTTGAAAGACTCAGAAGCATGGTTCCTGACTTACTGACAGTTATTAAAATCAAACCCTTTCTTTATCATCAAGTGTTCCACATATAAATGTGTTATAGCTGTCTATAAACCTATAAAAGAGCCTATTAGCCTCTGCAATATGGAACAAGAGACAATCAGTAAGGCAACAGAACAACAGTAAGCCCACATGACATCAGCATGCTTAATAGATTTTAAATGAGAAGCCTTCTTACCTAGCATGCAAACACATTTGACATTCTGATCAGGGTTTTCAAACAAGATTTCGCCACACCTCTGAAACAGAAAGAAAGTCATCATTATTTTAAGATTTCCTATCAGGGTTCCCAAGGCAACATGTCCATGCAACCTGACATCACCATGACATTATTCTGCTCTTCATGTTTTCTTTAGTTGCCTGAGTCTAGGGACTTATGTCATGAGCAGAGACTTCCCTCGTAGTAAAATATTTGAGAGGTAAATTGGGGACAGACTGTTCCCGCATGCCTCATGCCCCTGCCTCAAGCTGACTCTGTGTGCTCCTATGAGGGGTCATGGCCAGAGACGCACCCAGTGTCCAACAGTTTCTATTTCGATGGAAGATACACAGTCTATTAGATCTAGTAATCTGAGGTTAATCACTCTCAAAATTGGCTCTTATTCAGTACTGAAATTATCCTAAGCTACCTACTCTGCAATCAAGCAGACATTTTCAAGTACAAACCTAGGTGGCCTACACTTAACTCTCTGAACTTGGGAACTCTGAACTCTCTGCACAAATAAGGAAATGATGAAAAAGTGGCATTCATAATCCTTTTCCAGAAGCATCGACTCATGGAAATATCAACTTTCTTATCTACATCTCAGTTTTAACTTGCTTGTTAAAATTTTTGTACAGGGCAAACTCCAGAGATACAATCAGTTATTTAAGAATAGACCACATTTATGTATATGACTGACAAATGGTTAGTACCTGAATGTATAAGTAAATCCTCCAAATCAATAAGAAAATAACAAATAATCCAATGGAAAAGTGGATAAAGGACATAAGCAATTCATGGAAGAGGAAATCTGAATGGTCATTAACAGAGAGGATATATTCAACCATACTAATAATCAGGAACCAGGAAATAAAAGATAAAATGAAGCCTATTTTGAGCCCATTGATTTGGCAAAACTTAGAAACCTGGCACAAACAAGTTTATCAGAAATGTAAAGAAATGGATCTTCTCACACACTGTGGGTTGGAGTATAAAATGATGGAACCATTTTGGAGAAAAACTGGCAAAATCTTACTAGATTTCTACTTATTACGTACTAGGTTTCATTCTTACTAAGTTGAAATGTGCATACGCTATGACATAGCAAGTCATTTTCTAGACTGATAACTAGAGAAACTTTACTGTTCAGCTACAAAACAGATAAATGTTATTCATACATTGGAGTGCTACATGGCAGTTAAAAGTGAAAATGGGAGGAACACTCCCAAACTCATTCTATGAGGCCACCACCACGCGGATACCAAAACCAGACAAAAATGTCACAAAAAAAGGAATCTACAGACCAATATGACTGATGAACATAGACGCAAAAATCCTCAACAAAATACTAGCAAACAGAATCCAACAGCACATTAAAAGGATCATACACCATGATCAAGTGGGGTTTATCCCAGGGATGCAAGGATTCTTCAATATATGCAAATCAATCAATGTGATACACCATATTAACAAATTGAAGGAGAAAAAACATATGATCATCTCAATAGATGCAGAGAAAGCTTTTGACAAAATTCAACACCCATTTATGATAAAAACCCTCCAGAAAGTAGGCATTGAGGGAATTTTCCTCAACATAATAAAGGCCATATATGACAAACCCACAGCCAACATGGTGAAAAACTGAAACCATTTCCACTAAGGTCAGGAACAAGACAAGGTTGCCCACTCTCACCGCTATTATTCAACATAGTTTTGGAAGTGTTAGCCACAGCAATCAGAGAAGAAAAAGAAATAAAAGGAATACAAATCGGAAAAGAAGAAGTAAAGCTGTCACTGTTTGCAGATGACATGATACTCTACATAGAGAATCCTAAAGATGCTACCAGAAAACTACTAGAGCTAATCAATGAATTGGGTAAAGTAGCAGGATACAAAATTAATGCACAGACATCTCTTGCATTCCTATACACTAATGATGAAAAATCTGAAAGTGAAATTGAGAAAACACTCCCATTTACCATTGCAACAAAAAGAATAAAATACCAAGGAATAAACCTACCTAAGGAGACAAAAGACCCGTATGCAGAAAATTATAAGACACTGATGAAAGAAATTAAAGATGATAAAAATAGATGGAGAGATATACCATGTTCTTGGATTGGAAGAATCAACATTGTGAAAATGACTCTACTACCCAAAGCAATCTACAGATTCAATGCAATCCCTATCAATGGCATTTTTCACAAAACTAGAACAAAAAATTTCACAATTTGTATGGAAATACAAAAGACCCCGAATAGCCAAAGCAATCTTGAGAAAGAAAAACGGAGCTGGAGGAATCAGGCTCCCAGACTTCAGACTATACTACAAAGCTACAGTAATCAAGACAGTATGGTACTGGCACAAAAACAGAAATATAGATCAATGGAACAGGATAGAAAGTCCAGAGATAAAACGATGTACATATGGTCACCTTATCTTTGATAAAGGAGGCAAGAATATAGAATGGAGAAAAGACAGCCCCTTCAATAAGTGATGCTGGGAAAACTGGACAGGTACATGTAAAAGAATGAAATTAGAACACTCCCTAACACCATACACAAAAATAAACTCAAAATGGATTAAAGACCTAAAAGTAAGGCCAGACACTATCAAACTCTTACAGGAAAACATAGGCAGAACACTCTATGACATAAATCACAGCAAGATCCTTTTTGACCCACCTCCTAGAGAAATGGAAATAAAAACAAAAATAAACAAATGGGACCTAATGAAACCTAAAAGTGTTTGCACAGCAAAGGAAACCATAAACAAGACGAAAAGACAACCCCCAGAATGGCAGAAAATAGTTGCAAATGAAGCAACTGACAAAGGATTAATCTCCAAAATTTACAAGCAGCTCATGCAGCTCAATATCAAAAAAACAAACAACCCAATCCAAAAATGGGCAGAAGACCTAAACAGACATTTCTCCAAAGAAGATATACAGATTGCCAACAAACACATGAAAGAATGCTCAACATCATTAATCATTAGAGAAATGCAAATCAAAACTACAATGCGATGTCATCTCACACTGGTCAGAAGGGCCATGATCAAAAAATCTACAAACAATAAATGTGGAGAGGGTGTGGAGAAAAGGGAACCCTCTTGCACTGTTGGTGGGAATGTAAATTGATACAGCCACTATGGAGAACAGTATGGAGGTTCCTTAAAAAACTAAAAATAGAACTACCACACGACCCAGCAATCCCACTACTTGGCATATACCCTGAGAAAACCATAATTCAGAAAGAGTCATGTACCACAATGTTCACTGCAGCTCTATTTACAATAGGCAGGACATGGAAGCAACCTAAGTGTCCATCAACAGATGAATGGATAAAGAAGATGTGGCACATATATACAATGGAATATTACTCAGCCATAAAAAGGAACGAAATTGAGTTATTTGTAGTGAGGTGGATGGACCTAGAGTCTGTCATACAGAGTGAAGTAAGTCAGAAAGAGAAAAACAAATGCCGTATGCTAACACATGTATATGGAATCTAAAAAAAAAAAAATGGTCATGAAGAACCTAGGGGCAAGATGGGAATAAAGACACAGACCTACTAGAAAATGGACTTGAGGACACAGGGAGGGGGAAGGGTAAGCTGGGACAAAGTGAGAGAGTGGTAGTGTATATATGGACATATATACACTACCAAATGTAAAATAAATAGCTAGTGGGAAGCAGTTGCATAGCACAGGGAGATCAGCTCAGTGCTTTGTGATCAGCTAGAACGGTGGGATAGGGAGGGAGACACAAGAGGGAAGAGATATGGGGATATATGTATATGTATAACTGATTCACTTCGTTATAAATCAGAAACTAACACACCATTGTAAAGCAATTATACTCCAATAAAAACGTTAAAAAAAAAAAGTGAAAATGAATTAGGGCTACATATAGTGTAAAAACATGTTATATGTATAATATACACATATAAATATATAATATTCAAATTGTATAATATTTAAATCTTATAAAATATATAATGTTTAAATCATGTAAAATATATAATTTTCAAATCATACAAAACATATATAACGTTTAGGGACTTCCCCTGTGGGGCAGTGTTTAAGAATCCACCTGCCAATGCAGGGGACACGGGTTCGATCCCTGGTCCGGGAAGACCCCACATGCCGCGGAGCAACTAAGCCTGTGTGCCACAACTACTGAGTCTGTGCTCTAGAGCCCGGGAGCCACAACTACTGTGTCCGTACACCACAACTACTGAAGCCCATGTGCCTAGAGCCCGTGCTCCGCAACAAGAAAAGCCACTGCAATGAGAAGCCCGTGCACAGCAACGAAGACCCAACGCAGCCAAAAATAAAATAAATTAATAAAAAAACCCAAACATATATAATGTTTATATCATGTAAAAGTATCATGTTAGGGAAAAACAACTGTCTCCATTTTTTAATTAAGTTGAAAATATCTAAAAATAGCACGTGTTGCTTATGAATACATTAATTTACAGAAAAAGCATAAAAACAGGCAAGGAATAAGGAACATCAAATTCAGGGTAGGGGGAAGATATACAGAGTAATGAAATGTTGGAGGGCATACAGGGGTTATCAACTTTTTCTATAATGATTTGTTCCTTAAATTATTCTCTGTTTTCTATGCTTGAAATATTTCATAATAGGAAAGAATTGTCCCCATTTGCAACATTGTGAATATAAAAATGGCCTTTCATATTCTGCCTCTCTACACCTGTCTCCCATGGGCTTATGGATGTCATTTAGTACCAGGCTGGACCTGTTTTTACCATTCATTTCCTTGTCCTTAGAAAGACTGAGGACATCTACTTTGGTCCATTTTCCTCTTTCTTTCACTGTTCACAACTTGGTTAATTCCACTCCCGTCAATCTTTATTGTACCTACACTTAAAATATTATAAGACAAAGTAATTTCTGGGGAAAACAATTCCCAGATGAAAGAATTCATATTCTTCACACCTAATGATGCAACCTCCTGGCACACAGAGGCACAGGTTGAGAGGAGAAAGGATGACCCAACTACATTCAAATCAACCCATTTTCTGGGATGACCTACACTGTGCACAGAGATGGACAGCTGGTTCAGGACCATGAAAAGGAAGCAAGCTGCTGGCTTGTTGGACTCCCTTTGGCAGGTCAAGAGAATGGACTGTGGAGGAGGAAGGCTGGGTGCACCCGAAGGTTGCAAAAGTGCATTGAATACTAAACAGAAAGTACATATCATGAACTTTTTCCCTGGCTACTCTGCTGAACTAAATATCATGTGATATTTATCATGCTATTTAATCTCTTCAGACTTCATTTCTCTGTAAATAACATGGGGATGCTAATATATGCCACAAAGTCAGATCGGAGAGCAAATGTGAGGATTAATGATCCGTGGAGTCTGATCTGACTGTTGTTGTTTTGTTTGTGTTTTGGCAGAGTTTAAACCCTTTCGAATTGCTAAGATCCATTTCCTGTATTACCTGCTTTTTAAAGTGGTATTTTTTTTATGACCTGAGTTAATAATTATTTTTAATTGAAAGATCAGATGTTTCTAAAGTGTTTTCAACTTCTTGGTAAAACAAAGTGCTAGGAAGCTCTATCAGTCCATATTCTGGGTCCTACAGGGAAATAACTCTGGAGTGATTACTTGCCCTTTGTTAAAGATGAAAGCCCACGCATGTGCTAGGATGGAAGAGCTTTCCTTCTTTAATTGCAGGGGCTTGCAGTGGATGGTGGCTAACTTCCCACAGCTACCCAAGTCCCCAAGTCCAAGGGCATCCATACATATACCCCCTCTAGATGCAGGTGGTGTGGGTGTGGGTGTTCCATGGGGGTCTTGCTCCCTTTCCTGGACGCTAACAAATCCAGGAGAAGTTTGTAAAATTCCCATGAAACTTGCATTCCTTAAAAGCCATGGCCTGCCTGGGTTCAGTGACCATACAAGCTAATGACCAAGCAGCAACAGCGGGTGCGGTGGCCCTTCCAGTGATCACAAGACAGTCCTTTTCCTTGTCTTCACCTCCCTGGCTATCTGGGAAATGGCTGAGGCACCTCTAACTAATTCTGTAATTTCCCTGCTTTGTAAAGTTACCTGATGATGGTACCAGATTTTAAAGCAATGCCCAGAAGGGAATCTGATTGTTCTCAGTTCTCAGGACTTGAAAGAAACCAGATTTTTTCCAGTGCTTTTTCTCATTGATGCCAGTGTTTACAGGGCCTTTGCTGCCAGGTTCCTGCTTGCTGTGCAACCCAGGGTGATGACCCAGTTTAGAAGATTAATTGGGCTAAGCCACAGGCTTCAAGTCTCAGAAAACCACAGGATCTGCCGTGGGGGAAGGTCCCATGCCTTCTTGGGTTCTCAGGGCTGCAGCCCTCTTCTCTTGCTGCTCTTCCTGGTCATGCATGCTGGGACTCCCCAACCCAGCACCTTGCTGCTGGATGACCCTGACTTTGATCCGGTTCTGATTACCAGGGTTCTGCCTGATTCTCAGAATCCCATCTCTCCAAAGAATCTCCATCTTTGTTTTGTCTTCTATGCCTAAAATAATGAGACCACCTTGCCTTGCTTGTTTCCATCACTCCCAGCTAGCAACGCCCCTAAATAACGACATGGTTACTGAAATCCCCATCCAAGGGGCTGGAGCCCTGCTAGCGACACAGAGTCTCCTGGCACACACTCTCCTCCCATAGCACAAAGGCTATGCTACATATGAACTCAGGTGTGTAATGCCTATTTTCCTCATAGACCATGAAGAAATCAAACCACTTTCACTGTTAGCATTTTTAACATGTCTCATTATTATAACCCTTGTGCCTTATATATACCAGACCCTTAATAAATATTTGTGAACTAGCTAAAATATCTTTAGCCCATACTGTGGGCTAAGCATTGTTCTCTGGGCTAAACTATGCATCTACCGTCTTGTTCTCTGATCATACCCTTTTAAGAGAGTAGAAAATTGAGGCACAGAGAGTACTACTCACTATAGAATACACCCCGCGCCCCCCGCCCCCCCTCCCCATAATGAGTGAGAGAATGAAAGCTGACAGCTTACTTAACGCTTGACCAGATTCCCAATACTGGCTACTGCAGGCTTCGATATTGCCTTGGCCAAGTACACCAGGTCTATTTACACCCCCTTCTCTCACTCATTAGTCACTGCTGTTTGCACGAGTTGCCACCTATTAGAACATAGGCTTTGGATTAGACTGACCCAAGTTCAAATCCTGTTGCTTCATGCACGTACTTACTATACCGTCATGGGCAATTTATTTAGTTTTGCTAAACTTGCTCTCTCATCTGTAAAGTAAGGTAATATTATCTACATCATAGTATCATTGCAAGTTTAGTTTTTAATTATGAGCAGGAATGTACCAATTTAAATTACTGTAGATGAGATTATAATACAAAAATATGAATTAATAAATTGAACTCATTCATTATAATTTTATTTTAATACCCATATTATTATTTAAGATTAAAAATGAAGAAATACTTCTAATTTTAAAAGTCAGAATATTTCACAAGTTAGTTGCTAATTTTATTTACTAAGAATTTTCTATATTAAATCTAAAATTTACCTTTTAGTCAGGAAGAACAAGATGGATGTTATAAAATACTGCATCAATTCTAGTACATTAAAAATTTATATCAAAAATACTTAATTTTCATTAGTTTAATTACGTGTTCCAGCAAAATCTACAATAAAGTATATTTCTCTTAAGTAGACTGTATATTTTTCATTACTTTCATCATAAAATTAGTTGTGAAAAACTAAGTGTGATTCAAGAAAATCACATTTAAGTACTCATCAAACCTATTTTCTTAAGGGAAAGTTATATCTGAATTGAAAATAATATTCAAATATTAATAATAGTACCAGATTATACTCTAAAGAAAAAAAATTAAAGACAGTGAAAAGTTTACACATTGTTCAATTAGCAGCACTCCTAACTTTCTTAAACCAGTTAATGTGTTTTTTTGCTTCACATAAGATTTCATACTCTTTTTTTTCTGAATATTTGTTAGCACTTGAATGTACAAGCATACCTCATTTTACTGTGCGTCGCTTTATTGTGTTTTTTACAAATTGAAGGTTTGTGGCACCCCTGTGTCAGGCAAATTTATTGATGCCATTTCCCAACAGCATTTGCTCACTTTGTGTCTCTGTGTCACATTTTGGTAATTCTCACAATATTTCAAACCCTCCACTAGCAAAAAGATTACAACTCACTGAAGGCTCAGATGATGGTTAGCACTTTTTACAATAAAGTATTTTAAAATTAAGGTGTGTACATTGTTTTTAAAGACACAATGCTGTTGCACACTTAATAAATGATAGTATAGTGTAAACCTAACTTTTATATGCACTGGGAAACCAAAAAATTCATGACTCGCTCTATGGCGATATTCACTTTATTGCAGTGGTCTGGAACTGAACCCCTGATATCTCTGAGATATGCCCATGTTGTTCTCTCAGCAGGCCTGCAGCAACTAGTCTTTCCAGCTCAGGTATCTTGATATTTTTGGGTGGGAGGAAACATTAGCAAACAAATAAAACCCAAGACAGAAATCTTTTTGGCTTGGAGGTTTTCTCCAGTATCAGCTGAGGCAATAACTGTTTTCCACAAGCAGGTAATGTTAAATGTTATCAGCAAATAATTAATAGGCTGTGATTCTTTGATTATTTCCTTCCCACCCTTATAGCTTTTTTTTTTTTTTTTTTAAGCAGAAAGGAAATTAGTAAAGGGAATTAGGTGTTTATAAAATCATTGGACGAGCAGGCTATAGGCTGGGCCTCCAGGAATGACTCAGACAAAAATGCAGAATTGATTCGTGAGGGGAGTTGATTGTGGGCCACAACTGGGAAAGTGGACAAACAGAAGGCACCGCTGGAATTGTCGGTCCAAGGTCACATCACCATGGCAGTGACCCAGGGATTAGACAACTCTGGGCACAATTGCCTCTTGACACCCATGGAGCTAGTGACTGAATGTTGGATGCTACTGCAGATTTCGGAAAAACCCAACATCTCCATGACTGTACTTGGAGCATTCAACCAAACAGAGCAAAAAGAGCCTCTGATGTATGATTAGACCTATTTTAAGAAAAAAATAAAAAGAAAACTGAGTTTCCTGATCTGAAGAAGTGCTAATCATGGTCACTGGTGGAAAGGGAAGCCTATCTCATCTGCTCCCAGAAGCAACTGAGACAACCTGGAAGAGGCATGTCTTCAGCACAAGTTACCTTCATTCTACCCTCACCCCATCTTTAAGTACTTGGATTCTGCAAGTTTGCCATTCAATATAAGAATTTCTCTAGTGAGGTTTTTAGTAAATAAGGCAAATGCCTGTACGCTGATGGATCTGTTTTCTTTGATCATCCCTTACGTGTCTAGCACAATGACTAATGCATAATGGCACTCCCAATGTTAATTAAATAAATGAATAAATAAATTTTTACTGCAATTCTGTGGGATATACTTGAGATTTGGGATTATCTGGGGTAGCATGAGAGGACATTTTTTCTGGTTATTTATGTATACACACCAGTAAGTGCTGCCATTAGATGCAGCCATGTGATGTGGAGCTGCAAAGGGGTGATGAAGGGGAAACTTGACATTGAGAAGACATCTCAAAACATCTGGGTCACTTCCCATCTCACATTTTCCCCAACAAAGAACGGAATGGTACTAATTAAAGACAGACTCCTGGAAGATCAGCCTGGAGAGAACATGGCTTAGGTCTGCAGATCATAAAAAGATAGGTTCTGTTAAGGGACTGCACTCCCTAAAGTCCAACAGGGCCTGGAAGCTTGGGACTCTATTACTATCTATCAAATGAATGAATGAATGACTGAATATTCAAAAAGACACCATTATCAAGTGCCTACTCCATGTAGGCATTATATTGTGAGGATGGCCAAAAAAAAAAAAACAATCAAATGAGATTTAGGCTAGATCCTGTCCTCAGGAAGTTTAGAGCCTGGTCTGAAGTCAGAACATGAAAGGCTATGGGCATCCTCAATGGTGCGCACCCAACACTGCCTGGGGCTACCAGAAGGCTTCTAAAAAGAGATGACAACAGGAAGAAGTTGGCTGGCAAAAGAGAGGGCTCCTCCTGGCAGAGAGAGCTGGCTGTGCAAAGCCCAGAAACCCTGTTAGAATCCTTCGGTAGCCTCCCAGGATGGGAGCAAAACTGTGATGGGTCAGGGCGAAGGGCTTAATCAAAGTGGCCGTCACTGGTAGATGGGAGGAAAGTAGAGGATAACAGTGATTCTAAAATATATATACAAATACATATATATTTCTTGGCTGGGATAGTGAGGCTGGGTTTGCTTTTGAAGAGCCAAGATGCTCAATGAATTCTTTTAGCAAGGTGACAAATAATTACAATACTCTGGTACCAGATATCACTCACCAACAGTATTGGCTGCAATCTTTTTGTCCATTTCTACCTCAAAAAAGGTACCAAGCCTGAGGTATTTTTAAATTCCTTTTTCTTGGATCATATGCCTACGGCCAAAAGAACAACCGCTAACCACCCAGCTGAAACCTCACGAGAGGCCAACTTCTGCTACTGATGGAGCCGTTAGCACCTAGTGTTGATCCCCAGCTTCCAGAGGTGCATCTTCAGAGGCTCCAACTTAACAGTGGCCGAGTCCCTTCTACCCTGTGGGTGGCATAGCCAGGCCTTGATCTCTAAAGACTGTGCAGCCCTTGGCACTCTGGTGCCAGAGGATGGCGGATTTGGACCTGGGGATGATTTCAGCTCAAGCTCATGTTTTCCTTTCTAAGTTTTTCCAGGGAAAGAGCAGATTTCCACCCCATTGCAGGCTGTTAAAACGTCAGACTAACAAGTTTTCAACAATCTGTCAGTGCAGATCTCCAGCAACAACCTGGCACTGTCTTTGAATCGGGGCCTCATCGTCCAACCCAACCTCAGCCAGTCAAAATAAGAGACACACCAGCAGAAGAAAAAAAAGATAATCATCTCAAGCTGAGCAGAAATTCTTCACAAAGCCATTGTTGCCAACAGTCAATAGCAAATCTGTGGGCTGCCTAACCTGAGGTGACCCATCAGGAAGGGCCATCCTCATAAACCTCTAATTAGCTACGGTTAGGAGTGACTTGAAAGATATTAATGCTATTGCTATTGGAAAATGAGCCTACCAGCTTTTAACAGCTTTGTTTTCTTCTTCAGTCAAATGTTAGCTCAATGCGTATGCTTTCTATTAGAGAAGTGCCAGCAGCAGCAATCTCCAGAGAGTCTCTCAGCATTTTATTACACACCCCTATTTTTAAATGTTTAAAAACTACTTATTATGAACCAAAACTTGGAAAACCCAATTTCAGCCCAAGAGTAAATTTTTTTTTTTTAAGTTATTAAACTGACATCCAGAATACAGAACTGTGTTTCCTGTCATTTCAGCCCTGGACAGTAGAGGGCACCAGGAAGGCTGTATCTCTAACATGCAGTTGGACCCCCTCAAGGGAGATCCCGGGATTAGATGGCTCACAGGTTCAGCATCACTGTGTTAGGTTATTTTACGCCCTTCGGTTCCTGCAGACTTTCTCCTCGTACCACTTTTAGTCTTGAATTCCACTGCACACATCAAAATGCACATTGAAAACCACATTTTTCATCATGCAAAACAGTGGCAATAGCCTCTGGGTAAGCCCAATTTTAGCAGCACCTGTACCTGTGAGGGCTGATGGCATGTGGAATATCACTGGGGTATCTCTCTAACGCACCCAGTGATAGGAACTGAGTGGGGATCTTGGTCCAAGGCACTTTGGGTTTCTGGTATGAACTCTGAGAATTCTCCTCCATCAGACACAAATAACTATGCCACAAATCTTGATAAACAGAGCAAAAATTGTGTCGGAATTTTGCAATATAATTTCATCTTTCATCCTCTCAGAGCCCCAAGTGTTGATAACAAGCTACAGCTAGTTTTCAGTGAGAAAGATAGACACTTCTGTGAAAGCAAACAACTAAAGCCATAACCATTTCACTCTACATAGGGACTTTTGAAAGGTGAAGTCCATAGACACTTTGTGTTAGAGCAAACAGAAAGCAGTACAGAGAGAGGACAGATTGGTACATATAGTGGAAAGCACTTAGAATATCTGGATTCAAATCCCAACCCTATCCCTCACTAGCTGTGTGATCTTAGGCATGTCTTATCTTTTTGAACCTCCTTGTAGAAAAGAGAGAGTAACATTGCTCACCCTTCTACTGAAATAATGTAATATGTGCGAAAGCATCTTGTGTACTCTGAAACCCATCATGGGGCCTGGTGTGTTCAGTGTTTTGTGGAATTTCTTCCACAAAACAGGTGGAAGTAGGAGAGGGCCATTTGGTGGTACTGTGTACAAGAGAGAGAACATGGGATTTTATGAGGGGAAAATGTTTGCTCCTACCATAATGGAGAGCACTGGTCCTTCAGAGGGTAACCTGCAAAACCAGAGGTCTAGAGAACAGAGGTCCACAGGGCAGGATAGAAGCAGTAAGCTTGGGTTGGGTAAGAGTAGCAGCCTTTGAGAAAGTATTTGAGAAAAAGAGAGGAAGCAAAGTCTAGTGTGAGGTGCAGATCTGAAAGAATGCAGGAAAAGCAAGAGGGCCTGTGTGAGGATTTGCACATTGGACAGGGCAACTCCAGTACCATAAACAAACACTGTTAATCTGGGAGGGATCTGGGAGACCACTGTGGCCAACTAAGTCACTTTATAGATGCAGCAAACAAACAAGTCCCTGTGGGGTCAGGTGACTTTCCACTCCAAGGTCTTATGATGATCAGAGTATGGGCTCTTGAGTTCAAATCAAGACTTCAGTATTTACTAGACGCATCACCTTGGGCAAGTTACTCAGTAATTCTTTGCCTCAATTTCCTCATATGTAAGATGGAGATAACACTACTGCCTACATCCTGGGTTCATCACGAGGATCAAATGAGGATTAATATAAACACCTAGAATAGTGTCTGGTAGAAATAAGTACCCAATAAATTATTATTTTTAAGAGTATACAATTATTTAGAAGCAGAGAAGCCATGAAAACCATAGCTTTTGCAACTGCCATTCAGTGATGTTCCATGTTACCTCCTTATTTTGGACATTGAGCCACTGCCCTGGGCTCAGGCCCTCTGAAGCATGCATAAAGGGACAGAAGCCAGCAGTATCTGTTAGACGGGAGTGCCCAACAAATATTTATTTAATGAATGAACGGGAAATCAGAGGGCAAAGAGCAGACTGAAAACTGGACCAATCCTTACTGGACAACTATCTCCAGTTCCTGCAAGGGAAGTGTTTGAAGGTCTAAAGTCAGGTCTCATTTTTTTTTACTGAATATTTCATTCAAAATATCCATTCAGCAAAACTTCATTGGGGGCTTTCCAATTCAGTAAAGATGCTGACATATCTGTAACTAGCTGCTTATGCTGAACTTATTTCTTAAGTTCAGTAGAACCTATCTCTATTCTGATTACATTATTTTCAAATAATTCTTGTGTGTGTCTGAAGTCCTAATTAAGGAGGAGTAAGCAGACGTTTTGTGTAGTGGAGCTGTTGACTGTAGGAGGTTCCTATAGACCATTTGGTTACTGGACTAATGCCCAGGGACTATCTAGCCCTGCCCGATGCACCCTTATCCTTGGCATCAAGGAAGAAGGGAGAACCCAAATAAGTTTGGGAAAGTGGAGATTTCTCATAGGTGATCAGGTACACTGGCTACATCCTGATGGGTGTGGAAGAGCTTCTGAATAGCGTATTCCGATTGGATAGGGGAGAGAGGAACTTGTTATTAATCAAGTCCTCAGTGGGCGGGGGGAGGTGTTGAAGATCATGAGATAAGCTGGAAGGGTGTCTCTTCCAGGTACCATAAACTGTAGGTGCAAAAGCCTAAAGGCGATTGAAGAATTGAAGGAAGCTAAGAATGGCTAGAAGGAGATGTTCAGAGAATCAGGAGAACTGGGGAGTGGAGAGACAGGAGGCGGGGGAAGTTGGCAGGGACTTCATCATGCACGGCCCTGTGGGACTCCATTTAGTGATTGGACAGCAGCCTGGATTCTGCAGACCCTGGATCTGAAAGAAGTCACTGCAGGTCATGAGCCATCTGTTCAAGGCAGTAGAGAAATCCCAACAGTGTTTAGAAAGCTTTTGTAACAGGAATGCACGTTTGCTGACCAGCGTTGCTCTTCACGACTCTTGGCAGTACCCTTCGGTGGCAAGAGAGTTCTGTTACGCGAGTGAAGCACCATCTTATAATTGAGTGTTTAATGACATTATCCCTATTATCCCTAATACTTCTGGCACTCAGCGAAGGCAGGGAATTCCACAGAACTGCTCACCCATTCTCACTCTGCAGTATTACCTCACACAGGGTGTTTGCAATCAGATAGATTTCTCTAGATTTAGTGTATTCCTCATGACCCTTACGAAGGGCAGATCATGGAAATGAGACTGTGACTTGCTATATTTCCGAGTCTGGCAAGCATATAGTATGGAGACCAGGGCCTTTCAACTCATGAGTATGGTGAGGGCTGGGAAGGCACGGAAAGGGTGATTAGCAGTCAAGACCCTGGATGCCAGGAGGTAGAGGAACTAGGCGCCTGGAGCGAAAGTCCTTCCCTAGCACTTGAAAAGAAATCTCCTCAGAAACGACTGGGAAAGCATGCTGTACTTCAAGAAAATCGTTCCTTTATTTGACTGTCACCTTCAGAGTGAAATTGAACCAGAACAGGACTCCACGTTCCTGCCCTTCAGGCCGACGCAACGTGCAGCAATGCCCCCCTCTGTCCTCCCGCTGCCCCTGGAAGGCTGACGCTGAGCGCCTGGAACAACAGCCTTTTTGTCTGACCTGTGTGCTGCCAACAATATGTACTCACAATGGCTCAACTCCAGCCATCTGGTCGAAGGGTCCAAGCTTTAGACATTGTTTTTCTTGATTTACACTGCAACTTCCAAGCTACTTTATATGACCCTATAGACAGCAAAACCTTAATAGATAATATCAACAGTATCTCCAAATCCTCGCACAGACGTCACGATTCAGAGATTCATGGGACCTCATCCAGCCTGTAACTGAATGAATATTTACTCAGGACAAAGGAGTACTTATAATGTGCTCCCTGCAGCTCAGGGCAGTAATGCTCCTGTACATAAACCAACAATTAAATGTAATCCTATACACTTATAGTTTTAAAAGAAATTCAAACCAGTCCTTGGAATTAAATAACCCCAGTGCTAGAGAAAATGACTTCCAGAACATCAAGCCTAACATGCAAACACAGGGTCTCTGAGCCACAGAGGAACAAACACTTTTCCACAGGGATAAGGGCCTGCTGTATAACTACTTGTGAGGTCAAAGATCCAGATGTTCCCGTAGACAATCAAAAAACTATTACTGGTCAAACTGTATTGACCATCTCCATATGGACAGCTCTGAGACATGGATCTGGCCTCAGAAAGGAGATTTCTGTAAATTCTACTGGCAATCAATGGCAACCCCAGGCTAGAGCTGGAAAATCCAATATCTTGGAGAAATAACTGACAGGTTTTACAAGCTGCAAGTGAAAATGAAAATCCATGAAAATAAGTGTTTATTTTGCTAACAGTTATATTCTGCTTTGGTATCGCTTACTCATTCTCACAACCTACTTTGAAAAGAGCAATATTAAATAGTCACCTCCTCTTGGGTCTCTCTCACTTCATGAAGGTCAAGACTTTTGGTCTAGATCACTGCTGTCCCCCAGCTAGATCAAGGTCTGTTACATCCTAGGCTCTCAATAAATATTGCTTGAAAAAAGAATGAACAAATGAGTTGGGACACAAATATACCCAATCCCTTCATTACTACATGGCAGTCAAGTTAAAAATCTGTGAGGTGCTGTAAATTTAAATTGAAAGACAAGAACAAAGGAATAAAGTTATACTTAAAATTTAAATAAGCTCATTTGCAAGTTTTGATGCCATTACTCCATTAAGAAGTTGGCATCTGGGGTTGTGCAGTGAATCTATATCCTATGAATTCGTTTAAGCGGAGTCCAACCCGAAGGCAAAGATTTCTCCAAGTATTATAGCTTTGAAAGATAATTTTCCCTGGGGAAAGCAAGAATCATAAGTACTTCTTTTTTCTAACCAGCAGCCCTTTCCACTGACAAATATTACTAAAATTAAACAATGAAACAAAATTTCTCTTCAATCTCCTTGTCAGAGTCCATGTCAGGAAAATAGAGGTAATACCTATATTCTACCTCCTTAGTATATGCTGAAGGGTTAAACCAGCAAAATGCTTCCAATGTCTGAGAAGAAGAATTGTATAAAAGTCACTTGGGGATTACGTGGACGGGCTGTATTGTTGATAGTTTATGGTTCTCATTTTAATCACTTTATTGCCTCAAGATCCTCTGCAGCCTTCTTACAAGTAGAGATGATCACTGATTTAACATGTAATTCTTAATGGTGTCAGCGAACTCGAGGAATCCTGAAGATCATGCTTTGCTGGCTTCCCAGCAAATCTCCCTGTGAAACTGACATTGCAGTATGACATATATTCATCAAATAATAATGCTCATTAATTAACTAATGCTCGGCAAACTAGTAGGTTTCGGCTTATACTGAATCTTTTTAACCTAATGACATAAAACTGTTTTCTCTATGTATTTTTAGCAAAGCAAGAGAGAACTTGAAACAATAATAGCAAATAACCTTAGAAATAAAGTAATGCTTATAGACCCATTGTATTAATTTAGCAACCTTGAATTTCAAAAGGGTAGGCTATTTAATGATAGAGGCTGTGTCTTAGCTTTGAATTCTGGTATCCAGCAGAATGTCTGGCATAAAGCTAGTGTCCAATAAATGCTCTTTAATGCATGGCAGGATGCAGAAAATAACACAAACCAAGGAATGTGATCATCACTTACATTCTACTAAACTCAGACATGTCAACACAAGCATTTCTGGATATCACTGTTAGGTATGAATCACGTGTGTGTGTGTGTGTGTGCGCATATACACATATGTATACACCCATATACACACATATACTATATATATCATATTCATACACATACACGATGTATATCACATAACTCTGCTTTCTAGTTTTGTAGTTTAGCGGTTAAGAGTCCAGGTTCTTGTCTGGAGTCTCATGACAGTGAGTTTGAACCCTAGCTTCACCATTTCCTAGCACTTTGACCTTGGAAATTGGCTTACTCTTTCTCTGTAAGCCTGTTTCCTTACCTAAAAAACTGAGACAATACAGAATTGTTAGGAGATTAAATGAGATAACACACATAATATTCTTAGTGCAGTGCCCGGTACACAGGAAGTGGACAACATATGCCATCTATGACTATTATACCCTTACCCTCTGGCCTTCATCAGGTCAAATAAACAAAGAAGGAAAAGGCTTCCTTTTCACTCTGGATATTGTGAAATTCACCTTGCCCTCCAATCAAAGTGAATATTTGCTGTTTCCTGAGTTTGTCTTGCAAGTTCATGTCTGCAAATCTTTGAGGAAGTGTAAAGAAGTGGCAACAGAGAGCTTGGGCTTTGGAGTCCAGCAGCTGGTGGGTGATGTCTACCAGCCATGTGACCTCAAGAAACCCTCTGAACTTGCTTCATTCTCTCTAAGTTAATGTGATAAAATCTACCTCACACGGTTGTCCTGAGCATTAGACGTTAACAGTAAAATTCTTGGATCCACAGTATTATGATATATATGTACGCATCTATGTAGTTATCTATCTCTGCTCTAGTTTTTTAACTTCAGTATCTATCTTTCCTTCTCCATATGTCCAAATTATCCCTATTTTTCATGGTCCAAATAAAATGGTGATCCTTTATGAAGCTCTCTTGATTTTTTTGGAGCCTAAGTTAACCTTTTTCTCTTCTGAATTTCCTGTAATTCTTGTAGCCACCTTCCACTTTTTTTTTTTATTGGAGTAAAATTGCTTTACAGTGTTGTGTTAGTTTCTGCTGTACAATGAAGTGAATCAGCTATATGTATACATATATCCCCTCCCTCTTGGACTTCCCTCCCACCCCCTGCACATCCCACCTATCTAGGTCATCACAGGGTGCCACCTTCCACTTTCTACTTGACATTTTCGTTACTTTGTCTATTAGGCCATCTGGATTAAGGCCTAAATCCAGATCTACTTTATTTACTTATTCCATTTATTTCCCATTCAGCCTCTGGAATAGTGTATATATCTCTCTCTCTCCATGCGTGTGCGCGCACGTGTGTGTGTGTTTATGTATATGGTAATGAAAAATATTTAACAAGCATCTGTTTTTAAAATCTTGTTACTACTCTGCCTTAGTCTACAAAGATGTTGAGGTAGATATTTGTTTCTCTTTGTGCGCATATGTGCATGTTTATATACCGATCATCACCCCCATACACACACCTACACGCGTATATATTTCAAAGGTCTTAAAGTCTGGAATTAAAACCTCAAAATGTTCCAAAAAAGAATATGTAGTACACAGTGTTAAACTCATTGTGGAATTCTGTTCTTCATGTTGAAATCTCCTATTTATTTTGAAGTGATTAAGAGAAGACACATTCTCTTGTAACACTTCCTGTAATATATTTTGTTATTATTCCAGGAAAAATTTTGATCACTGTTACTCACTTATTACAAATGAAAATACTAAACTTTTGGAATCAAGGAAGTAATAGTCAGTTGCTTTCTTGGCCTGCCACCGTTCATACCTTTCACTTTTACCGCTGCCAACATTCTTTCAGAGTCCTTTGTTCCCGAAACATTTCTTCATCTAAACCCCAAGAGTAATTCTTTTTATTTTCAAAATGAACGATCTTGATGTTGGATAACACTCTTAATGTCATCTCTACAAATAGGTCATCAGTACTTCATATGCTATTATCTACATCAGATAAAGAATATTCTTTTAAAGAGAGAACTTAGTTGAAATTGATGAACAAAGGAATAAAATTATGAAATTTGGTTAAAAATAAAGTTCAAAAATCAAGATCTGATTTTGAGTATTTTTAAGTTAACTACTCATTGGGTATATACGTTAGTTTCATGAAATAATTACTAGTCTTTATTTTATTTTCAAATTTTAGAACTTTATGTGGCTTCTACTCCCTAAAAAGGAAAATTAACATCTTTTCTGAACTTTAATGTGCAAAACCTTTAATGTAAGGCAACTTTTAAGGAAGACAAAATATCAGCCAACCTATTAACAACTGATGTTTCAAATAAGTGGTTAGGTGAGTTGGCAAGAATGATTTCTCATAAGGAAACTATTTTGATGGTCAGAATAATAAAGCCAAAGAGTTCTGGCAAATTATACTTTTAAAAAATGAAATATAACAGACTTTCAATTGCCCATATAACTCCAAGTAGCCCAGAAATCTTATGGTGAATAATAAAGTAAATGTATATTAAAGTTTTTGTCATGAATACATCACTAAAATATTTGGAATCTGGGAAATAATTTTATAACATTTTTGATTTCTCCCTTATTTGCTAGCTCATTTGCACAAGCCAGAGTCCTAGGTGTCTTCCTTGATTTCTTCCTTCTCCTGCTGCTTCCCACTCTATCTCCTTCAGCCTCAAAACAATTTAATGAATTTTCAAGTGCTTTTGTTTCTACTTCTCAAATCCATCTACTTTTCCCTATCCCACCTCCAGCACTTCAGTTCCCATAGCACTCTCATCCTGTGCTTAGATTTCTGCACAGCTGCCTCATAAATCTTTTCTTAGTGTCACCTCCCTCCATTCTAATTGTCACATAGCTGCTAGAATGGTCTATGAGTCTGACTCCATCACTTCTCTACTTAAAAGTCTTCCATGGCTACTTTTCCTATCATCATAACCTAGAATTCTGAGTCTGGCACACAAGGCCCTTCATCCACAGGATCTTGCTCCCCAATTGTACACTTGCTCTAGGCTTACTAAGCTACTTTTCCAAAGCCTTACTGTTTCGCCTCACCTGCACCTTCACCAAGGTGAAGCTCCTCCTTATCTATGTTTCAGGTTACAGCTTTGACATCACCTGCTCCTCCTACAGGCCTTCTTCAACCTCAAGGTTCTACCGAGTGCCTCTTCCTAGTGTCCTGGTAGCACCCAGGATAGACATCTATGGACCCATTAATCACACTGATGTCATTTCCTAGAGCAAAAGTCAGGTAAGGCTCCTAGCTTTTTTCCAGTTACTTTCTTGGTGCCTTATGCAGTGCCTCCTACTTAAATGTTTGCTGAATGAAAGAAGGAAGGAAGGAAGCAGGGGTAGAAGGACATATGATGCTAATAGAACAAAAGGGAACACAAACAAAAGTCTACCTAGTAATCCAAGAGTATGGCCAAAGTATGAGAAAATTTGGATTCAAAACAACATCCAAATAAACAATAAAAACCCTTGACACTTTTTTAATACCAGAGTTTTTGTCTTGCTGAAGAACAAAAGACTTTTGGGACTGAGGGTAACATAGGCTAGGTGCATCACATACTTATTATTTGTTAACAGCACCCAAAAATATCATTAAAAAAGAGCAGAATCCAGTGTAGGGGGATTGGTTTTAGTTTTGGACCTCTGCTTATTGTGTAAATACAGAGACATAACTTGCATGATCTGTTGGCATTTTAAAGTTTAGATTTATTAAAGAGAAACCGTCACGATCAGAAATTTCAAGACTAAATACCTTCTTTCTCCATATCAGCACACACTAATATATTTTGGGACCAATCTTATATATGACTAAACATAGAGCTAAAAAATTATACAAGCAGTTACAAATTTTTATGAGGCAAATATCTAATCATTTGCAAGTTTTAAAATACATACAGGGCTTCCCTGGTGGCGCAGTGGTTGAGAGTCTGCCTGCCAGTGCAGGGGACGCGGGTTCGAGCCCTGGTCTGGGAGGATCCCACATGCCGCGGAGCAACTCGGCCCGTGAGCCACAACTACTGAGCCTGCGCGTCTGGAGCCTGTGCTCGGCAACGAGAGGCCGCGATAGTGAGAGGCCCACGCACCGCGATGAAGAGTGGCCCCCGCTTGCCACAACTAGAGAAAGCCCTCGCACAGAAACGAAGACCCAGCACAGCCATACCATACATACATACATACATACATACATAAATAAAAAAAGAATGTAAGCAGACAAGAATAGCATTAAAAAATAAAAAAATAATTAAAAAAAAAAAATACATACAATTATCATGTTAATTTTATGGTCTTGCCACTTTTAGTTTTTGAACTAGACTCTGTTTTTTTGCTTACTCTCAACCCAAAAGAGATAAGGAAATTTTATTTGTTTTTGAAAAATGAATTCAATTAAGAAAAAGACAAACTTTCTATTTGAGGCAGCTTCATTTAAAATGGCTGAAATTTAAAACACAAATTCAATTTTAAGCAGCGACAGTGGCCTTTTTAGGTGACCAATACCAATATATCATTGCATGTGAATAAATTTCACCTGTCCACAAGATCCAGCTTAAAAACCACCTTCCTGGTCTGTCACCCCACCCCTCATGTCACACTGCTGTATTAGCCATATGTGATTTCTCTCTTCTCCAGATCTTCATGCCAACTTTCATCTTTCTCTAATCTGCATTGTCTGCATTATAAGCAACATCTTTATGCTAGGACTCATTACTCTTACTTAGATTTTAAGCTCATTAAAGGGTGGAAATATTTCTTCTCTTTGGATCCACAACATGACCTAGATAACACAATTAATTGTTGAATTAAATCTCTGACAAATAAAAATAACAAACATTTATTTGTTTTTGCTATTGTGTTTTTCATTTCATTACTAATAACCCTGGTAAAGTTCCAAGGCTTCTAGTAGCATGAAAACTCGGCAGTTACACAGTAATGCTTATCTCTTGAGAATCCCTTTCTATGTAATCTCTTTTTTTCCCTCGCTTCCCAGAATGATTCCTAGATCCTACTGATATAATATTCTCCATATATATATATATGTATATATATATGACTTATTCATAACCACTTCTGTGCATTCATCCAAGATGAACTCTTACCTCATCTAACCTCAATAATGTGGGACCATGGCACAGTTCACTGGCCCACATACCTTCCTCCAAGAAGGCTCTTATAATTAATCTCTCTTAATTTGGATCAGTTTTCCAAATTGCCTACTTCAATATATATTTTATTTAATATACTTTTTGTATTTAAAGAAAATATTCTGCGTTTTTCTTTAAAAATGTGATATGTAAGATGTGTTGATTCTCAAACTCTATTTGGCATAAAAGTTATCTGATGTGTTTGCTAAAATGGGTGCTCCTGGGCTGTACCATGAGAGAGAAAAAGAAGAGGACCCAGGAATTTAAACATCTAAGAAGCACTCCTGGTGATGCTGATGATAGTATCCTTTGATGTTACCTTGGGAGATGCTGGCAAAGCAGAACACATTTCTAAGAGTGAGGAGATCTGGATTCTAGAGCCAGCTCTGATCCTGGGCAAATTCCATGGCTTTTGTGAGCCTTAGCTTCCTCACTGGGAAAACAGGAGAGTTAGGCTAGATGTTTCTCAACTCCCTCTGATCCTAATTCTTTTTTCTTTTGTGATTTTCTTCCAAACATAGTCTAGTAATAAGCAAGGAGCAGACCTTCAAACTGCCCCCAAGTCCCAGGAATATAGAAATCCTGAGTCCCAGGTCCAGCTCTGTGACCTTAGGCAGGTTTCTTACCACTCATGATCCTTCAATCTCAAAAGTTATTTGACTTTATTCCAATAATTCTTGTGTGCCTCACTTCATAGACTTGGCTACAAGCAAGGTACCTCAAGTACGTAGGAAAGCAGTCTGACTAGAAGTATACTGTTTTGTAAGCAGTAAGTCCTTTAGTGACTGCATATTCTGATTTTTTTCCAAAAGAATCATTTTTAATTCAAGGAAAATGATTGAAATTAGCTAGGAAAATGAATTTGAATATTATATTGCAATGACAAGATTTAAAATTGGCAGAGTTCATATATTTTTAACAAAAAGGGAATTACCCAGTAATTCTGTAAAACATCACTCATCTTGCCAACTTTTACACTTCAGAAAAATATTCAAAATATACTATCAACTAAATTTTCTCCTCCCAAGATCAGTATTAACAAACATAACTAACCTTATGAACCACAGGAATTACTGTACTTTTATAAATGTGCTGAAAAGAGTTGTTTAAAAATATAATGTGACTCTTTGTAGTACTCTGTATTGTAGATTGTAGCCTAGAGAAATAGTCTAGAACTGAAATTTCATTCTACCTTAGCAAGATAGGAACTATTAAAAATATACTCTATTTAAAATTGATGGACACACACAAATCACTGAAGTCAAGAAAAGTCTAAGCAAGGCCAGTTTTTCCATCTGGATGGAATATAATCCAGTGGAATGATAACAAAATATTGGTTTTGGTTTATATTTTTTGTGTGTTTTATGTGATATTTCACTGCCTTATGGGAACTCTTCTGTTAGTCTATTAAGAAACACCTAGTGTTGACGTTCAATTCACTATTTCAGAAAACATCGTACTAATAGCTTGCTTCTTGCGAATAGAAATTTGCTTCTTTTGGCAATTTGGTTTTTAGTCATTGACAGAAGTTAAATGGCATGTAGCAACAGGATTTAGAAACCCCAGAAAGACAAAAAGACTGTTTTGATGGTCATATATAAATAACCATAACCTTTGTTCACGATTAAACAACTTCTTAGTTTATATACATATCTGGTAGAACAGAATTATTGACAAAGAATTCCTCTTGTGAACACACACACACACACCACAAACAGGGACAAAGAGAGAAGGCAGAACTTTCGTCATGACAGACATGAACTTTCATGCATTATCTCGCAACGACTCTGCATTGACACATGCACCAGGATTTGATTTGTGTACTCAATTCCAAAATTCACAAGTAAACCAAAAATCTAAATAATTTACTCTGAACAGTAACAAATGGAACGTCAGTTTTTTTTTTTTAAGAATCACTGGCAGAGGAGCTTCAAGATGGCGGAAGAGTAAGACACGGAGATCACCTTCCTCCCCACAAATACATCAGAAATACATCTACACGTGGAACAACTCCTACAGAACACTTACTGAACGCTAGCAGAAGACCTCAGACCTCCCAAAAGGCAAGAAACTCCCCATGTACCTGGGTAGGGCAAAAGAAAAAAGAAAAAACAGGGATGAATAGGGAGGGGACCTGCACCAGTGGGAGGGAGCTATGAAGGAGGAAACGTTTCCACACTCTAGGAAGCCCCTTTGCGGGCGGAGACTGTGGGTGGCAGAGGGGGGAAGCTCCGGAGCCACGGAGGAGAGCGCAGCAACAGGGGTGCGGAGGGCAAAGCGGAGAGATTCCCGCACAGAGGATCGGCGCCGAGCAGCACTCACCAGCCCGAGAGGCTTGTCTGCTCCCCCGCCGGGGCGGGCAGGGGCTGGGAGCTGAGGCTCGGGCTTCGGTCGGATCGCAGGGAGAGGACTGGAGTTGGCAGCGTGAACACAGCCTGAAGGGGGCTAGTGCGCCACAGCTAGCCGGGAGGGAGTCCGGGAAAAGGGTTGGAGGTGGCGAAGAGGCAAGAGACTTCTTCTTCCCTCTTTGTTGCCTGGTGCGCGAAGACAGGGGATTAAGAGCGCTGCTTAAAGGAGCTCCAGAGACGGGCACGAGCCGTGGCTATCAGCGCGGACCCCAGAAACGGGCATGAAACGCTAAGGCTGCCGCTGCCGCCACCAAGAAGCCTGTGTGCAAGCACAGGTCACTCTCCACACCGCCCCTCCCGGGAGCCTGTGCAGACCGCCACTGCCAGGGTCCCATGATCCAGGGACAACTTCCCCAGAAGAATGCACGGCACGCCTCAGGCTGCTGCAACATCATGTCGGCCTCTGCTACCGCAGGCTCGCCCCGCATCCGTACCCCTCCCTCCCCGCGGCCTGAGTGAGCCAGAGCCCCCGAAGCAGCTGCTCCTTTAACCCCGTCCTGTCTGAGCGAAGAACAGATGCCCTCAGGCGACCTACATGCAGAGGCGGGTCCAAATCCAAAGCTGAACCCCGAGAGCTGTGCAAACAAAGAAGAGAAAGGGAAATCTCTCCCAGCAGCCTCAGGAGCAATGGATTAAATCTCCATAATCAACTTGATGTACCCTGCATCTGTGGAATACCTGAATAGACAACGAATCATCCCAAATTGAGGAGGTGGACTTTGGGAGGAAAGATATATATATATTTTCCCCTTTTTCTCTTTCTGTGAGTGTGTATGTGTATTCTTCTGTGTGTGATTTTGTCTGTATAGCTTTGCTTTTACCATTTGTCCTAGGGTTGTGTCTGTCCGTTTTTGTTTTTTTTATTTAAAAAATTTTTTTTCTTAATTATTTTTTATTTTAATAACTTTATTTTATTTTATTTTACTTTATTTTATCTTCTTTCTTTCTTTCTTTCTTTCTATTTTTTCTCCCTTTTATTCTAAACCATGTGGATGAAAGGCTCCTGGTGCTCCAGCCAGGTGTCAGGGCTGTGCCTCTGAGGTGGGAGAGCCAAGTTCAGGACACTGGTCCACAAAGGACCTCCCAGATCCACGTAATATCAAACAGCGAAAATCTCCCAGAGATCTCCATCTCAACGCCAAGACCCAGCTTCACTCAATGACCAGCAAGCTACAGTGCTGGACACCCTATGCAAAACAACTAGCAAGACAGGAACACAACCGCATCCATTAGCACAGAGGCTGCCTAAAATCATAATAAGGCAACAGACAACCCAAAACATGCCACCAGACGTGGACCTGCCCACCATAAAGACAAGAGCCAGCCTCATCCACCAGAACACAGGCACTAGTCCCCTCCACCAGGAATCCTACACAACCCACTAAATCAACCTTAGCCACTGGGGCAGACACCAGAAACAACGGGAACTACGAACCTGCAGCCTTCGAAAATGAGGCCCCAAACACAGTAAGTTAAGCAAAATGAGAAGACAGAAAAACACACAGCAGATGAAGGAGCAAGGCAAAAACCCACCAGACCTAACAAATGAAGAGGAAATAAGCAGTCTACCTGAAAAAGAATTCAGAATAATGATAGTAAAGATGATCCAAAATCTTGGAAATAGAATAGAGAAAATACAAGAAACGTTTAACAAGGACGCAGAAGAACTAAAGAGCAAACAAACAGTGATGAACAACACAATAAATGAAATTAAAAATTCTCTAGAAGGGATCAGTAGCAGAATAACTGAGGCAGAAGAACAGATAAGTGACCTGGAAGATAAAAAGTGGAAATAACTACTGCAGAGCAGAATAAAGAAAAAAGAATGAAAAGAATTGAGAACAGTGTCAGAGACCTCTGGGACAACATTAAATGCACCAACATTCGAATTATAGGGGTCCCAGAAGAAGAAGAGAAAAAGAAAGGGACTGAGAAAATATTTGAAGAGATTATAGTTGAAAACTTCCCTAATATGGGAAAGGAAATAGTTAATCAAGTCCAGGAAGCACAGAGAGTCCCATACAGGATAAATCCAAGGAGAAACATGCCAAGACACATATTAATAAAACTATCAAAAATTAAATACAATGAAAAAATATTAAAAGCAGCAAGGGAAAAACAACAAATAACACACAAGGGAATCCCCATAAGGTTAACAGCTGACCTTTCAGCAGAAACTCTGCAAGCCAGAAAGGAGTGGCAGGACATATTTAAAGTGATGAAGGAGAAAAACCTACAACCAAGGTTACTCTACCCAGAAAGGGTCTCATTCAGATTTGATGGAGAAATTAAAACCTTTACAGAAAAGCAAAAGCTAAGAGAATTCAGCACCACCAAACCAGATTTACAACAAATGCTAAGGAACTTCTCTAGGCAGGAAACACAAGAGAAGAAAAAGACCTACAATAAGAAACCCAAAACAATTAAGAAAATGGTCATAGGAACATACATATCGATACTTACCTTAAATGTAAATGGATTAAATGCTCCAACCAGAAGACACAGACTGGCTGAATGGATCCAAAAACAAGACCCGTACATATGCTGTCTACAAGAGACCCACTTCAGACCTAGGGACACATACAGACTGAAAGTGAGGGGATGGAAAAAGATTTTCCATGCAAATGGAAATCAAAAGAAAGCTGGAGTAGATATTCTCATATCAGACAAAATATACTTTAAAATTAAGACTATTACAATAGACAAAGAAGGATACTACATAATGATCAAGGGATCAATCCAAGAAGAAGATGTAACAATTGTGAATATTTATGCACCCAACAAAGGAGCACCTCAATACATAAGGCAAATACTAACAGCCATAAAAGGGGAAATCGACAGTAACACAATCATAGTAGGCAACTTTAACACCCCACTTTCACCAATGGACAGATCATCCAAAATGAAAATAAATAAGGAAACACAAGCTGTAAATGATACATTAAACAAGATGGACTTAATTGATATTTATAGGACATTCCATCGAAAAACGACACAATACACATTCTTCTCAAGGGCTCATGGAGCATTCTCCAGGATAGATCATATCTTGGGTCACAAATCAAGCCTTGGTATATTTAAGAAAATTGAAAATGTATCAAGTATCTTTTCTGACCACAACGCTATGAGACTAGATATCAATTACAGGGAAAAATCTGTAAAAAATACAAACACATGGAGGCTAAACAATACACTACTTAGTAAACAAGAGATCACTGAAGAAACCAAAGAGAAAATCAAAAAATACCTAGAAACAAATGATAATGAAAACACAACGATGCAAAACCTATGGGATGCAACAAAAGCAGTTCTAATAGGGAACTTTATAGCAATACAATCCTACCTTAAGAAACAAGAAACATCTCAAACAACCTAACCTTACACCTAAAGCAATTAGAGAAAGAAGAACAAAAACCCCCCAAAGTTAGCAGAAGGAAAGTAATCATAAAGATCAGATCAGAAATAAATGAAAAAGAAATGAAGGAAACGATAGCAAAGATCAATAACACTAAAAGCTGGTTCTTTGAGAAGATAAACAAAATTGATAAACCATTAGCCAGACTCATCAAGAAAAAAAGGGAGAAGACTCAAATCAATAGAATTAGAAATGAAAAAGGAGAGGTAACAACTGACAATGCAGAAATACAAAGGATCATGAGAGATTACTACAAGCAATTCTATGCCAAAAAAATTGGACAACGTGGAAGAAATGGACGAATTCTTAGAAAGCACAACATTCCGAGACTGACCAGGAAGAAATAGAAAATATAAACAGACCAATCACAAGCACTGAAATTGAAACAGTGATTAAAATCTTACAACAAACAAAAGCCCAGGACCAGGTGGCTTCACAGGCAAATTCTATCAAACATTTAGAGAAGAGCTAACAGCTATCCTTCTTAAACTCTTCCAAAATATAGCAGAGGGAGGAACACTCCCAAACTCATTCTATGAGGCCACCATCACCCTGATACCAGAATCAGACAAAGATGTCACAAAGAAAGAAAAATACAGGCCAATATCACTGATGAACATAGATGCAAAATTCCTCAACAAAATACTAGCAAATAGAATCCAACAGCACATCAAAAGGATCATACACCATGATCAAGTGGGGTTTATCCCAGGAATGCAAGGATTCTTCAATATACGCAAATCACTCAATGTGATACACCATATTAACAAACTGAAGGAGAAAAACCATATGATCATCTCAATAGATGCAGAGAAAGCTTTCAACAAAATTCAACACCCATTTATGATAAAAACCCTGTAGATAGTAGGCATAGAGGGAACTTTGCTCAACATAATAAAGGCCATATATGACAAACCCACAGCCAACATCATCATCAGTGGGGAAAAACTGAAACCATTTCCACTAAGATCAGGAACAAGACAAGGTTGCCCACTCTTACCACTATTATTCAACACAGTTCTGGAAGTTTTAGCCACAGCAATCAGAGAAGAAAAAGAAATAAAAGGAATCCGAATCGGAAAAGAAGAAGTAAAGCTGTCACTGTTTGCAGATGACATGATACTATACAAAGAGAATCCTAAAGATGCTACCAGAAAACTACTAGAGCTAATCAATGAATTGGGTAAAGTAGCAGGATACAAAATTAATGCACAGACATCTCTTGCATTCCTATACACTAATGATGAAAAATCTGAAAGTGAAATTAAGAAAACACTCCCATTTACCACTGCAACAAAAAGAATAAAATATCCAAGAATAAACCTCCCTAAGGAGACAAAAGATGTGTATGCAGAAATTATAAGACACTGATGAAAGAAATTAAAGATGATACAAATAGATGGAGAGATATACCGTGTTCCTGGATTGGAAGAATCAACATTGTGAAAATGACTATACTACCCAAAGCAAACTACAGATTCAATGCAATCCCTATCAGACTACCACTGGCATTTTTCACAGAACTAGAACAAAAAATTTCACAATTTGTATGGAAACACAAAAGACCCCGAATAGCCAAAGCAATCTTGGGAAAGAATAACGGAGCTGGAGGAATCAGGCTCCCGTACTTCAGACTATACTACAAAGCTACAGTAATCAAGACAGTATGGTACTGACACAAAAACAGAAATATAGATCAATGGAACAGGATAGAAAGCCCAGAGATAAACCCACGCACATATGGTCACCTTATCTTTGATAAAGGAGCCAGGAATATACAGTGGAGAAAAGAGAGCCTCTTCAATAAGTGGTGCTGTGAAAACTGGACAGGTACATGTAAAAGTATGAAATTAGAACACTCCCTAACACCATACACAAAAATAAACTCAAAATGGATTAAAGACCTAAATGTAAGGCCAGACACTATCAAACTCTTACAGGAAAACATAGGCAGAACACTCTATGACATAAATCACAGGAAGATCCTTTTTGACCCACCTCCTAGAGAAATGGCAATAAAAACAATAAACAAATGGGACCTAATGGAACCTAAAAGCTTTTGCACAGCAAAGGAAACCATAAACAAGACGAAAAGACAACCCTCAGAATGGGAGAAAATATTTGCCAATGAAGCAACTGACAAAGGATTAATCTCCAAAATTTACAAGCAGCTCATGCAGCTCAATATCAAGAAAACAAACAACCGAATCCAAAAATGGGCAGAAAACCTAAATAGACATTTTTCCAAAGAAGATATACAGATTGCCAACAAACACATGAAAGAATGCTCAACATCATTAATCATTAGAGAAATGCAAATCAAAACTACAATGCGATATCATCTCACACCAGTCAGAAGGGCTGTCATCAAAAAATCTACAAACAAGAAATGCTGGAGAGGATGTGGAGAAAAGGAACCCCTCTTGCACTGTTGGTGGGAATGTAAATTGATACAGCCACTATGGAGAACAGTATGGAGGTTCCTTATAAAACTAAAAATAGAACTACCATAGGACCCAGCAATCCCACTACTGGGCATATACCCTGAGAAAACCATAATTCAAAAAGAGATATGTACCAAAATGTTCATTGCAGCTCTATTTACAATGGCCAGGACACGGAAGCAACCTAAGTGTCCACTGACAGATGAATGGATAAAGAAGATGTGGCACATATATACAATGGAATATTACTCAGCCATAAAAAGAAACGAAATTGAGTTATTTGTAGTGAGGTGGATGGACCTAGAGTCTGTCATACAGAGTGAAGTCAGAAGGAGAAAAACAAACACCGTATGCTAACACATATATATGGAATCGAAAAAAAAAAAAAAAAGGTCATGAAGAACCTAGGGGCAAGACGTAAATAAAGACACAGACCTACCAGAGAATGGACTTGAGGATATGGGGAGGGGGAAGGGTAAGCTGTGACAAAGTGAGAGTGGCATGGACATATATACACTACCAAACGTAAAATAGATAGCTAGTGGGAAGCAGCCGCATAGCACAGGGAGATCAGCTCGGTGCTTTGTGACCACCTAGAGGGGTGGGATGGGGAGGGTGGGAGGGAGGGAGATGCAAGAGGGAAGCGATATGGGAACATATGTGTATGTATAACTGATTCACTTTGTTATGAAGCAGAAACTAACACACCATTGTAAAGCAATTATACTCCAATAAAGATGTTAAAAAAAAAAAAGAAAAAGAATCACTGGCCATCATCTCTAAGACCCCGCAATCTGTCTATTTTAGGATCTAGCTCAAAGACCTCAAAGGCAGCATTTTGAGAGATATCTAAGATGAAGAAGACTTTGACCTCAATTGGATGGCTGGCAACACTGACCCTCAATGGGCTTCTCAATGTGTGCAGGTTCATAGGGTCAGAGAGGGAGCTTATTAACATTTCAGGTCTCAGCATCGTCCCCACTCCACCTTCTCCATAGAACTGCTGAGTCAGTCTTTGCATTGGAATTAAGTGCCCAAACCATTGTCAAGCACATGAGTTTGAGAACCACTGATGTAAGTCAAAGAGAGAGGGAAGAAAGCTAAAGTCAGATTGATATTTATAATTGATTAATAAACCCAGCCACATGTGAAGATTCTTTTAAACGCAGTAACTTTCAAACAGATTTTGTGGAACCATTTTCAGATGTGTTTTTAGGAAGGGTATCAAACATTTGACAACAACATTAATTAAAATATTTTAAAGTACTTAAAAATGTAATAAAAATACCACACATTTAAATGGTTCTTTAACAGTTTTGATTAAACAGGGACCATGGTAGAGTTACTTCTGAAGTCAGGAATGGAGTGTCTTCTGCCACCCTGTATTTGAATTTCTCATGAGTGTGTCCCTGTCTGTAACTGCAGAACAAGTATAATTCTGCAGGCCTGTGTGTATATATACTCATACGAAATTAACCCACTAGGAACATTACTACAGCTTCTGTATCCCTCACTCAATTAAATGCCAGGTAAATTCAGGCACGTTTGCTCACACATGCTCTTGCATGGCAAAATAAGTAACGGAACATTAATGATATATCAGATACCAAGGCTGTCCACTAGAAGTATAATTCAAGCCACACATGTAATTTAAAATTTTCTAGTAGCCACTTTATAAAAAGGAACAGGAAATAGGAAAAATAAGACCTCAAAAAAGGAAAAGGAAACTGTGAAGTTTTTTCTATTAATATGTTTTATTTAACCCAAGATATCTAAAATATTATTTCAGCATTAATTTAATGATGAACTATTTTACACTTTTTTGTACTAAGTCTTCAAAATTCAGTGTGTATTTTACACTTACAGCAAATCTCAATTTGGACCAGCAACATTTCAAGTGCTCAGCAGCCACATGTGGACAGTGTAGTTTTGGATTAAACTCTTACATGCACTACTAGGTGCTTTTTTGTCTAAATTTTTATTTTCCGTAATCTCATTATAAGTTTTAAGTACTCTTGAATCAACCTTTATAATTTAAAAAAAATATAATGTAACTATTATCCTAAAGGCAAGAAATAACAGGTGTTGGAGACGTGTTGGTGGGAATGTAAATTGGTGCAGCCATCATGGAAACATTATGGAGATTCCTCAAAAAATTAAAAATAAAACTACCATATGATCTATCTATTCCACTTTTGGGTCTTTATCCAAAGAATACAAAAACACTAATTTGAAAATATATATGCACCCCTATATCACAGCATTATTTACAATAGCCAAGATATGAAAACAATCTAAGTGCCTGTCAGCAGATGAATGGATAAAGAAGATGTGGTATATATACAGAATGGAATACTACTGAGCCATAAAAAGATGAAATCTTGCCATTTGCAACAACATGGATGGACCTTGAGGGCATTTTGCTAAGTAAAATAAGTCAGATGGAGAAAGACAAATACTGTATGATTTCACTCCTGTGTGGAATACAATAGACAAACAAACAAAATAAGTGAACAGACTGAACAAAAACAAACATGTAGATATAGAGAACAGAGAAGTAGTTGCCAGAGGGAAAGGGACAGGGTGGGGAGAAATGGGAAAAGGGGTCAACAATATGGTGGTTGATGGAAACTAAATTTTTGGTGGTGTATACAGAAGTTGAAATATAATGCTATATACAGGAGATTTATACAATGTTATAAATCAATGGGACTACAATAAAAAAATGTAACAAAAACTTTAAAATTCAAAACATGTTACCTTTTAAAACCAGAAATTTGGAAAGAAAATGACAGTGGATTGGCTAAGAGCATAAAGGTAAAACAGTAACTTGATATACTGGCATCAGTGGATTCTTTCACCACTGTTAAACCACAACATGAAGCAAATGAAGACAAAGTGCAGAAGAATCTCCCAGAGAGCCACTTGGAAATTACATTGAGTGTTATTAATTACAAGATTTACTTTTTACAGTGATAAAAATTGCCCAAGTCCTCATTTATTTGAGTCTGTGAAATTATTTCACAGTAGTTCTATACTTTCTTCCAAATTACAATGTTATTTTAAAACAAAATATCTTTAACATAAAAATAAAATTCTCAGGTTTAGCATAAATGTTATAGAAAAAATTGGAGTAATGACAAAAAAGTATTATATAGTATGTGGGGAAGAAACACATTTTCCTCCAAAAATGCTCATTAAACTGTATGAAACAAGTATATTTGATGAGTAGGCTTCTATTGAAAAAACAGAAGAATGATGTTATAACCCAGAGAATAATCTAAGAACATGAATCCAACAGAATAACTTTATTCAAAGACTATGGTTATGTATAAAATTTATAAATTCAACATTTTGAGAGTATCACTACTGTTGATTTTACTTTTTCTTTTTTGTTCAGTATGTTTATGCAGGAAAACTATGATAAAATTTCATTAAATACTTACGTAGAAATGGTTAGGTTGAGTGAGTCAATTGGTTTTTAACATACCAACAAACAAAATAGCAAAAAGATAAAATAATAATTCTTTAAAAGCTATGCAGGTGGTGCAAAATGAGTATCAGGGGAAAAAACAGCAAGTCTAGTGCCTTTCATGGAAGCTATTTCTGAAAAGCTGTTCATGAGTTATCAGAGAACATAGCTGCTAAAAAGATCTCTCAAGGCAATGCTTTGAAATCATTTTAATTGTGAATATTATTAAAGCACTGTCTTTAAATTGCAGGGTTTTGTGTTTGTGTTTTTGTTTTTGTTTTAGGGTCAATATATGCAGTGTTAGTTCCAGAACTGAGTTTTTTCATATGGAAATTCCTTGGGTGTTTTGTTGCAAGGTGCTGGTAAGAATTCATTTTTTAAAATTTCCTCTAGTGAAATATCTCTCCAAAAATTGCTTTCACTGGTTTGCATACCTTGCTGATTTTTTTGTGGTAAACAGAACAGGTTCAATTTGGCAATGCAAGATTACATTATAGTCATGCTCAAAACCGTAGATATCAGCAATGAAATATTTGACTGAAAACTCATGTGAATATTTAGCTGAGGCAGAGAATGAGATATCTCCTTGCTGGGTAATCTGAGGGTTTTCTAAATGACATATTGAGCATACCATAATGTTACAAGATAATATTTGATATACACTGAATGTTTGTGTTCCCCTAAAATTCATATGTTGAAACCTAACCTCCAAAGATGATGGTATTAAGAGGTGGGAACTTTGGAGGTGATTAGGTCATGAGAGTGAAGTGAAATGACTTTGTAAGTAAAAGTTATACTTAGAAATAAAAGACTATATTTATATTTCTATAATATTTTCATCTCTTTTGTTTATTGGAAATTTTGTATAAGATTCAGCCAGTCAAAAAGCTTGAAAACCACTGTTCTAAGCAAACATAATGTTGTGGAACAAATCCTGGTCCTACAACCAGAAGACCTGAGTTTGATTTCAGATAATCACCAAATAGATAGTGTGACTTTGGATAAGTCACCTTGCCAATCAGACTCTCAGACTGATCACCTATAAACAGAGCATCTTTGGACTACATGGTAACACTCTGAAGGTTGTCTCAGATCATGTTCTCTCCTATTGTATCTCTGCTTCAGCTCCATCTTAGTTTCAATTAGTTCTCTCAGCATGCATGTATCTTCCTACCAGAAAGTTCTGCACATGCTGTTCCCTCCTTCTGGAATATTCTTCTCTTATCTTTTCAGTTAAGTCCTACTCTTGCTAAAATTATCAGTTCAATCATTTCTCTCTGAAGCAAGCATTCCTTCATCTCTCAGATGAAGTCCATCCCTTTAGCAGGGACCTCTACTTCATTGGTTACTATCACTGCTAAAATTATTTTACATTTATTTTGGTAGTTTTCAAAAATTTATATCTCTCCTTCCTTTTTGTTTGTGAACTGTATGAGAACAGGGACCTTGTTTATTCCAAAAATGCTGATTTTAGGCAAGTTTTTAGGCAAGTGCCTCAGTTTCTTCCTCTTTAAAATGAGGATACAAATAATACCTACCTCATAGGATTTTTGTCAGTTTTAAAAGAGATAAAGTACAAGTAGAGATACAAAAATCCTTAACAAAATATTAGCAAACCAAATACAACAATATATAAAAAGGATCATACAACATAATTAAGTGGGATTTATTCCAGGGATGCAAGGATGGTTCAATAGCTGCAAATCAATCAATGTGATACACCACATTAACAAAGGGAAGGACAAAAATCATATAGTCATATTAACAGAAGCACAAAAGGCTTTTGACAAAATTCAACAACCATTCATGATAAAAAACTCTCACCAAAGTTGATATAGAGGGAACATATCTCAATATAATAAAGGCTATTTATCACAAACCCACAGCTAACATCATACTCAATACTGAAAAGCTGAAAGCTTTTCCTCTAAAATCAGGAACAAGACAAGGATGCCTACTCTCACCACTTATTTAACATAGTACTGGAAGTCGTAGCTACACCAATCACAAACAAAAAAGAAATAAAAGGCATCCAAATTGGAAGGGAAGAAGTAAAACTGTTACTATTTGCAGATGACATGATACTATATATAGAAAACCATAAAGTTTTCATCAAAAAACTTCTAGAACTAATAAATGAATTCAGTAAAGTTGCAGGATACAAGATTAGTATGCAGAAATCTGTTGATTTTCTATCAAGAAAACAATCGCACTTAAAGTCACATCAAAAAGAATAAAACACCTAGGAACAAACTTAACCAAAGAGGTGAAAGACCTACTCTGAAAAACCATAAAAACATTAATGAAGAAAGTTGAAGATGATACAAAGAAATGTAAGGACATCCAATGTTTATGGATTGGAAGAATTAATATTGTTAAAATGTTCATACTATCCAAAGCAATCTACAAATTTAATGCAATCCCTAACAAAATACCCATGTCATTTTTCACAGAACTAGAACAAGTAATCCTAAAATTTATAGACGGAACAGAAAAAGACCCTGAATAGCCAAAGCAATCTTGAGAAAAACAACAACAAGAAGCTGGAGGTATCATGTGCCCTGACTTCAGACTATACTACAAAGCTACAGTAATCAAAACAGTATGGTACTGGCACAAAAACAGACACATAGATCAATGGAACAGAATAGAGAGCCCAGAAACAAATCAACAAATTTATGGTCAATTAATCCATGACAGAGGAGGCAAGAATATACAATGGAGAAAAGACAGTGTCTTCAACAATTGATGCTGGGAAAACTGGATGGCTACATGTAAAATAATGCAATTAGAACATTTTCTCACACCATATACAAAAATAAACTCAAAATGCATTAAAGACTTAAATGTAAGACTGAAAATCATAAATCTTTTAGAAGAAAACATAGGCAGAACACTCTTTGACATAAATTGTAGTAATTTTTTTTGATCTGTTTACTGAGGCAAAGGAAATAAAAGCAAAAATAAACAAATGGGATCTAATTAAACTTAAAAGTTTTCACAAAGCAAAGGAAACCATCAACAAAACAAAAAGACAACCTACTGAATGGGAGAAAATATTTGTAAATCATATGACTGATAAGATGCTGATATCTAAAATTTATAAACAGCTCATACAACACAAAATCATAAAATCAAACAACATGATTAAAAATGGGCAAAAGACATGAATAGATATTTTGTCAAAGAACACATACAGATGGCCACCAGGCACATGAAAAAAAGCTTAACACTGCTCATCATCAGAGAAATGTAAATCAAAACCACAATGAGACACTACCTCACACCTGTCAGAATGGCTATAATCAAAAATTCTAAAAAATAACAAATGTTGGCAAGAATGTGGAGAAAAGGGAAACCTGGTACACTGTTGGTGGGAATGTAAATTAGTGCAACCACTATGGGAAAACAGTATGGAGGTTCTTCAAAAAATTAAAAATAGAACTACCATATGATCCAGCAATTCCACTCCTGGGTATATATCCAAAGAAAAAGGAAAACACTAATTCAAAATGATACATGACCCCAATGTTCATGGCAGCATTATTTACAATAGCCAAGATATGGAAGCAGCCTAAGTGTCCATCAACATATGAATGGATAAAGAAGATGCGGTATGTATCTACAATGGAATATTCCTAGGCTATAAAAAAAGAATAAAATGTTGCCATTTGCAACAATATGGGTGGACCTGGAGGGTATGATGGTTAGTGAAACAAGTTAGACAGAGAAATATAAACACTACATATTTTCACTTATATGTGGAATCTAAAAAAAAAAAAAAAAAGAATGTAACAAAACAGAAACAGACTCACAGATATAAAGAAAAAACTAGATATTACTGGGGGGAGAGGAAGGGAGGAGTGGCAAGACAGGGGTAGGGGATAAGAGGTACAAATTACTATGTGTAAAATAAGCTACAAGGATATATTGCATGACACAGAGAATATAGCTAATATTTTATAATAACTTTAAATGGAGTATAATCTATACAATATTGAATCACTATGCTATACACCTGAAACTAATATAATATTGTAAACCAACTATAATTTAAAAAAAAATTTATTTATTTAGAAAAAAAGTAAAGTGAAGAAAAACAGATAAAGTCCATAAAACACTTAGAAAATTTGCCAGTCACATAGTAAATGTATAATGAATTTTAATTATTGAATGAATACATGCATTTAAAAAATTATTTTAGTGTTTCTAAGACTTTTGCACTTTTTAATATCTCAAGACCTTTCTCTCTTGTCATTGTTATTAAAAATATTTCATCCTATGGATAGACTTTAATATCTTTATTTCCGTATAACACAACAATTAAGTTGTTTCCAGTTTTTTAAATAATAAAGAGCACTGTGATTAATGTATTTTTTTGAATTTATCTTTTGCTCATAATATCTTTATTTATTTATATTTTAAACATCTTTATTGGAGTAAAATTGCTTTACAATGTTGTGTTAGTTTCTGCTGTATAACAAAGAGAATCAGCTATATGTATACATATACTCCCAATATCCCCTCCCTCGTGCATCTCCCTCCCACCCTCCCATCCCATGCCTCTAGGTGGTCACAAAGCACTGAGCTGATCTCCCCGTGTGATGCAGCTGCTTCCCACTAGCTATCTATTTTACATTTGGTAGTGTAGATATGTCAAAGCTACTCTCTCACTTTGTCCCAGATTACCATTCCCCCTCCCCATGTCCTCAAGTCCATTCTTTAAATCTGTGTCTTTATTCCTGTCCTGCCCATAGGTTCATCAGGACCATTTAAAAATTTTGTTTTAGATTCCATATATATGTGTTAGCATACAGTATTTATTTTTCTCTTTCTGACTTACTTCACTCCGTATGACAGACTCCAGGTCCATCCATCTCACTACAAATAACTCTATTTCGTTTCTTTTTATGGCTGAGTAATATTCCATTGTATATATGTGCCATATCTTCTTTATCCATTCATCTGTCAATGGACACTTAGGTTGCTTCCATATCCTGGCCATTGTAAATAAAGCTGCAATGAACATTGTGGTACATGACTCTTTTTGAATTATGGTTTTCTCAAGGTATATGCCCAGTAGTGAGATTGCTGGGTCATACAGTAGTTCTATTTTTAGTTTTTTAAGGAACCTCCATACTGTTCTCCATAGTGGCTGTATCAATTTACATTCCCACCAACAGGGCAAGAGGGTTCCCTTTTCTTCACACACTCTCTACCATTTATTGTTTGTAGATTTTTTGATGATGGCCATTCTGACTGGTGTGAGGTGATACCTCATTGTAGTTTTGATTTGCTTTTCTCTAATGATTAGTGATGTTGAGCATTCTTTCACATGTTTGTTGGCAATCCGAATATCTTCTTTGGAGAAATGTCTGTTTAGGTCTTCTGCCCATTTTTGGATTGGGTTGTTTGTTTTTTTGATATTGAGCTGCATGAGCTGCTTGTAAATTTTGGAGATTAATCCTTTGTCAGTTGCTTCATTTGCAACTTTTTTCTCCCATTCTGAGGGTTGTCTTTTTGTCCTGTTTATGGTTTCCTTTGATGTGCAAAAGCTTTTAAGTTTCATTAGGTCCCATTTGTTTATTTTTGTTTTTATTTCCATTTCTCTAGGAGGTGGGTCTAAAAGGATCTTGCTGTGATTTATGTCATAGAGTGTTCTGCCTATGTTTTCCTGTAAGAGTTTGACAGTGTCTGGCCTTACATTTAGGTCTTTAATCCATTTTGAGGTTATTTTTGTGTATGGTGTTAGGGAGTTCTACTTTCATCCTTTTACATGTAGCTGTCCAGTTTTCACAGCACCACTTATTGAAGAGGCTGTCTTTGCTCCATTGTATATTCCTGGCTCCTTTTTCAAAGATAAGGTGACCATATGTGTGTGGGTTTATCTCTGGACTTTCTATCCTGTTCCATTGATCTGTATTTCTGTTTTTGTGCCAGCACCATATTGTCTTGATTACTGTAGCTTTGTAGTATAGTCTGAAGCCAGGGAGCCTGATTCCTCCAGCTCCATTTTTCTTTCTCATGATTGCTTTGGCTATTCAGGGTCTTTTGTGTTTCCATACAAATTGTGAAATTTTTGGTTCTAGTTCTGTGAAAAATGCCACTGGCAGTTTGATAGGGATTGCACTGAATCTGTAGATTGCTTTGGGTAGCATAGTCATTTCACAATGTTGATTCTTCCAATCCAAGAACATGATGTATCTCTCCATCTGTTTGTATCATCTTTAATTTCTTTCTTCAGTGTCTTATAGTTTTCTGCATACAGGTTTTTTGTCTCCTTAGGTGGGTTTATTCCTAGATATTTTATTCTTTTTGTTGCAATGGTAAATGGGAGTGTTTCCTTAATTTCTCTTTCAGAGTTTTCATCATGAGTGTATAGGAATGCAAGAGATTTCTGTGCATTAATTTTGTATCCTGCTACTTTACCCAATTCATTGATTAGCTCTAGTAGTTTTCTGGTAGCATCTTTAGGATTCTCTATGTATAGTACCATGTCATCTGCAAACAGTGACAGTTTTACTTCTTCTTTTCCAATTTGGATTGCTGTTATTTCTTTTTCTTCTCGGATTGCTGTGGCTAAAACTTCCAGTGCTATGTTGAATGATAGTGGTGAGAGTGGCCACCCTTGTCTTGTTCATGATTTTCGAGGAAATGTTTTCACTTTTTCACCATTGATGACAATGTTGGCTGTGGGTTTGTCATATATGGCCTTTATTACGTTGAGGTAAGTTCCCTCTATGCCTATTTTTTGGAGAGTTTTTATCATAAATGGGTGTTGAATTTTGTCAAAAGCTTTCTCTGTATCTATTGAGATGATCATATGGTTTTTCTCCTTCAATTTGTTAATATGGTGTATCACATTGAGTGATTTGCATGTATTGAAGAATCCTTGCATCCCTGGGATAAACCCCACTTGATCATGGTGTATGATCCTTTTCATGTGCTGTTGGATTCTGTTTGCTAGTATTTTGTTGAGGATTTTTGCATCTATGTTCATCAGTGATATTGGGCTGTAGTTTTCTTTTTTAGTGACATCTTTGTCTGGTTCTGGTATCAGGGTGATGGTGGCCTCATAGAATGAGTTTGGGAGTGTCCCTCCCTCTGCTATATTTTGGAAGACTTTAAGAAGGATAGCTGTTAGCTCTTCTCTAAATGTTTGATAGAATTTGCCTGTGAAGCCATCTGGTCCTGGGCTTTTGTTTGTTGTAAGATTTTAATCACTGTTTCAATTTCAGTGCTTGTGATTGGTCTGTTTATATTTTCTATTTCTTCCAGGTTCAGTCTCGGAATGTTGTGCTTTCTAAGAATTTGTCCATTTCTTCCAGGTTGTCCATTTTATTGGCATATAGTTGCTTGTAGTAATCTCTCATGATCCTTTGTATTTCTGCATTGTTACTTCTCCATTTTCATTTCTAATTCTATTGATTTGAGTCTTCTCCCTTTTTTTCTTGATGAGTCTGTCTAGTGGTTTATCAATTTTGTTTATCTTCTCAAAGAACCAGTTTTTAGTTTTATTGATCTTTGCTATTGTTTCCTTCATTTCTTTTTTATTTATTTCTGATCTGATCTTTATGATTTCTTTCCTTCTGCTAACTTTGGGTTTTGTTTGTTCTTCTTTCTCTAATTGCTTTAGGTGTAAGGTTAGGTTGTTTATTTGAGATGTTTGTTTCTTGAGGTAGGGTTGTATTTCTATAAACTTCCTGCTTAGAACTGCTTTTGCTGCATCCCATAGGTTTTGAGTCGTCGTGATTTTATTGTCATTTGTTTCTAGGTATTTTTTGTTTTCCTCTTTGATTTCTTCAGTGATCTCTTGGTTATTTAGTAGTGCATTGTTTAGCCTCCATGTGTTTGTAGTTTTTACAGGTTCTTTTCCTGTAAGTGATATCTAGTCTCACAGCATTGTAGTTGGAAAAGATACTTGATACAATTTCAATTTTCTTAAATTTACCATGGCTTGATTTGTGACCTAAGATATGATCTATCCTGGAGAATGTTCCATGAGCACTTGAGAAGAAAGTGTATTCTGTTGTTTTTGGATGGAATGTCCTATAAATATCAATTAAGTCCACCTTGTTTAATGTGTCATTTAAAGGTTGTGTTTCCTTATTTATTTTTATTTTGGATGATCTGTCCATTGGTGAAAGTGTGGTGTTAAAGTCCCCTGCTATTACTGTGTTGCTGTCCTCTCCCTTTTTATGGCTGTTAGCATTTGCCTTATGTATTGAGGTGCTCCTATGTTGGGTGCATAAATATTTACAATTGTTGTATCTTCTTCTTGGATCGATCCCTTGATCATTATGTAATGTCCTTCTTTGTCTCTCGTAATAGTCTTTATTTTAAAGTCTATTTTGTCTGATATGAGAATTGCTACTCCAGTTTTCTTTTGATTTCCATTTGCATGGAATATCTTTTTCCATCCCCTCACTTTCAGTCTAGGTCTGAAGTGGGTCTTCTGTAGACAGCATATATATGGGTCTTGTTTTTGTATCCATTCAGCCAGTCTGTGTCTTTTGGTTGGAGCATTTAATCCATTTATATTTAAGGTAATTATCGATGTGTATGTTCCTATTACTATTTTCTTAATTGTTTTGGATTTGTTATTGTAGGTCTTTTCCTTCTCTTGTGTTTCCTGCCTAGAGAAGTTTCTTTAGCATTTGTTGTATAGCTGGTTTGGTGGTGCTGAATTCTCTTAGCTTTTGCTTGTCTGTAAAGGTTTTAATATTTCCATCGAATCTGAATGAGATCCTTGTTGTGTAGAGCAATCTTGGTTGTAGGTTTTTCTGTTTCATCACTTTAATATGTCTTGCCACTCCCTTCTGGCTTGAAGAGCTTCTGCTGATAGATCAGCTGTTAACCTTATGGGGATTCCCTTGTGTGTTATTTGTTGTTTTTCCCTTGCTGCTTTTAATATTTTTTCATTGTATTTAATTTTTGATAGTTTGAATAACATGTGTCTTGGTGTGTTTCTCCTTGGATTTATCCTGTATGGGACTCTCTGCCCTTCCTGTATTTGATTGACTATTTCCTTTCCCATGTTAGGAAAGTTTTCAACTATAATCTCTTCAAATATTTTCTCAGATCCCTTATTTTTCTCATCTTCTTCTGGGACCCCTATAATTCGAATGTTGGTGCAATTAATATTGTCCCAGAGGTCTCTGAGATTGTCCTCAATTCTTTTCATTCTTTTTTCTTTATTCTGCTCTGTGGTAGTTATTTCCACTATTTTATCTTCCAGGTCACTTATCCATTCTTCTGCTATTGATTCCTTATAGAGAATTTTAAATTTCATTTATTGTGTTGTTCATCATTGTTTGTTTGCTCTTTAGTTCTTCTAGGTCCTTGTTAAACGTTTCTTTTATTTTCTCCATTCTATTTATAAGATTTTAGATCATCTTTACTATCATAACTCTGAATTCTTTTTCATGTAGACTGCCTATTTCCTCTTCATTTGTTTGGTCTGGTGGGTTTTTACCTTGCTCCTTCAACTTCTGCATATTTCTCTGTCTTCCCATTTTGCTTAACTTACTGTGTTTGGGGTGTCCTTTTCGCAGGCTGCAGGTTCGTAGTTCCTATTGTTTTTGGTGTCTGCCCCCAGTGGGTAAGTTGGTTCAGTGGGTTGTGTAGGCTTCCGGGTGGAGGGGACTGGTGCCTGTGTTCTGGTGGGTGGGGCTGGATATTGTCTTTCTGGTGGGCAGGGGTGCGTCTGGTGGTGTGTTTTGGGGTGTCTGTGAAGTTAGTATGACTTTAGGCAGCCTCTCTGCTAATGGGTGTGGTTGTGTTCCTGTCTTGGTAGTTGTTTGGCATGGGGCATCCAGCACTGGAGTTTGCTGCCCGTTGGGTGGAGCTGCATCTTAGTGTTGAGACGAGATCTCTGGAGAGCTCTTGTTGATTGGTATTATATGGGGCTGGGAGGTCTCTTGTGGTCCAATGTCCTGAACTTGGCTCTCCCACCTCAGAGGCTCAGGTCTGACACCAGGCCAGAGCACCAAGACCCTGTCAGCCACACGGCATTTAAATTTGAAGTACTTCATCCATTTCGGTTACAAAGGTGGTTTTAGCAGCTATCATTACATCCCTTTAAATTTCAAAGTGCTTTGGGTTCTTCCAAGATGAATGTCCTTTCTTCCTTGCCTCTAATTCCTTAACTTATTTTCTGAAGATAGCAATGTTTACAACATGCCATCCCTCACACCCCAATCATCACACTTCAGGATACAAATGCCACACAAATAACACCCCTTCCTAGGTGATCTTTTACCAGGTCAGGTACAATGATGAACTGGTGAGATCCCTATAGTGTCCTCCCTTTCGTCTTTGCCCTCACACAAATTCACTCCCCAGTCCACAGCAATATGACTTCTGCTAACACCATTATATTAAACCAAGAGTTCTTAACCTAGGACAGTAGAGTCTTAGGTTTTCAGACAAATCCACAAAGAAATGTCTATAGCATAAGTTCCAGTTTAATCAGATACCTGAGGAGCTCACACGCTGCTGCAGTGACTACCTTCGCCAGCAGTTCCATACCCTTCTTGGTGATCACAGCTGCTGCCACCGAGGAACTGACACTGACTAACAACAGCTAACTACTCGCCTCCGCCGAATCCACCGTGCGCTCCTGGCCGCCCATAGCCCCCGGTCCACTAGCCTGCCTGCCTCCTCCCAGCCCCGTGTGCCCTGTATTTTTACATAAATGTCTTATTTGTTCAACACACTTTTCTAAAACTGGCATTATTGGATCAAATAATATTATAATTTAAAATTTTTCTTAATACTTACTGTCGAACAAATTTCCAGAAAATGTATTCCAGTGTCAACTAGAATTGAATGAGGTTGCCTGTGTACCTTCATAATATTAATCACTATGTATCTTAAAAAACTGTCAATTTGATACGCAAAAAATTATTTTTGTTGCCTTAATTAGATTTCTTTGATTACTAGTGAAGTTTAATGTATTCACCGTGTATTTCTAACTGCTATTTTTTTCTACTGCATGATTAGTAATATTAGTTGATTCATATCAAATCTTCACTTATTAAGGATATTAATTTGTTGTCATATTTTGCAAGTATTTTATCAAGTTTGCATTTCTATTTTAATTTTACAAAATTTCTACATATAACTTCTACAGTTTTATACTGTCAAATTTGACATTTGGTCTCTCCTCCCTGACTTTTATACCTAGAAATTCCTTCCCTATTCTAAGACCATTTCATATATACAACAATATTTTCTTCTACTTTATATGGTTCTTAATATGTACAATTGACTCTTAATCTACTTTTTTTGGTGTTTTGCTTGAGGCTGGTATAATTTACGTTTTTTTCTAAATAGTCAGTTGTTGCTATACCATTTATCGAATGATCCACCACTTTCTCATTGCTTGTGAAGCTTTGCTCACCACATATTAGGTAATTTCCCATGTAATAAAGTCATCTAGCCTCAATTTTATATACCTTTAAATATTCTACCAAATATGACGTTATACAGATATCTCCACACATCTCATAAATTACTTTTGATTATTTGATTCAGTTTTTTCTGTGTAGCTCCTCCAAAACAGGTCAGACATCTTCTTGGTGTCTGCCATGCCTAGTGCAGAGTTTGGCACATAGTAGGCACTCAACATACAGTTGTGGAATTGCATGAACTTTTTTCATGAGAAATGTTCTATTCTGTGCAACAAAAGAAGGAACACAAAGCAGGCTACATAGACTGTGTTAGCTACTTTAGTTTCTTTTCCTTCTTTCATTTTTAAATAAATACTAATAAAACAGGATTGATATCTCTTGAGAGTTCTAGTAAAGCAAGGAGATTTTCCAGAAGGTGGTTTCATCCTTTTATTAAAATCATCTCTGTCACAGCCCCTGGCATAGACCCTAACAACCTGAAGTGGCCGGCTCTGGGAAATCACATAGAACACAGCCAAATTCTGAGTTGAAACAACATGTAAAATCATACTGCATCTTAAATTGATGACCAAGAGGGAAGATCTTTCTGCTTCATCAAATCTTATAAAGCAAGGTGATTTATGATGTCCTTGTGAGCCTAGTAGGTAACAAGAAAAATATATAATAATGCTATTTTGTAGACTTGGCATAAGACTCTCTTACGGTATTTTGTAATTAATTTTTCTACTTTCATTTTCTCTATATATGATTGGTTTCATATTTGGTGTTTTATAATAGATGCCCATTTTCAGTGAAACATTCTTAAAGCATGAAAAGAAATCCTCTGAGAATATCATCTTAGTGAATAGTCACAGTAATGATGTTATGTATCTCAGAAGATGAAAATGCCATATACTTCCTCTCCAATATGATAAATAATTACTGAGAGTCAACTCTAGATGATCTGTATAGTAGGGTGGTAGACAGCATTTAAAATCACAGATGAACTCCGACTGATTTATTTATTTATTTATTTTGGAATGGTTCCCGTACTTACATATGAAGAAGAGAGTGACTTATCCCCTTGGGAATTCACAGCACATCAAACCAAATTAGGAAGCCAGGCAGCTGTGACCTGCTTTTGTAAGGGCCAAGAAAGCTATAGAGTTTCACTATTGAACCCTGCAACTCAAAATGATTCCCTGGTTCCCATGCCATTTGGGACCCAGAAGCAACTCACTGACTCATAAAAAACACCACTCTGGGCTTGTGTTTTCTCTTACAGTATCCAGAATTGTACATGAGGAAATAAAGACTTTGATGTGAGAGGTCTTGAGAGTGGCAGTCTGCAGAAGAAATGCACATAGGAATTAGAATGAACAATGTTAGCTAAGAAGAACTTGGATTCAAATTTTACCTTAAACAGTGGAAAGATTTACCTCATGTGGTGAAAATAACCCTCGTGAACTGAGTTCTAATGCCAATGCTCATTTCATGGATGTTGAACTGCAGGAGGCAGAGTCAGTCAACTGCCTATTCTGCTGAGTCTGACTCAGTACATTTTATTTTTCATTGTTTTAGGGATGATCTTGGGAAGGATAGGAGAGGGAATGAGTATTGAAATTAGAGGTTGGCATGAGAACATAAGGGAGAGTTGAAGCTTTCTTTGGTAGTCGGAAGGGATATGGAGAACAGGTTAGAAAGAGACTCTAGTTTTTTGTTATTTGGGGTTTGATAATATTCTTCCAAATTCTGAAGCCCTCACAACCTACAAGTAAGTGTAGCTTTTGGAACCTAGTTTAACATTCTCTGAAGGCACTGAATAAAATTGTGAGCTATATTTTATTCATCCTTATTAGCATATCAGCCTTGTTTCTTGAAGAAAATGAAAATCCCTTCATACAAACAACAATTCCTCAGGTAGTTTTCCTTGAAAAAATAAAAATACCGACACTCGGAGTATCCAGTATGTATTCTGTTATGAAAATTTTAATATAAGGGAACATATCATAATGGAAACAGCTTAATAAGCAGGGAATTTTCATGTGCTCATTTCTGTAAAAACTCTAGTATTATTTTTCTTCCTAGTTTGGTGAGAAGCAATATGTTCTCTTGGCTTTTGTTCAGGGATAAAGCTTACAAAACCGCCTGTTGGTTTCTTTCATTGTTATTGTTGCCACTGGAGGAGCTTTCACCACCACCATGTCACCCCATCAGCCTCTTGAATACTACCATTCATCTAAGAAAAGCGTTCATTCCAAGATAACCTTTGCCATCTGGATTCTACCACAGAGTGTTAGGATGGAGGCTGAAACAGGAGACAAGCGGTGGTTAGTTGGAAATAGCTTATTTTCCAAGAAACTCCATTTCTTTACTGATGTTGTATTCAAAGAGGAGTGAAACCAAACCAAAATATTGTCCTCAGCGCTCCCTGATTTTAATAGGTGATCCTCCTTGGCATCTGACCACTCCCAAGCTCTCTCTGTCTTACTCTCTGTTGCTCTTTAAACAAAGCTTAAAAATGAATTAGGAACTTTGCTGGTTCCTCCTAAGAGAAAAAGAATTCACCAGTGGCGACTACCAGCACCACATTGTTTATCAGAACATAAAGTTCGGTAGAAATCCCACAGTGATGTCATCCCCCAGCACTTGCTGATGAAGCTGGAGACGTTTCCAAGACATTTTCAACTGGATTGGACACTCTTTGCAGGAAATGGTCAACCAGCTCACACTTCAAAGGCCTTTCCTTTACTAGGTTGCTCATAAAAGAAGTGGAAAGTAACCTAAATCATAGACTCAGTCTAAATCGGTACTAGAAGGATTCCAAGAAACTTCATGTGCTGGGATTATTTTTCTATGGGTTAATAAGGTAACTATAATTACTGATATTTAGGTGAATCTCCTTCTGAAACATCGTTAAACTAGTAGAGCCTTGCTATGGGAATGGAAAAATGCTTAAGGAGACATACATGGATAACACACAAAATCAGTCCTAGAGAGAGACTTATCTTGCCAGAGGTCAAGCCATAAATGGTTTGAAAGGAAAATTGTCCACATTGGTAGAGGGGATCATGTGTAGCTGGGAGTTGAAACTTAGGATCAAAGAAATAACTTTTCAGAAGATTAAGAAATCAAAAATTTGGATACATTTATTTAGAAGGAAGAAGGTGCATGGAGAGGAATTGACATGCTATATGCCAGCTTAGGTGTTACACCTTTAACTTGTTTTTCATCTATTATGGTAAGCTGTTCTATATTCTAATTGTAAAGGATGTTATAGGGGACTAAATAGATATAGCCACATTGTCTATTAGTAGAAATACATCATAATCTTGAACTCTCTTCTATGAAGGAAATTTTTGGTTGACACTAAAAATATCCTTATTAAATTATTATTTAAGTAGATGACCAAGCTACACTTAGCAAAGGCTCATCACCAACATGAAAAATGTCTGAGTGTTTTAATATTCAGTGGAAAGCTGAGACAAAAATACAGCCTTTTAGAGTTAGAAGACCTACAGCTAAGTTTGGTTTTCTTATTATAAAATAAGGATAACAATATGTACTTGAAAAATCTATTGTAAGGACAAAATAATCTAATTTTAAAGAGCTTTGTAAATGGTAATAGTAATGATGATGATAAAAGCAATAGGTTAAGTTTTACTGAGTGCTTGCAGTATGCCAGGCAGTATTGCGACCTGAATGAGTTCCTTTAATTTTCACAACTCTCTTGTGAAGCATGTACTACCCTAATAACCATTTAACATATAAAGTGAGTCAAAGAAAGGTTAAATAGTTTGCTCAAGGTCATTTAGCCATTAAATGGCAGAGACTGAATTTAAACTTGGATCTTCTCTTTCTGGAGTTACTTCCCACTGTAAAGTGCATATTGAACTATTAAGAAAAACAAAATACAGTGTGTTTTTCCTAAAGACCGCCTGTGTAGTAATCACAAGTACTCTAATGGGGCTTGTGCAATCACAGCAGGGATGTACTATTGTCATGTTGAGAAAAGAATATATCTAAAAGTGGTTGTAGGGAGAGATAAAGCAATTTGCAGCAAGGACATGATTACTTAAGTGTATAATTTACATAATCTGTAATAACATTTTATTAGGTGGCTGTATCTTAGATTTTTTTCTCTTAGCAAGATTCAGGAAGTCATAACAAGACAGAGTTACAGACGTAACATCCGGAAGACTGGACCCTTAGGTGAGCCTCCTGAAAGGCTCCTTGTTAGATCAAAAGGCATGGAATGTTCATTATCTGCTGCCCTTAATTTTCAATTGAAACTGAAGTAAGAGGCTTTCAAAAAAAGGAGGCGTACGGTAGCACAAGTGGAAAGATTGGCTTGGATTATTATCCTCTCATATTATAGCTGGAGGAGTTCTTTTATTTTGAGAAGCCATTTGTGATTCTTTCTACAAGCTGAACACACATTTACCCTGGAGAATGACTCCCACGTGTGGTTGACCTGAAAACGTGGTATGATATCTTGATGCTTTCATATTTCCCCCTATTAGGAATAATAATTTGGGGAATGTTTTAGATTAGTACACAAGGCAGTTAGCTTTAAAAAGTTCCCATAAGACCACAGAGGAAATAAACACAACCAAAACATTCCCCATGTTAAAACATAACAGCAGACTTATAGCGATAATCTGATTGGGAACGTTTCATTCATTATAAAATGTTAGATGCTATATTTCAAACATGATAGGACTCTGTACTTACTCTCTGCCCAAGCAGAAATGGAATGCCTTAAAAGTCATAGATATTGTATGTCTACTTTAAACAAACACCTTTGTGGCATCTCTATAAATCATACGTAAGAACTGTCTATGATAAAAAAGTAAATTTGCTTCAAATAAAATTGAAATTTCAAATATTTTTCAAAGTTCCCTCATAAAATACATTCTAACATAGAATCGCATCCTACAGGAATATAAACTTTAGCAGGACATATGCTATCCTTGCAAATACTTTCACTCTGCTTTATAGTTGCACATATATAAGTAGCAGTAAAGAAACAAAATTGGAATTCTGGTTTCAGAGATGACATCAAATGTGAAAGATGAAAATGTCTGAGGCCTAAGGCTTAATATGCTTTTTTTTCATATTCATAAAAAATGATAATGGGTAGCTTCCCTTCCCAGCCACAATGAAGGAACCAATAGTGATGAGCGCATCTGGCCATAAACAATGGAAAGATGGCAAAATATGTGAAGCAACTGCTCTCAGATATTGGAAGATACTTAGCACAGAACTGTGGTCACTGAGAGGGAGGAATCACATGATGAGAGCTCCCTGATTATCCCAGATATATGCATAGACACAGGGAGATGGAGCCAAAGCAGCACACAGTGGTCTTGCCAAGTTAAGGAGGCAAATACTCCTTGGGGCTGATGGAGTGGCTAGAATTTTGGAGTAGGCTCCTGGAGAGAAAAGAACTGGGAAGTGCATAAAGAAGAAACAACAGAAATATGCAGGAAGGTCCCGTTAAGACTTTGGAAAAATACTAATCTGTACATGCCCAGGGCAAGATCTGTGAGGTACAGCAGTGTGGAGCTACCAGGGAGCTGGGAGTGGAAGGAAGATGCCAGGGGTACCTTGGGCTGGGAGTTGTAGGAGTTTTGACCAGCCAGAGTAGAGAGGCCTCACTGACACTCTTGGTGTGCAGTTGAGATCTGAAAATCACCACAATTTAGGAGGAAGGCCATTCTTTTCCTAGAATAAGGGTTATACAAAACCTACCCTAACAAATCTTAATAACAAGCCTTAATAGAGTCAACTGATTCATAAATAACAACTTCCTAGAGAACAAAATTCAATAATTGTTAAAGGAAGACAACAAAATTCAGATTCACAGCAGGTTAGAATTCAAGAAATCCAGCATACCACCCCCCCCCAAAAAAACCCAAAACACTAAATGTACAAAGAAATAGAAAACTTTAACCTGCAACCAGAAAAAAAGTCAACAGAGGCAAACCTGAAATAACAAAGATGCTGGAATCAGCAGAAAAGCTAACACTCCAAAACGCCTCTTTTTTATAACTAAATCTTACTCAGCCTTGAAGGCTCTGGCCTTGACGAGATGGTTTGCACAATAAACCTTTCATATTGGGTAAAACAGTATTATTCACTTAAATGAACAGTAAGTTTTTGAAGGCAAGGGCCATAATTGTCTCTAGCAGAAAAGCCAGTCTATTTCCAGCAGAAGCCATTAGAAGCCTAGCATAAGAGTTTACCATGTTAAAAAAAAAAAAAGAAAAAAAAAAGAATATAATAACTATTATCAACATGCTAAAGGATTCAAAGGAAAAAGATCAATATAATGAATAAATAGATGACAAATCTCAGTGGAAAACTGAAGAAGACTACTAAATGAAACTTTTAGAACTGAAAAATTCAATATCCTAAATTAAAAACTTACTTGGTGGAGCTTGGCAACAGATTTGATATAGCAAAAGAAAAAAATACATGACAGTGAAAACTGGAAAATAAAAACTACACAAAATTGAAGCACAAAAAGAGAAAAAGATAAAAAATTCCCTGCAGACTTTTGTAAAAATTTACAAGTTAATTCTAAAACATATGTGAAAATGCGAAGGATCAGACGAATCACAAGCACTGAAATTGAGACCGTGATTAAAAATCTTCCAACAAACAAAAGCCCAGGACCAGATGGCTTCACAGGCGAATTCTATCAAACATTTAGAGAAGAGTTAACACCTATCCTTCTCAAACTCTTGCAAAATATAGCAGAGGGAGGAACACTTCCAAACTCATTCTACGCGGCCCATCACCCTGATACCAAAAACAGACAAAGATGTCACAAACAAAGAAAACTACAGGCCAATATCACTGATGAACATAGATGCAAAAATCCTCAACAAAATACTAGCAAACAGAATCCAACAGCACATGAAAAGGATCATACACCATGATCAAGTGGGGTTTATCCCAGGGATGCAAGGATTCTTCACTATATGCAAATCAATGTGACACACCATATTAACAAATTGAAGGAGAAAAACCATATGATCATCTCAATAGATGCTGAAAAAGCTTTTGACAAAATTCAACACCTATTTATGATAAAAACCCTCCAGAAAATAGGCGTAGAGGGAACTTACCTCAACATAATAAAGGCCATATATGACAAACCTACAGCCAACATCATTCTCAATGATGAAAAACTGAAAACATTTCCTCTAAGATCAAGGACAAGACAAGGTTGTCCACTCTCATCACTGTTATTCAACACAGTTTTGGAAGTTTTAGCCACAGCAATCAGAGAAGAAAAAGAAATAAAAGGAATCCAAATCGGAAAAGAAGTAAAGCTGTCACTGTTTGCAGATGACATGATACTATACATAGAGAATCCTAAAGATGCTACCAGAAAACTACTAGAGCTAATCAATGAATTGGGTAAAGTAGCAGGATACAAAATTAATGCACAGACATCTCTTGCATTCCTATACACTAATGCTGAAAACTCTGAAAGAGAAATTAAGGAAACACTCCCATTTACCATTGCAACAAAAAGAATAAAATACCTAGGAATAAACCTACCTAAGGAGACAAAAGACCTGTATGCAGAAAACTATAAGACACTGAAGAAAGAAATTAAAGATGATACAAACAGATGGAGAGATAAACCATGTTCTTGGATTGGAAGAATCAACATTGTGAAATGAGTATACTACCCAAGGCAAACTACAGATTCAATGCAATCCCTATCAAACTACCAATGGCATTTTTCACAGAACTAGAACAAAAAATTTCACAATTTGTATGGAAACACAAAAGACCCCGAATAGCCAAAGCAATCTTGAGAAAGAAAAACGGAGCTGGAGGAATCAGGCTCCCGTACTTCAGACTATACTACAAAGCTACAGTAATCAAGACAGTATGGTACTGGCACAAAAACAGAAATATAGATCAATGGAACAGGATACAAAGTCCAGAGATAAAACGATGTACATATGGTCACCTTATCTTTGATAAAGGAGGCAAGAATATACAGTGGAGAAAAGACAGCCTCTTCAATAAGTGGTGCTGGGAAAACTGGACAGCTACATGTAAAAGAATGAAATTAGAACACTCCCTAATACCATACACAAAAATAAACTCACAATGGATTAAAGACCTAAATGTAAGGCCAGACACTATCAAACTCTTAGAGGAAAACATAGGCAGAACACTCTATGACATAAACCACAGCAATATCCTTTTTGACCTACTTCCTAGAGAACTGGAAATAAAAACAAAAATAAATGGGACCTAATGGAACCTAAAAGCTTTTGCACAGCAAAGGAAACCATAAACAAGACGAAAAGACAACCCTCAGAATGGGAGAAAATATTTGCCAATGAAGCAACTGACAAAGGATTAATCTCCAAAATTTACAAGCAGCTCATGCAGCTCAATATCAAAAAAACAAACAACCCAATCCAAAAATGGGCAGAAGACCTAAATAGATATTTCTCCAAAGAACATGTACAGATCGCCAACAAACATGTGAAAGGATGCTCAACATCACTAATCATTAGAGAAATGCAAATCAAAATTACAATGAGGTATCACCTCACACCAATCAGAATGGTCCTCATCAAAAAATCTACAAACAATAAATGTGGAGAGGGTGTGGAGAAAAGGGAACCCTCTTGCACTGTTGGTGGGAATGTAAATTGATACAGCCACTATGGAGAACAGTATGGAGGTTCCTTAAAAAACTAAAAATAGAACTACCATATGACCCAGCAATCCCACTACTGGGCATATACCTTGAGAAAACCATAATTCAAAAAGAGCCATGTACCACAATGTTCATTGCAGCTTTATTTACAATAGCCAGGACATGGAAGCAACCTAAGTGTCCACTGACAGATGAATGGATAAAGAAGATGTGGCACATATATACAATGGAATATTACTCAGCCATAAAAAGAAACGAAATTGAGTTATTTGTAGTGAGGTGGATGGACCTAGAGTCTGTCATACAGAGTGAAGTAAGTCAGAAGGAGAAAAACAAATACTGTATGCTAACACATATATATGGAATCTAAAAATTAAAAAAAAAGGTTCTGAAGAGCCTAGGGGCAGGACAGGAATAAAGACGCAGATGTAGAGAATGGACTTGAGGACATGAGAAGGGGGAAGGGTAAGCTGGGACGAAGTGACAGAGTGGCATGGACATATATACACTACCAAATGTAAAATAGATAGCTAGTGGGAAGCAGCCACACAGAACAGGAAGATCAGCTCAGTGCTTTGTGACCATCTAGAGGGGTGGGATAGGGAGGGTGGGAGGGAGACGCAAGAGGGAGGAGATATGGGGATACGTGTATATGTATGGCTGATTCATTTTGTTATAAAGCAGTAAGTAACACACCATTGTAGAGCAAATATACTCCAATATAGATGTTAAAAACAAAAAGATGATATGAAAGATAGCTATGACACTTGGTAAGAGGAAATAGCAAGGTCTAAACAGTATGTAAAGGATTAAAGTAAATTAAATAAAATCATATGTAAAAAAAAAAAAAAGAAAATGAGAAGGTTCTAGAATTACCAAAAGAATCTTGAAAAAGGAAAATGTTGGGGGATTATTTGATTTTAACTTTTGCTATAAAGCTTCAATAATCATGACAGTGTAGTATTACTCTACCATACATACACACAGAATAATTTTATGTATCTCAGACCTAATATAAAGGTGAAAACTACAAAGTTTCTGGAAGAAAACATAGAATATCTTTGCAACCTTGGGGTAGGCAAAGATTTCTTACATAGAATATTGAAAAGACTAACTTAAAAACATTTTTGATACATTAGACTTCATCAAATTGAAACATTTGCTTATGAAACATATATTTGTATTTTATAAAATATATTTATTAATGTATATTATAAGTTACATTAATATATTATAAATACATTATGTAGATATACAAGTAATATATATAATATTATATTATTAATATATCATATATTACATTACATTACATTTATTTATATTTTATTATGGTTTTTACAAGCCACACACAGAGAGATACATATATCTGACAAAGGAATTGTATACAAAAATATGTAAAAAAACCTACAACTCAGTCAATGGATTACAGTTCAGCAATAAACAGATAACCCAATAAAAAAAGACAAAATACCTGAGCAGATAGTTCATCAAGGAGAATATACAAACGGTCAAATAGCACAGGATTAGTCATCAGGGAAATGCAGTACCACCACAACGAGATATCACCACACACCCATTAGAAGGGCTAAACTTAAAAAAAAAAAAAACAATTTGGCAAGGATGTGGAACAACTGAAACTTATACTTTGTGGGTGGAAATGCAAAGTGGGAAAGCCACTTTGGAAAACAGACTGGCAACATCTTCTAAAGGTAAACGTGTACCTACTCTATGACACAGCAATTCCACTGCTAGCTATTTGTTCAAGAGAAATAAAAATGTGTCTTCACAAAAATGCTTGAACAAAAATATCTGTAGGCGTTTTAGTCATAGTAGACAAAACCAGGGAACAACTAAAATGTCTACCAACAAGAGAATGGATAAACAAATTGTAATTTATCTGTATGAAGGAATGCTAGTCAGCAATAACAGGAAATGTCCAACAGATACTCATTGCAACTTGGATGACCTTCTGAACACATCAGGCTGGGTGAAAGAAGCTGGCCATAGATGGCTTCTGGAGGAGGAACCAAGATGGCGGAGTAGAAGGATGTGTTCTCACTCCCTCTTGCGAGAACACCAGAATCACAACTAGCTGCTGAACAATCATCAACAGGAAGACACTGGAACTCACCAAGAAAGACACCCCACATCCAAAGACAAAGGAGAAGCCACAATGAGAAGGTAGGAGGGGCGCAATCACAATAAAATCAAATCCCGTAACTGGTGGGTGGGTGACTCACAGACTGGCAAACACTTATACCACAGAAGTCTACCCACTGGAGTGAAAGTTCTGAGCCCCACATCAGGCTTCCCAACCTGGGGGTCCGGCAATGGGAGGAGGAATTCCTAGAGAATCAGACTTGGAAGGCTAGTGGGAATTGATTGCAGGACTTCGACAGGACTGGGGGAAACAGAGACTCCACTCTTGGAGGGCACACACAAAGTAGTGTGTGCATCGGGACCCAGGGGAAGGAGCAGTGACCCCAGGGGAGATGGAACCAGACCTACCTGCTAGTGTTGGAGGGTCTCCTGCAGAGGCGGGGGGTGACTCTGTTTCACCGTGGGGACAAGGACACTGGCAGCAGAAGTTCTGGGAAGTACTCCTTGGCCTGAACCCTCCCAGAGTCTGTCATTAGCCCCACCAAAGAGCCCAGGTAGGCTCCAGTGTTGGGTTGCCTCAGGCCAAACAACCAACAGGGAGGGAACCCAGCTCCACCCATCAACAGTCAAGTGGATTAAAATTTTACTGAGCTCTGCCCACAAGAGCAACAGTCAGCTCTACCCACCACCAGTCCCTCCCATCAAGCCTCTTAGATAGCCTCATCCACCAGAGGGCAGACAGCAGAAGCAAGAAGAACTATAATCCTGCAGCCTGTGGAACAAAAACTAAATGAAGTGGAGATAGGCAACCTTCCAGAAAAAGAATTCCGAATAATGATAGTGAAGATGATCCAGGACCTCTGAAAAAGAATGGAGGCAAAGATCAAGAAGATGCAAGAAATGTTTCACAACGACCTAGAAGAATTAAAGAACAAACAAACAGAGATGAACAATACTATAACTGAAATGAAAACTACATTAGAAGGAATCAATAGCAGAATAAATGAAGCAGAAGAACGGATAAGTGACCTGGAAGACAGAATGGTGGAACTCACTGCTGCAGAACAGAATAAAGAAAAAAGAATGAAAAGAAATGAAGACAGCCTAAGAGACCTCTGGGACAACATTAAATGCAACAACATTCGCATTATAGGGGTCCCAGAAGGAGAAGAGAGAGAGAAAGGACTTGAGAAAATATTTGAAGAGATTACAGTTGAAAACTTCCCTAACATGGGAAAGGAAATAGCCACCCAAGTCCAGGAAGAGCAGAGAGTCCCATACAGGATAAACCCAAGGAGAAGCACGCCGAGACACACAGTAATCAAACTGGCAAAAATTAAAGACAAAGAAAAATTATTGAAAGCAGCAAGGGAAAAACGGCAAATAACATACAAGGGAACTCCCATAGGGTTAACAGCTGATTTCTCAGCAGAAACTCTACAAGCCAGAAGGGAGTGGCATGATATACTTAAAGTGATGAAAGCGAAGAACCTACAACCAAGATTACTCTACCCGGCAAGGATCTCATTCAGATTCGATGGAGAAAGCAAAAGCTTTACAGACAAGCAAAAGCTAAGAGAATTCAGCACCACCAAACCAGCTCTACAACAAATGCTAAAGGAACTTCTCTAAGTGGGAAACACAAGAGAAAAAAAGGACCTACAAAAACAAACCCAAAACAATTAAGAAAATGGTCATAGGAACATACATATCAACAATTACCTTTAACATGAATGGATTAAATGCTCCAACCAAAAGACACAGGCTTGCTGAACGGATACAAAAACAAGACCCATATATATGCTGTCTACAAGAGACCCACTTCAGACCTAGGGACACATACAGACTGAAAGTGAGGGGATGGAAAAAGATATTCCATGCAAATGGAAATCAAAAGAAAGCTGGAGTAGCTATACTCATATCAGATAAAATAGACTTTAAAATAAAGAATGTTACAAGAGACAAGGAAGGACACTACATAATGATCAAGGGATCAATCCAAGAAGAAGATATAACAATTATAAATATATATGCACCCAACATAGGTTCACCTCAATACATAAGGCAACTGCTAACAGCTATAAAAGAGGAAATCGACAGTAACACAATAATAGTGGGGGACTTTAACACCTCACTTACACCAATGGACAGATCATCCAAAATGAAAATAAATAAGGAAACAGAAGATTTAAATGACACAATAGACCAGAGAGATTTAATTGATATTTATAGGACATTCCATCCAAAAACAGCAGATTACACTTTCTTCTCAACTGCGCACAGAACATTCTCCAGGATAGATCACATGTTGGGTCACAAATCAAGCCTCAGTAAATTTAAGAAAATTGAAATCATATCAAGCATCTTTTCTGACCACAACGCTATGAGATTAGAAATGAATTACAGGGAAAAAAACGTAAAAAACACAAACACATGGAGGCTAAACAATACGTTACTAAATAACCAAGAGATCACCGAAGAAATCAAAGAGGAAATCAAAAAATACCTACAGACAAATGACAATGAAAACACGATGATCCAAAACCTATGGGATGCAGCAAAAGCAGTTCTAAGAGGGAAGTTTATAGCTATACAAGCCTACCTCAAGAAACAAGAAAAATCTCAAGTAAACAATCTAACCTTACACCTAAAGGAACTAGAGAAAGAAGAACAAACAAAACCCAAAGTTAGCAGAAGGAAAGAAATCATAAAGGTCAGAGCAGAAATAAATGAAATAGAAACAAAGAAAACAATAGCAAAGATCAATAAAACTAAAAGCTGGTTCTTTGAGAAGATAAACAAAATGGATAAACCATTAGCCAGACTCATCAAGAAAAAGAGGGAGAGGACTCAAATCAATAAAATTCGAAATGAAAAAGGAGAAGTTACAACAGACACCACAGAAATACAAAGCATCCTAAGAGACTACTACAAGCAACTCTATGCCAGTAAAATGGACAACCTGGAAGAAATGGACAAATTCTTAGAAAGGTACAATCTTCTAAGACTGACCCAGGAAGAAACAGAAAATATGAACAGACCAGTCGCAAGTAATGAAACTGAAACTGTGATTAAAAATCTTCCAACAAACAAAAGTCCAGGAGCAGATGGCTTCACAGGTGAATTCTATCAAAAATTCAGAGAAGAGCTAACACCCATCCTTCTCAAACTCTTTCAAAAAGTTGCAGAGGAAGGAACACTCCCAAATTCATTCTATGAGGCCACCATCACCCTGATACCAAAACCAGACAAAGATACTACAAAAAAAGAAAATTACAGACCAATATCACTGATGAATATAGATGCAAAAATCCTCAACAAACTACTAGCAAACAGAATCCAACAACACATTAAAAGGCTCATACACCACGATCAAGTGGGATTTATCCCTAGGATGCAAGGATTCTTCAATATACGCAAATCAATCAATGTGATACATCATATTAACAAATTGAAGAATAAAAACCATATGATCATCTCAATACATGCAGAAAAAGCTTTTGACAAAATTCAACACCCATTTCTGATAAAAACTCTCCAGAAAGTGGGCATAGAGGGAACCTACCTCAACATAATAAAGGCCATATACGACAAACCCACAGCAAACATCGTTCTCAATGGTGAAAAGCTGAAAGCATTTCCTCTAAGATCACGAAGGAGACAAGGATGTCCACTCTCACCACTATTATTCAACATAGTTTTGGAAGTCCTAGCCATGCAATCAGAGAAGAAAAAGAAATAAAAGGAATACAAATTGGAAAAGAAGAAGTAAAACTGTCACTGTTTGCAGATGACATGATACTATACATAGAGAATCCTAAAGATGCCACCAGAAAACTACTAGAGCTAATCAATGAATTTGGTAAAGTTGCAGGATACAACATTAATGCACAGAAATCTCTTGCATTCCTATACATTAATGATGAAAAATCTGAAAGAGAAATTATGGAAACACTCCCATTTACCATTGCAACAAAAAGAATAAAATACCTAGGAATAAACCTACCTAGGGAGACAAAAGACCTGTATGCAGAAAACTATAAGACACTGATGAAAGAAATTAAAGATGATACCAACAGATGGAGAGATATACCATGTTCTTGGAATGGAAGAATCAATATTGTGAAAATGACTATACTACCCAAAGCAATCTACAAATTCAATGCAATCCCTATCAAATTACCAATGGCATTTTTTATGGAACTAGAACAAATCATCTTAAAGTTTGTATGGAGACACAAAAGACCCCGAATAGCCAACGTAGTCTTGAGGGAAAAAAAACGGAGCTGGAGGAATCAGACTCCCTGACTTCAGATTATACTACAAAGCTACAGTAATCAAGACAATATGGTACTGGCACAAAAACAGAAACATAGATCAATGGAAAAAGATATAAAGCCCAGAGTTAAACCCACGCACCTATGGCCAACTAATCTATGACAAAGGAGGCAAGGATATACAATGGAGAAAAGACAGTCTCTTCAATAAGTGGTGCTGGGAAAACTGGACCGCTACATATAAAAGAATGAAATTAGAACACTCCCTAACACCATACACAAAAATAAACTCAAAATGGATTTGAGACCTAAATGTAAGACTGGACACTATAAAACTCTTCGAGGAAAACATAGGAAGAATACTCTTTGACATAAATCACAGCAAGATCTTTTTTGATCCACCTCCTAGAGTAATGGAAATAAAAACAAAAATAAACAAATGGGACCTAATGAAAGTTCAAAGTTTTTGCACAGCAAAGGAAACCATAAACAAAACGAAAAGCCAACCCTCAGAGTGGGAGAAAATATTTGCAAACGAATCAACAGACAAAGGATTAATCTCCAAAATATATAAACAGCTCATGCAGCTCAATATTAAAGAAACAAACAACCCAATCCAAAAATGGGCAGAAGACCTAAATAGACATTTCTCCAAAGAAGACATACAGATGGCCAAGAAGCACATGAAAATCTGCTCAACATCACTAATTATCAGAGAAATGCAAATCAAAATTACAATGAGGTATCACCTCACACCAGTTAGAATGGGCATCATCAGAAAATCTACAAACAACAAATGCTGGAGAGGGTGTGGAGAAAAGGGAACCCTCTTGCACTGTTGGTGGGAATGTAAATTGATACAGCCACTATGCAGAACAGTATGGAGCTTCCTTAAAAAACTAAAAATAGAATTACCATATGATCCAGCAATCTCACTACTGGGCATATATCCAGAGAAAACCATAATTCAAAAAGACACATGCACCCCAATGTTCATTGCAGCACTATTTACAATAGCCAGGCCATGGAAGCAACCTAAATGCCCATCGACAGACGAATAGATAAAGAAGTTGTGGTACATATATACAATGGAATATTACTCAGCCATAAAAAGGAATGAAATTGAGTCATTTATTAGACGTGGATGGATCTAGAGACTGTCATACAGAGTGAAGTTAAGTCAGAAAGAGAAAAACAAATATTGTATATTAACGCATGTATGTGGAACCTAGAAAAATGGTACAGATGAGCCAGTTTGCAGGGCAGAAGTTGAGACACAGATGTAGAGAACAAACGTATGGACACCAAGGGGGGAAAACCGTGGTGGGGTGGGGATGGTGGTGTGCTGAATTGGGCGATTGGGATTGACATGTATACACTAATGTGTATAAAATTGATCACTAATAAGAACCTGCTGTATAAACAAACAAACAACAAAATAACTAATAGTAAACTTTCTTTGGGTTATTTGTATGGAAATATGTTACTATAAATGTTTCAGACATTACATGAAAGTTCTAAAAATCTTATATGTTCTGGTATAATGTTATAAGTCATAATTCTAGTTATTACTTTAAAATGTATATCTCAGAAATAACTAAATTTCCTTGTCAATTGCATTATTATGAACTTTCATCAAATCTTTAACCATGGTCATTTTTAAGTCTTTTGCCATTTACAGACAGTTCTGGATGTACTCTGATGCTTTTGCAAATATTTTCCTATAAAAGGGTTTCATCTTCAAGGAATTCATGGAAAAGACTGACAAGTAAAGGTTTCTGGTAACTGACTATACTGCTGAACTGAGTGAATAAGCATTTTCAGAACTCTAATGGAAAACTGATGAATTCATAAAAGTGCTAACAAAAGATCAAGATGAAAAAAAAATTAATTACATGGGACTGAGTGAACTGATGAGGATGATTATAATTTTTGTGACTTTCTGTTTGAATAATTAAAAAAAAATTCCCCAACGACTCAGAGGCAAAAAATATACAAATCAATTTTCACTGCAAAGTAAAGGAGCTGTTACAGTGGAGGATTACTGGACTGAATGTCAATATTATGACATAGGATGAGTGTGTTTCTTGTTTGGTAATTGCAATCATTGTTGCTTTTGTTGTGGTCATCCATTTACAATGCTTGGTGTCAGTCTATTTATCTCTTATAAAAATAAAATACAGTGTGTGTGTGTGAAAAAAAAAAGCTGGCCATAAAAAAGTATACTCTGCATAATTCCATATATATGAAGTTCTACAATAGGCAAAAATAATCTATGGTGGAAAAAATTCACAACAGTGGTTTGTGTGGTGGGGGGAGATTGACAAGGGTACGAGGGATTCCTGGTGGATTGGCAGTGGTTTATACCTTGATCTGGTGTGGGTTACATAAGGGGTGTGCATTTGTCAACTCACCCAGCTCTATCATGTAAGATCATTGTACTGTATACAAATTATGCCAAAAAAAGAGATTAGTGACATTTCCAAGGGAATGCAAATTAAAACCACAATGAAATACACCTACTAGACACAGCTACAACAATGGTTAAAATTAAAAAGACAGATGCCAAGTATTGGCAAGGATGTGGAGCACCTGGAATTTGCACATATTGCTGTTGGGAATGCAAAGTGTTATAGCGACTTTGGAAAACGGTTTGGCAGTTTCTTATAAAGGTAAACATACACCCACCCTATGACCATTCCTAGGTATTTATTCAAGAGAAGTGAAAACATACATCCACGCCAAGACCTGTTCACTGCAGTTTTATTTGTAACAGACAAAATTCCAAATGTCCATCACCTGGGGAATGGATGATTAAATTTTGGTATATCCATACATTGGAATAATAATCAGCACTAAAAAGAAGTAAATGCTGAGAGATGCAACAATAGGGCTGGATCTTAAAAACATTATACAGAATGAAAGAAATCAGTTCAAAAGGCTACCCACTGCATGATTCCATGTCTCAGAGAAGCAGATCGATAGGGACAGAAAACAAATCACTGGTACCAGGGGCTCAGAGTGATGAATGGGATTGACAATAAAGGAGCACAGGGAATTTTTTGGAGTGATGGAAATGTATATTTTGATTGTGTTCTATATGCAGTTGTGTGCAGTTTTCAAACTCAATGAATTCAAAAGGGTGAATTTTAGTGGATGTAATTATACCTCAATAAAAAGTTGAACAATTTGAATATTCAACATAAGTATTTTTTCCCTCTGAAGTGGCAACTACATGCCAACACTGCTTAGAATGTGCAACTATGGAAGACTGAGGTGTGAGGAGAAAGAAGCGACAGGGCTTAAAGCCATAGGTAAATAAGGGAATCAAATAAATCCTCTGGCCTCAGCCATGGGCCAGCTAGATCTCTGGCGAACACTATTGTCTACTCAATTCTGCATTTCTGGAAAACTTTGTTAATCACTGTGCCAGTGATGAATGGGTTACAGAGAAAAGAAAGTGACACAGACACTGTCATCCAGGAATTTATAGTTTTAAGAAACTGACAAGCTTGTCATTGACATAATGATAACAGGATAATGGAGTAACCTTACATATCTCTTTTCATACCTCAAATGGCACCAAGAAGTTCTGTTCTGTGCATAATGCATATTCCTTCAAGGAACATTGTTTTAAAAAGCAAACTATATCAGAGGGGATAACAAAAAGTAGGGTTTTATTAAAGCAAGCATAATTGCTTATAATTTTAAAAACAAGTCGTGTGGCAACTCTTGCTGGTACATGTCAAATGAGAAAGGGTACTTTTTTTTTTTATACCTTCGAAGAACTCTTTTTGAATCAGAACACCTACTAGAAGGTAGGAGAGGCATCAGCAGGATTTCAGTAAGAGAGGTTATTTCAAATGGAGACCGGGAGGATAAAAGCCAGGGGGAATGTTTCATTCAGTAAAGAGTAGCTGCAGTACAAGCTGGGTGCTGGAGATGAAACTTATGAATTACAGTTAGGCTGGGTTTTCATACTAACATGACAGAACAATAAATGGATGAGGCAGAAGGCCCACTGGGGACTGTGGTCCTGTGCCAGTGTATGAGACGGCAGCTTGTGTGGTGGGTAGCAGTGCTGGCCCTGCACTGGGATGACCTGAGTTTGAACGAAGTTTGAATCCAGGCACTTACCAGCTGTGTGACTGGGTAAGTTACCAATGACCTGGGAGACTTAATTTTTTTTTTGTCCAGGTGTTTTGGAGAGAAAAATTAGCTAAACTTATGAGATTGTTTTGCAGATTTAAAAGATAATTATGTGAGGTCCTTACTATAGAGTTCGTGGCACACAGAAAATATTCAATAAATATTTGTAATTATTAGTAACGCAAAGAGAATGGGACTTAGAGTCAGAAGATATAGGTTCAATGGAGGGTGACCAGCCCCCCTGGTTTGCCTTGGACATTCCTTCTTCTAGCACTGAAGCTCTGGTGTGCTGGGAAAACCCAGTCCTGGGCGAATTGGACTATCGGTCTCCCAAGTTCTGGACCCACCATTAACTGACTTTGATCTTAGGGGCCTCAATTTCTTATCTGTAAAATGGGAATAATAAAAACAGATTTCTACGATGATGAAATAAAACAATGCCTGAGAAGAAATTTTTGTAATCTAAAAGCTATTTAAAGATATTAATTGTTGTTATCAATAGCACATTTGTCACTATTCCTCCTAAAGACCCAAGATAATGTTTTTGTTTCAGCTTTTGCTCAATTTATTTTTCTTATCCAGAATGCCCTTCTACCTTCCCTCCCATTTCCCCTCAACGATCTCTGTTGCCTGTCCTCTCAATTTCTTCTTTCAGTTATGCTCTTCCTCTAAGTCTCCAACTTGTGTCTCATAGAACACTTAGAAACACTAGGTAGGAGATTCTTCCCAATAATGTCAAACTCTTTTATATCAGTTCTTCACTTAGACTGGTCATAGATGCATGGAAATTTGTGTGAGTGTGTATGGTGGAAAATGGGGGCTAAGTTGAGAACATATAAGTATTTTTACATCATTCACTTTTGAAAGTCTCTTCTAGTTGGAAATTCTATAGCTCTAAGACTCTGAATTCTTTTTAAAAATACTTCCACGTGTGCTTTCAGCCCACAAATCCAAAGGGCCGTTTAATATAAATATATGCAAACTACAAATACAAACCACATATGAAATTTTAAAATTTCTAGTAGCCAAATATTTCTAGTGGTCAAAAAATTATCATTTCAACATAGAATTAATATAAAATTATTTATGAAATATTTTCCTTTTTTTAATCCCAACTCGATGTGTATGACCTATGGTGGACGAGACCATCCAATAGGAGAAAAATTCACTACCCATCTAAAATCAGAGCACATGTTGGGTTTGCTTATATTTTCCCCTGAACAGCTGTGGGTATGGAGATTTAATAGACCACCTAGAATTTTCCTGCCACAGTTAATTACTCATAGGGACAACTTACGACTTAATTAGAGCTCTCCAGCCTTCTTGCAAATAAAGACTATGTTTAATGAGGTGTTCACTGTAATTACTGAATCCTTTTTCATAGTCAAATGTTTTTGCTTTTTTCTATTGTTCTAACATTTCAAATATTTTTCCTTTTGGACTCTTTATTTATATATACAGGCCTGGTAGAACCTTGTGCTATCAACTATATAATTACTATTATGTAATTACATACTAACTTATTAGTTAGTAACTTATTTTTTAACTCTTTCTTAGTCATGTTTCTGACACAAGAATGTAGGTTAATTACGCAGCGTAATACTCTGATATGTTTTAACACTATGTGGTCACTCTTAGAGAAATTTTCCTTAGATCATAAAATAATATCCTTGGCTGTGTAAAAATCATGTAATCAAAGAAAGATTAAAAATACAGTTAGTGGGGCTTCCCTGCTGGCGCAGTGGTTGAGAATCTGCCTGCCAATGCAGGGGACACGGGTTCGAGCCCTGGTCTGGGAAGATCCCACATGCCACAGAGCAGCTGGGCCCGTGAGCCATAATTACTGAGCCTGCGTGTCTGGAGCCTGTGCTCCGCAACAAGAGAGGCCGCAAGAGTGAGAGGCCCGCGCACCGCGATGAAGAGTGGCCCCCGCTTGCCACAACTAGAGGAAGCCCTCGCACAGAAACGAAGACCCAACACAGCCATAAATAAAAAATAAATAAAATTAATTAAAAAAAAATACAGTTAGTGAGGATTTGAGTGTATCCATAGGCGGTACCTATGTTCCTAAAGTAGTGACTGTGATCTTGGTTTGTAGAGGAGTGGGACACGTGGATGCCAAGATTGCCCCAATGTCATCTCAGCACAAGGTACTGGCAGATGAGAAGTTGGACGCATGCTGGACGTTGCAGTGAGTCTTCTTTGGAATTTATGCTTCCACTCCCTGGTGTGAACTCATCTGCAGTCTTAGTTTTGACTGCGTATTGATAACATCTATGTGTCAAGCTCAGACATCATTCCTAAATTTCAAGCTTGTATTTCTAATGGCGATATTGAACATCCTCACCCGTTTCACAGACACCTCAAAAACAATACACCAATCAGGGATTCCGGTCGCAAGCAACAGGAACTCACCCTGGCTTATGTAAGCATTTAAGTATGTTACTACCGTGATAACTGGTAGCTTCTGGTATATGGAAGCAGGACAGAGTGCTAGATGTGGTCTACTCATCCTACAACCACTCCCAAGATCACATCTGCATGTTTGTTGAGGATCCCAATGCTGCAGCTGCAGGCTTTTAGATGCTGACCCTTACATTCTTCTCCCCAGCAGCCCTGGGCTCTGTACCCGACCTTACCACTGGCCCTTGTTGCCCAGACACTTCATTTTCCATAGCAACTCCAGAGAGCAGTTAAAAAAATTATATAGATAAAATAAAAATATAAATATGGAAAATAACATATATTATTGTGAAATCTGTATATATATACCCAGAGAAGAGGGTATACATATTTATGCACAATTTAAAGAATACGGTAATAAAGCACCCAGGTACCCTCTGTAAGCATAGAAAACAGAACATCACAGCACCACATCTTTGAGATCCCTTCTGTTTTCTTCTCCACTCATATCCCCCTCATTCCCTTCCATCCATCCAGAGGAAACACCCATTATAAAATTTGTATTATAATTATCTTCCTTTTCTTCTTCACTAGACCCATCCATAGTAGATATCCCCCAAATAATCTGTTACTTCATGGTGCTTGGTCTTGAACTTTATGCAAATCGAAACAAACAGTTTGAATACTCGTGCTTCCTTCTTCCAAACATACATTTCCAAGCTTCCTCCATGGATGCAGCTGTATTTTTTTCATTTTTACTGTGGTATGGTACTCTAATGCGTGAACATGCTACAACATATTTATCCTTTCTGCTGTTGATAGACATTTGGGTTGCTTCTAGTTTTTTTTTTTTTTTTTTTTTTTTAACTATTGGCAATGATAGTCTTATGAACATTTTCACCCACATATGTGTAACAGTTTCTCCAGGTAAATACTTAGGAATAAAATTGCTGGCTTGTAAACTAGATGATGACTTAATATTTTCTAAGGAAACTGAACTAATATATATTCCTATGAGCAGCTGATGAGGCTTTTTGCTTCTCCACAATACTTGACATTATCTGATTTTTAAATTTTTACTGATTTGGTAAGTGTAAAATAATATCTCCTATGAACTTAACTTTGCATTTCCTGATTTCTGGTGCAATTGAGCATCTTTGCAAATGTTTATGGGCCATTTTCTATTTCCTTTGCTGTGACACGCCTTTTCAATCTTTTGCCCATGTTTCCCCTATGGGGGAATTAATTTTTTTCATCTAAGAACATGACACATATCTTTTTAGTTAAATTCTTCCAAAACTGTTTATTCAATAAATTTCATTATTTTCTCTGTAAAATTCTTATACATCTTCTGTAGTATTGTTAGGTGCTTTATACCCTTCTATTAAATTATAAATGTAAATTAAATTACATTGTCTAACTGCTTTTTTCTGGGTATAGAGAAACGGAGTTGATGTTGTATATTCAATTTTTTAGCCAGTGTATTGTGAATACTCTCTTGTTAATTATAGTAATTCAGGAATTCCAGGCCTGAGCATGGTAGAGTAGCTCGTATTGGACAAAACTTCCTTCTGATAATAGCTAGATAATCCTAGTTAAAATGCAAACGATTGACTGAAGGCACTGCACAGCAATGAGAGCAAGCAGCAAATGGAATGCGAATGATCCTTGAAAGAAGGGGGCTCCATATTTCTTTGGGGTGCCAGGGAAGAAGTTCAAGTGGAAAGGCACAATTTTACTGGTTTAAGGAAACAAGAGGTCAGAGTTTAGGACTTCAAGAAGAGATGGAAATAGAAGGGAACTCCAAAAAAGAAAAAGCCATATGGGAGGAACCCTAAAAACTCTGCACAAATTCCTCTTAAGTTACTGGCTGACTCTTAAATTGTGCGCGTGCAGGCAGGGTCTCCAAGAATCCTACAGGAAGCAGCACAAAGCTGTAAGCAGGAGTTAAACCAAAACTAGGCAGAGATTTCCTGGTGTGAGAAGTTCACCAACTGTGAGGCTACATCAGTTATTTGCCTCTTGACTTACCAAGTCATTCTCCTCTTACCAAGCTTTTCATGAGCTGGCAAGAGCAGGTGGGATGGGCAATTCGGAGTCATTTTAGCTGGTTCAGTTGGGTTACCCTACCAACTGTAATGTGGAAGTTAAAAACGCACATGGGCTCTAGAGACATCTCATTAACCACATTGGCAAAATGACATCCTGAGAAAAGCCTAGAGGATTAAAAACAAAGCCTCATTAAAATCCAAGTTAAAATAAGAAATGTAAATATTCATGTCATTGAAAATATTTGTGTGATTCATTATGTGAGGACACTGTGTAAGTATGTTCATACTGTTTTTTGCAGTATATGCTTACAGAGAAAATGATACATACTCCAGAACTTCAACTCTCTCTTAAACCGAAGAATAAAATCCAACAAAAACTAGCAAAATAGGGAAGATATAAGGAACCTCTTCCTCAGGGAAGGTTTTATATATAAGGTCAGTTCTCAGCAGAGGAGACTGGGTGGGCGGGAGTTGAGTTTTGGTGGCGGGATGGGGAAGAGTAGCATGCTGAACGTTCAGGGGACTGAGACCCAGACTGACCAAGTGTTGGCCAAATACCAAGCATCAGGAAAAAAGCAGAGCTTGGCATTTCTCCAACAGTGTAACACTGTAGCCAGTGGATCTATAAGCAGACCAATACGTAAAAATTTTGATTACTGTTTTGTAAAGAATTTTGAATATTTTTTGATAAACTTTAAGATACCTTGAAAAAAATTCTGAATTTTTCTCTTGCGATTCTATACAAGAAGTTCTCCAAAATGTTATTTGTTACAAGGCTTTTTACTGTCCCACCTCAGGCTTCATTATACGACTGACTGAAATGTCCTCTGAGTCTCTGCAGGACCCTGTTCTGCTGGGTCCCCTATCATGTCATTCTGAGCACACTTACTGAACCGTCTACGTCCAAGCAGCCAGAAAGGGAGGGTTGCACTTTTGAAATAACAGCATCCAATTGAGAAAACTGGGTTGAAGAATTCTGAATGTACGGGATTCCTGTTTATAATGTGAACGAAGAAGAGGAGGAGAATTACAGGGCCGCAGAAGTACAGAGAGGGAGCCTTGCTTTCTGTCCTTGTTCTGCCACTCCTTGAACCATCCAGCAAAACGATGTCCGCTAACACTGCTCCAAAAAAGTGACCGGCGTGCATTCCAGCGGCTCGGCACACAATCAGTCCTTTCTCTGCACATGAAGGCCTGGGATTCATGCTGGCTTTTGCACAGTGCATTGAGTGTCATGTCGGCCCACTCCCCACGCCCTTGCACCCACACAGAGAAAGAAAGAGAAACATGGTAAGACTGTGCTCGCTGATGTCTACGAAGGCCTTCAGGCCCCCGTTTGGCCATATGCAATCTCAACTTTGGTGACATTTGCACATTTGCAATATTTTTATAAACAACAATAGTCCAAAAATAAATAAGAGAGGATTATAAATTCTCTGAAAGAGAAGAAGTCATGTAATGATTATCTTGAAAGGAGACAGTACTGAATGTTTTAAGAGTTTAGCTAAGTTAAAAGATTTTGGAATCTGGTTGGTCTTTCTCTTTTCTCACTTCCCTCCTGCTCAATTTACAAAGCCTGTAAATATACATCAATATACATGTGTGCATGTATCACATAATACATTAGAGAATTAGATCAGTTTAAAAAATAGAAAAAAAATCCAAGTATATTTACTAAATGGGACATCCTACTTGGCAAAAACTCTCAAATATGTTAGTGGCACTTCGGTTAGTTTTTCATTTTAGTTCTTATACTTTAAAGCAACTTTTTGTACTTGCTACATTAACATTACAGTGTGACCAGGACTAGCTACATAATTTGCAGATCATACAGCAAAATGAAAATGCAAAGCCCCTTGTTCATTAAGGGGCTTCAAGGATTTCTAGATCCCACAACAGACTGTTAAACCAAGTATGGGCCCTTCTGAGCACTAAACCCATCTGAGTGCTAAACCATGTATGGGGCCTGTGCAACTACTCAGGTCGTGTTCCCGTAATCCAGCCCTGAATAGGACTTGCAGGAAGCTGAAAGTTCTAGAACCCAGATTTACAAAGGATAAATAAACTTTGCATCCACAGAAGGTAAATGAACTCTGTGAGGTTAATGAACAGCAGTGGGTCATATATTGCGTTACTCATGCAAGATGAATGGGAACAGCTTATCTCTGATCTTGGATGTATGCAGACCTGTTCAGAGATCCCTGTATATCCCAGGAAGGACAGAGAAGTTAAAAACTGCATTCAAGTTGTGTTGATGCTGTGATTAAAGGGAATACTAAGTTCCTACACATGTCAAAGATACTTTACATCATAACATTTGATGTAATATCACACTACAGCTAATATATTGTTGGAAGGCCATGACATAGTTGGGAAGACTGTTTTTTGAGCCCATTTTGGGTGAAAGTTGTTTAGAAATGTTATTTCTTATCAGAATGTCCATTCAAACATGGGTAAAGTATTGACTGAGGTGACTTGGTGTCTGTAAGTATTTCTGGGTTTTCAAGAACTTGTGGTGGCCTGGAAGGTGATGAAATTTGCAAGATCAAGTGCATAAGGGATGTGGGCTATGAATTAGGGAGAGAGGTTCTCCAGGAGATTCTCACTCTCAATATGTATAATCCAGCCTCACCACCAACAAGGGAACAGCTGTCCCTAGGCTAATAGATGGTGTCTGGGGTCTCAGGAACATTTGTTTCCATTTCCAGGTGGAGGTATTTACTTATTCTAACTCACCACAAGATCAGGTGCTTGCTCCACTTTGCAATAATTTGGTCTTTGGCAAAGCAAATATTCTGGCCTTAAAAGTCTTGAAAAAGTCCAGTTTAAACATACAATTTCTTGCCCATTCCCTGTGGTATTTAAATATAAATAAGACATTTGGTGTGATGTGAACCAACTCTGAAAGGAGGACAATTTAAACCCAAACTGCCTTTTATTTAATTGGTAATATTTTTGAGGAAAAGTGTTCTATACAAATGGAGGAAAAATAGAATAACTTTAAATGTATACTACATTTTGATTTTGAAAAACTTAAACTACTTAAGTATTTCTCATATATTTCACCTTTTAATATTTATAGAATGGTTGTTCTAGGACATCATATACTGGATGCTGATTTTCATTTCTGCACATACTCATGGAAAACTGCAATTTCACTCAAAATTTCTATTAATTCATCTAAATATACCAGAGCATATATATAAAATACTGAATTCACTCACAATTGCTTTAAAAGGGAATTTAATGTTTTGATGCTTTTTTAGATCAAATAGATACTATTAATCAAAATTATGTTAAAATTTGTCCATGGACCACTTTGGACCTAGATAGACTTGTATGCAGTCCTCCCAATACTGTTTGGGCCATGCAGACTACAGTGGAATATAATAATAGACATTCTCAAACACAGAAATACCTTTTGGTAGCAGCACCTCTAAAACAATTCTAAGACCTTCCCAAATATTGGAGGCACTTGTGCGTGCCCCCTGCTTTAGCCAAGGCAGTGAACTGTTAAGTATTTTGTTGACTCATGCTCATGGGGGCAGCGTGTATAGAGAAGAAAGTGCGGGTGGTAGAAACACACACTTGGGTTAAAATTCAAGCCTTTATCAGCTATGTGATCTTCAGCAAGTGACAACTTCCCTAAAACTCAGTTTCTTTATCAATAAAATGTCACTGATACAACTTTGCTCATACAGCTTTTATATAAATTAAAGAGATGTGAGCTGTCTAGCACAGTGTCTGGTCCAGTGCAGATGCAAACAAAATCTGAATTCCCTTCCCTATCTATTCACTTTGTTTCTATGTCTCTATTCCACATTACCTAGTAACTGACTATTCTCAGAATCTAGAATGGTCAGGTACCATTAAATGATTTTTGAATGGAAAAATAAATTACTCTCTGGATAGCACAGCGGTTAGATTTTGAAGCCAGACTGCCCGGTTTGGAATCCGAATGCCACTTGCTCAGCAGTGTGACTGTGGACAAATTACCTCACTTCTCAGATCCTCAGTTTCCTAATCAGAAAAATCAGGAGACTAACAACACCAACTTTATGGGGTTACTGTGAGAATTGAGCCAGGCTGTGCCTATAACATGTTAAGAGCTACATGACTGTTAACTATTCTTTTTCTTATAGCCTTATCTATATTATGTAGAATGCAGTTACCAGATCTATTTGACTTTATTGTGTGCAGCTGAGCTGAGGACAAAACACAAATTATAATTTCTTGCCAGGAAAGTCCTTTAAAATATTTTCAAGAGCTAAGCCATAAACCCAAGATGTATAATAACATCAATAGCAGGATTGGTGATCAAAACTAGGATCAAAATAAGAATAATTAGGTGTGTTTTTCCAGTTGTCCATCTAATGATTATTTAACAGCCTTCTATGTTAAACTAAGGAGGAGGTACAGCAAGAGGAATATTACTTAAAGAGTGTTCAAGTGTCTCAGACATCCTGTGTTTCACATAACCAAGTCCTGTTTTTACTTGATGTGTAAAAAGGAGGTCTTGCTTTATTTTCCACATTATGTCTACTGCTGACTCAGGGCACAAAGAAGAACAAATTGTGTAATTTAAGTTGAGAGAAATCATTTTTGCAGTTGTTCTTTAAAAAAAGAAAAAAACCCTCACAGAATGAGCCAAAGCTTGCCTAGAGATCTGTGTGCTCTGCTTCCATTGACGTCACTTGGAGGTTGTGTGGGCAGAAATTGGCTGCCTTCCTCCAGCGTGTCTTTTGAAAACTGAACATACTGAAAAAAATGCACCCTTTTAATCTCAAACTACAGTGGGGAGAGGAGCATTCTAAGCAATTTTCCTGTTTACATCTAAACAAACACTTATAAAGTTCTGAGAGACACATTCACAGAACAAACCTTCTTAGTGTCCAGTAAAGGAAACTGTGTGTTTTCTGAAAAGAGAATTGTAGGGTGTTACAGCCAAAGCACCTTTAGAGATGACCTTGTTCAATTGCTCCATTTTTCAGATATGGAAACTGAAGCTAAGAAAGATTCAGAAATATTCTCAAGGTCAGACAGGGTCCAAGGCAGGGTTAGAACCCAGGCATTCTGCTTTCCAGTTCCTTGCATAGTTTAGGTCAATTGGGCATATAATAATCAATGTTTCTCTACACTTATCTCTCATTATGTAAATCCCAAGCGCTGAAGTGACTGTCCTTGCAAACTAGGGGCTTTGTTTACTGCAAAAGTTATCAATTGCTGTGATACAACAAACTGAACATGGTCTGTAGGAATTGAATAGATTGTGGAGACAATTGGAGGCTGCTGGGTACAGTTGCTCCCTGGAGATGATGCTGCAGATAAATATGGAGCTTGCACCTTTCACCTGGGCCCTTCTCAGTGCTATGTGTCCTACTCCCCATGGCTCAGAGATGCTACCTTGTGGGGACAGGAAGAAGGGAGTAGCCCCAACTTCACCTCAGCTCTCTACCTCTTTTAGGTTTATTCTTCCAAAGTTATGGTCTCTACTCATTCAGGCACTCATTGAAAAATATTTATTGAACATCTACTATGAACCAAGCTGTGAACTTCCAGCAATTGTAAACATATTCAAATTCAGTTTAAAGAATCACTTAATAAGGTTATATAATTACTATTTCTCCCACCAAATAAAGATCCCATATAAACCATAATCAATTTCAGCAATCATCCATCTCACATACATAGGAGAATATATAGATTTATTTGGCTCCTGAGTATAGATTATTATCTATCATTTAACTAGCCTTGTAAATTTAAATCCATAGGAGAAGCTCTCCTTGCTGCTTAGCTCTGTTCCACTTCTTCCTAAAATGAAGCATTCATCATTGGCAGTAGGTCACCTCCTCTGTGGCCATCTGGTTTGAAGACCCTAGCAGTGGTTGTCACTTTAGTTTATTTGATAAATGTCTGTGATGGTCAAATACATAGCAGCCCTGTAAGTGGTGGTTCAACATCTTATTTTCCCCACTCTAACCATTGGTGCTATACATGGACTGTGGCATCCAAAAATCTTTGGGGGAAAAAGGCTGGGCAAGGCTTCTGAAGGCCCAAGGGCATTCAGATTCGTGGTGTCAAAGAGCCAGATACTGAGAATAGAAGATATTGCATCAATCTAACAGAAGTAATCCAGTTGAATATTACCTAGACACTAGAAATGGAGCTAAGAGGATCTGCCACCGATCATCAACACTGAAATGTGAGAAGGTCCAAGGTCAATCAAATATTCTATCAGTTGGAGAAACTGAGTATGCAAAGCTATTCTATATATGAGGATTTTGAAAAAAATTACAGAATAAGGTAATTATCTAAAAATACTTAAGAAAAATAATTATTGTCACAACTAAGAAAAAATATTTAAGAATTTGGCTCCTAGAACAGGCAGCAAGTAGACATGCCTTTCATGAAATAGGAGCAGAAAGACATAAGGATGCAGAAAAGGCAAAAAAAGAAAATCAGGATGAAAACCAAAGACAACAAGCTGAATTAAAGATAACTGGGTGAAATAGGGTAGAATTGAAAGAAAGCTGTAAGTGCAATAGAAATATCTGAATTCTCATTGGGAAGAATAAAGATCAGAATTAATACTGTAGAAAATTGAATCAGAGATAGAATAAACAGGAAACTAAGAATGTAGCTAAAAAAAGAGCTGAAAACAATGATGGCAAATATGATAGATATGGAGGACAATATGGTAAAAATCCAACCTAAAGTTGTTCCTAAAAGAACAACTGATGCTCCTAAAGAAGAAATAAAATATTGAGTAATGAAGACACAGCTAAAGAAATATTTTTTGTGCTAAAAAGATACATAGACTCAGATTGAACATGCTTGCTATGCCCTAAGAAGTTAAATTAAAAAAATAAGAAAGAGAAGTGTTAGCGCTAACAAATGACCTGGCCGAGGTTTTTCCTTTATTAAAAGATAAAGAAAATGCTTTTTAAGTGAAATACAGGAGACAAGAGGGAAAAGTTAGTTACAAAGGAACATTCTTAGACTAATTTTAGATCGCCTGTGGACAACATCAAATTCTTGAAGTCAAATAGAAAACAGCTAGAATTGGAGGTTTAAAAGGGTGTTAACAAAGAATTGTATACAACATTAAATTCCAGAAGTCATGTAAGGAAATAACCAAGAGTTTTGAGATGAAATGAAGGTTAATAAAGAATCATAGGTGCAGAGAGTTGTCATCCATGGACATATGTGAAACCAACAGAAGGACTTTGTGGTATGTGAAATGGCTTTGAAAATATACTGCCCATGGGTATTTCTTTAAAAGTTTGCAAAAGGCCTTTGTTGCAAATGAAAGAGGGAGGAATCAAAGACTACTATAAACAAACTTGAGTCCAAAACCAAATAGTTATATCCTTGTTCTTATTTCATAAGAATATTCTTATTTCATAATTAAAATTACTATTCATAATAGAGAAAGAGCTTTTATAAATCAATACAAAAAATATAAATGTGTCAGTGGAAAATAGGTGAAGGATATAAATAGGCAATATGGACAAAAACACATATAATTTTAATAAGCCATTTTAGACTATGTTTAGTCATACAAGTATATCATGTATATAAAAGCAAAACTATAAATTTATTAGTTTTTAACTTATTCAATTGCAAGGTAGATTTCAACTGCAAGGCAGATTATACATATGGTGTTGGCAAGGGTGCAGGAAAAATGGGATTCTTATTTACTAAATTGCAGAACCCTTCTGAAGCATAATTTGGCAGTATGTGTCAAAAATCTTGAAAATGTTTATAACATTTGTCATCAGAATTTTACTTCTAGGATTTTTTCCCTAGAAAATAATAATAATTTACTCCCAAATGTAACTATAATATTATTAATCCTCGGGTGCTTTATAATGGAACATAAACAACCTTAATGTCTAATACTAGGAGATTAAATAAATTTTGTACACAAATTTCTAACCATGACGGATGATGTTGTGTAGGAATTTCTAGTCAAGATAAATGGCTACATTATTTTTCCTTTTTTTAAGTATGATCTCAATTTTGTGAAAATGTTATCCTTTCTCTCATCAAAATGGCTAAAATTTATCTATGTTTTATGGATGGCAGAACTGTAGGAGATAACTATATGCTATGTGCTGAGTAATTTCTAAGTATTCTACAATAATATATATAACTGCCTTCTTCAAGGTCAGGAAAATAATATTTTAAATAAAATACTCTATCACCAGAGGGCATGATTATAGGTCCTTATTGTCTTATATTTTATAACTTTATTTTCCAATATTTTCACAGTTACTTTTATAAGCAGAAAAATAAAGTTTGTGTTTTTTCCATAGAGTTTAGTTAGGGAACCAAATATGTGTTTATTAATTCATCAAATAATTATTGAAGTGTGTGATAAATTTCTGCTGGAGTTTATATATTTATTGGCAAACAATGAAAACTACAAACTACGAGTGTCAGTTTCCTATCCAATACATACTGCTTTTTTCTTCCTTGCAAAACGAATGCCAGTTTTGACCTGGATAGCAATGTGTCCTGCCATAGTAGGACAGATGTGCTCTAAAAAATTTATTATTTTTGTCAAAGAGTGTTCTGCCTATGTTTTCCTCTAAGAGTTTTACAGTGTCTGACCTTACATTTAGGTTTTTAATCCACTTTGAGTTTATTTTTGTGTATGGTGTTAGGGAGTGCTCTAATTTCATTCTTTAACATGTAGCTGTCCAGTTTTCCCAGCACCACTTATTGAAGAGGCTGTCTTTTCTCCATTGTATATTCTTGCTTCCTTTGTCATAGATTAGGTGACCATAGGTGTATGGGTTTATCTCTGGGCTTTTTTGACCAACCTCCTAGAATAATGAAAATAAAAACAGAAATAAACAAATGGGACCTAATGAAACTTAAAAGGTTTTGCACAGCAAAGGAAACCATAAACAAGACGAAAAGACAACCCTCAGAATGGGAGAAAATATTTGCAAATGAAGCAACTGACAAGAGATTAATCTTCAAAATATACAAACAGCTCATGCAGCTCAAAATTAAAGAAACAAACAACCCAATCCAAAAATGCGCAGAAGACCTAAATAGACATTTCTCCAAAGAAGACTTACAGATGGCCAAAGGCACATGAAAAGATGCTCAACATCACTAATCATTAGAGAAATGCAAATCAAAACTACAATGAGGTATCACCTCACACCAGTCGGAATGGCCATCCTCAAAAAATCTACAAACAATAAATGTGGAGAGGGTGTGGAGAAAAGGAAACACTTCTACACTGCTGGTGGGAATGTAAATTGATACAGCCACTATGGAGAATAGTATGGCGGTTCCTTAAAAAACTAATAGAACTACCATATGACCCAGCAATCCCACTACTGGGCATATACCCAGAGAAAACCATAATTCAAAAAGACACATGTACCCCAATGTTCATTGCAGCACTATTTACAATAGGCAGGACATGGAAGCAACCTAAGTGTCCATCAACAGAGGAATGGATAAAGAAGATGTGGTACATATATACAATGGAATAATACTCAGCCATAAGAAGGAACGAAATTGTGCCATTTGCAGAGAGGTTGGATGGACCTAGAGACTGTCATACAGAGTGAAGTAAGTCAAAAAGAGAAAAACAAATATCGTATATTAACGCATATATGTGGAATCTAGAAAAATGGTACAGATGAACCGGTTTGTGAAGCAGAAATAGGGACATGGATGTAGAGAACAAATGTATGGACACCAAGGGGGGAAAGAGGGGTGGGATAAATTGGGAGATTGGGATTGACATATATACACTACTATGTATAAAATAGATAACTAATGAGAACCTACTGTATAGCACAGGGAACTCTACTCAGTGCTCTGTGGTGACCTAAATGGGAAGGAAATCCAAAACGGAGGGGATAAATGTATACGTATAGCTGATTCACTTTGCTGTACAGCAGAAAGTAACACAACATTGTAAAGCAACAATACCCCAATAAAATTTTTAAAAATTTTATTATTTTGTTTTTTTCATTGTGGTAACATTGGTTTATAACATAATATAAATTTCATGTGTACAACAAACTAAACTTTTGGAGGACATATGCTTTTAAGACTGTCTTCCAGCTAGAAGTGACAGTTTGCCGTAGTTCTAATCAATAAAACGTAGGAAGGAGTCTGTAAAGGCTTTTGCTTTTCCTGATATAAGAAGGAAACATGGTTTTTAAAGTGTCCCTTTCTTCATGCCTTAAACCTGGATGTGATGTCTGGAACAGCAGCAGCAATCCTGCAACCATTATAGGTGAGAAGCCTGAGGAAAACACCAAGCGTCTTGCAGAGATGCTGGCCCCAGCACAACTCAGCCATTGAGTCAAGGTTGGCAGCCATTTCAGACCTCCGTGGGAGGAATAAACTCTTACATGTTTAAACCACTGTGAGCCAGGTTTCCTATTGTTTGTAGGCAAATGAATACTGATAAGCCATGGTACTGAATGGTTTCTGATTTAGTTTTAGTTGCTAGGAAGCATTACTAAATCAAGTGCCCAAATTGAACTAAGTAGTTCATTTCAAGTGAACTCTTCCCTTTATGTTGTCTCAGTCCAATATTTATTCTTAATTGCCTAGCTTTACATTGTTTAATTGTGTTAGAATCTCAAATCCTTTAGCAAGTTGGTGAGATCCACATACTAAATAAATGTGCACTTTTCTCTGTTGCCATCTGCCCCCTCACTGCCTTTCTCTTCTGTAGAGTTCACGCTCATGGGTGTATTCAACGCTGACTTGAAAATAGGGCCATTTATTCTGGTGCCTTCAGCAGGCAAGGGGCTTTGAAAGAGAACAATGTAGAAGTAGAAGACACTGTTCCTATTCTCACAAGACATGAAATCAAGTTGGGAAGATTAAAGCACACACTTTTGTCCTCTGTATCTGTCTCCTTCTCTCTCTTATACACACACAGACACACAGACACACACACCAAAGGGAAAACCCTTTTAAAGCTTCAAATAAGCTGCATTCAACAAGCACTCGCAGTCTCTGCCTGTGCCAAGCTCTGTGCTGGGTTGGAAATGTGAAGGTGAGAAATACCTTTTTACCTCCTGAGGCTTATTGCCTAGGTGGGAACTCACCTGAAAGCGGGCACTGTGACACCATACTATTGCGAATGCTCTGGGGGGGCGATGCGCGTTAGCTGCTGTATATAAGAGGGGTACCAGGAAGTCCTTCTTGAGGGAACCCATATCTAGAAAAGTGAGGGGTGCTAAGCTACATTGGTGACAGTATTTCAAGCGGAGGAAGGAGCATGAATACACGCTGAAGAGGAGGGAGGTGGTGGACTATAGGTGTTTAACTATTACTGTAGCAATAAGTGAAAGGCAGGGAGGGCCAGAGATGGTGCTGGAATGCAGACAGCAGCAGAATTGTGGGGGGCTTTGGGAAGCATGCTGAGGAACTGTTAAATGGTATGAGCTTGACGGCAGTGAGTCTCGACTTTGGAGCCAGACTTATTTTGGCTTAATTCCCAGCTATATCACCATTTTTGCACTCTTACGCAAATTCTTTCATCACTCCATGCATGTCTCCTTTTCTTCATCCATAAAATGATGATAACAATATACACTTTAAGTAGCAATGATCTTAGTAGATATGTTTCAAGCATTAGAGTAGATACATGTAAAGCACCTAACATATTCCAGACACAGAGTCGATACTCAATAAGTAGCGATGATTATAACTGAAAGTTTGTAAAGCAGAAGATTGACTCGGCCAGATGGGAACAGGGGTACAATAAGAATTTGGGCTGGGAATGTGAGTGCTAAAGTCACAAGGCCTAACAAGGTGCTTACAGTGGCATTGTTTGGGCCAATTCTAGGGAGCAGTGGCTTAGAGTAGTTATCTTGGGACCCAAGGAAGATGTTTCTGGCAGTGACCCAAAGGACTGAGTCAACCTATTCTGTATGAACAGGTTCATGTGAACTAAGGCTCATAAACGTTAGTTCTATCTCTGGCTGCAATCCTCCGCAATCATGAATTCACCAAAGCAAGGAGAAGGAGCTGTCCTCTGCCCACTTGCTCACATATATGTCCCTTGGCACATTCTAGGTCCAACCTCTAGAAATTGTCCTCTATTTGCTCAACAGTTAAACTTCTCATAAGTGGCACTAAGTTTTAAATCTAGCTTCAAAGAAATATATCAGAGGCAGAGAAAGATGCGTGGAAAAGGGTGAGACATTCTCAAGATGTCTGTTTCACAGGACATAAGAAGATTGGTGCAGCTGAACAGGAAGGAACACTTGGGGCAGAGATATGGAAGGTGATGGAGCGTGGGCTAGTAGAAGAGAGTAGTTGAAGGAGAAGTACGAAATAAAAGGTTATGTTTTTTTCTGCCAAAATCTCCCTTGTATTCTTTTTGATTTCTACCTTCTTCTCTTGGCCCCTCCAAGAACACTAGGGCTAATGACTTAGCAAGCTCTCTCAGTAAGCAACAGAAGATTTTATTTACAGGTAGAAAGCTCTGCCTGGTCCTAATGCTTTAGGTGTTCTCATGAGGCCTTATTTCCATTCCCAGGCTACAATGAGTGTACTTTTTAGCCAATATTCCCAAACTGTTCTTGCCCATAGCAGCCCTGCAGAAACTTATAACCACATTTAATTCTGATCTTTGTTAAAACTCTTACTGGCAGGCCAGCACTGAACTTAAAGAACACTGGATAAAGGACTTCTTTCTGGGTCAAGAATGGGCATACTAGTGTAACTGAATCACCCACGGGCCCGGCAATGTTGGCAGCTATCGAAGACAGGTCACGGGGCACTGGGTCTCTTTCTAGTCCGAAGGCAGATCTTTCCCTCCCTGATCCAGTTATCATGGCACCTCACGTTTGGTAGCAACTTCATCTGTTGTGGTAGAAGTAAACCTGAGTTTGTTTTCCAGGGCTTGATTAAACAGCATTGACTTTGGACGTGAAATCCTTAGCTTTTACTGCTCATTATCATTATGAGTAGATTTCCAATCATTTATTGGTTTCTTTCTGGATGATATAAAGTTTTTTTTTTTCTTGCATGTGGGTCTTCTAAAAGCTGAGGGGCAACCTTCATGTTATTGTCAATTCAGAGCCTAAATCTCAAAAAAACGTTCATCTAATTCCTTAATTTTTTAAAAATTACATGACTGTCTTTATTGAACAAACAGGATTTGTCTGCTTTATCTGATCTGACTGTTTAACCATATTTTTAATGAGAATTCATTAATAAATTTTTATTGTAATCTCATCTAAAATAAAAAGGCATTAAATCAAATGATCCTATATTTAAAGGCAAACTACAATTCCTTTTCTGCGAAAATCTTCCTTAAAAAACTCTAAAATCAATTTGTAGTTTTGTAAGCTAGATTGGAATTTTATTTCATAGTGTAGAAATTATGATTGAACCCACCTGGGTAAAAATGTTCCCCCATTTAGCCGTATCCATCTTGTACTGAGGTGTCTAAATGTTTCATTTTCAATTTAAACTACACGTTCAATATGTACTGTACATTTCAGCATAGCTGGGTGGAAAGTTAAATGTCTGCCACACAAACCCTTTGGATAGGTTAACTATGCAAAGCTCACTGGAATCATGCAATTTGGTAAGTGCACTTTGGATGGAGGGAAGATGGGAGGCTTTTGTTGGGGGGTCTCCTCTCTCCCTGTGTCTCCATTTGCCTCATGTCTTTCTTAGAATACAATTCTCTTGTTTCCTTGGAGTCCTCACCTTAAATCACCTTTCAAGAAAAATGGGAACAAGTTATAATTCCTGTTATGTAGCTTTGCTGAGACCTTAAAGTGTTTGACTTCCCAACTCATTAGAATTCTCCATATTTAAACTCATTTGAAGCCAGGAGTCAAGGTATTTTTCACCTGAATATATATATTTTTTAAATATATAAAAATATATATTTAAATTCACTCTACAGTTCATAGCATTTAGAATAGTGTAAATTAATGGTATGGATTAAAAAATAATATAAAATGCTATATTTGAAATAGAATCATAATAACTAGCTTACAATAGTTAACAAATATACCTCCCCAAACTCTATTTGATATAGAAATAATGCACATAGGTATGGTCAATGTTTTGACCTATAAACATTTAAACATTTAAAAATATCAATATCAAGGTAAGTTTGGGAATAGAACTATTTTGTGATTGGTTTTGTTACTGTATTTCAGTAGTTTTCATAATTGGCATCATCTTAATGGCTCCTTCAATTAATTTCTGGAAGTAGGTGGGATATAAATTATGCATGAATATATAAATGGATCAGGTTTTTAACTAGAATAAATGCCTTTGGTGACAGCTTAAAAGAGCCACTTTAAATCAGCTTATAGCATCTATTTTTAAAAGGCTTCCAAATTCAAAGTTATATGTTCTCCTTTTACTTCAATGACAATGGTGTAATTATTCTTGGGATTAAGTACATATTGTCATTATTAATTTCTGGATAACAGATTATCAAGTCAAAGATTCTATAATTGCATACCTGCTATGCACTTGTCATAGCAGGAGACCCAGGATGAATAAGAGTGACTCTTATTTCTATAGGTGTTTGCAATTTGGTAGAAAGTCTAAAAGAAGACAGAACAAGGTAAGTGCATAAATGAGCTACAGAATCAGTGTATGTGGGTTCAAAGAGAGGCAAGATCATAGGTAGAGGGAGAATAGGAAAGACTTTATGGAACATAAGTTCAATAGTGAAGGTGGAAACAAAATACACATCTCGCTTATACATCTTCTACTTGGTCGACTGCAAATACACTGCACCTAAAGCATAAGCATCTTTAATAAAGATATTGAGAAATAGTCTCAATATCTTATTATAATTCCGTGATGTTAACTAGCTGAGCATTTCAATTCATATCTTCTATATATGAGCTTGGATGATGGATTATAATAACAACCCACATTTGATCAATTTTTTCATTCCTGGTTATTTTCAGTTATCGGTGAATGGTATTCAAATAACATGGAAAAGATGGGCTATTGTGTTACCTTACCCAATACTATGCCAGTGTTGATTGCAGTAATTATTTAATGCCTAGAACGGCTCTTATTTCCTTTCATGTACTTCACTAGAACATATAGGAAGTATCTCCTCATAACAGAAGGTTTACAGGATCTTAGAAGTCATGGTTCAAATAGTTTTTGATGCATGTGTTATAAAAATAAAGCAGTACGCTAGTCCTGGGAGGCAAGATTGATTACTAATGCTATTTAGGAAGGTACCTGAAGTAATAGCATCAACTGTATCTGCGTGTTTTGTTGCTTCAGGTTAGTTGTTTGATTCCCAAGTTTCTGAAAGGAGGTACAATTGAGTTATTCTCACCAAGGCTGGTAAACCAAAGATGTATTTTACAATAGCCCAAAGAGAGAACATGAATATAAAGTAATACGGTTGATTTCTACAAATACCACTCAAAAACCCCTTAAACTTCTAATTTTCAAAACAGGATGTTCAGTCAACAAACATTTGAGACCCATTAAGTATATAATGAGTAATAATAATAACAAGAGAAAAGAAAAAATTAAGTCTGTATATAGATAATTAAAGTCTAGTATTCACTTTTGTTTTTGGCCCCATGGCATGTGGGATTTTAGTTCCCCGACCAGGGATCGAACCTGGGCTCTCAGCAGTGAGAGCGCAAGTCCTAACCACTGGACCACCAGTCAATTCCCCCTAGTATTCACTTTTAAAATTCCATTTCTTGGGCACCAACCACAGACCTCATGCTCTTCTATCTGGGGGGTGGGGGAGAGCATGAGAAATTACAGTAATGAATAAAACTAGCACACACTCTTCTTTTCTGGGGCTCATAGTCTCGGTGGGCTAATGACAGCAAAAGACACAAGGTAAAAATGGCAGGCTCCTTTCAAAGGAGTTTGTGATCTAGTGGAGAAGATGGCAGATATGTAACTGCAAGGTAGAAAATGTTTTCTTTTCTTAACTAGAGTTATCATAAAAATCACTTGGGGGAAACTTTTCAAAATTCATATGCCTGAGTTTCATTCCAGATCTAAGTGAATGAAAATGACTTACAGTGGAACCCTGGATTGAACACTTTGAAAGGCTCTTTCCAGATGATTCTGTCATGGACCTCTGGTTAAGAACTCCTAGTCTAGAAGTCGTTCGAATTGCTTGTCTTGGTTTACTGGCTTCATTACAATGCATTCATAACTTTATAATGCTCAGAAGGTTGCCTTGTTTTTCCCAGCATTATTGAGACATGTAGATAGAATTCTTAACCCATGGTAAGAAAAGATACAACTAACTGGCCATTTCAATGTCTGGCACATACATTCTTCCTTTGGTCCTAATGACCTATGACTTTATGTGCACTCATCTCCACAAAGATTTTCATTTTAATGAGCCTCACTGTTTCAGATTCTCTTCATCCACCATTTTTATTATTCTTTATAACTGTTGCTTCCACTTTGAAATCTAGTTTTCCCTAACTCAGCACGATATTATAGTTAAGTTAATCAGAAAGATTAAGATTGTCTCCACTCTTTGGCTTGGGCTGGGAGAAAATATATTGTACCTGTAAATGCAGCATTACGTGTGGAATGTGTCCAGGTAAAGCCAAGGTACATGGTACTGTGGGAGGGTATACATCCCTAGCCTATTTGCAGTAGAAATCCTCTGAATCCTGGGAGCAGGTGAAACAGCTTTTCTGGCATGTGGCTTATGATTACAGAAAAGGAAAATATGCCTCTCTTTTATACTATTGACTTTTAACAATAATATGCAAATAAACACTTCAACTTTTAGTAGTTTCTTGAAGGACGGGTTGCTCAGGAGTAGAGAGGCACAAGTAGAGCAGGGGCACCCAAAATATCATAGTACTAAGTCTACCAGAGTCATTTTCACGTTAGCAATTTGCATTTTCCTCCATGGACCTTAAAAAGTGCATATTTGCTTTCCTGGACTTAATGCAACTTATCTCACACCAGCAAAAAAGGGGAGGCTTCTTCATTTGATCCTTCTCCACATTCTCCTCCTTCTACTCATTTTTGTCGATCTATAGCAATTTCAGGGAAGACAGTGCTGATTCCTTGGAGAGTTTATGATGCATACTTTAAAATGCCAGGTATACTGATTGCCATGCTGAGTTACCGGTGGAATCAAGCTGCACCTTTGAAGCTATGCACATTTTCTTCCTTCTGTTTTATCTCTAGTAGGACATATCCTGCTGACCATGAATCATTTACATTCACCAGAGTGAAACAAATCAATAGCACTGCCCTGGTCTGCTTCTTTGGCCAGTTTGAATGCACAGAAGACCTGCAGCTCCAAACACCACAGGGAATGCCTAGAATCTGTCTAATAAACATACTATGTTAATAAATCAGAGAGTAAAAAACAGTTTTGTCAGGAAACTCTGGACTTGGTCACCACATCCTAACATTATGCTTCTTCAGAAATCTCTGATAATAGAACTTTTTTGAAAATGTCATTGTTTTATCAGAGCAAGTTTGTAAATTCTTATGAATCATGTGTAATACAGAGTAAAAAAGGAATATAACTGGTACCCTCATGTCCCTGATCTATTCACACTGTGAGGCTGGTATGATAAAGAAGTGAGATCCTCCAGCTGGAGTAAGCTGGATGGGATGGGCCAAGCCAGGGTCCTCCCGGTTCAGCAACAGCCTGAATGCATTTAGACCTACACTCTGATGTAAGCCTGGGGCCTCTGTTGGTGGATCATATTATCCAAACCTCAGGACTTCTCTAGAATGAGCCAGTTTCCTGAGGAGAACTTAAAGATGTTCTTGAGAATCTGCAAATTGGCTTGACCCATGGAAGATCAGACTGTTGAGTGAAGAGATTCCATTTATATTCTCAGGCAAACTCCAGATAGTTCGTTCTGCTCCAAACAAGTTCAGCTCAAAAACAAATACTGTAGAATATGTTGCTACCATAGTAAAGGAAGATTAGAAACAAATAGTAAAATCAAGTGGGGTAGAAGAAAGGCATGGGATATAGGGACTCCCTCACTGTAGGCTAGTCAGTATAGGTTAGTCATCTTTCTTTTTTAAAGCTTTATTGAGGTATAATTTATTTACCATATAATTCACCCACTGTAAGTCTAAAGTTCTATGGTAGTTAGTTTATCCAGTTGTTCGACTATCTCCACAATCCAGTTTTAGAAACCTTCTATCATCCCCTAAATTTCCTGTTGTCCAGATTGCAGTGAGTCCCCATCCCCAGCTTCCGCAGTCACTCATCACTCATCTGCTCTCCGTCTCTATATGCTTGACTTTTAAAAGACATTTTCCATAAATAAAATCAATATGTGGTCTTCTGTCTGGTTTATTTCACTTAGCACAATGTTTTGGAGGTTATCAATTGATGAATAGTATTCTGTTGTATCGTTATTCCACATTTTGTTTATCCATTCATCAGTTAATAAACATTTGCATTGTTTCTAGTTATTGGCTATTGTGGATAGCCAACAACTTATATGAAATAAAAGGAATCCGAATCAGAAAAGAAGGAATAAAGCTGTCACTGTTTGCAGATGACATGATACTATACATAGAGAATCCTAAAGATGCTATCAGAACACTACTAGTGCTAATCAATGAATTTGATAAAGTAGCAGGATACAAAATTATTGCACAGAAATCTCTTGCAGTCCTATACACTAATGCTGACAACTTTGAAAGAGAAATTAAGGAAACACTCCCATTTACCATTGCAACAAAAAGAATAAAATACCTAGGAATAAACCTACCTAAAGAGACAAAAGGCCTGTATGCAGAAAACTGTAAGACACTGAAGAAAGAAATTAAAGATGATACAAACAGATGGAGAGATATACCATGTTCTTGGATTGGAAGAATCCACATTGTGAAAATGACTCTACTACCCAAAGCAATCTACAGATTCAGTGCAATCCCTATCAAACTACCAATGGCATTTTTCACAGAACCAAAACAAAAAATTTCACAATTTGTATGGAAACACAAAAGACCCCGAATAGCCAAAGCAATCTTGAGAAAGAAAAATGGAGCTGGAGAAATCAGGCTCCCAGACTTCAGACTAAACTACAAAGCTACCGTAATCAAGACAGTATGGTACTGGCACAAAAACAGAAGTATAGATCAATGGAACAGGATAGAAAGCCCAGAGATAAACCTACACACATATGGTCACCTTATCTTTGACAAAGGAGGCAAGAATATACAGTGGAGAAAAGACAACCTCTTCAATAAGTGGTACCAGGAAAGCTGGACAGCTACATGCAAAAGAATGAAATTAGAACACTTCCTAACACCATACACAAGAATAAACTCAAAATGGATTAAAGACCTAAATGTAAGGCCAGACACTATAAAACTCTTACAGGAAAACATAGGCAGAACACTCTATGACATAAATCACAGCAAGATCCTTTTTGACCCACCTCCTAGAGAAATGGAAATAAAAACAAAAATAAACAAATGGGACCTAATGAAACTTAAACACTTTTGCACGGCAAAGGAAACCATAAACAAGACGAAAAGACAACCCTCAGAATGGGAGAAAATATTTGCAAACGAAGCAACTGACAAAGGATTAATCTCCAAAATTTACAAGCAGCTCATGCAGCTCAATATCAAAAAAACAAACAACCTAATCCAAAAAGGGGCAGAAGACCTAAATAGACATTTTCCAAAGATATACAGACTGCAGACAAACACATGATAGAATGCTCAACATCACTAATCATTAGAGAAATGAAAATCAAAACTGCAATGGGGTATCACCTCACACCAATCAGAATGGCCATCATCAAAAAATCTACAAACAATAAATGTTGGAGAGGGTGTGGCGAAAAGGGAACCCCCTTGCACTGTTGGTGGGAATGTAAATTGATACAGCCACTATGGAGAACAGTATGGAGGTTCCTTAAAAAACTAAAAATAGAACTACCATATGACCCAGGAATCCCACTACTGGGCATATACCCTGAGGAAACCATAATTCAAAGAGTCATGTACCACAATGTTCATTGCAGCACTATTTACAATAGGCAGTACATAGAAGCAACCTAAGTGTCCACTGACAGATGAATGGATAAAGAAGATGTGGCACATATATACAATGGAATATTACTCAGCCATAAAAAGAAATGAAATTGAGTTATTTGTAGTGAGGTGGATGGACCTAGAGTCCGTCATACAGCGTGAAGTAAGTCAGAGAGAAAAACAAATACTGTATGCTAACACATATATATGGATTCTAAAAAAAATGGTTCTGAAGAACCTAGGGGCAGGACAGGAATAAAGATGCAGACATAGAGAATGGACTTGAGGATACAGGGAGTGGGAAGGGTAAGCTGGGATGAAGTGAGAGAGTGGTATGGACATATACACTACAAAATGTAAAATAGATAGCTAGTGGGAAGCAGCTGCATAGCACAGGGAGATCAGCTCGGTGCTTTGTGATCACATTGAGGGGTGGGATAGGGAGGGTGGGAGGGAGGGTATAAATGTATATGTATATCTGATTCACTTTTTTAAAATGCAGAAACTAACACACCATTGTAAAGCAATCATACTCCAATAAATATGTTAAAAAAAAAAAGAGTTGTGTTTCTCAGGGTTCAGTTTTTAAATTCTCTTCACTTCTAACTTTATTGTTTTCTCATTCATGTTATTTTACTTCAAATGCCATAGTCATGATGTTAATTTCCAAATTTATATCTGTAACCTTGTCTTCTCTTTATAGTCAGTATACTGACTGCCTCCGTGAATACTTCACTTGGATAGCTCACAGAGATCTTACATTCCAAAACATGCTCTAAATGGAACAATAATTTTCCCTGTAAGATCTCCTTGTCCCCCTTCCTTCCCCCTACCTTCCTTCCTTTCGTCTTTCCTTCCCTCCTTCCTCCCTCCTTCTCTCCCTCCCTCTCCCTACCCCTCCCTCCCTTTCTTTATGCTTCCACCTTCTTCTCATCCTCCTCCAGTCTTTCCATCAAAGTAAACGATACCATATGCTCAGCTGCTCCGGCCAGAAACCTGGGAGTCATACTTGATACCTTTTCTTTGTCACATTCCACATTCAACATTCACCAATTCCTGCTAATTCTATCTTCAAGGTATGCATCAATCTGTCAATTACTTTCCATCTCCTTTCCCCCCACCCTAGTACAGCCATCCTTTCCAAGGTGGACTGCAAGAAGCTCCCTACAAATTCATTCTCTACACACCAGTCAGAGAAAGACATATACATTTTAAAATATGATCATGTTGCCTCCTTTTACACACATTCTTAAAATCCTTTAATTGCCTCCCATTTCTCTTAGACTAAAATCTGGAAAACATAACATAACCTAGAAGGTTAGCACTCAAGTCTTGTCTACAGCCACTTGAGAACCCTCTCCCTTCTTTCTTCGGAAGTCCTTCTCTTTCTCTTATGAAATTGGGTATGTACTATTCCCTCTGTCAGCCATGTCTGTCCCCGACTTGCTTCAGCTGATCAGCTCCTACATATCTCTTGCATTCCTCCTTGCATAAATGTCTCCTCATCAAGAAAAACTTCTTGATTTACTCATTATTTATTCCCCCACTTAAACACTCCAGTTATAACATACACATCTCTTTAAAACACTTAGTCCAGTTGTAAGCAAATAGTTATTTGTGTGATTATTGATTTAATGCTTATTCCTCAGATCCTTAACTCCATGAAAACAAGAACTCTGTCTTTTCACCACTATGTCTCCTGAGCCTAGCAGAAAAGCTAGCTCAAAATAGGTGACAAAGAATATTTTTCACCTAAATGAATTTACAAGTGAATTAATGCTTTTAAGTTCTCTTCAAGAGTACCAAGACTATTCTCAGAAATATTTTCTCTAACCAAGAGGGATAAATAATTGGAAAAAGCATATGGGCTGGATATTTTAAAAAGTTCACTTCTAACTTTCAGAAATCACAAACTTTAGATATATTTATAGCATCTATGTTTGTTTTCCTTAAGTGTATATTCTTTGGGGTAGATCACATCAATCACTTTTATCTTCTGGGTACCCAGAATTACATAGATGGAAACAGATTTACAAACACAGAAAAACAAAAACAAAGCTACCATACTTCACTGTTGACACTAGTTTTACTTCTTTGATCTATGTTTCTAAATAACCCAGGATAGTGACATTTGTTTTATACCTGTAATAACCATAAATGAAATATCAAGAACCTATTTTAAGGGTTTACTGGGCTCAGAGATGTTGGATGATTTTTCTGAGGTACAAAGCTAATTACCCAGAGCTGTAAGTCCTTGGAAGCAGCAGAACATAATGATTAGACACCTAGACTTTGCAGTTAGACAGATTTGATTCATTTTGTTTTGTCATTTACTCCCTAAGCCATAATATTTTTAATCTTTATAATGAGGTTCATTGGGATCATAGGGTACCATAACAATTACATGAGATAATACAGGTGAAAGCACTCAATGCAGTAGTTGACATATAGTAAGAATTAAATAAGGTCAGTAGTACTATAGTGGAGAGAATTAAGAGATGACATTCCAAAAGAAGAAATGATGTAAGTAAACAAAAAGATATATCCAGGGAAATCATAAGCATAGTGGAATAAAGTGTTCGAGAGTGGTGGGAGATAAATTGTCAAAAGATAGGTTGTGACCAGATTATGGAGAAATTGAAACAGGCTGAAAGACTGAATTTGGTGCTAAAAACAATGAGAATCCACTGAGAGAGGACTATGTGAGATTTTTTAGTTTATAGGTTTAGACTTGTCTACAACAAGAAACTGCCATAACTTATACTTATTTAGAGCAACTAACTACACTTTTCCCAAATGTGGATAATTGAGAGGATATAGATTAACATAACCAACCAAGCGTTTTCAAGAAAAGAAAGTCCTTAATTAAAATATTCTTCATAAATACAGGTTAATTACTAAGTAGAAGCTTTTGCTTAACAATTTTGAAAGCAGAATATAGTACAAACATTTAAATACATACCAACACCTCAGTGTATATTTAATATATACTAAACAGATCCTTTCATGTTCTCTTACTTTTCCTGGTAGGATTATAGTTTAGGGAAAAATTCTTTTCTCTTAGGTCTATGCAATTAATCTGCAGAGAAATTATAAGATACTCAAAAGCGAGACATTGTTTTATATATATAGTCCCTAGCACACAGCCTTGTACAGTACAAATGCTCAGCAAATACATGCAAATATTTGACTAGGGAAAGAAGACAGAAAGGAAGCAAAGAAGGAAAAGGAAGGAAATATCCCTTAAAATATTGTTAGTCTCGCATAGAGGTCTATTTGTCACAGATGTTGCCTCTCCAAAGGGCTGTCTTTTATTTTCCTGAACGTTTACAAACATTTAAAGAGAACTGTTTATAAATGGAGATAAACACTGGTTTTCTGACAGGCTTATACAGGAAAAGTGATATTTCAAATATTGAAGCATAGAATGGTCTGATAATGGAGAGAGACCAAAGCCTGGAAGATCACTGAAAAGGTGTTTACTGTTACACGTACAGGTTCATCAAGATGCAGCTCTAGGCCAAGGTGGTGGCATTGAATTAAAAAAAAAAAAAAAAAGCAGATTCTCAAGGCATCGTGAAGAAAGGCTCTACTGGACATTGTAAATATTTGGCTCCAAGGGTAGGGGGGAAGCAAGAAATTGGGAGATGCTGAATGTGACTAAAATCTAGGCTCTGAAATCGAGAAGAATAGAAATGTGGTGACAGAACAAGAAAATCAAGAGGAGAGTTGGGTCTGGGCTTTAGAAGATCCTGAATGAGGTTCTGCACAAGTTGAGGAGACAGGGTGTAAACTCTCTGGCTTTTACGTAAGTTGATGTCGGCTCCGCCACTGACCAGCTGCAAGATCTTAGGGAAGACACCTAATTGACTGGGTGTAACCTCCTCAACTGTAGAATGCTACTTGGGTTAACTGGTACTATTGTTCCTTCTAACTCAAAGTTTCTATAATTTTACTAATTTGACTCTTAGGAACACAGCTCAGAGGAAGAGCATGAAAAACAAACAATGGATACGAGTTCAGGGATGATGAAGAACAATGGAGAAGACAATAGGAAAGATATACACAAGTAGGACCTTAGTGTTCAGTAAATACCTGTTGACTAATCAGTAAGATTAGAAATAGAGAATGTCCCCACGAACAAGGGAAGGGAAGGTTCCAGAAATACTGCTAGTTGCCAACAATATGAAATGCTACAGTTACTAAAAGAGAATAAAACCCAAAAGGGGCTCTGGGATTTGGTGTGTAGGATGCCAGTGACCTTAAGGAAGCATTGGGACCAGCGTACATATTCTGGCATGAAACCCAAGAGCCGTGATTAAGGAAGGGTACAAAAAGGGTCCAGTTTGAGCGTGGAGGGCCCAGGGATCTCGGGAAGCATTTCTGTGTTGTAGATGAAAAAGCAATACATACTAAGTGGCTACTAGGTGGATCCAATTTATCTAGTGTAAATCACCTCTATTGTCTAAGGGAAATATGAGGCTAGTGTGAATCTATAAAATATAGAGAGGTTTTTCTATATTTATTCCACATGGACAGTATTGGAACCCAAATTCTATGAATGTGTGGGATGTGAGCTGCTAAGATTCAGAATGGGCAAGAATTTATCTATATATACTAAGATTCAGAGATTATTTTACATAAAACATTTACAAAATAAAGTCATATTCTGTGTGTTAAATGAGTTCTTCCTAACGAATAAAAAGCAAAGCTGAAACCTGAAAGACTTTGCTGATATAGAAGTCAACCATGCAGATTTAGTCATGTCCATTCAACCTGGTGAGGCTGGGCAGAACCTGATGAGAAACCAACTCCCTTCACTGGTGATCTGAGTATATCATAGTGCAGGGCCCCAGAGGGTAGGGGTTCAGCACTGCCAGGGAGGCCCTGAAACAAATGCTGTAGGTCTCAGTGGAGGACATTTTGTGACCTGGGACTATGTGAATTTTCCATGTTTACTTTGACCCATATTTAAAGCCCTACAAGAGTCTGCACTAAGGGCTGAGAACACAGCTCAGCTCAGTGGCTGGCACATGTGAGCACTTGATGAAAGTTCTTTGAATGAAGCAGGTTTCTCCTTAATCTCACTGACAAAGCTTCTTCACTATAATTGCCCCGTTGACTAAAGCACTGTCTATTCCAGACCCATGTTTCAAGCAATAAACATCATCAGATTTTGCAGACACAATTAGAAAGCACTTTTCAGAGAAATTTATTTTACTTTCCAATGACTTGATGGCCCAGGAGAATTAATATAGCTTATTAATAAAGATTAGACATCAAGAGATGCTCTGTCTCACTTAGCTTTGCTGAATTATTTGATCAATAGAAAACATAAGCCTATGTGGGCTGGGCAGCCTTCAGGGTCTCCCATTGAGGGCTTAATGTCACCACCTTCAACAGAGCTGTTAGGACACCTAGTATATGTCCAATTGATGCAGCAGTTTCTTTAGCTGACAGTGACCCATGTTCTTGGGCTATGTGTTTAACAGGTCTTTGGGAAGAATGTCCCACTTTTAGGATACACATTAATATTTTAATGGCAGTCATAAGTTGTGTATGACCAATCCGTTCCCCCAGATCAAAGACAAGATTTAAATAGGAAACCTGACAAATTTCAGTGTATCAGTAAAAGGAAACCATGAACATGAAGGACCTGGATCCTTTGGCATTTGAGATCCCTTGGCCTGGAGTCACTGAGGATGCTTAGTCTGAAGAGTGGGAGATGTGTCTTCCAGTTGCAACCTCTGCCTTATGAAAGGGAGAGGACATTTGTTCTCTGTTGTAGTAATAGAGAAACACAGACATGGATTTCAGCTCAGTCTAACGGCTACTTTATAATAACTGGAAATGTCAAACTACTGGCCATCTAGTGAAATACCGGGGTCCCCACTGGTCACTGGAAGTTTCTAATAGGGAAAAGTGATAATCTTCATTCTCACTATAAAATAGATCTAGGTAACAAAATAAAAATTACAAATCAAGGATGGTAAAGATCTTGCCTTCTGAAGTTGCATGGCACACACAGGGCAAAAACTGCTTAAAAAACCTGCGTAGACACTCTGCAAGGGTTGAATACTTTATCATCATCACCATTATTTTGTTTGAGAAGTGAAAATTGCTATACATGGAAATCTTAAGGGAAAAAGTCCTGTAATCCATCTGTTCAGTCTCTGAAGTATATTTATTATTGAATAAGGTTTAAATTGGGGAAATTCTTAAGGGAAAGTGGCAGAAAAATTGATGAATGGCAAGGGAGAAATTGAGAATGTTCAAACTGAAAGAAACAGTGACATCTGATTTGATATTGAAGGGAAACAAACAAAAAAATGGGCAGGAAGCAGGAGAAACACAGAGGGAAAGAAAGTTGAAAACAACCTTTTCTCAGTTGAAGACTTTTTTTTTAACATGAATTACATAGAACATTTTAGTCAGCACTATGAGGAACTCAGGGAAACAGGAGACAATTTAACAAAAGTCTTTGTTCCGAGGTGGTCACACTGCATGCTAACAAACAAGAACTTGGTGTGCTGTGGATATCCAACAGGAGAATTAGCTGCAAATCTTACACTTAACGGGCTTTGAGAGGTTCCTCTAGACAAATCAGGCCAGCTGTTCCTGCTGGCCTTACTTCCCATCCCAAATCTAATCACTTGCAAATTTCAATCTGACTTAAGGAATGGTTCCAAAGCATATTGTTAAAAATATAGTAAAAGAATTTTAGCTCTACATAATAAAGAGTACAGCCATCCCTCGTTATCTGTGGGGGATTGGTTCCAGGACCCTCCACGGATACCAAAATCCATGAATTCTCAAGTCCCTTATATTCAATGGCATAGTATTTGCATATAACATGTGAACATCCTACCCTAAACTTTAAATCATCTCTAGATTACTTGTAACACCTAATACAATGAGAATGCTATGTAAATAGTTATTAGAGGTAACTCAAGGTTTTGCGTTTTTGGAACTTTCTGATTTTTCTTTTTTTTTTTTTGGAATATTTTTGATCCACAGTTGGCTGAATCTGGCAAGGTGGAACCTGCAGTTATGGAGGGTCAACTGTACGCTTATTCTAACCCTGTTCCACGAATTAAAGCAAGTGGGAGGATAGAGGAGGTTAAGGTAAACAAGTTTTTCTCAATTTTGTTTTAGAAAAATTTTCAAACACTTTTAAACAATATGTCATGAAATAATGGTGTAATTACTTCAATTACACAATACAATTATTTCAACTGCATTCTTCTAGAATATTTTGAGTCCCTCTAAAGTAAAATCCCATATAGCATAGAGAAAGAGAAGGGACAAGTCCAGAGATGCTAGCGACTTGCTAACAACTTGGGTCCTGGGGTCAGCACGTTGCTTTATTTACATTAAACTTTGGCTTTATTAGCATATAGCCCCTTTGGTCTTTAGGCCAATGGCCCCTCTAGATTTACAGGTCACTCCAGTAGGTATTTGTTATTAAAAACGTATGGCAGGACCTGGATGTTATCATGCAGACTCCAGCACTGGACTTACTATTTCTTTTATATATTGTGTTTCTAACACAAACTCTCTCAAAGATATGCACCCCGCCATGTAACATGATAAAACAGCACATGCCACTTGCATGTTTCAAAACTGAAATGTCATGAAAGCAAATGATGCACAACCTCTCTGTGGGGCCTCTGTATCTCCCATGCTCTGAAATACATTGAGGAAAATGTGCAAACACCAAACCTGGTCTGAGATTTACCCTGAGATGACTCTTGCTTCGAAAAGGAAAAAAAATCCTCTTCAGCATCTCTGGGATTGGAACTATTAGCAAACTTATAATTTTGTTTATTCATTTGCTGAGCTCTAGTATTATCTAGATTGCAAAGAAAATATCCAGACAACTGTCTTCTTCCTGCTTGTTTCACCCCCTGAATGCAACTCTCCCTCTCTTTACCAGCCCCAAATGGAAATTATTCAGCTAAGTTCTTTGAAATCCCCTTTGCTGAAGGATTTCTTTTATGTCGGAAACTTGGCGTTAACTCCCTCTGCCTTCCTCAACTTCAGGGCCCAGTGGAAGATCAGCTCCAAATTCTCTTTTTCTTAAGTTCCAGGACAGAAAAATAAAAATTCACTTCTTCATACTCATGATGGAGCTTCCAAGCACTGCTTTCAACACTGTCTTACTTTCAGTTTTCCCACTGTCAATCTGAAACCTCTTCCCCGCCATCAGACTATGTCTGTGGTGTTTTCCTTAGATTCACACATCCCATTTAACATTCCAATTTATCCTACTCTTGCCTGACAAATCACTTCTTAACTGGTTAAAAGGTGACTCTTGATCCCACCCATCTAAACATATGGTGCTTGCAGTATGCATTTGGTAAGTGTTTATTAGATGAATAAACTCATGAGTCCCTCAGTTATACACCAACATTTCTGCTTCCAAAGTATGTGGCCCAGAGCAGAGACTTCCCCAATTAGATTTTCTGTTTGGTGGATTATCTGTAGTCCACTGCTTTCTCCTTTTGATCTTCCCTCTGAATCCCGTTATGTTGACAGGCAACTCAAGCCAAAGAGGGTCAGGCTGGGCAAGTGTAGGAGGGTGAGTGTCAGCAACGTCAGTATGTGATTTGTGGGATGGAGTTTTACTACGTATACAAAAACAAAGATAAGTGATTTTTCTAGGGCATCTGCCTTCATGGCTTACTCACTGTTCTGCTCTACTACATTAACATAAAAAATTCAAGATTTTGGGGTTGTCCTTATTTCTTTAATTTTTTGGTAGATATTTATATTTTTACATAATTTTATACATATAAAAACTTATTTATATGTATATCTTTCCCACTGTCCAAAAGTTCTTTATGTCAGCAAATGTCAATATGGTCTACAAGATTACAACTAAAGGAATCTCTGCATTGAACTAGTATAATACTGTCGATCGCTACAGGGCCACTGAGTACTGTTTTCCTAAGCTGTCAGTATGTGTATATACACAGGGTCTGTCTCACACTATTTGTCTTCAAATTATTCTTTGTTTCATTTATGGATATTTTGCCTCCCCTGTTATATATTTCCTTAAGGGAAGGGATAGTGTCTTAAACAGTGTTCCCTTGCATCAACATTTAGCAAAATCTGGTCATTACAGTAGGTGTATAAAAATGCTACTGAGATAAGTCTTGGTTAAACATACAAAAAAATGCATTTTGAAAAAACCCCTCTTTTTGTAGGTCTTTCAGAATTTACCTCAGCTAATAAAGAAGTGGCACTGTTTGACAGTCTTAGAGTATCAGTATGTAAACAGACCTTGAGTTCTAGGCCTGGGTTTTCTTGTTGATCAGTTCTAAATATTAGTATTTACTATACATGTTGATGTTTTGACTGGTTTAAGATTTTCCTTAAAAAAAGATATACAAGTTTGGAGAATTGTTATCTGTCCCCGTGTTTGTTTGTAGAGGGGAAAAGGTCTATTTACTTCATTCCTTCTACAGAACAAAATATTTTATATTTAATATGATACTTTTTGAAGCAATAAAAGGCTTCTCATTCATCTTTGTCCTTTTCCTTCATGCCATGGTATATACAGTTCATAGTGAGTATTCAATAACTGCTTACATTCTTTTTATAATTAATAATTATAGAAGGGTTTTTTAAAAGCATGATATGAAAATGAGAAACCACAAAATCAAAAATGGATGAAATTGGTTACATAAAATTTTACATGGGTAATAAAACACAATAAACAAATTCAAAAATGAAATATAAACTTCAAAAAATATATTTGAGATATATAACAAAGGGGTAGTGTTCATAATATAAAAAAGCTCTTATGAATCAAATTTAAAAATGAAAAGACCTATAAAAATATGAGCAAAAGTCATACAAGTGAATACCAATGAACAGAAGCATATAAAATTATTTGTCTTCACTAATAATTAAAATAAAACAAATTAAGCAACCTATTACTTTCACTCTTAAGATCATCAAACAGTCAAATGATTGATATTACACATTTTTGGTAAAGATAAGGGAAAAACCCTCATTTGCTATGGGTGAGAATAAAAAATGGTTAAAAAAATTTAGGTGGATTTGGCAATATCTTTTAAAATTTAACTGTGCTAAAAGTTTGACTCATAAATTCCAGTACTAGGAATTTATTCCAGAGATATACTATCAATAAATATGTAAGAATATAGGTGAAATAATGTTTATTGCATACTTTGTAATAGTGACATCTGTAAAAAATTATCTAACTGTAAGAATTTGGAGAAATAAATTTAAAAGAATGAGTAGACCTACCTATATGTCTGGTTATGGAAAGTGTCAAAGTTGTTTTAAGTGTAAGAGCAAGTTATGATGGCATATTTAGTATGACCTTATTTTATAAAATTAAAGTGTACACTTAAGTATCTTAGAATATTTGTTTCAGCAACATGAAATCTGACCTAGACAGACCTCTTTCCAGCTATAAACACATATAAAAATAAAAGTTTGATTAAATATGTAACAGAAGTTGTAAATATCTTGTGAAACATAAAAGAAAGTCTCAGGACTTCCCTGGTGGCACAGTGGGTAAGAATCTGCCTGCCAATGCAGGGGACACGGGTTCGAGCCCTGGTCCGGGAAGATCCCAAATGCCGCGGAACAACTAAGCCTGTGCGCCACAACTACTGAGCCTGAGCTCTAGAGCCCGCGAGTCACAACTACTGAGTCCACGTGCCTAGAGCCCGTGCTCCACAACAAGAGAAGCCAACGCAATGAGAAGCCCGTGCACCACAATGAAGAGTAGCCCCTCGCTCGCCACAACTAGATGAAGCCCGTGCGCAGCAACGAAGACCCAATGCAGCCATAAATAAATAAATAAATTAATTAATTAATTAATTTTAAAAGTCCCTAAGACCCAGAGTGAAGAGGGAACCTGAATCCAGGTGTTCCGGTCACGAGAGGACTGTGGCAACCAGCGGGATGCTGTAGCAGATGCTGTGCGCTCCCAGGCCACATCCCTCGGGGCTCTTAGGGTGCTCCTGCTGCTTTTCAATGGCCAGGATCCACATCTCTGACTTCGGGCTTTCTTTCCCCAGAACTCTGGAAGCTGCTCTGATTAAATGCACATGGCATTTTGGAAATGTCAAAGATATCTCCTTCTCCCCCAGCCCTAGTAACCCTCACCCAGTGATTCCTCAGATATGATATATAAATATAGCAGCTCCCTCACCCTTTGTGGTGGGTTAATTGTGGGCATGTGTTTTGAACCATTTCCCAGAGTTTAACACTTTAATTGTCCCCTGACATAGCTGGTGGACACAGCCTATTGGTTTCCTTCACCTTTCTTCCACTCACTCTCCCTCTGTCTTACTGGGGTTCTGTGTACCCCCCAAAGGGTCTATATGCCCTTGAGTCCTTGTCTCAGGACCTGCTTCTGAGGGAACCAAAACCAAGAAAGATGTTAATGACTTATAAGATCTAGGGTATAGGACTGTGGTTTTAGTATCTATTCAGAAGAAAACTGGAACTGAGAGGCTTATAGTAGCATGACCCTGGGCTGTCCCTTGGGGAAAGGAGAAATAAAGGTCTTGGATCATCATTCCAGGGAAATGACAAGCCAGTTTCTCTTTCTGTTATAAAGGGAATATAGAAAACTCATACGAGAAACGGAAAACCAAGACCTGAGCCTGGCATTTGAATGGTATAGGATCGTAAAGTGTAAAAAATGAATGTGTGGACTAGTTCTAGAATGGCAAAATTCCTAGGACACTGTTGGGAAGAAAACACAAAACACATAAGACATGACTAAAGTAACTCTCTGCTGAATATAAGCTAAGCAATGAAAAATATAATAAAAAGGAAAGAAAATCCATCAAGAAAGAGTCAGCAGACAGGAGAACTGGAACATTTTGAAGGAATCCATAAAACAAGTAGGCTAAACATTATTGGAGATTAATGAAAGTATCAAAATTATAGGGAAGGAACAGGAACACTGACATAAGAATGGGTAAATTTTCAAAATAAGACATGAGAAATAAGATAATTGAAGAGAAAACTCAAGTATGGATCAGAAGCCTTTTAGACCTAGCTCAAAAGATTATGGAACTGGAAGAGAAATTTAAGGAAAAATTTCACAATAAAGTCTAGTGAAATAAAGATATGGTAAATATGAAGGAGTGTTTGAGAAAAATGGATAATGGAATGGGAATGCGGCACATATATCTGTAACAGACATTCAAGAAACTGAGAAAGGGTAGTAGATACAATTTTCAAAGAAAATGTGGCTAAAATTGTACCATATTTGATGACATATGTGAAACATAGGATAGGAGAAATAAGAGAGTATAAAGCAAGATAAATAAAAGTAAATCTAGATGTTTTAGTGAGCCTGCAGAATGTGAAAGACAGAGGGCGGCAACCCTCAGCTCTCATCCCAAGAGAGGACCTGCCACCAGCAGGGCAGTCAGCTGACAGCCTCCAGTGGCTGCACCTTCAGGCTCTATAACAGTGGTCTCACAGAGGCCACTCTCTCCAGATGGCTCCCAGCCAATGCGCGGCATGATGGGGGTACCATAGCCGAACCCTTCTGGTCCATGCCAAACTCTTCCAACTTAGGAGATCCCCATGAGCCTGGCCAAGGATCTCAGAGCTGCCCTGAAGGCTAAGCCTCTTCCTACACCAAACGCCTTTCGCAGAGTCAGATCTGTATTGTGGTTTGAAGGCTCTCACCGTCTACTCCTGCTCCCTTGGCCCTTTATCCATTTTCCCCAAGAAATCCTTTGTATTTCTGCCTTGGAATGTGCTTTGCAGAGGGCCTGAACAGACACAGAGGGAAAAATCTTAAAAGCAACCAGAAAAGACAGTGCACTACAAAGAAACAACAATTAGACTCACAGAAAAAATTTATCAGCAACAATAGAGACTAGAATGCAAGGGAATATTACCCTCAAAGTGTTGAGAGAAAATGACTCATACTTGGAGAATTCTATATCCTGTTAAATCATCATTCAAGAGTAAGGATTAAAAAGATATTGGCAGTCTAAATATTGAAAGTATTTACCACTTTCGGATCCTCAGAGAAAGAATGTGAACCTAAAAAGAAAGAATGAGATGTAGGAAAGAATACTGAGCAATGTTGGAAACCATAGGTAAATTTAAATAAGCATTTACTATAAAAATTTTAAAAGATGATAGCTCAGGGTTTAAAAATGAGGTAGAACTCAAATACAGATAAAATAACATAGTTGGGGTGTGTGTGGACATAATCTAAGATGATTTAAGTAAGTTCCTTATATTATTCTGGGGTGTGATGTAAATAGTGAATATATATAAATTTATTTATATTTTAACTCTACTGTGAATGTTAAAAATTTAAAGGTAATCACTGAAACCATAAAAAAATGAAATGTCTAATCTCCAAATTAGTGGAGAGAAAATGAATTAACAAACTCAAATCCAGGGGGCAGGGTGGGATAAATTAGGAGTATGGGATTAACAGATACAAACTACTATGCATAAAATAGATAAGCAACAAGGATTTACTGTATAGCACAGGGAGCTATATTCAATATCTTGTAATAACCTATAATGAGAAATATTCTGAAAAAAATATATATAACTGAATCATTTTGTTGTACACCTGAAGCTAACACAACATTGTAAATCAACTATACCACAATTTAAAACAAAACCTCAAATCCATCCAGTAGAAAGCAGAAAAAGAGTAAATAAGAAGTAACAGAAAAATGTGATGAATAGAAAACCAAAACTAAAATTGAATAAATAAATTTTAATGTATATTAAAATTATACATTAAAAATTAAATTAAATTAAATTAGTTAAAAAATAACTAAAATTTTAAAAATTAAAAAATTAAATTATTTTTTATTTTTAAATACAAAAATAAAATTCAGCTATACGTTATCTAAAAAGACACACCAAAAATATGCACTCACAGAAATGCTGAAAGCAAGAGGATGAAAAAAAGATGTCAGGGAAATAGTAACCCAAAAGAACTGGAATAGCAGCTTTTAATATTAGAATATTTTCAAAATATTATTACTATTTTAATACTAGATGGGACAGACTTCATAGCAGAAATAAGAATAACGATTACCAGGAAGATAATCATTCTGAACATTCATTCACTTACCAGGCAAACTCGAAGTGCACAAGGCAAAAATTGACAGAGATACAAAGAGAAATTCACAAGTCCACAATTACAGCAGGAGATATTAGCATGCTTACTGCCATCATTGATTCAGAATCAGAAAACTAGTTAAGGGAATACACCATTTTGACATCACAGTTAACAGGCTCGAGCTGACGACTTTATATAAACACTGCTCCAACAATTACAGGAAATATATTCTTTTCTTTCCCATATTGATTTTTTTCACAAAAATTAGCAACTTAAGCTACAAAGGAAGTCTCAAAACTCTCTAAAAATCAAAAAAATATCTAAGAATCATTTTACATAAGCAGCATTCCCTGAACACAGTGCATCAATTTTAGAAATCAACAATAAAGGACAGCAATCTCCTTTTCACCGCCCACACTTAGAAATTTAAAATAACCACTTCTAAATCATTATTGAATAGAATAAAAATCATGGAATTTACAAAATATTTAGAAAGAAACCACAATGAATATATCATATTTCAAAGATTACGATGTCCAGCTAAAAATATACTTGGAGGGAAATTTATAGTTTGAAATGTATGAATTAGAAAGGAAGAAAGACTAAAACTGAGCAATAGAGTAAACCAAAAGTCAGGAGAAGAAAGAAAACCACTGGATTAAAGACAGAAATTAATGAGGCAGAATAAAAGAGATAAAGGAGAAGTTCCACACATCAGGCACACACCCATCTCCGGGCATTGGCCTTGCTGTGCCCTCTGTCTAGAACTTTCTTTCCCCAGGTACCTGCATGGTTCACTCTCCCAACTCTTTCCCATGTCTTTTCTAAAGTCACTTAGTGGGATTTCTCAAGCACCCTGTTTACAATTTCATGCCCAGCTCCCCAATATCCCCTAACCATCTTCCCTGTTCTCCTTTTTTGTACAGCAATTTTCACTAGCTATCATCCTTTACACATGCATTTTACTTATTGTCTGTGTTCCTCCATTATCTATTTTGCTCACTGCTGAGTCTACAGGTGCCCAGAACAGTCTAGCTTAGCAGTTTTCAATAAATGTTTGTTAAATAAATGATTTTATAGCTGTCTAGGTGGTGTGTATACAGATGTCTGTCACATCATTTTCTATACTCTTCTGTACATTTGTAATATTTGTAATTAAAATTGTAAGGTTTTTTAATAAAAGAAAAATATCTAGGTCTATGAAGTATTAACAATGATTACCAATATTTACATTTTCATATTTTTCCAATTACATGTTTATATTGCTTCTACAATCACAACAAAATGAAAGTAATGCCCACCAAAATAAATCATATATGCCTAGCTCATATATTCAATAAATTTTGTTATTGTTTTAAAGCACCTGTTCTTCTCCATAATTAGTGAAATTCCCAGAACTATATCATACTATATTAAAGATTGCAATAAAAGAACATTTAAGAATCCTTTAAAAACACTTTAGGCAAAAAACTCCATAATCAAAATATTCACAGGATACTGTGTTACTTCAGTGAAAAATTTTTTGAGAATATTCGTGGACTCAAATATTGACTCCAAAAAACCTAGAAACTAAGGGTCACTTGAAAGTATAGGGAAAATATCTTTACCCCAATTCTTAGATATTTTCATCTATCATGTCATTTTGGGTTTGCTGATGGTTCAGGAATTCAGATATGTTTTCTGACAGGGAAATTTAGAAACTTGTGGTAGAGAAGGGGGAAGGAAATGAAACAATAGTTGCCACTTATTGCTAGATCACTGGATCAGTTTTGCTCTCTGCTCTGTCCTTCCATCTTCGGTGTAAGTACAATAATCTGATACCTTTATTGTAGGGAGTGATTGTGTACATGAACTGCTATCAGAGTGGATTTTTCATGCTTGTAAAATTTATTCATTAATACAAGAAGAATGACAGAAAATTAATTAAAATCAGATGATCAAAATACTAATGCGTTAGACAACACCAAGACACAAAAATGGTTCTGTTACATAGAACCCTTTTTATTCATAGAATAAAATATAAACTGAGAAAAATCCTCATTAGTCCAAGATAATTGTAATCTGCCGATTGTGAGGTTTTCAAAAACAATTTAAGTGAAAGATCTGGATATGAAGAAATTAGAAATATTGCACGTTCACTCTATAGTGATATGTAAATGGTGGTGTTAACTCAGGTTATGTTTTCCAAAGTTCACACGCACACTGAGTACAATTTATTATGTATGAACTAACCAAAAAGTCGAGTAAGTGGGCAGAAAAGTGAGATTCCAGGTGAAACTACTGTGGTAGACTTCAATTAACACATTCACACAGTTCTTGGTAGTCTTTATCTAACAGACCCACTTCAAACATAGAATGAATTTGCTCTGTGAGACTTCTTTAAGTGCGGAGAATCCGCAAAGTTGGGTTTCCTTCCTTGTGTTGTCTTGAAGCAAAGGGCATTAATTAGACAGAATAAAAAGGAAACATCTGATTTCTAACCATTTTTAAATATTCTATGAACACCTGTCCTTGATGTCTGACAGTATCTTAAATGAAATCGAAAGTATCCTTAAAAAGACAACAGCAGAGTTAGTGTGATGTGGACGATACTGTATGAGAAAAGTTCAAGTAGTGTCATTGTTGGAAGGTCATTGATAAAATTATGAAATCTTAAACAGTAATTCTCCCTGGCTGAGCACACAGAGCAGCACTAAAATGCTAAATAATGATTTGTAATGAAATTCTAGATTGCTTTCCTGAGGTAAATTATAAGGATGCTACTGATTATATTTCCATAAGACAAAACTTGCTAAGGCAACTGAACTCTTCTCTGCAAGCACTCAAGCCCTTAAGAAAGCTGGAATTAGATCATTTTTGACAACTCACTGAGCCATCTGTTAGGAAAAACTGGAAGAGCTAATGAGGTGACCTAGGAGATACAGGGATGTATGTATATGTGTAGCTGATTCACTTTGTTATACAGCAGAAACTGACACACCATTGTAAAGCAACTGTATTCCAATAAAGATGTTAAAAAAAATGTTATTATGAATAGCACTTATTCTGTATTGTTCGAATTAGTTGTTTCAAATTTCATTTCTGTTATTATTGTTCCACATTATTAAAATCCAGCCATTAATATTTTCCTAAATGTCATGAATTAAAATAAAAACCAAAGAGATGGTATGAGGCTATGAGATAACAATAATAATAAACAGTAATTAATAGTTACTTAGATTTTTCTACCATTCACATTCACACACAAATACATATTTTACATATATATGTATCTCAACATATGTTTATATATACATATATATACATACAGATAATCAATACATATACATATAATAAATCTATTTTTAAAATAACACTTTGAGGGATTATTATAGCCAATATAAAACAAATGGAAACTGAGCCACAGAACACTTAGTGACTTCCTTGGGGTCATAGCTTTGGTGAATGTCAAAGCCAAGACTAGATTTTGAGTTTCCTATCTTTCCCCTGGATTCTTCTCCTCAATTCATATATACCTGTGTTTTCTACAATCACTGACTATCTTTTGTGTAAGTGACCGTGGTCACGGGAGCACCTTTCTCTGCCCCCTGACACCTCCACCCAATGGGCAACTCTCTATCCTTACTTGGAGGAGAAGAACAACGTGTGCCTGGTATCTTAAGAAATCAAAGCAAATATTTCCATAAACGTTGTTCCTTGTGTTGTTTAGGGTCTACGTATTCCTTGCACTTGAATTTCACATCCTTGTGGGTTACATAGGCTTTGGTGGGCTGACTGGAAATCAATAATATAATATAGTGTCTAGGGAATGATTCTTTGCCAGTTCTAGACTTCTGTATCAAAACAAAAGTCTTTGTAAATTGTGTCTTTGTAAATTGGAGGTGCCATACTTTCATGTGAAGGAAAATATATAATAATGGCACAATTTAAAGCAGCTGAGCTCTCATTAGGGGCCACGTATAACTATGACTGTACTTAAAAACATCTAAGAGTAAACATGGAGCGGCATATTTATACCACAGTTTCTTTGTGCTACTCTCAAGTATGTATGGAAAATTCCTGTCGTCGGGGTCCAAGCTGGAAGCCTCAGCCCCTTCATACTAGGAATTTATAAAGAGGCTTTCATGTCTACAGAGTCTTCTGAAGCACGAGCTCTGGCAAGGCTCCAATAATATAGGCAGCACCATGTAAAACCCAGATGCGTACGCATTTGAATCATTTCCTGGCTCTTCCCCCTCTCCCCACCTTTTGATGCTGATGGAAGGCTCAGTCCTCCATCCTCTTCCTATTTATTTACATTGTTTTCCTAGGTGACCTCATTCAGTGCCAAGGCTTTAAATAGCAAATGTATTGATAGATCTAAGTACAGTTCTGATCTCTCCCCTGAACACTGCACCTCAAACTTAATGTGTCCCAAACAGGACTCCTACTTTCTTCCTGCATCTCCTTTCTCCAACCTCATCGTCCCTCAATCTTCCCCATCTTGTCAATGGTACGTGCAGTGATGCAAGCCAAAAATCTAGAATTCATCAATTGTTCTTTATTTAATTGACATGTACACAATATAAATAGCACTGACTACTGAACCGAGTCCTAAGTGCACACACACACAGATACACACACAGACACACACTCAATCTGTATAGCAATCCTATAAGGTAGGCATGGTTAGCTTCTTCCTCCAATTTTACAAGTTGGAGAATAGGTTATTTAAACAAGGTTACTTATCCAAGGTTACAAAGCTGGTAGGAGGCTGAGCCAGAATATAAACCCAGGGAGCTTGGCTCCGGAATCTGGGATCATAAGCACTGCGTAATGCTGTCCTTCCTTTACAGCCAATCCACCATCCATTCCTATCCATTACACTGTCAGATGCTCACATCTGAACACTAACCATCACTCCACTGTCTCCGCCTCAGTCCAGGCTGCCTTCACCTCTCCTCTCCTGCAATAACGGACAGCTGCCCATGACGGCTTCTATACCCCAGCCTGCACAATCCATTCTCTGCACGGGAGCCAGAGTCATCACTTTAAAGCACAAATCAGTTGAATCTCTTCCCTGTCGCCTTGCTTGCAGTGGCTTCCCATTCCCTGTGAGAAGAGTAGAATTCAGACCATGCCTGGTGAAGGTGCACAAGGTCTGGGCCCTGCCTTCTTAGGCTCACACATCTCCTTCCATCCTAGCACCTCATTTTGCTCCAGCAGCCCTGGCCTTTCTGTCTTTCAAACAATGAAATTTGTTTTCTTTTTAGGGCTTTGCTCTTGCTCTTTCCTCCACCTGGATCACTCTTCTTCCAGGTCTTTGCATGGCTGCATCCATTTAATTATTTCAGACACAGACAAGACTCCACTGACCTCCCAGTTACACGCCCACATCTCTATTGCCAGCAACTAGCCATCACACTCCCCTGCTTTATTTTCTTCACAGCATTTAGCAGTATCTGAAATGATCTGTCTTATCTACTTGTTTACGTGTTAACTATCAGGCTTCTCTCACTAGAATGCAAGTTCCATGGAGACAGGGACTTTGTCTTTTCTACTTTTATATCCCCAGTCCCTATACCGCATTAGGTCCCCAAATACTTGTTGGTTGAATAAATGAATCCTGGCTCTGTCATTTAAAAGCAGTGACCTTAGGCTAATTATTTAATCAATGGGAGTCACAGTTTGTACATTAAAAGGGGACAATTACACCTACGTATTGAAGATTTTATGAGGATATTTAGAGATTTAAGCAGAAATTAGAATTTTTCTCAAGACCTTAGTGCTCATGAATATAATATACTAAAGTTTTGGGCTGATTAATAGTTTGTCATATGTGCACATCCTATGTTTCACATCAATTAAAAGAAGACTATACCTATCCCACTTCTAAGACCTAACACAATTACTTGTAATTCTAGATTATCTTAATTAAAGTACTAATATTATGTGCCAATCATCATCAGGCTATATACTTTCATATGTGTACATGTATATACACACATATATAGGTATTTCTAGCTATATCTGTATCTATATTTATATATCTATACCTGTCTACCTATATATAGTCACATGGACACACACATATGTACATAAACTTGTATCATATGATTATCTGAGGCTCTCATAGAAAAAAAAAAAAATTGAGCCAGCATACTTAAGGCATCTAGGCCAAACTAAACAAGAGAAAATGTAAAATATTTGGCCTAAAATTCAATTTCAGTTAAGCATGTGTTAAGAATTCACTTGGATTGAATACTGGGCACAGTTCTGATGCTGCCTGTGCATGACGGGAAAGTCAGAGGAGACCCACCATATTACAGCTCTGGGTGTTCATGCAAGCCCCTCAACCAATATTCTTCTTAAATCATTTCCACATACTGATTTGTCAAGCCTGCTTCTTGATAAAATATAGGCACTAAAAGGAATGATAGTCAAAATATTTAACCAGTAGTTTGACCAGAGGCAAAAGATGGGTATGACCATCCTGGCATCAAGCAGTAGAACACTGGCTCAGGACAAGGGCAAGGACGCAGAGAACCCTCACTATGTGGAACATGAAGCTCATCTCAGCCATACAGGAAAACTTCTCCTAGCCTGAAACTCTAATTTAAAAAAAAAAAGCTATGCTATCAGATTCTGGTTTGGAAAGAGTGACATAATTTTAGGACTGTTTCACAGCTAGAAAATAATTGAAGTCATCTTGCGTGCTCAAGATTGCACGAATAACTTAAATGCAGGTCAAAATTACCAGGTTTATAAATTTTTTTAAAATTTAAATTCAACACATTAAATTAGCTTAAAAATTATTTGTGAATTCCTTTTTGATTTCTTTAAGGAAGAAACTAAATATCTGTGTTAGAAACAGAATAAATTACTCATGTACCTCTTCACAAGAATTTGCAATTAAAAACTGTGCAAAACTGCTATTTAGTTACTCAACAGTTTGTAATAACTCCTTGTTGTTACTCTATAACGTAAATGTCTTCTCAGTTTAAAAATTCATGGAGTAACACATAAAACTTAGTCTTTTGGCTTAAATATTAAGTCAATTCTCCTTCTTTTCTGTTACTTGTAATGTATGATATTATCAATTCAACACAGCATATTTTATAAAAACATACCACTTATTAATCTGTTTTTAATTTAATATGCTTTAGCATACATATAATAGGCTAAACATTGATTCTTTTTAAATTCCATTTTTTTAAATTTCTATTTTAAAAAGAAAAAAATGACATGAAAACTAGAAACACACCTATTTAAAAAGAAAATCAATAAAGCAGGATATTTCAAGCATATTTTTCTTAACTGTTTACTGTTTTTTCTCTAAAAATATATATTTTCTAACTATTTTTAAATTGCTTGTAAATAATTAATGATTGGACTCTAGGTTAAGGACGTAGCATATTTTGCATTTATTAGCTATAACTTCAAGTTCACCTGTGCTCCAAAGATAACCCAGCACTGGAAAACCTGCATAAAGTAGTACTAGGAAAACACAAATGCCCAAGAAAAGCCAGCAAACTGCCAGAGGCAATAGATAAATACAGAACACCAAAAACCTGGTTTTACATAACTAGACAAGAATTTGACTCTAGCGTAGCTAAGTTTAATCCTGGGTAGAGTATTTTCTTGCAACTATTTAAATAATAATTTGCTCATTCCACAGGACATAGCTAGTGTACTGAAAATAAAATTTTTTGATTGTTTACAACACATGTGGACTAACACATAATGTCTCATTCAGAGACATTAGATTTTGCTTGCATGCAACTATAAACTGTGAAACAATTTGGATAATGAAGAAAGTTGCTAATAGCTCATTGCACCTAATTTATATCAGCTACTATATAAGATAACATTAGCTTCCATGCAAAAAAGCCATAAATCAAGACTTAAATGATACATTTTGGTAGGTATCCTTGATTGGAAATGTGAGGTGCAGATGAAAAACTGTCTATTAACAAATAGTTATTTGACCCAAGTTCTCTTTAGGATATGAGCAATCTCCAAAATGATAACGTTTCTCAAAGTACTACTGGCAAATAATAATTATAAAATAAGGTAATTATACTGATGCAATCGTAATTCTTTTTGTTTTAAAATTTTACGTAATGGATATAATGCCCATAGTGAAATATGGGAGGTAAACACATACTTATCTTTATCTACTTAGTTCATGATTTTGATGAATACAACTTCTCATTTTTAAATTTACTTCAGATATAAGAAAAAGACAATAAAATGAAAAAAAATGAGAATTTACTTCTGGTGCACACTGGAGTTTTTTAATGCCATGTATGTTATCCTTAATTCTTTCTTCCCTTTCTCTCTTTCCACATCCTTTAAAGAAAGCAATGAAAGGAAAAAAGAGATAGTTGCCCAGTACTTAGTATGTGCCAACCACTGTTTTAAGCATGTCATATACATTCATTCAACACAAAATCAGGACTATTAAGACAATCAGGACTATTAGTGTCACCAGTTACTTGGCAGAAACAAATGTAAATCTTATCTGGAGAAAGATAATATAACACTAGGCCTCAATTTATCTCCATATTTTTTATTTATAATGTCCAGTGCCCCATCAAAAATAACCAAGCATACGAAAGGCAAGAAATTTGAAGCAACCAGGAGCACTAGCAGACAATAGAAACAGACACTTAAAAGATATAAATAAAACAAAGACTTTAAAATAATACATATAATATATACAAGGATATGATAGACAAGATTGAGAATTTTGCCACAGATCTAGAAACTACCAAAAAAACCCAGATTCTAGGACTGAAAATTACCATCATGATCATCATATAATAAGAATATATAATATAATAAAAAATATAATAATACAGAAGACCTAAATAGACATTTCTCCAAAGAAGATATACAGATTGCCAACAAACACATGAAAGGATGCTCAACATCACTAATCATTAGAGAAATGCAAATCAAAACTACAATGAGATATCACCTCACACTGGTCAGAATGGCCATGATCAAAAAATCTACAAACAATAAATGCTGGAGAGGGTGTGGAGAAAAGGGAACCCTCTTGCACTGTTGGTGGGAATGTAAATTGACACGGCCACTATGGAGAACAGTACGGAGGTTCCTTAAAAAACTAAAAATAAAACTACCATATGACCCAGGAATCCCACTACTGGGCATATACCCTGAGAAAACCATAATTCAAAAAGAGTCATGTACCACAATGTACACTGCAGCTCTATTTACAATAGCAAGGACATGGAAGCAACCTAAGTGTCCACTGACAGATGAATGGATAAAGATGTGGCACATATATACAATGGAATATTACTCAGCCATAAAAAGAAACGAATTTGAGTTATTTGTAGTGAGGTGGATGGACCTAGAGTCTGTCATTACAGAGTGAAGTAAATCAGAAAGAGGAAAACAAATACCGTGTGCTAACACATATATATGGAACCTAAAAAAAAAATGGTTCTGATGCACCTAGGGGCAGGACAGGAATAAAGACGCAGATTTAGAGAATGGACTTGAGGACACGGGGAGGGGTAAGGGTAAGCTGGGACGAAGTGAGAGAGTAGCATTGACATATATACACTACCAAATGTAAAATAGATAGCTAGTGGGAAGCAGCTGCATAGCACAGGGAGGTCAGCTCGGTACTTTGTGATCACCTAGAGGGGTGGGATAGGGAGGGTCGGAGGGAGACGCAAGAGGGAGGGGATATGGTGGTATATGTATATATATAGCTGATTCACTTTGTTATACAGCAGAGACTAACACAACAATGTAAAGCAATTATACTCCAATAAAGATGTTAAAAATAAAATAAAATAATACCTAAAAGATATATATACATATATATATATATAAAATAATAAATACAATGAAAACCACACCTAAGCAATCATGGTAAAAATACTGGAAATCAAAGATATAAAGAAAGAATTACAAACAGTCAAAATAAAGGACAGACTGCTTTTAAAAGAGTATTTTCTGACATTAACAAAAACAGTGAGTTATAAGACAATGTAATAATGTTATAAAGTGGGGAAAGAAAATTACCAATCTACAATTTTCTTCCCAGGAAAAGTGCATGTAATAAAAAAAAAAGGTAAATACATTTCAGATAGAAAAAAAAAAAAAAGACAAAACTGAACCAAATTATCACTATACTAAAGGAAATCCTATATGTAATCTCAGAGATGCAGGAAGGAAGAAGAGTATACATGACTGTATGAGACCATAATAACAATAATCATTGTGGAGCTTAAATTACATAAAATTAAATACCTAAAAATAGAATCTAATTCAGAAGAGGCACAAAAGTAGTTAAGGAATTCATTCTAAGGTTTTCAAATTTCCCACAGAGTGATAAAAGTACTAATTTGCATTGTACTTTCATTAGGTCAAAGATGAATCCTGTAACCTCAATAGTAACCAGTAAAACAACGTAAAAGAATGTAAAAATAACAAGCTAATAGGAAAGGGGCAATGTAATTATAAATATACTCAATCCAAAGACAGCAAGCAAATAGATAAAAAGAAATATAGAACAGGAAGGGCAAATATTGGGTTGACCAAAAATTTCATCCAGGTTTTTTGTAAGATGTTACAGAAAATCCCGAACGAATGTTTTGGCCAATCCAATAGCATAGTAAATCAGCATATTTAAACTCAAATATATCATTATGACATTAAATGCAAAAAGACTAAATACTCCACTGACAAGATAAATATCAGACTGAATGATAAAACAATATTCACTTATCTGATGCTTGTAAAGAGAGACATCTAAACCATAAACATATAGAAAATTAAAGACTAAGAGAATGAGAGATAAGTCACACAGACACTAACAGAAAGCTAGTGGTACAGATTTTAGTATTAGTCAAAGTAGACTTGAAGGCAAAATCATTAATAGAGAAAAAAGGGATATTTTATTATGAGAAAAGTTTCAATTCAACAGGATGATATAACAGTTCTAAATTTGTATCTAACTAAGTATTTGTCAACCTTTTTTCCATTATCATCCCATTTCCTTAAGCAGGCTTTTTAGATTTGTTTCTCCTCATCACTTCCTTCCAAAAGAGTTTAATACCATATACACTGTATATCTGTTTATGTACAGATTATATACACATGGCCCTCTTTGGAAGGCCATAGACCATTGTGATATGTACTGATTTTTTTGCTTCCTGAGAACCAACTATTAGATTTGAATTATTCAATTAATAATTTTCTAATTGAGTTGTATAGAGCGCTGTACCTAACAACCACAGAATCCAAACTTATTTCAAATGTATGTGAAACATTTATAGAAGTTGGCCATATGTTGAGTCATACAAATAAGATACAACAAATTTCAAAGATCTAAATCATGTATGATCAATTATGATCTATGACCACGGTAGAATTATACTAGGAAACAATGACAAAAAGATAACTAGAAACCCCCAGTATGTTTGAAAATTAATAAATGCACTTCTAAATAATCTAAGTCCAAAAAGAAATTACAATTGAAATTGTTTTGAGCTACCTGATGATGGAAACTCTAAATTTGGGGATGCAACTCTGTTAGAGAAAAATTTATTGGTTTAAATGTATTTATTCAAAAAGAAGAAAAACTGAAATGTTATGAGCCAAACAAACACAAAAAACCCTGAGAAAATAGAAAAAAAAAAGCTCAGAAAAGAAGAAAAAGGGAAATAATAAAAGACTAAAATTAATAAATATAGACAATAAATACACATAAATAAAGAGGATTTAAAAAGTCAAAAGTTGTTTACTTGAAATATCTAATAAAGTTGATAATCCTGTCAAAACAGAAATGGCATAGTAAACTAATAGTAAAAATAAAAAGTTAGACTAATATTAAAGCAGGGAATTATGAATAACTTCATGCTAATTACAAAATTTTGATAAAATAGTTGACCTAGAAATACACAACTTACCGTAACTGAAAATAAAAGTAGAAAACCTGAATAACCCATAAAGATTAGTGAAATTAAAACCATAATTAAAATCTTGCCCACAAAATATTCCAGGACCAGATGGATTTGTTTACAATTTCTAACAAATATTTAAGGAAGAAATAACATGAATCTATATAAATCTCCCTCCTCTAAATTTTTAAAGGGTAATATTTTCTATTTTTATGAGGTCAATGGAACCTGGCTGTTACCAGAAAGAATAATTTTAGGCTAACCTTTTTTATGAACATAGTTGCAAAATCCTAAAAATTATTAGCAATCCAGAAACAAGGTAATAATGAATTAAAAAAAGAAAAAGCATAACACATCATGACCAAATTGGGATTACTCCAGGACTTCAAGTTTGACTTGACATTGTAAAATCAGTCACCACTACAGCAGAAAAATAGAGAAAAATCACATGGTAGATATCAGAAAGAACATTTGATAAATCAAATATTTATTCATGATAACTCTTAGCAAACTAGAAATAGAAGAAAACTTCTCAATATTATAGAGAATATAATACTGAATGATAGAATGTTGAAAGCTTTCCTTCTAAGATTGAAAATAATACATTACCCACTGTTACCTCTTCAACAATTTACCGAAAATCCTAGCTAGTACAATAAGACAGAACTATCAGTATTAAAAAAGAATATATATGCCTACCATTATTCTTGGATAGCATGATTGCCTACATAGAATATCAAAAGAATCTACAGATAAAATATGAGAATTCCCAAGTGAGTTTAGTAAGGCTGCTGATAACAAATTGACATACCAACAATTAATTGGTTTTCTATATATTAGTAACAAAAAGTAAAAATTGAAATTGAAGAGATAATATTTAGAATAGCATCAAAATACTAAGTGTTTAGTAATATATCTAGCAAGGAATGTGTAAAATGACCACAAAGCAAGCTAGAAGATATTAGTGAGAGAAATTAACAAAGACCTAAATAAATGGAGGGATATACTATGTTCATGAATTGAAAGACTCAGGAAAGATGTCAAATCTTCCCAAATTGGTCAATAACCAAAATTTCATTTTTAGGTAAGAATCTTAAGTTAATTCTAAAATTTATATGGCAATGTAGAGAATGAAGAATGAACAAAATAATCTTGAAGAAGAGAACAGGAGATTTTACGAATGGGAGAAAATATTTGTACCATATATAGCAATCAAAGATATCAAAATATATCAAAAATTCCTATAAATTAATATATAAATGACTTGTTTGGACACTTCACAAAGAGGATATTTACATGGCCAATATATATGTGCAAAAGTGCTCAAACTTGTCAATAATCAGGAAAATGCAAATTAAAACCACCATAAGCTATCACTACACACCTCCTAAATGCTAATATGTAAGGTTAGTGAGGAAGGGAACTATCATACATACATTGTTGGTGGGAGTGTAAATTATTTTAACCACCTTGAGCAGTTTTGAATTTTCTACTGAGGTAGAACATAAACATTCTCTGTGGCCCAGCAACTAATTCCTAGGTGTATGCTCAGCAGAAATACATGTACCGGTGTATCAAAAGAATGCTCAGGCCAGTACTATTCATAATATTAACAACTAGATACAACTGAAATGTTTTTCCACAGTAGAATGGGTGAATAAATTGTTGCATATTCAAATAATTAGACACGATGCAATAATGAAATTAAATTAGAGCCATAAGCAACAACCTAGTAAGTCTCACTGTATAATGGTGAATGAAAGAATGGAGGAGCCTTGATGGGATTTCTGAGGTGGCAATAATGTAATAATGTTCTATTTCTTGGCTTGGGTAATTGTTATACATTGGTTCACTTAAAATTAGTGAACCATTCTGTACATTTATATGTTGGGTATTTCTCTGTATGTGTGCTATAGTTTAAAAATAAAATAAAAAACTATATTTCTCTTAAATGTTTAAAACATCCAACAGGACTATGCCCAAAATAGTTACAACTCCATGAAATAATTTTTATAACTGTAAGCAAATAATACCAGTTGATACACACATGATGCTTACTACCTTTCATGCACCGTTCTAAGCATTTTACAAACAAAACTCATTTGATCTTCTCAACAACCTTATGAGGCAGATATTTTAAACACCTTCATCTTATAAATAAGTACAGTGCGGGCCAGAGAGATTAACTGGCTTAGGATCCCAGAGCTAATAAGTGAACCACAATGAATGGTGCCAGATTCTGCACTGTTCATCATTACGTTACACTGCCTTTCAGAACAAAACTTCTGAAGTTTAAAGTGTCAGATTCACCCACTGCGAATGAACTTAAAATGAAATAATGTTTCCTCTATACACTGGAACCTCCTATAAATAAACATATTGCATAGATTGCTTTAACATTTTGAAATAGATATTTTTATGTTTTGTATAATAATTTAAAAAGTCTTTTTCTAACTCATGCTTAGAATGATCAAAGATGGATTTAAACACAGTGCATTTGAAACGTATAAAAACAATAAAAAACTGTCATTAAAAAAGCTAGGGTTGAATTTCAACTCTATTAGTTTTAACTTCTGTAAACTTCAATTTCCTTGCCATTAAAGTGGGCATAATGAATCCTCTCCTAACAGGAATGTTCTGAGAAAGAAGTGACTTGACATTTGTGCCTTGAACTAAGCGACTAATTACATATGAAAGCTAATCCATCTGCGTGTGTAGTGAGTAAATCTTAGAAAGTTTAGAACATAAAGGCAACTCATTTTAAGTTCACATTTAATAGACTTAAAAAGTCAAAAATGCTAAATAACTTGCCCAAAGTATTACACTTAGTAAGGCTAGCATCTGGAACTTGAACGCAGGGATTTAGGTTACAAGGTCAGTGTTCCTTGAAAAAAGTTTGATTCTCATTTTTTTCTTCCTGTTTTCCCTTCTCTCTCCACATAAAATACACAAACTAAATTTTTAGAAATTACATATTGTTGCCAATTAATTCAATAAATGTATCTGACCTATTTTTAAAAAGATTTACGTTAAAGGAGACATATTTTAAGTAGGCTATATTCTCCAACTGACTGTTTTTGACACAAATACCATTAAAAGTTTTTATATACATTTGTCTTCAAGTTTGAGAAGGGTTTGCCCTCTGTCTCTCTCGTGCACTCACACAGACTCTCAGGGGCAACATATTAATGAAAAAGAAGATAGTATTTTTCAATTACTTTATTATTAGCCATTGGATTATTTTTAAATGATTAATAATTTTTTTAAAAATTAAAAGGGATTTGTAGAGAAAAATTTAGAATGTCATTCAAAACTCTTATCATACATAAAAAGCAGATAAGTGGTTGTTTCAGAATGGAGAGAGGGGTAGAGGGAGGGACTACAAAGGCACAGAAAAAAATTGGGGGATGATGGATATGTTCATTGTCTTGAATGTGGTGATGGTTTCACAAGAGTATCAAACTTATCAAATTGTACACTTCAAATATGTGCAGTCAATTGTGTGTCAATTATGCCTCAATAAAATTGTTTAAAAAAAAAAACTCCTATCATACAAATTCCTATCTGTTTTGTGTTTATTCCTTTTGTTTTAACTTAAAGATTGTTTTTTACTCCAAACACAATAAAAGTCTAGAAAAATAGAAAATAAAAATAACTAAATAATTAAAATAACTAATACTTATATTTTCCAAATCAAACTAAAAACCAAATTGAAATTGTTTTCATTTCATTGAAAAAGCAAGAAGACTAGTCTGAAAGACATGGAAATATACTGTATTTCTATCACATGGAAAACAACTTTTTCCTTAAATTTAATGACCTTTTCTAAATCAAGGCATTCTTTAGACCTCTGTGTTACTGCAGCATCTCCTTTTACGAGAATACATCTACACTTTTGTGAATGACTGAGTTCTTTCATCTGGCTGGACACAGTTGGCAAGTGGCATAATGGGAAAGGGAAATGAAAGTCTTTTTTTTTTCTCCTGAAAAACCAAGAAAGGTATAAATCATATTGGAACTGAAGCATTAGTTGCTTGTATTACTGCACAAACTACACATCTCAACACAAACAGTGTTTTCTACTGTTTTATGAATAAATGGTATTATAGCATACTTTAATAAAGTCCATGATGTGTGGTTTCCTTAAACACTATTTGAATAAATATAAATTGTGCATATTTAATTAATTTGAAAAATTAAACCAAATTGACCAATTCTAAAAGAGAAAATTTAGTTAAAGTGTTCAAAGCAATAAAATACATACAGTCATATATGTACATTTAGTTTATGGAGAAAGGTCTCAAATAGTTGGGCAGGCAACAGGACAAAAAGTTTTCTTATGAAAACTTTGAAACATATATGAAAGCTGGAAGGAACTTTGAGCTTGACTAAGCCTCTCGTTTTGTACATGAGGAAACTGGTGCCCTGAGAGATGACTGGCCCAAAGTTACTCAAGCAGGAGGGCTGGGCTATCTATCTCCTCACTTCCTGGACTCTTTCTTCCGGGGCATGATGGCCTCCCCACCTGTGTTAAAGGCACACGGGAGAAATTCAATATGATTGAAGGAAGAAGCTAATGAAGCAATTAAAAAACAGAACTCTTTCTTCTTTTACTTTCTAATTTTCCTCTCAACTTTAATTTAAATATCACACAGTAATAAATAAATATATATAATTTTTCCACTGTGTATGTCATAAACTTATGGGGAGAAAAGCTGAACAATTCTAAAGTATATACATGAACAGATAGTCTTGTTCCCATTCCATGCTCAAAGTTCTCCTGCCAGAGGCTTCCACTGCTAAGTTTTTTATTTGAATTTCTAGAAATTTTCCATCAGTGTGTGTGAATGTTTATGTTGTTATACAAATGTTAATGCAGCTTTTTTTCACTTAACACATCTTGAAAATCATTCCAGATTGTGCATGTAGATCTAGCTTATTCTTTTAAGTAACTATATTGCATTCTATTGTATGGATTTAAAATAATGTACTCAACAACTCACCTATTATTAGTTTAGGTAGTTTCTGAGTTTTTATATTACAAACAAGGCAAAAATAAACATAAGTTGATATATTCTTAGACTAAGATTTACTAGGGTCAAAGAATATGTAAAACATTGAAAATTTAGTGTCTTTATTTTAGATATCAAATTTTGACCAGTTCAGGTATATGTTAACCTCCTTATGTCTACACCTGAACCCATGGAAATACCCCTCACCCCAGACTAACCCTGGACCCTACCTCCCATCCCAGGGGAAAAGAAGAATATTTTTTAAAACTCAAAACTCTTAAATATCCTTCAGTGTATTTAAATTATGTATAAACTCCTCTTTTGAACTGAATCCTTTTTTGTGTGTCTGAAGCAGTGATCAGGTAATGATGATTTTCATCATGTAGAAAGGATACCTTATATATTTATTTACATGTTAAATATGAATGTAAAACACAAAAGGTATTAATAAGACAAGAATCTGAGCAGGAATTTTAATGAAAAATTTTGCACATATTCACCAACAATTAGAAAGGAAAAACTAAAACAAACATTACTTCAAATTTTACAAACGGAAACTCCATCAAAATCTCATTACCAATCTTAATTTTTTCCATCTTCTCCTTACAAATGCAAGAAAGGGAAGAAAGGGAGGCAGGAAGGAAGGAAGAAAAGGAAGGGTGAAGGGAGCGGGAAGGATGGAGGGGGTATGTATGACATAAACTTTCTTTACTGGTATATTGACTAAGGCTATTATTTTCATACTTCTATACTGTATGCAAATAAATATATAAAGCATTCATGAAAGGGTTTTGATTTTCAATACTGGGGTATTTATACACTAACATATTTAGAATTATATATTGCTTAATAGACTTGTGTGTGTTTTGTGTCATGTTATTTTTAGGTTTATCCAAAACTACAAACCCTGTCCCCTATTCTCCAAGCTTGAGACGTTATCTGTGAACCATACCCAGAGGAGATGTCAGAGGAATGCTCTGACCCAAGTAGGATCCAACCAGTGCCTGGATTAGAGCAGCTCAATTGCATCAAATGCCACCAGCAGGATGAGGCAGCCACCCTGTACCACAGGCCCCAGGTCTCAGAGCAGACACTCAATGGCCAACCAATTCACCAAAAACATCTTTCTTCTGAGGATTCCTCCAACTTAGTTATTAACAAGTTTTCAGTTATTCCCTAAAGAAACCAGAATTGGAGTGGAAGAGATATTAAAGTGAGATAACACAGAAAATCTAGGACAATGATTAGCACTTAGGAAAAAGACACTTGTCACATTAAAGTCTCCAGCTACAGTGAACACAAAGCACATCCCTTTACTGTCTGAAGGGGAACTACAGTCACAGAGCAGCACATCAGCCTCAGAGGAGAGAAAGGGGGCGAGGACAGGTGGTCTTCCTTGGGGAGCAATAGTCCTCCTGCGGAGAAATTCTCCAAAACCCAGGGACTTGTTTTTGTTTTTCCTTGGCAATGAGGGTATTTTGGAGGTGAAATTGCATAAATTTGGATAACTGAGTAACGGCAAACTTTTAAGGGAAGTGGTAGAAATAAAGGATGGGAGAGGTGGAAGAATAAAAAGAAATTAATGCTAACTAGTCAACATTAATCTTGTCAGGGTGAAGTTCAGAATCTGGAAAGGAAGAAGGCATCCCAAAAGTATTCCAAAAGCCTCATTTTAAAGAGGAGGCAGTTGGGGCCTCCAAAGTTTAAGAAATTTGCCTTAACTCACACAGGTCATCTCTGAAAGTTCTGAGCCACTTTGGGAGGTTTCCTGCCACCCAGGACATTCCTGCGACACTACAAGGCATCAGTGGTCAAGCCCATCACAGCTTGGGAACCCTCCTTGCTTGCACCAAATGGCTACTGGAACCTGGGGCTGCTGTCAAAGTTCTCGAAGGACTCCTGCTTTCTGGAACTCCTAGGGGTTCCAAGTCCAAGTGACGATGGAGAAGATATCAATGTACTGATTTAATTCACCATCTCAAACCTATACAGTAGCTTAATCAACTAAAGGGAAAACTTCGGCTTCCTTTCACATTATATTTTTTAAGGACACCATTACAAACATATCATTTCAAAAGAATGACAATGCCTTCCATTGGTCATATTAAAGACCACAGTAATAGGCGTAAATATCTATATAGATGGAAAATTTAGATTTTTTTCTTGAATTCAGTTGCATAAAGCAACCTCTTTTGTTTTTCTTCATCACCACCTCCCTTCCAAATTTTCTCTGTTCCTCCATTTCTCTGCCCAGGCTCCACTATTTGTTTAAGTTCAACCAGAATGTAAGTTTCCTGAAGGTGGGAATCATTGCTTATCTATCTTTTTATTCACTTTGCCTCAGTAGGCATAGCCCTTGACATGTTGAAAGCACACAGTAATTTTTTTTTTTTAATAAAGGTTTAACACTCACATTTTTATATACAAATGGAATTTTTAAAAAAACACCAAATAAGAATACTGTAAAAAGTTTCATCTAAAAAAGGATTGTTAGAAATAACCCAATACAACCAGTTTCATTTACAGGTGATGAAACTGAGATCAAGAGTGAGCAAGTGGTTCAGAGTCATCCAGCTAGTTAGATCCTGAATAAGGGTGCCCACGGGTCCCCTGCCTCTAACTGCTGCTGTTTTTAGTGTGCTCCATGCAATCGCTTTCTATGTACAAATGAAATCATCCAGATACCTAAGCGATTCTTGGGAAAGTATAACTGCCTTGATTATACACTAGGACTTGGACGCATGTCATTGTACCCTTTGTTCAAATCTCTAACAATGCCTGGAACGTAATAGATATTGTCAGTTTGGGTTTCTACACCCCTTTTTCCCTTCTATCCCCCAAATTTCCATATCGACCACTTTAAAGACTGCTAATATACCAAGTATGCATCACCTCAGGAATCAAAGTTAGCATGTTGACAAAGCCACCTAGGATGCTTGTAAAGCCAATGGTCCTGATGCCTGTAAAGCACCCCAAGGCTGCCTCCCACATGAGGGATGGGCGTGCTCCCCAAGACACATTCTTAGGAGAAGTGAGGATGCCCAAGGGGAAGCTCTGAGGAGGAATGGGGAGGCCACCACGGGGAGGCGCTGATAGAGAGGGTCTCATCTCATTTCCAAATGCCAAGTCTCTTCTTCTTTAGCTAGACTTGGCTCCTAGAAGAGAGAGTCCTACTTGTCTGTGGATTCTCTGGGATATATAAGCTGAATCCATGGGATGGTGGAGTCTTTGGGTAAAAAGTTCTGAACATTGAGGGTCCTTCAAAAAGTTACCGCCCAAAAGTCAAGGTGAGTTGAACCACTTAGAATACCTGTTAGCTTCTACATTTAGATGTTCTAAAGTCTATTCTGATTCTTAATTTTGACATTTCACTTTAATATAATGAGGCCCTTTTACTCTTGCTTGGGATTAGTTTACTGCTTAATAAATTCCTTCCAGCACTATGTTCTGTCAGTCAACAAGCAGCTTCCCCTGTGATTTGAGCCTGCTTAACAACAAATTCAACTTCGGAAGATTAATTACTAGGTAGAGGCATTTCCATGTGGTACATGCTCACTTTGAGGAAACTTGGTCATTTTACTTTTGCCTCTGTTTGGGGTAACAAGGTTCTCTGGCTGAAAAGAACACCAGTCAATGTTTGCAATGCCCTCCTAAATAGATTATACTTTAGGTTGGACTGACACAAAGGCTTTTTTCAAAGACAGTTGAAAATGCCGTATTTGAAATTTATTTAAATAATTTACAATATATGAAGGGTAGTAAATTCTCAGCAAACATTTTAACTAGGTATTTATTGAGAACTGACAATGAGTAACTTTGTGCTGAACATCGTGAAAGGCATTGCAAGATGTACTGGTGCAATTAATTTCCCTAAGTTGGTGTCTGCTCCTGACACATCTTGGATTTTTCCACCCTTGCCCTAAGTAACTTGATTCAAAACAGAGTTTCTCCCAGCTAATTGGCTGACATATAGTCACCGCTGATTTTGTCTCAACTGAGTACACTCTGAAATCAGACAGCTTACAGAGTCAGGTAAAAATCCTTATAAAGAGGATACAGACTTTGGAGTTGCAACTCGTCAACTCTGGGCTTCTACTTCAGACAAAAAGAGACTTCATTTTATTAGAGAAAATGTCAATCAAGACGTTACTACTGACACCCGTCTTTGTTTCACCAGCCAGTAATAAAAGATAAAGCAGAGGAAATGGAGGAGCTGCAGTTAGGCATTTGCAACACACAAAGTCCTTGTTTTCCCACTAGGCGCTGCAGAAAAGCAATTGTCCATTCACAGCACATCCTCTGCATTTCAGACCTAATATTTTTGCAGTTCTTAACTTGGTACATTACACTCTTATGCAGTTAATTTCATTAATTCTTTGAAATTCACTATGTGTTTTACACCTTGCTTAATCTTACTGCTAACATGACCCAGTTTTAAAAATTTCTCTTAACGTTGAGAATAGAAACCTTTGGGGAAAAAAATCAAGAAATTCTGGAAGCAGTAATGGTGTCAAACAATCCTGTCTTACTTGCTATTTTATAACTTTGAGAAGGGTAATAAGGAAATCCATGTGAACCATATATTACTTGAACTGCTCTTACAATAACTGACTCTAGATAGGAATGATTTTTAGCAGGGGTCCCCCTCAACCCATAATAATAATGTGCCACTGAAAACAATATTAGCCTTGGTTTAATTGCCCTGCTTCCCACCCCGGCAACGTTTAGTGGTTTACTGTATATAAATGCATATGCCTGTCTTCAGGGGCAAAGAGGTTTACTGTAACATTTTAATAGTCATGCTGGCTGAACACATGAAGAACAGAATCTATAGAAGATTAATTAGTTCCCAGGCTCAATCACTCAAGTGCCTAATTAAATATCTCACTCTGCTTTCAACTATTGTAGGAAAAGATAATTAGCAAATTTGCAGTGCTAATAAAGAAGTTTTATTCTCCTTTATAAATAATGAGATCTAAATCATTGGTCATGTAACTCAGGGACTGCATCTCCCCTGTTGACTTCTAAATCCAGAACATTAAAAAAAAAATGCAACAAAATGATAAAGTGCATTTTCCTCAAGAGTTCATTTTTCTGACACACCTTCTATAGGTTTTTCTACCTTCAATCTCATTATTAGCTTCCTCCTCTCTTCATACTAATTTCTTCATCTTCTGTCAACCAACATGACAAACTCAAGAGAAAAAAGGATTTTCTTTTTCCCTGTTCCGCAGCCCTCACTAATCTCTTTACCAATATTTTCTTCTCCTGTCCCACCAAAAAGAAAAAATGACTCAACTCTTAAGATTTACATTGGAGAAGAAATATTGCATTCATTAAAAAAGAAGCCAAAGGAAAAAAAGCAACCCTCCTCAGGAGGGGCTCAAAGTGCAGCGAAAAGGCCGGAGTATCTCATTAGGCTGCTTGGAATGAAACGGTTAATTCAGGGTAAGTGATAATGTTTAGTCAGTTCGCCTAGAAAAAGGAAGGAAATTCAAAAGCTGGTTGCTGTAGTAACAATCACAGACCAAAAAATATATACATACAGGTTCATTTAAAATAAAACTCCTGCCACCTCTCTGTGATTCTGTTCTCTCAAGAAAAATGAGTTGCCGCTGAAATCTGTTGTACCTACCTCAACCATTAAACAAGACATTTAACCATAGTGGCAGTTCTGTGACCTTTGAATGCCGTGAAATCTCTGAGCGGTGCTGCTTGTTCATGAAGACTTGTGCTGCGGAATCCAGCAACTTCATCCAGGATTAGGAATATAATTAAGTAAAAAAAAAAAAAAGAAAAAGAAAAAGTAACACAAAAGCACACAGAGAGATCGGGGAGGAAGGAAGGTAGAAAGAGATTCTCTCTGGGTGAGTATACCACGTTTCTTTCTCCCAGGCAAGTGCTGGGATGGAGCCGAGCCTGCTGCAGTGCCCAGACCCACCGACTGGCTGGGGGAGCAGGCAGCCGGCCTGCTAGGCTGGGAGGTGCTGTCAGTTGCCACAGGCAAGGAAAAGCGGAGACCAATCGGCTTCAACTCTGGCAGCTTACTGGAGTGGAGCCTTTTCTGTTTCTGTTTCCTCATTTCAAGAGTGACGTCAAAGGGTTTAGTTTTCCTCTGCATGTGCTATTAATTTTAAAGTGCTGTGCTATGGGAAGAATGTGTGTGTGCCTGGGCACCCCACTCTCGGGAGAACCCAAGAGACATTTTCTATTTTCAGGAAAAAATTTTAACAATGGAAACTACCTTGTGGTGAGGTGTATCAAAAAAACAAAATACACAAGAAACACTGAGCTAAAAGACAGCATCAAGATTTATATTTTTCTCAAATGTGAGTGTATGTACTTTTGCCCACTTCCCAGCTGTTGCTTGTGTTTGAACTAATTCGTTTTTACCCTTACCTAAAAATGAGTTGTTAATCTTGAGAGCTGTGGAGGGAGACTTGCGCAAACGAGTTGGGGAACAATATTACGTGCAGTGAAAAACAGAAATCATGTTGATGCTGCTGAGCCCTGCTTTCCTCTCTTTCCTCCAGCTTCTGTGGTGAAGCGTCAGGATTATTCATGCCAGGGAGATCCCGCCTGCAACTCCCCACAGGGAGTCATTCAAGAAGCAGGGCACAGGGATGCCACACAAGCCTGCCTGGGGCTTCAGCACGTTCTCTCCCAAAGTGTGCGAAGGTACAGTTGTTTAGGGCTATTTCCTCTACCAGGGCCCCCAGCTCATCCCTGTATTTCTCTTCCCACTCTGGAAAATCTCGGCGGTGGCCATCTGTTGTTTCTGCCTTCTCCATATCCTCTCCCTTCTCCCCACCCCCCACCCCCCGCCCGATTCTGCTAACAGAACCTCTTGTTTTCTTCCGGAACCTTTCCCTCCTCTATCTAGAGATTGCATAGCCTTCCCCCTAAGACCCTCCCCTCCAAAAGAACCATAAGGGGCATGTGAACCAGACTGATCAATCCAATTTGTCTGTTGCTTTAGACACGGAAAATGTTTTAGGGGTAAGCACAACATTCAAGAAAGGTGAGTCCTTTCCCAAATATGAATGCTGATTCCTTGAGAAAGAAGGTATTTATACCTCCCTGAGATCCTACATGCTAGGGTTACACAAGCTGTAGTGCTTGGGATTCCTCTTTGATGTTGAAGATACAGCAGTGAATGAAACAGGTGGTATCTGCTTTCATGTAGTTTACATTTTGGGGAAGAGGGAAGACAGGCAATAAAAATAAGTAAATATATAATGTCAGTTGATAATAAGGGCTTTGAAATAAAGGAAAGCAAGGGCACGGAGGTGTGTGTGTGCTGCTTTAGGAATGACGATCAAGGAAGCACACTTTTAAAGCAACTGGGAGCAGAGGCCTGAGTGCAGGGAAGAGGCAGGTCACCTGTGGCGCTGCCCGCCAGGCAGGCAAGCAGTGTAAGGGCCTGCGGCAGGTGAGCGCTTGGCACATTCAAGAAGCGAAAGGGGAGCGAGAGTGGCTGGAAGACAATGAGCAAAGGGAAGAAATGAGTTCGGGGAGATATGTCTGGGACAAGATCAGGAAGTATCTTACAGGCCATGTAAAAGGATTAGAATTTATTCCACGATGGAAAACCTATCAGAGTGCTTTGCGCTATGGAAAGCCTAGGATCTGACGTAAATTCTATGGGATTTCCTCCCTCTTCTGAGTGGAAAATGGCTCTAGGGGAGCCAGGGTAGAGGCAGGGAGACCAGCAATGAGGCCATTTGCAATAATGGCTTGAATTTGGGTGACAGCAGTGAAGAAGGTAAGAGGGCCAGATTCTGGAGGATGTGTGTCTGTGTGTGTGTGTGTGTGTGTGTGTGTGTGTGTGCTGCCTGTGTGTGCACATAGAATTGGCAGGATTTCAAGATGTGGGGTGTGAGAGAAAGAGAGGCATCAAGGATAATTCCCAGGATCCTGGCTTGAGCAAACTGGAATAGAGTTGCCACTTACTGACGTGGGGAAGACTACGAGGAGAACCTGGTTTTGAGGTGAACTAAAGAGTGGTTTTGGATCTTCATTCAACAGCGACAAATATTTATTGATTGCCTACTCCGTATCAGGCACTGTTCTAAGTGTTGACGATAAAGCAGTGAAAAATACAAAGTAACCGAAAAGCTCTTGCCCTCATGAAACTAGATTCCCTAGATTCTTCTGAGGGGAGACAGACTATAATAGGATATTGAATAGTGATAATATTGTGGAGAAAAAAATTATGATAAGGAAGGGTTACTGGTCAGATGGGGGCTTGCAATTTTAAATTGAATATCTAGGGAAGGTCTCACTGCAAAGGTGATATTTGAACAAGACTTGAAGTTGATGAGGAAAGATGTAGGGAAGGTGCTCTGAGTGGGGGGGTGTCGCAGGTGAGCAGCAGGAGATGGCAAGAGGCCTAGAGGGCGCAGATCATGCAGGGCTTTCTTGGTCATTGTAAAGACTCTGGCTCTTACTCTCAAAGAAGTAGGGTTTTAAGCAGAGGACGGAGGTGATCTGACTCGCATTTTAACAGGCTCACTGTGGCAGCTGTGTGGAGGTCAGACTGGAGGAAGGGGAACTGATGGAGGGTATATTGCAATAAAACAAGCCAGACATCATGGTGGTGTCGACCAGGATGGCTTTGGTGGAGGTGGCTAGAAGGGGTTGGCTTCTGATTATATCTTGGTGTTAAAAACAGTAGGGTTTTTAAAATGGATTGGACACTAGGTATTAAGGGAGGTAGATTAGTGAGAGGAGCCAGTAACATTTCCAAAATGTTGGGTTCCATTAAATGGAAGAATGGAGCTGGCATTGACCAAGAGACAGTGGGAAGAGCAGCCTTTGTAGGGAAGATGAGGAGTCTGACAGTGAACATGTTACCTTTGCCTATAAGATAGCTACATGAATATATTGAAAAGGTAGTTGAATATACAAGCTTAGAGTTCAGGGGACAGTTTTAGACTATAGATATAAATTTGGAAGTCACTGTATATTCACGGTATTTGAAGCCATGAGATTGGATATGATTACCAAGGAAATGAGTACAGATAGAAAAGCCTCAGGTAGTCTAAGATTAAGTAATCAGGAACATGAGGAAGACCCAGTAAAGGAGACTGAGAAGGAGTCTCCAAGAGGTAAGAAAAAACCTAAAAAGGTAATGTCTTGGAAGCCAAATGAAATTTTCAATGATGAGTTTTGCAAAATGAAAGTTAGATGAAGAGTGAAAATTGACCCTTGAATTTAAAATGTGTAAAATCATTTGTGCCCTTGACAAAATCAGGTTCAGTATGCTAGAAAGGGTGAAAGATCAAGAGAGAATGGAAGGACAATTGGAGATAGATAACAATTCTTTCAAGGTGGTTTTCTCCAAAGAGAACAGAGAAATGGGGCAGTAATTGGAAGGGAAAGTGAAGTTAAGGAAGCATTGTTAATATGGGAGAAATACCAGCATTTTGTATGCTGTTAGAAAAAATCCAGTTGAGAGAAACAGTGTTGAAGAGAAGAGAGGGGGAAATTGTTGGAGCACAAATGGAGTGTGGGATAGGCAGAATGGCCCTCCAAAGACGTCCACACTCTAGTCCCTGGAATCAGTTGAATATATTATATTACATGGCAAAAGGGAATTTGAAGATACAATTGAGGTTATGGATCTTAAGAGAAGGAGACTGTTCTGGATTATCTGGGTGTGCTCAATCTCGTCACATGAATCATTTTTATTGGAGTATAGTTGCTTTCACATGAACCATTAAAAGCAGAGAACTCACTCTGGCTGGAAGCAGAAGATTGATGCAGCAGAGTAAGTTAGAGAAATTCCAAGTATCAGAAATGTTCAGCACACCACAACTGGCTCTGAGATGTAGGGCCCATGTGCAAGGACCAGAGAGAGGCCTCTAGAAGTTAAAGGCCATCCCACTGATAGCCAGCAAGGAAACAGTTACCTTAGTCCTATAGCTGCAAGGAATCAGATTCTTCTAACACCATGAATGAACTTGGAAATGGATTTTCCCCCAGAGCCTTGAGAAAGGAACACAGCCCAGCTGACACCTTGTTTTCAGCCTTGTGAGACGCTAAGCAGAGTACCTAGCCAGGTCCACCTACAGATCCATGAACTAAGTTTGTGTTAATTTATTACAGCAGTGATGAAACACTAATTAAGAGTGACTGGCTTTAGAAAGCAGCATGGATGATTCATCCATAGAAACAGAAGAGAAGGCAGAGTAAATGACAGAGCTAGTGCTGGGTGCATTGTGGTGGTATCACAAGACTGTGAACGAAAGTTCTCTGTAACTTCTAATTTCTCAATGGAATGAGAGTTAGGAGCATTGACTAAGAGAAAGGATAGGAGAAGTGGTGGAGGTTTGAGGAGACAATATGTGAAGTAGTCATCCAGAGAGTAAAGTGCAGGAATTATCAAAGAAGTGTAATATAATGATCAAGAGCACTAAGGGCATATTTGAGTTTAGTTTTCATGACTTAAAATGATACCACACAGCATGTGACCTTTACAATATGCATGAGACATCCCAATGGAAATGCCATGTGGGCAATTTAGATATAATTCTGGAGAACCAAGGGCAGATAAAATGTATTGAATGCCATGGGTGAGCATGAAATCACTTAGGGAATGAGAAGAGATTCAAGGTCTAAACTCTGGGATCTCCCAATGTTTAGATATTGTGAAAATGAGGATGATCGGAAACCACAAAGGAGTATCCACAGAGGTAGATGCACAACCAAGATAGTGGTCTCTCAGAATTTAAGTTCCAAAAGTCAGTGCTATGGACTGAATTGTGTCTCCCCTGTCCCCACTCCCCCCAAAACATATAGTTACGCCCTAACCTCCAATGTGACAGTATTTGGAGTTAGGGTCTATCAGGAGGTAATTAAGGATAAATGAGGTCATAAGGGTGGACCCTAAATCCAATATGTCTGGTGCCTTTTAAGAAAAGGAAGAGACACCGGCACTCTATCTCTCTCTATCATGTGAGGATATAGCCAAAAGGCAGCTATCTACAAGCCAGGAAGAGAGCTTTCACCAGACATCAACTCTGCTGGCACTTTGATCTTGGACTTCCAGTCTCCAGAAGTGTGAGAGAATAAATTTCAATGGTTAAATACCTAGACTATGATATTTTGTTATACAACCCGAGTGGACTAATCCAGTCAATTATGTGAGTCAATGAATTCTCTTTTTTGCCTGCAGCCATTTCAGTTGGCTTTCTGTTACTTATAACAGGAAGAGTCCTAACAAATTCAGTATACAGTGTCAATGTTTCCTGGAGGTGACTCTCTCTCCCTGATATAAATACTACAGCACTTGCAGCTCAAGAAAACTTTAAGGATATATCTATATCTATCTAACCATTTTTACCAAACACAGTAATATCCATCTGAGACTACTGTGTTTAAAATACTAACTGGTTTTCTCAGGCATCATTATTTAATGCATACTTTGGAATGTTCTTTGAAACACAATTTGAAGTGACCACATTTTCTACAATTTATTAGTTTTAAAAATAATCTTAAAGGACCCACCTAATTTCAGCCTCTTCATTTTCTTCCCAAATCCCCTTCTTAAATAGCCTATGACTCATAGAAATGACCACTCTTAGTCATTTTCTCTGCTTTACAATTCAACTCTCTATTTTCTCTATTAATAGAATAGAAAATATGATCCTTCTCTTGCTGCATCTCTAGGAAGATAAATTTCTCAGTGACCTTATAGATGTTAAATTTGTTCTAGAAATACTGAGTAGATATTACTGGCAAAATCCAGTGCTATATGTTCAAGATACTATTGGGGTCGACAGGGATCAACAGGATGTGATCTCTAACTTTAAAAGTTATATACTTGGCTTCAAAAAGAAGACACATGTTTTTTCATAGTGATGTCACAGTGATAAGAGGAAAGATGCAACAAGGGCCCTTAAAGTAGAAAAGATACAATGGAAATTCAGAGAAAAGGGAGATTACTTTTACGTGGGGGAATTTGGGAAGACTCTGCATAATGTTGGAGATTTCATCCCTCAACATAATGTGTGTCCCAGATAAGAAGACACACATTATGTTGAGGGATTGACCTGTAGGTTAAGTATAATGGGAATATGAAAAGAAAAATACATTGTAACCCCAACATGGTAGATTAGTGAAGAATTACAGAAAGTTAAATCTGGAATCTGACTTTTACTGATTAAGGAATGAGGGATTACTAAAGGTTTGTGAATAGGAAATTAAAACAGCACTAGTGTATTATCAATACTATTAGCAAAATGGCCTCATGCTGGATACAGACATGGTGATTACAATATGGTGGAATATGTAATGTGAGAGGGGAAGTTCAGGGTGATTTGAGAGTATATAGGAGAGAAATCAACACCAGATTTTTAACTCAAAAAGACTTCTCCCTGAAGAAAGTGACATCTGAGATGAGGTCTAAAGGATAAGTAAAAGGTACTCTGGTAAAAAGGAGGGATACTTGAGATGAGTAGGAGAAACGCCAATAAGAAGAGGGAGTACCAAGGATGCAAAAATATTGCATGCTGAGACGATAACGCAAAGACAGACAGGTGAACATGAGCATGGTTCATTCTAGGGACCAAAGCGAGTTCAGTTTGGCTGTAGTGTAGTGAAGACACTATGGGGACTTTTAATTGTGTTAAGAAATTTGGACTTTGTTCCAAGAGAAATGGGGATATAGTGAAGGGTTTTAAACAATAAAGAACATGACCAAATTTGTACTGAAATATTAGTTTATTGAATTATTAGTTTGACAGTTGTGTGGAGACCAGAAGAAGGAAGTCTGGAGACAGGAAGACCAGAAGAGAAAGTATGTGGCTTGGAATAGAGTGGTTGTGATGTGGAAGGAGAGATATGAGCAGATTTAACAGTTGGTTATGAAATGTCATCAATAAGATTTGGTAATGGATTGAAGGTAAAAAGATGAAAGATTTACTGTGAGATCAGAATAAGGAATGAGACTGTCAAGGATGGCACTCAAGTTTCAGGAGTGACAAATGGGTGCCACTTGCTGAGTTAGGTCTGGCAGGGAAGATAATCAGTTCAGTTTCAAACTTAACATCAAAGTGAAGATGGATATGTTGTTATAAAACTCAGCAGAAAAACTAGGCTAGAAGCTTTGATACCATGATATTGGTGAAAGAAGCCATATGAGTCAATGGGATCATTCAGCAAGTGTGCCTAGCGTGAGTCTGGGGAAAAAATGAAAAGGAACCCCAATATTTAAAGGGTAGACAAAGGAAGAGAAGCCTATAAAAGTATGGACAAAGCGGCAACATGAGAAAAAAAGGAAGAGAATGTGATGTTACAGAATCTAAGGAAAAATGTGTTTCAAGGTATAAAATGTTAATCTGCTAAGAGGGAAACAGAAGAACACCTTTTATATCTACTAAGTGGCTATAAAAATTATAACATTATGACATTGGTGTAGACATAAAGAAGTAGAAAAATAAATCAATGGAACAGAATAAAGTCTGAAAGAGAATCAGTGTATACACCAAAACTTAGTACATGACAAAGATGGTGTTTTAAATGAGTGGAGAAAGAATTTACTTAGTAAATGATGTTGGGACAAGGCCAGGCATTTGCAAAATACAACATCCAAACAAGTTAAACTTAGATTCATTCTAAAATCCATTTACATATATAAGCTACAGTTAGTAAAGACTTGAAAAACCAAAATGATAAAGTTGTTGGAAAATATATGACTGGATATATGTGATCTCAAAGTAGAGAAAACCTTCTTCAAAAAGACAAAAAAGCAAAGACCACAAAGAAAGTTGATAAAGTATCTTACAGCAAAGTTAAAGTCTTCTGCATAATCCAAGACATTAAAATAAAGTTAAAAGACAAGGGATAGATTTAAAGGTATATTCAACCTACATAAAACGTATATAATATGCATTATAATAAACATATAATATATAATATTATAGATTAATATATCGCTCTCAGATTTATAAACCAGAAAAGAAGGTCTGGGAAAAAAAAACAAAAGGAGCACCAATATTTAAGGGTTAGGCAAAGGAAGAGAAGCCTACAAAAAGTAGCAATTTAAGATGGGAAGAAAGAAAGTTGTATCATAGAACCCCCCAGATGTGTGTTTTGAGAAAGGTAAAACAGCCAGGGTTTCAAAATTCAGATGTTTTAAGACTCTAGAAAGGTAAGATGGGTATAACCCCTAACACCCTCAGGGGGTCCAGGGCAGCCCATCAGCCTCTCAGCCCGTCTCTCCTGGTACAAAGCCCCTAGGGCTCTAGTCCTCATCCTCATCCTGGACCTGACCCTTCTGGCACACGCCACCCTTCCAAATCTATCAACTCACCATTTCGGTTAGCTGAACCTATATTCCATACCAACCTCTCCTTTCTGTTTCATTATAATCCTATCTGCCAATCTGAATCCTTCTCCCTGCTGGTGATAGAACAGTGGGGCAGTAAGAGCACATCTTAATGCCTTTGAAAATGGAATTTTTACTTCTTTACAGGAAAGCTATTGGTAAGCATAAAGTAAATAATATTTACAAATATTTATTGAGTTAGGCGCCTACTATGAGCCAGGGCTTATATCATCAACAACAAAATACATTAAGAATGAATTACTTAAATTTTGACCAGAGAGAAATATTGCCCCACCAGCAGATTTCCTCCTATGCATTTAAAATCATCTTCTCTTTTCCTTCTACCACTACTCTTCTTTCACCAAAACTGTTTCCTAAATCAGTTTTTCGAGATCGTGCCTCCAAAGTGCTAATTCAGCTCAGAACCATGGCAAAAACATCAAATAGAAAGACTGGAAAACAAGAAGTAAAGAACTTCTAAACTCTACCATCTAATGTTTAACATTAACCATTCCCCAGCAGGGCAAACTTGTAAGTTACAATTTAGCTTCAGTTACACACTTCCTCCTGTGTAATTGGCCTCTTTCTCAGCCTGCAGGCATCAGGAGACATTTTCTGCAGCTCTGCCCTCCTCGCCTTCATCCAGCTGCCCGTGAGCACACCTTCTCGAAGGCAGCTCCTTGGCAGCATTTTCAAGCCCAATTCTTCCACTCATCTTCCACCCATTTTTGGGTCCACTTTCCATTCCTCTTATCTCTGCTGTCCAAAGTGGGAGCTGTTACCTCATCAACCGATTTTCAGAAAGTGTCTATTGTGAACGTAGCAGTTATCTGATAACCTACTCAACACTGAAGTTTTTATAGGAGAAAAAAAAGGTTGCATCATGACTTCGATGGCTATTTATTTTTGAAATGGAATTGTCTGATCTAGAGACATGTTATGGGCTGAATTGTGGCCCCAAATCCATATGTTGAAGCCCTAACCCCAGCACCTCAGAATGTGACTGCATTTGGAGCTAGGGCCTTTAAAGAGGTAATTAAGTTAAAGTGAGGTCATAAAAATGGGGCCCCAATCTAAAATCAGGTGTCTTTATTAGTAGAGGAGATTAGGATACTTACAGGTATAAAGGGGACAACGTGAAAAGACATCCATCTACCAGCCAAAAAAAGACGCCTCAGAATAAAACCAACCCTGCTGACATCTTGATTTTGAACTTCTAGTCTCCAGAACCGTGAGGAAATACATTGCTGTTGTTTAAGCCCCCCAGCCCGTGGTATTTTGTTACGGCAGCCCTAGCAAACTGATACATGGCAGAACATAGGTCCTATGGCAAAGACTTTGGGGAAAGTTGTTTCTTCAAACACAAGAGGTAAAGGTCTTGTGTACTGGGCTGCTTGTGTGTTTCTTTTCATTGTATCAATGCATATTTTTGCAAATGTATAATTTACATTTTGTTTTTCCTATTGATTAAATTTTTATATTGCTAGAATTTTTGCTTTCTGTAATATAGAAATTATAATTTTAAAGTCCTAACTTATTAAAAATAAATTAATGGTCAATTACTTTCTTTGCATTGTCATATCAGGATTCCTTTAAATCACAATTACCCTGAGAACATTTAAAATAGAGATTCCATTTATAAAGGTTTACTTTTATGCATTTTTTTAAATGCTGGAAGTTTTTGAGCTATTTATAAAAGTGACCAACATTAAGAATAATTATTACTGCAAAAGTTCAGATTCATAATAAAAATTTTAAAACTAAAGTTTGATTATTAACCTTACAGGATTCTCTAAAATAGCAAGCTGCATAAGGGCATTTAAAATCAGAATTCCGTTTAAGAAAAGTTCAACTCACATATTGTTTTTTAGTAGTCTTCTAGTGAGCAGGAAAACACTTTATCTGTATTTTAGGAAAGCACATACACATCTTTCTTAAGTATTCAGTAATATACCGCCATTAGGTAGTAAGCTTTATGAGGTCATTGAACCAAGTCTAACTAGATATGTTGTATGTTCCCAGCACCTAGTACAGAACCTGATGCCATCAATAAGTAGCTCTCTTTGATGACTGAATTGATGAACAAGCGAGAGTGGGTGGAGAATTAATGTGTGTCAAAGGATGTAATTCCAAGAGACTAAAAGGAGGTCCTTACAACAGCATATCCAGTAACCCAGGAGCAGTTAAACTGTGCTGGGAGTCCAGATTATGTGAACCCAGGGAAAAGAAACTGGATACTTTATTGAGTGGCCAAGGCATGGGGCTCTTATTTTACAGGAGGACAAAGATTTTGATGGGGAGGGGCAGTGGAACAAATATTCCACTGAGCATTAAAGTAAAGCTATAAGAAATTACGTCTCAGGGAGGGTTGCTAGCAGCCGGAAACTCCGCCTTTACATTTATTTTGGGGACCTCAGAAGAACAATGGAAATACATGCAGAACTGGCATAATGTGGGTGTAGACAGTAAAATGAAAAGTAGATAATTCTAATGATAGCAAAGCAGATATTTCCTGAGAAATAGATCCTTGTATTAGAGGGGCCAATTTATTCATCTCGGGTCTCTTATCTCAGTGTCACTAACTGGCTTTAACCAATCACTTAAGAAATAGAACAAGTGTGTACATCTTGCAGCTTCATGACCGAGGAGATGACTAACTTTTAATATTATCAGATCTACCTAGATATGGCTAAGTCCCTACCACATATACTACAGAATCCCTCTGTTAAAAACCCCAGGGGTGTGTGATCACTTTCCTCTTTAGATTTACAATCACATTGTGGTGATTTTGAACATTTATCTGAAGAGAGCGGCAAGTGGAGATGCCTGGGTACAGTGTGGATCCTGCCATGTTGGCTATAACTCATGTGTTATGTAAAATTTGTTTTAAAATGTTTATGTCAAGTAAATCACATTAAAATTAATTCTGTGACGTGAAAGCTATTTCCAGTGTTTACTATGTGAACATATAGACACATGCATACAACATTTTAAATGCCTAGAATGGCTCTTTCACCTTACTTATTGAGGCAGACATCTGTCAACAGGAAAATATTCTTGATTCTCAGGTTAAAAAATAGCTAGAGACATGTTTCAGCAAGAGATTGAAAATATGGGTGAATTGTTCTCTAGAGTGGTCAGTTTTTTTCCCCTGTTATCTCCCATGTCTGCTGGCTGCCATGACACAAGCCATCCCCACATTTTCTATGCCGCACAATCTTAAATCAATACTGATTTTCGCATCTTCTCCCTATCATACGCGTGGCTGACCAATGAATAAGCAGGAGGGGCCTGTAACTTTCTTGTTTCTTAAGAAGCTATAAAATTGATCCAAATATATCATTCCCTGAGTCTAATTTGAACAATGGTAAGCTTTTCATTCTTTCCCAGGCTTATTCCCCAAGGCTATGCCAGAACTCTCTCACCCAGTTCCACTGAGAGTTAATGGAAACTTTCTAGCTGATTTACTATTGAGTTCAGGCCGAATTGCAGCCCAGGGAATTCCTATTATCCCAAGGGGTCCTTCTCCCCTGACTCTCACTGAAATCTCCATGAACTTCCCATTCCTGGTCATAACCTACATTGACTTCCTTGAATGGGTTCTTGTTTCCAAACTATTCCTTACCCTCTCTTCCTCTGAACACACTCTTTTCTTCTTGCCATGACAGCTCTCTCACCCTGATTAAAGTGTCAGGCTGTAGAACACTTGCTTCTCTCAGTTATTTCCCTTTGCCCCCGCTTTTGCCTCATTTCTGGTCACCAGCCTGCAAGGCTGTTATGATCTTCTTATTCAATTTCTGGGAATCCTTGCTTTCATGTTTATCACTCAGTTATAAAATAAATCTCAGGGACATTCCATCTTACGTATGACAACATTTTGTTTTCTCTCAAAGCAGGAGATAAAATGCAAATTTATGATAGGAACATTTTTGCATATTTTCATAGGTAGTATTATGGCTTTAAGAAAAGCTAGAATGCTAAAGATAGCCAAGACTCCTACACAGAAACAAATGGTCCATATTTATCATCATTTGTTGTATAGTTTGTATCCTTCATTGTGCAAATCCTGGTTCCCTGCACGTAATAGGTACTCAGTTAATTATTCAACACTTTTCTCAAACACTTTCCCTCTGCTACTCCTTAATGTAGCATCAGATTGGATAGCAAGCCTGTTGTATCTGCAGAGAGTACATAACCTTAGCATGTACAGCACTCATCTCCATGGATACCAAATTTCTGTGAATGGCTCTTCGAGCGAAAAAATCTATAGGGGGGAGTCTGAATTTTGCTCATTTTTCCAATTCAGGTCCTTCTCTTCCTGACCCTTTTTTTCCTCCTACATTTTCCAGCCCAGTCTATGTAGGGCAAGGATCCTGGCACACTTCATGCAATAGGTAACCCTTGTATTAGGATCACAGGGAATCATGTTTGTATCTTTTTGACTGCGCTGTGAGCATCAACCCTTGGAAACTGAAGCTGCTGCCGGAAATGGGACAGTAAAAGTCTAAGTCTATTTTTGACAAACTCTAACCAGGGATCCCCAACTTGAGGAGCTCAGAAACCTGGGGTTTAGTAAGAACAGTAATTGCAGAGGAGGAAAGGAATCCTAGAGCAGTTTTTATATCTTTAAAAAGCTAAATTGCAATAATAAGCCATCACAGCCCCCCAAAATTGTCCAAGTTCTTCATATTTGGTTGGAACATTATTAACTTAGTTAGCAAATCCCTGTTTACCATCTTGTGCTGCTTAAAGCTGTGATAGATTGTTACTTTTATCCTTAAATAATAAAAACAGAAAACATGTCTATTACTACAGTAAAAGGGGATATATTTATGTGATACGAAGCGAAACCTAAGGAGGAAGTCAAACTTAATTAAGGCAGTATGCAGTTTTCTTTACAGATGAAATCTTTCAAAACTGTAGTATCCATTAACAAACAGAAAAGGGTCCTTGATGATCAAACATTTTCTTTGAGAGTAACTGTTTTTACCCAATGCTTTGTTGCTTGGTATGTTCTATTTTAATGCCTATACTTACTTAAGAGCTGCAGAGACACTAAAGGTAATTTCTGACATGTTATCATCTTGGCTGTTTGTTTATTTTGAACTGAAGAAGGGAAAGTAGATCTCTGTTAGGTGAGGAATCAGATATCATGGCCCTTGCTCAAAGACCTCATGGAAAGACACTCAGAGGCCTGAGCATGGGTGCCTAAGAGACTAAAGCTGACGAAGGCAAGGAGATGAGTGCCCCACAGATGCCACTGGGACTGCGGGCAGTTGTGACCTTGAGCATGGGCATGGTGCCAAGTCTATTCCTCAGCCCCCATGGCTCTCAGGGTACAGCCAGTTGGGACTTCCTGGAAGGACTCTAATGGAAGGAAGGAAGGAAGGGCAACCTGCTAGGGAATGAATGTTCTTTAGGGATCAGTTTGGATTATGCTGGGGTCAAGAATAGGGTTCAACACCAAAAATAGCTTTAATTATCAGACTGTCTTCTTTTTTCTCACAAAAATATATGCTAAGCTTGGGATATAAAGAGGTTTTCCCAATGAAAAAGAACCCATTTCCATATTCAAAAATCATGCTGCCCACAGGGAGATCAGCTGGGTGCTTTGTGACCACCTAGAGGGGTGGGATAGGGAGGGTGGGGGGGAGATGCAAGAGGGAGGAGATATGGGGATATATGTATATGTATAGCTGATTCACTTTGTTATACAGCAGAAACTAACACACCATTGTAAAGCAATTATACTTCAATAAAGATGTTAAAAAAAAAATCATGCTACCAACAGTGACAGATAACTACAGGTGAGAATGGCTAAAAATTCCTCCCTGCATATATCTGTCAGAGTCAAGCTCCCTCCCACACTGTAGGGATGGTAGAGAGAGCAGAAAGGAGTTCTGGGAAACATTCTTGCCTCTGCCATCGTTTCAACGTTTTGAAGCAAATCTAAGGAGTATCTCTTCTCCTTTTCTCCCAAGTCAGGCACATACAGAAGTCCACATATTTCTTATTCAGTAGCAGGTCACTATCAGATACGCCTGAGAGAGACATGGGCTTCGTTCCTGATCTGTATAAAATTTAAAGCTGGGAAAAAGATAGTCTCAAAAGAGAGCAAAAATGTGTAAAGGGAACTTCAGAAGCCATCACTCTGGGCACATCCTGACTTCAATATCAACACACCCAGTGAGTATAAAGGAACGTAATGCTACTCACCACAATGATAGGAACATTTCTTGAAAAGGAAGAGTTTATGAATTGGATGATATCAACTAATTATATCCTGGAAAATGTCTGTCAACTCAGACAAGAACAATTCAAACAAATGCTAGGAAAATAGAGTGGGCTAAATAGCAAAATATTATTCACTTCAGTGAAAACTGCAGAGTACATTCCACAAATCAAAGGTGAGTTTAACTTTGCCTTGACTCCCAAACAGAAGTGAATGCCACAATTTTCTCTGTTTCATTATATACAGCATAACTAGCTCTATTATAATTATTTTTTACAAATTCTTCATTTTTTACATCAACTTTTAAGAATATAACAAAAGCAAATTTTTCTTTTTCTTTTTACTTTTTTTTTTTCCCAACTCTTTGGTCTACTTCTCCTTTCTCTCCAAAGCTGGAAAGCAGATGGACCACAGTGAGGAGAATTGATAAGTTCCTCAAAGGAGGAATCATGTCTTATATTTCTTTGTCTTATATTTCTTTCCACTGCTTCATACCATGCTTGGCAGATTTAGGGACCCAGAGGGCGTTGTTTAAAAGGTTCAGTGGATGAGCTGAGGAATGCGTGAATGAATAAATATATGTATTTTATCCTTCTACTGTAACTTAGGGAAAAAAAAACATGTTGCCTGACTGTTTATTACAACTCTTTTGTTAACACCATAGAGGATGGGTCGATGGACCATGTAGAGGTAGAAGGAAGGGAATGGCATTTGCTACACACTCAGAACATGTCCTGTGCTGGTGTTTTCACACGTGATCATAGTCAATCACCATGGTGACTCTGTGAGAAAGTATCATTATCTGCCTTTTACAGATAAGCAGATAGGGTCCCAGAGAGAATGCTAACCTGTCCAAATGCACATGGCTAGGAACTAGGATTTAAACTCGAGTGCTTCTTCAGGCAGCACACCTTTCCCTCTATTTCCTCTCTAAACAGAAGAGCAAAGTATAAAGATTAAATCACTAAGAAATCAGGTTGTGAGACTGTTAAAACTCTTGGCACTTTAAGTGGTCCCTACTAATTAATTTATTTATTGAGCACTCACTGTGTACAAACTGCATTTGCAATGCAATGGGGCACAAGAAGGTAAATGTCTACTCCCTTTTCCTAGGGGCAGCTGAGTCCCAATGTCCATGATCTGGATAACACAACATTCTGAGTGAACTAGATGCTATCAAGATGATCAAAGAACTTCAAACATCTTTTAAAGTAGTCAAAATAATCTATCCTGAGACTAACGGCAATTTTCTCTCATTAGTATAAATTAGATTTAGTGCTAAAATATTATCTTCATACGCGTAATAAACATTGGGCTAATTTTGTAACCAAATAAACTTCTGAGGCTAAAAATGTCATTAAAATGGATGAACTTTTTGGAGAAGATTTTTAAAGAGTTTTCTGGACATCTAAAATTCTTGCTGGACCACTAGAGGTACCCGGATCCTGATGTTTACCAGCTTCCTTTCTGCTTCCTCAGAATCCAATCATAGACAATTAGGATTACAGAATTTTGAGAAATGGTGTCCTGTTTGCCATTTGTTCCAGTTCTACCACAGAGAAGCTATGGAAACTTGGAATATCACAGAATCAGGGTGGTTTCTTAGAACAGTCTCAGAATGTTTTGACAATGTGTGAAGGGGGTATGTTTGCCAGGGGTTCTACCCTTCCGAAACTCAGTGCCATTCTGGAGATAAAATACTTATCTAAATAAATAGCACTTCTGGAAAGAACTTTGCCCTGAATCTCTGCCTTCTTGCCTCCTTTTTGTCTTTAGTCTAACCTAAAGTTCTCCTTTCTCTACCAGGATGGGTACAGGCTTAATGCTGTTTGGCAGCTAAGCCTGCAAGCCAGCTGATGTCAGGACCAAGAGGCCTTAACTCTCACCTCAGTGGGGTACCCAGGAGCACACAGAGGGTCACAGACACAGTTCAGGGGGAAGCAACACCTAGATACAGGTCAGGGTAGAGAACGGTGGAACTAGACAGGGTTGGTCCATCTCTTCTCGGTAGCCTGAGCCGGTCCTGGAGGTGGGGTTGGCATTTCTCAGATGCTCACCACAAAGTAAATGTGCTGCCCGCAACTGTGATCCCGCGAGACCTGTAGGGCCTGTGCTGCTCAGCCATGGATGGTGGGCGACGGGAACGCTTCCCAAAGCAAACAGCTCTTCCTCAGCTAACGTTCACCTGGGCGGCGGCCCAGGCCAGACTGGGGAGCAGAAGTGGGAGGAAAATCCATTCCAGACCCTTATTGGGCCACCGACTCAGAAGGCTACGTGCCAAGCTACTAAGTGTCAGGGTCCAGCCGCCCTTCCTGGCAGGGCGCGCACCAGGCAAACACTGTTCTCAGTCAGACCTCACCTCACACGAAAAAGCTCTGCAGCACAGGCACGGCCAGATTCTCCCCCTTGTCTGAGATGCTATACTGCTGCACTTGTGTCCTCCCTGGGTCTGGGGAATCTTATATCCCTCTCAAACCTGTCAAGAAAAAGTCCCAGCACAATATTAAATGCATAGTTTTCTGGCTGTGAGTGAGTAGAGGTCCTCTTATCTACCTTCCTGAACTGAGAGAAAATGTTTCAGGAAGTTTTCTAATGAAAACCTCAGGGAGACAGAAGGAAACTTTAATTTTTCATGATTTATTCTTCTCAAATTTTGATCTTTCACAGGAAGCACGCATTACTTTGTAATAATAATAAAAAGAAGGTCTAGAAGGAATGAATTCACTTCACCCATTTCACAAAAATCACTATTACGAATGGGTTTAAAGATATTAAATATAATGCGTGAATGTTATTGAGTGCTGAGGGAAGTGGTACAATTTAATTGAGGATTTCCTGTGCTGTCTGGAGCTGAGAATAAGGGATTGTATTGTGGCCTCCCTGCCCCTGTTTTCCCTTTCCCCCAGAGCCTAATACATCAATCACATAAAATTAGTGTAATTAGGAAGTCGACTAAAGACAGAGAGGCTCTTCCTGTAAATTTTTCAAATGGAAACCCAAGCACCATTATAAAGCAAAGAGATTAATTTACTTATTGAAATTAAACGAATATGATTGTGGTAACTTTAAGGAACTCACATAATTTGAGATTCAGATCATTCAAAATACAAATGAATTCTTAGACAATGAACACAGGCTTCGATGACAAATGACCCATGTTTCCTTTGGGGCATAGCTGTGTGACTCCCGGGCATGTGTACTTTGTCTTTCCATGGATGCCTGCTCCCATCCCATAGTTAAGCCCAACTCACCCTCTTCCTACCTCAGAGGGCAGGGGTCGGTGATGGGGTGATGGTGTGACCACCGGCTGGGCTCACAGAGGGCTGTTCCTGGAATATCAGCCCAGGAGAACGTGGAGCCCTACAGGGGCCGTGGGGATCAACTTTAAGAGGGTGGCAGGAAACTCAAAAGGTTGAGCAGTGAATGGGAGTGGACGAGATGGATACAGTCAAAGAGGACTAAATTCGCTTGGCTGCAGAGGAGAGAGTGAGGGCAGCCGCAGCTTGAGGAGGCTGCCAGGTCATAATCAAGTTACTTTAGGTTCGGATGAATTTAGTCTGTTTATAACCTGAGGGAAACAGCCAGGGAAGATGGGGACCTCTAGTTTTATGTTCATCCCAAATTTCCAGTGAGTTACTTCAGATTGCAAAATATTTGATCTGTTATTTATGTTTGTTTATTTTAAGAAACGGAAATCTCTTTAAAGTGAGAGAATAAATCCTCCACGCACCTCACTACCTAAATTGCAGTTGCCGGGGTCTCTGTGGGCCAAAAAAGAAGACAAATCCTGGCAGTCACCCAGTGGCAAAATCATCACAAAACTTACCGTGTGGCTTTTAATACAATTTTACTGTATTTTAAAATAATAATGTACTTTTCCCCGGTGCTTTTCCCCTTTCACTATTCAGTGCATGTAGGGTACTTTCAAAAGATGCCTGTATTTTTCTTAGAACACTACTCAGATAGTGGTCTTTTCTGAAATAAATAAAGCAATCTACAGCTTCTTTATAAAATCTGAAGTTCTTTCTGTTTTTCAAACTCTGCTGTAGACAGACCACCACTATGAAATGTTTAAGCGTGGAAGAATTAGTGGCTAATAACTGCCTAAATATATGCTGATAGTACTAATTTTTTTAAATTTATTTTTTATTGAAGTACAGTTGATTTACAATGTTGTGTTGATAGTACTAATTTTAAGATTTCTTATAATTAGTGCTAACCAGTTGCTGAGGGATTTTTGACCTATGATGCCAGTCGGTGTCCTTGATGCCCCTGCAAGAGACATGAGCTAGTAGGAATCAAATACATTCTAGGCTGTGAAGTGAGCATCACCAGGCCCATTTTATGAAGCAGAAACTGGAGGCATAAAGGCTACAAAACTCACACAAGTCACATGGCTGGCTGGTAAGTGTCAGAACAGGACTCAAATCCAGGGAAGGCTGGCCACAAAGCATGTGCCCTTTCCCATTATGCTGTAGCTCTTGCCTTCTCAAGGAAGGAAGGGAAAATGAAAGCACCAAAGGTCACATTGTACGACAGCAGAAATGGGCTTGTTCGAGCAGGTCCCCTCTGGGATAATAACTGTACTGGTAAAGCCGCACTTGATTATCTAAGGACATCTGGCCCAGGCTGGCCCAGCCTGGCACTACGCAGATCTGCCACAACCTGCTCCTCATGTTGACCTGATTGCTGAAATTCTCCTTTTTCCTTTTCTCGAAATTAGTTTCACTTCACATGCATCAAAACGCAGCTAATCCAGAAAGATGAGATCTGCATTCTTTCCCATATCTGAATGTTTCCGTCTATAATTTCAAAATCTTTGGGATTTTCTTTGTCCTATTTCATATCCTAAATGGCTAATATCCAGGTTACCTAACTGATATACTAAAATGTATCCTGCCTGTTCTTTCAGATACAGGTTAATGGTGGAATCAGAATTGGATAGGCTTTATTACGCTTCTACGCTATGGTGACTTGCTAAAAATTTAAAATCTGGGCATGTAATGTACAGTATGGTGACTACAGTCTATAGACTATAACAATACTGTATTGTGTATTTGAAAGTTGCTAAGAAAGTAGATCTTAAAAGTTTTCATCACATACAAAAAAACTGTAACTATGTGTGGTGACGGGTGCTCACTAAACTTGTGGTGATCATTCCCCAATATACGCATACATCAAATTATTACGTTGTACACCTAAAACCAGCACAGTGTTACCTGCCAATTATATCTCAATATAAAAAATTTTAAATCTACCTCTTTATTGGCCATGGCTATCCTCTCTGATGAGACTTTAACGAAGATTTGCTGAATGAATGCACAAAAGCCTATCAGGTAAGCTTTGCTACGACAGTATATTCCAGCTGAAATGATGATCTGAAGAAATCATGCACTGATATATGCCAGAACTCTGCAAAATCTAGTTTTGCCTTGGAGGAAACAGAGGTGTCAGTTGCCTTATATCATTTTTAATTTCATAAGATAGATAAGGACAAGAAATGTTTGCACATTATGACAGAGCTGTGAAAGAGCAATTTTTAGACATTTGCTACTAGATCGGCTTTTGCTGAAAATGTTTTCACAGCCTACGGTCTTCATGTGCTTCTCCATGCTGTCAAGCACAGAACAACTTTTCCATGAAAACAAAACACTTCCCAAGGAGTGTTCTCAGAAATTCTAAAGAATTTTAAAGGAGCATCCTAAATCCTCATGTTCTGATGGTTTCACAACTCTTACACTGCTTCCAAGTTCCCCTGTCCCTAATTTGTTCTGGTGAGTTTTTGTTTGTTTTCACTTGGAGGGTTTTCTCAACTGGGCTCTATAGCTCATGTCAGCAGAGAGTCAAAAATATCCTTAACTGGGTGCCAAGAAAGCGGTAACCACACACATACAAAATAGGACCGTCCTACTGGCTTTCTGCTCCATAGACATGAAGGCAAATTTCTTGTAGCCTAGCTGAGGAATTTATACGAGAATTCTATTTGAGGTGGGAAAAGTATTAGCTCAGTTATCTTGAGTCGTACCTGTATTAACAGAGAGAGAAAAAACCAAAACAGGACCTGGTGGGTTTTGCTTCTGACTGCTCTGGGTTATTTGTGTGGGACATGTCTTATGAAAGTAGCATTGGCAAAAATGTACCCACAAATATGTTTTGAGAAGTAAGCTATAGAGTATGTACACAATATGACACATAATTACTATGTGAGGAAGTCAAACTCCTGCTGCAAACGTTCTGCATTTATAATGTCAGTGATTGGCCTTGTGTCTCTCCTCCCAACTACATTTATTCTCCCAGCGCCCCCCACCCCCTTAACCCAGTCAGATGGATGAAAAATTAGCCACATGGTTCATTCTCTTGCTCATTTAACAGCTATTTATTGCATCATTACTACTTGTGGATACTGCCTAGTGCTATGTCCATTAAGGATAAGACCCTGTCCTGCATGAAGGTGCTTTGATACCTTGCAAACCTAAGAAGAAAGGAACCGGGCAGAGCATGGTGCATGCAGGAAGGGAGGCCCGGCCAACGACAGGGAGCTCTTTCTCAGCCACAAGTTAGGAAAACTGCATGTGGACCATAACTGTCTTTTCACCATGTTTGTATTTCTGTTGTTTGCTTTTTATTTCTCCTCAGTAATATTTTTAAAAAACGTTAAAATAAAGTAAAAAGAGAGCCATTGACTTGCCTTCTGGACTGAGTTCTACTCTGCAGCCAGATGTGAAGACAAGCTAGCAAGGGATGAACTCTATGGAGGAAACTCTGAGAAGAGCACGAAGGATGGAGCTTCTGAGGGGCTGACCTGGACCACGAACTGACCCTGTAGGCACATTGGTGGACTGGTCTGTTCATGTAGCTGACAGCTGAGCTTTACTTATAAATATCTGAAATGATCCTTTAAAAAGAATTTTTCCCTTTTTGAGCTAGATATCTTAGAGAATGTGTATTAAACTTTTGAATCAATTGTTGAGAAATGGAACGTTTAAGAGAAAATTTCTCTATCATATTGAGGTCAATCAGCACATCCTTTATGTACCAGGTACCATGGTAGATACAGAGGACCCAGAACTGAATAATGTCTATGTTTCCTGCCCTCAAGGAGCTGACATTCAGGGTGGGGAAGACAGGTGAACAGCTGACACATATATATGGCTGGTGTTATCTATGACTTAACTCTGATATGTTCATTTTTCTGCTTGAATAGTTCTTAAGCTCAAGTTTTGAAAACAAATTCCTTTATGTCATGAGACAAAAAAGAATGTTCTCTTTAAGAGATACACATATTGAAAATTTATCATATTTTGCACATTTCTTGAATTATCGTTTTTCTGAGAAGTTTATGGTCAATTTCTCAAATTTTTTTGGTGTGAGGCATGGTGGAGAAGGATCATTCATTATGGAAATTGTGTTTGCTAAAATATTGAGAAACTAAGATTGAGAAACTTTAGGCTGACTTCTTAGCTCACGGCTGCATCTTTTGAAGAAAGAAATAAGCTTGGACCCATTAATTTTCATTGGAAGAGGACAATTTGACACAGCAGGGAGAAAACAACAACCCAAGTGCCTTGTAAAAAGCAGGACCAAGGAAAAGAGAAAGAGGGAACAGGATAAGTTAACATAATATACTTTTTATGAATCAAACTGAGATTCCAGTCATTCATGAGAAAAATTATTCAGAGGTATGGTATTAGAACTCATTTTTTGGTTTTTTTCTTATGTTCTTATGCTATATTTTCTACTGCTAAAATGTTAACATTTGAGGAAGTTATGCTAAGGATGCTCCAGAACTCTTTCAGTAATTTTTACAACATTTTTATAAACCTAAAATTACCCTGAAATAAAACCCTAAAAAATATGGACAAGTAATAAGTTCAAACAGAAACTAGTGGAGCCAAGATTCAAATCTAAATATATTTGACCACAAAACTCTGCATTTTGACCACTGTATTATTCTATTTCCCTTTCATTATACTAGATGATTCTATCCCTACTTGTTCTTCAGTAACTGTGTTTTTTACCTTTAACCTTAGCTAGAGGGGCCCAAGTTTCTAAATCACGAGCTCCAGTTATTTCTATGACTGGGTGGCTTATTTGGGGATCTCCTGCCGTCACTTACTACTGAACATGATTTACTAACCTCTTCAAAATAATCCCTTTTAGTCTTGGATATAGGATTAATTATCTATTACTGTATAATAAATATTCCATGAATGTAGTGACTTAAAATAATGACAAACATTTGATTATTTCTGTTTGTCAGGAATTCAGGAATGGCTTGGCTAGGTGGTCCTCGCTCAGGGTGTCTCATGAGGTTGCAGTCAAGATACTGACCAGAGCTCAGTTATCTGGAACTGGAGGATCTACTCTCAAGATGGCTCACTTACAGGGTTGGCAAGTTGGTGCTGGCAGTTGGCAGGAGAACTCAGTTGCTCTCCATGGGGCCTCTCCCAGGGCTGCTTGAGTGTTTGCAAGGCATGGAGGCTAGATTCTCCCAGATAAAGTGGCTCGTGAGAGAGAAAGCTAGGTGGAAACTATCTGTTTTAAGACCTAGTGTCAGAAGATGCATCATCATTTCTGCCATATTTTTTTTGTTAGAAGCGAGTCACTAAGTTGGGTCCATAGTCAAATGGAGGGGAAATTATATCCCACCTTATGAAGGGGTGTGGAATGTCAAAGAATTTGCAACATATTTTAAAATTACCCTATGTGGGTTGGGGCCAATGATGCATATCCTATCTATACTTCATGCCATGGGTAGGTCTGGCTATGGATTAATATTTCTCATTACTGTTCCTTGAAATAATCTGTCCCAGAATTTCTTTCCATTTTCACACCTAGGACTTTGCCAAATCCTCTGAATGGGAATCTTTATTTAAATGACTAATAACCCAAGCAATACCCACTTAGGACAAGGGGGCATTTATTGGCTCAGGTAACCCAAGGACGTGTTGAACTAACCAAATACCAGGATAGGCAGTGATCCAGAGAAATAAGTGGAACCAGGGGCTTGAATACCAACAGGACTATCCTCCATGTCCTGCCTTTGTTCTTCTTGGAGTGTCAATCTTTCTCACTTTAGAGCAGTTTTCCATACATGGCAGGAACAATGGCTACCTATACCTTCTATATTTTACATTCCACAGCTTCTGCCATGGGAGAGGGTCTTCCTCATACCCTGTTTGATTCCAAGTTACACCAAAGAAGAGCTTGGGTGGCTCATGTTGGGGCCAAACGAGGGGCAGGATCCTGTAACATGGCAGCTCCTGCAGTTACCACAAGGTGACCATGGAGGAATGAATGGTCCACTTTCAAAAGAAAAGGGTGCCCTGGAGGAGTCGGGTGGGACTAGTGGGAAGAGTGATGGAGAGACAAACACAAGAGTCCTTTAAAGTGTCTCTAGAAAAAGTACTGATATTGATAAGTATTGATATTAATACTGAAAGTAGAAATAGCATTTTTTATGTGTATTCTGCATATCTCATTTAAAATCAAAATAGTGACAGAAAAAAAAAATAGTGACAAACATTTATGTGGACTCCACACACTCTTTGTTTTGATGAACCTCATTTGTATGGATATCCACAGTCACAGTTGGCATTAATGTTAATAATATATTTTAATTAGAACAGCATGGTCAGTGGGTATGTTGTAAGTCTGGATTTGAACCCCCCAGCAAGGATGTAAGAACTGGTTCTATTCTTTTGTCAATTATAAAATACATTTCCTCCCCTTTGGCTTTTTAGCAATGTAGGAGCCACTTTGACATTATTTTCATTAATAACAGGTAGACCACATTTCCCAGAAGGGCAATGAGCAACTGGTAACACCCAACTTCCAAGAAGTGAAAATCACCAGACTTTCACAAGACAGCAATTCTGCTATCAGTTGAGTGTGTGTATGGGTGGAGGGGAGATAGGGAAATACTTAGAGATGCAACTTTAGGAAGCTGTACACACACCAATATACCTATTTATTTTTGAATTTTAAGTAGTCCAAATATGATGAGTCAGACAGTTTGAGGAAAAAAGTCTATGAATGCTAGTTGCATAAATAAAAGTTTTCAAAGAAACACACACCACATTCTTTATACTTTATAAAATACACATATATATGCACTTTCTTTCTAAAATTATATTTACTTCAGACGTTTGACTTTTGGGCAGGCAATTTCTTCAGCTCTTGCTATGGCCTGGTTCACAAATATCACCTCTCTATGATAGTTATTAGTCACACTTAAAAGGGGCTGTAGCTGTTTTTAAAGATCTCCCTTTTTTCGAATCATCACAGCAATCGACCTTTCCCACTCCTAGCTCTCAAATGAACTTCCCAACATTTCCTCTTTCGTTCTGACCTCTCCACAGGTTCTTCAATGATTCCACATACATACAAATGCTACCCTGGGTTCATTCTATTTCATCAGCCAATTCTGGTCAATGCTTCTAGTAAAGCAATAGCTCTTCCTTAAACATGTCTCCCAGCAGCCTAGATACTGTGACAGCCCACATGCCAGCTACCTACTTCTTGGCTCCCTCCTCAGAGTAACTGATATGTACAGAGCTTCATTCAGCACTTCTCATTCCACTCTGTGGTCCAAGCTCCTGCCAACCCCCAGGGTACCTTATAGATGCTGATTGCTCTTCCCTCACCCGCACCAGTTTACATTCCTACCTTCCTCCCTTCAACTAAAATCTTAAACAGTAAAGCCATTCATTGATATGTAAGCCTGAAATAATAGACTAGAAGGGGAAGAACATTAACTTGTAAGCCTGATGAATGCCCCAAACTCCTAAGAAAGTTGACTCTTAGTCATTGGACTACACAGTGTTAACATTTTAGTCCTTGGCCTAAGTGGAGCAAGTCCACTTTAAGAATGGAGTCAGGGACTTCCCTGGCAGTCCAGTGGTTAAGACTCTGCGCTTCCAATGCAGGGGGCGTGGGTTTGATCCCTGGTCGGGGAACTAAGATCCCACATGCTCATGGTGTGGCCAAAAAAAAAGAAAAAAAGAAAAAAGAAAGGAGTCAGGAGCTGTAGGTCTTGCTCTCCAATTTCCTTTGTCTTGTCCTCAGAGAAATTGCCTCTTAGAGACTTTGAGATCATGCAAGTCCTCTTTATTTACCCACAGCCGAGACAGGTCTTTCCTCAATAGCACAAACAGCCCTGACAAACCTATAGCAATTGTTCAGTAAGGACATTGCTTTGAAATTGCCGCCCATCAGTCAGAAAAGAAGACACTCATCTTTAAGACGTGGGCCCTTCAACTCACGAAAGAAAGGCTTCAAGTGCAGCCTGGGACCAGGCCCCCCAAATGGCAGCACTCCTCACCAAGTTATCTCTTGGGTATATTTTCAAGGGCCAGACAGACAAGGCCCTGCCCAGTATCTTAGCTCACATTCAGCTGCACCTAGGGCTTCAGCTGCAGGCTTCTTCACTGCCCGCCTGCAGTTGGGGGTTGTAATAGACTGCTTCACAAAACTGGCCTTGGCATGGTTACTGTGCTAGGCAGAGGGACATTTGTCGTCACTTCCTGGAGTTATTGGTCTAACTCAAGGAGATATTTGAAGACTGAACAGTGTGGGAGTGCTGACTGCCAGGTCCAGAAACTCATCTCCAGGTCTGGCTCAGGAATAGAGCCCTATATCCTGATCAGAGATTAACATAAATGAACTTGCTCATTCAGTCATTAAGTTATTAAAAAAACCAAAACAGAACTGAATGCATGCCAAGTACTTTGCACTCTGCTCACAGATGAGTTCCCGGAGGGCTTACTCACTGCACTCGGGCCAGCCCTCCTGGGTGGAAGTAGCTCTTCTTGTCACTCTGGATTCTTTCACCAATTCTTTCAGATCAAGGGCTCATCGTGATCTTCTTCTGGGGTCTTCTGCCCAGAAGTTTGCTTAAAGTCGGGGGTCTCACTGGCAGCCCACCTTGATGCCAACAAAGTGCAGTCTTTAAAGACAGTTTGAGAGAAAACTAAGAAAAAACATGATAAAGAGAAGTCCCTTTCAAAAAACATTCTTGGTCAGGCCAGATACAAAACAGATTTATCACCTAGTCAAATGATAAACCTGACCTTTCTGCTCCACCTACCCAACAAGCCTAAACGACAGATCTATCCCTTTGGAAAATCTGGAAAGTTTATGGACTTGGGATTGACAATATGGAACCATAAGCTTGTGTCCTTCCAAAAGCCAGCACTGGGTGGAAAAGCCTTTCTGTAGCCCTATCAAATACAAGACATTTAAACTTCTTTTGTTTTGAATTTTATTTTATTAAGACATTTAAACTTTAAGACTTTTTTTCTGCACAGTGTTGCTTCAGTGAGGTCATTCAAAGTCAGCCTCATACATTTAACCTTCAGGTTTTAATACTCTATGCTACTATGCAAAAACTTCTCTTTCTAAAGCCACCAAATACTCATCAGAGAGATAGTTTAAAAGAAAACACGTTCATAGTTATTATCAACAAACCCATTTATGGAACTGTCCAAGGCACTTAGATAAAATAAATCAGAGCAAAAAATGTGTTTTCACGACCTCAAGAAGGTTAGAACGATAGACAGAAAACACTCACAAGGACATATGATGTTTGGTCCTCTCTTAAGGGGCCCTTAGGGTTTGGGTAAAGAGGTCAGAACAAGGTCAGGGGAATCCTCCTAAAACTGTGAAAACTGAGGAAAGTCCCTAGAACGCTTCAGCAAGTGGGACCAGCCTGTTGAGAAATCAATCAAACAGGCCTGGGGCTTTCACAGTTCATCTGTCATTGCTCTATGAGCCGAAATGTTACTTCAGTGTAGTTTTGAAAAATATTAATAACGGTAACAACTAAAATTTATAGATGACAGTCACTCGTGAGAGACCCTGTTCTAAATGTTTCCCATGTATAAATAATATGAGAATGAGGGTGGTGTGAGACAGCTTCAGTGGGAAGGAGGCATAGGACAGAACCTGGAATTTGGGGGGACGTGGAATTTTGAAAATATGAAAAGAAGAAACTCAGCAAGTATGAAATTTTGTTGTTGTTTGTTTGTTTTTGTTATTTCAGGCATGTGCAACTCAGTCTCACAACACAATTTGACTTTTGTGATGCTAGGCGGCGATCTACTCAATGGTGTGATTCTAGCCATGGTATCCCTGCGGCCCTCTCTAAGATTGCGTAAAAAGACTAACTAAGATCGGGGCTGGATCTTTTGGTTAGATGATTGCTAATACTGATAAAGTCTAAGGCTGGATATAGACTTAGTGGGCAAGACCAAGCAATACTGTTTTGCACTGGCTCACAAATCCCCTTGAAAATGGAGGAATCGATATACAAATAACGAGAAAGTGCAGAAAAAAGACTAAACTGGAAGGATAACTGTGGAAGGATAACTACCTGGGGAGGAGATGGGTACTTGTTGGAAATGCGTATTTCCAGGTCCCTCTTCCAGAGAGTCTGATTCTGTTGGCAGTGGGTAAGAAGTGGGGACTAGAAACATTTTGGACAAATACACAAGTGGCTTTGATGCACGTTTCAGAAATACTTTGAAAGTCTCAGGAAAAAAAAAGTAGAGAAAACAGTCCACACAAAATCTAAAAGGAAGAAGGACAGGAAAAACACAAGATCTAAAGTCATCAGGAGCCCGAATAGGAATTATATTACAGAATCACACAATCAGTGATGAATTATAATGAGCAATCATGACTTCTTATTTAGTTATTGTTTACTCTCTGCCTATTTCCATTAAAATGTCTAGGAAGGAAAAGGTTTTATACACACACACACACACACACACACACACACACACACACACACACTTGGGAGAATAAAAGAATAAAACATCTATTTTGAGAGAAGATATCTGGGACAAGAGGAAGGAGTGATGGAAAATATATCACCTGTTGCCTAGTATGAATGCCACATGCCTTACAGAGCTCCAGAGCCTGCTTTAATTGCTTACTTATAAGTCTGCATTCCTGAATGATTTCCTAGCTGCCAGGGGCCTGGGGTTCACCTCAGGTGTGTGAATCTAATTGATTCATGCCCGGTAGGATAAGAAACACACTAGGAAATGCATCACTACTGATAATACTTGATATTTGAGGAGAAGGAAGGTAATAAATAATTAACTTTGAGGAATGTAAATGAGAGAATTTCTGTTTTAAAGTTTTTATCACTGGAAATATTGGTCCATTACATTTAGTATTCTATAAACAAAGAAATTATTAGCAGTTTTCAAAAAATCAAGCAGTGATAAAAATAATGGGCATAACTATTTAATCACTATTAACTTTCTTTTTAAGGCATCCACATCCTTTCAAGCACTGAATCAAATGCGTAAAGAGATTCACTGCATGGAGGGTCACATAAAAATGGATATAAATGACTGATTAATATGAACAAAAAGTATAGCATAATGTGATCAATACATTTTAACTAAGCAAAATATATTATTCCCTATGTTTAAAAAAGTTTTTAATATTAACAACCTCAGTATCTATTCTGTCACATGTTCTATGAAGAAAGCTGTGGAGATATAATTTTTTTTTCAGTAGAGTCTTCTTGTATTATTTCACCAAGACTCACTATGTAATGAAATAAATTTCCTTAAGAAAGGTGACCAACCATACTTGATTGAACTGAAGGACAAACTGTATGAAAATATCTTACAGTGAAAAAAAATAGACATCAGTAAACTGTTGCCTTTTTAAGCATCATTTCCCCCTGTAATTCAAAATTCTTTTTCTGCTTTCTGAGCCGTGTGCCACTGAGCTGCTAGCAAGAGCCATAATCATGGGCAACACAAGCCAGACACAGGGTCAGGGCGAGCATGTGGCCAGCGCTGGCTGATGGAGGGCTGGGCCTTGTCTTCCTGGAGGTGTGGCTCCTTCTACAGGGGAGAGTGGTAGAGATTTTATTTGAAAGTCAATTACTTGTGAAAGAGAAGTGGATGTAAAGGGTAAATCTCAAAGGGACGTGGAAACAGTAACCATTGCTCTCATTCCTCTTAAATAGTAAATGCTCCAAAAAGTGAAAAACAAACAAAAACAACCACCACCAGAACGAACATGATGGGAAAGTTCGAGAAGACCTGTATCTTGGGTCAAACTATTCTTTTAAAAAATGTCTTATGTAAATAGAGTAATAATGAAAATGCCTAGATTGAGAGTACTAGACACACACAGTGACGGAAAAGACAGAGTAAAGTTGTGTGGGAGTTAAATACACCAAAACTTGCCCACCACTGATTTGAAATAACCAGGCGGAAGGGCTGGGCATGGTTTTGGGGTACAGAGAATGGTACTCCAGGGTCCACTTACCCTCAACCTATTTGTAAAACCTACTATTAGTGGCAAGTGACGGGGCAGGGGGTAGGCTGGAGCAATGTGAAGACTTTTCCCTTAAGATCACATTGGCAACTAATGTTATATAATTTCCTTTTACTGACCACAGAATAGCTGGTCATTATAGCATCTAGGCACTATGCATCGTTGTTGTCATGTAATACCATACACAATAGAGTTTACCACAAATACTGCAATGAAACTTTAAATGGTAAAATCCTAGTAAAATACTATGATTTGTAGAGCAATAGTTCAACAGGAAGGAAATGTGTGACTTTCTGTGGGCATTTACGGTAAGTGGGGAAGCATAATGATGATTATGGGTATTTGAAATGTGCTTTTGAGTAGAAAATTTCAAAATAAAGAATAATAAATAAAAATACTATGCATTAACATTTTAAACCATTTCATACAAAATTATTTATACCAGTAATTTTATTTTGTTCTAACAATTCTGGGTTCAAGTGTAATTATGTGCAAGTTATCTTTCACATTTCCCATCTTCCTGTTCTCCCTAACTCCTCAAATATTCAGGTTATATGAACTGCATCCTACTCCCCTCAACACACACAGATTAAAACTTCCCTTCTGAAAAGGGATCTTAAAAGCAAAACCATACTAAGGTGTAACTGATAATGATCTTGATATCCTACCTGTTTCAAAACACTGGCCATTTAAGTTTTAGAAGGCTTAACTGAAAAGACTGAATCAAAAATGCTATAATGCAAAGAATTCCTAGATAATTTCTCCTGTATCTCCATACACAGTCCCTACTGGTTTCTCCTTGCTGCCTCAATATGATCATTATAGCTATAATTTCTCATTTTTCCTTATTAAAATGCCAATATACTTGGGAAGAAACCGTTATTATGCCTTATTAGCCAATAATACACAAGCTGACTTTATATGATCTTTTCCCTGAAAATTAATCAAAAGTGGATTTGTTAGGAAACAAGATGGTGAGATCAGCTCTAAGAGGAAAAGTAGAGAAGTTCACTTATTGAGATCGTTATATGCCAAGCATAATGCTGTATCAATATGGTACAAGACTATGTATATTATTTCACTTAGTTTTCACTTAAGTGGCATGATGTAGGTAGTTTCTCCATTTTATAAATGAGAAAACTGAGATTCAGAGAGGTAAACCTGAAAGCTGAAGCTCATGAGTGACAGAGATTCAAACCAAAAGATGTGTGAATTCAAAGGCCTTGCTTTTTCAAGGAGCACTGAAATCCGAAGGCTCGAGGCCCACAAGCCCCACTAGAGTCCAGCAAAGTTGGCCCTGTCATTTGCTCTCAAAACTGGACCAGGAACAGATCTCCGATTTCCTGACTCCTGGCTGAGTATTCCTTCCACGAGACCACACAGAAGTCTCTTACGCAATCATCAGGATTAGGGCTTGGCTCCCTTGCCCAGCAGCCAAAGCTAATCTCCATGAGTCAAGCCAGATCTTTTATACTGGTCTGGGGCAACTGGAGGTGAGAGTCAACCTGTGCAATGCCTCTTCTGGAAATGGAAGGGGAAGGGAGCAACAGGAATTTGGCTTTCTCTTCAAACGCCTCTGAAAAAGTATCAATTAGTCCTTCAAGACAATTGTTCTTATATGTGGTGCTGAGACATTGGGGTGTGTGTTGCACTTGACAGAGGCAAGACATAGACAGTGAGTCCTCATCAGTCATGGGGTCACTGTCCTGAAAAGAACCACAGCTGATGAGACTATAAGATCTCAGCAAAAGCAGGGGGAGGGAGAATTAAATTAAATTAAACCTGTTATTTCATTTGAGTTAGAACAATAGAAAGTCTAGGAGAACATCCACTTTTTTATCCATTGATGTTACAAATCTTCTCCAAAATGCACTCCCATAAATCAACTTCTTTCATCCATCCAGTGTCACCGAACCATCTAATCAAGTTTGATTTTTATAAAGTACAAATGCAGGTAAACAAAAAGATTTTCTTCTCCAACTGAACAATTTTCATAATTGTCTGTAAAACCAACCCTCTATTCTAGTTCAGGTGACTGTGAGATCCAAGCTGACTGTAATGTTTTCTTTAACTTCACATTCTTGTGAATCCTACATAAATTTCTGGTATAATAAATAACCTGTACTTCTTTCATCCTCATGGAATGAAAGGAAGCTGAGAGACCAGTATGATACCTTTGCCATGTTTTCTAATGGGGTTTTAGATTGCTCTTATCAATTTGTACAAACTCATTGTGTTTTACATACACTAACCATTGTATGTTATATTTGTATGGATATTCTTTCTCAATTCGTTATTTTAACATTGGTAATTTTAATGTAATCAATATATTGATGTTTTGTAATTTCTCCAATGATTTCTAAGCTAAGAAACTCCTTCCTACCCAGAGATAAGCTAAATATTTTTCTATAGACTTTACAGATAAATCTATAGATTATCTTTTGTATTTTTAGTGTAATTTTTTTTAGCAATTCATTCTTAAATCCTATTGGAATTAATTTTGCATTTGGAATAAAGTGATGATGTAAAGTGATTTTTAGACAAATAATTAAACAATTTTTATTAATGCTGTCTACTGAATAATTGATTCAACTTCCATAATGATTTGTGATTTTTATCACATCATACCACTATATATATTAAGATGTACTTTGAGCTACATATATTTTTTCCATTGGTTTGTCTGAATTCTCTTGTAAGCTGACACAAAAATATAAACTATTTTATGCCTGAAAAACCAAGTTGACCTATATTAATTTTCCCCAAACTTTTAAAAATATATATATGAGTGTGTGTGTATTTGTATTTATATATACATGGATATGTGTACATATATATTCACATATATACATATTCTCACGCTACATTCTCATATGGGGTTTGGTTTTTCTTTTTTTTGGATTACTGGATTTTTCACGTAACAGTATCTAAAAACAAACGATAGAGGGGGAGCTTCAAGATGGCAGAAGAGTAAGATGCGGAGATCACCTTCCTCCCCACAAATACATCAGAAATACATCTACATGTGGAACAACTCCTACAGAACACCCACTGAACGCTGGCAGAAGACTTCAGAACTCCCAAAAGGCAAGAAACTCCCCACGTACTTGGGTAGGGCAAAAGAAAAAAGAAAAAACAGAGACAAAAGAATAGGGACGGAACCTGCACCAGTGGGAGTGAGCTGTGAAGGAGGAAAGGTTTCCACACACTAGGAAGCCCCTTCGCAGGCGGAGACTGCGGGTGGCGGAGGGGGGAAAGCTTCAGGGCCACGGAGGAGAGCGCAGCCACAGGGGTGCGGAGGGCAAAGCGGAGAGATCCCCGCACAGAGGCTCGGCGCTGAGCAGCGCTCACCAGCCCGAGAGGCTTGTCTGCTCACCCGCCGGGGCGGGCGGGGGCTGGGAGCTGAGGCTCGGGCTTCGGTGCTAGCCGGGAGGGAGTCCGGGAAAAAGTCTGCAGCTACCTAAGAGGCAAGAGACTTTTTCTTGCCTCTTTGTTTCCTGGTGCGCGAGGAGAGGGGATTAAGAGTGCTCCTTACAGGAGCTCCAGAGATGGGCGCCAGCCGAGGCTATCAGCGCGGACCCCAGAGATGGGCATGAGACACTAAGGCTGCTGCTGCCGCCACCAAGAAGCCTGTGTGCCAGCACAGGTCACTCTCCACACCTCCCCTCCCGGGAGCCTGTGCAGCCTGCCACTGCCAGGGTCCCATGATCCAGGGACAACTTCCCCAGGAGAACGCACGGCGCGCCTCGGGCTGGTGCAACATCACGCCGGCCTCTGCCGCCACAGGCTCGCCCCGCATCCGTACCCCTCCCTCCCCCCGCCACCTGAGTGAGGCAGAGCCCCCGAAGCAGCTGCTCCTTTAACCCCGTCCTGTGTGAGCGAAGAACAGATGCCCTCAGGCGAGCTACATGCAGAGGCAGGGCAAATCCAAAATTGAACCCCAGGAGCTGTGCAAACAAAGAAGACAGAGGGAAATCTCTCCCAGCAGCCTCAGGAGAAGCAGATTAAATCTCCACAGTCAACTTGATATACCCTGCATCTGTGGAATACCTGAATAGACAGTGAATCATACCAAATTGAGAAGGTGGACTTTGGGAGCAATGATATATATATATTTTTCCCTTTTTCTCTTTTTGTGAGTGTGTATGTGTATGCTTCAGTGTGTTAATTTGTCTGTATAGCTTTGCTTTTAACATTTGTCCTAGGGTTCTGCCTGTCCGTTTTTTTTCTTTGTTTTTTTTTATTACTTAAAAATTTTTTCTTAATTATTTTAATCACTTTATTTTATTTTATTTTACTTTATTTTATTTTATCTTCTTTCTTTTTTTTTTTCCTTTTATTCTGAGCGGTGTGGAGGACAGGCTTTTGGTGCTCCTGCCAGGCATCACAGCTGTGCCACTGAGGTGGGAGAGCCAAGTTCAGGACTGGTCCACAAGAGAACTCCCAGCTCCAAACGGTGAAAACCCAAACGGTGAAAATCTCCCAGAGATCTCCATCTCAACGCCAAGACCCAGCTCCATTCAATGACCAGCAGGCTACAGTGCTGGACACCCTATGCAAAACAACTAGCAAGACAGGAACACAACCCCATCCATTAGCACAGAGGCTGCCTAAAATCATAATACGGCCACAGACACCCTAAAACACACCTCCAGACGTGGACCTGCCCACCGGAAAGACAAGATCCAGCCTCATCCACCAGAACACAGGCACTAGTCCCCTCCACCCAGAAGCCTACACAACCCACTGAACCAACCTTAGCCACTGGGGACAGACACCAAAAACAACGGAAACTACGAACCTGCAGCCTGAGAAAAGGAGACCCCAAACACAGTAAGTTAAGCAAAATGAGAAGACAGAGAAACACACAGCAGATGAAGGAGAGAGGCAAAAACCACCAGACCTAACAAATGAAGAGGAAATAGGCAGTCAACCTGAAAAAAAATCCAGAATAATGATAGTAAAGATGATCCAAAATCTTGGAAATAGAATGGAGAAAATGAAAGAAACGTTTAACAAGGACCTAGAAGAACTAAACAGCAAACAGTGATGAACAGCACAATAAACAAAATTAAAAATTCTCTAGAAGGGATCAATAGCAGAATAACTGAGGCAGAAGAACGGATAAGTGACCTGGAAGATAAAATAATGCAAATAACTACTGCAGAGCAGAATAAAGAAAAAAGAATGAAAAGAATTGAGGACAGTCTCAGAGACCTCTGGGACAACATTAAATGCACCAACATTTGAATTATAGGGGTCACAGAGGAAGAAGAGAAAAGAAAGGGACTGAGAAAATATTTGAAAAGATTATAGTTGAAAACTTCCCTAACATGGGAAAGGAAATAGTTAATCAAGTCTAGGAAGCACAGAGAGTCCCATACAGGATAAATCCAAGGAGAAACACACCAAGACACATATTAATCAAACTATCAAAAATTAAATACAAAGAACAAATATTAAAAGCAGCAAGGGAAAAACAACAAATAACACACAAGGGAATCCCCATAAGGTTAACAGCTGATCATTTAGCAGAAACTCTGCAAGCCGGAATGGAGTGGCAGGACACATTTAAAGTGATGAAGGAGAAAAACCTAAAACCAAGATTACTCTACCCAGCAAGGATCTCATTCACATTTGACGGGGAAATTAAAACCTTTACAGACAAGCAAAAGCTAAGAGAATTCAGCACCACCAAACCAGCTTTATAACAAATGCTAAAGGAACTTCTCTAGGCAGGAAACACAGAGAAGGAAAAGACCTACAATAATAAACCCAAAACAATTAAGAAAATGGTAATGGGAACATACATATCGATAATTACCTTAAATGTAAATGCATTAAATGCTCCAACCAAAAGACACAGACTGGCTGAAAGGATACAAAAACAAGACCCGTACATATGCTGTCTACAAGAGACCCACTTCAGACCTAGGGACACATACAGACTGAAAGTGAGGGCATGGAAAAAGATATTCCATGCAAATGGAAATCAAAAGAAAGCTGGAGTAGCAATTCTCATATCAGACAAAATAGACTTTAAAACAAAGACTATTACAAGAGAAAAAGAAGGACACTACATAATGATCAAGGGATCAATCCAAGAAGAAGATATAAGAATTGTAAATATTTATGCACCCAACATAGGAGCACCTCAATACATAAGGCAAATACTAACAGCCATAAAACGGGAAAATGACAGTAACACAATCATAGTAGGGGACTTTAACAACCCACTTTCACCAATGGACAGATCATCCATAATGAAAATAAATAAGGAAACACAAGCTTTAAATGATACATTAAACAAGATGGACTTAATTGATATTTATAGGACATTCCACCCAAAAACAACAGAATACACATTTTTCTCAAGTGCTCATGGAGCATTCTCCAGGATAGATCATATCTTGGGTCACAAATCAAGCCTTGGTAAATTTAGGAAAATTCGTATCAAGTATCTTTTCCGACCACAATGCTATGAGACTAGATATCAATTACAGGAAAATATCTGTAAGAAATACAAACACATGGAGGCTAAACGATACACTACTTAATAACCAAGAGATCACTGAAGAAATCAAAGAGGAAATCAAAAAATACCTAGAAACAAATGACAATGAAAACAGGACGACCCAAAACCTCTGGGATGCAGCAAAAGCAGTTCTAAGAGGGAAGTATATAGCAATACAATCCTACCTTAAGAAACAAGAAACATCTCAAATAAACAACCTAACCTTACACCTAAAGCAATTAGAGAAAGAAGAACAAACAACCCCAAAGTCAGCAGAAGGAAAGAAATCATAAAGATCAGATAAGAAATAAATGAAAAAGAAATAAAGGAGACAATAGCAAAGATCAAAAAAATTAAAAGCTGGTTCTTTGAGAAGATAAACAAAATTGATAAACCATTAGCCAGACTTTTCAAGAAAAAAAGGGAGAAGACTCAGATCAACAGAATTGGAAATGAAAAGGAGAAGTAACAACTGACACTGCAGAAATACAAAGGATCATGAGAGATTACTACAAACAACTCTATGCCAATAAAATGGACAACCTGGAAGAAATGGACAAATTCTTAGAAAAGCAAAACCTTCCAAGATCGAATCAGGAAGAAATTGAAAATATGAACAGACCAATCACAAGCACTGAAATTGAGACTGTGATTATAAATCTTCCAACAAACAAAAGCCCAGGACCAGATGGCTTCACAGGCGAATTCTATCAAACATTTAGAGAAGAACTAACACCTATCCTTCTCAAACTCTTCCAAAATATAGCAGAGGGAGGAACACTCCCAAACTCATTCTACGAGGCCACTATCACTCTGATACCAAAACCAGACAACGATGTCACAAAGAAAGAAAACTACAGGCCAATATCACTGATGAATATAGATGCAAAATTCCTCAACAAAATACTAGCAAACAGAATCCAACAGCACATTAAAAGGATCATACACCATGATCAAGTGGGGTTTATCCCAGGAATGCAAGGATTCTTCAATATATGCAAATCAATCAATGTGATACACCATATTAACAAATTGAATGAGAAAAACCATATGATCATCTCAATAGATGCAGAAAAGGCTTTCGACAAAATTCAACACCCATTTATGATAAAAACCCTCCAGAAAGTAGGCATAGAGGGAATTTTCCTCAACATAATAAAGGCCATATATGACAAACCCATAGCCAACATCGTCCTCAATGGTGAAAATCTGAAACCATTTCCATTAAGATCCAGAACAAGACAAGGTTGCCCACTCTCACCACTGTTATTCAATATAGTTTTGGAAGTTTTAGCCACAGCAATCAGAGAAGAAAAAGAAATAAAAGGAATCCAAATTGGAAAAGAAGAAGTAAAGCTGTCACTGTTTGCAGATGACATGATACTATACATAGAGAATCCTAAAGATGCTACCAGAAAACTACTAGAGCTAATCAATGAATTGGGTAAAGTAGCAGGATACAAAATTAATGCACAGAAATCTCTTGCATTCCTATACACTAATGATGAAAAATCTGAAAGTGAAATTAAGAAAACACTCCCATTTACCACTGCAACAAAAAGAATAAAATATCTAGGAATAAACCTACCTAAGGAGACAAAAGACCTGTAGGCAGAAAATTATAAGACACTGATGAAAGAAATTAAAGACGATACAAATAGATGGAGAGATATACCATGTTCTTGGATTGGAAGAATCAACACTGTGAAAATGACTATACTACCCAAAGCAATCTACAGATTCAATGCAATCCCTATCAAACTACCAATGGCATTTTTCACAGATCTAGAACAAAAAACTTCACAATTTGCATGGAAACACAAAAGACCCCGAATAGCCAAAGCAATCTTGAGAAAGAAAAACGGAGCTGGAGGAATCAGGCTCCTGGACTTCAGACTATACTACAAAGCTACAGTAATCAAGACAGAATGGTATTGGCACAGAAACAGAAATATAGATCAATGGAACAGGATAGAAAGCCCAGAGATAAACCCACACATATATGGTCACCTTATCTTTGATAAAGGAGGCAAGCATATACAGTGGAGAAAAGACAGCCTCTTCAATAAGTGGTGCTGGGAAAACTGGACAGCTACATGTAAAAGTATGAAATTAGAACACTCCCTAACACCATACACAAAAATAAACTCAAAATGGATTAAAGACCTAAATGTAAGGCCAGACACTATCAAACTCTTAGAGGAAAACATAGGCAGAACACTCTATGACATAAATCACTGCAAGATCCTTTTTGACCCACCTCATAGAGAAATGGAAATAAAAACAAAAATAAATAAATGGGACCTAATGAAACTTAAAAGCTTTTGCACAGCAAAGGAAACCATAAACAAGACAAAAAGACAACCATCAGAATGGAGAAAATATCTGCAAATGAAGCAACTGACAAAGGATTATTCTCCAAAATTTACAAGCAGCTCATGCAGCTCTATATAAAAAAAAACAAGGCAACCCAATCCAAAAATGGGCATAAGACCTAAATAGACATTTCTGCAAAAAGATATACAGATTGCCAACAGACACATGAAAGGATGCTCAACATCATTAATCATTAGAGAAATGCAAATCAAAACTACAATGAGATATCATCTCACACCGGTCAGAATGGCCATCATCAAAAAATCTACAAACAATAAATGCAGAGAGGGTGTGGAGAAAAGGGAACCCTCTTGCACTGTTGATGGGAATATAAATTGATACAGCCACTATGGGGAACAGTACGGACGTTCCTTAAAAAACTAAAAATAGAACTACCATATGACCCAGCAATCCCACTACTGGGCATATACCCTGAGAAAACCATAATTCAGAAAGAGTCATGTACCAAAATGTCCATTGCAGCTCTATTTACAATAGCCAGGACATGGAAGTAACATAAGTGGCCATCAACAGATGAATGGATAAAGAAGATGTGGCACATATATACAATGGAATATTACTCAGCCATAAAAAGGAACGAAACTGAGTTATTTGTAGTGAGGTGGATGAACCTAGAGACTGTCATACAGAGTGAAGTAAGTCAGAAAGAGAAAAACAAATACCGTATGCTAACACATATATATGGAATCTAAAAAAAAAAAAAAAAAAACAGGACTTGAGGATACAGGGAGGGAGAAGGGTAATCTAGGACAAAGTGAGAGAGTGGCATGGACATATACTACACACACTACCAAACGTAAAATAGATAGCTAGTGGGAAGCAGTCGCATAGTACAGGGAGATTAGCTTGGTGCTTTGTGACCACCTAGAGGGGTGGGATAGGGAGCGTGGGAGGGAGGGAGATGTAAGAGGGAAGAGATATGGGGATATATGTATATGTATAGCTGATTAACTTTGTTATAAAGCAGAAACTAACACTGCATTGTAAAGCAATTATCCTCCAATAAAGATGTTAAAAAAATAAAAAGAAAATCAAACAATAATTGAATACAATACTAACATACATAATAACTAACATTTGTTGAGAGTCTGCATATGCTAGAAATGATTCAAAGTGCTTTGTATATTGCAGTGGTTAATTTTACGTGTCAACTTGGTTGGGCCACAGTGCCTACATATGTGATCAAACATTATTCTGGATGTTTCTGTGCTGATGTTTTAGGATAAGATGAACACTTAAATTGCTGGACTTTGAGTAAAGCAGGTTTCCCCCCGTTAATGTGGGTGGGTCTCATCCAACCAGCTGAACGTCTGATTACAACAAAAGACTGACCTCCCCCGAGCAAGTGGGAATTCAGTCAGCAGATGGCCTTTGGACTTGAACTGTAACACTGGCTCTTCCTTGGGTCTCCAGCATGACGGTTTTTAGACAGATCTGTGGCACTGACTTTTCCCTGGATATCCAGCCAGATGGTCCACCCTACAGATATTGGACTTGCCAGCCTCTACAATCACATGAGCCAATTCCTTAAAATAAAATATATTTCTTCTCTGTCTCTCTCTTTCTGTATGTCTGGGGAACTGTGGTACACATATATGTACAGAGTCACTTTTTTCATTACAACAATCCCAACAGGTAGGTATATTTTTACCATTTTCATTCTATAGATAAGGACACTGTGTCTGGGAAGCTTAAATATCTTGCCCAACATCACTCAATCAGTTAGTGGCAGGATGGGGCTTCAAACATCATTGCCCACAGTTTTAAAAATGCAAAATACTTTTTTAAGATCAATGAAACTAACTTAAAAATTATTTTATTTCTCTCTTGAGAAAAAAGAACAAAGCTAGAGATGTCATGCTTTCTGACTTCAGACTATACTACAAAGCTACAGTAGTCAAAACTGTATGGTACTGCCATTAAAAACAGACTATAGATCAGAGGAACAGAATAGAAAGCCCAGAAATAAACCCACACACCCATGGTCAATTAATCTATGACAATAGAAGCAAGAATATACAATGGAGAAAAAACAGTCTATTCAATAAGTGGTGCTGGGAAAACTGGACAGGTACATGTGAAAGAATGAAATTAGAACATTTTCTCACAGCATATACAGAAATAAACTCAAAATGGATTAAAGACCTACGTGTAAGATACAATAAAGCTCCCAGAAGTGACCATAGGTGGTAGAGTCTTTGACATAAATCATGGCAATATTTTTTAGGATATGTCTCCTAAGGCAAAAGAAACAAAAGCAAAAATAAACAAATAGGACCTAATAAAGTTAAAATCTTTTGCACAGCAAAGGAAATCATCAACAAAGTGAGAAGACAACATACTGAATGGGAGAAAATATTTGCAAATATATTGACTAATAAGGGGTTAATATCCAAAACACATAAACATCTCATACAAGTCAATGTAAAAAACCCCCAAACAATCCAATTTAGAAATGGGCAGAAGATCTGAATAGACATTTTTCCAAAGAAGACATACAGATGGCCAACAGGCACATACATGAAAAGATGCTCAATGTTGCTTATCATCAGAGAAATGCATATCAAAACCACAATGAGATATCACCTCACACCTGTCAAAATGGCTTTCATCAAAAAGTCTATAAATAACAAATGTTGGCAAGGATGGAGAAAAGGGAACCCTAATACTCTATTGGTGGGAATGTAAATTGGTGCAGCCACTATGGAAAACAGTATGGAGGTTCCTCAAAAAACTAAAAATAAAACTGCCATATGATCCAGCAATTCCACTGCTGAGTATATTTCTGAAGAAAACAAAAACACTAGTTCGAAAAGATACATGCACCCCAATGTTCCTAGCAGCATTATTTATAATAGCCAAGATCTGAAAGCTACCTAAGTGTCCATCAACAGATGATAAAAAAGATGTGATATACATATATAGGATTATTACTCAGCCATAAAAAAGAATGAAATTTTGCCATTTGCAACAACGTGGATGGACCTAGAGGATATTATGCTTAGTGAAATAAGTTAAACAGAGAAAAAAATAGTCTATGTTATCACCTATATGTGGAATCTAAAAAAATAACACAAACGAATGTATATATCAAAACAGAAACAGACTCACAGATATTGAGAACAAACTAGTGGTTGCCAGTGGGGAGAGGGAAGGGGTGGGCAAGAAAGGGGTATGGGATTAACAGATGCAAACTATATTTATAAAAAAAAAATAAGCAAAAAGGATATATTATACAGCACAGGGAAATATAGCCATTATTTTGTAATAACTTTAAATGGAGTATAATCTATAAAAATTTATGTTATACACCTGAAACTAATATTGTAAATCAACTATACTAAAATAGAATTTGTAAAAATTATTTTGTTTCTTTAAAAACAAAATAATACATTGCAGTTCCTTATTTGGGTTTGATACCTTTTTAGGAAAATCAAAATACTTCAGAAGGTAAGTTCTTAAAGTGGTTATCAAAAAGCAAATACAAATAAATTATTTGCCTTTCTCACTCTCATTCCCTCATGAATGTACAGTTGAGGTTTTCAGTAGCTACATGACATATGATGATGTCAGTGCTCTGAAGTTAACAAGTAGTAGGTTTATTTTTGCTAATTTTGAGTCAATAAAGAAACAAATATTTAGAAACTTCTCAAGTTTAACTTCTAATATAGTAAATACTTATTGATATAATCCTCATAAACAAAAGCCCTTTGGTGTACTAAATAATTAATGCATTTAAAAGAGATTCCAAGGCCAAGAAGTTTGAGAACTGCTGTTTTAGAGACATTACAAAAAGTAAGACACTTTTGTTAAGTGAATACTATTATTTACAGTTTAGCAGAGGCATTTTTACAGTTTTTACAGGGTTCTTCAATTCTTCTCACAGTCAAATCTGAGTAAGAGAGGGAAAAAATAAACCTAAAATGAATCTTCACAAATATCTTCAATGTTTTTTTCAATTTTTAATGTTTTTACTTGGTCACAGTCAGAATAATTTTAGGCCCCGGGTCTATAGTTCAGTCATAATTTTTCCAATTTTATCCAATTCCCATTGGGTAAATGTTAGCTTATCTTTTTACAACGGTGAATAAAAGACTAACAAAACATAGCCCCATCTTTCTCAAACGTCAAATAGCGGACATTAGCAGGAGAGGCCACTGAAGGTGTATATGGTGGAGAAGAGATCTGCATGCTGACACGTGGGTGCATGGTGACCCTGCACTTTCTGGTCCAGCCTCCTGTGGGCTGCCTTGGGGGCATCCACATCCCCTGGGTATTCTCCCAAGGGTGGAGCAACAGCCATAACAAGTGAACATCACTTTGCTGAGCATTGCAGAGGAGCAGCGGCAAAGCTGAGGCAGAGTGTTCTTAGAGCAGTAACCTCCTCTGGAGATGCAGCTTGGCTCGGCTCCAGGGGCAGAAACAAGAAGTTCAGAAGGCTCATCTTCCTTCCCTATATTTGATAAATGTGTGCTCTCCCGTACACCAGGGAAAATGCAGCGTAGAGTCCTTGCCTCAGTGTTATTAGATGAGTCAATGAGATGGAACAAAGGAATCTCAACTGACTCCTTTCTCTCACCACTGTTTGTGGAGAGTCTTGTTCTGTCAAAATCCAGTGGTTAACACTCCACACTTTCACTGCATGGAGCCCGGTTCCATCCCTGGTTGGGGAACTAAGATTCCACAGGTCGCCCTGTGTGGCCAAAAAAAAAAAAAAAAAAAAAAAGGAATCGACAACACCATCGCTCCTTGTGCTTGTATAGAATGTCACAGTTTATAAAGCACTTTCACATTCATTATCTCTCAAGGACACTGTGAAGTAAACCAAGCAGGTGTTGTTATCCTTTTTTATGGATCAGAAAACTGAGAATCCAGAGGGTCAAGCAATTTACCCAAGGTCACAGGTAGTAAGAGCCTTGCCAGGCCTGGAAGCCAGCTCATCTGATTTCAATTCCACATCAGGTCCACTGCCTATGCAGATAGTACACCTTGCTGGTTTCATCATTATATATGAAATTACCTAACTGCAGGCATGTTTTGGCACAAGTGTATTTGGAAAGAAGGTAGAGAGACAAAAAGAAAAAAGTGGAGATTGAAAAGGAAAAGAAAAAATAATCACAGGGAAATGCACATCCTTTTACAAAATTTGTGACTATCCTCATTTTTTTTTTTTTTAATGAAGAGTCTTTTTTTTTTTTTAATTGATTGATTGATTGATTGCTATGTTGGGTCTTCGTTTCTGTGCTAGGGCTTTCTCTAGTTGCGGCAAGCGGGGGCCACTCTTCATCGCGGTGCGCGGGCCTCTCACTATCGCAGCCTCTCTTGTTGCGGAGCACAGGCTCCAGACGCGCAGGCTCAGTAATTGTGGCACACGGGCCTAGTTGCTCCGCGGCATGTGGGATCTTCCCAGACCAGGGCTCGAACCCGTGTCCCCTGCATTAGCAGGCAGACTCTCAACCACTGCGCCACCAGGGAAGCCCCCTCATTTCTTAACTAATAATGCAAAGAAAGTCTGAGGTCATCACTGTCAACTTCCAGAGATTACAACAAATTTTTTACATGCACCGAAGTAATCATTTGAAATAGTAATGAAAACACCTGTTGATACAAGTTTTCCTTTATGGGTGTCAGTGGCCAAAATAAATCAGGGTGCTTCGGAGGTTCCAAGATTAAGATAGGAGTCCTTTGGCATTCGCCAGGATGCTCTCTTGAGGTCTACTGGCATGTAGAGGCAGCGGCTTTGGTTTCACAGCTCGTGCTGAATGCAGAATGGCCTTCTGCAGGATGTGCTAGAGTTTCTTTAGCCATTAATTACTTTTACAGCTGCAGCTCTAAAAATGGAAAGGATAAAAATTGCACTGTTTGTTCCACTGAAAGTGCAAAGGGGACCAGCAGAAAGAAATCCACAGACTCTGCCTTGCAAATGAATCAAATAAACTTTTCCTTGAATGTATTTTTGATTATTTGAAAATCACTTGTAAGAGAGTGTTAACAAATAACAGAATATGAATAAAAGAAAGTTCAAAGTCATTGATGAGGTAGGAAGTGAAAAACTGATGGCCCAGTGAGTGTGAGGACTTGTAGACATGGCATCTGGAATGCTTTTTCTGCTGAGGCATATGACCATGCTCTGTCTTGGTAGAATGAGAGTTCACAATAAATTAAATTAAAAGGTACTTTATAGAAAAACAAAAATACATTTCATCTTCACTTTGTTTTGTAGGTTGAGATGGGTACTTGCTACACACACAAAGACTTGACTATCCACCCTGAACACCGTTACATTACAGCTGTATACAGTCATCTTCGTTAGTTATTTCTACCTTATTTCCCATTCTTTATCTTCTAGTCTCCTCTCCATTTAGCACCAGCTTTTCACAGCTGCAGTTTCAGGGCAGATCTCTCATTCTTCCCTTGGAGGGACACTTATTTGCATAAACATTGCAGCTTCCAATTACTCCACTGAATAAGTGCCACTTAGGATCCTCGTAAGCCTGTTGTTACTGCTATTCCAAAGTAGTAGCAACTTTGAATGCCAGATTTGAAAAATGTGTCTGAAACTAGGGAAGACGTTTTAGAAGAAATTAAATGTGAATACCTACTCTTCCAGCAATTCCCTTGTGAGAGTTTTTCAAATGATGAGTTGGTTAATGATAACATGAAAATCATCAACCGAAGCAATCCCCATACTTTGGAGATGCTGTCTTTAAATTACTGACCTCTATACACTCTGATTTCTGATTTACATGGTCTTTTTAAAACTTCTTTAATTGGGCATATAGTAATTGTTTTATATAGTCAGACCTCTTCACGGGGTAGGTCATACACTGACATCTGTTCATAAGTGTACACCTTGAAAATATGTTTACACCTGGGCTAAAAAGATAAATTATTGGATGGGGTGCAAGATTTTCTAAATCATATCAAATTCTCTTTCATAGGAAATATGTTACATCCATGTTCTAGTACATTAATGTGTGGTGATAGTCTTCCTCACACACAAGTCTGAAATAAAACCACTGCAACATTCTTATTTGACAGGTAAACTATAGAAATAAATAAGCCATTATATAAAAAAGAATGTCAGACTTTTCCTTTCAGTTAGAAGATTTTTTTCCAAATGAATTTAGAACCAACGATCATATTCCGTTATTAACAGTGGCTAGGAGTATGGGCTCTGAGGAGACAGACAAGGGATACACTATTGGCTTGTCACTTTTGGCTCCTTTGACCTGAGGAAGTTCCTATACTCCTCTAAGCCTCAGCCTTCTCACTTGTAAAATGCAATAATAGTAGTGCCTATCTCATAACGTTGCTGTGGGCATTAAATAGATGATATATATAAAGAAGTTCAGCACAGAGGTAGGTACATAATAAGAGTTCAGTAAGGGAGAGCTACCATTTTTCTCTCCAGAATCCCTTTTTGTGCTTCCCCTTACAGAGAGGTGGCAGAGAGTACAGCATGTTAATTCTGCCCCATAATAAGCCTATATATGAATATGTATTTGGGAAATGGGGGATGAGAAAAATAATAATATCAGGATCATTTAGCTTAAAGGGTAAGCAGTTAATGGGATTTAAACAGCAATGTTTACACTGACGATAACACAAGAGGAAGTTTAAACTGAGGAATATAAATTTTAGGTTCAGATTAAATAATTCATTAACCACAGCTTCTCAGTTACCTATTTTTGTTGTTGTTGTTGTTGCTGTTTGTTGATTTATTTGTTTTTCTTTTAGTAATTCTCCTTATTATCTAGCCGTAAAAGCAGAGTCATTATTTTTACTTCCCACTCCAATCAGTCAATGTTTCCTTGTTCACATCCATTGGTTCCTTTTAATTCCCATCTTACCTCCCAGGCTGAGTTTCCATCCTGTCACCCCTAGATTAATGTAGTACCCTCTTAGACATTCTCTCAGGCTTTAAATATCTTCCTCCTTCTATTAAATCCTGCGTTCTGCTATCAGATTAATTTTCCTCAAATACCACCTTGTTTCATCTCTCTGACTTCAGACTGCCTACATGGTAAGATGGGAATTCCTTGGTTTAGTTTTCAAGACTCTATACAACTTTAACCCACCTTTTTAGCTTCTTTCGCCCCAGCCCCCCATCCCCTCTAATCCACCCGAGTAAGAGGGAAGTGGTACAGTATGAAAATGAGAACGTAGACTCCAGAGCACGCTACCTGCGAACGAACTCCAGCTCCACCACCAAACAGTTTTAAACTACAAGTTCAGATATTCTGAATTGTGGAACAAGCAACACATGTACCTGCTGAAGGTGGAAATGAGGGCTTTATCCATTGGTAAGTGTCCTACTTAAACCTGCCACATGGGCAACTAACCTAATTTCCATGTTTAAAGTAATCCTCTAGATGGAGATTGCAAAAGTTCCAATTCTAGAGAGACAGAGGATGGCTGGCAGCCAGAGGTGGGATTTAGGGCATCAGCAATGAGAATCTTTCATGAGTCCCTTTGCCAGATTCAGGAGGTCTGCAGAGTCAGTGGAGGAGGGGTGCCGGGATGGAGGAAGCTAGAGATGGCAGGGCTGGGAGAGTAAGCTCACTAGAGGGCGAAGAGTCTGCCTGTCCCTTCTGTACTCTTTTCTCCCCACTCCCAGACAGAAATGAAAATTACAGTGTCCCAGGGGTCTGGACTGCTACCACCTCAGGCGCCTGAAGTGCTGAGAACCATCCGGTAGGTGTTGCTGTCACAGGTCACAGAGAGCCATCCCGTTTGGGTCTGGGCCTTACTCAGCAGACACTGAGGGCAACAGCTCCCTGGACAGTTTCGTAGAACCTGTGGGAGAACAGCTCTCCACGACTACCTTGAAGCCCAAGACCTCAAGAGCTCCCAGCTTTCTTCAGCCCCACCGTGATTTGCTCAGGAATGGGCTTTGGGAGTGGGGTTTAGACCATAACCTGCCCAGAATCCCCTACATTTCCTAGATGACATCTATTATTACATTCTTATATCAAATGTTCTTTGGAATAATAAAAATAACATTTTTGAGCTCCTACTATATTCAGAACCTAACCATATCGCCTCTAACCTTCACACTCACTGGCAGTTCCTCTTCGTCAATGAAGAAACGGAGATGCGTTTAGCTTAAGTGGCAGAACCAGGACCCTAACCCACACCTTTCTGCCTCCAGATCAAGAAGCCTTGCAGCCTTCTTCACACGGATCTCTTGATCTCTTACCTTCTCATTTGTTTCCCACAGCTTTGACCTGCCTCTCATCCCCAGCAAAGTCTGAACACGAATTCCGGCCCTGAGCTGAGGCACACTTCATGAAACTTCCTATGGCTCCTTCTCCACCCTCTTTTAACATACGATGGGCTGAGAGGATGTGAAATGTAAACGTTACAGTTCCTGTGCTATTCCTCATAAAGATTTAAAAGAAAATATAGAAAGCAAAGCAAAGCAAAGCTAATAACTCCAGGTTGTGTCTGTTAGTTACAACACGATAAAGGGCAGAGTCAGTCCTACCATATAGCAAAAGTTACATTTAGAAGATAAATGCAAGAAAGCACCTATTTAGAAAGCACCTCATAAAAAATTTATGCTGTACTATTATGGTCTTCAAGCCAAGCAGTCGGCGTGTCAACAAATCTTTACAGGGAAACTATTATGTGACAAGCACGGTGTAGGAGGCTGCAATACGTCTGCCTTGATTTATGAGTTTCATCTTTCCTGTTGAGTTTCTCATAAACTTTTCAATATTCCTATATTCAGGTTAAAGATTCTAAAATTTTGAATAAATTATGTTAAATGACATACTAGCATACTAGTGAATACTTTTTGAAGACTGTGTTTTATTCATTCTATTCATTTTTATGACTTTTTTGCAGGAAAGATGAAACACTTTTTCATATGTAATGACACTCTTATAACTTATAATTTGGTTAATAACTACAGTTTAGAAATTTATTTTTTACTTCAAGAGATGATATTTGAAGGCTGGATCAAATCGCTAATGACTTTTCTGCAGCTCTCTTTTCTCCAGATCTACTTAACTGACGCTCTATTTAAGAAACAAACCAAAAACACCAACACTGGCTCTGTCACTAAAGTTTTATCAGACTGGCAATCCAGGTCATGGAAACACCTCATAATGAGTATCATTAAAAAATATATATAATAATAATATCCTTTACCTGTTAGAAAATATTTCATTAGCAAGGAAATATCTCATTTTTTTAAAGCTCGACTTTAACCACTTTATCCTCTTGATTTATGTCCCTTTGATGCCTAAATTATCTGCTTAGCTAATTTGGTCCTGTGTCAACACGCACTGTGAAATCCCACTGAGCGGGGCCCTAAGTGATGTTCTACTTGTCAGGTGGCCTTCTCCTTGGCTTCCCTTTTATCTTTTCTCATGCCCCCTTTCCTAGGGGAGTTATATGACTTTGTATGCAGCACTCAGTTACAGAACAGAGCTACACCAAGAATGTACACACAGACAAGTGGGTGAGGGGTCCACCAGAGCTGAGGGGGCTTTCTCTGTAAAACTTAAGGACAACTGGCCTCTCAGTTGAAAAACATCAGAACTCTTGCACTGAAAATCAGGCAGCGATCCAGCTATACCCGGTTGCTATTTTTTTTGGTATCCATTCTAAGAAGTTATCATTTTCATGAGAATGAGGTGCTTATTCCACCACAGAAATTTTAACTTTGGAAAGCATCTCTGTGTAGTTCTAATTTTTTCGAGGGCACTATTTTTCAGGCTTGTTTTTGTCTTTCATGTTTGGACATCTAAGTTCTCACTTTTTGAGGCTTCTGCTTCCTCGGTACTCTATCCTATGGTAGTTATGCTAGCACCCTATAATGAAAGCAAAAGCTGAAATGGAAGTTAATTCACACCCGAATCTATCTTCCTCATTTAACAACTTTTCTTTTGTTATACCTATAAAATTGCTTCAATCACTATTTCATTTAGGAAATGCTAATTTTTTATACAGTGCTGCTTCTTTTTGCTCTTCCTCCGGAAGAGTGAGCGATATAGTTCTAAAACAATATGGCTTATTGGTAGCACATCATTATACTTTTGTTAATAGCAATCCCTAATACATTGAACATTACACAAAAGTTAATAAAATATCTTTTTATGAGTACTGTTAATAAGGTAAGCTTATCAATAGCTTACTAGGATATTCAGTTTATATCATTTTTATATAATATCTTGAACATGAAATTATTTCTGTTTGATCCAATGACCTGATGAGAGCCTGAGCTTTGAGAATCAGAGGTTGGTTCATTCCTGTTAAGTAAAGCAATGCATTATTGATTTTGGAGCTAAACCAAACTGACATTTTCATGACCATTATTGACCAAATGCTTGTGTTCCCCCACCTCAATTCATATATTGAAGCCTTAACTCCCAGTTTGGGTGTATTTGGAGATGGAGACTCATAAGGAAGGAATTAAGGTTAAATGAGGTTGTAAGACTGGGGCCTTGATCCAATAGGACTAGGGTTTTATAAGAAGAGCCACCAGAGAGCTCACACTCTTTGCTCTCTCCCCATACACATGCAACAAAGGACGGCCATGTGAATACCTGTGAGAAGGCTGCCATCTGGCATCCCAAGGGGAGAGGACTTACCAGACACCAATCCCACTGGCACCTTGATCTTGGACTTCCACTCTCCAGAACTAGGAAAAAATAAATTTTTGTTGTTTAAAACACTTAGTCTACGATATTTTGTTATTGTAGCCCAAGAAAACTAATACAATGACGAACCTATTTTCTTGAAAAACGTTTAGCTAGTTATTCGTAAATTGGGCAATGCACAAAATAAAGAAAATACAACTTTAAGTTTTCCAAAATAAATTTCTATATTGGGGTATTCAAAACTGTGATCACTTTTTGCTTCGGGTTTTTATCTGTGAAATACCACTGTAAAATGAACATGACGGTTGAAATCTCATTAAAACCAACTTAAAACTTATCTAGGAATATCTCAGCAATGACATTCAAGTTATGGCATAGTTTTTAACTTCCAGATAAGGTGTAGCAAGACTGTTCATTATCATATATATAGATCTGTAAAAATTGCTAAGAAATTGAAAGTAAAGAAAAAACGTTCATGAGTTCTAGACAGTTTATAAACAAGAATCTTGCTTTCTGATATTTATTAAATTATTTATAGTTAAGCAATATTAACTATATAGTTCCGTAGTTAAGCAATATAGTTATATGATTAGGTCAATAAAATTGAGCAAATTAAGTAACAATTGCACTTGCAGTATAATTTGTACCTAAGAGACACGAACAAAACTTGCAAGAGTAATGATTTTTTTGTTTCATAAGAAAACATATAGGCTTCCCTGGTGGCGCAGTGGTTGAGAGTCTGCCTGCCAATGCAGGGGACATGGGTTCAAGCCCTGGTCCGGGAAGTTCCCACATGCCACGGAGCAACTAGGCCCGTGAGCCACAATTACTGAGTCTGCGCGTCTGGAGCTTGTGCTCCACAACGAGAGGCCGCGATAGTGAGAGGCCCGCGCACCGCGATGAAGAGTGGCCCCCGCTTGCCGCAACTAGAGAAAGCCCTCGCACAGAAACGAAAACCCAACACAGCCATAAATAAATAAATAAGTAAATGGATCATCACATTAAAAAAAAAAAGACAACAAACTAATATAATGGCTTTAATCATCATAAATAAATCATTAAATATATTTAAAAAAAAAAGAAAACATAAATTATTTGGTTGTTATAAAACTCAGAACTGTATCAATCTTTAGCATCTTATGCAATAAAGAACTAATTTTTTCCCACTGTTTTCCACCGAAGAATGAAGAAATATAATTTTCCTAAGGTCACAAAATACTGTCTTTGAGGAATTAATGTTTAATAATTATGTATTTTATCTCTGGACTTTTTCTTGAGTCAGAAAATAAGGATTAATTTTGTACTTAATTAGTGGAGAAACAGTCTAAAAAATTGTAGATGAGGGACTTCCGTGGTGGTGCAGTGGTTAAGAATCCTCCTGCCAATGCAGGGGACACGGGTTCGAGCCCTGGTCCAGGAAGATCCCACATGCCGCGGAGCAACTAAGCCCATGCACCACACTACTGAACCTGCTCTCTAGAGCCTGTGGGCCACAACTACTGAGCCCACGTGCCACAACTACTGAAGCCCACACACCTAGAGCCCATGCTCCAAAACAAAGAGAAGCCACTGCAATGAGAAGCCTGTGCACCACAACGAAGAGTAGCCCCGCTCACCCCAACTAGAGAAAGACGGAGCGCAGCAACAAAGACCCAATGCAGCAAAAAATAAATAAATAAATAAATAAATTTTAAATAAATGGTAGATGAAATTTTCAATCAAATTGTAAATAATTGTAATCCAACCAATAAAAACTAGTTCATTGCCATACTGAGCAAAAGTATCAAATCAACATGGTATTTGTTCAACACCAGCAGATGGACTGGAGCCAATGTGACCAAAAAGAGACAATGCTGTCACAAAGTAACTATACCTGGAAATAGTATACCTGCCAAATTCAAATTAATTCCTGGTACTAGAAGAGACCTTGATAAAGTGCCATTTCCACCTCCAACCAGGTTAATTTGTACTCTTATAATAATACATTCTCAGGCATATCTTTGCTTTTTTTTCAGGATATTTGTCATATTTGCAATTAAAGAATCATTTGTATAATGCCTTGTGTGACAAGAGGCTCTAAGCTCCACTGGGGTGGGGCTACATCTGTCTTGTTCACAGCTGTGTCACCAGTGCTTGCAGCAGTAAGCTCTCAGTAACTATTTGTCAGATTAATGAACAAATGGAAGGGAGAAGATAGGAGTATCTATAGCTTAGTGGATCTATAGATGAATGCAATACCACCAGATAAAGTTGTCAAAATGACAGACACAACAGAAAGAAGACCACACTTCAAGGTCATTTGTACATCAGAAAGTGAAAAAAAACCTGAGGACCTTCGGAAAATGATTCATTCTATTTCCTAATGGAAATCTCCCACCTAGTAAATTCAATCTATTTTTTTAAAATAGCAAATACCTAGTTCATACTAAGTTTGGTCAGGATATCTGCAATCTGTAAGAATATTCTCCATATTACTGTATGGAGTAGCTTCAGGATTTACAGATATTTCAAAGTAATTTAAATGAATGAATCAGGAATTTTTGAAAACTAAAAACTGTAGCACGAAAAATCATGGCATACTGAAAGGCTTATGAGAGAACATAAAGCCAGGATTTAAATAGTTTCTTACTCACTAGATTATTAGTGAACTTGATTCTTTGTGAAAGATGTTATTCTTCGTTATTGAGAGAATTTTCTGAATGAAAGCAGTCAAATCATGGAAGTGTGTTCTGAAGGCTTAAATTATTTCTCAGTGTGGATAATAGAGTTATGTGTTTTAAAGAAAAATTCAATGCAACTATTCAAAGGCATCTTGTAAGAACAGAGATTGAGGGGACATTATGTGCTTCATAATAAATATGCATGTGTTTTCCTTCTCATCCTGTTTCTCTTTTTATTTCTTAAATTTGCTTTTTGGTTTTTGTTTTGTTCCATTCTTTTAAAAATTCAGATTTTTAAATTTCTCTCACTATCTTTTATTGAAGTATTGCAGTTTTTGTTTATTGTCCTAGGAGTTGATTTCATTCATTGATTGACTAAGAACGGTAAGGTCATCCAGCAGATGTTATGGGCAGTATTAGTGATTATTAGGTTCGACAGATTAACAGCCCCTCATAAACTAGTAGTCACTGAAATTGTAGCCCAGGGAAGCAGCACGTGAAGATGGGCTCTAAGTCTGCTTCTGGGTGTCAAACATAACCATGGCAAGAGGAATCTTAGTATGCATAAAGCTGCCTAACTAATGAGAATTCATGCTAGATAATCCCGCCAGGTTTGCTTAGCTTTTTTGCAAATGATGGACATATTCCCTAAATTAGAATTTCAGCCTGGTAGGAGACAGTTTAACCTGGTGCACAGGTGAACTTGAACAGTTATTGTGCAGATGCATTCTCTGGATCATTTTGACTTTTCTGATCTTAGTAACTTCCCTTATTCTGGAATACTTAGTCAATCACAAGAAGTCAGTGAAAGCTGTTAAGAGGTCCTGAAACAAACAAGGGCATGAGAATAGTAACTGTTTAGCAGGGCCTGGACAGGAAATTTTGACTTAGAAAGGCAGGAAACAGATGCTGAAGATAGTTCACGACTTAAAAAAAAACACAACTCTGTATGGGAGCATAATAAAAAATAATTTAGTCTCAAATTAAGCAAATATTTGAGCACTTATTATATGATAAACCTCACAGAAATATAGTCACATACAGTAAAATGACAAAGATTAAAATGAAATGCCTATTCATTGTGATAAGTTTTGACAATTGTATATAACCATGAAACTCAAATTTCTATTGAGTCTATAATCCTATCTATAATCCCAGAATGTTCTCTCATGCCTTTTCCCAATCAACCTCTATGCCCTCTACCCACAGGTACCACTATTCTGATATCTTCAATCATAGATTAGCAGAATCACACAGTATGTACCCTTTTGCTCTGGCTTCTTTGACTCAGCATAATTTTTTGAAGTTTATTCATGTTGTTGTTAGTATCAGGAGCTAGTTCTTGTAATTGATGAGTTACATCAATATATTGTTTGAATACACCACAGTTCCTTTATCCATTCTCCTGTACATGGATATTTGAGTTGTTTCTATTTTCTGTTTATTTATGAATAAATTTGCTTGGAACATTTTTGTAGGAGTCATTTTATGTACATGAGAAAAATACTTCTCTTGGATAAATGCCTAAGTGTAGGACTGCTGGTCCTACGGTAGGGTATATGAGAAACTGCTAGACAGATTTGCAAAGTTGTTATTTACAATTTTACAAGTCCTATCAGCAATGTATGACAATTCAGTTGCTTCATATCCCCTCCAACATTTGGTATTGTCAGTCTTTTTAATTTTGCCATTTTAGTGGATTTGTAGTCCTATATCATTATCATTTTAATTTACACTTCACTGATGATTAATAGGACTGATCACTTTTTAATGTCCTTATAAATTGTGCATATCTTTCTTTATGAAGTATCCATTCAAGTCATTTACTTATTTTTATTGCGTTGTTTGTCTTATTATTGAGTTGTAGGAGTGTTTGTAGGTTTTTAATAAAAGTCTGTTGTGTTGCAAATATTTCCCCCAATCTGTGGCTTTCATATTTATTTTCTAAATGTTAGCTTTGATAAGCAGTTTTAAATTTTGATCAAGTCCACTTTACTAAATTTTCCTCTTATGATTAGAACATTTTGTGCTCTAAGAAATTTTTCTCTCTCCAAGGGTTGCAAAAAAAATTCTCTGTTTCTTCAAGAAGTTTTAGAATTTTATCCTTTACATTTTGGACTATGATCTATCTTGAATTAATTTTCATGGGTGGGGTGTGGTATGGTTTGAGGTATTTTTATTTTCATGCAAGTTGTTATCTTTTTCAAAACCATTTGTTAAAAAGACTTTCTTTACCCTATTAAGTAATGTTGGTACTTTGGTTTAAAAAAGAAAAATCAAGTGACGATGTAAATGTGGATCTGCTTCTAGATTCAATATTTGCTTTCATCTATCTATAAGTCTCTGTTTATGCAATGTAACACAATCTCTATTATAGTAACTTTTGAAATCAAATTGTATAAATACTCCAAAGTATTATTTTATTTCAAGATTGTTTTGGGTATTCTGAGTAGTTTATATTTCCACATAAATTTTAGAATCATCTTGTCAACCTCTATCAAAAAAAAAAAAAGAACCCTGCTGTGATTTAGTTTGGGAACTTTGAATTTATAGATAAATTTAGACACAATTCACATCTTAAAAATACTGAGTCTTTTTCTTCATGAACATGGTATATATTTCTATTTATTTAGGTCTTTTTTATTTTTCCAGCAATATTTTTAGTTTCAGTGTAACAGATCTTGCACCTATTATTCTTAAGCATGTTATTTTATTTGATGCTGTTATAAATAGTGTTATGTTTTTTATTTTCCAATTGTTTTTTGCTAGTATATAGAAATAAAATTGATATTTTTATATTGACCTTGTATCTGCAACATTGCTTAAATCACTTGTGTCAGTTGTATTTTTTTAGATTATTCAGTGTTTTCTACACACGTGATCATGCTACCTGTGAATAAAGATAGCTTTACTTCTTCCTTTTTAATATTAGAAATTAGAATACTTCTTTTCTGTCTTTTCTTTTTTGCTCATCTTATAGAACTGACTGAAACTTTTAGTAGAATGCTGAATTTACTGAACAAAGAACACATTCTTGCCTACTTCCTAATCCTTAGGGAAAGTTCTGTGTGAAAGAGATGGCTAGATATATATTGATACATGGGCTGTGGCTAATGGTTTGGTTGGATGATCATCAGTGAAAAGGAATGTGATTGGAAAATTGGTAATAGTGAGGTCTGGGAAGAGGTATGTGGATAGACTTTGGGCATAGATCATGAGGATAGTTCAATCCCACATCAATGCTCACAAAAGAGCTGTTGATTTGTAAACCGGCCCCTGGACACAGAGAGCAAGGAGAGACCAAAGAAAGAAGCAGACCACTCTAGGTTGGGAGGTGGTAGTTTTAATCAACAAGGGAACTTACTTAGGAGATTTGTCTCTGCACCCACCTGCCATAACCTTAAAAGTTTACCTAGAGGCCTTAACCAGGTTCAGTCATGTAAACTGTCCAGATGGGCTCAATGACACATTTATCTCTCAAGACTCTGTCCTTGGGACAGCTTCTAGCGCAGGGAAGGCAAGCAGAATGCACATTCCAAGGACGGGGAAGGAGTGAGGAGCTGCAGATTGTCTGGGTCCAGCTTGCAGCAGGTCAACTGGTGGTCACAACCTCTCATGACCTTCTCCCACAAAAGCCACTTGAGCAGCAGAGGACACGATGATCCACTCTGTAGGCATGAGTGAACCTGTTTATGCAGCTACCCCTGTCTTTGTCCAGTGGGCTCATAAACAAAGTGGTGGTGGACAGCAGGGAAAGAGGTTTTGCACAGGCTAAGCTACGTACACTTCCATGCATCACGGCTGATTTGACAACAGCTACTTCTGAGTGCCCAATCTGCTGTCAGAGATTAACACTGAGCCCCAATATGATACCATTTCCAGGAGGATCAGTCCAGCTACAGGGCAGTAAGTAGATTATATTATTTCCATCCTAGAAGGTGGATACTTTGTTCTCACTGGAAGAGGAATTTACTATGGATACAGATTTGCCTTTCCTTCCTGCAATGCTTCTGCCAAATCACCCTCTGTGGACTTACGGAATGCCTTATTCCCACCGTGACATTCCACACAGCATAGCCAAGGAAATCATTCTACAGCTAAGGATGGGCAGCACTAGTTGGTGTGCATGGAATTCATTTGTATTATTATCTTGTCCATCACTCTGAAGCAGCTGACCTGACAGAATGGACTTTTGAAGACTGGCATCCAGATGGATGACAACACCTTGAAGGGCTGGAGTAATGTCATCCAGGATGGGGTATACAGTCTGGATCAGTGTTCAGTTTATGGTGCTTTTCCTCTCATAGTCAGGACTCACAGGTCTGGGAATCAGAAGAGAAGTAGGAGTGGCTCATGTCACTATTAACTGCTAATGAGTCACCAACAAAAGTATTGCTTCTCATCTCCACAAACTTGGTTCTTCTGGTTTAAAGGTCTTAGTTCTCAAGAAAAGTATGATTCCACTGGGGGACACAGAAATGGTTCCATTAAATGGGAATTTGACACTGTTATTTGGCCATGTAAAAATACTCATGGTAGTGAACCAGTGAGTAGAGAAGAAGGATTTTAATCTGGCTGGATTGACTGATTCTATCAACAGGATATGAAGTTTCCACTGCATTAGGAGGGTAAGGAGGGGTGTGTCCGTAATTCATAAAATCTCTCAGGACACACCTTAGCACTTCCATGCTCTGTGGTAAAAGTCAGTGAAAAACTATAGCAAAACTGCTAATGGTTTATACCCTTCAGGGGTGAAGAATTGGTTTATCCCACTAGGTGAAGAATTATGACCAGGCAAGGTGCAAAGAGGATATGGGTGGCAAAATGAAGCTTACAAATACTAAGTAAAAACATGTGACCCATAGCAGAAATGAAGACTGTAATATTTGAGTATTTCTTCATTATTTTTATATGAACAATTTGTATTTTTATTAACCAGCTATATTTTTTCTCCCCTCACCCTCCAACATATAAGATGTGTTAATAGTAGCTAAACTTATGTCTCAGGATTTAAGTTAGAGTATATTAAAGAGGGAATGCGATTCAGCTAGAGGAGAAATGAACATTAACAAAAATTGAGTAAAGGGATTTTATATCTTCTTTTCGGGAGAGTGTTAGCCTGATTTTATTTGTGTATCAGATATTTTTATGTTATGGAGAAAGATGTTTTTACTATTACATTTATTTGGAAATTAAGTATGGTTAAAAGAGGTATATATGGGTGCCAAGTTGTGAAGGGATGGACTGTGGTAGTTTTCTTTTGCGTCAATTTAGCTAAACTGGAACCATTTCTCAGAATTACATTCACTGTTATCATTGGCCACAACAGAGATATGCGTGAGGTTAGGAAGGTGGAAAAGAGGCAACAGCCAGTTTTCACACACTGAAGGTTGGCATAGGGCAAGGCATGTTGCAGCTCATGTGTGCAGTTACTGATCTGCTGGTCCACCTTACTGGTGTTGGGGAACAATAGGAGGGCTTATAGTTCTAACCAGAGCCGTTCTTTCAGATCCTGTGAATCCCAGGCCGGGTCATGTACATCTTCATAAAAAAAGTTGACAACTTAGCGTTTAATTCACTCACATCATCAAAACTGAAGGGGATGAGATAAACACACGTTTTATTTGTTCTAGTGGGTTCTAGTTTTTCCTCACAGATTTCAATTTTCTGCCACAGGTTCCTTCAAGGTTCATCCTTGCTTTCTTCTACTTCATGTCTACATTTCCTTGCTGACTTCAGGCCCAGTACCAGCACAGAGGCAACAGCCTTATGGAGACTGCTAACGAGCTCCCACAATGCATAAGGTCTAATCCTCAAAATAAATTTCTTATGTATATCACTTATAGTAGTTCTTTTACCTGATTGGATCCTGCTATGCCCTGGTATGGACTTCTTTGTGTTTATTCTGCTTGGAATTTGTTGAGCTTCTTGATCTGCTTGAAATTATACCGTAAGTTATGGAAACTCCATTATTATTTTTCAGCTGCTTTTTTTCCCATGTTTTAGTTTTGATAATTTCCATTGCTCTATCTTCAAGTTTACTGATAGCTTCTTCTGCAGTATCTAACGTGAGGTTAGGCCTATTCGGTGAGTTTTTAATTTTTGATATTGTATTTTTTACCTCTAGTATCCCCTTTTTTATAGTTATCATTTCCCTGTTGAGATTTCATATTCTCTTTTTAAAATCTTTTTTTCCCCTTTAAATTCTTGAGTATTTTTATAATAGCGCTTGTAAAGGCATGGTCTACTAATTTCTGTGTCATTCCTGGGTCTGTTTTTATTGAATAATTTCTTATAATGGTTATGGGTCACATTTTCCTACTTATTTGCATGTCTAGTAATTTTTTTTTATTATACACTGGACATTATAGATGATTTATTATTGACTGAATTTTATTGTTTTCCTTAATAGAGTGTTGAGTTTTGTTCCTATAGGCAGTTAATTTACTTGCAGTAGAATTTGATTCTTTCAAGCTTTGTTGATAAATAGGTCAAGAGTAACATTTTCTCTAGACTAGATTAGCCTTTTTGGAGTTTCTACTGCATCTGCACTGTTCATAAAGTCCTTTCATCTTGGCAGGTAAGCACACAAATATCTACCTGCTCTGTCTAGCTCTGAGAGATCAATTCTCTGCCCTTCAGTATTTGTTCTTTTCTAGCATTATACTTTGTCCCACCTCAGGGAGTTTCAACCTGCATATACACTGCTTACTATTCAGCCAAAGATTCAAGGGGTCCCCTATGCAGATTTCTGGAACTGCTTCTCTGCACAGCTCACTTCCCTCAAGAACCTTGCCATACACATTCCAGCCACCTCACTGGCTGTGAGTTCTGACCTCTGTCTCCTCAGCTCAGGGAGACTGGGGTGCTCTGTTTGGGTTCCCTCTTTCCTGAGCCACAGTCTAGAAAGTGATGCCAGGCAGAAAGCTGGTAAAATTGCAGGGCTCATCTCATTTTTTTGCCCTTCTTTCAGGGATCACAGTCTTGTGCTGCCTTTTGTTCAACATCTAAAAGAAGTGATTTCATATATATTTTTCCAGTTTTATAGTTGCTTATGGCAGGAGGCCTACTGTGATACCAGTTCCTTCATCATGGCTAGAAGTAAAATTTATTTGCTCTACTCTTGTTTAATCCTTACAACAAACAAATCTATTTACATATATTATGTTTTTAGAGACTTAATATTAAACCAAATGGAATAAACTCCACAGCAAGCAGAATCACCTAAAATTTGTCTCTCATCCCCCTCTTCACCCCAAACTGCTGAGGATTTGATAATCTTAAAAGCAGAATCATTTGAATGCTCAGATGTTTGCATGTAAGTTTTTATTTTGTTCCTTTTGTTCGCACAGTGGTTGTCAAAATTTACCATGCATAAAAATGACTATACAAATCAATGATCCCCTACTTAATGGGATATTTAAAGGTTGCTCTAGGATAGTTTTGACTATAATGCATTCAATTTTAGCCCCAATGTAAAATGTGAGTCTGTTGTATGTCTTTTGTAGATACTGGGGTGGACTGCATTCTGATTTGCTTTTCCTAAGAAAACTTTCAAGGACAACTCAATCCTGTGGAAAGGAGATTTTGTGTGTGGAGTACATAGAGGGAAAAAAACCCACAAGGAAGAACCTAGAACTGAGATACTAGACCTTAGAAAGAAAAATATAATCTATATCTTAACTTCTCTTCCAATTTAGATTGAAGATTATATATGTAAGAAATGCTCTAGAAAAGTAGAGTTAAAGACAGTCTCCTACACATGGAGAAAAATGAATGAAGTTGTTTTATCTTATCAGTATATGCCACTCTGACTATTTGAGCTTCCAAGCAGTGCTTTCAAATAATTTATCTTTTAAAAAAACTGTAGTTTGAAATAATTTTAGACTTACAGAAAAAATACAATAGTGCAAAGATTTCTCCTATACTTTCACTCAGATTCTCCCAATTAATATTTTATCATATTTGCTTTCTGTGTATATATGTGTATGTGTAATTTTTCTGATTTTTTTGAGAATAAGTTATAGACATAATAACACTTTATCCCTAAATGCTTTCATGCTATTTCTTAAAAACAAGAATACTCTTGTATATAACCACCATACCTGATCCAGGATCCAATCCAGAGTCACAATTTGCATTTGTCTTTAATCGTTAACCTATGTCTTTATCTTCTTTAATTTAATACATTTCTTTAGTCTTTATTTGACTCTCATGATCTTGGTATTTCTGAAGAACATAGGTCATTTATTTTCAAGGATATCTCTCAATTTGGCTTTGTCTAACATTTCCTCATTAGATTCAGGTTATACATTTTTGGCAGGAATATCACAAAAATAACCTTCTAGATGCAACACATCAGGACATTGCCATATGGTGACCAGCTTCACTTAGTTTTTTAATCCTTTTTACGATTTACAAGGTCCCACATGATTTGGCCTCTGCTCACTATTAAACTTCACTCACTATGCTATCTCCTCTCATTCTATGATCTGGCACTGGACATACCTGTTACTTAAAGAAAAATATTGCTGAAAAAATGCCAATTTCTACTATAGTTACTATCTCTAGTGAGATTTGACATATGTTGAAGTTATGTTTTAATTTGGCACACAGCATGTTCAATGATGGTTACTCGCCTAGTACGAGAAATGGAGAAGAAACCTTTGGATACAAAACAGATGACACATCCTTCTGTTCTGCAATATATTCTGGCATCGTTTTCTGTGAATGTGGTCAGACAGAGTTGTTTTGGGACTTTTTTTTTTCTTTTTGGTCTCTTTTGATGGGGTGGGAGTAGGCTAAAGCCATAAGAGGAAAAATGTGATATGTGTGTCTAGTATGTACTATTTTATCTTTGTTTTGTAAGAAGAGTTGAACTATTTTTGAAAACATGAATAAGTGGTGGAAAATACTAAAAAATAAAAGTTCCTTGAAAATATCATGTTCTCTAAGGTCCTTCATACCTATACTTCTCTCCTCCCTCCTTTCAGTCCCCTCCATTTTACCTCGCTGATTACGTCATTTGTCAGCTCTTCCTACTCTGGAACAGTTTTCCTGTTTTTGCTCCACTACCAGCCCTAACCCTATCAAATCATGTGACATTTTTAAGTACTTGTTTTATGTGTTTCGTCCCTGGTAGACTCTAAACTTAAAAAGAGTGATATTGATATATTCTTAGCGCCTAAACTCCTACTGCAGTATTTGGCAGCTAGAACATTTTAAAATATAATTATGAGTAAGTTTCTTTTACGGTGTAATCCCTTGGGAAGTTTGGGAAGAAGAAGTTCAAGCGTAAAAATGAAGGATGCAGGCACTGAATTAAAATAAAGCTGAATTTGTACCCGGTTCTACCACTTCTTAGTTCAGTAACCTTGGGCAAGTTCATTAATCTTCATGGGCCTCTTTTTTCTTTTTCTTTTTTTTAACATGTTTATTGGAGTATGGTTGCTTTACAATGGTTTGTTAATTTCTGCTTTATAACAAAGTGAATCAGCTATACATATACATATATCCCCATATCTCCTCCCTCTTGCGTCTCCCTCCCACCCTCCCTATCCCACCCCTCTAGGTGGTCACAAAGCACCGAGCTGATATCCCTGTGCTATGCGGCTCCTTCCCACTAGCTATCTGCTTTACATTTGGTAGTGTATGTATGTCCATGCCACTCTCTCACTTTGTCCCAGCTTACCCTTCCCCCTCCCCGTGTCCTCAAGTTCATTCCCTATGTCTGCGTCTTTATTCCTGTCCTGCGCCTAGGTTCTTCAGAACCATTTTTTTTTTTTTGATTCCATATACATATGTGTTAGCATACGGTATTTGTTTTTCAATTTCTGACTTACTTCACTCTGTATGACAGACTCCAGGTCCATCCACCTCACTACAAATAACTCAATTTCGTTTCCTTTTATGGCTGAGCAATATTCCATTGTATATATGTGCCACATCTTCTTTATCCATTCATCTGTCGATGGACACTTAGGTTGCTTCCATGTCCTGGCTATTGTAAACAGAGCTGCAATGAACATTGTGGTACATGACTCTTTTTGAATTACGGTTTTCTCAGGGTATATGCCCAGTAGGGCGATTGCTGGGTCGTATGGTAGTTCTATTATTAGCTTTTTAAGGAATCTCCAAACTGTTCTCCATAGTGGCTGTATCAGTTTACATTCCCACCAACAGTGCACCCTCTCCAGCATTTATTGTTTGTAGATTTTTTAATGATGGCCATTCTGACTGGTGTGAGGTGATACCTCATTGTAGGTTTGATTTGCATTTCTCTAATGATTAGTGATGCTGAGCATCCTTTCATGTGTTTGTTGGCAATCTGTATATCTTCTTTGGAGAAATGTCTAAGTCTTCTGCTCATTTTTGGATTGGGTTGTTTGTTTTTTTGATATTGAGCTGCATGAGCTGCTTGTAAATTTTGGAGATTAATCCTTTGTCAGTTGCTTCATTTGCAACTATTTCTCCCATTCTGAGGGCTGTCTTTTAGTCTTGTTTATGGTTTCCTTTGCTGTGCAAAAGCTTTGAACTTTCATTAGGTCCCATTTGTTTATTTTTGTTTTTATTTCCATTTCTCTACGAGGTGGGTCAAAAAGGATCTTGCTGTGATTTATGCCATAGAGTGTTCTGCCTATGTTTTCCTCTAAGAGTTTGATAGTGTCTGGCCTACATTTATGTCTTTAATCCATTTCGAGTTTATTTTAGGGTATGGTGTTAGGGAGTGTTTGAATTTCATTCTTTTACACGTAGCTGTCCAGCTTTCCCAGCACCACTTATTGAAGAGGATGTCTTTTCTCCACTGTATATTCTTGCCTCCTTTATCAAAGATAAGGTGACCATATGTGTGTGGGTTTACCTCTGGGCTTTCTATCCTGTTCCACTGATCTGTATTTCTGTTTTTGTGCCAGTACCATACTGTCTTGATTACTGTAGCTTTGTAGTATAGTCGGAAGTCAGGGAGCCTGATTCCTCCAGCTCCATTTTTCTTTCTGAAGATTGCTTTGGCTATTCGGGGTCTTTCGTGTTTCCATACAAATTGTGAAATTTTTTGTTCTAGTTCTGTGAAAAATGCCATTGGTAGTTTGATAGGGATTGCATTGAATCTGTAGATTGCTTTGGGTAGTATATTCATTTTCACAATGTTGATTCTTCCATTCCAAGAACATGGTATATCTCTCCATCTGTTTGTATCATCTTTAATTTCTTTCAGCAGTGTCTTATAGTTTTCTGCATACAGGTCTTTTGTCTCCTTAGGTAGGTTTATTCCTAGGTATTTTATTCTTTTTGTTGCAATGGTAAATGGGAGTGTTTCCTTAATTTCTCTTTCAGAGTTTTCAGCATTAGTGTATAGGAATGCAAGAGATTTCTGTGCATTAATTTTGTATCCTGCTACTTTACCAAATTCATTGATTAGCCCTAGTAGCTTTCTGGTAGCGTCTTCAGGATTCTCTATGTATAGTATCATGTCTGCAAACAGTGACAGCTTTACTTCTTCTTTTCCAATTTGGATTCCTTTTATTTCTTTTTCTTCTCTGATTGCTGTGGCTAAAACTTCCAAAACTATGTTGAATAGTAGTGGTGAGAGTGGGCAACCTTGTCTTGTTAATGATCTTAGTGGATATGGTTTCAGTTTTTCACCATTTAGAACGATGTTGGCTGTGGGTTTGTCATATATGGCCTTTATTATGTTGAGGTAAGTTCCCTCTATGCCTACTTTCTGGAGGGTTCTTATCATAAATGGGTGTTGAATTTTGTCAAAAGCTTTCTCTGCATCTATTGAGATGATCATATGGGTTTTCTCCTTCAATTTGTTAATATGATTTATTCCATTGACTGATTTGCGTATATTGAAGAATCCTTGCATTCCTGAGACAAACCCCACTTGATCATGGTGTATGATCCTTTTAATGTGCTGCTGGATTCTGTTTACTAGTATTTTGTTGAGGAGTTCTGCATCTATGTTCATCAGTGATATTGGCCTGTAGTTTTCTTTCTTTGTGACATGTTTGTCTTGTTGTGGTGTCAGGGTGATGGTGGCTTCATAGAATGAGTTTGGGAGTGCTCCTCCCCCTGCTATATTTTGGAAGAGTTTGAGAAGGATAGGTGTTAGCTGTTCTCTAAATGTTTGATAGAAATCGCCTTTGAAGCCATCTGGACCTCTTTTTTTCTTATCTGGAAAAGTGAAAATAATGACTCATTTGGGATTAAATGAATCAGTGTATGACAAATGGCCAGCATAAATGTAGATAATTTGAATAGTGCTCCATAAGTGGTGGCTGTTACTATACTTGTTAGGAGTCTACTGTGCACACTTGGACCATGGTGTGAAAAGTAGTGTAAAAACTTGAGGCCACAGTGGAGGAAGCAGCATCTGACAGCCAGAAACCTTAAGGAGAAAGCAACCTCAGGGAGGCAGAACAGTCCCATGTGCAGCCTTTCTGTTCCTGCTTAGGTATTCCCTTGCAGGAGTCAACTTTGAAGTTATGGCTATTTGTTTATAGCAGTTAAAGGTAGCCATATGATAAATGCCAACCCTAGGCACAGTGATGATTAAACGAAAGACAAAAGGCTTTGTGTGATAAAACCTATACAGTCCAGTTTGTGACATCATGCTGGAGAGGCCACTTCCTGAGTAATATATGCCTAATCTGATGGTAGGATTGTCTGGTTGGTATCTTTATTCTCTGCATCTGTATGTGCATGTATGTGAGATAGCATGGCATAACACAGTGATTTAAAGTATGGGCTGAGAAGTCAAAATGTCTTTGAGACCTTGGACATATAATGTGACATCCTGTGTGCCAAATTGTTTTTTATCTCTTAAATGGTGAGAAGAATGGGTTGTGAAGATTAAATGAGCTAGTCTATGTAAATCACTTAGCCTAGACAGAATAAGCATTCAAAAATGTTAGCTATTATTGTTCTGTATGTGTGTATATGTGAGTTTGTATGTGTGCAGCTATAATCTCTCTGGTCTTTAATGGTGCCACATCATGCAGAGATGTCCCTGCTTTTCAGCTTTATACAAACATCCTGGTCTAATGGTTTAGCAGCAATGCTTAGATTGCATTCTCTCAAATATTCTCATTTGTGGATTTAACATTCTTCAGTAGAGAAGCACTGTATTTTTAAATGTTTTGTTTTGGATACAGTAGAGGCATCTGATTGGAAATATACCAAATTTTCTGTCATAGGCCTATAATCAGCAGCTGGCATTCTTGCTAAATATTTGTGGTAATGTTAATGTGAAGCCTTTTAGTTTAATACACAAATAAAAGATATAAATAAATTTAAGTTATGGAAGTGAATTTTTCTAAATAATTTTTTAAAACTATTTCAAGATTATTTTCTGAAATACACATCAGTCCTTTAGTTGACACATTACATACTTAGGTTTGTAGAATGTAGCTTTACTTCATTCTTCTCCGCTAGAAAGAAAACATTTGGATATGCTTATTCCTATGCGTCTGGGAAAATATTTGTCTTCAAATCCTCCAAGATTAGATCTTTTACATCCAGTAATTGTAATCTCAGCCAGTTTTATTTGCTTTTTCTGAGAAAAGGTAATGTTATTTTTTAATGGGTTTAGTAGAACCATTTTTGCACATACAATCTTTTTATTTAAACTGTTTTAAAAAGAATTACATACTTTCTACAATTCCAAGAACTCAACTGCTGTGAAATTCTGTGCTATGGAGGGGAAAAAACAAAGCATGTAGAGAGATTTTTATACATTTGCTAATTTATATTAATTTAAAGGGAAATTGTCCCATATGGTTCTGAAACCTTAAAAATGCAGTTAAATCACTAGACACAGAAAAAAATGTCTTTGTCTTGCTAACACACTCATGGTTCTGGTTGAATTGAGAACAGAAGACAAATTTTCTAAAGCATATTTCTCTTGTCTTTGTGCTTACAGAAATCTGTAGCTCCCAAGCCTGTTCTGCATGCTCAACAAATGCTTACAGGACCTGGGATAATTTTAGAATTCACTATTCTTATTACATCCAAAATATGAGGAGTTATTAATGAGAATAGTTAGTGGAGTTTCACAGTCTGAGTTATTATGCAATAAAGCTTTGTTGCCTTAAAATGCAAATACATACGTTCAGGTTATACAGAATTTTCCATTAACAAATAATTGAGCATTAGCTAGCAGGGTGATAGGTATTCTTCAAAATAAATTATTTTGAGTAAATAAATGAATAGATAAAAACATGCTAATATTTATTATGATTCTATTTGCTATAATCCTGCACAGATAAGCATAGCTAACTAAAATCCAACTTTCTGGCTATAAATCTGATATTGAAATAATAAAATACTGATTTTAAAAACTTGTTATTTAAATAACTCTCTAGCAAATACATATTTTTTGTGTGTGTTTTGAAAAAAATTATCATAGGTTGGATTAAATCCCAGTCTTTTTGAATAGAAGTATTAGATCCATATTTTTTAGTCAGAAATAGAAACCAATATTATGACATATAACCTAATGCGCCAGGCAAAATGTTCACAATTGAGAAGTATACTAACGATAAATTTAATTTCTCTGCGATGGCACTGCATTGTGGGGAAATCCCTATTTGTCAGTAAAAGAGATAATACTCCTTGAATATGTTGGCTTAGAGCATACAGACTTTCAAAGTTGGCATTACTCATTAATGGAGATCATTATTTCAACTTATGGAACTGGTTTGATAATGTGAAAAAGCTCTGGTTTTTACTAGTTTCAAAATGGGTGTGGTTAAAAAATGAAGCTTCTTATTTCCTTATAGTTGAAATAGGTTAACTTTTTAAAACACGTGATGACGAAAAAAACCCAAAAAAAACCTGGGATTAAATTTATCTGTTTCATTTTTAAAATAAAGAGCTTTATGGAATATACTCATTATTTGCAACTCTTTTCCTCATGATATTGTATAAAGAACATATGCTGTGCCTAGCATTTGTTTGATATTTTACATTTTTCAAAGAGTTTTAAAATACTTAATTACATTTGATTCTTACCATAGACTTTGGAGTAAAACAGGATAGATACTGTTAGTCAGGTTTTATAGATGAGTATATTATTATAGATGTATATGTTATTTTCTTCCCTAGCAGATGTGTGTGTGTGTACAATACACATGTAAATGACAATGTTTGTTCTACTGTAGAAATTACTGAAATTATATGAAAAGCTCCAAATTCCATTAACATTAAAAAATTGATTTCGCCACATAACACTTAGGTTAAAATTTTACTCTATAAACATTTATTATTGAGAAGTCAAAAGCACTTTTGTTTACATCTTGTGGGAACAAAAAAAGATCCACCAAAATCCTAACATTTATAGAAATAAGGAAATCTTTTGGAATCTTGAGGAAGATTTCCTGCAAGGAAACACGATTGTAATCCATTCACTTAGTCAACAAATACGTTTTGAACACGAACTGTGTGCCGTCAGTATTCTAGGTATCAGGCACGTAGCAGTGAACAAAACAGACAAAAATCCTGGTAGTCATGGAGCTTGCATTGTCTTCTGATCGAAGTTGGCAAAAGTGATTTTCTGGGAAGTGTGTCTATATAAGGGATCAATGTAAAAAACCTTAGGATCACGATTCCTACTTTTCCTAACTGGCAGGTCCCCTAGCAGCCCTAGGAAGTAAATTTTCAGGAGGAAAGAAACCAAATTTCACCCCATCTATGCAAACATGCAGGCTGATTCCTAAATTTGTAACAGAAGTGGCAGTATTTCAGTATATTTGTCACACCAAAACATAAATTTACACACTAATAACTGATAAACGATACGGAAGAAATGTCTGTTCTTTCTATACTTAGAAAATGGACCCTGAAAATGTCATCCCTCATCCAGAAATACTAGAGTGTTAGGTCTAATCTAAATCCCATTTTCAGATGTAGGATCAGCTTAAATCTTTTTTTTTTTTTTTTTTTTTTTTTTTTTAATGTCTGAAACATTTATATCAGCTTAAATCTTGTCTTAGTAAAAGAGACAACGAACCTGGACAGTCTGCAACAATCTCAAATGGACACAAAAATGGCAAAGTGAAAGATCAAGATCTTTCCAACTGACTCTATCATTTGGCTGATTATTTGGGGTTATTTTAAAGGTCCTTTCCCAGGAAACTTCCTATACAAATAAAAACTTTGATTTAAAACATTGAAAACACACTGAAGATATAGATGGTTTGCTCAGAAATCATTTCTAATGATAAAGGACAAAAATGAAAGAAGACTATTTCCGATGATGTTTCTTATTTGACCTCCCTTATGGGCTTTGCTCTCTGATAATTTGTACTCACAAATGCTCCTTCTTCCCTCCTCTCTTTTTTCATCTTGAACTACTATCATCTTACAGTAAGAACTGAAAAGTTAGAGGAAGTAGGGAAGTAACGTAGTCCATAGTAGCTAGGGCCATCCAAGCTGCTGAGAAAGGTAAGAATCCAGCCTCATTTTCAATATGCACAGAAAGAGCCACAGAAACTTTTCTTTGCAACCTGTGGTAATATTTAAGAACTCATAAAACTGGGGAAGTGAGACTTATATTTAACTAAATTTCTAATTCTGTTATGAAGGCAGAAAACAGCTGATTCTCATGTTTCATATAAAAATTAAATCACTTTTCTAGCTTCAAGCTAAATAATCTCGCTTTCTTTAAACTTTCTTATTATGGAATATTTCAGAAATGCCAAAAGGTATAAAATGTTTACTGTAATAAACACCCCCAAATCTACCACTTGCTATAAAAATGTTAAACATTATCAATATAATTGAATATTTCTGTCTTTCTCTCTAGATACAATTCTCTTTTCTCTCCCCCAATATAAACACGATTCTGATAACATGTTTGTTGTTTACATGCATGTTTTTATCCTTACATGTGTATGTACCTAGTAAAAAAAGATATAGTTTTGACGATTGGGATTGACATGTATACACTGATGTGTATAAAATTGATGACTGATTAAAAAAAAAAAAGATATAGTTTTGAATGTTTTCAACCATAAAAATAGTATCATACCAAGTGTATCTCCCTGCAACTTTGTTTTTCCAATGTAATGTTTTGGAGATACTTGTTTTGAACCAAATTACTATCCAAATTGGTGGAACCAATTTATACCACTACACCTTTCTTTATGTATTTTTAAAAACGTCATTATTTATGCTATTTATATTAAATATGAAAAGATAGGGAGAGAATCAGATGTGAAAAATAATGAATTCTCTTTCCTTTTTATCTTCTCTTACTTGATCTATCTTATTGGAGGGTGGAGAATGGAAGAAAGATGACTAGAAAGTGATACCATTAAATACTAAATTTTCTGTCAATTTGGTGCTTATATTCTTTATGGTTTGGTCTCAATATTGAAACGAAACAAAGTCAAACAATGATAATGACAAAGAATCTCATAATTGAAAGTGACATGGACATGTCTTCTGGTTCATTATTCCATTTTTAGACTACATATTTTAGGATAATAGAATTATGATATTTGAGTTCGCTGAACCTAACTACTTGAGTCGCCACGTATTAGTGATGTGAAGACAAAGGAACAAAGAGGTTACAGGCCAGCACTTTAATGTCTATTTGGGACAAGCACTTGAGCCATTGCAAAAAGACAAATGATAAATGTTTATTCCTGAGTCTACATTAAACAATCAGCACTATCTATAATTTCTGATTTATATGTTACTTAATTCTCTTATTCAATGGTTCTTAAATTTATTTGTTACCATTTGAATCAGTCTAGATTCAAAATATGGTGAAGTATCTTTTCTCAATTTCCAGCACATTGTTCATTATGTGTTCACTGAATGGCTCATGAGATCTCTCTTTATACTTTCACGTTCCTCACATGCAAGAACATAGCTACCACCGAGTTATCTTTAAAGAGAATTTTTGACCTGACATTTCTTATGATGCTTTAGAATTTTTATAAGAAAGTGTTAATCTACCTTGGAAAGTTTTATTCCTGCTATAGGAACAGAATAAAATCAAAGTAGCTTTGAGTAAACTTGCACATTTGGAAGCATTTAACTATTTTAAAAAATCTTAAACTTGGAGGCTGACATAATTCTAATTTTTGGCTTCTTTGGCTCTGCAGGCTCCATGAAAAATGGCCCTGTCCCATTACTAGCCATGAGAAGCATTATGTTCTAGTGTTTATATTGTATTTGGGTTGCTTCTCAGCTACTCATCAAAACCTTGACTTTGTGGTTTTAATATAATTTTCATAGAAACATTAAGAACAGATGTATGAGCCAATCAAAAGGCAGAAAATATGTAAATATGACAATTAAATCAGCATAAATCAAAGAGTAGTTTGCATTTTTTCTGATTACCACAAAGAAATATAAGATTATTATTTACTCATTTGCATAGAAGTATGTTCTGAAATAAAAACAAAAGTGACATGCCTATACTTTTTACAATCTTACATAATTTAATGGTATTAATGGAAATTACTATAACTCAACTATATGTTTTTTCCTAAAATATAATCAGTATCAATTTATTTAACATCTACTTCAATATAAAAAAATGATTCCAATATCATGGATCACATTTTGACTGTTAAAATTGTTATCTATCTATATATATTATAAAGTGTCTGAATATAACTTGTTTAGATAATTTAATAAATTCTCTAAGTAAATTTTCATCAAATGTGCATGTTAGAAAATATTTTTGGATGCTCAGTAAGAAGCAGTTACTTTTGATATTACTTTTCTTCTACTCTACATCACAATTTCAGGTAGTGAGAGAATTTTAAAAGTAAAAAAGTCTTCCAAGATTAAATTCAACTACCTATTTTAGAGATCTGACAGACAGTTAACTGAGAAAGGAAAAAGCAGATTTTAGCAGTTTGATTTCTGGTTCTTTGGTACCTATTATTTAGTACCTGTGAAAGGGAACAAAATAAAATTCTAATTATTAAGTTTTAATCTTTGATCACAAGTCTAATAGCTTGTTTGGCAGTGATGAGAGAAATTTCAATGATCAGTTAAACTTTACTGTTGTCAAGCATGAATTCAATAACTTCTTTACTTTCCACGTTTCCTGTTGATACAGACGACAGGAATGAAGCAGAATGATGAGACTCTAGCTCATAATAAGTAATCAAAACCAGGGGGCAGAAATAAGTAATTCTTGCAGACAAACAAGTCCCCTGGTATTTTTTTATTGCCAACAATGACAAACTTTAATTCTAGAGTCACATGCAAACCAAATGATGTGTGTGTGTTTTTAAAAAAATTTACTTTCAAACTAAATGTGGGAAACCCTCCTGATATCTGACTGATTCATGACATTTGTCTTATTTCAGACTCAGCTGCCAAACAACTATAATACTTATTTTATACCATGAAGCCAATCAAACTTATCTTGAGAAGTAAAATTTCAGCTAATTTCCTTCTCATCTCTCTATGCATTGTAAACAGTCAAAAAAAAAGCCTAGCTCACTGCAAGTTGAGCAGTTGTAACTACAACTTCTTCATACCACACACATATGTAACTCTTACTATGTGAGACACTTTGGGAAATGTGTGACTTTACAAAAATCTTCTATAAATTTGTGACTTTATTTATAACTAACATGAAGGTTTGAAAGATATTTATTAATCTGTAGTTTAGTGAAGGACTACTGGGGCAGGAGGAAGTTAAAGGGACTACCTCAGGTAAACATGGAATTCTTCCAGATTGGCAGTTTCTGATTCAAATAATAAGTGGGTAATATTAATATAGAATATTAGTTTATATATACCTTAATTATTGTGATTCATTATGATTTTAAAATCAACTTTATTGAGGTATAATTTACATCAATAAAATGATGTAAAAAATTCACACTGTACCCATTTTGTATGTACAGTGTGAATTTTGACAAATGTAAGCATTTGTGTAACACTACTCAAATCAAGTTACAGAACATGTCCATCACATCACCAGGTTCTCTCCCGTCCCTTTCAAGTCAATTCCATACCATTCCCTTCTCAGCCCCAGGCCACCACTGATATGATTTCTGTCACTACAGATTAATTTTCTTGCTGTAGAATTATATTTAAGTGGAATCATGGAAGATGGACTCTTTTAAGGCTGGCTTCTTGGGCTCACTGTAATATCCTTGAGATGTACCCATGTTACTGCATGTATCAATAGTTTGTTGTTTTTATTGCTGAGTATTATTTCATTGAATGAATATACCAAAAATGTGTATCCATTCCCCTACTGATGGACATTTGAGTTGTTCCCAGTTAGGCTACTGTGAATAAATCTGCTACGAATATTGTTGAATAAGTCTTTTAATGGATATATGTTTGGGGTAAATACTTAGAAATGGTCAAAAAGTAGGTATATATTTGGCTTTATAAGAAACTGCTGAAGAGTTCTCCAAAGTGGTTGTAAAAGTTTACACTTCCATCAGCCATGAATGAGAGTTCCAATTGCTCCATATGTCTTCAACATCTGTGCCAGCATTTTCAAAAAAAAGTTTCAGCCATTCTTGTGGGTATGTAATGGTATGTCACTGTGGCATTAATTTGCATTCTCCTGATTACAAAGGATACAGAATATCTTATAGTGTCCTTTTTGGCCATTGGTCTCATTTGTTTTTTGTTCCTTCTTTCCTCCTTTCCTATTTTCAATTAATTATTTTTAGTATTCTATTTTATCCTCTATTAGATTATTAGCTAAACCTCACTGCTTTGTTTTTAGGTGGCTATTCAAGAGATTACAATTTTCAACCTTTAGCTTTTCACAATCTACCATCAAATATTATAGCAATATTTGAGACAATGTGATAAAAAATACTGTATTTGTTTCTCTACGCTTGCTCTTTGTACTATTATTTTCATACATTTTAACCTATAATACAGTCTTATTATTCTTTATGCACCAGTTAATTTTCTTTTAAAGACACCATAGAAAGAGAAAAAATTATTATTTACCCACATATTTACATTTCTGGGGTTCTTCATGTCTTTCTGTAGATTCAAATTTCCATCTGGTATCATTTTCTTCAGCTTGAAGAAGAGTAACAAATTCTCTCTGCTTTTGTTTGTGTTAAAATGCCTTTATGTTATCTTAAAAAGGATATTTTCACTGGATATAGAATTCTAGGATGACAAATTTCTTTTTTCTTTTATTGCATGTAAGTGGTCATTCCAGGGACTTCCCTGGTGGTGCAGTGGTTAAGAATCAACCTGCCAATGCAGGGGACACGGGTTCAGTCCCTGGAAGATCCCACATGCCATGGAGCAACTAAGCCCGTGTGCCACAACTACTGAGCCTGTGCTCTACAGCCTGCGAGCCACAGCTACTGAGCCCGTGCACCGCAACTACTGAAGCCTGCACACCCTAGAGCCTGTGTACCACAACTACTGAGCCCATGTGCCACAACTACTGAAGCCCGCACACTCTAGGGCCTGCGTGCTGCAACTACTGAGCCTGCGTGCTGCAACTACTGAAGCCGGCATGCCTAGAGCCCATGCTCCGCAACAAGAGAAGCCACCGCAATGAGAATCCTGTGCACTGCAACGAAGAGTAGCTCCCGCTCGCCACAACTAGAGAAAGCCTGCACGCAGCAACAAAGACCCAACACAGCCAAAAATAAATAAATTTTTAAAAATAAATTTAAAAAAATAATAAAATTTAAAAAAATAAAGGGGTCACTCCGTAGCCTTCTAGCTTATAATTCAGTTCAGTGATCATTCTTATTTTTGTTCCCCTGTATGTAATATGTCCTTTTCTTCTTTTTTTAAAAGATAGTTTCTATATTATTGGTTTTCCAAAAAATGATGAAATATGCCTTGTATGTAGCCCATTCAGAGATTTTTTCATCTCAGATTTTAACTGTAGAAATTCCATCTGATTCTTTTAAAAATAACTTTCGTTCCTCTTATAGCCAAATACAATGTCTGTATATTCATTTTTTTTTCCAACTTGGCCAAATGTCTACCACTTTATAGAAGAATCTTAAATAGCATGCTTATGGTCAGAATTATGTTTTTGTTTGTATGTTTGTACTACAAATTGGAATTCCTACCTACTGGAGTCAGAAAATCTGCCTGTGATTCCTGGCTCCAATCCTTACTACTCATTGATCATGAACAATTTAACTTAAGTCTTGGTATGCAAAATAAGTCTACAAATCTCATGGTGTACTGATTCAATAGAATAATGTGTGAGAAAATGTTTTGTGCAAGAACTAAACAAATGCAAGCTATTAATTTTTCATTAAACTATTTAATAAAATATTTACAAGAAATAACTTTCTATAGAATTTTGTTTACTTGGAACATTCAGAGCCTGGGTGCTAGCTATCCAACCATTAAAGAACTGTTTGACTATTAATATTCACTTTATTGTATTGCCATGGGGGAAAAAATACATAAAAGGACTAAATAACATTTTTCAAATATCAAATTACTTCCATTGGCATAATGTAAATCTATATGTACCTATCTTGAGTCTTGATGTGTCATGGAAAATTTGAAGAATTGTCCTTAGGTCCAAAGAATACAAAACCTTTCTTAGAGAATGCTGTAAGAGGAAGATTTCTTGCTGCTTCAGAAGACTCTTAAACTCTTGAACACATGTAGGTGTTTTCTTCAATTAAAGAGACCCCACATTCTATTTTAGTATTATAGAATAACTAGTGAGATTCTATGGTCTAAGAAAAAGGGTGACATTAATGGTTTTTACAGTTAATCCACGGCTTTTAGATTCTGGTAGATGTCTTCAATTTCAAGTAAAAGAAAATACCAACTCAACTTGCTTACACAGTATAAAAATATTTATTATCTCATATCCAAGACCCAGGTTATTTTCATTGATCTTCTCTACTATTGTCAGTGAGCTGGTTTGCCCATAGGATGGTGTTATGAGTTGTATTGTGGTTCCACCAAATTCATGTTAAAACCTTAACATTCCATACCCCAGAATGTGACTGCATTTGGAGATAGGGCCTTTAAAGAGGTGATTAAGTTAAAATGAGGTCTTCAGGGTGGGTCCTAATTCAATCTGACTGATATTCTTATAAGAGAAAATTTGAATGCACGAGAAGAGACACCAGCTGTGTGTGCTTAGAGAAAAGACCACGTGAGGATGTGTGAGATGGCAGCTGTCTGCAAGACAAGGAGAACAGCCTCAAGAAATCAAACCTGCCAACACCTTAATCCTGGACTTCCAGTCTCTAGAACTGTGAAAAAATAAATTTCTGTTGTTTAAGCCACCCAGTATGTGGGATTTTGTTATGGTAGCCCTAACAAATGAATACAGGTGGTTTTCTTCAGAGCTGCAAGATACTGCCACAGTTCTATGCATCACAACCATATGGAAGCTATACTGTTTCTTCTGGTATCTTCATCTGAAAAAGAAGGCTATCTTTCCAAAAACAACAAAACCTAGCCCCCCCATGTTCACACTGACCAGAAACGAGTCCCATGCCCATCATTCAACTGGTCAGTGGCAAGGGGAATGAGATTAACTACCATAACTGGCTTGACCCAATTAATTTTTACCCCTGAGGCAAGGATGGGATCACCACTTCCCAAATAACATGAAGCATGGGTGTACACCGGTAGAAAACTGAGATTCTGTAGCAAGTGAGTATAGAGTGACCAGTATCTGCTACAGATGTGCTGTGACATTCTACTTTCTGAACCTGAACCACCACACCTTGCAGTGGACTATTGTGACTTACAACTCTTTTGACTACACCCATGATGACTTTTTAAAATCTTGAGGTCATAATCAGTGATTCCTTTACTCTTATCCTGGAGAAGGTGTTAATCCTGATTTAGACTCCCTTAGAGGAATATTATTTATCACAGTTCTATTGATACTTAACTTCAAAGGACCAGGACAGATATGATATATATACCTTTGTGCCATTCTTTGAGGAATAAGGGCTTTCCACACACACACACAAACACATACACACACACCACGCAGTGAGGAAAATAATATTTGAGAATGTTTAAATGGATTTTCAAAATTATTTAAAAGAAACTATTTAAGGTACCTTCAAGTAATTTAAAAACATATATTTACTTACACATAATTTATATGCTAATTATAAATCACTTTTACCAGCCCTGGTGCATGTATCTCCTATTCAACAGATTTACCTAGTTCTCAATTATTGCACTAGTTTGAAAATGTTAATTATTCCTGCTCCCAAAAGACTTTTGTCAAGATATTTAGATTTTACTTTGCCTGTCCTTCCTCTGTTTTTTTTTCCTATTAAAAAAAAAAATTATCCCTTCCTCAACATCCCCAAGAGGCAACTTGATTTTAACCCTTTAATATGTGATCTTAAAGAAGTATTTACTAAATCCAGAATTATGTAATTGATGTCTCTGGGTGGTGCTAACTCATCAACTACTGGTTGCTAATATAGTTTCAGCTTAAGATACTACATTTTGCTTACAAACTGTACATATAACCAGCTCCTCATTGCATTTCCAAAGGAAGAGAAGAGGACTACAACTAACCACCTCAGACTTTCTAAAGCAGGCAGACCAAGTATTTATATCAATAAAGAAAATTATTAAAATGTGTTTATATGTGAAAGAAAAGCACTTCCTCTTGGACAACTGAAAGATTTTCACTTTCATGTAACTTTTACTTTGTATCATACTAGTTTGTAACTGGAAACAAAACTGTATTTCCCTCCAATCTCTTGAATGGGCTCTCAAATAAAAACATGATCCAAGTCCTTATTTTCTAAATTAGGTTTTCATTTTTATTGTAATTATTTTTATTATCTTATTTTTATACTAGTACAAGAATCCCCAATTATACCAAGAAAAAAAAAGCTCAGTGGCAGGATCTGAAGAGATTTGAAGTAAATCTGTATCATAACATTCTTTTTAAGTTAATAAGTCAGAGAAATGTTTCTCTTGGTTTGATTTATTACGGCATACTACAAAGTACAATTTAACACAAAAATAGATATATGTTCTTTGATATTGCTGCTGCTATCTACATATCATTTTAGTTGTAATCTATAACTCATTATATACACTTACTAACTTCAAATTCTAAATAACTAAATAATACTTAATATTTATATAAGAGTCTATAACTTAAAAATCATTATCTTGTTTGGCCTACATTTAAAATGAGCTGTGGGAAAAAGTATTACCAGAGCAATAAGGATGGAAGGAAGGAAGGAAGGAAGGGAGGAAGGAAGGGAGGAAGGGAGGGAGGAAGGAAGGAAGGAAGAAACTGAGATCTACAAAAGATACAATTTCTCCAAAGTTTCAGAGCTGGTAGATAGCAGAACCATGACTAGAACTCCATTTCTCATTCAAAGAAGCATCATTTGGTAAAAACTTTAAAAACTAAAATAAAGTAAATAAAATCACAAGCAAATGATATTATAAAACCACAAATCAAAACCAGATTCACAAATATCCTAAGCCAGGAGTAAGATTTCATCAGTGTGTACAAAGCTTTACACATAGAATACAGAATGCATGTTATTAAATGAGTAAATAACCAATAATCAGCATCTTAAGTTAATAGATATACAGTGGTATATTTTGCCTCCTACTCATTTTCTGCTTCAGTCTTTTCTCTTTCTTGGTCGTATGCTAGAAACTAGAAGAAGCAGAAGAGTAGTGCCATAGGAAGAGCATAGGCTTTTGAGTCAGAAGTTTGAGAACAAGCACAGAAACAAGTCTTATCACTTGCTAGCTCTGTGACATTTAAATACATGTATATACTATATATGTATTCATATGTATATAAATATATATAATATACATTATATATATATATTATATGTATATGACCTTTGAGTCTAAGTCTCCTTATCTGTAAAATGGCTAAGATAATATATTCATTCATTTAACAAATATTGATTAAGCACCAACTATATGCCAAGTACTGTTCTGGATGCTTGAAATACATTGGTGAACAAAACAGGCAAATATCCCTATTTGTATCGTGCTTATATTCTGGCAGGATGGTGGGAAGAGGCAGACAATAATCCATGAATATCTGATAAATAATTATTTAATATGTTAGAAGGTAATAGGTGCATGTTTTAAAAAAAGGAAAAATAATAGAGTAGGGGAACTTTCATTTCCAGCTATGAATGGAGTAACTAGTACCAGACTAGCCCTACTGCGATAAACATCTATAAAATTAGACAATGTATATGAGTTAATTGTTTTCAGGGAGTGGACAACAGGCCAAGAGAGTACTGTGACTTCTGGAGAAGAATAGTTCATGAGGTTAGTCCCATTACTTCCTTGAATCTCTGCTTAAAGACAATTTCCTGATTGCTACACAGACAGCGGGGTGCCAGTATAGCCCATCAGTCCCACTGAACCAAGGAAATTGAGTTAAGAGGGTGGGGTAGCTTAAGCAGCTGAAATCTGAGAAGCATGGCATTGGAATAGAAGGAATCTTAAAATTCTATGAGTGGGTTCTCTGCAGGTACCTAGCAGAGGCTGGGCTGTACCTGCACCAGGCAGCACCATCCAAGACTTACAATTAAACCAAACCCTACACGAATTCAAAATGACTGAAGTCCTTGTTAAAATAACAATATCAGCATCCTTTGTGGAAATATAACGGAATCCAGAATCTCTAAAATGTATTATTTCCAATAGCCAGTGTTCAATAAACAATTCCTTAGACATACAAAGAAGCAGTCAAGGGAAAAATAAAGGGAACAATAGAAACCAAAACCAAGATGGACAAGATAATGGACTTAATAGATACAGAGGTTAAAGCTGCTTTTATACATATGTTCAAAATTTAAAGGAAAACATGTTAAATAATTAAAGAAAAATATGATCTTAATGAATGAATTGATGGGGAATTTCAGCAGAGAAATGCAAACTATAAAAATGAATCAAATATCACCAGCAAGTGGATGGTTAAAGAAATTGTGCTATATTTACACAGTGAAATACTACTCAGCAAGAAAAAGGGACTACTTCCACATGTGGCAACCTGGATGAACCTCATAAACATTACACTGAGTCAAAGAAGCCAGACACGAAAGAGTATACACAGTGCGATTCTATTTATATGATTTTCTAGAATAGCCAGAACTATCCTATATTAATGGAAAGGAGATTCTTGTTTCTGGAGCAAGAGGTAGTGGGTTGACTATAAAAGGGCATGAGGAAGCTTTCTGGGGAAATTTAAATAGTCTATATTTTGATTTGGGTGATGGGTACACAGAAGTATCTATTTGTCAAAAGTCACCTACCTGTTCATGTGAAGTATGTGAATTTTATCATATGCAAATTATACCTCAATAAAATTTACTTTTCAAAAATAGAATAGGTTAAGGAGAAGTGTTTAGTTTGATAAACACTTAGGCTTCAGTAACTATCCAGACAGAGAAAGAGTCAAATGAGATTTGGCTCTTACCCTATTGTCTACTGGAGGATGCAAGGGAGAAAATGGATGGCTTCAGAAGATTGTGATGGACACTGACCAGCCTGGGGAATCACAGAAGCTTCCTAAAAGGAAATGGATTTTTATATGTTGAACTCAGGTACTGGCAGTGAGGATGAGAACAGATATGAGTGATGTCAGCTGGTTAGCCTTTGAGAGATTTGAGTAATTGATCAAGTGGAGTAGTGTGGGGGGATAACTTGAATGAACAAAACAGGACAAAATCCTTTCCCTCTAAGAGTCTCACTGTTGTATCGGAGACAGACAAACAAGAAACTTCAGTTCAATGTGATTTATGTCATAGAAACACATAGAGGTTCAAGGGTAACCATCTCAGTAAGATTCTGGAGGGTGAATGGGGGTTTCCAAGAGCTAAAAGAGCACACTCATTCTAAGGAGAGGAAAAGCCCTGTCCAAATCAGGTTATTGTGAGCAAATGAGCAAATTTAGAGGTACTCATGATGATGCTTAGCATATATTCAGCACTCAGTAAGTGTGCTGTCTTAATGGAAAAGGTTTTCTCTCACTAAACCGTGAAATCCTTGAGAGCAGCAGGATTTATTTTTGTTTGTGCTGACAGCACTCTTTGAGGAGATTCTAGCCAATATTAGACAACAACTCTTCTTCAATAAATGAGAATGTTCAGTTCTCATAGAAGGAGCTGTGGTATTATTCATATCAATAATATCCTCAATTGTTTACATATTCCTGGCTAAATTTCAGGTAAGTGTATATCCAACTACAACACAAATGTAAGATCCAAACTACACAGCAAAAACATAGGGTGGTTAGCATTAGAAAATAATGTGAGCTTTGTCTAAAAATGCCTATTTTACTCCCATGATGTAGGCCTAAATTCAGATTTTGATAGGTGTAGATTGTGCAAACAGATAATATAAAGCTCTAATCTCCTGGCACCTAAGATGAAACATCTAATGATAGTCTTTAAGAGAAAAATGTTCAAGGTACATATTTTAAGTTGAACTCGTCTTTTTAGAGCAAGAAAATTTCACAAGCACAAGTTATCAACTTAGATATTTTAAATGGCTACACCACTTCGTACATTCCTAACAGGACTTGCCCAAGGCTCAGCTTTAGCAAATACATGTTTCAGAAAAATAATTCCACTAGTAGTTTGCATAAAACCATAGAATATTTTTATGTCCTGTGTTACAGGGAAAGAATAATGAGCTTCATGTCTGAACATTTGACAAGGTGACCCTGTGCTTCCTGGGCAACTGCACCTCCTCAGAAACATGTGACTAATGATCAATAGGCATTCATAAACATGAAATGCAGTAATGTTTTAAAATTGCCCGGACAAAGACTGGCATATAGCATCACTCCACTAATGTTTACTCCTTCCTAAGAAAAACATTCCAAATTTATATTTATCCCTTCCTTTAAACAGCATTCTTAGAAGTTGACTTGCATGCGAGAGTAACTCACCTAAAAAGGTAATGGAGAACATGCACACACCTGGCCAGAGGCTGCACAGCACGGAGGGGGCTGTCGCTCACCACCACCCCGTGGGCCACCCCCAACACCTCCCCTCAGCCAGCAGCCATCCAGCTGGGGCACACCACCGGCCCCCCACGTCCGACACGCAGAGCCGGCTCCCATTACCTGGTATAAAATATTGCAAAGAAAGAAAAAACAAAAAGAAAGAGAGAAAAAAAAGAATAGGCCTTTAATTGTGGTGTACAAATTCATATATTTGGAAAAAGAAAAATGGAGGCCGAGAGAGGAGACTGTGAGAGATAAATTGAGAAATATTTGGAATTCCTGGAGCAGTGGTCTTTAAACTGGGCGGATGGAATAAACCTGGCCTGGCAACATCACTTCTCCTGCGCTCCATTTTATCATTCCTGAGTTGGAAAGAGGGAGCAATTGTCAGAGCTCTTGCTGGTCACGGTGGGTGAACCCCAAACCATTAGCTCTGGACCTCAAAGGTATTTTTAGTTTCATTTTAAAGATGAGGAGGGAGACCTTCAAGATAGCAGAGGATTAAGACGTGGAGATCACCTTCCTCCCCACAAATACATCAGAAATACATCTACACGTGGAACAACTCCTACAGGACGCTGGCAGAAGACGTCAGACCTCCCAAAAGGCAAGAAACTCCCCACATACCTGGGTAGGGCAAAAGAAAAAAGAAAAAACAGAGACAAAAGAATAGAGACAGGACCTGCACCAGTGGGAGGGAGCTGTGAAGGAGGAAAGTTTCCACACACTAGGAAGCCCCTTCGCGGGCGGAGACTGTGGGTGGCAGAGGGGGGAAGCTTCGGAGCCACGGAGGAGAGCGCAGCCACAGGGGTGCGGAGGGCAAAGCGGAGAGATTCCCGCACAGAGGAGCGGTGCCAACCAGCACTCACCAGCCCGAGAGGCTTGTCTGCTCACCCGCCAGGGCAGGCGGGGGCTGGGAGCTGAGGCTCGGGCTTCGGTCGGATCGCAGGGAGAGGACTGGGGTTGGCTGCGTGAACACAGTCTGAAGGGGGCTAGTGCACCACAGCTAGCTGGGAGGGAGTCAGGGGAAAAGTCTGGACCTGCCTAAGAGGCAAGAGACCATTGTTTCAGGGTGCGCGAGGAGAGGGGATTCAGAGCACCACCTAAACGAGCTCCAGAGATGGGCACGAGCCACGGCTATCAGCGCGGACACCAGAGACGGGCATGAGATACTAAGGCTGCTGCTGCCGCCACCAAGAAGCCTGTGTGCGAGCACAGGTGTGGTCACTATCCACACCTCCCCTCCCGGGAGCCTGTGCAGCCCGCCACTGCCAGGGTCCCGTGATCCAGGGACAGCTTCCCCGGGAGAACACACGGCGCACCACAGGCTTGTGCAATGTCATGTTGGCCTCTGCTGCCGCAGGCTCGCTCCACATACCGTACCCCTCCCTACCCCTGGCCCGAGTGAGCCAGAGCCCCCAATCAGCTGCTACTTTAACCTCGTCCAGTCTGAGAGAAGAAGAGATGCGCTCAGGCGACCTACATGCACAGGCAGGGACAAATCCAAAGCTGAACCCCAGGAGCTGTGCAAACAAAGAAGAGAAAGGGAAATCTCTCCCAGCAGCCTCAGGAGCAGTGGATTAAATCTCCACAATCAACTTGATGTACCCTGCATCTCTGGAACACCTGAAGAGACAACCAATCATCCCAAAATTGAGGCGGTGGACTTTGGGAGCAACTGTAGACCTGGGGTTTGCCTTCTGCCTCTAATTTGTTTCTGGTTTTATGCTTATCTTAGTTTAGTATTTAGACTTTATTAGCATTGGTAGATTTGTTTATTGATTTGGATGCTCTTTTCCTTTTTTTTTTAATATATATAGGTATATATATATTTTTCATTTTCTCTTTTTGTGAGTGTGTATTTATATGCTACTTTGTGTGATTTTGCCTGTACAGCTTTGTTTTTACCATTTATCCTAGGGTTCTGTCTGTCCTTTTTTTTTTTTTTTAGTAGCAATTTTAGCACTTCTTATCATTGGTGGATTTGTTTTTTGGTTTAGTTGCTCTCTTCCTTCTTTCATTTTTTTTTCCTTTTTGTTTATTAAAGATTTTTTTTTATTTTTAATAATTTTTTTATTTTAAAAACTTTATTTTATTTTTTTCTTTCCTTCTTTCTTTTTTCTTCCTTTTCTTCTGAATTGTGTGGCTGACAGGGTCTTGGTGCTCCAGCGGGGTGTCAGGCCGGTGCCTCTGAGGTGGGAGAGCCAAGTTCAGGACATTAGTCCACCAGAGACCTCCCAGCTCCACATAATATCAAACGGCGAAAACTCTCCAAGAGATCTCCATCTCAATGCTAAGACCCAGCTCCACTCAACGACCAGGAAGCCTAAGTGCTGGACACCCTATGCCTAACAACTAGCAAGACAGGAACACAACCCCATCCATTAGGAGAGAGGCTGTCTAAAATCATAATAAGGTCACAGACACCCCAAAACACACCACTGCACATGGTCCTGCCCACCAGAAAGACAAGATCCAGCCTCATCCAGCAGAACACAGGCACCAGTCCCCTCCACCAGGAAGCCTACACAACCCACTGAACCAACCTTAGCCACTGGGGGCAGACACCAAAAACAATGGGAACTATGAATGTGCAGCCTGCGAAAAGGAGACCCCAAACACAGTAAGCTAAGCAAAATGAGAAGACAGAGAAACACACAGCAGATGAAGGAGCAAGGTAAAAACCCACCAGACCAAACAAATGAAGAGGAAATAGGCAGTCTACCTGAAAAAGAATTCAGAGTAATGATAGTAAAGATGACCCAAAATCCTGGAAATAGAACGGAGAAAATACAAGAAACGTTTAACAAGGAACTAGGAGAACTAAACAGCAAACAAACAATGATGAACAACACAATAAATGAAATTATAAATTCTCTAGAAGGATTCAATAGCAGAATAACTGAGGCAGAAGAACAGATAAGTGACCTGGAAGATAAAAAGTGGAAATAACTACTACAGAGCGAATAAACAAAAATAATGAAAAGAATTGAGGACAGTCTCAGAGAACTCTGGGACAACATGAAACAACACACCAACGTTCGAATTATAGGGGTCCCAGAAGAAGAAGAGAAAAAGAAAGGGACTGAGAAAATATTTGAAGAGATTATAGTTCAAAACTTCCCAAATATGGGAATCAAAATAGTCAATCAAGTCCAGGAAGTGCAGACAGTCCCATACAGGATAAATCCAAGGAGAAATACACCAAGACACATATTAATCAAACTATCAAAAATTAAATACAAAGAAAAAATATTAAAAGCAGCAAGGGAAAAACAACTAATAACAAGGGAATCCCCATAAGGTTAACAGCTGATCTTTCAGCAGAAACTCTACAAGCCAAAAGGGAGTGGCAGGACATACTTAAAGTGATGAATGGGAGAAACCTACAACCAAGATTACTCTCCCCTGCAAGGATCTCATTCAAATTTGACGGAGAAATTAAAAACTTTACAGACAAGCAAAAGCTAACAGAAACCAGCTTTACAACAGCTTTACAACAAACCAGCTTTACAACAAATGCTAAAGGAACTTCTCTAGGCAGGAAACACAAGAGAAGGAAAAGACCTACAATAACAAACCCAAAACAATTAAGAAAATGGTAACAGGAACATACATATAGATAACTACCTTAAATGTAAATGGATTAAATGCTCCAACCAAAAGACACATACTGGCTGAATGGATACGAAAACAAGACCCATATATATGCTGTCTACAAGAGACCCATTTCAGACCTAGGGACACATAGAGACTGAAAATGAGTGGATCGGAAAGATAGTCCATGCAAAGGAAATCAAAAGAAAGCTGGAGTACCAATTCTCGTATCAGACAAAATAGACTTTAAAATAAAGACTATTACAAGAGACAACGAAGGACACTACATAATGATCAAGGGATCAATCCAAGAAGAAGATATAACAATTGTAAATATTTATGCACCCAACATAGGAGCACCTCAATACATAAGCAAATGCTAACAGCCATAAAAGGGGAAATTGACAGTAACACAATCATAGTAGGGGACTTCAACACCTTGCTTTCACCAATGGACAGATCATCCAAAATGGAAATAAATAAGGAAACACAGCTTTAAATGATACATTAAACAAGATGGACTTAATTGATATTTATAGGACATTCCATCCAAAAACAACAGAATATACTATCTTCTCAAGTGCTCATGGAACATTCTCCAGGATAGGTCATATCTTGGGTCACAAATCAAGCCTTGGTAAATTTAAGAAAATTGAAATTGTATCAAGTATCTTTTCTGACCACAACGCTATGAGACTAGATATCAATTACAGGAAAAAATATGTAAAAAATACAGACACATGGAGGCTAAACGATACACTACTAAATAACCAAGAGATAACTGAAGAAATAAAAAAATACCTAGAAACAAATGACAATGAAAACATGACAACCCAAAAGCTATGGGATGTAGCAAAAGAAGTTCTAAGTGGGAAGTTTATAGCAATACAATCCTACCTCAAGAAACAAGAAACATCTCAAATAAACAACCTAATCTTACACCTAAAGCAATCAGAGAAAGAACAAAGAACCCTAAAGTTAGCAGAAGGAAAGAAATCATAAAGATCACATCGGAAATAAATGAAAAAGAAATGAAGGAAACAATAGCAAAGATCAATAAAACTAAAAGCTGGTTCATGAGAAGATAAACAAAATTGATAAACCATTAGCCAGACTCATCAAGAAAAAGAGCGAAAAGACTCAAATCAATACAATTAGAAATGAAAAAGGAGAAGTAACAACTGACACTGCAGAAATACAAAGGATCATGAGAGATTACTACAAGCAACTATATGCCAATAAAATGGACAACCTGGAAGAAAAGGACAAATTCTTTGAAAAGCAAAACCTTCTGAGATTGAACTAGGAAGAAACAGAAAATATAAATAGACAAATCACAAGCACTGAAATTGAGACTGGGATTAAAAATCTTCCAACAAACAAAAGCCCAGGACCAGATGGCTTCACAGGCGAATTCTGTCAAACATTTAGAGAAGAGCTAACACCTATCCTTCTCAAACTCTTCCAAAATATAGCAGGGGGAGGAACACTCCCAAACTCATTCTACAAGGCCACCATCACCCTTATACCAAAACCAGACAAAGATGTCACAAAGAAAGAAAACTCAGGCCAATATCACTGATGAACATAGAGGCAAAAATCCTCAACAAGATACTAGCAAACAGAATCCAGCAGCATATTAAAAGGATCATAAACCATGATCAAGTGGGGTTTATCCCAGAAATGCAAGGATTCTTCAATATGCAAATCAATCAATGTGATAAACCATATTAACAAACTGAAGGAGAAAAACCATATGATCATCTCAATAGATGCAGAGAAAGCTTTTGACAAAATTCAACACCCATTTATGATAAAAACTCTCCAGAAAGTAGGCATAGAGGGAACTTTCCTCAACATAATAAAGGCCATATATGACAAACCCACAGCCAACATCGTTCTCAATGGTGAAAAACTGAAACCATATCCACTAAGATCATTAACAAGACAAGGTTGCCCACTCTCACCACTACTATTCAACATAGTTTTGGAAGTTTTAGCCACAGCAATCAGAGAAGAAAAAGAAATAAAAGGAATCCAAATTGGAAAAGAAGAAGTAAAGCTGTCACTGTTTGCAGATGACATGATACTATACATAGAGAATCCCAAAGGTGCTACCAGAAAACTACTAGAGCTAATCAATGAATTTGATAAAGTAGCAGGATACAAAATTAATGCACAGAAATCTCTTGCATTCCTATACACTAATGATGAAAAATCTGAAAGAGAAACTAAGGAAACACTCCTATTTACCACTGCAACAACAAGAATAAAATACATAGGAATAAACGTACCTAAGAAGACAGAAGACCTGTATGCAGAAAACTACAGGACACTGACGAAAGAAATTAAAGATGATACAAATAGATGAGGAGATATACCATGTTTTTGGATTGGAAGAATCAACATTGTGAAAATGACGCTACTACCCAAAGCAATCTACAGATTCAATGCAATCCCTATCAAACTACCAATGGCATTTTTCACAGAACTGGATCAAAAAATTTTACAATTTGTGTGGAAACACAAAAGACCCTGAATACCCAAAGCAATCTTGATAAAGAAAAATGGAGCTGGAAGAATCAGGCTTCCGGACTTCAGACTATACTACACAGCTACAGTAATCAAGACAGTATGATACTGGCACAAAAACAGAACTATAGATCAATGGAACAGGATAGAAAGCCCAGCGATAAATCCACACACATATGGTCACCTTATTTTTGATAAAGGAGGCAAGAATATACAATGGAGAAAAGACAGCCTCTTCAATAAGTGGTGCTGGGAAAACTGGACAGCTACATGTAAAAGAATGAAATTAGAACACTCCCTAACACCATACACAAGAATAAACTCAAAATGGATTAAAGACCTAAATGTAAGGCCCGACATTAAAACTCTTAGAGGAAAACATAGGCAGAACGCTCCATGACATAAATCACAGCAAGATCGTTTTTGACCCACCTCCTAGAGAGATGGAAATAAAAACAAAAATAAAGAAATGAGACCTAATGAAACTTCAAAGCTTTTGCACAGCAAAGGAAAACATAAACAAGACGAAAAGACAACCCTCAGAATGGGAGAGCATATTTGCAAATGAAATAACTGACAAAGGATTAATCTCCAAAATATACAAGCAGCTCATGCAGCTCAATATCAAAAAAACAAACAACCCAATCCACAAATGGGCAGAAGACCTAAATAGACATTGCTCCAAAGATACAGATCGCCAAAAAACACATGAAAGGATGCTCAACATCACTAATCATTAGAGAAATGCAAATCAAAACTACAATGAGGTATCACCTCACACCAGTCAGAATGGCCATCATTAAAATATCTACAAACAATAAATGCTGGAGAGGGTGTGGAGAAAAGGGAACCCTCTTGCACTGTTGGTGGGAATGTTAATTGATACAGCCACTATGGAGAACAGTATGGAGGTCCCTTAAAAAACTAAAAATAGAACCACCATACGACCCAGGAATCCCACTACTGGGCATACACCCTGAGAAAACCGTCATTCAAATAGAGTCACGTACTACATTGTTCATTGAAGCTCTATTTACAATAGCCAGGACACGGAAGCAACCTAAGTGTCCATCGACAGATGAATGGATAAGGAAGATGTTGCCATATATATAATGGACTATTACTCAGCCATAAAAAGAAACGAAATTGAGTTATGTGTAGTTAGGCAGATGGACCTAGAGTCTGTCATACAGAGTGAAGTACGTCAGAAAGAGAAAAACAAATACCGTATGCTAACACATACATATGGAATCTTAAAAAAAAAAAAATGGTTCTGAAGAACCTAGGGGTAGGATAGGAAGACACCGATGTAGAGAATGGACTTGAGGACACAGGGAGGAGGAAGGGTATGCTGGGATGAAGTGAGAGAGTGGCATGGACATATATACACTACCAAATGTAAAATAGATAGCTAGTGGGAAGCAGCCACATAGCACAGTGAGATCAGCTCGGTGCTTTTTGACCACCTAGAGGGGTGTGATAGGGAGGGTGGGAGCGAGATGCAAGATGGAAGAGATATGGGGATATATGTATATGTATAGGTGATTCACTTTGTTATAAAGCAGAAACTAACACACTATTGTAAAGCAATTATACTCCAATAAAGATGTTAAAAAAAAAAGTTAATGGAAAAAGAAACTGTACAACCATCTATTTAGTAAATCTTTTTAAAGCATTGCCTCTCAAACCCTTACCCCAAAATTACAGTTTGATTTTTTTCTTAAATTTTAAACTTAGAAATAAAGAACATAAAGTTATTTTTTTGAGAAATAAACATATTATTTTACGACTCTTGGTGAGATCAAGAGACTAAAATGTTCAGTGTTACTCAGAGACTTAACATTTTCCCAAACTCCAGTGCAAATCTATGTCTTGCTCTCTTTAAAAAAAAAAAAAAAAGACAACAGTATTTCTGTGACTTTAGCTTGGAAACAGAAATTAAAATCCATTAACTTTAAGATTTCTTTTACTCTGCTCTTGACACTAGCGATATCTACTAATATCTTTAAAATATATTTTTAAAGTAATTATGTTCCTGAGAAAATTCTTTCAGTACATCTAAATGTCTAAATTTTTATGGCTCATATGATGTATTTTAACCTAAAATATCCTTTTTTATTCAACAATATATATCATGGGCTTGCTTCTATGCCAGTTCATTCTAACCTCTTTCTTTGCTTTTAATGAGATACATTAAAATATATTTAAATAATGAAAGACATGTTTTCAATTTATTGTTACAAGACAATGTGCTGGAATGAACATTAATATACACATGTCTTTACAATTTTAAAAGTAGTTTTTTAGATTAAATCCCTAAAGATTGAGTTGCTGGGTCACATATACACACATTCATATTTGATAGGCACTGCCAAACTGCCGTCTAGAAATAATGTTTGAATAAAAGTTACTAGTAACATGGCCTCTATATGGAATTTGATAATTGTTTTTAGCTTGGGTTTTTATTCCTCTTAGTTTAATATATGAATACAGATATAGATACATACACATGTATACACACATACATAAATTAAAGCACATCTATTTATATTCTTTAATATGTATCACTTAAAATGAAATGTGTGTATGTGTGCATAAAATCTCCAAATCTCCATGAGAATCGATTCTGCATTCATTTATATACAATCATGAGTCCCCTCTCTTTCTGGGAACTTCAAATGTTTCAGATGATTGTTCTTTATTATGAAAGCTTATATTTAATTGGAGAAAGTTGTTTGAAGTATGGAGGAAACAGGATGCATAAGATTCTTCATGTAAAAGACGCGTCTTTTCTTCAACATTGTTAAAAATATAAAGTATCACCTGAAATTTTACCAGACGACAGCTGAGTGTTATCACTTGAGCATGGGGGTCAAGCTGGTGTATTAGTCTCCTATTGCTGTGATAACAAATTACCACAAATTTAGTGGCGAAAACAACCCAAATTTTTTCTCTTACAATTCTGGAGGTTAGAAGTCCAGATTGAGTCTTACAAGGTGTCTTAGTCTGTTTCAGTTGCTGTAACAGATACTATAGACTGACTGGCTTAAAAAGAACAGAAATTTATTTCTTAGAGTTCTGGAGGCTGGGAAGTCCAAGATCAAGGCACCCTCAGATTTAGTGTCTGGTAAGAGTTCCCTTCCTGGTTCAGCTATCATAGATGGCCATCATCTCACTGTGTCCTCACATGCGGAAAGGGGGGAGGGAGCTCTCCAGGGTCTCTTTTGTAAGAGCACTAATGATATTCATGCAAGCTTCACCCTCATAACCTAATCACCTCCCCAAAGTCCCACCTCCAAATACTATCAATTTGGGGATTAGGGTACAACATACGAATTTTGGGGGCACACAAACAGTCTATGGCATGAGGCTGAAGTCAAATTATTGGCAGGGCTGTTTCCTTCTCGAGGCTCTAGGGGAGAGTCCACTTCCTTGCCTTTTTCAGCTTCTAAAGGCCACCTTCATTCCTTGGCCCGTGGCCTCTTCCTTACATCACTCCAACCTCTTTCTTCTGTCATTTCATCTCCTACTACTGCATTTGACTTTCTTGCCTCCCTCTTACAGGACCATTATGGTTATATTTAAGGCTCATCCAGCTAATCCAGGATGATCTCCCCATCTCAAGACACTTAACTTAATTGTGCCTGTGGTTTTGCCATATACGGTAACATATTAATACTTTCTGAGGATTAGGACATGGACACCTTGGCAGGGGGTGGGGGAGGAGCATTATTCTGTTCACCACTGTTGGTGAGGGGCACCTGGGCCATAGAGCTGGGTAGGGAGGGGTCTTCTTGGGAAATTATTGGTGATTGGACCAAACCTCTATGTGAAGCAGGCCCAGGACGTGTTGACCTGATGTGCCAGGCCCCATATGAGGGCCCTATGGTTTGCTGTAGTAGCTCTAAGGAAAACATGGGGAAGTTCCAGAACCCGAATGGAACCCAATTCCACATCCTTGATTGTGGCTCCTTTTCTAGCTTAAAAATCAGCTCCTATTTAGTATAAACTCCTTAAAAATCAATAATTCTACTTCTCACTCCATCACTCACTTACTCATTTACCAAAACATCTTCTTTCTGAAAAGGCACTTTTTTCTTGGATACAAAGATACATATTTACATGTCTGTTTATTTGTATTTCTTTCTTGTCCAAAAATAATTTAAGGCAACTAAATATGAAAGACAAATTTGTAGAACAGAAACAGAAATATGATTAGGTCCAAGGAGACGTATTTAACATTTAAACATAATACTTGTGCATAAGTGAAAAATAGGCTTTGAGGAAATGAATTACTTCTTCCTGGTCCTGCACATAATTTCCTCTAAACCTGCCGTACCCATAAGGGGACCAGTGAAATTACAAGATTAAAAACTTAGAGATGAGCTAAGAGATTCTCAAACCTTATTACTAAACTTTTGCTGTCTAAAGTTGTTCACCACTACTTTTTGTTTTCTCAAAAATTTTTCAGGCTTCCTAATCTATTATGTATCAAGAGATCAAGGAAAATCTTAAACTAACCTTCCTAGCCCATATTTGAATAAATGTCATCAGAAAGATGGTGTGTAGAGGGAGGAACTCTAACTATGGGAAAGATCAGAGATATGGTGACTTACTGAGACTATCTGTTAGACAGGTAAGGCCAACTGATAGACTGAGTTTCTACTTTTTACATATACTGAGCATAGTGAGTAGAAATTTAAATATACAGGACAAAACGCATTAAGTTTGTGGAATTAGCAACTACTTTCTATGTATTAATCAATGAATTTTTCAAGAATTGAAGCTTCTAATATGTTGCTTAGTTCTCTGATAATGAGGTATATTAACTATATTTTCTTATTTTCTGTATTCTTGATGCTCTGGTATCTGGGGCTTTGCTGACTGGGGAGGGATTGCCCCTACCCAGAGATAACACGTGTGAGCATATCTTTTATATACAAACCAACCAATCTGTAATCCATACTCTTACCTGCTTCCTTTTATCAGGATCCTGCAGTTTGGGGCTCTAAATCACCCATGGCCCAGGTACTAGACAAGTAGGGACCACAACTATAGCTCAGATCTAGCCAAAATCATTCAAACCAGTCAACCCTAAACCTGCTTAGCTTGCCTACCATGCCTCGCCCATTTCTTTCTGCAAAACCCGCATGCTTTCCCTTCACTCCTTTTGCCTCCTTACAGACCCTGGGGCTTCCCCATGTGGCTCTGCATGGTGTGTGGGCCCACTCCTCTTGGGAACTGTGAGAAACAAACCATCTTTTCAATGGCAATCATCTCCTGATCTGTTGGCCCCATCATACCTGAATGAAAACAAAATCCTGGGTACATTTTAAAATATAAAGCAAAAGAGAACAGAAGACATCCTTCTGAGAAGGATATACTGAGAAGTGATGGGTGGCTTCTCAGTATATTTGTTGATGTGATGTTCAAATGCAAGTTTAACGTGGTAGGCAGGTATCTTTTCCTTGCTGAGTCTTAAAATTCTAGGGCAGGAAAAATAAAGATATGGATGAAAAATAAAGAGTTTTTTTTTTTATATTGAGTTTCCAGAAAATTCAAAGACAAATCAGAAAAACCTGCAGAAGGCAGGTAGCAAATTTGTAGAATTATTTGACACATGCTTAGGGCTGTTTTGGGATTAGATGGCTGTTTACTATATATTCCCAGGTCCTATAAATTCAGAATGTGTGGGAAGCTATGAACTTTGACTTTTTTTTTTTTAAATGTTAATGTTATAAAAGTGTTGCCTTTTCACAAACAGTGCCATCATAAGTGACACAGACTCTGTCCTTCCTCGAGGGAGGAACATTTTCAGCCAGAATCCCTGTAGGTGCCCTGTGTTTACTATGTTATTAGTGGCAAGATTTCCCTTGACTCAGTTGAACTGAGCTTAGGCCTTTGAGTCTACAGAACGTTAGACACATGAAGCAAAGAAAAATTGGCTGGAAGAGATACTGAGACATAACAAATCTGCTCACAGTTAAGTCAAGCATCCCATGTAAGAAGTTAGTTCCATTCAAAGATAGAGCTGTAAAATATATTACACAGAGAGTCAGGCCAAATTCAAGGTCTTAAAAGTATTCATGTAGAGTATAAAATTGCTTTGTGTCTTGCAAATGTAGAATGACACTTGGTTGTATAAGAAAATGAAGTATAGCATTTCTCTTCTTATTTGAACTTATATGATAATTTCTATCTACAATATTGAATCCAAATTACTTCCTACATTAGTTGCACATAAAGATTATTCTTTAAAGGTTGGAGTAATTATTTCTACTTGTCTCTTCCCACAATTTTCTTTTTCTCACCATCTGCCGTCCAATCTCAAAACATAAAGTTATTTTTTTCTTTTAAACACTTTGCTAGGCAAACCAGTGTGATTCTGGTCCCTGTCCATATGTTTGGTGCTTTGTATCTATCTCTGTGGATTGATTGGTTGAATGATGAGAGTGTTCACAGCGTAGAACTGGGGCTCTGCAATCCTCCATGCTCTGTGCTCGCTCCTGCCAGCAGCGTTACATAATAGAACATGTCATTGCAGCACCAATGGACACATGTCCCAGAAATTCCCTACTGCGCATTCCACCTTGCGATTTGGTGCTAAGATCTACATATAGGTGATGACGGAATCTATAGTACTAGTCAAGATTTCTTCCAATCCTCAAGGTCTCTGGCTTCTTGAGGCCAAAGTTATTTGTATGACAATACCAGGTTTAACATTTCTCTGCTTAGAAGTAACATTTAAGAAAATATTTCTACTTTGACCCATCAAACAACATCCCATATTTCCTTTGAAGTCTTTATCTTTCCATTGGCAGACTAAGTAAAATACTTCTGAAAATGCTGATTAGTAGTGCATATTTTTCTTCTTGCTTTCAAATTGTCCATCAGAGTAGCTGAAGTATTTCTTTAATTACCTTTTCTGGTGTTCACTCATAGTCCCTGTAATATTTTAATATGGATGACCAATGAATTGTGAATATTGATTTTATCTGAGGTACATGTAAACTTGGAATCACAGAAAGCTTACTGAGTTAGTTTGAAACTGTCCTCCTCAAATAACTGGCCTTTGATTGGATTCCATTTGACCAAGTGGCACTTCTCTAGATATCTACCTTCTCCTCTCTTTCAATCCTTTCTTGCTGGTGCTCCTTTCACCTGGCTTGCCAACTCCAAGCTTTTGCAGATGTAATGACGATTTGAGCATGCTTCCTTGGCTTCTTTTGGCTCCCTGTCTGGGATTCAGTTGGAATCCTCCTCTCCCCTGATCCTAACATCCACAGCCCCAGGAGAGAGGCAATTCTGCCTCTGTTTCTGGTCAAGGGTACCCCTGTTGCATGGGCCAACTTAATCCAGCCTCCCCAGGGAGGGAGGCTGGTTGTAGGGAAGACAACCAGCGTGTGCTTACTGATGTGCAGAAAATCATTTTTGGCTGAACAGAATTGGAGCACTAAAGGTAAATGGCTCACTTAACTAATATTATCATATAGTCAAGGAAGTACTATTGTTCTTAGTTGACAGCATGAAGGGTAAAATGGAATAGATCAAGAAGGAGTTCTGAGAATCCTCTGAAGACAATTTTATTCATAACTCAGTGAATTTCAATTAGCTGAGTCTATCTTTCCAAGAGAGATGCTTTTTACATTCAGCACTGGCATAAGAGATGGCATCTCTGTCAGTCACATGGCTGCACCCAACTGCAAGGGAAGCTGGGAAATGTAGTATAACTCCGTGCTCATGAAGAAGAGGAGATGTATTTTGGTAAATTGCTGATATTCCCTTCCATAGTTTTATGCATTTGCCATATTCACAGATTTCGTTCTTATAAAAATATACTTGTCCTTAAAATATCATACCATAATAATGAATTAATACTCTCTCTACATAAATTTTTAAAATAAAATCATGATAAAAAGAGAAATGGTGATCTAAGTAATAACAGCCATAGTAAAGGGAGAATATAATAACAGAAAAATGTGTTTTTCAGGCTAAAGCACACACCCTCATTAGATGAAAGTAGATACCTTCATCATATGAAAAAGCCAAATATTTTATAAATATATAATTTTTAACCCAAGATTATCAGGATAATCTTCCTTATTCTATAGTTTTAATTACAGAATTTCTTCCCAATATGCAGTTCTATTTTTCAAATATTTTACATAAAAGTTTCTGAATCTTGAGACTATTTATATACTTTTTCTGACTTTAGTGAATTCTGTATTTTTACTGGCAATAGTATTTCATTCTGTAATTCTATGAAAGTTCTATTCATTAAATGTTAACAGACTAATCTTTATCAGCATCATATACATTTTATACACTACTATGTGAAATATGTGTTCCAATGGAAAATTTTCAATGCACATACAAAATTATTTTCTTCTATAATAAAGAGAAAACAAAAAAGCTTACTCAAATTCCTATTTCTCATATCCCCTAAAATACTGGCACACACCAACTCTCTTTTTTCTGTTGGTCCTATAGTTGGGATATAATTTCACCCTCTTGAAAATGTAATTTCATTCAGAAATAATTTATTACTGTTTGGAGTGCCAGGTTTTTATGTTTTCCTTCTTGTTGCCAGATTTACTTAGCCAATATGTTACAATATTAGTTTTTGTGTTTTTAAGGTATTATATACAATTTGAAAGCACCAAAAAGGAAACAAAATATTCCCCCTTCTGAATAATCCAAAAATTGAGCACGGCTGAAAAGTGGAAATAAGACAATCTATTGCCTTCGGGAACCTAGTCAAATTCTTAAAAATCAAAGTAGACTGAATAACCACAAGAATATCAGAGAGAGCTCCAAAACTGGAGGAAGAACTCCCTAGAAAAATAACTAACTAAATGGCTTTCAACATGTGTTTCATTAAGTATGAAGTATTGAAGAACATAAAGACAGTAAGAATAATAAAGAAATTAGCTTAGAAGCCAGCTAAAAGAAAGAGGAGAGTCGTAGGTACAAAAGTGACGCCAGCATTTTGTCTCCTAGGCTTTTTTTCATCCTATTTTCTTTAACTTTCTCTTTTGCCAAGTAACATGTGTCATGATCTAATTCTCTTTCTTCTCTCAGTCTTATTTTCTTTGCCAAAAACTGGAGTGGAAAGTTTCCTTCGGAAGTTTCAGTTTCCATATGCTCCATAATGTCATGGTTAAGACTCTGAACCTCTCTGTACCAACCATAAACTTTGCCTGAAAACATAACCTTGACAGCAGTCATGCTGGGAAGGGCAGACTCCCACTGATTTTACCTGGTGTGCTTCTAATGAAGTTAATGTCTTGAGCAGGAAAATAACCACCATTTTCATACATCATCCTCCCTACAAAGGTGCAGGGATGAAGAAATAAAGTGCAGAATTATCTTAGGGAAAATAGCCCTCTAAGAAAAGGGAAAGAGGAGGGGGCTCTTTTGGGGGAGGAAGGGGTATAATCAACAAGGGAACAAGGTACGGAAGCCAAAGGCTCAATGAACATAACATATATTTGAAAGTTCACAGAATATGGCCAAGTAGCTTTTCTGAGTGTGTTGAGCAATGTTTTCACTGTTTCATTTTATTTGCTGTATGTACATTTTGTACTTTTTATCCCCAAATGCATACACATCATTGGAACTCCAATAAAATTCATTTATAATTTTAAACTGAGAAAATATTTCCATAGCTAAAGTTTATACACACTAAATAATTACTAAATATTTGCCAGCCCACGTTTCCCTCTTTAATTGGCCTGCCCTGCCATATGGGGATGCTCTGTCAAATCAATGAGCTCACCCCTCTTTTCTACTTGCTCAGTAGAGACAGTTGTTTAAATCATCTTTCTTTTGTAGGTGCTTTCTCTGCTTAAAATGGTGTCTGTAACTGTGTGCCTGATTTAGAAATCAATTGGTTGTAAAATGCTTCCTGTGCGTTCATTGTTCAGATTTGTAAAGACATCTTTTGTAAAAAGTGGGCACCATAAGGGCCACCCAGACTGCAAAAACCGATGAACCCATAAAGTAGTTTAAATTTATTTCTAGCAAAACTAGGCTTAGTCTGTCTCCCATTGGTAGAAGGACACTTGACCCAGGTGAGGATATAAAGGGGTGGAGATGGAGTAGAAATCAATGAGCAAGAAGAGATAAAAGTTGGAATTTCTCTCATCTGAATCAAAATCCATTTAAGACAAAATCTGGAAGTAAGAAGTTGGTCTGGCACTACCTCATGCCTTTTTCTATACTCCAGTCCCATTTGTGTGTGTGTGTGTGTGTGTGCTACCCTAAGAACTTCACACACAAACATCTTTTTTACCATCCCATCTTCCATGTTCTCTCTTTCTCTCAAAGTAAAAATCTTATTCTTTCAGTGGGTGATCTCAGGTAGGAATTCGGATCAATCGATTGCTTAAAATACTTTATACCAAGTTAAAATGATTATAAAATTATATTTGACTGATATTTGCGATTTTAAAATAAGAGGCCTGTTAGTCTAAATGGTTCATGAATTTGAGATATTTCAACTGATGCAATAAAATAGAAATTTCAAAATTCCTAAGCTTTTTTCTGGAGGACATCAATCTCATCAATCTCAGCCTGATAGGGTGAGGCTGGGAACAGAATGGAGGCAACCCAATAGTGGTCCTTTGAAAGTATATGGATTTTGTAAGTAAATAACAGCTTGCTATCACTTTAACATAAATACCTATGTACTCAGGAGGTCCCTGTTATTAGAATTTTATAATAATGGGCAAAAGAAGAGGGTATGGTGCTTTTTTCAAAGACCATAATATTTCTTCAAAAGGAAGAATTAGAGTTCAGGGAAAAATACTGTCACACAATTGATCTTCTAGAATTAGAGATGGTTGCTTATATTTTACAGGGAAACTTTCAGAGAACATCTAGAATAAGGCGAAATAAAAAAGGAAAGTATATGAGACAGACAAAAGTAAGTTATTTGAAGTCTAGACTGATTTTAGGCTTCAGAATTTAAGGTTCAACACTGATCAAAACTATATGTAACTATAACTATGGTCTATTTTATTCGATTTTCAAAGCTATATTTTATGCCTTCAGGCCTCTATTCCTGTGCTTTACTCCAATAAAAGACACATTTACTTTAAAGAATTGATGAGTATTAACTTCTTAGGGAGATGTGTATTTTAATAGAAAATAGTAATCAATCAAAGTGATAAATTCCTAACTGTGGCATTTTAGAATTCACAGTGTTTGGACCCACTCATGGGGGTGGTGGCACCTGAAAGCACCCCCCCCCCTACGTGGCTGTACACTCACCTACTAGGAGCACATCCAGTTTATTATATTGATCAATTTTATAACATATTTTGGGTCAGTTACCAGTAATGCACTATATGGTCTCATTATGTTCTTTGCCCGAGCTTTACAGCATTAACAAGTTTTAATTTTATTGACCCTTATTAAGTGTTAGAAATATCCTTTCACACTGATTCTCTGGCAGTGCAAGAATAATAAAACTTATTCAAATAGGAAAACTTTCTCCACTTTTCTCCTTTTGTAGTTTATTTTTAAACTTCCCTTCCCTATACATAAAGCTGGATCTAATGCTATTTATTCCTAAAAACACAACCCATCATTGATATATTAATTTTTTATATTTTTAAAATGATAAATCTGGCAGATTTCTTTTTAAGAAAAATTCAACTTGCAATTGTAAGTTCTAATGGGTGCTGGAAACCTCATTCAGGAGTTTCCATCTGCTGCCACAAAAACTTCAATTCTGTTAGTATACGTACTTTCAATTTTTGTGTTAGAAACTACCCATCTCCTTGTTACATTTCTCTACTCAGTAGATTCTTTTCTCAAGTAACTTAGATTTTGTAGAAGTCTGAATCAAACATGTAAGGTATTAACTATGATATTTGTCATCAAAGTTCAATATAAGTTTATTACACCCCACTGGTTTGCTTACTTTAGTAATTAAAGGCAAAGTTCTGGAAAATAGTATTTTGTTGTCTAATATTGAGGAAGGAGGAGAAGAAAATTAGTATCGCTTTTTTATAGAAAATTATTTCATGAAACATAAATTGAATTACAGTTGCTACATCTTATCATTATGCTTTTCTTTTCCTACTAGGAAATCCATTTCTTGTGGAACAGAAGTAGAATTGACTACATTTTAAACCTTGACTAGTTCAAGTCAATTCCACAAATGTGGAACACTTATTATGTGCAAGGTACCATGAAATACTCTGTAGGGGATTCAAATATAAATAAGACAAAATCCCTGCAGCCAAAGAATTCACCATCTACCCGCGAGAACAAGAAAAGCACAAAAATAGTAAAACACAAGGTTGACTAGAGAGAGCTATTTGGCTTAATGCAAAAAGCACAGTCTTTATACCCAAACACACTGCTTTCAAACCTGGCTGTGACATTTGGTAATAGTGTGTCTTTTTTGAACATAATTTTCCTCTTTTGCAAGACAGGGATATCAACGATTGCCTTAAAATCTTATTGCAAGACTTTTGGGGAGCAATAGATGTAAAGTGTCCAGCAAACAGTAGATGTTCCATGTTAGTTTCCCTGGAAAGAGACTCTGAAATGGAAATTTCCATCTAGGAAGTTGATTACGATGTGCTCTCAGAATTGACACCTGTTGGGGAGTGAAGGAAGCAGGACTGGACAGAGGAAGAAGATTGGATATGAAGCAGTTTCAACAAAGACTTCAGCACAGGGACCTCTGGAGCTGGATGGCCCTGCAGCGATCTCTCAAATTGAGGGAGTGGAGTGAGGCCTTTAGAACTCTACAACTACAGCCATTGGAGGCAAACTACCCACAGGCCAGGGACCTACACTAACCTTGGAAGAGGCGACTCTTTTCAGCTGCAGCTTAGTTTTGGTAAAGGGCAATTGCTGGAGTCGAGGGCAGGGGGTCCCAGCTGGTAGTGGCCAGCCTTCAGTACCTCTAGCAGCAGGGGGATGAGCGCTTTGGTCCTGAACGATGAAGTAGTGGGGAGAGAGGAGGAGCAATCTGGGCAGCATACCACATGGTCCATTTTAAATGTTAGCATCAATTTTCCTGCCACTTTAAAAAAATTTTTAAACAAAATACACACACAGGACAATTTGGAAAATACAGAAAAGCACAACATTTTAAAAATTTATATCAACCACAATCTATAACACCATTGCTACATTTTGCTATATGTCTTTCTAGTATTTTTAAGCATATTTATCTTCTTCTGAAATAATGGCATTTATACTGGGAAAAATTATTTCATGTCCTGTTTTTTTATACCGTGAATATTTTCTGATGTAAGGAAATATTCTTTTACATGATTATTTTGGTTTTATTGTCTTCTATTATACTATATTCCAAAATTTGCCAAACTAAAACTTTCCTTAGGAAAAATTCACAGAAATGGAAATTGTTCCACCAAAAAATATTTACATTTTTAAGGTTTTGATACATGTTGCTAAAATATCCCCTAGAAATTCTTACCAACAAGGCTTGAGACTTCCTTTTCTCTTACCCTTGCCAAGATTGGGAATTATCATTCTTTTTAATCTGTCCCTGCTTTAAAGATAGGTTTTTATTATTAATGAATATAAATGCAATAAGAGTAGCAGAAATCAAACAGTATCTATGAAAATTCAAAAGTGGAAGAGATTACATCAAATAAAGGAGAATGAGAAAAGACTGCCAAGAAAAGAAGACCTTAAGTAATAGAATTTCAACAAATAAAAATGGAAGGGATCCCAGATAGAGAAAACATCAGGAACAAAGACAACATTAGGGAAATAGTGAATACCTTGTTTGATTACAGTATAAGAGTGAAATAAGACTAAAAGTAGAATGAGACCCTAACAAAGCACAAAAATGGCAAGTAGAGTTCAAATCTGAACAATAATAATTGCCTGACACTGGTGTTGATAACAATTTGGAAGTTGTCATTACAGTCATTCATTTGTTTAAGAAGCCTTTATTCATCACCTACAATATGCCAAGTGCTTATATCATTGATGAAAGCACGTAGAAATTCCTACCACTCTGGAGCACACAGGAAGAAGCACACAGAAAGAGAAGGAGGTCACAAAAAGAACATTATGCTTGCAAATTGGGAGAATAGCAAGCCAAATAAGAGGCAAAGAGAGTATAATAAAAAGGAAAGCCAGGAGACTGAAATGCCATGGACACAAATGGAGGAATGTTAAGATGGACATAGGAGTCAATGCAGAGAAACTGAGGAAGACACAGACTGAGAAAAAAATGATTGGATTTGGAAATTCAGGGATCATCAGTAACAATTTAAAGAGTAGCTTTTTACAATGATGGAAAGGGAAGCCACACTGCATGGGAATAAAGTAAATAGTGTGGAAATGGGGGAAATAGAATCTCCAAACTGGTCATTCAAAAAATGGACAGTTTAGGGAATTACAGTAGCAGAAGGAGAGTAGGAGAGGGAACTATGTTGAAGGAAGGGTTTTTTTCAATTAAATACTAAGTATCTAGGAATAAATTTAATAATACAAACAACAAAGAAGTGTGTGCAATTTTTGTGAAGTCAATTTTACAACCTCCCTAATAGGGATAAAAGAAGACCTGAATAAGTGGAGAGGTTACCACGTGCACAGATGAGAAGACCCACCGTGTTAAAGATATCAGTTTTCTCCAAACTAACACACGAAGTCAACACAATATTAAACAAAAATCCCAACAAGATTTTTCTTGGAATTTTTCTTGAATAAAGTAAGTGGAGGTAGGGTGGGGCAGGGCAGACTTGTTCTACTAGATAGCAAAACATATACGCAACAGTGTGGCACTGGTGCAATATTAGATAAAATGGCCAAACAAAACAGACTCATTCATATAATGGTATTGATAAATGAAAGGGGTAGCATTTCAAAAAATGGTAAAAGATGGACCATTAGTAAGGATAAAATAAAAATTAGATACCTACATTATAATATACGGAAAAATTAATTTCAGAAAGTATAAAAAAAGAATAAAAAGTTTTTAAACCCGAAAAGCATCAAAAGATGACAGTAGTATCAGTTCATGACCTCAGGGTAGAAAAGGCCTTATTAACTAGTAAACAAAAGCCAAAAAATGATAGTGTAAAAGACTGATGACCTTGATTATATTAAAAAGATACCATATACATAGTTGAAACACAAGTAATAGACTGTAATAAAACAAAATTATTGTATAGTAACAAATGAAGGATTAACACCCAGAATGTATACAAATTCCTATCAATCACTGAGAAAGAGACAAACAGATGTGAGATTGATTGTCAGCTCACACAAACGAAAGGCAAACAAATGGTAATATTAAAAAACATGCTCAGCCATACTGGTAATGATGGAATAAAATAATATACCAATTGAGTAAGTGAGATACCAATTTTTTTACCCAAGAGATTACCTAAAATTTTAAAGAATTTAAAATATTGAAAATTGATGAGGTAGAATTTGAGCTTGGGTCTCTTTGATTACAAAGATCCTGCTCTTAACCACTTATTTCTCTAATAGAATAAGAGTTTTGTTACTGAATAAGAACAGTGACTCAGAGGGTGGTTCCCAGACCAGCAGCATCAGCATCACTTGAAACTTGCTAGAACTGCAAATTCTCAGGCCCCATCTCAGATCCGTGGAATCAGAAACTCTGCAGGTGAGGCCCACAGCCTATGTTTCAACAAGCAGTTCTGATATACACTAGGGTTTGAGAGCCACTGAACTAGAAGATTGGAGGATCATTAAGGAACTCAAGTAGAAGAGAGGGATAACCAACTGATCAGCAGAGGTAAGAAAATAAGTGGGGTAAAAAAAAAATAAGCCTCTGTGGGGGGAAAAAAGAAGAAAAATGTTAGAGTTTGGGGTATTAGCAATAAAATAGTTCTAAATGATGATGAGATTTAAGTTATAATGAGAGTGTGGCTAAATAGAATGGAGATGGAAATCGTGCTTTTGTAAAGATAGAGGTAAGGTCAGAGAGTTGGAAGAAAAACAAGGAGTGGTGTTGAAGTCATTGTACTGTCAAGAAGAATGAAGAGCAGATGTGTGCTTCCATATAGAAGCTATAGAGAAATGGGGGACTGTTTCCTGGAGGTCAGCTGACTGTGACAATGAAAGACGAGTACTCTCTTGTTAGATGGAATTCACTTAGAAGAGTCTGGGATGTTTAGTGATATGGTTGGGCAAAGTATGAAGGGCATGAGAGCCTCATCTCCATGGTTCATGAGTCTATAGGAAAGAGACAGATTTCCATTGGAAAGATTTTTGCAATATTCCATGACAATGAAAATTATAATAATTTTGATTAATTACTGATATTAATTAACTGATATTAATTTATATGCTATTGTTTGTTATGATTGTAACATGATATTGATCCCATTTTATTTTGAACACTATAGTAATTTTCTACCTATTGAACATCAGTAGTTGGAAACCACGTTTAACATATAATGGAATATTTTAACCAAACGCATGCCTTTTCCATACATTGCTTCTGATTCCCTGTGTCTCAGATTTTCAAAAGTTTAAAGCTTAGGGAAAAGTTTAAAAGGTTTTTTTAAAGTTGAAAAGTTGAACTATTTCTACTCTTGAAACTTATCCTGCCAAACATAGCAAAATTACAAGCAGTATCTTTAAAGAAACTTCTTCTTCCATATGTTCTCAGATCCTTGGTTTCTGCCTTTCTGCCTTGCTATTCCTAGCGGCCTAATCGGAATCCTCTGATCATAATCCTTATTATAGACCTGGGGGACTAATTCTTAGATCAATGTCGTTTAGAACAGCATTTTTAATCTTTAAGAGTTAAAGATTTATACCAAAAACTTTAGTGCTGTCTACTGTAGGTCCTGGCCAGTCACCAAATAGAAACAGGAAGTGAGTGTGTCACAGCAAGGCAGCACCATCCTTTCTCATCAACGGGTTAGTGAAGGGGACATTGCAATGTGCAAAAATCCACAAAATGTCAAAGTTTTAGACAAAATTCTTCAAAATCCAAACTGGCTGCTGTGTATTGGGAAGAACTTTTTTTTAAAAAGGAGAACCACCACACCTTCTTCCCCCAAAGACTATGGAGGCAAGTTTCCAATGTTCACCATGAAAACAGTGTGTGTAAAGACTGCAAGATCAACCCTGGAATTAAAAAGCAAATAAACAAAACACTTTATACGGTCAGACTCAAAAAGGCTGTACTGTTCTCTGGACAGAAATGAGGCTGCAGGTTGGTATTTCAAAAAAGCCACAAATTCTGTATCTGTCCCAAATGGGAAATAATAATTTTATTGAATAATAAATTAAAAATGAATCCACTTCTTTCTAACTTTAGTAAGTACTTATGATGTGGTCTTTGTAGCCAGAGTGCAATTCATCAGTTAATGAATGAAAGAAGTATTTTGTGAGTCTGTGTGTATAATTATCCAAAATGAAAGTGTAAGAACAAAGTGAAAAAATATTTCAAGAAACTTAATTTTTGAACCAAAAACAAACTAATGTCCTTCAGAGTTTCACATATGCTGGTGGTATTGGCACTGGCCCCATAAGATTTTAGCCTCCTCAAGCAAGAAGCACAGGGCAGCTTTGAGTATCTCTCTATCTCCATTCACAAGAGGGAAATACAAGTAAGTTTATAAAGATCAGTTTAGGATTTTATCACTATCAGTCAAAGATCATTTGAAGTCTTGTAAAGTCATTGTCATATGGTTATTTAAATAAAAATCAAGAGGGAGCAAAGTTGAATGCTTCCTCAGTAGTAATGGTTCAAAATGTATTTAATAAGAAAGATTAATAATTAAGTCATTATGCTATTAAGTGGTAATATGAAATTTTGATTCTTATTCTTAAAGGAGTCAAGCTATATTGAATATTAGAATTTTGATTATAAGATATAGTTATCACACAGTAAATAACTTACATTTTCTGTTATAGTTTCCAGTAAATGCTAATTTTATTTACACCCATGAATATTCTGGCTTTGCTCCAAATACAAATAGAAGACTAAAATTTAATGTGAAAGGCCTACTTGGCCAAAGAGTTTATAAACACAGAGTCTTTGAAATAAGAAGTGTGGAGACACCTACTTCGAAATGTCATTGTGACAGGATTTAGAACAGGTTGTTGGAAAGCAGTTTTTTCCTTAGGCCTAGAGAGTCACAGACCACTTTGACAATTTGGTGAAATATGGATCCTCTTCTAAGAACAATATATACACAAACACACACACAACATCATGCACAGCAAGTTACAGGATTCACAAATTCTTTGACACCTATCCATGGACCTTCTTGGAGCCCAAGTACTCTGGGTGAAGAATGCCTGATGGCTTAACTGAGTTCAGAATGTCAGCCTGTCTAAGTAGGACAATCTACTGAAATATATATTCATTGTAGAAAATTTGGGAAATACTAAAAAGCACAAATGATCCCATGTAAGTAATAAAATCACCATGATTCCATTACTCTGCTTATCATTTGGATGTGTATTCTCCCAGTCTCTTTTCCAAGTAAAAATACATTTTTCCACAAATAGAATCATACTGCACATAGTAATTTATTATAGCTTTTTAATTCAAATATTGTGATCATATTCCTATGCTATCAAACATTCCGTGATATCATTGTAGTTTATCAAAATTCAATAATTTATTTAACTAAGTTTTTACTATAAAACATTTTTGTTTTTTCTGATTTTTTACTTCTACAGTCACTGCTGCTATGGAAATAAGTTTTTGTATGATCCATGCTTATTTACCACAATCACTTTATCTAACACCTTCTAAAATCACTTCATCTCAAATGGCCAACCAACTGAATATTAAGTCTGAATCAAAGTCTTTGTTACTTGCTCATGAAATATCATGTAAATATAAGAAAGGAAGATAACTAAATTTGTCTCCAGTGTTTTTCACCTAAGAACTTAACCAATCAAGATGTAGTATAAATTGAGCAGGTAATTCTCATAGATCACTTTGGTGGGAATGAGGGGAATGGGCAGGATATTTGGTTGGTTTGATTGCTGTGATACAGTTTGGATTTTTAATTCTGTAATCATTTACCAGCGGGTTCTAATTGAGGGGAGTTCAAACTCTACACAAATTCAAGTTCCTGTGATACTAAAATGTTGGAAGGTTGTGTTTTCTTTCTTATCATTTTATTGTTTCCATATTTCCAGCCTGATTTATCTTTCCCAACTTGTTCTTTCCTTCATTCTTTTCATAAGGCAGCACGAAATACTAGAAAGGACCACAGACAGGAAGATAGGAGACTTGACTTAGAATGAGCCTTAGATGCGTTCTCAGGGCTCTCTTAATGCTAAAAATATTTTATTCTAGACTGAAAGGAAATTAATACACCAAAAGCTGAACACTGGTTGGTTCTGGATAAGGGAGTATGTGTAGTATTTTCTTCCTCTTTACCTGTTATATTCTTTCTAAATTTTCTAAATGAGCTCATATGAGGTTGATCATCAGAAAAACACAAGCAAAATATTTAAGTGCATTCTATGATCCTACTTGAACAATACTAATTTCATCTTCAGTTGGTTTTTCAGTCCTAATGCCTCCTAGTCATTTGTCACTCCAAATAATAGGGGCATTTCCCATAAAAACCAAAGTTTTACACTCTTAAAAATGAACAGAATTTATGAGACCAAACACCTACCCCAGCTTCAAATTCCCAGAATAGGTCTGTCCAAGATACCACGGCAGAAACTGGGAACCATTAAATAACAGCATTATGTCCCCCCTTTCTTCATTCTATGCACATTTTGGGTCTGAATGAAGATAAGAGATGTAAGTGATAAAACTGAAAGCTCATGACCAAGAAGATGAAAGATTTCATCTTACACAAATGGCTGATCCTAAAATTTAAGGTAGGTTCATTCCAATCTTGGCCCATTCATTCTTCATTCATCAAACATTTGTTTGTGTTTTCTAGGTGGCAGGCAGTGTGCTAGGTGCAGGGTATGAACTAGAGAACAAAGCTGACATGGCCCCTGCCTTCACGGAGATAAAATATTAAACAAATAAACGTGCATATGAACAGATAAATTCTTATCATAGAAATGGCTTACATTGCCTAAATGCTTACCAGCGACCATGTAATACATCAAGTGCTTTAAATCAATGATTTCATGTATTCTTCCCAATTTCCATATGAGGTAGGTATCATAGATGAGAAAGCTGAGACTTAGAGAGTCAAGAACTTTGCCCATACAGGGGTATACAGGGGCACAGGGTTTGAATGCAGGCTATTTGACCTCCAAACCAGTGCTGTGACAGAAGAAAAGTAGGGTGCGACTAGAGAGTGTGAGAAGGGAAAATAATTTCCCTTGGGGGTCAAAGGTGGCTTTTTAGAAGAAATGGCATTCAACTGAGACCTGAAGTCTGAGGTGGAATTAGGGAGGCTAACTAGCTGGTAGGGAATGTTTAGCATTCATGTAGATTTCAAAGTGCTTCTGACCTCAATTTCACCCAAATTAATTATTCTTAAATAACTGATTTGCTTCATAATATAGCTCTGAGATTTATTAACTATAATGGATTTGGAATAATGAGTAAGAGATCTTGGCTTTGGAGACCTCTTTTTCTTTTTTTTTAAATTAATTAATTAATTTACTTATTTATTTATGGCTGCATTGGGTCTTTGTTGCTGCGCGTGGGCTTTCTGTAGTTGCGGCGAGTGGGGGCTACTCTTCATTGTAGTGCGTGGGCTTCTCATTGCGATGGCTTCCCTTGTTGTGGAGCACGGGCTCTAGGTGCACGGGCTTCAGTAGTTGTGGCACGCAGGCTCAGTAGTTGTGGCTCACGGGGTCTAGAGCGCAGGCTCGGTAGTTGTGGCTCACGGGCTTAGTTGCTCCGCGGCATGTGGGATCTTCCCGGACCAGGGCTCAAACCCGTGTCCCCTGCATTGGCAGGTGGATTCTTAACCACTGCGCCATCAGGGAAGTCCTGGAGACTTCTTTTATTCCTTTTGTTGCTGTGCTTTAAAATAGAGCACTCTGCAGGGACAGTTGTTTGCCCATATCTGAAGCAGTCACACCCTCAGTGACTTGGTCTGGGGCTCTGTGCCATTAGTGGTCTCTTGCATTCATAACAGTCAAATTCTGTCAGCCTAATGCTCTCTATCCAAGCCAGCACCTCTAACCCTAACCTGCAAGGGAGATGGTAGTTGTGGATGATGATGTACTAGAGAAAAAGCAAAATATGTTAAATATTCACATCTGTTGAGTATTTGATATCGAAGAATTTAGGACTCTCTTTGTAGAGACATAAAAACAAATGAGTTGATGGACAGTTAAAGAGACATATAAACAAACGTAGACTAGAAAAGAATCTGATATCTTTCACATGTAGTTTCCCCAAATGAAAACATACTCTACCTCATGGACCACAGAAGTCCCTCACAAATAAGTCAAATGTTAAATAATCAGTTGTTACACTTTTAAATGCCAAAAGAGTCTACTGTATACACCGTATAAAGCAAATGTAACCTGCTTTTTCTTTCACTAAATACTATTCCTCTCTGTCACTAAATAGTATTCTAAAACTTCTATCACATGGTATTATAATTTACTTCTCTATTATTCTATCACTGAACATGATTTATTCCTGATTTAATTCATAAATAAAAAATAAAAATAGGATCTTATATACAAGTCTTGATATACTTCTTTGGTTTTTTTTAGGCTAGATTCATAGTGGTTCAAATGTACGACTTTCTTAAAGTTTGCTTTCCAGAAGTGATCTACCAATTTCTCCTTCTAGCAGCAATATAATAAATGATATTACTATACTACTGCCTGAATTAAGTATTATTATAAACATTTCTTATATTGATAGAGGAAAATAGCATTTTTGTGTACATATTTTACATACTAGTAAGTTGGATATTTTTCTACTTTTTATTGGCTTTTTGTATTACTTTGAATTGCCTTTTTATAAGGGTGTTTTCTTTTTATCAAGTTTTGAAACTCTTGATATATTAATTATATTAATCCTTTGCCAGTCATATTTCTTGCCTTTTTCATATTTTTGTTTGTTACATTTAAGTAAAAAAATTCTGGAAATAATTTTGGTTTGTACAATAATCTAAGTTGAGAGCCCAATTTGTTTTTTCTAAAAAGCAATTTCCTAGCATCATTTATAGAATAATCTTACCCCTTGTCTTTGATTAATGATGTGGTCTTTACATAGTCATTGTGTGAATGTATATGTGCTGTCGTATATAAATTAGGATAAAGTGTTTAGGAAGAATTTTCAGGATGAAGTATCTTATTCAGTTGATCTACAGATTGATGTACTAGTCACACACCTTTTATGCACTATGTCTTGCTTCTCAATTTTTCATGTTATTTTCATTTATTCATTCTTATAAATAATTCACTTAATTAATATCCATGTTGAGTATAATTGAGTTATATCATTAGGTTGATTTGGGAAATTCTGCTCTTTTTTTATATTTAGTTTTTTTTAATCCAGAAAGTTTATTCTAAACTTCCTGTATATACCTAAGTAAAATTTTGTAGCTTTCTTCAAAATATCCTAATTTAGTTTTACTGTAAATTTTTTCTCCTTTTTTTTTTGCCGTTGTGAAGGAAACCTTTATCTTCTAATTATCGCTGACAAATATAAAAGCTACTGATTTTTGCACAAATTTTCTGTATGTGGCTATGCTACTGAGGTGAACTATTGATTCTAAGAAATTTTAGTTGATTCTACTGAGTTTATATGCCATCAAAAATATTAATTTCATCTCTACATAAATTCATTCCATAAATATTTACTAAGCACTAGTGGCAAGCAAAACAGATCCATGGAGGTAGTTGCCCTTTAAGAAAAATAAACTTACTGTATATAAAGTCTTGTCACATTGAAGAAAACATGCACAGAAATATCAAATAATCACAAAAGCCACAGGCATTGTTGTGCTATCCTAATTAAGTAGCAACTCCTGTAGTGTTTTTCTTTCTACTGGGTGGGCCAAAAGGTTCATTAGGTTTCTTCCAGTAAGATGGCGATAGTAGCACTTAGTTGTCTTTAACTTTATTTGAAACAATTTTGTTAGATTGTATGTGACGGCTGTCATATAGGTATGCATTTAAAAAAAGACATATCAAAATTGGTGAATTTTTGTGTAGCCATTTTAATATTGAAGAGGGAAGAAAAAAAGCAACATTTTCAGCATGTTATGCTTTATTATTTGAAGAAAGGTAAAAATGCAACTAAAACACACAAAAATATTTGTGCAGTGTATGGAGAAGGTGCTGTGTCTGATAAAACGTGACAAAAGTCATTTGGGAAGCTTCATGCTGGAGACTTCTCACTGGATGATGCTCCACGGTCAGGTAGACCAGTTGAAGTTGATAGTGATCAAATCGAAACAATAATTGAGAACAATCAATGTTATACCACACAGGAGATAGCCGACATACTCAAAATATCCAAATCAAGCGTTGAAAATCATTTGCACCAGCTTGGCTATGTGAATCGCTTTCATGTTTGGGTTCCACATAAGTTAAGCGAAAAAAAACCTTCTTGACTGTATTTCTGCATGTGATTCTCTACTGAAATATAATGAAAACATTCTGTTTTTAAAAGAAATTGTGATGGGTGATGAAAATCGGATACTCTACAACAATGTGGAATGGAAGAGATCATGGGGCAAGTGAAATGAACCACCACCAACTACACCAAAGGCCAGTCTACATCCAAAGAAGGTGATGTGATGTATATGGTGGGATTGGAAGGGATTCCTCTATTATGAGCTCCTTCTAGAAAACCAAACAATTAATTCCAACAAGTACTGCTCCCAATTAGACCAACTGAAAGTGGCACTCGATAAAAAGCATCCAGAATTACTCAACAGAAAATACATAATCTTCCATCAGGATAACGCAAGACCGCATGTTTCTTTGACGACCAGGCAAAAACCGTTTCAGCTTGGCTGGGAAGTTCTGATTTATCCGCCGTATTCAGCAGACATAGCACCTTTGGATTTCCATTTATTTTGGTCTTTACAAATTCTCTTAATGGAAAAAATTTCAATTCCCTGGAAGACTGTAAAAGGCACCTGGAACAGTTCTTTGCTCAAAAAGACAAAAAGTTTTGGGAAGACAGAATTATGAAGTTGCCTGAAAAATGGCAGAAGGTAGTGGAACAGAAGGGTGAATACATTGTTCAATAAAGTTCTTGATGAAAATGAAAAACGTCTCTTTTATTTTTACTTAAAAAACCGAAGGCACTTTTTGGCCCACCCAATAAATACGATGTTGGGTCTTGGCTTGTGGGCAGGACTGCCACGTAAAGCTGCTGTGCACTGCACAACCGCAGGGACGACGTTCACATAGATCATGATTCTACCGAGGAATATTCCACTCATATCCTTAAGCAAAATGAATCTGATGTTTTGTGTGCTACTTCTGTCCCTTTTTTGACATACATATTTTCATACAGACATAAGTTATTGCCTGCTCATCACAGCACACTCTTAGGGAACTGTCCCAGCCACAGCTCCTGGTATTTAGGTGATCATGCTTGGTAACTGTGACTCTTTCTCCAAAATACCTGAAGAAGGGCAGAATATGATGACCTGAGCCAATCATATTCCCTTCTTAGGAATATGAACTAAAACAAGGCTCAAACAGATGATGAAGGATACTGTGGAAGAAAAAGAGTGGTGGGGTGGGGAGGGGGATCAATGAAGCTGTATCCATAAGCCAAGTTCTGAGAAAGCAGAAACTCAGAGGGAGGAGAGGAAACTGACTAGTAGAGAAATTTACAGAGTGGAGCAGCAATTTTAGGAGAGAAATGATGCCGCCCAAGAACGAATACCCAGTCCCAGGGCTGGTGCAAATGTACTTAACAGGAAGTCCACATTTTTGTGACATAATGTTATTGATTCTCTCTTCCTTAAAGAAAAAAAAAACTACATAGAACAAAGATCTTAACAGCTTCTGTGAATGAACTGGACACTCCACACACCTTCCTAGGGTGTGGAATTAGTTACATATTTCCAAGTTGTTGTCATAAACCTTGAGAGTAATCACTGGTAATAAAGTTGATAACAGGTAAAATTTTTTCCACATTACCTAACAGGCTGCTCTAAGCACTTCACGTAGTGGACCCTCTTAATAATTACAAGTAGTACCCCTAGAAGGTAGATAATACTATCATCCCCCCTTTCAAGAGTAAATTGAGGCGTAGGAAGGCTAAATGACTTGCCCAGATGCCTACCACTAATAAAGGGCAATGCTGGGCTTCCCTGGTGGTGCAGTGGTTAAGAATCCTCCTGCCAATACAGGCAACATGGGTTCGAGCCCTGGTCCGGGAAGACCCTCTTTAGTCAAAGGATAATATGAAGCTGTTTGCTTCAATTTTATTTTGTCTGAAATTCATATTCCTACCACTGCTTCCTTTTTTTGGCTTTTACCTGTTGCTTTTTTTTTTAATTTTTATTTTTTTAACCACTGCTTCCTATTGATATTTCCCAAGTAAACATCTCTTGTGCCTTCATTTTTAGCCAAATGGGGGCTTAACGTGGAGAGCCAGTCTAGGACAGCAGTCACAGCAAGAGTGCTGGAGTCACATGGCTTACTTGATGTCCTGGCTCTGCAGTAGAAATTAAAAGACTGTGTATGAGGAAAAGTCCCGACAAAAGACTAAAGGGAACTTTCTTAGCTGATAAAATCTATATCAAATGCAATTAAAAGTGAATGTTAGCAGTATTCCTTTTAAAATCAGGAATAAGACAAGGATGCTCTCTGTTATGGGTTGAATTGTGTGTCTGTGCCCCCAAGTTAATTGAAGTCCTAACTCCCAAGACCTCAGAACGTGACCTTATTTGGAGATAGGGTCTATACAGAAGCAATCAAGTTAAAATGAGGTCATTAGGGTGGACTCTAATCCAACATGACTGGTATCCTTATTAAAAAGGGGAAATTTGGAGACAGACACTTTTACAGGGAGAGTGTTAATGTGAAGACAGCCATCTACAAGCCAAGGAAAGAATCCTTGAAGAAAACCTTTTCTCACAACCATCGTTGTCAACACCTTGATTTCTGACATCCAAAAGTGTAAGATAATAACTCTCTGTTATTTAAGCCATTCAGTTTGTGGTACTTTGTTACGGCAGCCCTAGCAAACTAATACACTCTCTATACACCCGCTACTTCAATTAAACATTTAACTGGAGGTACTATTCATCTCAGTAGGAATAGAATAAGAAGTAAAAAATATAAAGATTGTAAAGAAACATCACTGTCAGTTATTGCAGAAAATATAATTATATCTATAGAAAACCCAAGAGGATCTACCAAAGAATCATTAGAATCAATACAGTGAATTTTAGAGTTCAACAAGGTGGCTGGATATATATCAGTATATATATCAGTATAGGAATCCATTACATCAATAGCAATCAACAACAACAATAGAAAACGAAATGACAATATACTGTGATAATCATTTACACCATAATGAATCAGAAAGTACTTAGGAATCTAAAAAATGAGCATGGTCTTTACAGATATAATTATGAAATATTTTTGAAAGTCATTAAGAAGACCTAAAAAATAGCTGTCTTTGTGAAGATTAAATAAAATAATCCACATAGAGTTTAGAGAAGATGTAGGCCCTTATGGGCACTCTGTAAGTTGTGGCTATTATGTTTATTATATTTTTATATATTTTACATTTTTATAGTTGTGATTTTGATTAAACATTTAAAGTCCTTTTTTTCAGGTGCTCTTGTAAGCAACAAATAATTGTTATCCTTTTGCATTTTGGTTTTACCAAATTTGTGAATTACCTTTCCCGGCTTATCTTGGTAGATAGTGTTTATTTCATGCCAAACCCTCTAGACAAATAGCATTTGTTACATTCCTCAAACATATATATATAAGGCTTTAAAATATGCAAATAATACTTTCTATTGCTTGAAAATACACATAAATATGTAGTAAAAATGGAAATAAATTTAGGTTAGAGGTAGCTCTGCGTGGAGAGAAGGAAACAGAAGCAGAGAGCAGTACACAGGGGGTCCAACTGAAAGTTTAAAGTCTCATTTTTTAAGCTGGAGGTGGATATCTGGGTATTTTATCCTTTTTCTGATGTTTTGTATATCTGATATATGTCATAATAACTTCATTGGAAAGAGACCTGGTAACAGCTCATGTGAAACAAAAGAAAAGTTGGGGAATTCCTTTTAACTATAAACTCAGTATGAGTCATCAGTAAGATGTGGTTTTACAGAACTAAGGCAATCTTGGGCAGCAGTAAGGAAAACACTGTCTCAGTCAAGGCTGATACTAGGAACTCTGTTATTTACAGATTCTCATTTCTTTCTTCCTGCTAGACTGTAAGAGATCTTTGTGTACCTGTTCTCTGATGTGTCTAAAGTTGTTATGTTGCTTCTTGGCACATACTGGCTCAAAAATATTTGTTAAATAATGAATGATTTTGTTCATGTGTATAAACACAAATATATTTTGTTTGGATTCAATCTGCTATTATGTTGTTTAGAATTTTTCCATCTATTTCATAACTCATATTATTCTTTTCTCATACAGTTTTCTTCTGGTGTTAGTATTAAGGTTATTTTAGCCTAATCACTCTCATTCTCTAGAATAATTTATGTAAGATTGGAATTAGGTGATACTTGAACATTGGTCAAAGTTGTCTGTGTAATTATCTGAGATGTGTTTGTGTGTTTTTCGGTGGGGAGGATTATAACAGCAGCTATTGTCAACATTCCCTAAATATCAGTTGCTTCCCACCAGAAACCCAGAAGGTTTCTTTGTCTTTCTTCACTCGTGTAGCAGTTGGATGTTGGTCTAGTGCCTCTCCTGGGTAGCTCTCTTTCAGCTTTTTCTATTGCATGGCTCTACCATCTAAAATTATTTTTGCCTTCAGCTGCAAGTGAAAGCAAGCCAAGAACCCTAAGAAAGATTTTGGGTGACAGTCCTGTAAGTGTTATACTCATTTTTGTACTCATTCTACCAGCTAGCACCAGACTTACGGATTCAACCTAACTCGAAGGCAGATGTATTTCCAGGAAAAGGAAATGGGCTTGCTAAGCATCCAGCCAATCTCTGTCATATGACTGATTTCAGTTTCCCTATTACTTATAATTCTATTTAGGCCTTCTACTTCTTTCTGAGTCAGTTTTATAAGCTATATCTTTCTAGGGATTTTTCCCCCTAATTTTTAAAATATAGTGCCATAAAGTTGTTTTTAGGATTACATTATGAAACAGCAAATCTTTGCTGTTTCTGTAGTTATGTTGCACTTTTTATTTTTAACATTATTTGTGTTTTTTATTTCCTATTTTTCCTTTGCTCAAATTTATTACAGCTTTATCTATTTTATCAGTATTTTTTTTTAATAAAACAGCTTTGGCTTTGTTTTCCTCTCCTTTGTCACAGATTCAATTAATTTCTGTTCTTACCTTTATTAATTCTTTCAACTTCCCCTGGGCAATTTCCATTATTCGTTTTGAAATTTCTTAATCTGAACGTTTATCTCATTACTATTCAGGTTTTCCTCTTTCCTAATGCAAGCATTTAATGGTCTAGCTCTGTCTCTGAAATTTCAATACCGAGTGTCTATAACACTGTACAGTTCTTAATGCTTCCTAAATTTCTTTATAATTTCTTCCTTAACTCATAAACTAATTATGAATTTTTAAATTCTAGCTTCCAAATGAATAAGTTTATTCAAATTGTCTTCTTGTTGATTACTAATTTCAGTTGATCAGGTAATCAATTCTGCATACTATGATATTTTATATTTATTATGATCTATGTATGAATATAAATGGTAACATTTTATAAAATGTTTAATGTGTGGTTGAGAATATAACATGTGTTCTTTTATTTTCGGTTGCTGGCTTTTTTATACGTTTATTAGATCTATCTTGTTAACTACGTTGTTCAATTTACTGAATTTTTCTGCTTGAATTGTTAGTCATTAAGAAGTATGTTATAACTTCCTACTATGATGGTAAACTTGTTAACTTTTCTTTGCAATTTGTCAAGGCTTCCTTTGGGTGTTTCAAAGGTATGCCATCAGGTATATAAAAGTTTGAAATGATCTTACACTTTAGCCATGTCACCTGTAAACAGCAATAGCTGGTCTCTGATTTTTCACTTAGTTTGATAATCTCTTTTAACTGGCGAATTTAATATATTTATATTTTTATCATCACTACTGATGTATTTGTAATTATTTCTACTATCTTATTTTGTAATTTCCACTTCATTCTGCTTTTATTGTTTCTTGTTTTCTCCATCCATGATCACTTTTAGAATTTTTTATACATTTTTTCCTTCTATGGTTAGGAAATTATATACCTTATCTATTCTTTCAATGGTTGCTCATAAAAGTTTAATATGCATACTTCATTTAACAAATTAATCAGGGTTTCTACCTTCCTGCAAAAAAGCACATTTTAAAATGCTTTTGTTTCAAATGCCTTCCTCCTTTCCTTTACATTATTGGTATCTGTATTAGTTTTCTATTGCTGCTGTACCAAATTTTCACAAACTTAGGAGCTTAATAAAAATTTTATCATCTTAGAGTTCTGTGGAGCTTAAGTCCAACACAGATCTCATCAGGCTAAAATCAAGGTGCTGCCAGATCTGCATCCCCTCCTACAGGCTCTGATTAGGATCTTTTTCTTTGCTTTTTTCAGCTTGTAGAGGCCACCCATATTCCTTGGCTCATGGCCCTTTCCTCTGTCTTCAAAGACAGCAATGAAAAAAAAAAAAAAAGACAGCAATGGCTGGTCAAGTCCTTCTCACATTACATTCACTCTTACTTTATCTATAGTCACATCTCCCTCTCACTGACTCTCTTTTCTGTCTCCCTCTTCTACTTTCAAGGACCTTTTTGATTATATTGGGTCCTGGAGATAATCCAGGATAACCTCCTTAAAGTCAGCTGATCAGAAACCTTAGTTCCATTTGCAACCTAAATTTCCCTTTGCCATATAACTTAATGTTTACAGATTACAAGGATTGGGACATGGACATCTTTAGGAGTTCATTATTCTGCCTATCATCATAGCTTGTCTTTTTAAACCTTTGAAAATTATACACTTTATAACATGCTTGTTTAGCTTTGCCTACAAGTTTACAGATTTCTTTGTTCCCTATTCCTGCATCTCAGACTTTTGCTCTGGGATTATTTTTCCTCTTTCAGAAAAATATTAATTACAAGAGATTGTTAGTGATAAACTCAGTTTTGGTTTGCTTGAAAATGTCATAGTTTCCCCTTTAATCTTGAAAGTTAGTTTTCTGAGTATGCTAATATAAGTTGACAGTTTTTTCCTCTCAAAATTTGAAAGCCACTATTACACTGTCTTCTGGCTTCCATTATTTTTATTGAGAAGTCAGCTCTTGGTCTAATTGTCACTCCTTTGTAGATAATCTATCTTGTCTTTCTAAGATTTTATTTTTGCCTCTGATATTCTGCATATTTTAATTATAATTATTCATGGTGTGCATTTCTTTTAATTTGTCCTCTTTGGGATTTGTTCTGTTTTCTGAATTGAGGATTAAAGTCTTTCATTGCCTTTCCTAAATTCTCACTTTCTAAAATACTGAGATGTTTATTGCACTAAATCATTTTATTCTTCATGTTCCTTAATCTCTCTTTCATAATTTCCATGTTTCCATTTCTCTCCGGTGCACGTTGGGAAATATATTTAGATTTACCTTATATTTAATTAATTCTCTTCAGCTATATCTTATCTGTGTAACCCACTCCATGGAAAATTCATTTTAGTAAGTTTTTTTTAATTTCTAGAAGTTGTATTTGGTTCTTAACATTTGTCAGTCTTTTGTATAATACCCTTTTCCTTGCTAAGGTTATTAAATTCCTACATAATTTACTTAAATATTTTAAACATTTTTATCTTGGCTATAGCAAATCCAATATCTGAAGTCTTTGGAGTCAAACTGTTCTTGAGCAAACAAGTTCAAGGTTGCTTGCTTTTCTGTGTAAGCTTGCCCTTATATTGCTAGTTCATGTTTTTCTGAGCTTTTTCTGTGTGAATCCTGCAAGTCATATGTAGTAGTGCATTCCTCCTGGACCTAGATAGATTTTTTTTCTACTGGGAACTCTGGGGGACTACCAATTCAGCACCACTTAAAGTCAGTATCTTCACTTGGGGGTTTCCAAATTGCGCTATAAGGACACGCTTGCAGTTACCAGCTTTTACAAGGGGATTTTCACCCACTGAGACTCAATGAATTTCCTTGTCTTCTTCCTTTATTGGTAGTTGAAAGTTCTTTTGTTTTGTGTTGGTTTTTGTAATCCACCCCTTCACTGACTGAATATGTAGCTTTCGAAGGATTCTGGCTTTATACAGGGATACATTTCTCCACCTTGCACTGGCCCAAAGCTTTGACAAGTGCACCCATTAAAATTCAAGACTCTCAGTTACTGAGAGCAGTTTATTTCCCCAAGATAGCTTTATGCTGAGTGTCAGTTCATTCTGGTTTCAAACTTCCCCTTTAATCCTCTGCTATTCGTAAATTTACCTTACTTTCTTGCATGATCAACTATGTATTTAAAAACATATTTGTTACATTTTATCCAGCTTTCTAGTATATTGTGTGGAAAAATTTTATTGTATATTATCCACCCTGATTCTGGAAAGGAGGCCCCCTAAGATGAATATTTACCTTCTGCAATCTCCTATATCCTTGAACATTTTTATAGTTTTTCTTTATCATATTCTGGCTTGTAATATAACTGTATCTTTATAAATCTTTATATCCCTATGCAGTGGTTAGGTTTCTTGAAAAAGAACAAAATAAAGAGCAATACTTTCCATTTATTTTGCTAATTTCAACTGTGATCATGGAGAAGTGAATGTCTGCATCTATTACTGAAAAGTTGACATTTTCAACTTTATTATTCTATTCTTTCTATTCTTGAGCATTTTAAGCTGAACTGTTCTGCTCTGTAATTCAAACGATGCCAGAGTACAGATCCTTAAAGAAGAAATATTACCAAAGGTTAGATCAGGATATGGAAGAAGGCCAGAGAAGGGGAAGTCCTTTATTCTTTCAAAATATTGAACTTTCATGTGATACAAAAATTTGACCAAGAAAAGAAAAGTCTATACTGATAGCCTGGAGGTGGGTGGGGTGAAGCTCTATTATATATGCCACACAACCAGGCTGCAATCTAAATGCTATTTCTGGGACTTCCCTGGCAGTCCAGTGGTTAAGCCTTAGCCTTCCAATGCAGAGGGTGCGGGTTCGATCCCTGGTCGGGGAGCTAAGATCCCACATGCCTTGTGGCCAAAAAACCAAAACATAAAACAGAAGCAATATTGTAACAAATTCAATAAAAGACTTTAAAAATGGTCCACATCAAAAAATAAATAAATAAATAAATGCTACTTCTGTTCCTCTTCCACACAGAAATTTGATTGTCATTCCATTAAGTTTATATATCTATATGAAAGACACATGTAATTTAACCACACATATACTGTGCTAGTGCTCAGAAGGGTTTTTGCTTCAAAGATGGAGACTTTTTTCCCAATACAATCTACAAGACAACTTTCAGCATTTTTTCAGCTGGACCAGAAAATAAGCAGGCATTTGCTAAGCAACAAGAGTACCTCAACTGACTGGGATTTAAGCCACTGATGTCAGCACACATTAGCCAAAATATTTTCCCCTCCTCCCCAAACTGTAAACATCAGCTTGTATGAAATTAGCCTGACAACGACTTTGGGAGAGTGAATACGTGAATGTGAAATGCACTTCCCCAGCACGGCTGCCAGATTGCCAGAAAGCATTTTCATTCCTCTAATACACAGAATTGTCCATGTCTACTTGGTGCACAGCATGAAGCAGAGAGATAAAAATCTAAACGACGCAATCCTGGACTCAGATGCAGGATGATTCTGAGAACCAAAAGCCTGGTGCAGACTGAAAAGAGTGCCTTTCCTTCATGAGCAAGCGTAATTTCTTCATCTCAATATTCCTGCATCTTCTTATCACCCCTTCTGATTTAACATTTTAGGACATTTATGTTAAAGGAGGAGTATATTTTATTGCTTTTATGAAGCCTGATCATGATGACTTATTTCTTACAGGATTTTTATTCACAGCATTGCCTTTCTGCAAGGAATGCACATTAGGAAATTCTTGGTTTGTGGTTTGTTACAATACAACAGAGATTACATCAAATTTGCAAATAACCTTACACAAGAATGGATCATGGGAACAAAAATTGAAATGAGCTGCTGGAAACCTAAAGGTTTACCCAGAAATGAGGGAGGTCTCAACCCTCCTGCCAAGTTTCAAAGTTCTGCCTAGTTGTGGAAAAGACTGAGTGGTCTTTACTTACAGAAGGATGAGAGAACATTACTAGTGAGCTTTCTTCCCCATAGTCAAAGTACACCTCCTATAGCCACCTGCACTGTGAGGAATGGACCCAAACCTAGCCACCACGGGAAGAAGAGTAGGAAATGGGCAAAGAGAGAGGAGGTTACCACTGGGATACTTTATTTAATGTTAGGCTCCTAAAAACATACAATATTTCTTCTCTCTTCCATATGCAAAGAGAAAGTATATTGCATATTTTCCAAATTTTTCTCCCTGTCAATATCAAAGTACAAATCTCAAAGAATCTACCAGCTAAAAGATCATGAGAAACAGGCACAAAATTCTAGTACCATGCCACTATTCAAAATCCTCAACAGCACAAGGGAACAATAATGATACTTAAATGGCACACTAAACATTGTTGGGACTTTTTAGAATATAAAGCTCTTCTTACTAACTATGCCAGAACCAAAGCTAATACACATGGTCAGGACATTTGTGAGGAATCAGAACATTGTATCTGTGCTATACTGAGAGGCTCACAAGCTCTGGAGTTAAGTACAACTGTGCTGGAATCCTAGCTTTGCCTTTTACTAACTATAAGACAAGCTACAGACCTGCTCTGCTAATTAACTTATAATTTTTAAAATGGGAATAGTATTGCTTCTATTCTAGTTCCTAGAAGCATTACTCTGCAGATAAAGAAAACCCATGTCGACATATGGTATACAGTACACACACAATAAGTGATAGGTTTTATTCACATACCAAATGTTAATAAATTACTCAAAGTTATGAATTTTTTAAATATTTGATGCACATCTCTGTTATGCAAGGGTTCTCAAACACCTGCAGAATTTATAAAAGCAAGCCAGATTCCCAATGTCCATCTTAGAGATGCTGAGTTAGTGGTTTGGGGTGGAGGCCATGAATCTGGACCATTCATTAAGTTCCACAGCTGTTCCTGATGATTAGCTAGGTTTGGGGACACCAGGATAATGAATCCATGTGAGAACTAAGTTCCAAATTTTGGTTTTCAGACAGACAAGAGCTCTAGCAAGTGATCTGAGGACGTACATTAGAGTTTAACTTTGATGCATCCAATAAGTAAGATAATTGTATTAATCAAAGTGACTTAATTCATCTCAAAGGGCTCATTTCTAATTATGTTCCTGTTTATTAATATAGTCGCCTTTATCAATTGTGATGGCTTGAAGAGAAGCCTCCATGTCTCATACTTATTTCATGAAAACTATACTCATGCTTTAAAATTTCTAGGAGAATGGCATGTACCCCAAGCCCATCACTAATACTAGTATTATCAGTGCTTTGTATAATTTTTCAAACACAATTATGACTGATAACACAAATATAAAAACATTATTAGCTATTGTTAGAACTCCTAGACATGCTATTCCTGGGATTATGTCAGATCCAGGTCTCTGTTTATATTCTCTTCTCTGTTTCTACTTCTCACAACTTTCCTCATCACTCCTTGGTTAAAATGCTTCTTCTAATTCTATCTTCTGGTTTTCCCAATGGCCATTTTATAAGATCTCCATCTTTGGTCACAAGTCTGGAATTAATAAACTTTTACTCTGAATGTCTCAAAATGCTCTGCAGACATTAACATATCCACATACCCTAAATGTAGTAAGTGACAGAGGAATAGATAATCACTCTCTTAGAAGCAAGCTCGGGCTGTCATCCCAGATCACAAGTTCCAAGATTGGATATAACATCCAAGCAAGTCAAATTCATAAAAATTATAAAATTTGACTCTATGTACATTTACATGAGATGTCAAGTAATTACAATGGAAAAACCAGTTCAATGTATAAAAGAAAAAAAGTTTATTTTAAACATCCAGTTTTATCAAATTCTTAAAATTTGGAAGAACATTTTTGGGTCCAAACATTTATGTTTCTGCTTCCTGGTCTTTTTCCAATAAAGAATTGTTTTGGAAAATCTGAGTAAGGTCTATTTAGCTGCTTTCAAATATACAGTGAGCCAAAGCAAAAAATGAACAGGGATGCAATAGGATGATTCAAAGCATATTTTTTAAAATGACATTTTGAGTGGAGATTATTTCTCACAGGGGAATACTCTTTTAAGAATATTTTCTCACAGAGAATTTTCTCTTAAGGTAATATTTTAAGAGAGAAAACACATCTGAAAGCACAATATATGAGGCAGAATAATAAAGCTGCTCTTATTCCAAATTAGCATTCAAGAAGATGTAAGAGCTTTTTTAATCCCGAAGTATTAGCATAAGTGGTCACTTGCTATTAGAAACATATTGCTCTTTGTACAGAATATTAATATAGATTAACAGCATATTGATTATTGCATCCAATAGAAATTCTCAGGAAGATCTACAGCAAATAAATGTTCCAGATTTACACTTGAGCAATTATCACTGAGTAAGAAAAAACTTGGATTACTTTTTGAACAGGGTTCAAAGTTTTTATTTAAAGCAACACACACACGGACACAAAACCACACAGCCAACATAAGGTCTACTTGACAATCACATGTAAATGTCCAAGAATATTTAAGTGCTTCTTTTGGCTTCAATTCTCATTCACTATAAATGCCATATGATGTGAATTGCTTAGGAAGTCCTGTGGGTTTGAACACCTTCCAAGTTACTGCTATCACTACTGATCGAGGCAAAGAAAATGATTAGATTTCATACTTTTTAAAACTTTTATCCTAAGAGAGTACTTTTTAATAGACTGTAACTCATTATACTTACAAAAAAACAGGAAATATATATTTATATTTATTAACTGGCATTTATTCTTTTTTTAATCACTCCTGATGCTACCAAATGAAGTCTACAGGAAAGAGACCTAAGCTGCTAGAATTATTATACAAGATTGGGAAGCTATCCTATTTCTTTAAAAAATTTTTCCTTTTTAAAATAATTACCATATTAAAATGACTGAAAAATACATAGAATAACAGAAAAACACCCGTGTTTTCACCAATAATGGAAAATTGGTAACATTTTCTCATATTCGCTTTTTTCCCCAACAAATACTGCAGATAAAGTTGAAGTCCTCTTTGACCACCGCCCTTTCCCCCCTCCCTCTCCCTAGAGGAACCACTAGCATGAGTTTGATGGGCCACAGTCTGGCCCTCTGGGTTTCATGGCTCCAAACTTGGGCTTAAATTAGAGCCTTGGGGATCCTGCTCTACACAAATTGTGTCATTTGGAACCCCATGTAAGGGATGCGGGCCAGGAGCCAATCCTTCATGGTGATTCTTCCTTCTCACCGAGTGGAACTAATTCAGTCCCCCACTCCCTATAAGGTCCCCCGCAGCTTTCCCCTGGTGGTCCCCCCCTGGTCCCATGCTGTGGCCAGCCCACAGTCAGCTCCACCTCCTGAGCAGACACTGAAACCCCAGGCCCTTCTGTCCTAATTTGGTCCTGGCTTGCTGTCAGGCACACAGCTTTAGTCCCCACTCTGAGAGACTTCCTCTTTTCTAACCCCTAACAATTTTTCTCTTTTCTTCTGAGCAGAATGGCTTGCATTTAACATTTGTAAAAATAATGGTCTGTGATTTTTGTTTGTTTGTTTCAGAGCATGGTAGGCGGTTTCCCTCCCCCCCACACACACACACTGTATTTTATTTTTACAAGAGATAAATAAACTGACACCAAGCATTGTAAATGGATGACCACAACAAAATAGGTGGTTTTATATATATTCCCACTCCCTTCTTGACCTAAAAGCCACTTATTATCTATAGATTTAAAATGGGTTTAAAAAGCTTAGAATGAAACAAAACATCTTAATTAAAATATATACATATATATTTTATAACCTCTATAGATAATACCATTCATTCATCACATAAATATTTATGGAACACTTACTGTGTGTCAGGGACTTAGCAATGAATAAAACAAGCATAACAGTAATGAAATACAAATAAAATGGGTTTGTGTTTGGTATAGCAAGGTTAAAAGAAGTTTAGTAATTCAGACAAATCAATCAAATCCAATCAATTTTCAATCATAGAAGCATAATTAACACTGTATTAACCCAAATAACTGAGTAATAATATTTGCAAAAAATTAAATGTCAGATTAAGTCTTATATTCAGTAAAAATCATTGCCTGCATTAATAGATCAGATACCACTGCTCCATCTTGCAAACACTTCTACAAGCACATTTCCTTCTTGTCAGAATCATAAAATTACAAAGGAAAATAAAAGGTAAACATTCATTGAGTGTCTACTATATGTTCCTGGCACTGGGCTGGTGACTTACAATTTGTCTCTAGAAACTGAAGCTCAGCAACTTTGCATAGGGCAGAAATTAGTAAGTCTCAGAGTCTCCGTTATAACTCAAAATTTATAATATGAAAGCCTTCTCCCTTAAAATACCATTTTTAAAAATCTTAATGCAGAAGGATAAAGAACAAGTATGTTCAAGGACTTGTTCTTATGTGTCAATTTGACATTTTCTATAATGCCTATTGTATTGGAGAGGTTGTTAATTATAATTTGCTTAATTAAGACATCTTTTGCCAATCTACAAAGTTCTAGGGCATGAGAGAGTGATTTCCTGCAAAGAACTCCTTACTCATCTAGGCACCCAGAGCCTAATACAGTGCCTGGAACATAGGAAGCACTAGTTCATTGAATGGATGAGAAAACTGGAAAGATCCCAATCACTGGATTTGGTGATAATGAAACCAAGGTTTTTGTTCTTGTTCTGCCAATTATGGTTGTTGTTGGTTTTTTTGTTTGTTTTGTTTTTTGTGTGTTTTTTGGTTTTTTTAACTTCTGTTATTTTGTTTTCTGTTATTTCTTTCCATTCCACCTTCTGCAAAATAAGGGTGACTTAGACAAGATGGTCCTTTCCAGTGCCAAAGTCCTATGACTTTAAGTATCACCTCAGACTCTACATGCTGGTTGGATAATTAAGAATCTTAAAGACACTCAGCCTAGACTTTAAAGATCTAGAAGATGAAGATTTATTTGGTTGGGGATTTACTGACACAAAAACCTCACTTATAACTAAAATTATATCCAACATTCCTGAGGTTAATCTACAATCAGAATGTTTACCCAAAGTGCATATTTGGGAGAACCTAAGAAAGCTGATTTTTTTCCCTATATTAAGTTTTACCCCTAGTTCAAGAATGAGGGTAAACTGAAAGGCATGAACATATAAAACCTGTAAAATGACTAAAATTTTTTTCAAAAGTAATTTATTTCTAAAGCATTGATAGCTTTTCCTCCCCCTGGGCTGTTTTTATGATGTCTGTAATTTCCTTTGCCCCCAGCTACGTGATAGTTGGTTCATAATAATTATTTGACTCATTACTGTCATGCTCCGCCACCTCACCCCACTCCCAGAGGCGTCACCTGGCCACACATGCTGGTCTTGTCCAGTCACTCTCTACCTATTATTTTTTTTCTTTTCTTTTTTTATTGAAGTATAGTTGCTTTACACTGCTGTGTCAGTTTCTGCTGTACAGCAAAGTGAATCAGCCATATGTAAACATATATCCCCTCTTTTTTGAATTTCCTTCCCATGTAGGTCACCACAGAGCACCGAGTAGAGTTCCCTGTACTATACAGTAGCTTCTCATTAGTTATCTACTTTATACATAGTAGTGTATATATGTCAATTCCAATCTCCTAAATCATCCCACCTCTGCCTTTCCCCCTTGGTATCCATAAGTTTGTTCTCTATGTCTGTGTCTCTATTTCTGCTTTACAAATAAGATCTCTACCTATTATTTCTTTATTCTTTTCTTCATTAAATACCATCTACATTTACCTTCTTTATCTGTTTATTATTTCCTGGCCTTTCCCTTCACTTAAATATAGCCTGGCAAAGCTCAGAGTCTCAGTGCTTTTATTCTCCGCCACGTTTCCACCACCAAGACAAGCCTCTGCCCTTTGATAGGTGCTAAATAAATATTTTATCGAGTGAATGAATTTCTCAAGAGAAGCAGCCTTATTTATCTTTGGATTCTCATGCCAAGCACAGTAACTGACATGTGGTAGGCACCCTATAAATGCTTGTTACCTAGAAGTGCCATAATAGGAGGTAATTCTAAGAATAATTTTGAATAATGATAAGCATGTATGTTGAAGCAAAGAAATAATAAAATGTCATTTTGAAAGTTTTAAAAACTTCTTCCCTACAAAAACCAAAATTGATTTTACTGAAGCAAAATACTTTTTTCTTAAGTGGAGAAGAACTAAGGGGAAAAAATTAAGTCCACATGATTATCTTTGCAACATAAACAATTTGTATGTGGTAAAATTGTGTGTCACTCTTCTAGCTCTTTTCATGGTAACAACTTCTATTTACTGAGCACAAACTGTGTGCTAGAGACCACTGGGTACCATATATATATATATATATATGCACACACACACACACACACACACACACACACACACACACATATATGAACATAGATGTATATATGGTACGATATATATATATAATATAGAATTATCTCATTTAATCACAGAAGTTCTTTAAGGTGCAAATAATTAACCTCAATATGTACCTCAAAGAAGTTGCATGGCCAAGGTCACAGAAATTAGGTGAGTCTGGGTTCCAACTCAGGTCCCCTCATGCCACAAGGTCATTCACCTACATGCAGTCCATGCTTCAAAGAGTCAGATCCACAGAATTCTGTACATTCCACACAACCTGATTTCTGCAGTTTTTCTCAAAAGTGCTCTGTTCATCTCCCTACCCTCCAAGTAGATGAATGGCTAAACTGGGAATTGAGAAATCTAAAGGGGACATTCCCAAGAAGGGTAAATTTTTAACAGTTTTAAAACAGGGACAGTTTTTAGTTGACAAACACTGCTGCTTCCTCTTCTCTTCTATCTACTGTTTAAAAATCAGTGTATTCAAGGACTGGACTCCATTCCTGGCTTTAAAAGTTCTTTCTGACCAATCATACCCCTTCACATGATTCCAGCAACTCCTTATGTGCTACCAGTGACCCCCAGACCCTGCCTTCACACCACACTGCCAAAACCACTACAACTTTATTTTTTTTATATCTTTATTGGAGTATAATTGCTTTACAATGTTGTGTTAGGTTCTGCTGTACAACAAAGTGAATCAGCTGTATGTATACATATATTCCCATATCCCCTCCCTCTTGAGCCTGCCTCCCACCCTCCCTATCCCAGCCCTCTTGGTCGTCACAAAGCATCAAGCTGATCTCCCTGTGCTACGCAGCAGCTTCCCAGCTTCCCACTAGCCATTCATTTGACATTTGGTAATGTATATATGTCAATGCTACTCTCTCACTTCATCCCAGCTTCCCCTTCCACCCTTGTGTCGTCAAGTCCATTCTCTACATCTGCGTCTTTATTCCTGCCCTGCCATTCGGTTCATCAGTACCGTTTTTTTAGATTCCATATGTGTGCGTTAGCATACAGTATTTGTTTTTCTCTTTCTGACTTACTTCACTCTGACTCTAGGTCCATCCACCTCATTGCAAATAACTCAATTTCGTTCCCTTTTATGGCTGAGTAATATTCCATTGTATATATGTGCCACATTTTTTTTATCCATTCATCTCTCGATGGACATTTAGGTTGCTTCCATGTCCTGGCTATTGTAAATAGTGCTGCAATGAACATTGTGGTACACGTCTCTTTCTGAATTATGGTTTTCTCAGGATATATGCCCAGCAATGGGATTGCTGGCTCATATGGTAGTTCTATTTTTAGTTTTTTAAGGAACCTCCATAATGCTAGGTACCACTCCAACTTTATAAGCCCTAGAGACATGCCCAGAGTTGAACTTGACATTCTCACCCATAAACTGCCACACTCCCTATTTTTCATGCTTTGGCCTACACGTTGCTGCACAATAAGTCATGAAGCTGAAAACTTTACTAGTTCTTGAGTCTTTTCTATCCTTAAGTTATAATATCCCATCAGCCATCAAGCCCAATTCATTCCACTTCCTAGATATTCCATTTATTCATTCAGAAACATAACATTTATGGAGCCCTCGCTCTGTGTCCAAGATGCTGCCCTGGTCATCTCTATCTGCCCTCTGCTGCATCCCTACTGTCCCAGCCCAGATCAAGGCCTTCACCACCACTTCCTTAAATTTAGAAAATACTGTCCTAGCTTGCATGCAAGCTTCCAGTTTCCTGACACACCCAATGCATATTTTCTACTGTTACAAAAATTATCTTCCTAAAACACAAATCTAATAAGTTTGGGCTAGAAACCATTCCTCCCTCCCCTGGAGTCCATAAGGTTATGTCTTAGCACAGCATTCAAAGTCCATTACATTTTGGTTCCAACCTTTCTTTCCTGGCTCCTCTTCTGCTCCCACACCCACCTATGCTCAAGCTTCTCTAGAAGGTCACTGCTTCCTGAACACAACACAAACTCGCCTGCTTGTTTCTTTGCAAATGTTGTAATCTCTGGTAGCAATTTCTTCTCATATTCCCTTTGCCTTAGACTTCAAGATTCATCTCAAACATTGCCTGCACTGTGAAGCCTTCTCAGATGTTCCCAGGAGGACTGAATCACTCTTTTCATTATACTACCAGAATGAAGAGTGTATCACTATATCATTTATTACTAAGGGACTGAATATACAAACAGATTATGGCCAGACCGTATGTGAAAACAGAACTTTGACTTGCAACCTGGCCAGAAAATTAACCCCCTTATTCACAGTAAGTAGTCCAGAAAGCCAGCTTACTATACATCAGACTTGTAGGACATCAGACAGCTATCTCTAGTAACAATCCAGGAAGCTAAACAATTACTTCTCTAACAACCAGCCCCAAATGTCCAGGACTTGATTAATAACTGACAGTTTCCTTAATTTCTGTCCCCGCTTCCAACTTAGGATAAACCACAGTAAGTCAAACTTTCAACCCTAATTAATCACACAGAATGCTTTGCTTCTAGCTAGTCAGACTATAGCTTCCCCATGCCAACAGCCTCCAATTAGGATATACCTAAAGACTTCCTTTTTTTTTTTTCCAATATAAAGCTTTCCCACTCTTCTGCTTGTCTTAGAGTGTCTGTCAAAATGCAATTGATAGTGACTAACTCTCTTGGTATAGCAGGCTCTGAATAAAATAACCTTTGCTTTCCTCATTTGGTTGGTCTTTGTTTGTTTCTACCTTGCCTAGCCAGGACCTGCCACATAAAATTACTCAATAAATGCTTTGTTGTTGTTATTTTGTTTTTTCTTGGTCGGCTACTGCCACTACAGGATGTTTTCAACAATGATCCAACTTTATTGTCATACAATTTTTAATAATATTCCTTTATTATCCAGTTAAAGTCTGTAGGGTCTATAGTTATGTTCCTTCTTTAATTCCTGATATTGATAATTTGTGTCTTCCCTTTTTTTCCTTCATCAACTTAGTTAGACATGTTGTCAAAGACCAGGCTTTGGGTTGCTTGAGTTTTCTCAATATTTGTTATTTGTAGTTTGATTTCTGCTTTTACCTTTTTAAATGCTTTCCCTTCTACTTAATTTAGGTTTAATTTTTCTTCTTTTTCTAGTTTCTTATGATAGAGACTCTAATAAACTTAGACCCTAATAAATTTATATCATTTTTTGTTGATATTTACTCTTTTCCAATATATGTACTTAGATCATTTTGAGGCTTGTTTTTAAGTTTTGTTTGGGCAGGTGTAAAGGAACATTTACTGCAGAAATAATTTAGCCTACTAGTAAAGTGTAGCCCTTCCAGAGCATTCCCCAAGTGATCAGTGAGGGCTCTCCATCCTATCTGGTAGTATTAGAAGTGACACTATATAATAAATATATATTTGATACTAAACAAAAGGCATCTGTATAGATAGTTCTGGGAATAACAGCCATTTTCTCAGTGGTGGAAAACTGTCTTTTTTACCCCCGGCCTCTGTTCCCTCCTTGCCCAACAGTTAGACCTCCTTCGTTCCTACCTTCCACTTCTGCTTTATCCCAGTTCCCAGGATAGGTCCCAACCTTAGACTTTGGGGATTAACTACCTCCAAACCAGCAGCATAGGGCTCAACATCATTTCACCCTTCTAGCTGGTCTTAGGCTTTAGTACCGATAAACAGATTTTTCCTGTTTAGCAAAACAGGATAATCTTAGATAGCAATAAGATAGATTGCTATCTTATTTCTGTGCATGACAGTCCTATCTTGGAGATCCGCCTCCTGCCTTATCTTTCCTAGGACCTTCCTTCCCTTGATACCTACCTTGGTGGCGGAGACCCTGCTTCACGCCTGCAAACATCCCTAACGCTAATAGCTTGCCTATGTAAATTTCTTAGCCCCCTTTCTGTGCAATTCAGTTTTTTAGAAAGGTGACCATTTCACTTCATATTTCACTCTCAACACGTATTACTTTCTATGTACCCTTTACCACACTGTATTCTGCTAAGCGACGTCCACAGTTTCCATGTTCCAAAGCAAGGTCCACCCTCTCCACCACCTTCCCTCTACCTCCTTGCCTTATATGGCTGACCAAGTTCCAGATCCCAGCCTCGCAGGCTGTACTCAAGAAGGCTCCTTATGGCCATGTGCTGAGAGAAAAAAATGGTACACCTCTGAAATTCTACACTGAAGACATAATTTCTCTGGGTATCCCATTCAGGACAACTGTCAAATATTACAAAATTACTTTTTCTAATACAAATATAAAGATGTATTCTCCCGACCAGAATGTCCTTTCTGGAATCTGTAATTATTTCCCAATAGTTCTTACCTCCACCAAGGAGCCTCACTTCTGCTGCTAGGGCTGGGGAAGATGTATTTTGAGTTTCCTGAGATCACCCTCAGAGGTACTTTGCCAGAGAAACAGTATGATAAAATATCGTTATGTGTAATCGATAGCAAAGTTCCTCCTATCCGAAATCATATAAAACATAAATCTGTAACTTGTGATAAGTCCCAAGAACCTAACCAACATTTAAAATATTGTTTCAGTGAAATATCATTTTGATTTCCAAATAACCAACTCAAAACTAACATTTTGTCTCTAACATTCATGATATAAGACACTTTCCAATTCTGTTTTATAGGTCGCCAAAATTATTTCCACAGTGATAGCTGTGGATGTGTATTATTGAAAATAATTCAAGTAAACATTATAAATGAAAGCAGGGGCCCCAGTGTAAGCACATATGAAATGGTTAATTTGAATTTGGGTTTGTTTTACTAAGGCAAACTATCTTGTAATCCATGTTAGTCTTAATTCTCCCACTGGGACAGAAAACATAATCATGGAATGAAGGCTTCTAAGTAATGAGGAAGAAAATTCTGGTTTAGTTTTCAGTCCAGAAGGTGGTCTCTTCCCACCAAAAGCCATAGATGGTACTCAGTAATTCTTGCCATCTCTATTTTACAAATGAGAAAACTGAGAATAAAATAGAACTATCTGAACCAGAAATGAAATGGACACAAATTTAGTGTTTCACACAGCATTTACACGTTAGTAGAGTGTAAAGCATTAAAAGCACCAATTCAACCAAAATTAAAATGCAAAACATTAAGCCATAATAGTACTCAAGGAAACCACAGAATTCTTAATAACCTTAGAGTGGGAAGACTATCTAAGAATGACACAAACCCAGAAACTGTAAGTGAAAAAAAACTGATGCATGTGACCATATAAAAAAAAATATTTTTTAAACTACTACACGGCCAAAAACAAAGAGAGAAAACATTAAAAAGTCAAAAAACACATGACTAGTAAAAAACACATGACTAGTAAAAAACACATTCTAGGAAAGAGCTAATTTCTTTCATCTCTAAAGAACTTCCAATAATTAATAAAGAGAAAAAAAGACAAGCCCAATATAAAAGTGGGCAAAAATTAAGAATAAGTAGTCCATAGTAAAGTAAATGCAGATGATTTTAAGCATGTATAAAGGGGCCCAACCTCATTTACAATAAGAGAAATAGTACACCTGCAGACCATTTTGTACATACAAAATTGGCAAATATCAGAGTGGATAATCTACTGTATTGCAAAGGGTTTGGAGAAACAGGTACTCATATTTTCATAGTGGGAGCAAACTGGCTTCCAGGAAAAAGAGTGAATCTTACTTTTCAACCACAAACTTTTGTATCTTTCATATTTTGCACCATGTGTTTATTACCTATTCCAAAAATTGGATAAAATCTGTTCACTTCTTATTGAACAGAGATGCCTGAATCATGTAAGACATACAATTTTTAACTATAATCCTGGAGCCTAGAATAAATGGACAAGTGAAGTAACATCCTTGATAAGTTTTCTTCAACAAGCCCTTTTCCTATTTGGCTGTGATGACCCATGAACTCTAGTCTTTTCTTACAGATGAGGCTGCTGTTCGCAGAATGAGACATTATGTGTAAGTCTGTCCCAGCCCCAGGTCTACACCTTGTGAAGTTGGACCATATATATTGTACTAGTTTTATATTTTTTAACTTATTTTAGTGAAGTATAGTTGATTTACAATGTTGTGCTAATTTCTGCTATACAGCAAAGTGATTCAGTTATACACATATATATTCTTTTCCATATTCTTTTCCATTATGGTTTATCACAGGATATTGAATATAGTTCCCTTTGCTATATAGTAGTACCTTGTTGTTTATCCATTTTATATTAACTAGTACATACTAGTTTTAAAACTTGCCCATAATGTCTTTGATATCCTTTCAAGAGGGGGAGCTTAATTCCCCTCACTTTGAGTGTGGATGGACTTAGTGACTTGCTGGTGACTTTCAGAATACGGTGGAAGTGATGCTGCCACACTTCCAAGGCTAGGTCATAACAAACAGTGCAGCTTCTGTCTTAGTCTCTCTCTCATGAGTCACTTGCTCTGGGGAAGCCAGTTCCATGGCTTGAGGAGAGTTTCACGGGCGAGGAACTGAAGCCTCCAGCCAATAGCTGTATAAGTAAGCCATTTTAGAAGTGGAGCTGTCAGTCCCAGCTTCAAATGACTGTGGCCTCAGTAGACAACTTAACTGCAATTCCGTAAGGGACCCTGAGTCAGAGCCAGCCAACTAAGCCATTCTTGGATTCCTGATTCTCAGGGACTGTGTGAGATAATAAACGCTTGTTGGTTGAAGCTGCTAAATGTTGGTATGATTATGCTGCAATGGATAGCTAATATACATATCTTCTGCCCTCCCTTCCACTTCCCAGAGAATACATGTGTCTTTAAACTCACCACACTGCTTGCCCTTCTGTTTGGTCCATCTCCAGGGACAATGAACTCAGGTAGCCTGTAGAGCAACAAGTGGGAGAAGAAGAAGAGGTCAAGAGAGGTGATATAATCGCTATAGGTTCCGGCAGAAGAGGGAAAAAACATGAGGGAAAAAACATGTCAGAATATTCCTTACACGATCGTCAAATTACTACGTAATAACTTGTCTTGGAACCTGCTGACTTGAACAAATCTAGGTGGTTTCTTTCAGGATACTTCCAACCATTTACTTCTCTAATTTCATTTCATCTTCCTCCTCCCAACCCAGGTGGTATGCACTCTTAGATAAGAGCTAGAAATGTGGGAAAATTCAGGGCTTATATAATATTACAACATCAACAAAGAAAACAGATGCTAGCCTATTTAGCTATTTTTTCTAAACTGCATTTTGTTACAGATATGTAAATTTTGTTCCACTAAATTTCCCTGTACACATTCTGGGATTCACAGTCAATAGAGTATGTAGCAGTCAATACTTTGCCTTATAAGGCCTTCATATTCTCCCCCTCCCCCTCCCCTCTTCTCCTCACCCTCCCTCTCTCCCTCTCCCCATGATTTGGTTATAGTAATTCCGAAAATTTCTTTGTCTCTCAGTGGAACTGCACTTTTAAAAGGTTACAGAAGAAGCCTTTTGGAAGTTCAAAACTGAAAGAAATGCATTTCACACTACTAAGGGCAATTCCCAAACACACAGGAAAGCATGGAACTGTACATTCATTCCCTTTGCAAGCACACTTCTATTTTTTCAGTTTGCTCACTACCAGAAAAACAACACTGTCCAGGCATTATTTCTGCTGAGACTCACACATCATAGTTTGTCCTTTGGCCCAGCTGCTATTTTACCTGACAGGGGAAGGAAACCAGCACCCTCGTTCCTACCATCCAGTGAAGTTTGAAATCACACTGTTCTGCCAATAGAGCCCATATCTAGAATGCCAGAGATGAGGCTGTACCCATGTAGCTACGAAACTGCCACCATGCTCACAGGGCTCTCACCTAGTTTCTGGGTCTAACATATACTATTGACACTTCATTACCAAGACCACCAATCTTGCTTCAAACCCTTACCTGCATGGTTGGGAACTGATTCAATAAACCAAGAAGATCATGCCTACGTCTATATATCTGGCATCCCTCTCCTGGACATTTCTCCCTCCTATCAGGCTGGTTCTAACGTCCATGCTTATTATGCTCTTGGGACATCCTGCTTTGAGCTGCAAAGTAGCAGAGGCCCAGACTCTGAGGGTAATCCAGGGATCCCAGCTCTTGAACCTCCAAATCTGGGTTTCTCCCCACCCCACCTCCCCATCTACAACAGTCCTGTGACTGGGTTCCCAGCACGTTTTGTACTCGACTTCACTCCCATTACATCAATCCCCCCCAGACTGAAACTGAATCTAGTGATCCCTCCACACAGAGGCTGGAAGGATCAAAACTTAGTCATTTTTCCCGATTGTGACAACAGGAAAAAATGCACCAGTGCTTCAGTTTTGTTTGAAAAAAAAGGTATTTTTGAAAAAGAGGAAAAAGAGGGGAAGGAGAATAAAAGTGAATAGGAAGAGTACACATTCTCTTTTAACAAAAAGGTTGAACAGCAAAACAAGAGCAAGGAATTATGTAAGCTATTACTACCACCACCTCCCAGAAAAAAGTGTTAGGGAGAAGCCAAAGTGTGTGTCTACATGTTGGTTGATTATTTCAATGATTTTTTCACATTAGGCATGTTTCCAAATCTCATCAAGAGGAATAAAAAATAACTATGCATATCTAGTTAATAAGCACTTCTGCGGTAGTAAGGTCCTATCAGCAGGATAGTGATCTGCATGCATCTGTTCACAAAGTTTCCATAGCTCACCATTGCTCACGAGCCAAAAAGTCTTAGCCTCTGCGTGTCTCCTCAGGCCTCTGACAGCTTCTGACTCATCTTCTTGACATTCACGCCCTCGCATTCCCACCAGGCCCTCGCATTCCCACCAGGCTCTATGCTCTTACACACAGAACGGTTTGTAATGCTCGAGGAGCGCCATGTTCTTCTGTCTCTCGGCCTTTGCACGCTCTGGACTTTCTGAAATGTTCCCCCTGCCATCATCGCCACCCCTCCCATCCCCCACTTCGTTTAGCTGGCGAACTCTTGCTTATTCCTCAAGGCTCAGCTTCCAAGTCGTCTCCTCAGTTAAGGCTTTCCTGACACTTCATACTCTGGCCTGAAAGGGCCGAACATTATGGGCTTTGTGCCTGGTGCATACCTTCAAATACGTACCTGCCTCCATGTTAGACACCGAGACGGCTTCCTAAGGTCAAAGCTCACATCTTACTCTTTTGTTCATAGCTCTCAAACGGAGGGTAAGTCTTAGTCAAATCCATTTCACCCGCCTTCGGTAATCAAGCAGATCTACAAAACTTGCATGTCCTTCAAGTGGCGCGAAGCCTAAACAGTAAGACGTTTGCCCAAGTTGTTTTCTAGGAACTTGGGAGTCAGCGGCATCTAGTTTCAGCTGAGCTGGTTAAAACTTTCAAGGACCACCAACCCTCCTCCACCTGGGCACACGTGAGCTTGAGCTTCGGCTCAGTGACTTCTGACGTCAGAGGACTGAAAACTCCACCCTCAGTTGGTGCTAAGCACCGGCACTGTCTTTGCAGAGGCCTTTGGCTTTGTTACACCTGCGCGGGACGCTTTCGCACCTTTCTCCAGTCGCCGCTCCCCACGCCCTGCACCGTGCCCACGCCCCCTACGCCCCCACGCCTTGCACCGTGACCACGCCCCCCACGCCCCACACGCCCCACACGCCCCACACGCTCCACACGCCCCACACGCCCTGCACCGTGACCACGCCCCACACGCCCCACACGCCCCACACGCCCTGCACCGTGCCCACGCCCCCACGCCCTGCACCATGACCACGCCCCCACGCCCCCACACCCAGCACCGTGACCCGTGACCCCACGCCCTGCACCATGACCACGCCCCCCACGCCCCCACGCCCTGCACCGTGGCCACACCCCACGCCCTGCACCATGACCACGCCCCCATGCCCTGCACCGTGACCACGCCCCACACGCCCACACGCCCTGCACCATGACCACGCCCCACACACCGTGCACCATGACCACTTACCCCCACGCCCTGCACCGTGACCATGCCCCACATGCCCCCATGCCCCCCACACCCCTATGCTCCCCCCCTCAGACTGCCCTGCTTCTTTATTTTTTATCTCATATAAACCCTGAGCCCCTTGCCTCTGGGGGCAGATATGAGACTTGTTCTCCCCTCTCCTCACTTGGCTGCCCTGCAAATAAACCCTCTCTTTGCTGCAAACCTCGGCATCTTAGCAGTTTGGTTTGCTGGTCAAAACAAACCTGGTTCGGTAACAGCGCTTCTGACAGAAACAGTGGCTGGCACTTAAAAGTGTTCAGTAGGCACTTAGTAAAAGGATGGATGGATGGTGAAGAGTAAGAATCGGTTTCCCAAAGTAGCAGACACTGAGATACTGTACTAGGTTTTAGAGAAATGCTTTTTACATATATAATCTCAGCAAGAAGGAAACTGAGGCTCAGAGAGGTACAATCACATGTTATGTTCACACATTAGTAAATAGTGGAGTTGGAAAGGTAATGGTAACAATAATACTAAGTAGTAGAGTAGGTCTGTTTGACTACAAAGCCCATGGTCTTTTCACAGCACCATAATTTTTTATTCTACTAAGTATAGCCATGACAGAAATAATATATTTAACAGGGTATTTCAAAACAGAAATATCCTGAGAAAAAGAATTTAGGGAGCTACCATAGCTTAAAGGAAATGGTTAATACCTAGGTACCTTTGCTTTGCATCTGTTCCCACCAATAACTTACCAAACTATAAGGTAGCCTCCTGAAGGACTTACCTGTCAGGAGGTCATACCTGAAAATGACTGGTGTCCAGTTTGTTTTCTCTCTCACTACAGAGTAGTATGAATCTTGTCACCAAGCATACATAGGTTACTAGTTTTTAAATCAGATTTGTTTGTCTTAACACGAACTGTTGGTCTATAGGGTCATCAGTATATGAACTGTGGACAGGAAGAGGCTAGGCAACAGAGTTGCCTAGTTTGCAAGTATCAGGGCTAAGGACTTGATCGACAGTATACCAGCTGAAGCCTGGTCTGCAAAGTAAGCCAGTGGGCACCATTCTCTTCCAGATGCAAAGGTCTTTTAGCTATGACAAGCTGGAGGGCCCTGAAGCAGTGGTCAGCTGCACTGCAATTTGTTCCTAAGATGACAAAGAGCAGAAAGTACAAACAGGGCAAGGTTGGAGACTTCGGTCAGAGGCCCTGGGTGATCCCAGTGTTGCCAAGAGCCTGAACTTGGTAGTGTAACTTCTTTGCTTGAAAGCCCTCCATCAAGCGGGACCTCTGAGGCGTACAACTGTAATTTCAAACCACAAAAGAAAACAGAACCCTTTCAAAATTTTATTTTGCTGAGGAAGCGGATGATTTAAATATGTCTGTTTGACACATGCCTATCTGACTTCCCAGTTCCCTTAGGTTTCTTGCAAGTCAGCCATAAAGCTATTCCCCACTTGTTCTGACAGGATTTATGCAGTCTACATCTGGTATTCAGCAAGCATATTTTTCTTTCTTTTTCATTGAACTTCTGCCCATACACACATACAGGGTCTCATTTTAATAGTGGGATTATTCCCTGTGTATTTAAATACACAGGAAACAGGAAATCATCTAAAAGAACACAGTGATCTCATGGTTATATCACTTTTCCCCACAAGCCCGTTTGGAATCACAGACAAAGAGAAGATTCTGGAGCTTATAGCTTAAGAGTTTCTCAACCTGAGAGGCTGACTGACCTTAAGTTCCCTCTTCTGGTTCTTAACATAGCACAAATTAAGAAAATGAAATAGCACATTTATTCCAAGACACAGAAAAGAAAAGGATAATTTTTTTCAAAATAAATCTGTGTTAAGCTCTCAGAAAAGTAAAAAGGCATTCTCACATTTGGTTGGCTGATAAAGCAGGAGTCAGAAGGTCTAGGGATAGCCCTCTAAGAAGGACGCAGCCCTCTAAGAAGGTCCCTAGACATTCCAACATAGATCACAGTTGGACATAGGTTCTCTCAAAGTTGAACTGGGAATGTAGAAACCTGTATTTACTGAGCACTAACATGTCTTGACCAGGTTCCACTTAATCCTTACAAAGGCCATATAAGGTAGGTATTATTAGACCCATTTTACAGATGAAGAAACTGAGGTTGAACTCCTAAAGACTCAATACATTTTAAGGGAGAGTGTTTCTCCCAACTAGCAATTCTCTCCATGGGATAGGGTTGCCTAGGATGCTCTCACACCACAGCCCTGGGAAAAGGCTTGAGAGCACACTCTTCTTACAGCACCCTGGGAACGGAACTTCCAGGCTCCATCCCTGACTCTACCAGAACAGGTACCAAAGGTGCTCAAAGCGATGGCTCTGAGAAATGACAGCTCTAGAAGTCTTTTCTCCATCAAAGAACAAAGAAATTAGGTTCTGTATACTTCAGTGTATTTTATTACTTTAAATATTGGTATCTCTTTCTGGTACCTATGTCAACTCTGTTAACTTGAATGTTTGATTAATCTGAATATTTTATTCCCCAATCATGCCAAAGAATAAAACATCTGTGAAAGCAGGATGCCTTTGTTCTGCTCCTGGAACAACCACCACCCTGCTCCCAACTCTTTAGTAATGCCAAGGTTTTCCTCCATCTCGTTTGATTCAGACGTTTTGCTGGTTCTTACCCTACTTCCTTTTCTGTGAATGTTCTTCTTTCCCATTCATCAGAAGCTGCCACCATCAAAACCTGGTTCAAATCTCCCTCAAAGTTTCTATTATTGGTCCCATGAGGATTTTAACTTTTTAAACGTACCCTGAATAGATGTATATTCAGTCTACATAATCTTGGAACTACATTACTTTGAATTGATTCTCAACCCTTTTTAACTACTCTCTGATCATTTTCCCTATAACGTTCTTTGTCTCCCTAACCTTATTAAAATTCTTTGCAGAGTGGAACAGCATCATTTGCTATTTTGAATCTTGAAATAGGGTGTGCTTAAAATCGTGTAGATCCAGTGGTGTGCTGAAGCCAGGTTGTGTCTGCTTGGGAGAGCCCATTGTGTGCGTTATGCTGCACAGTCTCTTCCCAGCTCAGTTTTCAGTGACATCATGTTGGTAGCTTGAACTTGGCCATTGTGGGAGGATTTATGTCATGGAAATTAGCAAATTAGTTACAAATCAAGTCTTGTTTTCCTCCTTTGAACAGCCAGTTTACCAGCACAGTATCCTTGCTACTCAAAATGTAGTTCACAGGCCAGCAGCCTACATCACTTGGGAGCTTGTTAGAAACACCATGTCCAGCATCTCACCCCCCACCTCCTAAATCACATTTTTGCGTTTTTTAACAAGAGTCTAGAGAGATTTGTTTGCCACAAAATGTGAAACAAGGAACTCTTAAAATCTAAAATTGATTCACTATACATAGATGGTGCCCCATAAGTTTGTTACATTGATTGAAATCCACAATATGAAACTATTGCAATTCTCAAGGCTGCTTGCCAAAGGCTGAGATGTATTTCTCCTAGTCACATAGTTACTGCCGTACAACTCTGAATAATTTGCTTTTAAAAGTTTGAAATGGGACAATGTCCAATAGCTGGAAGAAATCTGGATTTTTAATACTAAATTAAGGACACACTAAACTAATAAAGGAAATTAAAAGGATTTTCACACATGACACTGACAAAGATTTGGGAAGGGGCATGGAGACTCTTTTCTTGTTTTTACATGCAACTTTGATGGACTTAAGGTACCTAACATATGCACAAATCAAAGAAATTTTGAAACCGTGGGCTGATATTAAGAAAGCAGCTGTAGCATCTCTTATTAATGGCTTCTTCAGTGCAGTAGAAATAGAGCAAATACCCTGGGTAAAATATGAAGAATAAGCCTAGAAGCACACATGAAACTTGCAACATCAAACTCCAGTCTGCCCATAGTAGAAATTTCTGAAAAGCTTCATCAGATGAAAAGTCTCAATTATTGGCAAAGAATGAACCTCGAGTCAAGCTGCTTGAGTTCAAATTCCAGCTCTGCCACTTATTAGCTGTGTGATCCCAGGGAAGTTACTCTGTATCTCAGTTCCTTACCTGTAATATGGAAGTGTAAGAATATTACCTACCTCATTGCATGTGATGGCTGTAATACCCAAGCCCACGCTTGTGGTCTGTGGTGTGGCCCAGGCGTCAGGAGTCCTAAAACATCCCAGGCGATTTTAATGCGCAGCCAGGATTGAGAACCACTGGTCCAAGGGCATGATTAAGCAGATGTAAGAAACAAGCATGTAATAATTTGGGGGAAGTATATTGAAAAACTGTAATGGTCTCGGTGTGACTGTTATCTACTTTTGTTTCAAGGGTTGGCCTGCTAGCACTGTAAGTCTGGAACCTTGATGAGGATATGCTTACCCGACGCTGATCAGCTTGAGGGGTGCAAAAGGAGAAGGACACTACCTCTCACGGGTCGACTAACCAAAGACTAATTTGACCTGAAAGTCAATTAATCATTTACAATGAGGACTATCTCTTTCCAGAAGGAATACCTACTTGGGAAACCAAGTTAACATCACAAAACTATTTGACAAACCTGTGAAATCAGGAAAGGGTTCATAGTCTGGAGGAGGCATGAAATAAACTAGATTCTACATTCTAGATTGATGTTCTCAAACTCTGCTACGTGTTAGCATCACCTGGCCTGGGCCAAACTGCAGACCAATTGAATCAGAATCCCGGAGGATTGAACTCAGGCATCAGTACTTTAAAAAAAACTTTCCAAATGATCCCAAAGGACATCCAAGTTTGAGAACCAAGGAGATTATTCTTCTTCCCTTGTGCTCCCAAATTCCACTTTTCAATGTTTCATCTGATAATGCTTAAATTTACATTAAAAGTAGTTGAATGATATAGGAAATGTGTTAATATGCTCTAATCCCCCACCCCCTAAATATCTACAAGCTTCTTTTTTGATACAGATTCTTCTAGATAATGAGAGTATAATTAATTATTGAATTAATATAATCCATTAACTGTGGAAGTATTCCAAATATCAGTTATGGGAAGTATTTGTTTATGCCTGATTTTTAGAAGACAGGACTTATTCATTTGAAGTTAATTTGCATTTACAGTATATATCATAAAAATACAGAGAAAAAGTGAACTAAGTCACAAGGTTTTGTGACTCCTTTTATGACACTGTATTGCAACTACAAATGATCATGAATTGGCATGAACAATTAGCAGGGCATCTTGTCACCTGATTATAACAGAAATGCTCTTTCCTTTGAAGAACTGGAAGAGAAAAGAGCTTCTGCATCTCTCTCATGTTCATTACCAAGTGCAGTGAATTGCAAATAATAGGTACTCAGTAATGTTTTTAGAATCAAATTACCTTAAATCCCTTTCTTTTAAGACTAAAGCAAAATCAATAAAGCAGGTCTATTGTTGTGAAGACTCGGGCTTTGCTTCTTCTGTATACTGTGGATGTTACATGCACACATCATTTGAGTGATGTCAAGAATGAGCATTTGGAATCAAGTTGAGCACTCTATACTGTCCACAGAAAAGCATTTCCTCATCTCAACTTCAAAATTGTTAGTTAAATTCTCAGAAACACAGCCTTCCAAAGGTCACCACCTCTCCTACCTGGCTCCTCCCTTTCTTGCTCTAGTCTTCCCACTACAGATTCCTTGGTTCAAGGGACTTTAGGCAAATGCTGAAGGTCACTGTAATCAGAGTTCCATCGTCATAAGGGCCTGGTCATTGTCCATTTGCATATTCAGTCTCCCAATTAGAATTACAAAATTCAGTCAAAAAATTTCTTAAACCTGATTGGGAATTTGAGGCAAATGACTACCTTTAGCTATTTATGATTTTGGTGAAAATACATACATGCAATGATGGAAAATATGAAGAGGATGATCAATTCTCATTTTTCCATCCTTCTTACTCAATCATTTCTTTCTCATGAATTTTCTTGTCTGGCATTATCAAACAACAAAATAAATGGCCTTCATGAGCACTGATCTTCAACCTCAAATAAATAACTAATTAATACAATAAATATATTTTATTTATACTGTATTTATTATAGTCTATTCTATTTATCTTATATTTTTTAAAATATATATATTTAAAAATTTTAATAACATTTTATTCAACTTAACATATCCAAAATATTATCACTTTAACATGTACTCAATATAAAAATTGAGATATTTTACATTTTTTTGTTACTAATTTTTTGAAATATGTACGTATTTACAGCACATATCAATTCAGACCAGCCATTTTTCACATGCTCAGTGGCTGCATGTAGCTAGTGACTACTATATGGGTAGTTTAGTTTTAGGCTATTTAGTGCCCATCTTTTGGGTCTCAGCTTATTCTCTCCCTCCTCCAGGAAGTAATCTCTTCCTGTCTTCACATGCTGCTGTTAAGATGCCCCTTCTCTCTCTCTCTATCATCAGTGCAGATCTCTGTGTACAGAACTGAGGGGAGGGGTTGTATCTCTTTCCACCCTTAAATCTTTACTACTGCCCCTGCCAGTAGGTACCAGGTATATATTTGTTGAATAAGTGAATGGTCCTAGGTCACACAGTTAGTTGCAAAACTTGAATAATGTCATGTGTGGTCTTCCACCACAGAGCTATTTCCATGGTTGCCACCCCATTAAGATCATTGGTCACAGAAGATCTCAACTCATGGTGGATTCTGGCTGGAGAGCTGGATCCTGGATCCATCTTGATAGCAGCCAATCTTCACTGAGCCCTTACCATGGGCGGGCACTGTGGTAAGCGTTTTGCCTACATTCTCATCTTTACCCCCACCATGCGGGCTCTACTGTTATTAGTCCTACCTTGTAGATAAAACTGAGCTTCCACAAGGTTGTAGCTTGTCAGAGAGATTGCTGAGATTAGAACCACGTCTTTCCAACTCTAAAGCGTTGTTCTTAAATAAACAGCTCCTTTGAAAGATAACTTTTTATGTGTGTCCTTGGACAAGTTCCACCCTCTCTTCAGGTTCAGTTTCCCCAGCTGTAAAATGACAAGTTGGAGTGGATGGGCAAACCTGCAGGGGTCCATAGGCTCCCCAAGGTCTTAGAGCCTTTGGTAAAGATCTGTAAGAATGATGTAACACAGGCAGTCCCTGGGCCCACACAGTGCCTGTGAAATCCCAACATCCATATTGAATATTTAGGCAGGGAAGCAAAAATCATCATTATGTGAAAATAGTGACTATGAACTGACCACTTAAAAAAAATCAGTTCCCCTTCGAACATTTCTCCTCACTAACATCAGTATCTAATCCTAACCATTGAGTCATTATATACAAAAGATACGCCTTTTGCTGATTTTTGCAGATAAGTCAAGGCAAATTCAGTCCAGTATAAATGGACTGCAGAGAGAAGTTTAATGTCTTGAGGAGGATCCAGGACGTCACGTACTCAAAGCCACTGGCAACTTAGGATTTGGCAGGCATAAGCCAGTTAACTGTAAAAAAGAAAAACCAACAAGGATTAAGATACAAACGTTTCTTTAAAAATGGATTAAAGCCCTCACAGTTAGCAAAAAGAATTCTTTGTGCTGTGTAATTCAACATGAGGTGAAGGATGTTGATTATGCTGTCATACCATTTTGAAAGAAATACGCTTGCTGCTTTGTTCAAATCATCAGTGCGTAAATATTAAATATGAGAAACTTTGTAAATTTTGATTTCATTTTTTAAAGTACACCCTCAATCAAATTTTTTAAATCTACAGATCACTCTGAAATTTTGTCCCATGTTTTTAAAAAGTGGATTCACTTTTAAGGGCCTTTATCCTGGTACTAATTATTCTCAGCTAAGAAGGCTGACCTGGTTTGCAGGTGGCCTTCTGTTGGCCCAGAAGATGAGACTAGAGGCCAGGGCTAAGGTCAGGGCCACATCCAAGGTGGTTACCAAGCACTTTCTCCCCCTTCTCGCCACAGGCTGTGGCCAACGTGAACAGGAAGGAGGGGAGCAGGTGGCCGCTCTATGCAGGGGAGGGGGCTCTGGGGTAGGCGGAGTGGTGGCATGAGCTGCAGCTCCCGTTCGAGCAGATGAAGCAGTTACCAGGTGAGTCACACCTCTATGGATGGAGGGTCCTGAATGTGACTCCTTCCTCTAGTCCCACTTGGGAACCTGGCTCAGGGCAGGAATAAATTAGCACTGGGCTGTTCCTCACTATCTTGTGGGTAAAAATGGAGAAAGACACAACTCAACTGCCCAGCCATAGCGGGGCTGGTTGGGAGTGCTCTTGACCTCTTAAGACTTTTTCTTAAGAGCAGTTTTAGGTCTATAGTAAAGTTAAGAGGAAGGTACCGAGATTTCCCATCTCCCCCCACACGTGCAAAGTCTCCCCCATTATTAACACCCCCCCACCGGAGGGGTACATTAGTTACAACTAATGAATCCACACTGACATATCATTGACACCCAAAGTCCATTCTTAGTGTTGTATATTCTATGAGTTTGGACAAATGTACAATAAGTATCCACCATTACAGTATCATATAGTATTTTCACTGCCCTAAAAATCCTCTGTGCTCTGCCTATTCATACTTCCCCCACTCCCCCAACCACTGATCTTTTTACTGTCTCCATAGTATTTTTGTCGTTTCCAGAATGTGATATAGTTGGAAACTTTTCGGTTCTTTTCTTTCACTTAGTAATATGCATTTAAGTTTCCTCTATGATTTTTAGGGCTTAATAGCTCATTGCTTTTTAGCTGAATAATATTCCATTGTCTGGTTGTACTACAGTTTATCCATTCACCTACTGAAGAACATCATGGTTGCTTCCAAGTTTGGGCAATTATGATTAAAACATCTATATGCAGGTTTTTGTGTGGACATTGAGTTTTCAATACCTTTGGGTAAATACCAGAGAGAGTGTTTGCTAGATGTTATTATAAGATTATGTTCATTTTGTAAGAAACCATTAAACTGTCTGCTAAAGTGGCTGTATAATAAACATATATTATATATTCTTTAAAATGTAATGCATCAGGCTCACCCAAAGCAATTAAATTCAGAATCTTGGGGCAGGAAGGGAGGGTAGAAGGGGAAGATCCAGAAATCTTCACTTTTATAAGCTCCCCAAGATGAGTCTACTTTATCCAAAGTTGAGAAACTTTGTTGTAATTTAGTGTGCTGCTTATTTTATTGCCTAAGAGTTTGAAAAGAGTATTGTACTGGTGACCCCAACATCCTTAATTTTCCCAACAGCATGGCATATTTGTATTTATAGGGATCAGAAGGTTGCTTCTTTTCTTAATACACATTATAAAGGCCTATATTTTCCATTTGGAGTAGAATCATAAATAACAGCAACAGAAAGTTGGAAGGAAGCTTAAAATGCAGTGAGTTCATCGCCCACTATTCCATCTTAAGGAGTACAGGTGAAAAAATTTTAAGGACCTCTAGAGAAGTTTTCAAAACCTTTCCCAGTAATATATTCTGTAGTTAACATAATTTAATTTAACGCAGTTTATTTATATTAGCCTTATTTGTTTTTTCTTTTCTTATTCAAAATTCTCTGAGTTTTGTTTTAAACAAATATGAAATCTAGTATCTAGTCCTTTATTTAAAACAGGGGAAAAAAAGCATTGACCATATCCTTCCCTTAAATAAATCTGCTCTAAATATTATAATATAAGCTTTTCAGAAGTTATAGTTTCCAAACTTTATTTCTTTGCCAGTCAATATTTAGCATATAGCTCTCCAAGAAAAAATATTGCAAGCAGGGGTTCCAGACACACAGGATAATTTGTGACATGCCCCCAGATAGCCAGTAACAGGATCTAGACTTGCAAAAAGACAAGCTGAATTGGGTTGTGGGATGAAGAAAGCATAAAGAATACAGGTATGATGGGACAGCTAACAATGGGTTTGGGAGTCATTGGTTTTTAATTTACATTTAATCCATATCAGATGTGCCCACGTTCAGACAGTAGTTGGCACCCATCCTTTTACATCTAAGATTAAATGATAATGGTGATTAAATGATTATGATAAATAATTTAATTTAATTTAATGGTGATAATGGAGTTTTCAGAAAGAGGGTTAGAGGAACTTTATAATCAAACTCAATAGGAAGTGATTGAGTTTAGAATGCCAACAGGTTAACCAGCACTGCTGTTTTCCCTTCTAATCCCAGTAAAATATAAATTCTCCCAGAGAACCCTGGACAAATATATCTTCTAATGTAGCGTCATGAATAGGAGGCCAGTAAGAATTTTATAAAGTAGTTTAAGACTACTTTATGACTTGGGTAAGTTAATTAACCTTTTTGAATCTCAGTTTTCCCACCTGCAAATGGGAAAAAACAATTGTAGTGACATCATAGGGTTATTTAGGTATTAAATGAGACATTCATGAAGTATAAGAACATAACTTCTCATAGGAAATTAAATAATAAATTAGCTATTGTTTTTATTAATGTACCAATAGCTGCACCATGTGTTTTACTCATAAAGTATGGGAGAGTAGGGGTTGGGAAATGGCCAGAGTGTTTGAATTTGGAGTTAAAGGTCATTTACATACACTTATGACTGGAAAGGTCTTAACCTTACCTGAATTTTATTTTCTTTATAGACTCTGTTACTATAAAAAGACATCCTTTAAATTTCTACCAAATTACACATCCAGGACTCTTTAGAACAGTGTGTTTATTTTTAATTTGAAGGTGCCCTTGGGTGTTTCCATGTTCACAGGCAAAGCCAGAGACCTCAAAAGTGTTCAAGGCTTGATTGGCCGGTTCATGTTGGAATGTAATTTGCATCCCATAACTTCCTGATTTCCCACGAACTGGAACTCAGAAATAGTTTCCTGCGAAAGTGACTCTGAGAATCAGCTGGTTGTTAGTTCATTTACTCAGGACCAAATTCTAAGCAGACATCCATAAAAGTAGCTAAATTTCCCCACTGGTTTAAGGAAGCTTCTTTTGTTGGCACAAATTCATTCCCTTCAGATTTTACCTATTATATTAATTCTATACTGCTTGAAATAAATTCTTTCTGTTCTCCTTCAGTAAACTAGGACTTGTATGAAATCTCTCTGGCCATATAAATTCATGAATTCAGAATAAAATGATTAAGCAGAAAACAAAGGAAAACAAAATTCAAAAAAAAATCTTGTTTTCCTGGATGCTTGGATCCATTTAAATTAAATCTAAAATACTGTAAATTTCCCTAATAATTAGTGATGTTAAACATCTTTTCATGTGTATGTTGGCCATCTGTGTGTCTTCTTCAGAAGAACATCTATTCAGATGCTCTGCACATTTTTTAATCAGGTTCTTTGTTTTTTTGCTGTTGTTGTTGCTGAGTTATATGAGTTCTTTATATATTTTGGATATTATTGGATATATGATTTTCAAGTATCTTCTTCATTACCACAATGAGATATCACCTCACACCCATTAGAATGGCTATTATTAAAAGGGCAAGAAATAACAAATGTTGGAGAAAAGGGAACCTTCATATACTGTTGGGGGGGGGGGGATGTAAATTGGTGCAGCCATTATGGAAAACAGTATGGAGATTCCTCAAAAAATTAAGAATAGAACTACCATATGATCCAGCTATTCTACTTCTGGGTATTCATCCTATGCATATGAAAACACTAATTAGAAAAGATATATGCACCCCTATGTTCATCACAGAATTACTTACGATAGCCAAGGTATAGAAACAACCTAAGTGCCTATAGTGGATGAATTAATAAAGAGGATGTGGTATATATATATATATATATATATACACACACATATATATGTGCACACACAATGGAACACTACTGAGCAATAAAAAAGATAAAATCTTGCAATTTTCTGCAACATGGGTGGACCTTGAAGGTATCAGGCTAAGTGAAACGTCAGGTGGATAAAGATAAGTACTGTATGATTTTACTCATATGTGGAATAAAAATACCCCCAAAATATAAATGACCAAACCAAACAAAAATAAATACATAGATACAGAGAACAGATTAGTGGTTACCAGAGTGGAAGCGGGGTTGGGAGAGGGCAAAATGGGTAAAGGAGCTCAGCTGCATGATGACAGATGGAAACTAAACTTTTGGTGGTGAATCTTGTGTAAACAGTGGAGACAGAAGTCAAAATATGTTGCATGCATGAAACTTTAAAAAAATTTTAAGTAAAATACTGTAAAATTATTTTTATTCTAGTGTGTCTTTTATTTCAGTCATTCTACCACTAGAAAGTATTCATTTGAGTGCCCAGTTCTATAGATATCACTATGGAGAAATTCAAGAAGTTTAAGAAATGGCCCCAAATCTCAAAGATTTTATAATCTCACTAGAAGACAAATAGTCAGAAAACAATTATAACAAAATATGATTAAATATCCAATGGATGTCAAAGGAGTACAAATAAGGAACTGATTAGGGGTTAATTTGGTCCATGGAGGGAAAAAAAGCATTGAAGAGTTTACCTTCAGCAAGCTCTGAAATCCTGGAAGGTTAGAATAAATTTTCAACAGGCAGAGATAATTGGAGAGATTATTCAAAATGGAGATAACAGTAGAAAAAAAGGACTACATATTTAAACAGTTAAAAAATAGTAGGCAGTTTTCCAGCTAAGATCAATTGAACACATTTCCAAATACATAGAAAGAGGGACAACGGGTATTTTTAGATGTTAAATATATAGCAGAACCCAAAAGCAAAATAGGAAATCTCCACATGCTAGAAACAGGGAATAGAACAATGAATCAGGAACAAGAGAGATTACAGGTCACAAAGCCTGGTGATGTTTTCATGGCCATTCAAGACCAGAATCTGACCCAGGAAAATGTGTGCATGGCTGGAATCAGAACTGGTCCCTGTGCAAAACTGGCAGAACCCCAGAAAGCAATGCACAAACCTTGAAGAACCCAGAACATCTCTGCCTGCAGACCCAAAGTAGCTACTGGAAATGAGCCAACTGCCCCACCCTGTGGGTGAAAAAGGAGTCTTCTAAGGATATTAGACCCCCAAGACTGAGCTGCTCATGGGAGTGGGAACTGGATTCTTATTATGGATGCACTCTGAAAACCTAACACACAAAATAATTCAGAACAAGCGTCTTGAAAGTACTGATAGATATACCAGTGGAAATCACCCCAAGGGAGTTATATGGATCTCCAGAAAAGATAATTTCCTCTGAAAAAAATTCACGAACGATAACCCTAGAACAAAATAGGACACTCAACGTGAAAGACAGTTCATAGGACCTGAGGAACTAGTAACAATAGAATAATATGAAAGGGAGTTTACAATAAGTATGTTTACAATGTTTAAGCTATAAAGGAAGAATTGCATCTATAAATTAAAGACAGGAAGTTATGAAAGAAGCTCTAAAAAGTCAAGTAAAAGTATAATCATTAAATTTGTTTTAAATTTCTGCAAATTGATTATACAGAAGGCAAGTCATACTTAAAGATGAATTCAAAGATAGAACAGAACATCTCTCTAGCATGTTGGAGAAAGATAAAAAATGAAGGATATAAAATAGAAGTCAGGAATCATTGAAAGTCTCATAATTCCCTCACAGAAATTCCACAGGCATGAACAAAGAGTGGATAGACAATATCTAAGATGTAATGATGGAGAATTTTCCAGAAATAAGAAAATATAAATCATCAGATTGAAAATATCCACCAAGAATCAAGTAGAATAAATAGAAATATGAGGGGGAAAGATCTAAGTAAGGCAAAAATAATTGTGTCAAGTATTAGTGAGTAATGTGGTTGAAAAAGTCACTTGGGGTCAAATTACAGAGGATTTGGAAACCAGGCTAAGGAATGTCAACTTTATCTTGTAGATAATGGGTGCTATTAAATTTGTGGCTGGGTCACTACAAAAAGAAGTAATGCTTTAGGACATTTGAAACAGGTAGACCGCAGTGATATTTTCCATTAAAGAAGACCTTTCTATCCAAATTCTTGTTTTATAACTTTTCTATATTTTGTATTTTTATTTATATTTTAAAGGGTCAAAAAGTCTCTCCTAATATTCTGAAATGTTATTTTCAAATATTATGTTTACACGGGCTATTAAATTCTAAAAAAACAAAAAACAAAAAATCGAAACAATACAAACAAAACCTGAAGAAGCCATTTCGTCTGTATTTATTGACCAAACCTTTTCAAATGAGTCAAGCAGATAAAAATCTATTGCTTTTAATAATCTCCACAAAGGGAAACATTCATTCACGTACTTGTTAAAAACAAGGTTGAGGGCCAGGTGCAGGGCCAAGCTGTGAGGGAACTGAGTTGATGAGCCTGTCCCTTCCCCAAGGTGACTGCTCACAGCCCAGTGAGGAGACAACCAAAACATCCATTAACACAATAGTGTGGGATATTTGCTGTCAGAGAAGTATGCATTTCGTTGCTATGGGAGCTTGGGAGGAGGACTCCTAACTAAACTAGTGGAGGTGGGGGAGACTTCTAAGAGTAGGTTATGCTGAAGCTGCATCAGAAAAGTTGAATTAGCTAAGCAGACGGCATTCTACACCTTCGGGGCATTGCAAGTGCAAATCGTTTGTTATGGTTGATGCACAGGTAACAAAGAAAGACATCCTGAAAATGGAGCTGGAGAGAGGGAAGTAGAGGCTGGTCATGAAGTGCTTTCTGAGTGCCATTCTGTAAAGTTTCACTTTACACTAAAGGTGATAGGAAGGCAATAAATGACATGTATATAGAAAGAAGCAGATGCTAGGACTGAATTTGTATTGGAGAATGATCACAATGGAGCAGTATGGAGGGTGGATTACAAAGGGAAGATGAGATAGGGAGACCAATGGGAAGAAGAAGAAAATAATCCAAACAAGAAATGATGAAAGCCTCAACTAAGTCTTCTTAACTTTGTAGCTGGAGAGGCAAATGCTTTTGTTTTTGTTTGTTTTGTTTGTAGTGTGGAACTCTCTAGCAAATGATATCTTACGATATGAAACAAGTCACTGCCGAGCTGGTAGAGGCTGAGGTGGAAGTCCTGAGTTGCTCTGCTCCACCCTCCCCTGCATCCTGCAGCATCTCCTGAAGACCCTCTGAGAAACACAGTGTGAAAATGTACAGGCACAGAGAAGTAGCATCAGTGTTTTGACCCGTTTTATTTAATAAACTCTTCTAGCGTCTAATAATCTGTAGTGTCAAGTTGCTCTTCACTATCTAAAGTAAATCTCTACAAGAGTTCATAAGAAGCCTCACTTTATTTCTTTAGGTATCAAATAAATACTGCACTCAATAAATCTCTCAGTGTGTCTCTGGCCTCTGTAACCATACATCAAAACACAGTTAATGATAGCCTTGTTTAAGCAGACATTCTGACCGTCTATTTCCTGAATCAATCTGAGAGTGATGACTCTGGATCCAGATTGCATAAATAATGCAACATTTTTAGATCTCATTTATTCTCATTCTATATCCTCTCCTTTAGAAGAATCATCGGCCTGCTTCTTTGCAATCTCTAGCTATGACTGCTGATTTTGTACAAATATCAAGAGCTAGCCCTGACTCTATTTTGAGCTCCAGACTTGCAGTTACTACTGGACATGTTTAATTAGACTGCACAGACACCAGTACTGGCCAAAATGAACCGTATCACTCTCTACTCCACATCTGGGCCTCTGCCAGTTTTACTCATGAAGCTGAGTACACTGGCACCACTTAGTACTTACCCAATAATCATCCTGTGCCATTCCTCTCTCCCTCCGCACCAAATTACCTTGGTTGTTGTTTCTACCACCTTAAGACCACCCACAGCTGATTGCCTTTTCCCCAGTCCCATAGCAGCCTTCATCTTGTTATCGGAACTTACTGTGGCAAAGACTGTGGTGCTCGGCGAGCATTCCACCTGCTCTCCTTCATTTCCCAGCCTCCTGTGGTCGGGCAGAGCCATGTAACTGGTTGTGACTGTAGGAAAATGACATGTGTCACTTTCATCCTGAAGCATAAGAGAGCCATTGCATGACACTTAGTTCCCTGTTTCCTCACTGCAGTGATTGAAAAAGTCATGTGTTCCAGGTGGCGCAGCCAAAGCATGGTGGAGCCTGAGTCCCTGACTGACGTTGTGGAACAAAGACCCTGAGACCTGTGTAGGGCGCACAGAACGAGTGGGTAATACCCTTTGGTTTCACTGAACCACTGAGATTTAAGCAACGTTTGTTACCACATCATAACTTAGCTTATGCTAACACTTACCGATTGGTCTCCTCATCTTGGGGACAGTCCTGCTTCAATAGTCTACACAACCTCAGAAATGATCTTTCTAAAATGAATATATTATCATGTCACAAACACTTCGCCCCCATGTCCGGCACGATGACTCATAACACCTACACCACGTATTCCAAAGCCCCTGGCATGGTCTGTGAAGGGCCATGGTCTGCCACAGCTTGCCTTACAGCCTCACCTCCCAATGGCCATGGACATTCTCGCTGAGTCCAACTACCTGCACATCCTCAAGTGGGCTAGTTCATTCACTTCCAGGCCTTGAAGAGTGCTGCTGCCTGCATGTAACGTTCTCCCCATCCTCTCCCTAGTCTGCCTGGCAAACTCCTTTCCCTTATTCAGGACTCATTTCAGATACATTTTCCCTAGGGATGCCATTCTGACTCCAAAGGGCCGAAATAAACCCCACAATATTCTGTTCTGAGCTCCACAACCCGTCACACAGAAGCATCGTCCTTTTTTTTCTTTCTTGTTCCCTTTATTCCCTGTCCCTCTGTTTTTTTGGGCTCTTCTATTCTTAACACAAATTCCCAGTCACACAAAATTTCTCATAATGAGTGCCATGAAAACAACCTACCAAAAAATGAATTAAACACAAAAACCAATACTAAAGTTTTCACTAACTGCATTTTTCAAAAATGTAACAGGTTGCTTTCCTTTCTTTTCAACTCAATTTATTGAGAATAGGGAATATAGATACCACAGGATAATTTCATATACATTCAGACATTTGGTTCATTTCTTTTTAATAATGAGCAGAATTATATAGAAGGGAACTTGAAGAAAAAGGAATTAAGTTGATGTCTAGTTTTATCTATCTGACTACAATTTGCTACTGATGTGCAAGCAAAGCTCAAGCAATTACCATTACCAACATCTAAAATTTAACTCTCACAACAATGCGTTTGGCTTGGTAATGAGGAACATTTGCTTTTTAAAAACTTGAATGTTTTCTATTCTCTTAGTCATTAAGAAAGTTAAAAATAACTTAGTTTTAAAAAAACATAAATTTTATCAAACTTTGATCCATCACAAAAATAGTTTATGCTTTGTAATAAACATGCATAGAAAATATGTCTTGGGAAAATTATAAAAAAATGATTAACTTTTGCCTTATTTCTGACTAACCAATTAGTGGAACTATAACCATTAAATTGATTCTTCTTCTGCTTTAATTTTCTGAGCAGGCACTGCTAAGGATTTCTTATCTAGGGATCCTGAAAGTCACTTGCTTTCAGCAGCAAAATGGGAAAGCCTCTGAAACTAAAGGCTTTATGGCTTTAAAAAAGTCTAAAGACTCAAAGATCTATGAGTTAAAAAATTCTTTATGTTGTTTGACTCTAAAGCAAATGCATACAAAACAAACCTTCAAAAAACTGCAGAGAGAGGGAAAAAACCAATTTAGAAATTAAAATCAGTTGATGTCTAATAATTGGTCAAGGAATCACCTGACATAGTGGTAGGACCAGTTAAAACTAAATCACATCAGAATGTGTGGAAAATTCTAAATTTAATAGAATTTCCCCTTTGTGGGGATGAGGCAGGGCCAGAAGCAGACTCAAATGGTAAAACTGTCCTTCGTACTTTTGAAATTTGATATTTGTCTATTTATTTTTGTAGATACACATTCTTTCTTTCATTAAGTGACTACTGACCAACTGTATTGGACAAAACATTGTAATAGATCCCTTAGCTTAAATAACACCTGACCTAGTTCTAGCTTGAAATTTATAGGAATTTTTAGTACATTAACACAGAAAGACTGAAATTCTCAAATACTTCAACTAAGATCATGCAAAAGAAATGCCAGTGACCCCCAGTGATTCCCTTTGCCAGCTCTCCAGGGAATTCCTCGTTCTCCACATCTCATCCATTTACCTGTAATTTACAAACCTTCTCATTAGCTTGGACCATTTTGGCAAGGATTTGATTTGGCAGCTTAACGTATAGGCTTTTTCTGCCCTTGAAAATGTAATGTAGTACTCTGTAGCCATAATACATAACCAACTTTCATGATCCATGTGAAATATGTAAGTACAAATGTAAACACGTTGGAAGAAGATGGAAGGGCAGGGGAGTGGAACTGGAGAGAGAGAGAGAGCATATCCACAGCTCTCCTCTCTCATTCTGAAGTCCGGGAACATGAAAGAGCCTTGGTAAGGGTGGGTGCCAGCTGGCCAGGAGCACGTCTGACTGCGGAGGCAGAGGCCACTCCACAGATCTGCATCCTCTCTAATCTCACGGCTCATTACACAGTCCCCTCACTTGGCCTTCCTTATGCTCTGTTTTCCTCACTTCAGTACAGAGGAAACCAACGTTAAAAATGTTTTCTGCATATCACATTAACTTTATTTTATCCTGATTTACACTTCTCTCTCTCTCTGAGGAAAACGGAATGTGGTCTGGATCTCTGATTTGCATCCATTAAACTCTCTGTTCTCTGTCAGGTCACTTAACCCCAGGAAGGTTCATGATAGGTGTATGCGTACTGCTTCATGTTATTCTGAACCTTGTCACCTTCATTTCCTTTTTGAATCATGTTTTGTTGGTTCTACTTCAAATTACGAAATGGATTGCTCCCCAGAGTATATGACATCATGCATTTTTAATGGATGTGACATGGAAATTAAATGCTTTTAAACCCTTCTGAAACAGTAGTAAGATGGATCCATTACCACAATGATTCCATTTCTTGTAGAACACTTAATTAAAAAATTTGTAGCAACATGTCAGTAAGTGGCAGGCTTCCAGCTAGTGCTTGTGGAAACCACCGTCTGGAAAGAAATGCGTGGACAGTAATGACTGTCACTGTCACAGTCATTACAATGCTCTTGTCAACCTGATCATTCTCTTGTATATGACATATGATGGCTCCCGGAGGACAGGAAACTACCTTTTTCCTTTTCCACAACCCTAACATCTGGCTCAGGTCTAGAGCACAGTGGGTGCCTGATAAATGTTGACTGAAGGAATGAATAAGTAAATGATGGAACACATAAAACTTGAATAGGCATTTATGGATGGCAAAAATGATGAAAGACATTTTTTTCATCTTCTCAAGGCAAACACCTTAATATGATAAAAGGTTTTTTTTTTTTTCCTTTCAGAAAATAAGAATATGTAATTGAACAGTTTCCATCTCTCTGATCTTTCTGGATAAAGTGTCCTTTGGCTACCTCTCTGACCTAATTCCCTACTGCTCCCACCCCTACTCAAAATTAGCTCCAGGCCCCTAGTCTCTTTGCTGTTCCCTGCAAACATGCCAAGAACACTGACACTCCAGAGCCTTTGTTTTTCCCATTCTCCTGTCTGAGGCACTGCTTCTTCCAGTATCCCCCTGGCATGCTTCCTGGCTTCATTCAGGTCTCTGCTTGAGTGAACATCAGAGATGTTGTGGCTAATAACCCTAATTAAAAAGCACACTTTTCCCATCACTTTCTCTATAGTACTTGTTGTCAAGTAACATCATATATATTTATTTGTTTATTTTCTGTTTCCCCCACTAGGACATTAACTCCATGAAAGCAGAAACTTAACTATCTTACTCACAGTACATCCTCTGTGTCCAAAACAGCGCCTACCAATAAATACTTGGTGAAAGAATAAATAAATTTAGGTTTTGTTCAGTTAGCAAGATGTTTAATAAAGAGGTAGCACCTACGGTGGAAAGAAAACTAGTTTGTGGTGAGAAAGATTCAATTCTACCATTTACTGACCGAGACCTTGGACAAGTTATTTAACCTCACTGAGTCTCAACTTTCCTCTCAATAAAAAAGGTATAATAGTCCCTGCATTGAGAGAACATAAGAGAACAGTGGTTTCAGGAAGGATCGAGATAGAAACAGACACGTTTTCCAGAGCATGAAGCCATGAATATCTAGAGGTGAGGAATGCTAGGTTAGGAGTAGAGTGAGATTTCTAAAACTCTGTATTTTATCTATCGTTTCGAATCTTATTTCTCAGCTTTCTTCAAAGCGATTATTATACCAAATTAACGCTATTTAATAATTACAGTTTAAAAATTGCAAAGGTATTTAGAAAACCTCAGAATGACCTTGATTTCATTTAAAAGCAAGAAGTGCAGGACAAAGTTTTTTCCTTGTTGTCTCCCCTGTATGTCTCTAACAACTCCTCTATCGCATTCCATGAGATTCTTCAGGTGCTTCCAGTCAGGGACCCCCCTCTTTTCCACTAAGGCATGGGCATGTGACCTGGGCTGGAAAGTTAGCATCCTTTAATCTGAGACTGACATTAGCATTGACAAGAAGCAAATCTCTCTCCTTCTCTTTCCTTCTGGAAAGACTGCATTCTGGTTGCCATATTTTTCACCACATGGGAAGGACCAGTTTAAGTAGGGATGATGTCAACACAGAGAAGGTAGAGTTGAGAAAAGAGAAAGAAAGTCTTGAGACATCTAAACACGTCTAAGGCCAGTTCCACCTTTTATACCCAGATCTTATGTGAGCCAAAAAGATTATCTTTTCTTTAAGCCAATTTGAGTTGTTAGAAGCTTGAGAAATACAGGAGCATATGGAGAAAACAGTGAGATTGAGTTTGTTCTGCAGAAAACACAAAAATAAGATGTGATCCAAAGCCCAAAAGCAATAAGGTGGAAAAAGGTTTAACTAATTCCTGCACTTCATAAAAGAAAAGTCACTTTACCTCCCACACACTCTAAGTCCCTATTGGCATCATGTTCTTGCTTCTAGCTGCTTGGAGCTGAAGAAATTCCAAATTTCACTGGCCGTTGAGCAGTGATGCAGAGATAGAGGTTCCAACACCACTGCTAGTCAGCAAGAAGGGAGTCACATTCCTGTCTTCTAGGCTTGGACTCTGAATAGATTTTTACATACAATCATTAACACAACAAATAGATTGATTCTGAAATATTAGTAGTGCAAGTCAATGGGTCTAGAAAGTAATCAGGTAGTTTACAAACAAATGTTTGAAACATATTACCTTCTAAATTGGGGACCATCAGTAATTTTTACCACTGTAAATGTGTGTGTGTGTTTGTGTATGTCTATGTGATATATAAGGTTAATCGTTCATTCTCAGTTACAAAAAAGTAGCAATTTTCAAAGTGCCTCTGAGACCCCTTCAGAGAGTACATAAAGTAAAACATACTTCCATAATAATTCCAAAACATTATTTACCTTTTTCACTCTCATTCTTTTACAAGTGTACAGTGGAGTTTTCCAGAGGCCTAATGATGTGTGATATCATAATAGATTAAATGGCAAAATAGATGAAAATCTACTGTTTCCCACTGAACTGAACTAGACTATTGAACTAAAGAGATTTGCAAAATAATGTCAAACAATGACCCTCTTTGAAAATTATAGTTATTTTAAACAAAATATCTGTTATTTATATTAACATGAAATGGTTTATTGTCATTTTAAAATGAGTAATAAATACATATTTTTTAATTTCTCAGTTTTTATTTCTAATCTGATAAATATTGATGGGTATAGCCCACATTAATAAAAGAGCTTTGAGGTCCTCAATAATTTTTAAGATTGCAAAGGGCTCCTGAGATCAAAAAGTTTGAGACATTGAAAATAGATTCAGGTAAAATTTGTAATAACCGAATATTGCACAATTTAGCTACCAAATATAAACTCTCTATATTTTTAAAAGTCTGGGGCTTCCCTGGTGGCGCAGTGGTTGAGAATCTGCCTGCCAATGCAGGGGACACGGGTTCGAGCCCTGGTCTGGGAAGATCCCACATGCCGCAGAGCAGCTAGGCCCGTGAGCCACAATTACTGAGCCTGCGTGTCTGGAGCCTGTGCTCCGCAACAGGAGAAGCCGTGATAGTGAGAGGCCCGCGCACTGCGATGAAGAGTGGCCCCCGCTTGCCGCAACTAGAGAAAGCCCTCACACAGAAACGAAGACCCAGCACAGCCATATATAAATAAATAAATAAAAATAAATAATTAAAAAAAAAAAAAAGTGAATGGGAAAATTCCTCTAAAAAAAAAAAAAAAAAAGTCTGAAAGTTACCTGTGGTGATTCTCAGAAAGAAATTCTTATTGTAATTTATTAAAATGGGTATTTTACATGTCTATATTGACTTTAAAGTGTCTCTATGAGAAAACATTGATTTGCTATGGCATGCTGTTATCTTTAGCACACCTGTACTCATCCAAAAAAGATATTACTGTTATTATCATCTTGCAGATTCAGAGGCTAGGCCTTTTTAACAGTGTCATCTAAAGCAGGTGCTGGCAAATTTTTTGTATAAAGGGCCAGGTTATAAATATTTTCATCTTTACAGGACATGTGATTTCTTCCTCAACTGCTCAACTCTGCCACTGTAGCATGAAAGAAACCATAGGCAATACGTCTAAATGAGCGTGGCCATATTCCAGCAAAACTTTACTTACAAACACTGAAATTTGAATTTCACCTAATTTTTTATGAAATATTATTCTCCTTTGTTTTTTATTCTTTTTTTGTTTTTATTCATGTTATGAAGTGTTATTCTTCTTTGGTTTGTAATCACTTAAATATCGAAAAACTTTCCTTGACTCATGAGCAGTACAAAAACAAGTAGCGGATTGAATTTGGTCTGCAGGCTGTAGTTTGCCAACCGCTGGTCTGAAGTATGTTCTACAGAACTTTAATCCTTTGAGATCCTCTGTGACAAAGGGTTCCTTGACTAAATGAGTTTGGGAAATGTTGCAGTGGCGATTCAAACAATACGCTGTATTTTAAAGCCTCTGAAATACCCTTCAAAAATTTTTTTTGTTTCACTCAAACCTAGTGGATCACAGAAACATTTTTTCAAATAATACTTGTTTAGTGCTCTCAAAATACTGTTCCATAGAATTTACATTGGGAATTACTGCTCTAAAGGATCCCAAACTCAAATGTCTATAGATATGTTGTATGATACCTATGTATGATACAGGTTCTGTGTAAGAAGATAGGTATTAATCTTTTCACACCTGCTCATTAACATTGCCTTTTAATCATGTGCAAGACAAACAAAATGACCAACAAAACATATCTTCATTCTTTACACAGCCCTGAGGCACCAGTTTGGAAGCATTGGTATATTGGTAGTGGAAATGACTTCAATATTTCAAGATTCAGTACACAAGGGAAGGTAGTTCAGGCAAGCTACTTATCTTGTAGCTTGAGTGATACTACACGCAGCTGCATCCTTATGGAATAATCAGAGAAGGACACAGTAAAGATATAATGAAAGAGGGTATAATAATTGTGCTTTTGCTTTTGCCTGATTCTGTGTGATTTTTAGGACAATATTTCCCAAACTTCAGTGTACAAACAAATTACATGGTGTCTTGTTAAAATGCATATTCTGATTTAGTAAATCTGGTGGTACCCACGTATGTACATTTCTAACAAACTCCAGGAAACACTGGAGATCCTTGGGGTCAGAGTTCAGGAAGGGATTAATTGCATTGCACAAATTCAGTGAAACTCAGTGACCTACTGATTGGAAGAATTTGCATGTTCACAAGATCCCCGGGCAATTTATATGAATATTCAAGTCAGAGAAGCACTGCTCTAGAGCCAATTTCCATGAACACATTCTTAGTGCATTGGAAAGTCAGTCCAGCTGCACTAAATAATCTCCACCAGTAGTGAAATATAGTTTGAGTGTCTTTGAATAAGTAAGGAAAAAAGAAAAGAAGAATATTCTTCCCTTCTAAGACTCTGTTAAGGGAGCATTGCTTCACCTTGAAAAGTCCAGAAATGATTTATGAGGTAACCCTGGCCTAACATCTAATGAATCCACATTTATATCCAGGAGACAAAAGGGAATACAGACCAAGAGCTCAGAGGTCAGTTATAAAAACTTCTGATATCAGGGATTGGCAAAAAGAACTACATAGTGGAGCCACAAGAAAATCATTTCAAGAATGCTAAGTTTTGATGGAAATATTCCCATTAATGAAAATTGGCAGGATCACAAGTAGTGAGTAATCAGTAAAACTACACCCTACACCTGCAGCACATCCTTTAGGGAGTTGGCATGAGGTGGTAATCAAAAGCTAGGTGCTCTTTTCCCAACCAAAGGTCACCGAATAAGAACACACACCCTGAAAGGCTTAAAGATGTTATACAAAGCACTTGTACATAAAACAGAAACCATATGAGGATACTTGATAAATATTTGTTGAATGAGCTCAAGAATATCAGACTTGTGTTCTGAATAAAAGAGTTGTAATTCGTGTGATTGCTGTTCTAATTTTTGGGGTGACAACTGTAACATTCCTTGGACTCGAGAATGCTATATCTTAGCATTTTGATTTGGTGGGTGCTGAAAGGGGGGCTTAGGAAGGGTATTATGTTTGTAAACGAAGTATTAAAAATCAGCAAAAAATGTCTGGGACATCATGCTAAGATGCTGGGGGAAAAAGCCATGTTCTTATTGATAAGAATACTGAAATGTCAAGAATGGAACCAAGAATATTGATCTCTTGAGAAGTGGTCACTTATGGATAATAAACAAAGGCACCCACTCAAATGAAAGAGAGCAGCACAATTATAATTTAGCTCAGCATCTAGCCTGGCAGAGTGGTGCCTTCAGAGGCCACTTAAACCCTGGAAAGCTTTCCCTGGGCCATGTATGAAGGATGAGCATTGGTACATTCCCTTTGTTCACAGACTCAGCTTCCTAAATCACCCAACTCTTTTATTACCTTTCCCCTCATTTATTTTTTTCATCCCCTGGCTTCAGACCTGACTTTTCCCTCCATCACAATTAAGTTTTTATCCTTACCCTTAGAGCACATTCTACCTCTTCTGCTCATGGCCCCAGTCACCCATGACAATAGTGTTACTTCTTCATTTTTCCAGTGAATTAATGAACTTCTTTGGTAATGCCTCTCTTTATTTCACCAGCCCCAGCATCCTTTAATACTTGGCATCTGGTCCACCTTCATAAGCAGGGTCAACACACTCAAGGTCTGATCAGAACAGACCACATTTAATAGTCTACTATCCGTGGTTCACCCTGAGCTCTCATTCTGCATCTTTTCTTATATGTTTTCAGTTGTGTTTCTCTTGACTCCACCACTAGATCATTTCTTACATGGGGGGAGGTCTTCTTTTACTTTGTTAACTCTCTCAGAAAGTAGAAATCTTATTCACCAAATACTTCCTAAATTTTTATGATTGAGTGACTCTTAGGAAACAAGAAATATATATTGAATGCCAACCACAAGCCCAGATTGAAACTAGTTGCATAGACTTTGGCTAACATGTTCTCTAAACTAGCAGAGAGAAATCATTCATTATGAAACAACATACCCCTTCATCAATGGCCAACACATTTGTACATTTCTTACCTGGGTAAAATCAGACAAGCAGCTAACTTTAGGCCAATAGATGTATCTTCCTTTTACATTTCAGATGACATGCTTTATACCTATATTTATTATATAGAACAAAGCCACTGTAACTTAGTTGAATAAAACTATTGAACCTTGCTCATAAAATAAAATAGTGTCTGCAGTTTTAAAGAGAAACCTTTTCTCAATAGAGCTAATCATTTTTACACACATATTAAAAATTCTAAAACTTCAGGGTCAAAAAATTATATTTTCACAATATACAAAATATTATTGTATATTGTATACAATATACAATATACAAAATACAAAATGCTATACACAAGGTTTTTCCCTATTAGTCAAAACATAATGAGTCATACAATCTCATTTAACTTCAGCTTATTTTTAAACTAAAGCTAATATTAAACTTACTTTGTGCAAGAGCCAAGCTTTATACAGCTATAAAGGCTCTGAATATGTGAATGAATGAAGATAGATTGATAAGGCATACTGCTCACTCATCAAAACTGAGTAAGTTTACCTACTGTGTAATTTTATCCATAATTATAAAATAATTAGAAGGCATATTTAGGATGAAAAGAACCCACTCTAAGATTGTCTTTGAAGTCACTTCTTTTTCTTGTTAATATTTAGTTTTAGTTTGTTATTATAGTTAGATTGGAAGCTTTTGGACACTTGAAAATATTCTTATGGCTTTTGAAGTATTTGCCCTGAAACGTCTGCCTACCGTAATGTAAAAAATTTTCATGGTGGAAGTTACCACTCTTCCCTTCTTCTACTTGGTCTTGCTCTGCCAGCATCTTCCATTCTTCATCCTAGAGAAAACCATAGATATTGAAGAAATCAAAATAACAAAAATTCCCAATCTTTTAAGCATTTACTATATACAGACTTGCAATATCTTAGTGAAAACACCACACAGCAGCTCTATACCTGGTTTTCACCATTGTATGTATAAATAAACTGCAACTCAGAGAAGTTAGCCACTTTATCCAAAATCTCACAGTAAGTGATGAGGCAAGTCAGGCTCATATCTGACTCCAAACTGTAAGTATCAATAATAATAACAACAAAACCAACTAATAAATTACTGAGTAACTATCTGCCAGCTACTTTACTAATAAGCATGTCCCAAGATTATATCAAATCCTCACAACAGCAGTATTAGGTAGATTCATTTTAAATCCCAATTTTGTGGCTGAGGGGATTTGGTATAGAGCAGTTAAATAGCTTGTCTAAGTCTACAGTGCTGATGAGGGGCAGCACAGAGACTTGAACTGAGCTGGTCTGAATCCAGTGCCTACTACTTACTTAATACTCAGGGAAAACCTATTTTAAGAATGTATCTTAAACCATCCAGTCACTGATATTACTCTTATTGATACAATTCATTATGTGTAATATATTGCCAAGAAATTAATGTATTTGTATCTGTGTTTATTTGCACTTTTATCCCCTACCGTGCGTCAGGAACGCTAGGTTTTGTGGATACAGAAGCAAAAGATACCCTCTCTGATCAAGAAGCTCTCAATGCAGCTGGAAAAGATACAGGCTAATAAATGCTGTTGGAGTAGGTGAGAGAATGGCTCTCTTCCTGCAGCAGCACAGAAATGCTTCACAGGAGAGATGACATTTAAGTACTGTAATAGGTAGAGAATGAGGTAAAATGGCCCAGCCATCCACATCTGGTGTGGAGGACGCTAAGCAGTAGAAACACATGTGAGAAGATAACCTGGCCTGTAAGAGAAAGAGCACTTGTCTCATTACTCAAGTGGAAAGTATGTACGACACTGACCCAAGAAATGGGCACGTAAGCAGCGTCTGACCTCAAAAGTTCTTCATCACTTTAAATTAATTAATTATTTATTTCATATAGTTAACAAATATTTATTCAATGTCTTCTATATATCAGGAATGATACCCATTACTTAGGAGGCAAGAAAAACATAGTTCTGACTCCCTAACCAGGTACTGTACTATTTATTACTCTGAGGATTTTGAATTTGGGAGGCAGTGAAAGAATTTAAGCAAGATGATATGATTGATTTCACACGTGGCAATAATTATTCCTGAGTAGTGGTCTGTGTTGGAAAATCTGACAAATATTTTAAAAATTAATTATATATGTCATGATTTCTATCATTTTTATTCTTTCCTTTCTCCTACTTAATTTCAGTATAATTTATCTTTGTCTAACTTTTTAAGGTGGAAGTATAGAGCACTGATTTTAAACCTTTCTCCTTTGCTAACATAAGCATGTAAAGCTATAAATTTCCATCTAAGCACTGCTTTAGCTACATCTCACAAATTTATAATGTTTTTTCATTATCATTCAGGACAAAATTACCATCATAATTTCTTTTTTTTTAATTGGCATTTTATTTATTTATTTATGGCTGCGTTGAGTCTTCGTTTCTGTGCGAGGGCTTTCTCTAGTTGCGGCAAGTGGGGGCCACTCTTCATTGTGGTGCGCGGGCCTCTCACTATCACAGCCTCTCTTGGTGCGGAGCACAGGCTCCAGATGCGCAGGCTCAGTTGTGGCTCACGGGCCTAGTTGCTCCGCGGCATGTGGGATCTTCCCAGACCAGGGCTCGAACCCGTGTCTCCTGCATTGGCAGGCAGATTCTCAACCACTGCGCCACCAGGGAAGCCCCCATCATAATTTCTTTTATGACCCATGGGTTATTTAGAAGTGTGTTGCCTAATTTCCAAATATTGGATATTTTCTAGTTATATTTCTATTATTGATTTTTACTTTAATATAGGTGTGGTCAGAAAAACCACTCTGTATGACTTCAATCTTTGATATTTATTGAGGTTTATATTATGACCCAGCATATGTTTATCTTGATGAATGTTCCATACGTACTTGAAAGAATTTTCTGCTTTTGTTGATTAGATCAAGTTGGCTGACAGCATTTTTCAAATCTTCTATATTCTTACAGATTATTTTGTCTACCACTACTACTGAGAAACTGTATTACTCAGGTTCTCCAGAGAAACAGAGCCACTAGGAGATATATATATAAATAACTCGTGTATATATATATATATATACACGAGTTATTTTAAGGATTTGGCTTATGCAATTGTAGGGGCTGGCAAGTGTGAATTCTAGAGCAAGCCAACAGGTTGAAAACTCAGGAAGGAGTTAATGCTGCAGTCTTGAGGCAGAATTTATTATTCTCTGGAAAACTCAAGTTTTTTAAAAGCCTTCAGCCATTGGATGAGGGCCCACCCACATTATCAAGAGTAATCTCCTTTATTTAAAGACAGTGAATTGTAGATGTTAACTACACCTACCAAATACTTTCACAGCAACACCTAAATTAGTGTTTGATTAGATAACTGAATACTGCAGCTTGGCTGAGTTGACACAAAACTAAACATTATATCAACTGTGAATGAAAATTTGTTTTTTTCTCTCTTCGTCCTATCAATTTTTGCTTCATTCACTTTGATGTTCTGTTATTAGGTAAACGTATGCTTACGATTGATGACTGCTATGTCTTCTTGATCAACTAATCCATATATCATTATGAAATACCTTTCTTTGTCTCTGGTAATACTCCTTGTCTTGAAGTCTCCTTTGTTTTATTTTTGTATAACCTCATCAGCTTTGAAAAGCTTAGTTTTTTTTTCATGGTATACTTTTTTCCACCTGTTGCTTTCAATGTCTGTGTCTTTTTATTTAAAAGTGTTTTTACTAAAAGAATATATAGATGGAAATTTTTATACAGCCTGAACATCTCTGCCTTTTAGTTGGAGTGTTTAGCAGGAGTCTGTTTATATTTAATGTAATTACTAATATGGTTGCGTTTTAATCTCCCATCTTGTTGTTTTATACCATTTGACCTTTATTCCATTTCTCTTCTTGCCTTATTTTTGAATAAAGTAGTTTTTTTTTTTTAATTTTATTTATTTATTTTATTTATGGCTGTATTGGGTCTTCGTTTCTGCGCGAGGGCTTTCTCTAGTTGTGGCAAGCGGGGGCCACTCTTCATCGCGGTGCGCGGGCCTCTCACTATCGCGGCCTCTCTTGTTGCGGAGCACAGGCTCCAGACGCGCAGGCTCAGTAATTGTGGCTCACAGGCCCAGTTGCTCCGCAGCATGTGGGATCTTCCCAGACCAGGGCTCGAACCCGTGTCCCCTGCACCGGCAGGCAGACTCTCAACCACTGTGCCACCAGGGAAGCCCAATAAAGTAGTTTTTAGTATTTACTCTATTCCTATCTGTTGACTCTATTGATACGCTTTTTTGTTTTTTACAGATTGCTCAGTCTAGAAATAATAACATATGTCTTCAAAGTTTACCCTCAAATAATACTATGGTACTTGGCAAACAATATGAGAACCTTATAGCTGCAAGTTTATAATTGTAAAAATGTTCCCCTTTTCTGACCTTTGTGCTCTATTTTATTTTACACATGTAATAGACCCAATAGATTATTATTATTTTTTCATATAGTCAATATATTTTTGAAGAAATTAAAATACTGTTTCAGTATTTTAATTTTTTATTAAAAGATTGTTTTAGTATTCTTATTTTTAATACATACATTAACCAAATATTTAACCTTTCTGGTGCTCTTCATTACTTTCTGTAAGTCTAGAGTTCCATCTGGTATTATTTTTCTTCAGTCTGTAAACCTTCTCTCAGAATTTTGTGTAGTGCAGGTTTACTGAAGAGATGCTCTCAACTTTTGTCTATTGGAAATGCTTTTGGCTTTTTTTTTTCAATTTTTAGGATATTTTTGTTGAACATAGAATTCTAGATTGATTTTTTTTCTTTCAGTACTTTAAAGATAGTATTTTATAATTTTCTGGCCTGTAAAGTTGGCCGTCATTCATTGTTTCCATATGTAATGTGTCTTTTTCCTCTGCTTACTTTAAAAATTTGTTCTTTATTCTTGGTTTTCTGCCATTTAAGTGTGATATACCAATAAGTGGTTTCCTTTATATTTGTCCTACCTGGGGTATGTATGAGTAATAGGAAGAATTTTTCTAGGAAATGTATTGCACAAATCCAAATACATTAAATAGAACATAGTGAGGAAGATTTTCTGTCCCAGACATTCTACAAATCCAGGTTTATTTTACTAGAGGGTAAGACTCCTATGCTCAATAGGTCTCTGAGAGTCCCAGGTTATAACACTCTTAAATCATGCTGGTCAGTAACTTCTGGAAAACAAAATGCCATTTTGGAAAAGATAAGACAAACTTTTAAAATATGTTAATCTCTTATATTACCATTAGGAAAATGTGAGGTCAGACAAGTAATTCAAATCAATAATTTGCATATCTGACATTCTTTGGGGGATTTTGCTTTGGTTGTCACATGTTAATTCCTGGGAGCTGGTGAGAACAAAGCATTACACTTTCTATAACCATAGTAGGTTGTTCTAGTCAAAATATCCTTCAACTGATGCAGTCATGTCCAGGCAACCAGCAGGGAGTTAGTTAGCCATCAGAAGTGGACAGCCACAGTAGTGCATCAGCCTGGTGTGGTGCGTTGAAAGAAACAGAAGACTAAATAGGGATAAACACTTTGAAGACCTTAAAAGCACATTCTTTCCTACTTCTGATTTTGGATTCCTCTCTGATAAATACCTACCCTGTTTTTCAAAAATATGGTGGGGGAAAAAAACCCTCACAGTTCACATCAGGAGATTAATTTTTAATCTTTATACTTAAGCAATAGTTGATCACATCTTGACAACTTTTCTTTTGCGGTAACTAGTCAACCTAAGTGATTTCAAGCTGAAATAACAATATTCGTTAATTTTTCCAGAACTGCTAATTAATTTTTTCTTAAGTCTTGACATAAATCCAGTCTGCAAGTACTAAAGCCAAAGTGAACATCCTTTGAACTCTGGATGAACAGTTCATTTACATCTGGATGTTCTGATTGAATTTGAATAGTGTGTTCTTGTATCCCAGGAGAAAAGAGCTAAGTTCATGTCTATGCTGGTTTGTATCCAAACAGAAAAGAAAATAAATATTAATTTTGGCATATAAATTTATTAAAATTATACATTTGGGTATTTTTCTTTATAGGAAATACTGATTTCAAAATGTCATTTTCTAGATAGTAGTAAGAGAAATAAAACTATAAAAATCTTTCTATTTTCCTTGAACTTTTCAAAATTATGCTCTGCAATAATTAATGGGTATACTGAAATACGGAACAGCTGCAATGCTAATCTCAAATCAATATTTATATTTCCTCTTACAAATAAATGAAATGATTTTTCATGCCAATAAATTCAAGCCACAGATAATTATTTTTATAACTTAAAATTTCATGTTGTTTTTTAATTTGCTGCATGTTGAAATGTATTTTATCACGTAAAACTTGTAACACACATGAGATTGTAAGGTAGACATCACTTTAAAAAAAGTTTCAAATGTTAAGCAATTTGCTTACTATAAAAAGTCTAATTAATTCGCAAAACCAAAATAAAAATTCAGGTTTCTTTTATGTAATGGTTATGGTAGTTCTATTCCTAAAGATGAGAGCTGTAGCAAAGTAGTGAATTTAAACATTCATTCATTTACTCATTTATCCCACCAATTGTTTTTAGCATGTTTTAATGTTGGAGATAAGGTGGTAAACACAACCAATACATTCTTTGCCTTCCAGGAGAATTCAGAGTTGCCTCGGGGATAGAGAATAACCAACAAATCGTGCAATTAACTGTGTAATTAGAATTGTTGTAAGTGAAATCAGGCAGAAGTACCCAGTCCTAAGGAACTTCCAGCTTCTCTAGGGAAATGACATTACAACTCAGATCTGAAGGATGAATAAGAGTGAGATGAAAGGAGTGGTAGGTATTTAGGCAGAGGGTAGATGGCATGAGCAACGGCACAGAGCCTAGAAGGAGCCTCTTCTAACAGGGAATTTTTAGGTCTACATGAGTGGAATGCAACAAGGAGAAGGGATATATCAGAAGTGATGCCTGTGAGGTTAGCAGGCGCCAGATCTTACACGTCACGCTAAGTCTTATTGAGGTTTTGGTTTTTAATCTTAAGAGTGATGCACTGGTGGTTATTAAAGAATCTCAAGCAAGGAGAGGCATGATAAGATTTTGCATTTTAAAAATCACCCAATTGGCAACATAGTGGAGAATATACTGGGCAGGTTAATAGTAGATGAGGAAGACGACTGACGCGTGTTCTGGAAATTCAGCCCAGAAACAGAGGGGGAGTCTGACGAGGGGTGAAAGGGATAGAGATTAAGAACATTGTCCAATTTAGTGATATTTAGGAAGTAGAATCAACAAGAATTGGAGATTGGCTAAATATGGAGGTCAAGGAGACTGAGAAAAGAATGATGCTCAGGTTGCTGATGTATGCAAATAGTGGATAGTGGTGTATTTCCCACAACAGTAGGAGCGGCTCACGGTTTGCTTTTTTGAGTGGTGGGGGAAAGAGAAGAGACATAATTGGGAATTTGGGTTTTGGCATATTGAGTCTGATGTACCTATGAAATGTTCAAGTGGAGGCAGTGAGTAAGCAACTTTATACACCCAGAACTAAGAAGAGGCATGAGAAGTGAAGCCTGTGAGCAGGTGAGATTGTCTCAGCAGGGTTTCTCAATAGATCTGCAGAATCCTAGGGTCTGTGAGATATCCTATGTGAAAGAATGACTGAAAAAATACTAAATCAGTTTTTGAGCTTCATGTGTTGCACGATGTGATGGGCTGTGACTGAGCATTCCCATTAGCAATTTTGTTAGCGAATTTTTGGCCCCATACAGCAGTCGGCAGTGGGACAGTGTTCTTCGGGATGAGTCCATGCTCAGATTTTGGTGCCAAGTTGGGGAGGCTTTTGAAGTCTGATAGGTGCTGTTGTTACACAAAGTAGAGGAAGGTAGAATGATGTCAACCTCTCCTTAGATTATCTTCTGCAACTCCCTTTATGCACAGTCAACAAACTTAAAGCAAATAAGCTTTACTGAGGTAATAGAAAATCAGAGGGAAATTCTCATTCTAAATAAGACACTTCTACACACCAACAGTAATATGCCGCCTCCTGCTTGCTGTCATAGTAAAGGCTGCAAAATGTGGATTACGTTGGTTAAAAGCAAACTGTATTGTGAGGTTTTCGCATTTCTCGAGATTTTCTCACTTGGTAGTTATTGTGCCTTTCTGTTTTATATATTATTTGCATTTGTGTTTCACAAATATGCCTGATGGTTAGGAAGGGTGATTTCTGAAGATGAGGTATGAGACGGAAAAAGAGGCTTCTAGGCTTAGGCCCATGGACAGTTTTGATAAAGTTAACGATGAGGAGTTACAATCTTCTGAGTCAATTCACTGCACGAGTGCAGCAAGGGACCCAAAGGAAGTTCACCTTCACAACAAAAGCTACTTAATGAGTTTTACATCCCAGCTGTCCTATCCATTGTATACAATCTGTGGTAAACAACTAAAAAGGCAGCAATAACTCTAGCAAAATTGAAAAGACACGTACAAATCACAGCCATTTGACAAGGAAAGATGCAGTTTGAATCTGAAACAGGATAAAGATTTTGGTTGAAAAAAAGTCACATCCAGTGAAAAGGCTCTGAAAGCAAATTATTTAGGAGTTATGAGGATCATAATTTGTAACCGAAAAAAGGAGAAGTTGCATAGTTGGTGGGAACTTAATAATGATAGCAGGTAAAAGTATAGTTAGTAAAATACGAGGATGAGATTCCATACAAGAAATTGAAAAAGTTCCACTCTCAGCTAGTGTGATATGTTGACACACTGATGATATGCTACTTGATGCTAAAGAGGTTTTGTATAACTGGAAAGCTGGAAAACAACAGCTTCTCTATCCATCTATTATCTTGATGAATAAACAAATTTCGCCAGTAAATGTCACGTCATAGAATTTGTAAGATTTGTAAATGATAGTGAAATTCCAGAAATTTTTTTCTCCTACAAAATGCAGCCCAAAACAAGTAAAGGACAAGATATAGTTGACGTTTATGTTCATAACTGAAACAGAAGTTCTATTTCACAAGAACTGCATTGGCATCTGTATTGGTGGTGCTCCCCAGAAAATTCACATTCACACTGACATCACAATACCCTGATTTCTTTCCAGAGAGCTACTAATGTCAAAAAATCTTGAATAAAATGAAAAAAATGTCTGGGTGATACTACAAAAATGGTTATTCAACAAAGACAGGTTCACTTAAGTTAGTTTTAAGACAATCTGAAAACCTGGAAAGGGAGAATCAACACCTTCTACATACAGAAATCCAGGCGGTTAACAGAGAAACAGTTCTCAACAGGGTGTCTTAGCTGAAAGGGAATTATTGGAGCACTTTCCAGATATTGATACAAGGCCAGATTTTGCTGACTGTTTTGAAGACAAAGAACGGCTGCAGAAACTAGCCTACTTAGCAGACATTTTTCATCACATTATCCATTTGAACAAATCTTTGTAAGACCCAGGAATTTTTTTTATTGCAAGTGACAAGATTCCTGAATTTAAAAGAAACCAAGTCTCTAGAAAAAATATGTATTGCAAAAGGAAATTTTGAAATAATTTAACTGCTACTTGGGTTTGAGGCAGAGGGTGATACGAACAAGTCTCAAGACATATTGAAAACCATAACACTGCAAGTGTTTTCCCTTTTAATCCAAGCACATGGCTGTATTAGAGACCCTTTCTTTAGATTTCCTTCTCAGTATGAGAATTTGAGTTTGAGAAAGAGGAATAACTTGAGCTGAAATTTGCTTATATACTCAGGATGATATTAATGCTCTGCCTCTAGATGAGTCCTAGATTTCCATGGAAGCAGAGTATCCTGCCACTTATAGGGAAGCAATGAACATTTTGCCGTGGTTTCAACTTCTTTCATTTATGAGTGTTTCTTTTTTTTTTTTTTAAAGGAACTCCTTTATTTATTTATCTATTTATTTATCTATTTATTTATTTATTGGCTGTGTTGGGTCTTCGTTTCTGTGCGAGGGCTTTCTCTAGTTGCGGCAAGCGGGGGCCACTCTTCATCGCGGTGCGCGGGCCTCTCACTATCGCGGCCCCTCCCGTTGTGGGGCACAGGCTCCAGACGCGCAGGCTCAGTAGTTGTGGCTCACGGGCCTAGTTGCTCCGCGGCATGTGGGATCTTCCCAGACCAGGGCTCGAACCCGTGTCCCCTGCATTGGCAGGCAGATTCTCAACCACTGCGCCACCAGGGAAGCCCGAGTAAGTGTTTCTTATTTAACCAGCATTAAAAACAAAGACAGAAGTTGTCTAGTTACAGTTAATAATGAAATACATGTATGCTTGTCTCAAAAATTTGACCCAGAAGTGTGTATTTTTGAGGCAGAAAACAAGCACAAGTTTCACATTACATATGTAAATTTCATTCTTTCTTTTCTGTTTAAATAATTTTTTAATCCAAATACAGGCCTTTAAAGAGATCAAGAAACCAACACATCGCATAATAATATTGTAACTGCTAGGCCTATATTTGAGCCTAGTTATGTCACTCAGAAAGAAAATATTTTGTCAAAGTCTTATATAAAATATTTTGGGTTTCATATATATATCCTAAGCTACATTTTATTTATATTGCTTTGGCTTATGATTTTAGGAAGTTTACTATTCAGCATTGACAATAAATCTTTGTGTTATAAATAATAATTAAAATCAATTTACAAACTTCACTTGAATTAAATTGATCAAGTCTACCTTTAAAAAGTAAGTTTCATTTTGACTTAAATCAGTTATTTCATAGAAATTTATTCTGTTTCCCTTATGAGTTTTTAAAATTTATGAAAATAAAATAAAGCAATTAATTTTGTAAAGGTAAACTAAGCTTAATTACCCTTTCTTTTTTCAATAAAGGTAAACTAAAAAATCATTTTTGGTCATAAATAGGGAAAAAACACTCTTGCCATATACTATATATCATATAGCACATCTAATTCAAATCTTGTATAGTAGAAATTTGTGAAAAATCGTTTAGGTCTTCTTGGATGAGGTTTAAAAAAATCAAGTAGGAAACAAACAAAAAAAAAAAAAAGAAAAAGAAAAAACTAAAGTTTCCTCTATGACCCTTCAAGTTGATATCCTCAGTGAGAAGGGCAACTGCACAAAATGAATAGGCTGATAATAAGTTGGCCAAAATAAATATATCCAAGGAAAACTATCATTCTCTCCTCAAAGAGAATTAACATTATTATTGGTTTATTATATCTACAACTTACTGATCATGCTAATTTACCAGGAGATGTAGGAACAATAATTTCTATGTTGGGATTCCCTCAGACCAGAAAACTATTGAATAAGGTTGGTATTGGGAAAAGAGAAGAGGTCTAGAACTGAAGCTTGAAGTTCAGTGTTTACAGATCAGATGGATGAGGATTCAATGTTAAAGGAGAATGAGGAGCAAGTAGAGAGTTAGCTGAAAATCTGAGGCTCTGGTGTCAGGGGAACCAAGGCAGTAGAGGTTTCCACCAGGATGGAATGATTATTATACTTTGGTAGGAGGTCAAGTGATATGAAATGTTAATAATGTGTGCTGGACTTAGCATTGATCAGAGAAATGATTAACAACTTTACCCTTTCAAACCCTCTTGCACTGTTGGTGGGAATGTAAATTGATACAGCCACTATGGAGAATAGTATGGAGGTTCCTTTGAAAATTAAAAATAGAACTACCATATGACCCAGCAATCCCACTACTGGGCGTATACCCTGAGAAAACCATAATTCAAAAAGAAGCATGTACCATAATGCTCATTGCAGCACTATTTACAATAGCCAGGACATGGAAGCAACCTGAGTGTCCATCGACAGATGAATGGATAAAGAAGATGTGGCACATATATACAGTGGAATATTAGCCATAAAGAGAAACAAAATTGAGTTATTTGTAGTGAGGTGGATGGACCTAGACTCTGTCATACAGAGTGAAGTAAGTAGAAAGACAAAAAGAAATACCATATGCTAACACATATATATGGAATCTAAAAAAAAAATGGTTCTGAAGAACCTAGGGGCAGGACAGGAATAAAGATACAGATGTAGAGAATGGACTTGAGGACACGGGGAGGGGGAAGAGTAAGCTGGGACGAAGTGAGAGAGTAGCATTGATATATATATACTACCAAATGTAAAATAGATACCTAGTGGGAAGCAGCCACATAGCACAGGGAGATCAGCTCGGTGCTTTGTGACCACCTAGAGGGGTGGGATGGGAGGGTGGGAGGAAGACGTAAGAGGGAGGGGATATGGGGATATATTTATACGTATAGCTGATTCACTTTGTTATACAGCAGAAACTAATACAACATTGTAAAGCAATCATACTCCAATAAAGATGTTAAAAAAAAAACTTTACCCTTTCAGAGGAAGGTTAATTAGCAAAAGTGAGCTAAGGAAATGGAACCATTGAGTAAAGACAACTGTTTTCTTTCTATGCTATTTGTTGTGTGCAGGTAAAGGGAAAGAAAGCTAGGGTTGTAACTGGAGGGAATGAAGAGACTTTTTAAAACCAGGAGACTTGTACATGTTTAAATGCTGACAGGAAGGATCCATTAGAAAATGAGAAAGTGAAGAGATAGAAGAGAAAAAGGACTATAGAGGATAAGAAGAGGATGGAATTCTGAGCATGGTGGGAAGACTGGCCCTGTGACAAGGAGGGTCACCTCCTCCACTGCAGTGGGAGAAGGAGGGAACAGTGAGTACAGAGGAAGGTAGGCTTGTAATGGGGAAGGAGGGTTAGGGTTAGCAGACCGGAATCCCATCTTTTTAACTTTTAATTTGTGCTCTCTCCATTACATAACAACGCCTACGTGTAAACTAAAAATGAAACTTTCAGGTTTGAAATAACTGCATGTTACAACATTCATATCCCTCGCCTTCCTTTCCCTCCTTACCCCCTCCCACTATCCTTCTCTGCTCCCCCTGTCCCCAAGGCACCAAGCACTCTGAAGTCTCTTATGGTTGTTAAATAGGGTCAACAAGTCAAAGCCCTTTGTGGATTTATGTAGTGATGGACATATTTGCCAGGAATCATAACCACAATCAGGCTTTGAATAAGAACCGAGTCTATATGCCACTGCTCTTATCAGCCCTTCAATTAAAAAGAGGGGGAAAAAATAGCTCTGAATTGAAGCACGTACATGTCGCTCCCCATTCTAATTTTCTGAACCATGTCAGTATGTATTATGAAAGCTCTGGCATTTAGAAGGTATCTGGTAAGGGAAATTATTTGTCCTTTTGAAAGACGGTAGGTAGGGATACGGAAAGTTAAAGATTAATTACTTCTTCCAAGCAGGACAAAACCTGGGCTACTATTCAACTCCTCACTTTAATTCTGATTCTAAATTAGCTTTTAAGATTTCAACAAAGTGGACAAATAAGTGATTCTTTATGGTACGGCACAGGGATTAAGAAATCATTTGTTACTCTCGGATACTTAACATAGAAAACAAGTTCCTCTAAATGAGACTGGGTATCAGAGAAACAGTGCCATTATACAGAAATACTTTTGACCTATAGAATTTTACATTTCCATGGCCACAAAATTTCTAATCAGGTGTAAATAAAAATTTTAAAGGCATTCATTTGTTTATACATCTAAAACTTTATATTCTATTGAAAGCTCTTTAAAGGAGAACTTGCTTTTTAATAAATTGAACCATATTAAATTTTTAGGCAATAAAAGCTGAAGTATCAACAGTTGCATAGGATTCAACCTAATATCACAAGCACTTGGCACATGATAGTCACATGATAAATTCTTAAATGAATGGATGAGTCTGAGAATTCAGGCATGTATTCTACTCCATGTGGGAAATGCTTTATAGAAAAGGACATCATCAGCAAGTCAACATCAAATATTCAACAAAACAGTGTATTATTGCAAATTAACTACTATGCAAACACAAAAACTTATAATAATCCAAAGAGTTCTTGATAGTTTCTGATAGTGTCACTGAAGATCAGCTGGGGAGAGTCCAGAGTAATCACTTGGTTGACACTCTAGAAATGCCAGCATTGTAGAGGTCAATGAAACATTAGCCAAAGGGAGGAATATCCATGCTTAAGGATTTACCTTCAATTACTGAAAGTAACTTTGTTTTTTTCCCCAATTTCATTTTCAAATGAAAGGAAAATAAAACAGCAGGAGAAGTCTATGAACCCTAAAATAAACAAAATTTAACTTTCCAGAAGGAAATGTTTAATTTAAATTTGAAATATTATTATACATCTAATGATGGTTTTTAATTTAAACATACTTAATAAGAATTGCAGTTTTCAAGCAATTTGAGAACTTAAGCTTTAGGACTAGCTCCCAATCTAAATTGCAGAGCACCACCCTTCCAACACACACACACTGCACACTCAACAGCCCACTCACTCTCACATCACCCTACATTATTTTTTTATAGATGTATCACTAAAATAAATATTTGTTGACTAAATGGGTGGATTTATTCATTTTAAAAGTTATTTACTGAGCCCCTCTCATGTGAAAATAATCATCTCTGTTTCTTAGTCATAAAACGTTTTTAGCAGATGAAAGCTCTAATTCAGGATGCAGAAAATCTTTTTGTCCTTTTGATATCCTTGTGTTGAAAATATAAACTGCATTATGTAATAAAATCTAATTATATTAATGCTATATTTTGATGAAGCCATCATAAATTACTAATTTTGATAAAAATTTCTAAAAGTCATGTGTGTCCGTTTTTGTAAGCAAGACTGTGCCGAGATGCCTCAGTAACTCCTCTAGTTGGTCACTTTTGAATCTGGGCCTCCACAAAATATTATGGGCACCGTGCTAAACATCGTACATACCTCATCTCATGTAATCCTCACAAGAATCCTTGTAATAGGGACTATTATTTACCCTCACTTAGCTCATGAGGAAATTGAAGCTCAGAAAGATTAAGTAACTTTCCTAAGGTGACATGACTAATAGGTGACAGAACTGTAACTCATATCCACGCTGCATCCCAATTCCTGCCTTTAATTATATTATATGACCTCTTACTAGGATAAAAGAGAGAGATGTTTAAGTAATTGAAATAATTATAATTATTGTTTAAATAATTGAAATATATATATTTTTCCTATAGGCTCACTCTACTTACTGATACATGGTGTTTTATACCATGTTTAAGAACCTCAAAGGTTTACCCAAGTTCCTGAGCCCGATTCACAAATCATTCTCTCTGCCTCACAGCTATGGTCTACAGCAGTTCCCTTTAACTAGAATGACTGCACCCTTCTCTCCACCTAAAACATAATGTCATTCTGTTTCTCCTCAACTCTTCTCAAGACTCTCCTCAGTGAAGAGATTCCTGAATAGCCTTACCTGAGTCCAGGGCAAAATAATGTCTGCTTATCACTACTGAGCCCACCACACTCTAAGGCAGCAAAGGCTGGGTCTATTTCTCTTTGTCTCCCCTGACTGAGTCTGTAGTTGTCCTCTCTACCTTATTAAACTGTATCCTTGAAAGTTAATATTCTGCAGTGTGTTCCCAGTAGTTCTTAATTGAGTTCAGACTGAAATTTGACAAGTGATTGTGTCATTCTGCTGAAAAGCAAAACTCTGTTGACAAGGTTACCAAATCCCTTTCCACTTTGGCTGTTTGCTTTTACTGGCTGCTCCACAGCCCTGTGCCACCTCCAAAACCAGGAAGCACATGGTTTTTCCTGTCCCTCCTGCTACCTTGCAGGAAATTCCTGGCTTTGGGTCATCTGGCATACATTGGCTGGACATGCTAGCAGAAGAGACAGAGGAGGAGCTGACAGCAAATCTAGACAGTGGAGGGACTTTTGCCTGGCCAGGTGTTTGACTTTCTCTACTTCCCTTCAGCGGGTCCTCCTCAAAGTCATGTCTACAGCTAAATAGTGATCTTGTACACACCAATGTAGATTTTACTAGTTCAGTTAGATGTGAGGTCTAAGATTAAGTGATATGAAATACTTCCACTTAAAATATTCATTTCTTCTTAAAATTCTTCAATTCTAAATTATCTTCCTCCTAAAATAACGAATTGTTTTATAACCAACAGGAAGATCACTTCCACTTTTCCATTAGAAAATAACATAAAATTCCAACTCACTTTAACTCTATATCCATCAACAGAAGGAAACTGTTCACAGAAAGAAAGCAAATTAATACGGAGTCATAGAGGGAAGAGTAAAATAGCTAAAATTTAAATAAAATAGCTAATATTTATTGTGTGTTTATTCCTGTGTCAGTTCAGAACCTCTAAGAAGCAGACGCCAAGACAGGATAAAATGGGAAAGGGATGTGCTTAGGGAAACACTTGTGAAAGAAAGAAGCAGAGGAGCTGGTGAGAACCTAGAGGTTCTAGGTTGTGTTGCAGCTTCTTATACTTTTCTTATTTAGACCTGAATGGAATTGTCTGAGTTTTGACAACTTTTAACTTATTTCTGGTTATTTTATTTTACTTCTGATTAATCAAAAAATAGCTAGTTAGCATGCCTTAAAAATTAGTCATGGCTGACATTAGCATGTGAATTTTTTATTGTAATTTCAAAACTAACATCAGTACTCAGAAAATCATAGGATGGAAGTAAGTTTGAGTGCCTGGGACCCTCAAGGTCATCAGATCCAGCTTTCCACCCAGACAGACATGGTCGTTCAAGTTTTCCCTAAACATTACCCTTGTGAGGGAGATAGCTTCATCACAAAGCAATCCAATTTATTACTAGAGAACTTTAATCATTAGAAAGCCCTCTTTTATTTATTTTTATGTAGCCTTTAGGAAAATCTTATAACCTTCCCCCTAGAGCTTCAAGAAGAGATATTAGAAGAAAGTTACTGGAAGCCTCCTTCTTCTCTGGCCTGAGATAATGAGCCCTAGCTCATCTTACCATTTTTTTCCATAATACTGTTTCCAGAATCATAACCACTTCAGTCACCCTCCTCCAGATGTGCTATTAATTTTCCCATATCCTTCCAAATATATGGCAGCCAGAACTTGATTGTCCAGCCAAATGAAGTGACTAGTGTTGAATACTGTGGGATGATCTAGTCTCTGTATTTCTCCTAATGAATTAGATTTTGGGCATCATATGTCACAGCATTGCTGCATGTTGAATCTGTACTTAGTGAAAGCCTCTAAACTATAAAACTATAAAATTAAATCCAGATAGAATCCCAAAGATGGTCTTATCCCACATCCTCTTTCTCAGATAGGGAAATTAAGAATCTAAAAGATTTTGTGCCAAGAGTCACACAGTTAATTTGTGGCAGAATCAAGATTAGATCTAAAAAGTCCTGACGTAATGCTTCATTTCACTTTTTAAAATTGTATTTTCATGAAAAGTGCTAAAGTGCAAAATTTTACATTTATCCTGTTGCATGTGATATTTATGGCTTTGTGGACCCCATGAAATCTCCAGTCACTGGCACCTTTTTAAAGATTAAGTGAAGAAAATTGGAGAAAAGCTAGTGAAAAGCCCTGAATCTTTGAATTAAAATGGTTTTCTGGTTTTTCTGGTAGGAAATGCTGTTTAGTCCCAATCACCTCTTGAGGGCAGCCCTGTGTACTACTCTGCCTGGGCCAGTCCCTTGATCTTGCCTAATTTCTTGATCTGACAGCAAAACACCTAATATTAGATAACACCTCTCGCTCACTTGTTAAACACTGACCATCCTTGTCTTCATCCAAGGCACGTATGCCACCTTAGAAAGGACTCTGTTTCTGTTAATCTTTGAGTCCTTAAGTAATATCCTCACCTACTCACTTCATTCAGTTGGGATGTCAGCAATGACTGAGCATGACGTTTTATTAGTTCACTCCACCTTCCCAGAGGGCTGAGCCTCAATCTTCCCCAGTAGAATCTCAGAGTTTGGCACCCTGAGTTCATCTGTTCATCTCCACCTATTCATGTCCATCTACATTTTCTCAATTACTTGTAGCATGTCTACTATGTAAAGCACATATTAGCTGTCATCTTATTGATTTAGTACCTGTTTTGGCTATTTAAAACTATTGTCAAAGCTACCAATTTCTTCCAAGTAATATAGAAGTATATATTAAATCAAAGAAAACCAATGTACTATGTATACATCTTAAAGGTATAAATAATCAATCTTTTGCATTCAACTGTAAGTATTGATTTGTAAAGTATTTCACAGTACTCTTGCCAGAGTTCCTTGCTCTAAGATACTGACTGGAACCACCCTATAGTAATATGGCCTGCAAAGTCCATAAATTAAGCTGTCAGTACATAGTTCTCAGTTGTTAACTCAGTGATTTCATTTTACCTACTGTGTGATTGTTATTGTTATTCTAGTTTCTATTCCTCCTTATATCTATTCCTAGCCCCTTACCGAGAATAATAAGGAGATTGTTTTTTCCATATTTTGTGACAACTATGGTTGAGAAGAAGAAAGAAAACTACCTGGATAGCACTCCCTCTCTCCACAGCCCCTCTTCCTTGCCTGTCTATCAAGAATTAGGAGAGGACAGAACTATGAAAAAAAGAAAATCATTTAAAGATTGCCCGGCAGCCACAATGAACCATGGCACGTACTTCAGTTCTCTTTCTTTCATTTTTCCATTCATCCATTTATCCATCCAAAAGCTAACATGCAAAAACATTTTGGGAGCCCCTTCTGTGGTCTCAGCTCTTTGACCTAGTTAATTTAAGGGAATATCAGGGTGATATAACCTTTAAAGGCTCTGAAATTTAGCAAAAATTCACATGAGAATTATGAGAGTTTTGCCCTTGGTTTTAGAAAAGGTGGTTCCTATGAAACCTTTGAATTACTGGAGCCTGATATAGTTAGTAATCTCAGCTCAATGCACTCTGCATTTGGTTGACATTGCCTGGTACACCCTGATATGCCCTGATATGGATTCCTCATTTTGACTTGGCTGATCCTGTAGATAGAAGCTTTTTTACCCCACACTAGCGGTCCCTAGGAATCATGAAAAAGTGTTCAACTGGTTTGGGGGAGGTCAATCAAACATACTAAACACAAGAATTACAGAGGCACTTGTCACTAGATGAATTCTGAAATCATGAATCTAGTTAATTATTACTGGTTAATTACACACATACTTTTTGCAACAACTCAAGGCAGTCTAGTGCAGGGCAAAGAGCTACACTGCCTGCATTCAAATCCTAGCTCTGCCACTTACGTGCTGTAGGATCATGTACAAGGTTCTTAACGTTTCTCTCTCTCAGTTTCTCTAAGACAACGATGGTAATAATAATAATTATTATTATTATCAAGAGGATTATTATGATAATTATCAAGAGGATTAATAAGTTGATACATGCAGAAAACTTAAATAGCATTGGTAAATATTATGTGTTGATTATTATTATAATTTAATCTAAATCTGCTGATCATAAAAATAAAAATATAAACATACTCCATTACGTTTCAACACTGTAGCTAGTGAATCCTGAATAATAATACTGATATACTATCCATATGTCTCTGGTTTACAATTCCTTGATCTATCTGACCCCAGGCCATACTCAATGTGACAAACCAAAGGATTTTCTCCTGTTGGTGAAACTCTGCCATCAGGCCAGTGAAGGCACTAAATAACTGAAGCTGCTGTTACCTGAACACAGTGTTTATTATTATGTATAAACTTGTAGGCATATAAATGTCTCTTCTTTCAGGGTTGAAGTCTCCAACTTCAGTGGCAAGTGGGGAACTGAGGCAATCATATAAGTTTCACAGAATAGTGAAGGGCAGATGAGAGAGGTGAGTTTTAATTAGCCTATTAATACTTTCAACATTTTCCCTCACTTGAACATGGAGACCATTCTGGGCAAGCTTCGACAAACATTCACATACTCATAACAGCAATTAAGAGAAAACATTTTAAACATGTTGGATTAAACTAAAAACCTAAAATAAACAAAATCCCAACCACTACCTTGAACCTACAAGCAATAGTTCATTATCCTTCAGAATCCCAAGTGATGTATAAACTTAAAGCAGAGAGCTCACAAGAACCACAATAGAAAGGAAACAGCTGGTTAGCAGCTGCACAATAATACCAAAGGTCAGTTTTCATAAAAAAGAAAAATAACACTTTCAGTTAGAGCCTATAAGCTCAACTTCTTATCCCTGGTTATTTTGTGGCTAAACAGGAAGGTTCTCCCTTGTTTTACTCCCTTCACATTTGGATCCAATCCTACAGCCCTAGATTAAAGGCAAAGAAAAGACATGAGTTTCAGTCACGTTATCTACTTTCTAAATCTAAATTCAAAACTCATATTCATTCAAAGTAAATATGCACAGCACATCATGAGAGAAAGTGTTTTGTTCAGGGAAACCCAAAGAAAGCATGTTAATTATAACTTGTACTTACACAGCACCTAACTTAGGAGGAGTTCAAAGCAAATGCACGTGTGGAAAAGGTTAAACCCACCAGCCAAACAGGAAAGCTGCGGAGCTTCTTTTCCATTCCAAGTCATCCATATAAGGTGGGGTTTCCTTTTATGTTTAAGTTTAGGCATCATCAGAAAAGTCAGACCACAGGAGAATGATGAAAGTTGTGCTAAAATGTGGTTGAAGTTTATGTCTTCTATGTCCAACACAATCCTTTGGTGGAAAGTCTGAATCAGCTTCTCTGAGAACTTTTTTAATTACATGGCATTATTAGAAGCTTTCATTGTTTAAAAAATTAGCACACTTGATAAAGCTCAGCTTGATACCTAAGGAGCCAAATAAATCACTAGTATGATATAAAAGGCTGTTAATAACAGTTCTTTAACTCCTGAAAATGCCAAGTAGAATAATGAATTAGAACCCATTCTTGTTTCTTTCTGATAAGAAGGGAAAGTAACAATTTAACAGCATGAATTTAGGGGAACATACTGATTGATCCCAGATTTTTGCTAGGCACTTTGAGGAATATAAAGCTAAATCTCACAATTCAAGAAATCCTTAAGATATAGTAGAGAGATATAGTCTGTATAATCAAAAAACAAAGACATAGCACTACGTGAGTTTACCACACACAAAAAACCAACTTTGGTTCTGTGGTGGGAGAAGTTGCTTATATCCACAGCCTTGAAGGGCAATCATTTTTCAACAGAGATGGGAAAGAGAATTTGAAAGAACTTTCAAGGAGAATGGTATGACAATAGACAAGACCATGAAGTGGAAAAACTACGGTATATAAAGGGAGCAGTGAGCTACACAATGTTATATGCTAATTATGTCTCAATAAATCTGGGGAAAAAAGGGCCAGTGAGTGGCACAGTATAGTTAAAGATGGGGTAGGGTCAGAATGATGACAAGGAGTATATTATTGGATTTGAAAGGGAGGATGTGAATTCCAGCTCTATCACTTAGTAATCTTGTGACATTGAATAAGTTATACAAACTCTCAAGGCTCAGTTTCCTCTTTGGTAAAGTGGAGTTATTAATAGTACATACTGCATATGATTTCTGTGGAAATTAAATGAGACAATCACTGTGATGCTCATAAATGCATACAGTATGTTATATTCATCTTAATGTGAAGCACAGTGCTTCACATATAGTAAGTGCTCAATAAATGTTAGCTGCCATGATTGTTATGAATTTTTAGGTAAAACTAGAAAGGTAGTTATATCCAAACCACCAAGGCCTTGACTGTCAGACAAAGGGGTTTGAGTGTACGTAGAAAAATGGAGAGCCATTGGTAGGTTTTGCTGTCAGAGCATTGTGTAAGTTAATCTAGAAAATAAATTGTAAGGAGTCTAGAGTTAGGACTATAATTGAGGAAGCAGAAGAGAGCCTAAACTAGATTGGTGCCTATAAGCATGGAAAAGAGGAGAAAGATAGCAGAAATATCGTGGAGGACTCAGGAGTAAACCATAAGAAAGTCACAGAATATTCTATGTATCTTTAGACAAACAAACAGAAGGGCTGAATTCAGAAATGACTTAAGCTCAACATTAGACTGACCACTGGGTAATAAAACATTCTCTAGGGCTTGAATATCCTTAAGCTATAAATTCCAGATAAATGAGACATTTACTGGCAGGAGGCTTCCATCCTAACCAAAAAAAAAAAAAAAACCCAGGAAAACATTATTTCTATGACTTAGATCTAAGTCTAAATCCTAAGGGAGACATTTATTTAATAAAGTAGTTAAGAGTGCTGACTGCCATACTGCCAGCATTCAATCCCAGGCCCATCGCTTTCTGGCTATATAGCAAGTTACTTGACCACTCCATGCTTCAATTTGCTTTATCTGTGAAATACTCGGACCTACTGGTATCTAATTAATGCCAATACCTATTTCAAAAGGTTTTTGTTAGGATTAATGATTTCTATACCTTAAACACGTAGGACTGTGCCTGGTATATAATTATTTATGGATAAATGTTAGCCATCTTAATTCCTAGGTTATTTCTATTTGATCTGGGCTGAGATTTACTGGTGACATACATAATGGATCAAATGCTACACAACTTCCCTGTATCTTGCAATGGTTGATTCACACACCATGATGTACCTCTACTCTAATAAGACTAATTAATTTTCCACTTTACCTCAACTGCCGCATCCCAAAGATACAAGATTTAACAATTTTGCATGCAATTTGAAATATTATTCCTCCTTGTGTTAATCATGCATATTCACATTATACAGTGAAAGGGCTCTAGGGACCAAGTATTATGGCTTCAGATGACTGATAACAAATTTATTAAAACAAATTCCTTTTTGGGTTTAAAAACTCAAAGACCTTCAATGCTAGTGTGATTTTAAAGTGACATTTTCGGGGCTTCTCTGGTGGCGCAGTGGTTGAGAATCTGCCTGCCAATGCAGGGGACACGGGTTCGAGCCCTGGTCTGGGAAGATCCCACATGCCGCGGAGCAACTGGGCCCGTGAGCCACAGCTACTGAGCCTGTGCTCCACAACAGGAGAAGCCGCCATAGTGAGAGGCCCGCGCACCGCGATGAAGAGTGGCCCCCGCTTGCCACAACTAGAGAAAGCCCTCGCACAGAAACGAAGACCCAACACAGCCAAAAAAAAAAAAAGTGACATTTTCAACTATGTGTTACAGAACCAAAACCCATGTTGAAAGTTCCTCCTGTATAGGTATTTAAAAGAAAATGAACCAACTTTGTGTTATCTTCTTGGATAATGCATTTTAAAATAATGCAAAGTGGGCTTCCCTGGTGGCGCAGTGGTTGAGAATCTGCCTGCCAATGCAGGGAACACGGGTTCGAGCCCTGGTCTGGGAAGATCCCACATGCCGCGGAGCAACTGGGCCCATGAGTCACAACTACTGAGCCTGTGCGTCTGGAGCCTGTGCTCCGCAATGAGAGAGACCACCACAGTGAGAGGCCTGCGCACCGCGATTGAGTGGCCTCCACTCGCCGCAACTAGAGAAAGCCCTTGCACAGAAACGAAGACCCAACACAGCTTAAATAAATAAATAAATAAATAAATAAATAAATAAATAAAATAAATTTATAAAATAATGCAAAGTGTTCTGCTGTTTATCATCACAGTTATCATCTAACTGGTAAACAGTTATTGTATACCTACTGTATAAATATAAAATGTAGATGAGTTCATACGTAATAAAACGTTACATTATTTATCACCACATAATTACTATATAAAGTAGAAAATGTATACTAATTCAAGTATTTTATATTATCATTCTAATACACAAATTTTCCATTGCTTGTCATGGGCCTTTTCAAGTCTTTGGTAATTACCAAATTACTATTTAATGATAGACCAGTCATTCCAAACAACTCACTAAACTGAAACTATTTTTTGGATCAATACAGCATCTGTTGAAATTTTAACTACCCTGAATTATTAATTTAGCATCAACATACACATGCTAAATGAATTAATTCCTTCACCCACTATTGGGAATAGCTAAGTGCACTGGAAATCCCTATTTCTTGATATCAGAAAAAAAAAATAAGGAAGAATGAGCTACAGATTTTAAAAACGGCATTCAGAAGGCTGAAGAGTGAATTATTGTAAGAAACCACAATTCTACTTTCTAGGCAACTACTTTATTGCCTTAAACATTCTCCTTTAAAGCAAAATATAGTTAAATGGATCTCAACCTGATCTCACACTGATCAGAAAGTAACAGTCATGAATGCCTAAAGAGATCCATTGGAAGTCCAAGTGACCTTTCCAGAAAGTACTTAAGTTTTGTGTAAAATGATTCTGTAAATCAAACAAAAAGACCATTCATGATTATTTTACAAAACCACATCTGTCTAGATAAAGCCAACCATGTTTTTAATTTCACTTCATAATATTAAGGAACATGATTAAGTGTTCACATCTGTTATCCTCTTATTCTTCTCCTTTATCAGAAAATAAAAAGAAAACATGAAAGAAGTGAATTGATCTTTAACCAAAGAAGAACAGAAAATGCTCCACGTTTTGCTTACTAATATTGGTAAACATACTGCCAAGCTCTAGACTCAAGAGACCTTACCATTACCTGCAGACTAAGGGACAGTAACAACATTCAAATTCCTCCCAATGGAGCTACCCAGATGCAATTTATCTCATTACCTCCTGGAAACTGGGTGCATATGTTTGGTTTGCAGTGTCAGTTCCATCCCTCTTGTTCTTCAATGCAGGGAATTAGCAGGAATCAGTAAGAATTCTAAGAACTCAAGCTCGCAGTTAGAATGCCCTTATATTCAAATCCCAGCAGCCCTACTTACTAAATGTTTGATACTGGGCAAGTCACTTTTCTAAACCTCAGCTTTCCTCTGTAAAGTAGGTGCATGTAAAGGGTTTAGCACACACCCTGGTATAACAGAAACCCTCAGTAAATAGTAAACAGTAAAATTACTATTACAACCTATTTTCCCCCAAGTAAAAGAAGTATAGCCTCATCAGTTGCACATAGTCAAGAGTGGTACATTTATTCAGTATCAAAGGCATGGTGAGTATATTTGTGTGAGTGGGTAAGAGCCTTTGGTTAGTCACTTTCAGTTAGTTGGAAGAGACAGCAGTAGACAGGTAAGCAACGCCAGGATTCAGTTTTTGGGAGGATTGAATAAGACCTGTTGTTACTGAGCAGCCATTAATTATTTTTTTTATTTTTGGCTGCATTGGGTCTTCGTTGCTGTGCACGGGCTTTCTCCAGTTGTGGCGAGCAGGGCTGCTCTTCGATGCGGTGTGCGGGCCTCTCATTGCAGTGGCTTCTCTTGCTGTGGAGCACGGGCTCTAGGTGCATGGGCTTCAGTAGTTATGGCATGCGGGCTCAGTAGCTGTGGCTCGTGGGCTCTAGAGCGCAGGCTCAGTAGTTGTGGCGCACGGGCTTAGTTGCTCCGGGGCATGTGGGATCTTCCCAGACCAGGGCTCGAACCCATGTCCCCTGCATTGGCAAGTGGATTCTTAACCACTGCACCACCAGGGAAGCCTCCCATTAATCTTTTTTAATCAAGCAAGTAAGTGATCAAAATCATTCTAGCAGTGAGTGTAGAGGATGACACAGATGAAGACGGAGTTGAAGCCTAGTGCTCAGTTAGAAATCAACTGTAATAATTCAAGCTAGAGAAGCTTAGGACTCGAATTAAGGCAATGCAAGGAACTTAGTAAAATGCAAAAATCTTAATGCAATTTCAATACACTAGTTGTTGTTAGATTCTGGCCTGTGAGGAAAGTTTGTCTATATTATGTGGAGAAAGGAAAAAAGCATTGCTCATAGTGAAGTTTAAAGAATATGAAAAAGAATATACATATGTGTATAACTGAATCACTTTGCTACATACCAGAAACTAACACAGCATTGTAAATCACCTATACTTCAATAAAGTAAATTAAAAAAAAAAGACCAGTACTCAATTGTTGGTTTTTTAAAAATAATATTAATAAAAAGAATAGGAAAATAAAATGGTTCCTTAGTTATATATTCCATAAAATGAGAATAATAATGGTACCTACCTTATATGTTATTGTAAGGATTATATAAATTAATATATATAGAATGTCAATGCCTGGTATATACTAAGTAATTTTAGTTACTATTAAAATAGTAGTAGTGATACCATTGTTGTATAGAATGTTATGAACCAGATAAGCCCATATCTAAAAGAAGAAAAAAATCCAGCAAGTTACCATAGATCTCATCTTAGCACTCCATTCAGATCTTTATTGATTTTAACATATAATTCTTAGAAAGCTTTTAAAAAATCTATTATCTGAGTAAAACTGACAGACAAAAAGAATGCTAAACATGAAAACTAATGGACACTGAGGAAGAAGATAGGAAAGCTAGAAAGTAAAACGCCATAGGAAAAGCAAGCTAATGCTTATTAGGGCAGTTGCTTAATATATATGAATTCATTTAATCCTCAACTTTTTTTTTTTTTTTTTTTTTGGTTGTTTAGTTTTTATTTCATAACCATAAACTTAACTTTGCAATTCAGCTAAACTTGGAGGGGAATAAGGAAAATATGGAACCCAAAGAGGTGCAATGAGAGGACAAAGATTATAGTATATTTTGAGCAGATGGGGATGAAGGGGTGCTCTCCTGAGCTACAGAAGGAATGGTCTGGTGGTTAAGATAAAACACAAGTCAAATTTATTATTAGATTTGTCCACAGTCAGCAATGGTGATCTTCTTGCTGGTCTTGCCATTCCTGGACCCAAAGCGCTCCATGGCTTCCACAATATTCATGCCCTCTTTCACCTTGCCAAAGACCACATGCTTGCCATCCAACCACTCAGTCTTGGCAGTGCAGATGAAAAACTGGGAATCGTTTGTGTTGGGGCCAGCATTTGCCATGGACAAGATGCCAGGACCCGTGTGCTTCAGGAGGAAATTCTCATCATCAAATTTCTCCCCATAGATGGACTTGCCACCAGTGCCATTATGGCGTGTGAAGTCACCACCCTGGCACATAAATCCCGGAATTATTCTGTGAAAGCAGGAACCTTTATAACCAAAGTCTTTCTCCCCAGTGCTCAGAGCACGAAAGTTTTCTGCTGTCTTTGGAACTTTGTCTGCAAACAGCTCCAATCTGTTAACATAGCTTTATGGATTGGATGAGCAGTCACTTCTTGGTTTCCAGGTCCCTTACCTCGAAGGAGACGCGGCCCAAGGGCTCGCCGTCGACGGCGATGTCAAAGAACACGGTAGGGTTGACCATGGTTGGGCTGCGCGGGAGGTTCCGGGGTAGCGGCGTCTGCAAAGCCTAATCCTCAACTTTTTTATTCCCAAATTTATCACAAAGGAGGCATTGAAAAGCAAATTAGACACAGCAAAAACAAAAACAAAAACAAAAAAATAAAACCTGAATTTGGGAGGTAAAAGACAAACTAGAAAAATTCTTCTAGAACTCAGACCACAAGGGTAAAGAAATTGAAAAAATGTGTGTGTGTATATATATATATATATATATATATATATATATATATATATATATATATATATATATCTCCAAATAAATGTATAGATCCAAAAAACCAATCAATGTATAATGGGAATTCCAGAATGAGAGCAGGACAAGCATCAATATTCAAAGAAATAATAGGAAAGATATTTTCTGATATAACAAAAAAAGGCTTTAGTCTAAAAACTGAGAGTATGCATTGTATTTTAGATGGATTTAGTGAAAACAGAACCACATCTACATGAATCTAGAACTAACCAATATTTTTTAGGTGCTGAAGTTCTACTAGTAAGCATGGGCCTGGGCTACTAACAGGTGGGCAAGAGACCACCGAGCCAGTAGTCATCTGTGCCACAGTCTCACACATTCAAACCACCTCAGGTTCTTCCTAGAAAGAGTTCGAGTAGTAAAATATATGTGTGTATATATGTGTGCGTGTGTGTGTGCACACGCCCATTTATGCACACTTCTGTGTACCCACAGGGAATAAAGACGGAGAAATAAAGAGTGAGTGTACCTCATTTTCAAACTTGTTTTTAAGCAACAAAACCATTTCTTAAAAAAAAAAACACTCTTGGGAATTCCCTGGCGGTCCAGTGGTGGTTAGGACTCTGCAGAGCGGCCAAAAAAAAGACAAAAGAAAAAAACACTCTTATCTGTAAGCTCAGTACTGAAATAAGATTGATGTGGAACATTTTTGGTTGAACTTGGTGGAGTGAACAGAACTCTAGTCTATTAATTGTGATTAAGGATCAGCAGCTGAAATAACAACAGGTTAAGCTAGAAGAATTTTATTTCTCCTTGTTGTAAGCAGTCCCGGTCTCTTATGATCAGGGACCCAAGTTCTTTCTGTCTTATTGATCTGCCATCCCTAAGGCTCTGCCCTCACCCACATGGTATAAGATGGCTTACCACCATATCCACATTCTATGCAGCAGAATGGACAAACATACCCTTCCCTTTGGGGAATTCACAGTTCACAACTTGTTGTACAGAGCGTGGTCATATGGCCATATGTCACTGCAGAGAAAAATGAGAAATGTAATATTTAGCCAGGCAGCCACAGGTCAAAATAAAGATTCTATAGAAATAGGGAGAAACAGATTCTGGGGGGACAACTACCATCCTCTAACACGGTCGCCTATCAACCTTTCACCTAAAGAACCCTGAGGCACTTCTGCAGTTTCTCCAGGGCACTGCACGAAAACCTAAGTGACACTAAGAGAACATTCATCGAACAATGGCAGTCAACACATTTTTAGAGAACGTTCTATGACCATTTGAAAGACTGTGTTTTCTACCATTGTTGGGCCATATGAATAAAAGATGGGTCATTAAGTATAATTTTAAAGAATTGAATGAAATAGAAAAAGATTTATGTTCTCTGACCAAACTGGAATTAAGTTACATATCAAAAGAGGGAAATCTGTGGAAAATCCTCACGTACTTGGAAATTAAACAACAAGGTTTTCAATTACCCATGGTCAAGGAGCAATCACAAAGAAAATTAGAAAATATTTTTAACTAAGTGATAATGAAAGCACAGCATTTCAATATTTATCTGATTCAGCTGAAACAAGATGTATAGCTTCAAGTGTTTACATAAGAAAAGAAAAAAAGTTCTAAAATTCACAATCTAAGCTTCCCCCATATCAAGTTTAAGCCAGTTAAAACTAAAATGAGTAGAAAAAAGAAAAGAGTAAATACATAAGCAAAACAATCAGTGAAATAGGAAACAGATAAACAACAGAACAGTCGATGACATAAAAAGCTAGTTTCTTTAAAAAAATCAATATAGTTAATAAGCATACAGCTAGACTTATCAAGAAAAAAAGAAAAGAAAAACATATTATCAATACCATGAATAAAAGAGGAGCATCACTATATGTTTAACAGTTATTAAAAGGATAATAATGGAATATTATGCATTTACTTATTTAAATGAAATAGAAAAATTTCTAAAATACAGGTTATGAAAACTGACAAAACAAGGACTTCCCTGGTGGCGCAGTGGTTGAGAATCCACCTGCCAATGCAGGGGATATGGGTTCGATCCCTGGTCCGGGAAGATCCCACATGCCGCAGAGCAACTAAGCCCATGCGCCACAACTACTGAGCCTGCACTCTAGAGCCCACGTGCCGCAACTACTGAAGCCCACATGCTCTAGGTCCAGGGTGCTGCAACTACTGCACCCATGCGCCTAGAGCCCGTGCTCCACAACGAGAGAAGCCACCGCAATGAGAAGCCCACACGCCACAATGAAGAGTAGCTCCCACTCGCCGCAACTAGAGAAAGTCCACGCGCAGCAACGAAGACCCAACGCAGCCTAATTAATTAATTAATTAATTAATTTAAAAAATTGACAAAACAAGAAATACACAATTTGAATAGTCCTTAATCTAATAAATTTACTGAAATTGTGATTATATTATGCTCACAAAGGAAACTTTAGGTGCAGGTGGCTTCACTGATGAATTATATCAAATGTTTAAGAAATAAATTATACCAATATTATACAAATTTGCTCAGAAAATTTCTAAACGCATTTTAGAAGGTTAGCATTTTTCTGACACCAAAACCAGACAAAGGCATTACTAAAAGCATTTTTTAAAAAAACTACAGACCAATATTCTTATAAATGTTTGCAAATATTCATAACAGAATATTACCAAATTGAATGCAGCATTATACATAATGGATAATACATCATGAATAAGTAGTTTATTGCAGGATTTCAAGGTTGGATAACATTTGAAAAATCAATAAATGTAATTCAACACATAAAAAGAATAAATGAGAAAATTCATAAGGTCGTCTCAATTGGTACAAAAACCAACATTCCTTCATGATAAAAATTCTCAGTGAACTAGGAATAGAAAAGAACTTACTCAACTTGATAAAGGGTATTTGTGAAAGTCTTACAGCTAACATCATACTTAATGATAAAATATTAAATACTCCCCCCACCCTAACCCATAATGAGAACAAGAAATAATGTCTGCTTTCACCATTTCTATTCAGTGTTGTACTGGAGGTCCAAACTAGACCAATAAAGGGAGAAAAAGAAATGAAAAGCATGCATATTGGAAAGAAAGAAGTAAATTTAAATGTCTTTGTTTGCAGCTGACATGGTCATAAAAACAGAAAATCCTAAGGAATCTACAAAAAGCTTACTAGAATTAATAAGTGAATTTATAAAGGCAGCAGGATATAAAGTTGATATATAAGAATTACTTGTTTCTACTTACTAGCAAGAAACAAGTGTAAAATAAAAATTTTCAAATGCCATTTCTAGTAGCATCAATAACCATTAAATTCTTAGAGATAAATTTAATAAAATATGTGTCAGACCTGTACAAGCAAAACTATAAAACATTGCTGCAATAAATTAAAGAAAAATTAACTAAATGGAGACATATACTATGTTCATAGATTAGAAGACTAAGTGTCAACAGGTCAATTCTTTTCCAAGAGGTATATATTTTCAATAGTTTCAGTGAAATCCCAGTAAATTTTCAGACAGCTTTATGATAAAAATAGGCAAGCTGGTTTTGAGATTTAAATAGTAATGCTGAAGACTTAAAATAGCCCAGACTAAATTTTTTTTAAAAGAACAAATTTTAAGCACTTACTCTCTGATTTCAAGACTCGCTATAAAGCCACAGTCCTCAAGACAATACAGTAGTGACTTTAGGACAGGCACATAGAACAACAGAATGGAATATGTTCCATAAATGGACCCATACATACGTGGTCAGTTGATTTTTAGCAAAAGTTCCAAAGTACTTCAGTGAAGAAAGAATAGTCATTTCAGCAAGTAGTTCTAGAAAACTGGATATTCACATAGGAAAATGAGCCTCAACTCATTATACACCACAAATAAAAATGAATTTGAAACTGATCACAGACCTAACTGTAACTGATGACACTATCAAATTTAAAGAAGAAAGTAGAGAAGAGCTTCACAATCTTTTGTTACACAAAGAATTACTAGATAGGGCTTCCCTGGTGGCGCAGTGGTTGAGAATCTGCCTGCCAATGCAGGGGACACGGGTTCGAGCCCTGGTCTGGGAAGATCCCACATGCCGCGGAGCAACTAAGCCCGTTTGCCACAACTACTGAGCCTGCGTGTCTGGAGCCTGTGCTCCAAAACAAGAGAGGCCGCGATAGTGAGAGGCCCGCGCACCGCGATGAAGAGTGGCCCCCCGCTTGCTGCAACTAGAGAAAGCCCTCGCACAGAAACGAAGACCCAGCACAGCCATAAATAGATAAATTAATTAATTAAAAAAAAAAGAATTACTAGATAGAACACAAAAAGGGAAAAAATGACAAATTATATTTCTTCAACTATAGTCTGCTGATCCAAAAACACTGTTAAAAAAGTGAAAAGGCAAGCCACACACTGAGAGAAAATATTTTCATTACATATGTCCGACAAAGAACTTGTATCCAGAAATATATAAAGAACGCTTATAGTAAGAAGGCTTAATAATAAGAGTACAAACCTTCTGATCAGATACTTTGCTAAAGACATGTGAATGGTCAAAAAGCAAATGAAATGGTTCAAGATTATTAGTTATTAGGGAAACATAATTTGAAATTACAATGATACATCACTACATGTACACAAGGGAATGACTAAAATTAAAAAGACAGACAATACCAAGTGTTGGTGAAGAAGTAAAACAACTGGAACATACATTTTGGTTCGGGGGAGCAAATGGTGCTATCACTTTAGATATCCATTTGGCAGTGTCTTGAGAGTGAGCTCAGAAATTCATAAACAACTCTATGGAATCTCCTTCCCAAACTCTTCCTTCTGTGCTGTCTCCCCTCTACTGTATAATTGATTCCCTGAAGCTCCCCTTTCGAGTCCCTCCAGTCAAAAAGCTAGCACTTCATTTATCCCCCTCTGCCACTCAGTACTGTGACTGCATCCACATCTGGACTAAGTGGTGGGATGACAGATACAGAAAAACAGCATTAAGGGTTTGCCCCACCCTCTTGGGACCATACATCCTCCAATCTGAGAAGAAAGTTCCCTTCTCTCAGAGTCTGAGGCACCTATGAACCTTCAGTGCTACCATTGTCACTATCAGGAAACCACATTCCTGATTCTATAGTTTGAACTAGGAAACTTCTGGAGCTCTCCCTGTCCACCCCCATGTGCCCTTACAGATTTTGGTTACCTTGGGTCTAAGCTAGAGGATACCAGAGGAAAAAATGATGAACTCACCAATTTAAAGGTACTTCAAACTGTGGTCTTCTTCCCCACCACATCTGCTACTATTTACTTTTTAGAGTCCTCAACTATTTGCTCTATGCATTCAGTCCAGGATTTATAGCTGCATTCAGTGGGAGAGCCAGGGTAGAACATACTCTAAATGACTCTCACCATATTTATTCCATCTCTGCAGTACAGACATGGCAACAAAGAACTGTGCTTCTATTAAGTATTTTAGTGTTGTTAAATGATGTTAAATTTTCAGCTTAGAGAATAAAAACAATCTGAATATTCCCCAAGTACAACCATATACAACAGCAATAAAACTGTCCCTAAACAACACTCCCTAGACAATAAATATTTGATAAAGAGTTAAAAGTAGACTTTGTTGGGGGGGGTTCATTCATCAGGAGTACACATAAATTTTTTTAATTGCCAAAATTTGGTTTAATGTTTAAAATATAGTAAGTCACTTTGTTATATAATCAGTAACAATTATTTTCACAGTGGGACTTGCTAATATAGTAAACTCTTTTAAGCTGGTAACACTGATATACAAAATATGTAGTGTTTAATGTCACTGCTTTGTCAGTAAATGCCTCTAGGTGCCTCCTTCAGACATCACAAGTAAATGTTATTTTGAATTCTACAGCAGGATCCTAAGAGGTGGAAGAGATTTGAGGAAGAACTTGTTCACATACATCTTCCAGTTGTTCGAGCACATCTTCCAGTTTTTGTGCGAGGCAAGACTAAAATTCTCCCAATGGAGAGGCAATTCTTTTGACTTACACCTCAACCGTTCTTGGTGGACAATGCCAAGTCCATGGGGCCAAGTTACTGAGCACCAGTGGTCCACTCCTCCAGCCCCCCACTTTGGGATGAGGGCCTCATCCCACCCAGTGGCTGAGTTAATCCACTGCCTTGCCCAAGGCTCTACCCCTCTGGGGCAGCCCACTCTGTTCTAAAGATGGTCAGTGTGAGAAGGGGGTGCCCAGGTGGTGGAAATGGGGTACAAAGACTTGACTCAATTCAAGAAAATTCTGAAGAGCCATTCTGAACTCCTTGGGATGGCTGAAGACTGTTAGCACATTGCAGTTCTTCTTCTTCTGCTCAAATCTGCTTCCAGTGTTGTTGCTGAGAGCATCCTCCAATAAACCTCCCTCAAACAAAACCTCCACCTCCATAAACTCTTTTCTCTTCTTAAATTGGCCTAAGACTACTGAGCAAGAGAGAGGGTAGGGAAAACACATATAAGCTAACACTACCGTTTGTAAATTAGTTTTTCAGATCACTTTCTTGCTTTACAGAAGGAAATTAAAGTAACCCAAAAGTACTAAATCACCTATGAGAAGGCAGAGTGTGGGAGAAAATGCAAATCTTTTGACGCAGTAATTTAACTCCAAATGAAATATCTAAAGCAGTTACCAGAAAACCACATGAATATTTACATCAAGGATGTTTGTTGCACCATTATACATAACAGTGAAAAGTGTGAAAACAATCTAAATGTCCAAGATGAGGGGGGTTAAATAAATTATAGAAATCTCATATGATGGCTGTCCTATTAAAGATCACATTATATAATGTTAAGAGAAAAGAGTTAAACATATATGATCTCAATGGCATTAAAATGTTTATAGATATGCATTTTTAAGATAATAATTTGCTATCTGGTGAAAATATTGATAATTTTTCTTTTCTATTTTTCTGATCTTATAAATCTTTACAATGAAATTGCATTGTTTATAGCCAGAAAAAAAAGTCATGATTTCATGAAAAATAGTTTCAACAAATATCTACAGCAAATTTCTTAGCTAATAAAAATTACTAAAATGAAAGGTAAAAAACACACTTTCTAAAGGTTTATTATGCTTTTAGCTGTATTTTATATGTCAAGTAAAGACATAGAAATAATTACTTAGGCAAGATAGTGAACTTGTAGAATATTTCAATGATTGAAATTTATATCTGCAGTTATTAAAAGAAGGCTCCTCATTTTGTGGGACTTGGTGGGAACTAGCTCTATTTTAAAATTGAATCCTCATAAAATGTCTGTGTGTACTTCTGAGTTTAAAAGAATTTCTTTGGTGGATAAAGCAGCTTGACACTCATGATTTTAAAATACAGAAGAATAAATATACCAAATAATCCTTCATAAGAATACATTATGAATATATAAAGACAGTGGGCAGGGACTAATTACCTTTTAGATTATCCTTCATATGATTGAATAAGCAAATATAAATAAATATACATTTAGGAATTGTACACAGGAAGTGTAAATGAAGTATCAATAAACAAAAATGTTACAGAGATGGATGTGTATTCTTTGAACTAAAGACAAGACACTACAGATGACAAAATATAAATAAATGATAAAAAGCAAACATCATACAGGATTTATGATGATGACCATTACTTAACAGATTTCAACTTACAAGGTCAGTGTGTGTGTGTGTGTGTGTGTGTGTGTGTGTGTGTGTGTATATATATATATTTATTTATATTTATAGGATGTTCTTCAACACATCAAAGTGAGTTTTGCTTGAAGTTTAGTCAAAGGATGAGAAACTGAATGAAACAACAAAAGCAATAGTGGATTATTTTAATCAAATAATATCTTGTATCCTCATATACAACTGTTTTTGTTATTTTTACTAAAGAAATGAATAGCCACACCAAAATGGAAAAAAGAAATCACAGTGAAGAATGTAAATGGCAACATGGCAGCCAGATTCAGTCAGGGATAGGAAACAGTCATTGAGAGAAGGGGTTGGTCCTCATTTCACTGAGACCCAGGAAAGGTGTAAAGCAGTCAATAAGCAACGTTACTAATTCTACTAACTCTAAGCTAACTGGTGTGTTATCTCAAGGTCATTCTCTTTAGTAGAAGAGGCAGTATTAATACTCATGGAAGTAGCTATGGGTCACACAGAGTAGACCCTTCAGAAAAATGCATTAATTGTGTCTGGGCAGTGACTAAGGAGACAATGAGGCCCTCCCCCTAGTTATAAATTCCACCTTGGAAAATATGATTTTGCTATATCTTAGGACAATAACAATGGATTTGTAATTCTAATATATTTTTAATTGACTTAGCTAGAAAAATTTGATTCATGGTTGAAAAATAATATCTAAGGTAGAAAAAGGATTATGTCTCATCCAGTCTTATATAAAAACAATTTTAAAATCAACTATACTTTAATATAAATAAATAAAGTCAGAGGCTCACCAAGCCCTTCTTTTTTTTTTTTTTTAATTATTTACTTATTTATTTATTTATGGCTGTGTTGGGTCTTCGTTTCTGTGCGAGGGCTTTCTCTAGTTGCGGCAAGTGGGGATCACCCTTCATCGTGGTGCGCGGGCCTCTCACTATCGCGGCCTCTCGTGTTGCAGAGCACAGGCTCCAGACGCGCAGGCTCAGTAGTTGTGGCTCACGGGCCCAGTTGCTCCGCGGCATGTGGGATCTTCCCAGACCAGGGCTCGAACCCGTGTCCCATGCATTGGCAGGCAGATTCTCAACCACTGTGCCACTAGGGAAGCCCCAGCCCTTCTTTACATGGAAGTCTAATCAACTTTTCTGTCATATCACACTAGGGAGATTCTCTAAAAAGTACACTGCACTGTGACTTTAAAATAGCAGCCAGAAGCATCTGACCAGATTAATTCACTGGTAACCGGCTCAGCACCCACCCGGGGTTCCGAATTTACACAGTGAGTATAAACATGAAATTGTTCATGAAACTATTGCAGCCTAGAGAACATTTTAAAGGAATTAAAAAAAATTTTTCTAAGGTTGTTTGAGAGAACAGAGCTTGAGTAATAACATTTAATTGAGGTTTTTACTCTATTAGTAATATCAACATTTTTAAAAAAGTAAAAATTAAGAGAATGATTTTTTCCAGCTTTATTGAGGTATGATTGACAAAACTTGTGCATATTTAGGTTGTGCAACGTGATTTTTTAAGGTGTACAACATGATGACTTAATATACATTTTGAAATGATTACTACAATCATGTTAATTAACATATCCATACCTCATATAGTTACTTTGTGTGTGTGCATGTGTGTGTCTGTTGTGTGTGGTAAAAACACTTTTAAGATCTACTCTCTTAGCAAATTTCAAGTATACAATACAGTATTATTAACTGTAATCACCATGCTGTGCATTAGATCCTAAGAACTTACTCATTTTATAGCTGAAAGTTTGTACTCTTTGACCAACATCTCCCCATTTCCTCCACCCCCCAGCCCCTGGCAACCACTGTTATACACTCTAGTTCTATGATGTCGACTTTTTCAGATTCTACATATGAGTGAGATCATACAGTATTTGTCTTTCTGTGTCTGGCTTTCTTTGCTTAGCATGCAGTCCTCCAGGTTCATCGATATTGTTGAAAATGGCATAACTTCCTTCTTTTTTATGGCTGAATTATATTCCATTATGTATATATACTACATTTTTATTATCCATCAACTAGCATTTAGGTTGTTTCCATGTCTTGCCTATTATGAATAATGCTGTAATGAACATGGGAGTGCAAATATCTCTTTGAGATACTGATTTCATTTCCTTTGGATATATATATATACACTCAGAAGTCAGATTGCTGGATCATATGGCAGTTCTATCTTTAATATTTTGAGGAATCTCCATAGTGTTTTCCATAATGGTGTACCAATTTACATTCCCACCAACAGTGTACCAGGGTTCCCTTTTTTTCCACATTTTCACCAATATTTGTTATCTCTTGACTTTTTGAGAATAGCCATCCTAGCAGGTATGAGGTGGTACCACATTGTTGTTTTGACTTACATTTCCCTGATGATTAGTCATGTTGAGTACCTTTCCATATATCTGCTGGCTATTTGTATGTCTTCTTTAGTGAAATGTTTATTTAGGTCCTTTGCCCATTTTTTAATTTCTTTCTTTGTTTTTGTGCTATTGAGATGTATGAGTTCCTTATGTATTTTAGATATTAACCCCTTATCTGATATATGGTTTGCAAATATTTCCTTCAATTTCATAGGCTGCCTTATTTTGTTAATTATTTCCTTTGCTGTACAGAAGCTTTTAATTTTGATACAGTCCCACTTGTTTGTTTTTGCTTTTGTTGCTTGTGCTTTTGGTGTCATATCCAAAAAAAAATCATTGCCAAGTCCAGTGTCAAGCAGCTTACTCCCTATGTTTTCTTTTAGGAGTTTTATAGTTTCAGTCTTTAATTCATTTTCAGTTAATTTTTGTATATGGTTAAGATAAAGCTCTGAATTCATTCTTTTGCACGTGAATATCCAGTTTCCCCAACACTGTTCATTGAAGAGACTATCTTTTGCCCAATGTGTATTCTTGGTGCCCTTGTCAAAGATTAGTTTACCATATATGCATGGGTTTATTTCTGGGCTTTCAATTCTGTTCAGTTGGTCTATGTGTGTTTTTATGCCAATGTCATACTGGTTTGATTACTATAGTTTTGCAGTACAGTTTCAAATCAGGAATTATGATGCCTCCAGCTTTGCCCTTCTTTCTTAAGTTTGCTTGGACTATTTGGGATCTTTTGCAGTTCTTCAACTTTTATCCACCAATGTCTTACACTTTTTTTTTAATAGACTTTTATTGGAGTATAATTGCTTCACAGTACCATGTTAGTTTCTGTTGCACAACAAAACAAATCAGCCATATGCATACACATGTCCCCATATTCCCTCCCTCTTGAGCCTCCCTCCCATCCTCCCTATCCCACCCCTCTAGGTCATCGCAAAGCACCAAGCCTATCTCCCTGTGCTATGCTGCTGCTTCCCACCAGCCAACTATTTTACATTTGGTAGTGTATATATGTCGACGCTACTCTCACTTCGCCCCAGCTTCACCCTCCCTCCCCATGTCATCAAGTCCATTCTCTATGTCTACCTCTTTATTCCTGCCCTGCAACTAGGTTCATCAGTACCACTTTTTTTTTTTTTAGATTCCATATATATGTGTTAGCGTATGGTATTTGTTTTTTTCTCTTTCTGACTTACTTCATTCTGTATGACAGACTCTAGGTCCATGCACCTCACTACAAATAACTCAATTTCATTTCTTTTTATGGCTAAGTAATGTTCCATCGTATATATGTGCCACATCTTCTTTATCCATTCAACTCTTGATGGACACTTAGGTTGCTTCCATGTCCTGGCTATTGTAAATAGTGCTGCAATGAACATTGTGGTACATAACTCTTTTTGAATTATGGTTCTCTCAGGGTATATGCCCAGTAGCGGGATTGCTGGGTCATATGGTAGTTCTATTTTTAGTTTTCTAAGGAACCTCCATACCGTTTTCCGTAGTGGTTGTATCAGTTTACATTACCACCAACAGTGCAGGAGGGTTCCCTTTTCACCACACCCTTTCCAGCATTTATTGTTTCTAGCTTTTTTGATAATGACCATTCTCACCAGTGTGAAGTGATACCTCATTGCAGTTTTGATTTGCATTTCTCTAATAATTAGTGATGTTGAGCATCTTTTCATGGACCTTTAGGCCATCTGTATGTCTTCCTTGGTGAAATGTCTATTTAGGTCTTCTGCCCATTTTTTAACAGAATTGTTTGTTTTTTGATATTGAGCTCCATGAGCTATTTGTATATTTTGGAGATTAATCCTTTGTCTGTTGTTTCATTTGCAAATATTTTCTCCTATTCTGAGGGTTGTCTTTTCGTCTTGTTTATGGTTTCCTTTGCTGTGCAAAAACTTTTAAGTTTAATTAAGTCCCATTTGTTTATTTTTGTTTTTATTTCTGTTACTCTAGGAGGTAGGTCAAAAAAGATCTTGCTGTGGTTTATGTCAAAGAGTGTTTTTGGCTGTGGAGGGCTGGGCCTAAGCTAGGGCAAGGTTTGGGCGGTGGGCAGGGCCAATGCTCAGGACCCGCAGAGCTGGAAAAGGCCCCCAGGGCTGTGGGGGGTGGGGCTTAGGCTCAAGGAACAGAAGGGGCCCAGGCGTGCCCCCCACCCCTGGTCTCAGAGGGCAGGCGACCTCACCTGGGAGCCCAGCAGGCTTCCTGGGCTTAAGTGGGTGGGGCAATCGCCCTCCTCTCCTCTCCTGCTCCTCCGTCTGGGGTCTGGGAGGGCCCTATGCCCCTAGGAGCAATGCGGCCTGTGGTGGGGGGGCGATGAGGGGGTCTTGGATGTCAGGGGATTGGCCTGGGAGCTCAGCAGGTTCCCCATACCTGAGTGGGCAGGGCAAACGTCCTCTGCTCCTCTCCTGCTCCTCCCTCAGGGCCCCTCCTGCCTGCCTCTCCTGATCTCCCCGGCCTCAGGGGCACCGATCATGTCTGGCCTCCACTTCTCTTCCCTCCTCAGTCCCCCTAGGTCCTATTGGTTCACTCTGGGATTCCTCCTCTCTCCTTGGGCATCAGACTCCCCCACTAGCAGCCGGCAGGCGCCCTAGTTGTGGGGAGATGCTAACTCCACATCTTCCCACCTACAATTTTCAAAGAATGATTGTTGAAATTATTTCACTCTATCATTATCACAAGGTCATGGGAAGTGGATTTCCACTTACAATAGAGAAACATATTCAATCTTTGCTTAATTACTCATCACAGATGTTGTACTTGGAACAATTTCTCTAATACATGCATTTAAGAAAGCAACTCTAGATTCCTTATAGTGCAGACTCTTGGATGTCATGAAAGTGAGATTCCTGTCTCTTCTATCCACAGAACAATTAACAAAATGGCAATTAGTACATATCTATCAATAATTACTTTAAATGTAAAGAGACTAAATGTTTCAATCAAAAGCATAGGGTGTGAGACTTCCCTGGTAGCCCAGTGGTTAAGAATCCACCCGCCAATGCAGGGGAGACGGGTTCAAGCACTGGTCCAGGAAGATCCCACATGCCACGGAGCAACTAAGCCCGTGTGCCACAACTACTGAGCCTGCATTCTGGAGCCCACAAACCACAACTACTGAGTCCATGTGCCACAATCACTGAAGCCCACACACCTAGAGGCCATGCTCCACAACAAGAGAAGCCACCGCAATGAGAAGCCCACGCACCACAAAGAAGAGTAGCCCCTGCTGCCACAACTAGAGAAAGCCTGCGCAGCAACAAACACCCAACGCAGGCAAAACTAACTAACTAAATAAATAAATTTTATTAAAAAATAAATCAAAAGGTTTAGGGTGGCTGAATGGATACAAAAACAAGACCCATATACATGCAGCTTACAAGAGACTCATTTCAGATGTAAAAATGCACACAAAGTGAGGACATAGAAGAAAGCATTCCATGCAAATGCATATGTAAAGAAAGCCAAGGCAGCAATACTTATATCAGACAAAATAGACTTTTAAAAAGGCAAAAAAAATTATTACTAAGACCGATGTCAAAGAGGGCACTGCCTATGTTTTCTCCTAGAAGTATTATGATTTTCGGTCTTACATTTAAGTCTTTAATCCATTAAAAAACAAAACAAAATGAAAACAGACATAAATACAGAGAATAAATGGGTAATTGCCAGAGGGGAGGAGAGTGAGGGGTGAACGGGATTAAGAGGTAAAAACTTCCAATTATAAAATAAATAAGCCATGGGGATGTAATGTACAGCATAAGAAATATGGTCAATTATATTGTAATAACTTTTGGGGGGACAGATGGTTACTAGACTTGTGATCATTTCATAATGTATGCAAATATCAAATCACTCTGTGTTACACCTGAAAATAACATAATACTGTGCATCAACTATATTTGAATAACTAAATTGGTTAAAGTGTAAATTGGTACAATAATGTCATTAATAGAAGTCTCTCCTATGGAAATTGTTAGAGATGTATGTGAAGATATATGCACTAAGATGATTGTTTCAGTATAATTTTAAACAATAAGAAAGATACAGAAACATCTCAAGTGTCAAATATCTAATGACATAGAAATGGTTAAATAAAATCTAGTAGATATATATGGTGGAATATAATACAGCCATTATCATTTACAGTATTTTATTTTATATTTCTTGGAACACAATAAGATCTTCACAGAACAAATTTTGAACCAGGGCTCTTTCCTTTTTTTTTTTTTTTTTAAACATATTTATTGGAGTATAATTGCTTTACAATGGAGGGTTAGTTTCTGCTTTATAACAAAGTGAATCCGTTATACATATACATATGTCCCCATATGTCTTCCTTCTTGGATCTCCCTCCCTCCCACCCTCCCTATCCCACCCCTCTAGGTGGTCTCAAAGCACAGAGCTGATCTCGCTGTGCTATGCAGCTGCTTTCCCACTAGCTATCTATTTTACGTTTGGTAGTGTATATATGTCCATGCCACTCTCTCACTTTGTCCCAGCTTACCATTCCCCCTCCCTATATCCTCAAGTCCATTCTCTAGTAGGTCTGTGTCTTTATTCCCGTTTTGCCCCTAGGTTCTTCATGACCTTTTTTTTTTTTTTTTAGATTCCATATATATGTGTTAGCATACAGCATTTGTTTTTCTCTTTCTGACTTACTTCACTCTGTATGACAGACTCTAGGTCCACCCACCTCACTACAAATAACTCAATTTCGTTTCTTTTTATGGCTGAGTAATATTCCATTGTATATATGTGCCACATCTTCTTTATGCATTCATCTGTTGATGGACACTTAGGTTGCTTCCATGTCCTGGCTATTGTAAATAGAGCTGCCATGAACATTTTGGTACATGACTCTTTTTGAATTATGGATTTCTCAGGGTATATGCCCAGTAGTGGGATTGCTGGGTCATATGGTAGTTCTATTTTTAGTTTTTTAAGGAATTTCCATACTGTTCTCCATAGTGGCTGTATCAGTTAACATTCCCACCAACAGTGCAAGAGGGTTCCCTTTTCTACACACCCTCTCCAGCATTTATAGTTTGTAGATTTTTTGATGATGGCCATTCTGACTGGTGTGAGATAATATCTCATTGTAGTTTTCATTTGCATTTCTCTAATGATTAATGATGTTGAGCATTCTTTCATGTGTTTGTTGGAAATCTGTATATCTTCTTTGGAGAAATTTAGGTCTTCTGCCCATTTTTGGATTGGGTTGTTTGTTTTTTTGATAATGAGCTGCATTAGCAGCTTGTAAATTTTGGAGGTTAACCTTTGTCAGTTGATTCATTTGCAAATATTTTCTCCCATTATAAGCATTGTCTTTTCATCTTGTTTATAGCTTCCTTTGCTGCGGAAAAGCTTTGAACTTTCATTAGGTCCCATTTGTTTATTTTTGGTTTTATTTCCATTTCTCTAGGAGGTGGGTCTAAAAGGATACTGCTGTGATTTATGTCATAGAGTGTTCTGCCTATGTTTTCCTCTAAGAGTCTGATAGTGTCTGGCCTTACATTTAGGTCTTTAATCCATTTTGAGTTTATTTTTGTGTATGGTGTTAGGGAGTGTTCTAATTTCATTCTTTTACATGTAGCTGTCCAGTTTTCCCAGAACCACTTATTGAAGAGGCTGTCTTTTCTCCACTGTATATTCTTGCCTCCTTTGTCATAAATTAGGTGCCCATATGTGCATGGGTTTATCTCTGGGCATTCTATCCTGTACCACTGACCTATATTTCCGTTTTTGTGCCAGTACCATACTGTCTTGATTACGGTAGCTTTGTAGTATAGTCTGAAGTCAGGGAGCCTGATTCCTCCAGCTCCGTTTTTCTTTCTCAAGATTGCTTTGGCTATTCGGGGTCTCTTGTGTTTCCACACGAATTGTGAAATTTTTTGTTCTAGTTCTGTGAAAAATGCCATTGGTAGTTTGATAGGGGTTGCACGGAATCTGTAGATTGCTTTGGGTAGTACAGTCATTTTCACAGTTTTGATTCTTCCAATCCAAGAACATGGTATATTTCTCCATCTATTTGTGTCATCTCTGATTTCTTTCATCAGTGTTTTATAGTTTTCTGAGTACAAGTCTTTCTCCTCCTTAGGCAGGTTTATTCCTAGTTATTTTGCTCTTTTTGTTGCAATGGTAAATGAGAGTGTTTCCTTAATTTTTCCTTCTGATTTTTCTTTGTTGGTGTATAGGAATGCCACATATTTCTGTGCATTAATTTTGTATCCTGCTACTTTACCAAATTCGTTGATTAGCTCTAGTAGTTTTCTGATAGCATCTTTAGGATTCTCTATGTATAGTATCATGTCACCTGCAAACAGTGACAGCTTTACTTCTTCTTTTCCAATTTGGATTCCTTTTATTTCTTTTTCTTTTCTGATTGCTGTGGCTAACACTTCCAAAACTATGTTGAATAATAGTGGTGAGAGTGGGCAACCTTGTCTTGTTCCTGATCTTAGTGGAAATGGTTTCAGTTTTTCACCATTGAAGACGATGTTGGCTGTGGGTTTGTCACATATGGCCTTTATTATGTTGAGGAAAGTTCCCTCTATGCCTACTTTCTGGAGGGTTTTTATCATAAATTGGTGTTGAATTTTGTCGAAAGCCTTTTCTGCATCTATTGAGATGATCATATGGTTTTTCTCCTTCAGTTTGTTAATATGGTGTATCACATTGATTGATTTACCTGTATTGAAGAATCCTTGCATGCCTGGGATAAACCCCACTTGATCATGGTGTATGATCCTTTTAATGTGCTGTTGGATTCTGTTTGCTAGTATTTTGTTGAGGATTTTTGCATCTATGTTCATCAGTGATATTGGCCTGTAGTTTTCTTTCTTTGTGACATCTTTGTCTGGTTTTGGTACCGGGGTGATGGTGGCCTTGTAGAATGAGCTTGGGAGTGTTCCTCCCTCTGCTATATTTTGGAAGAGTTTGAGAAGGATAGGTGTTAGCTCTTCTCTAAATGTTTGATAGAATTTGCCTGTGAAGTCATCTGGTCCTGGGCTTTTGTTTGTTGGAAGATTTTTAATCACAGTTTCAATTTCAGTGCTTGTGATTGGTCTGTTCATATTTTCTATTTCTTCCTGGTTCAGTCTCGGAAGGTTGTGCATTTCTAAGAATTTGTCCATTTCTTCAGGTTGTCCATTTTATTGGCATAGAGTTGCTTGTAGTAATCTCTCATGATCCTTTATATTTCTGCAGTATCAGTTGTTACTTCTTTTTCATTTCTTATTCTATTGATTTGAGTCTTTTCCCTTTTTTTCTTGATGAGTCTGGCTAATGGTTTATCAATTTTGTTTATCTTCTCATAGAAACAGCTTTTAGTTTTATTGATCTTTGCTACTGTTTCCTTCATTTCTTTTTCTTTTACTTCTGATCTGATCTTTATGATTTCTTTCCTTCTGCTAACTTTCGGATTTTTTTGTTTTTCTTTCTCTATTTGCTTTAGGTGTAAGGTTAGGTTGTTTATTTGAGATGTTCCTTGTTTCTTAAGGTAGGATTGTATTGCTATAAACGTCCCTCTTAGAACTGCTTTTGCTGCATCCCATAGGTTTTGGTTCGTCGTGTTTTCAATGTCATTTATTTCTAGGTATGTTTTGATTTCCTCTTTGATTTCTTCAGTGATCTCTTTGTTATTAAGTAGTGTATTGTTTAGCCTCCATGTGTTTGAATTTTTTACAGATTTTTTCCTGTAATTGATATCTAGTCTCATAGTGTTGTGGTCGGAAAAGATACTTGATACGATTTCAATTTTCTTAAATTTACCAAGGCTTGATTTGTGACCCAAGATATGATCTATCCTGGAGAATGTTCCATGCGCACTTGAGAAGAATATGTATTCTGTTGTTTTTGGATGGAATGTCTTATTAATATCACATAAGTCCATCTTGTTTAATGTATCATTTAAAGCTTGTGTTTCCTTATTTATTTTCATTTTGGATGATCTGTCCATTGGTGAAAGTGGGGTGTTAAAGTCCCCTACTATGATTGTGTTACTGTCGTTTTCCCCTTTTACAGCTGTTAGTATTTGCCTTATGTATTAAGGTGCTCTTATGTTGGTTGCATAAATATTTACAATTGTTATATCTTCTTCTTGTATTGATCCCTTGATCATCATGTAGTGTCCTTCTTTTTCTATTGTAATAGTCTTTGTTTTAAAGTCTATTTTGTCTGATATGAGAAATGCTACTCCAGCTTTCTTTTGATTTCCATTTGCATGGAATATCTTTTTCCATGCCCTCACTTTCAGTCTGTATGTGTCCCTAGGTCTGAAGTGGGTCTCTTGTAGACAGCATATATACGGGTCTTGTTTTTGTATCCATTCAGCCAATCTATGTCTTTTGGTTGGAGCATTTAATCCATTTACATTTAAGGTAATTATCGATATGTATGTTCCTATTACCATTTTCTTAATTGTTTTGGGTTTTTTATTGTAGGACTTTTCCTTCTCTTGTGTTTCCTGTCTAGAGAAGTTCCTTTAGCATTTGTTGTAAAGATGGTTTGGTGGTGCTGAATTCTCTTAGCTTTTGCTTTTCTGTAAAGGTTTTAATTTCTCTGTCAAATCTGAACGAGATTCTTGCTGGGTAGAGTAATCTTGGTTGTAGGTTTTTCTCCTTCATCACTTTAAATATGTCCTGCCACTCCCTTGTGGCTTCCAGAGTTTCTGCTGAAAGATCAGCTGTTGACCTTATGGGGATTCCCTTGTGTGTTATTTTTCCCTTGCTGCTTTTAATATTTGTTCTTTGTATTTAATTTTTGATAGTTTGATTAATATGTGTCTTGGCGTGTTTCTCCTTGGATTTATCCTGTATGGGACTCTCTGTGCTTCCAGGACTTGATTAACTATTTCCTTTCCCATATTAGGGAAGTTTTCAACTATAATCTCTTCAAATATTTTCTCAGTCCCTTTCTTTTTCTCTTCTTCTTCTGGGACCCCTATAATTCGAATGTTGGTGTGTTTAATGTTGTCCCAGAGGTCTCTGAGACTGTCCTCAATTCTTTTCATTCTTTTTTCTTTATTCTGCTCTGTAGTAGTTATTTGCACTATTTTATCTTCCATGTCACTTATCTGTTCTTCTGCCTCGGTTATTCTGCTATTGATCCCTTCTAGAGAATTTATAATTTCATTTATTGTGTTGTTCATCACTGTTTGTTTGCTCTATAGTTCTTCTAGGTCCTTGTTAAACGTTTCTTGTATTGTCTCCATTCTATTTCCAAATTTTGGATCATCTTTACTATCATTATTCTGAATTCTTCCTCAGGTACACTGCCTATTTCCTCCTCATTTGTTAGGTCTGTTGGGTTTTTGCCTTGCTCCTTCATCTGCTGTGTGTTTCTCTGTCTTCTCATTTTGCTTAATTTACTGTGTTTGGGTTCTCCTTTTCGCAGGCTGCCGATTCGTAGTTCCCGTTGTTTTTGGTGTCTGCCCCCAGTGGCTAAGGTTGATTCAGTGGGTTGTGTAGGCTTCTTGGTGGAGGTGACTAGTTCCTGTGTTCTGGTGGATGAGGCTGGATCTTGTCTTTCTGGTGGGCAGGTCCACGTCTGGTGGTGTGTTTTGGGGTGTCTGTGACCTTATTATGATTTTAGGCAGCCTCTTTGCTAATGGATAGGGTTGTGTTCCTGTCTCGCTAGTTGTTTGGCATAGGGTGTCCAGCACTGTAGCTTGCTGTCATTGAGTGGAGCTGGGTTTTGGTGTTGAGATGGAGATCTCTGGGAGATTTTCACCATTTGATATTATGTGGAGCTGGGAGGTCTCTTGTGGACCAGTGTCCTGAACTTGGTTCTCCCACCTCAGAGGCACAGCCCTGATGCCTTGCTGGAGCACCAAGAGCCTGTCATACACAGAGCTCAGAATAAAAGGGAGAAAAGAAAGAAAGAAAGAAAGAAGAAGATAAAATAAAATAAAGTCAAATAAAATAAAATAATTAAAATAAAAAATAATTTAAAAATATTTTTTAAGTAATAAAAAAAAAAGAAAGAAAGAAAGAAGAGAGCAACCAAACCAAAAAACAAATCCACCAATGATAACAAGTGCAAAAAGCTATACTAAAAAAAAAAAAACAACAGCAAACAAAAAAAAACGGACAGACAGAACCCTAGGACAAATGGTAAAAGCAAAGCTATACAGACAAAATCACACACTGAAGCATACACATACACACTCACAAAAAGAGAAAAAGGGAAAAAACTATATATATCTCTCCTCCCAAAGTCCACCTCCTCAATTTGGGATGACTCATTCAGGTATTCCACAGATGCAGGGTACATCAAGTTGATTGTGGAGATTTAATTCTCTGCTCCTGAGGCTGCTGGGTGATATTTCCCTTTCTCTTCTTTGTTTGCACACTCCTGGGGTTCAGCTTTGGATTTGGACCTGCCTCTGGATGTAGGTCACCTGAGGGCATCTGTTCTTCACTCAGACAGGACGGGGTTAAAGGAGCAGCTGCTTTGGGGGCTCTGGCTCACTCAGGCCAGGGGGAGGGAGGGGTATGGATGTGGGGCGAGCCTGCGGCGGCAGAGGCCGGAGTGACGTTGCACCAGCCCGAGGCGCGCCGTGCGTTCTCCTGGGGAAGTTGTCCCTGGATCACGGGACCCTGGCAGTGGCGGGCTGCACAGGCTCCCGGGAGGGGAGGTGTGGATAGAGACCTGTGCTCGCACACAGGCTTCTTGGTGGCGGCAGCAGCAGCCTTAGCATCTCATGCCCGTCTCTGGGGTCCACGGTGATAGCTGCGGCTCGTGCCCATCTCTGGAGCTCATTTAGATGGTGCTCTGAATCCCCTCTCCTTGCGCACCCTGAAACAATGGTCTCTTGCCTCTTCGGTAGCTCCCGACTTTTCCCGGACTCCCTCCCGGCTAGCTGTGGCGCACTAGCCCCCTTCAGGCTGTGTTCACGCCGCCAACTCCAGTCCTCTCCCTGGGATGCGACCTCCGAAGCCCGAGACTCAGCTCCCAGCCCCCGCCCGTCCCACGGGTGAGCAGACAAGTCTCTCGGGCTGGTGAGTGCTGCTCGGCACCGATCCTCTGTGTGGGAATCTCTCTGCTTTGCCCTCCGCACCCCTGTTGCTGCGCTCTCCTCCGTGGCTCCGAAGCTTCCCCCCTCTGCCACCCGCAGTCTCCGCCTGCGCAGGGGCTTCCTAGTGTGTGGAGACCTTTCCTCCTTCACAGCTCCATCCCACTGCTGCAGGTTCCGTCCCTATTCTTTTGTCTCTGTTTTTTCTTTTGCCCTACCCAGGTACGTGGGGAGTTTCTTGCCTTTTGGGAGATCTGAGGTCTTCTGCCAGCGTTCAGTAGGTGTTCTGTCGGAGTTGTTCCACATGTAGATGTATTTCTGATGTATTTGTGGGGAGGAAGGTGATCTCCACCTCCTACTCTTCTGCCATCTTGAGGCTCCGCCCCAGGGCTCTCTTCTTAAAATGTGTGCTTTTCCATAGACTCCCTGACTTCTCAGCTAATAAATCCTTGGGGATCTATTGCAGGTTTTCATGCATGGTTCAATCTACAGGGAGGACACGCAGTGTAGGGAAGGCATAGACACACATTTTCCCACCCTGCAACCCTACCCCTAAAAGTTGTAATTGAATTAAGCAAATGTTTTTAATGAACCTACGGAATCATAGGAATTTAGTTCACTTGAATACAATACACTATACAAAGAGGAATTCAAAATCAAGAATATCATTAAGATTTGCTGTGAAACTAAAGAAACTTTATGCCTACAGTGCGAAATTATAGGTCTTTAATATAACTTCTAAAGTAACAAATATACCATTTACCTGCTACAGAAGAAAAACACATAAAGCAGTTTGCACAGACGCACTCTCCACACCAATCTTGTAAAATTACCAAGTAAAACTTTCATACAATTCTGAGTATTTACTGGTTAGAGTTTGTCATTACTGGACATATTCATACACGGGACTACTGTTTTGAGATCAATCATTTCTAATAATAGCAGTTTCAATGGAAGTCTTTTAAAATACTATGAATTATATGCTACGACTTCCCTGCTTTGGAGCATGTACAAACATCGAGAACCACAATGGAGAAGAGGCAGCCTGCTCAGGTAGAAAATGCTTTGGAGAAGGAATGGGAGGAGGAGAAGCAGGACTGGGAGTGGAGATAGGGATACCGTCGCTTGGGTAGGTTGTTGAACCCCTCTGAGGGTTAATTTCCTCATCTGGCAAATGGTGGTAATGATATCTACCCTGCCCAGGTGACAGGATTGCTGTGATGACCAAATATGTCATGAAAGCACACGGAATTACACCTATCAGGTATTAATAAACACTGAGCTAGAGTGGGACACTACTCTGAACCTTGGTTTCTTCATCAATACACTGTGGGGATGAAACAAAGGTTTTTCAAAATTGTTTTTGCAATAGACTCAGTTTTCAACCCAAATCTCATATAGAACTTTGAAACACAGAACCTATGGAACACTAGTCCCAAACCTGCAAAATCTGTCACTGAAATTATGGTTCTTTCAGTAAAAATCATCACCTGCATGCCTGCCCCTGTCCCAGTAGTCTCTCATTACCTTAAAACATAAAACAAAACTACCTACTGCTGCTTTTCTTTAAATATATATATATATATAATATATGTAAATAATGGCTTGTTAAGCTCTAAATTAATTTTCTTACTTTGTTCTCAAAAGCAGAAAAGATTTAGTGGATCCTCAAGGTGTATAATAAAACAAAATGATTTTTAGAGAGTTTTATTTTTAACTAGTATTCATTTATTTATTAAATGTTTACATTAAAAAGAAAATGGTCTACGTATCTTTGGTTGATTAGTGACTCATGCTAAGAGGAGGATCCTTCATCAAAGTCATATGACAAATGAAAAGCATAATGAGAAACAGAAATATTTTCTGACTTCTAACAATGTTCCATTCATCAGATCAGACTCACTTTTTTACGAAGCATGAAAGAAAGCATGACAAATGTGGAATCCTTTCTAAAGCAGCCTTCTGTACTTCCAAAATGACTTTACCATAAACGTTGAAATATTTCCTCCTTTTACAGAACCAAGCAAGCACTATTTTCATGACAACCATGGCTGGTGTGTATGTGTATATAACAGTATAAAGTATCCATGCCTTTCTTACTAATACTGTACTTTTTACACATTTGACTTTCTCCTATTAATTTTATTAAGAGTCATGTCGCTCTGCTCCAAAGAGAACAGGCTATCATTTGTGATGTGACTGGACAAGTCTTTTCTTTAAGAACTGTAGCTAAATATTTTCCATGAAATGTTTTGACTCCATAACATAGAGTATCATACCCATATATTTTCCCCCAAGCTAATTATAATGAAATCCTCAATATCACTTTTTAAAAATAGAAATAGGTTTTCAGTCTTTTCGTGGTTATAAAAAAATGCCTGTTAAGTGCATGAAACTACAAATAAAATGTATAAAAAAAAGTAAGAAAATAAAATTACCCATAATCCTCTACTTAGAAATACCTTGATAAATACCTTTTCATATTTTAATGCACATATAACTGTATGTATTGTTGAAACAGGACCTATTTTTCACATAATCAATATAGCATGAATTTATTTGATGACAATAAATATAAGCATCTTATCTTAACGGTTCTCTAGTAACCCACTGTGTGGACATACCAACATATATTTTTACCAATTTTATATTAACAGAAGTTACAACATTTCCAAGAATTTACTATTATAAAAAGTTCAGTGATTAATATCCTTGCACTCTTGAATGTATATATTCAAAATATATAAACAGGCCCAAGCATCAATCAAACAATTAAAACTGATGCCAGCTTCAGAAAAGAAAAAGTATAGCTTTATATGTGCAACTAACTGGAACTACATTAGCCTGGTTTATACTTTGCACATTTGCTTTGTACAGAGAATTTCCATAATTGAATAGTATAGTCCATTGATTCCAGGGCATACTTTAAAAAATTTTATAAAAAATTTTTAACATCTTTGAAATTAGAATGCATCTTATAATAAGTGGTATGTCATTATTTAAGTGGCAGCATTCCTTATTTCTTAGTAATACACTAAATAATGGTACCTTATAATCAATGGTATTTTTAAGATTGGATGTGCTATTACATATTAAACATAATAGAGGAGTTCAGTAGTTTAAAAGTGATTATGCAACATTTTATAAAGGATCCTTTTGTAAAAAATATTATTTCTCTAATCTAGACTTTTTAAATCAATGGATTGTAATATTTTAGGAGTTATCAGCTCTTTTTTTTTTTTTTGGCCACAAGGCTTGTGGGATCTCAGTTCCCTGACCAGGGATTGAACTGGGTCACGGCAGGGAAAGCGCCGAATCCTAACCACTAGGCCACCAGGGAACTCCCAGGAATTATCAGCTCTTTTACAAAGTAATTGATAGCTATGAACCATCACCCCAAGATTGTGCACACACACAATTTCACTAAATTCATACAATGAAAGAGTTCTTTCCTGAACCCCTGGAAGAGTGGTTCTTTACATCAGCATCAGCTCTAAAGATTTTAAGACTACAGATGCACAAAAATTGCACCCTTAATGATTTGCAAGGGATTCTAACACATAATCGGGACTAAAACTGCCTTCTAGCTGGACCAAACTCTGGTTTGAGGTTGCTTCTGTAACATGCAGTTTCCTGGACCCCACATTAGACACGATGAATTCAAATCTGTGGTGAGTTGTGGCATCTGTACTAATAATTTTTTAAAGTTCTCTCTCATTGCTACTCAAATTGTGGTCCACAGACAAGCAGCATCAATACCACGTGGGAGCTTATTATAAATGCAGAACCTCAGGCCAATCCCAGAACTTCTGAATCAAAATCTGCATTTTAATAAGATCCCCAGATTCATATGCACATTAAAGTTTGAGAAGCAAGAGTCTAGGAGATTCTGAAGTGCAGCCAGTGTTGAGGATGACTACAAGTAAGCAACACATCTTCCCATTCTACAATTTAATAACAAATTACTGTTTCTAAGTTTTTTCCTCTTTAAAAACAAATAGTTTGCACTTAAAGAGAACAGGAAAGATTCACCTTGCTCTCTAAGATAGAATTTGCCATGAAGAGATAAAAGGAGAAAGAGGAAGTCCTGTAAGGGGGAAACATCTCTCACTAACATCTTAAAATTCTCTTAGAATAGTAAAAGGAGATTTTGATGTTGGAAACAACTAATTTATTAAATTTACTAGGATACTCATTTAATTAACCTTATCAGGAGATACTTCTAAATATTCTTGAAGTACCAATAGATTTACAGTCTGGATCACTTTTCCTTGCTGAGTTATAAGGTCTCAATCATCTTTCCCTTTTTCCACCAATTACTGTGAATTAAAGATATATAGTGAATTCTATTGTGCTTTCTAACATCAAAAATACCACAAAATGTTCTCAGGCTTTAGAAAAAGTGCAGCTGAACAATACTATAAAAAGAGAGAGATAAGAGCAGCAGGCAGAATTGAGGGATTTTTGTGTGCGTATGTGTTGTTTGTTTTCTTCATACTCTCAAGAGCATTATCCTGCACTAATGATTTCTCATTTTATTTTTAAATTTCTGGGGTTTTTTTTGTTCTTAATCATGGAAAAGCCAACTAAATTTACAAGATTACTAAGCACCAGTATTTTAGAAAAGTTTTACTTTGTTTTAGGTCTGGAAAGATAAACTGATCTACGATCTTTTGCACAATCTGTAACTCTCCAGACCTGTAAGAAAACCACAGAAACAGGCACAATTATGCACATCAACACCATAGCAAAACCATGTGAGCTACAAGGTGGAAATAACAGGCTTGGGCCAGTGCCGTTGGAATGCACTTGTGACAGAAACATTCAGAACTGACCCTCCAAATGAAGTCCCATGAACAGCAAACAGTATTTAACCTGTGTGTTTTGTAGTGTGTTTTCTCAGCAACAAGTGCTAAAAAGAAACGGCTCCTTATCATCTTTATTGTATTCCTTCTCCTTCAGGGTTTTAATAGAGGGTTAACTATTAACTCAATGGATAATTAATAGAATTAGCCTATTAACTATCAAACTGGCCATAGCTATTTTACTAAGCTTCTCCAGGTAACCCACAGACTAGTCTCCTGTTTACTATGCAAGAATGCCAATTCTGTTGTTTGTGCCATCATTGTGAGTAGTTAATAAAAACCAGTGTTACTAAACAGTGTGTAGTTGACCCATTTGTGACAATGGAATTGGGGTCTAACCAACAGATGGGGGAATGCTAGGTAGTCTCTTGATTATTTTGCTTTGATAAAGCAATCTGTGATTTGTACAATCTCTTTCTTGAACATCCTGGTTCTTTATTCTTGGCTGGCAGCTCTATCAGTTCCCCTGCCTGGAATGCTTTTTCCCTGATTCTGCACAAGTGCTTCCTGCCGTTCAGGTCTTCCCTGACCGCCTCCTCCAAAGCAGCCCCAGCTCCCTCTACATCATAGGACTCTGCCTTATATCCTTCAAAGCACTCATCACTATGTGATATATACATATATTTTAACTTTTGAATACTGTCTAGCTTTCCCCATTAGAGTGTTTGCTCTAAAAGGGCAGGGGCCTGTCTGTCTTATGACCAACTATATCCCCAGAACCAGAAGAGAGCTTGGCCCATCAAAGTCTTTCAATGAATAGTCATTGAATAAAAGAATGAGCCATGATAACCAAATGAATCAACTGTTAGGAATATCTAATAATCTGATGTGTCAAAATCAATATTAATCTGCAATGAGAAAGCTGTGGTCAGTTAGAATAATTTGCTTAAAATTAAAACCTGGGCATTTATAAAATCTGCCATGTTAGATCTATTTAGATTAGAACAGGTTTATTTAACTTGAATTGCTCCTTTTCATTTGTTCCTCACAGAAAGAAGGAATTGCCTTGGACCCAACCATTAAAACTTGACCCTGTGGTTCTTATGGCTTAGGCCAAACCAGGGAGGAATATACTTATTTTAAAATGCTGGAGATGTTCCTATTCTTGCAAAGCACTTCCAAACAAATGGGTTTTCAATTGAAATTTAAAAAGAATTGTCATATTTTGGGTGCTTACTTTATTGCTTGTAACCCTCTACAAATGTATCTGTTTCCAAATTTAAGTGATCTTTATTTGATTCCAAAACAAATTTATTCACTGCACAATCTTTCAATCTAGGAGGTTTACAGCTGTCAACTCTCAAGAATTTCTGTGGTAGCATTTTATGCTATGTAAGTTTTGAAACATAGCCTCCCCAGGGAGAAATGAACTTTGCCAAGCCAGAATTCTGAATCAATTACCTTTCCTGCTGGGCCGAGGCACCAGAACCTCTTATTTAATACTTGGTGTGGTTCATATGATCCAGGTATCCACAAATATCAGTACCTGAAACTGTACTATACCTGGATTACTTGCAAATGACACTCACATAAAATCTGTTGCAAGATGCTGAATCCACACTCTAAAGTTTTCTCTACCTATACTTTCCAAACTCTAAGGAATATGCAATAGGTTCTGATGAATTTACAATTGCTCCTCACATAAGATTTAATAATGACATGCAGTCCGTTTGGAAAGGCAGTCTATGTCATGATTAAGAATGCTGACTCTGGAGTCAGACAACTGGGTCTGACCCAGTCTTGCCAATGGTCTGCTGTGGGACCTTAAGAAAAGTGCTTGGTCTTTCTGAGCATCAGCTTTCCAAATGAGGGAAATAATAGTACCTACCTCAAAGTATTGTGAGAAATTAAATGTACCAAGGCATATAAACTGCTCAGCACAATACTGAATACAAATTCAGAAAGAAAGAAATGTTAGCAGTTTTGTGGCCACTATTTCCCCAATTTGTAGTGTATCTTTTTTTTTTATATGAATGGCTTTTACATGTTTTTTTTTTTAATTTTATTTATTTATTTATTTATGGCTGTGTTGGGTCTTCGTTTCTGTGCGAGGGCTTTCTCTAGTTGCGGCAAGTGGGGGCCACTCTTCATCGCGGTGCGCGGGCCTCTCACTATCGCGGCCTCTCTTGTTGCGGAGCACAGGCTCCAGACGCGCAGACTCAGTAGTTGTGGCTCACGGGCCTAGTTGCTCCGCGGCATGTGGGATCCTCCCAGACCAGGGCTCGAACCCGTGTCCCCTGCATTGGCAGGCAGACTCTCAACCACTGCGCCACCAGGGAAGCCCTGTAGTGTATCTTTTAATCATATTGATTATATTAGTAATGTACTGTACTATACATGTACTTCACAATTTCTCAGTTGCAGGTGGCTTCCAGCTAACTATTAGTACCAGCTGAGGGCTTAGTACTGATGTCATTTGGGTCCTTTCATTGTGTACCACACTTTCTTACTCTTGTCTTACTCTGATGCATTGTTTCAGCATCTTCGTGTTTTTTCTTTCCATTTTATTCCTTGATTGTTCACTTTCTGAATCATTAGAGAGTATTGGCTGATTACTGTGGAAGGCTCTGAATCCTGCCTAAATGATCTCTGCCCAACAGTCACACTCAATATCTCCCTGTGATCAGTCTGTCCTCTCATAGTGGACAGGTCCCTCTGCTCCAGCCACTGCATTCTCTCTGTGGCAGGAACCTGGCTTTCCATACATTTTCCATATGGAAAGGGGGTTTGGGATTAACATACACACACTACTATATATAAGATAGAAAACCAACAAGGACCTACTGTATAGTACACTACTCAGTATTCTGTGATAACCCATATGAGAAAAGAATCTGAAAAAGAATGAATATATGTATATGTATAATATATGAATATATGTATAATATATGTATATGTATAACTGAATCACTTTGCTGTACACCTGAAACTAACATTGTAAATCAACTATACTCCAATAAAAATTGTTTTAAAAGTCAGTGAATGGAGAAAAATATACCATGTTAACATTAATTGAAAGAAAAAAGAAGAAAGGAAGGGGGTTTGGTAGAATAAGCCTTCTTTTGGTAGAAAGAGATGTTTCCTTGTTGAAGTTAGAGCTGAAAACAGATTCTTCCTGCTGCCACCACTCACAAAAGTGAATGTCACGACATTTCCTGTATGACTTATTTAAGTATCTATCTACCTTCCCCCAATAACTTAGGATATTACCACCAAATTTCTACTTGTTAATGTCATCTGATCATAGATTTGCTTACAAATAAGCATGAGCTCCTTAGTAGGAACTCATTCTCCAACTACTTACTAGTGATATATATATGCCAAGAAGCAGGAATTTTGTTTTTAATTTTCAGGAGTTTGTTAAAAAAAAAAAGAGTTGTCAGTTTTATAGTATAAATTGATATTAGCTGAGAAAATATTAACAAGACTAATTTAAGTATGTTAATCAGTTACCATTTCTATTAGGATTCATTTAATAATAATAACAGTTTGGTACAAGTTAATGCCAGTCATTGGTACTCAGTATTGACCTTTCAGTACTATATTTGCCTTGATGACATTCCTCTAAAGTAATGCCTATATTTTACTGATTACAAAAGTAATACATATTTGTTGTATATTTTTTAACATACAAAGGTGTACAGATAAGAAAATTTAAATAACCTGGTCTTCCTCTTTGCTTCCTCTTAGACCATGCTCCCATCTGGCCATTGTCAATACTTCTAATTATAAGGCTGAATTTTCAAGCCATAAATTTGGAAGCAGGCATTTTCTTTCTTTTCTTGATCACTGAAACTATTTTCTGTCTCAGGCCTTTTTGGTGGTAGAAACATAATTTGCCAATACATGATACACTTAGTTCACTCTAATTTTTTCCAAAGTAAAATCAGAATTTCCCTACCTACCTTCTTTTTTTTCAGGATTATAGTTTCATTTCAGAGGCTTATGTAGGAACAAGGCATCTGGAAGGATGTGAATGTGGTGGGTGTCTGGTCCTTAGTCACCATGCCCCAGGCCAAGTCTGAATGATGCTATTGCTGATGTCACCATGGCACCATGCTCATGGCCACCACAGAAAACTACTGCCAGGAATCAACCCTAAACTGCCCCCATCAAAAAGAACCATACTATTTAGAATATTATTTTTTCCCTAAAAGACTATCTTAGCTTGAATTACCAGGCCTGAAGAAGCATGAGGGTGCGGACTGGGATAAAGTGAAGTGAGCCAAATTTCCATCCCAAGAAGTACAAGTGAAGATTGAGACAGGGAAGAATAAAAAGCCAATATAAAGGGTTGTTACTGAGATCAGTGCTATGAACAGTGGTTTTAAAGAGTGAGAAAAACAGCCTCTGACAGGATTGGCCTAGAACTATCAGCTAGACTGATACCTGGCTTGGCACTCACAGCTAGGTCTTGGTGTTCTCCTCCTAGACACGAAAAATTTCACAGAGCACCAACATCAGAAAAGGCTACTCTGCAATTATAATAGATTAGGACAAAAAAACTACTTCATAATTATATCTGAAAACAGACAAAAACACGAACATTGTCCAAGCCATAAAAATCACGAAGCATCTCTCTAACCTCGCTAATATAAGTGACTGCAACTTCTTTACCAGCTATTATAGCCTCACTTTATTCCTCCCACCTTATAGAGAAGATTTAAGATACCTAATCATAGAATTTTCCTCACTTCCTGACAGCACTGGATGCAGAGCCAAGCTCCTGTCTTGAACTCTCCTCAAAATACCTAACACAACTAAAAATTCTCTAAGTCCTTCCTAATTGCCTCTTACAGAGCTGTCGCACAATTCCCCGTGTGGTATATTCTCTCTGTCTGCAACAAGTATGAAACCCAACTTGTTCAACTACAGACGTGTTCCTGGTGGTCTTTGGCTGTAGGGTATTGACACGCTGTGCTGCTGAGACCTCCTGATGAGTTTACAGAATGCCTCCCAGACTTGCCCATGAAAGAAGGAGGCAAAAGTAGCGTGCATGGACTCCAGCCAAGCCAGTTCCTGCCAGCTTCCTTGGTCATGGAGGAGCCATGAGGCAGAAAGTGAAGAGCCAAATTTCAATCCCAGCTACCTCTTGAGTCAAAGGTATGACTCTCCTCCACAATTCTCTTATCAGCTCTTACCATAGCATTCTGATCTTCTACAGACCCTTTAAATAACATGCGATTCCCTTGGACACAAGAGCCAAGTGGTTGGGCTGCTTACACTGCAGCCTGGGCCGGTTGGAGAGCCTTCTTTTGCTCTGGGCATGACTCAAAGCTGGCAGCTTTTTAGGTCATCCAGTTAATAGATTAGGCAGTACTCCAATATGTGGAATAAACTTCTTCCAAAATTTAAACAGTCCTATTAAATGTTGAAGAGTTCAACAACTCGTTTGTGAAGATATGTATCTTTCATGCCCAAGATTCCTGGATTCCAAAAAATTTACTGAGGTGTCAGACCCCTGTATTTTTAGGAGCACATGTACTGTAACACAGCAGCATACAAGCAAATTTTCTTGTCCTGTCAGCATGATATCATCAATGGAACAAATGAGTATGATGTCGTAAGAAATGGCCAATGCCCAGGAACTAATTGACTCAGGTAGCGAAAAACTAATTCTTTGGGTATCTTCTGTATTTTGACATAGAAAAAAGAGAATATTTGTAAGATCCCGAAATGGAGACCATAAATGGAAGAGTTGCTGTAGAGTGACTACTTGATTAATCCAACATCATTCTCCAAAATTGTCATCTTTGATTCTGGCCAAACTACAGAGTTAAATGGACATATGAAAAGAATCTCTATTCTTGTATCTTTCATGATGGCACCAGTCTCTGTGATTATTAATTACTTTCTGTTTTGAGAAGGATAAACAACAAATTTTGTGTAAGATGTACACTAAAAATGACAAACATCCTTGAGAAAAATGATATACATAAATGGATAAGATATACATGTTTATGACTCCCAAAATTTAAATTGTTTAAATTTCAATCTTACCCAAATTGGTCTATAGATTCAGTACAATTTCAATCGATATTCTAACTGGCTTTTTTGGTATAAATTTTCAAGCTGATTCTAAAATTTATGAAGAAATGCAAGAAATATGGAGAATAGCCAGAAAAAAATGGAGGACTTACACTAGCTGATCTCAAGACTTACTATAAAGCTACAGTAATCAAGCAAGTGTGATATAAAATATCACAAGAATGGATACATAGATCAATGGAACCAAACTGAGAATCCAGAAATAATGTCCACACGTATACATAGTCAATTGATTTTGAACGAAAATGTCAAGATTACTCAATAGGGGCAAAAGATATGCTAGAACAATTGGATAGTCATATGGGAAAAAACGGAGTTTAATCCTTGCACCTTTTACAGAATTAACTCAAAATGGATCACAGATATTACCATAAATGTGAAAACTATAAGACTTTTTAAATGGCTAAAATTTTTTAAAACTGGCAATAGCAAGTGTATCTTACAATTTGGTAGTCTCCTAAAAAGTTAATAGCATGATGAAATAGCAACTATAAGTATACTCTCTAAAAGAATAGTAAAATACACTAAATTCCCCACATTACATTAGAGGTAGCAAATTCTTTTTTTTTTTTCATTCTTGAAATTGAGAGGTAGAGAAATAGAAAAAAGATTCAAATGTATTTTTGAGTATGAAAGAGATCACTACTAGAATTAGACATAGAGCTACAGATGCCTTCCAATTCTGTAGGCAATACAAAAGCAAAAAAAACGTGGTCCACTTAGCAAAAGCAACACACATGCATGTACATAAACCAAGTGCTATTCCCTAAAACTCAGAATACAAAAGTACTGGCATAGAAAATGGAGCTTCAGAAACTATAAAACAAAACGACAGGAGGGAAACTCAATATATTTATTGTAACAATAAATTCAAATTGCCTGAAATTCAACTCAAAAAAAGGCAAACGCTCCAGAATAATTTATAAAGCAGCATTCAAACTATCCTCCTTGGAAAATGTATGCCTAAACAAATCTATTGGAAATATTACCAATGAAAAGATGAGAAGCAGCTAATTTTGGCAAAAATAAAGTAAAATAAGTAAAAATGGCAATATTGATTTCAGATAAAGTAAATTTCATGGTAAAATACATTAGATTAAAGGAAGAATGCCAACATTTATAAAGAGTTATAATCAATAAGAAAATATAACAGTTATGAATCTTCAGCCTGAAGAATTTTCTTAAAACATTTCTTGTTAGGTCTACTGGTGACAGATTTTCTCAGCTCTGTGTGTGTGTGTGTGTGTGTGTGTGTGTGTGTGTGTGTGTGTGAAAAGTCTTCATCTGCCCTAGTTTTGAAACATATTCTCATTTCACCGCCAAAGGCCCGAGTTCAATCCCTGGTCGGGGAACTAAGATCCCACATGTTGCGTGGCACAGCCAAAAAAAAGAAAGAAATCAGACAAACCTTGGTTTGCATTACTGATTACTGATACATTTACTTCTTAAGTCGAGAATGATGCTTGGCATATAGTTAGTTTGCATGATTTCTGATAAGAAATCTGTGATAATTCTCTTTGTCACTCTACATAATGAGTCTTTTTCCTCTGGTTACTTTTTAAAATTTCTGTTTATAATCAAATTTGGAAACATATTTGGCCCTTTTTTGTTGTATATTTTTCTGCTACCCCATCCACCTTCACCTAGGACTCTAATTACACATATGTTGTACTGCTTGATATTGCCTCAGTCTTTTTTTTCTCTGTGTACTTCATTTTGGACAGTTTCTATGTCCAAAAGTTAGTCGATCTTTTCTTCTACACTGCTTAATCAGCTGTTGACCCCATACAATATTTTCCATTTCAGACATTGTATTTTCCAGCTTTAGAAGTTCCATTTGGGTTATTTCTTTCTTATCATGTTCATGTTTTCCTCTACCTACTTAAACATATGGAGCACATTTATAATTACTGTTTTTAACATCCTTGTAGGTAGTTTCATCATCTTTTAAAATTCTGGGTCTATTTTCCCAAACTGTTTCTATTTTCATCTGATTATAATCACAGTTTTTGCTTCTTTGATGCCTGGTTATTTTGTGTTTGATGCCATTCATTGTGAATTTTATGTTGTTCTTTGCTAGGTTTTGTTATATTCCTTTAAAAAACATTGGATTTTGTTCTGGCATGCAGTTAAGTTCCTTGGAATCAAGTAAATCATTTTGAAGCTTTAATTTTAAGTTTCATTTTAAGTTTTATTTTTTTAAATAGATACTTTATTTATTTATTTTTGGCTGTGTTGTGTCTTCGTTTCGTGCAAGGGCTTTCTCTGGTTGCGGCAAGCGGGGGCCACTCTTCATCGTGGTGCGCAGGCCTTTCACTATCACGGCCCCTCCCGTTGCGGGGCACAGCCTCCAGACGCGCAGGCTCAGTAGTTGTGGCTCATGGGCCCAGTTGCTCCGCAGCATGTGGGATCTTCCCAGACCAGGGCTCGAACCCGTGTCCCCTGCATTAGCAGGCAGATTCTCAACCACTGAGCCACCAGGGAAGCCCTTCATTGTAAGTTTTAATGGGTGTGTCGAGAGCAGCCGTTAGCATAAAGCCAATTTATTCCCACAACTAAGGTGAAACTCTTCTGAGCATTCTACCCACTGCCCTTTGTATGACAAATTATCTCCACTTGGATAGTGGAAACATGAACTATTACAAGCCGGTTTGAGCTCTGGGATTTGTTCTGCCTACTCTCCTTGTGATGTGTTCCCACCTCTCCATTCCCATCTCAGGTAGTTTCTTCCCATGCATTAAGAGGATCAGTATTCAACCAAAGACTTATGGGAGGTCTGTGTAGATCTCCAGAGCTCTTTCCCTGTTCTCCCTTCTCACTGGTACACTGTCCTGCAAGTTCTAGCTGACTTGGCCTTTGTGTACTCAAACCTCTTTCTCCTCAACTTAGCAAGCCCCGTGGTCTCTAATTGCACCCTCCCTAAGTAAGCTAAGCAGTAAACTGACACAATTGTAGATCTCACTTTGTTTCTTTTCTTTGAGGAATCACAATCTTGTGTTATCTTTTGTTCTATGTCTTTATAAATATATTGCCTAGTTTTCTATTTGTTCAATTGGGAAGTCCTTTTTACTACAAGAGAACATGTTATACTTGGTAAATCATCTCTTCAAATATCCCAGCATCTACAAAAACATTCATGGGTGTGTTCAATCTAATTTTAGTTGTTCAAGGGAATGAGGATATTTTACAGTATTGCTTTTCTCTTCAGTCATATGATATTTTTCCAAACTCTGAATGCCTACTTATTAGGGAAAATTCTTTTTGAATCAGTAATAACAACTAATTCAAAGAGATTGAAAATAAAAAAATCTTGCCCTGATTATCTCTTCTACTCATAAAAGGAGAAAGAGATTTCTAGGAAGTCACTTTTGTTCCATCTTCCTCATGGAATCAACTAACTGTTTCATGATGACAAACTGAAAGTTAGTAACATAATATTGTTATGTCCTGTCTGGTTTCCAGTGCTCCTTTCATATTAAAATTGCTTCCTAAAAGCATTGCGTAATTTCTGCCTCTTTTAACTAGACTGGCAATTTCACAATTATGAATTACCCAAATGTAGACCCCAGAGACTCTTAAGTGCCTGCATGTTCCTAAAGAGTCATTAAACTCACCAGCATTTGTTCATAGTAACTCCCTCTTGCCAAGCCCTTGATGAGTAATTCACCCTGCTGATCCATCTCTGTATTTGTGCAAAGATAAAAATTACTTTGAGAGGTGCTCAGCCTTCTAAGTCTGTTCACCAAAATAGTGCCACGACTGATGTCATAGTAGTAAGCACTGTGGGATGGCACTTACCCTCATGACCGTACCGTTGCTTTTTAGTATGGTTTTAAATGTGCCATAGCATTTCACTTTTCCCACAAAAGTCCCACATGCACAAGGTGGCCAATAGTGTTTGTTCCTCTCCAATGGGAACCAATAGAAAAATAAAAACAAAAGGAATCTTGCCTCTCAAAAATAAAAACTAAATGTGAACATGTGAACACAGAAAAATCCTAGGAATTTAAAAAAGCCCAGCATAATGGAAATCCTAAATCACAGAATTTTTTAAAAAGTAATTGAGTACTGTAGCCCTAATCGGTTTGTACAAATATCATTTGAGTGTGCTTCAGTAAATGACTGAATTATTAACAAATTTGCCATCAATAAAATAGCTTGTTTTAAAAAATGAGTTAAATACAACCACCATCATTGTCAAACTCGCAAGCTTGCCTGTAATGTTGTGTAATTATTACACTGATTATAAAATTATTTCTTCAAAGTGAGTACCAATGTAAACTTTGACTGAAGTGAGATGTCCTAAATTATGAAGTAGTGGTAATCTTACTACGAATTTTAAAATCTTTGAAGATGTTGTTTTTTAAATATACAAGAAGGAAGTTACATAAAAAGACAAGCTATTAATCCATCTTCCTAATTACAATAGAGAAATTATGTTGGAGTTCAACTTCCAGACTTATCCTTGATAACTTGAACTCACTTGAAATAATTTAAATGGCTGTGAAATACTAATTTATTCGCCAGCGTTGTATAAAGCAGAAGCTCTCTGTCTCATCTGCATAGGTGAATCCAGTAGAGGGCTCAAAGGGCAAGCATGCTTGCATTGTTGGGCCATTTTTATCGACCTACTTCAAAGTGACTGGATTTTGAAATAAGACAGTCTTGGGAATTCCCTGGCAGTCCAGTGGTTAGGACTCCACACTTTCACTGCCAAAGGTCTGGGTTCAATCCCTGGTTGGGGAACTAAGATCCCACAAGCTGCATGGCACGGCCAAAAAAAAGAAAGAAAGAAATCAGATAATCCTTGGTTTGCATTACTGATTACAGATACATTTACTTCCTATGCCAAGAATGATGCTTGGCACATAGTTAGGGATCAGTAAATATATGTAAAATGAGTAAAGGAATAAACTGGGCAAGTAACACACCATCCCTTTCCCATAAAATGGAGGCAATATTAACTTGTTCTCAAGGTAAATATAGTAGGTTATAAATATTAGAAAAAATTCCTGAAAAGACTTCAATACAATGCCTGACACTGTTAGTACTCAAAAAATGGCTTTTAAAAACACACTTACTATTGAACAAATATCTAACTAGCACTTACTATCATCCCATAATTACCTTTCTCTTTTCTCACCACTCTTGTTAACAAGTCCCCTCATTCTAAGCAGACAGACTTGCTTCAAACTTCAAATAGAAAATAGGGGCCATTATGGAATGCTCTCACCATCTGCATCCGAAATGATAAACGTTAAGCACAGGTGCATCCATACTTTGACTCTTCCCTCCAGTCTCAAGAGAAATGTCTCTCCTTTCTCCTGACCATTCCTCCAGTGCGTTCCCATTTCCTCCTATCTTCTCAAGGGTCTTATTCTGTCAATCCCTTACCTCCTTCCTCTTTTCCATGTCTTCAACACTTCACTTCCACTCTATGTTCTTTCAAATGGACTCTCTCCTGTGAAATAAGAAACAACTGTTCCTTGACACGACTTTCCTCTTTGGTCGCTCTCTTCTCTCTTGTTTCCAGTATAGCTACACTTCTTGAAAGATCCACTTCTCCATGCATGTTCTGGAAGCAATTCTTCAATGGTTCCCATGGGCCTCTCTTCCTGAAAGGAATCTTAGAAGAGACAGATCTGTAGGATGAACCACAGTTCCTGTCCTTGGCCTCAGAGATGCTATGGGCACCCATCTCTGCCTTCTTTATTCTCCATTCAAGATTCCATTCATCTTCAGCTGTCACCTCAGAAAGCGTTGAGGCTAACCTGGTAAATTGACCCAACTTTTCATTCTAGAGGATCCTGAGCTCTTTCTAATTATAGCCTCCTCAGTTTACGGTTGCTGAATGTGTCCATTCAGAGTTACAGTTGGGTAATGGATTGCCCAGAGGATCTCCTTGTTCCATATGTGTCCCTCTCTGCTCCTACTGTGGAAGAGCAGCCCTACCTTCTCCTGCTGATTGCCCCTGCCAAGTTGGTGACTCCTCTTCTCACTGTCTGCTCCCTGGATACAGAGACTTCAAAGTATTCTGACAGTAGCCATAGCTTATAATTCAGTGGGAACTTTACTGGTGTACCCTCTTTGGGAACTCAGACTTTGTGGTGATTAATTTTATGTCAACTTGACTGGGCTATAGGGTGTCCAGATATTTGGTTAAACATTAATCTGTGTGTATCTGCGAATGTTTTTGGATGAGATTAACATCTGAGTTGGAAGACTGAGTAAAGCAGACTGCCCTTCCCCAATGTGGGTGAGCCTCATCCAATCCATTAAGGCCTGAATAGAACAAAAAGGCAGAGTATAGGAGAATCTGCTCTCTCTGCCTGACTGTCTTCAAGCTGGGACATCAGTCTTCTTCTGTCTTCAGATCTGAATGCAGATTGGAACTTACACTATCGGCTCTCCTGGTTTCAGGCCTTCAGACTTAGACTGAAACTATACCATTGGTCACCTGGGTCTCCAGCTTGTCAACTACAGGTTGGCAAATATATATATATTTGTTTCTGTTTCTCTGGCGAACCAGACCAATACAAGTTTACAACCCTGCAGATCCCAAAGTTGCAGAATGGAAAGCACAAAGGCCCCAGTGGATCACTAGGAGTGGGGCTATACCTGGTTCGACCTTTGGTACCCAGGACCATGTATTCTTCCTATTAGGGTCACAGCGCCATAAGGAAGTCTCTGAATTAATGCATATACTATATCCAGAAGGATGGCACCCCATTCTCACAGAGTATTTTCAAACTGGCACTACCACTGTACCTTTAGAAGGCCATTCCAACACTCTATGCTTCTAGATGGTGCAGGAAGTGATATAATCAGTGGATCCCATGGTCATACTCTCACCCCCACAACTCCATCACTGTGAAATGGGTCTCCTATCTGATGCTATGCTGTATAGGATGCCATGCCCATAGATCAAATGTTCTATAAGCCCCTGGAAAGCAGTGTTGGCTGAGTCTCTGTAGACAGGAAAAACAAACTGACACTCGTAATAGGCCTCTATCTGGCCTCTCTAGGAGGCAAGAGGCCCAAAATTGTTGACTTGCTACCAAGTGCCTATTTGGTCTCCTAGAGAAATAATGCCATATAAAGGGCTCAACATTGGTCTTGATCGCTGACAAATTTGATGTTCAGAGGCAGCAGTAGATAGATCAGCCTTGGTAAAGGGAGTCCCTGCTGTGAGGCCTATCTCTGCCACCATGGCCACTCTGTTCATGTCTCCATCCTGTCAGTCCCAGGGTAACTAATCATGAAGACTGACTAATGTCAAGTGGCCAAGTCATTTTGTCTTCTTTTTGATTTAGGATCTCTTCTGTGGTGTGTGCCTTCTGGCAGACATTAATCTCTGATAAATATCTTCACTCTTTGCCCACTTCCCTTAGCTTTTGTATTCTTTCCTCTACTGTCTGCTATTTCCACTTCACTCAAGACAATTGCTTTCTTCAGGTTTCTAAGATCTACCCGAGCAGCAAGTTTGTTCCATTGCCTGGGGTCCTTGCCAGAGTGTTAAATCCTATGTCCCGGGAAAGTACCCCCAAGTCAAAAAAATTTTGTTTAGACAGTCTTACTTCTGGGACCCTTGATCAACCCATCCAACTCCCAACACAAGTGCACTCCCCTGGCTCCTGCCACTACATGCTAACTAATTCTGGCCACTCCTTTGCTGTGTTATTTCTTTCCTCTCCTATCAGGCCCACCACGTTCCTAATGCGGGTGTGTTAGGATTTAACCTTAGTTACCAGCTTGACAACCAGGAGAAAGGGTAGGGGCATTCCTAAAAGGGACACTTGTTGCCTTGTTGAGGAGAGGTTTTTGTAGCATCTTCCAACAAGGAGAAGTAATAGTCCTTGTTAGGGAGAAAGGGGGCAGCATCTATAATTTCTGAGGCTTTATGGGATCTGTAGAGTCAAAAGTCCCCGGGGACATTCTCCCAGATGTCTCCATCCCATGTGTCAGGGTCTTAGGACCTGCTTTGGCCTAGCATTTTGTCAGACACATTTGTCTCTGAGGCTCTGTAACTTTAACTACAAAACCTTATGTCTACTCATCCGTTGGGTATATTCCTCCACTGTAGAAGATAAGGACTTATTTGTAACCTGTGAAAAAGTCCCTCTGATGCTCACAGTTATCTCTTAACTATGTGCTAATCACCCCTCAGTTTCTCATTACCCCTTGTAGGACATCAATACAATTTTGCAATAATCAGCCCTCTGGTGTCTGGTTTCCCAAATCACAAGTGAAATCTTAACTGGGCCTCCAACTGTACCAGGCCTCACATTCCTCTCAGGATGAGGTCTTCCTCACCTGGCAAAGAGCAAGCCAGCCTCCAGATCCCATCTTAGTGCCTGTTTTCTCAGACCCCTCCCAGCACCCCTGTGCCAATTTACGACCTCTAGGAAGCAGGTGTCAAGATGAGATTAGACATGAAAGATATTTATTGGGAGAAATGTCTGTGATGCATAAAGGGGGATGGAGCAGGATTAGGCATGGAGACCTTCAGACTGGGATGCTGATTTGACACCTGTGAAAGGAGAAAGGAAAGGAAGGATTTGGTAAGAAATCACCAAACAACAGCACAGTTGTGAGAAAGCTTCAGCTAAGCCAGTGGGGATGAGAGTCCCCAGGCAAAGACTGCTCATTGCTATTAGGGCAGAAAGGGGCCCTAATACCCCTGCCATGCTCGGTCATTGGCTGGGAGCAACTCAAGGAAAGAGTAGCCTAATCGTTCATGGAAGCAGTAACTAAAGATGATCCCCATGCGCCCTGTAGCTGGCCCTCTCAAAGGAGGTCTGAGCAGTGCATGTCTGTGGCCATTGCACTTGGTGTGTCTGAACATACTGAGTGGTGAGAGGAGATCTGCAGTCCTGTTGTGGAGCAGGGAATAAATGAATGACGAGTGCATAGAAAACTAAATTGACAAAAGTCAATTAATAGGGAAAATGTTAAGTTGTACAAGAAAGAAGTATAATTCCCTATGGTTCAGTGGTGAATTGTATTTGACTAATCATAATAGGCATGGAATTTGACCAGGAAAAATGTACCAAATGATTTAATCAGAAACTATTATTGGAAGGATGGGAAAAGGAAAGAGTAAACAGAGAAACTGGGGGTAAGAGAGACCAAAATTCATATCTTCTATAATAGGAAGTCACTAGATAATTTCTAACAGTGAAGAATTAAGAAATAACAATGTAAGCAGTTTATTTTTAAAATATTAAAGTAAATAGTAAAAGCTACGACTAAAATGATTGAAAGTGGTGTCTCTCAGGAGTAGGAATCTGTGCTGGAAAGAGGTTTAGCAGAGAACTCCTGTTTTCCTTTTTAAGCCTGTGGTATTATTTGACTTTTTAAACTCTTATCAATGTTTAACTTTGATTAAAATATTAAAATTAAATTTTAAAAGGCAAATAAAGACTGTCCAGTACTTTGCTGTAAATTCTATTGAATGATTTATGCAATTCTCAGATATTCTGCTATTGAAATATATCAATACTTATGTTGTGTACCTAGCTCATACTCATTAAAGCGACATTCTTTTACTCTCATTTCGTATTTCACTGGAAGTGTTTTAGCATGCAAAATTTAAAATATCATGAGAGGGGGGTCTGGGCAAGATGGCGGAAGACTAAGACGCGGAGATCACCTTCCTTCCCACAGATACATTAGAAATACATCTCAACATGGAACTGCTCCTACAGAACACCCACTGAATGCTGACAGAAGACGTCAGACCTCCCAAAAGGCAAGAAACTCCCCACGTACTTGGGTAGGGCAAAAGAAAAAAGAAATAACAGAGACAAAAGAATAGGGACGGGACCTGCACCAGTGGGAGGGAGCTGTGAAGGAGGAAAGGTTTCCACACACTAGGAAGCCCCTTCGCGGGCGGAGACTGCGGGTGGCGGAGGGGGGAGCTTCGGGGCCGCGGAGGAGAGCGCAGCCACAGGGGTGCGGAGGGCAAAGCGGAGAGATTCCCGCACAGAGGATCGGCGCCGAGCAGTACTCAGCAGCCCGAGAGGCTTGTCTGCTCACCCGCCAGGGCGGGCGGGGTTGGGAGCTGAGGCTCGGGCTTCGGTCGGATCACAGGGAGAGGACTGGGGTTGGTGGTGTGAACACAGCCTGAAGGGGTTAGCGCACCACAGCTATAGCCAGGAGGGAGTCCGGGAAAAAGTCTGCAGCTGCTGAAGAGGCAAGAGACTTTTTCTTGTCTCTTTGTTTCGCGGCGCGCAAGGAGAGGGGATTCAGAGCGCCGCCTAAACGAGCTCCAGAGATGGGCACGAGCCGCGGCTATCAGCGCGGACACCAGAGACGGGCATGAGACGCTAAGGCTGCTGCTGCTGCCACCAAGAAGCCTGTGTGTGAGCACAGGTCACTCTCCACACCGCCCCTCCCGGGAGCCTGTGCAGCCCGCCACTGCCAGGGTCCCGTGATCCGGGGACAACTTCCCCGGGAGAACGCTCGGCGCTCCTCAGGCTGGTGCAACGTCATGCCAGCCTCTGCTGCCGCAGGCTCGCCCCACCTCCATACCCCTCCCTCTCCCGGCCTGAGTGAGCCAGAGCCCCCGAAGCAGCTGCTCCTTTAACCCCATCCTGTCTGAGCGAAGAACAGACGCCCTCAGGCGACCTACACGCAGAGGCAGGTCCAAATCCAAAGCTGAACCCCAGGAGCTGTGCAAACAAAGAAGAGAAAGGGAAATTTCTCCCAGCAGCCTCAGAAGCAGCAGATAAAAGCTCCACAAACAACTTGATGTACCCGCATCTGTTGAATACCTGAATAGACAACGAATCATCCCAAATTCAGGAGGTGGACTTTGGGAGCAGGATATATTAATTTTTCCCCTTTTCCTTTTTTTGTGAGTGTATATGTGTATGCTTCTGGCTGAGATTTTGTCTGTATAGCTTTGCTTTCACCGTTTGTCCTAGGGTTGGGTCCGTCCGTTTTGTTGTGTTTTGTTTTGTTCTTTACTTAAAAAATTTTTTTTCTTAATAATATTTTCCTTAGTTTTTATTTTAAAAAATTAAAAAAATTTTTTTTCTTAATAATTTTTCTCTTAATTTTTATTTTAAAAAATTAAAAAATTTTTTTCTTAATACATTTTTTAAATAATTTTTTTCTTATTTTTATTATAAAAAAGTAATAAATTTATTTTTTAAAATTAAAAAAAAGTTTTCCTAATAAATTTTTTTGGAATAATTTTTTTCTTATTTTTTATTATAATAGCTTTATTTTATTTTATCCTCTTTCTTTCTCTCTTTCTATTTTTTCTCCCTTTTATTCTGAGCCGTGTGGATGAAAGGCTCTTGGTGCTCCAGCCAGGCATCAGGGCGGTGCCTCTGAGGTGGGAGAGCCAACTTCAGGACACTGGTCCACAAGAGACCTCCCAGCTCCACGTAATACCAAACGGCGAAAATCTCTCAGAGATCTCCGTCTCAACATCAAGACCCAGCTTCACTCAACGACCAGCAAGCTACAGTGCTGGACACCCTATGCCAAACAACTAGCAAGACAGGAACACAGCCCCATCCATTAGCAGAGAGGCTGCCTAAAATCATAATGAGGCCACAGACACCCCAAAACACACCACCAGACGTGGACGTGCCCATCAGAAAGACAAGATCCAACCTCATCCACCAGAACACAGGCACTAGTCCCCTCCACCAGGAAGCCTACACAACCCACTGAACCAACCTTAGCCACTGGGGACAGATACCAAAAACAACGGGAACTACAAACCTGCAGCCTGTGAAAAGAAGACCCCAAACACAGTAAGATAAGCAAAATGAGAAGACAGAAAAACACACAGCAGATGAAGGAGCAGGGTCAAAACACACCAGACCTAACAAATGAAGAGGAAATAGGCAGTCTACCTGAAAAAGAATTCAGAACAATGATAGTAAAGATGATCCAAAATCTTGGAAGTAGAATAGACAAAATGCAAGAAACATTTAACAAGGACCTAGAAGAACTAAAGAGGAACCAAGCAATGATGAAAAACACAATAAATGAAATTAAAAATACTCTAGACGGGATCAATAGCAGAATAACTGAGGCAGAAGAGTGGGTAAGTGACCTGGAAGATAAAATAGTGGAAATAACTACTGCAGAGCAGAATAAAGAAAAAAGAATGAAAAGAACTGAGGACAGTCTCAGAGACCTCTGGGACAACATTAAATGCACAAACATTCGAATTCTAGGGGTCCCAGAAGAAGAAGAGAAAAAGAAAGGGACTGAGAAAATATTTGAAGAGATTACAGTTGAAAACTTCCCTAATATGGGAAAGGAAATAGTTAATCAAGTCCTGGAAGCACAGAGAGTCCCATACAGGATAAATCCAAGGAGAAACACACCAAGACACATATTAATCAAACTATCAAAAATTAAATATAAAGAAAACATATTAAAAGCAGCAAGGGAAAAACAACAAATAACACACAAGGGAATCCCCATAAGGTTAACAGCTGATCTTTCAGCAGAAACTCTGCAAGCCAGAAGGGAGTGGAAGGATATACTTAAAGTGATGAAGGAGAAAAACCTACAACCAAGATTACTCTACCCAGCAAGGATCTCATTCAGATTTGATGGAGAAATTAAAACCTTTACAGACAAGCAAAAGCTGAGAGAGTTCAGCACCACCAAACCAGCTTTACAACAAATGCTAAAGGAACTTCTCTAGGCAAGAAACACAAGAGAAGGAAAACACCTACAATAACAAACCCAAAACATTTAAGAAAATGGGAATAGGAACATACATATCGATGATTACCTTAAATGTAAATGGATTAAATGCTCCCATCAAAAGACACAGACTGGCTGAATGGATACAAAAACAAGACCTGTATATATGCTGTCTACAAGAGACCCACTTCAGACCTAGGGACACATACAGACTGAAAGTGAGGGGATGGAAAAAGATATTCCATGCAAATGGAAATCAAAAGAAAGCTGGAGTAGCAATTCTCATATCAGACAAAATAGACTTTAAAATAAAGACTATTACAAGAGACAAAGAGGACACTATATAATGATCAAGGGATTGATCCAAGAAGAAGATATAACAATTGTAAATATTTATGCACCCAACATAGGAGCACCTCAATACATAAGGCAAATACTAGCAGCCATAAAAGGGGAAATCGACAGTAACATAATCATAGTAGGGGACTTTAACACCCCACTTTCACCAATGGACAGATCATCCAAAATGAAAATAAATAAGCAAACACAAGCTTTAAATGATACATTAAACAAGATGGACTTAATTGATATTTATAGGACATTCCACCCCAAAACAACAGAATACACATTTTTCTCAAGTGCTCATGGAACATTCTCCAGGATAGATCATATCTTGGGTCACAAATCAAGCCTTGGTAAATTTAAGAAAATTGAAATCATATCAAGTATCTTTTCTGACCACAACGCTATGAGACAAGATATCAATTACAGGAAAAGATCTGTAAAAAATACAAACACATGGAGGCTACACAATACACTACTTAATAACGAAGTGATCAGTGAAGAAGTCAAAGGGGAAGTCAAAAAATACCTAGAAACAAATGACAATTGAGACACGACGACCCAAAACCTATGGGATGCAGCAAAAGCAGTTCTAAGAAGGAAGTTTATAGCAATACAAGCCTACCTCAAGAAACAGGAAACATCTCAAATAAACAACCTGACCTTGCACCTAAAGCAATTAGAGAAAGAAGAACAAAAAACCCCAAAGCTAGCAGAAGGAAAGAAATCATAAAGATCAGATCAGAAATAAATGAAAAAGAAATGAAGGAGACAATAGCAAAGATCAATAAAACTAAAAGCTGGTTCTTTGAGAAGATAAACAAAATTGATAAACCATTAGCCAGACTCATCAAGAGAAAAAGGGAGAAAACTCAAATCAATAGAATTAGAAATGAAAAAGGAGAAGTAACAACTGACACTGCAGAAATACAAAGGATCATGAGAGATTACTACAAGCAACTCTATAACAATAAAATGGACAACCTGAAGAAATGGACAAATTCTTAGAAATGCACAACCTGCCGAGACTGAACCAGGAAGAAAGAGAAAATATGAACAGACCAATCACAAGCACTGAAATTGAAACTCTGATTAAAAATCTTCCAACAAACAAAAGCCCAGGACCAGATGGCTTCACAGGTGAATTCTATCAAACATTTAGAGAAGAGCTAACACCTATCCTTCTCAAACTCTTCCAAAATATTGCAGAGGGAGGAACACTCCCCAACTCATTCTACGAGGCCACCATCACCCTGATACCAAAACCAGACAAAGATGTCACAAAGAAAGAAAACTACAGGCAAATATCACTGATAAACATAGATGCAAAAATCCTCAACAAAATACTAGCAGACAGAATCCAACAGCACATTAAAAGGATCATACACCATGATCAAGTGGGGTTTATCCCAGGCATGCAAGGATTCTTCAATATATGCAAATCAATCAATGTGATACATCATATTAACAAATTGAAGGAGAAAAACCATATGACCATCTCAATAGGTGCAGAGAAAGCTTTCGACAAAATTCAACACCCATTTATGATAAAAGCCCTGCAGAAAGTAGGCATAGAGGGAATTTTCCTCAACATAATAAAGGCCATATAGGACAAACCCACAGCCAACATCGTCTTCAATGGTGAAAAACTGAAACCATTTCCACTAAGATCAGGAACAAGACAAGGTTGCCCACTCTCACCACTATTATTCAACATAGTTTTGGAAGTGTTAGCCACAGCAATCAGAGAAGAAAAAGAAATAAAAGGAATCCAAATTGGAAAAGAAGAAGTAAAGCTGTCACTGTTTGCAGATGACATGATAGTATACACAGAGAATCCTAAGGGTGCTACCAGAAAACTTCTAGAACTAATCAATGAATTTGGTAAAGTAGCAGGATACAAAATTAATGCACAGAAATCTCTTGCATTCCTATACACTAATGATGAAAAATCTGAAAGTGAAATTAAGAAAACACTCCCATTTACCATTGCAACAAAAAGAATAAAATATCTAGGAATAAACCTACCTAAGGAGACAAAAGACCTGTATGCAGAAAATTATAAGACACTGATGAAAGAAATTAAAGATGATACAAATAGATGGAGAGATATACCATGTTCTTGGATTGGAAGAATCAACATTGTGAAAATGACTCTACTACCCAAGGCAAACTACAGATTCAATGCAATCCCTATCAAACTACCACTGGCATTTTTCACAGAACTAGAACAAAAAGTTTCACAATTTGTATGGAAATACAAAAGACCCCGAATAGCCAAAGCAATCTTGAGAACGAAAAATTGAGCTGGAGGAATCAGGCTCCCTGACTTCAGACTATATTACAAAGCTACAGTAATCAAGACAGTTTGGTACTGGCACAAAACAGAAACATAGATCAATGGAACAGGATAGAAAGCCCAGAGATAAACCCACGCACATATGGTCAGCTTATCGTTGATAAAGGAGGCAAGCATATACAGTGGAGAAAAGACAGCCTCTTCAATAAGTGGTGCTGGGAAAACTGGACAGGTACATGTCAATGTATGAAATTAGAACACTCCCTAACACCATACACAAAAATAAACTCAAAATGGATTAAAGACCTAAATGTGAGGCCAGACACTATCAGACTCTTAGAGGAAAACATAGGCAGAACACTCTATGACCTAAATCACAGCAAGATCCTTTTTGACCCAATTCCTAGAGAAATGGAAATAAAAACACAAATAAACAAATGGGACCTAATGAAACTTAAAATCTTTTGCACAGTAAAGGAAACCATAAACAAGACTAAAAGACAACCCTCAGAATGGGAGAAAATATTTGCAAATGAAGCAACTGACAAAGGATTAATCTCCAAGATTTACAAGCAGCTTATGCAGCTCAATAACAAAAAAACAAACAACCCAATCACAAAATGGGTAGAAGACCTAAATAGACATTTCTCCAAAGAAGATATACAGATTGCCAACAAACACATGAAAGAATGCTCAACATCATTAATCATTAGAGAAATGCAAATCAAAACTACAATGAGATATCATCTCACACCAGTCAGAATGGCCATCATCAAAAAATCTAGAAACAATAAATGCTGGAGAGGGTGTGGAGAAAAGGGAACACTCTTGCACTGTTGGTGGGAATGTAAATTGATACGGCCACTATGGAGAACAGTATGGAGGTTCCTTAAAAAACTAAAAATAGAACTACCATATGACCCAGCAATCCCACTCCTGGGCATATACCCTGAGAAAACCATAATTCAAAAAGAGTCATGTACCAAAATGTTCACTGCAGTACTATTTACAATAGCCAGGACATGGAAGCAACCTAAGTGTCCTTCGACAGATGAATGGATAAAGAAGATGTGGCACATATATACAATGGAATATTACTCAGCCATAAAAAGAAATGAAATGGAGGTATTTGTAATGAGGTGGATGGAGTTAGAGTCTGTCATACAGAGTGAAGTAAGTCAGAAAGAGAAAAACAAATACAGTATGCTAACACATATATACAGAATCTAAGGGGAAAAAAAAGCCATGAAGAACCTAGTGGCAAGACGGGAATAAAGACACAGACCTACTAGAGAATGGACTTGAGGATATGGGGAGGGGGTGGGGTGAGATGTGACAGGGTGAGAGAGTGTCATGGACATATATACACTACCAAATGTAAAATAGATAGCTAGTGGGAAGCAGCCGCATAGCACAGGGAGATCAGCTCGGTGCTTTGTGACCACCTAGAGGGGTGGGATGGGGAGTGTGGGAGGGAGGGAGATGCAAGAGGGAAGAGATATGGGAACATATGTATATGTATAACTGATTCACTTTGTTATGCAGCAGAAACTAACACACCATAGTAAAGCAATTATACTCCAATAAAGATGTTAAAAAATAAAATAAAATAAAATATCATCAGTCATTAAGCGATTTTAAAAGGAATGTTTTCAAGTCAGGCAGCGGGGAGTTTTATGGGGTTTTTAGCTCGTTTTCTGATAATACACATTTGGCTTAAGATCCACATGTGTCAGCTGTTATCAGCTGCCTGTGTGCGTCACTGAGTTCGCTTTGTGGTATTATCTGCAGCCAAAGGAAACACAGAGGAAATCATCACAGCAGCTCCACACATTTTAATCAGTTAAAAAAAAAATCTGCTCCCCCACTGGTATTCTCACACATACTTTCAACAGCAAGTCTATTGCATTACAGCAATTTTAGAAATGCAAAACAAAAAATTGTATACGAATTCTGATAACTGCTAATTCAGTCTTAAAAAAAGTTTGTATAAAGTCAATAATTCTGGGAAACCTTCTAGTCCCCAGATTTGCACTGACCTTCTCCCCAGTATTGTCACTTATACTTGTGCTCAGAGACGTTTCCCCAATCTTCCCCTCTTTCTCTCACATCTGATTCAGGGAAAGCTTTGTCTGCCAGCAGGTAAAATCAAAATAGGTCTTGTGAAAATCAATTCTGCAAACAAATGGTAAGCAATATACAACATCATCCATCATCATATGTACCATTCATAATTTGCTCCATAACATGATGTACGAGAACTTTTTATCTTCTATATCAAATTATACCTAGATCTAAGTCCCCAACCACCTAGGTGATCAAAATCAGCCTTTGGTATTTACTCCCATTCTGCTCAAGGGACTGTATAAGAACCCCAGGGTTGATAAGGTCCAGAGGAAATGGGGAAGGCCCAGGATCTTATTCCATTGTGATTGCCATCTTACTGTTCCTCTTTTGAGCACAGCGATCTGCCATGGCACACTTATCCTTCCCCATCATCAATGACTGCTGATGGAGTAGCCTGCAGAGATTACAAAGATGTATCTTACCTATCCCCGCAATGGGCATCATCTTAACCACAGAGGCTCTGATGGCTGCCCAAGGGCTGTAGCTTCTAGGATTTCACTTTCACAAATGCTTTCATGACAATCCTCCCTGGGAGCTGTCAGCTCCTTTTTTTTTTTTTTTTTTTTTTTCTTTTTTCCTTTCCTTTTTCTTTTAAGTATGCTCCAATAGGGCAGGGAAGAGGTGGGGCATGGGGGAAATTGCTCCATTAAATTATTAATGCCTTGCCCTGCCACCCATATTAACATGTTTTCAGTTACTTGTCCAATTTTCCTTAAGGTAATGAAGAGTGAGTGTATAAATGCTTATTTTCATTCCTGAAATAATTACAGTAATCATCTGCCAACACTGCTCTTGAAAATTTCTGGGGCTGGCAAAATGGATAGCAGTATTTCTTCATAGAAAATAAAAGGTTGAACAGGGGAAAAAGTTTAAATAGCTAAATATATATAATATTTTAAAGCAGAGTAAGTAAAAGTCTGGAAGACATCTTGTCCAAAACAAATCATATTTGTTGTTAAAAACCTGTCCTGGTATGAAATCTTCCATGAGTTCCTCCTTCAATTGTTCTAGAACCACTGCTGCTTTCCTGTGATCTCTTGAGGTATATGTACTCATAAGCCTGACCATCCAGTTAAAAAAAATCAAGAATCATCGCCTACTAGCTTGAAATTTAATATCTTGCATTTGCATTCTTCCTGTATATAAATCTCAAAAGCCCTGCCTTACACAGACCTCATGAAAAAAAGCACTATATTTAGTGCTGCAAAACATTTGAGGCATTAGAACTGTAAAACTGTCAAATTTCTTTGTTTTTCTATATCAACTAATACCTGACTATGAACCTCCACTCACCAAGGATGGCAATAAATTCTATATTAGTTATTATTGGTGTTTCCCTATTCCCTTTCACAAAATGCTTATGCCTTTTTTAAGTAATCAAGACGATTAAGAAGTATTATTTCCCCAAACTAGTCTACTACACATTTGTTAAAAGGATAAAATATAAAAAATCTTTTTTCTTTGTGTGACCACGCCCCCACAAAGACCTACACCCAGATCTGAAAGAGCAAAAATAAATCCGAGGCTTTAGTATTCTTTTGCTGAATAAGGTTCATTGAAAAAACTGTTAAAAGACTAATTTTTGGCTGCCATCCCTGGAGATTATGATTTAAAAGGCCTGGGGCAAGGCCCAGAAATTTGTACTTTGTTTATTTATAAAGTTTAGTAAGTGATTTCGATAGCCAGATTTAGAAACATGTCTAAAGGACTGAACTAAACCTTATATATGTAAAAGATCTCAGACTTTTAAAATTTCTTATGAAAATTTAAATCACTGTAAATGGACCCTAGAGTTCCAAAAACTGTATTTGGCAAGAGTTTACTATAATTTTGTGAGATACAACTTCATATATATGGCCCTCTGCTTTTTGTTATTGTGGCAAAATATACATAACATAAAATTTACCATTTTAACCACTTTTAAAAGTATACAGTTCAGTGGCATTAAGTACATTCACATAGTTATGCAGCCATCACCACCATCCATCTCCAGAACTTCGCATCTTCCCCAACTAAAACTCAGTACCATTAGACACTAACTCCCCACTCCCTGGCCCCGCAACCCCTGGCAACCACCATTCTACTTTGTCTCTATAAATTTGACGATTCGAGGTACCTCATATAAGTGGAATCATAACAGTATTTGACCTTCTGTGACTGGCCTATTTCATTTACCATAATGTCTTCAAGGTTTATCCATGTTGTAGCATGTGTCAGGATTTCCTTCTTTTTTAAAGTTGGATAATATTCCATTGCATGTATATATCACATTTTGTTTATCCATTCCTGAAGGACCCTTATGTTGCATGCACCTTTTGTCTCTTATGAATAATGCTGCTATGAATGTGAGTATATAAATATCTACTCAAATCCTTGCTTTCAGTTTTTCTGAATATAAACCCAGAAGTGGAATTGCTTTAATTCTTATAATACTCTTAATAAGATAGAGGAATTCTAGCATGTATTTTATCCTAAAATTCTTAGTACATAATTTAATTCTGATTTTCTAAAGTGACAAATGTAGACTTTTGTAGACTAAAGCAACCATGTAGACAAAAGACTGAACTCACATTCATAAGTTTTCTCTCCACTTGCTCCTTCTTTTCAGGTCTCCACATCTAAGTTTATTTTTAGTTTTTCCATCTTCAGCATGATCTCCCATGACAAGTTCACCACTTCCATGACTTCAGTTATTTTCTCTCGCTCATAGTTTCCAGATTCACCATCAAGCCCTGGACTGTCTCCTCCAGTTTCTGTTGTCCAACCAGCCATACTTTTGTGAATGAATAAGCTATCTCCCAGGACCATTGTTCTATTAGCCATTCCTTCTCTCTCCTGGATCTTCAAACTCTATTGTTCTACCAGCTCTTTTCCCATAGCCTATATAACTCTACTTAAAAACAGAAATTCCTGGCTTCCCTGGTGGCGCAGTGGTTAAGAATCCGCCTGCCAATGCAGGGAACACGGGTTCGATCCCTGGTCCGGGAAGATCCCGCATGCCGCAGAACAACTAGGCCCGTGAGCCACAACTACAGAGCCTGCGCTCTAGAGCCCACGAGCCACAACTACTGAGCCTACGTGCCACAACTACTGAAGCCTGCGCACGCCTAGAGCCTGTGCCCCACAACAAGAGAAGCCACCGCAATGAGAAGCCCGCGCACTGCAACCAAGGGTAGCCCCTGCTTGCCGCAACTAGGAAAAGCCTGAGGACAGCGATGAAGATCCAACGTAGCCAAAAAAATAATAATAAATAAATAATTAATTAATTAAATTGTTTTTAAAAAACAAATTCCTTTTCTTTCTTTAAAAACAAAAACACTCAAGTCATGTTCAGTTTAGTGGGTTACCACACCTATTTCAAATGCGTGTGTGGGCACACGCGCACACACACACACATACTCGTCAAGGTGGCAGCCTCTCACAGACTTTCCCTCATGCCTGAGATATAGTAAGTCCCTGCCGGGTCCCTTTGTCCTGCTTGCTGCCAGTTGCAAAAGCAATTGAATCACTTGCTCTAATTGACCAATGGCCAAATGGCCTAAGGCTGTTTGAAGTCTCAGGCCTTCCAAGTCCCAGAAATCATAAAACATACTTCAAAAAAACATCTACTGGAGTCTCCAAAGTCAGACTTTCCATTCAAAAGTTGCCTCCTTATCAGCCAGGACTCAGAAAGCATCTGCAGAACTCCATGACAGTAGAGCTGTGACAGTGGGAGTGTACAGGAGGGTCCAGGTTAAATTTCAAATGAGACCCTATCTTCAGCTAACACACACAACACAATGTTTGAGGGGATGAAAGTAATAAATCTCTTATTAAAGTGGCAGGTGGTAGAGATCGTTTCTTCACTTCCAACAAATTCATAAAAGAATAGGAGAAGAGGACAAATTTTAAAGCCCAAATCCAAAAAGTAGGAGGTAAACCCTGGGGTTTTGAACGGAAACCCTTCTATACTCCATCTGCAATTTCTCACCCTCGCCTTGCCTTACTGATAAACTCCACCAAAAATACCTTGAGTCTCTTGCTCCATCATCTCTAACCACAACTGTACTTCCACAGCAGCACTGGACCTATTCTGCCAAGAATTTAAAACAAAATTCAGAAAAGTATATTGAGACTATTCAATTAGTTTCTTTAATAAATTATATTTTGATGGTGGTACAGTGAAACTGGCAGATTCATACATTGCTAATTGCACTCTAAAATTGTTTAATAGTTTTCTAAAGCAATTTGGCTGCGTGTGTCAAAAACCATAAAAAATATTACACCCTTTAACTTAGTAATTATGCTTCCTAATAATATAATCCAAAATGGGTAAAAATGATTATGTACATCTACATATAAATTAATACATATTTATTGTAGTGATCTTTCAGTAGAAAAATGGCAGACTATCCAACAAATGAGCAGTGTTTAAGCAAGTTATAGAACAAAAACTTGGACTATTGCTATGTTTACCATTACAAATAAGGTTGAAAAATATAGTAAATGCAAAAATGCATTTTATAGACTACTGAATACAGATAAATACAACTACAACTATGTAAAAATCTGCCTAAGACAAAAGCTTGTGAGAACGGATAGCAAAATTTACACACAGCGTGTTAAGGTAGTGGCACTGTGCTCTTCCCTGTGTTGGAAGTTTGTAACATTTTTGCATTATTTTTTATAATAACAAGCATCTGGCATTTTTAAATGGTTAGCATTATACGGCTGTATAAAATCATTATTAAAACAGCTTTACAATGATTATGAACACATATTCTCTAATACGGAGTAATTTTAGTTTCTTTTTAATGTATATGGATTATTTTTCTCATTTGGAATTCATCTAAGATGATTCCAACAATCTAAAAACCTAATTCATTTACTCCATTTAGTCTGCTAAACAAGCTATTTTATAGTCTATTGCCCAAATGGATGTCTCAAATATGTGCAAATACAATGGGTTTTCAAGCTTATTCACTTCCCAACCATATAGCCTGACTGAGGCTTGAAGTTTATATTATTTTATCTCAGATACTAATGAAATGGTTCTGACTGTGTAATTTTCAACAAGACCAAATGAAATCTGCACAAATTATACAGCTGTGATGCTTTTATCACTATGCATATGTGAACATAAGTATCAAGTAACAACAGAAAATATAAAAAATAAAAGGAGCAGAGGTGAGAGATTTTGTTCCGCTGATTATATTCTGGACAAAGAAATGGGAAAGATGAAAACTGGCTGAGAAACACTTCTGTTTAAAGATAATAAAAATGTTAGTATCATATCAGAACAAATCATGCAACATCTCATCCTGTTTGCATGTAATGCTAATGAAAGATGCATGCAGATCATAGCACAACATAGAGGCCACATAGATAAAGATGAATAAGTTATCCAAGGTGGCAACTTGGGGAGAAGGAGAAAGAGTTGCAAAAGCAAGGGAATATATAAACTACCTTTTATCAACCAGTCCTTCCCCATCTCCTGCCTGAGCTAAAGAATGAGGAAAGTTCTTCACAGACTGTTAGTGAGTTTCAGAGCTCTCCTGTCTCTTCTGTCTTTTGTAAATGAGTTGTCACTCTCAAGAAAAAAAAGAAGAAGAAGAAGAAAATGTTTGTGTTCAACTGTATGTGTTCAAAGCACATTGCAGGTGGAGTTTCAGCAAGTTGCCATCTGTTTCCTCTTTGCCAATGAAAAGCTCAGTTGAAATCAGTTTGACCATTCCAGGCTTCTTGATGTCCTAGATGCCATTCACACAATCACTGGAAAACCAGACCACCACCACAAAGGACATGTCCTTTCCCTCCTCAATGTCTTCTGAGCAGCAGTCAATTTGAATTTTTGTACTACTTAAATCTGTATTTCTTATGGTTTTGTGGTACTTAGTCTCATGGTTTTCTCTTAAAATTTTGTTGCATTTTCTAGCATTTTTCCAAGAGTCAATTTAAATTAGTTGTCAAAAGGCTCCCATTACATCAACGGAAAATTGATCAACACACAGGGTTGGAAGGAGCTTAGCAGGTGTCTAGTAACAGCCTCATCATTTTATAGCTAACAAATGTAAAATCCAAAGAAATCAAGCAACTGGCTTAGTTTCTGTAACTATAACATTACTGGAACTGTAATCCATGTGTTCTGGCCTGCAATACAGTATTCTTTCATCTTGGCCACCAGTACCCTATTCTCACTCCACTTTAGTTCCTTTTTGAACTTAGTAGAATCACAGGATTTGAGAGTTAAAATTATCTTTAGATTAAAAAATCTGATCATATACAATTTTAAAATTTCTATGTAGCAAAGAAAAAAAATAGACAAAATCAAAAGGAAAAAGAAACTTAGAGAAATAATTTGCAACATGACAAAAGCTTATCTCCTTAAAAAATAGTTCTTCAAGTCAATAAGAAAAAGACCAACAGCCTAGTAGAAAAATTGGCAAAAGATTTAATTTAGCAACTTGTCATCATACGGTGAATTAATTCCCTTTGCTACTCTGCTGTGATAAATCTCCTATTTCCTGGATCCTCCTTCTTGATCTATTCCCTCATTTTCAAGGAGTGTATCCTCCAAGAGCTTCCTGAGAAAGGTTGCAAAAGAGGTAAATATTTTGGGACTGTGAAGGTCTGAAAATATTCTATCATACAATTGACTGATGCATAGATCTCTATGCTTGAAAAATAATACACATAAATTGAAATGAATATTTTTATTTCATTCTTGATTAGCCACAATTACTTATTAATGGGATGTGTTTGGTATTGGTCACTGCATACTTCTCAAACCCTGGAATCAGAGTGGACACCATCACCCTCATTTCCTGTCCTGCACTGACTTTCACAGAGTACTGCTTTTAATTGCATCAACCCAGCTTTGTAAAGTTGACATCATTGAAATCCAAAGTCAACTGCGAACCACCTCAGTCTAGTAGTTCACAGGGTATCCAAGAGATATCATTATCACCGCATTTCCTGCAAGGTTTAAAAATTACAATGACACCCTGTGAGTTTGCTGTAGTGCCCTGGGGTGTGTCAGTGTATGGCTTGGGAACCTCTGGGCTAGCTGATAGGGAAAAAATTAAGTTGGGTGCCTTTTAGTATGCATGTATAGTATGAATACATTTTTTTCTTTGTGTTTATAGACACTAGACATACACATAATATGTGTATATATATATATATATATATACACACACACACTATACACATAATGTGTATGTATATACACATACACACCTATAAATGCACACAGACACAAATGTATGCCATTTTTTCTGTGTATGTCTGTGTATATACTATATATACACCAACATATATGTGCTTTAAAAATTATGGACTAATATACATCAAAATGATGATGTTTATCTCTAAGTGCTGATGTTTATCTCTAGGTGATTCTTACCTTTTCCTTTATGCTTTCAGTGTTGTTTTATACTTCCTATGAAGTTCTATTTTATAACCAGTGAAGACAATAAAGCTCCATTCTGAAAAAAGAAATTAAACCAAAAACTAAAAACATAGACCCAAGTTTCACCCAGCTTCTTCCCTTAATGAGGAAAGCAAGCTTAGAACTTACTCAACAAAAGGATATTCTTGCTGAGAATAGATTTGAACCATTATAAATAATCATCAGATTAGAGACAGATTGGGATAAAAGTAGAACCACTCTATAGTTCAACCAAGAGCTGAGGAGAAGAACCTCCCTCACTCATAAATCAGTCATAATTTTTAAAAAAGGAACAAACATGGGATTGAAGCAAAAACACTTTAAGACAGCAAAGACATATGATAAAAAAAATAGACATAAACCCACAACACACACCTCAAATATATTGCCATGAAGCTGGTGAAGGCTTTGAACAGTCCTCCTGGAAATCAGAGAACTTAATGAAACAGTGGCATCTATAAATGCTGGAAGAACTTGGGGGGTGGGGTAAATAAGAGCATCATAAAAATGAAGTCACATTTGGGAAGCAACAGAAAGGAGAATAAGTAAAACAAAATCAGAGTCATGAAGGGCAAGCCTGAGAACACTGAGCCAAACCAAAAGAGTTTAAAAAGACTAGGGAGCAAATAAAAGCTATAGAAGACAAAGGAAATCAAATTTACACTTATTTTGTATTTCTGAAAAAGAAAACAATAAGGCACAAAAAAGTATTCAAAAATATAATTCAAAAGTCATTTTTAAAATAAATATTTGAATCTATCAATTTGAAGGTTACCTTATGTTTCAGTAAAAATGCATGCAACTGATCAAAATGGTACAGTCTCTTTCCTGGTAATGATACTAGACTTCAAAGATAAAGAAAGAATCTAGTCATCTATGAGAGGTAAAAGTCAGGTAAGCTTCGACTTTCCCACAGACATGATATAATGTTGAAAGATGATGGAGAAATGTCAAGTCTTCAGGGAAAAGATCATGGACTCCAGAGATTTTTAGTCAAAGTATTGTCTAGGCACAAATAGACCAACATCAGACATTTCAAACATGGATGAGCTTAGGAAATATAGTCCCATGAAAACTTCTTAAAGAAACAAACTTTAGCCAACCAATAAAAGGAAAAAGTTGTGGCAAAAGTGACAGCAGTGAGCAATGAATCCATTTGAATGTAGAACAGAGATTGAACTGCTATGGCAATAATGGTCAAGGTCAGCCTGTGGACTTTATTGACCATGCGATATACAAGGGACCACGATCCATCCAAGTAGGAAGGTTACTGTGAGAGAGGGTGAGGAGTCAGGGGGACAAACTGATAAATGTTGTTTACAGTAAACAATTTATGTATAGTCTAAATAATAATCTGTGAATACTATTTTATGATATAAAAAGACCCATTAGAAACCTAAGAATATACATCCTTTAGAAAAAATAAATGAAAAGGTAATAAAAGTAAACAGATGGGTTACATAATAAAACATGATGTACTGAAAAGCTAAGTTTAAAACAAAGTGACACAGTAAAATTGAAAATTAAAAAATCAGCAAAGACCTATCAGAAAAACAAACCAAAAGAAAGCAGGATCATGATAGTAGTATCAGATGATGTTGAACACAAGTCAAAAAGCACCAGATATGACAAAGAGGGGCACTTTAGAACAATAACTACAACCCACAATATAGATCTGATATTCATGAGTATTTATGCACCAAATAATAACAGAATATCCTTAAAACAAAAGCAAAAAATACAAAAGGAAACACACAGAGACACAAATAGATATGGGAGACTAATTCATCTCTCTCAGTGATAACAAGTCAGCTGGAAGAAAAAATAATGATGAACCAAATGACCTAACCAATAAGGTAGACATGTTAATTTAAATCAAACTCAATGCACTTCTCAAGTGCACAAAAAACTTTTTTTTTTGAAATTGACTATATATTAGGCAACAAAAAACTAAGTTCCTGAGAGTAAAAATAATATAGATGATGTTTTCTACTATAACAAGCATGGAAATTAATCACAAAATTAGAAATATTAACTAACCTACAACATGCAAATTAAAATTTTTTTCTAGGGCTTCCCTGGTGGTGCAGTGGTTGAGAATCTGCCTGCCAATGCAGGGAACACGGGTTCGAGCCCTGGTCTGGGAGGATCCCACATGCCGCGGAGCAACTAGGCCTGTGAGCCACAACTACTGAGCCTGCGCATTTGGAGCCTGTGCTCCGCAACAAGAGAGGCCGCGATGGTGAGAGGCCCGTGCACCGCAATGAAGAGTGACCCCCGCTTGCCACAACTAGAGAAAGCCCTCACACAGAAACGAAGACCCAACACAGCCAAAAATAAATATAAAAATAAATAAATTAACTTTAAAAAATAAATTTTTTTTTCTAATATAATTTTTTTACCAAAGAAAAAAATTAAATTGAAATCACCAACTAAGAAACAGCGATAGTTCAAATACCACTTATCAGAGACAATAGGGTACAGCATGAGCAGAAATAAATTTATGTACTTAATAACATACATCTAAATTATTAAGAACTGAAATAAACTCATAAGGTATTCAAATAAGAAAGTTGGGGAAAATAAAATAAGCAAAAGGAAACAATAAGAATGAAAACAGAAAATAATGAAATGGAAAATAGAATTAAATAAATAGAAGAGGTCAGTCTTTGGAAGAAAAAATAAATTTCACAAATTATTAGCTAAGCTAATAAAGAAATATGAGAGAAGGTGCAAATACATAAACAACAAATAAAATGGATGGCAGCGTTTAGCATAGGGTCTTGCACATAAAAGTGCTGAGTAAACATTTGCTGAATGATTAAAGGAATCAACTAGTGAAACTACCTCAGGCAAACATTTTTTAATTATTGTATTTCATTCAGTTCTCAGATGCACATTTTAACATCTTTGAAGTTGAGAATTTACTTGCTGTGATGATATCTCACAATAGCTGTGGGTGAATTTGGTTGTTATTTCTGGTGGCATGATAGGATAACTACAATCCCTACAAATCTCCCTCAACAACAAACATTTCAGAACCACTTTGGAAGAAATACAAGTTCTACTCATTGGCTGAGCACCTTCGACGGTCACCTTCTAGTAAGATAAATACAGTACCATCATCAAAACGTGCAGCATGGGTACCAGATACAACTTGGAAGAAACTCTCAGAGGCAATAGTAGAGTTTTGTTTTAGGACGCGCTGTATCTTCATCTCTCAGTTGGCACAGAATACAGTGTTGTGGGGAAAAACATGACATCAGTGACTTTGCCTCAAAAAGTAAATCAGAAAAAGTCAGACATTGGATGTGAAGTTTCAGTAACTGTCTCTAGAACCTAAGTCCATTCCACCTCCAGTTTGTTTGATCCCTGTTGTAAAGTTCCTGATATGGTAACATAACATGCCTCCTAGGACAAGAACCCAAACTGTCTCTTCCATTCCTCTGACCCCAATTCTACAGCCATGCTCTAAGACCCGGCCCTGTGCCTGGTGCTCTGTATTCTCTGAATGGACCCTTGAAACCGACTGCCAGATCTCAGGATTTCCAAGTCATACCAGTCCTGTGTCTCCAAGGCTGAATTCCATTCTGCTGGTGGAATAGCCCGATGCGACTTTGATATCAATATATCAAACTGTTTTCTAGAATTATGACTGGAGATGATGGTATCCTTGGAGTACCAGTCCTAGCCAAACCTCCTCCATGATCTGAACTCCTCCATATTACACAAGACCCAATTCACTAGAAATCCTACGGCAAGACATGACTCTTGGCTCCAGCCAAACAAAACAGTAGGAAGGAATTCACACTTGGCATGACACCCACACATCAGGGGGCTGAGAAGAAGGCCCAGAAAAAAAGTATTAAAACTATTCGATTTTTCTAGGGCTATACACTGGTACTTAGGGTCCATATTTTGAGTATTTTAAATAGTAATCAAATGTTATGGTTTTAATATACATTTTTAGTCATTTTGAGAAGTTGAAACTAAAATAGTGGGCTACAGGAGCTGTAATTTTGATGGCAAACAAATAAATGGATGAATAAAATTGAACACTTTGGTAGCAATATGATCAGCATTTAATCACAAACAAACTCCATCCTGGAAGGAGGCCCAAACCTTAGCAGTAACTAAGATTTGCTGACAAGAGGTCTATAAAGGCTAATAAGCGTATGTTAATAAAGCAATGGTAACTATTGTTTGATTAATATAGGAATGATTAAAAACAGTATCAATATGACCTATTTACTTTTTTCTATGTAGGGATTGCCAATATGATTTCTACATTTTTAATGGGAAAAAATTTGATACAATTTTTTGCATGATATTTAGAAATGTCTATTACAATTTTAAATGGCCACACCCTTTGACTCGATAATTCTATCTCTAGAAATATATCCAGCAGAAAATACTTGAGTAAGTGTATAAAGATGTATGTTCAATGACATTCACTGTAGCATTTCTTATAAAACTAAAATTTGGAAAAAACCCAAATGGTCCTCAGTAAGGGATTGGTTAAACAAGTATGGTACACTCATTCAATGAATACTAGGCAGTCAGTAAAAGAGAATTAGTAGCTCTTTATGTACTAATATAAAAAGATGTCCAAAATGCACTTCAAAGTAAAAGAAAAGGAGGGCTAACTGCAGAAGAGTATGTTCAGTCTGATTCCCATTTTTATTAAAAATACATATTCCTATATAGATATTTAAATATTTATCTATTACTGCTAAAACTGGTTCTTTCTGTGGAGCGATATAATAATAATTTTGTTTCCTGTGTTTTATAATGTAGTTTTTTACATTATATTATCACAACAATTAAAAAGAAGATTCATAAGTATTTTAAGAGTCTGTTCCACATGCCTTTACTGCAGCATTTTCTTATAACTGAGGTCCCTGAAAAAGAAGACACCTGTGAGATGCTGCCAATGCAAGAACAATTCAGAAAATGTCACTCCGCTATTCAAACTCCCTGTTATGGGTTGAATTGTGTCCTCCAAAACTTCATATGTTGAAGTCTTAACCCCTAGTACCTCGGAATGTGAACTGATTCGGAAATAGGGTCATTGCAAGTGTAATTAAGTTAATTAGTTAAGTTAATATGAGGTCATTAAGCTGGGACCCAATCCAATACGATTGGTGTCTCTATGAAAAAGGGGAAATTTGGACACAGACACACGCACAGGGAGAATGTCATGTGAAGATGAAGAGAGATTAGGGTGATGCTTCTACAGGCCAAAGAATGTCAAAGATTGCCGACAAACCACCAAGACCTGGGTGGGATGCTTGGAACAGATTGTCTGTCAAGGCCCTCAGAAGAAATTCTGCCTCCAGATGTAGAAACTCTGTGTGAGTTTCAAGACTTTGGACTCAAGACCAAAGCATTAATTCTCTTTTTTTTTTTTTTAACATCTTTATTGGAGTATAATTGCTTTACAATGGTGTGTTAGTTTCTGCTTTATAACAAAGTGAATCAGCTATACATATATATACCCCCATATCTCCTTCCTCTTGCATCTCCCTCCCACCCTCCCTATCCCACCCCTCTAGGTGGTCACAAAGCACCAAGCTGATCTCCCTGTGCTATGCGGCTGCTTCCTACTAGCTATCTATTTTACGTTTGGTAGTGTATATATGTCCATGCCACTCTCTCACATCGTCCCAGCTTACACTTCCCACTCGCCGTGTCCTCAAGTCCATTCTCTACGTCTGCGTTTTTATTCCTGTCTTGCCCTAGGTTCTTCAGAACCATGTTTTTTTTTCTTTTTTTAGATTCCATATATATGTGTTAGCATATGGTATTTGTTTTTCTCTTTCTGACTTACTTCACTCTGTATGACAGACTCTAGGTCCATCCACCTCACTACAAATAACTCAATTTCGTTTCTTTTTATGGCTGAGTAATATTCCATTGTATATATGTCAAAGCATTAATTCTTACTGAATCTCCAGCTTGACAATTTACTCTACAGATTTGGGATTTGCCAGCCCCCAAAATCATATGACCCAATTCCTTAAACTCTCCCCCTCTCTCGATAGATAGATATAGATAGATGATAGATAGATAGATAGATAGATAGATAGATAGATAGATAGATAGATATAGATATAGATAAAATACATATCTTAGTCTTTCTGTTTCTCTGGAGAACCCTAGTACAGCCTCTTCCCTCCCGTCACCCCAGTTCTGCTGAGTGGACTCAAACTCCATAATCGCCGTTGAAGACCTTTCCCTAGGCATTCATTGGTCTATACAATCTAGCCAGGTAGAAATAGCCCCTGCTTTCCCACGTCCATAGTTTTGTTTGCACATTGTTTCCACTCAGTACAAAACAATGATAGTATGTGAAATGAGCATGACAAATTGTGAAATATAATCGTGGTCTTGTTTTTGTGCTTTTAACAACCATAATATTGATCTCATGGAATTTTATTCTTTCCTTAAAAAGTCAGTAATGACACACTCTGTTAAGACAATCTCCCTTTAAAATTTGCCTCAAATAGAAAAGAATTATCCAACTCTTCAGGGACTCACCTCTTCTTTCCTCCTTTTTCAAAATGTCCAAGTGCTTCCTCTCAATCTGTAAACACCCTGCCATCCCACTAACTTGCTCAAATCTTACGTCCTTTCCTGATTACCTCAACAGCAGGGTTTCTCAACCTTGGCATTATTGTTGACATTTGGGGCTAGAGAATTCTCTGTTGGAGGCAGGACACTCCTCTGCATTGTAGGATGTTTAGCAGCATCTCTAGCCTCTTCCCACTGGATTCTAATAGCACCTCTTCCCCCTTTCTCCACCCCACCAGTAGAGAGAGCCAAAAATGTCTCCGGAAACTGTCAAATACCCTCGTGTGCAAAATAGCCCCTGGTTGAGAACTGCTAACCCATAACACACACACTTTCCCTTGGGCCAGGATAACATCAAGGGCCTCCTTCTGCTTTGCCAGGGAAAAGCTTTTACCATAGCTCACTTTATCTATTTTCTCACCTCGCTTTTTTCTCAGGTGAAGGATGAGAAGAACAATATTAGAAAATGGAAGAGATTTTAGAAATAGAATCATTGCATTGTTCTTGTTTGGTTGAAGGAGAATTATTCAGCACAGCTGTTATGTTAATATTTCCACAAAACCTGCTATGTATTAGAGGAGGGATACAATTATATAAGATAAATGTGTTCTTGCTCTATTATTTCACTGGTTCTATGTTAAAGAAAATGAAAATCTCTCTCAAGAGCTTCTTAATGAAACTCAGTGATTCACCCTTTCTCAATGAAGAATAGACTCCATAATCAAATGAAGAAAAAGCAGTTCTTCAAAATGAACAACAGTACGTTGCAATGAAGCAAATCTACAACACGGAATACAAATAACCCGTTATAACACTTGCCTGCAGTTGGCAAAATGTAACTGTCATACTTGGGATGACTGAGAAGTGAAGTCAGCTCTGGATTTTCCACACTAATGGAGACGAATATATCTGACCTAGAAGGTCATCAATCTTCACCCATAAACTCAGGTGCATGAGAAATTGTTTTATTTGACTCAACCTAATTTCGACGTCAAACTCTGATGCTGCAGCAGGGGTAGAAGGCTGTGAAAATTCTATTCAATAAATTTAGGACTCTCCTATCTCACAACTCTACCCTGGAACTTTGCCACTTCCCTGGGTTTCTGCCAAAGCAGAGCTCATGGACCTGCCTGTACCATGGAGGGAGAGAAGGAGGAGTAGAAATGGAGGCCCGAGGGCTACAGTCGGTCTCCCCTCCCAGCACCCCCATACCAGACACTCTTACCAGCTTCCCTGGGATCCACCCAGGCCTGCACATGGCTGTGAAGCCCATACATCACATCCTGCACATCCCAGGCCAGGGCAGGTGCAGGAAGCTTCTTGGGCCCAGCCACAGAACCCAAGAGAGATGCCCTAGCCAGGCCTCCAGGGGTTCAGAAGCCCTCTGTCTGGAGCCCACCCATATGTATTGCTATCACATCCTCTCTGTTTGCATTTTCCCTTCCTTTACTATATATACCCTGGAGAATCTTTTCCTCTCCAGAAAGAACAAGCAACACTTATCCACGATATTTCACTCAAATAATTTGTCTATACCCAGAGATCCACCATCATCTTAAAGATGTGATCTTTTTGCCAGAAGTTTCCTGGATTTGTGGGGTTTTTTGGTTTCTCTGTTTTGTTTTTTGTTTTATTTTCTACCATGTTCAACCTTTCCCTAAGACAGAGAGAGGAAAGCAACTTTGCAGTTTAAATGGCAGGGTGTGGGATTAATAAGAGGGAAAAATCTATTTACATTTCTAAAAATATTATAAAGTCAAAATATTACATGTATTTATATTTTTATTTGATTATGAGTCTGTATTTGATAATGTCTGATATTTTGAACATTCAACTCAAACAGAATAATGGAACATATTACAAAGGTTTTCTCTCTTGAACACCTTCATGATTTTCATTTGAATTAAAAAGTACAGTAGTGCTGCTACTGTGTAAATAAAAATTGAAGAGTCTATATGAGATAACTCATATATTATATGGGTAATTCCAATAAGAGGATATAAAAATCCTAAGTCCTGAAGTCCCCTGGTACTTATACCTAGGGAAGACACAGACGTGCTGCAAAGTGAAAGTTTTAGACTCTAATTGCCTTTCTCAAGCTTCTACGATTTCTCCTACAACAGGACAAATTTAGGTCATAGAGGGCGCTATTAAGACAGAGTTCCCATCTTCTGCCAGGCGTCTGCTGTTTTCACCATAAGGCAAAGATCCTGGGAACTGATTTACCCTGTTCCCTACACACCTAAGGTAAAATTTCTTCCAAGCGACTTTATCACTTAAGTTTCTTTGGCTACAAGCAACAAAAACCAATTCTAGCTAATTTAAGATTTAAAAGAAGGTATTGACTCGCATAGCTGAAAACTCCGGAGCTGGAATGGTTTCAGACAAACTTGATTAGGACCCCATCCTTAGGGGACGCCTGTTGGCTCTCGACACCCACAGCTGCTCACCTGAGGCAGCAGAGGAGATAGCCAGCTTCCTCAATAGCCCATACAAAGGTCTAGATGTGTAATCCTGGGTCTTATGTTAACCCACGCACTGAATCATGGGACTACAATCATACACTGATAGTCTAGAGTAGGGGATAGCAAATGTTTTCTGTCAAGAGCCAGAGAGTAAATATTTTTGACTTAGCAGGTCATATGGTCTCTGTCACACCACTCAACTCTGCCCTTGTCCATGCATAAATGAATGATCATGGCTGTGTTACCATAAAACTTTATTTACAGACACCGAAATTAGAATTTTATATAATTTTCACATATCTGGAGATATTATTCTTCTGATTTTTTTTTTTTGGGGCAACCATTTAGTGATGTAAAAACAATTCTTTGCTCACAGGTTTTTATAAAACAGGCAGCATGCAGAACTTGGCCCATGGGCAGTAGTTTGCCAACCTCTGCTCCGGGGAACCCACTTCACTTGAAGTGTGCAGACTGAGAATGGAAAACTGGGTCCCTCTAAGCAAATTAGGGTAATGAGTGTTGAGCAACAAACACAATATATCTTCACCAGAGCACCATTATGGTTCACAATTTTAAGCCAGGAGAGCGTGAGAAGTTGTTGCCCAGTGAACTCTTAGAATTCATCCAAAAGCTGGAAGCGTAATGAATGGCCCACCTCCAGTTCCTCACTGCTGCTCCTAAACCCCCATCACTCACCACTAGAGTTGTCCAGGAAGCAGAGCCCATCTAATTGTCTATTTTCTGTGGCATCAGCAAAACAAGCAAGTCGCCAATCAGGATAGCTCTGCACGTTCTGGATGTGGACCACGTGGTCAGTGCCCGGCTCTGACACCAGGAAATCATATGGTTTGGAGCTAATCCCCGTATCCTTTCATTTTATTCAACAAAGAGCTAGTTATTGATCGCCACCCATTGTTCTAGGCTCCGGGGATACACCAGAGAACAAAAGAGGAAAAATCCCTGCTCTCCTTGAGTTTATTAATTAATTAAAAGTAAATGGGGAAAACAGAAAAATAAAGCAAGAAAAGGAGTTCGGGAATGTTGGGTGTCATTTTAAATAGGTGGCCAAGGAAAGCCTTACTGCAAAGACAACATTCAAGCAAAGAATTGAAGGAGAAGAGCTTCCCAAATATCTGGGGGAAGAGTATTTTAAGTAACAAGACTAGCAAGTGCAAAGGCCCTGGAGCAGGAATACGACTGGCATTTAAGGAGGCAAGGATGGCGGGAGCAGAGTGAGTGAGGGGATAAGTAAGAGAAGATGAAGTCAGAGAAGTAGAAGGGGAGGGGCCACAAGTCACAGAGAGCCTTGGAGGCCACTGTACCAACTTCGATTTTTACTCTGAGTAGAGGTGGCATGGAAGGGTTTTGAGTAGAGAAGACATGATCTGACTCACTCTCTTAAGAGATCGTTTTGAGTGCTGTGTTGAGAATAGAGTTATGGGGGGAAGGGTTGGAAGCAGGGAGACAAGCTAGGAGACTATTGTAATAACCTAAGTGCCCCACTCTCAAGGAGAGAATATTCCACCAGTTGAACTACAAATCTGTCTTCAAAATAATAAGCCTCCATGCGCAACCTGTAATAGACTAAGGCATAACATAGCTTTGAAGAACAGATGCAAGCACAGTTAGCCCAGATATCCACTACCCCAAGCTGGATCCCATGTGAGCAGACATTATCAGAGGAGCCGCACTTGACGCCCCTGGCGCTGCACACAAGGAGCTGAGAGAACAGTGCTAGAGAACCTGTTGTCTACTATTATCCTCAGCCTTTGCAAACCCACTCCTTTTTTCATTCTAGAATATGTCCACCTCACACTTTGGCTCGAATGTCTATGGCCAGCATTGTGTACACTCACTCAAGTTCCTCACTGAGCTGTGTTTCTCACTGCTGGGACTGAGCAAGGTTAACCAACAGGAATCATATTTGTGTAAAGAGGTAGCAGAGATGCCACCACTCATCTCATTATGGATGAGTGTCCACTTTCTTACCCAGCATACATATGCTCTCTTTGAGCTTAAGGACTCTGCACAAATACCCCGACACTAACCTTAGGCTATTTCCCTCACTTTGAAGAGCCCCTTACTCTGTGAAAAGGAGGAAATAGCGCCACTGCCTCTACCATTTCCAAACCACGACATGACAACCAGCTCAGCAGCACCACCTTGGGGCTGCCATGGGAAGTGCATATCTAAGGGCCTGAATGGGAAAGTTTTTTTACGTCCAAAACACCCCAAAAACAGATTTGTTATCTTAGTGTGAGGGGGTTTCAAGATGATCAAAGATGTTTGGTGAATCCTAAGGCTCACAAGATAATGGCAGAAATTCATCCCCCATTTCCCCACAATATCTGC